>NC_044040.1:145897302-148710456 GCF_901765095.1 Microcaecilia unicolor
TGTGGGGCACCCCCTTGGTAGACCTCTTCGCATCTCGAGCCAACCACAAAGTCCCTCAGTTCTGTTCCAGGCTTCAGGCCCACGGCAGACTGGCATCGGATGCCTTCCTCCTGGATTGGGGGAGGGTCTGCTGTATGCTTATCCTCCCATACCTCTGGTGGGGAAGACGTTGTTGAAACTCAAGCAAGACCGAGGCACCATGATTCTGAGTGCTCCTTTTTGGCCGCGTCAGATCTGGTTCCCTCTTCTTCTGGAGTTGTCCTCCGAAGAACCGTGGAGATTGGAGTGTTTTCCGACCCTCATCACGCAGGACGAAGGGCGCTTCTGCATCCCAACCTCCGGTCCCTGGCTCTCACGGCCTGGATGTTGAGAGCGTAGACTTTGCCTCTTTGGGGTCTGTCAGAGGGTGTCTCCCGCATCTTGCTTGCTTCCAGGAAAGATTCCACTAAGAGGAGTTACTTCTTTCTGTGGAGGAGGGTTTGCCGTCTGGTGTGACAGCAAGGCCCTAGATCCTCGCTCTTGTCCTACACAGACCCTGCTTGAATACCTTCTGCACTTGTCTGAGTCTGGTCTCAAGACCAAACTCTGTAAGGGTTCACCTTAGCGCAATCAGTGCATACCATTACCGTGTGGAAGGGTAAGCCGATCTCAGGACAGCCTTTAGTTGTTCGCTTCATGAGAGGTTTGCTGTTGTCAAAGCCCCCTGTCAAGCCTCCTACAGTGTCATGGATCTCAATGTCGTTCTCACCCAGCTGATGAAACCTCCTTTGAAGCCTCTGAATTCCTGCCATCTGAAGTACTTGACCTGGAAGGTCATTTCTTGGTGGCGGTTACTTCAGCTCATAGAGTCAGTGAGCTTCAGGCCCTGGTAGCCCAGGCCCCTTACACCAAATTTCATCATAACAGAGTAGTCCTCCGCACTCACCCTAAGTTTTCTGCCAAAGGTTGTGTCGGAGTTCCATCTGAACCAGGCAATTGTCTTGCCAACATTCTTCCCCGTCCTCATTCCTGCCCTGCTGAACGTCAGCTGCACACATTGGACTATAAGAGAGCATTGGCCTTCTATCTGGAGCGGACACAGCCCAACAGACAGTCCGCCCAATTGTTTGTTTCTTTTGATCCCAACAGGAGGGGAGTGGCTGTAGGAAAACGCACCATATCCAATTGGCTAGCAGATTGCATTTCCTTCACTTACGCCCAGGCTGGGCTGGCTCTTGAGGGTCATGTCATGGCTCATAATGTTAGAGCCATGGCAGCGTCGGTAGCCCACTTGAAGTCAGCCACTATTGAAGAGATTTGCAAAGCTGCGACGTGGTCATCTGTCCACACATTCACATCTCATTACTGCCTGCAGCAGGATACCCGACGCGACAGTCGGTTCGGGCAGTCAATGCTTCAGAATCTGTTCGGGGTTTAGAATCCAACTCCACCCCCCTAGGCCCATGTTTGTTCTGTTCCAGGCTGCACTCTCAGTTAGTTAGTAAATTTTTTAGGTCAATCTCAGTTATGTCCTCGCCGTTGCGAGGCCCAATTGACCATGGTTGTTGTTTTGAGTGAGCCTGGGGGCTAGGGATACCCCATCAGTGAGAACAAGCAGCCTGCTTGTCCTCGGAGAAAGCGAATGCTACATACCTGTAGAAGGTATTCTCCGAGGACAGCAGGCTGATTGTTCTCACAAACCCGCCCGCCTCCCCTTTGGAGTTGTGTCTTCCCTAGTCTTTGTCTTGCTACATATGAGACTGGCCGGCACGAGCCGGTTTCGGGCGGGAAGACGGCCGCGCATGCGCGGTGCGCATCGGCGCGCGAGGGCTAGCAAAGGCTTTTGCTAGTGAAGATTCCGATTGGAGGGGCTGCCGTGGACGTCACCCATCAGTGAGAACAATCAGCCTGCTGTCCTCGGAGAATACCTTCTACAGGTATGTAGCATTCGCTTTGTCATCAGACCACTGAATATCTAACTTAGTGTTCCTAAATGTAGGGAGACAAAGACCTTTAGAAGAGTTCACTCTTAGAATGTTGAGCAGTTCATGTATAAGACTTTTGTATATGGAATAATAGAACATCAATATTGCAATGTTGGTGAAGATTGTTCATTGACTGATGCCTGCATAGTAGCTTATGTGTTCTGTCCGCAGGTGTTTTACCATGGTGAGACAATTCCCGTCATGGTCACAGTGACCAACAACTCAGAAAAATCTGTGAAGAAGATCTCAGTATCGGGTATGAGGTCCTTCTAATGCAGAGCTACTGTAGAATGGGATCTGAACTAGTCCACTTGATGTATTTTATTACCATTGGTGCTCATTTCAATTGGAGGATAACATAATGCACTTTGATGGAAGCAGTAAAACCAGGAAAGACACCCTTAAAATTGGATCACTGAGTAGCTCTAGTAACGTATCATTTGACGGTAATGTTATAGTGGGTCATCTATGTGTGAAGGCTGAGTAAGCACCTATTTTTTAAAGACACATAGATGCTAATCTATATTAATAAATCCCACCTTGAACGTTCTGAAGCTCACTCCAAGGCAGAGAAGCTCACTCCAAGGCAGAGAAGCTCACTCCAAGGCAGAGAAGCACAAAAATCCTGTAGTCTTCATAGGCTAGGACCAGTCACCCTCACTCATATACCCGCCCTCAGCCACG
This sequence comes from Microcaecilia unicolor, assembly GCF_901765095.1. Lineage (NCBI taxonomy): Eukaryota > Metazoa > Chordata > Amphibia > Gymnophiona > Siphonopidae > Microcaecilia > Microcaecilia unicolor. Next base: position 145,899,951 of record NC_044040.1, read on the forward strand.
CCCCCATCTGTACATAAAACGCTACCTCAACATTCTGAAGACAACCTGCTGAAGCCATCTGCAAAATCCCTAAACAGTTCGTAAGTTCATGGTGGTGAAGTCATCCAACTCACCATGTCTCTCTGCCCCGACACAGAGAGTAAAGGGATCCATAAAGGCACCCCTACCAATGGGCAACCCCCTCCAACAAACAACGACCCAGGCAGGGGGAGTGTTTCCGTACTCCTCCCCCTGCCTAGGAATCGCTACAGACTGCTGGCAAACTCCCCAACCACACGACCACAAAAGCCACCCGCAACCCCCCCACACACATATAAACACACACACACACACATAAACACACACATAAAAACACACACACAAACACATACACACACATACACACACATAAACAAACACACACAAACGCAAACACACACACACGCAAACAAGCACACACACACAAACACACGCAAGCACACACACACACAAGCACACACACACACACATAAACACACAAGCAAACGCACACACACAAATACACAAACGCACACACAGAAACACAAATGCGCACACACACACACACACAAACAGAAACACAAACACACAAACAAACACACACACAAACAAACACACACACACAAAACACACACAAACACACAGAAACACAAACACACACACAGAAACACAAACATACACACAGAAACACAAACACACACACAAACATACACAAACACATACACACACACAAACACACACACACACATACAAACACACACACAAACAGCCTCGACGGTGCACCTCTAAGTGCCCCCCGCCGCATCGCCACAACAACCCGTGTAACAGGGCATCAGAAAGCCCCTACCCCCCTTCCCTCCTCGCCGCATCACCCAACCCCTCCCCCGCCGCTTCACCAAGCCCCTCCCCCCACATCGACCGCCTCGCCACCCGCGACCGCTAATACAAACTCTGTCCGGCGGCTGCTGCTGCTTCTATTCAGCAGCAGCAGCCCGTACACAAAGAAAACAACAAAAAACAACCTCCTAAAATGCACCTCCGTGGAGAACCATCTCACATTGGCTGACGTCTCTGCAGCCGCTCCTCCTCTCCCCTCAACGTCAGTGCCCCTGCTGGAAGACCCCGGAGAAACGCCGAGAAGTCAGAGGGGAGAGGAGGAGCGCATGCTGAGATTTCAGCCAATGTGAGATGCTTCTCAACGGAGGTGCGTTTTAGGAGGATTTTTTTTTTTTTTTGGTTTTCTTTATGTACGGGCTGCTGCTGCTGAATAGCAGAAGCAGCAGCCGCCGGACACAGTTTGTATTAGCGATTGCAGGTGGCGAGGGGGTTGATGGGGGGAGGGGCTTGGTGATGTGCCACGGTGGGGGGGTCGGGTGATGCGCGAAGGGGGGGACAAGGGGCTTTCTTTGGGTGCTGTGCCGGCTGGGGGGGGGAAGGGGGTCTCGCTGGACATGGGTGGCTGGAAGGAAGCAGGGGGAGGGGAGGGTTGCTGCACATGGGTGGCTGCAGGGGGGGCAGGGAACAGGGAGATGGAGATAGGGATGGGGTTCTACACACCACATGGTGGCTGCAAGGGGGACAGGGGATACAGGACGGACACTGCAGGGCGGGCAGGGGGACAGAAGGGTTGGTGGTCATCAGGGGGGACAGGTGGGTCGATGGACATAGCTGGCCACAGGGGTGGAACAGGGAAAAAGGAGAGGAGTGTCCTCAGACATGGGTGGCTGCACAGGAGAGGAGGGTCGCTGGACATGGGTAGCTGCAGGGGGGGCAGGGGGACAGAAGGGTCGCTGGACATGGCTGGCTGCAAGGGGGACAGGGGAGAGAGGAGGGACGCTGCACATGCGTGCCTGCAGGGGGACAGGAGGGATGCTGAGGGGGGGAGCCTGAGACCACATGGGTGGCTGCAGGGGAGACAGGAAGGACGCAGCAGGGGGAGAGGAGGGTTGATGGGCATGGGTGGCTGCAGGGGGATGCTGGACATGGGTGGCTGCAGGGGGAACACGGGGAGAGGAGGGTCGCTGCACATGCCTGGCTGCAAGGGGGCAGGGGAGGGGGTGAGGGGGTTCCTCACACCACACACACAGTCACTCATTCTCTGTCTGCCACATACACTCTCACTCACACACTCACTGTCTTTGTCCCTCTCTCTCACACAGTGTCACACACAAACACTGTCTCTCACACACTCTCTCTCTCGCACAAACACATACACTCTGTCTGTCTCTCTCTCTCTCTCTCTGACATTCTCTCTCTGACACACACGCTCCATCTCTCACACGCTCTTTCTGAAACATACACTCCAAGGAAAACCTTGCTAGCGCCCGTTTCATTTCTAACAGAAACGGGCCTTTTTTACTAGTGTGTATATAAAATACTAGGGAAAAGTGGCAGAAATAGCAGCAAGATTGAAGATGAAGACAATCGCACTTGCTCGAGATTGCATGCACACATTTTATGAAGAAGACACATAAATTGGGGCTCCATTCATTCTGCCCCTAAGCATACCTACAGCCGAATTGCATAAATGTATGTGTGTTATTGTCATCATGCATGCTTAAACACAAGGGCTAATTTTATAAGAAACTTTTTATTTTATTTATTTGTTACATTTGTATCCCACATTTTCCCACCTATTTGCAGACTCAATGTGGCTTACATATTACCGTTAATGGCGAAAGCCAATTATGGTATGAACAAATACATGGTTGATCTCCTTGTTAACTTCTCTTGCCTTATTTCCCCATAAACCCTTCTTTCCAAACTTCATTAGGTAAACTGCTCTTATCTGCCTGCTTTTCACAGTCACCACATTTTTATTTTCACCACTTCCATCATATTCCTACAAATATGTGGGAAGATGTGGGATACAAATGTAACAATAAATATGCATCAAATGTTTGCAATTGCCTTCCTGAACACATGCATTGGGTTCCTTTTCTTGCCATATTCAAATCCAGCTTGAATCTCCTTACCTTGAGGCTGCTTTTAATACATGAAGCCCAGTTCTTCCTGCTCTTGTAATAGTTATCAATCTGGGTTCTGTGCTAAGGATTGCACTTCTTGAAGCATATATCGCTTTTCATGTTAAAAATGTGATTCCCCTTCATAAGAGCAAAAGATCTTTACCATGTTGTATTTTAGAGTTCAGTCATAGGCACTGGAATGGGGTGGTCCACAAGGAAACAAAAAAAGGAATAGACCAATACAGTTCTTGCACATGGGTATGTATTAAAAGTTCATCAACTATGCTGGTATGTTATCTTGTACTTCTTTTTTTTATTCATTAACCAATCAATGTATATATTTGCTTTTCTGGCTTTTTTGGCATTGACTTACTTTTTTTTTTTAACATTGATGAGCTTTGTTTTATGTTTGCAACAGCTTTTATTTTATGATTTAATTATTTTCAGTTGGTTTTATTATGCCATATTTATATTTATAAAATATATATATCCTCTTATGTGATTGTATTAATACTATATGTGTTTTAATTCCTCTGTGTTTGAATTCATATTTAAGTATTTTATATGTTTGTTGCTATTGAGAAGGTAATTTGACTCCTGAGGCAGGTGCATGTGCGCCAAAATGCAGGACTGCTTCAAGTCACTTTTTACTTTGCTGTTGATGAACTTTCAATAAATATCCCTGTGCTGGAACTATATTGGTCTACTCCCCCCTTTGTTTATTTGTTTGTTTGTTCGTTCCATGTGGTTTTCTTGGGAGCCTTTCTGCGTTTTTGTACACACACATCCACAAAGCATCAATAACTAAAGATCTTTGGGGAAGGACCAGAGATTATTTTGGTCCCTCCAACAAAAAAAAATGTTCCATTGACCCTGAGCTCGGTAATCAGAAATTTGGCTAAACTTTGCCTGCCTTATGTATATCCTGAAACTGATAGTCTGTAAAAGGTCAGACCAGAGAGTCTGTAAATTAACACAATGCATGCAGTCAATGTAGTAGCAGGGGCCAGAGGAATGCCTGCTTCCTAGAGAGGAAAAGGACCTGATATGAGATGTTCCCTTTCCTCACCTCCCACATGAGATGGACTACACCATTGTCCTCCATATACCAGAGCTATTAAACCATAATGCAGGCAAACTGTGGGTTACAACCCAAACAGAATCTCGCATATCACTTTTGAGGTCACGATCTGGGTGGGCACTGCATAGGCATATCATTATGACTCACCTCAGCGGAGCCATAGGTATCTCTGTGGCTTCAATCTTGGAGTCAAAGCTAGAAAGATTTTGAGCAGCACTGCCCTAATGGAAATGTCAAAGAATTGTCAGAACTCACAATAGTACATTTCTCCTTTTCTCTCTTTCATTTCTCCTTCCTGTTTTTCAGTGGAACAAGTCACTAATGTGGTTTTATACTCCAGTGATTTTTACACGAAAACTGTGGCTATAGACGAGAGTGAGTGAGTACCCATTCCTCCTCCTACTATCTAAATCCTCTCAAAAAAATCAATGTATAGCTCCAGGTCATTGAAGGCAGAGTTTAACTCCCAACTCAAAACATTATGAAATCTGTAGCCCTCCACAGAGAAAGCAGGATTACAAATCCAGTCAAATTTGGGGTTGGGATTTAGAAACTGGTGTGGCAATATTCACCCTGCAGTGGTCAGCAGATTTTTTTTTTTAAATGCTGGCCACCACAAACTTTTTTATACTCAGACATTCAGCACTGGGCCATACCTAGATACTAGCGCTGAATATTTGGTCATAATGGGGGAGATTCTATATGTGGCACCTGAAAAATCCACGTGGAAATCATTTTTGCCTAAGCGTATTCTATAAGATTTAGGTGCATTATATAGAATACAATTAGTTGATATCCCAGTGCCTAAAACTATGCATATCCATTTACACCAATGAAAGCATGGCGTAAATCCCTGCGTGTAGATTTACGTGGACTGGGCTATATTCTATAACAATGTGCCTAAATTTAGGAACACTCACAAAATACCTATTTCCCTGCCCATAGCCATGCCCCTTTTGAACTGCATGCTCTAGAATTTAGGCGCAGTTCATTCCAGCATACGCTTAGTGAGTTATGTGCGTAAATTCTTATTATTGGCAATTAGTGCTCATTATTGCTTGTTAAGTGCTATTAATGCTGGTTGGCTTGTTAAGCCAATTAAATTATGCGATTGTTATGGAATACACATATACTTAGGCACAGAACACTAGATGCAATATATAGAATCCGGCAGAATGCGGCCATCAGGATTTATCTGTGCACTGGTAATATTCAGACCAGTATCAAGATAACTACTTGGATAAAGTTAGAACAGCCTTTTTGCTCTCCTAACTTTATCGGTATAGTTATCTTATTAGCGGACTGAATATTGCCACTAACCAAGCAACTCCTGGCCTCAAGCAGACTCTGCCCCTAGACCACCCCAGAATTGACCAGACAGTGCCAAAGAGGTTTGCTTGGATATTCAGCAGCAGTATTTGGGTAAGTGCCATTGATTATCCAAGTTAGCCCTAGTGATCGCAACCTAACCATGCAGGAGTCTCTCCTGCCCAGTTAACTTGTTTTGAATATCTACTAACCCTGAATTGCTAGGGCCTCTCAATCTTTGTTTCATAAAATTTATTTAATTCTTTGAGTTTGTGAATTTACTTTCTCGATTTACAAGAACTGCTAATACATATTTTGGATCTTTTGTTAACTGTATTACTATTTAGAACCCAAGTAGCCCCCTTTCATATCAGACTTGGACAAGGGGCACATTTGGAAGTTGCTGGGACATCATAAAATTTGGGAGCTCCCAGGAGTTTCTACTTCAAGGTGCCTTGGCCTAGTGCGGTTTGTAGAACCAAAATATTCACTACAATTTGTGGTGATCCATGCTTAAAGATTCTACTGATATACTTACGTGATAATCAATAGCCAGAAAACAAATGTATTGTGAGTTATATCTATAAACTAAATGCAAGTTTCAAATTTATTCAGCATTTGTTACCCTGTCCATTGGGTTACCACCTGAGCAGCTTACAAAAAGAAAAGATATTACCTGCCGAGAGGTGTTAAAAAAGGAGGTAATGTTGTAATTAACTCTCCTGATAGTTTAGATATATCTCAATTTTTGGAATCACAAGATGTTATTACTGAGAGCTACTTTATTGATAATTATACAGACTGAAGAACAGAAATTGACAATTTTGAAGGCATATTTTCCAAAGAAGGCTTTGGGACTCATTTTCAAAAGAGAAAAATGTCCAGAAAGTGGCATAAATCTGCATTTTGACATTTTTCTCATAAAAATGTCCAGATTGGTATTTTCGAAACCAATTTTTAGTTGTTTTTCTATGAAGTCCGTCAGAAGCGCATTCAAATCACAAGGGGGCGTATCAGGGGCATATTAAGGGCAGGATCTGGGCATTTCTAACACTTAGAAATGCCCAGATCCTGCCCTTAATATGCCCCTGATACGCCCCCTTGTGATTTTCTGCCATAATAGAACAAAACAAAAACATTCAGAGCTGTAAGTTGGACATTTTGGTTTAGAACTGTTCTATTAACAAATAAGCCACAAAAAAGTGCCCTAAATGACCAGGTGACCACTGGAAGGAATTGGGGATGACCTCCCCTTACTCCCCCAGTGCTCACCAACCCCCCCAAAAATGTGATTAAAAACATTACTTAGCATCCTCTATGCCAGCCTTAGATCTTATACTCAGGTCCATTAGAGCAGCATACAGGTCCCTGGAGTAGTCTAGTGGTGGGTGCAGTGCACTGCAGACAGATGGACCCAGGCCCATACCTCCCCCTACCTGTTACTGTTGTGTGGAAACTGTGAGCCCTCCAAAACTCACCAGAAACCCACTGTACCCACATACAGGTGCCCCCTTCACCCATAAGGACTATTATAGTGGTGTACAGTTGAGGTTTGTGGGTTTTGGGGGACTCAGCAGACAAGATAAGGGGGCAATGGTGAGATGTGTACCTGGGATCATTTGTCGCCCACTACAGTGCTCCCTAGGGTGGTGCCCCATTGCTCTTCTGGGATGTTTGTGTGGCCAGTCTACTAAGAATGCTGGCTCCTCCTACATCCCAATGGCTTGCTTTTTGTGCGTTTTTCACTTGGACTTTTTTTTTTTTTAATGGACCGAAAAGATAAACTCACAGAGCAGAAAAACATCAAGCAAATGGCCATTAAAAAAAAAAAGATAGATTTTTTTTTAGGTTTAAAAATGGCTATATTCCCCACTTGAATTTTGGATGTTTTAGCAAAATGTCCAAAGTTGGACTTAGACATCATATCGAAAATGCCCCTCCACATTATTTTGTGGTCAGGCAGTTCTTTTGTTTCCTGATATATCTATACCAACTCAGTTGAGAAGGAGAGCATTTCTTCTGCTTAAAATTGAGGTCTTGAGAATAGGGGCATCCTTCTTTCCTTGTAAATCTCTGATAGAATATGAAAATAGTCGATATGTGCTGACGACAGACAAGTCACTGAGGTGGCAGATGGAAGGCTGGATGGAAAGCAACCACATGGAATCAGGTGAAAGATAGGTATTAGAGATAGTAAAGGAGACAGGGCAGGCTCAGCAGGAACTAGAACGGGGAAACGAGATGGCTTTGGCTGGAACTGGAGCAGGAACAGCAGGAGCTGGTACTGGTACAGGAACCCAGACAGGCTTGACTGGAACAGGAACAGCAGGAACTAGTACTTGGGACCAAGATGGTTTTGGCTGGAACTGGAGCAGGAATAGCAGGAGCTGGTACTGGTACAGGAACCCAGACAGGCTTGACTGGAACAGAAACAGCAGGAACAAGTATTGGGACTAATTATAGCCTTGACTGGAACTGGAGACAAAACAGCAGAAGTTGGAACTGGAACCCAGACGGGCTTGACTGGAACTGGAGCAGGAACAGCAGGAACTAGCACTCAAACCAAGATGGCCTTGGCTAGAACTGGAGCAGAAACAGCAGGAGCTGGTACTAGAACCCAGATGGGCTTGACTGGTACTGGAGCAGGAACTAGTATTGGGACCAAGATGGCCTTGGCTGGAACTGGAGCAGGAACAGCAGGAGCTGGTACTAGAACCCAGATGGCCTTGGCTAGAACTGGAGCAGAAACAGCAGGAGCTGGTACTAGAACCCAGATGGGCTTGACTGGTACTGGAGCAGGAACAGCAGGAACTAGTATTGGGATCAAGATTGCCTTGGCTGGAACTGGAGCAGGAACAGCAGGAGCTGGTACTAGAACCCAGATGGGCTTGACTGGTACTGGAGCAGGAACAGCAGGAACTAGTATTGGGACCAAGATAGGCTTGACAGGAACCTGGTGCAGGAACAGCAGGACTCACGGGGGCTAGGCAATACACGGCTAAGCAAGGCAAAGGCAACAAGGGAAGGGCTGGCTACCTTAATTAGCCATAAAGTACTGACGTCAACATCGGGCACTGGGAGTAGCTGGCTCCTTGAAAAGGGGTGGGGGGGGGGCGTGCACCTAGGGAACCGACCGCCAAGAAGGCAACTCATGACATGGAGGACCCAGCATACTAGAGCCACCACAAGGTTTGCAACCAGTGGAACCTGGCTCTGGTTTGCCAGTGGTCTCCACTGACATGCAGGTAAAGGGGCCCGGGCATGATGCCAGCAGTGACATAGAGCAAATTATCCTTAGTTTAAAGAAGTATTGCTTAACAGAGGAGATGTGGGACTGAAAGTTAAGGAAACTACATAACACCCAAAACCTTGGGCAGGGAAACAATAGGGAACTGGGGCAACCAGTCAATTTGGGTTAAACAGTATGAAATGACATTTCCCAAGTCGTTTCAAATGCACACCCCTTATAGTCTCCCTTCTGTGCCACCTGTCCTTATGTCTTTAACTGTATACTGTGCATGTCTTTTTCGTCCTGATGTCTAGCTTATAGTTTATTAAAACTTACTATACCACCCAAGCTAACTTGCAGATCTAAGCGGTTTACAGACTAAAACAACAAAACTATGAGAATGTGAAAAGAACTACATTATTTGATAGCAAAGGATTTTATCACTCAACAGCAGAACAATCAACCCACAGCAGAAGAGCACATGAAGAGACAAAATAGGAAGGGAAAGGTAACCGGGGAGGGAGAGGGAAAGGAGGTATTGGAAGAGGACAAGGAAGAAGGGAGCAAACAGTGAGAAATGACACAATTTACTCTCGACCCTTTGTAACCTTCCAAATTGAATGCTTGTTAAAATGAGCAGATTTGTAGAGCTGTCAAAAGAATTTTTAAAAGATAGTTCTGAACAAGTGGGAGAGAATTCCAAAAAAAAGGGGCTGCGAAAAAGAGAGCGCGCGGTGGTGGGTGAATTCTAGCTGGGCTGCTTTGGGGTTTAGAAGGATTAGATGATGATCATTAATAGAACTGAGTCATACAGGGGAGCATGGGATAGTAAGCACTGAAATGTAATCAGGGAGACTAAGCCTATGAGTTTTGAAAGTTAAGTGTAAGTAACTTAAAAATGATATGTTTTTCCATTGGAAATCAATGGAATTTTTTTTATCAGGGGTAGAGATGTGTGGTAGCCGTGTTAGTCCACTCTTAAAGGTTATCAATAGAAATCAAACAAAATAAAACATGGAAAAGAAAATAAGATGATACCTTTTTTATTGGACACTAGTAAAAAAAGGCCCGTTTCTGACACAAATGAAACGGGCGCTAGCAAGTTTTTCCTCGTAGTGTGTATGTTTTGGAGAGTGTATGTGAGAGTGACTGTGTATAAGAGAGAGAGTGAAAGTGCAAGTGTGTGTGTGTGTGTGAGAGAGAGAGAGAGTGAATCTGGGTGTGAGTGTGTCTGTGAGAGAGTGTGTGTGTGAGAATGAGAGTGTGTGCAATTGCGTATGTGAGACAGTGTGATAGAGAGAGAGAGAGTGTGTTTCACACAGATACAGTGTGTGCGAGAGTGTGTGTGAGACACTGATTCTCTGTGAGACTGAGTGTATGAGACCAAGCGAGTGTGTAAGTGACTGTGTGACACATACAGAGTGAATGTGATACACTGTGAGACATAGAGTGTGTGAGAGTGAGAGACAGAAAGACATTGTCTGTGAGAGAGAGAGTGTGTGTGTGACAGAGATACCTCCCTCCCTCTCTCTCTATGGTGTCAGGCCCCCCTCTCTCTCTGGTGTCTGAGATTGCCACCACTGCACCTAAGCAATTGATGTGCTGGAGGAGGGGGAGAGAGAGTGTGTGTGGGGGGGGGGGATGTGTTGGAGGGGTTCAGCTTGGAAGAAGAGGGGTGTGGGGTGTTCAGGAAGCACTGCCAGATGAGAGTGAGAGAGTGTGTGTGTGTGTGGGGGGGGGGGTCAGGAAGCAATGCCAGATGACATTGTGAGTGAGTGTATGGGGGGGCAGGGGGTTCAGGAAGCGCTGCCAGACAAGAGAGAGAGTGAGTGTGTGTGTATGGTGTTTCAGGAAGCGCTGCCAGACGAGAGAGAGAGTGAGTGTGTGTGTATGGTGTTTCAGGAAGTGCTGCCAGATGAGAGAGAGAGTGAGTGTGTGTGTGGGGGGGTTCAGGAAGCGCTGCCAGATGAGACAGAGTGAGTGTGTAGGGGGGGTGGAGGGGGGGTTCAGGAAGCGATGGTAGATGAGATTTTGAGTGAGAGAGTGTGTATGTTGGAGGGGTGTGTTGGTTGTGTTGGGTGGTTCAGCTTGGAAGAAGAGGGGTGTGTGGGGGGTCTGGAAGTGCTGCCAGATGAGTGAGTGTGTGTGTGGGGGGGGCGGTTTATCAAGCGTTTGCAGATGAGAGTGAGTTTGTGTGTGTGTGTGTGGGGGGGGGTGTTCAGGAAGCGCTGCCAGATGAGAGAGTGTGTGTGGTGGTGGTGGTGGGGTGGTTCAGGAAGTGTGGCCAAATGAGAGTGAGTGAGTAAGTGTGTGTGTGTGGGGGGGGGGGGGGGGTTCAGGAACGGCTGCCAGATTAGTGAGTGACTGTGTGTGGTTGTGGCAGGGGTTTCAGGAAGCGCTGCCAGATGAGAGTGAGTGAGTGCGTGTGTGTATGTATGTGTGTACGGGGTTTCTGGAAGCGCTGCCATATGAGACAGAGTGTGGGGGGGGGAGGGGTTGTGGGGGGGGGTTCAGGAACCAGTGCCAGATGAGTGAGTGTGTGTGGGGGGGCAGGGGTTTCAGGAAGCGCTGCCAGATGAGAGAGTGAGTGTGTGTGTGGTGGGGGGGAGAGGGGTTTGTCAGATGAGTGAGTGTGTGGGGGGGGGGCAGGGTTTTCAGGAAGCGCTGCCAGATGAGAGAGTGAGTGTGTGTGTGTGTTTGGGGGGGGGGGGGTTTAGGAAGTGTGGCCAAATGAGTGAGTAAGTGTGTGTGTTTGGTTGGGGAGTTCAGGAACCGCTGCCAGATGAGTGAGTGAGTGTGTGTGGGGGGGGGGGGGGCAGGGGTTTTTGGAAGCGTTGTTTTGAAGATGAGGGAAGGTAGCGCTGCCAGATTGCAGGAGTTTTTTCGTTTATTGCCGTCACTGCCTCCTCCGCGCGATGCCCCCCCCCTCCATCCCACCCACCGCAATGCCCCCCCCTCCGCCGCCATCCCACCCACCGTTTTCTTACATACAGTGGTGGAAATAAGTATTTGATCCCTTGCTGATTTTGTAAGTTTGCCCACTGACAAAGACATGAGCAGCCCATAATTGAAGGGTAGGTTATTGGTAACAGTGAGAGATAGCACATCACAAATTAAATCCGGAAAATCACATTGTGGAAAGTATATGAATTTATTTGCATTCTGCAGAGGGAAATAAGTATTTGATCCCCCACCAACCAGTAAGAGATCTGGCCCCTACAGACCAGGTAGATGCTCCAAATCAACTCGTTACCTGCATGACAGACAGCTGTCGGCAATGGTCACCTGTATGAAAGACACCTGTCCACAGACTCAGTGAATCAGTCAGACTCTAACCTCTACAAAATGGCCAAGAGCAAGGAGCTGTCTAAGGATGTCAGGGACAAGATCATACACCTGCACAAGGCTGGAATGGGCTACAAAACCATCAGTAAGACGCTGGGCGAGAAGAAGACAACTGTTGGTGCCATAGTAAGAAAATGGAAGAAGTACAAAATGACTGTCAATCGACAAAGATCTGGGGCTCCACGCAAAATCTCACCTCGTGGGGTATCCTTGATCATGAGGAAGGTTAGAAATCAGCCTACAACTACAAGGGGGGAACTTGTCAATGATCTCAAGGCAGCTAGGACCACTGTCACCACGAAAACCATTGGTAACACATTACGACATAACGGATTGCAATCCTGCAGTGCCCGCAAGGTCCCCCTGCTCCGGAAGGCACATGTGACGGCCCGTCTGAAGTTTGCCAGTGAACACCTGGATGATGCCGAGAGTGATTGGGAGAAGGTGCTGTGGTCAGATGAGACAAAAATTGAGCTCTTTGGCATGAACTCAACTCGCCGTGTTTGGAGGAAGAGAAATGCTGCCTATGACCCAAAGAACACCGTCCCCACTGTCAAGCATGGAGGTGGAAATGTTATGTTTTGGGGGTGTTTCTCTGCTAAGGGCACAGGACTACTTCACCGCATCAATGGGAGAATGGATGGGGCCATGTACCGTACAATTCTGAGTGACAACCTCCTTCCCTCCGCCAGGGCCTTAAAAATGGGTCGTGGCTGGGTCTTCCAGCATGACAATGACCCAAAACATACAGCCAAGGCAACAAAGGAGTGGCTCAGGAAGAAGCACATTAGGGTCATGGAGTGGCCTAGCCAGTCACCAGACCTTAATCCCATTGAAAACTTATGGAGGGAGCCGAAGCTGCGAGTTGCCAAGCGACAGCCCAGAACTCTTAATGATTTAGAGATGATCTGCAAAGAGGAGTGGACCAAAATTCCTCCTGACATGTGTGCAAACCTCATCATCAACTACAGAAGACGTCTGACCGCTGAGCTTGCCAACAAGGGTTTTGCCACCAAGTATTAGGTCTTGTTTGCCAGAGGGATTAAATACTTATTTCCCTCTGCAGAATGCAAATAAATTCATATACTTTCCACAATGTGATTTTCCGGATTTAATTTGTGATGTGCTATCTCTCACTGTTACCAATAACCTACCCTTCAATTATGGGCTGCTCATGTCTTTGTCAGTGGGCAAACTTACAAAATCAGCAAGGGATCAAATACTTATTTCCACCACTGTAGGTTTGCTGGCGGGGGGCCCAAAATCCCGCCAGCAGAAGTCCTTTGTTGTTTGCGGACTCCGCTTGTTCTTCGGCATTGCTAGCCCTTGCTGGGCGGGGTTCTGTGCGTCAGACATCCTGCACGTGCATGATGTCAGACGCACAGAAGCCCTGCCTGCAAAGGCTAGTAAATGCTGAAGTTCACGCCGGAGTCTGAAGACAGGACTTGTACTGGCGGGGTTTCGTGTCCCCCGCCAGCAAAGCTACGCGACGGTGGGTGGCTTTAGGGGGTGGGGGGCGGCTCGGGGGGGGGGGGTTGTTTGCACCTCCATCATTTTGTTGGCTGGGCTCCGCGTGTTTCCCTACTCCTCCCCCTGCCTGGATGCGGTCCCTTCTTTCATTTTTCTTTTGGTTTTCCGCCCTCGACGTCATTACGTTTGACGCGAGGGCGGGGCAGCGAGTCTTGGTCAGTGGCTTCACCACCATGAACTTACGAACCGTTCTGGGAGTCTGAGTGACTTCAGAACGTTGTCCTCAGAACGTTGAGGGTGAGTTTTATTATATTAGATAACTTAATACATTTCTTGATTAGCTTTCGAAGGTTGCCCTTGTTCCTCAGATCGGAAATAAGCAAATGTGGTAGCAGATAGTATATATGAGAGAAACATCAAAGCATTACTTTGACAGTCTGACAGAGTGAGAGGGTTGGGGGTATGCATGGGGACATCAAAGCATTTCATTGATATTCAATGATTTCACAGTAAGAATACTGAAAGGTAATTTTAAAACCATATAGGAACGTAAGACCTTTGAAATAAGAATGATTGAATATTTTGACACCCAACAAACAGGACTTAATAAGGATCTGGGTTTTCTAACTCATTATAAAACATAAAGCTGTATTTCTCTGTTTATTTCTCTGTTTATTACCCTCCTCTCACCTACCAACACCCATTCTGTTAGAATATCAATGAAATGCTTTGATATCCCCATGCATACCCCCACCCTCCCACTCTGTCAGACTGTCAAAGTAATGCTTTGATGTTTCTCTCATATATACTATCTGCTACCACATTTGCTTATTTCCGATCTGAGGAACAAGGGCAACCTTCGAAAGCTAATCAAGAAATGTATTAAGTTATGTCCAATAAAAAAGGTATCATCTTATTTTCTTTTCCATGTTTTATTTTGTTTGATTTCTATTGATAACCTTTTTATCAGGGGGAAACATGATCAAATTTATGTGCGTGACAGATAAGTTTAATGGCTATGTTAGTATTCCCATGACCCACTATCAGGGCAATTTTATAAATGGGCATCTAACTGGAACCTAGTCTATAAAGGCACTTATTTTCCTTTATAAAATACTAATGTAACCAGGTATATATAGGCATGTATGTGGTTAGGCGTGAGCACTTAAAGCCAGCCATAGAGCTGGTGTAAATGCATGCACCTAAATGCCATAGCTCTATAATATTTATAAGTTATGGAAGCAAGTGTGAGTCCCACATATCCTTTGCCCAGACTCTACCTATATGGACTGCCACCTGTAAAATACACACTTTAGAACTATATGCATATTTACAGAATAGCATGTAGCTGGATTTTTTGGCATTTATTTGTGTCTGTGTACACATAAGCGCATATGGGTTAGTATTCGAGTCATTTATGTGCATATTTGCTGCATAATTGTTAGTGACTTTTTAAAAATAGAATTACCTGTGCTATGTGCCTCTTCCCTCAATATCGCTGCTGATGCAGCCCAGTCACTTTGAATGGGCCATGTCAGCATTAGCGCAGAGACAGCCGCTAGCATGGTTTAGTAAACAAACCACTTAATCTCTTTTCAGTACAATAATGACCACATAGCCTCTTTTTAACTCCTACAGGTGATCATTAACGGTCAGCCTATGCCAGTCTTTTCTCTTTCACCCACTGCTGTATAAGCGTTCACTGTTGCCCAGTATAAGCTCTGTGCTTATGAAAGAGATTTTGCAATTTTCTGTAAGCAAATCTATTTTGATTCTCAGTTGTACTAAAGGTTTTTCCTCCAATTCTTCCAGTGAGAAGGTGCTGCCAAAGTCTTCCTACTCAAAGACCTTCACTCTCCTCCCACTGCTGGCATATAATCGTGAGAAGAGGGAAATAGCACTGGATGGAAAATTAAAGCATGAAGACACCAACTTAGCCTCCAGTACCCTGTGAGCTGATGTACTCTCCTTTGAATGAATGCTTTATCCAGTGGGCATGAGACTCACCATAAAAAATGCAGTATTTCCATTTTACATAGAATGTAGATATCAAGATTGAGATGTCCAGGTCAGGATATGCTCAGTTCTGATGGTATTTTAGAAAAAGATCAGCCAACACAGAGCCTTTTCTAAAGTACCTACAGGAGGAAGAACATTAGAGCGCTTGGAATCCGTGAAGTAGAAGGCTGATATATCTTCCCTTTTGAATGATATATTCAAACACTGTATCTCACCCACTTTTCTTTGAGCAGCTAGGTTAGTGGAGCTCTTTCTGTGCTCCAAAGCATACTGGAAAAATCAAATTTTAAACAATGAAGTCCCTATTTCCAATCTTGCTTAGAAGCAGCAGTCTATCTCCAAAGCTATGGAATAGTTTAATAGTTTACAGAATTCGATATACCACCTTTGTTTATAGTCAAAGTGGTTTGCTAGTAGAAGAAGAGATTGAATGGATTCTATGAGCATGGTCAAAGTATTCCAGGAAGGAATTATACTCCAGGATACACTGTTTGCAGATATAATTCAAAAGGGAAGATATATCTTCATGCCTCTCTACATCTGGGACTCCAAGCATTCTAATACTCTTCTTCTTTTACTAGTTTTCTAATTTGTCTAGGAGCTGCTTGGTGTGTCTACCAGATATTTCCAGCTCCTTCATTCTTGAAAAAAAAATGCTCTGGTTTCTCCTATGCATATTTCATTTTGGGTGACACTCTCTCTTAAGGACTTCACCTCATCTTTCAAGCTGGGGATAGTTTTATTCACATCCGTCCTCAGATTTAACATTTATTTATTTATTTATTGAGAACATTTATATCCCACATAATCCCAACATAGCAGACTCTATGAGGCTAACAACAGAGAAATTACATCATACCATGACGCACTAAGTCAGTAGGAATCGAGCCTGCCACTGTAACTTCTGAACACATCTTAGATTTAGGTTGTGAGGGACCAGGTGAAGCTTCTGATGCTAATGAGGACCCCTCAGATAAAGGTTTAACAGATATGATGAATTTCTTTAGGACAGTTTACTCCAGAGAAATAAAGAGGTTGGCGACCACATCTTCTCCAATTAGCTAGTAAGAAACAGGTGCGCAAGAGCAACTCAACAGTTCAGCAGAAGTAATAGTAAGATAAAGGGGCTCTGCCAGGCCACCCACTTAAAGGTTACATTTAAAAAGTCACAAAGAGTGTGAAGCTGAATCAGCAGGTGCTCAGGAAAAGTGGTACTTGACTGGAACCTTAAAGTACATTTTTAGCAGGGTTTTTTTTTTCCAAACTAAAACCCTTATTAATTACAGAAGTAAAACTTGTATGGAAAATACAAACTAAAACCTGAGAACAAAGTATGTTAAGGTTTGCATGCTTTAATACACTGAGCTTGTGGCAGAGGCAAATGCTAGCAAAATGAGAGAGAGAGAGCACGATTAACAGATGTAGTAATAGGAGGGATATCTCCAGTGTGTTTTTTCTAGTAAAAAAGGTGCCGGTACTCAAATACTAGGCCACCCTTCAGGAGTGGGGTGATCACTGACATACCCACCCCACAACAGCCAGGCCCCCTGCAACCAGTCACAGAATCTATGACAAGGCAGAATTGGTGTGTAGAGCCTGAGCTCTTTCATTAAAACTTGGGGTCCATAGGTCAATTTTAGCAGACAATGGAAAAGGTGCCGGTACTCAGTACCCCCAAGTACCCCCTCAAAAAAAGCACTGGATATCTCAGTATTCTGTGCTGGAACCTGACAACACAATCAGCCTGGCTAGTAGAAGGAGATATCTCTAATACATTGAACCAAGAACTACAAGAAGAACAGAGGACATCTGACATTGACAAACAGGTGTCCAAATCCTTATCTGAAGGTGAAAGGCCATCTGCACGACATTACCCTTTACTGCTGGTATACATGCACTGCTGGTTATTGTATAGCCTTGATCATTACAGTTTCTTGCTCTATATTGTAGATATTTATACAGCATTGTAAACTTTTGTTTTCACGTCATTTTGCTTTTTGTTCCACAGAATTAAGGAGGGAATTGACCGAATGGTGATGGGGATTCTAGTGGATTACAAGGTGAAGGTGAAGCTGACTGTCTCTGGGTAAGAGAGCTGAAAAGTTAACTGAGCATTATATAATAGAATATTGATCACTGGGGACTGGAAATGTTTAGTTCCAACAGCATCTTCATAACCAAATGCATAAAGCATGCACTGATCATCTCCAGTACAATTTTCCACCAAATATAAAACATCATGACAACATTCATTTTCTAAGTGCTGGCACCTGATAAAACTATGTTGTTGTGCCCAGGGTTGCAAAGACCTCAGTTTTACTCAGCTATGCCAGGAGCTGACTGCTAGACTATCAAATTGGATCCTAAACAATGGATGCAGATGAACTGATCCAAATGGAAGACTGATGTGGGAGGACTGAACAACTAAATTATGAGATTTCTTCTGCTAGCACCTAAATGAAATACTATCACATAAGTGTGAGAATGCCAGCGATGCATGGGGTGTCCTCAAGTCTTTCAGCATCTATGAAGAGACAGTTGCAGACTCTATCAGGATACATCAAGACTGATTTGATTATCATGAGTGGGGATCCAAGACTTGATCAACTGCAACTACAAGACCCTTTGGGGGTAATCCGTAAAGTAGGCTCTAACATTCGATTGCTAGTTATGCAGATACATTTTCAGAATACTAGCATATACATATGTACATGCACACACATGCGCCAACATGCCAAACATCTGTACACTGTTCTATAAATACACACATATCTTACATAGTGTGTATTTTACAGGTGAGTATACACATGGGTGGACTCTGGTCAGATGTGGGCAGGATGCACATTTTACATGCATAAACGTACAGCATGCTCTAAGTTACACACACATCACTGGTAGTATTCTGTAAAGACACCTACTTAGCCACTTATCAGGCAGCCTCTGTGTGCCATATGTTGTGTTCTCGAGGGCCTAGGCATTCTGTCAGGTCCTCGAGGCAGGACGAGTACGTGAGCCCTTGGGCCACTGCTGAGGAGCAGCAGCGGCAGGCAAGACCACCTCGGGACTGGAAACACAGAAGAGCAGTACTGGAACTCTGGACTGGAGTAGTACAAGGCAGGCAACTAGAACAGATGAGACAGGAACAGCTTCACCTGCACCTAGCCACCGTTCCTCCGGAGTTGAGCTCTGAAGTGCAGGCGGCTGGCAGGACTTGCAGGATAAGGCAGGAACTGAAGATCCAGAGGACCCACCCTGGGTCTGGGATACACGAGGGTGACAGGGCACGGAACTAGACTCAGACAGTGTGCTGCTGCACAGCCACTAGCAAGACCCAGAAGACAGACCAAGGAACACATGGCGCACAGAAGCTTAGCAGGAGCAAGGACTAGGGCAGCATACACACTAGGCAGAACGGGAATCTGGGAATACCCACAGGGAAAACCCTCTAGCTAGGAGGAGACAGGATACAGGAATAATCACCCAGGAAATACACACTAGCTAGACAGATACAGGATTCAGGATATACAAGCAGGGTAGGCACACAGGCTAGGCAAGGCAGGGTTCAGGGTAAAGAGAGCAAACCAGTAATAACAGGCCAAGGGTCTTGGGCAGGCAGCACAGCAAACAGAGTAACCAAGAAGAACAGGCCAAGGGCCTAAGAGCATAACACATCATGCAAAGGCCCAGAATGCCAGCACAGCACTTCCTTATGAAGGCTCTCATTGATGAGGTCACCAGCAACAGGACAGAAGCAGGAAGTACCTTGACCCCAAAGAGAGGCTTGACACACATAGGAAGTGAGCCCACAGGAAAGACAAGCAGGAGCCATCTTGGAAGCTGGCATAGAGCCGGTGGCAGCCATCTTAGATGCTGGCTCCCTAGAGAGGTCTAGTGAAGCAATCAGGTTCATGCTGGAAGCAGCCAGCACACCAGGACAGAGACAAGACTAACACAAACACAGACAGAAGCCAGCTGAGCTGCTGACCCCCAGAAAGAAGGTAAGGCTGAGGGTGGTCACGGCCACAGACGTGACACCATATAGGTATAAGAACATAAGAATAGCCATACTGGATCAGACCAGTGGTCCATCTAGCCCAGTATCCTGTTTCCAACAGTGGCCAATCCAAAGTACTTGGCAGAAACTCAAATAGTAGCAACATTCCATGCCCCAGTCCCAGGGTGTATGCGTTGGCTTCCCCACGTCTGTCTCAATAGCAGACTATGGACTTTTCCTCCAGGAACTTTTCCAAACCTTTTTTGAAACCAGATATGCTAACCATTGTTGCCACATCATCTGACAATGAGTTCCAGAGCCTAACTGTTGAGTGAAAAAATATTTCTTCCTATTTGTTTTAAAAGTATTTCCATGTAACTTCATTGAGTGCCTCCTAGTCTTTGTACTCTTTGAAAGAGTAATATATTGATCTGAGTGGTGTAGAATGCCCTTTGACCCCCAACCTCCTGACAAGGGCACGGGGCTGGAGGTCCGGTGACTCTCCAGCTCCCCTTAACCCCCCCACACCTACAAAAATATACCTGGTTACCAAGTGGGCTGCCAGCGCAACCCTCCACCCTACCTTGTTGTCTAGTGGCAAACTCACCCCCCCCCCCCCCCATATCTCAGTGTTGAAGGAGGAAGTAGCATTCCCTCTTTCCAGCATCGCTTTCAAAATGGTGGCACCCTGCCCAGTGCATCCTGGAATGTGCTGGGCGGGACTTCCCTACCATATAAGGGAGTTTCTCCCTTGTATGGTAGGGAAGTCCCAGCCAGCGCATCCCATGATGTACTGGGCAGGGTGCCACCATTTGAAGGTGGCACTGGAAAGAGGAGAGAGTGCTACTCCTTCCTCGTATGCTGAGTTACGGGGGAGGTGGGCAGGTTTGCCAGTAGACCACCAGGGAGAGAGGGTGGGGGGGGGGGGTGTTGTATCAGCAGCCCACTTTGGCCACCAGGTATATTTTTTGGAGTGGGGGGGGGGTCGGGGGGCTGGAAGTCTGCCGGACTTCCAGCTCCCCATGTCACTGTCCTGGGGGGAGTGAGTGCTTGGGGGGGGGGCACTAGGCCACCAGGGCCTTACTTTGGAAAAGGGGAGGTCAGGGGGTCCCATGGACCTCCAGCCTCTGTGTTTGACAGGTCCGGGCTTTTGACAGCTCAGACCTGTCGAAGAAATGCGGGAGCACTGTGCGCATTTCCCCAAGATGATCAGTGCTAATAAGATGCATAAATTTGCATGTTATTAGCATTGATCATTGGGGAGTTAGTGCCCTAAAAATAGTGCTGGAACAGCGCGGGGAATTATTTCGTAACAGTGTCAGGAATTGATCATCAACGCATGAATTAACAACAAGCCAAAACAGAGGAACAAGAGGATCAGTTGCATAAAGAGCCCCGTTGGAAGCAGCACTGTGAAGCTCTTTGCACCTGAGACTCTCATTAATGAGAATAGCTTCAATTCCATTCTACAAAACCAGTAAAGATTAACTTTACAGATGAAGAACAACAAGGTATATGGAGCTGATGGAATCACCAAACAAATCTTCAAGCAGGAGAAAAAGAGAGAATATCATGGCTCTATGCCATTATCTCAAAGATATGAAATGATAAATGTAATCCCTTATTCCTTCTTGCACAAAATGTATGCCGAGTTCTTTTCTTAATGTGGTGAAGGGGTGGAATAAATATCAAGAAGCAAAAGTCGCATAAAACAAGGAGTTGTTCACAAACAGTAGTGAACAACCACAAGATTCACTTGGAAGTCACATCAGGAAATTACTTATTTCATTATTGACTACTTTTTTTGCTTTGTTTTTAAATTTATTTTTAAAAATTTATATTCCGCACTATCACCTCAGTTCTAGGCGGATTAGAAAACCACATACACAAAAAAAAGTTACACATGTTATCACATTACTAACAAACTCAAGACATACACGTTTTACTCCTCCATATATATTCTGAATGCTCCAATTCCAGTGTATCATAACATTGTGGCTTTGATTCTGAACAAATTAAGAACCGTTATAGGCCTCAAATAACAAGGTTTTGATTTGTTTTTAAAATTCTATTAAATTCTGACACTATCTCAACCACCTTGGAATTGCATTCCAAAAACTTGGACCAGTTATATAGAAGATCTTACTGTACACTGCCTTGAGTGAATTCTTTCAAAAAGGTGGTAAATAAATCCAAATAAATAAATAAATCTTATTTCTATACTCCTCTAACAACCTGATATGAAACAACATCAAAAATGCATTGGTTTTCAGATCTCAATGCACACCTAGGTTAGTATACATGTAACGTTGATGCCAATACAGGAGATACTTGTTTGTTTTGCACTTTAAACATTAAAGATAACATTTTGAATTTAATCATTTGTTCAACTGGCAACCAGTGTAATTCTTTCAGCACTGGGTTAATATCATATTTTGATTTTCCTGCTATTTCCTCCATTAAGTTTTATATTCTGTCTGTTCACATGACATTTTTTCTTTGTCCACATAACACTTATTGCAAAACCTTTTTCATGTCAGGTAATTTCAGTAAATTTCTGGTGTGACTTCTAAATGAATCTTGTGGTTCTTCTCTGCTGCTTGTGGCCAGCTCTATGTTTTTGTTTTGTGAAGGGGTGGAATACTAACATAGTAGTTTATGGCAGATAGTGGCCAAATGGTACGTTCAGTCTACATGTTCATCCTCTTTGTAGATGGGCATTTATATTTCATAAATGCTAATCAGTACCAACTTTTCTCATGCTTAGGTCTTCCACCCAATCTTCAGCCCCCATCTTGTATCTGTCCCAAGCATGACCAAACTGCAGCACAGTGTCGAGTTCTTCATGGATTTTGCCCTGGTGCAACTCATACCTCTGATATATAGGGCTGTAACTGCTGCTCCACACAAGATACCTCAGTGTGCTTTATTTCCAGCCTTTTGCCACTATGTATCCTCTTTCTATCCCACTTTGAATTCTAATAAGTTTTGTTTCTCCACCCCTTCTCCCAGAAGAGTTTTCCAGACATGTATCACTTTCTTTGAAAAAATATTTCCTAATGTTAAGAGTCTTCCTCTTGGAGCATCATATTATTAGTCCTAGTTCTATAATATCTCTTCTATTAAACATGGACTGCCTCATATGCATTAATACCTTTCACATATTTAAATGTATCCTTTCTCTTTTTCCTCTCCTCTAAGGGGTGTGTGTGCAGACTATCGGCCTCTTATTGTTTAAATTTCTAATCATTGCAGTTTTCTGTCTTTGAATGTGTATTAATTGTCTTGTGTTTTGCCTGCATATCCTGCTGATTCAAGTGTTTCTACATTTTTACAATAGGACAGACCATACAAATTATTTCCCATAATGTATTTTTATTTATAATATTTCCATCTTGAACTTCTCTGATCATTCATTGTATTCAACTTTGTTACAGCTGCTCTGAAGGCTGGAAGGCATTATCTCTGAATAAATTAACTTTCCTTTTCTTTGTGAAATCTCAGATCAGGGTGCTTCTTTCAGGTCTCTTGTCATAAGAACATAAGTATTGCTATACTGGGATAGACCAAAGGGCCATCAAGCCCAGCATCCTGTTTCCAACAGTGGCCAATCCAGGTCACAAATACCTTGAGTTAAAGTGGCAACAACTTGGTTGCAGCTTTTATTATAAGCATATTATTATCGGGCAACAAATATTCATCAAAACCCATGGTAACCGAGCCAACCACATGCTCCACATAGCTAACGTACACATGTTCTGGTCCACTGCCATAAGCAAAACTGACCAATCTTCACAACACAAACTCCAGAACTCCCCTGCCATACCGCAAGGGGTGTTCAAATCAAGGCACAACTATTTCAGCTGCATCTACCTCTGTTTGATAGTTAGAGCTACATTAACAATCCAGGCTCGGGTACACCCACTCACCAAAAGCTGTGATTGAAAACAATATAAAGGCCACTCAGATAAAATTGTGGGAGGGAGGAGGGCTGTACTTTTTACAATGAGCTCAAGTTGAAGATAGCATGGAGTTTAAACCCTCCCTTGCAACCCACCCACCCACCCTGCAAGGTATCTAGCCATGGTGGGAAAATTCCCTCCGCCCCCACCACAGACCCTGCAGGATTTCTTGGGCATAGGCTCATTGGATACATGGTGCCATGTTAATGTTTCCTAGCTCACTCGGGGGACACTGCGCCTTGTTACTAATCCTTACAATCCATTTCTTTCCCCTGTGGGATCAGGTGACACAGCTAAGAAATGTTGATTACATGGGGCTTGTGAATTACACACTTCTAGCTCACTGGAGAAGCAAACACTTTGAATATGGAATCCCTATGTGAAAATAAGCAGCATTACAATAATTTCTAAGTCATTGGGTTGCACCATCTGTTTTCAATTAGTTGATCCTTTTGTTCTGATGGGACTAGTGTTTTTTTTTTTGTAGCCTCAGCAGTAGTGACAATCTAATCAACATCTTTTTTGTGTTTTGTTTCTTCCAACAGTGTCTTGGGAGCCCTTACTTCCAGGTACAGTTGAGCACAATGATACATTCAGGACTTCAGGAAAGAGCATATTAGAGTGGATTGTGGCTGCATGCTTTGGGAATTGACATTAGGTGGCAGTAGGAATTCAGGGAGTAATTGTGACTTTGGATAAGATTTTGTTATTAGTAGGAAGATAAGGAAATCAGGTTTGCCTAAGGAAAAATGTTCATGAGCAGCTGAAACTCGAGAATGGGGCTAATGTTTTTCGGTCTCAATAAGAAGAACAAAATCTTAGATATATCATGGGTACAGTTAAGTGTCTAGGTGTAGAAGGTATTCATATTCCACCTAAAGAATTGTTTTTGCAAAGGTTTATATAATATAATTTTCCGTTTCTCCATAGTGAGGTGGCCACAGAGCTGCCATTCCATCTTATGCATCCAAAACCAGACATGTCAGGTCAGTAAGTCCAGTCCTGGTTCCAGCCTGATCTCCTTTTTTTGCTTCTTCTGTACCTATCTACTCTGCTTCCTGCTTTTCATCTGCTTATTGCCTCCATTTTGTTGTTTGTTTCTGTCCTCCTCCTAATTCTTAATTTCTTCATTTCCTTGGTCATATCCCAATGGCCTCTCCACCCTCCAACTCTTTTCCTTCCTGTCTTGTCCATAGAAATTCCTGCTGCCAGAGCAGTTCTGGATCAGAATCTCCTGAGCTTTCTGCTTTCATTGAAATTAATGAGTGTTCATGAGTTTTGATTGAATCCTTGTCATTTGACATAAGTATATATATATATATATATATATATATATATATATATATATATATATATATATAGTTTCTTCTATAAATAGTGTGCTGCCTGGCTTTTCTTAGGTGAATGTGCCATCTTGTAAATTAGTATTTCCTATAGCAGACCTCTGGATTGTTTGGAGCTGATGGCCACTCCTTTCCCTCGCAACAGTTAAAGAAGGGCACACAGACTGTTGGAGAGCTAAGCTAGTTAGTGAGCTTACTTTAACAGCTGGAAAGAGTTAAGTGCAAAAAATGGCTTTTAAGCTTTTTAGAAAATCCATTTATTGGGTACTCTACTAATTAACAAGTATATACAAGATAAGAGAAATAAGTAAAAGGCATTACCAGAATTAAGAGAGTGTCCGTCATCTTATGTTAGCACATTCTTCTGGTTTATTCGGTTGAGCTGTTTTTTCAATATATATACTAGAAGATTCACAACTGCGGTCTTCAGTACATTTGGTTTCATCAAATCTACCATATTTTGACAGTAGAGGATCATTGTGTAGCCCCTGAAGCAGCCCTGCTGGGCAAAACACGGCCTGTGTCGGGCTGTACCGGATAAAATTTTTAATATATCTATTAATAAATTACATGTTTTCATCACGAACTGCTTTGTTGTTCCCTTCAGAGGTCAGGAGAAAATGAACACAGAAATTAGTCTATATATACCTATCTTTTGTGGCCTGCTTTGACAAGGCCACCATATGCACTAGTCTGGCCAGGGCCGTGCCTAGGGTCTCTGGTGCCCCCTGCAGACTATCAGTTGGCGCCCCCCCTCCTCCCCCCCCCCCCCCCCCCGTGTGGCACAAGATGGCAAGACTTACAAGCCTTTCTTGTGAAATACTTGATTGCAAATAATTTTTTATGATTTTTAACCGTGAAAATGATCGCTCACCACTTGCCACACTGACAGGAATTGTCAGCAATATTCTTAGAAAACAAATTGCTATACATTGCAAAATAAGATAGCAGATGTAAATTCTCAAAGTGGACATATTCCAAACACTAAAATGAAAATAAAATGATTTTTTTCTACCTTTGTTGTCTGGTGACTTTGTTTTTCTATCCATATTGGTCCGAGTCTCTGATTCTGCTGCTCTCTATCTGTTCTCTTAACTCCATTTCCAGGGCTTCCTTTCCATTTATTTCTTGACTTTCTTCCTTTCTTCTTAATTTCTTGCCCTACATCCATAAGTAAAAGCTGTGTCCTCCTCTGTGGAATTGACTGGAGGAGGTATAACATGGATCCAGCTTTTGCCTATTTTCTCCATCCATGTGCAGTTTTTCTCCTCTCTTCCCTTTCCCTCATCTCCATCCATGTGCAGTTTTTCTCTTCTCTTCCATTTCCCTCATTTCCATCCATGTGCAGTTTTTCTCTTCTCTTCCATTTCCCTCATCTCCATCCATGTGCATCTTCTTTTTTCTTTCCTCACCTCCATCCATGTCCAGCACTTCTCCTCTCTCATCCCCTCCATCCATGTTCAGCATTTCTCCTCTCTCGTCCCTCCCCTGTATCCATATCCTATATAATAAAATGCACCTCCAGCATTCTGAAGCTGACTGCATGGCTGAGGCATTCCTGCTCTCTGTATCCATCTCCTGAATTGACATCACGTACTTCAGGGTTCGTCACAAGCAGAAGTGACCAACCACACGAGGTTTCTCGGCTTCAGATGTTGGAGATGCATTCTATTAAATAGGATTGGTCAGTTCCTTGAAGCACAGCCAGAGCTCAGCATCCTGCACAGTAATGCTCAGACACCAGAGAGGGGGGTATCTCTGTCACACACACACTCTCTCTCTCTCACACACACTCTCTCTCACAGTCAATGTCTTTCTCTCTCACACACTGTCTCTCACACACTCTGTCTCACACTGTATCACATTCACTCTCTATGTGTCACACAGTCACTCACACATACTCTCTTGGTATCATACACTCAGTCTCACAGAGAGTCTGTGTCTCACACACACTCTCTCGCACACACTGTATCTGTGTGAAACACACTCTCTATCACACTGTGTCTCACATATGCACTTGCACACACTCTCATTCTCACACACACACACTCTCTCTCTCTCACTCACACACACTCTCTCTCTCACTCTCTCTCTCACACACACACACACACACACACACACATTCACTCTCTCTCACACACACAGTCACTCTCACATACACTCTCTCAAACATACACAGTCCGAGGAAAACCTTGCTAGCGCCCGTTTCATTTGTGTCAGAAATGGGCCTTTTTTTACTAGTAAAGCAATAATTCTCGCTCCCCTCTCCTCCATCCAAGACCAGCATTTCTCCTCTCTCCCCGCCAACTCCTCCATCCATCCATGTCCAGAGAATCTCTCTTCCCTGCCTTCCCCTCTCATCCATGTCCAGCGAATCTCCTCTCTCCCCTGAACCACATAAAAGCCAGAAACTGCAATCTCTGCAGCACTGTTTCAGGCTTGGGCAGACCCAAGTGGGCCTTACAGTCATTCCCTTCTGTCATTCTCCATATCTCTCTCACCCAGACAAAGTAGTATATCATCTTTAACTACCAATAGGGCGAGCAGATGCCTTTCTGCCAGGTCATAAAGAACAGAAGCCAGCGCTGGATTCTTTTTAAAGTTTTTTTCTCAAAGGCACTTTCTGCACAGACATAAAAAGGTTAATAAATAAAAACAAACAAAATCCATAACCTAAAAACAAACACAAAAAAAGCACTGACTCTAAAGTTTAGCAATTTCATTAAAGCAAAATGTATTTTCATATATCACAAACTCTTCCTATCCAAGCAGAATGTTTTATATTTATTTATTTATTTATTGCATTTGTATCCAACATTTTCCCACCTCTTTGCAGGCTCAATTGGCTTACAATACATCACGAATGGTGGAGATATATAAGAAATAAACATTTAGTAATTACACACAAAAAAAGCAATCAGATTTTCACTTACCAGCTCTTCACAGCTAAACTTCCTCTTTAAACCTACTGTTTGAACCATCAGCCAGTGAAATGGCTTTTAGCTGTAGCTATCTCAGGTTACCTGATAAGATAATTATGCACACATCATTGCAGTCATGCCCTCCAGTGTACATGCTAAAAAAATACAACAACTTTGAACCACTTACAGATTTTAACAAACAATTGCACTATTTATTTTTTATTTCTCCCCAGTCTCACTTGCACACCTCCCTCAAAACCTGTTCTCTTTAATTTGAATGTTGTTCACTTAAAGCTCACCCCGAATGAGAAGTTGCTCCCACACCAAAGACATATATAGCACTGGTTGTATTCTTTTAAGCAACTTCAGCAGAGGTGTCTGCCTCAGCACTGCTGGGCTGCCTTCACTTTCTGACGCAGAGAGAGAAGGGCAGGGGAGAGAGGAGAATCACAAGTGAAGGGCCAGGTCAGCGCCCCCCTGCGGTGCTTATCCCGCTTACAGTGTTGGCACGGCCCTGAGTCTGGCTCTCAGAAGGTAGCACAAATGGTTTGTCTCTGGACTAGAGTCCCAGAGTTAAAGTACTGCCTTCTAATATTCAACACCACTGGGGCCAATCTTGGCCCTTAATTCCAAAGATATAGTTTCAGCAGGGTTCCAAGATAAACTGCTGAGCATTTTTATCCTGCCTTAACAACCTCCTTCCTGCTTTGCTTCTGCTGAGTCAGCTCTTCATTGCTCTGTGGCCTGCCTTTTAAAGTAGCGCTGTGACTGTGAGGGAATGCTGTTAAGAGGGAATGGTAATTTCATATAAGCTCCCTCACATACCCTCCTCCTCGGCTCAACCTTACCTGGTTGAGTGTCAGCAGTATCGGGTTACACCTCCCTAGAGAGAAAATCAGCATTATCATGATATCAGCTCACTCTGCATTATACCTCAAAACTGAAAGGTTGGAGACTGAGGAACTACCACATAATGCATGCTTTAGATTCCTTATGGCAAGTGATGCACTTGAGGGATTTGTGGTCCATGACAAGCAAGAAGTGATGTCCCAGTAAATAATACTGGAACATTTCCAATGCCCATTTGACAGCTATGCCCCCTTTCTCAATAACTGCATAATTCCATTCTCAAGGAAATAGCTTCCAGCTAATGAAGGCCACAGGGTGTTCCCACCCCTCCATCTTCTGGGCCAGGACAGCTCTGAGTCTGATGTGCACATCTGTCTGTACCATAAAAGGCTGGCTGAAGTCAAGACTCACCAGGACCAGCTCTGAACAGAAAGCCTTCTTCAGGGTCTGCAAGGCAGTGTCCAACTCTGATGTCCAATATATCTCCTCAGGGGTTGACTTCTGCAGGAGGTGGGTCAATGCCTCTTCCTTCTCATTGAACCTTGGAATTAAACATCAATAATAGCCAACTAGTCCCAGGAATGCCTGCACCTGCTTCTTAAATTGTGGTACAGCTACTTGCATGATTTCTTACACCTTCCAGACCTGGAACCTCACTGGTAATCAGACAGTCTACCAGTGAGGCCCGACTGTCTGATTATAAGCTCATGCTTGCCCCACCTGTAAGCAGAGCTTTGCAGCCTCCCATACTTTATTTAATCTCTCTTGCATCTGGAGCATGTAATCTACCTACCAAGTTTTTCCCTAGGCTATATTCCTCTTCCCAAGCTTCTTGGACAACATCCAGGATTCCTCTGGGTCTTCTCTCATACAGTAACTCAAAGGGAGAGAGCCATGTCAACTCTGGAGCACCTCTTGAATGGTGAACAAACCTGTAAGGGAGGATGGTGTCCCAGTTTTTCTCAACTTCATCCACAAATTTCTTTAACACTTGTTTCAGTGTTTTATTAAAACATTCAACCAGGCCATCTGTCTGCAACTGGTACACAGAAATTCTCAATAAGTTAGACTTGCTTCATGTGTCGTGATATGAAGGTTGGCCCTGGAAAATCAGGATATCCATGGGAATTCCCATGTGTGAAAAGACTTCCCATAGTGCATTAGCTACTTAGCTACTATAGTGACTTTCATGCCACACAATGCAATGGCTTCCAGGTAGCGAGTTGCATAATCTAAGATGACCAGGATATATTTGTTGCCTCAGGTGGTTCACTTCAGGGATCACACAAAGTCCATGGCTGTTCTCTCAAATGGTGTTTCAATGATGGGCATGGGCACAAGAGGGGCAGGCAGAACCCTTGCACGTCTGCTTAACTGGAATGTGGGGCAGAATTGGCAATATAACTGGATTTGTTTATACAAGCCCATCCAGAAGAACCAGGCTAATATCTGCTCTCAGGTCTTCTCCTCCCCCAAGTGACCCCCTAACAGATGGCTATGGGCCAACTGCATAACCTGCCAGTGATAAGGTTCAGACACTAACAATTGCTCCACCACTTCCCCTTCTAAGGATCCCTTGGTCACCTGGTATAACAAGTCATTTTTCAATATAAAATATGGGGGAACTACTTTAGAAGAGTCTTGATTACCCACTGGTTTCCTGTTTATCCCCATCACTCGTGTTTGTGCTTCTCTGAGGGACTTGTCGTTTAATTGAGCCCTTCAAAATTTCTTGGATTGTCTTCCCTGCTCCATTCATCCGTATTCTCTAACAGATCAGAGTTTCCTTAGGTGTCTCCAACTACACCAAGGTTCTCATCTACTGCTGCTCCTAAATTAAGGGTGCTGCCTAGCTTCTCCAGGTGATCTTGCCAGCGGAGTTTGGTCACTTTGAATCCTCCACATATGTCGGGATCCTCCAAAGGGAAGCTCTCAGGGAAGGACTCATCCTTCTCAGGGTTAGCAGTTGGCAATGTCCAGAAGGCCTCAAACCTTGGAAAATCCTGGCCCAGGATGACTGGATAAGGTAACTAAGACAAACTGGCTTCTCCAACTGGGATTTTGAAGGAAAGACAGTCAAGACAGTCACTATCCAAAATGATAAAGGGGATGGAACTCCTCCAATATGAGGAAAGGCTAAAGAGGTTAGGATTTTTCAGCTTTGAAAAGAGACAGCTGAAGGGGGATATGATTGAGGTCTATAAAATCCTGAGTGGGGTAGAATGGGTAGAAGTGAAGTACAAACAACAGGAGACACTCAAATTACATGGAAGTACTTTTAGAAATAGGAGGAAATATTTTTTCATTCAAAGAATAGTTAAGCTCTGGAACTCACTGCCAGAGGATGTAGTAACAGCATGTATCTGGGTTTAAAAAAAGGTTTGGACAAATTCCTGGAGGAAAAGTCCATAGTTTTGAGATGGACAAGGGGAAGCCACTGCTTGCCCTGGGATTGGTAGCATGGAATGTTGCTACTAATTGGGTTTCTGCCAGGCACTTGTGACCTGGATTGGCCACTGTTGGAAACAGGATATTGGGCTAGATGGACCATTGGTCTGACCCGTTATGGCTATTCTTATGTTATGTTCTTATAAGGCCAAGTGAGGATCATCACTCTGCTGGAGTCCACCAATGCATAGTAGGGACTCTTTCATTTCAACTCAGTGGTGTAGCCAGACTGCCAATTTTGGGTGGGCCTGAACCCAAAGTGGGTGGGCACAAAATTTTCTCTCTACCCCCCCCCCCCCCCCCCCAGCAAAATTTAGTCATACTCAGATGCATTTGTCACACAGGGTAAAGTGCTGCTTTTCAGTGCATCAGATTTCAGACAATTTATTTAATAGCCTAATCCTTTTCAGTGAGTTTTCAGAGGCCAAAACCTCCTGCCTCAGGTCAGTATAATGCTGTTACGGTATCCTCTCCTGACCTAAGGAAGGAAGTATTGGTCTCTGAAACTTTATTAACACCATGTTACTTTATCCTAAATTAAAAATAAAATTATTTTCTTTACCTTTGTTGTATGGCCATTTACTTTTTCTCATTGTGTTGCTCCCAGTCTCTAGATTCTGCTTTCCTTCGTTTTCGCTTAAACTCTTCTGCCAGGGTTTCCTGGCCATTTGTCATTTTTCTCTCCTTTTTCTTTGCTTTCTTCAATATTTTTCTGCCTCTCTCTGTGTCCAGATTTAATTCATTCTTACTATCCATTCTTTAATTTCCTTCATCTACTTATGGCTTTTCATCTTTTTCTCACCTTTGTTCTCCCCATGCCCTTTCCTCTTATTCTCCAATCTTTCACTACTCCCCCTTTCCATGCAGCAGCTCTCCTCTTTCTCTCCCCATCCTTCCAGTGTCTCCCCTCTTTCTTTCTGCATCCTTCCATCGTGTCACCTCTTTCTCCCTACCCTTCCATCCAGCGTCTTCCCTCTTTCTCTCCCCATCCTTCTACCCATCTACCCTCTCTCCTGATCCTTCCATCTAATGTCTCTCTCCCTCCTTCTAACAAGTGTCTATCTCTCTACCCTTTTCTGTTCAGTGTCCCTTCTCTCTCCACATCCTTCCAGTCTCTCCCCTTTTTCTCTGCATCCTTTCATCCATCTCCCCTCTTTCTCTCCCCATCCTTCCATCCAGTGTCTCTCTCCCCATCCTTCCGTCTGTTTTCCCTCTTTCTCTCCCTATCCTTCCGTTTTCCCTCTTTCTCTGCCATCCTTCCATCTGTTTTCCCTCTTTCTCTCCCTATCCTTCCGTTTTCCCTCTTTCTCTCCCCATCCTTCCATTCCATCTGTTTTCCCTCTTTCTCGGCCATCCTTCCTTCCGTTTTCCCTCTTTCTCTCCCCATCCTTCCATTCCATCTGTTTTCCCTCTTTCTCGGCCATCCTTCCTTCCGTTTTCCCTCTTTCTCTCCCCATCCTTCCGTTTTCCCTTTCTCTCCCCATCCTTCTGTTTTCCCTCTTTCTCTCCCCATCCTTCTGTTTTCCCTCTTTCTCTCCCCATCCTTCCATCTGTTTTCTCTTTCTCTCCCCATCCTTCCGTTTTCCCTCTTTCTGTGCCATCCTCCCATCTGTTTTCCCTCTTTCTCTCCCCATCCTTCCGTTTTCCCTCTTTCTCTGCCATCCTCCCATCTGTTTTCCCTCTTTCTCTCCCCATCCTTCCGTTTTCCCTCTTTCTCTGCCATCCTCCCATCTGTTTTCCCTCTTCTCTCCCCATCCTTCCGTTTTCCCTCTTTCTCTGCCATCCTCCCATCTGTTTTCCCTCTTTCTCTCCCCATCCTTCCGTTTTCCCTCTTTCTCCCCATCCTGCCATCCGTTTTCCCTCTCCCGATTCAGGCCCACCAGCCCCAGCTCCCATTGCCGGCCACTGCTGCTTTTCCTGATGAGCAGCAGGGCCGGCGCTACAAAAAGAAGTGCTCAGCTGACTGAGCGCCAACGCTAACACGACGAGAAAAAATGTTTAAAAGAAAAACGCGGCACCGCAGGCAGCCTCGAAACATTGGCTGCTGGCTCTGCAGGCTCCTCCCGTCTCTTACGTCACTGCCCCTGCTTCGCTCCAGGGGCAGTGACGTAAGAAACGGGAGGAGCCTGCAGAGCCAGCAGCCAATGCTTCGAGGCTGCCTGTGGTGCCGCGTTTATTTAAAAACATTTTTTCTCGTTGCGTTAGCATTGGCGCCTAGCTCAGTCAGCTGAGTGCTTCTTCTTTTTGTAGCGCCGGCCCTGCTGCTCATCAGGAAAAGCAGCAGTGGCCGGCAATGGGAGCTGGGGCTGGCACGGGCCGTGAGGAAGAGTGGGTGGGCGGGCCAGAGCTGAAATTGGGTGGGTCTGGGCCCACCCAGGCCCACCCGTAGCTACGCCCCTGCTCTCATACACAAATAGTAGTTGATAGAATTTGTTTCTAACTTTTGGTCTTATTTCCAGTTCCCTCCCAGCTAGTTAACATCCTTTAAGCTTAGCTGTTAAGTTATGGTGTTCAGATTACATTACATTTCAAGTAGTTCTTGTAGGGTGGCAACAGGATTACTGTGCTGTTATCCCAGTGGTGTTAATATGTTTTTTTTCTGGTGGTATAGATTCTCTGAATGCTGAGTGTTTTGCCCTTGTGAACAGGTGTAGCATAAACCCCTGAGTAGGTGAAATATCCTGTCACATAGAAGATGGTAGTTACCAATGAGACTGTTTGCAGCCTTAAACCCCTTTCTTCTACTGGGGTCTAAGGATGATAGCTGGTTAACAGACTGACAGACTCATCAAATTCACAACTCCTACTCTTCTCTTAGTCCCTTGTTCAGGGAGCTAAGCTCCTAGTGGGTCCCTGAATGGAGTTTCCCCACTCACTACTCCTCTACATCATCTTTAGCTGGAGTTCCTTTGGCCCTGTATAACCAGAGGCTTAAACCTGGGGCTTCTAGTTACCAAGAATTGACTCCAATCCTCTATTCCACTCTTTATTTAATACAGTTGATGACAAGATAAATAACTCAATCACTTACAGTTGTGCTAAAATGGATTAGGATTCTGTACATACAGACTGAGTCAGAGTCTGTGATCAGCCCCTCTCCAGAAGAGAGAACTATCAGTGAATGAAGCTTGAAATGCTGAAACAGGGCACTAACAGGTACCACAGCACAGGGAAAAATTCACTATGAATTGCTACCCTGAGAGGAAAAAACAAGCAGTGGAGAGATTGAGGTCTCTCAACACACTTAATCTATATCCTAGACACAGCTTCCATGTCCTTCTCAAGACAGCAATCCGGAGGAAAGTGAAGTTCTGCTCCTCCCAGCATGTCCTGAAGCAAGCAGTAATTACAAAGCTTCAAAAGATATTAAGAGCAAAACACAGGTGTTTATAAGGGCTAATCACAGAGGACTACCGAAATGCATGGATCTGATTCATGTACATAGCTTAATAAATATGCAAACATATAATCTGTCACACACAAAGAGCACAAGCTGTTCCATGCAATGGGTGCAGAACACTCAAATTTGGACCCCCTCTGGGGAAGAAATGACAAGTCTTCTCCTTTGTGACTGTGTTTTATATTTCACTCCAAAACTCTGAATCCTATTGGCTCAAAGCCTCTGAGTATAACATCTACTTGTTCTTTGATTGACAGTATCTGGTTCAGGGCCATAATGTTCTGTCTTTAACTACAATGACTTAATATTTGTACAGCTTGATGCATTACTAAGTAAGAAATGTTTATAGTTTAATATGCCAAAAATATACATGTAGTCAACACTGGCAGCATATTTTGGGGTCTTGGATAGCTGAATGTTCCCAAAGTGGAAAGACCATGATTTATTACTCAAATGGGTCAATAGAAGCAAAAGTGAGATAATGGCTTGTTAAAATTCACAGTTAGTCAGTGATAGGTGGATTTGAATGTATTCCAGACATCAGGGGCAGCAGAACACCCTTTTGCAGTGATTCTCAAACCTATCCTGGGGGAACCCCAGCCAATCAAGTGTTCAAGATATCTACAATGAATATTCATGAGATCTGTTTGCATACACTTCCTTCTTGGTATGCAAATCTATCTCATGCATATTCATTGAACCCTACTTCTGTGAGAATTCAAATTTTCAATCTAGTTACTACCAATACAATCCCTTAACACAGTAACTACAAATATATGTATCAAAACCTTGATTTATTCATATCACATTTCCTTCTTAATCAATATTGTTTTTTTGCACATAAATGCCTACTGCATTTTACTTAGTTTTCCTATTATCTCTACACTCATACACTCTCATTCATATTACACAGCATAACTGTCACAACTTAACTCTGTAATGAGATACAGAGATTTTTTACACATGCAATGAAATTGAGACTGAATCCTGTTGTGCATATACAAGGGGTCAAAATTTAGGGGAAAGATTGATAAGGAAGCAGACCAGGATTCATCAGATAGGGGGTCATAGCAGGTGCAAAGCTTGCACTTATTGTCAATATATCTTAGAAAGAACTCGGGTGGATATACCCAATCAAACTAAACAGAAGAAATTCGTTTTGAGAGCCTACACAGATTGTAATACTAAGATGGTAATTTATGGAATCTGTTGTCCCTATGGACTGTGGTACATAGGGCAAACGATTAAAAAAAATAAGTATAGATTGTCTCAACACCTGAGTAACATTCGATTGTCTAAGGTGGATACCCCGTTAGTAGCACATTGGCTGTCTCATAATCACTCGTTAGCAGAATTGCGGTATGTGAGGGAACAGAAAGTGGAAATGTATTGCAGAAAATGCTTAAAAAGAGCAACAAATAATTTTTGAATGGCACACTGTACATCCCACTGGCCTTAATAAGGAGGTAGACTGGACAGGAATTTGTGGATATGCATGTTAGCGATGATGTCATCATAGAGTTAGTTAAAAGTAGAGCACATGCTCCAGCGTTCAAGAGTTTCAGCACTATTGCTTTGGACACCTGGGGGAGACCCACCCTGACTAAGCAGTCGGTATTGTGGTATAAGGTATGAAACTGAAAATATATTTGAAGAAAGTTGAGTTAATTAAGGGGGAAAACAGTAGGTTTTCCTATGTTCTAATTATATATTCTTGTTTATTTGAGCCCCGGAAGACGCTATGAGCGAAACGCATTAGAATGCGTAGGGTTTGACTCGGATTGAGCACGAGAACACTATAGACTGTTCAGTAGCATTGGAGAGAAAGGAAATGTCTACAGCTTACCTGAGGATTTAAAACGTATATTTACGAGGAGTACAGAGAAATGCAGCAGGAAGAGGAGAACTGCAGTTAAACAAGCATATATTACGAAATTGCTTCAAGATAAGTGATTTGAAAACCAGTATTGAACTGCTAGAGTCAAGGTCCTGAAAAGTTAACTGTGATAAGTGACAATTTGGTTATCTATAACATCAAGGATCCATAAAAAGAAAGAAAAACTTTGTAAAAATCCATTTGAGGACACTGGGGAGGCAATTTCATTGCATATGTAAAAAATCTCTGTATCTCGTTATAGAGTTATGTTGTGACAGTTATGCTGTGTAGTATGAATGAGAGTGTATGAGTGTAGAGATAATATGAAAACTAAGTAAAATGCAGTAGGCATTTATGTGCAAAAAAACAATATTGATTAAGAAGGAAATGTGATATGAATAAATCAAGGTTTTGATGCATATTCATTGGGAATATCCTAAAAGACTGACTGGGGTTTCCCCAGAACAGATTTGGGAGTCACTGCCTTTTTGTTTGGATGGGGCCAATCTGGGGCCAATCTCCATCTGAGCCCCCAGCTCTCTAGTTGCTAATGCCACCTTTGCAAAATATTGATTGAACCATGGCCCCTAGTGGCTCACTATATTTTGCTGCCTAAGGTGGGAGTACTGTCAGCTTGTATGTCAGTATTCCAATAAAGCGCATGTTAATTCATACAGAACATTTGTGCCTTCTGTTCTTTTGCTGCCCAAGAATGGGGAGAAAGAAGTACTGAGATGTGAGATGCAGTGTTCATAAATGACTACTTCTATAAATTCCTTTAAACTCAAGAGACATTATATAATCAGCCCAAGCTCAAGACATGTTAGGAAGCATATATCTGTTTCTTCACTGACCATTGCACTTTCTGTCCATAGCTTTTTTTTCTGGCTCTGCATTGGTAATAAAGGGAAGGAGAGGTAAGACACCTTGTGTGCATATTTTTATGTCTTGCTCATAATAATAGGACTCCTGTGTTCTGTCAAATATAAGATCTAGGTGGTCCTATCTTCCTTCTAAAAAATCTTATATATGAATGAATGTCATTGAAGAACAAAGATAGTTCCTTTCTCAGTAGATTACCCTCTTAGGAGCTTAATTGTGGAACACTTGGATAGACAAGGCAATATTTCCTTGGCTGCAAGACATATAGCTTTATATGGATAAGCTATTTGTATAAAATAAATACATAAGTATTGCCACACTGGTACAGACCAAAGGTCCATCAAGCCCAGCATCCTGTTTCCAACAGTGGCCAATCCAGGTCACAAATACCTGGCAAGATCCCAGAAAACTCAATACATTTTATGCTGAAATAAGCAGTGGATTTTCCCCAAGTCAATTTAATAATGGTCTATGGACTTTTCCTTTAGGAAGCCGTTCAGACCCTTTTTAAACCCCACTGCCTTTACCACATTCTCTGGCAACGAATTCCAGAGTTTAATTACACATTGAGTGACAAAATATTTTCTCCGATTCATATTGAATTTACTACTTTGTAGCTTCATCGCATGCCCTCTAGTCCTAGTATTTTTGGAAAGAGTAAACAAACGATTCGCGTCTACCCGTTCCACTCCACTCATTATTTTACAGACCTCTATCAAATCTCCCCTCAGCCATCTCTTCTCCAAGCTGAAGAGTCCTAGATGCTTCAGCCTTTCCTCATAGGGAAGTCATCACCTTTGTCATTTTTGTCACCCTTCTCTGCACCTTTTCTAATTCCACTATATCTTTTTTGAGATGTGGCGACCAGAATTGAATACAGTATTTGAGGTGCAGTCGCACCATGGACCAATACAAAGGCATTATAACGTCCTCACTTTTGTTTTCCATTCCTTTCCTAATAATACCTAACATTTCTATTTGCACATATTTGGCTGGCTTATACTTTTAAATCAGCCAACTCAATATATGCATATAACTTTATAAGAATAACCTATCTGTATAATATTATACCTGCTATTACTGTGGTCAAAATTAAAGACATAAGAAAATATGGAGCATGACTGAATTTAACACTCTCCAAATGGCAGATAAGTTTAATGTAGACAAGTAGACAAGTGTGATGTACATTATTTATTTTATTTATTTCTGCATTTTTAGCCCACATTTTCCTACCTATTGGTAAGTTCAATGTGGTTTACAAGAGTCTGGAGTAAATTGTTTACAGTTTGTATAGAACAAGATTACAATTTATATAGAAGAATGCGATTAACAGGCTTGACTGACAGGCTTTATGTGTTTATAGTTGCCTCATGTAGGCATGCTAAGTGTTTCGGATGAATTGGGTGACGGAAGTTTTGTTCAGTTCTGCCTATTGTCATTTTCATGTAGTGTTGTTCAGTAGTCTGGTTGGTTAGGCTGGTTCAGTGGGGAGGAGCTTTCTGAAAAAATGGGCTTTCAGGTGTTTTCGGAAGATTAGGTAATTGTCCTTGAGATTTAGGTCTTTTGGTAGTGTGTTCCAGAGCTTGGTGCAAACATATGAGAATCCAGAAGCGTATGTTGATTTGTATTTAAGGCCTTTACATCTAGGGAAGTGGAGGGTAAGGTAAGATCTTGCTGACTTAGTTGCATTTCGAATTGGTAGATCTATTAGGTTGATCATGCAGCCTGGTGAGAGGCCGAAAATTATTCTGTAGGCCAGAGAACAGATCTTGAAGGATATGCGTGCCTTGATTGGTAGCCAGTGTAATTTTTGGAGAAATTTCAAACCTTTTTTTTTTTCTGAAAATGAGTCCAGCTGCTGTATTTTGTACTGTTTGTAATTTCTTTAAGATTTGGTCTTTGCACCCTTTGTAGATTCTGTTGCAGTAATCCACATAGGTTAGAACCATGGTGTGGATCATGTTGTGGAATACATCTCATGGGAAATATTGTTTTATATGTTTGCTTCCACATTGTGTGAAACATTTTCTTTGTAGTGGCCTTAGTCTGGTTTTCGAGTGATAAGTCACGATCTACGGTGATTCCTAGGATTTTCAGATTGTCTGACATTGGGAGAGATGATCCCAAGGTGTTGATGGTTGTGAAGCGTTCAGTATTGTATGGAGATGAGTTCAATTTCAGCTTGAAGGCTGATGCCCAGGATTCCATGGTTTTTATGCTGTTTGTGATTTTGGAGGTGATTTCTGATGAGTTATTTTTGAAAGGGATATAGATTGTAATGTTGTCAGCATAGATAAAAGGATTAAAGCTTTGTTTGGAAAGGGACCTGCCTAGTGGGGTCATCATTAGGTTGAATAGTATAGCTAATGATGCTACATTACATATTAAGAGTCACCCTCCCACCCCCCCACCCCCCCCCCCCCCCCCCCCCCCCCCCCCACACACACATATAGAAAGGATCGAGGTGTCATCACGGACAATCTGTGTGCAGCAGTGGCCAAAAATTCAAAGAGAATGTTAGGAATTATTAGGAAAGAAATAGAGAATAAAACAAATAATAATATAATCCTCTGTATTATTCCATGGTGAGACCACACTTTGTGTGTTCTGTGTTGCATGTTGCTGCATCTCAAAAGAGATATATTGGAATTAGAAAGGGCACAGAGAAGGGTAACCAAAATAATTAAAGAGCAAGAATGACTCGTATATGGAAAAGCTAAAGAGATTAGGGTCTTCATCTAGGAGAGAAGACTGCCTAGAGGAGATATGTTAGAGGTCTTCTCTCCAAGATGAAGGCAGTTAGCTTAGCAGAGTTTTAAAAGGGGTTAGATGGTTTCCTAAAGGACAAGTCCATAAACCACTACTAAATGGACTTGGGAAAATCCACAATTCCAGGAATAACATGTATAGAATGTTTGTATGTTTGGGAAGCTTGCCAGGTGCCCTTGGCTTGGATTGGCCGCTGTCATGGACAGGATGCTGGGCTTGATGGACCCTTGGTCTTTTCCCAGTGTGGCATTACTTATGTACTTATGTCTATAAAATCCTGACTGGAGTGGAACAGATAAACGTGAATTGATCATTTACTCTTTCAAAAAGTATAAAGACTAGGGGATATAACAATACATTTAAAACAAATAGGCAAACATAATTTTTGTTTTCACTCAACACTTAGTTAAGCTCTGGAACTTATCAAAGAATGTGGTAGAAGCAGGTACTTATGACCTGAATTAGCTATTGTTAGGAACAGAATACTGGGCTAGATGGACCTTTGGTCTGACCAGTATGGCAACTGTTATGTTCTTATATCTCTGACCCTGGAGGGCCACTAGCCTGTCCTATGGTTATATGGATACATTTTGGCCATGCAGAGGTTAGTTTTATAAACCTTTGTGTGTTATTTACATAGATATAGAAATAGATATATACCCACATTATATATGCCTTGGCAATCCTGAAGATGGAAGTAGGGCAGACCTGAGATACATGCATATGTTATAAATGGCACACATGGAGACCACGTGATGCACTGAGAGAGTGAGACATGTTTCATTCTCTGAGGCTCCCACACCAAAATAATCTTAAAATTCAATTTACACCACTCTTAAAGGTCAGTCCTGAGCCTTGGTAAAGGGCTGTTTCGTGGACAAATATTTGTGTGTTTTACTGGGAGAAATGTCAGCTAAAGGACCCAGATAGGAGGAAAAGAAACTGCATGCAGCAGAAGGGAAGCAGGAGGAAACAATGTGGCAGAGCAGTACAGCCTTCACAGATGAACGACTTCTACAACTTACCGAGGCCATGGGGAATGCACTTGAGCCCAGTGTGGGTCAGTTCTCGGGGGCAGATATCAAATTTAGAGTTGCTTTTGACTGAAACTAGCCGCTGGACCAGAGAGCTGGAACTGAGGGTTTCTACACTAGAAGATGCTTCCCCTTCGACGGTTGCAGCCATAAGCAGATTGGAAGCCTCATTCTATGATCATGCGGTGAAAATAGATGACTTAGAAGACCGGTCACGTTGCAACAATTTGAGGATCATTGGACAACTGGATACTTCCCTCCATGTTAGAACGCTGGTTTAAAGCAGAATTTGCACTGTCCGATCATGCAGGGCCTCTGTCTCAAGTGGGCGCAGGTCTCTGTCTCAAGTGGGCGCACCGCTTAGGTCGTATGCAAGATGGCCAACAGAACCCTCGAGCTAGCATCATCAAGGTTCATAATTATATCCACAAGGTAGAGATTTTGAGAGGATATAGGCAGATAGTCTACAATATGAGAGTCATACTATCAAAATCTTTCAAGACTACTCTGCATCCTTACAGGAACAAAGGTGGAAGTTTACTGCACTTTGTGCAAAGCTCCACGAACAACAACTTAGATTCATG
This sequence comes from Microcaecilia unicolor, assembly GCF_901765095.1. Lineage (NCBI taxonomy): Eukaryota > Metazoa > Chordata > Amphibia > Gymnophiona > Siphonopidae > Microcaecilia > Microcaecilia unicolor. Next base: position 145,941,428 of record NC_044040.1, read on the forward strand.
CTGCTCTATCCAGCAATCTTGAAAGGTATACATGAATGGTCACTGGCAATCTTTTGAAATTATCACAGCAGCTCAAGACTTTGTTTCTCAACTCACTACTACAGTCCCCAGCAGGAGGAGAGCTGAAGTCACATTTATATACCTAAAGTTTTCTGGCATCTAAAACCTGTATGGTATATAAATATTAGAGTGTGAGTTATAACTGTGAGTTATAACTGTTATAACTGTAAGTTTAGTTTTAAGATCAACTTCCTGTGATAACTGAGGGGCGTGGGGCCTCAAGGCATATAGGGTGGTTGGGGGGAGGGGAAGGGTTTTGGGATCAGGACACGCTCCTTACACATTTGGGTATGGGCGTTAGGGGTGGGTGTGAGAGGTGTAGAAATCAGAAGGAGAATATTTTAGTGACTGGGTTTTTGTTTATTTCTACAGTGGTTATATCTGTTGTTGAGAATCGGGTGGTATTTCCAGAGGGAGATACAAATGTTGGTAGATCTGGGGTTTGGTGGGAAGAGGGGTTTATTCTAGATGGGGTTGGCTCCCCCCAACATAATTCTAGAAATGTCACACAGTTTTATTTTGCTGTTTCTGGTTATGGTGAAGGCTGAGTGCTCCGACCTTTTGATAGTAGTGGGGCTGAGAACATTCTTACCCTCCTTGTGGTTACGTTGCCTGTCATCCCCCCCTGTAGAGTTGTGATGTGGAATGTGGATGGTATTACGTCCCCAATAAAGCTTTCGAAAATATTGGCTGCATTGATGCAGCAGGGGACAGACACTGCATGTTTACAAGAGACGCATCTTAATGATGCTGAACAGCTGAAACGTAAGCGTGCCTGGGTCAGCAATATCTTTTTTGCATCCTCCGGTAGCAGAAGGGGGGAGTGGCCGTTTTGCTAAGCAAATCTTTGGCTTGCACAGAGAAGGTGCTCTTTAAAAATTGCTCACGGCAGATATTTGTTGCTTAAATTGTGGTTGCAGGGGAGGGAGATATTACTTCTTACTTTGAATGGCCCCAGCCCATTTGATAAGATGTTTTATCCTTCATTGTTGAGATGCCTATTGCCTTACCAGGAAATACCTCTGATAGTGTTGGGATATATGAAACTCCTCATTGATGCACAACTAGATAGTTCATCCACCTAATGTCCTAGGGCTACATTGCAGCCCGGCGGGGGGAGTGCTTGAGTCCTTTAGCACATCTCTCAACTTGGTAGATGCATGGCGTTTGCTTCATCCAGCTGACCGAGATTACATGCTTAGGTCCAGGACTCATGACTCCTTTTCATGTATAGATTACATCTTTGTCTCCACTGCGTTGTTTCACTCAGTCATGGAAACAGTCATCGATTCAGACGCACTCTTGGATCATTTGGCAGTATGGCTAGACTTAGAAGCTCCTTCTTTCTTTTACCTTTCCTCTGGTTGGCACTTTCCTGCTTATTTAGGTCACAACACAGAGTTTCAGACTTTTTGCAATTCAAATGAGAAGCTAATCCACAACATATAGATCAACCAGAGCTCTCTTGGGATGCTGCTAAAGTTGTAATGTGAGGAGAAATGATAGCAAAAAGTTGGCGAGTAGTATTTGTATCCTGGAAGCGAAGCTGCATGGAGCTGGAAGAGCTTATATTCATGACTCTGCAAAATAAAGAGGCATATTTATCTGCACAGGTCACCTTAAAATCTTTAATTCATGAACAGACCCAGAGAAGTCTGATTTATCATAAATATAAGTTCCATAGGTTCGGTAATAGACCAGGAAGAATGCTGGCACAGCTGGTTTAAGCGGTGGGGGTGGGGGGGCCCATACAATTGGAGCCCTTTGTGATCGTACTGGGTACATTGTTAATCGACCAGACCAAATAGCAGACCTCTTCATGGAACACTTTCGGAATCTCTATGTCGCAAGGCCAGATGGGATACACAGGTTACTTTAGATTTTTTGGACAAGGCAGGACTCCCGTGTCCATCAGAGGTGGAAATCCAGATCTTAAATGCTCCACTTCAAGCTAAGGAGCTTCATCAGGCTATAAAAAAAGTTGAAACCATACTCTTCACCCGGAATACACTGTTTCTCTGGCGAATACTATAAATTATTACAGCCACAGGTTATTAGCCCCTTACTGGACTATTATCAGACTGTCATACAGAAAGGGTCCTTTCCCTCTCATGACAAAGTTGCCACCTTTCAGCGTTACCCTCTGCTACAATCTTTACATTTGGTTTGGAGATGAATATGTAGAAGGCATCAATTTTCTGCTTCTGTGCTCCCTCATCTTTCATTATGCAGTAATCCAGCCTTTCCCCCTGGTCAGGACTTGCCTCTTTCACAGTTGGGCAAGGATGGGCATTCATTATATTGTAGATGTGGTGAATGGAGAAGGACAATTCAAGTCTTTCGAAGCCTTCCAGCAAGAGTATCAATTGCCTCCTTCTTACTATTTTGCATACATGCAAATAAGGCACTACATTTCTTCTTTGCTCTGGACAGATCTTACTGAAGATGTACAGGAAACTTTATCTGAAGCTTTTACACTCTGTTCCTGGCTGAGAGTGTCTTCAAAGTTCCATCACCGATATTTGAAAGATACTATCCCAGATTTGGATTATGCCACCTTTGCGAAGAATTGGTCTGCTGGCATTCATTTTACTTTGTCGGAGCAGTTCAAAAAATTTGTTTTAGGGATTCATACAATGTCTCAATCTATATTAAGAGAATTGCTTTACAAATTTACTCTATGGCTGCATATTTCCCCGTATCGGGCTCATAAGGCGGGCATAGAAGCCAGGGGAGTGACCAAAATGTGACAGCACTTCAGCAACTCTGAGACACACAGTGTGGCTTTGCCCGGTTACGTATACTTTTGGGGGTATGATGCATTCTACTTTGTGTACTTATTGGGGTTGTATTGTCTCCTTTGATCCTCATCTTTTATTTGGCCAGTATGTGTACACTGATCTGGTACCACCAGGCTTCTTGCAGTTTCGCCGCAAGGCTATTCTTTTTTGGATCAAGGCCATATTACTAAACTGACTGTCATCTACTGGTCCCACTCTACCTGAGTGACATTCCCTTCTTGTCCAGCAAATGCTGGTGGAGGGACGGGGGATTTTTTCCATAGAGAGTCGCTCTAGTAAGATGTTTTCAGAGACCTGGGAGCCTTTTGGGAGGATGTTGCCTCCCAGGGCTAGAAGCTATTTACTGAATTGCTGAGGTGGTGAACTTTGCTGTTTATGTTTATTAGGGGGAGCCAACTGCAGAGGGGAGAGAAGAATGGAAGGATTGTGGAATTCTTTTAGAGTGTTGTTATCCTTTTATTCTTAAGGTTCTGTTGTATTTCTTGCAAGTTGTAATAGTAATAAAAATGATTGAAACATAAATTGTGCACATATTCATACAGACTTAGGTAGAAAAATGATATCTGCCTCTAAGCAAGTGTAACTTTTTGCAAGAGCTTTTGGTGAGGCAATTTTGTCAAGTCACAGAGGTGCATATGTTTCCTTTAGTGAGCTAAATACTTTCCTTTTATAAAACACAAAAGTAGATCAAGATCTAATATCAAACTGATATATAACCAAAAATGAAAAACATGCATGTAGTCAGTTTAATCCTTTTTGGCAAATGCTAAAAATTCACTTTCACCGTCACAACATTCTTTTTCTATCAAAGGTCTTTCTCAAGACCATCATTCAATTCACTACTTTAAGGGATTGGATGTCACCTCATGTGTACAGATCACTGGGCAAAATATTGACAGAATAGAGGAGGGGAAAATAGTGAGTGAGGAGATGGGAATGAGTGGCAAGAGACAGGGGATCAAAAGAGGTGACGAAATAGTGGATAATAGGATAATGGAGGAAGGCAAGTAAATGGGGAGACTGGTGAAGCTGTTTGTTAAATTAGGGGATTAGAGTGCACACTGTTTGCAAGCAGGACACACTCTTAATGACATTGCTCCCGTAATGCAAAATGGCTAAGAGAGCCAAAATAAAGTGAAAATTTCCATAAACGACATGGGAAAGTTAATAAACTGAAAACTGTCCAGTTGCCTATCCCTACTGTATTATGCAAGAACCTTCTTCTTTTTTTTTTTTTTTTATAGTTCAGTAGATAAGAATAATAAACACAGTAGAATAATGCAGTAGATATTTCCATCAAAGAAGTTTTTTTTTTTAATTGCTCTCCTGCTGAATATGTCATCAAATACTCATATATTTGCCAGCATCCTAGGTATGGGTATTTTACAAAAGGCTCTGCATTTGCCAGACCTTTTTGTGAAATACCAGGGGAACTGAGCAGATCTCAACCATGACATCTCAGTTCCCATCTGAATACTCTCTCTAAAACAGGTCTTTAAGTGTCAAACTGTTAATTAATTGTTAGCATGACTGTACTAGCATCTTGAACTAATTTGAGGTACACTGCCTTGAGTGAATTCCTTCAAAAAGGCAGTAAATAAATCCTAATAAATAATAATTCCCTCATTAACTGCTTAATGAACTTTAATAAAAGAGGGCCATATTTCTATGGATGCTGGCACAACTAGGCAGGGTCTAAGAAAGATGTGTACAGAGGGTTGCTGAGATAAAGTAGAACATTAGCACTGAACTGTTTTGAAGACAGGTGACCCAGTCACTATTTTGCTTTTATGGTCACTGAGAGGATGAGGAAAGAAGAGTGATTAGATCATGGAACACAAAACCCAACTTTTGGCTTTGTAAGCAGTTATGTACATGCATTTGTCTTTATTTTAGTGAACCAGATGAAGACCTGGTGTTTGAGGAGTTTGCTCGTCAGCAGCTGAATGATGAGTTACACATGGATGATAAAGTTGAGGAGGAAGATGAGGTTAAATGAGCACATGGGTCAAGATGGCCACCTGAAAATCTACAAGAAAGAAGCATAGGATGTCTCGCTTAACTTCTCACAATGTAATCCATAACTGATTGTAACAAATTGCATTTCCATTATTTACAATGTATTGTAAGCCACACTGAGCCCGCAAATAGGTGGGAAAATGTGGGATACAAATGCAATAAAATAAATAAATATAACATGGCATTTAGAACTGGAGATCATTTTACAAGTTATTTAATTTTAGTTGTAATGCGCCTTCTGTGGCTTTGTGGTTGATTGCTGTGAATAGTGTCTAAAGTTTTGTTGCTGAAAGTAGTAAAGCTTTATTTTAGGTAGGAATGTGTAAATATAGAGCAGTGGTTCTGAACCGGTCCTAGACGATATTCAGCCAACCTAGTTTTCAAGAGATGCACAATGACAATGCCCAAGATAGATCTCCATTGTGTGCAGATTTATCTCATGTATATTCACTGTTGCTATCCTGAAAACTAGACTGGCTGGGCAGGTTTTTGGGATCACTGCTAAAGAGGATATGTTTGTAAGCCACTTTTGACTATCTTTTGGTTAAAGTTGTATATCAAGATAAATGAAATCATTACTGAAGCCTTTTAACCTTTGGTCCACATAGCTACTGCAGTCCCAATAGTAGCCAACAATCATTTTTAGAATGTATCTCTCATTAAAAATTCCACCAGAAACGCTTGGGTCATCATAGGGGAAGATGGGAGGGAGGGGAATTAAAACACTGAGGATAACAGTTTAGGTTGTATATACATAAGGAGGAAGTATAATACCAAATGTCAAATGTTAATTACACATTTTACAACTGTTTAAATATCAATGAACACTGTGGAATCTAGCAAAGAGGGTAGGGGAGGGAAGGGGAGGAAAATGTTTTAAAAAAAATTTTCTTGATGATGGACTATATAAGTTTGTATAAGCTGAGTATAATTTCTTATTTGAATCTCTGTATACTTATAATATCTGGAGATGTTTATTATGAACTGTCATCAATAAAAATGTTGAAATATAAAAATTCCACCAGTAGAAGATTTCTCGAGGGGCTGGGCAGGGTACTTCCTTCACTCACTGAACCAGGTGTACTGTGGTTTTTAATCACAGGGCCATAAAGTAAAGCACTACAAAGGACAAAACAAAGACTGAGAAGACTGTGGGATGAATTTGGCATCATTCAACATCCACTGAAAACTCTTCTGACCTAATCCTATGGTGATATTGGTTTATCATTCATAGCTGTCAGTCAGAAATGATACAATTGTCATGTGAGGGACCCTGTGAGCCTAATTCTGAGCTTGAAGAGGACTAGCAAAATATAGGGGGTAATTGTATAAACTAGGTGCTAATATAGGGGGTTAAAGGAATTAATTTTTATACTTACCTGGGGATGGAGATGTGCTGACCAACATTCCGTTGGTCAGCAGAAAAAGGTTGGAATGCTGAAAGGGACATTTAGTTGGTTTGGAACCCCAAGCTAAAGTCAGGTTTCCTAGGTGACGGGGCTTGCAGGCAGTTGGCTGAGAGAGACGGACAGCAGGAGCGAGAGGGTGCGTGACGCTGAGTGGGGCGGAGGAAGAGGAGGTTTTGAGGAAAAAGGGGTAACAGGGAAGGATTGGAGTGAGAGTAAGGTGATTAGTGTGGTGATGAATGTGCTGTAAGGGATAGATTTATTTAAAGTTTTACTGTGGTTGGGCTTTTGGTATAGGTTAAGTGGGGTTTAAGGAGAACAGGTTGAAAGAATCTAATGTATGTCTGTTTGGAAACTTTGTAAGGGAAAGGGAAGGGGTTTTCAGTGGATAAAAATCACAGCTAAGGGAAAAAACCTTGCTGACCTGGGTATATGTAGGGCATGCAAAGGAACGGAATGTTTGGTGAAAAGGCTGCAATTGGAATGCTGAGAGTAGTGCTGTGAGACAAAGGTTGACAGTCTCTCTTTTTAGTGCAGGGACACACAAAAATACAGTTTAAGCCCAGAAGGATAGGGAATTTTATTTAATTTGTTTTTTTAAGTAGTTATTTGGCCAAAGTAACCCATTCCATTAGTGAGAATTCTCAAGAAAAATTAGGGAGTGAGGGTTTTGCCTACAATTCTTTTGGTTAAGCGTTAGGTTTAGGAGGAAGCTGGACAAAGAACCAAGAACGCGTTCCGGAGGACATCGAAGGGCCCCCACACAAGAAAGTCTATGCTACACACCAACAAAAGGAAACCTGTAACAGCTAAGTGACTTTGGGAATACAGAGAAAACCTAGAAGGACAAAAGGGGAAAAGAAAATATACTTACCTGAAAGGCTGAGTGCTGCTACTTCTGGGAAAAAGGGTTGAAGCAAATTCTGAAAAATAAGAATTTGAAAACAAAGAATCAAATTCTTTATAGAATTCTTTATAGGAGTTCTATAACTTTAACAAGTGAAGAAAAAAAGGTGTAATATTTAAAATCAATACTTATTTGATAGAGATCCAAGGTGGGTTGAATCCTGTGAAAAGAAAATTTATGGGGTTAAGAGGTTGATTTCATGTTAAACCTACTGCATTTTACCAATTAAAAAGTTAGTTACATTGTTGGGTTAAAATATTCAGAGTAATTAAATTAAATGATTGATTATAACAAATTGTGAAATTGTGTTTTTGTATTCTCAGAAATAGTAAAATCCTGAAATTAGTTTATTTTCCTCTCCCGCTCCTGGAGTGGGAGACGAGGTTAGTTACTGTTGTCCACTTCTCATTCCTGGGTGCTGGTTTCTGGAAAGTCACCACGACTACTACCATCAGGCTTGCCGGAATCCAGTTTCATCTTACATCACACCCAGACATGAGGTGGGCTAACACTAACATTTATGGGAGTAATATTCAGCCCACATTGTAAGTGACTTGTATGTCACTCACAGTTGCTGGCTGAACCTAACCCTGGGATGTTAAATACTGGGGCATGCATGGCTTTCAGCATTGAATATCCTGGTATGTACGCTGACCTGTTAGTTAACTGGGGACCAGTTGATATTCAGACCAGTGCCCAATTAACTTGTCACATAAACTGAGGACAACCTTTTTAGCTAATTAGTGCACCGAATATTGCTGCCTAAATGTACCTCACCTTGAGCTACTACTGGAAAAGGTGTGAACAAAATCTAAATAAATAAATAAATAAAATAAATAAAAATAACTGGCTAAGTTGTGACTATGCCCAAACTCCACCCTGGACCACCCTTAAACTAGCCGGTTAGGGAATGGCTGGTTAGTAACATATAGTAACATAGTAATTGAGGGCAGATAAAGACCTGTATCCAGTCTGCCCAACAAGATAAACTCATTTTACATGGTATGTGATACTTTATATGTATACCCGAGTTTGATTTGTCCTTGCCTTTCTCAGGGCACAGACAGAGATATTCAGTGGCACTACCTGGTTAAGCTTCTCCTGCCCAATTAAACTCCTTTGAATGAAAGCGGGGGGTGTGGCAAGATGGCGTCCTAGCTTGCTGCGTGAGCGTCTCGGGAATCTGCTGGAAATACCTCATTCTTGTTTTTCCTGTGTTGAAATGCCTCATACTAAGCGGAAAGCGGCGATTAAAAGGCAACCGCCGATAGCCTTTACTTCGTCTCCGACACAGCAGACCCTAGACCGCTACATGACAAGCTTCCCGGTGGAATATGGTTTGGCGAGTCCCGCGTTGAGTGACGCCGAAGGAGCGACGTCTATTCTGGGGCCGGATACCACGCTATCGCCGCCTGAGCTGACGCGACCTCTGTGTCCTGCAAGTTCCAGGGTGGGGTTAGCAGGCCAAGCTGAGACGCAAGACGCCGAAAGTTTGAGCCCGATCGGCGGTTCCCCCCCTGGACAAGCAGAAGGAAACATTCAGGAGCAAGGCTCCCCACAGGAAGTTACTCTGACGGCTATTTGGCAAGCGGTCCAGGGACTAACGGCTGAGGTGGCTAGATCGACTAAAGAAATTTCTACAATAGTGAGTAAACTGTCTACAATGTCGGAAGTTTTTGAAAAAACAAAATCAGAAGTAACGAATCAAGTATCTCAGGTAAAAGATGAGGTAAATACAGTGAAACTGACTGTGGACACCTTGGTTAAAGATAAAATGCTAACATCTCGCAAAATAGAGCAAATTGAGAACTTTAATCGACGTCTTACACTCAGACTATTGAATTTTCCAATATCACCTGCACTTTCATCTTATGATTTCTTCAAAAAATATCTACAAGAGATTTTGAAGCTCTCTCCTAAAGATATTCCCCCTTGCAATAAAGTGTATTACCTACCAGCTATTCAGAAGCGGGGAGAGGCTTCTCAATCAGTAAATATGGTGAACATAGCCCCTCAGAGAAATGATATTGACTTACAAAATTTAACTGTATTATTAGAAGACTCTATGGTTGAAATAACTAACCGGGGGACTCTGATAGTATCCTTTGTATTTGAGCAGGACTTAAATATGATTATGAAATTATATTTCAAAAATTCCACAGCACTCTTTTGTGGTCAAAAAATATGGGTATACCCTGATGTTACAAAGGTGACCCAGCAAAGAAGAAAACAATTTTTGATCCTGAGAGAAGATGTAAAAACTTTGGGTGCAATTTTTACATTAGTTTATCCCTGTAAATGTGTGATACGTTTATTAGGTGTTAAATATGTCTTTTTTGAGCCAAGTCAGCTGAAGGTATTTCTGGACTCTAAGATTCCAACTAGCCGCCAGACTGGAACAACTGAATCAGCGAATAGAATATGACGGGATAAAACATAGGACTATGCCAATTGTGGTTTAAAACTTGATTTTCCTTATTGAATTCTCCTTTTAGTTTTCTAAACCCACTCCCCCCAAATAATTGTTGTGGTCTAAGGAAGAGTAAGAAATATTACGATTAGATATGCATATCTTTTATTTTGTAATTGCCTTGTAACTGTTTCTCTGTATTACCTTACAAATTGATATTCATTTGTAAATTTGAAATTTAATAAATAAATAAATAAATTAAACTCCTTTGAATACCGACCCCTATGAGTGCATTATGCACATAAATGTTTAGCATGCTAACATTTACATACATGCATAAATGGCCAGTATGTCACCTAAATGCTATTCTGTAAATACCTGCTAAACTTTCATAGTATGTATTGCAAAGGGGGGGGGGGGGTCTATAGGGGCAGAGTATGGGAGGGACATCCTGCCTAACTTAAATACTATGGGACTGATATTCAGATTGCAGGAGGGAGCCCAGCTAAGTCCTGCAGTTGGCGGTCAGCCCGGATAGTCAATGCTGGGCCGTTTCCAGTGACCAGCATTGAATATCCGGTTTATTTTTGGATGGTTTAAACTTACCCACCTAACTGATATTCAGAGATAGCTTGTTAAGTATAAACTGGCCAAAGATATTCCAGCTATTTAATTAACCCAGTGTGGCTGCTTATAATAGCCAGCTATGCATTGAATATTTGAGGATAGCTGACTATATTTTGCAATGTAGCCGGTTATCTCCTAGCCACTAACCATGAACATTCAGAAGGCGATAACTGGCTATCCTCTGGTGAATATAACCATTTATCCGGTTAAATGGTTTTCAATATCTGGGGATATAGGTTTATGGGGGAGGCAGCCATATTAAAGTGCAAGATCCTATGCCAGCTCTGTGGCTGGCATAAGTGATCACATCTAAATGTTATGCACGTTGACCAGGCGATGCCAGTGTTCTATAAAGCAACATTGAAACTTACATTCCCTTTATAAAATGGGTTCTCACAAGGTGCCCTATTATAGAATTGCCCTCATATTGTGAAAGTAGCATTAAAAAAAAATAAGCCCTGGTGTAACATACTGGCATGTGTATTGTTTAAAATCCCCATAAATACATTTTTGTTGAATCAGCTTTTCCCAAAGAGTAGCAAACTTTCTGCTCATATTCGGTTCAAACTTTTGACCTTCACTTTCAAAGGATGCTTTCCCCATGCCCTGAGCCCTGACTATTTACAACATCTACCCATTCCCTATGCTCTGGTCCTCTAATGATGGTCTCCTTTCCCTTCCTCCTCCTCCTGCCATTTGTCTGGACTTTACTCCTGCCTCTGCTTTCAGTTATATCGGTCCTATGCTCTGGAACTCACTCCCTCCACAGATCTGCTCTGAAGCCTATTTCACTGCTTTTAATAGTGCACTCAAAACTCACCTTTTCAGACTGGCTATCCTTCTTGCCTCTCTCTCTTATTTCGTATCTTTTATCTTTCTCTTCTCAACTATCAACAGTTTTATATTGTACCCTGCTTAGATACCATTGGTTTTCGTCTCTTGCAATATATCAAATTAATAAATGATCGACAGCTTTTCACTATACCCCCAACTGCTAATCAAATACACACATAGATAGATAGACTATTTTTCTAATGCTTTACTATCCTGAACTCCATGGATATGTAAGTTTGTGAAAATGTTTTATTTTAATGAGGCCCTTGTCAAGACAGTAAATAAGACTAATATCAAACATATAAATGGCAAGTGACCGACTCACCCGCAAATGCGCAGTAGAGACTTCCCTCTCTGTCCCGCCCTCGTGTCAAGATGTGATGATGTCAGAGGGCGGAACAGAGAGGGAAACGGAGTCGGACGCTGCCTGCGGCTGGAGCCTGGAAAGTTGAAATGAACCAACATCGCCGGTGCACCAACCTCCACCCCCCCCCATCCCCGACGTCGTCGCTTCCACCCCCCTCCGTATCGGGCCCCCTGCACTGACATGACAGCGCCTCTCACCTCCGTGTGGAAGCACTGCAGGCAGCAGCAGAGCGATCTGCTGCTGCCTGCAGCGCTTTCACACGGAGGTGAGAGGCGCTCTCATGTCAGTGCAGGGGGCCCGGCACGGAGGGGGGAAGGGAGCGGCGGTGAGGAGGGTAGCTGGACATGGGGGGAAGGCAGGGCAGAGAGGAGGGTTGCTAGACATGGGGGGAGGGCAGGGGAGAGAGCAGGGTTGGTGGCCGGCCAAGGGAAAGAGGAGGGATGCTGGATATGGGGGGGAGGGCAGGGGAGAGAGGAGGGTCGGTGGACGGGCTGAGGCCAGGGGAGAGAGGAGGGCTGCTGGACATGGGGGGGAGGGCAGGGGAAAGAGCAGGGTTGCTGGACATGGATCGATGGAGGGGAGGGCAGGAGAGAGAGGAGGGTTGCTGGACATGGGGGGAGGGCAGGGGAGAGAGCAAGGTTGGTGGACGGGGGGGGGGGGGGGCCAAGGGAAAGAGGAGGGTTGCTGGATATGGGGAGAGGGCAGGGGAGAGCATGGTTGGTGGACGGGGGAGGCCAGGGGATACAGGAGTGCTGCTGAACATGGGGAGGAGGGCAGGGGAGAGAGCACGGTTGCTGGACATGGATCAGGGGAGGGGAGGGCAGGGGAGAGACGAAGTTTGCTGGACATGGATGGATGGAGGTGAGAACTATTACATTTTGCAAAACACAAATCTCGCCCGTTTTAACGGGCTTAACGGCTAGTGGGGATATAACACTATAAACGTCTCGTAATTTCACACAGGCCTTGTTCTTGTACCTCTGAGCTGTGAGCCAAGAGTGTTATTGATGTGCCTCTGAAATCAGAACATAATAAAGCTAGGGGGCACTGCAGTGGACTTCATAAATTGCTCCCAGGTACATAGCTCCCTTACCTTGTGTGCTGAGCCTCCGCCCCCAACCCCCCCCCCCCCCCCCCCAAACCCACTACCCGCAACTGTACACCACTACCATAGCCCTTACAGGTGAAGGGGGGCACCTAGATGTGGGTACAGTGGGTTTCTGGTAGGAGGGGATGGGCCTGGGTCTACCTGCCTGAAGTGCACTGCACCCACTAAAACTGCTCCAGGGACCTGCATACTGCTGTCATGGACCTGCGTATGACATCTGAGGCTGGCAATCAATATTTTTAAATATGTTTTTTGAGGGTGGGAGGGGGTTAGTGACCACTGGGGGATTAAGGGGAAATCATCCCCGATTCTCTCCGGTGGTCATCTGGTAATTTCGGTCACCTTTTTGTGCCTTGGTCGTAAGAAAAACATGACCAGGTAAAGTCGTCCAAGTGTTCGTCACGGACGTCCTTGTTTCTTTTGATTATGGGTCGAGGACATCCTAGTGTTAGGCACGCCCAAGTCCCGCCTTCGCTATGCCTCCAATATGCCCCCTTGAACTTTGGCCGTCCCTGTGACGGAAAGAAGTTGGGGACGTCCAAAATTGGCTTTCGATTATACCGATTTGGATGACCCTGTCAGAAGGACACCCATTTTCCGATTTATGTCGAAAGATGGGCATCCTTCTCGTTTGAAAATGAGCCCAATAGGGCCCTGTTTACTAAGCCGCGTTATAGGCGTGTCAGTGTTTTTAATGCCCGTTAACCATGTATGTGTCTATAATATCCTTATAGGCACCTACACAGCGTGCACGCTAATTGTAGGTGCGTTAAAAATGCTAACGCGCCTTTAGTAAACAGGGCCCATAGAGACGCTGTGGGGCCATCACCAGTTAATATCACGTGTGTGTGCTGCTGTCAGGACACCACTGAAAATGTACAAGGTACACAGGCTTTGCAAATGGGCCTCCAGACCTGAGGATACCTGAGACATGAGATTGTGGTACCGTATAGTACGGGCGTAGCCAGACTTCAACGGGAGGGGGTCCAGAGCCCGAGGGGAGGGGACACATTTTAGCCTCCCCGGTGCCACCGACCCCCCCCCCCCCCCCCCCGCCCGATGGATGCCAACATAAACCCCCCCCCCCCCCGCTGCCAACCCTCTCCTGCTGCGTACCTTTGCTGGCGGGGGACCCCAAACCCCGCCAGCCAAAGTTCTCTTCTCGGCCGTGCGGCATTGCTGACCCCCCCCCGCTGCCGCCGCAACCCTCTCGACCCCCCTTCCCGCCGTGTACCTTTGCTGGCAGGGGACCCCAACCCCCGCCAGCCAAAGTCCTCTTCTCAGCCGCACAGCGTTGCCGAATGATCTGATCAAGTTTGAATCCATTTCTGTGCGTGTGTCTGATGTCCTGCAGCAGTATGTCAGACGCACGCACAGAAACATGATCAGATCATTCAGCAAGCAACGCCTCATGGCCGAGAAGAGGACTTCGGCTGGGGGGGGTTGGGGTCCCCCACCAGCAAAAGACACAGCGGGAAGGGGGGGGGGGTCCAGGGCCAAATCTATGGGGGGCCCATGCCCCTGCAGCCCCATGATAGCTATGCCCCTGCTGTATAGGTCTTAAGCAACCGAGGATCAACGCTCTCTACCAGAAAAGCGTTTTCAATTCACTCATATGAATAGCGGTTTAATGCATTATACATCGCTGTTGGTCTGAGTTTGTGGCTAAAAGACAGTTTAGGTTGTGCTTTGGATAGGTGGGGGCTGAGCCAATACGCATGCCTGAGATGTCACCCTGGTGTCCGAGCGCAGAGACTGTGCTTGAAGTGTATTCTAGATGTCATTCTGATAGCTGGGTATAAAATAGAAATGCTGATGGGTTTTAATTGAACTATTAACACCATCATGGACCTCATGAAAAGTCTAAAATCAGCACCTAATCCTATTGAAAAGCTAGACTGTGTGGCCAACAGATTGAAGGACAGGGATTATATAAATTATATAAACTGTATTATACTCAAAGAAAACATGATTCCTTTTACAAAAGCATGTAGTTCTCAATATGTTTGTTCTGTTTCAGACTTTGGGACAGTGACAATGCATAAGAGGGTAGATCATGCGCAGGCTGTGGTCATTTAATAGAAACATTTAATAATAATAAAAATCATAAAACTAATGAATCGTTACTTGTGTTCTTATGAAATTGTAAAAAAGGTTCAGGACCTTTTGTTTTTCCCCAACGTCTGCACATCTGGTTGCAATTGACCTTTCGGACAGTGGGTGAGTGTCACAGACGAAAGGGGCCTCTCCTCCTTTGTCCAATTGTATTCCTCGTAGGCGTTTTTATCCTGGAACACCCCCTAACTGGGTAGGCTATTATAGTACCAGGCTTGTGCCAGAAAGAATGGTATGGCTGGAGAGTATAAGGCCTGCATACAAACAGCTTAAATTGGTGGCAATTCTATAAAAGGTCACCTAGATGTATGTGCCCTGATGCAGTGCAGGGAGCCCTATTCTATAATAAAAACTGGGTGCCCAGAACCTGACTTGGTTTGTCAAAATGTAGGCACGCCCATGTAAGCTAGGTCAATGGCATGAGTAAATGGGCACGCTTAAGTACTTCAAGCAATGAGTGCAACTGACAGTATTTTATAAACTGTCAAAATGTAAGTATAAAATACAATCAATGAGGTAAACATGGAGACAGGTAAATTCAGTCCTATTAATAATATCAGTGACGTGATAGAGCAGAGAGAGATCTTTGCTATTTTGCAAGTGGGGGAGCAGTGTTTAAAAAGAGCAAAAAAGCAAAACACTTCAGTGTGAGAGCCAAGATCAGCACTGGACAAAGTGCAGACACCTTATCAACTTCACCCTCCTGTCTCCACCCCCAACCCCTTCCAGTTTTTATCTTCTCCTATACTTTCTCTGGAGGCTTCTTTGATTTGCCACTTTTTGAACAGCTATTCTGTTTTCTTCCAGCACTACATTGGGTTTGTTACTTTTTAAAAGTACTTAAGTAAAAAGTAAAAGTACTGGCTTCAAAAGTAGTGAAGTAAAAGTAGAAAGTCTTATAAAAAAAATACTCAAGTAAAAGTAAAGAAGTACATCTCTTAAAACTACTTTTTATTACAAACTAAAAAGTATTCTTAACAAGTCGGACCACAGAATTTAGTATGTTTACAAGTAGCAGTACTGTATTGTGAAAATGTCTAAAAATGTCAATATTGTTTTTATTAATCACTATTTCCCCTTATAATAAGGGTTCCACGTGATGTATAAATAAGAATAACCTAATTGGACATATTAAGAAAATATCTTTTACATTTTTCAACTTTTTTCTAAATTTAAAATAATTCACTTTAATTCTAATAACTGATGGAAGGGAATTCCAAAGTGGTATTATAACGACTGCAAAAATAGTATTAAATGTTCTAACGAAGCATCATCATCATTTACTATAAAACACAGGACAGAGAATAAGTTGTTGAAGCAGTTTAGGAGAATGACCAAAAAAGGATTTAGAAATCAGACTAATCAATAAATGTGAAATGTAACCATAAATGATTGATGTAATAAACAAACGGTTTTCAATAAAACATGTTCGGTGACCGGAAGCCAGTGTAACATCTTCATATAAGTTGAAACATTAGTAAATCTATTCACTTTGGGGCCTTTTTACAAAGGCGCACCAAAAAGTGGCCTGCATTAGTGTGGGTATGTGTTGTGGACGTGAGCTGGACCATTACCGCATCTAGGGAAAAAAAGGAGGGGGGTGGGGCCGGGAAATGGACATGCGACAAAATTATTAATATACAGGAAATAACTGGCTCCGAAGGGGATATATTCTTTTGTTGAAGCAATAGATTGCAGTTATTAAATAAAGCTCTTTTATATACCTGCTTAATCACTTTCTTAGGATAACCTCAATTCACCAGTTTCTCCTCCAGTTTCCGAGAAGCTTCCTTGTAACTTATAGTAGAGTCACAAATCTTCCGACACTGGAGAAATTGGGAAAAAGGAAGACTTATTTTTCATATAAAAGGGCTGTACAGTAGTGAAAGACAATAACATATTCTGATTTGTAGGCTTGGAAAAAAACTGAATACTATAGACCCCATGGTTCAAGTAAATCTTCGCATCCAAAAAATGGATTTCAGACTTGCAGCATTCATCTTGGAACTTAATAGTAGGATGACATTTGTTGAGTTTCTTAACAAACTCGCACAATAATTCCACAGTACCACACCATATCATGAATATATCATCTATATAGCACCACCAACAGAGTGCCAGTTTGAATTTTTCCAAAATATACATTCTCAATTGTTCAAATGCAGCCAAGAAAATATTAGCAATGGAGGGTGCAAAAGAAGCCTCCATCGCTATTCTAGACAGTTGCAAAAAAAATGTCACCATTAAATATGAAATGATTAATCATCAAAGCCAGAGTAACCAAATAGACAATAAACTCCATAGGGACCAGAACTTGGCATGGGCATGTATTCAGCACAGTCTGAACCACTTGAATTGCCTCATCCTGAGGAATCGTAGCATAGAGGGATTGGACATCAAGAATCACCAGTCATGCATCATCCGGAATACACTGAAGTTCTTGAAGTCTATTTAGAAAATGAGTCATGTCCTTAAGATAAGATGCAATCTCCAGGACTAAGGGTGTAAAAGAGCCATCCACATATTTACGTGTCCTTTCAAGCACGGAATCTTGGGCAGATACTATAGGGTGTCCAGGAGGTTGCATCAAAGTTTTGTTAATCTTTGGCAATATATAAAGTTCAGTATATGGCAGGGGCATAGCCAGACCTGAGGTTTTCTTTTGGAGGGGGGGCACTAGGCATATAGGAACTGGGGTTTAGATTTGTTAGGAACTGGGCAACATTCTGGGGAAGGGGGAGCCTATTCCGAAAGGATGGGCTCCACCTTAACCAGGGTGGGACCAGGCTGCTGGCATCACTTACCCTGTCCTTTATCCTCACCTCTTTATTCCCTTACCCCTTAATTGTTCTGTCTGTTTACCTGTCTTATCTAGATTTTAAGCTCTTTGAGCAGGGACTGTCTTCTGTGTATGGTGTACAGTGCTGCGTATGCCCTGTAGCGCTATAGAAATGATAAGTAGATAGGTAGATCAGCATTTAAAAGGAGATAGAGCAGCTTTTAAACTAGAAACTGGGGGGAAGGCCACTAGCTGCCTTCCACGTGCTGTGGAGGACTTGCAGCCCATCTGCATATCCTCACAGCCTTCTCTGGGTTGAATCCCAACTGAAGGCATGCAAAACATTTTGTCTATACGCTTTATATTTTCTCTGTGCTATTTCTTATGGCTCCAGTACAGTTTCTCTTCTTGGTACAGTCCCTTCCCAATCTCTTTCTCTGTCTGAAACACCTGTATACCACAGAAACACATTGTCCACCTTCTGCTTTCATCATCTCTCCATACCTTTTGTCTTCTCTCTTCTCAGCTCTCAACCTTTAACATTTCCTTTCTTTCATTCAACATCTCCATTCTCTATGAGTACGCCTCACCTTTGTCACTGTCATCATGCTTCTCCTACTCTTCTCCGTACTCTCTTGATGCTTCTCCTGCTCTCCGCTGGGGATATCAATCCCAATCCTGGTCTTCCACATCAACTCTCATCCTATTCGTGTAGGTCACACCGTGATGTCTCCAATCTAATTTCTGTTCCTCTCCTCTCCCCTCCCCTTCTTCTTTGCCTTTCTCATGTGCTCTGTGGAATGCCCGCTCTGTATGCAACAAACTTTCCTACATACACGACCTCTTTATCTCTCACACTCTCCATCTGCTTGCCCTGAGACTTGGCTTTGCCCTGAAGACTCTGCTTCAGCTGCAGCCCTGTGTCATGGAGGTTGGCTGTGTAGGTGGTGTCGGGCTACTACTCTCACCCTCTTGTAGATTTCAATCTCTTCTTCCATCTCAGTCTGATTTTCTTCCTTCGAAGTCCACTCCATCCATCTATTCACTCCTCTACCTCTCTGAGTAGCAGTCATTTATTGACCCCCTGATAAGTCCCTTTCTTCCTTCTCACTGACTTTGACTCCTGGCTTTCCTTCTTTCTTGAACCTTCATCTCCTTCCCTCATTCTTGGGGATTTTAATATTCATGCTAATAATCCCTCTGACTCTTGTGCTTCTCAGTTTCTCACTTTCACATCCTCTTTTAATCTTCAGCTGTGCTCCACTACCCTACTCACCAGAATGGCCACTATCTTGATCTTATCTTCTTCTCCAACTGCATACTCTCCAGTTTCTGCACCTCAGCTCTTCCTCTCGTAACCTTGGGGTCATCTTTGACTCCTCTCTCTCTTTCTCTGCACATATTCAACAGACTGCTAAAGCCTATCATTTCTTTCTCTATAATATCATCAAAATTCATCCTTTCCTTTCTGAGTATACTACCAAAACTCTTATCCTCATGCTTATCACCTCTTGCTTAGACTATTGCAACTTGCTTCTCACAGGTCTCCCACTAAGACATCTCTCTCCCTTTCAATCTGTTCAAAATTCTGCTGCATGACTTTTATTCTGCCAGTGTTGCTATGCTCATATTAGCCCTCTCCTCAAGTCACTTCATTGGTTCCCTATCCATTTCCGCATATAGTTCAAACTCCGCTTTTTGACTTACAAGTGCATTCACTGTGCAGCTCCTCAGTACCTCTCCACTCTCCCTACACTCCTTCCCAGGAACTCTGTTCATTAGGTAAATCTCTCTTATCTGTACCCTTCTCCTCCACTCTAACTCCAGACTCCGTTCCTTTTATCTCGCTGCACTATATGCTTCGAGTAGACTTTCTGAGCCAGTTTGTCAAGCTCCATCTCTGGCCATCTTCAAATATAGGCTAAAAGCCCCCCTTTTTTATGCTGGTTTTTTAACACCTAACCCCTATTCACTTGTTCAGTACCCATGTCTGTTTTATCATTCCCACCTTAGTAATTCCCTTGTCAGTTATTTGTCCTGTTTGTCCTAATTAGATTGCAAGCTCTTTTGAGCATGAACTGTCTCTTCATGTTCAAGTGTACAGTGCTGCGTACATCTAGTAACACTTTAGAAATTATTATTAGTAGTAGTATTCAATAAAAGTAAATTTCAGAAAAAGAAAAGAGTGTGCTGATATGCTGAGGTTATACTTCTTGGATATTAAAGCTTTAAGGATATTAGGCTTTAAGAGACCTTGACAGCACTTGATAATGGATTTCTAAGTAAACAGTCTGTCCTGCATCAACATAAACCACACGCACACTTATGGAAACCTTGGAAACACTGACATTTTTAAATGAAGTTGCATTATCCCATAGCTTAAACTTTACTATTATAGTAGACTTGAGTCTGGTCAACCTCTCAACACACATCACAGTATCCTGGAAAATAATTACTGCAGTGACACACAGCCCTCAACTTTACCTTATAACAAATAAAAAATGCCTTATTAAGCTGTATTAATAAAATAAGTCATCTTGTCCCTTTCTCTGGTTCTACTGCTTTCTCTCCTTTCTGAACCTGGCATCAACCAGTTCAAGTCCCTGGAGTTCTCGACAATGTTCCTTCCACCCTATTCTCCTTATGAAGGAGCAGACAAATAAAAGATTGTCTGCCAAATTAATTTGTGAAGTAACACTAAATCCTAAAACAAAGCTTCTCAGAGCCCATGTAGCAACCTTAACAGCACCAATTCTGAACACACAAATATCGGTAACTGTATCTTTAAAAAGGCAGCAGTGAATATACAGAACCACAATATGATTCCTATTGGAAAAGCCAGACAAGTCAGACTCCTATGGCTCCATGCACAAATTACATGCCCTTGCCAGCAAAATCTCTCATCTTGGTCACTCACAGAACACAGACCAATCCTCACCAATTACAGAATAAAGGACCAAAATTAGAAAAGGAAACACAGAAATCATATTTTCTGTAAGCAGTACAGCACAGGAGAAATAAAAATAATAAGGGATTATCTATTGTAGGGAGCAAAATACAAGATCACTTTCTACCCCAAAATAAAACCCACACATAAATTATCTGGATACCATGAAAAGATAGTCGTATTTTCAAAGCACTTAGACTTACAAAGTTACATAGAGGGGCATGATCAAACGGCGCTGGCCAAATCGATGGGCGGCCATCTTTGGGGCCAGCTCTGCGAAGGGGTGGAACCAAGCGTATTTTCGAAATACGCTTGGCGCCAGCCAAATCGCTCGCCGAGGTTAGATGAGATGGCTGACTCAGATTTTCAGCCATAATGGAAACTGCAGCCAGCCATCTCAAATCCGGCGAAATGTAAGGCATTTGGGCGTGGGAGGAGCCAGCATTTCTAGTGCACTGGCCCCCCTGACATGCCAGGACACCAACCGGGCACCCTAGGGGGCACTTTAAAAAATTAATAAAAAAAACCAAAATTAGCTTCCAGGTGCATAGCACCCTTCCCTTGTGTGCTGAGCCCCCCAAATCCCCCCCAAATCCCCCCCAAAACCCACTGCCCACAACTCTACACTATTACCATAGCCCTAAGGGGTGAAGGGGGCACCTACATGTGGGTACAGTGGGCTTTGGGGGGCTCCCATTTACCAGCACAAGTGTAACAGGTGGGGGGGGGGGGATGGGCCTGGGTCCACCTGCCTCAAGTGCACTGCACCCACTACAAACTGCTCCAGGAACCTGCATATTGCTGTCAGGGAGCTGGGCATGACATTTGAGGCTGGCAAAAAATGTCTGACTTTTTTTTTTGTGTGTGTGTGGGAGGGGGTGGTGACCACTGGGGGAGTAAGGGGAGGTGATCCCCGCTTTCCTCCGGTGGTCATCTGGTCAGTTGGGGCACTTTTTTGCAGTGGCGTACCAAGGGGGGGGCAGTGGGTACGGTCCACCCTGGGTGCACGCCGCGGGGGGGGGGTGCTGCACGCCTGTCCGCTACATTCATTCTGTGCGCCCTCTGCCCCAGAACAGGTTACTTCCTGTTCTGGGGCAGAGGGAGCATGGAAACGAACGAAGCGGACAGTCGCGCGGCACCCCCCCCCCAGTGGCATGCACCTGGGGGGGTTCTTTCGCTGGGGGGGGCGCTGCACCTGGGGGCGGGGTGCATCGGCGATCCGCCCCGGTTGTCAGCCCCCCTAGGAATGCCACTGCTTTTTTGGGACTTGGACCTAAAAAAAAGGGGTCCAAATAAAACGGACCAAATTCTCCTGACGGCCGGCTTTCTTTTTTACATTATCGGGCGAAGCCGGCCATCTCAACGCACGCCCCCGTCCCACTCACATCCCGTCTACGCTACCATGCCGACACGCCCCTTTCAACTTTCACCGGCCCCGCGACAGAACGCAGTTAAAGCCGCCCAAAATCGGCTTTCGATTATGCCGATTTGGCCAGATTCAGGAGATCGCCGCTCATCTCCCGATTTGTCGGAAGATGGGTGGCGATCACTTTTGAAAATAAGCCTGATAGTAACCTATGGAACTTTAATAGCTTCTTTAAATGCTTTGAAAATGAGCCCCAATGTCTCCAGCCAACTTATTATTGGAACATAACCACAGAAGCATGATATGGTCACATTTTCAATATGGTAATACTAGAGCCCAGCTAAGGAACAGGTTATTTTGAGTTAGTCTTCATTGGACTAAACTTGCTTTCTTTGTGCCATCACCATCCAGCTGGATAGGCAGTGTCTTAAAAGGCGGAGGATAAATGATTTTTTTTTACATTTATATCCCACATTATCCCTGGGTTCAAAGTGGCTTACGTTTGAAAATACAGCAAGACAGAATAATAGATTCATTCATTTATATCATGGGAGCAATTAGATGGCTATGTCTGAAACATTTAACAAAGCATATATACTACTACTACTACTAACTAGCATTTCTAAAGCGCTACTAGGGTTACGCAGCGCTGTACAATTTAAACATAGAAGGACAGTCCCTGCTCAAAAGAGCTTACAATCTAAAAGACAAGAGAACAATCTAAAGACAAGTGAACAATCTAGAGGACGAGTGAACAGTTAATCTGATGGGGTGGATAGATTGGGGTACCCAACTAGGCATTTAAAAGTCTGTCCTTTAATGATGCCACATGTTCAGAAATCATAGCCATATGTATAGGCATGCACACACCAGAACAGGCATCCATACACACATTGCAAAAGTAAACAACAACTTCTACAGAGTACAACCAAAACTTAATTTTTAATTTCTCATTTCCACCTTCCAAAATTCTAGACAGCAGATGTACAGATCAGTAGGACCCAAACAGTCCAAAACAAATCAAGTCAGAAACAACACAGTTTCTAATTGTTCAATCACCCTTAGGATTCACCTCTGGGTTTAAAAAGCAAAACCATGTGTATGTAAGGACTGGATAAACACACTAAAACAAAATTTAAAGCAAATGCCCTTAATTTGTAATACTTGGTAGCAATAATAAAACAGTGATAGAATATCCACCTAGCAAGCGGCCTGAGCCAACAGATTTATTTTCCACCGAATATAATTAACTTGGTGGCTAATAGTGTCTTGAACTGGACAATGTTGCCATATTTAGATTGACTCAGTCTGGACAGAACTTCTGCATGACAGAAGCCCTTACCTCTCTGTGAAACAGTAGTAAAAAAAAAAAAAGGGGCAAGTGCATTAAAAAATATAATATACTACTGCATTCCACAAAACAAAAGGAGCAAGTTCCCACATGCCATCTTTTCCTTTTGATCTAGGCACAGGAAAAAAAAAGATGTTAAATGCTCCCAGGTTTCAACCTAATTAATGTTTTTTTAATTGTACTTAAAAATAGTAAGTATGATTGTTAAGCACCTGATTCTTATAACATGATGTCTGTTAGTGGCCCCTTACTAGGTGAAACGTTTTCACCTAGTAAAGGGTTACCAAAACAGATATCATTGTGAGGCATTCTGCATGAATTCAAGGAGTCCCTATAGCCAGCCTCTCCAATGGCACAATGATTTACAATTTAAAACTAATTACTACTCTAACTGATGAAACCAATGTGTATATCTGCATGCTGCACAGCTGGCATGTTTGAAAATATGAGATCAAATAAAAATGTTACCAATAATAAAAGTTTGCTTGCTTTGTTTTGCGTGAACGCGGATGACCAACAGCTGCATGAAGGAGATGGAAAAGGAGACTTAATTTGCTTTAGTTTTTTAATGTCACCTGTTCTGGCTCCCTGAACCACTGCCCTTCTTAAATTTTCCAGGCCGCCAGCAACGTCACTGAGGTAGATAAACACTGCCTTCAGCAGCCCTGGAAGCTCTCCCTCTGTTGCAGCATCCCACCTATGCAGGACAGGAAATTGTAGCAGAGGGAAAGCTTCTGGGCCACAGAAAGTAGTGTGCTTACTTTACCAACACTGCCAGCGGTCCAGAAAATTGAAGAACAGCAGTGCAGGGAGTGGGAGGGAAGCCAGTAGTGCCAAAACACAGGCACTTAGCCACCAGGATTGAGGTGCCTAAGGCTGGAATGGGGAGACCTGGGCCACCAAGGCACCATGTAGCTATGCCACTGGTATACAGGCTTTGTGATGATTTAGAAATGTAAACTCATTCTGTGTCAGAAAGCCCAAAGATGACTTAACCTCCAAAGTCACCTCTTTTATTTGATCCAAAAGATCTTCAGTGGGATCCTTAAACAAACGATGATATATCAATATCAAATGTATTCTTGTTTACTGCTAAACTCCCCTTTTTAGAGTGTGGTTTACAAAGAACTAAGCCAGAAGCTTACAATGACAATTAATACATTTCATAAAACATTAGAAACAAAACTCATCATATATTAAAATTCTGCTAACAGTCAGTGGCATAGCTACAGCGGGCCTTGGGAGCCCATTTTCCATTGGAACTTGAATAACTGTGAAAAAGTCCATTACATTAAAACAAAGGGAGTTATCAATTACATGAAATAGAGGTTAAAAGTGTTACAATTAGAGTAATGTGTATGCTTGTCAGAGCAATATGGCTGAAAAGTAAATGCAAATTGATGTGATAGCTGTTTTGTTAATTAGAAACAAGTTTGTATGTGTCCTTCGATAGGCTCCGTTTTGAAGGCACTGGTTGCATGTTAGAAGTATGTGTAAAAAAGCCATGTCTTTAATTTTATATGGAATCTGAAATAGTTTGGTATTTGTCTGATCTTTATTGATAGAGAATTGTACAGTTCAGCTCCCTTCCCTGCCAGTGTTGTGTTGGATTTTTTTTTTTTTAAGGCGACATACTTGTCTATTTGGGGGAATCAGTCTGATGTCAGTTAGGAATCTGAGCGTTCTCTTGGGTTGATACATCCTGTTGAAGGTAAAGGACATCCTGCATAACAAGCTTTTTAAATTCATCGATAGCCGGGTCCATAGGACCAGGGGGTAGCCAAGTACTCTTATGCCACACCTCGGAAAAAGCTTACCATAGCCTATAGGAGCCGACTCTGTGGGTGCTTGAGCACTCCCAATATGTAGAAAATTCCTTGTATGTATCGAGGGAGGGGTTATTTCCATTGGGCTTAGCACCCCCAATAATTTTGAAAAGTTGGCTCCTATGTCATAGCCTACAAGTCAGCTGCTTCTGTCACCTGTTTGCCTCCAATTAGAAAGAAGTTGTTCAGTGTGCAGGGACCTACTCTGTGGAATATTCTCCCCTTAGATATATGTCTAACATAATCTCTTGATGACTTTAAAGTGAAACTTAAAACCCATTTGTTTCTTTGGACCTTAGGTGTTGAGTTGCTGCTTGATGGTTTGATGTACAGCAGAGCAGATCTCTCACTTTTCTATCCTAGGGGCGGGCCTGGACAGGCCCAGCCATTTTCCCTCCAGGCCCGCCCATCCAACATCCTGCTGCTGTCGCTGCCTTTTCTCCCGCGGCTCCGCCAGGTCCGGGAAGCAGCGTTCAGCAGCGTTGCCTGCCTTTTAAAATAATTCGTCTCCCCAGGCTCCGCTGCATTTACATCTTCGCCTGTCGCAAAGCGCTGCCGTTCGCACAGGCAGCTCCGCTCCCCTTTGCCGCGTCCATCTGGCCCTATGTATCCACTACAGGAAGTGGATCAGAGAGGGCCGGATGGAAGCGGAGCTGCCTATGCGAGTGGCAGTGCTTTGCGATGGGCGAAGAAGTAAATGCAGCAGAGCCTGGGGAGACGAATTATTTTAAAAGGCAGGCACGCAGGCAACGCTGCTTCCCGCCACGCTGGTGACTGGCGCAGGGATGAGACTTCTAAAGCCTTGGGGGCCTCCAGAAGATTCTTCAGCTGGCAGGGCCCAGAATTCCCTGCCAGCCCAGGTATAGAGTAGTTACTTACCTGTAACAGGTGTTCTCCGAAGACAGCAGGCAATATATTCTCACATATGGGTGACGTCACGTCGGCCCGGAGGACTTTCTAGCAAAGTCTTCATCAAAATGAAAAAATGTCCCTCGTCGCGCGGGTGGATGCAGTGCGCATGCACGCGTCCCTTTTCCCACCTGCCGCGAGGACACACTCCTCAGTTAAATTCCAAGAAAAAGAGGAATACAACTCCAAAAGGGGAGGTGGGAGGGTTGTGAGAATATATTGCCTGCTGTCTTCGGAGAACACCTGTTACAGGTAAGTAACTACTCTTTCTCCAAAGACAAGCAGGCCAATATTCTCACATATGGGTATCCCTAGCCCCCAGGCTCACTCAACATAACAAAGAACGGTCAATTGGGCCTCGCAACGGCGAGGACATAAGTGAAATTAACCTGAAACAAAACACAACTAACTGAGAGTGCAGCCTGGAACAGAATAAAAATGGGCCTAGGGGGGTGGAGTTGGATTCTAAACCCCAAACAGACTCTGCAGCACCGACTGCCCAAACTGACTGTCGCGTCGGCTATGCTTCTGAAGGCAGTAATGAGATGTGAATGTGTGGATTGAAGACCACGTCGCAGCTTTGCAAATCTCTTCTATGGTGGCTGACTTTAGATGAGCCAGTGACGCAGCCATGGCTCTAACATTATGAGCTGTGACATGACCGTCCAAAGTCAGCCCAGCTTGGGCATAAGAGAAGGAAATGCAATCTGCTAGCCAATTAGAAATGGTGCGTTTTCCGACAGCAACTCCCCTCTTATTGGGATTAAAAGAAATAAACAGATGGGCGGACTGTCTGAAGGGGCGTGTCCGCTCCATGCAACAGGCCAGTGCTCTTTTACAGTCCAAAGTGTGCAACTTGCTTTTGCCCGGGCTCATGTGAGGAGGGGGAAAAATGTTGGCAAGACAATTGACTGGTTCAGATGGAACTCCGACACCACCTTCGGTAAAAACTTTGGGTGCGTGCGGAGAACTACCTTGTCATGATGAAAGACAAGGAAAGGTGCATGAACTACCAGGGCCTGAAGCTCACTGACCCTACGAGCTGAAGTAACCGCCACCAAGAAAATGACCTTTAAGGTCAAGTACTTCAGATGACAGGAATCCAGTGGCTCGAAAGGAGTTGTCATCAGCTGGGTGAGAACAACATTGAGATCCCATGGCACTGGAGGAGGTTTGACAGGGGGCTTTGTCAACAACAAACCTCTCATGAAACGCATGACTAAAGGCTGTCCAGAGATAGGCAGACCATCTACACGTGAATGATAAGCACTGGTTGCGCTAAGATGAACCTTGACCGAGTTGGTTTTAAGACCGGACTCAGATAAATGTAGAAGGTACTCAAGCAAGGTCTGTGCAGGACAAGAGAAAGGATCTAGGCCCTTGCTGTCACACCAGACGGCAAACCTCTTCCATTTAAAAGAATAACACTTATGTGTGGAATCTTTTCTGGAAGCAAACAGGACTCTGGAGACACCCTCAGAGAGACCAAAAGAGGCAACCTCTACGCTCGCAACATCCAGGCCTTGAGAGCCAGAGACCGGAGGTTGAGATGCAGAAGCGCCCCCTCGTTCTGAGTAATGAGGGTCGGAAAACAGTCCAATCTCCATGGCTCTTCTGAAGAAAGTTCCAGAAGAAGGGGAAACCAAATCTGACGGGGCCAAAAGGGCGCTATCAGAATCATGGTTCCCTGGTCTTGCTTGAGTTTCAGGAGAGTCTTCCCCACTAAGGGGATGGGAGGATACGCATATAGGAGTCCTGTCCCCCAAAAAAGGAGGAAGGCATCCGATGCTAGTCTGCCGTGGGCCTGAAGCCTGGAACAGAATTGAGGAACCTTGTGAGTGTCCTGGGAAGCAAAAAGATCTATCGATGGGGTGCCCCAGAGTCGAAAAATCTTTTTGGCAATAGTCATGTTCAAGGACCACTCGTGAGGCTGCATAATCCTGCTCAGCCTGTCGGCCAGACTGTTGTTTACACCGGCTAGATAAGTGGCTTGGAGAAACATTCCGTGTTGGCAGGCCCATAGCCACATCTGCATGGCCTCCTGACACAGAGGGCGAGATCCGGTACCCCCTTGCTTGGCTCTTCTGAGAGCGGAATCCACCACCGCTGAATCATGAGACAATTGAGCCCGCATGAGACTGGGTTCCCCGTGGATCCGGTATTGGGACTCAACTTTTTTGGGGACGCTTGGACAAGAAAAAGGCTTCTCCCAGTTCCTCAACATAAGTTCCTTGAGAGTCTCATGGAAAGGAACTGTGGCAGAAGATGTAGGTGGAGATGGATAGTCCAAAACCTGAAGTCATCGACACCGGTACCGCCGGTACCGACAACCTCGGTGCCGATTGCCACTGCTGCATCATTTCCATGAAAAAAGGAAAAAGGGCCTGCATACGCTCATCAAGAGCTGCTGCCGGAAGATGCTGAGGGGTCGGTTGAGGCATTGGAGGCAAAGTCTGCTGAGGTTGGGGAGTGGGGACTCGGCTGCCAGTGACCCCACGCGTCGGTACCTCAGTAATAGAGGGGGAGCGATCCTCTCGGCACCGACGCTTCTCGGGTATCGAATGTATCGATGACCCGGAGCTCCCGGTGCCGTGACGCGAAGAACGACGATGGTGCCTCTTGGCCTTCGCCCGACGCCCGTCGTCGAGACTCCTCAGCACCGGAGAAGAGGACGTGGAATCCACATGTCTCTTCGGGGCCGGGTCCGATGCAGAACGGTCCCTGGGGGTCTGCAAAGCAGGAGGCGCCGAGGTGGGCGGAGAACCACTCGATGCATCACTGCTCCCAGCGTGCATCGGTCGAATGGCAGCCTGTCCCCGGTCTCCCGGTGCCGACGCTTCCTTCGACATCGACCTCGACGATGCCGGCTTCGAAGGCATTGTCCTCGACGGCACCGACTTCACCGGCGCCGATTTGGACGGCGCCGACTTAGACGCCGCCGATGGCGCCGATGTCGACGGTGCCGAAGCCGAGGCACCGGGCCCAAAAATCTTCTCCCTTTGGGCATCCCGGGAGAGCAGTGTCCGCTTTTTCATAGCGAGACACAGTTTGCAGCCCTCCGAGCGGTGGTCCGGCCCAAGGCACTGTAAACACCACGAGTGTGGGTCAGTGCTGGAGATGGCCCGATGACAGCGGGCACAAGGCTTAAAGCCGCTGGGTGTCTTCGATGACATTTCGGGAAAAACAGCCCCTGCCAAATCAAAAGACGCGATTGTGTCGTTAAAAGAAAAGGACACAAGAAAAAAAGAAAAAAACGAACGAGCGATTTAAATAAAATCGCAGGCTAAAAGAAAGAAAACTTAAAACAATGAAAAAATAATACTAAGAATAACTAAAAAGGATACTTTTTGTAGAGTTTTTCTTCACCTCCGGGCACAGCAACACGAAGATGAAAAATCACCGTGTCACCTCTTTGACGCGGAGAAAAAAAAACTGAGGAGTGTGTCCTCGCGGCGGGCGGGAAAAGGGACGCGCGCATGCGCACTGCATCCGCCCGCACGACGAGGGACATTTTTTCATTTTGATGAAGACTTTGCTAGAAAGTCCTCCGGGCGACGTGACGTCACCCATATGTGAGACTATCGTCCTGCTTGTCTCTGGAGAATTTTCTTTACGGGAAGGGGATGGACATAGAGGAAATATGTGGGTCATCACGCCCACCCAGTCCACCCCCAGGCCCACCCAAAAATTGAGGTCTGGCTACGCTACTATATCCTTTTCATTATTGCAGTTCGTTTTCCTTCATTAATGTTATTTGAAATTATTAAACCGCTCTAATAGTTTCTCGCCTGAGTGGTATTTTAAGTATTCAATAAACTTGAAACTTTAACTTGATCTTTTGCCGCAAGTAATCTCAGTGTCCAAATCAAACGGCTTTAATTTCCTGCGTAGCCGGTAGGGGTCGTTCTTTGACCGGGCTGCAGTTCCCCTGGCTGCCGCTGGGTGCCGCTGGCCGGCTGTGGGCTGCCCTCTCGGAGCAGCATGGCGGCGACAGCAGCCGGTCATTCGCTGTCCTGCTCCGATGCGCAGCCTACGAGTCCGGCTGCCGCGCCACTGCCGGACGAGTCCTCGGACAGTGAACCCGAGCAGGAGCCCGGCTCTCCGCAGAAACTCATCCGCAAGGTGTCTACCTCGGGCCAGATCCGCCAGAAGGTGAGTTCGTGGCGGGTTGGGCCGTGGCCGCAGTCCCAGCCTCGGTGTTTCCTGGCGACTCGTGCCCGGGAGACTCGGGTGAGCTGCTTCTGGGTGCCGGCACGATGTCTCCCTTTCTCTACCCCCCCGACCCTGAGGGGAGCTCCGAGGTTGTTCAGTGGAAGCCCGGAGGGACTGCAGCCCTGTGTCCCGGGGGCTCCATACACCGCTGTCCTATCAGAGATGTCACTTCTATACCTTCTTCCTGACATGGCACACAAACACTTGCAGATGCAATTAACTTCCAACTAAAGATAGAGGCAAGAAAGTTCACGTAGTACGGGATTGCACCCACATGCAGTTTCTATTATATTCTTTCATTTTGCTTACATGCGTGTCTCACACCTTCACACATCGTAGTAAATAGTATAGGGCTTCTGATCCGAGGTGTTTATAAATTGCAAATGTTATTTTGCATGCAGGTGTTTTGGAGGTTACCGAAAACAGGCATTTGTCAGTGTTAATTCAAATGTTTTAAAAATGGTGAAGACCTTATATAGGAAGAGAGAGAGAGAGGGCTGTTTGTTGGGGGGGGAATCTTGTTGGCCAGACTGGATGGACCGTACAGGTCTTTATCTGCTGTCATCTACTATGTTACTAGGTGTGGTGCAATGTGTGCACATAGCTGACTTGAAGCAGCTTGCAGTGGTAGGGAAGCTAGGGGTGCACTCCACATCCTGCTCCCACGCTCCCTGATCCCCTAAGTTACACAGCTACTCCCACCTTTTCTGATCTCCTGGTACCTCCTTCACCTTGCCTGCCTGCCACCACCACCACCCAGTTTCCAGCCCCCCCCCCCCCCCCCCACTCACGAATGTACATACCCTATATCCTCTCCAATCCTCATATTCTCGTTCTCTTTTACATAAGAACATACGCATTGCCATATTGGGACAGACCAAAGGTCCATCAAACCCAGTACTCTGTTTCCAACAGTGGCCAATCCAGGTCACAAGTACCTGCCAAGATCCCAGAATAGTAAAACAGATTTTATGCAGCTTATTCTAGAAATAAGCAGTGTTACACATGTCCATCTTAATAATGCCTTATTGCCTTATGGACTTTTCTTTTACGAAATTATCCAAGTCCATTGATCGTTATTAAATTTTGGGGGTTTGCCAGGTTCTTGGGGCCTGGATTGGCCGCTGTCAGAGACAGAGTACTGGGCTTGATGGGCCTTTGGTCTTTTCCCAGTGTGGCAGTGCTTTTGTACTTATGTAAACCCTGCTAAGCTAACTGCTTTTAGCACATTCTTCTGGCAATGAATTTCAGAGTTTAATTACACGTTGACTGAAGAAATATTTATATTTTCTCCAGTTTGTTTTAAATGTACTACTTAGTTTCATTGCGTGCCCCTAGTCCTAGTATTTTTGAAAAGAGTAAACAAGCAATTCACATCTACCCGTTCCACGCCACTCATTATTTTATAGACCTCTTTCATATCTCCCCTCAGCCATTTCTTCTCCAAGCTGAAGAGCCTTAGCTGCTTTACCCTTTCCTCATAGGGAAGTCGTCCCCCTCACAGATACCCCCCTCCATATTCCCTCACTATGTTCCCTGCAGTCCTCTTACAATCTTGATCCCTTTATTCACACACAGGCCTAAAATAAAATATGTCCTCAGTATTGATCTTTTCTCTCCAGAGACTCTCTGACCAAACTCATCTTATTCCTAACACAGATCTTCTCTTCCCATTTTGAACTTAAGCCAGTCTGTTGCTGCATTTCTCTCCTTCCCCATTGACTGCTGATCTCAGTTTGGTAGTTTAAGACCAGCAGCAGTAGCTTCTTGGGCTGCTTCCACTTCCCTTGCAACCTGGGGCCACAGTGTTGCATTGACAAGCTTTAAACTGCACAATGCAAAACAAAATACTTGGACCCAAGCTGAAAGGGAAAAGAAAGCGACATGAGCATTATGGCGGCTGGTTTTAAAATGACCTAATTAGGATTTAACATCAGAGCTTCACCAAGCAGAAGTATTGTAGGTTTTTTTTTTTTTTGTTATAACCGAAAATCAACAGACTCACATTATGTATGTTATGTAGACCCTCTTCTTCATCATGTCTTCTCATGTCACAATTACAGGGTTATTAACAATAACCATGTTATTAAGGGACATGCTGATTCAGTCCTGGTTTTAGCTCATTGTGTGCATGGAGATGTAGTGTCAGACATTGGCTGATAACTTTTGCCTAGCTGACGCTGAATTAAACACGGGGGAAATGTCCTTGAGACAGCCCATTATGGGCGAAACGTACGTCGGACGTTTCATCCCCTGAATCCGACAAAAATAAAAGATAAGTGCTGATTTAAATGAATATATATATAACAGTGACTTAATAATTTGAATAATTAAGAACCAATGAAGAATTGGATAATCGTCTTCTAGTTATCAGATGAACGATTTTGAATACTGAGGTTCAAAAATAAAATATTTCAAATACTGTGTAGATATCCTGCATAAAATCAAACATCTATTGAATGGTGTATCAGATATATTACTCAAGAAGATACAAAGGGAACTAAACCAGATAATTAGAATATTTGGAGGTGTCAGACATTGGGCCATTCTGGGATCCTGGTAAAATCCAGTTACCAGTTGCTGTCCTTTATCCAGATAGTTAAAAGATTGACAGACTGAATATCGCCTCTAATTGGGTCACTCCAAGTGCCACCTTAGCACTACCCCCAAGACCACCATGACAGTATCTGGATAGTGTCTGGACATTCAATTCTAATTTTCAGAGGCATTATCCATCTGAAAATTCATGGCTGGCCCCAGTGAGTGGCACCTATGTGGACAGAAGTCTCTCCTGCCTGGATAAGTGCCACTGATTATCAATGCTTTTTTATTTTATAAGATCAATTGTTCTGATATTTCTCAACTCCCACATTATGGTTGGCCAGGAAAGCTTGAGATTAATGAGGATAATGGCATAAGTTTTTCCTGGAATACCCCCTAGTTAGGTACTTTCCTCCCCAGTGGTAACATCCAGTGCTCATTATGTAGCTATAAGATGTTTGACAAAACTGGGTTTTTTTAAAACCTGAAGTCCATTTGGATTTTATGATTCTATTTATTATAGTAGGTATTTGAAATCTTTTATGTATGATTTTAATTTTGTTGTTTTTTGTTTGTACTGTATTGCTGCCTGGAGAACTGGTTTGGCTAAGCAGTTTATAAATGTCTGGATAAAATTAAAATGTATGCAGTGGGATAAAACCAGGGCTGAATTATCTTGTTTCTTATGACAGAATTGTTGACTCCCAGTACACTTATATCCATCATATCAGGTTGGGAAGTTTCAGTATTGCAAACAACCCACCCTTTGCTCCCTTGGGAGCGGAGTCAAGGGGAGAGGTAATTTGGATAAAGGAAGCCTGACTGAGTGACACAGGCTATATAGCTTGCTGGTTCCAATCTGGCTTCTTAACTGCTCAGAAATCAACTTGGTGGGGGCAAGGTACCTTCCAGTAGAGCCATGGGTAAAAGTGTCACTACTTGTGGTTATGATTTAGATTATTAGAAATTTTGATGGCAAGACATGGTTGACGGGTTGGATTGGGTGTTGGATATGCTCATCTAGAGAAAGAGAGAGTAAGAACACAAAAATTGATGTGGATAAGAGCAGATATTCCATGAGCAGTCAAACTTCTACAGCTGGGAATTATGAGTGAGCTGGACAGATCTGTTGGTCCTTATCTGTTGTCATCTACTCTTATTCCTGTATCATATTCTTTATATTGTGCTTGTGTGTTAGACTCTTACTCTCATTTCACAATTTATATGCGCTGTTGCTTAGTTTCCCCACACATGGAGGGGCATTTTGATATGACGTCTAAATCTGACTTTGGATGTTTTGCTGAAAACGTCCAAAAATCCAGTAGCGAACATAGCTGTTTTCGAATCTGAAAAATGTCTTTTTTTTTTTTTTTTTTCTTTCGAAAATGGTCATTTGCTACACGTCGTACTCAGTGTGTCTATCTTTTTGGACCGTTTTTGGGGAAAAAAATGCCCATGTAAAACGCACAAAATCAAGCCATTGGGGTGTAGGAGGAGCCAGCATTCTTAGTAGACTAGTCACAAAGACATCCCAGCAGAGCAGTGGGGCACCCTGGGTGTGTGTGTGTGTGTGGGGGGGGGGGGGGGGGGGGGGGCACTGCAGAGGACTTCACATGAAAGATCCCAGGTATGCATTTCACAATTACCCCCTTATATTTTATGGGGAGCCCTCTAAAACCCACCCAAAGCTGACTGTATCCAATTATACACCACTACAATAGCCCTTGTGTCTGCAGGTGTCACCTATATATAGGTACAGTAGGTTTTGGAGAGCTCACACTTTCTACTACAAGTGTACTAGTTAGAGTGGGATATGAGTCTGGGTCCCCTTCTCTACAGTCCACTGCATCGACCACTAGGCCACTCCAGGAACCTGCTTGCTGCTCTAATAGGACTGGCCATAACATCTGAAGCTGTCATAGAACCTGGCATATACTGTTTCTTTTATATCTTTGGGGAGTGGGAGGGGGTCAGTGACCACTGGGGGAGTAAGGGTGAGTCATGCCGTAATCCCTCCAGTGGTCATTTGGGACATCTCGTTGTGACTTGGGTGCTATTAAACCAGGTCTAATTCAAAACGTCTAAGCTTTAGCTCTGGACATTTTTGCTTTGTTCCATTAACAAAAATCCAAGTGTTAGGAACGCCCAAATCCCGCCTCCAACACGCCCCTTTGTCATTTGAACGCACTGCAGATGAACTGCATAGAAAAACATCTTAAAATGGGTTTTGGAAATAGTGATTTGGACCTTTTGGCAAATAAAACATCCAAAGTCTGCTTTGTGCCGCTTTTTGGATATTTTTCTGTTTTGAAAATGAGCCTTTAAATCACACAATGTCATACAATTCTCTTAATATCTTAGCAAATAAATCATGATGGCAATCTTGTCCCTTACGTCCCTCAAAAGGCACTTCAGTCCTTACTACCTTATGTTTCTTTAAAAAGTACTCGACAGAGACCTTTTGCTTACAAAGTTATGGAATTCTCTACCCTGAATGTCTGTAAATTAGTAAATGCAGGATTATTTCCATTGTAAGACTGATATGAGTGGAAATCTATAGTGGATATTACATATTTTATTGCAAAGATCCAATGTTTATCAAATATGCAGTTTTTAGAGACAGGCTGAATAAGGTGAGGTGAGGCTATGGGGTTGTATTTTAAATTTAAAAAAATTGTACTATATTTTGATTGCTATGTTGATGTATTGTTCTACGCTTTGTAGAATTTTGATTAAAGTATGTTTATTATCAACTTTATCAAATATGTAAATACATTTTGAATAGCCTGTATAGTTTTTCTGTGAAAATAGCTCTCAAAATATGTGAGTACAAAAGTGCTTCTGTACTTTATACTTGATATTTTTGCAGGCAGCAGAATGGAGATGACAAACTGCATGTACATGTGAAATTCCAACTGTACACGTGTTTACTTCTTTGATCTAAATAGAGCCCTGGGAATGGGTGTAATATGTGGCTGAAAGGATAGCCGCCGAGAGAGGGGGCGGGGAGGCAAAATTCCACGGGCCTACAGGGAGGGCCTGGCGCAGGGGTCTCTCTCTCTCTCTCCTGCTCCTGATGGGACCTGGGTGATCACGTGGAGGAGTGGCCTAGTGGTTAGGGTGGTGGACTTTGGTCCTGGGGAACTGAGTTCAATTCCCGGCACAGGCAGCTCCTTGTGACTCTGGGCAAGTCACTTAACCCTCCATTGCCTGCCGCAGTGAGCCTGCCATGAGTGGGAAAGCACGGGGTACAAATGTAACTAAAATGAAAAATAAAATCCCGACAGGAGCAGTAGTGAGAACTCCAGCACTGGCCCTCCCCTTGCATTGCCTGCCTAGAAGCTGCTGGGCCCTCAGGCTGCGCATGCTCATTTTTGAGACTGAGCATTTGTGACCTAAGGAAAGCAGCCACAGGGCCAGGCAATGATGGGCAGAGGAAGGAGCCGCGCTGCCTGCAGTTGGCGGGGCCAGCCAAGGTACTGCGGTAGGGAGGGATGGGGGGGGGGGGGGGGGGGGCGGCGATGATGATTCTGTCTGGCAGCGGTGGCCCGGGCCCGGCTCAGTCTCTTGGCGGCCCTGGCTGAAAGTATGTGTGTTGTGAAAGCCCTTGTGTGCTTTGCCCTACATTGAAAGGAACAGCTTTCAATAAGGGCATCTTAACCAGGTAACCTCTTATGGGGTCAATATTCAGTTTGTGGTGATCAGCATTTTTTAAAGTGCTGGCTGCCACTATCTAAATTAGAGCTGGATATTTAATGTTATTGTTAATACTTTAGAATTATGGATGAAAAAGCATACATTGAAATTAAATTCAGAGCAGACCAAATTTTTATTAGTTAGTCGTTCTCCAGATTCAGATGAGAAAAGTATTGCGATAAATAGATATCATTTCAATTTGCTTCCCATATTCAAGTATTAGGAATTTGGTTAGATAATAAGTTACCTTGGATCATCAGATTTGAAACTTAGGGCCCTGTTTACTAAGCAGCGTTATAGGCGCATTAACGTCTTTAATGCATGTTAACTGTTACGTGCTTATAATATTCCTATAGGCGCCTACATAGTTAACGCGTGTGCTAATTGTAGGCGCGTTAAAAACGCTAATTCTAAAAACGCTAAAAAGGGCTTACTCAGAAATTATTCTTCATAATGCGTGATTTGTAAAGAATTCAGAAATATTTTCACCGGGACCAGTTTTGTCTAATAGTACAGTCGCTGGTCTTAAATTCGCTAGACTATTGTAATATCATTTACATGGGAGTTTCTAACAAACTACTGAAGAGACATCATAGCATTCAAAATGTAGCATTACGATTTGGTTTTCTCACTGAAAAAATGTGACATTGTTTATTTGTATTACAAACAGTTGCACTGGTTCCCAGTTCAAGCGAGGGTTCAATATGCATTTTTCTGCTTTATATACAAGATACTTTATGGCTTAGCTCCATAGTACCTTCTGGATCACATAGTCTAGAGAACTTGCTCTCTTTTCATATTTCCATGTTTAAAAAATATTAAGGGACCCTTTTATTAAGCCATGGCAAAAAGTGGCCTGTGGCAGTGCGAGCACGTCTTTTGGGTGCACGCCTGGCCAGTTTTTACCGCATCCTGGAAAAAGGGCCTTTTTTAATGGGCTGGAAAATGGATATGCGGCAAAATAAAAACCAGTTTGTGTCCATTTTCAGCCTGAGACCTTACTGCCATCCATTGACTTAGCGGTAAGGTCTCACGCGCTACCCGGACTGTAGGCATAGTAAGCGCCACGCAGTAGAAACTATTTTCTACCGTGTGTTTTCAGCATGCGCCAAATTCAGAATTACAGCCCGAGGCACACGGTAGCCAGGTGGTAATGCCGATTTGGCACACAGGCCCTTACACACCTTTGTAAAAAGGTCCCTAAGAGAACTAGGTTATTAGATAATCTCTTCTCATATCTGGCATCTAGCTTAGAGAAAGAAATTCAAACTTTGTTGATTATTGGTGACAAGTTATAATCAGTTCCATAAGCAGATTAAAACTTACCTATTTTAAAGATTGGTCCTGAATTATAGTGATCACTAGACTGATTTGTTTCATTTCTTTTTAATTTAATTTTAAGGATTATATTTCCAGGTAATGTCCTGCTTCTTGAATCATGTAATCCGCATTGAACCGCAAAGTATAT
Organism: Microcaecilia unicolor; assembly: GCF_901765095.1. Lineage (NCBI taxonomy): Eukaryota > Metazoa > Chordata > Amphibia > Gymnophiona > Siphonopidae > Microcaecilia > Microcaecilia unicolor. The sequence goes on from NC_044040.1 coordinate 145,979,177, forward strand.
GATGGAGTATAAATTTATTGTTAATGTTAATGCTGGACCATGTCTGGGCACTGACATTGAATATTTGGGTCTGTGGCGGCACCCAGAAGTTATGTGGCTGATATTCAGTGCTGTACCTGCATAACTAACCAGGCAAAGTTAGGTATCTTCTGCTTGGAAAAGAGACGGCTGAGGGGGGATACGATTGAGGTCTACAAAATCCTGAGTGATGTGGAGCAGGTGGAGGTAAATCGATTTTTCATACATTCAAAAAGTACAAAGACCAGAGGACGCTCAATGAAATTGCATGGGAATACTTTTAAAACATATAGGAGGAAATGTATTTTCACGCAAAGAATAGTTAAGCTCTGAAACTTGTTTAAAAAAAAGGTTGGACAAGTTCCTGGTGGAAAAGTCCATAGACTGTTATTGAGATGGACATAGAGGAAGCCACTGCTGGCCCTGGGATTGGTAGCATGGAATGGTGCTGCTAATTGAATTTCTGTCAGGTACTTGTGACCTGAATTGGTCACTGCTGGAAGCAGGATACTGAACTAGATGGACCATTGGTCTGACCCAGTATGGCTATTCTTATGTTCTTATATTCTGGGACCTCCCTGTCACCACTCCTGGACAGCCTGGTGCTTCCAAGACAACGTCAAGGCAGACAGAGCCAATATTCCGTGGCGCTGCCTGGTTAAGTGCCAGTGAATATCGGTGGCTGGCCAGCTCAATGTGATTTAAGTGGGCAGAATCACTCTTTTCCACTAAAACCACACTGAATTGCTACCCTTAGGTATCCCACTAAATTCCATTGAGAACTATCTGCACCGTATATTTTCACCTCATATAATATAGTGACCCTAAAATTCACATTGCAGATCCTCTTCATTATTTTTCATGTGACTACAACAAGCAATGGCAGAAAAAGTACAAAGTAAAGTTGAATGTTGGGATTTGACAGCCAGTAGATCACATCTGGGCCAGCTAAGGGGCCGTTTTACAAGATGCAGGAAAAAGGGCCCTGCGCTGGTGGCGGGGGTTGTTTTTCCCATACATCAGGGCCCTTTTAAAAAGCCCCCAGCACACATGGCCAGGCGGTAAGAAAACTCTTACTGCATGGCCATGCGATGGGAAGCCCTTACCGCTACCCATTGCGCCCAGTGCTCGATTACCGCCGGGTTACCGCCATGCAAGCCATTTCCAGGGGTTTTCTTTTTCTCCTGGAAATGGCGTGCACTTAGGGCGGGACTACCGGCAGCAGTCTCAGAAGAGCGAGCGGTAAGCCCGGGCTGGGCTTACAGACGCCCTGTAAAAGGGCCCCTAAGTGACTTGTATCAGTTCCTCCATGAGATGCAAGATCAGGGCAGGAGTTTGCACAGTGGCTCACTGATTGCACTTCTCTACAATATTTATTTATTTAGATTTTGCTCACACCTTTTCAGTAGTAGGTCAAGGTGAGTTACATTCAGGTACACTGAATATTTCCCTTTCCCCGGAGGGCTCACAATCTAAGTTTGTACCTGAAGCAATGGAGGGTTAAGGACTTGCCCAAGATCACAAGGAGCAGCAGTGGGATTTGAACCGGCCACCTCTGGATTGCAAGACCGGTGCTCTAACCACTAGGCCACTCCTCCACTCCGCAGTATGCAATTTAGGGAATCTCTTAAGCCATTTGCTCAAAAGGAGACACTTCTTCCATGTCCTGCACACAAGTGGTTCTTGAGGTCCAGTATTTGTGTTACAGGCAGCTGATGATAACTTCTGCAGACCAGACTTTGCATCAGCATCCAGACTGTTTAATGAAAGCTTAAATGTAACCAGAGAAGTTTTCTTAGCTTGAGCCTACATATTGGTGGTTTTGCAGTGTCGTCATACAGCCATGAGCATTTTGTTATTCTCAGAATAGCAGCAATCATGGAAACAATATAGATTTTAGAGAACCACAATATTCACATGGCAGTGTTCCTCTGTGCATTGATGTCAGGCATGAAGGCTTTGGCACCAAACAGGAGCATAGTATTCAGATGTATAGCATATCAAAGCCTGGGTTGATTTATTGAGTACAGAGGCTTCACTCCACCATGATATTTGTTTTTAGTTATAAATCTTTACATAAATAATCATAAAACCAAATATCAAAAAAATTAAACAAAACACTAATACCCCTGTTTACTAAGCCACACACTAATGCTGACACAGCCCGTTCACTTTGAATGGGCTGTGTCGGCATTGCCGCGCAGCTTAGTAAACAGGGAGGTAAGTAATCATAAATATTCAAAGGGCTTTCATATAATAAATAAAGCTATATGCAAATTCACAGACCAAGCATACATAATTTCAATACTACTCATAATTGATCTAATTTAAACCCCTTACTCCACATAATCCTGATAGATATTAATTGTAAAAACCCAGCATGCAAATGTCCAGCCAATAAAACACACTTTCACTGAGCGATGAAGGGGTGCTGAGTATTTGCTTTTTTATGTTGGGTGTTTTTGCTGTTTAATGATATCAGTTTCTTTTAGGCTTTCTGACTACTTGTTTATTTTTATTGTCTTTTTTGTTGGATTGTGATGTTTGCTTATATTATTCTTTGACTTTTATTTTTTTGTGTTTTTGTTATTCACTCTGTGCTATCATTTCTTAAAAGGATGGGATATAAGTATTGTTAAATTAAAATTAACTAGTGCTTTGAAAGATGAGATATTTCAGCATGCTTTTCTGAAATGTTTTTCTTTGTCAATGTCTCATTGTAAGGAGGATCTATGCAGGTGGCAGAGCCTGTGAGTGCTCCTTGATTCTCTGCTATAGCCCCCACCAGGTCCAGGTCCACATCTAGGACCAGTCCAAGCAGTTTGTTACACCAAGAATGTCAAGGTGAACGGAGGAAGCAATGAGGGAGTAGATTTGCGAAAGCTTACATTCTGGGGATGGCCCTTTTTTATTTTTAGTTCAGATATCTTTATATAATTTTATAAAAGAACACAACCAATATTGAAACATTAATACACTATGTAATAATGACATTGCTTAGTTACAGTATTCAAATCATGCCGTGTGTTTATCTGATGACCAGAGAACACGATATTTATGAGTAATTTCCTTTTTTCTGCTGCCACCATCAAACATACCAAATGTCAGTGCGTAAGCCAGTTAAGAATCATGTTATCTTTCCAGTCAGAGAATATCATTTAATCTATAGTAAAATTAACCATAAAAAGATTTGTGATTCATTTTTGGGAAGGGCTGTTTGCAATGCTAGTGCCTTCCACACCATCATTTTTTTTTTTGTCATCAAGTTTTATTGTTACAGTTTCCTTCCCAATTTCCCCCTTCCCCCCCTTTTGTACTGCCTTTAACATAATCCTTGTACAAGAATAGAACAGTATACAACAATGAACATTACACGCTATCTGCAATTTCCAAGAATAATAACTTGTATTTGTATCGTGGTTCCACACCATCATTTTATATGATGTTTCACTGAGGCGAAAAATGTCCGATATTCAGCTCCACATGCCAGACCAGAATCCACTAAGGTTTGAACAGTGTAAGAATATGTGCGAAAGGGTCCCTGCTATTGACTAGGTGGCGGCTTGCATCAGCTGGCTTGAGTATGCTGAAGGGGGCACAATTATGACATTCAGGGGCTGAGTTACAAAGATTGCCGTTAAGTACAACAGCCGCAGATGAACATGCCGATTTGCAAACAGTGGCCAGTGCACAAAGAAAATCGCATGCAAATGTTGATACACGGAAATTCTGTGAAAGAGAGTGCCTAGCATATGCGCACAACAGTGGGGGATTGTAAGAGTCCATGTTCTGCGCATGCCCAGGAATCGCTGCTGCATGCTCTGCTGGTGAGCCAGTGTGGAATTGCTATAAAGTGAAAAAGACTTATTGCCCCAGAAAAGTCTTATGTGCTCATTTATAGAGACAGGAAGCCGGTTTCTCACACAGGGCCAGAACGAGCGGCAGCACGGAGGAATTGAAGGAAACAAATTTTCTACCTGGCTGCGATCGGTCTATAAGGGATGAAGGGACACTAGAACAACCTGAGTTCAGCTAAATAACTTATCCCAATTTATTTAAAAAATACTTTCTTCAGACAAGTTGCTATATTAATCAGATAAGTTCCCTCTATCTCCCTCCTCTTTTTCCTTTAAGGACAGCTCCAAACCTAGCACATGAAAGGTAGGTACTCCTTTCAGTGCATCACATGGAATTCTCATTTTAATAATGATGAGCTTATTGTAATACCTTTGCATAGAGATCAGTAGCTGCTACAGGAACGGTAAAAGGAATGCAGAACCCCTTTGTGCATTAGAAGTTAAATAACATTTGCTTTAGACTGGCTACAATCAGTCTAAAGCAAACATTGCAAGCATGGTAAGCTTTATGCATCTGCCCCTGAGAGAGTAGTGTTCCCTAATGACCACTTATAATGCTGGGTCTAGGCCTTGTTCCGATGGTGCCAAGTCCTTGAGTTATAATCTTTGATTTTGGTACAGAATTTTGCCATAATGAAATCGTATGTCCTAGTAACAGCATGGTCCAGAATTGCGCTACATTGGATGAACAAAACCTTTTCCATTGCACACTTGTAAATAATAATGCTAAGGTCCCAAGTATGAAGACGGAGGGGAATAATCGAACGGGGACGACCATCTCTAAGGGCGCCCATCTGTAAGGATGGCACCGTGAAGGGGCAGGGAAACCTGTATTATCGAAACAAGATGGGCGTCCATCTTTCGTTTCGATAATACGGTCGGGGACGTCCAAATCTCCACATTTAGGTTGACCTTAGAGATGGTTGACCTTAGAGATGGTTGTCCCCGGTTTTCGGCTTTAATGGAAACCGAGGACGCCCATCTCAAAAACAACCAAATCCAAGCCATTTGGTTGTGGGAGGAGTCAGCATTCGTAGTGCACTGGTCCCTCTCACATGCCAGGACACCAACCGGGCACCCTAGGGGGCACTGTAGTGGACTTCAGAAATTGCTCCCAGGTGCATAGCTCCTTTACCTTGGGTGCTGAGCCCCCCAACCCCCTCCCCCCAAAACCCACTCCCCACAACTGTAGACCACTACCATAGCCCTAAGGGGTGAAGGGGGGCACCTACATGTGGGTACAGTGGGTTTCGGGTGGGTTTTGAAGGGCTCACATTTACCAGCACAAGTGTAACAGGTAGGGAGGAGATGGGCCTGGATCCGCCTGGCTGAAGTGCACTGCTGACCCACTAAAACTGCTCCATCGACCTGCATACTGCTGTGATGGAGCTGGGTATGACATTTGAGGCTGGCAAAAGATTTTTTTTTTTTAAGGGTGGGAGGGAGTTGGTCACCACTGGGGGAGTAAGGGGAGGTCATCCCCGATTCCCTCCGGTGGTCATCTGGTCAGTTTGGGCATCTTTTTGAGGCTGGGGCGTGAAAAAAAATGGACCAAGTAAAGTCGTCCAAATGCTCATCAGGAACACCCTTCTTTTTTCCATTATAGGCCGAGGACGCCCATCTTTTAATCATGCCCCAGTCCCGCCTTTGCTATGGTGCCTACACGCCCCCTGAACTTTGGTCATCCCCGTGACGGGAAGCAGTTGAGGACACCCAAAATCGGCTTTCGATTATGCCGATTTGGACACAACCCTGAGAAAAGGACGCCTATCTCCCGATTTGGTGTCGAAAGATTGGTGCCCTTCTCTTTCGATTATGCCCTTAATAATATTTCTTATGTGTGTATGCATGTCTTTTTCCCTTGTTCTGTTTTTCTCTCTCTTTCTCTAAGTCAGTGGGTCCTAAAAGAAAAGTGCATAAGTCATTGTTAAGATAGACTTGGGGAAAATCCCCTGCTTATTTCTAGGATAAGCAGCATAAAATGTATTTGTTGTTTTGGGATCTTGCCAGGTACTTGTAACCTAGATTGGCCACTGTTGGAAACAAGATGCTGGGCTTGATGGACCTTCGTTCTGTCCCAGTATGGCAATGCTTATGCTCTTATGTTCTGTGTAATAACAAGAAAAATTGTCTCTATAAGTATCACAGATTATACAAGAGAGAACAGCACATCGGGGCTTCCTAAAACACTGGAATGTGTGGCTCTGAGACTGGGCTAATTGTGCCGTAAACATAATGGCAGCAGTACTGGGCTTTTTTCAATGCAAGCACACTAACAGCAGTGTGGGATTAAGATTGGCATAAGCATGCAGGCAAGAGCACTGGGCCTGTCTCACCATTAGCATGCTGGCAGCAGCCCTGGATAGCGCTCATTGTTAGTACAACTTGATACCTTAGCATTCTGGCTGCCTTCTGTCCCAGGGTAAATGAGCTAAAAGATCCTTTTATTCTGGAATACAACACAAACAAGCCCTGCTAATACCAGCAAGAAAAGCATTGAGAGGCTGCCATCTTCTGGATTGTGTGTTGTTTTTTTTTTAACATTTTAATTTTTTTATACTAAGGTGGTGAAGTGCTCCCAGAACACAACTTGGTACTGTCTGTCCCCGATGCAGCTCTTGTGTGGGCAAAACACTTCCAGTGTTGGGTTTGTGTTTATTCCAGAATAAAAGGATCTTTTAAGTTCAGACTCTGATCTGCTTCTTTTTCACCACCATCTTGGAGTTTGTGTATTGCCTGTCCCGTTGTTTTCCAGAGTAAATGAGACCTTGCCAAGGCTTGGCGTTTGCTGCAGCTCATACATTTGCTTGAGTCACTGAAGAACTTAATGTCCATGTCTTGGATTGCTGAAGCTGTGAAAATTGCTCAGTGGTGATGAAGATACATTAGATTGGTGCAAGGTTGCTTAGAATGCAGCCTACAATGTGTTTCATTTCTAGATGGATGTCCATCTCAGGAAGACAGTGAGTGAGGAATATGTTAGACATTCAAGTACCTGGAATGGACATTCTAGTACAGAGCTTCTTAAGCTGTATTTTTTAAATTTGGGGTTATGAGCTAGGCGGGCCTTCCATAGAGACCTAATTGGCCCTTGATTTCAGGGGCTGCACATTTTTCTGTGGCTGCGGTAATAGAGTTGTAGCCACAGAAAGTTGGTAAGCACTGTTCTAGAATAAATAAAAGCAGGGTTTGACAAATTTTCTTTGATTTCATGAGCCAGCAGGTGAAAACTCTTTTGCTGTTCGTTCCTCCGCACCATTGTCTGCACAAAACTTTATTGGTAATGGGACAGAGGTAACCCCTTGAAGTCTGCCAGAGCCCTTTAGGGCCCAATTTACTAAGCCTGTGTTCCCATTCTGTGTCTATGTAAAAGAGCTTTGAAAATCAAGCACTTAGGGCCCTAGTCTATGAAGGTTATGCTCCTAAATTATGAGCATAATCTATGCTCCAAAATTATGCTCAATTTAGGAGCATAAGATTTAGGAGCATAACCTTTGTAGACTATGGACCTTAATGTGCCACTACTACAGCCCCCCTCCCACCATTGGCTTACAGTCATCCCCTTTTTGAGATATGTTTGCCTTTTGGCTTCATGTATCACTGTGGTCCAGCCCCCAACAGTCTATTTCTCAATCCTCCTTTGCACCTTAGTCTAGCACAATATCCTGTTTCAGACAGTGGTCAATTCAAACAACACGTATCTGGCAGTATCCCAAAAAGGAGCAAGATTCCGTTCTACTAGGCCAAGGGATAAGCAATGGCTTTCCCTAAATCTACCTTTTGGACTTCAACTCCTGGAATTTGTCTAAACCAGTGGTTTCCAAACCTGGTCCTGGAGGCACCTAGCCAGTCAGGTTTTCATGAGAGGTTTATTTATTTTATTTATTTATTGGGATTTATTAACCTCCTTTATGAAGAGTTTCATTCAAGGTGGTGTACAGCAGGTACAGTTTAACATAAAACTTATAATTTTGTTAACAGCAAAACAATAACAGAATAACCATAAATACAATAAATGAGGCAAACTTGAAAAAAGTAGAGTGAAATTTAATAATAGAACTACCGTGAAACAGCATCAAAAATATACACATTTAACAGCACTGGAATTCAAAAACCAGAGATACAATACAATTGTAGCATAATATTATTGATACTGCTAATAAGCATGCATTAGAATATTCAACTTATTTTGTTGGCAAAATAAGTGGCAAAATTATTGCTGGTTAGTTGTGACTGGGGAGGCTGGTTCTGTTGTGGGGTTTGTAGTAGGCTGTTTTTAAATAGCTGCTTGGTTGAATTTGCAGCTTGTTCTATGTTTTGAGAAGAATATTGTTTTTTGGCTGCTGTTATGGCCTGGTAGTAAGTTGTCATGTGTTTCTTACAGTTGAGCCTGCCTTCATGTAGATGAGATTTTCTCCATTTTCTTTCAGGTTGACGTCCTTGACACTTAAGGATACGCGGTTCTGGGGAGAACCACGGGGAACGTTTTTTTTTAGGAACATTGCTCCTTCTTTACAGGGGCCATTTTTTCTAATGCCACGACTAAGTGTGCATTCCAAATATAAATCTGTTCTGACACTATCATAATCTTTTCATCCACATAGGAATAGGACAAGGCCTCTAGAAAATTTTCAGCAGTCATAATTCTCATGTCTCAGATTTCCTGCCAACTTTGATTGGGCCCATCTGTTTTATGTAGTTCTTAATAGAAAATTTGATTAGGAAATGATCAGTCCACGATAGGGATGTTATCTCTACACCACCAGCTTTGTGTTCCAAGATGTCAACCCCTTTGCAGAACACCAAGTCTAGCATATGGCCCTTTTCGTGAGTTGGAGATCTCGTCACCTGAATGAATCCTAGAGCTGCCATCGTATCAAGGAAGGCAGCAGTAGTGGTGTCTGGAGTTTTCGATGTGTAGGTTAAGTCTCCCGTGATCAGTAACCTAGGGTAGCTCAGGGTTACCTCAGTCAGCAGATTCAGCAGTTCTTGCACAGATGAAGTGGTGTTTTGAGGTACTCTGTAGGACATGAGCAGCCACATTGGATTGTTGTCTCTCAGATGGATTAGCAGGCAGACAGGTGGGGGATAGAGACTGCACAGTTTGTCTCACGGATCAGGACTGCTACCCCTCCACCCCGCTTCCCTCATCTTGGTTGGTGCAGAATAGTGAATCCTATGGGGCATAGTTCAGCCAGTGGTACTCCTCCGCTTTCATCCAGCCAGGTCTCAGTTATTCCCAAGATGTCTAAGTGGCATTCATTGATATCATGGATCACGAGAAATTTTTTATTGGCTGATCTGGGGTGCAGTGGAGGAAATGCATGCAAATCTCTCATGAATATTCATTGTGGATATCCTGAAAACTTGATTGGCTGGGGTGCCTACAGGACCAGGTTTAGGAGCCAGTGGTCCAAACCTTTATTTAAACACAACTACATTAACTGCTTTTACAGCATCTGGCAATGTGCTCCAGAGGTTAATATATGTTGAGTGAAAAAAATGTGCTTTAAATGTGCTACTATGAAACTTGAGTGGCCTCTAGTCTTTGTAGTTTTTGAAAGAGTAAACAAACAATTGGCTTTTACCCATTGTACTTCACCCAGGATTTTTGTAGCTCTTTCTCTTATCGTCCCTCACTGTCTCTTCTTCAAGATGAAGAGCCCTAACCCCTTTAGCCTTTTCATATATGAGAGGAGTTCCATCTCCTTAATCATTTTGGTTGCCCTTCTTTATGTCTTTTCTAATTCCACTATATCTTTTTTCAGATGCAGCAACTGGAATTACACACAGTACTCATGATATGGTCACACCATGGGGCAATACAGAGCCATTGTAATAATCTTTGTACTCGTCTGTGTTCCTTTCCTAACATTCTGTTTGTTTTTGTGGCTGCTGCTGCTTCACACAGAGCAGAAGATTTCAATATATTCTCCATAATGATTACCATTGTGGAATCTAGCATCGTGTAGCCATCATTTGGGTTATTCTTTGCAATGTGCATCACGTTTACATTTGTCTAATTAATTTCATCTACCATTTGGATACCGTCTTCCAGCCTCCCAAGGTCCTCCTGCAATTTCATAGCCACATATGATTTAACAAGTCTGAAGTAATATTGTCATCTAAAATTTGATCACTTGACTCATCATCATGTCGATTTACCTTCCTTCATTGAAAGAAGTGACCATTTATTTTAACCCTACTTTGTTTTAAGCAGTTCCTAATCCACAATGAGACAATGAGGGGCATAATCGAACGAAAATGTCTATCTCCATGGGCGTTTATCTCCGAGAACGGGTCCGTGAAGGGGCGGACCGAACCGTATTTTTGAAAAAAAATAGACGTCCATGTTTTATTCGACAATTTGTGAGCTGGGTGTTTTTGCTTTTCAGCGATAATGGAAAATGAAAGCGCCCGGCTCAAAAACGAATAAATCCAAGGCATTTGTTCGTGGGAGGGGCCAGGATTCGTAGTGCACTGGTCCCCCCTCACATGCCAGGACACCAACCGGGCACCCTAGGGGGCACTTTTACAAAAACAAAAAAAAAGGTAAAAGAGCTCCCAGGTGCATAGCACCCTTCCCTTGTGTGTTGAGCCCCTCAAATCCCCCTCAAAACCCATTGCCCACAAGTCTACACCATTACTATAGCCCTAAGGGGTGAAGGGGGGCACCTACATGTGGTTACAGTGGGTTTGGGGGGGTTGGACGACTAAGCATTAAGCAGCACAATTGTAACAGGTAGGGGGGGATGGGCCTGGGTCCACCTGCCTGAAGTCCACTGCACCCCTAACAACTGCTCCAGGGACCTGCATACTGCTGCCAGGGAGGTGGGTATGACATTTGAGGGTGAAAATAAAAAGTTGTGAAACATTTTTTGTGGTGGGAGGGGGTTAGTGACCACTGGGGGAGTCAGGGGAGGTCATCCCAGATTCCCTCTGGTGGTAATCTGGTCATTTAGGGCACTTTTTGGGGCCTTATTCGTGAAAACACAGGGTCCAGGAAAAGTGCCCTAAATTCTAGCTACAAATGCATACTTTTTTTCCATTATCGACGAAAGGCGCCCATCTCTGTACGGGTGATAACCATGCCCCAGTCCCGCCTTCACCACGCCTCCGACATGCCCCCGTCAACTTTGTACACTTCCGCGATGGAGTGCAGTTGAAAACGTCCAAGTTTGGCTTTCGATTATACCGTGTTATTCATTTTTGTGAGATAAACGTCCATCTCCCGATTTAGGTCGGAACTTGGGCGTTTTTCTCGTTCGATTATAAGCTGGAATGCCTCCTATCCCATTGCTTTTTAATTTCCTCGGGAGTCTCTCCTGAGGGACTTAGTCAAAAGCTTTCTGAAAATCTAGAAAATACTGCTCTCACCCAGTCTGTCTGCTTCCCATTCATTTCCCCATGCTTTTTCCTGGTCTGTCTCTCATTCATTTCCCCTGCTGTATCCCAGTTTGTTTCTCATTCATTTCCCCTGCTGTATCCCAGTTTGTTTCTCTTTCACTCATTCCTCCTGTCTTCCAGTCTGTCTCTCTCTTTCACTCACTCTCCCTGCTCTCTCCCAGTCTGTCTCTCTCTTTCACTCACTCTACCTGCTCTCTCCCAGTCTGTCTCTCTCTTTCACTCACTCTACCTGCTCTCTCCCAGTCTGTCTCTCTGTCATTCATTCCCCCCTCGTTCTCTCCCAGTCTGTCTGTCTCTCACTCATTCCCCCCCCCCCTGTACTCTCCCAGTCTGTCTCTCACTCATTCCCCCCTGCTCTCTACCAGCCTCTCTCTCTCTTCCCCCTGCTCTCCTAGTCTGTCATTCCCCCCTGCTCTCTCCCAGTCTCTCTGTAATTCCCCCCTGCTCTCTCCCAGTCTCTCTGTAATTCCCCCCTGCTCTCTCCCAGTCTCTCTGTCATTCCCCCCTGCTCTCTCCCAGTCTTTCTCTCTTCCCCCTGCTCTCTCCCAGTCTCTGTCATTGTCCCCTGCTCTCTCCCAGTCTCTCTCATTCCCCCTGCTCTCTCCCAGTCTGTCTGTCTCTTTCCCCTCCTCTTCCAGTGTCTGTCTCTCCTACTCTCATTTCCCCCCTGCTCTCTTCTAGTATCTTTCTCATATCCCCCCCTGCGACTCCCAGTATGTCTCTGTCTCTCTCCCTCGCTCATTTCCCCCGCTGTCTCCCAGTATGTCTCTCTCTCACTCACTTATTCCCCCCTGCTCTCTTCCAGTATGTCTCTCTCTCCCTCACTCATTCCCCCCTGCTCTCTTCCAGTATATCTCTCTCTCTCACACTCATTTCCCCCCTGCTCTCTTCCAGTATGTCTCTTTCTCTCTTCCCCCTGCTTTCTCCCAGTCTGTCTGTCTCTCTCATTCCCCTGCTCTCTCCCAGTCTGTCTGTCTCTCTCATTCCCCTTACTCTCTCCCAGTCTGTCTGTCTGTCTCTTTCCCCTCCTCTCTTCCAGTGTCTGTCTCTCCTACTCTCATTTCCCCCCTGCTCTCTTCCGGTCTCTGTCTCTCTCACTCATTTCCCCCTGCTCTCTTCTAGTATCTCTTTCTCATTTCCCCCCTGCGACTCCCAGTATGTCTCTGTCTTTCTCCCTCGCTCATTTCCCCCGCTGTCTCCCAGTATGTCTCTCTCTCTCTCTCTCTTTATTTTATTTATTTATTTATTTGCGGGCTCAGTGTGGCTTACAATACATTGTGAATGATGGAAATACAATTTGTTGCAGTACGATTATGGGTTACATTGTGAAGAGTTATGGGAAGACAAAGTAGAGTCAGGATATCATTTGGGAATAGAACAATGGAATATAACAGTGGGGAATTGATAGGGCGATAAAACAATAGCAAGGGAACATAAAGGTCTAACAATTTTATCTATGGGTAGAGTTTTAGGTGTGGTGAAAATACGGGGGAAGAGAATTCAGAAGAGAGTGTATTGATGCATATCTATTAGTGTGTATGAACTTCATGTGTTTTGATCTTTGCAGTAAATTTTCTCGAAGAGATAAGTCTTCAGTAGTTTGCGGAAGTCAGTTAGTTCGTAGATCGTTTTCAGGTTGCGTGGTAGTGTATTCCAGAATTGCGTGCTTATGTAAGCGAAGGTTGATCCGTGCAGTACTTTGTATTTTATGCCTTTGCACTTAGGGAAATGGAGATTGAGGAAGGTTTGGGACGATCTTTTAGCGTTTCTGGGTGGCAGGTCTATTAAATCAAACATGTATGCAGGGGCTTCACCGTGAATGATTTTGTGGACTAAGGTGCACACTTTAAAAGTGATACGTTCCTTGAGTGGGAGCCAGTGTAGTTTCTCCCGTAAGGGTTTTGCACTTTTGTATTTTGGTTTTCCGAAGATGAGTCTGGCTGCTGTATTCTGGGCTGTTTGAAGTTTCCTCAGTATTTGTTCTTTGCAGCCTGCGTATAGTGAGTTGCAGTAATCCAGGTGACTGAGTACGAGTGATTGCACTAGGTTGCGGAAAGCAGATCTCTCTCTCTCATTCACTTATTCCCCCCCTGCTCTCTTCCAGTATGTCTCTCTCTCTCACACTCATTTCCCCCCTGCTCTCTTCCAGTATGTCTCTTTCTCTCGTTCATTTCCCCCTGCTCTCTCCCAATATGTCTCTGTCTGTCTCCCTCATTCATTTCCCCCGCTGTCTTCTAGTATGTCTCTCTCTCTCCCTCGCTTATTCCCCCCTGCTCTCTCTCTCCCAGTATATCTCTCCCCCTCATTCATTCCCCTTGCTCTCTTCCAGTCTGTCTCTCACTCATTCCCCCTGCTCTCTCCTAGTCTGTCTCTCACTAACTAACTCATTCCCCCTGCTCTCTTCCAGTCTGTCTGTCTCTTCCTCACTCATTTTCCCTGCTCTGTCCCAGTCTGTCTCCCTCATTCATCCCACCTGCATTCTTCCAGTCTCTCTCTCTCACAAACTCATTCTCCCTGCTGTCTCTCTATCTCTCTCACTCATTCCCCCTGCTCTCTCTCTCCCTCACTCATTCTCCCTGCTCTCTCCAAGTCTGTCTGTATCTCAGTTATTCCCCCTGCAATACATGGGAGGCAAAGACTTAGCAACTGCGTACTTTTGGTGCACATATAAGCAAATCTGCCTCCGGAGTTGTCTTACAAAAACCACCAAAAAAGTATGTGTGCAACGAGGTTTTTTTGTGGCCTCCCACCTGCCTCTGGAGTTGTGTGAGTGCTTCTTTGGTGACTTTTGTAGGACAATGCCTGAGACAGGCGGGAGGCCCACCGAAAAACCTTGTTTGCGTGCTTTTTTGTGGACTTTTGTAAGACAATTCTGGGGACAGGTGGGGGAGGCTGATGATTTAAAACAACAACAAAAAAACCCACCCTAAGCATCAAGGACTACAGTACTGCGTTGTACTGTGTACAGACCTGGTATCATCAGGAGACATGTTGTCATTGTGCATAATCTGGACCCGTGCAATAATTTATTTATTTATTTATGGCATTTATATCCCACATTATTCCCACCCATGGACAGGCTCAATGTGGCGTACAATAGTCTATTAAGCAACATTAATGCAAAAATACAGGAATTAGCGTCAGAGAAGGGAAAGAGGGGAAGGTGACAATTTGTCGATGTGGCTGCCGTGGCTCAGAGGGATGTAACACCAGGAGGGCCCACGGCATATGCTCTACCGAAAAGGAAGGTCTTGAGCCGCTTCTTAAAGGTCGGGTGATCTGGGGTGAATTTGACCACTTGGGGCAGTCCGTTCCAGGATTGAGTGCTAAGATAAGAAAAAGAGGAAGCATATACTGTCTAATATTTAAGGCCACTGAGAGCTGGATAGTGGAGATTGAGATACATGTGAGCTGATTTGCGGGAGTTCCTGGGCGGCAAGTTAATGAGAGTGTCCATGTAAGCAGGAGCGTCTCCATAGATGATTTTGTGCACCAATGCGCAGATCTTGAAAACGATACGGTCCTTCACAGGAAGCCAATGCAACCTCTCACGTAATGGGCTTGAACTTTCAAATCTTGATTTGCCGAAGATGAGTCGAGCTGCTGTGTTCTGAGCAGTTTGCAATTTCTTTAGTAGTGTGGATGTGCATCCCCCATAGGTACTGTTGCAGTAATCGAGACGACTTATAACTAGGGACTGAACTAGGTAGCGAAATACCTCTCTAGGGAAATAAGGCTGGATACGCTTAAGTTTCCAAAGAGTGAAGAACATTTGTTTGACTACAGAGTTCACTTGCTGCTCCAATGTCAAAGATCTATCAATTAATGCTGCTTGTACAAGTGGTGGGTCAGTGTAATCCACTTAAATTCAAAATAAAGCCCTTTTTTCTACTTTTGCTGTCAGGTCATTTTATTTTTCCAAGCATGGTGGTCCGATATTTTCTTTTCTGCTTTCTTGTCTTCTCTCTTCCAGGGTGTACTGTTGTCCATTTATCCTTTCTCCAATTTCAGCCTGTCTTCTACCATTCTCTCACTTCCCCTCTACTCTTGTGGTCCAGCATTTCCTGTTCCTTCTCCCTTCTAGGAGAGGAGAGTGCAGGCAGCTGGAAACAGCCTGGCATAGGAGATGCAGCTGCACTAATCCTAGTGCCGCATCTCCTTTGTGGGCTTTTGCAGGCAGCAAATGCGCTTACAAACTTTCATTTTTGCCAGAACTGAAAACTCTGGAAAGTGCGTTTGCTACCTGCACAGCCCAGGAAGGAGCCACAGCATCTCCTTTCCCAGGCTGTTTCCTGCTGCCTGTGCTCTCCAACCGAGTGGTTCCCAAACCTGGTCCTGGAGGTACCCCAGGTCAGTCAGGTTTTCAGGATATCCACAATGAATACTCATACAATAAAACCTCTGAGCTATACACAGTCTTCTATTGTCATCAAATAAATTGACTGTCTAAACTGATTATGATGACTGAATGTTTCCAAATTTATTACAAATTTGTAGTAAATTTGACAATGAATATTCATGAGAGAAATTTGCCTGCAGTGAAGGCAGTACAAGCAAATCTCTGTCATGGGTATTCATCATGGATATCCTGAAAACCTGACTTGCTGGGGTGCCTCCAGGACCAGGTTTGGGAGCCACTGGTCTAACCTGTTCACAGATGAAAGCATGCAGAGCATTCAACAGACATTCTTTGACCTGAGCATGAACAGACAGAGGGGAAGGGTGTTTTTTTTCTTTCAGAAGTTTATTTATTTAGATTTAGCTCACACCTCATTCTGTAGTAGTTCAAGGTGAGTTAAATTCAGGTACGCTAGGTATTTCCCTGCCCCCAGAAGTCTCAAAGTCTAAGGGGCCCTTTTTACTAAACCACTTAATGTGGGGTGGGGGGGGGGGAATTTTTTCTGCAAAAAGCGTTAAGGCATTTTGTGGTAATTTGCTTGTCAGTACACAGTAATTGCACATTATTATTATTTTGTAATAGTTTCATGAGGGGCGGAGAATGGGCGTGGAAGACTTATTCAGCTAGCACGCACGCATTAGTGTGTGCTAGCTGGATAATGTACAGATAATGTGGGAGCATTTAGTGCTTCTTAAATAGGAGGCGGTAAGTGCCCCCCATTAACATTTTTCAGGTAACACTAATGATCTGAAAAAAGAAGTATTGAAAAAATGTCTTAAATATTGCCTTGTTAGAAATGGGCTTAGCGCATGGAGAGTTCTGTGTTAAGCCAATTTCCTAATGTGGGTTAATAAAAGACCCCTCAGTTTGTACTGAGGCAGTGGAGTTAAGTGACTTGCCCAGGAACACAGGATGGGTTTCCTAGATTGTCAGTCTGGTGCTCTAACCACTATCCTACTCCTCCTAGACATCATGTAGATTAGTGAAGTTGAGCCTTGTAAGGGAGGTGGAGCAAATGGTAAAGAGGAAAAGGAGATGGGGGAGGACATTTCTAGGAGAAAGCAGAACCTTCTGTTGGAATGGAGAAGCCTAATGGTTGGTGTAGTAGCCTGAGAACCAGGGGAACTGGGTTTGATTCCCAGTTCAGCTCCTTGTGACTCTGGACAAATCACTTAACCCTCCATTGCTCTGGGTACAAAATAAGTACCTGTATATAATATGTAAACCGCTTTGTTTGTAACCACAGAAAGGCGGTATATCAGATCCCTTTGCTGAGGTTTCCTGTCCATCTCCCAATACCACAATTAATGTCAAGGTCAAAGGACCTCCAGATTTCTCAGTGTACCTAGAAACATGACGGCAGATAAGGACTGTATGGCTCATCCTCAGTAACCACTAACTCCTCCTTTTCCTAAGAGATCCTACGTGTCTGTCCCATGCCTTCTTAAACTCTGACACAGTCTTCATTTCCACAACCTCCACCAGGAGGCTATTCCACGCATCCACCACCCGTTCTGTGAAAGTATTTCCTCAGATTCATCCTAAGCCTATTTCCTCTTAACTTCATCTTATTCCCTCTCATTCCAGAGGTTTCCTTCATTTGTAAAAGGCTCACCTCATGTATATTAATGCCACCAAGGTATTTAAACACCTCTATTATATCCCCTCTCTTCCAGCGTATACATGTTGAGGTTCATGAGCCTGTCCCTATATGTTTTATGACCGCTGACTAATTTTGTAACTGCCCTCTGGACCAATGCTGTTTATATCTTTCTGTAAGTGCGGTGTCCAGAATTGCACATACAATGTAGCTCTCCTGGAGCTACTACTGAAAAAAGGTGTGAGCAAAATCTCAATAAATAAATAAATATGGCAGTCTCTCCTGTGTGTTCCAGTTTTGGAAGTAATGCCTATTTTATACATATAAAATTTACTGTTTCCAAATATCTAGACTGCTGCAGTTGAACCTGCAGCACAGGACAAGCTCAGAGGATCCTTAAGTTGCAGGAGAGAGAGAGAGAATGAATGAATGAATGAATTCAGTGAGGATTTGTGGAAGGAAAAATAAGAAAAGTAGCTGGAGCCTTGAACTCTTTATTTCCCATTGTAGTTCAGTTGTTTTACTAGTGTTTCTTACATGACACGCAGGACTTCCAGTCTCTCACTCCAGCCTGGCTGGCTGGATATCTGCATGTTAGCTTTACGTTAACCATGGATGAATACATTGATTTATTTACAGCATAGGGTACACTCCTCTCCATTCCATCTTGCAATAGTTTGACTGAGACAAGGATGACAAATTTTTTTTAAGTCAGTAGATCAATAGAGCATGCAAACAGTTTCCTCAAGGAAGCGTTTTTGCAAATTTGTCAATCAGTGTCTGTAAGATAAAGCTGTGATCAGTGGTTCAGTGTCCTTGTGCAGGTTTATGTTGGTTGTTAGTGACCTTTTGTTAAGGACACTGCACAATAGGTTATAACCAACAGTGGTTCTCAACCCTCCTGCTGGCACACCTAGCCAATGAGGTATTCAGGATTACTGCAGTGAATATGCATGAGATATATTGGACCTCCTTGTATGCAGATCTCTCGTGCATATTCATTGCAGTAATCCTGAAAACCTGATTGGCTAGGTGTGCCTCCAGGAGAGGGTTGAGAAGCACTGCTGTAGAAGACAGATCATTCTGGATTTAGAAAGAGCGTGCAGCTTCTACTGCAGAATTAAAACCGCGTGATGTGGTAATCTAATGAGATGATCATTTCAAGCATGCAGAACTTGAGTGTTTATCAGGGGAAGTCTGCCAGACACACATGCACAAACGCTCTGCATTGAGGGCTGCTCACTATGCGCACGTCCAAACAAAATGAAAGTGCCACCATACATCTGCACCTGTTCAGCACATAAATTATTATTGATGTTATTGAGATGGATATGGGGGAAAGCCACTGCTTGCCCTGGCCGGGATTGGTAGCATGGAATGTTGCTACTAATTGGGTTTCTGCCAGGTACTTGTGACCTAGATTGGCCACTGTTGGAAACAGGATACTGGGCTAGATGGGACCATTGGTCTGACCCAGTATGACTATTCTTATGTTCCTAAATGTTAGTCTCACAAAAATGTCTTGCACATAAAGTTTTTATGGGACTGATATTTGTGGGCAGAACAGGCATAGATGTGTGCTGGCATTTTTGTTTTTGTACAGACATATGCCCCATTGCCCCATGTAAGCCGCATTGAGCCTGCCATGAGTGGGAAAGCGCGGGGTACAAATGTAACAAAACAAAAAAATATGCACATGAAATGTTGCCTCTCGCCTGTCTTTGAAGGTTTTAGGCACTTGTTCTGGTCACAGAAAAAAAAAGACAAAACTGTTATTTAAACCTCCAAAACTAAATCCTATTGACCAATCCCACTCTGATCTGGTGAAAAATTTCCTGTGTTGTGGTTTTTAACATGTGCACAGTTTCTTCTGTGCATTGCAGGAAATACTTAATTGCGTCATTACCATTCATTTTAATGCAGTGTGCACCCGTGTGTACCGTGAGAGTTAACCTCCACGCTCAACCTCTTTCTGCATTGTGTGGCCAATAATGTATGTGTAAAGCCCGCAGTAACAACATGCTTAGCTCACAGTAACTTTCTATATTGGCCCCTCTGTAATTACATGGCTAAGTGGAATCATTCTTCTTGGATTCTTTTTCTTATGGACGTGGGTCTTTGCCATTTTCTGCCATGTCTCTGGGTCACTTTTGCACTATTCTTTATAGTGTTTTCTGCCATGTCCCTGGGGTTCTGAGTGAAAGGGATTTCCACTTTTGGATGATGTATGATGCATTTTGCTTGCTGGTTGTCACTGCTCCCATTAGCAGTATAAAGGCCATAAAAGGTGAAGGGCAGCAGTTCTCAGATATGTCTTCAGGATCCAACGAATAGCCAGGGTTTCATGGTATTCACAGTGAACATGCCTGAGATTTTTGCATGCATTGAACACCTTGTATAAACAAATTGATTTTATGCATAATTATTCACTGTAGATATCCTGCAAATCTGATTGGCTGTGAGATTAAAAAATAGGTTTGGAAATTGCCAGAGTAGGGAGAATCATAGGTCGCACTATGGCATCATACAGTAAAAAAAAAATGTATAGGAGATCCAAGATGGCCGCCTGACCAGACGTGCTCGTCGGAGCTCCTGAAACTTACCGCCGCGAGTTGTTGACACGGAGCGCTCCCCAACAGCAATGGGGAAGAGGAAAGGCAAAACTGCAGCTCTAGCCTCCCCGAGCGCAGTTGGAATACCCGCCATGTCTCAATCAAAGCTGGAAAGTTTTGGAATCCGAGCGCTGGGAACGCCGATTCAAGCTTCTGGTAGCTCCATAACGCCAACGTCGGAACACAGCGCAGAGGGCGTCACATTGAGCCCTCCTCCTGGTTTGACTCCTCCGCAACCAGGGAGAACAAACGGAGCTGAAGGGGAGTCGTTTGAGGGAGCATCCGAAGTTGGTGACTTACCGACGACTGGGGGAGGCCCAGCTTCTGCTTCTACCCCAGGTACATCAACAATTGAAGGGGGTTACTTACCCCCAGTTACAATCCAGGGAGGAACAGCTTTGGGATTAGGAAGAGGTATGTTAAAGCCAGAAATAGTCACTTTGGACAATCTCTGGGAGGCCATACAGGGGCTGAATACATCTCTCCAGCAAATGTTTAATTATACTCAGACGGAAATAAATCATTTAAAAGCTACTGAATCACAGATTTCCACTAGAGTTGAGAAGTTTACATCTAAAATGGAAAGTGTTGACTGAATTAAAAACTCTACAAACTACAGTGGTCTCTGTAATTAAAGACAATAATTTCCAGGCATGTAAATTAGAATATATGGAGAATCAGCTTAGAAGATGTAACCTAAGATTTCTAAATTTTCCATCTTCTCCATTTATTACATCGGTTGAACTTTTGAAAAAATACTTTCTAGTGATACTGGATATCCCAATGGAAAGTCACCCTCTAGTGACTAAAACAGTTTATCTTAGAAAATTAACGAAAGTATCTAATGCGGTTCCAGAATCTCCACAAAATGATCTGACTGATTTTCTTGAACGATCTGAAATTTCAGATAGAGCTACATTGCTTGTTACTTTTGCACTGGAATCGGACAAAAATTTAATACTGCGTATTTATTTCCAGAAAATGAATGCTGTCTTTATGGGCGCTAAACTCCAGATTTTTCCTGATCTTTCTAAAGAATCACAAGCCAGGAGGAAGGAAATGATGGTTTTTAAACCAAAAATCCTTTCACTTGGGGGTACTTTTCTAGTTAAATTTCCCTGTAAGTGTATGATTACTATGCATGGTGTTAATTACCTTTTTACGTGCCCTAAAAGACTACAAGAATTTGTTTTGGCTCGAGAGACTGTAAGGGATATCCCTGAATTGGTATCTCCTAGTTAAATGTGCTGACTAGGCTGCTTGACTCTAACTTCCATCTGGTCGTTAATTTAAGTTGATTAAGTTTATTGCTTTGTATTATTTTCTTTCTTGGATCTTCTCCATTGTGGACTAATTATTTTGGTAGTTTCTTATTGTAATATATATAGAACAATTCTGTTGGATTGTATATACTTTGTGAATTCCATGCATTTTGATGTAATACCATCTTTATGTATTAAGTTGAAAATTATAAATAAATAAAATATAAAAAAAAAATGTATAGCTTTTTTCAAGCTTTGTCAGTGTGCGTTATATGGAGTGCTAGTCAAGGTTTTTGTGATCATTACTAATTATTAAGTGCTCCTTCAGTTGATGTATTGCTGAATCCGAATTGATTGACCCCTGAGGAAGACTGATACAGCCGAAACATGGACCGTGTTGGGTCCTGATTAAAGTTTTTTGGAGCATCTTACCCTTGAGTGTGGTGACTGATCTCTTGACATTGGGCCCTCTCCACCCTATTTCTGTTGTGAACAGACTGGGTGCACCATGCAGATCTTTATCTGCCACCCTAAAAAGAAAAAAAACTGCACTAATTATGTGTTTAGTAGTCAAACAATTCTCTAGACCTTCATAATGGTAGGAAAGAAATGCCTCAGGTTTTGTCACAGGAAAACAGTAAACATCTATGACCAGCTTAAAAAACCTTCTACTTCCACAGTTCTTCATGAAACAATTTCAATATCTTAATCAAATTTCACTTTTCTTTGATGTATATACTTTGATATATATAAAAAATCCTCTTTTGTTCTTAACTTTTGAGCAGATCAGATATCCCTGACATCGGCCAGCGTTTCTCAATCTAAAACTGCTGCTTCAGGGGGAGACAGATCTTTCTGCTGCACTGAAAATTAGCAAAACAGTAAATTATATAAAGATTAGGACTGTATTTCAATTAAAATTTGTAATCTCGATTAATCATTTGATTAAAGTTGGGCCATAGCCGGCTGTTCATGGGGGGGGGGGGGGGGGGGGGGGGCACAGGGATGGGCAGGGGGCACATTTCCTCTCCACCCCCCCCCCCAGATATCTTACCTTTGCTGGTGGGGATACTGAAGCCAGTCGAAGAAATCCACAGCCAAAGTGTCCCGTTTCCTCCTTGTGCTGCCTTAGCAGTGAGGAAGTGAGCGAGGTGCCTCCAGCCACTGATACCGGCACTACCTGAACGTGCTTAGTTCATGCACAAACTGAGCATGCTTGGGGAGTGCAAGTGTTGGTGGCTGCAGACACCCCGCTGACTTCCTTGCTCCAGAGGCAGTACAAGGAGGAAGGGGGTGACTTAGGAAGTGGATTTCTTTGGCTGGCGGGGCTTCAGCTACCCCACCAGCCATTGAACAGGTACTGTAGCTTTTGGGGGGGGGGGGGAGACCACCCATTCATTCTCTCATGTGCCCCCCCCCCCAGTGCCTTCACCTGCTCTCTCTCTCTCTCTCGCTGTGCCTTCATCTGTTCTCTCTCTCACCCCGTGCCTTCACACGTTCTCTATCTCTCCATGCTCCCTGCCTTCAACAATTCTCTCTCTCTCTCTAAGATGCCTCCCCTCCTGTGTTCTCCTTCGCTCTCACGCCCATCATCTCTCCCAGACTGCGGCAGTAGTGGCAGCAGCAGCGACCATGGCTGTTCCCTTCTCTCCTGGTTTACTTCATCAGTTGTCTTGCAGTAAATCTTCACCCTGAAGCAGCTGGCAGCATATTGAAATTCTGCTTCAGCCTGCATTGGGCCTTTCTGACCCGGCATCCCTTTTTGAAAATAGGAAGTTAACATTAGAAGGGGGCGGAAAAGCCTGGTGCAGGACGAGGCAGCATTTCATTGTGCTGCCTGCCACTGCAAGGTGAAGACTTTACTGCAAGACAACTAAGGAGGTAAAGAGGGAGGGGAGAGCCGCCACCACTGCTGCCACAGTCTGTGAGAGATGGTGGGCGAGAAAGTGAAGGAGAATGCGGGAGGGGAGGCGTATTAGAGAGCCGCTGGGGGTCCGGAAGGGAAGCAAGAGATGCTGGACTGGGTGGGTGTGTGGTCAACCAGCAACTGTGATCAATTTTTAAAATCAGTATTAGCTTCTTACAAACACTTACTGTTCTTCAGTTCACCAGTGACTCTCTGAACACATTTCAAAATGACGCCTTGGCGTTTCTCAATCTCTATTTAAATTATCAATGAACCAATCACATGTTTCTCAATAATTTGATAGGTCAGTTCTAATGCCATCTCCTCAAACTAATATAGCAGAGACGCATAGGTTTAAGATGTATAAACTTGTCAGAAAAAATACAATAAACACTCCTCAATTTTTGAAAAAATGTATTCATTCAATACCCACATTCATACTATCTGGATGCAAGGTTTTCAGCCTGAAGTTCCACCGTTGTTCACAGTTCAGAAGTTGCAATTTTCATTCTCCACCTCTGATGTTTTCTTCCACCTGAACCATAACAAAACATCTTAAATCTTCAAAACGGTGATTCTCAAGTAAGCAATGATGAACCATAGGTGCTTCTTTATCATTTTATGTAATGCACTGCAATGTTTTATTAATCTTATTTTAAGCTTCCTCGATGTTTATCTACATATAATTTACTGCATGTACATTTAATTACATACACAACAAAATCTGAATCACAAGTAGTATTGGGTCGCATAGTGTAACTGAGAATCAACTGGATTTGAAAAGAGCGAGTAAGCATAATCGAACAAACTGAACATTTGTGGTATGGTTGATTGAGTTTATGGTCTTTTTCTGCCATCATTTACTGTGTGTCTGTGTTACTGTGTATACATGTTTAGATCTTTAAATCTGTTCCCATGTGTTTTATGAGAAAGACCTCTGACTTTTTAGTAGTAGCTTTCTGGATTGACTTCATCCGGATTATATTCTTTTAAAGGTACGATCTCCAGACTTCCACACCGTACACCAAATGAAGCCTCATCAGAGATGTAACAGAGGCACTTTCAGCTACAGCTCTTTTATCCTCCTGGCCTCTCCTTTCTGTACACCCTAGAATCCGTCTAGCATTTGCTATTACTTTATCTACCTGTCTGGCTACCTTATGATCACCCCCAGATCCCATTCTTCCTTGCACAAAAGAACTTTGGGGACCTTTTACTAAAGCTATCTTAGTAAATGGGCTTAGTGCATCCTAGTGTGCGACTTTCCTGCATGCTAAGCCTATTTCTAGCACGGTCATAAAATAGGCATTTTTCTATTTGTTGAATTTGTGGTGTGTGCTAATGTTAGCATTAGTGCACAGCCACTGAAAAAAATTAACATGGGAGTGCTTACCACCTCCTATTTATGAGGCACTAATGATGTCCACGTTAAGTCAGCATTATTCAGCTAGCACGGGCTAATGTCAGCACAATTACCTATTATATTATTATTAGTAATAATATACAATATTAGTATTATAAGCTACTTTTAAGTACTTCTGAAATAAGAAGGATTTCAGATGTTTGCAAAATAAAACATAAGAGGGTAATTGACAAAAAGTGGAATCATATTCCAATATAGAACTGCTAAACAGAAAAAGGAGCTATTCAACATTCTTTTAAAACACATTTTTTACATGAAGGAAAACCCAATATGAGATGATCCTTTAAAAAGTAAGCTGTTCTTGCCTGATAAAATGTGTATTAGATTCATCAACGGCAGTGGAACTTCTCCATTAAGAATGTTAAAAACAAAACGAGATTTTGAATACTATCCGTGTTCTCACCAAGCAGCCTGTGGGGCTCATTTTCAAAGCACTAAGTGCTTTGAAAATACGCCTCCATGTAATTTTATAAACACTAATGAAACCTGATCAAACGTCTGTAGTTTAAAAATGAACCTGGCTGCGTATTTTGAAGCAATTGGATTTTCCTCAATATCCTTAATGAAATCCCTGCATAAACTGAGTTGCAATAATCCAGTTGAGTCAGGTGCACCATTCTCTGTTGTCTAAGCTTATAAAAAAACTTTTTCATAAAAATTATTTATCTGGGGGTTCCATAAATTGTCGATTCTAGGATCACACCCACAATTTTAGCTGTAGAATCAACTGAAAGGTATTGGTTATATCCTTTTGAAATGTTATTGGGTATGCTCTCCTGGTGGTTGCTAAATCATAATACTATATTCTGGGTAGTATTTAATTTTAATAACTGGGATTCTGCCAAGGTTTTAATTTTATCAATACAATTAGTAATCTTTTGGCAGGTCTGATCCAAATTAGTCAAAGATGGAACTAATTCAAAAATATCATCTTCAGTTTAGGATGAAGGTGAAAGGGAATAGGCTCAGAAGTAACCTGAGGAAATACTTCTTCATGGAAAGGGTGGTGAATTCGTGGAACGGTCTCCTGGTTGAAGTGTGGAAACGAAAACAGTATCTTAATTCAAGAGAACTTAGGACAAGTACATAGGCTCTCTAAGGAAGTGATAGGGAGAGTAGATGGCATGGATGGGCAGACTGACTAGGCCATATGGTCTTTGCCTACATTTTTCTATCTTTCTATGTTTACTTGCCACCAAGGTCAGATTAAGCAGCCTGTAGTTACCAGCCTCCTCTTCAGTTTTTGTGAAGAGGAACTAAATTTGCCTGTCTCCTTTCCTCTGGGACTGCTCACATCGCTAAATAACCTTTTTAAATGCTAAACTTCCTTAAGTTCTTTCATTACCCTCAGATGTATCCTATGTGACCTCATCACTCTGTCTATTTTTAGTTTAGCTAGCTCCTCAAAAACATAATGTTCTGAAAGTCATTCAAGGTTTACCTCACTTTCATTTCTATTTGTGTGTCTTTTTGGTAATTTTGCTCTCAGCTCCTCTCTGTGAACACCAAATAGGAAAATTTTCTTAATTCCCCTTTTTCCTCACTGGCTTTGGGTGAATCTATTAAATTCTGACACGTAAATAAAATATTCTTCCCTTCAAAGTTTCAAAATGCCACATCCTTCTGTCCCTAATCTCTTGCCTTCTTATTTCTCTCTGTTAGCTATTCTTTCTTCCATTTTTATCTTTAGTTTTTTGACTACTTTCCCAGCTTCTTTTTACTTTCCAGATATTTGTTATCTTCCTCTTTTTGCAACCCTGGTTGTTTATGATCACTAACCTTTTTCTTCATTACCTTTCCTTTGCTATATCTGATCGCAATGTGTATGTCGGCTGTTTCTTTAGAAAAACCATCATGGCTTCCTTCTCGTCTCGTATTTACTTTCTTAATAAAGATGTTCATTGCCTTTTCAATACCACCTTTTGGTTTTACCCACTGCTTTTCTACTTCTTGTAGATGTTCTTAATCAGCTAACAACTCCTTAAGATATTCTCCCAATTTGACAAAGTTATTTTTCCTGAAGTCTAGGACAGTGGTTATCAAACCTGACCTTGGCCACAAGCCAGTTGGGTTTCAAGATATCCCTAATGAATATGCACAGTGCTTAACAATGGGTACCTGAATTTCCCTATAAGTATATCCACATCAATATGTAAATCATATATAATTATTTTATATTTTAATACATTTTATTCATATCAACTATACAAAAAATACTAATATTTTAAAAGTTTTCTTTGGTCAACACTCTCACTCAAACACTTCCCATTCACTAACGTCATTCTCACGTTCACACTTGCACATCGTAATACTTTTTACAACGATCCAACTTCTTTAAACATATCATAAACAGATTTTTTGTGTAGTTGATACAAATAGGGTTATGCAATGAATGAGACTGTAAAGATTTAGCTGGCATTAAAATATGGCTTCAGAAAATATTCGTGAACTGATGACCGCCTGATGACAATTTGGTTTTATGAACAAGTGGTTTTGAATTAAGGACCTCATAATGATGATTACAATGCAGAGTTTGTATGAAATAATATGAAAGTACTCCAGAACTGAAATATATTGACAAAAAGGATTTGATATGGTTGTAGAAGAGGGAAGAGCAAAAATATATATATATGAACAGCTTGAAAGTGGAAATTGAACTGGTCCTTATAGTAGAAAGACATGAAAATAATTTGGAAGATTTCATGTTACTGATTGTGTTTGAAATCAGTAACAAAAGTGTATATATGATATGTGTAAAGAAGTTGGATCGTTGTCATTCTTACACCTCATAATACTTTTTACAAGTTAGTTAATGGGAGTGTTTGAGTGAGAGGGGAAGATGCACTAAAAAATCGTTAAAGCCCTTAATTGGTAAGGAACGGGCATGCATCAAGGAAAAGGAATGCAAATGAGCTGCTCGTTGTAGCACACTTGCATTCTGTATTCCATCGGAAACCAGTTGGCCGGTCGAGCATGCGCAGAGCAGCCAAGCATTATTCTGGCTGCTCTGCGCATGCCAAGGACGTCCTTCACTATAAAAAAAAAAACGACTCTTAACGAGCAGCCAAGGATGTCCTTCACTAACTTCCTGGGAATCCCTTTGGCCGAGCAGCGAGAAGCAGGAGAGACGTCCAAAAAGTTTTGATTTGTGTTCTTATACGTCCTGATCCTGGGGGGGGGGGGAGGGGGGCGCAAGCTGAAACTGCTTAAGCATCGCTTGCCTTTTTGCTAGGCTGAAAGAAAATAAAAAGCAGCTTTTCTGGGCTGGAAGGTTCACGTGAGAAAGAGACAGACATGGCAGCGTCCAATACCTCCAGCTTTTCAGGCTGCTCCGTATCGTCAGGTTAGTTTTTATTCTCTTGCCTCTGAACTATAGATTAGCTTGTAGCCTGTAAAAAGAACGTCTTTTTAGAGGGGGTTTTTTTTTTTTGAGGGAAGGACGTCTTTGACGACATTATATTCTTCCGATTTGCCCCAACGAGAGGTGTAGAGACCTCCCGTTAGGTTTTTCATGGTAAGGGGATTGGAAAACCATAGTGCAGCTCATTATAATAGCCTTTGGATCATCTGCATTCCGTTTTCGTTAGCTGCTACCGTGATCGGAAAATAGCTCGGAGAAGCCTTTAGTGCATGCCATGGTTTACTACTTGCTCGTTAATGGCTCGTTAAGTTTAGTGCATCTGACCCAGAGTGTTGATAAAAGAAAACATTTAAAATATTAGTATTTTTGTATAGTTTATAAATAAAATGTATTAAAATATAAAATAATTATGTGTGATCTATATAATGAATATGCACGAGAGAGATTTGCATATAATAGAGGTCTGTATATTGCACCAGTGTAAATAGATATTCCATTCCTTCTTTTCAGATTAACCTACTGTGCCATACACAGATTTTCAGCGGCATTATCTGGATAATGCCATTGAATATTTAGTCATTATGAGGCAGATGCACTAAACGTTTTTCATCGTTAAATGAGCCCTCAGGGAAGAATTTCCTATCCTTTCCATGCACTTAAGCCTATTTTCCGACGACAGTAGCAGCTAACGAAAACGGAATGGAGATGAGCAATTAGTGTGAAAACCCCATTGAAACGACATGCACTAACCTTTTCCGATTGCCTTTACGCAGGAAAAAGGCAGGAAAACTAACGAGAGGTCTGGACCTCTCGTTAGGACAGCTCTGTGCCAGGAAAAAGTGTTAATTGAAAAAATAAACAAACTTTGAGCCAATCCCAGCGCATTAGCAGAGCTAAAAGCGCTGTGATTGGTCCAAAGGACCTCAGAAAACACATAAAAAATAAAAATAAAAAAAGGATCGGGAGGGGGCAAGGGCGCTCATCAGGAGCGTCCTGTACGGACGGCCTTGCCCCCCCCCCCCCGCTGCTCCCCACTTTCCGCCGCTCCCCCCACCCCGAAAAAGCAAACTTCTAGAAGCCCCTGCCCCCCTCCCTTCCTCAGTACTCTCTGTCACCTGTGCTCCGCCTCCCGACATCCTCCGTCCGTGCCCCGCCCCCTTTTGGGGTCGTCGCCGCCATTCCCCTCCTCCATCGGGCCCCCCTTCCTCTTACCGGGCCCGTGCAGCGCCTCTCTCCTCTGTCCGAAGGCGCTGCACGGGCAAGAAGAACGCTGAATCAGCTGATGCCTGCCTTCGCGATGGGCGTCTTTCTCCTCCTGGGCCCGCCCCTGTCTGACGTCAGTAACCTACGTAGGTTACTGACGTCAGACAGGGGCGGGCCCAGGAGGAGAAAGACGCTCTATCGAAGCTAGGCGAAGGCAGGCATCAGCTGATTCAGCATGTGTGACTTTTTTTTTTGGTGCATTTTTCGTTATTTTAAAATCGTTAGGGACTTTAACGATTTAGATTTTTTTACGTTTGGTTGCTGCATCTGCCTCTATATGAGACCTTCTTGGCATCATCTCCAGTGCATTGAGATCCCAGAGGAATGGTTCAGATAGTAGGGAAACCCATTTTGTGTGGGAGACATCCTTGAGTGGAGGACATAAAATCCCTGACATCAAGTACCTGGGATTTGACAAGCACTGAATTAGAACAGAACAGACTGTTATGGCATGAGATTCAAAAGTGGTAATTTGGGTGTGGTATTAGAAAATATTTCTTTCTAAAAATGGAGAGTGCAAGCTGGTGGAGATTTGCAGTCATAAGAAAAATGCCTGTTAGCCACTGATGTCAATTTAAGAAACTGCCTAAACCAACTGAATACCAGCCAGTTGGCAAGGTGACATTTGTGCAGTTCTTCTTTACTCGGAGCCCAATCAGAGCCTACTATTCCCCTAATACCTATGTTCTTCTTCTCGCCTCGTTTCCCCTTTGCTTCCACCCTCAATTGTCACTTTCTCTTTGTTCCTTCTCTTTTTTTCTTTCTTTCTTTCATGTTGCTCTGTCTTCTGTTCAGAGGTGACTGTGAGGAAGTGTAGTGGGGACAGATAGGAAGCGCTTTGTCACATCCTTTGCTCGTTGCTTATGAGCACTTGTACTGCTAACCAACAAACTGTGAAAGTGAAGCTTTTCTGTACTGTTCCCATGGTTTGTACCAAGTCACTTACCAGCCATCAATTTCCAGTTGCCATGGGCCCATGTCTCTCTATACAACAGTTCAAGGGAAACCTGAGGACTCAAAATATAGAGATTATCATATGTTCCCACACAAAGATATCCCTGAGAATTTCTTGGATGTTTAATATAGAGAGCTCCATGAAAAGTCTAGGATGTCTATACAGAGAGCTTATTTTATCATACATAACACATAACACTTGAGAACCACGCGAAAAACACAACAAGAAGATGTTCCACTCAATGTGGAAACTAAAAAGAGTAAGACCTTTCTTCCCAAGTCTGTTTTCCGCAATTTGGTACAATCAGTGGTGCTCAGTCATCTAGATTACTGTAACGCACTCTACACAGGCTGCAAAGAGCAGATAATCAAGAAACTTCAGACAGCCCAGAACACCACAGCAAGACTCATATTCGGCAAAGCAAAATATGAAAGTGCTAAGCCCCTACGAGAAAAATTACACTGGCTCCCACTTAAAGAACGCATCACGTTCAAAATCTGCTCCCTAGTTCACAAAATCATTCACGGAGAAACACCAGCCTACATGTCAGACCTGATAGACTTACCACCCAGGAATGCCAAAAGATCATCCTGCAAATTCCTTGATCTGCACTTCCCTAACTGCAAAGGTCTAAAATACAAATTAATGTACGCGTCAAACTTTACCTACTTGAGCACACAGTTATGGAACACACTGCCGCGCAACTTAAAAATGATCTACGAACTAACAAACTTTCGCAAACTACTGAAGACCCATCTCTTTAACAAGGCATACTACAAAGACCAACCAATGTGAATATACACAACCCCCCCCCCCCCCCCCACATATATTCAGAACTATCTAACAATATCTGCTTGTTTATTCAAATATTATGTTTTATCATTATCTTGTTGCCCAAGATCTTTCTGTAACACTAAATGTCTATTTTCTAATATATTTCCATCACTCATGATGTATTGTAAGCCACATTGAGCCTGCAAAGAGGTGGGAAAATGTGGGATACAAATGCAATAAATAAATAAAAATAAATCATGTGGGGTACACTGAGAAAAGCCTGGAGCTCATAGTACAGAGAGTTGCTTCTGTCCCCTCTTCAGCGACCTTTGAAGGAAACATGGAGCTTGAAAGTATGGACTGCTCCTTGTGTTTCCACACAGGTGTCCATAAAGAGAACTCTGTCTATCCCAATTGCACTTATTGCCTGCTTATCATAGTCCTACTAAGCAGCTTACAATGAAACATAAATAATAGACAAACATCCTTTTAAACAATACAATATGTTATCAGCTAAATAAAACATAAAAACAAAACATAGCGCAGATCAAAGTACTTTAAGTGTGCATATAAAATAAATAGCTTACTGATCCAAAGTTATGTTTCCTATGTTGATACCTTCATCAGGTTCATCTGCAGAGCTAATGCATAAGAGTGAGTTAGTGTATGTGTGTCTTGGAGGGTTTAATGAAATTCTTTTTTTCCAAAAAAGTGGAGCTATGTGTTAGGATTCTTTGAATGTAAATACAATGTATCCATGCTTGTAAAGAGAGGAACTGTGTGATTTGTGGATGGTATGTAGAGATATAAATATATTTCCTGCGTAGCCATGGCTTTTATTTTGATTTGGGAATTACTGGTTTTGGCTTTGCAGCTATGGGAAATGGATAAGAGCCAAGCATACTGAGTCAGCCAAGGTCAGGGCTCAGTACAGAATCTGTGCTAGTCCAGCCCCTTCTCCAGCACAGCTTGTGGGAGAAAAGACTAATCTGGCTGCTTCTGCTACCCTCCATGTGTTAAAGGCAAAGGACTTAATGAGCTGTCAACAGAGGGCGCTCCATTTTAAGGATCTGGAGCACTAGAGCCTACTGGGCAAGACATACTCATCTGAAACATCTGTCTCTGTATGGTAGTAATTGAGCATACAGCTAAATGTGGGCAGTGAAGCACAAGGACTGCTCGTTTTAAAAAGAAATGGCTAAGTATCGATCTCTTGGAAATGTGTGTTTGTCTTCTTCACCGCTCTTAATATGGGGCATATGGTGTGTGAATTTTAAGGAGCACTTTAACTGGCATGTTGGTATTTGTTTGGGGCAGTTGTTTTGGGGATATTTATGGAGAAAGGTTCTGTGCTTGGGGGGGTGCAGTTGGGGGTGAGTTTTACATGTGTCTATAGAAGTAGTGTGTTAGAAGCCAGGCCTTAGACTTTGTTTTTTGTTTGCAGACTATCCTGAAGGAGGGGATGCTGATGAAACAAACTAGTTCTTTTCAGCGCTGGAAAAGGCGGTACTTTAAACTGCGTGGACGCACCCTCTACTATGCAAAGACTGCCAAGGTGAGAAATTGAGAGGCAATGGGGGGACGATCTTGTTGGGCAGACTGGCTGGATCGTACAGGTCTTTATCTGCTGTCATCTACTATGTTATATGTTACTATGACCTTTACTATGGAAAATCCCTTAAACCAGCCATTCCCAGCCCAGTCCTTGGGCACACGTCCCATTAGGTTTTCAGGATATCCATAATGAATATGCATGAAAGAGATTTGCATACACCTCAATTGCATACAAATCTAACTTATGAATATTCATTGTGGATATCCTGAAAACCCCATGGGACTAGGTGTGCCCTGATGACTGGGTTGGAAATGGCTTCCTTAAACTAAGGCTGCATGTGTGTCTGAAACTTTGAGGTACAATATTTTCTGTGTATAGACTGCCAAGGTCTAAAGGAGGAAAACATCTATGTGAAATACTGTGGACTTAAGGACCAGGTTCATAGCTGTTCAGATATGGTCTTTTCAGTGTTCCTTTAGCTTCTGTTGTATTGTTATGGAACCATTATCCAGAGCAGAGATGCATTGGTTTGAGATGCACATATTGACTGAGACAAGACCTTGAATGAAAAGAAGATGTAAATGCAATAAAAGAGCAAAGACAAAGTGCTGTTAAAGGCTGGTTTTCTACAGATGGAGTAGAGGTAACAAAAGGTGGGGGATTATTTAAATAAGAACAGCAGTGGAAAAAAACTGATAGGAATGAGAATGGAAGGACAAAGTAGAATTCTTGTGAGGAGTAAGCAGTTGGATGAAGGGTGGTGATGAAACTCTGAAGCAGTGGCGTAGCCAGACAGCCAATTTTGGGTGGGCCTGAGCCCAAATTGGATGGGCACAACATTTTTTCTGCCCCTGCCCTACTCCCATATTTCACCCCTCTCCCAGCACCTCACAACTCAAAATATAAATTCTTTAGCTCAAGAGGATTCCCAAGCTCTATCAGCAGAAGACTTCCTCTGAAGGTGGCCAAAATTCCATTTTACCAAGTTTGGCGGGCAGCAGCAACATCCCTGAGCCATTGATGTTGGCAAAATATGCATGCACAGTTGTCAGTGACTCAAGGATGGGGAAGGAGGAGGAAGAGAGATAAAGGCTGGACCAAGGGTGCAAGGAAGGGAGCTAGTGAGAGTGATGTGGACAGTGGGAGAGAAGAAGGAGGGAAGAGAGGTTGGACATGGGGATGGAGTAGGGGAGGGGGAGAGCTTTGTAGAAGGGAGTTCTGGTTGCCTTTGGAGGAGGTCCTCAGCTAGCCATGCTTGGAGATCCCCACTAGCTATAGCAAGGGTCAGAGCTGGTGTTAGACGTGCTGGGGTTCAGGTCAGAAAATAAAGGAAGGGGCCCTCCCGATCCCTGCCTCCCCTCCGATCTCCCCACTTGCCATTACTATCGTACCAACAGACCCTAACCAAATACAAAACAAGGGATCACAAAAATAGAACTGGGAACCCCAAGAAGTTAAACTTGGAATGTACTGAAACACTAGAGAAACAAAAACAGCTATGCAGTGTGCACATATCCCAAAGCTAACATATTCCATTTAATAGATTCAAAATAAAATACTTTTTTGTACCTTTGTTGTCTGGACATTTTACTGTTCCATCCTGCTGGTTCCAGTTTCCTCTTTTCTTGTCTTTTTGCTAATTCTCCTTCAACTGCTTGCTGTCCATTTGTCTTTTCTCTTCTGTCCTGTCTTATTCCATTCCTTCACTACACCTACCTTTGACACATTGATATTTCTTTTTTAGCTCTTTCCTCGCTGTTCACTCAAATTTCACCCTCGTCCTCATCCTTCTCCTTTTTAGTTTTCAGCTATCAAATTCCATTTCCTTCTCTCACCCACTAGCTGCCCCATTCCTCTTCTCAGTCCTTCCCCCAGCCTTCCATTTCCTTTCATCTTTAATCAACTCTCCATTATCATATTTCTGCCCCCCCCCCCAATCACTATCCTCCTCTCATTTGTTTCCTTCCCACCTCCCCTTTGGCCTCTCCCAAATAGTTCCACCATTTGCAGCATCTTCCTCCCTCCAACCTTCTAGCCCAGCGCGCCTGCTCCCTTTCTCCCCTCCCTACCCTTGTAGCCTAATATCTCCCTGTCCCTTCCACACACACACACCCCAGTATCTTCCAGCCCCCCTTCCCTGTGGTCCAGCATTTCTTCCTCTCTCTCTTCCCTCCCTC
The DNA here is from genome assembly GCF_901765095.1 of Microcaecilia unicolor. Classification (NCBI taxonomy): domain Eukaryota; kingdom Metazoa; phylum Chordata; class Amphibia; order Gymnophiona; family Siphonopidae; genus Microcaecilia; species Microcaecilia unicolor. Next base: position 146,013,746 of record NC_044040.1, read on the forward strand.
CAATTGTCCAGCATTTCTCCCTCACTCCCTTCTGTCCCTGGATCCACAATCTCCCTCTTTTTCTCTTTCCCCTCTTGTGTATATCTATCCCTCCCTCTCATCCATCCCCATGTACAACCTCTCTTCCCTCCTTCTTCTCTCCCACTGCCCACATCACTCTCACTATCTCCCTTCCTTGCACCCTGGGCCCAACATCTATCTCTTCCGCTTCCTTCCCCTTATAGCATCCCTCCCATCCCCATACAGCATCTCTCTCTGTCTCCCTCCCTCCCACTTCCATGTTCAACATTTCCCCTTTTCTCTTGCTGTGCATCTGTCCCTCCCTTCTCCTCCACATCCAGCATTTCTCCCTCTCTCTCCCCATGCATCTCCCCCCACCAACATTTCCCACCTCCCTCTCTCACCTCTACCTAGCATTACCCCATCACCCCAACAGTGCTCCTGTCTCTCCCTGGCTCCCTGCCACCAGCCAGCATGCTGCCTCGGTCTTCCCCGCTGGCGCTGCCTCAGTCCCTGCTCCCTGCCATTCATTCTCATAGGCAGCTCCGCTCCTGCTCCCTTTTTCTCCGGCTCTCTCTGATGCACTTCCTGTTTAACAGGAAGTGCATCAGAGAGAGCCGGAGGAGTGGACGCGGCAAAGGGGAGTGGGAGCAAAGCTGCCTGTGAGAATGAATGGCAGCGCTGACGGTGACGGGTACGGGTGAAGACAAGAATGCTACAGTGAAGGACCGAGGCAGCGCCGGCGGGGAAGACACGATTAAGCCTAGGGCAGGCAAATTGCGAGGGGATGTTGGGTGGGCGGGTCTGGAGGGAAAGTGGCTGGGCGCGGGCCCGTCCAGGCCCGCCCGTGGTACGCCCCTGCTCTGAAGTGAGACTGACTAGCTGGGAAAACTGGTATCACAATTTGTACATGCTGTGTTTGAGGAAGTCAACCAGCAACAGAGGTGCCATGAAAAGATGGCCTGGTAAATAAGTTGCAGCATCCCATATGAACTGCAGGGAACCAAGAGAAGAAGATGGACTTCAGGGATGCAAAGTGAGTGAAAAGCAATGGAGAGAGTGATTTTATTTATTTCTTAAAATTATTTTCTTAGTTATGCCCGACTATTCTGCACAAATGGGTGTTATCCCTTTCTACCAGCAGGTGGAGTAGGATAAAACTGAATTCTGTCAGTGACATCACCAGCATAAGCTGAGGTGCTCCCTGGGACATTCAAGTATTTTTCTCTACCTTCAGCAGGTGGTGGGTTGTGCTGATGATGCTCCTGTCACTGGCCTAGTTCCCAACTCTGCTGGCTATGGTCGCACAGCATGGTCAAGCTTAACGGTCACTCCCAGGCCACAGTCTCGTGACTGTACCTGGTTGAGCTCAGAGCTTGGCTCCGCTTCCCCAGTAGCAACTTCTTAGTGCCACTGTGTGAGGCTTTGGCTCGATCCTGCGGGGCCTTGCCCAAGGGGTGTGTGTTCATATCCCCCCACCCTTCTTGACTGTTCCCCCTGTTTGGGTGTACTTCCCATAGGCTCTCCCTGTAGCTCCCGGGCTTTTCAGATGTGCTCGCTTTGGCAGCACATGTAAAATAAATAATTAAAAATCAATTAATCAATCAGTTGTCTGGCTAGCTTTATGCTCTTTGTCGGGGCTAATGCTAGTGTAAAGAACTAAGTAGGGAATTTCCCTCTAGCCACACCCAGAGAGAGCTAGGGATGACGGAGATGCTGGAGCCCCGGGCCATGGTAGGCCAAGGCAATCAGGCATGTCTGTGCGCTTATGCAGAGCCAGCAGCTGAGCAGGGCTAATGGATTGTTTTCATAGTGTGTAAATGTGGACTTATTCAGTCTGTCTGTCTTTTCTCTCAGTGAGCATTTTATATGTGCTGTTCCCCTCCCCACTTTAGCTCGAATGGATACATCCCTCTCACAGTGTTCCTGCCAAGGCAAATTGGCAGTTAGAATCCTCTCTCTCTCTCTCTCTCTCTCTCTCTCTCTCTCTCTCTCTCTCTCTCTGTCTCAGACTGGGAGAATAAATTCCTGGTCATGTGATGGGCTTTTTCATTCCTGCCCACCCGGGTCCCTCTGCAGGGGGGGGGGTCCCTAGGGGCCACAGTGATTTTCTGGGACCTAATCTGAGCCCTAACCCTCATTCTCATCCTCTTGGCGAGGGGATCGGCAGGGACCCCATTTTGGGGTTTCAGCACCGTAAAATGGATCCAGGTTCTTCGGAGGGAGGAGGATTTGGAAGTCCTCTTGGGCTTCCAGTTCCAAGGACCCTTCCTGTTTGGTAGTCTGGAAGAGTGGTTGAATGGGTTCTGACTCTCTTGACATGAGGAGCTGTCTCTATTATCCGATGTTGCAGTGGCCTTGGTTATGCTTAAGCCTCCTGCAAGGGACCCCTCGGTGCCCCAAAGCCTTTCCGCTCCATAAGGCCTTCATCTGTATGATGTACCCTAGGATTGTACCACTATCCCACCTTAGTGTTAGCGCATCAGAAGCCCTGATCCTGCAGAACAATTCGTAGGCAGTTGGTTCCTCCCCTCTTTTGGCTCCAGCTGATGTCTGACAGCGAGCTTGGGTCAGCAATGGCTGAAGGGCAGTTAGAGAAGCTGGACAATGTACTCCGCTCTGGAAAGAGTGTCTGGGAAAAGCTGGCACAGTAGTAAATCATCTTGCTGTCATCTCTGTATTATACTTTGAAGCAAAGGGGTCACAAGGAGGTTTGGGAATTTAGGTGTTCTCTAATGTTATAGTGTCGTATGCATAAGAGCTGCAATCACCTCCAAGTCTTTTTGACAACTGTCTGTAAGAAGGAAAGTTGCAGGCTTCTCTGAGCTGGAGCCCTGAATCTTGCTGGACCAATCAGGAACATGTAGGTACATGGCAAGATGGAGATACAATGTAGCCAGGTGATGAGAGGCGCAACTCAGGCAGGATAGTTGCTTGTACCATAACCAGTCAGAACTGGTACAGATATATGGTTGCAGCCAAGGTTATCTGAGATATACAGTATATAGCTGAGAAAATCTCGCTCCCCCATGGTCACACCAGAGAACAATGAACAAAGATTTGCATTCAGTGTCTTCTATAACAACCTGTCCTTGGCAAAGCACACAGCATCCAAGATGCAGTGCTTTAAGAAATCATGAAGAAACCATGACAGTCTGGTTCAGGTGATAGCCCTACAAAACCCCATTCCATTGCTGCTTTAGCTTGCACAACCTTTATAATAGGGCATCAGATTAGGGGTCCCCTAGGCCCTCCTTCTTCTTATCCCTATAAAACAAAGCACAAGGTAACCTGGGTCTCATGTCATATAAATTTAATCAACCTATTCTGAATCCCAGCTAAAAATGCTCTAGGCAACTGACAGGAAGGACCTGAAATTAGCTCATCAAACGAGGTAATATTTCATCTTCAGTGTGGCTATCCTGCCAAACAAAACAAAGATAGTGTGTCCCAATGTTCCAAGTTTGCTTGAATGTCCTAAACTAATTGTGGGTAATTTGCCTGAAAAAATTCTGAATACTGGTGGTCAGATTAATTCCCATGTACCTAATACTTCTAGCCACCCACCTAATGGGAAAGGAAGAGATGAGGTTTTCTAGTAACTGTGAAGGTAAATTAAAAGCCAAATCTTCCATTTTGGACATATTGAGACCGATATTCAAAGCGATTTGGCTCCTGCCTGCTTAAATAGCTTCCCACCGCCTAACCAGGGATATTGAGCTGCACTTAACCGGACAGTGCTGCTGAATATCCCCTGAGACCGCCCAATCAAAAAGTGGGCTGGTCAGAGGCAGCGCTGAGAGTGGCACTGGGAAGGAGCCCCAGGTTATGTGGGTGCCAGCAATATTCAGTGTGGTACAGCTTTAGAGCTGTCCTAAATAAGGCCGCTTAGCTATGCGGGTGCCGGCAGTGAATATCGGGCTGACACCCGCATAATTTTTCTTCATTGTTTAAAAAAAAAAAAAAAAAAAGCTCCCGAGGCCCCTCCCATCCCAGTGTCCCCTCTTTCATTCCTTCCCTCCCCCCCACTGCACATTAAAACCCTCCCCCCACAAGACCCTCCACCCCGCCTTCCCCCAACGGTGAAGGTAACCCGTCCCCCCCCTCCCGAGCTTACCTACATCTCTGGTGGTCCAGCGGGGTCTTTGAGGGTAGGAGTGCAGCTCCCTCGCTCCTGCCCTTGTTGCAACTTGGGAAAATGGCTGCTGTGACCAAGAGGCAGACATTTTCCTGAAGTGCCGCAAGGGGCAGGAGTGAGGGAGCTGCGCTCCTGCCCCCAACATCCCCGTTGGACCACCAAGGACATAGGCGCTCGGTATAAGAGGCTTGGGGAGGCTAAGCCTCCCCAGCCGCAAGCCCCAAGCATCTCTCTCTCTCTCAGTCATCTATCATACCTCGTGGTGTTAGAGCAGCAGTGAAAAGCATTGCAGGCTGCTGGGCTCCGTGCTTTGTTTTGCCTTCTCTCGCTCTCTCAGCTCTGGCCTGCCTTCATTTCCTGTTTACGCAAGGGCGGGCCAGAGCTGAGAGAGAGAAGGCAAACAACTAAAGCACGTAGCCCAGCAGCCTGCAATGCTTTTCACTGCTGCTCTAACACCACGAGGTATGATAGATGACGTTTAAAATTTGGAGGAAGCCTGGAACTCGAAGGGAGCGAGGGAGGGGGGACCCTGGAACTGTCTGGGAGGGAGGGGGAGGGGGACCCTGGAACTGTCTGTGATGGAGGGAGGGGGGGACCCTGGAACTGTCTGGGAGGGAGGGGGGAGGGGGACCCTGGAACTGTCTGTGATGGAGGGAGGGGGGACCCTGGAACTGTCTGTGAGGGAGGAGGGAGGGGGACCCTGGAACTGTCTGTGATGGAGGGAGGGGGGGGACCCTGGAACTGTCTGTGAGGAAGGGAAGGGGGACCCTGGACCTGTTGGGGAGGGAGGAGGGACCCTGGAACTGTCTGTGAGGGAGGGAGGGAGGGGGACCCTGGAACTGTCTGTGATGAGTCTGACTTCTTGAGGTAACTTTCCAGTTCAGTATTTTGCCTTCATATCTGTTGTGTCATGTTTTTTTCATGTGTGATCAAGATGCAGTATTCTGCTAGAGTGTAGTATTTGCAGCCCTTTTTGTTTTGTTTTTGTTTTGTTTCACTAGGTTGTGTACTGGTGTTTTAGAGCCAGGTGTAATTATAGTGCTGCCTTTCCACGCATAAGGTTGTAGCTTGTCCTGTCCTTGGAATTAGTGCTGTTATGGTTTGGTAAGGTTATGAGTGTGTTTTTGCACAAGTTTGTGTATAGTGTTTTGCAGTGGAGAGATTGTGTGTTGGCCTTACTGAGGTGGCACCAAAACATCAGAAAGGGTGTAGAGCCTAAATCATGACACACTACCTCTTGAAGGATCTACATATGGTCGTTAAAAGGAGCTCATTGTGAATACTAGCCACCCTAAAAGGGTGTTTTTTGGCTCTACACGTATCATGATATTATGTTCCCTTGTTTCATATTGTTGACGGTCTGCATTTTCTGTATGGTGGTATATTGGTGTATTAGGTCTGTCCAGTGTAATATTTATGGTACAGTAAGGTTATGAGTGTGTTTTTGCACAAAGTTGTGCATAGTGTTTTGCAGTTGAGCAATTGTGGTAAGTATATGCTTTGAGCAACCACTTTATTCTTTGACATATGATACATATGTCTAAATTTAATAAAAGGTATTAATTGTGATTATTTTATTTTTACTTATTTTTTTTTCTGTGTGTTGTCAGACAATTATGGATGTAAACCCCGCCCCCTTTAGCCTCCCCAGACAATTAGGCCACCGACCGCCTATGACCAAGGATGTAGGTAAGCCCTGGGAGGGGCTTACCTTCACCGTTGGGGGGGGGGTTGGCGGGAGGTGGAGGGTCACATGGGGGAGGAGGAGGGAGGGAATGAAAGAGGGGACATTCGGAGGGAGGTTGTTTGGGGACTTTATTTCTTTAAAAAACAAACAAACAAAAAAAAGCTATGCAGGCTGGAGCGGCCCGATATTAGCAGCCTGCCCGCCCCAAATTATCCCCCGATATTCAGTACCGGTGCCTGGACATGAAAAAATAACTGAGACTAGAGTAGTTATCCACGAGTCTATGGTACAGCATTGCTTAGAAAACAATGATTGGCATGGGAGAGTTGTCGGAAGTAAACCTTTTCTACAACCTCATCATAAAATGTTTTGTCTAAAATAAGCAAAAGAAATCTTTGGTAAACCTGAAACCTTGTGAACAAAGTGCTTTGCACTGATGAAATGAAAACAAAATTGTTTATAAACAACCGCACAAGAAATATTTGGAGAAACAAAGGGAGACGTGTATGAAGAAAATAACACCTTGTCAATCATTAAGCATGGGGGTCGATCTATTATGCTTTGGGATGATGTGAAAGCCAGTGGCACAGGAAGTATTGTATAGATGAATGGAAGAATGGATTTAGTTAAATATCATCATGTCCTAGAACAGTGATGGCGAACCTTTCAGAGACCGAATGCCCAAACAGCAACCCAAAATCTAATTATTTATCGCGAAGTGCGTACTCATTATGGGCGGGGTCACTACATATGACTCCACCCCTATGATAGCCACACCCCTTACACCAGCCATGGCGCATATAAACAGACATCATTGAAAATATTATACTAGTATAGGAGAAAAAAATAACATGATTTTCTTTCATTATAAATCATTTCTGTAAGTTGTTACAGCTCCAGTATACCCAGTACAAAATAAGACAGCAGATGTAAATTCTCAAATTGGACATATTCCAAACACTAAAATGAAAATAAAATGATTTTTTCTACCTTTGTTGTCTGGTGATTTTGTTTTTCTATCCATATTGGTCCTAGTCGCTGATTCTGCTGCTTTCTATCTGTTCTCTTAACTCCGTTTCCAGGGCTTCCTTTCCATTTATTTCTTTACTTTCCTCCTTTCTTCTTCATTTCTTGCCTCCATTTATTTCTGTACTTTCCTCCTTTCTTCATTTCTTGCCCTCCAACCATGTCCAGCAACCCTCCTCTCCCCTCCAGCCACAAATGTCCAGCCACCCTCCTCTCCAGCCACCCATGTCCAGCCACCCTCCTCTATCCCCCTGCCCTCCCTCCCACCCAGCACCCAGCTTCAGGCCGCCAGCCCTCCCACCCAGCACTAGGCCTCCCTCCCTCCCACCCACTCAGCACCCAGCAGCACCCAGCATCAGGCCTCCCTCCCTCCCTCCCAACCACCAACCCACCCAGCATCAGGCCTCCCTCCCAACCACCCAGCATCAAGCCTCCCTCCCTCCCACCACCCAGCGGCACCCAACACCAGGCCTCTCTCCCTCCCTCTCACCCTCCCAGCACTAATCATTAGGCCTCCCACCCACCCAGCAGCACCCAGCATCAGGCCTCCCTCCCACCCAGCAGCACCCAGCGTCAGGCCTACCTCTCTCCCACCCAGCACCAGGCCGACCTCCCTCCCTCCCACCAAGCACCACGCCGCTTACCCTCGCTCCCTCCCTCTTCCAAACAAGCATCAGCCCGCCCGTCCTCCCTCCCTCCCAGCACCACCCCTCGGTACGTTTTTTTCAATTTCAGAGGAGGAGGGTGGTGCTGGGAGGGAGGGAGGACGGGCGGGCTGATGCTTGTTTGGAAGAGGGAGGGAGCGAGGGCAAGCGGCGTGGTGCTTGGTGGGAGGGAGGGAGGCCGGCCTGGTACTCGGAGGGAGGGAGGGAGAGTGGGCGGAGCGGACCAATGACTGGTGAGCGTGCCAAGGGAGAGGGCTCTGCGTGCCCTCTCTGGCACGCTTGCCATAGGTTCGCCATCACCGTCCTAGAAGCTAATGCTCAGTCAATGAAAAAATTAAAGCTGAAAATAATTGTTGGATATTTCAGCAAGATATTATATCTCAGAATTAACAGTGAAGTACTTGCAGGGAAAAAATATGGTGGGTTTGTAATGTTCTTCACAGTCCCTAGACTAAAATATTCTTGAAAATCCATGGGAAGATCTTAAACATGAGGTGTATTCAATGAGACCTAAAAATATTTCTGAAGTAGAAGAGTTCTGCAGGATGGAGTGGGAAAAATTCCAAAAGCAAGAATTGAAAGACTCCAGGGGGAAGTTATCAACGTGGTATACTGTTAAGACAGCTTGAAGTGTCTTTATGCAAATGCTAGGAGCCTAAGACATAAGATAGTAGAATTGGAATATATTGCACTGAATGAAGAAATAGACATAATAGGCATCTCTGAGTCCTGGTGGAAGGAGGATAACATGTGGGACAATGTCATACCGGGGTACAAATTATATCGTAGTGATAGGGTGGACCGGATTGGGGGAGGAGTAGCATTGTACGTTAACGAGAGGCTTGAATCAAATAGATTGAAAATTCTGCAGGAAACAAAAAACCTCTTGGAATCATTGTGGATCGAAATTCCATGTGTAAAGGGGAAAAGGACGGTGATAGGGGATGTACTACCGTCTGCCCGACCAAGATGAGTAGAGAGACGCAGTCATGTTAAAGGAAATTAGTGAGGCAAATAAATTAGGCAATGCAATAATAATAGGTGATTTTAATTACCCCAATATAGACTGGGTTAATGTAACATCAGGGCACGCTAGGGAGGTAAACTTCCTTGAGGACAGCTTTATGGAGCAGCTGGTACAGTAGCAGATGAGAGAAGGAAAAATTCTAGACTTAGTCATTTGTGGAGCGCATGATCTGGTATGGGATGTAGCAGTCCGGGGGCCGCTTGACAACAGTGATCATAACATGATCGCCTTTGAAATTTGCTTTCAAAAAGGTAAACATAGGAAGTCAAATATGTTAGTGTTTAACTTTAAAAAAGGAAGCTATGATAAAATGAGAAAAACGGTAAAAAAAAAACTTAGAGGAGCGACTGAGAGGGTAAGAAACCTACAACAGGCGTGGATGCTGTTCAAAAACACCGTCCTGGAGGCCCAGGCCAAACACATTCCACGTATCAGAAAAGGAGGACAAAAAACCAAACGACAGCCGGCGTGGTTAAAAAGTGAGTTAAAGGAGGCTATTGGAGATAAAAAGGAATCCTTCAGAAAATGGAAGAAGGAACCGAATGAGGAAAATAAGAAGCGGCATAAGGAATGTCAAGGCAGATGCAAAGTGCTGATAAGAAAGGCAAAGAGGGATTTTGAAAGAAAGATAGTGTTAGAGGTGAAAACTGATAGTAAAATTTTTTTTAGATACATTAAAAGCAGGAAACCGGCAAAAGAATTGGTTGGCCCGCTGGATGACCGGGGTGTAAAAGGGGTGATCAAGGAAGACAAAGAAATAGCAGAAAAACTAAATGAGTTCTTTGCTTCGGTCTTCACAGAGGAAGATTTGGGTGGGATACCGGTGCCGGACAGGGTATTCGTAGCTGAAGAGTCGGAAAAACTTATTGAAATATCTGTAAATCTGGAAGACGTAATGGAACAGTTCTGCAAACTGAAGAGTAGCAAATCTCCTGGACCGGATGGTATTCACCCTAGGGTACTGATAGAACTAAAAAATGAGCTGGCAGAGCTACTGTTATTGATTTGTAATTTATCCTTAAAATTGAGCGTGGTACCAGAAGATTGGAGGGTGGCCAATGTAACGCCGATATTTAAAAAAGGTTCCAGAGGAGACCTGGGAAATTATAGACCGGTGAGTCTGATGTCGGTGCCGGGCAAAATGGTAGAGACTATAATCAAGAACAAAATTACAGAGCACGTTCAAAAGCATGGACTAATGGGACAGAGTCAACATGGATTTAGTGAAGGGAAGTCTTGTGGACATAAGTGAGCCGGTTGATATTGTGTATCTAGGTTTTCAGAAGGCGTTTGATAAGGTCCCTCATGAAAGACTACAGAGGAAATTAGAGGGACATGGATTGGAGGTAGTGTTTTACTGTGGATTAAAAACTGGTGAAAGATAGGAAACAGAGAGTAGGATTAAAAGGTCAATATTCACAATGGAGAAGAGTAGTTAGCGGGGTCCCTCAGGGATCGGTGCTGGGACCTCTGCTTTTTAACATATTCATAAATGACCTAGAGATGGCGGTAACTAGTGAGGTAATCAAATTTGCCGATGACACAAAGTTATTCAAAGTAGTCAAATCGCGGGAAGATTGTGAAAAACTACAAGAGGACCTTACGAGACTGGGAGACTGGGCGTCTAAATGGCAGATGACGTTTAATGTGAACAAGTGCAAAGTGATGCATGTGGGAAAGAGGAACCCAAACTATAACTACGTCATGCAAGGTTCAGCGTTGAGAGTCACGGACCGAAAAAGGGATCTAGGTGTCGTTGTTAATGATAGGTTGAAAACTTCTGCTCAATGTGCTGCTGCGGCTAGGAAAGCAAATAGAGTGTTGGGTATCATTAGGAAAGAGATTGAAAACAAAAATAAGGATATTATTCTGCCGTTGTATCGCTCCATGGTGCGACCGCACCTCGAGTATTGTGTTCAGTTCTGGTCGCCGCACCTCAAAAAAGAAATAGTGGAATTGGGAAAGGTGCAGAGAAGGGCAACAAAGATGATACAGGGGATGGGACAACTTCCCTATCAGGATAGGCTGAAGAGGCTGGGGCTCTTCAGCTTGGAGAAAAGGCGGCTGAGGGGAGATATGATAGAGGTCTATAAGATAATGAGTGGAATGGAACGGGTTGATGTGGAGCGTCTTTTTACGCTTTCCAAAAATACTAGGACAAGGGGGCATGCGATGAAGCTGCAGTGTGGTAAATTTAAAATGAATCTGAGGAAATGCTTCTTCACTCAACGCGTAGTTAAACTCTGGAATTCGCTGCCGGAAAAGGTGGTTAAGGCGGTTAACTTAGCGGACTTCAAAAAAGGGTTGGACGGCTTCCTGGAGGAAAAAGCCATAGAATGTTATTGAATGGACGAGGGAATAATACAGTATTTCTAGGATGGGCGGGACAAATTGCTTGTTCTTTTGGCTGCTGTTGGTGACAGGGTGCTGGGCTCGATGGGCCCTTGGTCTGTCCCAGCATGGCGATGCTTATGTACCACAAGTCCGGGGTCTCAATGCATAAAATGGGACACTATGCTAAAATAGCACGACATGTGGTAAAATAACCCATCTTATTGGTAGCCCACATTGATAACTTCCGCCTCTACTGGCTACAAAAGACCTTTAGAGGCTGTTATTTCTGCCAAAAGAGATGTTACAAATTATTGACTCACTAGTGGAACCAAGCCCGTTTCGTCAAAAATGAAACGGGCCCTAGGAAGGCTCTCGCTTATTTCCTCTCTCCCCTGCCCTCCCCTCCATTTCCAGTGATTCTGGCCTTCCCTCCATGTCCAGCGATTCTCCTCTGCCCTACCCTCCCCTCTGTATCCCACAATTCTGGCCTCCCTTTCCTGTCCAGCGATTCTCCTCTGCACTGCCCTCCCCTTGATGTCCCGCGAATCTGGCGCCCTTTCATGTACAGCGATTGTCCTCTACCCTGCCCTCTCCTCCGTGTCCCGTGATTCTCTCCTCTCTTCCCATCCCTCCATGTCCAGCGATCTCCTCTATCCTGCCCTCCTATCCGTGGTCCCCGTGATTTCTCCTTTCCTCCCGTCCCCTCCATGTCCAGCGATTCTCCCTACCCTGCCCTCCCAATCCATGTCCCGCGATTCCTCTCCTCTCCTCCCATCCCATCCATGTCCATCGATTCTCCTCTGCCCTGGCCTCCTCTCCATGTCCAGCGATTGTCCTCTGCCCTTGCCTTCCCTCCATGTCCAGCGATTGTCCTCTACCCTGGCCCTCTCCTCCGTGTCCCGTGATTCTCTCCTCTCTTCCCATCCCTCCATGTCCAGCGATTCTCCTCTACCCTGCCCTCCTATCCGTGACCTGTGATTCTCTCCTCTCCTCCCGTCCCATCCATGTCCAGCGATTCTCCTCTATCCTGCCCTCCTATCCGTGTCCCGTGATTCTCTCCTCTCCTCCCGTCCCCTCCATGTCCAGCGATTCTCCTCTACCCTGCCCTCCCATCCGTGTCCCGCGATTCTCTCCTCTCCTCCCATCCCATCCATGTCCATCGATTCTCCTCTGCCCTGGCCTCCCCTCCATGTCCAGCGATTGTCCTCTGCCCTGGCCTCCCTCCATGTCCAGCGATTGTCCTCTGCCCTGGCCTCCCCTCCATGTCCAGCGATTGTCCTCTGCCCTTGCCTCCCCTCCATGCCCAGCGATTGTCCTCTGCCCTTGCCTCCCCTCCATGCCCAGTGATTCTCCTCTGCCCTGCCCTCCCTTCTGTGTCACGTGATTCTCCCCTCGCCTCCCATCCCCTCCATGTCCAGCTATTCTCCTCTGCCCTGGCCTCCCATCCGTGTCCCGCGATTCTCGCCTCTCCTCCCATCCCATCCACGTCGATTCTCTTTTGCTCTGCTCTCTCATCCCCTCGATGTCCCTCGATTCTGTCCTCCCCTCCATGTCCGTCCAGCGATTCTCCTCTGCCCTGCCCTCTCATCCATGTCCGTCCAGCGATTCTCTCTTCTCCTCCCCTCCCATCCATGTCAATTCTCCTCTGCCCTGCCCTCTCCTCCCCTCCATGACCAGCGTTCCGTTGCTGCCTTCAGTTGGGTTTGTCAAATCCTGACGTCAGCTTGCCTCCAGCGTTCCCTTCCCTCTCATTGTCCCGCCCTCTGATGTCATTTCATCTTTACGTGAGGGCGGGACAGTGAGAGGGAAGGGAATGCTGGAGGCTTGCTGACGTCAGGGTGTTATGAACCCAGCCAGCCAGAGAACGTTGGAGGTACAAATTATATAAATAGATAGGTTGTCCAAACTTTTACCTCTGCTATATTCACTGTTTTGAATACTTAAAAAAATGCAAATAATGATTGATTAAATTTAAGTGATTTATATTCCACCACTTTTTTGGCACCAGTGCAGCATATTTTTGTACACCAGGAGGCTTATTTTCAAAGCACTTAGCCTCCCAAAGTTCCATAGAAACCTATGGAACTTAGCCTCCCAAAGTGCTTTGAAAATATGCCTCCAGGTGTTTTTGAGCACACTGCTTCCAGTGGTTTCAAGTCTCATTATACTGTTCTGTCTCAGTACACTTTTTTTGTCCTGGTTTGAGATTGACCCTTGACGCAGGCACAGTTGACGCTGAAACATGGCCCGTGTTTGGTCCTTGAATAAAGTACATCTTTGTCCCTTTCTTGACAGCCCTTTTGTGCTGTTTTTTTTTCTTTGCTGCTTTTGTGCTGTGTACTTTGACCATCTCAGTTGTACAATGTTATATTCCACCAAACCATAAGTTCTAAGTAGATTACAGAGTTAAAATAAAGAAACAAAGGAACAACCCCTTTACAGAGTGTGGCAGAGTGACTAGTGGACTGACCTGGGTCCAGGCCCTTAATAAACTACAAGTTCCAACACCAGATACACTGCTAAACTACAGGCCCATAATAAACTACAGCCACACAGAGGGTTAAAAGTAAAACAAAGCACTTTATTGATGTACAGGGAAGGGGTAGTCTGTTCCTTTCACAGTGAGGAGAAATAAACCAGCAAAAAAGGTCAGTCTTTGTTCTCAGGCATTCACTTTGTAGTCTGCTCCTGCAGGTCCACAGCATGCAGTCTTCTACCTAACATAGTAACATAGTAAATGATGGCAGAAAAAGACCTGCATGGTCCATCCAGTCTGCCCTACAAGATAAACTCATATGTGCTACTTTTTGTTTATACCTTACCTTGATTTGTACCTGTCCTTTTCAGGGCACAGACAGTGTAAGTCTGCCCAGCACTATCCCCGCCTCCCAACCACCAGCCCCGCCTCCCACCACCGGCTCTTGCACAGACCATATAAGTCTGCCCAGCACTATCCCCGCCTCCCGCCACCAGCTCTGCTACCCAATCTCGGCTAAGCTCCTTAGGATCCATTCCTCTCAAAAAGAAGACAGCATGAACAACTGGTCTCTGACCTGAAGTCCCAGAGTTAAAGTTCTGTATTTTAGTATTCAAAACAGTCCAGCCTAACTTAGCCCTAAAGTCCAAATTTAAACTTGTCCTACTTTAGTGGAGCTTCTGAAATGTACATTTCTGTGGTGGAGGCATAGGGTGGAGGACTTCTCTTCACTCCTCAGGACCTCCCTGCTCTGTCCTGACAGAGGGCTTTTAACTTCCTACTTCTTTTTTTTTGTTCCAGAATTTTAATTCACTTTTAAATTGCAAGTTACAAATAGTAACATAACATAGTAACATAGTAGATGACGGTCCATCCAGTCTGCCGAACAATATGACTCATATGTGCTACTTTTTGTGTATACCCTACTTAGATTTGTACCTGTGCTCTTCAGGGCACAGACCGTATAAGTCTGCTCAGCACTATCCCCGCCTCCCAACCACCAGCCCCGCCTTCCAACTACTGGCTCAGAAATATATCAGTCTACATCATTGAAGGAACAGAGAGAAGACCCAAAAGATAATAAGCAATCAAAGATAAACAGGACCAAAATGTCCACAATAATTCCACCAAAACATTTTAGTCCTAAACATTTTCACCATTTCTTTTCTCCTTATCTGACAGAAATATCTCTAACTGTGAAGAATTAAAAAAACAAAAGTCTTTTCTTCATAAAAATGTAAACATTTACAAGGAACCTCAATAAGAACGTTGCTCCTAGAGCTACCACACATTCTTTTAACCCCAAATGTTGTAAGTAGCTCTAAAAACACGGATATGCTGCCCACAAAAATTATCATCTTTCTTAAAGAAATAGCTGTTTATCCAAAGTTTGAGAAGTATAGCCCTAGAGGAAGTAACATCCTGAGAAGTTTAAGGAATCTACACCCTCCGAAACCTCATTCTGCGTTCTTGGTACATAGACATAGTAACAATTTAATAGAACAATCCGATCTGCATCTTCAAACTGCAAAACTTCCTTTAAGTATTTCTTCAGAAGTATCAAAGGAGCCAACAAACTACAATATGGAAAATTCAAAAAGCGCAAATTCCTTGCTCTCATCAAATTTTCCAAATTATCTAAACACCTATAAGTCAACACACTATCCTTAACTAACTACTTCTTCTGAGCCTTGCCGTCCTGACTCAGCAAGCTACCTAAGCTATTCTCTACCTTTAAGGTAGCTCAGTTCCAGCCTCAGTGAGGGAGTGTCCTTAAGGCAGGGTTGCCAACTCTGCGATTTTCCTGTGGAATTTGGTGGCTTTTTAAAAGTTTCTGCGGGCACTTTTCCACAGTCATGGGTGGCGACTTTTTGGCCGGTTTGGGGTATTTGTGTGGGCTGCTCTGGTTGGTTCCAGCTCTGTCTGTAGTGCTCACCCTATTGCTTCAGAAAAGAAAAGCAGACCCACATAGTAAAACAAAATGTATTCAATGCAGATACATAAAATCATCATACAACTTTCCTTTAACTTCCCAACATGGCCATGTTTTGCCCTCTCAAGGGCTGTAACAGGGGCTTAACATGAAACCAGCAGGAACGTACATATTTCTTAACGTCGTATACGACAAGAGGGTATGTTGACCCAGCGGCATTCTGGCAGTCCATCTGAGTCAGATTGGCCTGACCTGGTGGACTCAGATAGCTTCTTCCTCAATTGGGATAACTGATGCAGAAGTACCCTAGACGCCATAGCGCCACTTAAAGTGTGCTTAATAAAAAAGAAAGTTGCTGCCCCGTGGTTTAACGACGACCTAAGAAGGCTCAAAACCGATAACAGAAGACTCGAAAGGGCCTGGAGAAAGCACCGGGATAGCCAACATCTCACTGCATGGAAACGGTCTCACAGAAAATACAACTATGCAATTAGGCAGGCAAAAAAACACTACTTTAAAACCAAAATTGGCCTGGACTACAACGATGCCAAAAAGCTCTACTTCTTTGTAAACAAACTAATGGATACCACAATGCTTACCACAACAGGAGAAGGCGTCCAGCCGGCTGCAGATCTAGCCAAATTTTTTCAAGACAAACTCACCAAACTACAGAGCTCCCTTCCTTTGAACAATTCCATCATTAGCGATTTTATTAGTGCCTTGGATTCGGGGACTGATGAGCAGCCAGCAGACCGTTTGCTCTCAAGCTTTTCACCTCTTTCCGTAGCTTCCGTCAAGCTGGAGCTTCGCAGATTTGTCAGAAAGTACTGCAGGCTGGATGTGTGCCCCAATTATTTACTCTAATGTGCCCCTGCCTGTTTCCTAGATGACTTGACACTGCATCTTAACTACATGCTTGGTACTGGCAAATTCCCTGTAAGCTATGGTAACATCTTACTTACCCCAGTACCCAAAGATGCCAAGAAAAGAGTAGTGATCTGTTCAACTACTGACCAATAGCATCTATTCCCCTTTTCGTGAAACTCATGGAGAGCTTGGTGAATAAACAACTTAGTGAGCACTTGGACAAGTTTAATATTCTGCATACTTCGCAGTCGGGATTTCGACTGCTCCACAGTACTGAGACCATACTTGTCACTCTCCTAGCCAACTTCAAGAGGGAAATAGCTGTAGGGAAGAGCATTTTGCTCCTGCAGTTCGACATGTCAAGTGCCTTCGACACGGTGCACCATGGCATCCTGCTGTGGCTCCTAGACTACTTTGGTGCCAGTGGAAACATACTAGCCTGGCTGAGAGGCTTTCTAACATCAAGAACCTACCAAGTAAACACCAACTCTACCTTATCATCTCTCTGGAAAGCAGACTGTGGAGTGCCACAGGGTTCCCCACTATCACCAACTCTCTTCAACATGATGCTGATTCCTTTGGCAGCGGCTCTCTCCAAACTGGGACTTAACCTATTTATCTATGCTGATGATATCACTATCTTCATCCATTGAGAAAGACCTAAACAAAATAACCAGTAAGATCCGGCAAGGCTTTAACACCATGCTCGACTGGGCCAACTCATTTTGATTCAAATTCAACGCAGTGAAAACACACTGCTTGGTACTCTCCTCTCCCTACAACAAACTCAGACCTCCTACATTAATTACACCTGAGCTCGTCCTGCCAATCTCGGAGTCCTTAAAAATCTTGGGAGTCATAGTTGATAGATCCTTGACATTGGAGCAGCAAGTGAACTCTACAGTCAAGCAAATGTTCTTCTCTCTCTGGAAGCTTAAGCGTATCCAGCCTTATTTCCCTAGAGAAGTATTCCGCAATCTAGTCCAGTCTCTAGTTATAAGCTGTCTCGATTACTGCAACAGTATCTACAGGGGATGCAGAAGTATGCTCCTAAAAAAATTGCAAACTCCTCAGAACACCTCAGCCCGACTCATCTTCGGTAAATCGAGATTTGAAAGTTCAAGCCCACTGCGAGAGAGGTTACACTAGCTTCCTATGAAGGACCGCATTTTTTTTTTTTTTACATTTGTACCCCGCGCTTTCCCACTCATGGCAGGCTCAGTGCGGCTTACATGGGGCAATGGAGGGTTATGTGACTTGCCCAGAGTCACAAGGAGCTGCCTGTGCCTGAAGTGGGAATCAAACTCAGTTCCTCAGTTCCCCAGGACCAAAGTCCACCATCCTAACCACTAGGCCACTCCTCCACTCCATTGCTTTCAAGATCTGCGCATTGGTACACAAAATCATCTATGGAGAAGCCCCTGCTTATATGGACACTCTAATTAACTTGCTGTCCAGGAACTCCCACAAGTCAGCTTGTTTGTACCTCAATCTCCACTACCCAGCTTTTAGTGGCCTGCACTCAATTGTGGAACGGGCTGCCTCAGGTGGTCAAATTCACTCCTGATCACCCAACCTTCAAGAAGCGACTCAAGACCTTCCTTTTTGGTAGAGCATATGCCGTGTGCCCACCTGGCGCCATATCCTTCTGTACCACGGCTATCCTAGTGACAAACTGTCACCTTCTCCTCCCTCCCTTTTCCTCCTTTGTTATTTCTTTTTCCCTTTCACGACTCTGAATACTGTACTTTGAATTAATGTTTGCTTAATAGACTACTGTACGCCACATTGAGCCTGCCTCTGGGTGGGAATATTGTGGGATATAAATGCCATAAATAAATAAAACAGTCCAATGTTTTTTTTTTCTTCAGCATTTTTTTAAAAGTTATTTTTATTGGTATTTTTATAATGCAAAACAAACCATATCCATAACTCGTCATACATCTTTCATAGGCATAACTTAACATTGTTTTAATAGCTCAGTCATATACCCCCCCCCCCCC
Organism: Microcaecilia unicolor; assembly: GCF_901765095.1. Classification (NCBI taxonomy): domain Eukaryota; kingdom Metazoa; phylum Chordata; class Amphibia; order Gymnophiona; family Siphonopidae; genus Microcaecilia; species Microcaecilia unicolor. The sequence goes on from NC_044040.1 coordinate 146,031,902, forward strand.
CCCGCACCCTCTCCCACCCCTCCATCCCTCAAGCACTATGGAGAAGATATAAGCCCTTCCCTCACAAGCTCATATGGTTGCCAAATTTTCTGAAACAGCATGACCTGCCCCCTTCTCATGGCTGTTAATTTTGACATCTGATAGATAAAATCCACTTTTTGAGCAACCAACTGTATTGCTGGTGTATCTTTCTGCTTCCACGCCCGGGCCAGTGCAATTTTTGCTGCCACAAAGCATTGAATAGCCAGTTTGTGCAAGTGTGCCTTCACTTTCGGAGGTCTAAGATGGAGCAGGCAATATTCTGCCAGGCCTGGGTAATCCACCTTAATGATCATGTGGACCATGAGTAGCACCTGCGCCCAATATTCTTGAACCTTTGGACAATCGCACCATATGTGTATGAATGTCCCTTGTGACCCACACTCTCGCCAGCACTCTGCCGATAGGCTAGGGTATATCCGTTTAAATTTTTCCAGCGTATAGTACCACCAATATAAAATTTTAAACCCATTTTCAATTAGTGGTTGTGCGATTGATGGTTTCATCAGAGATCTATAGATATGCATACAATCATCTGGAGGGAAAGTCTTATGCAACTCCCGCTCCCACCTAGCCACATAGTAATCCTATGGAGATGCAAGCAGGAGTAGTGCCCTATATAATCTAGTTACACTTCCTCTCTCCCCTCCCCCTCTAATTGCTCTCTCTAATACTGTTTCCACCAGGTCCAGTTCCTCCCCGGCATGCCGGCGGAGGAAATTTCTTAAGCAGTGATAGTAGACCAAATCTCTCTCCTCTAGACCATACTCTTCCTGCAGCTCAACAAACTCCTTTACCTTCCCCTGTTCCCACACCTGCCCAAACCTGTAGAGCCCCTTACGTGCCCATCCTTGGTACACTCTCTCAGACTCTCCCAGTTGAAACCCCGGTGCTCCACAAATAGCCATTTGTAAAAAATATTTCCTATCCGGGAATACCCTTCTTCTCAACTGCAACCAGGTAGACAACAGATGATTTAAGCCCACCGGGACCCTGTGAATTGCAGCCCTTATAGCACTCTCCTGGGACCAGAGGATATCTCCCAAGTATCGCGTACCCATCCATGCTCTCTTCCAATGTAGCCACTTCTTGTTATTCTCCGGGTACCAATCAGCCAATACCCTCAGTTGTGCTGCTTGGTAATATAGGTAGAAATTTGGAACCCCCATACCTCCCCTGGACGGTGTTTGAAACATCATCGGCCTTCGTACCCTCGGCGGCCTTTTCCGCCATATGTATGCATACATTTTCCTATTCAGCTGCTGAAAAAAGGAGTGCGGGATCAGTATTGGCAGGGCCAAAAATAAATACAGTAGCTTGGGCAAAAGCATCATTTTTATGGCATGTACTCTCCCCAACCATGACAGTGTCATGCCCTCCCATCTATCCAATTCCTCAAACAGCTCCTTCAACTTTCTGGGGTAATTCACCTGAAACATAGTCTCCATCCTATCAGTGATCTGAATGCCTAGATATTGGATAGATTTCTCGCCCACACAAAAGGATACATCCTCTGCAGCAGCCTTGCCTTCTGCACTGGTGTCGTAAGTTTGAGTATCTCTGATTTATTGACATTAATTTTGAAGCCGGATAATTGCCCATACTGCGACATGACATCTATTACCCGATTTAGAGATTGTCGGGGATGTGCTAAAGTCAATAAGATGTCGTCTGCGAAGAGCATAATCTTATGCTCTCGCTTACCCCTTACCACCCCTCTTATCTTAACATGCTCCCGAATCATCTTGGCCAGTGGTTCGATCGAGAGCGCAAACAGCAATGGAGAGATCGCACACCCTTGCCTTGTGCCCCTACCTAGGCCTATAGGTTTAGAGAGTGAGCCATTGATCTTGATCGCCGCCATTGGCCTGGTATAGAGCAGTTGGAGCCAGGTCAAGAATTTGCCCCCTATTCCTATCTGCCTTAGCACTTCAAACAAAAATGTCCATTCTGCTCGGTCAAACGCCTTCTCTGCGTCGACCGAGAGCAGGATCACAGGCTAATCTTCATCCTTAACTTGCTGAATAATATGCATTAGGCATCTGATGTTGTTGAAGGTTTGGCCAGTATTTTGGTGAAGATCTTATAGTCTGTATTTAGCAGCGAAATCGGTTGGTATGACCCACACTGCAATGGGTCCTTTCCCGGTTTCAGTATCAGGACTATCTCTGCCATTCTCCATGAATGCGGGAGTTCTTGAGCTTCATTAAAGGAGGCGATTACTCTCAGCAATAGGGGCGCTATCTATTTGGAAAATAATTTATAGAACCGCGTCGGAAATCCGTCCGGACCCGGGGCTTTGTTATTAGGGAGATCTGCTATTGCCCCCTCTATATCCTCCAAGGTCACGGGGTTCGATAATGCCTCCAATTCCCCCCTAGACACCCTCAGGAACTCCATCCTCTGCAGGTACTGGGCTACCTCTTCTGATGAAGCCTCCTGCTCCGACTGATATAGTCGTTTATAGAATTCCCAGAACACTTCCTGTATTTTCTCTGTTTGGGTATATTGTTCTCCCATTTCGTTCTTTATACTCGAGATGGCATTACGTTGGGCTCGTTTTTTAAGTTTTAGCGAGAGCATCCTACTAGCTCTATTCCCAAATTCAAAGTGTTCTTGTTGAGTTTGCTGCAGCTGCATCGCAATCTCTGCCATCTGTATGTCATTAAGCTGGGCCCTAAGTTTATGTAACTCTCCTGCCTTTGTGCTGTTAGCCGGGTCTGCTTTATGCGATCTCTCCATTTCTGCAACCTCTACCCTAAGGGAGGTTTCCCGTTCTGTCCTCGTCCTATCAAGATGTTCCTTGATCGCTATTAATTGTCCCCTCAGCACTGCTTTAAATCCTTCCCAGAGGCTAATTGGATGCACCTCTCCCATATCATTAAATTTGAGATATTCTACAATGTGTTTTTCAATTTCAGTTATATTCTGTGGATCTAGCAGAATCGCCTCATTCAAACGCCATTGTCTCCGCTTTTTGCTGTCATCGCTTACCCTCAGGGACAGCACCACTGGGGAATGATCTGACCAGGCTCTAGGCTCAATAACCACCTCATTCGTTTTTTCCCGTATCAGTCCATCCCCCAGCCAATAGTCTATCCTAGAGTATGTGTTGTATTTGGGAGAAAAGTAGGTGTAATTCCTTTCTGATCCGTGGAGCTCTCTCCAAAGGTCCACCAGCCCCCACCGTGCCATCCATCCCTTCAACGCTACTCTATCCCTTTTCGCATATGCTACTGTTCCCCCCCCCCCCCCCCCCGAATTGTCTACTAAGGGGGCCATTGTTAGATTTAGATCCCCTCCCACTAGCAAATGACCTCTGGCAGACTTTTGCAAGATCCCCTCCAGCTCTTCCAGAAATGTGCCCTGTCCCTCATTGGTTGCATACACGCACACCATGGTATACTATGTATTGTATAGGGACACCACCACTATCACATATCTGCCCACTTTATCCTTTATTATTTTATGAACATCCCAGGGGAGAGAGCTAGAGAAGGCTATAAGCACCCACCTTGTTTTCTTATTGTCTAAGCTTGAGGCCCCATGTACTATGGGGTATCGTCTATGACGCATCAGATATTCATGATTCCGCCTTAGGTGAGTTTCTTGAAGAAACACCACATCCGCTTTTAGGCGTATTACTTCCCTAAGAACCTGTCTTTGTTTTTAGGTTGTGTTAAGGCCTCTCACATTGTGTCACACATGTGCATACAGTCATAACAGCCTGTTTCTATCCCGCTTACCAAATCCCCACCAAGCGCTATCCCCCCCTCCCTACCATCCCCCTCCTCCAATCATGACATACCCTGTTACCCATACATGGCATGTCCATAGAGAGAAAGTCACGTCTAACCTTCAGCAACTAGCTATAAATCTTGTCATAACAACATATAACTTCTTATCATCCGTGCGAGTCTTACTCGGCGTGGGATTGCAACTACTTCTCTCAGCATCTCAGTCCACTCTCAGCCCTTGTCCGCGGGCTGTGCCAACTTCTTATCCGAAATTTGCCGGCACAGTCTTCCCTTGCCCTCTGTGACTCGTTACCATTTTGGCCTGTCTTTCCTTGGGCGGTCTGCTGTCTGGGGGCGCTCAGACTCTTCAGCTGGTCCGCCCCGCACCAGATATGCTTGAGCCTCTTCCAATGACACCACTCTGCATTGCTTACCGTCTTTATAGAACAGCAGGGCAAAAGGATGCTGCCATTTATACCGGATTCCTTCATTTCTAAGCTGGGTAGTCAATGGTTTAAGTTCACTGCGCCTTTTAAGCGTGGTAGTCGACAGGTCATGATACAGTTCTATAGGGTAGCTGACCCATTCCAGAGGCTCTGCTTCTCTCGCCCTCCTCATAACTGCTTCTTTCGTTTTATAATCCTTGAAGCATGCTACAATGTCCTTAGGTGCGTTCTTATTCCGGCCTCCCAGCGTTCTGTGTGCCCTCTCAATCAGAATAGTAGTTGGGTCTCGAGGTTCCTCTGGCTCCGACAAGAGCTGGGCCACTATACCCTGAACTACCAGTTCACAGTTCGTATAATCCGGGAGTTCGGGAATGCCGCGGATCCGGATGTTGGAACGTCTGCTTCTGTTCTCAAGATCCTCTACTTTGTCCAGCAGAAATTGGGTGTCCGCTCGCTGGCCCCGCACCCGCTGCTCCATCGCCTGCACTGCCTCCACGTTTTCCTCCAGGCCCGACTCCACCTCCACTACTCAAGTGCCCAGCTCCAACATCTCGCCTCTGAGTTCCGCCCCGAGGGCGGCTATATCTTGGTGCACCTCTTTTAGATCTTTCAGGTCCGTATGGATCTCCTAGAACCATGTGCAGAGTTTTGCCCATACTTCTTGCTGGGGTACAGCCTCCGGAGTGCCCCCCATTATATCTGCAACTTCTTGGTTCACTTGCTGCGTTCCACTCGGGCGTGCGCTCTCGACGTCCTGTGACTGGGCCGATTTTGTCTCTTTGCGCTTGAATCCATATGCCTGCAGGTCAGCCGGTTTGGTAGCCCCCAACACCATCCGAGTCTTCGCCTTACTCTTGCACCTCATATTCTTTGATTTCGCTGGTGTGTGGGTTGTTAATCCCGCTAATTTGCTATTGCTTTGTAAGGTTGCTGAGGAGCTCCCGTTTCAGGCAGCCATTCTTGCCGCTGACGTCACTTCCTCTCCAGTCCAATGTTTTCTCTGTCTGGTTAGTGCAGTGTAGCACAAAGATTAAGGCTCACAAGCAGTGAGCTGTCTTTCCCAAACAGCTGCAGCTTGGTGCATCTGAAGCCTCATTCCAGCTCCAAATTTGGCCAATAGGAGGGTGAGGTGGGTGATGAGGTCATCAGCTGACTCATCATCAGCCCCGCGACTGTGAAAGCTTGTGGTAGCAAGCAGTGACCACGTGAGATCGGAGGAGAAAATGAGAGCAAGCATGTCACACTGTATTATGCAGCATAGCTTGTTGCAGTAGTGACCATGGGGAACCCCCCCTCCCTGCCCCTCAGATAGCTTGGGAAATTTTGGACACCTTTCGGGCGCGGATTGGGCAGGGAGGTGTTTTTTTTTTTTTTTAATCTGGCAACCCTACCTTAAAGAAACCCTGTCTTGTACCACTCACTCCCTGACACAGAATAATTAATAGCAATAAAAACAACACATTTAAAATAAGAACTGATCTTAATATTACTAAATGCAGCCCTTTTCTATAACAACTTCAACTGCTAGCATTAAAATTTGCTGAAAGATGTCACATTTAACGTTATACCATGTAGAGTTTTGTGTCTGCTTCTGTTCAGTTAAGGATTCATTAAACATATAATCTGACCAGGGGTGCCTAAATGCTTCCTGAAATACTAGTAAATGGGAAGTAGTGTGGGAAGCGAAGCTTTTGTTCTGATGCAAAATTTAAGAGAGGAATTGTGAGTTAATGATGAATGTTCAGGATATTGGCTGATCTCATTACCCCAAAGCTAATGTTACTAAAGAAACCCAGCTGAGAGATAGCCCATGCCTTTATTTGTAAACTATTCATCCATTTTTAGCCATGCCTTTGAAATGCTGTACATTGGGCAACCCCATTTTAGAAAGCATATGAAAGTTAGAATTGAGATATTCAGGACAAGATGCCTAAAGTTTCATCAGTATTTTAGTATAGAATCTTCCGACATACAGCCTATTCTAAAATACATGAGAAATGGACATTTATGTGCTGGGTATGTGTAGCATAAACATCCATTTTAGAAAAATGAGCATTGAAAATTTCAATTAGTTGAAATCCAGCACATAAACATGTATGTGCTGGTAAATAGAATAACAGAATTCATGATCATGAGATAAGCAAATTGACATGCAGACACACAAACATGACACAAAAACATACAAGAACTCAATAACAAAATCCCCCATGGAGTGGAGGAGTGGCCTAGTGGTTAGGGTGGTGGACTTTGGTCCTGGGGAACTGAGGAACTGAGTTCGATTCCCACTTCAGGCACAGGCAGCTCCTTGTGACTCTGGGCAAGTCACTTAACCCTCCATTGCCCCATGTAAGCCGCATTGAGCCTGCCATGAGTGGGAAAGCGCGGGGTACAAATGTAACAAAAAAAAAATACAGATATCCATACAAGTGTTGACACAAAACACAGACACTTCAAATACACACATGGGCCGATGTAGAAACTTGCACATTAGAGCCGCTGACTACACAGCTAATGCAAGGTTCCTGCAAGAAAATTACCTCTATCATGCAGTAATCAGTGAACATGCAAATTTATCATGGCAGTAATCTGCAGCTCATTGCAAAATGTCTCTGTTCCTGTCAGTATATAGTGGTAATTTGCTCATACACTGACAGGAATGGGGATGCTTTAAAAAAAACCCCCAAAACACTGGCATAAACCCTGATAGTCTAGCGGGCCTTTTGACCAGACCCAACCCAGCCTGACTATCCAACCCCTCCCCTCCCCTACCTCGATAGGTAGCTTTCTGCATCAGCCCCAGATTCAGTTCCCTGACATGACCCTCCCCCCCACCCAACTTAAACCCCAAAAGCCTTGGTAGTTTAGTGGTCCCCTTCCCTCCCTCTAACCCCAACAAAACCCAAAAGCCATGGTTGTCTAGTTGCTCTCTTTCCTTCTTGGAACCTTCCACACTACTTAAATAAAAAAGCACCCCCCCCCCCCCCCACTACTCCCTGTCCTTCCAGAGCCCTTCGCCCCATGCACCTTAAAAGGGACAGAGTTGGGGAAGGGAGAGGGAAGGGGTGCCCTTGATACCAGCATTTTATTTCTTTAAGTAGTGGAGAGGAAGAGTGTCAGATTGAGGTTTAAGAGGGGTGCTCTAGACACCACAGATATTTTGGGGAGTTGATTGAGAGATGGAGGAGTCATCTCGGGTGGAATATTGAGGGGACTGGAGTGCTAACACTTTTTTGGGGGACTCTGGGTGAGGCTGTTAGCTTATTTGTCCCAACGCAGAGGTCAAGCCAACCCTTGTAAGCTGCTCCTGACATGGCAGTACAATTTTCACATTGTGCTCACGATGTGGAGGTACAATTTTCATATTGTGCTCACTTTAAAATCAGCTATCTACTTCTCTGCATTGGGGCGGAATAGCTAATAGCCTTTTTAGCATCCATTTACATCTGTTGTGCACTGGTGCCTACTACAAGTGTTCGCTTCAGCTCAAAACCTGGTTTTTTTTGCATTAGTCAGCAGTTTACTTGCACGTAAATCTCTCACGAACTGCATGCAGTCTCCCATGGTATCGTTCTGCATCGACCTCAGTGCACATACATGCAAAGACACAAATAAACAGGTACAAATATACATGCTAGTACACAACAAATGCTCACACACATACAAAAGCAAAACACATGCAGAAATACACATAGCTATACATACATACAGACACGTGCATAATTTTATGTGGCCTGTTCTAAAGTTGGAAGTCCAAAGTTTTGGTGCATTTTTCACTGAGGAGAAAAAGCAGCAAATGTTTTATTATCAAGAAGTTTTATTACACTTAAGGTAACTTATAAAAATAATAGGTATGTTTCCTTTTCTGAAGAAAATAACTTTCACCCATGTGAAGCATGGGTAATTGTGCTAGCACATATGTATCTACATTTCATCTTTCATTAGGCAGCTTAATATAATCATTAAATTTCTGCTTTCTTTGAAAAGTCAGACCATGCTATGGGAAGTAATACTGAATCACTCCCTGTGCTCACATCTGATGTATTTATAGCACTCAAGTTTCTGCCTGTTAGAACCTTATTTGGCAGCTTTTTCATGGTGTTGCAATTTTGCTTGGGTCTTTTTGCCTTTTTGTGATGTAGAGATAAAGTGATTACGTTTTTGTATATTTCAACTAAATAGCCCAGAACACATAGTCTTCAGTTACTGAGTATTGATGACGTGGGAGGTGGAATCGAGCTGGGCTGGAAATGGAACAAGGAACAGACCATCTCTAGCTAAGAGATTCTTTCTTGTTGAAAGGAAATGGTGCATATTGCTGATCTGTGGATTTGTTTGTCACAAAGTTGCCTGGAATAGCTGTATAGCCATGGTCTATGGCTAGAAAAGCCTGAGGATTCCAGCACAATACTGTTAAGATCAGTACCAGAACCATGTGCATTTGCATATTTGGTTACCCTGGAAACCAGACCTGTTTGAGAACCCTGACGACTGAAATTGAGAACCAGTATCTTAACCTATCAACTGTGCTCCTTACTGAGCCAGCCAAACACACTCTTACAGGCTGCATCCATCACTGTCTTCACCAGTCTCCCCTATCCCAAACACAAACTTGCTGCTTCTTTCTTGATCTCTGCGGCCCAGACAGTTAAATGTCTCCAAACTAAGGGGCCAATGTAGAAAGGCTTACAGTAGAGCTGCCGCACATATCTAAGTGGCTTCTCCCATGAGTGCAGTACCATACTATTCAGAAAGCTAATGGCATGCAAATTTTATGCGTGGAAAACTTGAGGCTAATGGGAGCAGAGTAAGCCGAACACATACGCACAAACGTTTCATGGTAAATGTGTCTTTTGTGCACATATTCAAACAAAAATGGGAAGTGACGGCACGCATTGGCACCTGTTCTGTGCCTAAATAGGAGCCTCAGAAAAAGTATTTCGTTGTCATCAAGCAGATGCAGCCATTACAGATGGGTTGTGTCCATCAACCAGCAGAGGGAGATAGAGAGCACACTTTTTTCAGTGGCTCATACCAGCTTGCTCCACTGCCTCTATTCAGTATTCTCTATCTCCCCTAGCAGAGTGGCTGCAGCTTCTTCGAGCTCCATCTAAAATCTGCCTGGAGGTTGCTCCTGTGCTTTTGCCAGTTGTTAGCAGGGGTGTTGGAGGCTATAGCAGCTTCACTTTAAAGGCACATAGGTTTGCCCTTTCCCTGCCTTTCCCACTCACCTGAGCCTCCGGAGTTCTATTTACCTCTGCTTTCCTCACAGCGTTAAAAAAAAAAAAAAGCGCTTAGACGCTGGAACAGAGGTTTTTCCTTGCCTTTTTCTGTGGGACCGGAGCTGTGATACTCGGTCCAGTGAGGTAAGAGTGTTTTCTGACTCCTCCGGGGTGTGCCCGTGATCGGGGCGATTTTGGTGCGAACCGCCATTTTGAATTTTACCGCCGTTTTCTGCGATGGCTGCGGAGACAGTAAAGCGCTGTTCCAAGTGTGGCAAGCGCAGATCAGCAGCGGGGCTCTGTAAATCGTGCTGTACAGACGTTAGAGCCGGCCCGAGCATGGCGAGCGACGATTCTTCGCGCTCTGAGCTGGTAGCGGGCGCCATTTTGAATTTACCACATGGCGCGACCTCCGCTGAGACGGAGAGTCCTGAGCCCGGGGGGAGGCCTCGGAGTGAGGCTGATATGGGAGCTACTAGCCCCGGCAGAGATCAGGGTGCCCAGGGTGAGTTTTTCTCCCCTGATTGTCTTATTAATGCATAAAGCATACATGCTTAAAAGAACTCTCCCACAAAGCCTGGCATGGGCCTCTTCTAATGCCCCCCCGGTGGATTTTAGCCTGGGTATGCCCTCTGAGGCGTTATTCCCTCATAATTGGCAGACTATGAAGCGCAGAAGAGCTCATTCCCCTTCAGAGAGTGCTGCACCTCCATTTTCCCCCCCCGTGGTCGGGCTGCGAGGATTCGGAGGACTCTGGCAGGCCTTCATGGTCTGAGGAGTCAGAGTCTGGTGCAGAAGTGACTCAGGATCTGGACGATCCCTCTGCGGTGAGGATTTTCCACCGTGATGAGCTGCCAGCGCTTATTTCTGATGCCCTGCAGGTTCTCTCTATTGAGGACCCTGCCAGTGGCACAGCCTCCTCTGTGAATCCTAGGATGGCTAGTACCAAAAAGCCTGCTCAAGCCTTTCCTTTGCATGACTCCATCCAAGAGCTTATTTCGGCTCAATGGGCTGACCCCGAGGGACCTTTGAAAGTTTCCAGGGCTATGGGGCAATTATACCCTCTGAGTGAGGAGCATATGGCTCGCTTTGCTATGCCTAAAGTAGATGCCCTAGTCACAGCTGTGACAAAGAGAACTACCCTCCCTGTTGAAGGAGGTGTTGCCCTGAAGGATAGTCAAGACCGTAGACTGGAATCAGCACTTAAACGGTCATTTGAAATTGCAGGTCTCACTATTTGGGCGCCTGCATGCAGTTGTTATGCTGCTAGAGCCTGCCTGGCTTGGTTGCAACAGGCAGTGGAGCAGCCCAGTGATGGAGCGGAGCCCTTTTCAGATGTGGCTCCGAGGATGGAGTCGGCCTTGTCCTTTCTTGCTGACGCCCTTTATGATATTGTCAGAGCTTTGGCTAAACACATGGCAGTAGCAGTGGCGGCTCGCCGTCTTCTTTGGCTACGGCATTGGGCGGCGGACATGGCCTCTAAGCAAAGGTTGGTGAAGTTGCCCTTTCAAGGCCTTCTCCTGTTTGGTGAGGAGTTGGAGAAGATTGTGAAGGCCTGGGTGAGGCTAAACCCCAACGCTTGCCCGAAGATAGGCCTCGGCCTTCCTCTAAGGGTGCGGCGGTCCACTCCTCTTACAGACCTCGCTTCCGTGAAGCTCGAAGGTACCGCCCGGGGCGTTCTGCTGGGTTCACTTCTCGTGCCCGTTTTCAGCAGAGGAACTCCTTTCGCTCGGACAAACGTTCCACAGCCACTGGCTCAAGGCCTGGAGTTCAGGGGCGGCCCTCTCCTCGAGTCCTGTCATCGGAGGACGTCTTTCCCTCTTTGCCGAGGAGTGGGCCAACATTTCCTCAGATCAGTGGGTCTTGGACCTGATCAGAGACGGTTACAGAATAGAATTTGACGCCCCTGTAAGAGACGTGTTTGTGGAGTCCCGATGCGGTTCTGCCGCCAAACGGGCGGCGGTAGAGGAGACTTTACAAGGTCTGATTTAGATAGGGGCCGTGTCCCCGGTACCTCCCGCCGAACACGGCTGCGGCCGCTACTCCATCTACTTTGTGGTGCCGCGAAAAGGAGGGTCTTTTCGCCCTATTCTGGACTTAAAAGAATTAAACAAGTCCCTGAGAGTGCGGCATTTTCACATGGAAACCCTGCGCTCCGTCATTGCGGCGGTACAGCTAGGAGAGTTTCTCACATCTCTGGACCTGAAAGAAGCTTACTTGCACATTCCAATTTGGCCCCCGCACCAGAAGTTTCTGAGGTTTGCGGTGATGGGAAAGCATTTCCAGTACCGGGCCTTGCCTTTTGGCCTCGCCATAGCTCCCCGCACCTTTTCGAAGGTTATGGCGGTAGTAGCTGCCTTTCTAAGGCGAGAGGGTATTCAGGTTCACCCGTAACCTGGACGACTGGCTCATTCGAGCAAACTCTGCTGCAGAGAGTCAGCATGTAACAGCCAGAGTGGTCTCAGTACTTCAATCTCTGGGCTGGGTCGTCAATTTGGCCAAAAGTCACCTGACCCCCTCGCAGTCTCTAGAATATTTGGGGGCCAGGTTCGACACAGCATCGGGGTATGTGTACCTACCCGAGCAAAGGCGGTGCAAGCTTCAGAATCAGGTCCGTCTGCTCCTGAGGATGCCCCGCCCGCGAGCTTGGGACATTGTCCAGCTGCTTGGATCGATGACGGCCACCATGGAACTGGTGCCCTGGGCGAGAGCGCACCTGAGACCTCTACAGTATGCTCTACTCCAAAGATGGTCTGCAGTATCTCAGGATTACCAATGCAGACTCTCTTGGCTCCCTGCGGCCCGACTCAGCATGGAGTGGTGGCTCTCAGACAGCATGCTGCGGCAAGGAATGCTGCTGGCGCTCCCCGATTGGTTCCTTGTGGTGACGGATGCCAGTCTGAAAGGCTGGGGCGCACATTGCAAGGGGAAGCATGCCCAGGGTCTATGGACACCCGAGGAGTCGGAGTGGTCCATCAACTGCCTAGAGTTGAAAGCGGTGTTTCAGGCGCTTCTGGCCTTTCAAGTGACCCTGGAAGGATTGGCTGTCAGAGTGATGTCGGACAACACGACAGCAGTGGCCTACATAAATCAACAAGGCGGCACTCAGTGCAGAGCTCTAGCCGCGCAGGCCGAACAAATTTGCCACTGGGCTGAGCTGCATCTACAGTTTCTGTCGGCAGCTCACATTGCAGGTCAGAGCAACGTGCAAGCCGATTATCTAAGCAGGCATCAGATTGATCCAGCGGAGTGGGAACTTGCAGACGAAGTGTTCCTGCAGATATGTGCCAAGTGGGGCAAGCCCGTGATGGATCTAATGGCGACAAGCACCAATGCCAAAGTCCCGTGCTTCTTCAGCAGACGGAGAGATCCTCGCGCGGCGGGGTTGGATGCCTTGGCTCAACCCTGGCCTCCGGGCCTACTGTATGTGTTCCCTCCTTGGCCCTTGATAGGGCGAGTGTTCCTGCGGATTCGGCTGCATCCAGGAGAAGTGGTTCTCGTCGCCACGGATTGGCCCAAGAGGCCTTGGTATGCGGACCTCCGACAGATGCTCGTAGAGGATCTCCTTCAGTTACCTCTGGTTCCCAACCTGTTGTCACAGGGTCCGGTGACCATGGAGGACGCCGGCCGATTTGGTCTTATGGCCTGGCGATTGAGAGGGCGCAATTGAGAGGCAGAGGCTATTCCAATAAAGTAATTACCACTCTCCTGCAGGCCCGCAAGCGTTCCACTTCCGTGGCTTATGCCAGGATTTGGCGCCAGTTTGAAGTCTGGTGTGCTTCCAAAGAGATCACACCCCTGCGGGCTCCTGTCTTGCCGATTCTGGACTTTTTGCAGGATGGTGTACAAAAAGGCTTGGCCTATAATTCCCTGCGGGTGCAAGTGGCAGCGTTGGCCTCCCTGCGTGGCAAGGTTGAAGGCGTGTCTTTAGCTGCTCATCCAGATGTGGCACGGTTTCTTAGAGGGGTAATTCGGCTCCGTCCTCCCGTGCGTGCACGTTGTCCAGCTTGGAACCTGGGGCTAGTGCTGAAGGCCCTTCAGGGTGCTCCCTTTGAACCGCTTCGGCGTGCTTCAGAGAAAGATTTGACACTGAAGGCCGTCTTTTTAGTGGCCATTACTTCAGCGAGACGGGTGTCAGAGCTCCAGGCGCTGTCCTGTAGAGACCCTTTTCTGCAGTTTTCAGAGTCTGGGGTCACGGTTCGGACCATGCCTTCCTTCTTGCCTAAGGTGGTTTCAGCATTTCACCTAAACCAACCTATTTTCTTGCCCTCCTTTGTCGAGGAGGAGTTTCCAGAATCTTTTGGGCAATTGCACCTGTTGGACATGCGCAGGACTCTGCTGCAATATCTGCGAGTTACTAACTCTTTCAGGACCTCTGATCATCTGTTTGTTTTGCTATCAGGTCCTCGCAGAGGGTCTCCAGGGTCTAAAGCCACTATTGCCCGCTGGCTTAAAGAATCTATCTTTTCAGCTTATTTGCTTGCCGGCCGGCCTCCGCATGATGCCTTTAATGTGCATTCCACTAGAGGAATTTCCTTTTCTTGGGCTAAAACTGGAGCACTCTCTCTTCAAGAGATTTGTAGTGCAGCAACATGGGCTTCTAAGCTCTCTTTTGCCCGACATTACAGGCTGGATGTGGCTGCCAGGAGGGACGCACATTTTGGAGCACAAGTGCTGGCGCGTGGTGTGGCTTGTTCCCACCCTATCTAGGGATTGCTTTGATACATCCCATCTGTAATGGCTGCATCTGCTTGATGACAAGGAAGGGAAAATTAGATTCTTACCGTGATAATTTTCTTTCCTTTAGTCATAGCAGATGCAGCCATGATCCCTCCCTGTCTGATGCTATCTGCTGTAAATCTATTTCAGGTTCTGTTCGTGTTTCCTGGAGATTCCGTCCTTGGGAGAAAGTCGGAAAACAGTCTTCAGGATTCTTGTTCAATTAAAGGAGGATGACTTAATTCCCTCCAGTTTCATGTTTTGGAGGATGAGTTTATTCCCTCCAGTTATGTCTCAGTGGAGGATGAGTTTATGCCCTCTGGGAGGATGTTTCATTCCCTCCATTCTGAGTTAATGCCCTTTGTTGAAGAGAGGCAGTGGAGCAAGCTGGTATGAGGCACTGAAAAAAGTGTGCTCTCTATCTCCCTCTGCTGGTTGATGGACACAACCCATCTGTAATGGTTGCATCTGCTATGACTAAAGGAAAGAAAGTTATCACGGTAAGAACCTAATTTTCCCTTACACAAACTTTTGTGAGGCTTATATTTAGGCATAGAAGAACAGGTGCCAATGTGAGCATTTACTTTTGGTTTTGTTCGGACACTTGCACATGTCTGTTACCTCTTGTTTGCCTTTGAAATTTGTAGGGGCTTGCTTCTAGTTGTGAAACAAGATGAAACTGGCAGTGAAATCTCAAATGGCAAGAAACCTTCTCTGCAAACCTATGTATTCAGCCCCAGACCTGGCAAAAAAAAAAACCTCCTACAGTAATCGTGCGTCTAAAGCCCCTGTTTACCTCTCTGCATTCCGCGGAATACTCAATTACATTATTAGCATTCATTTTATTCTTTATTCTTTCCCCTATCGATACCTGGACATTGTTTCAACTCAACTCCTCATAATGTAACCATAATCAAGTAATAATTTATTGTACTTTCATCGTTACAATGTATTGTAAACCACATAATCATGTAATAACTCATTGTACTTCCATCGTTACAATGTATTGCAAGCCACACTGAGCCCGCAAATAGGTGGGAAAATGTGGGATACAAAAGCAATAAATAAAGAAATAAATTTTAATGCAGTGTGTGGCCATGTATTCTGCATAACACCCATGCTCAATCCCTCTGTTCATTGCTTGGCACGTAAAACCCGTGTAACCATGCAGCTGGGTCTGTAGTAGCTTTCTGCATCAGCTCCTAAGACTTGGAGACACACCAGTGGGCCTAGAAAACATACATATGGGTCATGAGATGAGTTCCCATTGTGCAGATTATTCTAAACATGTCTCATGTGAAGCATTAAAGCTGAGAACAGTAGCACATTATGATTGGGATTTAGGTCAGTCCATGTCAGATTGAACCAGGGGTCCCCACTTAATCATGTCCAGAATTTCAGAAACACAAGTCTTGCAGTGGTGCAAATGTAGGCCACAGACAAAAGCAATATTGCAAATATACAAAGCAATGCAATAGAAGTACCAAGTTCTTTCGTCTTATACTAGCTTGGGTGAATATTTTTTACAAAGGCAATATATAAATCCTAACAAATAAATTTGAATAACAATATGCAATGGCTTGTAATTTAGCCACCTGGGTAGTTTTTTGGTGCTGATTAAGAATATTATAGTTCTTAATTTGTTACTGAAAATGAAACTAAAGTTGGCTGAAAAATCAATATGATATAATTTCAAGCAAAGTTTGGATTAATGTTCTTCAGCAGTAAAGGGCTTCATATAGATAATTGGCCAACTGCTTGACTCCAAGGCTGTCATTGTAATGTTATGAAAAAAATATTTCTTGTGTTTATTGAAACATACTTGGTTGAAAATGGGCAAAAAACATTTGTGTCAAATTTTGGCTTTTTCAGGTGAAATTCTCAGTAGGTGTCAGACCAGATCTCTCTTATTTTTAGCATTATTGAAAAGAATATTTTCACTGCTATAATTCTAATTTTTTTTTCACTCTGGGACCAAGGTGTGTAATATCCCAAAACAATCATTGAAATCCATGATGTCTGGTGTTGAATGCAACATTTTGCAATGTGCAACATAATCATTACCAAACAGAAGAAAGATTGGATGTCAAATGTTTCATTCCTCTTGCAACCCTGTGGGATGAATTAGCTCAGTTGAGCAATAATGCCAGCCCATATGGCATTGAATGTACCTTAAAAGGGGAAGTGTCAGGATGGGGAGAGGGAAGGGGGTGCCTTGAAGTTGAGAATCAAGCAATGAGGGAAGGGGGTGCCTTGAAGTTGAGAATCAAGCAATGAGGGAAGGGGGTGCCTTGAAGTTGAGAATCAAGCAAGCTGTTTAATGATGATGGTCACTGAAGATGCTCACTCTTATAGCAAAGAGCTCTGATGTGACACACTCTATGATGCCTAAATTGTCTTATCTGTGTCTTTATATATTTTCAGAATAAATGTTTTAACAATGCTATTGAGTTTACACCACAGTGCCAGTTAATATTGTTTCATTGCTTTGATGTTATTGCCTTTTCCCAACTGTAAGGCACATTCATTGCTTTAGTGATGGATCTGCTACACAGTACAAGAATTTTAAGACCTTCTTAAACTTGTGCCACCATACAAAGGATTTTGGTCTTGCTGCAGAATGGAATTTTTTTAGGCACCAGCCATGGAAAATCATCATGTAATGAAATAGATGGCACTACAAAACTGTTGGCTGCACATGCCTGTCTTCAACGGCCTAGTGAAAACCTAATACTCACATTAATAGATCAAATATTTGTCTCACAAGAGGAAATTGAAAAAGCAAGACCAACTCAAGAAGGAAGGTCTGGTTCAGTAAAGAGCAAACTGTAGTTGGCACCAGAGAAAACCACCAGTTGATGAAAACAAAGTTTACGTTGGAAGAGTTTTAAATGAAACTTCTCGGTCATCTATTCCAAAAATACAGTTAATCAATCTTCAGCCTAGCCAGTATGTTGCTTGCATATATGGTAATTGCTGGTGGATTGGAAATGTGTGTGAAGTTTTGATGGATGAATATTATGCACAGGGTTGCGCATTTCTTGCATTGGCCAAATCAAGAAATATTGCGTTTCTGAGCAGCACATTATTGGAATTCTTCCTGTCCCAGCAGCAACTACACTAGGAAGAAAATACTCAGAGACTGTTCTGTCTGCTGTGAACAAACTATTCAAATCAGAGACTGCGAACTTTGGATTGTGCAGCAATAGCTTTTTTGTACAGAGGTCCAACCATGTGCTGAGTCTCCGTGTTCTTCCACTCCGCAGTCGCCTGACTGAACCATTTCTTCACTCCCTGTGCAAGACCAGCAGTTTCTATGACAAAACTGTCCTATAAAGCTTTTCTCTTTTTGCAGACATTCTGAATCATTTGTCTTCTTTACATTTATATAAGGAATCATGATTACTTAATCTGCTGTAAGGCAAGCTCTTTGCTTCAGAGCACTAACTCATAATCGTATATATTATATCTGATACTTGCTTAATGTTCTGTTTAGTTATGTTCTATTATCACGGAGATAATGTTTCTGCTCACTGCTTAATTAGTGCTTTTGATTCAAATTGTGCCTTCTGTCCTTTCATAGTCACTGATTAGTCCCATCATAACCAAATTGTGTAAACTGAATAAAGCTTTACAATCGAGTTTTTTTTTTTTTAATTTGTACCCCGCGCTTTCCCACTCATGGCAGGCTCAATGCGGCAGGCAATGGAGGGTTAAGTGACTTGCCCAGAGTCACAAGGAGCTGCCTGGACTGGGAATCGAACTCAGTTCCTCAGTTCCCCAGGACCAAAGTCCACCACCCTAACCACTAGGCCACTCTTCCACTCCTTTTGTCCCAATCTTACTATTACTGTCATTGTCAGCATCTCTGACTCAGTATCATTAGTGAATTCTTTAAAATAAATAATAAAGAGTGTGCAGGTATTGTCATCTTTATCTCTGCTCATTTTCCATATAAACTTCTAATTATAGGGTGTTCATCTACAACACCAAGGCTTCTACCATATGGTTCACTTGCAGTCTGTATAAAATAAAATGAAATAAAAAAGGTAATAAGTGAAAAATCAACAGCCTGAGTGTTAACAAATAAAGGGTCTCTTTTACCAAACCGTGTTAGCGATTCTTGTGGTTTGGTAAAAGAGGGGAATTTTTTTTCTCTGTCTGTGCATTTCCAATGTCTAGATATCAGGCTGTTTTCTTGCCAGTGCTATACTCTTTCAAAACTGACCTTTCCTCTTACGGTATTCTCCAATGCCAAGCTCATCGTTCTTAACTTCATTCTTCTCACAGGTTCTTTTACACTCCATGGTGCTTTGTCTAAGACATATGCTGAACATGTTTTTCAGTTTTTCCCATTTACTTCACCCTGGTTGTGAATGTATTACCTTTTTTTCCCCTGCTGGCTTGGCAAGATATCACAATGCTTTGTTGTAGGAGGAAGTTCCTCTTCTTTTCTGGATTGAAGCTACAAAACAGTTTCCGCTACAGGAGAGGAATCAAGATTTATCTGTAACATACTTTATTTCCTCTTGGGGAGTTCCACTGTTTGTTTTTCAAGAAGACTATATCTATATGTCCTTTGTTTAACAAAATAAATTGGATGTGCACCTCGGGTCTTAATGATACTTTTATTTGTAATCAAGTAATACTTCTTACAACAAGTGTCTTAGGTTCAACTTTGAATTCAACCACTTCCAGTTCAAAGTTCTCTTTATCAGCCTTTGTTGATTCTGCTGTGCTTGCCAAGTCCCTTGAGGTGGCAACTATGCACCTTCGAATACCAGGGACATTTAGGGCCAGATTCTGTATAAGGTGCCTAAAAGATTTGTGCGATAAACATTTCTGCCTAAGCATATTCTATAAGCTGCATCTAGATTTAGGCTTGGTATATAGAATACGTTTAGTTGATATCCCAGGACCTAAAACTATGCGCCTCCATTTAAACCAATGAAAACATGATGTAAATCCATCCCTGCCCATAGATTTATGTGCACTGGGCCATAATTCTATAATTACACATGTAAATTTTGGAATGCCCATGGAATTCCCATTTCTCCGCCCTTAACCATTTGCCTTTTGAACTGCGCGCATTAGAATTTAGGTGCAGTTCATTAGAGAATATGCTTAGCAAGTTGTGCACGTAAATTTTAATTCTCCGAGGACAAGCAGGCTGCTTGTTCTCACGAATGGGTGACGTCCACGGCAGCCCCCGAGATCGGAAATCTACCTAGCAACAAAAGTTTGCTAGAGCCTTCGATAGCACACACTGCGCATGCGTGGCCATCAGCTTCCAGCCTGTCGTGCGAGAGTCCCGTCAGTTTTGTCTTTTTCCATGGTAGAGAGCGGTTGTGTTACCGTCTCTCTCTGTGCCCTGAGAAAAAGCCTTCGTTTTGGTCGCGAGTTTTCGTGCTTTTTTTTTTTTCCTTTTTCCTCTTCGTTTTCTGTTGGGAAAGTAAAAAAAAAAACAGAAAACAAACATTTCTGGTAGTTCCCTTACTTTTTACAGTTGGGCCCTATTAAGTTTTCTTTCGCTGCCGTCGTGGCCCCTTTTGGGCTGCGCGTTTGCGTTTCTCTTTTTTGTGCCCTTTTTTCTTGGCACCATCGCGAATTTTGACTTCGCAGCCGCTATTTTTCCATCCATGACATCAAGGATTCCCAGCGGCTTCAAGAAGTACGGTTGGTGCAGCCGGGCAATCTCAGGTACCGATCCCCTTTCGTGGTTTATCCAGTGCCTTGGGCCCGACCATCGCCCAGATGCGTGTAAGTTGTGTCATAAGTACATAAGTAATGCCACCCTGGGAAAAGACCAAAGGTCCATCGAGCCCAGCATCCTGTCCACGACAGCGGCCAATCCAGGCCAAGGGCACCTGGCGAGCTTCCCAAACGTACAAACATTCTATACATGTTGTTCCTGGAATTGTGGATTTTTCCCAAGTCCATTTGGTAGTGGTATATGGACTTGTCCTTTAGGAAACCATCTAACCCCTTTTTAAACTCTGCTAAGCTAACCGCCTTCACCACGTTCTCCGGCAACGAATTCCAGAGTTTAATTATGTGTTGGGTGAAGAAAACTTTTCTCCAATTTGTTTTAAATTTACTACACTGTAGTTTCATCACATGCCCCCTAGTCCTAGTATTTTTGGAAAGCGTGAACAGACACTTCACATCCACCTGTTCCACTCCACTCAATATTTTATATACTCAGCCGTCTGTTCTCCAAGCTGAAAAGCCCCAGCCTCCTTAGCCTTTCTTCATAGGGAAGTCGTCCCATCCCCGCTATCATTTTAGTCACCTTTCGCTGCACCTTTTCCAATTCTACTATATCTTTCTTGAGATGCGGCGACCAGAACTGAACACAGTACTCAAGGTGCGGTCGCACCATGGAGCGATACAACGGCATTATAACATCCGCACACCTATTTTCCATACCTTTCCTAATAATACCCAACATTCTATTCGCTTTCCTAGCCGCAGCAGCACACTGAGCAGAAGGTTTCAGTGTATTATCGACGACGACACCCAGATCCCTTTCTTGTTCCGTAACTCCTAACGTGGAACCTTGCATGACGTAGCTATAATTTGGGTTCTTTTTTCCCACATGCATCACCTTGCACTTGCTCACATTAAACGTCATCTGCCATTTAGCCGCCCAGTCTCCCAGTCTCGTAAGGTCCTTCTCTAATTTTTCACAATCCTGTCGCGAGTTAACGACTTTAAAAGCGGACACAGGCGTCGAGACAGGCTCAGCGGGAACGTCTGTTTGGAGCCTTGCCCGACACTTCAGCGTTGACGTCAGCAGCGGTACCGAGGTCAGCGACATCGGCACTAGAGATGGCATCGACATCGGGAGAGCAGGTAATACCTGTCCGGAGACCACCGCACGCTGGGAGCAGTGAGCCATCGAGTGGGTCTCCACCTGTCTCGAAGGCTCCTGCTGGGAAGGCCCATCGGGACCGACCACTTTCAGACCTGACCCCGAGGAGGCGTGTGGATTCCACGTCCTCCTCGTCGGTACCGAGGAGTACCGATGCTGTGCATCGAGCAAAGGCTAAGAAGCATCGGCATCGATCTCCTTCTACCCATGGTACCGGGAGCTCCGGGGTGTTGAGGGACCGGGCACCCGAGAAGCGTCGACGCCGGGAGGCCCGCTCACCCTCCATCCAAGAGGTGTCGGTGCGTCGGTCTTTGGACAGTCCGGTACCGCCTCCTTGCTCTGCACAGGTTCTGCCTCCGGCTCCTGCACCGGCCCCATATCCTTTCCCGGCAGACACTCTGGACGAGCACCTACTACTACTACTACTACTTAACATTTCTAGAGCGCTACTAGGGTTACGCAGCGCTGTACAATTTAACAAAGAGAGACAGTCCCTGCTCAAAGAGCTTACAATCTAATAGACAAGTGAACGGTCGGTCCGATCGGGGCAGTCAAATTGGGGCAGTCTGGATTCACTGAACGGTAAGGGTTAGGTGCCGAACGCAGCATTGAAGAGGTGGGCTTTAAGCAAAGACTTGAAGATGGGCAGGGAGGGGGCTTGGCGTAAGGGTTCAGGAAGGTTGTTCCAAGCATAGGGTGAGGCGAGGCAGAATGAGCGGAGCCTGGAGTTGGCGGTGGTGGAGAAGGGTACTGAGAGGAGGGATTTATCCTGTGAACGGAGGTTACGGGCGGGAACGTAAGGGGAGATGAGGGTAGAGAGGTAGTGAGGGGCAGCAGACTGAGTGCATTTGTAGGTAAGAAGGAGAAGCTTGAATTGAATGCGGTATCTGATCGGAAGCCAGTGAAGTGACCTGAGGAGAGGGGTGATATGAGTATATCGGTTCTGGCGGAATATGAGACGTGCAGCAGAGTTCTGAACAGACTGAAGGGGGGATAGATGGCTAAGTGGGAGGCCGGTGAGGAGTAAGTTGCAGTAGTCCAGGCGAGAGGTAATGAGAGCGTGGACGAGAGTTCGGGTGGTGTGTTCAGAGAGGAAAGGGCGAATTTTGCTGATGTTAAAGAGGAAGAAGCGACAGGTCTTGGCTATCTGCTGGATATGCGCAGAGAAGGAAAGAGAGGAGTCAAAGATGACTCCGAGGTTGCGGGCAGATGAGACGGGGAGGATGAGGGTGTTATCAACTGAGATAGAAAGTGGAGGAAGAGGAGAAGTGGGTTTTGGTGGAAAGACGATAAGCTCGGTCTTGGACATGTTCAGTTTCAGGTGGCGGTTGGACATCCAGGCAGCAATGTCGGATAAGCAGGCCGATACCTTTGCCTGGGTCTCCGCGGTGATGTCTGGTGTGGAGAGATACAGTTGGGTGTCATCAGCATAGAGATGATACTGGAAACCATGAGATGAGATCAGGGAGCCCAGGGAAGAGGTGTAGATTGAGAAGAGAAGGGGTCCAAGGACCGATCCCTGGGGAACACCAACAGATAAGGGGATGGGGGTGGAGGAAGATCCATGAGAGTGAACTTTGAAGGTGCGGTGGGAGAGATAGGAGGAGAACCAGGAGAGGACAGAGCCCTGGAACCCAAATGAGGACAGTGTGGCAAGAAGTAAGTCATGATTGACAGTGTCAAAAGCAGCGGATAGATCCAGGAGGATGAGGATGGAGTAGTGGCCTCTGGATTTGGCAAGGAACAGGTCATTACAGACTTTAGAAAGTGCTGTTTCTGTCGAGTGAAGAGGGCGAAAACCGGATTGAAGCGGATCAAGGATGGCATGAGAGGAGAGAAAATCAAGGCAGCGGCTTGTCTGCGTCAGTCTGTTCCGATACTGGGGGTGCTTGCGCCTTTGGTACTGTTGATGGCTCTGTGCCTGTGGTGCGATCCCCAATGCCGGTGCCACTTGCGGCTTCGGCCTCGGCTGCCACCCAGGTCGAGTCCCCGTTGACATCGCTGGAGGGAGCTTCATCGCCGCCGGCACAGGAGTGAAACTTCTCGACGTTGTCATTGAGGACATGGTTCCTCGGAGTCGAGACGGGTCCGGTTTCGGACTGCAGTTCGTGAACACTTGTCTGACACCAAGGAGAATGCCTCGTGGGGAGAAGAGGAGGATCCCAGATATTTCTCTTCTGAGGAGTCTTGTGGTCTTCCTTTTGATCCCACTCCTTCGCCTTGTGCGGGAAATGTCTGTGGCTATTCCCTTCCCAGTGGTATCTGAGGATGAGCCCAGGGCCAAGATGTTCGAGGTCCTTGACTATCCTTCACCACCTAAGGAGTCGTCCACTGTTCCTCTGCATAATGTCCTTAAGGAGACAGTGCTGAAGAACTGGACGAAACCACTATCTAATCCCACCATTCCCAAAAAAGCTGAGTCCCAGTATTGAATCCATGGGGAGCCTGAGTTGATGAAGTCACAGTTACCTCACGACTCTATTGTTGTGGATTCTGCTCTCAAGAGAGCCAAAGGTTCTAGAGATTTTGCCTCGGCGGCCCCGGGACGAGAATCTAGAACTCTGGACTCTTTTGGGAGGAAGGCCTATCAGTCCTCCATGCTCGTGTCCAAGATTCAGTCGTACCAGCTCTACACGGGCATCCACATGCGGAATAATGTCAAGTGACTGGCAGACTTGGTGGATAAGCTCCCTCCGGAGCACGCCAGGCCTTTTCAGGAGGTGGTCAGACAGCTGAAGGCGTGTCATAAATTCCTGTCCAGGGGTGCTTACGGCTCTTTTGATGTTGCATCCAAAGCCGCTGCACAAGGTATAGTGATGCGCAGACACTCATGGCTGTGTGCCTCTGACCTGGATAATAGAGTCCAGCAGTGGCTGGCAGATGTCCCTTGCCGGGGGGATAATGTTTTTGGTGAGAAAGTCGAGCAAGTGGTCGAACAGCTCAATCAGCGGGAAACCACTATGAACAATCTCTCCCACTGGACGCCTTCAGCATCTACCTCATCAGGTAACATACATAGTAGATGACGGCAGAAAAAGACCTGCATGGTCCATCCAGTCTGCCCAAGATAAACTCATATGTGTATACCTTACCTTGAATTTGTACCTTACCTTGAATTTGTACCTGTCTTTTTACAATCCACCTTCTCGACAGCCTTCTCAGGCTCAACCCCAGCGAGCTCGTTCTCGTCAACAGCGTGCGCCCAGACAGGCCCCTGCAGCTCCCCAGCAAAAGCAAGGGACGGGCTTTTGACTGGCTCCAGTTGAGCATAGCCGCTATCAAAGTGTCCGTGCCGGACGATCTGCCGATCGGGGGGAGGTTAAAATTTTTTCACCAAAGGTGGCCTCTCATAACCTCCAATCGGTGGGTTCTTCAAATAGTCCGGCTAGGATACTCCCTCAATTTGACTTCCACACCTCCAAATTGCCCACCGGGAGCTCAGTCCTTCAGCTTCCAGCACAGGCAGGTACTTGCAGAGGAACTCTCCGCCCTTCTCAGCGCCAGTGCGGTTGAGCCCGTTCCACCAGGGCAAGAAGGGCTGGGATTCTATTCCAGGTACTTCCTTGTGCAAAAGAAAACGGGGGATGTGTCCCATCCTAGACATAAGGGTCCTGAACAAATACCTAGTCCGAGAGAAGTTCAGGATGCTTTCCCTGGGCACCCTTCTTCCCATGATTCAGAAAAACGACTGGCTATGCTCTCTGGACTTAAAGGATGCTTATACACACATCCTGATACTGTCAGCTCACAGGCAGTATCTATGATTCCGTCTGAGAACACAGCACTTTCAGTATTATGTGCTGCCCTTTGGGCTCGTGTCTGCGCCCAGGGTGTTTTCCAAATGCCTGGCGGTAGTTGCAGCGTCGCTATGCAGACTGGGAGTGCATGTGTTCCCTTATCTCGATGATTGGCTGGTGAAGAGCACTTCAGAGGCAGGGGCTCTACAGTCCATGCAGATGACTATTCAACTCCTGGAGCTACTGGGGTTTGTCATAGATTACCCAAAGTCCCATCTTCTTCCAGGTCAGAAACTAGAATTCATTGGAGCTCTGCTGGATTCACAGACAGCTCATACCTATCTTCCAGAGGCGAGAGTGGACAACCTTCTGTCTCTTGTTTCCTTGGCCAGAGCATCTCAGCAGGTCACAGCTCGACAGATGTTGAGACTACTAGGCCATATGGCCTCCACAGTCCATGTGACTCCCATGGCTCGTCTTCACATGCAATCAGCTCAATGGACCCTAGCTTCCCAGTGGTTTCAGGCCGCAGGGGATCTAGAGGATGCAATCCAGCTACCCACCGACTTCCGCAATTCCCTTCAGTGGTGGACAATTCGATCCCATTTGACTTTGGGACGTCCCTTCCAAATTCATCAGCCACAAAAAGTGCTGACTACGGATGCATCTCTCCTGGGATGGGGAACCCATCTAGACGGGCTTCACAGTCAAGGAGCTTGGTCCCTCCAGGAATCAGGTCTTCAGATCAATCTCCTGGAGTTGCGAGCGATCTGGAACACTCTAAGGGCTTTCAGAGATCGGCTGTCCAATCAAATTATTCAAATTCAGACAGACAACCAGGTTGCCATGTATTATGTCAACAAGCAGGTGGGTACCGTATCTCACCCCCTGTGTCGGGAAGCCGTCCAGATGTGGCTGTGGGCTCACGCTCACGGCATGCTTCTCCAAGCCACGTATCTTGCAGGCGTAAACAACAGTCTGGGCAACAGGTTGAGTAGGATAATGCAACCTCACGAGTGGTCGCTCAACTCGGACGTGGGACGCAAGATTTTCCAAGTGTGGGGCACCCCCTCGGTGGATCTTTTTGCCACTCGGACCAATCACAAGGTCTCCCAGTTCTGTTCCAGACTTCAGGCCCATGGCAGGCTAGCGTTGGATGCTTTTCTCCTTCATTGGGGGAGAGGCCTCCTGTATGCATATCCTCCCATACCTCTGGTGGGGAAGACTTTGCTGAAACTCAAGCAAGACTGCGGGACCATGATTCTGATAGCTCCTTTTCTGGCTGCGTCAGATCTGGTTCCCTCTTCTTCTGGAGTTGTCCTCAGAAGAACCGTGGAGATTGGAATGTTTTCCAACCCTCATTACTCAGAACGAGGGGGTGCTTCTGCATCCCAACTTTCAGTCTCTGGCTGTCATGGCCTGGATGTTGAGGGCATAGAGTTCACCTCCTTGGGTCTTTCTGAGGGTGTCTCCCGAGTCTTGCTTGCTTCCACTAAGAGGAGTTATTCTTTCAAATGGAGGAGGTTTGCCATCTGGTGTGACAGAAAGGCCCTAGATCCTCGCTCTTGTCCTACATAGGCCCTGCTTGAATACGTTCTACATTTGTCCGAGTCTGGTCTAAAGACCAACTCTGTAAGGGTTCACCTTAGTTCAATTAGTGCTTATCATCAATGTGTAGAGGGTAAACCTGTCTCTGGACAGCCTTTAGTTGTTCGCTTTATGAGAGGTTTGCTTTTGTCAAAGCCCCCTGTCAAACCTCCGCCAGTGTCATGGGATCTCAAAGTCGTTCTCACCCAGCTGATGAAGCCTCCTTTTGAGCCACTGAATTCCTGCCATCTGAAGTATTTGACCTGGTGGCTGTTACTTCAGCTCGTAGAGTCAGTGAGCTTCAAGCCTTGGTAGCCCATGCTCCTTATACTAAATTTCATCATAACAGAGTAGTCCTCTGCACTTATCCTAAGTTCTTGCCAAAGGTGGTGTCGGAGTTCCATCTGAACCAATCAATTGTCTTGCCAACATTTTTTCCCTGTTCTCATACCCGCACTGCTGAACGTCGGTTGCATACATTGGACTGCAAGAGAGCATTGGCCTTCTATGTGGAGCGGCAAGCCCCTTCAGACAGTCCGCCCAAATGTTTGTTTCGACACCAACAGAAGGGGAGTTGCTGTCGGGAAACGCACCATTTCAAATTGGCTAGCAGATTGCATTTCCTTCACTTACGCCCAAGCTGGGTTGACTCTTGAGGGTCAGGTCACGGCTCATAGTGTTAGAGCCATGGCAGCGTCGGTGGCCCACTTGAAGTCAGACACTATAGAAGAGATTTGCAAGGCTGCACACATTCACATCTCACTACTGACTTCAGCAGGATACCCGACGTGACAGTCGGTTTGGGCAGTCGGTGCTGCAGAATCTGTTCGAGGTTTAGAATCCAACTCCACCCCCCTAGGCCCATTTTTGTTCTGTTCCAGGCTGCACTCTCAGTTAGATGTTTTCTTCATAGGTCAATTCTTGTTTCGTCCTCGCCGTTGCGAGGCCCAATTGACCTTCTTTGTTGTTTTGAGTGAGACTGGGGGCTAGGGATACCCCATTCGTGAGAACAAGCAGCTTGCTTGTCCTCAGAGAAAATGAAGATACATACCTGTAGCAGGTATTCTCTGAGGAGAGCAGGCTGATTGTTCTCACATACCCGCCCGCCTCCCCTTTGGAGTTGGATTTCCTTCTTTGCTTTGTTATCAAACTGATGGGACTCTAGCATGACGGGCGGGAAGCTGATGGCCGCGCATGTGCAGTGCGTGCGCCTGCGCGCGATCGAAGGCTCTAGCAAACTTTTGTTGCTAGGTAGATTTCCGATCTTGGGGGCTGCCGTGGACGTCACCCATTCATGAGAACAATCAGCCTGCTGTCCTCGGAGAATACCTGCTACAGGTATGTATCTTCATTTTATTGCCAATTAGTGTTTGTTATTGCTTGTTAAGTGCTGTTATTGCTGATTAACTTGTTAAGCCAATTAAGTTACGCATGTTGTTGTGGAATACACTAAATTTCGGTGTGGAACGTTAGTGTTCTCTTCTGTGGTGATTGGTTTCTTGTGACTGTGTGAGACTAGCACACTTTTTTTTTTTTTTTTTATAAATCTTGTTTATTCACATCGGTACACAAGGAAACTTAAAACAACCATGTAGAATACAGTCTAAATAACATTCCCCACAACCAAAACAGTTCCTTATTTTTATTTGCCCTCTCCCTCCCTCTACCCCGCCTTCCCCTCCCTTCCCATATCCTATTTCCCCCCCTCCTCTATCCCTCCCTTCCCTCACTTTTCAAGAGTTTAATATTCTACATTTTGTCGTTGCAGTCAAAGTCTCCCAAAATGGGGCCCATATCGTACAGTAATCATCTCCTTTTTTTGGAAGCTAAGTCCTTAATTCTTCTCCGTTCTAAAGAACACATATGAATCATGAGTGCTCGCCACTGCACTATTGTTGGGCTTTCTGGAGACAGCCAAACTTGCAAGATCACCTTTTTCCCCATTAATACTGTCCTCTGTAAAAAGGTTTCCATGCCAGCCGGTTTGTGACTTTGTATTGTAAATCTATGAAATAATTGTCTCGGGGAGTGGTGCCATTTTGTTTTCCACATGGCTGACACCTGTTCTTCCAAGGCTTTCCAGAATTTATGTACCTTTTGGCATGTCCAAAACATGTGGCCTAGGTGAGCATTTGCTAAACCACACTTTGCACAGTAGTCATTGTCTCTTAGTGTCGCTTTATAGGCCCTGCGTGGTGATACGTAAAGGCGTAGTATAAACCTATATTGCGTTTCTTGCCAACATGCATTTTCAGTCAGTTTATAGGTCCTTTGTACGCAAGTTTCCAGCTGTTCCGCTGTAACGGTTACTCCCAACTCTGTTGTCCACTGTCTCGCTTCTTTGCCATATTCATATTTCTTTGCATGTTCCCGAAGAAGGTAGTGAAAACATTTAAGTTGTATCCGTGTTCGATCATCCAGACCCAACAACGTGTTGTATGTCTCCCAGCTTCCCGCGCTTAGCGATGAGCCGGGAAGGGACTGAATATAATGTCGTAATTCATAAATGCGAATGTATCTTTCTTGTCCAGCTTGAACTCCGCACACAGGTCTTCGAATGGCTTTATTGTACCCTGCTCAGTCACCACGTGGAACACATATCTAACTCCATGTTCCTCCCAGTTCTTGAATGTCTTGGACGTATTCCCCGCAGGGAATGCTGAATTACCCCTAATTGGTAATAATGGTGAGGACGTCGTGCTCAATGCATAGTGTTTTATCAACCATCTCCACGTCCGTTGTAGAGGTCGAAAAATTGGAGTCGCCGCCCCCACGGTCTTTTTGGTGTCTGAGGGCATATGCAACCAACTTGCAAAATGTTGATGCCGAAAACACTGTGTCTCTATTTGCGTGTTGGTAAAGTATTCCTTGTTCCAAAACCAGTCTGAAAGGTGTCGCATAGAGCTCGTAGTCGAGAAGAGTCTCAGATCCAATAGGCCCAGTCCTCCTTTGTCTCGTGGAAGCATGACTCACTTGATGGACATTCGCGCTCGTTTGCCTTGCCACAGATATTTGTTGAGTTGTTTATGTAGCCATCTCTCGTCTTTTCCGCTCAGATACATTGGCAGCATTTGGAAAGCGTAAATCCATGTAGGAAACAGGATCATATTGTAGAGAGCCACTCGTCCCATTAGTGAGATGGGAAGTGCTTGCCAGTTGTGGAGTGTCCTCCCCACTCTGTTCTTCATTTTGTCTATATTCAAGGTGTAAAGTGTTTTGAGGTCAGCCGGTATTTGAACCCCCAAGTATGTTACTGCTCCCTGTGCCCATTGTAGTGGGAACGTACCTTCCCATTCTGTTACTAGTTCTGGGCCTATAGGAAGGGCTACCGATTTCTGGGTGTTCAAGATAAACCCTGAATGGAACCCAAACTCCTCTATAGACATTAACAACCTCGGTAATGATGTCTGTGGGTTTATCAAGGTAAGAAATAGGTCGTCCGCAAAGGCTAGTACCTTCACAATTTGCCCCAGGAGCTGAACCCCTTCTATGTCTGGATCTACTTCTATCGTGCGCAGCAATGGTTCCAAGTATATTAAAAACAATAATGGGGATAACGGGCATCCCTGTCTTGTGCCTGCCTGCACCTCAATTTTAGGAGATTTGACCCCGTTTACTAGAATCCTCGCCGAAGGGGCTTCATATAGGGTTTTAACTGCTTTTAGAAACCAGCCTTCCCCACCAACATATGTTAGCACTCGAAACAGATAATCCCAATTAACTTTGTCAAAGGCTTTCTCTGCATCGAGACTGGCCATCAGCATCTTGGTCTCTGTGTCTTGACTCTGGGCAATTAACAGAAGGACCTTCCGCACATTAATTCCTGAGTGTCTACCCCTAACAAAGCCCACTTGGTGTTCCCCTATCAACTCCTTCAGCTGAGGTGCTAACCGTTCCGCCAGTACTCGAGCCAATATTTTTAAATCTACGTTAATAAGTGATATTGGGCGGTACGATTCAACTCGGTCTTCAGGTTTGCCCGGCTTGGGGTTTAGCGTTATCAGTGCCTCATTTTCTCCAGGTGTAAAGGAGCCCCTCTGCACCACCGCCTCATAGTAATCTATCAAGGCCCACAAAAGTGTGCCGGCAAAATCTTGTAGTATTCAGCTGAGAATCCGTCTGGACCCGGGGTTGATCCCAAGGGGAGGGCTTTAAGTACCTTTTGAATCTCTTGGGCCTGAATTGGTCTGGAGAGCATTTCTCGTCCCATCTGTGCCAATTTGGGCATTCTGGAGTCTTCTATATAGACAATGGTTAGTTACTCCTCTGGGCTATCACCCCTAGCGTACATCTGGGTAAAATGCTTGTGGAAGGCCTCTGTGATTCCCTCTATACTATGAACCCATGGGCCCTTCCCCGGGGAGAATAGAGGACACTAATTTCTTTGGCCTTTACGTTTGCGCCACTTTGGCCAATAATCTTCCTGCCTTATTCCCAAACCTACGGAAATGCATCCGGCTCCCTGTCAGCTGTTTTTGTGTCTGCTCATGGATAAGGGAGTTGAGTTCCACAGTTGTGGCCGTTAAGGCATCTCGGTTTTCGATTGTTGGGTGCTGTATGTATTTATGTTTTGCCCTCTTCAACTCCTGCTCTAGGTTAATTATGCCTGCCACTATCCGTTTTTTCCTAGCACACATATAAGCTATAATCCCCCCTCTGACCACTGCTTTGGAGGCCTCCCATAATATTATTGGGAATGTGCATGTTTCTGCATTTGTGGCTATATATTGGTCCCATTGCTCTCTAATGTGCGTAGCAAATCTTTCATCTTTATAGAAGAAAGAGGGGAAGCTCCATGTATAGCCCTTCTCCCCGGGGATGTCGTGCACCACGTCTATCCAAATTAGTGAATGGTCTGACACTTCCGCGGGGCTTATCTCCGCTCGGTCAATTCTAAAAAATAGCGATTGATCCACTAGGACGTAGTCCAATCGTGACCACGTCCCGTGGGATTTTGATTGATACGTGTAATCTATGGTGGATGGGTGCAATAACCTCCAGGGGTCCACCAATCCCAACGCTGTTCCCAGCTCCTGCAAGCTAGCCCTCTTTTCAAGTTCTTTCTTCCCCGACCGGTCTAATTGTGGGTCCATGACTTTGTTAAAATCCCCTGCCCATATCCATGGTGCGTCAGTAAATTGGAGGCCCAATGAAATCAGTGTTTGGTAAAACGTGGCTGCGTGGGAGTTGGGAGCATATACCACGCACAGATAAACCCGCATTCCCTGTATGTTTAAGCTCAACAGCACCACTCTCCCCTCCTTATCTTTATATATCAGTTTAGAGCTGCACATAAGGCCTTTTTTTATTAGTATCGCCACCCCGCTTCTTTTAACCCCCGAGGACGAGTAATAACATTCTCCCACCCATTTTTGCCTTAGCTTTTCATGTTCTATGTCTGTTAACTTGGTCTCCTATATGCAGGCTATCGAGGCCTTATGATGTTTAAGCTGGTTTAAGACCTTGGTCCTCTTGATGGGAGATGTTATTCCTGAGACATTCCAGGAGATTACTCGTAATGTGGACTTATGTGTCTAGCTCTTTCTCCGCATCTTCCATCAATTCCCTTTGAGAAGCTACCCCAGGGGCCCTGCCCACCCCCTGTGGTTCTATACTACCGTTCTCCTGCCCCTTAATTCGCAATATGATTTGACTTTTTTCTGCCTTGACTACAACTCCCGATGTTCTTCTTCCTCTCTCCTTCCTCCCCCCCTCCCCCCTCTTCTTTCCCCCTCATTTCCTTCCCTGCCTCTCACTGCTCCCACAGTTACTTTGATCTTCTCTTCCCCCCCCCCCCCCATGACCCTCCCCTCCCCTGTCTCGCTCTAGGCTCCCTCTCTCTCTCTGAGGGATTAGCCTGTCCGGGTCTTTCACCTGGTGTTTGGGAACCGTCTCCCCCCATCTGTTATCTTCTCCCCAACTTATATTTATGTTTAAACCATCCAACTTATTGTAAACAAATATTTTCATTTCCAGCTGACCCCCACTACACACCTTTAGTGAGTGCTGTGTTCACACTGGCTCTAGGGATTTTACCCATTCTTCTGCTTCTGCTGCCTCTGTGAATGCATGCCAGCGATTCAGGTGCTGGATCTTTAGGGTGGCTGGAAATTGCACCATAAAACGGTACTTCTTTTCTACCAGATGGGAGCATATAGTTGAAAATGCCTGCCTCTTGGACGCAAGTTCCGCCGAGTAGTCCTGAAACATCCTGATTTGATGCCCTTCATACTTCACAGACTCTCGTTTAGTTTTAAAAGAGTTTAGGAGCTGTGCCTTTTGAGTGTATCTATGAAATTTTGCTATTATGACTCTGGGTTTCGTGGCATCCGATCTCACCGGGCCCACCCAATGTACTCTGTCTATTGCTATCTCCCCTTGTATGGCTCCTCAGGGAAATGCGTGATTAGCCAGGTTTCCAGGGTCTTCGCCAACAACGCCTCCGCTAACGACTCTGGGAAGCCGACAAACCTGAGATTATCTCTACTC
The DNA here is from genome assembly GCF_901765095.1 of Microcaecilia unicolor. Classification (NCBI taxonomy): domain Eukaryota; kingdom Metazoa; phylum Chordata; class Amphibia; order Gymnophiona; family Siphonopidae; genus Microcaecilia; species Microcaecilia unicolor. The sequence goes on from NC_044040.1 coordinate 146,064,749, forward strand.
GCCCTGTTCTCCAGCTCCTCCAGTTTATCATGCTGGGCTTTAATCATGGCCTCCATGCCGTCCACTTTGTCTTTGTACTCCTGTAGCGTGTCCTCCGCGTCCGATACTCTGCACTCGAGCTCTCCGGAGCGCCGATGTAGATCTGCTGTGGACTGTGCGATTCCTTCAATTTGCTCGGAGAGCTGCTGTAGCCGAGGATCTAATGCTTTAACTACGGCTTCCGTTAGCTCCGCCGTAAGATTTGCCAGGGTCGACCTGAGTGGTGAGTTAGGCGCCATTTTGTCGTCTCCCGATTTTTTGCGAGGTGGTTTAGCAGCCATCAGCGTTTGCGAGTTGGTCAGAAATTTGTCCATAAATTCTCGGACCGTTCTGCGCCGTTTCTCTTTCGGTCTGGGTACTTAAAAGTCAATTTTCAAGGGTGTTTTTGGGGGGGGGGGGGGGGGGAGGGATTCGGGCCTCGCAGCGATCCCAGGTGCGTCTGCTGTTGTTCACAGCATCATGTGGCCTCCAGACTAGCACAACTTAATTCTTCTATAGTAATAATCATTTTTCCTCAGTCTCTAAGATTCCTCCTTATCAGCCTTTAGAAGTCTATCAATATTGTTTAATTTATTGGAGTAGTCTTGGACATTATCCAGTCCGGAGCTTTTCCAGAGATGTTCATGATCTATTTTGTGTTGCACAGTCAGTGTCCAAGGTCAGAGCTAGAACTATTTATAAATCTTGAGTTACATGGTGTTATCTGTTCATGTATTCCTTTACAAAAAAAAAAAAAAGAGAAGAATGCTGCGTCTTCCATTTTTGCTATATCTGTTCAGAAAAACATTAATTATGATAGGTTGTTAAATTTCTTTTCATGTCATCTGGGATCTTTCAAGTGGAATCTCCCTGAAAGTCAGTGTTTGTTTGCATCATTTACATTCAGTGACAGCAGAATGTAGCCTGTGGATATTCTAAGTCACGTGTCAGACAAACAGATAAATGAGCTTTGTTTTCATATTGTACAATATTCCCAACAGAGTCCGCAAAATCAAGAACATTTAATTTAGGTTTTACCTTTTTCTCCTGGAACAATAACACTTCAAAAGTTTACTCATGTATGTTTGTCTCTTGTAAGTTCACATATAACATTGTAACTGCAACTTGTTATTGCCCTTTCCCAGATCAAGGACCTCCTGGATTTTGTAGTATCTGCAGATATACGCACATCGTTTGAATATCCCATTTCTCAGAAATAGTAGTCTGTTGTTTTTCCCATTGTGTTTGTAGGTTTGTGATTTACATTATATGTTGTCCATGTAATCTATAATTTTTTTTTTTTTTTTTTTTGGGGGGGGGGGGGGGGAATCCAAACATATGATTAAAACACACATAATTGAACATATTATCTGTCTTAAGGATGAGGCCCCTTGGGCATCGTGGTTTGGCCTGTCATAGGAGCAGACCTGTGGAACTTACTGCCGCGAGACATAAGATTAATAACAGACTATCTGCATTTCAGACTCAGTTAAAACTTGGTTATTCCAGAAACACTTTGGCTTAACCTCAGAAAAACTAGCCCCATATCTACACAAGACACAGAAGATGAAACACAAAACCACCTTCTAAACCTAGTAGAACACTCACAAGGAACCTAAACTTGTCCTGATAAAAATGACGAAGGATCTACATTATAGACTATGAGTTCCAAAGACTATCAAGTTTCATATTAAACATGATCTTACATAAACAATTATGCACAACCATGCCCAGCTAATTAATAAGATGTAATGTCATATTGTTTACTATATACTGAACAGTTCCACTGTAAGTTAATACTAATTAATGTTAGCTAATCTTTTGATAACATACTGTTAAATCTAAACTGCTTAGAACTTGTCGGTAAAGCAGGTTATAAATGTCAAATTAAATTAAATTACAGATTTGAGAACCTTGCCTAGTTTTTGGTTGATATAATACCAGTGTTGTGATGAGGTGGTAACAAGAAATTGTATCTATCTCATTTAGAGAATGGTAGATATTATAATATAAATTCCATGCAACAAATTAGTTTGAATATTGAATTAAAGTGGGATATACTAATGCAACCATTTCCCTCTCTTCGTGATTTTTTTTTTTTTTTTTTTTTTGGTGACCCGTTTTTTTTAAAAGACGTAGCAGTCATGTGATGGTGATGTAGACCTTTAAACGATGGTGCTGATTGTGTTTTCTCTTCAGGAGCAGTGAAGAAGCAAGATGTTTAATGAAAATTCACTTTATTTTCCCTGAAGCAGGCATTATGTGCTGAAATTCATTACTAGTTTTGGGCTTTTGGATTTTGTAGGGTATTAAAGCTGTAGGGCCCTGTTTACTAATCTACGCTAGAGGCGTGTTAATGCTTTTAGCGCGCACTGACTGTGTAGGTGCCCTCAATATTCCTGTGGGCGCCTACGCAGCGTGTGATAATTTCGTGCACGCACTAAAAACGCTAGCGCACCTTAGTGAAATGCATAGTCTTCAAGCAACTACTGTACCTTTAAAAAAATAAAAGTATCTGTACTAGAAAGTACATAGAGCTCCTTTGAATTCTTTCAGCCACACCCAGCTATAGCAATCTGAGCTTCATATGTGCTCTAGCCTTCTGCCTCCTTGGAGGAGATACACAGAGCAGTAGTTTTGGTTCCACTCATGGAATTAGCAGAGAGGACCAATGGACATTAGTTAATGACATTTGGAGGCCGAGTTCTTTAAACTGTTATCAATTCCTTTTTATGAGGTACTCTTTTTGATTTGAAAGCTGGATGCCATTCCACTTCATAAAACTGGGAATAAGTTGGAAAGTACAGTTTTGTTAGCTGACCTAGGTGATAAAAAAAATTAATGGAGAGTTTACTAAAGACCAAAGCAAATAATTTACGGTACTACATTAATTCTTTGCTTTGGTTTTTACCAGAGAGGATGATAGGCGATACACCAGAAACAGCTTCTGATGGTGATGATTTGGAGGAACTGAAGCAAATCATTATGAACCTGGAAGAGGTGATATAGCAAACTGACAAACTAGAGATTAGCAAATCACCTAAGGTTTGGATAGAACTCAGAAATGAAATTACAGATGTGTTAGTAACTTTATTATTAAAATTGGCTGGGGGTATCTGAGAAGTGGAAGGTGGCCAATCAAAACTGGTTTTTAAATGGTGCTCTAAAGGGATCCAGGCTGAGCCTGACATTGGTGCTAGGTAAAATGACAGAAGTCATTCTGAAAAACAAAAGTACTGAATAAATGGATAGACATGGTTTTAATTGGTCAGAGTCAACATGGATCTTGCCTTACCAGTCTGTTAGAGTCTTTTGAAGGGGCTAAACATGAATAAGGGGGAACCAATTGTGTATCTGTGGATTTTCAGAAGGTGTTTAATAAAGTCCTTCATGAGAGACTGCTGGAGATATTAAACAGTCATGAATTGAGACCGTTTTTACTGTTGATTGGTACTAATTAGAAAATAGTAGGACTAATTGGTCAGAGAAAGTTATATGGTGGAGTCCCTCGGGGATCTGTACTCAACACTTGTGCCTTTTATATTAATGATGATCTGGGAAAGAAAACAAGTGAGGTGATCAAATTTGTGTACAAAATTGTTCAAAGACTTGCAAGAGGGCCTTACAAGACTGTGGGACTGGGCATGTAAATGGCAAAGTAAATTTAATGTGAACAAGTACATAAGGAAAAATAATACAAATTACAAATAAATGATGCTGGATTCTCTTAGGAATCATCACTTAAGATACTTGGAGTCATTGTAGACAATATAATGACGTCCTTGGCTTAATGTGCTGTGGCAGTAAAAAAAAACAAACGGAATGCACTTTGGTCTCTTGTTACACTCTACAATATTTTTGATTCTCTTAGGGCCTCTTTTACTAAACTGAGCTAGCAATTTCCGCATGGCAAATGCGAAACAGCCTATTCAAAATGAATGAGCTGTGGAGCATTTGCCGTGCTGAGAATCGATAGTGTGGTTTAGTAAAAGAGGCCCTTACTCAGTTGCGCTTGTTCACTCACTCACTTTACCCTTGCTTCCTTCCCTTTACTGACTTGCTGTACTTTGCCCTGCATCCACTGATTCATTCTCTCTTTGAGCTCTCAGGCACTCACTCATGTTTCACTTGCTAGTATCCCCTGACTTACTCCACTTTGACAGCTGGAGGCCATCAACAGCCCTGTATTTTAAGCAGCATCCTCACCCCTCTGCTTCTGGGCACGGGCTATCTTGCTTGCTTGGTACAAAGTGCGACAATCTAGGCTGGGAAGCAGAAGGAGAGGGCACTGCTTAAAATAAGGTATTCTTGCACAAATTATAGCAAAGAAGAGAAGACAGAGCAACCACTGCTGCCACAGGGATTGCTGGGCGGGGGTGGGAGAAGTAGTCATAGAGCCATTGTGGTAACTCTAGCCCTTTGTTTCAGTGGCAGTTCCCCATAGAACAGGGAATTCTACAAGAAGGAATTGATTTTGTGTTCTGTCCTGTGACCGCAGAATTGCAGGAATTTGGACGCTGTTGAGTATATTGCTTGTTATTTGGGTCTCTATATTATAGAGATTGAGAGACGATAATAAAGAATACTGATAAGATGTGCGGTTCATACCAGGAATTGGTGGAGAAATGTTAAGGTAGGACATAGTCTGAAGAACTGCTGCAGCGAAGGTCAGGACAGTAACCACTGTGATACAAAATCTGGTTTTACGTTAACTTGTTTCAGTTACCCTACTCAAGCTCAGTTACCCAGTGTTCCTGAAACTGATTGCTGTAGGACTTAACAGAAACTGACAATAGGAAATTTGCAACTGTCATGGTGTGCTGTGCTTTCTCCAAGGACAAGCAGGCTTCTATCTTCTCACAAGTGGGTGACGCCAATTCACGTCGCCCGGTCCGGCATTTTGCCAAAGCTAAAAAGAGAGCTATGTGAGAGCGTGAGCCATGCTCCATCGCTCATGTGCAAGTGCCTTCCCTCCCATCGCGCTAATGCGGTTTCCTCAGTTCTCTTTTTTCCACATGAGAAGGTGCATTTTTTTGTCCTCTCTTCACTCGCCCGGTTTTTGAGAGCTGTTTAGTGCCTTTCGGCTGTTTTTTCTGCCTTCTGTTGTGGCTCCTTTATGTGGGCCTATTTCAAACCCGTCCTTCTATTTTTCTTAGTTTTATTTTACCCAGGTTTAAGTTTTCTTATTTTTCTGTTGTCATTGGGCCGTTTTTTAGGCCCTGACTTAGGCCGGGCCTTGCCCCTTTTTCAGGCACCATCGAGTCATTTAATTTAGCCCGCAAAGTTTCCATCCATGTCTACGAAGCTTCCCAGTGACTTCAAGCGCTGTACCTGGTTCAGTCGGACTATCTGCAGTGTCTTGGGCCTGACCATAGTCCTGCTAACTGTGTTCTCTGTCGTCGTATGAAGAAGAGGACTCAGGTTTCCTGAGAGGCTCAACGAGAGAGGATTTTTGGAGCCAAAGCCGGTGCATCAGCATCACACCAGTATTGAGAACATCGGTAAGCATGGTTGTTTCTAGGCCCTTAGACACTGGGTGCAGTGAGGTGTCGAGTGGGTCTCCACCTGTCTCGAGGCCTCCTGCTGTGCAGGCCCCCCTGGACTGTCCATCATCAGACTCGACCCCAAGGTGACATGAGAATTCAACGTCGTCCTCATCGGCACTGAGGAGCCTTGGTGACATGCTTCGGGCGAAGGTCAAGAAGCATCGTTATCAGTCACCCTCGTCACATGGTTCTGGGAGCTCTGAGGCGTTGAAGTATTCAGTACCTGAGAAGCATCGGCGCCAAGAAGATCGCTCCCCCTCTATACAGGAGGTGCCAATGCGTCTGTCTCCAAGCAGCCGAGATCCTGCTCCCACGTCGACCCCAGCAGTTCTGCAACCTGTGCCTCAGCCGGCACCCCAGCTTTTCCCGCTGTCGGCCCTTGATGAGCACATCTGGACCTTGCTCCCTGAGCTGCTGGATGGCCTTATGCAGTGGTGTGTATCAGTACCAGGGGTGCTTGCGCCTACTCTACATCCCGTTGTGGCCCCGCCTGTCCCTCAGCCTGCAGTGCGGCCTCCGGTGCTGCTTGCGGCCCTGGTGCCGACTGCCACCCAGGCTGGCACCCCTTCAACATTAGTGGAGAATGTTTCACTGGAATTGAGACAGGAATCTGCTTCTCAACGCCTCTCTCGAGGACATGGTTCCTCGGCATTGAGGCACGTTCGGTCTCTGCAGTCCCATAGGGAGATATTGTCCGACACTGAGGAGGAGTGCACATGGGATTCAGAGGAGGATCCCAGATAACTTTTCTTCAGATGAGTCTTATGGGATTCTTTCTGAACCCTCCCCTCCACCACCTGAAAAGAGATGGTCTCCGCTGGAGAGCCTTTCATTTCTATCTTTTGCTAAGGAAATGGCTGAGGCCGTTCGTTTTCATTTAAAAGTGGAGGATGAGCCCAGGGCCAAGATGCTTGAGGTCCTGGACTATACATCTCCTCTTAAGGAGGCTGTGATTGCACCTCTCCATGAGGTACATGAGGAAGTCCTCATCAGAAACTGGGAGTACCCTCTGTCGGTCCCTATTATGCCCAAGAAGATTGACACCCAGTATCGGATCCACTGTACATCTGGTTTTGATAGGCCTCAGTTGCCTCACAATTCCATGGTGGTGGAATCCGCTCTCAAAAGAGCCAGGAGTACTAGGGACTATGTCTTGGCGCCCAGGCAGAGAAGCTAGAACTCTGGATTCTTTTGGGAGGAAGATGTACCAGGCTTCAATTCTCATCTCCCATAAACAATCCTATCAGCTGTTCATGAGCGTCTACTTGAGAAACTAGGTGTAACAGCTATCGGACTTGGTGGATGTGCTTCCTCCGGAGCAGGGCAAGCCTTTTCGCCATATGGTCAAGCAGCAGAAGGCGTGTCGAAAGTTCTTGGCCAGGGGCACTTAGACACTTGTGATGTAGCATCCAGGATCTCTACTCAAAGTATAGCAATACGCAGACTCTCATGGCTGCATGTTTCTGACTTGGAGCGCTCTGTTCAGCAACAGTTGGTGGATGCTCCTTGCCTTTTTGAAGAGAAGGTTGAGGAGGTCACTGACCAAATCAAGAAGCATACTGATACAATCTTTTCTTTCTCCCGCTGGGCGCCTTCTGCATCCACTTCTTCAGCTAGGAGGGGTTTTGACAAGCCAAGGAGCGGTTCCTACTACTATTCTAGGTGTAGGCACACTCCTTTGACTCACCAGCCTACTCAGGCTCAGCCCCAGCGTGCTCGTGCTCATCAGCAACATGTGCCTAAGGCTCCTGCTGCTCCCCAGTCAAAGCAAGGACGGGCTTTTGATTGGGTCCAGTAGAGCACAGCTGCAGTAAAAGTGTCCGTCCCAGATGACTTGCTAGTGGGGGGGGGGGGGGGAGGCTAACATTTTTTCGCCAAAGGTGGCCTCTTATAATCTCCGACCAGTGGGTTCTTCAAGTAGTCCAACTCAGATATGCCCTTAATTGGCATCTCAAACCTCCAAATTGCCCACCGAGATCTCATTCATTCAGGTCTTAACACAGGCAGGTACTTGCAGAGGAACTCTCCACCCTTCTAAAGGCCCATGCGGTTGAACCTGTTCCACTGGCGAAGAAGGGCAGGGATTCTATTCCAGGTACTTCCATGTGCAAAAGAAGAAGGGGGGAGATGCGTCCCATCCTAGCCCTAAGGGCCCTGAACAAATTTCTAGTCCGAGAAAAGTTCAGGATGGTTTCTCTAGGCACCCTTCTCCCAATGATTCAGAAAAATGATTGGCTATGCTCTCTAGACTTAAAGGATGCATATACTCACATCCTGATACTTCCAGCTCACTAGAAGTATCTTCGATTTTGGCTGGGAACACATCACTTTCAGTATTGTGTGTTGCCTTTTGGCCTTATGTCAGCTCCCAGGGTCTTCATCAAGTGTCTAATGATAGTTGCAGCATCGCAACGCAGAGTGGTAGTCCATGTGCTTCCCGTATCTCAATGATTGGCTGGTGAAGGGCGTCTCAGAGGTCGGTGCTCAGGAGTCCATGTGGATTACTATTCAGGTGCTAGAGCTACTAGGGTTTGTTTTATTTATTTATTTATTTATTTGTTGCATTTGTATCCCACATTTTCCCACTTATTTGCAGGCTCAAGGTGGCTTACATAGCAACCGTGATGGCGATCGCCAATTCTGGTAAGAGAAATACAGAGTGGTCAAGTGTTAATGTTCATAGATGACAGAGTATATTAGGTATTCAAGGAGAGTTAAGTTTTGTCCAGTTCTGGTAGGAGTTTCGATTGTGTTGCAGGGTTCAGGTGTTTAGGTTGGATCATTCTGGTATGCCTTTGTGAACAGGTTGGTTTTTAACAATTTCCGGAAGTTTGTTAGGTCGTGCATTGTTTTCATGACGTTTGGAAGTGCGTTCCATATTTGCGTGCTTATATAAGAGAATCTGGATGCATATGTTGTTTTATATTTTAGTCCTTTGCAGCTAGGGTAATGGAGATTTAGGTATGTGCGTGCTGACCTTTTTGTGTTCCTGGTTGGTAGGTCTATAAGGTCTGCCATGTAGACTGGGGCTTTGCCGTGAATAATTTTATGAACCAGGGTGCAGATTTTGAACGCAATTCGCTCTTTGATTGGAAGCCAGTGTAGTTTTTCTCGTAAGGGCTTGGCACTTTCGTATTTCGTTTTGCCAAATATGAGTCTGGCTGTGGTGTTTTGGGTAGTTTGGAGTTTCTTCATGATTTGCTCTTTACATCCAGCATAGATTGCATTGTTTTGAACTACCCCCCCCCCCCCCCCAATCCCATCTACACCCTGTCCAGCGATTGTAGTTCATACGAGCCCTGCTCGACAGACAATCTTGTCTCGCTGGCATCCAAAGTTCGTGCCTCTCAGCAGGACACAGCTCGGCAGATGTTGAGTTTACTGGTCCACATGGCTTCCATAGAAGACACCGCGTTCTTGCAACGGGCAGGAAGGCACTCGCGCATGTGCGGTGGAGCACGGCTCACGCTCCACAGAGCTCTGTTTTTAGCTTTGGCAAAATGCCGGACCGGGTAATGCGGATCGGCGTCACCCACTTGTGAGAATGTGAAGCCTGCTGTCCTCAGAGAATACCTGCTACAGGTAAGTATCTTTGCTTTACCATACATATCTTTTATCCTGCCATTTTATGCATTACCGGTTCAGTGTGTCTTAGTGTGTATTGCGTCCCAGCCTACTCCATGTTAGTGTGTATTGTCTGCTTTGATGCTTTTCATTGTTTTGTGTTGTATCATCCAGTGTTGAGGTTATAATAAATCCTAATAAATAAATAAATAGTGTGTTGTGGTCCTGTGTGTTCTATTCTGTGTTCTGTATTACTGTTCCTTGCATCCTCTCATGTTGTGCATTACTGTGTGCTGCAGCATTGCATGCTGTGTGTTGTCCTGCCATGCTGCTATTTACTTTCTTTCTTTGTTTCCTTCTTCTGGGTATTCCTCTGAGTGCTCTGTTTAAAGAACATATTTTTATATATTCTGGAAAGTCTGGTTCTGGCTGTTGGCAGCTTGATGCTTTGTTTGCAAGGCTGCATTCTTTTTTTATTTGCTAGTCTTAAGTCCTCTCAAGCACACACCCAGGATACTTGACAATGTTTTACCTCCCACTAAAGTTTCTGATTCTTCTTTTCCTTTTCAGTCCATCATTTTTGATGAGGTGGATTTGACAGATGCCAGCGTTGCTGAATCCAGCACTAAAAATGTTAACAACAGCTTCACGGTAAGTTTTCTTGCTCCCCTGTACTTGCCACATTTTAATTGTAGAGCTTGGGTGCTTTCTTATCATATTGCATATATTTGTTCTCTTAGGTAGATTAGTTTGGTTGGCAGGTATGCAGCGACTGTGCTAGCAGAAAACAGACATTGCTAACAATCTCCAATGGGAAGGGGCTTCCATTATGGATCTGAGGAAATTTGGTTTCTGTAGCAAAGGTCCAGATGCATGTGGTTTCTGCTTTGATGGGGCATGGTGTCTTTGGCAGAGGCCTGGTGGTACATGTTTTATTTATTTATTTATTTATTTATTTATAATGACATTTGTATCCTGCATTATCCCAAACAGAGTTCAGGTTCAGTGTGGCTTCCAATCCAGACAATTAATACATATATATTATAAATCTTCTGATAAAGGAAAAATGTTGAGTAAATGTTAAATACAGTAGAGCTCTGATGACACATGGTAGAGTTTTGGTGTCACTTGGCTTCTCTGAGCAGCATTCGAGCAGCACATAGTTTCTGTAGCACAAGTCTGTTAAAGTATGAAGTCATGTTTTAGTGTCACGTTTAGTACTGTGTGGCTCCTAGAGGGTTGATGGCGGTGTTTCATATGGCAGAAGTCTGATAGCATATATCTCCTGCAGAAATAGTTTTGTGGCATGAAAGATGCAACTTGTAAAGTGTTGTATGATTGCTTAATTTTATTCTGAGATTAAAGGGATTAGACAAAATGATATTTCAGGAGTATATGTTCTAGAGATCACATCAGATGATACTTCCTTAGTGTTACAGAAACAGTGAGAACTGTGATAGGTGGATGATCAGAAGCCCCGTGCTGTTCCAAACAGTGCTCTAAAAATAGCACTGGAACAGCGTGGGGCTATACCGCCCCTATGATCAGAGATAATAGCATGCAAATTTAAGCACACTATTATCTCTGAGCATGGAGTAAAAGTGCGGGAGCATTTTGCCTGAGCATGTGTTCAGGCACAGTCCTCCTGCACTTGTGTGACAGGTCCGGGCTGTCAAAAGCCTAGACCTGTCAAACACAGGAGCTCCCTCCAACTGCAAGGCCCTGGTGGCCTAGTGCCCCCCCCCCCCCCCAGGACAGCGACATGGGGGCTGGAGTCCCCCAACCCCTCTCTGACACAGGGGCACGGGGGGGGGGGGGGGCTGGAGATCCTCCTGTAACCCCATCTCACACCCAAAAAATAAGGTCCTGGTGGCCTAGTGGGCCAAAAGCCCAAACCTCCCACCGGGTGGACTAGCGGCCCCTCTCCCCCCTTACCTTTGTGGTGGAGGAGGAAGTAGCACATTCCTTTCTCTTCAGCACTGCCTTCAAAATGGCGGCACCCTGCCCAGAGCATCCTGGGATGCGCTGGATGGGGCTTCCCAACCAAATAAGTACCAACTGTGCCACCAAGGCCTTATTTTTTGGGTGTGAGGGGGGTTGGTGGGCTGGAGATCCTCTGGATCTACATTCCTCCAATGCCCTTGTGAGGAGGGGGGACTGCAGCTGATCTCCACTGGACCGCCAGCCCCTGTGTCGCTGGTTTTGGGGGTGGGGCTCAGGTTTCGTGCCTGTTGGGGGGGACGAGGAAGCCTGCTAGCATGCAAATACATGCTGGACAGGGATCCCTATTCTTCCCCAGTGCTCCACAAACCCTAACTCCAGCTCTGAGCTGGCATAGGGTTTACTGTGGGAGCAGCACCAATGTTTGGTGCACTTCCCACTGAGCATTGGTGAGGAATAGACAATGCCCTGTTTAGCATGCATTTGCATGCTCATTGAGCATGTTATTGCACGTGCTCGCCGGCTCTGATCGGATGGAAGCAAATGCATGCACTAGTACTACGCTATTGGCCTCTAGTGCCAGCGTTTGCTTCTGATCATCGGCCCATGAATCTAGGGAGTCATATTTATCTGGAATTTGCTTGCACCTTTCCCAGTATTAACTCACGATGAGTTATTTCCAGGTGCACTAGGTATTTCCTGTCTCTAGAGAGCTCACAGTCTAATTTTGTACCTGAGACAATGGAGGGTTAAGTGACTTGCCCAATATCACAAGCAGCAGCAGTGGTATTTGAACTGGGCGGGCACCCCTGGATGTCAAGCCCAGTGCTCTAACCATTCCACCCCTCCACTCATGCACTAACATTCAAGATTACTTGGGGTTAATGTAATATTTCCATTTAAAAAGCTGATGTTGATGAAAGGTTCCATATTAACATTAATGATATTTGAAATCCCCCCTGTGTCAATGCAGTAGGTACAATAGAGGGTGTAGCTGTGCACCTCACCCTTCTGTGACAGTCTCCACAAGCCTTAGTTGTCCTCCATAAGTCCTTAGTTGTGGAACCTGGGCTTCCAGAGCCTACATACTTGACAGCTCATTTCTAAAATAAGTTCTGTTGAAGTCACACCACAATATATACCTTCAGGTATATATTTACCTCTGCCTGCAGCATTGTGCAACCTGTGAAAGTGTGAATGATGCCACCCTCCCAGCCTTGGTTTTTTTTCCTGTTGATTAGCAGTTCATTCTCTCTTCAGAATGAAAAAAAAAGCAAGCAAGTATGCTTGCAAACAAGAGTTTTTCAGTGTGTGTCAGTGTATCCGGAAACTGTGATTATTTATTAAATTCAGAGATGAAGCAACTGAAGTTATATTCAGTGGTAACAGCATCTGCTACTTTGTGGTAAGAGACCATTGCAAAATTTCTTACTCGCAAGGCTTATTAATTTCATTACATTTGGCAAGCAGAAATGTGCTTCAGGAGACAGAAGACATTTAGTAATGGCAGTCACACTTACAAGGTTTAGAGGCAGACCTTTCTGTCTGCTGTGCAAGGCAAGTAGTTTACAAGAAAACATTGACAGCTGAGCAGCAGCCTACAGCTTAGGTAGGAAATAGGCAGAGTGCTTGTATGATGCGCCATGTTCCCAGGCAACTGAAATTAAGCCCTAGTTATCCCTAGACCCTGATGATGTTGCCTAGCTAAGTAGAAAGATTACTGAAGGTCCTTACTTCTTCAGCTCAATTCTCTTCAGAGACAGATTGTGAAAGAGACAAATACTTTTGAGACGTGGTGGAAAGAAGATAACCAGTGAGACGCTGTGATATCAGAGTATGAAATAACAGAGCAGATCAAACTGGTTGAGGATAAAACATGGTCTAGTAGTAGGATAAAAGATTTGCAGAAAATAGAATGCACTCTGCGTCTCTATAGATAGAAACCCCATGCTTGATGGAGAAAAGTAACTGTGTGGCTATATCGTTGTCCCCTCTGACTGCACTAGTGAGGCAGTTGTGAAATGTTAACAGATTAGGCAGTCTAGCAAAGTAGGAAACCTAATAGGATAGATTTTGGTTAACCAAATAGCAATATCTCCTGAGGACATGCTGTAGAGGTAAAGTTTCTACATGGCATAAATGGACTGTTTCTTGGATATTTGGTCTTGCAATTGACGAGAGGAAGAGCTACTTTAGTTCCTGTTCTCAGTGAAACATAAGACCTAGTATAAGGAGTAATGGTTGTACATCCTCTAGGCCTGTGGCTCCCAAACCTGATCCTGGAGGCACCGCAGCCAGTCAGGTTTTCAAGATATCCACAATGAATATTCATGAGAGAGATTTGCATGCTGTGGAGGCAGTACATACAAATCACTCATGAATATTCATTGTGGATATTTTGAAAACCTGACTGGCTGGGGTGCCCCCAGGACCAGGTTTGGGAACCACTGCTCTAGGCAATAGTGATCATAATATGGTCAAATCTGATAAAGAGGCTGACCGAATTTCTGTTTTGATTTTGGAGCCGAAATCGGCCTAAAATCCTACATTTGTCCTGTTTTGGTTTAAGCCAAATATACATGTGTATTTTTGGCTGAAACTGAAACCCTGGTGCAGCTCCTGCTCCCTCCTTCCCCCAGGAGCAGCTCCCGACTGAAGGATTCCCCACCCCCACCTCCAGGCTTAACTTGAAGGGATTAGTGAATGGTGATGCAGTGGGGCAGAAGCAGTCCACACTCACTCCTGCCCCTGCTGGCTTCATTGTCAAAATGGCTGCTGGGACTTCAAGCGGCAGTCTCACAAGACTGCTGCCAGAATTCATGACAGCCATGTTGAGGTTGGAGTCTGTATGGGTAGCCATGTTGACAGTGGAGCCAGCAGGGGCGATTTCGGATCTCTCCTGCTCCCACGGCACCACCAATGCTTTTAAGGTAAGCACGGGAGTGGGGGGGTCCATTGGGAGCCTCGCCTTGCCTTTGTGCAGGAGAGGGGGGCCGCTCCGAATCTAAGAGGTTAGCTGGCCAGCCCTCGGAGGTGAACTTCTGTTCGGGAGAAGAGAGAACGGATGTGCAGTGCAGTTACATTTACGGTTTCTGTTTTAGCCGAAACTGAGCAACAAAAATTTTTTTTTTTTTGTTACATTTGTACCCCGCGCTTTCCCACTCATGGCAGGCTCAATGCGGCAGGCAATGGAGGGTTAAGTGACTTGCCCAGAGTTCTGTGCCGGGAATCGAACTCAGTTCTCAGTTGCAGGTTCAGTTTTGGGTGAAATGGAAATATGATAAAAAATTAAAGGAAACCGAAAAGATAAATTGTATACCTCTCATTAAGAAATTTTGATAGAAGACCAGGTGACTGCTAGAATGGTTAAATGGTGCTGTAAAACAAGGTAGTAGAGTAAATCTTTAAAAACTGGAAAGCAAATTCTAATGAAGAACTTAGGAAAGAGCTTGTAAAGCTGATAGTGCTTTTGACAGTTTGATTCATGCTGTTATAAGAACATAAAAATACCAGGATAATGGTCCATCTTAGCCCATTATCCTGCTTCCAACAGTGGCCAATCCAGGTCACAAGTACTTGACAGAAACCCAATTAGTAGCAACATTCCATGGTACCAATCTCAGGGCAAGCAGTGGCTTCCCCCATTTCTATCTCAATAACAGACTATGGACGTTTCCTCCAGGAACTTGTCCAAACCTTTTTTAAACCCAGATACACTAACCACTGTTACCACATTCTCTGGCAATGAGTTCCAGAGCTTAACTATTATTCTTTGAGTGAAAAAAATATTTCCTCCTATGTGTTCTAAAAGTATTTCCATGTAGTTTCATTAAGTATCCCCGGTCTTTGTACTTTTTGAAAGAGTGAAAAATTGATTACTTTTACCCATTCTACTCCACTCAGGATTTTTTAAACCTTATTTATATCTCCCCTCGACCATCTCTTTTCCAAGCTGAAGAGCCCTAACCTCTTTAGCCTTTCCTCATATGGGCAGTTCTATCCCTTTTATCATTTTGGTCGCTCTTCTTTGAACCTTTTCTAATGCCACTATATTTTTTTTGAGATACGGCAGCCAGAATTGAGCGCAATACTCAAGTTGAGGTTGCACCATTGAGCAATACGGAGGCATTATATAATATTCTTGATCTTATTTTGCATCCCTTTCCTGATAATACCTAGCATGCTGTTTGCTTCTTGGCTGTTGACGCACACTGGGCAGAAGATTTCAGCATATTGTCTACAATGAAACCTAGATATTTTTCTTGAGTGCTGACTCCTAAGGTGAACCCCAGCATCAGGTAACTATGATTCGGATTATTCTTCCCAATGTTCATCACTTTGCATTTGTCCACATTAAATTTCATCTGGTATTTGGATGCCTAGTCTTCCAGTTTCCTAAGATCTTCCTTCAATTTTTCACAACCCGCATGTGTTTTGACAACTTTGGACAGTTTTGTGTCATCTGCAAATATAGTCACCTCATTCTTCGTTCTGTTTTCCTGATAATTTATAAGTGTGTTAAATAGCACCGGTCCCAGTACAGATCACTGTAGCCTCCACCCTCCTCCATTGAGGAGAATGGCCATTTAGTCCTACCCTCTGTTTTCTGCCTCCACCCTCCAATCTTCAGGTACTATAGACGATTTTAATGACAGGTTACAGATCACAAACAGCAGATCAGTAATTTCATGTATGAGTACCCTGGGGTGTGTGCCATCTAGTCCAGGTGATTTATCACTCATTGTCGATTTAGCTCAGTACA
Organism: Microcaecilia unicolor; assembly: GCF_901765095.1. NCBI lineage: Eukaryota > Metazoa > Chordata > Amphibia > Gymnophiona > Siphonopidae > Microcaecilia > Microcaecilia unicolor. Next base: position 146,080,580 of record NC_044040.1, read on the forward strand.
TCTTCCAGGCTCATCGAGATTTCTTTCAATTCCTCTGCATCTTTACTCTTGAAAACTATGTCCGGTACAGGCCATTTTGAAGAAATAGTCCCTTGTTATGATAATATGATTATTAGTAAATTGATGCAACTTTTACATTGTGGTCTTTTCTTTTTGTTGGACCTCACTCCTTTTTGTTGCTGGAAAATACCTGTGTCAGAACCTTTCTCCGAGGACAAGCAGGCTGCTCGTTCTCACAAATGGGTGATGCCAACGGCAGCCCCCAAGATTGGAAATCTACCTAGCAACAAACGTTTGCTAGAGCTTTCGATCGCGCACGGGCGCGACCATCAGCTTCCCACCCATCGCACGAGAGTCTCGTCAGTTTTTTCTTTTTCTGAGGTAGAGAGCGGTTGTGTTAGCCATCTCTCTCTGTGCCCTGAGAAAAAGCCTTTGTTTTGGTTGCAAGTTTTCATGCTTTTTTTTTTTTTTTTCCTTTTTCCTCTTTGTTTTCTGTTGGGAAAGTAAAAAAAAAAAAAACACATTTCTGGTAGTTCCCTTACTTTTACAGTTGTGCCCTTTATAAGTTTTCTTTCGCTGCCGTCGCAGCCCCTTTTGGGCTGCGCGTTCGTGTTTCCCTTTTTTGTGCTCTTTTTTCTTGGCACCATCGCGAATTTTGACTTTGCCGCCGCTATTTTTCCGTCCATGACATCGAGGATTCCCAGCGGCTTCAAGAAGTGCAGTCTGTGCAGGCCAGCAATCTCAGGTACCAATCCTCATTCGTGGTGTATCCAGTGCCTTGGTCCCGACCATCGCCCAGAAGCGTGTAAGTTGTGTCTTAGCCTTAAAAAGCGGACACAGGCGTCGAGACAGGCTCAGCGGGAACGTCTGTTTGGAGCCTTGCCCAGCACTTCAGTATCGACAGCGATACCGAGGTAGGCGGCATCGACATGGGCACCGGAGATGGCATCGACATCAGGAGAGCAGGTAATACCTGTCCGGAGACCACCACACGCTGGGAGCAGTGAGCAGTCGAGTGTGTCTACACCTGTCTCGAAGGCTCCCGCTGGGAAGGCCCATCGGGACCAACCACTTTCGGACCCAACCCCGAGGAGGCGTGTGGATTCCACGTCCTCCTTGTCAGTACCGAGGAGTACCAATGCCGTGCATCGAGCGAAGGCTAAGAAGCATTGGCATCGATCTCCTTCTACCTATGGTACCGGCAGCTCCGGGCCGTCGAGGGACTCAACACCCGAGAAGCGTCAATGCCGGGAGATCCGCTCACCTTCCATCCAAGAGGTGTCGGTGCATCGGTCTTCGGACAGCCCGGTACCGCCTCCCAGGCCTTCACAGATTCTGATGCCGACTTCTGCACCGACCCCACAGCCTTTCCTGGCAGAGACTCTGGATGAGCGCATCTGAACCATTCTTCCAGGGCTTCTGGAAGGGCTGCTGCATCAGTCTGTTCCGGCACCGGAGGTGCCTGCGCCCTCCGTACCGTTGATGGAAGCGGTAGCTGGCTCCAGGCCTGTGGTGCGGTCCCCGACGCCGATGCTGCTTGCGGCTTCAGCCTTCGCTGCCACCCAGCTTTATCGCCGCTGTCACGGGAGTTGACTTCTCGACGTCGTCATCAAGGACATGGTTCCTCGGAGTCGAGACGGGCCTGGTTTCGGACTGCAGTTCGTGAACTCTTGTCCGACACTGTGGAGGATGCCTCGTGGGGAGAAGAGGAGGATCCCAGATATTTCTCTTCTGAGGAGTCTTGTGGTCTTCCTTCTGATCCCACTCCTTCACCTGAAAGGAAACTTCCCCCCCCCCCTCCCCTCCCGGAGAACCTTTCTTTTTCCTCCTTTGTGCGGGAAATGTCTGTGGCTATTCCCTTCCCAGTGGTATCTGAGGATGAGCCCAGGACCGAGATGTTCAAGGTCCTTGACTATCCTTCACCACCTAAGGAGTCATCCACTGTTCCTCTGCATAATGTCCTTAAACAGACGTTGCTGAAGAACTGGACGAAACCACTATCTAATCCCACCATTCCCAAAAAAGCTGAGTCCCAGTATCGAATCCATGGAGAGCCTGAGTTGATGAAGTCAAAGTTACCTCGCGACTCTATGGTTGTGGATTCTGCTCTCAAGAGAGCCAAAAGTTCTAGAGATTTTGCCTCGGTGCCCCTGGGACGAGAATCCAGAACTCTAGACTCTTTTGGGAGGAAGGCCTATCAGTTCTCCATGCTCGTGTCCAAGATTCAGTCATATCAGTTCTACATGAGCATCCACATGTGGAATAATGTCAAGCAACTGGCGAACTTGGTGGATAAGTTCCCTCCAGAGTACGCCAGGCCTTTTCAGGAGGTGGTCAGGCAGCTGAAGGCGTGTCGTAAATTCCTGTCCAGGGGTGCTTATGACTCTTTTGATGTTGCATCCATAGCCGCTGCACAAGGTATAGTGATATGCAGACTCTCATGGCTGCGTGCCTCTGACTGGACAATAGAGTCCAGCAGCAGCTGGCAGATGTCCCTTGCCAGGGGGATAATGTTTTTGGCGAGAAAGTCGAGCAAGTGGTTGAACAGCTCAATCAGCGGGAAACTGCTATGGACAATCTCTCCTACTGGGAGCCTTCAGGCTCAACCCCAGCACGCTCGTTCTCGTCAACAGCTTGTGCCCAGACAGGCCCCTGCAGCTGCCCAGCAAAAGCAAGGGACGGGCTTTTGACTGGCTCCAGTTGAGCATAGCTACTATCAAAGTGTCCGTGCCGGATGATCTGCCAGTCGGGGGGAGGTTAATATTTTTTCACCAAAGGTGGCCTCTCATAACCTCCGATCGGTGGGTTCTTCATATAGTCTGGCTAGGATACTCCTTCAGTTTGACTTCCACACCTCCAAATTGCCCACCGGGAGCTCAGTCCTTCAGCTTCCAGCACAGGCAGGTACTTGCAGAGGATCTCTCTGCCCTTCTTAGCGCCAGTGTGGTCGAGCCCGTTCCACCAGGGCAAGAAGGGCTGGGATTCTATTCCAGGTACTTTCTTGTGCAAAAGAAAACAGGGGGGATGCGTCCCATCCTAGACATAAGGGGCCTGAACAAATACCTAGTCCGAGAAAAGTTCAGGATGCTTTCCCTGGGCACCCTTCTTCCCAAGGTTCAGAAAAACGACTGGCTATGCACTCTGGACTTGCTTATTCACACATCCCGATACTGCCAGCTCATAGGCAGTATCTACGATTCTGTCTGGGAACACAGCACTTTCAGTATTGTGTGCTGCCCTTTGGGTTCGCGTCTGCGTCCAGGGTGTTTACCAAATGCCTGGTGGTAGTTGCTGCGTCGTTACGCAGACTGGGAGTGCATGTGTTCCCTTATCTCGACGATTGGCTGGTGAAGAGCACTTCAGAGGCAGGGGCTCTACAGTCCATGTAGATGACTATTCAGCTCCTGGAGCTACTGGGGTTTGTCATAAATTACCCAAAGTCCCATCTTCTTCCGGCTCAGAAACTAGAATTCATTGGAGCTCTGCTGGATTCACAGACGGCTCATACGTATCTTCCAGAGGCGAGAGCGGACAACCTTCTGTCTCTTGTTTCCTTGGCCAGAGAGTCTCAGCAGATGTTGAGACTACTAGGCCATATGGCCTCCACAGTCCATGTGACTCCCATGGCTCGTCTTCACATGCAATCAGCTCAATGGAACCTAGCTTCCCAGTGGTTTCTGGCCACAGGGGATCTAGAGGATGCAATCCAGCTACCCACCAACTTTCGCAATTCCCTTCAGTGGTGGACAGTTCGATCCAATTTGACTTTGGGACGTCCCTTCCAAATTCCTCAGCCGCAAAAAGTGCTGACTAGGGATGCATCTCTCCTGGGGTGCGGAGCCCATGTAGACAGGCCTCACACTCAAGGAGCTTGGTCCCTCCAGGAATCAGGTCTTCAGGTCAATCTCCTGGAGTTGCGAGCGATCTGGAACGCTCTAAGGGCTTTCAGAGATAGGCTGTCCAATCAAATTATTCAAATTCAGACAGACAACCAGGTTGTCATGTATTATGCCAACAAGCAGGTGGGTACCGGATCTCGCCCCCTGTGTCGGGAAGCCGTTGAGATGTGGCTATGGGCTCGCGCTCACGGCATGCTTCTCCAAGCCACGTATCTGGCAGGTGTAAGCAACAGTCTGGCCGACAGGCTGAGCAGGATAATGCAACCTCACGAGTGGTTGCTCATCTCGGGCGTGGTATGCCAGATCTTCCAAGTGTGGGGCACCCCCTCGGTGGATCTTTTTGCCACTCAGACCAATCACAAGGTTCCTCAGTTCTGTTCCAGACTTCAGGCCTACAGCAGGCTAGCGTCGGATGCTTTTCTCCTTCATTGGGGGAGAGGCCTTCTGTATGCATATCCTCCCATACCTCTGGTGGGGAAGACATTGCTGAAACTCGAGAAAGACTGCGGAACCATGATTCTGATAGCTCCTTTTCTGGCCGCGTCAGATCTGTTCCCTCTTCTTCTGGAGTTGTCCTCAGAAGAACCGTGGAGATTGGAGTGTTTTCCAACCCTCATTACTCAGAACGAGGGGGTGCTTCTGCATCCCAACCTTCAGTCCATGGCTCTCATGGCCTGGATGTTGAGGGCATAGAGTTCGCCTCCTTGGGTCTTTCTGAGGGTGTCTCCCAAGTCTTGCTTGCTTCCAGGAAAGATTCCACTAAGAGGAGTTATTCTTTCAAATGGAGGAGGTTTGCCGTCTGGTGTGACAGCAAGGCCCTAGATCCTCGTTCTTGTCCTTCACAGACCCTGCTTGAATACCGTCTGCACTTGTCCGAGTCTGATCTCAAGACCAACTTTGTAAGGGTTCACCTTAGTGCAATTAGTGCTTATCATCAACGTGTAGAGGGTAAGCCTATCTCTGGAAAGACTTTAGTTGTTCGCTTCATGAGAGGTTTGCTTTTGTCAAAGCCCCCTGTGAAACCTCCGCCAGTGTCATGGGATCTCAACGTCATTCTCACCCAGCTGATGAAGCCTCCTTCTGAGCCACTGAATTCCTGCCATCTGAAGTATTTGATCTGGAAGGTCATTTTCTTGGTGGCGGTTACTTCATCTGGTAGAGTCAGTGAGCTTCAAGCCTTGGTAGACCATGCTCCTTATACTAAATTTCATCATAACAGAGTAGTCCTCTGCACTCACCCTAAGTTCTTGCCAAAGGTGAGTTCCATCTGAACCAGTCAATTGTCTTGCCAACATTTTTTCCCCGTCCTCATACCCGCCCTGCTGAATGTCAGTTGCATACATTGGACTGCAAGAGAGCATTGGCCTTCTATGTGGAGCGACAAGCCAATTCGACAGTCCGCCCAAATGTTTGTTTCTTTCGACCCCAACAGAAGGGGAGTTGCGATTGGGAAACGCACCATTTCAAATTGGCTAGCAGATTGCATTTCCTTCACTTATGCCCAAGCTGGGCTGACTCTTGGGGTCATGTCACAGCTCATAGTGTTAGAGCCATGGCAGCGTCGGTGGCCCACTTGAAGTCAGACACTATAGAAGAGATTTGCAAGGCAGCGACATGGTCTTCTCTCCACACATTCACATCTCACTACTGCCTTCAGCAGGATACCCAACGCGACAGTCGGTTTGGGCAGTCGGTGCTGCAGAATCTGTTCAGGGTTTAGAATCCAACTCCATCCCCCTAGGCCCATTTTTGTTCTGTTCCAGGCTGCACTCTCAGTTAGATGTTTTCTTCATAGGTCAATTCTTGTTTTGTCCTCGCCGTTGCGAGGCCCAATTGACCTTCTTTGTTGTTTTGAGTGAGCCTGGGGGCTAGGGATACCCCATTCGTGAGAACAAGCAGCCTGCTTGTCCTCGGAGAAAATGAAGATACATACCTGTAGCAGTTATTCTCTGAGGACAGCAGGCTGATTGTTCTCACATACCTGCCCGCCTCCCTTTTGGAGTTGTCTTTCCTTCTTTGCTTTGTTATCAAACTGGCGGGACTCTCGCGCGACGGGCGGGAAGGTGATGGCTGCGCTTGGGTGGTGCGCACGCCCACGCACGATCGAAGGCTCTAGCAAACTTTTGTTGCTAGGTAGATTTCCGATCTTGGGGGCAGCCATGGACGTCACCCATTCGTGAGAACAATCAGCCTGCCGTCCTCGGAGAATACCTGCTACAGGTATGTATCTTCATTTTCTTTGTAGGTGATGATTTAGAAGAGCTGCAACAAATCACTATGAATGTGGAAGAATTTGATATAGGTAGAGTTTGCTATAGGAATTTGACAGACAAAACAGTAGCAGATCACCGGGACAAGATGATCTTCACTAGGGCTACCATATGGCTCCAGAAAAAGGAGGACAGATTGAGCCAGTCTGGGTTTTACTTCCATTGCTTTCAATGGAAGCAAAACCCGGACTGGATCAATGTGTCCTCCTTTTTCTGGAGCCATATGGTAACCCTAACAAGCCAGGGCTCTGAAGAATGAAAACGTGAAATTGCAGATTTGCTGTAACTGTATCATTAAAATTTGCCACTATATCTGAGCACCAGAATGTAACACCAGTTTTTAACAAGGGCTGGATGGGTGAACTGGAAGCTACAGGTCAGTATTCCTGATGCTGCTGATGGACAAAATGATGGAAATGACTGTTAAAAATAGAATTAATTAGGGAAGAGTAAACACAACTCAATGAGGAAGAGGCAGCATGAATTTAGTAAATGGAAGACATGTCATACCAAACTATTAAAATTCTTTTGTAAATAAGCATGTAGAAGAGCATGAGCTGATTGAGAGAATATCTGTCTGGATTTTCCATAATTTGATAACATATCCTGTAAGAGAGTCATCAGGAAGTAACAAATCATGCAGTAGTAGGTAATATCCTGTTATGGACCGGTAACTAGTTAAAGGATAGGAAACAGAGTAGCATGAAATGGTCAGTTTTCCCAATGCTGAGAGGTAGCAGGTGAACTGCACCAGGGATCTGTATGCAGACCAGTAGTATTTAGCATATTCATTAAGGATCTGGAAAAGGGAGCAGTGAGTGAGATGATCAAATTTGCAGATGACTCAAAATTATTCAGAGTAGTTAAAACATACTAGTTGTGAGGAGGATCTTGTCATGCTGGGGATCTTGGTGTTTAAATGGCAGATGAGACTTAACGTAGACATGCGCAAAGTGAAGCACATATTCGAACCTACATATTTCAATCATAAAAATAAAGTAGTTTTCTGATATTTCCTGTGTCCCTGGTTTATTATAGGGCCCTTTTACAAAGGCATGCCAAAAGTGGCCTGCAGTAGTGTGGACGCATGTTTTAGACATGTGCTGGGCCATTTCTCCACCGCATCTGGAAAAAAGGGATTATTTTAATGGGCCAGAAAATGGACATGCATCAAAATGAAAATCAGAGCACGTCCATTTTCAGCCTGAGACCTTACTGCCATTGACTTAGCGGTAAGGTCTCACGCACTACCCGGCCAATAAGCATGCAACGCCGTTTACCACCGGTAAAGAGTAGAGAGAAGAGAAACCAGAAAGAAAAGGGATTTGGAACAGCTTCCTTATTGTGAAGTTCTGAGCCTTAATGTATTTAAACTACAATTGCTTTCTTAGCAGGATTTATTTTAAACAACGGGTTAAACCAGTACACAGGTTCTCTTCACCACAGGAATCCAAAACTCAGATGAGAGTTTCCACAGAGCATGGTACAGGGATAATTCATAGCCTCTTATTAATAAGTGCAGTAGTTAGGATTCCCAATAGGTTCATAAGTATTGCCATACTGGGAAAGACCAAAGGTCCATCGAGCCCAGCATCCTGTTTCCAACAGTGGCCAATCCAGGTCACAAATACCCGGCAAGATTCCAAAAATGTACAAAACATTTTATACTGCTTATCCCAGAAATCGTGGATTTTCCCCCATTTAATAACGGTCTATGGACTTTTCCTTTAGGAAGCCGTCCAAACCTTTAAGAATTTGAGTTCCAGGTAGATATAAGCAGATTTATTTCCCAGATCTAATAAGCAAGTCCACTTCAAGGTTAGAATGTCAAGATATATGCCCACCCAGAGACTTATATAAAAATAAGTGGTACCTATACTAATTCTTTTTCATTACACAGGGGGACCTGCCAGGGTTGTGGGTTACCTCCACTATTATTCGCTATGGTAATTGAACCCTAAGCGCAATCTGTACGTCAACATCCCAATATATTTGTATTGCACAGGGGAGGGGAGGAGTATAAATTACAACTTTTTGCTGATGATGTGTTCCTTACCCGTACAGATCTTGAACAATCTTTTCATATTTAGCTGTGGAGCTGCAACTATATGGTGCCATCTCTAGTTTTAAAATTAATATGACAAATTGTAAATGTTAACTTGCCTAGGGCACTAGTGTCATCACTGCAGAGGACTTATCCGTATCGTTGGGCTCCCCACCATATACACTGTCTGGGGGTAGGTTTCACTTCTAATGTCCAGGACCTTTGTGCTACCAATTTACCAGTTAAATTGGAGTATTTGCTTGGAGATCTAGACAGGTGAGAAGGCTTAAATATTTCCTGTTTGGGAAGAATAAACGCAATTAAGATGATGCTGTTGCCCAGATTACTTTATTTATGGTCATCAGACTCAATCCCCCCAAGTCCCGCTCTTCCTTCGCACACTGAAGCACTTCACCCCCAATACTGTACCGTTCCCTCGGAATTTTGCGATCCAAGTGCATGACCTTGCATTTTTTGGGATTAAACCTTAGTTGCCAAATATCAGTCCATTCCTCCAGCCTCGCTAGGTCCTTCCTCTTGTCATTCACACCCTCCAGGGTGTCCACCCTGTTGCAGAGTTGAGTGTTATCCGCAAAGAGACAAACCTTACCAGACAAATCTTCCGCAATATCGCTCATAAAGACGTTAAAAAGAGCCAGCCCTAGGACCGATCCCTGCGGTACTCCACTGACGGCATCCTTTTCTTCAGAGCAAGCTCCATTTACCACTACCCTCTGTCTCCTACCATTCAACCAAATTTTAACCCAATCAGTTACTCTAGGTCCCATACCGAGGGCACTCAATTTATTTATCAATCGCCTGTGCGGAACCGTGTCAAAGGCTTTGCTGAAATCCAAGTATACCACATTAAGTGCCCCTCCCACATCCAACTGTTTGGTCACCCAGTTGAAGAAGACAGATTCGTCTGATACGACCTGCCACTAGTGAAGCCATGCTGCCTGGGTCCTGCATTCCATTTAGTTCAAGAAATGTCACAGTCCTCCTCTTTAGAAGCGTTTCCATTAGCTTACTCACCACCGAGGTCAGACTGATGGGTCTGTAATTCCCAACCTTCTCCTTCTGCTCTTGCTCAGAGGGACCACATCCGCCCTTCTCCAGTCCACCGGGACCACTCCAGTTTCTAAGGAAGTATTGAAGAGGTCCATCAGTGGAGCCGACAGAACTTCTCCGAGTTCCTTAAGTACCCTCGGGTGTATCCCATCAGACCCCATCGCTCTGTCTACTTTTAGTTTGGCAAGCTCCTCACGAACACAGTCCTCCGTAAACGGGTCTTGGTCTACCATACATCCATCCCCTTTAGCCTTTGTTTTCTGCAGCCCTACCCCCGGTCTTTCATTCGTGAACACAGAGCTAAAATATTTGTTAAGCAGTTCAGCTTTATCCTTATCATCTTCCACATATTTCCCTTCCTTAGCTTTGAGCCTCACAGTGCTATTATGGCACTTCCTCTTGTCACTTACATATCTGAAAAAGGTCTTATCTCCCAATTTTAATGTATTAGCTATCTTTTCCTCCATTTGTTGCTTTGCTTTCCTGATAGCTTTTCCAGCTTCTCTTCGCTTATTTAGATATTCTCTCCTGTCTTCATCTTTCTGAGTCGTCTTATAACGTGCAAAGACTAGCCTCCTTTCCCTTATCTTTTCATCTACTACATTCGAGTACCAGAGAGGCCTTCTTTTCCTCTTACTTTTATGTAATTTTCTAACATAAAGGTTAGTTGCCTTTAATATAGCTCCTTTCAGTCTTGTCCATTGCTGTTCTACATCCTTCAGCTGTTCTCATCCCGCTAACTATTAGCGAACTGTTCATTCTCTGGTGCAGCAGATTTTAGGGGGCTAATATCCTTGAAGATGGAGCATTTCTTACTGCATCATAGACCCGTAGGAGTACAACCCTCACAACATAACTTGGCGTTTCATCTGTTTATGACAGCTTGTCTGGCATTGGCAGCAGCTTGGAAGAGCTCCACGATCTCATCTTGCACACTTTACATAAATTGGATTATCTTTCCTTGATGTCTGAGTTAACAGCACTTAAGAATGGCCAGCTTTCTAAGTTTCATAAAGTTTGGGATGGTTATCGAGTATGGAGATCTAACCCACAAAATCAACAATGATGGTCTTTTGTTTTTCTCAGTCCTGCTCCCTGATGCTGTCCTGGGAGTTTCTGGTTATGGAGCGAGACCCTTTTGGGGACCATTGTGGATGGGGGGGGGGGGGGGTAAGTTGGGGATTTGAAGATTTGTTTTTTATGGTTGTTGATCGTTAGCTTGTTAAATATATTATTGGACCACCAAGCAAGTGAACCTCTCTCTTACGTTATCTGATTTATTAATGGAGGAAAAAGACTTCAGACGCTCAACATTCTCTGTTGAAATGGGTATACACAGTGAATGATTGAATGCTTGTATCCACTATTGCAGAAATTTCTTCTCGATGTGGATATTGCATGAGCTCCTCATGAGTCGGAAAAACCTCCAAAGTATAATAGCCTTTAACAAGTGTGCATATATACTTGATTACCCTTTGCCATGAAGAGAGAATACTATATTTCTTAATGTTCTACCATAGTTTAACTGGCAGCACTTATCTGAGCTGTAGTAATGACTGCGACTGGGAGCGCTCTACAGAAAACTTCTGTTTCGCTTAGTTTCTTAAGGAACGGAATCCACGGCCATAGTGAGAGCCCTAAAAAGATACATACAGCTGTAGGTTAGAGAGGGGAAGTACGGAACGCGGCGACGGAGTCTAACTATTAAACGCTTACCTATTTGTGTCCTGCCTTCCTTCTATGCAGATTCTGCCTGTATGATGGCTGCCTGCTTTTAAACAGACACCTTCAGATTTCCGCCAATCACAGGGGAGTCAAGTTCTTTAAAGGAACAGTATTAAAGTAACAGACCTTAATTAGAAACGGGAGATCTATATGAAAAACCTTTAAATAAAGGCTTTCCACTCAATTCGGTTATTAAGTCCTGAAGGGGCTAGAGATTTTAACCTATAAAAGGAGGGGTCATGACCGTAAACTCCATCAGGTTAAACAGCGCTAGATTTATAGGTTAATTGCCAATGGTTTTGAACACTATTACATGGTACAGACATGCACGTAAATAGCGCTTGATTTCTATCACTGGGCTGTAAAAACTCCAAAGAGATTTGTTTTAATTGTTTTGATTATGCTTTTAAAGATTAACCAAAATTCACTTCAAAAGGCGAAGTTGTATGCTACTTCTCTCAGCGGTATAAATTGCTAACATGAATGCAACATGAAAAAATGTAAAATAGTCTAAAACAGAATTCATTTTTTAATCTACTGCTAAAATGATCAAATTGTATTTTTTCTTTTTTTTAATTCTTTATTTATTAAATTTTACATTTATATCTATACAACATAAATGTGATGAAATACAGAAAATAAAATACAATGGAGTAAAACATTACCCTGAATATAACACAAAAAGAAATTTTTTTTTCAACATTTGTCCACAAACGTTTGGATCAAGAACTAAGAAATTCTAACATAGGGGAAAAACCCCCCCCAGTTTTATAACAATGAAGAGCGGATGGGAGATAAAAGCCCCCACAGCCGATTTTTCCAGCATAATCATCATTATGGGTTCTGTTCTAGGGATAGAGCATTCCTTTCCTTTGCTTCGATGAAATCTAATAATTTCTTGGGGCTAAAGAAAAGGTAGTTTATCAAATTCAAGGTAATACAACACTTACAAGGAAATTTCAAAATAAAAGTACCACCTAACTTTAGAACCCTAGCTTTATACATCAAAAATTCCTTTCTTTTCCTTTGAGTAGCTTGCGCCAGATCAGGTAAAACTTGAATTTTATATCCCATGAATAACTCATTTATATGCCTGAAATATGACCTTAAGATGTTATTGCGGTCAAGTTCAAGTGCGAATGTCACCAGCAATGTAGTACGTTCAGAAATAAGTTCAAGGGAGGATTCCAGGAATTCTGTCAAATTCAAATCAGTAGAAGGGGCAGCTTGAGCATTATCTTTAGGCAATGAAGATATCCCTGTGATATACTGGGTTCTCGTTATAGGAGGATATGCCTCCTCTGGAATCCCCAGTACATCCTTGAAATATTTTTTCAACATATCCAACGCATTTATTAAAGGAGACTTTGGGAAATTCAAAAATCTCAAGTTGTTCCTTCGTCCATTATTTTCAAGGTATTTAAGTTTTGTATCCTGGATATCCCGTTCCTTGACTAAAACCTCTGTGAGATTTTGTAATTTCACAATTTGTTCTTCAGTTTTTTGAGATTTAACATTCTGCTCCTGAATTTGTTCAGACATTAAGTGATTAAACTTCTTTAAATCAGTTATTTCATTTTTAAATGAAGTACTTAGCAAAAGTAAGGTATTGTTCACACCCTGAATGGCGTCCCATAAGGCATTCATAGTTACCACTGCAGGACTCTCTAATACTCCGGTACTCACGGTGCCGATCTCCAGGGCATTTAGTGCAGATCCTCGAACCGAGTCCTGCATCGGTATTCCTTTGCCCGGGGTAGAAGTACTCGCGGGTCCTCCTGCAACAGACACTGAAGAGCCGGGAGATTCCACGGCGTCCAAAGGCTGTAACCCCGCATGCAACAAATCGGCTCCGGGTCGTGGAGGTGCAGTGTGAGAGGGAGGGGTGAGCGTAACTCCCTCAATGCTGCACTCGGCCCTCAGCAGGGCCGAGTTAATCGAAGTGGGTGACTGTTCTCCGGGGATCCCAATCCCGAAATTATCCAAGGTCGTTTGGCGTGTGGAGGAAATTGATTGCGGGACCGCGGAGGTAGGAACCGCTATCTTTCCATTTCTCTTCCCCATCGCTAGGTCAGAGAAACTTCTCACTCGCCAATTCGTCGGTGAGCAATTCGGGAGCTGGTGAACCCGACTTCCGCTCACGTCGCCATCTTGATCCGAAAACCGCTCAAATTGTATTTTTTTTCTTGAAGAAATACAGGTCGTATGCCAACTGGGACTATATACAAATTTTGATATGGGATTGAATGGTAGACAAATTCATACTAAATACTGTCAAAATCAATAAACTTTTATCCATTCTAATGTATAGAGTTAGGATGTCTCCCTTACAGCTTGTCATATAAAACAAATATATATTTAAATTCTGGCATCACCTTAGTAACAGCAACACAACATAACTCCACTGCCAGATACTGTACAGAGTAACACAAAACCTTGCAAATATGCTACCCGGAAACCATGTGAAAAACAGAACCTATGAAAAGCAGATCTGCAACATTTCTAGTTGAGGCTGGTGGCAGTAATTATCATTGGGGGGTAGTGGGGAAGTTGAAATTGGGACTCTCTGGGTCTCTGCTTCCCCAGCTTGCAGGCACAGGTTGTTAGGTAAAGCACAGGTATGCTGTCTGTCAAGTTTTTGGTGACACACTGGTTGAGAATCACTGGTCTAAGACTTCCTCTCTCCTCAAATAAAGTGCTGCAGATGACAGATAATGCAGCTGCTCAGCAACTAACAGGCCACAAAAAGGTATGAGCATTTTTTATTTGGGATTCTTGCCATCTGAAGTGTTGAGTTGGCTTATGAATTTTGTTAATACTGTTTTAAAGGAGGGAGTTTATCCTAAAGAGATTGTGTCCATTGCACTCACCCCAATTCCTAAGAATATAGAAAGAGATTTAATGCAAGTGGAAAGTTTTAGACCAGTGACAAGTATTCCCTTGCTAGCTAAACTCTTGGAATTTGTCGTTAATAGTCAATTCGCCCCATTTTTAGAAGATTGGATGTTTTTACATCCAACTCAACATGGTTTCTGTTCTATGCACAGTATAGAGACAGTGTTAATTGCACTTACAACTGAAATACGGGGGGGGGGGGGGGGGGGGATCTTGGCAAGAGACAGAGACGTGGTCCTTTTACAATTTGACTTCTTGGCGGCGTTTGATGCCATGGACCATACCCTGCTACTGAATGGGACTGGGATTTGATATATCGCCTTTCTTTGGTTACAATCAAAGTGGTTTACATATTATATACAGGTTCTTATTTTGTACCTTGGGCTATGGAGGCTTATGTGACTTGCCCTGCATCACAAGAAACTGCAGTGAGTGACTGAGTGAGGTGGGAATAGGTGGATGCGTACTTAATTGGTTTACAGCCTTTTAGAGAATAGGTAGTATAGTGTTTTGAAAACTGGTGAAGCTTCTGGAGGTGTCTGAAAAAAAGAATATTTTAAAATTGTCTGTTTGATTTATAAATGTTTTCACAGATTAAATTCAGTTATGATAGATGGTTTACTTTTATTCTCAAAAAAATAGAACTTGTTTGAGAAGCTGAAAGACATGATTGCTTGATTTTCCTTCAGTTAAGGGGATGAATTTGAAAGTGTTGTGGGAACACGTCTTCTCCTTTTAGGGTGTAAGAAAAGAATGTGGAACAGCTTACCAGCTGAGATCCAGTTATTACACCCTATATTTTATTTTGAAAAGCTCTTAAAACCTACTTATTTTCATTCCAATAATGCAGTATTATTTTAGTAATTTTAAATATCTTCATATGTAAGCATGTTTCATAACGTTTCATAACAGATCTCACCTTCTACCTAAACCACATGCTTCAACATGGATCCTTTCCTATGGATAAAGGCAACATCTTACACCAATTCCCAAAGACCAGAAGAAAAAACTAAATGATATAACTAATTACCGTCCAGTGGCATCCAATCATGGGGAGGGAGGGGGTGCTGTTACACGCCATAGAGGGCCAAAGCAGAAAGCTATTGGAGGTAGGGGAGTCGAGCTGGGAAACATTAAAATCCGCTCAACTAAGTCGTCTATGCCATCTCGCAGAACTGGCAGTATATTTTTTGCATTAACTTGCCTAGTACACATCCATGCACAGCTGAAAATTTTCTCTGCTTGCTGTGGACTAACTGATGGCCTTTTTTGCATGTATTGTAATCAGGTGTGCACTGCTAATCTACCGTGAAAATTAAATCAGGTGCTGAACCCTTTGTGCATCGTTTGCGTGCTAATGCTCGCGTTGAGCCCTGTACCTGCATGCTTCAGTCTATAGTAGCTTTCTGAAAGTAAAAAGTCAATTCATAGTTCTAAGAATTTTTTAATTCATTAGCACAAATTTTCTCATACATAAAAGTGAAGAAAACACGGGAGTATGGCTTATGGAATGCTTTCCAGCCCCTCTGCATTTGTGTTTATGTACATCAATATCAATATAGTTCTTGTATCCCACATATATTTTGAGTGTAACCTGCATTGAATTATCCAACAGTTAGGCATACCTAGGAATTACAGTTAATCGTTATAGCTTACATTTTATTTATTTACTAGTAAAAAAGGCCCGCTTCTGATACAAATGAAACGGGCGCTAGCAAGGTTTTCCTCGGAGTGTGTATGTTTGAGAGTGTGTGTGAGAGTGACTGTGTGAGAGAGAGAGAGTGAATGTGCGAGTGTGTGTGTGTGTGACAGAGAGAGGGTGTGAGTTTGTGAGAGAGTGCGTGTGTGAGAATGAGAGTGTGTACGAGTGCGTATGTGAGCCACAGTGAATGTGAGAGAGTGTGTTTCACACAGATACAGTGTGTGTGAGACAGAGTGTGAGAGTGTGTGTGAGAGAGAGAGTGTGTGTGTGACAGAGATACGTCCCCCCTCCCTCTCTAGTCTCAGGACCCCTCCCCCTCTGGTCTGAGGACCCCCTCCCTCTCCCCCCCTCTCAGGTCTCTGGACCCCCTCCACTCTGGTCTCAGGATTCCATCCCTGGTCTCAGGACCCCCTCCACCCCCCCTCTCTGGTCTCAGGACCCCCTCCCAATGTTTCCCCTCTTTCTTTCTGCATCCTTCCATCCAGTGTCTCCTTTTTTTTCCGTACCCTTCCATCCAGCGTCTTCCCTCTTTCTCTCCCCATCCTTCCACCCATCTACGTTCTCTCCTGATCCTTCCACCTAATGTCTCTCTCCCCCTGCTTTTATCCAGTGTCTCTCTATCTCTCTACCCTTTTCTGTTCAGTGTCCCTTGACTCTCCACATCCTTCCAGTCTCTCCCCTTTCTCTCTGCATCCATTCATCCATCTCCCCCTTTCTCTCCCCATCCTTCCATTGTGTCTTTCTCTCCCCATCCTTCCATCTGTTTTCCCTCTTTCTCTCCCCATCCTTCCATTCGTCTACCCCCCTCTCCTGATTCTTCCATCCCGTGTCTCTCTCTCTATCCCCTTCTTTCCATCCAGGCCCGCCCACCCAACACAGGCCTGCCAAGTCTCCCATGAAACATGCGGCGCCAGCTCCCATTTCCGGCCACTGCTGCTTCTCCTGTTGAGCAGCAGCGGCCATTACAAAAACAAAAAGAGCTATTTAAAACACCAAAAATGTTTTTAAAAAGCAAGCGCGGCACCGCTCCTCCGGGGTCTACTCCAGGGGCAGTGACGTGAGAGGCGAGAGGAGCGGCTGCAGAGCCGACAGCCAATGGCTGATGGCTGCCTGCGGTGCCGCGCTTGGGGGTGGAGGGGTGAGCGATGGCGACCTCGGGGGTGGGCGTGGCGGCGAGGGTGGCAGGGGCAGGGCCCCAGGGGCGGCTTTTCCCCGGGCCCGGCCCAGTGTCTCGGCGGCCCTGTATGGAGATGTTGGTGCGTGTGGAGGAAGGGCTGAAGCTGATCCTGCAACATTCCAATGTCTCTCATTGCGGTAACCATCTCCTGACGTCAGGCAAGCAGGCTTCTACTGCAGGAGAGTGACGTCAGGAGATGGTTACGGTCGCAGGTAGCCTCATTGGAACGTTGGAGGAGCAAATTATTTTATTAGATTGATTCTTTTATCCCACATTTTGTTAAAAAAAAATTCAGTTCAATGTGGCTTACATTCATTAGAAAAGTTAGGAATTACACACATTGGAGAAACTGAGTTACGATGATTTAGAAATTGAAGATTATTATACAGCTTATATGATGTTATGATGGATGATGGAAAATACCGATGTTAATTAGAATCTTGGATGTAAACTTTATGAACAAGAAAGGTTTTAGGGATATTTGGAAGGACAGGTTGTTACTTTGTCTTATTTCTTTTGGGAGAAAGTTCCACTGGTGAGTATAGATTTGTGCCTGATGTCCTTCCAGTTAGGAAAATGCAAAATAAGATAATCTCCGTCACCTAAGATAGCATTTCGTGCTGGGACGTCTATCATGTTTATTTAGCATCTAATCGGGTGCCATTCCATAAAGTATTTTGTATATAAAGGTATAGATTTTGAAGATAGATCTCACCTTTATTGGGAGCCAGTGAAGTCTGATCAATAATGATGATTCTTTTTCAAATCTGGAAACTTTGAAAATCAGACAGGTGGCTGTATTTTGTGTAGCCTGCAATTTCTTTTAGTTAAAACATATTTTGGAGATAACATTTTTAAATGCTTCCTATATAAAATATGATTAGTTATCATTCTGAGTTCAAAAGGTAAGCTATTTCACAACTTTACTGCCTGGTAGGTAAAGGTTAACATGTAAATTTGTTTACATTTAACTATTTTGCATGCTGGAAAATGTGGTTTTATTTGATTCCTCAAATGTGCATTACTATATACATCTGAAAAACCAGAAGGTTACTCATATATTGTGGAGATTGACCACATATGATTTTAAATGCTATCATACAGATCTTAAAAATGGCATGTGCTTGCATTGGAAGCCAGCGCAACCTCACGAATAATGGTGTCACACTTTCATTTTGTTTTTTAGCTGAGTACAGTAATCTCACTGATGTATCTTGTAGTGTCTGTCTATAGTCTTTTAAACATTTTTTCTGAAGAACCTAAACACATTGCAGTAACATAATTGTGTTAAAATCAAAGCTTGTACCACTAATTTGAATTGTTCTAATGGTACTAAATTCCTAACTTGTCAAAGATGCCTCAAGGTTGAAACATCTTTCCTTATCAAGAGTGGAGGAATAGCCTAAATGTTAGTGCAGTGGCCTGAGAACCAAGGGAACTGGGTTCAATTCCCATTGTAGATTCCTGTGACTCTGGGCAAATCACTTAACCCTTCATTGCTCCAGGTACAAAATATGTATCTGTATATAATATGTAAAAACCACTTTGATTGTAACCACAGAAAGGTGGTGTATAAAATTCCAGCCTCTTTCCCTTTAAAACATTGATTTGATTTTTTTTCAAAGGATAGAACACAATCTATAGTGACTTTTAAAATTTTATGTAAGTCTCTAATGGGAAATTCACCCCATTAATAGGTAGTCACATCAGTAAAAATGATGCCTTTTCTTTATTCAATTTTACATAATGGGCTAATTACCCAATTTCCCACTATTTCCAAAGAATTTCAAACCTTATAAGAGAAGGGACCAAGAGAGTGATATCATAGTAACATAGTAGATGACGGCAGAAAAAAACCCTGCATGGTCCTTCCAGTCTGCCCAACAAGATAAACTCATATGTGCTACTTTTTGTGTATACCTTACCTTGATTTGTACCTGTCCTTTTCAGGGCACAGACCGTGTAAGTCTGCCCAGCACTATCCCCGCCTCCCAACCACCAGCCCCTCCTCCCACCACCGGCTCTGGCACAGACCGTATAAGTCTGCCCAGCACTATCACCGCCTTCCGCCACTGGCTCTGCCACCCAACCTCGGCTAAGCTCCTTAGGATCCATTCCTTCTGAGCATACATAAATGTCTTTACTCTTGTCCTATCTAATTCCTCACCCAAAGAAGACATTAATAGTAATAACATAACAACAAAGCTTATATCCTGCTCAGGCCTTACAGTTCAAAGTGATTAACAGAGACAAAAGACTGGTCAACTCCTGGAATTACAATGAGACAATCAAAAGTGTTTTAATTTTGATTGTCTCATTGTAATTCCAGGAGTGTTCATCAATTTTAAAAGTTACACAGAAGCTAAAACAAATTTCCTAAAGGTTTAATATTTTGACAGACTTCACTACTACTAATACTACTACTTAACATTTCTAAAGCGCTACTAGGGTTACACAGCGCTGTACAGTTTAACAATGAAGGACAGTCCCTGCTCAAAGGAGCTTACAATCTAATGTGCAGACAATCCAATTGGGGCAGTCTAGATTTCCTGAATAGAGGTATAATGGTTAGGTGCCGAAGGTGACATTGAAGAGGTGGGCTTTGAGCAAGGATTTGAAGATGGGCAGGTAGGGGGCTTGGCGTATGGGCTCAGGAAGTTTATTCCACGCATAGGGAGAGGCGAGGCAGAAAGGGTGGAGCCTGGAATTGGCGGTGGTGGAGAAGGGTAAAGAGAGGAGGGATTTGGGTTTCGGGTAGGAGCGTAAGGGGAGATAAGGGTAGAGAGGTAATGAGGGGCTGCAGATTGAGTGCATTTGTAGGTTAGTAGGAGAAGCTTGAACTGTATGCGGTACCTGATCGGAAGCCAGTGAAGTGACTTGAGGAGAGGGGTGATATGAGCATATCGGTCCAGGCGGAAGATAAGACGTGCAGCAGAGTTCTGAACGGATTGAAGGGGGGATAGATGGCTATGTGGGAGGCCAGTGAGGAGTAGGTTGCAGTAGTCAAGGCGAGAGGTAATGAGAGAGTGGACGAGAGTTCGGGTGGTGTGCTCAGATAGGAAAGGGCAAATTTTACTGATGTTATAGAGAAAGAAGCGACGGGTCTTGGCTATCTGCTGGATATGTGCAGAGAAGGAGAGGGAGGAGTCGAAGATGACTCCGAGGTTGCGGGCAGATGAGACGGGGAGGATGAGGGTGCCATCGACTGAGATAGAGAGTGGAGGGAGAGGAGAAGTGGGTTTGGGTGGAACAGTGGCGAACCAAGGGGGGGCGGTGTGGGCAGTCCGCCCTGGGTGCACGCCACTGGGGGGGGTGCCACGCGCCTGTTGGCTCCGAGTCCGCTCGTTCCCTCTGCGCGGAACAGGTTACTTCCTGTTCTGGGGCAGAGGGAGCAGCAGGGAGGGAACGAGCGGACTTGGAGCCAACAGGTGTGCGGCACAGGTAAAAATGCACCCCGGGGGGGGGGGGGGGGCGCATCGGCGATCCGCCCCGGGTGTCAGCCAGGCTAGGAACGCCACTGGGGTGGAAAGACAATAAGCTCTGTCTTGGCCATGTTCAGTTTCAGGTGGCGGTTGGACATCCAGGCAGCAATGTCGGATAAGCAAATGAGGCAGACTGGCTAATTATAGGTGAAATGTCTTTTCCAAGTCCAATAGCTTGAAAAGCCAAAAGATACTCAAACTTATTTTTTAATCATTTTCATACCTTTAGGAGATGGAAAGACAAAGAAATTTTCATTTCCCTTCTTAAAATTCTTCTTACCTTCCACTATTTTAAAATGAGCATAGAAATAAGCAGGTAGCAAACCATATAAAGCTTTATATTTAAAAAAACAGGACAATTTATTTATTTTATTTGTTACATTTGTATCCCACATTTTCCCACCTATTTGTAGGCTCAGTGTGGCTTACTTAGTACCGGAGAGGCCTTTGCAGGCTCAGGTGTGAACAAATACAGGGTGATGTTGTGGTAAGTTCATGTGGCACAGCCACATTAGGGAATCGGAGAACGGAAGAGTTGTGTTATGTCCATTACGTGCTTTAGTTTGGTTGTGTTGCAGAGATTTAGGCATTTAAGTTGGATCGGTAAGTTATGCCTTTTTAAACAGGTTGGTTTTTAGTGATTTCCGGAATTTTAGGTGGTTGTACGTCGTTTTCAAGGCTTTTGGTAATGCATTCCACAGTTGTGTGCTTATGTAGGGAAAAACTAGGTGCGTAAGTTGTTTTGTATTTAAGTCCTTTGCAGCTTGGGTAGTGCAGATTTAAATAAGATGTTGATTCGGATGTATTTCTAATTGATAAGTCGATCAAGTCTGTCATGTAACTTGGGGCTTCTCCATAGATGATTTTGTGAACCAGGGTGCAGATTTTGAAGGCGATGCGTTCTTTGATTGGGAGCCAGTGTAGTTTTTCGCGGAGGGGTTTTGCGCTTTCAAATCGCATTTTACCAAATATAAGCCTAGCTGCCGTGTTTTGAGCGGTCTGAAGTTTCTTTAAGGTTTGTTCTTTACATCCCGCATAAATTCCATTGCAGTTTGCGCCAAAATGAGACTACCACCAGACTAGCGTGCCTCCTGGCGGTAATTTTGGATTTGGCACATGCTCATTCTGGTGGTAGAAATAATTTTTTTTATTTTCTAATGTGCACAGCATTTCCAGCAGTAGTCGATAGTTATTGCACATGAACGGTTACTGCGCGTGTAACACGTGAGCCATTACCACTAGATCAATGGGTGGCAGTAAGGGCTCAGGCCATAAATAGGCATGCGCTAGTTTTAATTTTAGCGCATGTTCATTTCCTGGCCCATTAAAAAGATACCCTTTTTCCCAGACACGGTAAAAAATGGCCCGGCGTGCACCAAAAAACATGCGCCCACACTACCACAGGCCACTTTTTACTGCAGCTTAGTAAAAGGACCACTAACTAACTAACTAACCTACCTACCGACATGGGCATTAATGGGGAACCTTGCGGCACCTCACAAACAATATTCCATGAATCCAATAATTTACCTGTCATCTTCACTCTGAGATCTAAAGACCAAAAATCCTTCAAATCAGCTCAGTATCTTTCCAGTAATTCCTGTTTCATCAAACTTATGATCCCCAACATCAAATGTAGAAGCCAAATCAAATTGCACAGTCAGCATCTGCCTCCTAATACTTGAGATCTAACTTCTGACGCTATCAGGCTTATTTTCAAAAGAGAAGGGCACCCATCTTTTGACACAAATCGGGAGATGGGTGTCCTTCTCCCAGGGTCGCCCAAATCGGCATAATCGAAAGCCGATTTTGGGCATCCTCAACTGCTTTCCATCGCAAAGATGACCAAAGTTTATGGGGGCGTGTCGGAAGCGTAGCGAAGGCGGGACTGGCGTGCCTAACACATGGGCGTCCTCGACCGATAATGGAAAAAAGAAGGGCGTCCCTGACGAGCACTTGGGTAAGTTTACTTGGTCCAATTTTTGTTACGACCAAGCCTCAAAAAGGTGCCCGAACTGACCAAATGACCACCGGAGGGAATCGGGGATGACCTCCCCTTACTTCCCTAGTGGTCACCAACCCCCTCCCACCCTAAAAAAAACTTTTTAAATATTTTTTTGCCAGCCTCAAATGTCATACCCAGCTCCATCACAGCAGTTTTAGTGGGTGCAGTTACACTTGTAGTGGTAAATGTGAGCCCTTCAAAACCCACCAGAAACTCACTGTACCCACATTTAGGTGCCCCCCTTCACCCCTTAGGGCTACAGTAGTGGTGTATAGTTGTGGGGAGTGCGTTTTGGAGGGCTCAGCACACAAGGTAAGGGAGCTGTGCGCCTGAGAGCAATTTGTGAAGTCCACTGTAGTGCCCCCTAGGGTGCCCCGGTTGGTGTCCTGGCATGTCAGGGGGACCAGCGCACTACAAATGCTGACTCCTCCCATGACCAAATGGCTTGGATTTGTTCGTTTCTGAGATGGGCATCCTTGGTTTCCAT
This sequence comes from Microcaecilia unicolor, assembly GCF_901765095.1. Lineage (NCBI taxonomy): Eukaryota > Metazoa > Chordata > Amphibia > Gymnophiona > Siphonopidae > Microcaecilia > Microcaecilia unicolor. Next base: position 146,103,337 of record NC_044040.1, read on the forward strand.
TATCGCAGAAAATCGGCGACAACCATTTCTAAGGTCGACCTAAATGTTGAGGTTTGGGCGTCCCCGACCGTATTATCGAAACGAAAGATTGCCGCCCATCTTGTTTCGATAATACAGGTTTCCTGACTCAGAAGCTTAGCCGAAATTGGGTGGCGGAGCAGGTGGGGGAAGAGAGGTTGGTGGTTGGGAGGCGAGGATAGTGGAGGGCAGACTTATACAGTCTGTGCCAGAGCCGGTGATGGGAGGCGGGACTGGTGGTTGGGAGGCGGGAAATACTGCTGGGCAGACTTGTACGGTCTGTGCCCTGAAAAAGGCAGGTACAAATCAAGGTAAGGTATACACATATGAGTTTATCTTGTTGGGCAGACTGGATGGACCATGCAGGTCTTTTTCTGCCGTCATCTACTATGTTACTATGTTATGTTACTATGTCCTCAGGAAAACTTGGGCACCCCTTTCGATTATGTCCCTCTAAGGTTCCCAAAACTGTTTCTGAATTAAACTCCTTTTTTTTTTTAAGCCATCTGGGACTTATGTAGAACATTATGTATTTCCAGATATTGCAAAAGTTGTTTTGCAACCATACCTTCCATTATTGTTATGAAGAAGGGAATGGAAGCAACTGGTCGATTGTTTGAAATCTGAGACAATTTTTCTTTCGGCTTCATTGCTATAGGAGTCAGTAGTATTTCTCCTACTTATCAAGGAAACCTTCCTGATGAAAACCCTTTCTCCATCCAGCCCATTAGTTAACATACAAATTCCAAGAATGGATTCCTTATTAGATACGAGACAAATACCCAGTATATAGTGGGATGTAGAATATTTCCTGATCAAAACAATCACTTCATCTTACTGTATTGCAGTAGATATTGCTGTGCTTTTCTGCACCTAGGAGGCTAAACACACAGCAACCAGTGGCATACTATAAGGTTCAGTCACTATATGTCACCATATACAGCGTCTATTTATTTATTTATTGCATTTGTTTCCCACATTTTCCCACCTATTTGCAGGCTCAATGTGGCTTACAATACATCATGGGTAGTGGAAATATAATAGAAAATAGACAATTAGTGTTACAGAAAAATTTTGGCAACATGATAATGATAAGACATGATAGTAGTATAACAAGCAGATATTATAAGACATTACTAACTATGTGTGGAGGAGTTATGTATATTCACATTGGTTGATCTTTGTAGTAAGCCTAGTTAAAGAGATGGGTCTTCAATAGTTTGCGGAAGTTCATTAGTTCGTAGATCATTTTTAAGTTGCGCGGCAATGCGTTCCATAGCTGTGTGCTTAAGTAGGTGATGTTTGAAGCGTGCATTAATTTGTATTTTAGACCTTTGCAATTAGGAAAGTGCAGATCAAGGATTGTGCGGGATGATCTTTTGGCATTCCTGGCAGGTAAGTCTATTAGGTCTGACATGTAGGCTGGTGCATCTCCATGAATGATTTTGTGAACTAGGGAGCAAATTTTGAACGTGATACATTCTTTGAGTGGGAGTCAGTGTAGTTTTTCTCGTAGGGGCTTAGCACTTTCATATTTTGTTTTGCCGAATATGAGTCTTGCTGTGGTGTTCTGGGCTGTCTGAAGTTTCTTGATTATTTGCTCTTTACAGCTGGCGTAGAGTGCGTTGCAGTAATCTAGATGACTGAGCACCATTGATTGTACCAGGTTACGGAAAACATTCCTTGGGAAGAAAGGTCTTACTGTTTTTAATTTCCACATTGAGTGGAACATCTTCTTGGTTGTGTTTTTCGCGTGGCTTTCGAGTGTTAGGTGTCGATCGATGGTAATGCCAAGAATTTTTGGGGTGTCCTAAATAGGAAGGTTCAGATTTGGTGTGTTAATGGCTGTGAATTTGTTCTTGTTATGTTGAGAGGTGAGTATTAGGCATTGGGTTTTTTCTGCATTAAGTTTCAATCGAAAAGCATCCTCCCATGAATGCATGATATGGAGACTTTGGTTGATGTCGTTGGAAATTTCCTTTAGATCTTGTTTAAATGGGATGTAGATTGTTACGTTGTCTGCGTATATGTATGGGTTAAGGTTTTGGTTTGATAATAGTTTGGCTAAGGGTATCATTATTAAGTTGGATAAGGTCAGCTAGAGGGGGATCCCTGTGGGACTCCGCATTCAGGTATCCATGTGGCTGAAGTAGTCGTTAGATGTCACTTGGTATGATCGTGTGGTTAGGAATCCCTTGAACCAACTGAGAACGTTACCTCCAATTCTGAAGTACTCAAGGATATGTAGTAGTATTCCATGATCAACCATGTCGAAAGCGCTTGACATGTCAAATTGTAGAAGTAGTATATTCTTTCCTGTTGCAATCATTTGTTTGAATTTAGTCATGAGGGTAACTAGTACTGTTTCAGTACTGTGCTTAGACCAAAATCCTGACTGGGAATCGTGGAGTATTGAGAATTTGTTTAAATAGTTTGTGAGTTGTTTGGTCACCAACCCTTCTGTTAGTTTGGTTATTAATGGAATGGATGCTACTGGCCTGTAGTTGGTTAGTTCACTGGCGCTTTTCTTTGCGTCTTTGGGTATGGGGGTGAGTAGAATGTTTCCTTTCTCCTTCGGGAAGAGTCCATTTTGTAACATGTAGTTCAAGTGTTTCGTTATGTCTGTTATAAATTGTTGAGGAGCTGATGTCATAAGGTTGTTTGGACATATGTCTAGTTTGCAGTGAGATTTGGCAAATCTTTTGAGCGTTTGGGAGATGATATCTTCTGGTAGTGTCTCAAAGTTGGTCCAGGTTCTGTCTGCTGGGTAAATGCCAGGGTCTGGGTCTAGACAGTCAAGGAGGTCAACATAGTCGATGGTACTGACAGATATCTTAGTCGTAGTTGTACGATTTTCTCGTTGAAGTATCTCGCGAGATTGTCTGCTCCTGGTGCATCTTTACTGTTGGTTGTGATTGGTGTAATATCTATTAGTTTATTCACGAGTTGGAAGAGTTTATGTGTGTCCTTAAAGTTTGGTCCAATTACAGTTTTGTAATATAATCTTTTAGTTTGTCTTATGGTATATTTGTATTTTCTTTGGAGTTGTTTCCAGGTGTTAAGTGTGGGTTCGTCTTTCTTTTTATTCCATGCTCGTTCTAACCTTCTAACTTGTGTTTTAAGTTTTTTCAGCTCTTCGTTGAACCATGGTATAGAATTCTTTCTATGTGAGGTTCTGGTTTGGATTGGAGCTATATTGTCTAATATGGATCTGCATCTGTCATCCCATTCTAAGAGGAATTGGATTGTATCTACTTTTATTGTCCATTCGTTGTGGTAGATCTGTTGCCAGAATATTACCGGGTCTATTTTTCCTCTCGTGGTGTAGGTTTTCCGTTCTTGTTTATTCGGCCAGTCTTTCGTACGCCATTGGAGGGAGATGTTTGCTTTATAATGATCGGACCACGGTGCGGGTGTTCATTTTGTGTCTGTTAGTATAAGGTTTGAGTCTGGATCAAATTTGTGTGTGACAATGTCTAGTGTGTGTCCTTTGATGTGAGTTGGCTGCATGTTTGTCCTGTGAAGATCCCATAGTTGTGGGAACTCTTCGCATTCTTGGAATTCTTTGCATTCTTCGCATTCTTAAGAAAGCTATTTGGTTCAATCACTAGGTTTCACAATAGAATTTAAAATAACAAGAACAGCAATAACAAAAATGTAATACAGTAGAGTCTCGCTTATCTGACCTTCCAGTTTATCTGGCACACCTTCGCTGATGTCACAGCCTCCATTGGTGAGATGAGCACATCTTTCTCTTTCCTGGCGTTATGTTCAGTCGAAAGGCGGCAGTGCAAGGTAAGGTTCTTGGGCACATTAAGGGACCCTTTACTAAGCTGAACTATATAGGTGGCCTGCATTATGATTAGCTCTTGGGTTTTCCCCTGCGCTGAGGCCACTTTTAGCATGACTATAAAATGGCCGCATTTCCATTTTTCCTAATAATGACCAGGTGCTAATTTGCCTATGAGCCCTTACTGACACCTATTTAGTAGGCGGAAAGAGCTCATGCTCTAACCATGTGCTAAATCGATTGGTGTGCGGCAGTGTAACTGCGCTAACCAATTAGCATTGGGTTCACCTACTCTCCACCCTCAAACACTCCCCAACGCTAAAAAATACAAAGTGTGTGCAGATGCCTGAACTTCCGCAGGGTGCTTGAGCATGCCCTGCAGTAGCGCATTTTGGTGCGTGGGAAACACCCGTTAGTGCTTACCGCCACTTAGTAACAGGTCCCCTAAGTTTGTATTACTACTACTACTACTACTTAACATTTCTAAAGCGCTACTAGGGTTACGCAGCGCTGTACAGTTTAACAAAGAAGGACAGTCCCTTCTCAAAGGAGCTTACAATCTAATGGACAAAATGTGCAGACAATCCAATTGGGGCAGTCTAGATTTCCTGAATAGAGGTATAAAGGTTAGGTGCCGAAGGCGACATTGAAGAGGTGGTGGGCTTTGAGCAAGGATTTGAAGCTGGGCAGGGAGGGGGCTTGGCTTATTAAACTCTTACTACTGTTTCCTCTTTTATTTTTACTTTTTATTATTCTTAGATCACTTTTCAGGTAACAGTGAGAGAGCTGTACCTGTTACCCTGCTTTTTCTGTAATGGAAAGTCAAAAAAGAAAAAAAGTTGTACTGTCTATAGAGCAAAAACACGAAGCTTTAAAAAGAACAAACAAGGGTGAGTCCATGCAAAAAATTGGAACTAAGCTTGTAGTGGGGATAACAACTGTTAGCGACTGGAAAAGGCAATGAAGCGAGCTAGAGAAACAGGGCTCCAATCATGCCTCCTAATTATGGATTATACACTAGGAAAACTATGAAAAAATACAAATATGAGAAAAAAGCTTTGTTCCTGTGGTTCACATCAAAAAGACAAAGGCATGCCAATATTGGGCATATATTGCAAGAGAAAGCTCTGTTTTTTTTAAAGGAATTTAATGAAGGTGTCCCTGAATTCACTTCTAGTGTAGGTTGGCTTGATTGCTGCAAAGAAAGATAAGACAGTTCAATATTTCTGGGGAAAAACTGTCAGCAGATTCTGAGGAATTTGTAGGATTAAAAAAAAAATGTCATTGTCTTATGTAAAAAGAAGGCATTATCAAGGGAGCAGACATATAATTATGATGAAACTGGATTAAATTTTAAAATGTTGCCAGCACAAACTCTAGCTTCAGGTCCTGGTTATAAACGAGGTAAAGAAAGAGTGACTATTCTGCCTAATAGTAATGCAACTAGTAAACACAACTCACATTTATTGGAAAGTTGAAAAAAAAACCCCAAGGCCTTTTAAAAATCTGAATCTAGCTACACTTCCTGTTTCTTATAAGAACCAGAAAGTGTCTGGATGGACACAAACATTTTCCATAGCTGGGTTTCTGAATTTGTTCCATGTGTAGAAAGGTTTTTTAAATTGCTAAACCTACCTAGGAAAGCAATCATTCTCATTGATAATGTGCCATCTCATCCTAATGAGGATGAACTGAGGAGTGCTAACAGAGTGATTTTTCTTCCTCTCCGTATCACATCATTGTGTCAGCCAGTGAACCAAGGAGTATTTGAAACATTAAAGAAAATGTTTAACCGTAAACTATTACCAATACTTGTTTGTGCATTGGATGATGGCAAAGGAATGTTAGAAATGCTTGAAGATGTTATTTACTGGATCGCTCAGTGATGGGATGCAATTGAACCACAAACCCTAGCAAGATCATGAAGAAAGTTACTTTCTGAAGAAGGGAATGGACAAGGAGATGACACTGAACATGAAGTGGCTAAGGAAGATGATGATAATATCCTTCCTTTGTTTCAAGAAACACTAGGCTGTGAGAATGCTAGTGAAGATGACATAAAGGAATAGAAGCAGAAAGACGAACAAGAACAACTAGCTGACAGTGATGTGATTGCTAAGGTGAATGGGAGTGAGAGTGATGATGATGAAGACAACTGCACTGAGCCTGCACATGGACTAGATAAAGCTGAGAAAATTAGTAATAGTGAAGGGGTCAAGGCCCTCCAGGCAGCAGTGGCTTACCTGGAACAACCAGAGGGAAGTGACTGTTACTGATGTTACGTTATTGAGATGCTAAAGCGACCGCGCCACAAGGAAAAGAAGTACAATTGGAAAACAAACCTTAATTACAAAATTTTTAAAATAACTTTTGGTTCTAATTTGTTTTAATTAAAATAGTTTCTAATTAATGTTATTTCTAATTGTTGTTGTGCTTGAGAACATAACATACGTATTGCCATACTGGGACAGACCGAAGGTCCATCAAGCCCTGTTTCCAACAGTGGCCAATCCAGGTTACAAGTACCTGGCAAGATCCCAAAACAGTACAATACATTTGAGGCTGCTTATCCTGGAAATAAGCAGTGGATTTTACTCAAGTCCATTTTAATAATGGCTTAGTAGCCTAGTGGTTAGTGCAGCAGATTTTGATCCTGGGGAACTGGGTTCGATTCCCACTGCAGCTCCTTGTGACTCTGGGTGAGTCACTTAACCCTCCATTACCCCAGGTACAAGTTAGAACCTGTATATACTATATAAACCACTTTGAAAGTAGTTGCAAAAACCACAGAAAGGCGGTATATCAAGTCCCATTTCCCTTTCCCCTTATGGACTTTTCTTTTAGGAAGCTGTCCAAATCTTTTTTTTTAAACCCCGCTATACTAGCTGCTTTTACTACATTCTCTGGCAATGAATTTCAGAGTTTAATTACATTTTGAGTGAAGAAATATTTTCTCCGATTCATTTTAAATTTAGTACTTTGTAGCTTCATTGTATGTCCCCTAGGCCTAGTATTTTTGGAAAGAGTAAACAAGTGATTCACGTCTACTCATTCCACTCCACTCCATTCATTATTTTATAGGCCTCTATCATATCTCCCTTCAGCCGTTTTTTCTCCAAGCTGAAGAGCCCTAGCCACTTTAGCCTTTTGTTATAGGGAAGTCGTCCCATCCTCATCATTTTTGTTGCCCTTCTCTGTACCTTTTCTAATTTCACTATATCTTTTTTTGAGATGCGCTGACCAGAATTGCACACAATATTCGAGGTACAGTTGCACCATAGAGCATTATAACGTCCTCATTTTTGTTTTCCATTCCTTTCCTAATAATAGCTAATATTTTATTTGCTTTCTTAGCCGCTGCACACTGATCAGAAGGTTCAACGTATCATCAACGATGACGCCTAGATCCCTTTCTTGGTCGGTGACTCCTAACGTGGAACATTGCATTATGTAGCTATAATTTGGGTTCCTCTTTCCCACATTCATCACTTTGCACTTGCTCACATTAAACATCATCTGCCATTTGGACGGCCATTCTCCCAGTCTTGTAAGATTCCCTTGTAATTTTTCACAATCCTCTTGCAATTTAACAACTTTGAATAACTTTGTGTCGTTAGCAAATTTAATTACCTCACTAGCTACTCCCATCTCTAGATCATTTATAAATGTTAAAAAGCAGCTGTCCCAACACAGACCCCTGGGGAACCCCACTAACTACCCTTCTCCACTGAGAATATTGACCATTTAACCCTACTCTCTTTTCTATCTTTTAACCGGTTTTTAATCCACAGTAGAACACTACCTGCTATCCCATTCCTCTGGAGTCTTTCATGAGGTACTTTGTCAAATGCCTTTTGAAAATCCAGATACATAATGTCGACCGGCTCAGCTTTATCCACATATTTGTTTACCCCTTCAAAGAAATGTAATAGATTGGTGAGGCAAGATTTCTCGTCACTAAATCCATGTTGGCTTTGTCATACTTTTGAATATGCTCTGTAATTTTGTCCTTTATAATAGTCTCTACCATTTTGCTTGAATTAAAGTACAGTATGCAGTTTTAGTTTTATTTATGAATGTACAGTATTACTCAGTTTTTGTTACAATATAAGCACATATATAATAGTTTTTTAGCAGATTGCTGGAGGGTATTAATAAACAAGATTTGAAACATACATTCTACATGCCTTTCATTTAGGCCTCGTCCACTTTTTATGTATTGTCTGACTTCGATATCTGACAACCTGTCAGTCCCATTTTCATTGGATAATTGAGAGACTACTGTACATACCTGAATCACTAAGTACTAACCTAGCAAGTAGTGTGGCATGCATAGTGTGACTGATGGAATTATTTACAACCCCCGAGTGTGGTGCATAAAGCATGTATAGCATGCCTGATGGAATTATTTACAACCCCTCTTTATGTGTATTTGTCAGTGTTTTGTGTGTATCTATCTATGTTGGCTGTCTGTGTATCTGTGACCTGGAGAGGGGAAGGCTAGGCAGTAGGTGTATCAGTTTCTTTGCTGCAGAATCTGGAATTCCTTCTTCCACAGAAATGCATTGGCTCATTTGGTGGGGGTGGGGGGGGGGGGGAGAATTTTTGGTCATGTTTGGTTACATTTTCATAAGGAGGGAGAAGTGGCTAATGTTTAGTGCAGTGGGCTTTGATCCTAGCAACCTGGGTTCGATTCCCACTGCAGTTCCTTGTGCAAGTCACTTAACCCTTTATTTCCCCAGGTACAAAAACTTAGATTATGAGCCCTCTAGGGACAGAGAAAGTACCTGCATATAATGTGTACAGCGCTGCGTACGTCTAGCAGCGCTGTAAAAATGATTAGTAGTAGTAGTAGCAGGGCTTTTTTTTGTACCGGTGCAGCGTACCAGCACCATTTTCCCCTCCAGCGAGTCCTGCACCCGTCCTTTTACTCCTCTACTTACTAGTACATAGGACGCGGCAGCGCGAACGGTGCAGGCAGCGATTGAGAAAGGCTGGCAGCGTCAGAGCTTCCCTCTGCGAGTCCCGCCTATGTTGTTTCAACTTCTTGTTTCTGCATAGGCGGGACTCGCAGAGCCTCTCTCAATCGCTTCACCGTTTGCGCCAGGGGCGTAGCCAGAAACCCAATTTTGGGTGGGCCTGGGCCCAAGGTGGGTGGGCAGAAGAACTCTGCCGTGTCCCACAAGTAATTTAGTCTCTCCCTCTCCCACCTGCATGCCATATGGTCTCTCAAACCCCCCCCCCCCCTCACATACCTTCTAAATAGCAGATTTTCATCGGCAGCGAGCAGCAGCTAATACACTCTGCTCATGTTAGCCCCACAGCCTTCCCTCTGATGCAACTTCCTGTTTCTGCATAGGTGGGACTACATCAGAGGGAAGCAGTATGTGTCAGTCGCTGCTCGCTGCAGGTGAAGATCTGTTATTTACAAGGTATGCAGGAGAGACAGTTGTTGGGAGTTTTCAGCTGGTGGGGCTTGGGGATCCCTTCCAGCCACATCATAGGTGTGCTGCTACTGGGTGGGCCTGAACCTAAAGTGGGTGGGCCTGGGCCCACCCAGGCCCACCCTTGGCTATGCCACTGGTTCGCGCTGCTGAGTCTGATGCTGGCAGCCTTTCTATTGCTTCGCTGGCAGGCAGTGGAGAAGGAGGATGGGCTGGGGGAAGAAGAATCGCTGGACATAGGAGAGGGGAGGGCAGGGGAGAGAGGAGAATCGCTGGACATCATGGGAAGGGAGGGCAGGGAAGAGAGAATTGCTGGACATTGATGGGAGGGGAGGGCAGGGAAGAGAGAATTGCTGGACATCGAGGGGAGGGCAGGGAAGAGAGAATTGCTGGACATCGATGGGAGGGGAGGGCAGGGATGAGAGAATTGCTGGACATGGAGGAGAGAGAGGAGAATCGCTGGACATGGAGGGGAGGGCAGGGAAGAGAGAATTGCTGGACATCGATGGAAGGGTAGGGGAGAGAGGAGAATCGCTGGACATGGATGGGAGGGGGAGGGCAGGGAAGAGAGAATTGCTGGACATGGATGGGAGGAGAGAGAGGAGAATCGCTGGACATGGATGGGAGGGCAGGGGAGAGAGGAGAATTGCTGGACATGGATGGGAGGGGAGGGCAGGGGAGAGAGGAGAATTGCTGGACATGGATGGGAGGAGAGGGCAGGGGAGAGAGGAGAATCGCTGGACATGGATGGGATGGGAGGGGAGGACAGGGAAGAGAGGAGACATGCTGGACATGGGTGGGAGGGGAGGGCAGGGGAGAGAGGAGAATCGCTGGACATGGATGGCAGGGGAGGACATGGGGCAGAGAAATCACTGGACATGGATGACAGGGGAGGACAGGGGGCAGAGAAGAATCGCTGGACATGGATGGGAGGGAAGGGGAAGGAGGGGACATACTGGACATGGATGGGAGGTGAGGTCAGGGAAGAGAGATTTGCTGGACATGGATGGAAGGGGAGGGCAGGGCAGAGAGGAGAATCGTTGGACATGGATGAGAGGGGAGGCAGGGCAGAGAGGAGAATCGGACATGGATGGGAGGGGAGGGCAGGGGAGAGAGGAGAATTGCTGGACATGGATGGGAGGAGAGGGCAGGGGAGAGAGGAGAATCGCTGGACATGGATGGGATGGGAGGGGAGGACAGGGAAGAGAGGAGACATGCTGGACATGGGTGGGAGGGGAGGGCAGGGGAGAGAGGAGAATCGCTGGACATGGATGGCAGGGGAGGACATGGGGCAGAGAAATCACTGGACATGGATGACAGGGGAGGACAGGGGGCAGAGAAGAATCGCTGGACATGGATGGGAGGGAAGGGGAAGGAGGGGACATACTGGACATGGATGGGAGGTGAGGTCAGGGAAGAGAGATTTGCTGGACATGGATGGAAGGGGAGGGCAGGGCAGAGAGGAGAATCGTTGGACATGGATGAGAGGGGAGGCAGGGCAGAGAGGAGAATCGTTGGACATGGATGAGAGGGGAGGGGAGGGAAGGGGAGAGAGGAGAATCGCTGGATATGTGAGGGGAGGGCAGGGGAGAGAGGAGACATGCTGGACATGGATGGAGGGCAGGGAAGACAGGAGAAATGCTGGAAATGGATAGAGAGGAGAGCGGGAGATAGAGGAGCATTGCTGGACATGGATGGATGAAGGGGTTGGCGGGGAGAGAGGAGAAATGCTGGATGGAGGAGAGGGAATTGCTGAACATAGATGGATACAGGGGAGGGAAGAGAGGAGAAATCCTGGACATGGATGCAGGAGAGGAAAGAAAAAAGAAGATGCACATGGATGAAGATGAGGGAAAGGGAACAGAGGAGAAAAAGTGCACATGGATAGAGAAAATAGGCAAAAGCTGGATCCACGTTATACCTCCTTCATTCAATTCCACGGAGGAGGACCCAGCTTTTACTTATGGATGTATGGCAAGAAATGAAGAAGAAAGGAAGAAAGTAAAGAAATAAATGGAAAGGAAGCCCTGGAAACGGAGTTAAGGGAACAGATAGAGAGCTGCAGAGTCAGAGACTGAGACCAATATGGATAGAAAAACAAAGTCACCAGACAACAAAGGTAGGCAGTAATCATTTTAGTTTCATTTTAGTGTTTGGAATATGTCTAATTTGAGAATTTACATCTGCTGTCGTATTTTGCACTGGGTATACTGGAGCTGTAATAGCTTACAGAAATTATTTATAATTTAAAAAATCACGTTATTTTTTTCTCCTATACTAGTATAATATTTTCAATGATGTCTGTTTATATGTGCCATGGCTAGTATAAGGGGTGTGGCTAATGTGGGTGTGGCTATCATAGGGGTGGAGCCATATGTGGTGACCCTGCCCATAATGATTACCGGCACCTTTTTTTCTACAAAAAAAGCACTGAGTAGTAGCAGTAGTAGGTATAGAGTTATTTTGCACCCAGAGAGGCGTTTTTGATTCCTTATGTATAACAGTTTTTTGACCATTTTGTTGGGCTGGAAATAATAATTGCCATGAATTTAAAGTTGAAAACAGATGATGTTAAAGAAATGATGACAAAGGTATGTAGACGCTGATGGAAATTCATCTGAAAACTTCTAGACTGTTACCCATACATCCTGAAATTAAGAAAAAAACTTAATAACAAGGAATAGATAAATTCAGTTAATAGACTACATACGTTGTAAAATTTATGACGGAAAAGGTGTCAAGCTTTAAGTGTCTTAGTTGCCCTTTAGTTGATTGGGCAATAATCTGCTTATCTGACCATTATCTTTATATTCATGCTACACCTTTTTAGTACAAAGGGCAACCCAAAGCAGCTTACAAGTTTAACAAATCAAATACATAATTTACTGTAAAATAAGCATATATAATATATATCCACTACAATTTCAGTCTTGCCAGTAGAAACATCTCCCAGTGTTGAAGATTACATGAGTCATAACCTTTGAAGTAAATAATCTGTTTCAACCTTCTATATCTTCTACATATAGACTGAAGACCATAGGATCAGAAGTTTGTGCCCCATGACACTATCCCCAGTTTTGATCTTGCTTAATTGTGGGATTTATAGCTGATTCTATTTGTGATTATATTTCTTTTTCTGCTTAAAAAAAGGCATCCATTGTAGCTCAAGAAGAACTCTTTGGCTTAAGCTCTGATTGGCAGATTTTTCCTCTAAATCACCTTTAATATTGTCTCTGTAGAGGAGCTATCCAGTATGTTGCAGGTTCCAAGGCAGTCCAGTTTTTACCGGAATGTGCCAAAGAAATTTGATTTTTTTTTTTATTAAGACAAAAAATGATTCTGTTCTGTATAACAGACTTATCTGCTGAACAGCCTCAGACTGATTCCTAAGGTAGTTGACTGGGTTACAAATTAGTTGTGGTAGGCAGCAGAGGGGTAGTGGCAAATGGAGGTCACATCAAAGAAAAATTGGTGATCAGTGGGTTCCTGAAGGATCTTTTCCGGGGCCAGTTCTGTTCATTTTCTTAATGCATGGTATTGCAGAGGAATTAGGAAAAGTTTTTCTTTTTGTATATGATACTAAGATCTGGAGCACAGTGAAAGGAGTAGACAGAACAAGGAGTGATCTAATAAAAGGTTAGATTGGTCAAATGCATGTCAGTTAAATTTTAGTGCAAAAAGATTGTCATACATAACAGCTAATAAATAAATAAAGCTTTTAGATGTTTAAAAGAGAGTACTTCATGGGTGTGAGATACTGATATACACCAAACAGGAGAGAGATGGTGGTCATGTGATGGCAGCTGGAGCTACTTAATCCAACGATCAGTAATCTATCAAATGCACCATATAAATAAAAAGCTCATATTATTGTAGATAGATGGGGAGAAAAGCTATTCATATTCATGGCAAGATGGGAAGGTTGCTTTCTGTATTTAAATATTGGGAAATCTTAAGAAGTAAAATTAATGAATTTACTGTTGTCATTGTGTGATTTTAACAAAATATAGAGAGAGATTGGAGGAAGCTGACTTGGCTGTGCATTAGAAACCAAGGTTATACATCTGGTCAGAGGAATTGTAGGGTGAGAATCAAAAGCTAATAAGTCAAATGGCGACATATATTGATGGCTAGGAAATCCCAACATCCTTTTTGATTGAAAGAGCACACAGAACTTCTCCATTCGCCTCTCTACTGGTTGCGCTGCTGAGGCTGATACCTGCAAGAGTTTTAAATTGAGATGAGGTAAAATTTCATGCACTGGCCAGACAGCAAGGCTAGTTATTCCACAACCCAGTTTAAGAGGTGCCATACTCAGTTTTTCTACAAAGATGCAGAAAAAGAGGCAAACATTTGGGGGTGTTGAAAAGCAGCTGAAAAATCCAAAATGTAAATATACCATCTTATTTCCTGCTTTCACTGCTTCAGAAGATACCATTAGCTTGGTTGAATCACAGGTGAATATAAATTCTACAGAAAAAAAATTGCTTCTGAGCAGTTTGGATCATAAAAAGCACTTGGTGGCTGGCATGGCTTTCCTGCATAAATTTGGGAAGTAAAACATTTCTTTATCATTTAACTGTATTAAAAAAAAGGACTGGAAAAATACACACAGAGGAGGATGGAATATATAAGAGAAACGCTACCATCATAGTACACTTTAACTGTATTTATAATTTATAACCATCCCAGTTAATTATGGTTCACTATACCTGGATTTAAAACCACCTTAATATTACTTTGAAAAGCAGTATAACAAATGCAACAAATATATTGATTTTTTACAGGAGCCCCATTTAGATCAGATTGAATGCAGAAAATAAATAATTGAGAAAAGCACGCAAAGCATGGCTCATAGAATTCTTTCTGATTCTGATCCCTCTGCATGTGTGTGTGTGTATATATATCTCAGTTTTGTATGTTTATATGTTTGCAGTGTTCTCCCCAGGACCTTTCGAATGGGTACACCATGTGGCTGATTTTACTGACCACTCGACTAATTTAACAGAAAATGTTATAATATTGCACAGTATTCCCCTGCTCCCACCTGTCTACTCCTTCATGACACCCAGCTGGCAAACATTTCTGGGGAGAACCAATCTAATCTAATCATCACATTTTCTTATGGAATAGAGCCCGAAGTGGTTTAAAAAAAATCATACAATTTAAGTAACAAAACGCCGAATTATCAAATCAAATTCCCCTGTTCAACATGGGAATTAGCACACACCAACAGTTAAGGCACAGCGATTCCCAGTTAAACAGCTAATGCAGTACTGTATATTAAACTCCTTGGTGATTTCTGACATCCTACCATGCTGTCCTGTGGGAGACAGGGAGATTTTCAGGCCTTTGACTTTTTTTTTAAATTATTGAGCTCCAGTTTTGAGCTCCCAGTGTTGAAGATTACATGAGTCATAACTTTTGAAGTAAATAATCTGTTTCAACCTTCTATATCTTCTGCATATAGACTGAAGACCATAGGATCAGAAGTTTGTGCTCCATAACACTATCCCCAGTTTTGATCTTGCTTAATTGTGGGATTTATAGCTGATTCTATTTGTGATTATATTTCTTTTTCTGCTTAAAAAAAGGCATCCTTTGTAGCTCAAGAAGAACTCTTTGGCTGAAACTCTGATTGGCAGATTTTTCCTCTAAATCACCTTTAATATTGTCTCTGTAGAGGAGCTATCCAGTATGTTGCAGGTTCCAAGGCAGTCCAGTTTTTCAGCTGTTTTTTTTTTTTTTGCCAGGTTTTGTCTTCAGGTTTCCTACTAACGTTATTCTGGTCTTAATAAAACAAATAGCTTTTGTATAGGGCCAGTGCAGCAGTGGGAGATCCTTGTGGTTGGCTGGCTGGCTGGCTGGCTCCATACCCTCATTTGCCTTTGGGCTGTCCCATATACTGACACACCCGCCACAGATAGTACCCAGAGCACAGTTTCTCCGCCCCGGCCCTGAGGGGGACTTTGTCTCAGTCAGCAATGAGGAAAAGGAACTCCTCCAAGACTCAGCACAGTTTACCTCTGGCACAGAAGCCACACAGAGTTATTTAAAGTTCCAGCCATCCCATTTCCTGTAGCGTCTCTTCCTTTCAGGGATTGTATTTGTACTGAAGTTTTCTGCCAACAAACTCGGCAACAGTTTGGAGGCAGGGAAACAGAGGATTTTGTCTCTGCTGTTACTTTGCTGGGGGATTCTACATGAAGCATTGTCCAAGGTAAAATCTATTTAATCAGGGGAGAAAACGTGAATGATATAAATAGGCAGACTCACACAGGGTGCTTGAGGGACTGTAGGAGCAGCGGATGTTGTGTGTGTAGGGGGGGGGGGGGGGGCTCTGTCAAGAAATGTTCATCTTTTCTGTGTTGAAGAGCTCTGGTGAAGAGGGGGATGAAGACAGTGAGAGATTTAGAGGTTTGATTTTGTAACAGACAGGCTTTTCCTATGTGTGTTGATTGACGCTGAAGGCAGTGAGTTTTGTGGGGCACTCTCTTTGTCAAAAATAGATTTGCTTCGTGTGTGTTGAATGCCTGAAGAGGAAGGAAATGATGTTAGTCTCTGTATGTCACAGGCTAGCTAGCACTTTATGTACTGAGACTCAGGAAACAATGATTGGGGGGGGGGGGGGGGGGGGGAGATGATTCCTACCATAAAGACAGGCTGTCACTGGGGTGGTGGGGGGGAGGTGATTCTTACCATAAAGATAGGCTGTCTCTGGGGATAGGGGAGGTGATTCTTACTGTAAAGATAGGCAGTCACTGGGGTGGGGGAAGCATAAGAGTCACAATTTCATAAAACCTTCCCAAACATCATTTGTGACGATGTAGCACATTTTCAAAAAGGAAGCTGTGCAAGCAGCTCCCTTTTGAAAATTGCTCACAGGTGCAAAGTATCAGTGGAATTTGTACCTGTTTTTTCTGGAGGCCAAATTTTGCTGGAAAGCAATACACATTGCTTTTTCACTTTGTCTTTCTCTGCTCCTGTGAATAACTTCTCTTAGGGGGTCTTTTACTAAAGATTGGCTCGAGATATCTGCAGCTGGGCCCATAGGAATAAAATGGACCCTGCTGTAGATAACTTGAGCTAATCTTTAGTAAAAGACCCCCTTAATGTGGTCTAAGAACTAAAAAAAAAAAAAAGTATGTATACAGTGGAATATTGAACATTCTTTTAGCAATGCAAAGGAAGGCAATTTTCATTCAGACCATTTTATTCTCTGTGAATAGCTTTGACAGTTGTTTTCTATGTGAGGTGAGGAACTTAGGGGAGGAGGTCAGTGAATAATGGAGGCTCTCTTTGACAGAGGAAATCCCCACATTTTCTGTGCTGAGATACCTGGTTTGGTTTGGGGTGGGGAGCAATGAGTGAATTAGTATACTCTATATTAGAGGCAGGCTTGTACTATTTATATTGAGATGCACTGGAGACAGTGATAGGAGTGGCAGTCCCTCAGTATTACATATAGAATCCCACTATGGGATCCAGTGAGAAATGTGGGAAGTCTCCCTCTTCAGGAAAGCTTACTTTGTGATGAGTTTAATAGTGGACAATGTGTGTGTGTGGGGGGGGTCACGTGATGCAGCCTGCCTGAGAAGACGTGAGAGTGAAGAGCTCCACTAGAAAACCTTTGAAAATCATCTGTTTAAACTACCTTCCCCTCCCAAACTGTTCACATTTTCGCTGGGACTTACATCTGTACCTCTGTTCTGCTGTGCCAAGTCCTCTTGGGTGAGGAGATCGAGGTATGCCAGTAAAATCGTTGAGAACACCTCGAGATAAACCGCATTCCCCGGGGCTTAAGATGGCAGTGGAACAAGCTGTGTTTACTGTCCCCTTGGGGAGACTGGGTTCAGGAAATGACGCGCTTGGTGTCAGCGGCACTAGCAGACAGCTTGAATAAGCTGCAATTAGCGAGGGATGAGTTTAATCAAAAATTAAATACCCACCATCAGCGGTTGATGGAAGTGTAGCAGAGGGTCTCAGCCCAGGAGGACACGGGGGCGCACATGGCGCAGTAAATCACTGAATTGCTCAAGGAGACCCAAGACATCACTAACAAAATAGAGGAACAAGAAAACAGGCAACAGAAGAACAATCTGCGCCTTATAGGACTTCCTGAATTGGTGAAGGACATTAATTTCTATAATATTTTTAGCAGGTGGCTGCCGGAACAGTTGGGGCTCCAAACAGATCGGAGCATTACAAGTGTGAGCATGCACTTCGGACTGGGCCTAAATTAGCAGAGCACAACAGAGCGTGACCAGTAGTACCTCGGTACCTCAACTGGAGAGAGAAAGAAACTTTGTTAAAAGCGTATCGAAAACATGGCCTGCTGACTTGTGAAGGAGCCAGGCTGCTATTATTTAATGATTATTCAATGTGGGTGGTGGCCCAAAGAAAACTCATGGTGTCACACTGCTCGGAGCTACACTGTAGGAAGGATCCAGTTTGCTCTAATTTTTCCAGCGAACCTATGGATATGGCAAGCGGGAAAAATAATAAATTACAATCCATGGAGGAGGCAAAACTTTTCATGGACAAACTGAATGGCGGACCTTAATCTAATACAAAGCCTTGCACTACGTCATCGGTATGGGCAGTGAACGGACATGGCTCTGCGGGAACAGATTTCTGATTTTTGCACATTGCATCTAAATCAGTGTGAGAATTGACAGTGGATAATACAGAAGTGTTTCCTGATGCGCGTTATTCTTTCCTGCACAAAGGCTTCTTTGGTTACTTGGTCTGTGATGAAAACATATGAGAGCATCCCTGCCAGCATGTGATGGATCTGCGGAGGAGACGGAGAAATGCTCCCACAGAGGGTGCCCTTCTCATCTTGATGATGAACTGGTGACTGGAGGGACTTGCAGTGGCAATTTTTTCTTTTTTCTTTTTTCTTTCAGCTTATATTCATACTTTTGGAGGGTATTATTGGGGTAGGATGACTATATTTCTCAATGTTTGGGGGATCTGGGGGTCAGGAGAAGGGACACGACTGCTGCTATGTAACATCTTGTATTCTGCAGGGTAGTGTCTGATCTAACTGTGATCACCCAAAATGTTGATGGCATTAAATCCCCAGTTAAGAGTACAAGGGTACTTAATGGTTTAAAAAAGCTGTATGCAGATATTGTGTTTTTACAAGAGAGACACTTATCTAGTTAAGAACACTTGAAACTCAAAAGACATTGGGTAGGAGAGATCTACTACTCGGCCTTTAGTGGCAGGTAGCGGGGAGTGGACATTCTGATGCACAAACAATTACCATTTCATCTACATAAGCAGATTCAGGATACAGAGGGGAGATTTGTTTTAGTATTGGGCGAACAAAGATGCTTTTATGCAACATCTATTCTACGGTATTTTTCTGTTACTCAGACTGAGAGGAACGGCCTTAACCCTAGTCCCTGAGGAAAGCATCTGAAACCAGCGGAGTCGGGCGGTTTCAGGGGAAGGCGTTTAGATATCAAAAGCTTGGACAATCTTAATTAAGATAAGTGCACAGTGATTTAAATTTTTGCCATTCATGATTTCCATGTGTGAATATTAGGTGCAGATTAACATACAAAAAATGTATCGTGGAAGATACCACGTCTATAGCACTTGGGTGATTTTTGTGTTATTTACACGTAAACTATTGAAACTATTGAAAAAAACCCTTTAAAGAGTAACCCGATGAAAGAAGTACTATACCACTAGTCAGCAGTACTATTGTCTGCTTTGAAAGAGTAGGTTATATCTGAGAGTACTCTAATAAAAATATGTATGGCTAGCTGTGACACTGCAACATATGTTTTGACATAGCTACAATCCTGGTTTTTTCAGCATTTATACAGATGTGTATAAATTCTTCTCTCGGGTGGCAGGCCATCTAGCGGGATATGTGGAATATCAAGTGATATTAGGGAGGGGGAGGGGGGTTTAACATAACAGCGTTTTTCCCCCCAAGGTACTAGGTGCAGAGATCCACTCTTCTACACTCTCAGATCATGAGCCTGTGGGGGTGTTTCTAAATTTCAAGCAGGGGCAGAATGCACGGCCTTGGCGCATGGCTTCCCACTTATGTGAAGATCCAGAGTTTTGGACCAGTGGTTGGATTACTGTGCAGATAACACCAGTCCTGATGTGGACCCGATTAACTTTTGGTACGCATTGAAGGCGGTGTTGTGAGGCCATATCCTGTCCTATGTTGCCCTTCAAAAGAAAGGGAGAGGGAGTTGCTCGGTTTGACCAGGAAACTGCAGGAGCTCTGGCATTCCCATAGTGCTTATCTGGATGCTCAATCTAAAGTAGAATATCAATCTATTAAAAGGCAGGTTGAAAACCTCCTGAGTAAAAAAGCTGAACAGGCCTTATATTATCAGAAATTTAAGTTCCATAGGTGGGGTGGGAAAACGGGTAAACGTGGCTAATTTGGTGCATCCAGCTAGAAAGAAGCAATTAATCGCCTCCATCAAAGACAAGCAGGGAAGACATTATAACCAGGAAAGTCAGGTGGTAGAACGATTTCTACGATTTTATACTACTTTGTATAGCAAATGAGAATTGGATCCTGCTGCTGTAGATGGCTTTTTCCAGAGTATAAATCTGCCAGAATTTACAACGGAACAGATGAAATTACTCATGGCACCTATAACAGCAGCAGAATTTATTACTGGCAGACTCTCAAAGGCTCCGGGGCCCGATGGACTCGGGCCTGAATAAAATTCTTCAGGACATGATGACCTCACCACTTAGTTGGATGTGTAATGCTGTTACAGAGGAAGGCGGAGGGATACTGGAGAATTTAGCGCATGTGGTATTGCTTCCCAACCCAGGAAAGAACCCAGAACAGGGGGGGGGGGGGTGTCTTATAGCCCAATATCCTTATTGAATCAGGATATGAGGCTTTTGGCTTCCACTTTGGCCCACAGGCTAAATATTTTCTTACCACGTATTATACATCCCGACCAGGTGGTCTATGTACCAGGGAGATATGTCTCTGTGCTATAGCAGGGTTAGATATGGAAAAGGCCTTTGATGGCATATCGTGGGAATACCTCTTATGGGTCATGGATAGATATGGCATGGGGGGTAGATTCACTGCAGGGGTGAAAGCGCTTTATACGAAACCAACAAGCACGCCTTTTGATCAATGGGAACTTGTCAGCCCCTTCTGAGTTGCTGCACGGAACCAGACAGGGTTGTATTCTCCCCTACTGTTTTTGCTGGCAATTGAGCCTCAAGCTGTTAAGATATAGGCCACGAACACTTTTCGGGGTTTGGGGGGGGGGGGGGGAGAGAATGCTGTATTAGCTTCTTTGCAGATGATATACTTTTATATCTTGCTCAATCCCAGTTGCACTTGGAGCCTGCATTGGCAATAGTGTGGGCTTTTGGGGTTATTTCATTCCTCAAAGTTAACTGTGATAAATCTGAACTTCTTTTGCTGTCGGGGGAGAGTGGGGCCTCGTGGTATACACAGCTGACAATCATTACAACATACTAAGGCCATTGGAGAGCATAGAAAAACTTTACCAGGCTTGAAAAGATCTTCCACTGATGGTTTTTGGACATGTAGCATTAGAGAAAATGGTTATGGTCCCAAAATTACTGTATCCCCTACAGACCGTGCCTATGTGGATGACACATCGGGATGAATTTAAATTTTGCTCAATTGTATCTCAGTTTATCTGGAGAGGGAGGGCTCTGAGAATCAGCATGGATAAACTGTTTCTGGTCAAGACTCAGGGAGGCCTTAATCTCCCAGATATCCGGGCATATAATGTTGCTGCTCTGATGAGGTGGATTCATGAGAGCTACACTGGGAAAATGAAGTTTTTCCTCCCGGGGTTGGTAGAGGGATGGAATCTCCCATTTCATTTTTTAAAATTTGCTGTGTACTCAGGAGGGTCTAGCTGTGAAACATCTCCCTAAACTTCTTTTTATTTCCACATTTAGAAGGGCGTGGAAGTGGTGAAGGAAGTTTTATGGTAGATCAGGGAATGTGTCTTCTTTTACGCAGATGGAGGGCAATGCTAATTTTCAGCCTGGGTGGGGCAAATCAGTCTTTGCGGATTGGTCCTCTTGGGGATGTTCGTCCTTCGATCAACTGCTCAATTGGATGAGGGGAGGGTTTCCCACCTTCTCACAGGTATAGCAGTCATGGGAATTACCCAACAAATATATGTCTTACTTTTTTCAGCTTTGACATTATTGGGGCACTCTAACTAAAGAGGCCTCGGAGGACTTGTCAGAGGGAAAGTTGGATCTCTTGTTTGCCCAGACACCAGCTTCCCTTAACAAGCTCTCTTATTGGTATAAATTTATAAAACTAGAATCTAGAATCTCAGGAATTACCATATTGAGGGGAAAATGGCAACGGGGCCTTCATCAGGAGATGACAGAACCCCAATTTTTGAATACCTATGTTAAATCTGTGGAATTAGAAGAAACTCAGTATAAAATCTTGCATAGATGCTACCTGATTTGGGAGCGGGGAGCTAGGTTGGGCTTGTGGATAGTGAGGTATGCCTTAAATGTAAACATATGATTGGATCCTACGTACAATCGTTTTGGAGTGTCCCAAGTTGCAAATATGGGGTCAGGCTTTGTCTTTATTAGAGGCGGCATTACCCTGTTCGGTGGAATGGGATTACAGAACTTTGTTGTTGGGCAGCCAAGAGCCGCTGGAGGCACAGGGACTAACTGGGCCTCAATGTTGGTTTCTTTACAATGGTTTGTATCTAATCAAGTAGGTGATTCTTATGCATTGGATATCAGAGGAGCCTCCGTCTTTGCAGCAGTGGGTGTTGAAAATGAGGGATCTTGCAAGTTTTGAAATTCTCATGTACCATAAGTCTCCGCACATTGACAAACGCAACTATGTGGCTTTGTGGTGCACTTTCTTAAACAATTCAGACCTAGATACATCCACTCAGAACACTAGAGTACCTTGAGGCAACAAGGAGGAGGATGGCTGTTCATTTGTGTGTTTACTTGTGTGGCTAGTGTTCTATGGGGAGTATGCATGATGAGAATGGGTGTAAGATTGCATGGGTGACTGTTGGTGGGAGATAATTCAAAATGCTCCAATGGGGGTGGGGGCGTGAAACGTGTCCTACAGATTATTTACTGACTTGATTTCTTGTTAGTCTCTCAGGACTTGTGAATACTGTTTTTGTATATATAGCTATGAGACTTGTTAAGATTTCTGGTCTATTTGTGTTCTGTTTCTATGACTGTTCACGCTTTTCACGGTTATAAATAAAGATATAAAAAAATATAGTGGACGATGCTGGGAGTTTTTTTCCCCTCTTCTAAGCAGACTTTTGTAGTTTTTTTTTTTTTTTTTTTTTTTTTGCATGTTTCTGTGCTTATACTTAAGAGCAGAGGTCACACAAATTCCTTTGAAATTTGAACATTCAGGAAGAATGCATGACTCTTTTAGCAGAAATAACACAGGTGCTTTGTCTTGGAGTTCCTTAGAAAAAGTTAGAGCCAGACCTGATGTGAGAGCTATATCCAAAAGCTCTGGGGACTGTCTCTGATTATCTAGGAGCTGGGAAGTGAGGTGTAACTGAGACCAGCTCCCCTGCAGGTAGGAGCAAGCACCCTTGACCTGTGGTGATTACTCTCACTGCTGTACTTCAGTACCTGCTCTCTCAGAATCGTTTATTGAGAATTTGCTATACCATCTTCTGTTGAGCAGGTCAAAGCAGTTCACAAAATATTAAAAACTTCCCTATCATCAAGCCGATCAATCCATAGACTGGTGGGTTGTGTCCATCTACCAGCAGGTGGAGATAGAGAGCAATCTTTTGCCTCCCAAAATGTGGTCATGTGCTGCCGGAAATTCCCCAGTATGTTCTCTATCTCAGAAGGTGTGTGGTTGCACAGCAGCAGCTCTGGCTAGGTCTCCAAGCCTAATTGTTTAGGTTTTGTTGAGTACCTGGGGTTGAGGGCTCTCCGTGAGCAAGTGCAAACCTGGTGGTGCCAGGTCCCTCCTTTTCTCTCCCCTCCCGCTGGCTCCGTTAAAAAAAAAAAAAAATGTTTAAACGTTCAAAAAGGACGTCCATTTGCAGCTGCTCACTAGAACAAGTCGTCACAGCTCAGAGCAAGAAGCAGGTAAATCTTATCTTTTACTAGCGGGCAGGGGGTTCCCCGAACGGTCTCCATGTGGCTATGGCCTCGGATGGCAAGGGCGCGAGAAGACGCTCCCCGGAACGCATTCGCGCACCTAGCGGGGAAGCGGGGGGCTCGAAGGTAGAGTCACCTTTTTTGGGCGCCCTTTCGGAGCCGTGAGAGTTCCCCGGTTTTTCCTCCGGCGTGGCGGCCTTTCCCGCCTTAGGCGCCCATCCCCTTCTGGCCGCCCTCCCGGTTGTGACCGGCCACGCTGCTCGGACGGCGTCTTCTTGGGCCACCCTCGAGGGGGGAGACGTTAACAGCTTGGTCATCCTTGACTCGGGCGACGGTAAAAAGTCGGCAAAATTAAAGCACCATTCTTTCCGCACGGCTCCTTCTCGGAGTTTCGCGCCGGACGCCATTTTGGACGCGCAACACGCCTCTCCCCCGCTCTTGGGAGCGCAGATGGAGGGCGCCTCTAGGGCCGCGGCACAGGCTGCAGAAATGCACAGACTGGGGGGGTTTCTCCCCTGAGTTCATTTTGCTGCTGCATCAGGCCTTTCTTATGCAGAACACTGCCCCTGCTCACCTCTATGATAGGGGTGATGAGGCCTCTATGCTCAAGCGCCCTCGGGTGGAACGTCCACCCCCGGGGGACTCTGTTTCCTCGGATGTGGATGATGGCAGCGTGTCCGAGTTCTCCCAGAGATCCTTAGCGGACTCTATGGAAGAGACTGATCCTCACTCGGATGGAGCGGATGACCCCTCTGCAGCGTGGCTTTTTCGCTCAGAGGATTTGCACAACCTGCTTGTGCAGGCCATGAGCATTTTGAAGATTGCCTCTCCAGAGGAAGGCCCTCTCTCAGCCTCTACTGGCTCCGCCATTATGCTGGGAACGAAGCGCCCGCCTAGAACCTTCCACGTTCATGAAGCCGTGCAGACCTTAATTTCAGCGCAATGGGATGCCCCAGAAGCGAGCCTGAAAGTAGCCAGGGCTATGTCCCGTCTGTACCCCTTGCCTGATGGGGAACGGGAAGCCTTTGTCTGGCCCACGGTAGATTCCTTAATCACTGCCGTGACTAAGAAAATGGCGCTGCCGGTGGAAGGTGGCACTGCCCTGAAGGACGCTCAGGACAGGAGAATGGAGGCGGCCTTAAAGTCGTCCTTTGAGGCGGCCTCTCTGAGTTTGCAAGCCTCGGTTTGCGGCTCCTACGTGGCTAGGGCGTGCCTGACTGTTTTGCAGCGGGCTTCCCCCTCGGATCCTTCCTGGAGGGCGGAATGGCCGACCCTGGAGTTGGGATTGGCCTACTTGGCAGACTTGCTGTATGATGTTTTGAGAGCCTCGGCCAAAGGTATGGCTCAGACGGTCTCTGTGCGGCGGTGGCTCTGGCTTAAGCACTGGTCTGCTGACCATGCCTCTAAATCTCGCCTAGCCAAGTTGCCTTTAAGGGCAAGCTGCTCTTTGGGGACGAGCTGGACAAGATTGTGACGGAGCTCGGCACGTCCAAGGGCAAGAGGTTGCCGGAGGTCAGGACTCGGGCCGGCAGTGCCCGTCCTGGTTCCTCTAAGGGCCGATTCTAGGAAGCCCGTCGGTATCGCCCGGGCAAGTCATCCTCCTCTGCCTCTGCTTCCTTCAAACGGAACTTCTCCCCCAAGCAGCATTCCTTTCGCAGGGACCGCCGTCCCGGAGGTTCATCCTCCCGTTGCGTACCCAATGACGGGGACCTGGGGGTTGTCCTGGTTTCTGGGCGAGTGGACCAGGGTAACTTCAGACGCTTGGGTTCTGGAAGTCTTCAGAGATGGCTACAAGCTAGAGTTCTGCCGATCCCTAAGAGACGGGTTTGTAAACTCTCCTTGCAAGTCCCAGGTCAAAGCAGCGGCCGTGCAGCAGACTTTGAACAACCTGATCCGCCTGGGCGCGGTGGTCCCGGTGCCAGTAAATCAGCTTGGCAAGGGGCGCTACTCCATTTACTTTGTGGTGCCAAAGAAAGAAGGTTCTGCTTGGCCTATTCTCGACCTCAAGGGAGTCAATCGGGCCTTGATAGTTCGGCACTTCCAGATGGAGACCCTCCGCTCCGTAATAGCTGCGGTGAAAAAGGGAGAATTCCTGGCATCCCTGGACACCCAAGTGGGCAGAGTGTTCCTGCCGGACAACCGGAATGTCAAGCTTCGGACCCAGGTGGACCAGTTCCTAGCCTCCTCTACTCTTCGAGCTTGGGACTATGTGCAGCTGTTGGGCTCCATGACGGCCACAATGGAGGTAGTGCCCTGGGCCAGGGCTCATATGAGACCACTACAGCACTCTCTTCTGTGGCGGTGGACTCCAGTCTCGGAGGATTACGCCGTACGCCTTCCTTTGGATCCAGCGGTGCGAAAGGCGCTGAGTTGGTGGCTGAGGCCAGGCAAACTGTCCACAGGAATGCCTCCTACGACCCCGGAGTGGGTTGTCGTCACGACGGACGCCTGCTTGACGGGCTGTGGACCCCACTGCCTGGGACGGACAGCGCAGAGGCTCTGGTCTCCTGCAGAGACGAAATGGTGCATCAACCTCCTGGAACTCCGAGCCATTTGGTTGGCGCTTCTAGAGTTTCTACTGGTGCTGAGGCCTGTGCGGGTCCTGTCGGACAATGCCACGGCTGTGGCCTATGTTAATGGCCAGGGAGGTACCAGGAGCGCCCCTCTAGCCAAGGAGGCCATGAGGCTATGCCTGTAGGCGGAAGCAAATCTGGAACAGCTGTCGGCGGCCCACATTGCGGGAGTCATGAATGTCAAGGTGGACTTTCTCAGTCGCCATACCTTGGATCCCGGAGAGTGGCAACTGTCTGCTCGGACGTTCTTGGACATCACGAAACGCTGGGGCCGGCCGAGCCTGGATCTGATGGCATCCTCAGCCAATTGCCAAGTGCCGCGTTTTTTCAGCAGAGGACGGGACCCTCGATCTCTGGGAGTCGATGCTCTTCTCCAGCAGTGGCCGTCACAGGAGCTTCTCTACGTGTTTCCGCCCTGGCCCATGATGGGCAGGGTGCTAGGCTGGGTGGCAAAGCATCCGGGCCGGGTGATCCTGGTGGGTCCGGATTGGCCCAGACGTCCCTGGTATGCGGACTTAGTCAGACTCTCGGTGGACGGCCCTCTGCGGCTGCCAGCGGAGCGGTGCCTCTTACATCAGGGTCCTGTGGTGATGGAGGACCCCTCCCCCTTTGGTCTTATGGCCTGGCTCTTGAGCAGAAGCGGCTGAGGAAGAAGGGCTTCTCAGACAAGGTCATCGCCACTATGCTGAGAGCGAGGAAGCGCTCTACTTCTACCACTTACACCAGGGTTTGGCGTACCTTTGCGTCGTGGTGCGAGGCAGGCTCTGTATCGCCCTTCACTGCTCCAATATCTTCAGTGTTGGCGTTCCTGCAAGAGGGACTGGAGAAAGGCCTGTCTCTCAGTTCGCTGAAGGTCCAGGTGGCGGCTCTAGCTTGCTTCAGGAGTCGTCTGAAGGGGGCTTCCCTGGCTTCACAGCCAGATGTGGTACGCTTTCTCAAAGGAGTTAATCACCTGCGCCCCCCTCTGCACTCGATAGTGCCTACGTGGAATCTCAATCTGGTGCTATGGACCTGCAGAAGCTGCCCTTCGAGCCCTTGCCAAGGGCATCGCTGAAGGACCTGGCGTTGAAAGCGGTCTTCCTGGTAGCTATCACGTCAGCCAGAAGAGTTTCCGAGCTCCAGGCACTCTCGTGTAGAGAGCCGTTCCTGCGATTCACTGAGGCAAGAGTATCGATTCGCCCAGTGCCTTCCTTCCTGCCCAAGATTGTTTCTCGATTCCATGTGAATCAGCAGCTTTACCTACCCTCCTTTCGTAGGGAGGATTACCCAGAAGAGTACCCTGCGCTCAAATACCTGGATATTAGACGGGTTATCATCAGATACTTGGAAGTGATCAATGATTTCCGGACGTCAGATCACCTGTTCGTGCTGTTTGCAGGCCCTCGTAAGGGTCTGCAGGCATCTAAGCCTACGGTGGCAAGTTGGGTCAAGGAGACGATCGCGGCAGCTTATGTGGCGGCAGGGAAGATTCCGCCTATTCAGCTGAAGGCACACTCTACTAGAGCACAAGCAGCCTCGATGGTGGAGTCCAGATCTGTCTCCTTGGAAGAGATTTGCAGAGCGTCTACTTGGTCGTCGGCTCATACCTTCTCACGACATTATTGCTTGGATGTGGCTGCTCGGGCTGAGGCCCAGTTTGGGGCTTCAGTGTTGCGTTCAGGGATTTCTATGTCCCGCCCTGAGTGAGTACTGCTTCGGTACATCCCACCAGTCTGTGGATTGATCAGCTTGATGATAGGGAAGGTAAAATTATGTATCATACCTGATAATTTTCTTTCCCTTAATCATAGCCGATCAATCCATAGCCCCTCCCAGATATCTGTATTGTTTGTGTTCTGGTTATATTTCAGGTTCAAGTTCAGTCTTCATTTCCTGTTCACGAGGACTTCGTGTTCAAGTTCTTCCAATTGAAGTTTCTTCGAGTTGAGACGATTTTGTGTTACAGTGAGCCGGTGCTCCCTCCCGCTTCGTGCGGCTGTAGGGTAGCTTTGTATCCCTCCCGCTTCGGCGGTGTTAGGGTAAGCCAGCTCCTCCCGTGGTTGCGGTAGCAGGATAAGCCAGTTCCCCCGGCGTCGGCGGGTGTGGTTTCCCGCCCACCGCCCCGGCGGTGGTGCGCTGGAATATTTCCCCTCCCCCGCTTCGGCGGTGGTGAGCTGGGCAGAGTTGTCCCTTTGTGGGTGTAATTCTCTAAGTGCTGAATCCTGCGGATGGAGCTTTGATATCGACATACTGGGGAATTTCCGGCCGCTCATGACCACATATAGGGCAAAAGATTGCTCTCTATGTCCACCTGCTGGTAGATGGACACAACCCACCAGTCTATGGATTGATCGGCTATGATTAAGGGAAAGAAAATTATCAGGTATGATACATAATTTTACCATAGCAGAGAAATGAATGGAACTCCATTTGTGATAGGAAAGAGACAGCCATCTCAAAACAAAGTCAGCCAAACAAAAACCAAAGTCATATCATAGTTAGCAAAGCTCCAAGCCAGCCGCATGAAATGCCTGTCAAAAAAAGGTGCTTTTTTTTTTTTTTTTTTTTTTTTTTTTTTTGGTGAATCCTTTTTTCTTGGCAAGTGAAATGTTTGCTTGCAACAAATTGAGATATACTTAACAAAAGGTGCTTTTTTAACAAGGGTCTGAAAGTTTTATAGATCATCTCCAGTGGCAGCTCATAGGGAAGGACACACAAGGATTTTAAATTAATGTGGCGCATCAGTGTTAAACTTTTAAGACAGTAAAGAACTTGTACCTCTCTTTATAACACAGGCTGATGTAAAGTTTGTTTTGGGGGTTTTGGTTGTTCTACTACCAGAGTAGAAGCTGCTTACTGTATATGTTAGGCTTCTGCTGGCACATCTTAGATGCAGCGGTTATTTGTCTGTCAGTCACAGCCTTTTAGGTATGATGGTAAATGGAGACTATCTTATGGCAACACTGATTCTCATCAGTCAGTTTTCCTCCTCCCATGTGTAATTTTTCTTTGCCAGGAACACTACGCATATAAGATTAAGATGTGGATAGAAATTGTCACAATTCCTTGTTTCATGGCTTGCAGAAAGGGAGGTGGGCTGGTAGTTGCTCCTGGAAATCAGCTGAGTATACTTTGCTGCAACCCCCAACCCTGGAGGTGGTGCAGGGAGTTATAAGGAAAAAAATGTTGTAGGTGGTAGGGAGGAGAAGAAAAGAAATGTGGCTGTACAGTGCTGACCTAGACAGTGGCATGGTTCATCATAGCTTCTAGACAAGTAATGCTCCACCTCATTATTGTATTCTAGGTTCACCCCCCCCCCCCCCCCCAATACACAGACAGACAGGCATACTCTGGAGTTTCACTGATCCTGATACCATCGCATACATTTGGTTAACTTTCAACCCCTTCTTGCATTCAGAATAGTTTGAAAAACAGTTGTGTCCATTTTTCCTCTCCACCCCATCCAGGAGCTGGTAGAACTAGCAGTGCCATATTGATTGATGGTGGTGCTTGAAGTTAAATTTGGCTCTCTGTGGCATCTTATATAAAGCAGGAAGGCATGGAGGCTTTCCTGTACATGAGGTCAGTAGCAAAAATGGCCACTACCACATGACATTCAGAGCTGACTCTACCATTGTGTGGACCAGGCATCTATCTAGGGCAGCACAACTTTGGGGGAAGGGGAAGGTTTGGAAGTGTAGTACTTACAAGGCAAAAGAGCACTACTGTAATGCTGCCCTCATTGCATTGTGGGCCTTTAAGCATAGCCTGGCCCTTGAGGTCTGCTGCATTCCACCGCCCTCTGATAGGAAGTCTGAGGGGGAAGGGTATGGCAGCACTTGAATGTAGATCTGTGCTTGAAGGCCCTTTGGTGGTGACAGAAGGAAGGGGAAAAGATGAGATTCTGGATTCCTGGGGCATGAGGATAGGGAGAAGGGAAGGAGAGGGAAAGAGAAAATGCTGGACAACATGGGGGTAGGCAACGGAAGGGGAGATAGTTGACTACCCCCAAATTGTTCAGCATTGTCTCTTTCCCTCTCCTTCCCTTTTCCCTACCCTCATGCCCCAGGAGTCCAGAATCTGGTCCTGGAGGTACCCCGGCCAGTCAGGTTTTCAGAATATCCACAATGAATATTCATGAGAGAGATTTCCATACAGTGGCTCCACTGCATTCAGATCTCGCTCATGAATATTCATTGTGGATATCCTCAAAACCTTGCCTCCAGGACCAGGTTTGGAATCACTGGGCTAAGGCCTTGAGCCTCTCTGGGAGGGGGGGAGGGAGGATAGGTACTTGAGTCACCTTGGGAGTGGAGGTGAGTAAGGCATTGTTCTGCCGGGGTGGGGGGCACAGCTACAGGGCATCAGATATTTTAGTGTTAATCCTGGGTGACCCTGCAGCTGGCATATCCCAATCAACGTTTGGCAGATTACAATAGCTTCTCTTCTTTCATAAAAATTTTATAAACGTTTGGTTTTTTTTTTAATTAAATATTTTCCTCTTTCTTCTGGCTATAAAAGGTCTGTATATCACAACAAAGTGGATAGATGTTCCAGCTCCTCTTTCCAGATTACGCCACAATACAATTGCCTTACCTTGTGAGCCGTGCATGTGGCTCCAGCATCCAGTCTTCAAAATAAATTCTAAACAGCTGCATTCTCCGAGGACAAGCAGGCTGCTTGTTCTCACTGATGGGTGACGTCCACGGCAGCCCCTCCAATCGGAAACTTCACTAGCAAAGGCCTTTGCTAGTCCTCGCGCGCTCATGCGCACCGCGCATGCGCGGCCGTCTTCCCGCCCGAACCGGCTCGTGTTCGTCAGTCTTCTTTTGTCCGCGCTCGGTACGGTCGTGTTTTCGCCGTGTCGTGCCCCGCAAAGTCGACCTCGCATGTTCTCTTCGTGTAAAAAAAAAAAATCCATTCTGTGTGTGGGAAGGGACTCTTCGGTCTCTTTCCCCCGATATTTCCAGCTTTTTCGCCCCGGTAAGTTTTCTTTCGTCGTCGGGGTAGGCCGCTTTTAGGCCTCGGGTCGAAGTTTTCTTCCCCTTGTTTTTGTGGTGCCTTTTCCGCCATTTCGACTTTTGATCTCGCCGGCGTGATTTTTCCGCCCATGACATCGAAGTCTCCCAGCGGCTTCAAGAAGTGCACCCAGTGCGCCCGGGTCATCTCGCTCACTGACAGGCACGCGTCGTGTCTTCAGTGCTTGGGGGCTGGGCACCGCCCGCAGGCCTGTAGTCTGTGTTCCCTTTTACAAAAGCGGACTCAGGTAGTGAGATTGGCCCAGTGGAACGTTTTGTTCTCGGGCTCTTCGTCGACATCAGCACCGGGGGTATCGAGTGCATCGAAGTCTTCAGCGTCCGGACCTTCATCCTCGGCCGCCAGTGCATCGAGTGCATCGAGGCATCGGCCCTCTGCATCGGCGCTGAGACATCGGACAGCTGCGTCGACGTCGGTGGTACCGGGACCTCGTCTGCTGATGTCGTCGGACGGTGGTGCTTCGTCTGGAGTGCAGGTGAGGGCTGTCCATTCCCCTGCTGGTGGCGGTGAGCCTTCGGGTGGGTCTCCCCCTACCCTGAGGGCTCCTGCGGTACAGCCCCCCCCCCCCCCCCGAGACCGACCTCCTTCGGCCTCGGCCCCGAGGAAGCGACGGCTGGATTCTACGTCCTCCTCATCAGTGCCGGGAAGCTCCGGTGACATGCTTCGTTCCAAGAAGTCGAAGAAGTATCGTCATCGGTCTCCTTCCCGTGTCGGCACCGAGAGCTCTGGGTCGCCAAGGGAGTCGGCACCCAGTAGGCATCGGCACCGAGAGGACCGCTCACCCTCTGTTCAGGAGGTGTCGATGCGCTCCACTCTGGACAGCCCGGAACAGCCTCCACGCCCGGAACAGGTTCTGACGTCGACGCCTGCATCGACCTCCATGCCTTTCTCTGCAGCGCTCTGAACGAGAGCCTCCGGGCCGTCCTCCCAGAGATTCTGGGAGAGCTGTTGCGCCCTACCCCTCCGGTACCGGTGGTGCTTGCGCCACCGGTACCGTCGAGCGTGGCGCCGGCTGGTCCATCGCCCGGGGTGAGGTCTCCGGCTTCGGTGCCGCGTGCGGTACCGGCTGCCGTCGCCTCCCAGGAGGGCTCCCCGACTATGTCGGCGGAGGGAGCTTCGCTGATGCGGGCGAGGGAGTCTACCTCTCGACGCCCCCATCGTGGACGTGGCTCCACAGAGTCGAGTCGGGCACGGTTGCAGACACAGGTCCGTGAACTTGTGTCTGACACCGAGGGTGAGGCCTCGTGGGAAGACGAAGGAGACATCAGATATTTCTCTGACGAGGAGTCTGAGGGTCTTCCTTCCGATCCCACTCCCTCTCCTGAGAGACAGCTTTCTCCCCCCGAGAGTCTGTCTTTCGCTTCCTTTGTCCGGGAGATGTCTACGGCCATCCCCTTCCCGGTGGTTGTGGAGGACGAGCCCAGGGCTGAAATGTTTGAGCTCCTGGACTATCCTTCTCCACCTAAGGAAGCGTCCACTGTACCCATGCACCATGTCCTAAAAAAGACATTGCTGGCGAACTGGACCAAGCCTCTAACTAATCCCCACATTCCCAAGAAGATCGAGTCCCAGTACCGGATCCATGGGGACCCAGAGCTGATGCGCACACAGTTGCCTCATGACTCTGGAGTGGATTTGGCCCTAAAGAAGGCTAAGAGTTCTAGGGAGCATGCTTCGACGCACCCGGGCAAGGACTCTAGAACCTTAGACTCCTTTGGGAGGAAGGCCTACCATTCTTCTATGCTCGTGGCCAAAATTCAGTCCTACCAGCTCTACACGAGCATACACATGCGGAACAATGTGCGGCAGTTGGCGGGCTTGGTGGATGCGCTCCCCCCTGAGCAAGCCAAGCCTTTTCAGGAGGTGGTCAGGCAGCTGAAGGCGTGCAGAAAATTCCTGGCCAGAGGGGTGTATGACACCTTTGATGTTGCGTCCAGGGCCGCTGCTCAAGGTGTGGTGATGCGCAGACTCCCATGGCTGCGTGCCTCCGACCTGGAGAATAGAATCCAGCAGCGGATTGCGGACTCGCCTTTGCTGTGCGGATAATATTTTTGGAGAGAAAGTCGAACAGGTGGTAGAGAAGCGGGACACTGCATTCGACAAGTTCTCCCGCCGGCAGCCTTCAGCATCTACCTCTACAGGTAGAAGATTTTTCGGGGGAAGGAAGACTGTTCCCTACTCTTCTGGCAAGCGTAGGTACAATCCTCCTTCTCGACAGCCTGCGGCCCAGGCTAAGCCCCAGCGCGCTCGCTCTCGTCAGCAGCGTGCGCCTCAGCAAGGCCCATCGGCTCCCCAGCAAAAGCAAGGGACGAGCTTTTGACTGGCTCCAGCAGAGCATAGCCGACATCCAAGTGTCAGTGCCGGGCGACCTGCCAGTCGGAGGGAGGTTGAAAGCTTTTCACCAAAGGTGGCCTCTCATAACCTCCAATCAGTGGGTTCTCCAAATAGTCCGGCAAGGATACACCCTCAATTTGGCTTCAAAACCTCCAAATTGTCCACCGGGAGCTCAGTCTTACAGCTTCCAGCACAAGCAGGTACTTGCAGAGGAACTCTCCGCCCTTCTCAGCGCCAATGCGGTCGAGCCTGTGCCATCCGGGCAAGAAGGGCTGTGATTCTATTCCAGGTTCTTCCTTGTGGAAAAGAAAACAGGGGGGATGCGTCCCATCCTAGACCTAAGGGCCCTGAACAAATATCTGGTCAAAGAAAAGTTCAGGATGCTTTCCCTGGGCACCCTTCTTCCCATGATTCAGGAAAACGATTGGCTATGCTCTCTGGACTTGAAGGATGCCTACACACACATCCCGATACTGCCAGCTCACAGACAGTATCTGCGATTTCAGCTGGGCACACGTCACTTCCAGTACTGTGTGCTACCCTTTGGGCTCGCCTCTGTGCCCAGGGTGTTCACAAAGTGCTTGGCTGTAGTAGCAGCGGCACTTCGCAGGCTGGGAGTGCACATGTTCCCATATCTCGACGATTGGCTGGTGAAGAACACATCCGAGGCAGGAGCCCTGCAGTCCATGCAGATGACTATTCGCCTCCTGGAGCTACTGGGGTTTGTGATAAATTATCCAAAGTCCCATCTTCTCCCAGTGCAGAAACTCGAATTCATAGGAGCACTGCTGGATTCTCGGACGGCTCGCGCCTATCTCCCAGAGGCGAGAGCCAACAACTTGTTGTCCCTCGTCTCGCGGGTGCGAGCGTCACAGCAGATCACAGCTCGGCAGATGTTGAGATTGCTGGGCCACATGGCCTCCACAGTCCATGTGACTCCCATGGCCCGCCTTCACATGAGATCTGCTCAATGGACCCTAGCTTCCCAGTGGTTTCAGGCTGCTGGGGATCTAGAAGACGTGATCCACCTGTCCACGAGTTTTCTCAAATCCCTGTATTGGTGGACGATTTGGTCCAATTTGACTCTGGGACGTCCTTTCCAAATTCCTCAGCCACAAAAAGTGCTGACCACGGATGCGTCTCTCCTGGGATGGGGAGCTCATGTCGATGGGCTTCACACCCAAGGAAGCTGGTCCCTCCAGGAACGCGATCTGCAGATCAATCTTCTGGAGTTGCGAGTGATCTGGAACGCTCTGAAGGCTTTCAGAGATCGGCTGTCCCACCAAATTATCCAAATTCAGACAGACAACCAGGTTGCCATGTACTACGTCAACAAGCAGGGGGGCACCGGATCTCGCCCCCTGTGTCAGGAAGCCGTCAGCATGTGGCTCTGGGCTCGCCGTCACGGCATGGTGCTCCAAGCCACATATCTGGCAGGCGTAAACAACAGTCTGGCCGACAGGTTGAGCAGGATTATGCAACCTCACGAGTGGTCGCTCAATTCCCGTGTAGTGCGACAGATCTTCCAGGTGTGGGGCACCCCCTTGGTAGATCTCTCCGCATCTCGAGCCAACCACAAAGTCCTTCAGTTCTGTTCCAGGCTTCAGGCCCACGGCACACTGGCATCGGATGCCTTCCTCCTGGACTGGGGGGAGGGTCTGCTGTATGCTTATCCTCCCATACCTCTGGTGGGGAAGACTTTGTTGAAACTCAAGCAAGACCGAGGCACCATGATTCTGATTGCTCCGTTTTGGCCGCGTCAGATCTGGTTGCCTCTTCTTCTGGAGTTGTCCTCCGAAGAACCGTGGAGATTGGAGTGTTTTCCGACCCTCATCACGCAGGACGAAGGGGCGCTTCTGCATCCCAACCTCCAGTCTCTGGCTCTCACGGCCTGGATGTTGAGGGCGTAGACTTCTCCTCCTTGGGTCTTTCTGAGGGTGTCTCCCGAGTCGTGCGTGCTTCCAGGAAAGATTCCACGAAGAGGTGTTACTCTTTCAAATGGAGGAGGTTTGCCATCTGATGTGACAGCAAGGCCCTAGATCCTCGCTCTTGTCCTACACAGACCCTGCTTGAATACCTTCTACACTTGTCAGAGTCTGCAGAGTCTGGTCTCAAGACCAACTCCGTAAGAGTTCATCTTAGTGCAATTAGTGCTTTTCATTATCATGTAGAGGGTAAGCCTATTTCTGGACAGCCTTTAGTTGTTCGCTTCATGAGAGGTTTGCTTTTGTCAAAGCCCCCTGTCAAACCTCCACCAGTGTCATTGGATCTCAATGTTGTCCTCACCCAGCTGATGAAACCTCCTTGTGAGCCTCTGAATTCCTGCCATCTGAAGTACTTGACCTGGAAGGTCATTTTCTTGGTGGCAGTTACTTCAGCTCGTAGAGTCAGTGAGCTTCAAGCCTTGGTAGTGCATGCTCCTTACCTCAAGTTTCATCACAACAGAGTAGTCCTCTGCACTCACCCTAAGTTCTTGCCGAAGGTGGTGTCGGAGTTCCATCTGAACCAGTCAGTTGTCTTGCCAACATTCTTTCCCCGTCCTCATACCCGTCCTGCTGAACGTCAGCTGCATACATTTGACTGCAAGAGAGCATTGGCTTTCTATGTAGAGCGGACAAGCCCCTTCAGACAGTCCGCCCAAATGTTTGTTTTTTTTCGGTCCCTACAGAAGGGGAGTTGCTGTTGGGAAACGCACCATTTCAAATTGGCTAGCAGATTGCATTTCCTTCACTTATGCCCAAGCTGGGCTGACTCTTGAGGGTCATGTCACGGCTCATAGAGCCACTTGAAGTCAGCCAGTATAGAAGAGATTTGCAAGGCTGCAACGTGGTCATCAGTCCACACATTCACATCTCATTACTGCCTTCAGCAGGATTCCCGACGCGACAGTCGGTTTGGGCAGTCGGTTTAGAATCCAACTCCACCCCCCCTAGACCTATTTTTATTCTGTTCCAGGCTGCACTCTCAGCTGTTTTCTTCGTAGGTCAATCCTTGTTATGTCCTTGCCGTTGCGAGGCCCAATTGACCTTCTTTGTTGTTTTGAGTGAGCCTGGGGTGCTAGGTATAACCCTTTAGTGAGAACAAGCAGCCTGCTTGTCCTCGGAGAAAGTGAAGATACTTACCTGTAGCAGGTATTCTCCGAGGACAGCAGGCTGATTGTTCTCACCAACCCGCCCACCTCCCCTTTTGGATTTGTTGTTCATTATTTGCTTTTTGATATAACTGAGGCGGCAAGATGGCCGTGCATGTGCGGTGCAAGTCCCTCGTGCTCCAGAAGCTGTCATAAAGCTTTGTAGATTTTTATTGGGAAAAATGCTCCGTTCCTGGGCCGCCATGGACGCCGACCCATTAGTGAGAACAATCAGCCTGCTGTCCTCGGAGAATATCTGCTACAGATAAGTATCTTCGCTGTACTGTGTTCTGGAGGCATCTATGGTCTCCTAGGCCAGGACTGTCACTATAATGGCTTGGTTTGGTGAAAGGTATAAAGTGCTGTAACCAAATTGTTATCCAATCCTTACTCAGTTGCAGATGATCAAAAATAGTGCTGGAACAGCGCGGGGCTTTACCACCCCTATGAACAGAGATAATAGCATGCAAATTTAAGAATGCTATTGTCTCTTTTCATAGGGTAAAAGTGCAGGAGGATTGTGCTTGAGCATGCCCTCAGGCACAATCCTCCCGCACTTGTTTGACAGGTCCGAGCTCAACTGCAAGGCTCTGGTGGCCTACTGCCCCCCATCCCCACCCCAAACCAGTAATACTGGGAGCTGGATCTCCAGCCCCCCCCCCAACCCCCCTTTGCACCCAAAAAAGACTTGGTGGCCCAGTGGGCTGCAAACGCAAGCCCCCCAACCTGATGGTCTAATGGCTCCCTTACCTGCCCCCCACTGTACCTTAGTGGAGGAGGAGGGAGTAGTACACTCCCTTCTCTTCCAGCCCTGCCTTGCAAATGGCAGTGCACAGCCCTGCCAGTGCTCTGAGCAGGGCTTCACCACCATGATGCACTGGACAGGGCTGTGCACTGCCTTTTTGAAAGGGGGTGGGGCTGGAGATCCACCAGATCTTCAGCCCCCCTGTGAACTTGTGTAGGGGGGTTGGGGGGGACTGGAGGTCTGTCAGATCTCTGGCCACCATGTTGCTGGCTTGGGGCTTCTCTGGATGGTTCTATTGGGGGGGGATGGGGGGCACTTAAGATCAGGCAGTCCTCTACTCTCTCTAGATTGGGACCCTTCAACCCTTCCAAAAGTATATATGTTCCCTACCCATTCCAAAGATACTTATTTACTATCTGGTCCACCAACTTAACATTCTCCTTAGGAAGCTGCAAGAGATATAACCATCGGGGAAGAAGTATCATCTTAAACAAAAACACTTTTCCCCCTAATAATAAGGACAGGTTCTGCCAGCACTCCAGCTGAAAGTCCATGCTACGTATTCACTAGTAGAATAATTGCAAGGTATTTAAAGGACTTCACCTCCCACCACAAAGCAAAAAGGGCAAGTGCTTCTGAGTTGGCTAGGTCAGTTTAAAACCTGAAAATTTGCTGAATTCTATCACTTCTTGCATTAAGTGAGGCAAGGACTGTTCTGGATTTGAAAGGCAGTCTCCGCATAGCAACCCCCCTCCCCGGACTAGATATCTTACAGTTAGATATACAGGCATAAACACTACTTATTTATTAGGATTTATTTACCGCCTTTTTGAAGGAATTCACTCAAGGTGTACAGTAAAAATAGATCAAACATGCTTAATTGATGTAAATGTTCTTGTATGGATGGTGTCTTCTTTCCTATTAGGCTAATGGAATTCCTTTTCTGTTGTTTTAAAATATTAGATTGTACACGTCCTAGTTATGCATTGGTAGTATAAAAAATGAAAACAGGTGCACCAACAAATCATTGGTAAACACTAATAGCTTAACTCTTGATCCCCTATTCGCACTCCCCTGATCCCTTCATTCCTTCTGATGCAGTAGAGTAGTAACAGAAATAGTAGGAGGGATGGGGGCAACCTTGCCTGGTGCCATATTGGATGTCAAAGGCCCGAATTGTCGCACCATTAACCAGAGCAGCCCCCTTAGGCTCCTGATACTGACTTTAGAAATAACCCATCTAATCCAAACCTTCCAGCACTAAAAACATATACTGTCAGTTAATCCTATCAGATGAAGAGAGACCCCCCTCCCTGGAATAACAATAAGTTAGTACACACTACCTTGACCGTCAGAGGACCTGTCCATAATATCCTCAAGCACATAATTAAAACAACACCATAATAAGTAAATAATGATGTATGATGTCCCCAGGGAAGAGAGACAGCACACCAACTCTTCCTCCTCATATAAAGACGGATCATAATTATTTGGGCAGCTTGTTTTTCCATCAGTCTCCCTACTATAATCACATAACGGCCTAGTGGGCCCTCATTAGTCTGCTCCACCTTGAAATTCACACTCTTGCACAATAGTATGGCCACTCCTGCCCATTTCCCCCTCAGAGAATGCCTCTTAAACCTCTCCCACCCATCATCTCTTTAGTTTCTTGTACTCAGTATCAGTGAAGTGTGTCTCTTGCAAGAAAACCATGTCCGCAGCTTACCACAAACATTCCAGGGTAGCAATATAAAACCTTTACATTTCATCCCACCCCTGACATAGCAGAGTCAATTCACACAAACCTGTATTGTGATCCAGAGAACTCCCTTCAGCCTAGGACCCTCCTTCCCAGAGCCTGTAATTATATACCCTACCCTGGACCATAATTCCTCATATACTTCCAAAGCTTCCCATACCCCCCCAGGTAAACTCCCCTCCCCCCAGCATTGCCTGCCCCTTTTGTCCCATCCACCCTCCCGTATCCATCCCCCTTCACTCTCTTGATTCATGGCTGTCACATATGATTTGTTTTGGCCCTGCCCTCCAATTCTCAATTTACCATGCAATCCAAAACCTCCCCCTCCCCTGACCACTCACACCCCCATCCCCATCCAAGCTCTTGCACCAAGCCAACATAATTAGTACAACATATAACTTTTTTCCAGCATAGACAATTCTCCTCACATATGTTTAAAAGTATCTCCTGCCCAGTTCAGCCCTGGGACAAAAACACTGGCAACTCAACAAGAGACAATCCCCTTCCGAATTTAACAGTTTAAATTAATTTCACAGTGGCTTGTGGAAAATCATTTAGTGCTTAATATGGGTAAAACTACTGCCTGTTGAATCACAGAAAATGCCTTCTTATCCAGATTGAGAACCGATATGTTGTTGATTCTTCCAGATGTTTGGGAGTGGTAAGTGATTGTCAGTTGAATTTTTCACAAGATTTCAAATGTTTTGAAGATATATTTCCGTGTTTTATGGGAGTTGCATTCTCCAAAAGATTTTTGGAAGAGGACACAATACATTCATTGATTCACGCCTTCCTCATTACCCGATTGGATTATGGTAACATGGTCTGTGCAGGATTACCTAATTGTAGCTTGAAATGGTTGCAGACCCTGCAGAATATAATGATTAGATTAGTTGGTAATGCCAAGACATAAAGCTCATGTAACCCCCATTATTTACACATTTTCATTGGTTGCAAATTAGATATAGGGTTTGTTTTAAGATATTGATACAGTACTGGCACATGGGGCTTTTTATGATCACTTACCTACTTATTTGCTTTAAAGGTACCTATACTCCAAGTACAACGTTAAGGTCCTTTGATGATTCAAGGGTACGCTGGACAAACACTCGAGATTGCATTTTTTTGGTTAGGCACCTTTTTATGGAATCAACTTCCTGTTACTCTTCATACTGAAGGGAGTTTGAAAAAAATGTAAGATAGTTAAAAATCTCATTTCTTTAAACTTGCCTTCTTAGGTAGTGCGTGATGGGATCTTCAGGGTTCTCAGAGGGTACCTAGACATTCAGTAGGTTGAGTGAATGGATCTTATTCTTTTATCTGTATGTATGAGCTAGTTACTTTCCAATAAATCAATGACGTTCGCTTCCTTTTATGTTTTGTCTTAAGACTTCAGATTGTTCATCTCTTTCAGTTCTCTGTATCATTGAGCTTTTCAGCATGTTTCACTATTGCCTCTTTCAATTGTCAAAGCTCAATGTCCGTGTCCTCTGGCATCTTCCAGTGATGGCACTTGCTTTTCCTCCACCTCAAACTGTTGCTGGAAGTTTCTCTAACAGCTGCACCATGCACTCCAGCTTTCCATATAGGAGGTCAAATTTATCTTCCAGCGCTTTCACCACTGCCGTGAACACTTGTCCACCAGGGCACTCTGATCACCAACTCAAGGGCTTCCTGCCAGGGACTCCTCCAACTTGGCCTCAGTCTGCTTCAACTTTACATTGGGTCTTAGCTGCTATACAGTCAGTTGCTTGTGCCAGGTTACTGGTAGTGCTTCCTTCTATGAATAATGAGCTTTACCAGACAGTAAGACAGCCGGCATTCACATTTGGTGAGAATGGCTTGTTTCACCAAGAAAAGAAATCTTTCCCTTATCGTCATATCACGTGACCTCCCTCTAATAAAGGTTTAAATCAGTGAGTGTTTTTTCAATATCACCTCTCAATGTGTTCAAGAGAAATCTGAAAGAGGTTGTTGGGGTCCAAGAGAGGCTGTCCTTAGCAGAATCTATTATCTCTCTTCCCAGACAGAAGTTGGAAAAGTTAGTGGAGAGGATGAGAGAGCCACAGTGGTTGCCTCTATTGAGTTGGGACCTATCATCTTTCTAGGAGAAAAATGTAGAAAAGGTGGCCAAAAGGGCGACTGTGTTGGCCACCATGACTGGGACAACATACTGTGTTTGTATTTCTAGACTAGGGCCATATAGTTTCTGAGCCAGAAAACGTGCTTATTTCATGTTTGTAAAGCACTGCAGGAACGTAGGAAGAAGTTCCTGGCTATGCGCCTACAAGTATTGTTGTTAGGAGCCATCTTTGTGATTTGTTTTCTTTCTAAATGTTGATTACTGTTTCCTCTACAAAATATGTTGTTTAGAAGCCCTCAAAATTGTTTCCTGATAGACACTAAAAGAGATCTGGGAAACACTAATAATTTTAGCAGCGCAGTGTAAGTTGTATACCGCAGGAATGTAGAAATATGTATCATCTGATCTATTAAATTGTTTTCCTTCTACTTGCTTTCTTTTGTTATATTATTAGGTTCTTTTAAGGGCTTTTCTCCCCCTTTTGTGGATTTTCTGGAAATATACTGGGGGGAGGGGACTGGTTCTCTTTTTTTGTGATCTACTGATGGTTTTTTCCTTTAAAGTTATATTATTTTTGTTTGCTTTCTGTTTGTGTGTTAATTCTTTGTATGAAAATACTGAAACAATAAATATAAAGTAAAAAAAAAAAAATTCCAGCCATCCTCCCTCTTCTGCATAAAAGTATGAACAAAATGGCAGTCCACACATGCTTTTGTTCTGTTTTACTTGTAGAATTGGCTTTGCAAATTACCATCTTAAAGGATAATTTTATAACTGGCTGCCTAACTTGTACAGCAGGAATTCACATGGTTAACATTAATTTTTAAAGGGAAAGTATGCACATACTTTCCCTTTCTAAAATTACTCCATGGAAAATACACGTTGGCTTATGTACCTACTATTGGCACACACAAATTAACTAGTTTATTTTAGGTCCTTATGAAGAGTATTTTCAAAGCACTTAGACTTACAAAGTTCTATATGTTACTGTGGAACTTTGTAAGTCTAAGTGCTTTGAAAATGAACCCCAATGTCTCTATTTTATAAAATACGTGCATAAGTGGGAACCCATCCCCCAGGAATGACTCTGACCAGGTTGGACAAACCTATATTCACACAGGTTGTATGTGCATAACTTTTAAGCACCAATACACCAGGCAGTTTTATAAAAGGTAAATGCCTTATAAAGTTACCCCCTTAATGCAACGGTGTTAATTTTGGTGCTGGACACGAGTCTTTGAAACTGTGCCTGAGGGTTTTAACACCTTTCTGGAGCTTTGGCATCTGTTCATGCCTCTGTGTTTTATCTCAGGTGGGAACTGATAGTGCAGAGGAAGCTCACTCTATAGACTGAGGAGGGGTGGGACAGGCCTCTGCCTTATTTTTAATTTTCCAGCACTGTTCCTGACTTGTAGATCTTTATTGTATAGTTATTTGTTTGGTCAGCTAGAGAAGGAATTTCTCTTAAAGCTAATAGAATATTTTGACTGTGAAAGGAGGAGCGGGAGAGAACACTTGGATGAGAGGAGGTGGGTGTGATGGCATCAGAAGGAGCAAGGGAAATAACATTCAAGAAAAGGAGGTGGATGTTATGGCATCAGATAGAGTGAGGGAGATAACATTCAAGTGAGAGGCGGTGTCTGATGTAGATCTGTGCATGGGAACAGGGACAACATGAAATCTGCAGAGATGATGAGGGGACAGTAGCAATATAATGGGGATTGTGTAGGGATGGAAAAGAATTGAGTGGGGACAGGGACCAGATCGTGTCCCTATAAACACTTCTGCTTGGAACTTTTGCCACCAGCACATCATCAGAGTGATATTTTCCAGTTGTAGGAAAAACAATTGAGAAACGTAGAACAGAACTGATTCTGTAGGTGGTTAATTAGTTTTACATAGTTTGAAATAATGGACTGCAAGAACATTATAGAAACATAAAAAAATGTAGGTAGATTAAGACTATATGGCCTATCCAGTCAGCCCATCCATGCCATCTACTCTCCCTATCACTCCCTTAGAGATCCTATGTACTTGTCACAAGCTGTCTTGAATTCAGATACAGTTTTAATCTCGTTATCACTTTCACTGGGAAGGTGTTCAACGAATTCATCACCCTTTCATTGAAGAAGTATTTCCTCAGGTTACTTCTGAGTCTGTGTCTCCTTTCACCTTTATCCTGTGCCCCCCCCCCCCCCCCTGTTCCAGAGCTGCCTTTCAATTGAAATAAACTTGCTTCCTGTGTATTTATGCCGTGGAAGTATTTAAATGTATCTATCATATTTCTCCACTCCTGCCTTTTTTCCAAAGTATACATATTGGGATCTTTAAGTCTGTCTCCATACGCTTTATGACAAAGACCACTGACCATTTTAATAGCCGCTATCAGGATGACTTCATTCTGTGAATATATTTTGAAGGTGTGGTCTCCAGAATTGTGCACAATATTCAAAATGAGGTCTCATCAGAGTCTTATACAGGGGCATCATCACTTCTAGCTTTCGCCATTGCCTTTTCTACCTGTCTAGCCACTTTAAGATAATCACATATGAACACACCCAAGCCCCATACCTCTTTCTTGCACAAAAGTTCTTCACCCCCTAAACTGTACTGTTCCCTCGGGGTTTTGCAGCCCAGATGCATGACCCTGCAGTTTTTAGCATTAAATCTAAGCTGCCAAATTACAGACCAATCCTCTAGCTTCGCTAAGAGGCAGATGCAGCAACCAAACGTAAAAAAATCTAAGTCGTTAAAGTCCCTAACGATTTTAAAATAACGAAAAATGCACCAAAAAAAAAAGTCACACATGCTGAGATCGGTATTGAAACGTACAATGTATCAAAGAATCACAATACACATCGTTAATCGGCCCCCAAATCATGCGCAGAGCAGCCA
Organism: Microcaecilia unicolor; assembly: GCF_901765095.1. NCBI lineage: Eukaryota > Metazoa > Chordata > Amphibia > Gymnophiona > Siphonopidae > Microcaecilia > Microcaecilia unicolor. Next base: position 146,147,248 of record NC_044040.1, read on the forward strand.
AGCGTTATGTTAGCTGCTCTGCGCATGCCACAAACAGTCAAAACACAGTCAAATCACAAGCACATGGCTCCCAAATCAAAACAAAAATAAAAAAAAAGGGTCGGGAGGGGGCAAAGGTGCTGGTCAGGAGCGTCCTGTATGGCCGTCCTTGCCCCCCCCCCACCCGTGGTCGCCGTTCCCCCCCGCCCCACTTCCCCCTGCATTCTAAATTAAGCAAGAAGAAAAGCAAACGTACCTTTAGCAGCCCCGGCCCCCTCCCTTCCTCACTACTCTATCTCCCCTCAGCTCCGCCTCCCGACATCCTCCGCCCTGTGCCCCGTCCCCTCTTGGGGTCGTCACCGCCATTCCCCTCCTCCATCGGGCCCCCCTCCCTCTTACCGGGCCCGTGCAGCACCTCTCTCCTCTGTCTGAAGGCGCTGCACGGGCAAGAAGAAAGCTGATGCCTGCCTTCGCCCAGCTTCTGTCGCGCGTCTCTCTCCTCCTGGGCCCGCCCCTGTCTGACATCGGTAACCTACAGTCAGAGGAGAGAGGCGCTGCACGGGCCCGGTAAGAGGGAGGGGGGCCCGATGGAGGAGGGGAATGGCGGTGACGACCCCAAGAGGGGACGGGGCACAGGGCGGAGGATGTCGGGAGGCGGAGCTGAGGGGAGACAGAGTAGTGAGGAAGGGAGGGAGGCCGGGGCTGCTAGAATTTTGCTTTTTCGGGGGGGGGGGGGGGAGCGGCGGAAAGTGGGGAGCAGCGGGGGTGGGGGGGGCAAGGCCGTCCATACAGGACGCTCCTGATGAGCGCCCTTGCCCCCTCCCGATCCTTTTTTTATTTTTTTTATTTGATGTGTTTTCTGACGTCCTTTGGACCAATCACAGCGCTTTTAGCTCTGCTAATGCGCTGGGATTGGCTCAAAGTTTGTTTATTTTTTCACTTAATGATTTTTCCTGGCACAGAGCTGTCCTAACGAGAGGTCCAGACCTCTCGTTAGATTTCCTGCCTTTTTCCTGCGTAAAGGCAATCGGAAAAGGTTAGTGCATGTCGTTTCAATGGGGGTTTCACAGTAATTGCTCATCTCCATTCTGTTTTCGTTAGCTGCTGGCTTCCTCGGTAAAAGCCCTTTGATGCATGCAACGGATCAAATTTTCCTCGTTTGAGGGTCATTAAAGGCTCATTTAGCTTTAGTGCATCTGCCTCTAAGTCCTTCCTTGTGTTATCCACACCATCAGGCGTGTCTACCCTCTTGCAGATTTTGGTACCATCTGCAAAGAGGCAAAACTTACTAGACAGCCCTTCAGCAATATTGCATACAGAAATGCCGAAAAGAACCGGCCCAAGAACTGAGCCTTGTGGCACACCACTGGTAACATCCTTTTCCTCAGAATGAGCTCCATTTACCACTATCCTCTGTCACCCACTCAACCAGTTCATAACCCAATCAGTCACTTTTTAGTGCCCGTACCGAGAGCACTCAGTTTTTTTATTAGTTGTCTATGCGGAACCGGGTCAAAGGCTTTGCTAAAATCTAAATACACCACATCTAGCGCTCTCCCTCAAACCAACTCTCTGGTCACCCAGTCAAAGAAATTGATCAGATTTGTCTGACAAGACCTGCCTCTAGTGAAACAATGTTGCTCAGGTCCTGTAATCCATTGGATTCCAAAAACTATACAATTCTCTGCTTTAAAAGTGTTTCCATTAATTTAGACTTACTGACCTCTTTCTTACTTGTCTTTCCCCCTAAACCCACCTCTCCTGTTCCCCCATTCTCTATCTCTGTGGATAACATTCTCATCCTCCCTGTCTCATCAGCTTGTAACCTTGGAGTTATCTTTGACTCCTCTCTCTCTTTCTCTGCACATATCCAACAGACTGCTAAAACCTGTCATTTCTTTCTCTATAATATCACCAAAATTCGTCCTTTCCTTTCTGAGTGCACTACCAAAACCCTTATCCACACTCCTATCACCTCGCGCTTAGACTATTTCAACTTGCTTCTCACAGGTCTCCCACTAAACCATCTCTCTGCTGCACGACTTATATTCTGCCAGCGTCACTATGCTCATATTAGCCCTCTCCTCAAGTTATGTCTTTGGCTCTCAATCTGTTTCCGCATACAGTTCAAACTCCTTTTACAAGTGCATTCACTGTGCAGCTCCTCAGTACCTCTCCACTCTTATCTCTCTCTACACTCCTCCCCAGGAACTCTGTTCATTGGGTAAATCTCTCTTATCTGTATCCTTCTCTTCCACCGCCAACTCAAGACTCCATTACTTTTATCTTGCTTCACCATATGCCTGGAATAGACTTCCTGAGCCCAGTTGCTGGCCATCTTCAAATTTGGGCTAAAAGCCCACCTTTTTGATGCAGCTTTTAATTCCTAACCCCTATTCACTTGTATAGTACTCATGTATGTTTTATCATTCCTACCTTACTAATTCCCTTATCCCTTATTTGTCCTGTTTATCTGTCCTGATTAGATTGTGATCTCTTTTGAGCAGGGACACTCTCTTCATGTTCAAGTGTACAGTGCTGCATACGTTTAGTAGTGCTATAGAAACGATAAGTAGTAGCAGTATTACTTCCACTTTTGTGGAGAGGGACCACATCTTCTCTGCTCCAGTCCTCCGGGACCACTCCCGACTTTGATACTTAAGAAGGCAATGCTAATAATAAGAATATGTTTTTTTTGCATATTTAACAAAATAATCCCTATTATTTTTTGTTAAATGTTAACAAGTTATAGGACACATTTTATGTTTTGTTTGAATTTACAAGATCTTTTAAATGTGGGTTGGGATGGGAAAGAAAACTGGGGGGGGGGGGGATGGTGAGGGGATGGCAGAAGTTTGATAGAGATGGGGTAGGGATGGAAACGAAAGGGAAAGGGACTTGATATACTGCTTTTCTGTGGTTTTTGCAACTACATTGGAGTGGAGGAGTGGCCTAGTAGTTAGAGCACCGGGCTTGCAATCCAGAGGTGGCCAGTTCAAATCCTGCTTCTGCTCCTTGTGATCTTGGGCAAGTCACTTTAACCCTCCATTGCCTCAGATACAGACTTAGATTGTGAGCCCTCCTGGGACAGTGAAATATCCAATGTACCTGAATGTAACTCACCTTGAGCTACTACTGAAAAAGGTTTGAGCAAAATCTAAATAAATAAATACATTAAAAGCGGTTTACATAATGTATACAGGTACTTATTTGTACCTGGTGCAATGGAGGGTTAAGTGACTTGCCCAGAGTCACAAGGAGCTGTAGTGGGAATCAAACCCAGTTCCCCAGGATGAAAGTCCACTGCACTAACCACTAGGCTACTCCTCCACCATTGATTAAGGATGGGATGGGGGGTGGAAAGGGGGCCAGATTATGTCCCCGTGTACACCTCTAGTGTGATGGCATTGACAGCGGATTGGGTGAACAGGGTGAACATCATTAACACTTGTGCAGGGTGGGTAGTATAATTGTTGAGTGTTTCTGTGACACGTTGAGTTAGCAATGTTAATGCTTTGCTATTGGTGTTTGATGGGAGAGAATTGGGGGGGGGGGGGTGGAGGCAAGAGTGATGAATATTGATATATTCAGGGAGGGATAGCAGTAATTTCAGTGCTGATCTTGGTGTTATAGAAAATGGCACCTCCCCTCTAAGGCTGAATAGGCCCTTCATAGATTCAGGTGCTGATGACAATTCTCCTTTCTCTTTTCAGGTTATTACACCGTGTCGCAAACTTATCCTTAGTGCAGATAATCGGAAAGAGATGGAGGACTGGATCGCGGCATTAAGGACTGTACAGAATCGGGAGCACTTTGAGGTAAAGATATGCCTGTGATACACTATTTGATACATTTCTAGTTCTTTTAAGCTGCTTATATCTGTCCAGTTCTTCCTTTCACCTATATATAATCCCTCCATCAGTTGCTTACTGCCAAAGAACACACTGAGGGTTAAATTCTATATATATAGCGCCAAAAAATAGCACAGAAAAAAATGTTGTTCTTTAAGCTGCACTTAAAATTAGGCTCAGTTTATAGAATAGTGCTTACACCCAGGACTTGTGCCTAACTTTAGGTACAGCCATTTGCACCAACTGAAATGTGGTGCAAATGTACAGGCCTAAATTAGGCATATATCCACATTATTTTATCACGTGCGTAAAGCGTGGAAACCCCCGTTGTACCACGACCCTCCCATTTCTGCACCCCTTTTTTAATACACGTAAGTTCCAATTAAATCTAGTTAGTGTCAATAATTGCTTGTTAAAATGCCAGTTAATACTAATTGGCTTGTTATTCAATTAAATTTCCCATGCAAATTGGGTGCACGCCCACACACACAATTTTTGTTGACTTTTATAGAATTAGGGAGCGAATGTTACGGTTTATTTTCACCACCTTGGCTTTTACAGAAGTCTTCAAATAAAACATTTTGATGAAATAACATAATATTCAATCAATTACAAATAAACATAACATAGTGTGCACAATAACACAATCAAGCATACAACACAATTAAAATATTAAAATACAACATTCTCTTTAAATACTTCATCCCACCAAAACATAAATTAACCTCTAAAATATCTAAAGCTTATAAATGCCATCATCTCAATTAATCTCTAAACAGTTTAATATTGGACACAACACTGATGTTTCTTAGTTACTGGTTCCACAATCTAGAAACAGTGGACACAAAACATTGCTTTAACAATCAAACCAGTCTGCTTTGTTTTACTGCTGCTTCACTCAGTCAATTTTCATATTCAGAACACAGGAAATAGCCTGGTAATATATTTTGGTCTGTTCATCAGATACAACAAGGGTCAGGGACAACCCAAGAGTATCTGATGCCTTAGGCAAACTTTCAGTGATGCCGCCCCACCTACAGGGTGGCTCAAGGCCCCTCCCCATACTCCCCCAAGGAGTCCAGCATCTATTTTTCCCTTTCCAGCCCCCACCAGGGTCCAGCATTTGCCCTTTATCTCCTCCCCACAAAGGTATTCAGCATCTTCCCTTTCTTTCCCTAGCCCTCACCCAGCATCCACCTTTTCTTTCCCTGCCCCTCCCCAAGGTGTTCAGCATCTGCTCCTCCTCCTCAGTTTCCAGCATCTCTCCATCTCCCCTTCCTCCTGCTGGGCCTACCTCACCCCCTCCTCTCATTCACAGTTGCTCCTGCTGTACCGATGCTGCAAGGTCTGACTGGGTCTGTGACATTAAACAAGTGTCTACAGGGCCTTAAGGATCTACGCATGCTAAAGCCCTGTCTTCTGTTTTGGAGGGAGTTGGAGGCAAAAGACCTTGAGTGTACATGAATGCTCGAAGTCCTGCACCAACCATGTTGACTTTTGTTTAGTGGCAATTACCACCATTCCAGTTGTTGACCCCCCCCCCAAAAAAAAAAAAAAATAATTATGCTGATTTAAGTGGATTCCTAATCTGCCTAATGTTCAGGACAGCCCTGATAAGGACCCTTCTGTTGGCCCCAAAGTAGAGCAGGATCTTTGAAAACTTTGCCTTTTAGTAGTAACAATCCTCTTTGAATATTTTTGGCTATGAAGGGGTCAGTTTTCACCAGCAAAAATGATTAGTTAACGTTAACAACATTGTTTAGCTATATTTTTAGCCAAAATTAGGTCTTGTCTGAATTTTTTATCCTAAATTGGTTGGACTTAGAGCAGCTATTTCGTGCAGTTGCCACCTAAATTTAGCCAGTGAGTGCTTACCAGCTAAGTTACTAGCTGAGAACAAACCATTCAGATTGGTAAACTAGAATAAATAGTCACTTTCAGGAATTCCCTTGGGACTGCCCTTTTTTTGATCCTCTTAGAGTTGGCAACCTTGTGAATCTGAGGGTAAATTTAGCTAATTAGATGGGGTGGGGTTAAACCTTTTGAAAACTGACCTGAAAGTTTTACTTATTGTTAGTCTGTTAATATTATGTTTATTCCCAGTCTACCCAATACAGTATGGATCATTTCTCAGGGATGCACAACTGGTACGCCTGCTCTCATGCTCGACCCACATACTGCAATGTGTGCAGGGAAGCGCTGTCTGGGGTCACCTCACATGGGCTGTCTTGTGAGGGTATGTATTCTCCTCCTCCCTTCCTTGAAGAGATTCTTCTACTGCTAATACTACTATGCACTGGGGGGGGGGGGGGGGTTCTACTGTTCTGGATTTTGTGAAAGGTGTTCCATCCCATTTATTATTTATTTCTTAAGATTTATTGACTGCATTTATGAAAAAATTCTCCCAAGGTGGTATATATTAAGTATAGCCTGACATAAACAACTTACATTATATTAATAGCACATCAATAGTAAAATGACTAAATGTTAATGTAAAACACAGTTAAAACAATGAGGTAAACTAGGAGATAGCTAAATTAAACTCTAGTAATATAGGGCTGCTAATTATTTATTTTTTTCCAAATGCAGCTCCTTGTGACTGGGCACATCACAAAACCCTGCATTGCCCAGTGTCACAAGGAGCTCCAAGGGGGTGAGGAACAACATACCCTTTAATTGCGCACTTAATTGATTACAAATTTTAATCAAAATGCAGCCCTAAAAAAATTAAAGAATAAAAATGAATGAAAAGATTACAAAACCCAGATTGGAAAATTACAAATGAAAGATCTAAAACATCTTGCAGAGTAGCTATAAACAGCTTTACAGTTTTCATAGCCTACTTCAAGCCTATTAATAACATGATATAGTGTCAGAAATATACACATTAAAAGGTGGTAATATGTTCATATAATAGAAACATGATAAATATCTGAATACAAATGATTCACACCATAATAGGCAGAATGGCAGAAAATTAATTTATCATAGATTTGATGTTTAGAAAGTCGGCATAATAAAATGTAACATCTTAAGAGGTAGCAGATGAGGCAAATGTAGCTGGGACATATGGACAGACGAGATGGGTTAGACCAAGGAGGTTAGATTGAGATCAGGAGATGGCATGAGCCTGTCTAGCCCATTATGGGGGCTGAAGCCAGTAAGGTGGAACTTTCTGCTGTTTTAGTTCACCTAAAACAATGGCAAATGCTATTGAAAACAGTAGCAGAAGCTTATTAAAAAATAATGGACTACTTATGCATAGTCAATCTGTAAAAGTCTAAAGTTGTTCCAGTTGGATAGGCCGTGCCTTAAAAAGTGGAGGATCCTTGGAAGGACCTTAGTGACCTTGAAGGTGTGTAGAGGGAGATCCTGTTCTTCATTTGCATTTGATAATGACATGCAATGACGTGGGATTCCCATATTGCAAATGAATCCTATCTGGACTTTACATTGCTTAGTCAGAAAACTACAGTTCCAAGAATGAGTACCTTTCAGCTGTTGTGAATCTTCCTGGAGAGATTTTCTTATATTTTGTTCTTGTGACGACTTTAAAACTGAAAACTCTTATCTCTTCTGTCTGGTCGATAATAAAAGGAGCTCATTGTGAACACTATCCACCCTAAAAGGTTGTTTTGTGGCTGTACATGACGAATTGTAATATTGCATATATAAGTATGTGTTTTTCTTCCTAGTCATGCATCCAAAGTTTATATAATCCTTTCAAGAAAGCCAGTTAATCGTTTAACGTATTAGCAGAATATAACCATGAAGGCATGGTACAGTTGCCTTTTCAATATGAAAAATAATGCACTGCTTGATAACTTCACTCAAGAATCAAACAGTTCAGAAAAAAAAGAGCCTCAGTTACTGTGAGACAAATTTCTTTTTAGGAGCAGTGAATATCACCAACCCTTTCCAGCTGTTTTCAATCATTAGTTCAGAAAAGACCTCAGGAAAATGTCCTTTCATATATATTTTTTTCTTTTTACTTTTTTGCACTATATTACTTTATTACTTGTTTCTTAATATTCATCAACTTAGAAAGTTTCCTCAATGAACTCAAACAATATGTGAATGCGGGAAAGAGAAGAAGCACTTATCTCTCTAGTGGACGATCCTGATGGGGACCCGTTTCACCCTCGCTTCTTCAGGGGATGTCCTTTAGGATCTTGCTCTCTAGAACAAAAATCACAATCACTTCTTTTCATCCATAAACATAAAATATGTGCTGTATATAGTTTTATAATCATGGCTTAAGATTATGCTCACCAAATTCATTGCATTCTCCTGTTTCAGATCTTCTCTTTAAAATCCACAACGGCTTTCTTAAATATAATGAATGCCAAGACATGCACAAATGGATCAATCACAATTAAAGGAACACTGACCATTCAACCATGTTGTCCAATCCCCCAGGTTCCACTGCCTTCAAATGAAAAATATATTGCTGCTCTTGTGTTAGCCTCATATCACTGTTGTCACCCCTATTACTGGGAGGCAACCTGGCGATGACTACAGACCTGAAGTCTTCAAATTTATGTTGAAAAGTGGCGCTGTGTGCTACTAATGGAGCACCCATCTTGTTATGTTGAATATTGAACCTGTGCTCATTCATGTGCTACAGTTGAATGGTTTTTCCCCACACAAATTTTGTCATAAGGTTTTGAGTTTATTGTTTGAGTTCATTAGGGAATCTTTAAAATTGATGAAGATTAATAAATAAGCAATAAAGTAATATAGTGCAAAAAAGTAAAAAGAAAAATAATATATGAAAGGACATATTTCAGAGTTTTGGCCCCTTGAGAGACAGATCTATACATGTTGGTATTGTCAGATGATGTCATCCACTTGTGCATATTTATCCCCCTTTAAAGGTAAATAATTCTGCTTATCAATTCAAAGCCACACTAGCATTCTTCTCTAGTAGAGTGGCCATTTGTCTGCTAGAGTAAAAACTGTGGCTAAAAAACATTTTATGATTGCAATAAGTATCATAGACCTCTTGGTTTTGGCTGTCTGATGGAAGGTTACAAGGCAGGTCAAAAACTGTGACTTTTTTTTTATTAACACTTCATTTTATAGCAGTCAGCCTAGAGTAGCTTCAGTTGATGCCCATTGTATTAAATGTGCCCTATCATTTTAGTGTGTGGGAGTGAGTAGCTGTTATGGTGAGTCCTGATAGCACAGTTTGTTACTGTGAAGTGCTCTATGTACCAGGCTCTGCCTCATCTCTATACATTGACCCACCTCTGGAGACTTTGGCCCAGATGCACTAAACGTTTTTCATCGTTAAATGAGCCCTTAAGGAAGAATTTCCGATCCTTTCCATGCACTAAAGCCTATTTTTCGACGGTAGTAGCAGCTAACGAAAACGGAATGGAGATGAGCAATTAGTGTGAAAACCCCATTGAAACGACATGCACTAACCTTTTCCGATTGCCTTTACGCAGGAAAAAGGCAGGAAAACTAACGAGAGGTCTGGACCTCTCGTTAGGACAGCTCTGTGCCAGGAAAAAGTGTTAAGTGAAAAAATAAACAAACTTTGAGCCAATCCCAGCGCATTAGCAGAGCTAAAAGCGCTGTGATTGGTCCAAAGGACCTCAGAAAACACATAAAAAAATAAAAATAAAAAAAGGATCGGGAGGGGGCAAGGGCGCTCATCAGGAGCGTCCTGTACGGACGGCGTTGCCCCCCCCCCCCCCCCCCGCTGCTCCCCACTTTCCGCCGCTCCCCCCACCCCGAAAAAGCAAACTTCTAGAAGCCCCTGCCCCCCTCCCTTCCTCACTACTCTCTCACCTCAGCTCCGCCTCCCGACATCCTCCGTCCGTGCCCCGCCCCCTTTTGGGGTCGTCGCCGCCATTCCCCTCCTCAATCGGGCCCCCCTTCCTCTTACCGGGCCCTTGCAGCGCCTCTCTCCTCTGTCCGAAGGCGCTGCACGGGCAAGAAGAAAGCTGATGCCTGCCTTCGCCTAGCTTCGATAGAGCGTCTTTCTCCTCCTGGGCCCGCCCCTGTCTGACGTCAGTAACCTACGTAGGTTACTGACGTCAGACAGGGGCGGGCGCAGCAGGAGAAAGACGCGCCATCGCGAAGGCAGGCATCAGCTGATTCAGCTTTCTTCTTGCCCGTGCAGCGCCTTCGGACAGAGGAGAGAGGCGCTGCACGGGCCCAGTAAGAGGAAGGGGGGCCCGATGGAGGAGGGGAATGGCAGCGACGACCCCAAAAGGGGGCGATTTGACTGTGTTTTGAACGTTTCTGGCATGCGCAGAGCAGCCAGCATAACGCTTGGCTGCTTTGCGCATGCTTTACGAGCCGATTACCGACGGGGATTGGTGCATCGTTCTTTCCAATACCGCACCAAACTTTTTGGGGCTGTGTTTTTGGAGCATGCTTCGTTATTTGAAATTCGGTAAAGGTTTTAACGTTTCTGATTTTTTTACGTTTGCTTGATGCATCTACCCCTTTATGGAAAGCAGGTGACCTATGGATGTTTTGCTCTTACGCTGCTTAATTTTGCTCCCATGTGTGGATTTTGATTTTGTTGCTGTGTGAGTAGGAAGACTGTCTGGAAGGATGATGCTAAGATGTCTCTGCTTGGCTGATTGGATATTAGATGTATAGGCTGCAGGGTTACGTGTTTTTTTTTGTTTTGTTTTGCCCTAGTGTGCAAGTTCAAAGCTCACAAGCGCTGCGCAGTCAGAGCCACTAATAACTGCAAGTGGACTACACTGGCCTCTATTGGGAAGGACATCATCGAGGATGAAGATGGGGTATGAGATTCTCCAAAATCTTCTTTCTGCTCCTGCCTTTCCCAGACCAGCCCAGCAAATAGATGGACTAGGTGTACACCTAGGGTGGCAGCATTTAGGGGTAGAAGCGCGGCTCCAGTATGTGAGAGCCTTTTCCTTGCTGGGCCTGCCGCCCCCCCCCCACCTTCTCCTGTGCCAGCCCTGAGCTTAAAGAAGAGTGAACACTGTACAAGCTTTGTAAGCACAGGCCTGCACTCAAGTGCTGCCTTGTCCTGGCCCTCCCCCCTCTTCTGAAGCAGAATTCGTATTGGATAGGAGTAGGACATGACAGTGCTTCACCACAAGCATGTACCTAAAGGACTCATGTAGCACTCAATCTTCATTAAGCTTGGGGTGGCATGGGAGGAAGTAGAGGAGCATTGGCAGTGGACCAGAAGTGGGGAAAAAAGAGTGGGGGGGAGAGGAAAGGAGGGCATTACAGAGAAAGGGGAGATGCTAGCAGTGTGGGAGGGACTATGCTGGCAGTCTAGGAGGGAATAGATGGGAAAAGGGGAGATGTTGGCAACCTGGAAGAGGGGAAAAGGAAATGCTAACCTGGGGAGGGAGTTGACAAGAGATATAGAGAGGAAGGAGAGATGTAGAGTGATAGGGCCTTGAGCCATCTCTGGGGTGGGGGGGGAAGTGTGCACAACTGAAAGTTTGCTTGGAGCGTCTGATACTCCTGGATTGGCCCTGGTCTCTCCTGACATTCTTTGACACTGATCCTTTTCCCTTCCCAAGGTCTGCTGGATCACTGTATACCACGGGCTATGATTAATGGTGTGAGAGAAGTATCTAGAGATGCTGATCTGCTTCCTCTATCTTTAATGTGTCGGGCATAGGATTTTGAGAAGGAGAAAATGGGGATAAAGGAGAGTGGGGAAAGATGCAATCAGTGACTGCTTTGTCTATATCAGCAGTTGAGTGCTAGGGAAGACGGAATCAATGACTGATGTCTGTGTAGTGTGAGGGACATGTCCTCCTCTGGATCTTCATGTTACTATCTGCTTCTTTTCAGATCTCTATGCCTCACCAATGGTTGGAAGGGAACCTTCCAGTCAGTGCTAAGTGCATGGTGTGTGATAAAACTTGCGGTAGTGTCCTCAGGTTACAGGACTGGCGCTGCCTTTGGTGCAAGGCCATGGTAAGCAGGGTGGGCACATCCCTTTGCCTTAAACATAAATGTCTTTCACACTTTTGTTTAAAAAAACCCAAACATAAATACTTTCCGTTTCTTGTTCAACAGGAGTATCTGCATTCTTTTCTGGCTGGGTGAGGGGTATGGGGAACTTTTGAAAAGATTGTCATTACTCAAATGATACTTGATAATTCTAGATGTATATTTTCTGTTGGAATCGTATTCTTTGAATGTGTGTGATGACCATAAACATATTTAACATAAAACAAAACAAACAACAATAAAAAGACAAGAGACATGATGGGGGCTGGAGGATTGTCTTCACAGAGTGGCAGTTTTAACCTTAAGGAGAAAAGGGGTAGGATTTAACCTTGTTTCTTACATAAAAGGCACTTAGCTGCCCTTGAAGAATAATTTTGCAAACAGGACCCCCCCCCCCCTTTTTTTTTTCTGTCAACAGACAGGATTGAGTCAGACACACAAGTGAGTGATGCCATCCGACAGTGCCAGGACAACTGTTCTCCCAGAGCTCAGAATTTAGAGTGAAAAGTTCTGAGCATATGCAGCCTTTCTCATGCACAGTTTTATCTGCTTTGCTGAATGAATGCAAAACAAAGCTCTCATCAAAGCCTCTTTTCTTCAATGTTGTGTTTCTTCAGTGTTTTCTTAATGTATTTGATATATTTAAAAAAAGGGGTTTAGACCTTGCCTGACATGCTGTAGGAAAGATCCAGAATCTCGATACTCTTATGTCTTTTGACCATGATTAAAAGGAGTGCAAGAATTGTACTTGAATATCACCATGAGCACAGAGAGATCATTTTAATTACCTTCAAGAGCATTTTGAAGCTGAGAAAAAGTTGATTTCAGGTAGAAAAGATTTTCAAACTGGTATATTATTTACAGTCATTATCCTATCATGTGTCCTCTTAACTACTATATCTATAGCACTTAAATCACCCCTGATCTCCAAATCTTTTCTATTAGAATGTAGAATCTGCTTGTTTTGTGAAAGGTCTGCTTCATGTAAAGCCTCCAATATAAAAGCCACCTATTTCATGGGACTTAAATTTGGTGCTTGCTTCACTTATGAGTTCACCCTTTGAACCTTCTCTTAAGTTTCAAATTTGGAAATGACTTTTCGTAATAACAAATCACTTCAGCTAATAGAGTGAGCTACAAGCATTAGTAATGTACGAACCCTACACACAATTTCATCAGTATTAGGTAGTGCTTCAAATGCACCCCAAGTTCTTGGATAAAGTGGTCACACCTTTTCACCTTTTGTCTGGAGCTCCATTCAAATCCTTGTGAGAAAGCACTTTATATTGTAAAGGGGGTTTCTCCGAGGACAAGCAGGCTGCTTGTTCTCACATGTGGGTCGGCGTCCATGGCGGCCCAGGAACGGAGATTTTTCCAGCAAAAATCCATGGAGCTTTGCGACAGCTTCTGGAGCGTGGGGCACTCGCACCGCGCATGCGCGGCCATCCCTGCCTCAGTTTTTCTTTTACCGCGGTGGAGAGTGGCTGTGTGTCGGTCTCTCTCCCTCAGGCCCAGAGAAAGACTTCGGCGTTCGCGCTGTTTATTCGCGCTTTCTTTTTGTTTTCAGTTGCCTCTTTTGTCTTTTTCTTTTCCAGTTAAAAAAAAAATCCTTATTTTCCATTTTTTCCCCCTTTTTAAGTTTTCTTTTGCTTTCGTCACGGCCTTCTTAGGCTGTGCGTACATGGTTCTCATTTTTGTGCCCCTCTGTTGGCATAATCGAGCCTTTTGACTTCGCCGCCGTAATTTTTCCGCTCATGTCATCGAAGCCTCCCAGCGGCTTCAAAAAGTGTGCTCGGTGCCAGCGGTCGATCTCAGGTACTGACCCGCATGCATGGTGCATCCAGTGCCTTGGGCCCGACCATCGCCCAGACGCTTGTAAGTTGTGTCTGAGCTTGAAAAAGCGGACACAGGCATCGAGAAGAGCTCTTCAGGACCGTGTTTTCGGAGCTCTGACTGATTCCTCGGCGTTGACATCGGTACCGCAGTCGGTGGCATCGATATCGGCACTGGGGATGGCATCAACATCGGGAGCGCAGGTAATGGCTGTCCGGACATCACTACTAGCTGGGAGTAGTGAGCCGTCGAGTGGATCTCCACCTGTCTCGACCCGACCCCTAGGAGGTGTGTGGATTCCATGTCCTCCTCGTCGGTACCGAGGAGTACCAGTGACATGCTTCAAGTGAAGGCGAAGAAGCATCGTCATCAGTCTCCTTCGAGGCACGGTACCTGGAACTCCAGGGCATCGAGGGATTCGGTACCCGAGAAGCGTCGACGCTGGGAGGAGCGCTCACCCTCCATACAAGAAGTGTCAGTGCATCGATCTTCGGACAGCCCGGTACCGCCTCCCAGGCCTTCACAGATTCTGATGCCGACTTCTGCACCGACCCCACAGCCTTTCCCGGCAGAGACTCTGGATGAGCGCATCTGAACCATTCTTCCAGGGCTTCTGGAAGGGCTGCTGCATCAGTCTGTTCCGGCACCGGAGGTGCCTGCGCCCTCCGTACCGTTGATGGAAGCGGTAGCTGGCTCCAGGCCTGTGGTGAGGTCCCCAACGCCGGTGCCGCTTGCGGCATCAGTCTTAGCTGCCATCCAAGTCGACTCCCCGTCGACATCGCTGGAGGGAGCTTCATCACCGCCGGCACGGGTGTCGACTTCTCGACATTGCCATCGAGGGCGTGATTCCTTGGCGTCGAAACGGGCCCGGTTTTGGACTGCAGTCAGAGAACTCTTGTCCGACACCAAGGAGGATGCCTTGTGGGAGGAAGAGGAAGATCCCTGATATTTCTCTTCTGAGGAGTCTTGTGGTCTTCCCTCTGATCCTACTCCTTCACCAGAAAGAAAGCTTCCTCCCCCGGAGAGTCTTTCTTTCTCTTCATTTGTCTGGGAAATGTCTGTGGGCATTCCCTTCCCTGTGGTGACTGTGGATGAGCCCAGGACTGAGATGCTCGAGGTCCTTGAGTATCCTTCGCCACCTAAGGAGTCATCCACTGTTCCTCTGCATAATGTCCTTAAGGAGACATTGCTAGGGAACTGGATGAAACCACTATCTAATCCCACCATTCCCAAGAAAGCTGAGTCCCGGTATCAGATTCATGGAGAACCTGAGTTGATGAAGTCGCAGTTACCTCACGACTCTATGGTTGTGGATTCTGCTCTCAAGAGACCCAGGAGTTCTAGAGACTTTGCATCGGCGCCCCCGGGACGGGAGTCTAGAACCCTGGACTCTTTTGGGAGGAAGGCCTATCAGTCCTCCATGCTCGTGTCCAAGATCCAATCATACCAGCTCTACACGAGCATCCACATGTGGAACAATGTGAAGCAACTGGCGGACTTGGTGGACAAGCTCCCTTTGGAGCACGCCAGGCCTTTTCAGGAGGTGGTCAGGCAGCTGAAAGCGTGTCGTAAATTCCTGTCCAGGGGTGCTTATGACTCTTTTGATGTTGCATCCAGGTCCGCTGCTTAAAGTATAGTGATGCGCAGACTCTCATGGCTGCTTTCCTCTGACCTGGACAATCGAGTCCAGCAGCAGCTTGCGGATGTCCCTTGCCGGGGGGATAATATTTTTGGCGAGAAAGTCGAGCAGGTGGTAGAGCAGCTCCACCAGCGGGAAACCGCCCTCGACAAACTCTTCCACTGGGCGCCTTCAGCATCTACCTCATCAGGTAGACGTTTTTTCTGGGGAAGGAAGAATGCTCCCTATGCTTATAATAAGCGTAGGTACAATCCACCTTCCCAACAGCCTTCTCAGGCTCAGCCGCAGCGCGCTCGTTCATGTCAACAGCTTGCGCCAAAGCAGGCCCCTGTGGCTCCCCAGCAAAAGCAAGGGACGGGCTTTTGACTGGCTCCAGTTGAGCATAGCTGCCATAAAAGTGTCCGTGCCAGACGATCTACTGGTCGGGGGGAGGTTAAAATTTTTTCACTAAAGGTTGCCTCTCATAACCTCCGATCGGTGGGTTCTTCAAATAGTCCTGTTAGGATACTCCCTCAATTTGATCTCCACACCTCCAAATTGTCCACCAGGAGCTCAGTCCTTCAGCTTCCAGCACAGGCAGGTATTTGCAGAGGAACTCTCCGCCCTTCTCAGCGCCAATGCGGTCGAGCCCGTTCCACCAGGGCAAGAAGGGCTGGGATTCAATTCCATGTACTTCCTTGTGCAAAAGAAAACAGGGGGGATGTGTCCCATCCTAGACCTAAGGGTCCTGAACAAATACTTAGTCCGAGAAAAGTTCAGGATGGTTTCCCTGGGCACCCTTCTTCCCATGTTTCAGAAACTGGATTGTCTCTGGACTTAAAGGATGCTTATACACACATCCGATACTTTCAGCTCACAGGAAGTATCTTCCTTTCCGTCTGGGAACACAACACGTCCAGTATTGTGTGCTGCCCTTTGGGCTTGTGCCTGCGCCCAGGGTCTTTACAGAATGCCTGGCTGTAGTTGCAGCGTCGCTACGCAGACTGGGAGTGCATGTGCTCCCTTATCTCGATGATTGGCTGGTAAAGAACACCTCAGAGGCAGAATCTCAACAGTCCATGCAGATGACTATTCAACTGCTGGAGCTGCTCGGGTTCGTTATAAATTACCCCAAGTCCCATCTTCTTCCTGCTCAGAAATTGGAATTTATAGGAGCTCTGCTGGACTCGCAGATGGCTCGTGCCTATCGTCCCGAGGCGAGATCAGACAATCTTCTGTCTCTCGTTTCCTTGGCACGGACGTCTCAGCAGATCACAGCTCGGCAGATGTTGAGACTTCTGGGCCATATGGCCTCCACAGTTCATGTGACGCCCATGGCCCGCCTTCACGTGAGATCTGCTCAATGGACCCTAGCCTCCCAGTGGTATCAGGCTGCAGGGAATCTAGAAGATGTAATCCTACTGTCCACCGATTTTCACAATTCTCGTCAGTGGTGGACAATTCGATCCAATTTGACCTTGGGACATCCCTTTCAAATTCCTCAGCCACAGAAAGTGCTGACAACTGTTATTCCACCCGTCTATACATCTGTACAACCCATTCCCATGGGGATGAAGTGTGGATCTCAGAGGGGACCGCATTTTGACACGGAGGTGCAGAGGGGGTGGCAGAAGGCGCAGTTCAAATCTAAGACCCAGGACCTCGGCTTTCTGATTTATGGGGTCTAGGTGGATCTTTGGCCATCTATTCTCCCACATAATGTACTGGAGATAATCTACTTATGTGAACACTATTTGTGTAAGAATGTTCAAGGAAACTGAGAAATAGAGGCACAGACTAGAGAAGGTAGTGATAGAAATAGTCTTTATTCTCACCAATTGAAACTTCAAGCTGGTACACACATCAGTCAGATTCTCAGTTCAACCGACCGTAGCTCTGCCTCTGAGTAGCGTTGGGGAAAAACTCTGAAATCTAGCCAGATTTACATTTCTTATATAGTATCTGCTGTCCATACAATTCAATGGAGAGACACTTTTTTTCTTTTTTTTTTTCATCTGTAAATCATACTTAACCGCAGGTCAGGTGCCCACCTGCTCCCTCTTCCCCTGCCTTTATAATATTTCTTAATAACGGCAATTTCCGGACATGTAAACATCTTTCCTAATATGGAGAGATCAGTTTTATATCTTGTGATCCTGGGTGCCATCTTTACAGAGACAGACTCCATCTTATGAACCAAACTTCTTACAATCTTTGCCATTAATTCCTCCATCTTAGCTCTTACATTGTATTTGACTATCACACAATTTTTTAATAAGGCTCACCAAGCAGCCCTGCTTTCGCTGGCACTCAGCTACAAGGCCATCATCAGATTTTCAGGCCTAGTCAGTGCTTTTCTGCAGTTTAAGTCATATAACTCGGCCCACCACTATTCCAGTGGATGGGTCTCAAGCTGGGACACATGTTAACACAACGGATGCATCCCTCCTGGGGTGGGGAGCTCATGTAGATGGACTTTACACTCAGGGAGTTTGGTCCCTCCAGGAAACAGGTCTTCAGAACAATCTCCTGGAGTTGCGAGCGGTCTGGAACGCTCTAAAGGCTTTCAGAGATCGGCAGTCCAATCAAATTATCCAAATTCAGACAGACAATCAGGTTGCCATGTACTACATCAACAAGCAGGGGGGCACCGGATCGCGCCCCCTGTGTAAGGAATCTGTCCAGATGTGGCTTTGGGCTCGGCGTCATGGCATGTTTCTCCAAGCCACGTATCTGGCAGGCGTAAACAACAGTTTGGGCGACAGGCTGAGCAGGATAATGCAACCTCACGAGTGGTCGCTCAACTCGCGCATAGTGCGCAAGATCTTCCAAGCATGGGGCACCCCCTGGTGGATCTTTTCGCCACTCATATCAATCACAAGGTCCCTCAGTTCTGTTCCAGACTTCAGGCCCACGACAGACTAGCGTCAGATGCTTTTCTCCTTCATTGGGGGAAGGGCCTTCTTTATGCATATCCTCCCATACCTCTGGTGGGGAAGACTTTGCTGAAACTCAATCAAGATTGTGGAACCATGATTCTGATTGCTCCCTTTTGGCCGCGTCAGATTTGGTTCCCTCTTCTTCTGGAGTTGTCCTCAGAAGAACCGTGGAGATTGGAGTGTTTTCCAACCCTCATCACTCAGAACCAAGGGGCGCTTCTGCATCCCAACCTCCAGTCTCTGGCTCTCACGGCCTGGATGTTGAGAGCGTAGATTTCGCTTCCTTGGGTCTTTCTGAGGGTGTCTCCCAAGTCTTGTGTGCTTCCAGGAAAGATTCTACAAAGAGGTGTTACTCTTTCAAATGGAGGAGGTTTGCCGTCTGGTGTGACAGCAAGGCCCTAGATCCTCGCTCTTGTCCTACACAGACCCTGCTTGAATACCTTCTACACTTGTCAGAGTCTGGTCTCAAGACCAACTCCGTAAGAGTTCATCTTAGTGCAATTAGTGTTTTTCATTATAGTGTAGAGGGTAAGCCTATCTCTGGACAGCCTTTAGTTGTTCGCTTCATGAGAGGTTTGCTTTTGTCAAAGCCCCCTGTCAAACCTCCACCAGTGTCATGGGATCTCAACGTCGTTCTCACCCAGCTGATGAAACCTCCTTTTGAGCCACTGAATTCCTGCCATCTGAAGTACCTGACCTGGAAGGTCATTTTCTTGGTGGCTGTTACTTCAGCTCGTAGAGTCAGTGAGCTTCAAGCCTTGGTAGCCCATGCTCCTTATACTAAGTTTCATCATAACAGAGTAGTCCTCCACACTCACCCTAAGTTCTTGCAGAAGGTGGGGTGGAAGTTCCATCTGAACCAGTCAATTGTCTTGCCAACATTTTTTCCCTGTCCTCATACGTGTCCTGCTGAACGTCAGCTGCATACATTGGACTGCAATAGAGCATTGGCCTTCTATGTGGAGCAGACAAGCCCCTTCAGACAATCCACCCAAATGTTTGTTTCTTTCGATCCCAACAGAAGGGGAGTTGCTGTCGGGAAGCGTACCATTTCCAATTGGCTAGCAGATTGTATTTCCTTCACTTATGCCCAAGCTGGGCTAACTCTTGAGGGTCATGCCACAGCTTATTGTGTCAGAGCCATGGCAGCGTCAGTGGCCCACTTGAAGTCAGCCACCATAGAAGAGATTTGCAAGGCTGCGACGTGGTCATCAGTCCACACATTCACATCTCATTACTGCCTTCAGCAGGATACCCGACGCGACAGTCGGTTTCGGCAGTCGGTGCTGCAGAATCTGTTTGGGGTTTAGAATTCAACTACACCCCCCTAGGCCCATTTTTGTTCTGTTCCAGGCTGCACTCTCAGTTAGATGTTTCTTTGTAGGTCAGTCTTTATGTCCTCGCTGTTGCGAGGCCCAATTGACCTTCTTTTGTTGTTTTGAGTGAGCCTGGGGGCTAGGGATACCCCACATGTGAGAAGAAGCAGCCTGCTTGTCCTCGGAGAAAGCGAAGATACTTACCTGTAGCAGGTATTCTCCGAGGACCAGGCTGATTGTTCTCACCAACCCGCCCACCTCCCCTTTTGTAGTTGTTGTTGTTCTTCTTTATTTGCTTTTTCGTATAACTGAGGCGGGAACGGACGCACGCGGGCGAGAAGATGGCCGCGCATGCGCGGTGTGAGTGCCCCGCGCTCCGGAAGCTGTCACAAAGCTCTATGGATTTTTGCTAGAAAAATCTCCGTTCCTGGGCTGCCATGGACACCGACCCACATGTGAGAACAATCAGCCTGCTGTCCTCGGAGTATACCTGCTACAGGTAAGTGTCTTCACTTTGCCTGCTGCTTGAACTGAATAAGTTAGAACATCTATTCAACTTTGTCTCATTTGATCCTAATAATCCTGTTATGTCAGTGTTAAGAAGGACTCTAATAAACTGGCTTGGTTCATGGATACTATTCAACTGTGAGCCAACAAATGATGGTCTCAGCTGCAAAGTAAGGTTTCATCAAATTAGAGCTACTGTGGTGACAATGGCTGTCTTAAAATCTGCTTCACTAGGTACCATTTGCAAAGCAGCTATGTGGTCCTCCCTTTATACTTTTTACTGCACATTATTGTTTTGACCAAAACTTTGGTAAGGGACAGTGCCTATGGCCAAGGTGTCCTGATCAGTCTACCTCTATAAGCTAACTATTTTCTTAGTTCTCTGTGCAGGCTGCTTTAAAGACTAGAGGGCTGATGCATAAAGGTCGCCATTAAATAAGGCAGCCGCAGGTGAACTTACCAACTCGTAAACAGCTACTGATGCACAAATGGAATCATATGCAAATTAGGTGCACGGAAATTCTGCAAGAGAAAGTGCCTAGGGCATGCGCAGAACAGTCTCTTGGTAACTGTCCATGTTCTGCACATGCCCAGGAATTGCTGGTGCACGCTCTGCTGGTGGGCTCAGATCCTGCCTGTGCCAGATCCTAGGGTTCACCTTCTGCCTGTGCCTAGGCCGGGGGAAGGGGTGATCAGGAGGCAGAGGCGGAAGCTGAAGGAGAGAAGGAAATCATCAGAGCAAATTGGGGAAGCTCAACCTTTAACTTCTTCTTCCAGGTAGTAGCCTGAAGTCCTTGTCAGCCATCCTCGGTTTTGGGTCTCTATTCTAGCCACGAGAAATTTTGGTTCTTGAAAAGCAGAGAAGGCTACAGAATGTGACAGAGTTAGCTAATATCTCTCACTCTTATTGAACAACACGTATCAACCACCTCCTGATCTACGGGGTGCTCTCTGATCACAGTCCCGGCCTGGGACAGCTCCTGACCTTCAGGAAGATTTTGCACGTTAAAGGTACACGTTTCTTTCAGTGCATCACATGAAATGCTCATTTGAATAGTAGTGAGCTCATATTTGCTTCAGATTATTGGTAGCTGCTACGGCGAATGATTAAAGCCACATAGAACTCCTTTGTGCATTAGACACTAAGTAATGTTTGCTTTAGACCGGCTACAACTGGTCTAAGGCAAACATTGCAATCATGGTAAGCTTTGTGCATCTCCCCCTAAGACAGTATAAAATTGAGCAGCCCTAAACTTGGGAGTTGCCCAACTGTATGCCTTACTCAGTCCTGCTTGTCGACAGAAAAAGCAGTGTTGCTCATCTATAAAAGGTGATTTCTGTAAACAGCAGATTTGATAAGGCACACAAACCCTTCCACTTCCCTGCTTCTGTGAAGCTGTGAAACCAATTGAGGAGCTGAGGGGCAGATGCACTAAACTTAACGAGCCATTGACGAGCAAGTAGTAAACCGTGGCATGAACAAAAGTCTTCTCCCAGCCATTTTCCGATCACTATAGCAGTTAACGAAAACGGAATGCAGATGAGCAAATTAGTACCCCAGTATGTATAAATCATATTGTAATGAGATGCACTACCGTTTTCCAATTGCCTAACCGTGGAAAATCTAACGGGAGGTCTGTACCTCTCATTGGGGCTGCACGTGATTTATTCGCCTCTAAAAACTTCTATAAATTTAACAAAAAAAAAAATCGGGGAAAAAAAACGTCCAAGTGCTCGTCAGGGACGTCCTTTATGAACGTCCTTCACTCAAAACAGCCAGCCGGAAACCTTTGCCTAGCCACGTCCAAGTGCTCGTCAGGGCCGTCCTTCTAAAGTACCTAACATGAACGTCCTTCCCTAAAAAAGGACGGCCCTGACGAGCACTTGGACGTTTCCCCCCAGATTTTTTGTGATGGGTGCGAGGACGTACAAATCAAAAAACTATTTGGACGACTCTTTCGATTATGCCCCACCTCCAGGTCTCTATCAGCCAATCACAGCGCATTTAGCTGACACCAGTGACAGCTAAACGCACTGTGATTGGTTGAGAGAGACCTGGAGGAGGGGCATTTGACATGCTGCTAACACCCCGGGGCAAGGCGGCCAGAGCAGAAGCCGCCGATAGCTGCCAGGTATGAGTTTGATGGCACGGTGTAGAGGGGCTTGAGAGAGAGGTTCTGAACTACGGACAAGGAGGTAAGTAGAAGACTGAAGATCAGTTCCCCGATCCCCAGCTTGCAGATGCAGTTTGCCGCCTGCGGGATGCCTTACAGGGAGAGAAGGTGTGCCTCGGCAGAGACATCCTTTTTTTTTTTTTTAGTGAAGGACGTCCATAAAGGACGTCCTTGGCATGCGCAGAGCAGCCAGCATAACACTTGGCTGCTCTACGCATGCTTGACTGGCCGACCGGCTTCCGAGGGAATAGAGAATGCAAGTGAGCTACAACGAGCAGCTCATTTGCATTCCATTTCCTTGGTGCATGGCAGTTCCCTACCAATTCGCTATGGAATCGGTAAGGGAAGGGCTCTTCCGAGGAGCTCTGGGACAGTAGTTCTGTCCTGGCACTATTGAATAGCATCACCTACTCGTGTGCCTTCTGAATCCTACTATCTAGGGAAAACATCTGTAACAGGTGAGTGTCATTGCTGTATATTGGCATGAATGATTCTCCTGTGTGGCTGAAGATAGAGTTTTCAGTGGACCTTACTCTCAGTAAAGAGTTTGTATCTAGTTGTGTTATAGTAAATGGAATTTAAATTTCAGGGTTTATTTCCCCAATTAATATCAATATTGCTGAGAACGTGCACAGATTAGGAAAGGATAATATGTAGGAGGAAGTAGGAGGAGCCTATCCCAAAAGTAACTGGATTTGAGAACTTCCAGGAGCTGATGGTTATTACACTTCCTGAGAAGTAGTTCCCATCAGTCTTGACTTTTCCAGGAGTAACTAGAAAGGTTATTTTGTGAAAAGCAAAATTAAAATAATCCACTAGTGGCACTGTAATCTAAGTTGGTAGGGGACATATGTATATACTTATATTGTGTAGATTAGTATACTCTTCCTATAATTGTTTCTGGTTCTTGTAGGTGCACTCTGCATGCAAAGACCTTTTACCTTCCAAGTGCCCTCTTGGCTTGTGTAAAGTTTCTGTTATACCCCCTACTGCTCTCAACAGCATTGATTCTGATGGTAGGTGATGTCTGTTGTGTCCTCCTTTTTCAGTTTTACTTAAGGTATTTTATTAGCTCCCTCCTTTTTGTCTTCTCTCTGCCATGACTTGCCTGCTTTTCTTGTCTTATCCTATCAGGTTTCTGGAAGGCAAGCTGCCCGCCCTCCTGTACTAGTCCGCTGCTGGTTTTTGTGAACTCCAAAAGTGGAGACAACCAGGGTGTGAAATTCCTGCGGAGGTTCAAACAGCTGCTGAACCCTGCACAGGTCTTTGATTTGATGAATGGAGGACCTCACCTTGGGTAAGAATAACCTGAGATAACGGAAAGGCAGATGGGTACACTAGGACACCATAGTGAAAAGTTATTAGAGTGACAAGGTACTACTAGCATTGCAGATGATATTCAAATCTTTCCCCAGTTATGAAGGATGGAAGAGAGAGGAACTATTAATAACAGTTTGCTAACCATGTCTAGATGACTATGGAAGAATACGATCAAATTGAACACCCAAAAAAAAAGCCCAAAAAGATTTTAAGATTATTTTGGATGGAAGGTTTATTCTTTCACAATCCTGTCCTTGTAATTTAGGTTTGACTCTTAACTTTGGTTGTATTTCTTCTTTAGTTAGGGTTGCTCAGTCGACTGAGCTCTGACCTTTCAAAAAAAAAAAAAAAAAAGAAAGATTTGATCAAAGTAGTTCAAGCATTGATAATTTCTAGATTGGATTATTGTAATTTGATTTATGCCAGTTTGCCTCAGCAAGCTGAATAAGGTTGCAGATATTATAAAATACAGCTGTGAGGGTTATGGAAAGTTTGGAAGCTAGTGACCATAGCTCCCCTCTGTTGTATTTACATGAACTTCCAGTTGGATACTGGTCCAGATTTAAAGTTCTGGTGCTAGCTTTTAAATGACAGAAAGGTCTAGGTACTGAATATCTTTGCAGAGAGGTTGCTTAGTTTACCTGTTTCCTGGAATTTAAGATCCTCTCAAGAAAATCAGATTCTGTCATGCTGTGAAGCGTGCTTACAAAGAACTAGGAAGGGAGCTTTTTCAGTTATGAGCCCTGAATTTTGAGGAGTCTCCCTGGGTTGATGAGAGACTTCTAACAGAGCGTGCTTTATCTCCGAACATTTATAGGCTTGGCTTTTTCATAAAGCTTTACATTTATTGTTTTAAATTTTATGTTTGGGGTCTACTGCAGGAGATTGCAGAGAAAGCTAGACAGTGAGAGAGAGAGAGGGGTCAGATTGAGAGAAGGAAATAAACAGGAAATAGCATCAATGAATGCAGTTCAGATGATATTGTTAGACAGCTGATGGTATAGAGAAGGCTGATGTTGATCATTTTACAGATTTGCTTTTGTTTCAGTATGTTAAGGAGGGAGGGCAATATTAAGTCTCTGTAAAAGGATTAATTTGTGGGTTTATGCTTTGAATTAGTAGTTCTCAAACAAATGGGAGGACTATTTTGAGCCCTCTTTGTTGTAAATAGAGCGACCTCACTCAGCAGAAGTGAGCAACATGTAAGAGCTAAGCAGTTGAAAGGACACTTACTACTTATATATAGCCTGTCTCTTCACCCCTCTGCTTCCTCACAGTTTACGCTTATTCCAGAAGTTTGACACCTTTCGGATTCTGGTTTGTGGTGGGGATGGCAGTGTCGGATGGGTTCTCTCTGAAATTGACAGCCTCAGTCTTCACAAGCAGGTACTTGCCCAATTCCCATGCTTTGATTCAAACTTGAGGTTTAAGTCCTTGAGAAGCACCAGCATCTCCAGAGTAATCTGTTTATTTATTTAGATTTTGATCACGCCTTTTCAGTAGTAGCTCAAGGTGAGTTATATTCAGGCACACTGGGTATTTCTGTGTCCCTGGAAAGCTCACAATCTAAGTTTGTACCTGAGGCAATGGAGGGTTAAGTGATCACAAGGAGCAGCAGTGGGATTTGAATCGGCCTCCTCTGGATATGAAGATGGGTGCTCTAATCACTAGGTCACTCCTCCATTTCTCTCCATTTTTTGTAGTTCCCATTGGAAGCTAGCAGTGCCACCTAGTGGTAGTTTGTTAGAATTGTGTATTACAAGCTCTGTTGGGAGAGCTTAGCGTTAAGCATCATTCAGCAGGCAGCATTTTTAAAAAAATCATTTTTCCATATCATCAAGCTGATCAATCCATAGACTGGTGGGTTGTGTCCATCTACCAGCAGGTGGAGATAGAGAGCAAACTTTTGCCTCCCTATATGTGGTCATGTGCTGCCGGAAACTCCCCCAAGTATGTTCTCTATCTCAGCAGGTGGTGGTCACACACAGCAGCAGCTCTGGCTAGGCCTCCAAGCCTAATCCTTAGGTTTTGTTGAGGCCTGGGGTTGAGGGCTCTTTTGAGCAAGTGCAAACCTGGTGGTGCCAGGTCCCTCCTTTTCTCCCCCCTCCCGCTGGCTCCGTTTAAAAAAAAAAAAAATTTTAAACGTCTTTAAAGGCGTTTATTTTGACGTTTATTTAAACGTTCATTGCAGCTACTCACTGGGACACCAGTTCGTTACAGCTCGGAGCGGCAAGCAGGTAATTTTACCTTTTTATAGCGGGCAGGGGGTTCCCCGATTCTTCTCCTCGTGGCATATGGCGTCGGAGGGCGAGGGCGCAAAGGGTCGCTCCCCGGATCGCTGGAGCGCTTCTAGAGGGGATGCGGGGGTTTTACAGCCTGATTCGCCCTTGATGGGTGACAGTTTAGTGACCGATGAATGTCCCGGTCCTTCCTCCGGCGTGGCGGTTTTTCCCGCCATAAACGCCCATCCCCCGCTCCTCGCCTCCGCCATCTTGGCCGGCCACGCGGCTCGGACGGCTTCTTCGGGGGCCGCCCTTGAGGTTGGAGACATTAATGCCATGAACGCCCTTAATTTGGGCGACGGCACAAAACCGGCTAATGTTAAGAGCCGTTCTTCCCGCGCGGCTCCTTCGCGGAGTTTCGCGCCGGACGCCATTTTGGATGCGCAGCATGTCTCTCCCCCGCTATTTCGAGCGCCGGTTGAGAGTGCGTCTAGGGCTGTTGCCCAGGCTGCGGAAGTGCACAGTCTGGGGGGTTTCTCCCCCGAGTTTGTTTTGCTGCTGCATCAGGCCTTCCTCATGCACAACGCTGCCCTCCTCCCTCGTCTGGTAAAGAGGTTGAGGTTCCCAGAGGCAAACGCCCTCGGGTTGATTCCCAGGCCTTGGAGGAATTTGTCTCCTCCGATGTAGATGAGGGCAGCGTGTCTGAGGTCTCCCAACGGTCCTTTGCGGATTCCTTGGAGGAGACGGATCCCCGCTCGGTTGGAGCGGATGACCCCTCTGCAGCGCGGCTTTTTAGCCCAGAGGATTTGCCCAACCTGTTGTTACAGGCCATGGACACTTTGAAGATTTCCTCTCCGGAGGACGTCTCTCCCTCAGCCCCTGTTGGCTCTGCCATTATGCTGGGGACGAAGCGCCCGCCTAGAACCTTCCACGTGCATGATGCCATGCACACCTTAATTTCGGCTCAATGGGATGCCCCAGAAGCGAGCCTTAAAGTGGCTAGGGCTATGTCCCGCCTCTATCCTTTGGCTGTGAGTGAGCGTGAGGCCTATCTGTGGCCTACCGTGGATTCTTTAATCACTGCGGTGACTAAGAAAACGGCGTTGCCGGTGGAAGGTGGCACGGCCCTAAAGGACACCCAAGACAGAAGATTGGAGGCGGCCTTAAGGTCGTCCTTTGAGGCGGCTGCTTTAAGTTTGCAGGCCTCAGTTTGCGGCTCCTATGTGGCCAGGGCGTGCCTGACTATGGTGCAGCGGGCTTCCCCCTCGGATCATTCCTTGAGGGCTGATTGGCCGGCCCTGGAATCGGGCTTAGCCTATTTGGCAGACTTGCTGTATGATGTCTTGAGAGCCTCAGCTAAAGGCATGGCTCAGACAGTCTCTGCGCGGTGGTGGCTTTGGCTGAAACATTGGTCTGCTGACCACGCCTCTAAATCCCGCCTGGCTAGATTGCCTTTTAAAGGCAAGCTGCTCTTTGGGGTCGAGCTGGACAAAATCGTGACCGATCTCGGCACGTCTAAGGGCAAGAAGTTACCAGAGGTCAGGGCTCGGGCTAGTGCTCGTCCCGGTACCTCCAGAGGACGGTTTCAGGAAGCCCGTCGGTACCGCCCGGGCAGGTCGGGTTCTTCTGCCCCCTCTTCCTTTAAGACGAATTTCTCCCCCAAGCAGCATTCCTTTCGCAGAGACCGCCGTCCCGGAGGTGCTCCCTCCGGTCCTCCCCCAGGGTCTCGTACCCAATGACGGGGTCTTGGTCCACGCCCCAGTGCAGATTGGAGGACGGCTGTCCTCGTTTCTGGGCGAGTGGACCACAATAACTTCAGACGCTTGGGTGCTGGAAGTCATCAGAGACGGCTACAAGCTAGAGTTCTGCCGACCCTTACGAGACGGGTTTGTACTCTCTCCCTGCAAGTCTCCGGTCAAAGCTGTGGCAGTGCAGCAGACTTTGGACAATCTGATCCGCCTGGGTGCGGTCGTTCCGGTGCCAGAAAGTCAGCTTGGCAAGGGGCGTTACTCCATTTACTTTGTGGTACCAAAGAAAGGAGGTTCTGTCCGGCCTATCCTCGACCTCAAAGGGGTCAATCGGGCCTTGAAAGTGCGGCACTTTCGCATGGAGACTCTCCGCTCTGTTATAGCGGCAGTGAAGGCAGGGGAGTACCTGGCATCCTTGGACATCAAGGAAGCATACTTGCATATTCCCATCTGGCCTCCTCATCAACGCTTTCTGCGTTTTGCAGTCCTGGGCCGACACTTCCAGTTCAGAGCCCTCCCTTTCGGGTTGGCTACTGCTCCGCGGACCTTTTCCAAAGTAATGGTGGTCATAGCGGCCTTCCTGCGAAAGGAAGGAGTACAAGTCCATCCTTATCTGGACGACTGGTTGATCCGAGCCCCCTCTTATGCAGAGTGCGGCAAAGCTGTGGACCGGGTAGTTGCTCTTTTGAGCTCCCTGGGATGGATCATCAACTGGGAGAAGAGCCAGCTGCGCCCGACTCAGTCCCTGGAGTATCTGGGAGTTCGATTCGACACCCAAGTGGGCAGAGTGTTCCTGCCAGACAATCGGATTGTCAAACTTCAGGCTCAGGTGAACCAGTTCCTAGTAGCCTCTCCTCTTCGGGCTTGGGACTATGTGCAGCTGTTGGGCTCTATGACGGCCACGATGGAAGTAGTGCCCTGGGCCAGGGCTCATATGAGACCACTTCAACACTCTCTGCTGCAGCGCTGGACTCCGATGTCGGAGGATTATGCTGTGCGCCTTCCCTTGGATCCAGCAGTGCGCAAGGCGCTGAGCTGGTGGATGCAGACAGACAAGTTGTCTGCGGGAATGCCTCTGGTGACCCCAGAGTGGATTGTCGTCACGACGGACGCCTCTTTGTCGGGCTGGGGAGCCCACTGTTTGGGAAGGACAGCGCAGGGGCTCTGGTCTCCTGCAGAGGCAAAGTGGTCTATCAACCTCCTGGAACTCAGAGCCATTCGGTTGGCGCTTTTGGAGTTCATCCCGGTACTGGTGTTGAAGCCTGTACGGGTCCTGTCGGACAATGCCACGGCTGTGGCCTATGTCAACCGCCAGGGAGGTACCAAGAGCGCCCCTCTAGCCAAGGAGGCTATGAGTCTATGCCAGTGGGCAGAAGCGAACCTGGAACAGCTGTCAGCGGCCCACATTGCCGGAGTCATGAATGTCAAGGCGGACTTTCTCAGTCGCCATACCTTGGAGCCCGGAGAGTGGCAGCTATCTGCTCAGGCGTTCTTGGACATCACGAAGCGCTGGGGCCAGCCGAGCCTAGATCTGATGGCGTCATCGGCCAATTGCCAAGTGCCGCGCTTTTTCAGCAGAGGACGGGACCCTCGATCCCTGGGAGTAGATGCTCTTCTCCAACAGTGGCCGACACAAGAGCTTCTCTATGTGTTCCCGCCCTGGCCCATGTTGGGCAGGGTGCTAGACCGGGTGGCAAAGCATCCCGGCAGGGTAATCCTGGTGGGTCCGGATTGGCCCAGACGTCCCTGGTATGCGGACTTGATCAGGCTCTCAGTCGACGATCCTCTGCGGCTGCCAGTGGAGCAGGGCCTGTTACATCAGGGTCCCGTGGTGATGGAGGATCCCTCCCCCTTTGGTCTTACGGCCTGGCTATTGAGCGGCAGCGTCTGAGGAAGAAGGGCTTCTCAGACAAGGTCATCGCCACTATGCTGAGAGCGAGGAAGCGCTCTACTTCTACTGCTTACGCCAGGGTTTGGCGTATCTTTGCAGCGTGGTGTGAAGCAGGCTCACTTTCTCCTTTCATTGCTCCAATTTCTTCAGTGTTGGCGTTCCTGCAAGAAGGTCTGGACAAAGGCCTGTCGCTCAGTTCCCTTAGTCCAGGTAGCGGCTCTGGCTTGCTTCAGGGGCCGCCTGAAGGGTGCTTCCCTGGCTTCGCAGCCAGATGTGGTGCGCTTTCTCAAGGGAGTTAATCACCTGCGCCCTCCTCTGCACTCAGTGGTGCCTGCGTGGAATCTCAACCTGGTGCTAAGAGCATTGCAGAAGCCGCCGTTTGAACCCTTGTCAAGGGCATCTCTGAAAGACCTGACGTTGAAAGCAGTCTTTTTGGTGGCTATCACTTCAGCCAGAAGAGTTTCCGAGCTCCAGGCGCTCTCATGTCGAGAGCCTTTTCTGCAGTTCACTGAGGCAGGAGTGACTATTCGCACAGTGCCTTCCTTTCTGCCCAAGATTGTTTCTCGCTTCCATGTGAATCAGCAGCTCTGTCTCCCTTCCTTTCGTAGGGAGGACTACCCAGAGGAGTACTCTGCTCTTAAATATCTGGATGTGAGACGAGTCATCATCAGATACTTGGAAGTGACCAATGATTTCCGGAAATCGGATCATCTGTTTGTCCTGTATGCAGGTCCTCGTAGGGGTCTGCAGGCTGCTAAGCCTACAGTGGCAAGATGGGTCAAGGAAGCCATTGCAGCGGCTTATGTGGCCGCGGGGAAGGTGCCGCCTATCCAGCTGAAGGCTCACTCCACAAGAGCTCAGGCGGCCTCGATGGCAGAGGCCGGTTCCGTCTCCTTGGAAGAGATATGCAAGGCGGCAACTTGGGCTTCGGCCCATACATTCTCCAAGCATTACCGCTTGACTGTGGCTGCTCGGGCGGAGGCCCGGTTTGGAGCTTCAGTGTTGCGGTCAGGGATTTCTATGTCCCGCCCTGGGTGAGTACTGCTTCGGTACATCCCACCAGTCTATGGATTGATCAGCTTGATGATATGGAAGGTAAAATTATGTATAATCATACCTGATAATTTTCTTTCCATTAATCATAGCTGATCAATCCATAGCCCCTCCCAGATATCTGTACTGTTTTTATTCTGGTTGCATTTCAGGTTCAAGTTCAGTCTTCAGTTACTTCAGAAAGACTTCGTGTTCAAGTTTTTTCACTTGGATTCTTCAAGAGTTAAGACGAGTTTGTGTTACAGTGAGCTGCTGCATTCCTCTCCCCTCCGTTTTACGGGGCTGGATTGAGACTTAAAATTCTGCCGGCACTCCCTCCCGCTTCGTGCGGCTGTAGGGCAGCTTTGTACCCCTCCCGCTTCGGCGGTGTTAGGGTCAGTCAGCTCCTCCCGCGGTTGCGGTTGCAGGATAAGCCAGATCCCCCCGCATCGGCGGGTGTGGTGTCCCTCCCCCGCTCCGCGGGGATGAGCTGGACGGATTCCCCTCCCCCACTTGTGTGGGGATGAGCTGGGTTAATTCCCCTCCCCCGTTTCGGCGGTGGTGAGCTGGGCAGAGTGTCCCTTCGTGGGTGTAATTCTCTAAGTGCTGAGTCCTGCGGATGGAGCTTTGATATCGACATACTGAGGAGTTTCCGGCAGCACATGACCACATATAGGGAGGCAAAAGTTTGCTCTCTATCTCCACCTGCTGGTAGATGGACACAACCCACCAGTCTATGGATTGATCAGCTATGATTAATGGAAAGAAAATTATCAGGTATGATTATACATAATTTTACCTTTTTTTATCTTGAACTAGAGACAGACGGGGATCTTTTCTCTACCAAGTTAAGATTGACTTGACTTTCAGTGTATTCAGTACTTGATTTTCTCAGTCCCTCAGGTGTTGGGGTGTTTGTATGACTGTTCCATTAGAGCATTTCCATTATCTTACACATATGGCTGAAGTTTCTTTTTAAAAGTAAATGCTATAGTTTTGCAAGAAAAAGTAGAATGAGTTTTACACTTAAAAAAAATCAATAGAAGAACAAAATGTGGCCTGCATCCCTTCATTATAGGTGAGGGTTATCCACCCTAGGAGTAAAGAGTGTGGGCCCAGGAATTCTTTTGCCAACTGGGAGATGAGAAAAAGTAAATGTGAGCCAGAGGATCTCCTGGAAGGAGAGCACAGTTAGCGTGGAGTTGGAATCCCCTCCCTGAGTCCTGGAAGAAGAGAGTGTTAACATTGATTCTTGGGGAAGAGATCAATCATCATAAGTGTAGATAGGAAAGATGGAATTAACGTGGTTAGTTTTGCTTAGTTACCTAGGGATTTTATTCCCTGATTCCTGGAGGAGAGATCAGTTAGCACAGAGTATGAGATCTCTTCTTAAGAGGAAATTAGCATGTGTCAAAGAATTACTTTCCAAAACAGTAAGGAGGGAGGAAGAGAATAAATTTCTGTAAATCAAGGATCCTTTCACTGTGCCCCAAGGAAAGAGGGTTAGAGAGAGAATGTGGAGCTGGGGATCCTCATCCTGAGACCCAAGAAGAAAGAGCTGCTGGTCACAAGCTAGTGCTTCTATCTTTGGGCCCAGAGAGGAGACAAAAGTGAGTGCATGCCAGGAGATTCCTTTCCTTGGGTGCAAATAAAGAGACCAAAGTCATTGAGAGCCAGAAGGTGCACTCCCTAAAACATGGGTGGAGAGAAGAGTCAACCACAGCTGAGTTTTTAAAGTTTGCTTATTCATTTTGTTCCTTTTTTAAATGGATTTTTACTTGTGTATTCTATTGTGTTCTCTCACGGTCCATTCCAGTGGGTTCTCTATGTCTGGGGAATGTAATAGATAATTTAGTCTCTCAGGCTACCTTCTTGGGGCTGTCCATGAACATTCCTAGCAGTTTATCTACTTGTCTTAGCAAGGGAAGTACATAAGTATTGCCATACTGAGACAGACCAAAGGTCCATCAAGCCCAGCATCCTGTTTCCAACAGTGGCCAATCCAGGTCACAAATACCTGGCAAGATCCCCCCCAAAAGTACAAAACATTTTATGCTGCTTATCCCAGAAATAGTGGAT
The DNA here is from genome assembly GCF_901765095.1 of Microcaecilia unicolor. NCBI lineage: Eukaryota > Metazoa > Chordata > Amphibia > Gymnophiona > Siphonopidae > Microcaecilia > Microcaecilia unicolor. The sequence continues at coordinate 146,179,725 of NC_044040.1, forward strand.
TTTCCCCAAGTCCAATTTAATAATGGTCTATGGACCTTTCCTTTAGGAAGCTATCCAAACCTTTTTAAAACTCTTCTAAGCTAACCACCTTTACCACATTTTCTGGCAACGAATTCCAGAGTTGCATTACACGTTGAGTGAAGAAATCATTTCTCTGATTCATTTTAAATGTACTACTTTGTAGCTTCATCACATTCCCCCTAGTTCTAGTATTTTTGGAAAGCGTAAACATGCTCATCAGTTTCTGTGTGATAGACATTTAACCAAATTATATCAGCAGTTGCTTCTTCTGTGGCAGCTGCCAACAGTATGAACTGCAAGGTTTTTGGGTGAGTCTTTTTTTTTTTTTTCCGTTTAGCTCTTCAGTTTCTTTCTGCTTCTTTGGGCTTCTAGCTCATCCCAAACCAGGGCTCAGATCTGATAATATGAGCTTTCATTCTCAATTACCTGGAGATTTTTATAGTATTTTGATCTTCTCCAGTTTTAACTTCTGCCAGTCACTGTAGTGGCAGACCTCAACTGGAGTCCATACACCAGGCCTCTTTTAAGAACTGTGCAATCATGAGTCCTAAATCAAGTCACTGGCTGTCACTGTTGGCTGATGACTGACTCATCTCCTCCTTCCTCCAAGGCCATTGACTGCTATCTCTTTAGCTTTCCTAACCCCAACCAACCCAACCTTGGAATTTAACCTGGCTTCTCCATTTGACCCTTGCAGAACATGGCCTCTGAGCCACTGGACTGACCTCCTTTGTTCATTTCTGTAGGTGTTGCTGAATACGTGACTGTCACTGAGGAATCCTAGGAAACTTGTTTTGTTACTTTAGGCTGAGGTGCCTATTTGTTCCCAGTCAAACTTAAGAGTTGGGCAGTCTCACAACCTAGACTTCCATGTCATTCCTTTTCTTAAGGCAGAACCATTTTTTGAAGCCATCTGTTGTAAAGGACAAAAAAAGTACTATTCCTTACAGGATACCATAGGTATAAATGAGGGAGTCACCTTTAAAAAGATATCATATACTGTACCACCTAAAAAAAACATTTTTGGCTAAAGTGCTGGCATTCTCATCACAGTTACACAAGATTGTAAGACCCATGACAGAGTCTTTTTCTCAAAATAAACCTATAAGTAAGCAATTTACATTCAAGTGCTGATTTTTCTACCAGCACAGGATTCTTGACCTTCAAAAAAACAAACAACCCTCCCAACTTACTTTCAGTGGAACGTGCAGGGGCTGTCAAGGGAAACCAAGAAAGTACTCCAGGGAAGTCATATCAAACAGACCTTGGTGCCACGAACTTGGTGACAAAGCAGTAGGAAGGATAACCCTCTGAATGAGTCAGGGGATTTTTTAGCATATATTAAAGTGTTAAAATCATTCATATCTGTTAGATCAAAAAGAGGTTCTTGATCTATGCCACACAGCCAGGGTGCCCTGTAACCACCAAAGCTTACTTATACATTCTTATACCAAAATGTCTCTGTTCCCAGAATCTTGCCACCACTGTTCTCCTAATTTTTGTTGTAATAACTTTCAAAATGCAAGGGTTTTTATGTGTGTGTGTATGTGTGTATCTATATTGGGATGACAATCAGAGCTTAGTCTTTTCAGGAAAGTTGCAGTTTCAGAACAACAGAAATTGCATAGCAGTTAGTCCCATATCAAGAATGGGCTGAATGGAGCCAACGCTTTGATTCCGTGACAGCACTGTGCACTGTCATACATAAAACATGCTTTTCAGTTACTGGCACTAGGGATACTGCAGAAGGAACATTCATAGCCTCAGGGGGCAGGGAGGGGAGAATCACAGCCATTGCACGAGGGTAATATCCAGTGATTGCATTTTAGGACCTATATTAGTTGGGTTTCAGAAGGAACTACCCTGATGCATGACTCCTGCCTGAGAACTTTTGCTTCAATGACTGGATTAAGCAAATTAGAAGGAGATACAGGGAAAAATGTGCTGATATTTATGAAAGCTCATGGTGCCAGACTCCAGTCCTGGTTTCAGTAAAGCTGGAAACCCAAAGGAGCAGAAGGATATTGTGGGGCCCAAAAAATAAAAGTAGATTTGGAGTCATACTGGTGATCCAGTACAACACAATGTACTGCCGTGCAGGAGAACTTGTTTCCATTCTGAACTGAGAGTCTACTTGGTGGAATTTATCACTGTGATCCCAGTTGTTGATGTTGTGGTACTTGGCCTTTAGAGAGGAAGGGAACTATGGCTATCATTTTGCACCATCACCTACTGTGCTGCTAGCTGCATGTCAGCTAAGTAATTGTATGTGGCGAAGGTTAAAAATACCATTGGAGCTGCATATACAAACCAAACAGAAGAAAGCTGCATGGCAATAAATAGAAGCATAAAACCATAAATGGCACATTTGGGAGCAAGATTCTGTACTATTCTGTGCCTAGTTGTATTTGCAAAGGAAAAGATCGCTCGTTGGAGAAGTTGATATCTTTTGGGATTTATGTAACTAATTTTCAAGCCTGTGTATAAGTCTTGATTTAATATTTTAAATTATTGCTTTATTGATAGAACAAACTTGATACGTAAACACACAGCCCATCTTTGCAACCCTGTTGTTTGTTCTTCAGAGTCAGCAACAGATGTTCAAATTGGTTACAAATATAAGTTCTAATACATTGTATTTCTGTTCACCAAAGGTTTAAAAAAAAAAAAAAACTTCCATCATTCTCCCTCTCCCACCCTAGCCTCTTCACTTACATCAACCAGGGGAAATATCTTAAAACAACCTTATAAAGATCATAGCATTCTCTTTTTGAGTGTGTAAATTGTGCTAAATTCACTTTTTCAGTTGGCTCCAAGTCTTGTAAGGCTCCCATAACTTTAAAAAGCGAAACACACTCTATTTCAGCGTAGTGCCTTTAGCATAGATATCATATATATAGTTCAGTTTGAGCACTCTCACTATCAAGGGCATTTCATTTTGTTTCCATCATGCTGCTATTGCCATGCAAGTAATTAGCTTCTGAGATTTTCTACTCAAAATCCTTGTAGCTTGTGATTGAGTAGTAGATATGTCATTAGCATCTCAGTGCACATCCCCAATATTTTTACAATCGCTTGCACTATTCCATTCCTAAAAAGCTGAGCTTTTTGGAACATGTCCACCAGATATGTTGAAAAGTGTCCTGTTGCTCGCATTCCATTCAACATATAAAAATGTGTGAAGCATAAATGTGTTTTAATCACTGGAGTATATAGTACTACTGGTAACCATTTTCCTCTAGGTTGCTTGCTAAAGAAAGTTTTAGTAGCTTCTGGTATAACTTGTTCTTCTGCCTTCTCACCTATGACCATCCCAACAGCATTTTCCATTGCCCTTCATAACTTCTGTCAGAATTGTACTGCAAATTAATGCTCCATAAAGTTTAAATATTTATTTATTTATTTTACAGTGCTTATATCCCACAATTTCCCACCTCTGGCAGGCTCAATGTGGCTTACAACATTTGAATAACAAATAGACAAATATCCCTCTCTTTCCATCTTCCAGTCTCATGACCTTCTCCAGGTTCTTTTCCATTTTATAAAATCCTTGATTTGCAAATATTGGAAGTAATCCTTAAAATCTGTACCGTATTCCTGAACCAAATCGGCAAAACTCATAACAGCTCATGAGTCAACAGAGCTGACCTGGAGTTTGCAACCTCTTTCTAGTCAAACCTTACATGTATGATATTGCACCCTGTCCCTCAGAAATCCTGGAGATAATTGAGTAGGGGTAGCCTGAAATTAATCTATTATAACTCATAGGTTAAATGAGTAAGGGACTAGCACACTATAAGGCATAAAATGCTACCTAAGGCAGCAGCTATGGTATAGCCCAAAGTGGGATAGACTCTGCAAAGTTTTGTTCCATTCTTTCCTATGACTTTGTCTCTCCCTCTGTCCAATCAAATATTGCTTGCACTTGAACTGCTTGGTAGTAAACTTGGAGATTGGGAACTGCCATTCACCTTTCACTTTAGCTCTATACTCTTTTTATCCTAGTGGGGGCTTGTGTTTCCAAATTCAGGAGAAAATTTCCGCTGTAGTCTCATAAAGGTAGCTTTGGACATTGGAATCAGTAAGGATGCAAATAAGTCTAAAACTTTAGGCAATATCTTTTTAACCGCATGTACTCTTCCTAGCCAAGGTATACTAAGATCATCCTATCAGTCCAATTATTCCTAAAATACCTTTTTAATTATTGAGAGAAAATTTAGTTCATATAACTTTTCTAAGGGCTCTGTTTACTAAGCTGCACTGTAGGCGTGCTAGCATTTTTAGTGTGCGCTAATGCTAGAAACACCCGTAGGAATATATGGGTGTCTCTAACAGCACGCACCCTATAAACGCTAGTGCACCTTAGTAAACAGGACCCAAAGTTTGCTGCTAAAATAACCCAAATATCTGATGCTAGAGTTAGCTCATTTGAATGGGAATTCTCTCTGTATTGCTTCCACCTAGTCCCTATCCAGGCTTACATTAAGTATTTCAGATTTAGTAGCATTCAGTTTGAATCCCAAGACTCCAATATTTTTGTAACAAAGTGATAAGGTCCAGCAAGTAGACTCTCAGCTCAGATAATGCGACTAATAAATCATTGGCAATGAGCAGCATTTTATCTTATCTCTCCCTGATTCTAAAGACTTGAATGCCCTGACTTGCTTGCATTGATTGCTCCAAAATTTCCATGGCTAATGCAAATATTAAAGCAAATAATGTTCTGTATATCCTCTACTGATGTTCAGGCAGGCTCTTGGATTCTTACATATATATAACACAAATCCAGTCCAAATATTTCCCTTCTATACCCAGTTTATGCAATGTGGTCAGCATGAACAGCCAACAAATCCTATCAAAGGCTTTCTCTGCATCAATGGCCAACACTAAGACTGGAATATTAACCCTTTGTACAGTATATAGTAAGGTTCAGTATAAATTTGATATTAACTTTTAATGGCCCATTTTAAAGCCTGCTTGATCATCATGTACTAGTTAGGGCATATAATTTTGTAATTGTGCAGCTAAGAGTTTGGTAAATATTTTATAATCTGTTCCCAATAAGGAACTAGGCCAATATAAGCCACAGCATTTTACATCCTTACCTGAGTTTAGAATAGTTGTTACATTTGCCATGCTTAAAGACTGGGGAAGCCCCTCATCTTCATTGAGTAAGTTAAGCATATGCTCCAAAGGCTCAGCCAACTTTTTAAAATTTTGCCATGTGTCCATCTGAACACAGAGCGTTTTCTGCTGGCTGTTGCTTTATGGCCTAGAGGCTTTCATCAATTATAATGGGCCTTGACAACTGATCCAAGTCGTCTGAAGTTAATTCACGTACCTCTATACTCTCCAGAAACTCCTCAGTTTGAGTTGCACACCTTCACTTCAGGTGTATACCACTTCAAATAATTAATACTGCACAAATGTCCACCTAATGCCAGTTTCAGCAGTTATGATTTTCGTCTGTTATCCTCTGATGTGGATAATTATATTGCATGCCTAAAAGCTTTTTTAGTTTGCATGCTAGTAAGTAACTTGCTTTATTCCCAGATTCAAAATGTTCCTGACGTATTCTTTGTAAAGTTAATCTGTGCCAACTACAGTTTCTGTAGCTGTATGCACAGCTTGTTTAGCTTTTGTAAATTTGGAACTAGGAGCTAATTTATGCTTTGCTTCCAGTCTGGCAAGCTGATTTTGAATCTCCTCCAATCTCCCATTTCACTTCCTCTTTTGATAAACACCCACAGTTAACAGATTCCCTCTACGTAATGGCTTTTAATCCTTCTCATAAAACAGTAGGACTAATTTGTTCTATATGATTGATTGCTAAATATTCCTGCTTATCCTCCTCTGATTTTTGATAGATACATGGATTAGTTAGGGGACTTTCATTCAAATGCCAAAACCGTTTATCTGTGCTCATCTCCTTTTGTACCAGGCATAGTGTTACTGGGGTATGGTCAGACCACATTTGGAGTTCAGTCTTCATCTCATGCACTGTTTTAGCTATTGTTTTTTCATTAGCCAAAAGTCTATCCTCAAATATTATTATTATTTATTTGGATTTAGCTCAAGGTGAGTTACATTTAGGTATACTAAGTGTTTCCCTCCTTTTCTACCTGATTTTGTACCTGAGGGAATATTATTTATTTATTTATTTTTTATTTATTTGGATTTTGTTCACACCTTTTAAAGTAGTAGCTCAAGGTGAGTTACATTCAGGTACACTGGGTAATTCTCTGTCCTTTTAAAGGGGGGCCTTTTCAGAGCAATGGTAAGCCAAATATGGGCTTACCGCTCACTGTTCCAGGACTACCACCGGCCCAGCACGGCCGCCAGTGGTAGTCATGCCCCAAGCGCACACCATTTCCAGGGGAAAAAGAAAACCCCTGGAAATGGCTTACATGATGATAACCTGGCAGTAATCGGGCATTTCCGCATGCTACCCGGTTACTGCCAGGTTAGCACGGAAGTCCTTATCACCTCAGTGGGCTCCCAGCCACATGGCTGTGTGGTAAGAGTTCTCTTACCGCATGGTCATGTGTGTCTGGGGGCTTTTTACCCGCTGTGGTGAAAAATGGCCCCCACAGCTAGCACAGGACCCTTTTTCCTGCAGCTTGGTAAAAGGACCCCTAAGTTTGTACATGAGGCAATGAAGGGTTAAGTGATTTCCCCAAGATCACAAGGAGCAGCAGTAGAATTTGAAGCAGGCACCTCTTGATCTTAAGGCCAATGCTGTAATCACTCCACCACTCCAGATGCATATGTTTTATGCATCCCAGAATAGTAGGTGTAATCCCTTGCACTAGGATTGTACTTTCACCAAGCATCTACCAGCCCAAAATGGAACATTAAGTTTTGCAATTTAACCTGATCAGCAGTAGCATATCCCACCCCACTGCTGGAATTATCTCAGTGCAGATCCATCATTAAATTAAGGGCTCTTCTTTCACTAGTCTGTCTTCACCATGTTTGGTCGGTAGCTTTTCTATCTTCTTGTAAAATATCCTCTGATATTTATTAAATTCTGGTTTTCTAAGATTTGTGTAGCAATTATGGTTCTTGATCATTCAGATCAGAAGCCAAAATTTCATTTTCAGTGCAGATTTGTTCTTTTTTTGGAAGTGACATAGAGGGGCATTTTCGAACGGGGCCGGCCATCTCTAAGGGAGCCCATCTCCGAGGACGGCGCCGCAAAGGAGCGGGGCCAACCATATTTTTCAACAAGATGACCAGCCATCTTTCATTTTGAGAATACGGTTGGGGCTGGCCAAATGCCTTGGATGTGGCCGGGTTTGAGATGGGCGGCCTCGGTTTTTGCCAATAATGGTAACCGAGGCCGGCCATCTCAAAGCCGGCCAAATCCAAGGCACTTGGTTGTGGGAGGGGCTAGCATTTGTAGTGCACTGGTCCCCCTGATATGCCAGGACACCAACCGGGCACCCTAGAGGGCACTTCTAAAAATTAAAAAAATAAAATATCTCCCAGGTGCATAGCTTCCTTACCTTGGGTGCTGAGCCTCCCAAACCCCCCCCTCCCAAACCCCACAACTATACACCACTACCATGGCCCTAAGAGGTGAAGGGGGGCACCTACATGTGGGTACAGTGGGTTTCGGGTGGGTTTGGAAGGGCTCCCATTTTCCACCACAAGTGTAACAGGTAGGGGGGGATGGGCCTGGGTCCACCTGCCTGAAGTCCACTGCACCCACTAAAACTGCTCCAGGGACCTGTATACTGCTGCGATGGACCTGAGTATGACATTTGAGGCTGGCAAAAAAAGTTTTTAAAGTTGTTTTTTTGAGGGTGGGAGGGGGTTAGTGACCACAGGGGGGTCAGGGGAGGTGATCCCCGATTCCCTCCGGTGGTCATCTGGTCAGTTCGGGCACTTTTTTGGGACTTGGACCTGAAAAAAAGGGACCAAGTAAAGTTGGCCAAATGCTCGTCAGGGCCGGCTTTCTTTTTTCCATAGTTGGCGAAGCTGGCCATCTCTTAAGCACGCTCCTGTCCCGCCTTCGCTACCCTTCCGACACGCCCCCTTGAAGTTTGACCAGCTCCGCGACGGACTGCAGTGGAGGCCGGCCAAAATCGGCTTTCGATTATGCCGATTTCTCCGGCCTTGAGAGATGGCCGGCCATCTCCTGATTTGTATCGGAAGATGGCCGGCCATCTCCTGATTTTTGTCAGAAGATGCCGGCCATCTCCTGATTTGTGTCGGAAGATGGCCGGCCTTCTCTTTCGAAAATAAGCTAGTTTGTATGTTTGCCATGCTAGTCTACTTCAGTGCCCGGAAATAAAGACTAATTCCAATGATATATAACATAGTAAATGAGGGCAGATAAAGACCTGTACTGTCCATCCAGTCTGCCCAACAAGATAAACTCATTTTATATGGTATGCGATACTTTACATGTATACCCAAGTTTGATTTGTCCTTGCCATTTTCAGGGCACAGACCGTAGAAGTCTGCCCAGCACTGTTCTTGTACTAAAAGTTCTGAAGCTAACATCGAAGCACCTTAAAATTTACTCTCCAGTCCATTCATATCTATTCAGTCATGATCAGGGCACAGACTGTAGAAGTGGTATCTTTTTGTTGGCCTAACTCAATACATTTGTTGGCTTTTGGGGCTCTGCTTCCTTTATCAACTCAAAATAAAATGAGCAGATCAGATTATGTTGCCTTTACATCCAAATGAATCACAGGTTAGATTATCATGATGCTTCAGTGCAGAGGAGGGCAGATATGTTTGCAGAATGCTAAGAAGGTGACACCAAAGTCCCCTCTATGCCAGTTCTGAAGTGATTGAACATTTTGAATGCTCTTAGATACAGTGGTGGAAATAAGTATTTGATCCCTTGCTGATTTTGTAAGTTTGCCCACTGACAAAGACATGAGCAGCCCATAATTGAAGGGTAGGTTATTGGTAACAGTGAGAGATAACACATCACAAATTAAATCCGGAAAATCACATTGTGGAAAGTATATGAATTTATTTGCATTCTGCAGAGGGAAATAAGTATTTAATCCCTCTGGCAAACAAGACCTAATACTTGGTGGCAAAACCCTTGTTGGCAAGCACAGCGGTCAGACGTCTTCTGTAGTTGATGATGAGGTTTGCACACATGTCAGGAGGAATTTTGGTCCACTCCTCTTTGCAGATCATCTCTAAATCATTAAGAGTTCTGGGCTGTCGCTTGGCAACTCGCAGCTTCAGCTCCCTCCATAAGTTTTCAATGGGATTAAGGTCTGGTGACTGGCTAGGCCACTCCATGACCCTAATGTGCTTCTTCCTGAGCCACTCCTTTGTTGCCTTGGCTGTATGTTTTGGGTCATTGTCGTGCTGGAAGACCCAGCCACGACCCATTTTTAAGGCCCTGGCGGAGGGAAGGAGGTTGTCACTCAGAATTGTACGGTACATGGCCCCATCTATTCTCCCATTGATGCGGTGAAGTAGTCCTGTGCCCTTAGCAGAGAAATACCCCCAAAACATAACATTTCCACCTCCATGCTTGACAGTGGGGACGGTGTTCTTTGGGTCATAGGCAGCATTTCTCTTCCTCCAAACACGGCGAGTTGAGTTCATGCCAAAGAGCTCAATTTTTGTCTCATCTGACCACAGCACCTTCTCCCAATCACTCTCGGCATCATCCAGGTGTTCACTGGCAAACTTCAGACGGGCCGTCACATGTGCCTTCCGGAGCAGGGGGACCTTGCGGGCACTGCAGGATTGCAATCCGTTATGTCGTAATGTGTTACCAATGGTTTTCGTGGTGACAGTGGTCCCAGCTGCCTTGAGATCATTGACAAGTTCCCCCCTTGTAGTTGTAGGCTGATTTCTAACCTTCCTCATGATCAAGGATACCCCACGAGGTGAGATTTTGCGTGGAGCCCCAGATCTTTGTCGATTGACAGTCATTTTGTACTTCTTCCATTTTCTTACTATGGCACCAACAGTTGTCTCCTTCTCGCCCAGCGTCTTACTGATGGTTTTGTAGCCCATTCCAGCCTTGTGCAGGTGTATGATCTTGTCCCTGACATCCTTAGACAGCTCCTTGCTCTTGGCCATTTTGTAGAGGTTAGAGTCTGACTGATTCACTGAGTCTGTGGACAGGTGTCTTTCATACAGGTGACCATTGCCGACAGCTGTCTGTCATGCAGGTAACGAGTTGATTTGGAGCATCTACCTGGTCTGTAGGGGCCAGATCTCTTACTGGTTGGTGGGGGATCAAATACTTATTTCCCTCTGCAGAATGCAAATAAATTCATATACTTTCCACAATGTGATTTTCCGGATTTAATTTGTGATGTGCTATCTCTCACTGTTACCAATAACCTACCCTTCAATTATGGGCTGCTCATGTCTTTGTCAGTGGGCAAACTTACAAAATCAGCAAGGGATCAAATACTTATTTCCACCACTGTAATTCTGAATTGTCCCTTTAGTATCTTCATTATAAGACAACATTATTGGCAGCTGAACGGAGGTTTTAGGCAGGTGATGGTGGTAGATCTTTATCTGACGGGGCCAGGTGGTAGGATCTAAGGACCCCCAGTGACACTCTTCTGTCCACCCGCTGGCTGCACATGTGTGCCAATATGTGGGACAGACAGACAGATATAACCTTGGCAATATGCCTAAATATTCATGATTATACTTATCTGAGGCAGAGGCTAAGCAGATATAATTTTTCCAAACTACCCTTGCTGCTGCATGCTCTGTTGTAATCCTAATGATCTCATTGATTTAGTGGTCTGGTCCCAAATAATGTTCTCCCATGGAAGTGTTGCCTTGCTGTTCTTTTAGATGTAACCTGGCTGACTAGTTTGCGGCTGAAGTTTATCCTAAATATATTTGCCCATCTTGGCCTCTCAGTGGTTCTTTAAAAATCTACCCCAAAGTTGTTAGGTGGATTAACTTTTGTTTGACACTGTAGATGCTTGTGACCTTGGGCAAGTCACTTAACCCTCCATTGTCCCAGATACCAAAAAAAAAAAAAACCAGAAAAAAGATTGTGAGCCTTCTAGGGACAGAGAAAGTACTTGCATATGTGAACAGTGCTGCGTATATCTAGTAGCACTATAGAAATGATTAGTAGTAGTATTAGATACATTGTTGTGAAGCTTCAAGTATCTTTCTGGTATAATTTCAGCAAAGTCTTTCACATTAGCATCTATGCTGAAAAAAATAATCCTCATGAATCCATAGGGAACATATACAGAGCAAAACACGGAAGAGTTTGATGCCAAGTAGCTTGACCAGTCAGAGAAATGGGTGATGCCATCCGATGTTGATTTTTAATCTCCAAACTTTTTGTAGATGCAAAATGAATGTAAATAGGTCATTAACACAGTTTGTCACCTCTAATTAGTAACAGTACCCCACTAAAGAAAAGTTGTAAAACATTAGAAGTATTACATAGAGATGTATCCTTTTCCTATTCTTACCCTTGCAATCAACAGCCTCCATTTTGTTTTATCCCCACGTGCTATCTTCCCCCTACTCCCTCTCTGATCTGCGCTCCCTAATTCATTCAACCCACCTAACCCCCTCTACTCCCCCACCTCACCCCCTGTGCTCTTTTCTCCATATATTCACTGACCCTTTATAATGGTTTACATTCCCTTGATTGCTTTCCACCACTCACTCATCCTCCTATGGTCTCTTCTCCTCCCCCTCTCCCTCCACCTTCCCAAGCACTCATTCTCCATGCTCTCTCTCTCTCTCTCTCTCTCTCTCTCTGTATACCCTCGCTCCATTCATTCTCTCTCCTACATCTGCTGTTGACCACACAACAGCCAATGAAGTTGGTGGCTGGAGGGAAGCCTTAAGCCAAAGCCTTAAGCCAGACACAGGAAGTACACTTCTCCAAATCTTCAACCAATGTGGCCAGGTGACTGGTGGGATCTGAACATCCCCAGTACTGACTGTGTTTGTGTACCAGTATATGGACAGGCAAATATAGCCTTAGCAGTAAATCTTCTAATTGGAACAAAACATCCTATCTATTCAGGATAAAACTCAACTTGAGCATAGGCTGAGCAGAGCACTCATTTTTTTTACATAAATTGTTACTACTGGAGAGAGAGCTGAGAGGTACCACTGAGAGACCTGGTGCAGACACTGGTGGGCACCTTGGGCTGCCAGAGTCGCTGGCTTAAGCCCCTCTTATTCCATCATAAAAAGGCTGCCCCACCACGGGATATAGCTGTAGGTGCGTGCCCGAAGGAGAGTGACCTAAGGGGCAGGTCCCACACCTTTGGAGCAAGGAGCAAGTCTCGCTGTTCTGCTTCAATGAAGAAGCACAAATGAGAGAAGTTAGTCTCAGAGGTGACAATTATGAGGGAACCTATGGATCTCCATCTATAGACATCAAAGATGGTGTTGTTGCCTCCTGTTGTGGACTCTCTTCCATCTCCGAGCACTTCTTTCTCATCTGGGGGTCTTTAACCACCCTCATAGCATACTTTGAGGAAGGAACAAAATGTCACTCCATTAGCAGGAGAAGTGGTCCCGCAGTTGGTTCCTGTTCCTGGGAATGCTGCTGCTCCTGACTCTTTTTTGGGTCCGCCTTCTGGGAAGGTACTTTCTAGTATTTCTTTTTCCTATGATATTACTAGCACACCAATAAAGTCTGGTGATATTTCTTTGAAAGATGTCTATGAATTGATTGTCAGTATGGACAAATTTTTAAAGAATAATTTATCATTAGTTAGTAAATTTATTTATTTATTTATTATTTATTTACGGTTCATTTATACCCCACAGTTTCCCACAATTGCAGGCACAATGTGGCTTACATGAATTACAAAAGTAGAGAAGTACAACACAAGAATTTTACAGCAGAATAAGGAGAGAACACTAACAACAATTAGGGTGACTAATAAGCAGAATTACTAATGGAGTAATGTTTTTCAAAAAGGAACGTTTTCAACATGTTCTTGAAAAGGCGATGATCAGATTGAGATTTTAGGTTCAGAGGTAAAGCATTCCAAGTCTTCGGGCTGGAGTAGTGAAAAGTAGAGGCAAAAAGAAGCTTGTATTTGACACCCCGGCAAGACGGATAATGAAGTTGGAGATAGGTGCGGGCTGTGTTGATGGCATTTCTAGGTGGGAGGTCTGTTAGAGGAATCATGTATTCTGGAGCTAGACCGTAGATAATTTTATGTGTTAAGGTGCAGAGCTTGAAAGCGATTCGCTCTCTAACTGGGAGCCAGTGCAGATTGAGACGTAGAGGTTGCACGGGAACCATGCGCGATTTGCCCAGGATGAGTCTTGCAGCAGTGTTCTGGGCAGTCTGGAACTTTCGCAGTAGTTGCTCCTGGCAGCCTGCGTAAATCCCACTGCAGTAGTCAAGGTGAGAGAGAACTAACCAGTGAACAAGTGTGCGGAAGAGCTCACTGGTGAGACAAAACCTAATGCGCCGCAGTCTCCACATTGCATAGAACATCCGCTTGGTGACTGCTCGCACTTGCAAATCCAGTTGAAGGTAAGGGTCCAGCTCAACACCTAGAAGTGTTAAGCTCTTTGAAATAGGAAGAGTCTGGTCTTTAAGGACAAGCAAGCGTGATGAAAATCTGGTATGGATGGACGAGAGCACCAGGCACTGAGTTTTATCTTTGTTTAACTTAAACCAAAATACCTCAGCCCAATGATCCATGATGGAAAAACTCGCTTCAATCAGATCTTTGATTTCATCCAAGGAGGAATGGAAGGGAATAGAGATGGAAATTCACTGTGGATACTGTTGAGAAGATTAAAGAACAGGATCAAGAAATTTCTAATGTGTTTCAAGGTTTGGAGTAAGTCTTTTACCAAGCTGCGGCAAACGGGGCCTGCGCTTACATTTTCACATGTTTTTCATATGCGCCAAGGCCCTGTTTTACCACAGCGGGTAAAAGGGAAGCTCTCTCTTTCCTGCAGGAAATGGCCGTGTGACAAGTAAAGCATTTGCCACATGGCCATTTTGGAGTGGGGGAGCCCTTAAGGGCTCCTGTGCTAACCCAGCAGTACAAAAATAAATATATTGTAGTGCTGGATATGATGGCGTGCTAGGGTTGGGAATTACTGCTGGGCTGCTGCGGTAGCCTGACGGTACTTCCTGTTTAGCGAGCAGTATGCCTGCGTTGGACTTACCGCTGCTAAGTAAAAGGGGCCCTAAGTCTTTGTATTATTTACATAGGGCCACCAACCAGATTTTTCAGGAGGGTGAATTTGATAATTTATGTTCTCCAGATAGTTTGGATTTAACCAAGTTTCTGGAATCTTCACAAGAAGGGATCTCCAAGAGAGCTACTTTGCTGGTGGCCCTAGCTTCTGTTGAAAAAAAGCTGTTATTGCTTAAAGCTTATTTCCAAATGAAGATGATACCTTTCTATGTTCAGTTGGTTTTGATGTTTCCTGATGTGGCCAGGCCAACATAGTTACAGCGTAGAGCCTTCCTGTAGCTTAAACCTAGGGTTATAGCAGTGGCTGGCATTCTTTTTGAAGTTTCCTTGTAAGTGCCTGATCACTCATGATAATCATTCCTATGCTTTTCTAGATCCTTTACATTTACAGACATTTTTGTCATCTAAAGAGACGGTTATTAATCATTTAAGTTTTGTAGTAGTGGGTTTTAACTGGTTTAAAACAATTTTTTCTTCACTGCAGTATTTTTTTTTAACTATTTTTTCTTTTTTTATTATTGCTCAAATGGTTAGTCCAGTTTCTCTCTTCTTGATGTGGACTTGTACTTAACTTACTATGTGAAGATAATAGTTCTTTGATTGTGTTTTCTTGGTTTTTCTTGCATTTTTCATCTTTTTGTATTTTGATTCAAATTGCAAATTAAAAAAAACAACAACTTGTTATTAATACATACTCTGTAACCTAATGATCCTTGTCTCCTCAAAGGCCACTGACTTACGAACGAGGATGGCTACCCCTGCTCTCCTAGTTGCCAAGCACATTACATATCATCATTAGTTTACTACATTGATAGTAAAACTAATAACACACAAAAAATGTGTTCTTATTTTTAATCTGGTTTTATGTTTCAATTTTTTTTTATTGATGGTATAGCAAAATAACTCGTCACCATGTTCCAAATACAACAAAGTGTCAAATCACAATATCTGAGTAAGAACAGCATAATAGTCATATCCTCAACCTTTTAACATTGTGCTACCTAACCTGCCTCTTCCCAAACCCCACCCTCTCCCAAGATTGTAATCAGCCAATCTATGTATTAAAATAGCGATGCATAAAGCATATACAAACACCTTTCAAAGCATTCTTATAAACAAGGGACATATAAAACATAGGTCAGTGTCCCTTTCCTTGTGACATAAACTAGCAAAGAAATTATACAGCTAATCCGATGACAAAACCTTAAATACTCCTATAGGTTGCACAGCGCCATCAGTTTTCCCTAACTGAACTCCCCCCCCCCCCCCCATCTCTTAGACCCTCCCCACCCCCTGCTCAGGAACATATACTTTACTCAGTACCCAGGCCACATATTAGTACTTTCACAACGTATTAAGAATGAGACTTCTCCCTCTCTGAAGCAAAGTATCCAAAAGACATCCCCAAATCTTAAGAAAGTGTGCCTTGCGTCTACATGAGCCCCTTGCCTCTCTTGCCTCCCATGACATCAACTGATGCACTTGATTACGCCAGTGCCAAAATTCAGGGGGGTCTGCCGAGGTCCAATACTGCATTACACATTTTCTCGCAACGAGGCAGAGTTTGCGACACAATAATACACTTTCCGCACTGAGACCTCGAAATGCTCCTGGATAGTCCATTATTAACTGGAGCGGATTTCCCTCAATTCTGCTAGACAGCAAGGAAGACAAAAAAGATGCTACTCGCTTCCAGTATCTCTGTACCAATGTACATTCCCAGAACCCATGATAAAAGGTATTATCGGACACCTTACACTTCAAGCAAATTGCTGATCTAACCACCCCCACCCTGTGCAACTGGACTTGAGTAAAATATGCTCTATGTATGACCCTAAAAGCACATTCTCTAAGCCCAGCTCCACTAATTAATCAAGAAATACCCTTTAAATGTGCTGTAATATCCCATGATAGCAAATCCATTCCCACATCCTTTTCCCATCTCTGTCAAAGCTGGGCTAGCTCCTTCCCAGGCATCAATCTCCAAATCTTCTGGTGTGTGCTTGAAATAGAGGGGGCACCATCAGAAATTTCATCAAAGAACAATTTAATCTTCTCTCCCAACTTAAACTTTAGTGCTTCTTTATCTAATGATTGCTTATAATGTTTTAGCTGACAATACGTGAATGTGTCCCCCATCTACCAGCCATAGGAGACATCAATTGAGCCAATGATTTAATTTCCCCTTCCATTCCCATGATGTTTCCCAGTCGAGTAAAGCCCATCTGCTCCAAGCGTGTGAGGCAGGATTCTGTAGCCCAGGCATAAACATCGGATTATCTTTAATAGTTAACAATTGTGTAGTTCTCGAATTTCCCCCCAACCACATCCCTAATTGTCTCCATGAATCTCTTAAAGGCAACAAAAGTATACTGTGCCTAAATGCCTGTGGCAGCATAGCTCCGTGTGTGTGTGGAGTAGTGTTATAAGTTTGTACGGGCTAAAGAAAGCTTCTTCTAATCTAAGGGGGTGTATGTTCACTTGATGAAAAGACCCAGTCCCTCACTTGTCTCAAAAGACATGCCATATTATTATACTTGAGGTTAGGAAGACCCAATCCTCCTTGTCTCCACCCTCCCAGCATAAACTTTAGTTGGACTTTTTAAATCTGGTTTTAATATGACAGCTCCTGTAGGTAGGCAAGAACTTTGTTAGGAAGGGTCAAGGGGCAGCCTGAGAGAATTGGTGCCATTTAGTGGTTCTAACAGTCTATCACCTCACCAAGCAGAGAGCACCCATCTATTGTTGGAATTAATAGAAAGAAAATTGGTAACACTTGGTTCACATGACTTGAAAACCGCTAGGAATGAGAGAACTATGTAGTAAATATGTTGTTACTTAAAAAGAAAAGATACTTTATTTTTGAGAGACCAGTGTTATGCATGCACACACATAAATTGCTAATTAATATGAGATGACAGATGAGGACTTTTTAACTTAGTATTTCCAGTTGCCCTGCAAGTCTGTTCAGTGTACATATTTAAAGTATGTATAGCGACGTGTGCATAGATTGACTTAAACACACAAATAGAGCTGTTCATAAATATGTGGAGGAGTGGCCTAGTGGTTAGGGTGGTGGACTTTGGTCCTGAGGAACTGAGTTCGATTCCCGGCACAGGCAGCTCCTTGTGACTCTGGGCAAGTCACTTAACCCTCCATTGCCTGCCGCATTGAGCCTGCCATGAGTGGGAAAGCGCGGGGTACAAATGTAACTAAAATTAAAAAAAAATATTCATTAATTTAGTCATGTACACAGATACACTGATAAGCACAGGCAAATATATATAAACATACACAGTCAAGCACACATAT
Organism: Microcaecilia unicolor; assembly: GCF_901765095.1. Lineage (NCBI taxonomy): Eukaryota > Metazoa > Chordata > Amphibia > Gymnophiona > Siphonopidae > Microcaecilia > Microcaecilia unicolor. The sequence continues at coordinate 146,197,229 of NC_044040.1, forward strand.
AAATGGCACACCGGTTGGAGGGGAGGGGGGAGGTCCCCTCTGATATAGCCATCTGGTCAGCCCCTTTTCAGTGATACAGTCATGTTGGAGCTTAGTTCTGCTAATGTAGAAACAGCAGAGGCTGCATTGCCTCTTCCAATGGCACTACATATACCCTTATGAAGGGATTCTTTATATCACACTCACATGGATGTGTGTTGTATGTGTTCAATTAATTGTTTGTTTGCTGTCCAGCTCTGATCGCTCTCCTTATGTTTAGTGCCAACTGGGTGTCCTGCCATTGGGTACAGGGAATGACCTGGCACGTGTGCTAGGCTGGGGATCTGCCTATGATGATGATACACAGCTCCCGCAGATTCTGGAGAAGCTAGAAAGAGCCAGTACCAAAATGCTAGACAGGTGAGTGTGTTCATTTTCTAAAACAAATCTTTGCCTTCTATATGCTTTGCTTCTATTTGTGCTCACTGCATCCTAAACTCCTTAACTGTTTAGGACAGGAATTAAACTCTTTTAAAATCTTTGTGATGACTTATCTTAGTTGTCCCTTGTAGGAGGTTTCACACCTAATCCTTAGCCTCCTTATTTCTTTCAGTTATGGTAATCCCAGAGCACACAAAATAGAAATGTAGTAAGTGCTAGCAGTGGCGTACCTAGGGTAGTTGACACCCGGGGCCGGTCATTTTTGAACCCCCCCCCCCCCCCCCAAATCCAGTACTAGGCATGCCGAGGATACAAAACACTCAGGACCTATAGAGCAATTCTACCATACCATAAGCAGTCATTTCTACGAGTCGCACAAGGAAAAGGAAAGCATCTTAAACACTACAGTGAGCACTAGAACATCAATTTACCTATTGTAAAACGAAACCAGACACAGTAGTACAGATCGTAGATCCTGCACAGTCAGTGCCAACTGAAAGCCATGTCTTTTTCACAAACACAGATACACCCTAATCCACTATAGAATAAGTAATCATAAACTTTATATTTAGACAAAAATTAAACTGAACCCCCAATGCCAGACTCTGCATACAATGCAACACCACAGAAACAGAAACTGTCCCCTAGTACTGTGCAAAATATAAAGACAGCAGATGTAAATTTGAAAAAAAAAACCTAACAAGTACCAATCACCACTTTACAAATTAACAAATAGAAATAAAACAAATATAGAAAGTAAAATAATACCATTTTATTGGACTAATACATTTAGCTTTCAGAGGCCAAAACCTCCGTCCTCGGGTCAGTACAGTATAGTGCTGTTACAGTATCCTATCCTGACCTGAGGAAGGGGGTTTTGTTCTCCGAAAGTTAGTCAAAATGTATTAAAATTAGTCCAATAAAAAGATTACCTTATTTACATGTTCTATTATAAACATGTAACACATCTACAATACTTTATCCTAAAGCAAAAAAAATAAAAAAATATATTTTATTTACAGTTTGTTGTCTCTGGTTTCTGCTTTCCTCATCTTCTTTTCACCATCTTCCTTCCATCCAGCATCTCTGTTCACTCTGTCTCTCTGCCCCTTCAATCCACCATTTGCCCTCCCTCTCCCATCCATCCAGGGTCTGCCCTCCCTCTCGCTCCCCCTTCCATCTAGGATCTGTCCCCTCTCTCTCTGCCCCTTTTTTCAGCCCCCAGTTCCAGCCCCCTTCTCCCCTCTGAACACCCCCACCCCAGTCCCCTTCTCCCCTCCCCTTCTCCTGTCTGAGACCCCCACCACAGTCCCCTTCTCCCCTCCCCTGTCTGAGACCCCACCCCATCCCCTTCTCTCCTCTGAACACCCCCATCCCAGTCCCCTTCTCCCCTCCCCTTCCCTTCACCCCTCTGAGATCCCCACCCCAGTCCCCTTCTCCCCTCCCCCTCCCCTGTCTGAGATCCCCACCCCAGTCCCCTTCTCCCTTCCCCTTCTCCCCTCTGAACACCCCCACCCCAGTCCCCTTCTCCCCTCCCCTTCTCCCCTCTGAGATCCCCACCCCAGTCCCCTTCTCCCCTCCCCTATCTGAGACCCCCACCCCAGTCCCCTTCTCCCCTCTGAACATCCCCACCCGAGTCCCTTTCGCCCCTCTCCTTCCCCACCTCAGTCCCGTTAAAACCGGTGAAGCAGCATCGCAGGCAGCGCCTCGTGCCCTGCTTGTAAAAAAAAATCAAATCTCCTTCCTTCTCCTCGTCTTGACGTCGACTCGGGCCTTCCAATTTGATTGGAAGGCCCGAGTCGACGTCAAGACATCAAGACGAGGAGAAGGAAGGAGATTTGATTTTTTTTTTTACAAGCAGGGCACGAGGCGCTGCCTGCGACGCTGCTTCGCCGGTTTTTTAAATGTGCGGCGCCACGGGAGGCGGCGGGAGCGGAGCACCCCCCACCCACTGGCACCCGGGGCGGACCGCCCCCACCGCCCCCCCCTTGGTACGCCACTGAGTGCTAGCATCCAGTCTGCCAGTTAAAATTCTTTCTTCCTTGTCATCAAGCAGATGAATCCATTACGAGTGGGTAGTGTCCATCAACAAGCAGGGGGAGATAGAGCGCACTGAAAAACCATAGTGCCTCATGGCCAGCTAGCTCCATCTGCCTCTTCAGTATTCTCTATCTCCCCAGCAGGGTGGTTGCAGCTTGTTCAAGCTCCTTCAGAAAATCTGCCTGGGGTGGCTCCTGTGCTTTTGCCAGTTGTAGCAGGGGTGTTGTGGCTGATGGTGCCCACTTTAAAGGCAAATAGGTTAGCCCTTTCCCTGCCTTACCCGGCCCCCGATGTGAAAGTAGACAAATAGGCAAGCCCTGTCCCTGTCTTTGCCCACGCTGTGGATGCAGGCACATAGGTTCGCCCTTTCCCTGCCTTTCCCACGCTACTGATCCTCCGGAGTTGGAAATTTGCCTCTTTCGCTGTTGCCTCAAAGTTTCCTCACAGCGTAAAAAAAAAAAAAAAAAAGTTGAGTCGCTCTTTGGCGCTGCGATCCTAGAAAAGAAATTTTTTTCTGATTGTGTAGCGTGACCGGAGCTCGGAGACTCGGTCTGGTGAGGTAAGAGCATTTTGTAGCTCCTCCGGGGAGGGCCCACGTTCGGGACGATTTTGGCACGAACCCACCATTTTGAATTTTCGCCGCTTACGGTGATGGCTGCTGAGAAAGTAAAGCGCTGTTCCATTTGTGGCAAGCGCAAATCTGCAGCGGGGCTCTGTAAGGAGTGCTTTTCAGACGGTGGAGCCGACCCGAGCATGGCGAGCGATGTTCCTTCCCGCTCCGTGGAGCTGGCAGCGGGTGCCATTTTGGGGAACAGCATGGTGCGACCCCCGCTGAGGCAGAGGGATTTGAGCCTGGAGGGGCGCCTCGTGTAGAGGCTAATAAAAGAGCTGTTTCCCCCGGACTGGAACCGGGAGGCCAGGGTGAGCCATTTTCCCCTGAATTTGTTTTATTACTACATAATGCATACATGTTAAAAAGAGCTCTTCCGCAGGGGTCCTCTGCGGCCCTGCTTTCTGTATCCCCTCCAGTGGAGTCTGGCCTTGGATTAGCGTCAGACACGTTTTCCCCTGACAGATGGCCGCAGGACAAGCGCAGAAGGGTGGATTCCCCTTCAGAGAGTGGCGCACCCCCTTTCGGGATGTGAGGACTCTGAGAGGTCTGGCAGGCTTTCGTGGTCTGGAGAGCCAGAAGAAGGTGCAGGATTGCCACCGGATCCAGATGATCCTTCCGCGGTGAGGATTTTCCACCGCGATGAGCTGCCAGCACTTATTACTGATGCCTTGCAGGTCCTCTCTATAGAAGACCCTGGGAGTACTGAGACCTCCTCCGGTAATCTGAGGATGGCAAGTACTAAGAAGCCTGCTCGAGCCTTTCCTTTGCTTGACTCCATCCAAGAGCTTATCACAGCTCAATGGGCTGACCCCGAGGGGCCTTTGAAAGTCGCCAGGGGTATGGGGCAATTATACCCTCTAAGTGAGGAGCATTTGGCGCTTCTAGCAGTGCTTAAAGTGGATGCCCTAGTCACGGCTGTGACAAAGAAAACTACCCTCTTAGTGGAAGGAGGGGTTGCCCTGAAGGACATTCAGGACCGTTGCCTGGAGGCAGCTATGAAACAATCCTTTGAAATTTCAGGCCTATTCTTACGGGCGTCTGCATGCAGCTGCTACGCTGCCCAAACCTGCCTCGCTTGGTTACAACAGGCAGTGGAACAGCCCGGAGATAGAGCGGAGCCCCTTACGGAGGTGGCACCGCGGATGGAGTCGGCCTTGTCATTTTTGGCTGACACCCTTTATGATCTGGTCAGAGCTTCGGCTAAACAGATGGCTGTAGCGGTGGCGGCTCGCCGTCTTCTGTGGCTACGGCATTGGGCAGCTGACGTGGCCTCTAAGCAAAGGTTGGTGAAGTTGCCCTTTCAAGGCCTTCTCCAGTTTGGTGAGGAGTTGGAGAAAATTGTGAAAGGCCTGGGGGATGCCAAACCCCAGCGCTTACCCGAGGATAGGCCACGGCCTTCTTCCAAGGGTCAGGCGGTTCCCTCCTCTTACAGACCTCGCTTCCGTGAAGCTAGAAGGTACCGCCCAGAGCGTTCTGCTGAGTTCACTTTGCGTGCCCGTTTTCAGCAGAGGAACTCCTTTCACTCGGACAAATGTTACGCAGCAGCAGGCTCAAGACCTGGAGTTCAAGGGCAACCCTCTCAATGATGGTGGGCCGGCCCCCTCCTCGATTCCTGTGATAGGAGGACGACTTTCCTTCTTTCTCGAGGAGTGGGCCAAGATTACCTCAGATCAGTGGGTGTTGGACCTGATTAGAGAAGGCTACAGAATAGAATTCAATGCCCCGATAAGAGATGTGTTTGTCGAGTCCCGATGCGATTCTGCCACCAAACGGGTGGCGGTAGAGGAGACCTTGCAAGGCTTGATTCACATTGGGGCGGTTTCCCCCGTGCCTCCCGCTGAATGCGGCTCTGGCCGTTACTCCATTTACTTCGTGGTGGCGCGAAAAGGAGGGTCTTTTCAGCCTATCCTAGATTTAAAACAAGTCAACAAGTCTCTGCACGTGCGGCATTTTCACATGGAAACCCTGCGCTCCGTCATAGCGGCGGTACAGCCAGGAGAGTTTCTCACATCTCTGGACCTGAAAGAAGCTTACTTGCACATACCAATTTGGCCCCCGCACCAGAGGTTTCTGCGTTTTGCGGTGATGGGAAAACATTTCCAGTTTCGGGCCTTGCCTTTTGGCCTCGCCACAGCTCCCCGAACCTTTTCCAAGGTAATGGTGGTAGTAGCTGCTTTTCTCAGGTGAGAGGGTATCCGGGTTCACCCGTACCTAGATGACTGGCTCATCAGAGCAGACTCTGCCGAAGAGAGTCATCAGGTTACAGCCAGAGTGGTCTCAGTACTGCAATCTCTGGGCTGGGTCGTCAGTATAGCCAAAAGTCACCTGACCCCCTCTCAATCTCTAGAATATTTGGGGGTCCGGTTCGACACAGCCTCGGGGATGGTCTTCCTACCCGAGCAAAGGCGGTGCAAGCTTCAGAACCAGGTCTGTCTGCTCCTGAGGATGCCTCGCCCGCGAGCTTGGGACATTGTTCAGCTGTTGGGGTCGATGACGGCCACTTTGGAAGTGGGCGAGAGCGCACCTGAGACCTCTGCAGTGTTCCCTGCTTCAACGATGGTCTCCAATATCTCAGGATTATCAATGCAGACTCACGTGGCTCCCTGCGGCCTGGCTCAGTATGGAGTGGTGGCTCTCAGACAGCATGCTACGGCGAGGAATGCCGCTAGCGCTCCACGATTGGTGCCTGGTGGTAACAGATGCCAGCCTGAAGGGCTGGGGTGCACACTGCCGGGGAAGGCATGCCCAGGGTCTTTGGACACCCGAAGAGTTGGAGTGGTCCATCAATCGCTTGGAGTTGAAAGCGATTTTCCAGGCGCTTCTGGCCTTTCAATTGACCCTGGAAGGATTGGCTGTCAGAGTTCTGTCGGACATCACAACAGCAGTGGCCTACATAAATCGCCAAGGAGGCATTCAGTGCATAGCAGTAGCCGCCCAGGCTGCGCAGATTTGCCACTGGGCCGAGCTTCATCTGCAGTTTCTGTCAGCAGCTCATATTGCAGGTCAGAGCAACGTGCAAGCCGATTATCTGAGCAGGAATCAGATTCACCCAGCGGAGTGGGAACTTGTAGACGAAGTATTCCTGCAGATATGTGCCAAATGGGGAAAGCCCGTAATGGATCTTATGGCGTCAAGCACAAATGCCAAAGTCCAGTGCTTCTACAGCAGACGGAGAGATCCTTGCTCGGCAGGGTTGGATGCCTTGGCTCAACCCTGGCCTCAGGGCCTCCTGTATGTGTTCCCTCCGTGGCCCTCGATAGGGTGAGTACTCCTGTGGATTCGGCTCCACCAAGGAGAGGTGGTTCTCATTGCCCAGGAGGCCGTGGTATGCGGACCTCCGGCGGATGCTGGTAGAGGATACCCTGTCGTTACCTCTGGTACCGAACCTGTTGTCACAGGGCCCAGTGACCATGGAGGACGCCTGCCACTTTGGTCTTACGGCATGGCTATTGAGAGGGCGCAATTGAGAGACAAGGGATATTCCAGTAAAGTCATTTCCACTCTCGTACAGGCCCGCAAGCGTTCCACTTCCGTGGCTTTTGCCAGGATTTGGTGCCAATTTGAGGCTTGGTGTGCTTCTAAAGCGATTACACCCGTGCGGGCTTCTGTCTCACTGATACTTGACTTTTTGCAGGATGGTTTACAAAAAGGCTTGGCCTATAATTCCCTGTGTGTTCAAGTGGCAGCCTTAGCATTTTTTTCGAGGGAAGGTCGCTGGCCTCTCTCTGGCTGCTTGCCCGGATGTGACACGGTTTCTTAGAGGGGTGGTTCGGCTCCATCCTCCCGTGCGGGCTCCGTGTCCGGCCTGGAACCTGGGGTTAGTTTTAAAGGCCCTTCAGTGTTCGCCCTTCGAGCCACTCAGGTGAGCTTCGGAGAAGGATGTGACCTTAAAGACGGTCTTTTTGGTGGCCGTGACATCGGCGAGACGGGTATCTGAGCTCCAGGCGCTGTCCTGTCGAGACCCATTTCTGCAATTCTCAGAGTCCGGAGTAATGGTATGTACGGTGCCTTCCTTCATGCCTAAGGTGGTTTGAGCGTTTCACCTAAACCAGCCTATTTTCCTGCCCTCCTTTTCTAAAGAGGAGTTTGCAGAAGCCTATGGGCAGTTGCACCTTCTGGATGTGCGAAGGGCTCTGTTGCAATATCTACGCATGTCAAATGCCTTCAGGACCTCTGACCATCTTTTTGTTCTTTTGTCAGGTCCACGCAGAGGGTCTCCAGTGTCTAAGGCCACTATAGCCCGTTGGCTCAAAGAAGCTATCTTTTCAGCATATCTGCTATCTGGCCGGCCTCCGCCTGAAGCCTTTAAGGTACATTCCACAAGAGCGATTTCCTCTTCTTGGGCTGAAACTGGAGCACTCTCTCTTCAAGAGATATGTAGTCTAGCTACTTGGGCTTCTAAGCTCTCGTTTGCCCGACATTACAGGCTGGATGTGGCTACCAGGAGAGACGCGCATTTTGGAGCACAAGTGCTGGCGCGTGGTGTGACTTGTTCCCACCCTATCTAGGGATTGCTTTGATACATCCCACTCATAATGGATTCATCTGCCTGATGACAAGGAAGGGAAAATTAGGTTCTTACCTTGGTAATTTTCTTTCCTTTAGTCATAGCAGATGAATCCATGAGCCCTCCCTCAGTGGTTCATTATGTGATTTATGTTACTTTTATGTTGTTTTTCCTGTAGATATGTTCCCTCATTGGGAGAAGTTGGAAAACAGTCTTCAGGATTTCTGTTCAGTTACAGGAAGGTGAGTTCATTCCCTCCTTTGAATTATAGCTCCAGGTTTGGGGCGTTCATCCGCTGTGAGGAAAGTTCATGTTATTATGCTTTGCGGTGTAACACTGCTTTGGAAACTTCAAATACTGAAGAGGCAGATGGAGCTAGCTGGCCATGAGGCACTATGGTTTTTCAGTGCGCTCTATCTCCCCCTGCTGGTTGATGGACACAACTCACTCGTAATGGATTCATCTGCTATGACTAAAGGAAAGAAAATTACCAAGGTAAGAACCTAATTTTCCCTTGGGTTTTCTACCATTCTAAGTAGATGACCATACAAATTCTCACATTCAAAAATAACACCAGCAGCCCTCACCTCACCTCATGTCTCACCCCTGCTACCTCCCACCACTGCCCTCCACATCTGCCCCAAAAATGTTCAAAATCTACAATTGTGTTGGCCTCCACCGCTACCACTTTACAGACCACCTCTTGTCATTGTGATCTTCCAGGTCCCTTTCCATGTCTTCTTGCCAAGTTTTGTAATAATCCACATAACCACCAGAATTGATGAGCCTTTTCTCCAAATACCCAGCCTTCTCATCCTCATTTATGGTCAGGTTTTAACCATGGGCACTCTATGGAGGTTTCCTTAGCTTTCTCGGACACCTGATGAAAATGTATCACTTCAACTTTTGTTCATAACACAGTCCTTCGTTTTTCAGATCTGTCTTTTTTTTTTCTTTATTTTCATTTGAACTCTTCTATCTCTGTAATATCTTCCATATCCAAGCTTTCTTCCTACATGTGCTAGCCTCCTGCTCTTAAGGAATGGGGGGGGGGGGGGGTGAATTTGCAGCAAGTAAGCACAATGTTCTCTTGCCTCACTAGGTGGAGCATCATGGTATATGAAACCAAACTTCCACATCAGGCTTCATCCTCCGACGTGACTGAAGACTTAAGTGAAAATTCTGAGGTAGAGTATGTAACAATAGACCAGTGCAAGGCTTATGTGTCTGGAGGAGAATATTTGCAAGGAAACAAGACATGGAGGGGACTGCAGGGTGGAATGAGAATGACTACAGGGGAGAGAGTTGGGATAAAGGTACTAGAACTTGACTGTGGCTTATTAGCAGTGCTTCTGTTGTCCTGCTGACCCAGGTCTTTTGGCTCTTAACAATCATGCATCTGTGACCCAGGATCAGAAAATGGAGAGGAAGTGATCCAACAAAAGGGTTCAGCTAGCTTTCAAGAGTATTGGAATTGCTAAAGACAGTTGTCTTAGAGATAATAAAGAGAATATACCATAGCATTGCCCTTTCCCTTCATGACTGTCCCATATTAAAGTATGTTCTTGGGGGGATTAAATATTGGTCAAAGCACTCTGTAGTGTCTCATCCCATTTTCCAAACAACAGTTTGAGAATTCGAAGCTACAGCTTTCCAGCTTCAAACCAGGGATTCTAACACTGAACTAAAAGAGCAGCTCCTATCACTTGTTCGTATTGCCATCTCTTATTCTTCCACTGTCATAGTCCCTCCTTTTCCGTGGCAGTAAAGAGTAACTTCCGAACCATTTTTTTTGCAGGTCCAGCAAATTTTGTTTTATGAAGACTCTGTTGCTGCCCATCTCTCCAAAATTTTAAGCTCAGACCAGCACTCTGTGGTTATCTCCTCTGCCAAGTGAGTGCCTAAGACTTCCATGAAAGGTGGAGACTGGGGAACCTGTGGTGAGGATTACAAGTTTGCATGATCTTTGCCTCATAGTGTTTTTTTTTTCCATTCATCAGGGTACTATGTGAGACTGTGAAGGATTTTGTAGCACGAGTGGGGAGAACATACGAGAAAACTCTGGAGAGCTCAGAGGAATCAGAAGTCATGGCAGGAAAGGTATGGATGTAAACAAAGAAAAGAACCACCCCAAAACGTACCAGCCAAACAGAAAAAAAACACAAAAGAATGGGGGAAGACCAATTGAATTTCAACACAATGGCAATCGTTTATTGAAATATACAATAGACTCGACACAGTCTTGCGTTTCAGTGCTGAAGGCGTCTGCCTCAGGAGTCAAACAATTCTGCAAGCAAATATTAACAGAAACCAATACATAAATATAATAAAAAACAAAGTTCAAACTATATGATCATCAGAAAAAAAACAAAAAAAAAAGCATTGAATAAACAATGAAAATTTGATAAAGCTTGTCCATTCACAACTCATTCAACACATGGAGAACAGTAACATGTTGCACCCCTTCCAGGCTGACTTCTGACCTAACCATAGCACCAGAATCTTACTGCTCTCTCTTTACAACCTAATCCGCACCTTTTTGGACCAATATTCTTTGGTAATCCTGGTTTCCCTAGATCTATCCTCCGCCTTCAACCTCGTTGATCACACGCTTCTCTTCAATGCCTCCGCTGTAATGTTCTCTCAGACACAGTCTTCTTCTGGTTAGCTATCTTTCTGATCGCTCCTATCGCCTCTCGTTCAATTACTAGTCCACCTCCACTTTTCCTCTGCATTCTGAAGTCCCTCAGGGTTCAGTACTTGCTCCAGCTCTGTTTAACATTTTCTGGCACCTCTCACTGTTTAGAACCATGCTTTCACGCCATTCTGCTGTGCGGACGATATTCAAATCTTCTTACTGATTCTCTACGGTTTCCTCCTGGCTTAAGTCTAACCTCTTGTTTCTTAACTCCTCCAAATGTGAAGCGATCCTTTTTCCTTCCACTCGTCACTTTGCCCTCCCTGCCCCCTAGCCTTGATGGTCAACTCCTACCATACAGCGACTCTGTTAAGATCCTAGGGGTCATGTTTGACTCTTTCTTGTCCTACAAGCCTCACATAGATTCCTTTCTTTGTTCATCATTCTTTGCCCTTCATTGTGTCCGCTCAGTTCGCTCCTTCCAACCGACTTCTCTATTATGACCTTTTCTTCTTGCCCTTGCCATATCACGTTTGGACTACTGTAACTCCCTTTTCACTGGCCTACTCCTCCATAGCGTCAAATGACTATAGTTAGTTCAGTCAACTGCAGTGAAACTCCTCCACTATGCCCATTGCTTTGATCACGCCACCCCCTTTCTGCAATCCGAACATTGGCTCCCAGTCTCTGCACACATCAAATTTAAAATACTTCTACTGGTCTATAAATCTGTACTTCCCTCTGCCCCTCCCCCCTTCTATCTCAACAAACTACTCATTCCCTACTCTCCTCTCCATTGCCTTAGATTGGCCAATAAGTCATCTTGTTCTACCCCTACCTTCTGTCTTCCATCTCAACAGCACCCATGATACTGAGTCCAGTTACCTGGGCGCAAGGGTCTGGAATGATCTCCCTTGCCATATCTGTGACTAACCTACCATCTTCACCTTTAATCAGGCCCTGAAGACCCACATTTTTGTTGCCTCTTACTTTCCTACATCATAGCCTCTCAATGTACCTGTCACTGTTTGGCTTCTACCTTTCATGGATTTTTCCTTGTTTTTCCTCTCTTGATGGACAATTCAAGATAAAATGTCAGTAGTCCAAAAGAATGCCAATATAACACTATCTACCAGTGTATAAAAAAAACATTTCAGATGACAATAATAATAAAAATGTGTACATAGGAACTAAAAGAGCAAAACATAATGTTATATTTATTTATTTATTTATTGCATTTGTATCCCACATTATCCCACCTCTTTGCAGGCTCAATGTGGCTTATAATATATCATGGGTAGTGGAAATGATAGGAGAATTGACATTTAGTATTACATAAGTGTTTTGAGTTGCGTGGTAGTGGAAAACATGATAGTAATATGATAGACATTCTTAACGTAGCTAGACATGTGTGGGGGTTTCACATGTATTGGTCTTTGTGGTATATTTTGTCGAAGAGATGGGTCTTCAGCAGTTTGCGGAAGTTGGTCAGTTCATAGGTTGCTTTTAGGTTACTTGGCAGAGCGTTCCAGAATTGCGTGCTCATATAGGAAAAGGTTGATGCGTGCATTAGTTTATATTTTAGGCCTTTGCAATATATATATAAGGCACCTCCAACGTTCTAATTGGCGAGGCCCCAGCCTACATGTCTGACCTGATAGACCTACCACCGGTGTTTTTGCGCCGTTCGCGCTCCTTAAGTTGACCCTCGCGCGTCTTTTGACTTTTCACTATTAAAAAAAAAAAAAAAAAAGGGAATTTGGAGAAAGACCTTTTCGGTCTTTTTTTCCCTTCCTGTATTTCCAGTTTTTTGCCCCGTTAAGTTTACTTTCATTTTCGGGGTAGGCCCCTTTGAGGCCTCGGTTCGAGTTTTTTTTCTCTCCCTCTTTTTGGTGCCTTTACCGCAATTACGAGTTTTGATTTTGCCGGCGTGATTTTTCCGCCCATGTCATCGAAGTCTCCCAACGGCTTCAAGAAGTGCACCCAGTGCGCCCGGGTAATCTCGCTCACTGATAGGCACGCGTCGTGTCTTCAGTGTCTGGGGGCTGGGCACCGCCCGCAGACCTGTAGTCTTTGCGCCCTTTTACAGAAAAGGACTCAGGTAGCGAGATTGGCCCAGTGGAACGTGTTGTTTTCGGGCTCTTCGTCGGCAACAGCACCGGGGGTATCGAGTGCATCGACGTCGACAGCGTCAAGACCTCCGACCTCGGCATCGGCTGCATCGAGGCATCGACCGGGAAGTTCCGGTGACATGCTTCGTTTGAAAAAGTCAAAGAAGCATCGACACCGGTCTCCTTCCCGCATCGGTACCAAGAGCTCTGGGTCGCCGAGGGAGTCGGCACCCAGTAGGCATCGGCACCGGGAGGACCGCTCACCCTCTGTTCAGGAGGTGTCAATGCGCTCCACCTTGGACAGCCCGGAACAGCCTCCACGCCCGGAACAGACTCTGACTTCGACACCTGCATTGGCTTCTATGTCTTTCTCCACAGCCGCCCTGCACGAGAGTCTCCGGGCCGTCCTTCCAGAGATCCTAGGAGAGCTGTTGCGCCCTTCCCTTCCGGTACCGGGGGTGCTTGCGCCACCGGTACCGTCGAGTGAGGCGCCAGCTGGCCCCTTGCCCGGGGTGAGGTCTCCAGCATCTGTGCCGCTTGCAGTACCGACTGCGGTCGCCTCCCAGGAAGGCTCCCCGACGATGTCGGCGGAGGGAGCTTCGCCGGTGCTGGCGAGGGAGTCTACCTCTCGACGCTCGCACCGTGGCCGTGTTTCCACGGAGTCGAGTCGGGCACGGCTTCAGACACAGGTTCATGAACTTGTGTCTGATACCGATGGTGAGGCCTCGTGGGAGGAGGAGGAGGACATCAGATATTTCTCTGACGAGGAGTCTGATGGCCTTCCTTCTGATCCCACTCCCTCCCCTGAAAGGCAGCTTTCTCCTCCCGAGAGTCTGTCTTTTGCGGCCTTTGTCCGGGAGATGTCTACGGCCATCCCCTTCCCGGTGGTTGTGGAGGACGAGCCCAGGGCTGAAATGTTTGAGCTCCTGGACTATCCTTCTCCACCTAAGGAAGCGTCCACAGTACCCATGCATCATGTCCTCAAAAAGACATTGCTGGCGAACTGGACCAAGCCTCTAACTAATCCCCACATTCCCAAGGAGATCGAGTCCCAGTACCGGATCCATGGGGACCCAGAGCTGATGCGCACTCAGTTGCCTCACGACTCTGGAGTTGTGGATTTGGCCCTAAAGAAGGCTAAGAGTTCTAGGGAGCATGCTTCGGCGCCCCCGGGCAAGGACTCTAGAACCTTAGACTCCTTTGGGAGGAAGGCCTACCATTCTTCTATGCTCGTGGCCAAAATCCAGTCTTACCAGCTCTACACGAGCATACACATGCGGAACAATGTGCGGCAGTTGGCGGGCTTGGTGGACAAGCTTCCTCCTGAGCAAGCCAAGCCATTTCAGGAGGTGGTCAGGCAGCTGAAGGCGTGCAGAAAATTCCTGGCCAGAGGGGTGTATGACACCTTTGATGTTGCGTCCAGGGCCGCTGCTCAGGATGTGGTGATGCACAGACTCTCTTGGCTGCTTGCCTCCGACCTGGAGAATAGGATCCAGCAGCGGATTGTGGACTCGCCTTGCCGAGCGGACAATATTTTTGGAGAGAAGGTCGAACAGGTGGTAGAGCAGCTCCACCAGCGGGATACCGCTTTCGACAACTTCTCCCGCCGGCAGCCTTCAGCTTCTACCTCTACAGGTAGACGTTTTTATGGGGGAAGGAAGACTGTTCCCTACTCTTCTGGTAAGCGTAGGTACAATCCTCCTTCCCGACAGCCTGCGGCCCAGGCTAAGCCCCAGCGCGCTCTCGTCAGCAGCGTGCGCCTCAGCAAGGCCCCTCGGCTCCCAAGCAAAAGCAAGGGGCGAGCTTTTGACTGGCTCCAGCAGAGCATAGCCGACATCAATGTGTCAGTGCCGGGCGATCTGCCGGTCGGGGGGAGGTTGAAAGTTTTTCACCAAAGGTGGCCTCTCATAACCTCCGACCAGTGGGTTCTCCAAATAGTCCGGCAAGGATACACCCTCAATTTGGTTTCCAAACCTCCAAATTGCCCACTGGGAGCTCAATCCTACAGCTTCCAGCACAAGCAGGTACTTGCAGAGGAACTCTCCGCCCTTCTCAGCGCCAATGCGGTCGAGCCCGTGCCATCCGAGCAAGAAGGGCTGGGATTCTATTCCAGGTACTTCCTTGTGGAAAAGAAAACAGGGGGGATGCGTCCCATCCTAGACCTAAGGGCCCTGAACAAATATCTGGTCAAGGAAAAGTTCAGGATGCTTTCCCTGGGCACCCTTCTTCCCATGATTCAGGAAAACGATTGGCTATGCTCTGTGGACTTGAAGGACGCCTACACGCACATCCCGATACTGCCAGCTCACAGACAGTATCTGCGATTTCAGCTGGGCACACGTCACTTCCAGAACTGTGTGCTACCCTTTGGGCTCGCCTCTGCGCCCAGAGTGTTCACGAAGTGCTTGGCTGTAGTAGCAGCGGCGCTTCGCAGGCTGGGAGTGCACGTGTTCCCCTATCTCGACGATTGGCTGGTGAAGAACACATCCGAGGCAGGAGCTCTACAGTCCATGCAGATGACTATTCGCCTCCTGGAGCTACTGGGGTTTGTGATAAATTATCCAAAGTCCCATCTTCTCCCAGTACAGAGACTCAAATTCATAGGAGCTCTGCTGGATTCTCGAACGGCTCGTGCCTATCTCCCAGAGACGAGAGCCAACAACTTGTTGTCCCTCGTCTCGCGGGTGCGAGCGTCCCAGCAGATCACAGCTCGGCAGATGTTGAGATTGCTGGGCCACATGGCCTCCACAGTTCATGTGACTCCCATGGCCCGCCTTCACATGCGATCTGCTCAATGGACCCTAGCTTCCCAGTGGTTTCAGGCTGCTGGGGATCTAAAAGACGTGATCCACCTGTCCACTAGTTTTCTCAAATCCCTGTATTGGTGGACGATTTGGTCCAATTTGACCCTGGGACGTCCTTTCCAAATTCCTCAGCCACAAAAAGTGCTGACTACGGACGCGTCTCTCCTGGGGTGGGGAGCTCATGTCGATGGGCTTCACACCCAAGGAAGCTGGTCCCTCCAGGAACGCGATCTGCAGATCAATCTCCTGGAGTTACGAGCGGTCTGGAACGCTCTGAAGGCTTTCAGAGATCGGCTGTCCCACCAAATTATCCAAATTCAGACAGACAACCAGGTTGCCATGTATTACATCAACAAGCAGGGGGGCACTGGATTTCGCCCCCTGTGTCAGGAAGCCGTCAGCATGTGGCTTTGGGCTCGCCGTCAGGGCATGGTGCTCCAAGCCACATACCTGGCAGGCGTAAACAACAGTCTGGCCGACAGACTGAGCAGGATTATGCAACCTCACGAGTGGTCGCTCAACTCCCGAGTGGTGCGACAGATCTTCCAGGTGTGGGGCACCCCCTTGGTAGATCTCTTTGCATCTCGAGCCAACCACAAGGTCCCTCAGTTCTGTTCCAGGCTTCAGGCCAACGGCAGACTGGCACCGGATGCCTTCCTCCTGGACGGGGGAGAGTCTCCTGTATGATTATCCTCCCATACCTCTGGTGGGGAAGACCTTGTTGAAACTCAAGCAAGACCGAGGCACCATGATTCTGATTGCTCCCTTTTGGCCGCGTCAGATCTGGTTCCCTCTTCTTCTGGAGTTATCCTCCGAAGAACTGTGGAGATTGGAGTGTTTTCCGACCCTCATCACACAGGACGAAGGGGCGCTTCTGCATCCCAACCTCCAGTCTCTGGCTCTCACGGCCTGGATGTTGAGAGCGTAGACTTTGCCTCTTTGGGTCTGTCAGAGGGTGTCTCCCGCATCTTGCTTGCTTCCAGGAAAGATTCCACTAAGAGGAGTTACTTCTTTCTATGGAGGAGGTTTGCCGTCTGGTGTGACAGCAAGGCCCTAGATCCTCGCTCTTGTCCTACACAGACCCTGCTTGACTACTGTTTTAAATCTACCCCTCTATAGACCCCCGTGGGACCCTTCCACACGGAGGTGTACAGAGGGTCTGTTCTTCTATTATCTTGCGGACCGCCTCCCTAAATTCCAGTGACACCCTTTCCCATGGGTATCGCCGCTGGGGAGGCATCAGAAGGCGCAGTTCAAGTCTAATTCCCATGACCACAGCTTTCTGTCTATTTGGATCTAAATGAATCTTTGGCTATTTATGTTCCCACATAAATTCTATGAAAAGTCTATAAAACTGTTTCAGTGAGAAATCTTACTTGTGTGTGTGTGTGTGTGTGTTAGTTTGCAGAACAGATAGAAGATAGAGAATAAATTGAAGCAAGGACAGAAACAGTGTAGTTAAAGAAATAGTCTTTTTATTCTTACCAAATCAGACTTTAATCAGGTACATTCAGCAGACAGATTCTGGGTTCAACTGGCCAGAGCCCTGCCCTCTAGGACGCGTTGGGGAAAATCGTTCCAACGAGGGCTTGCATGCACCCTGCTTTTATACAATTTGGTCCCCATACAAGTCTGTGGAGAGGGATTTTTTTTCTCTAATGTTGCTTAATCAGTGAATCATACTCTACCACCGGTCAGGTGGCCATCTCTCCTTTCCGTTTCAGCTATTGCAAGTTATTGTGCAATTTCCCTTTTTTGTCAACATCTCCCTAGATACGGACATCCAAACATCCAAACATGGACAAATCTGTCTCATATCATCTTGTGATCTGGGTGCCATCTTCTAAAGACAGACTCCGTGTTATGAACCAAACTTCTTATCATTTCTGTCTTTAATTTCTGCATCATGTGTGTTACACTCAATTTGGAAGTTGCACCAGGTTTCATTAGAACTCACCAAGCAGTCCTGCTCTTGCAGGCTCTCTGCTATAAGGCCATCAACTGCTTCTCAGGCCTAGGCAGTGCTTTTCAACTGTTTCAAGCTATGCAGCTTGGCCCACCACTATTCCAGTGGATAGGTCTTAAACTAGAACACATATTAACCTGCAGGAAAAGCAAGTCCTTGCTCAGCCAGTCATAGATTTTTAAACCTAGCTGGTATTTTTACAGCCTGAGTCCTAAAATCTGGCCTTCCACCCTTCCGGTGGGCATCCAGTGAGGGCCTCTTGCTGTAGTATAATTATACATTCCCCACTTGTCACCCCAGCAGCTGGGGGTGACACAAAACTAGTTTGTCACAATCTATTCCAGAAGGTGCCAAACTATCAAACGAAAGGACGAGTTTTGCTCTTATGGATTGCTAGCAGATATTATGCAAGACAGGAAACTTCATTCTTAGGTGGTATATTTTTGGGCATATGGAATTCCCTTTATATTACCCCACCCCTTGGGCTTAATCCTGATGTCATCTCTCTTGAGGTTTTATGAATGGGACAAATCCATGAGTTCATCTACAAAATCCCAAGAAGTGTAGGTATGCGGGTAATAGCAATTTCAGGTGGATCATACTAATAAACACTTTCAGGTTTTTCTATGGCTTCTATTATATCTGCTGCATAGTGCATGGGGAGATAATCTAATGTATCTATCTCAGTGGTCCTCGGAAGGAATAGTGGTTTTGATTAAGCATTGTTATGGTGGCTCAACAAATATATGGTTAGTACTCAGATTGCAGGCTGTTTTAGGTTGTAGGTATTCAGAATCCTTAAACAGGTCGGAATGCCTGGACCTTACTATTACTCATCATTAGCATCCAATCATGAGCACTAAAAAGTGGATAGCAAGTATGAGGTTGCCTCATACAGCAAAAAATGGTCAATCCTAGGAATATTTATATTAACATAGGTCATGCGTGGATTTTGACATATGCATAATGACCTGGAAGTATGGGAAGCATTTTATATATATCCGTTACCCCACTTGGAGCCTAGTCAAACCTACAGAAAGACATGCAGCTTAAGTAAGCCTACACCAAAGTTAAACAATTGCATAACTGGTTGATACTAACAGGGTTTACACCTACATTATGATATCATAGCCAGTATTAGGGTTTGATGTTACCCCTGTGTCTGAGCAATATCAACTTCAATTTAAATTACATAAACAGAAATAACGGGGAAAGTCTTTGAAAAACAATTATAACAATAAAGGAAATAATAGGAAAATAAAAATAAAACCTTTTCAATATATAGACAGGATTACTGCTAAACTGAAAATAAAACAAAATATGAATCTATAATGTCCATAAACAGCAACAGTAATTCTCAAATTAAGTATCAGTTCTGAATTCTCTTTCATCGATCATGGTTGAGGCGGTGGAAGCGCTGAAGAATCTGGACGGAGATCTGGGTTTTCAGGCTGGCCTGCTGAAGGAAGTGGCCGGTCTTGAGATGGTTAGGCTGGTAACATCTGGTTCTGCGGCTGAGTAAACCCGTATATCTTTCACATGGACCCAAAACTTGTGGTCCAGTAGTTTGCAAGGTGTAAAGATTATTGCCACAACCTTGGGGGATCTAACATCATTTGGGCCTGGATAGATCTTGAAGACGTACTTGTGGTGTACAAACTTGGATCTTTCCATGTCTTTATTCTAGGCATGCACCATCATAATCAGTCCATGAAGAGTCAGAGGCTGGCAAAGGAATAAGCAAAATAACTGTATGCCTGAATGATACATTGCTATATCTTGGTGGGCATAATCAGTGTGAATTGAATAAGCAAAAATAATATATAGATGTCAAGAGACGTGAAAGACAATGTAAACATGGAGAAAACAGTGCTAATTATGTGCAAAAGCAAAAGGGAAACCATAAGGGTACAATAACGAAAAGCCAATTTACATAAATAGCAATAGTATATATATGAAATTATATCTCCTGATTGGTAGGGATCAGAGCTTCAACTTCAACCCTCTTAATACTAGGAATTGGGATTTGCATAATATATCCCCACTTCTGGCTTGCATAATGTGCAAGACAGATTGGTAATTATTACGAAGAGATGATCCAATAACAATGGTAAAGTTTATGGAACAAAAGAAAAGAGTACAAAAAAACTAACAATAAAAATTGATTGTTCGAGTTATTGATGTATGGAGGGTCAGGAATATGGTGAACAAAAATAGGCAAAAGGCACGGATAATGCGTTGCAATCTATGGCCAGTAGGTATGGAATCTTCACCTGCGATGACTACCATTCACCAAGGGTTGGGCCCTCAGTTGCAGGAGGCCAGCAGGACTTACGAGCTAGATGATTCAGAAAGAAGGGTAGAGGCCAAAGCTTCTTGCAACTCCAGTAAGTGGAGAGCCTGTCTCTTTTGCTCATGGACCAATTGATGCATATGTTGAAACTCACGCTCAATAATGTCTCGTATCTCACACCGGGTAATGTAGGGGTCTGTGCATCTGTCCTTTAATCTAGCGATTCTTCGCTGCAACATAGCCTTCAGATCAGATATATTATCGGGTAGCTCTTCTTTGCTAGCAGTCGTCTCCTCGGTGAGGGACGTCAACGGAATTCCTGTATCCATCTGGGGAAAGGCAAAACTTAAACAGACCAGTAGTGCAATTTATGTGGTAAATTTATTGAAAGAAGTCATAATGCAATGCAAGAAAAAGGTTCCTTGAAAAAGACAAATGGAAGAAAAAAAAAATATTCAAAAGTGCAGACACCCTTGATTGACCTTCACATAGAGTTTAAGTAACCCTTTTCAATCAGACAAAGAAGTAGGAAGAAGCATATTGCTTCAAGACAAAACCACCACGTGGCAAGAGTTAGTTGAAGCAAGGTGTTAGTTAAATACACAAAGCATAAATTCCAGGACCGCTGCACACAAATAATCTACACCAGTTTTTCTCACAATCACTCGCAGTGAAAGACAGAGAGATAAAAAGAGCAATAGTTGGCATTCCAGGGGTTATTGTGATAACCTGTTTTAAATAGAAAGGAATCAGAAAGTGGAGTGCATAATTTTCCTTATTTATGTCTGAAAGCTTCACCAATTCTCTGTTCAAGAATACTACAAAATCTATGATCAGCGCAAAATGCTCCCCCAAATGGCCAGTTCAAGGGAATATTTCTCGCATTTATTCCACATAACGGATAATGGTTATTAAATATTGCTTCTTTCTTAGACAAGGAAATAATGAAAAGCTTTCAGATATCACACACACCATAAAGAGATTTCAAAAATGAAGGCTTTATATTCATGAAAAAAACTAAAGAAGTGAATATCAAATCAATTTAGACAGCGCAACAATCAAAGCAGTAAACATTTTAACAATGAGCAATACACAGCTTTTATTTAAAAGGGATCCCGTATAAAGTAAAATGGCATAAATAAGTCTGTAAAGGTATATATATAAAAAACATAAAATGAACACCCTCTGGGGATCGCTCATCCCTGCAGTTGATAAGAACTCCCCAGAGAAGGTATGCATAAAAGCAACTAAATAGCTTGCTGACTCAGTTAGGTCATTTGTATGGTACCATAAATATACACATGCAATTAAACCAAGAGAAATATAAAATAAAAACATGTCACCTGTAATAGAAACAGAAACATCACACCAACACATATACAGAGAAATGGTTTCTGGATACTAAATGAGGAGCTGAGTAGTATGAGTAACTGAGAGCAACAAAATCAGATCGGGTTCGGATTACGCCCAGTCAGTGTGGACGGGTGGGGTGGGCGATTTTGATTCCTAGGTCTGTGGTCACTGCGGACGACGTTGATCCGGGTTCCACAAAGGGAATGACTGCCGTACTGGAAGATCGTGACGGACCTGCGGTTTTTTAAATCTGTATGGCTGCGTCTGAGGGCATTCAGCAGCGTAATGGCCGTATTGATGACAACGATAGCACTGGACATCTGGAAAGCGATCAGGACTAGGGCCAGAATGGTAGTCTCTAGGTCGTCTTATTAGTGATGGGTGGGCCTTTTTCAAGTTGAGACCGGCGGCCACGATTATCAGGGTAATCATTCCTACAGTCTTGGCGATGTGGGTTATCTAGCGAGGGGAGGTCACTCGGTCGCCTGCGGTCTCTCTGTGGCTGTCGTATCTGCATCCGGGAGACACGTAGCGATGGGGAGTCTGAAGGAGGTTGACGGTATTGACTATGAGGAAAGTGCCGGCATGGACATTCCATGGCGTAATGTCCCAATTGGAAACAACGGTTGCACTGTACTTCAGCTCGGTGGCTGGGAGTAGGCTGAGAGCGATAGTCCCGGCACTGATTGTTAGCACTAGGAGCATTGGAGTTATGTGGAATGAGTGAATCGGCTCTTGCAGGGGGCCGTCTACTAGGCCGCGGATTAAGATTGACCTCACCAGGTATCAATAACGATGTCAGATCGACAGTGTCTGGGATCACGTGATCAGTGATAGTCGATACCCATCTACTGAGAATCTGATAGTGGAGATGACGGGTGGAATCGGGTGTGTATGTGTAAATAAAGTCTAATAACCTTTTCAGAATTTTGGTATTAAAGGTGCCCTTACGGGGCCACGAGAGTCCAGGCTGAAACTTATTCCAGGAATGCCATATTTGGCAAAACTTTATAAGATTTATGTGGTCTCCTGGGAAGTGATTTATCACTATCTCAAGAGGCAGCATAATGAATTGGGTACCAGAACTCTGGTATGGTAGAACACCGATATCTGGGTTGTGTCAAATTGTACTGGCAAATCTAGTCTTATACAACACCTATATCACTACTATCTGTTACTATTATCTCCACAAGAAATCCGAGTATAAAATTGCCAATAGAAATCCGACTATGAATACAACTAAAAATCACCAACTCCGTAGGTTATCACAACTAACGTGACAATGAACTACAGGTACACGGAGGAAATCCGAAAGGTCACTCCAATGTCTCGGTGGCGATACCTTAACGGCACACCCCCACTACTGTGTTACCCTGCGCTGGGTAGACAGATAGATATAAGGCGGGGGACACGCACCGCGCAAAATCTATGCTAAAGGACTCAAATGTCCGTTCCGTCATTCCCTAACTACTCTAACCATGCTTGCTAAATTCCCTACATTATTTATGACGAAATCTGGGTTAGTACCTAAGCTATATCCAAGTATTTACATGTCCCTAAAACTATGTTCGTGTTAGTCCCCTAGCTGTATCTAAACCCCTAACAATTCCTAACTAGGCACTGTCACCTACCATAGGGACAACACAAGAATTTGCCCCTCAGCAAGTGGAAGCCTCGCAGAGCATCAGTCCCTGAACTCTATCTAACTGGTTCTACACTATATCAAACATCTGATGTATCTTCTGTAATAACTCCAAAAAAACTCTTATGTATCTTCAGTAATAAATCCAATAACTCTTACGTATCTTTCATAACTCAAATATCTTTTAATGTCTAGACCTTATGTAGTCTGTCCAAAGAAATAGGAACTCACTCCAACATCAAAGTACTTGTACAAGATTTAACTACTCACAAAATGGATGGTAAAGGAATCCCCATAATTTGGAGAGACAGAGAACTAACATTTGCTCACAACCCAATATAAGCGTTAAAATTAGTAAAAGTATTAAAGAAAAAAGTCTGAAGAGTAGGGATTATACATAGTCAAGAGCCCCATAAACGCATCATTGACCTATACACACCCCCAGTTAACATTCCTAAGTGTTCTAGACTCAGAAATCCAGGATATACCCTGCCGGAATTAGGACAGGCACCCTCCCGACTAATCTCTAGATCAGTAATTAAACCCAAGCAACTGATCGACACCAGCTATAAGTATATCCAAGGGGGCCAGATATGCCAGTTACGCAAAATCAAACACCTCACTAGAGGACACCTTAAAACAGGTGTATATTCCAAAATCTATATTTTTAGTTACTGTCACCCCAACCATGGTTAACCTGCCTATGGCAGATATTAGTCCCAATATGGGGTGTTTTACCGCAATCCCAGCCAGTACCAGTAATTGTCAATTATTCTAACTTATTGCAAGATAAAGATATAGAAATAGAAAAGGTATAGAGTATAGGGAATTGGAGTAAAAATTTCCCAACTTTAAATTACAAAATGTAAACAAGGACCTGGCAATAATCTCCAGCCTGTAACAGCAGAGCTTGGCATCATGTCTGTATATTTACGTATATGAGGGACGAACTGTAGGGCACCTTAAGGGCGGCAGCCGATTCTGAAGACTTTAAGGATCCAGCTGCGAAATAAAAATAAAGTGTACATATTATATGGTAAAAACTGGGCCTACCTAATTTGTAATGTAAGGCAGAAAATAAACTGTAAAGTTATGTTGGGAGCTGTGTATGGAAACAAAATATAGACATTAAACAAGACATGATACTTCTACATACTATAATAAGAGTAACAGGGGAGAACCATATATGTTACTGAAACACCGATTTCAACACAAGGCAAGAAAGGCATTGTAACATGTGTAGTCCGGAGCTATACCCCTAGAATAAATGAAATAAAGGTAAATACATATTAAATGCTTTTGGGGCGGGTACCGGATAGGTTGGAAGTAGCATCTAAACAGGAAAATATAAGAGAAGCATATAATTCAATAAATTGTGAAACAGGACACCAGAATCGTGGTGCAAATATGACAAGTTAATACCCATAAATATGACAAATTAATACCCATACACTCAGAAAAGGAACATAGTAAATAAAATAAACCCGAATGTGATGGCAGGAAGCTTCTGTGCCTAAACAGGTGAAAGGGAAAAAAACAAATTAAAACATGTGATTCTTACACCAAGAACTTCCAATGATACGGCATAAAACATACATACTAATCAGTGACTGAAATGATATGTCTAAATGATGACAAGCAGAACCGCTGCAGCATTAGAAGGAAAGAGAAGGTGGGGTTATAAAGAACCAACAGGAAATAACTGAAGAAGTGAAGCAACGCTGTATTCTCATGGCACGCAGCCATCATCTTCTCAATAGGAAAGGTAAAATATATTTTATATGCATATCTATTAAGGTAAAAGCAAAGAAATGCTTCTATATAGTACATAATACTTCTACTATCATATAAGTTATACAAGGGGTTATCTAGCTCTTAATGTAACAATAAACCATTGTAATTTCATGTGACTTTCTGTGTTGGATCCTAGTTCACAATGCTGTCGAGTAAAAACAGAAAACTTGTTATATAGACTTACACAATTTAATTCTTTATAAAACCATATTATTTAAAAGTGATTGTCATTCTCAAAACGTGGAAATATTCATCAGGAAACATTATAACATAACTCATTACTGCAAGTGTTTAAAATAAGCCAGTCCAGGCTGTATGCACTCAGAGGACGAAAACCACAATGCAAGCGAGGAAGTGCAGTATTTCATGTAGATAACGTTATAATATAGTCAGGCTCACCGGTTATTGAAATTATCAAAAAGCATCCTTCAAATGAGACTTAAATATGAGGACAATTTATAATTCTGACAATCTATAATACTGTTCAAAACCAGGATCCAAAAACCCATGTTTCCTGAAGATAAACAGACTTGTGGTATTATTTAAAGTCAAACCATTAACTAACACGATAGTACGGTGCTGGGGCTGCAACAGATATTTCTTTTAAACGAGTACGCCATTAAAACAGAGCACAAGAAACCAGAACTATATGAGTATCGGAAATGCAAAGCATATGAGAGGGCGAACAAGATCCCCTCATATCTAGCGCAGTATAACACAAACAGTAAAATGTCCATATATAGTACAAGCAATAGAAGCTGATGGGCGGGGACAGCATAACGCCTAGCTTATAACGAGAGCAGGATATAATCTATATAGTGTCTAAACAGCAAACTGTAAAGGTATGTTTCCTAATTATGTCACAATAAAGCCCCATTTCAAACTACAAATTCAGGAAAACCTCAGCAATTATATATGAAATTATGCACAGCTTGGGAGAAAGAAACATCGGCTGGCATTATCAACAACAGGAAACCTTAATATAAAAGTGAATTCAGAACCGATTACACAAGCTAGAAATGACCAAAAGCAAATGTCAAATAGGAAAATAAATGACAAACCTTAAGCATTATTAATTAAAAGTATAACATTGTCCCAAAACAAATTGTAAATTAAAAGGGTGTGATAACAGCTACTAGGACAAGTACAAATTTAAAATTACAACTGAAAATAGTAGCCAAGAGACCATCAAAATTAAAAAGGAATACATTTCACAGTAGCAACTTATACAGGAGCAATTAACAAGGACAAGCCAAGAGAATAGCGACTATGAAATATCATTAGTTATATTTTATTTGACACCCAGTGGATTAAACACGCAAAAGCAATAAAAAAGTGAGTTATGCAGGGGACGAATACAAAACGGAGGCAGAAGGCGTATCTGAGGTGTGGAGTTACGCCCAGGGCTACGCCCATAATGGGTGGAGAGGAAGGAGAAGAAAAAGCATTAATCAGACCGAAAGATGGCCGTATAGTTTGACAGCCAGCCATAAGTTACAGTATAAAGCACTGACAATACATGAAGGAGAAGAGCATGCTTCTGAAGTCCAGATAGCTTAGAAAAACAAGTCACAGAGCCAGGGGACAGGAGAATGCTGTATAATGGCCAAGAGACCTTTTGCAAGGAGAAAATATAGGTGGAAGTGAGATAAATTTAACAGTCTTACAGCCGAGGCTGTGACAGGAGAGAGGGGGTACAAAAAAAAAAAAAAAAGGCAAATTCACTCAGAGAAGCAGTAACAACGGGAGCTTAAGACAGACAACTGTCAGGATTAGTGCAGGACTTTTGGGACTTTTAGCAAAGACAAAATACAAAGGTAGAAGACTTAGAGCGAAGTAAGTTTCATATATAGTGAGTATGACAGAAAGGTGCCGAAAGTGGCAGAGACGGGGTCTATGCAACGAAAATTAAACCCGGAAATGCAGCTAAAGTGGCTACGGGGAACAGAGACGGAATACATACCGGGACTTCTAAAGTGGAGATTTATAATATCATGAAAGTTTCAGACGGGGGTTTCCAAAGCAGGCAGGCATAGAAATAAGTGTGGTTTATCAAGTATAAAGCTGTATGACAGGAAGGAAGGTGGGGGGGGGAAAGAGTGCCCATAGAGCCTGGCAGTAACAGAAAAATAAGGAAGCAAGACTTACTACGCAGTTTTAAATGCGAAGCAGGAAATGGCAACGTGCAGCTAAGAAGCTGGCAAAGAATTGTAAATCTTTCACAAAAACACATCAGGAAAGTTTCTAACAGGGATGGGGAGAAATCAATAATGGCCAGAAACAGAATCAGAGAGCATGAAAGGTAGAGGTTAAGTACCTCTCGGAGGTTTAAGTACAGCACAGAGGAAATGAGCCCAGATCTCTTGGAGGGCAGGGAAGGGACACTCCCTCCGTACGAGATCTATAAGCAGAAGTGTATAGGCAGTTTTGAAGAATAGTTCAGAAAACACACATACCAAAATGATGTTAAAGGAGAGATGTAGGATTTCAGGGACCTGCAGTGAATCTATAGATAGGGATGGTGGGAAACATAACGGGAATACACAGAATAGGCAGAAGGGAGGACGGAAATGAAGATACCCTCCTAGTGAACAGTCTCTACAGAAACAGACAGACAGAGGACAGATGGTGCAATCTGTGAGCGCAATGCCACACAGAAGTGCACCAAAAATAAAACAGATAAGCACACGAAGAAAGTACATGCAGGTGACATAAAAACAGATAAGTAGGAAGATAGAGCCTGTCACAAGATCAACAGATAAAGGTGGACGGGAGAACAGGGAGAAAGGAACGGGCAACCGGGGCAGGGAGTACAAATACCCTAAATGAGGGCACAGGATATACGAGAGGACAGACAGAGTTCACTGACTGCGATAGGAAAGTATAACGGAAGGGAAATTGGCAGTGGCTTAACCACAGGAAAGAGTGAAAACTGAGAGAGAGAAAACAGAATGCTGTAATAAGGGACATGAGAGACCGGGGAGGAAATTCAGGATCTTACATATCCCCAAGATCTACAGACAGATAGACATGGGGAAGGCGTAACAGAAAGAAAGCACTGCACGGCCCAAATACAGGTGCATTGAGAGGAGGACAGAGAATAAAGAAAGACAGAGAGGGGACATCATAGAACCCTTACAGGCAAGAAA
Organism: Microcaecilia unicolor; assembly: GCF_901765095.1. Classification (NCBI taxonomy): domain Eukaryota; kingdom Metazoa; phylum Chordata; class Amphibia; order Gymnophiona; family Siphonopidae; genus Microcaecilia; species Microcaecilia unicolor. The sequence goes on from NC_044040.1 coordinate 146,224,559, forward strand.
AGGACAGGAGAAGACAGAGAGGGCAAGTAGGAGAGGTAACACCTGCAAGACCCAGATTGAGACAGAAAATGGAAGTGTGAATGAAAACAGGGAGTAGGACACGGACAGAAACCCATCCAGAGAAGAAGAGGGTGAACGACAAAGAGTAGGGGGTGAAATAGAAAACGCACAACCTCTAGGGACCGTTGAGTCAGAAGCTCGCATGAAGACCGATCCCAAGAATTGAACGTGAAATAAACAGCCAGCAAAACACGAGCTCGCAGTCTCCTGGACTCGTAGTAATGCACCAATCACGCAACAATCACACACTCGCACGCATCACGCAAATCAAAAATGGACAGAGTAGAAGAAAGACAAAGTAGGCATGTAGACATGGGACGGGGAGGGAAAAGAAGAAGGGGAAAAGCATAAGGTGAAAGGGAAGTCATGAGCAGCATCCCAAGTAGATCTTGGACGCATAGAATCTCCCCTCTGCGGCCAAGAAGTGACACAAACGAAAGGAAAAGGACCGGAAAGCTTGGTGGAAGAAGACTTAAAGCGGACGGGAGTCACCACTGTTTTAAATCTACCCCTCTATAGACCCCCGTGGGACCCTTCCACACGGAGGTGTACAGAGGGTCTGTTCTTCTATTATCTTGCGGACCGCCTCCCTAAATTCCAGTGACACCCTTTCCCATGGGTATCGCCGCTGGGGAGGCATCAGAAGGCGCAGTTCAAGTCTAATTCCCATGACCACAGCTTTCTGTCTATTTGGATCTAAATGAATCTTTGGCTATTTATGTTCCCACATAAATTCTATGAAAAGTCTATAAAACTGTTTCAGTGAGAAATCTTACTTGTGTGTGTGTGTGTGTGTGTGTGTTAGTTTGCAGAACAGATAGAAGATAGAGAATAAATTGAAGCAAGGACAGAAACAGTGTAGTTAAAGAAATAGTCTTTTTATTCTTACCAAATCAGACTTTAATCAGGTACATTCAGCAGACAGATTCTGGGTTCAACTGGCCAGAGCCCTGCCCTCTAGGACGCGTTGGGGAAAATCGTTCCAACGAGGGCTTGCATGCACCCTGCTTTTATACAATTTGGTCCCCATACAAGTCTATGGAGAGGGATTTTTTTTCTCTAATGTTGCTTAATCAGTGAATCATACTCTACCACCGGTCAGGTGGCCATCTCTCCTTTCCGTTTCAGCTATTGCAAGTTATTGTGCAATTTCCCTTTTTGTCAACATCTCCCTAGATACGGACATCCAAACATCCAAACATGGACAAATCTGTCTCATATCATCTTGTGATCTGGGTGCCATCTTCTAAAGACAGACTCCGTGTTATGAACCAAACTTCTTATCATTTCTGTCTTTAATTTCTGCATCATGTGTGTTACACTCAATTTGGAAGTTGCACCAGGTTTCATTAGAACTCACCAAGCAGTCCTGCTCTTGCAGGCTCTCTGCTATAAGGCCATCAACTGCTTCTCAGGCCTAGGCAGTGCTTTTCAACTGTTTCAAGCTATGCAGCTTGGCCCACCACTATTCCAGTGGATAGGTCTTAAACTAGAACACATATTAACCTGCAGGAAAAGCAAGTCCTTGCTCAGCCAGTCATAGATTTTTAAACCTAGCTGGTATTTTTACAGCCTGAGTCCTAAAATCTGGCCTTCCACCCTTCCGGTGGGCATCCAGTGAGGGCCTCTTGCTGTAGTATAATTATACACTACCTTCTGCACTTGTCTGAGTCTGGTCTTAAGACCAACTCTGTAAGGGTTCACCTTAGTGCAATCAGTGCATACCATTACCGTGTGGAAGGTAAACCGATCTCAGGACAGCCTTTAGTAGTTCGCTTCATGAGAGGTTTGCTTTTGTCAAAGGCCCCCGTCAAACCTCCTACAGTGTCATGGGATCTCAATGTCGTTCTCACCCAGCTGATGAAACCTCCTTTTGAGCCACTGAACTCCTGCCATCTGAAGTACTTGACCTGGAAGGTCATTTTCTTGGTGGCAGTTACTTCAGCTCGTAGAGTCAGTGAGCTTCAGCCCCTGGTAGCCCAGGCCCCTTACACCAAATTTCATCATAACAGAGTAGTCCTCTGCACTCACCCTAAGTTCTTGCCAAAGGTTGTGTCGGAGTTCCATCTGAACCAGTCAATTGTCTTGCCAACATTCTTTCCCCGTCCTCATTCCTGCCCTGCTGAACGTCAGCTGCACACATTGGACTGCAAAAGAGCATTGGCCTTCTATCTGGAGCGGACACAGCCCAACAGACAGTCTGCCCAATTGTTTGTTTCTTTTGATCCCAACAGGAGGGGAGTGGCTGTGGGGAAACGCACCATATCCAATTGGCTAGCAGATTGCATTTCCTTCACTTACGCCCAGGCTGGGCTGGCTCTTGAGGGTCATGTCACGGCTCATAATGTTAGAGCCATGGCAGCGTCGGTAGCCCACTTGAAGTCAGCCTCTATTGAAGAGATTTGCAAGGCTGCGACGTGGTCATCTGTCCACACATTCACATCTCATTACTGCCTGCAGCAGGATACCCAACGCGACAGTCGGTTCGGGCAGTCAGTGCTTCAGAATCTGTTTGGGTTTTAGAATCCAACTCCACCCCCCCTAGGCCCATGTTTATTCTGTTCCTGGCTAGTTGGAAAAATTGTTAGGTCAATCTCAGTTATGTCCTCGCCGTTGCGAGGCTCAATTGACCATGTTTGTTGTTTTGAGTGAGCTTGGGGGCTAGGGATACCCCATCAGTGAGAACAAGCAGCCTGCTTGTCCTCGGAGAAAGCGAATGCTACATATCTGTAGAAGGTATTCTCCGAGGACAGCAGGCTGATTGTTCTCACTGATGGGTGACCTCCACACATCCCCCAACCCCCAAGCAAAAAACAAAACAAAAAAAGACACACATCAACAACCTGCACACACACCGCACCATCACACACTCACACACACACACACACACACACAAAATAACTCTGTGACACATACACACACACACACCTGTTTCATTGGTTTCGGAAACGGGCCTTTTTTAGTAGTATATATATATAAAAGGCACCTCCAACGTTCTAATTGAAGCCTCCAACCAGAAACTTGAGGTGGCATAGATATCCAGTTTAGCAAGTACACAAAGGAAAAGAGAGTTGCAAGTAAAGCAATTAACTCCTGCCACAGTTGTTTTCTCAGGCATCTGGAGTGGTTGCCCTGGGTGATTAACAAGGTCAGCTGGAGTAAAGCAATTAACTCCTCCTGGAGTCTTGCCCTGGGTGATTAACAAGGTCAGCTGTAGTGCACAGGGAGGGGGGAGGGAGACCCTGGAACTGGGAGGGAGGAGGGAGTGGTGGGCCGGGCCCCTGGCACACACTCTGATTCTCATACATACACTATCACTGTCAGACACACTCGCACCCAGTCACACTCTCTCTGTCACACACACACACACACTGTCGCATATTCCCTCTCTCTCACACAGTCAATCTCACACACACTCTCTCAAACATACACACTCCGAGGAAAACCTTGCTAGCGCCCATTTCAATTCTCAGAAACGGGCCTTTTTTACTAGTGTGTGTGTATATATATATATATATATATATATATATATATATATAAACATTGTACCACTCAATTAGATATTAGAACACAGACTCTATGTGGATCTTCAAAAGCCAATCAAGCTGTATAATTAAATGAGCACCAGAGAGTAACTACATATATGTACATAGTGTGTAATAACTTGTGTAAAAGACAGTGGTTCCCAAACTTAGTCCTGGAGACACCCCAGCCAGTCAGGTTTTCTGGTTATCCACAATGAGTATTCATTGGAGAGATTTGTATGTAGTGGAGGCAGTGCATGCAAATGTCATGAATATTCATTGTGGATATCCTGAAAATCTGACTGGCTGGGGTACCTCCAGGACCAGGTTTGGGAACCACTGGTATAAGACATTTCTCCAATGTTATTCTCACATGCAGGTGACACCATCCACGTTGCCCGGCGTGGAATACTTTTGTAGTGTAATATATTTTTAAGAGCACACAAAGCACCCCCATCTGTTGTGAGAGCATGGGTCCATCAGTCTCATTTCATCCGCAGTGAGGAGAGAACACGCTGCTTGCAGCTCCTCAGAGCCTCTGGTGCAATTCTTTTTGTGCCTTTTTTGTGCCTTCCCTTCGGGTGATTTTTTACCTGGTGGTGGCTTCCCTTTTTTGGGATTATTTCCTCCTTCCCTTTAAAATTTTAATTGATTTATCACAACTTTTAAGTTTTCTTAATTATTTGCCCCTATCACCATCGGATCTTTGATTTCGCCATGGCTGTTTTTCCTTGCATGTCATCAAAGGTTCCCAGTGGCTTCAAGCGCAGTGCTTGGTGAAATCTGGTACCGACACCCATTCCTGGTGTCTTCAGTGATCGTGGCCGGGCCAGACCACAACTCTACTAACTTTATTCTTTGTCTGCGTATGTAGAAAAGAGCACGGTTATCCAGAGAGGCCCAAAGAGAGAACAATTTTGGAGCCAGGTCCAAATCGTGGACATTAGCATTGGTGTTTGCATTGGCATCTGGTGCATTGGCCCCCACGGCTGCTAGACCCATGTCCAACACGGGGAGTGGGCGTGCATTGAACAGGTTTCCACCTGCCTCAGCACTGCCTACTGAGCAGGGTCCCTGGTACCAGTCACAGTCGGACCCAATACCGCAGAGGCGTGATGATTCGATGTCGTCGACACCGAGGGGTGTTGGGTGAAGGCCAAGAAGCACAAATATCGATCCCCCTCAACGCATGGTGTTGGGAGAACCGGGGCACCGAGAGTTCTGTTACCTGAGAAGTGTCAGCACCAGGAGGAGCACTTCCCCTCCATTGAGGAGGTGCTGATGTGGGATCTACATACAGTTGGGACTAAGTACCTGAGTCGACACTTGCAGTTCAGCATGCTATCTCTGAACAGACACCCAGCCTTTTCCTATGTCAATCCTCGAGTGCATCCGGGCCATTCTGTAGGAGAACTTGATGAAGATACTCCAACAGAGTGCATTGGTATCAGGGGTGCTTGCACTAGCCTTGCCTCTACCTGCTGCTTTGCAGGGCCCTCAGCCTTGTGGTGAGGTCACCAGCACCAGTGTTGCACATGGTACCGGAATCCACAGCTACCCATGTTGGTACCCCCTCAATGTTGATGGAGGAAACTTTGCTGGAATCAAGGGTGGAGCCTGTATCTCGATTTTATTCCAGGCAAGGACCATATTCCTCGTACTTGAGGCAGGCTTGGTCTTAGCCCTCCTATGAGGTTTTTTTGCTGACACCATAATGGAGCACTTATGGGCATCTGATGAAGATCCAAGATACTTCTCGGAGGAGGAGGCCTATGGTATTCCATCAGACCCCTCTCCACCAGAGGAGAGATGAAAGTCTTTACCTGAGAGCCTCTCTTTCCCATTCCCATTCATTTGGATTCTATTCCAGGTACTTCCTTGTCCCAAAGAAGGCGGGGGGGATGCGTCCCATCCTAGACCTAAGGGCCCTGAACCAAATTCCTGGTTAAAGAAAAGTTCAGGATGGGTTTCCTGGGCACCCTTCTCCAAATGATTCATGCTCAAGATTGGCTGTACTCTCAGAGTTCCTTCACTCATATCCTGATACTTCCAGGCCACAGGGAGTATCTCAGATTTCGGGTGGGAAATCATCACTTTCAGTACCGCATGTTGCCATTTGGTCTTGTGTCAACTCCCAGGGTTTTCACCAAATATCTAGTGGTAGTTGCAGCATTGCTACACAGACTGGGAGTCCATGTGTTTCCCTACCTAGATGATTGGCTGATGAAGAGCACATTGAAGGACGGTGCTCAGGAGTCCATGTGGAGACCTCTTGGGGTCCTATAGCTACTTGGGTTTGACTACTACTACTTATCATTTCTACAGCGCTACTAGATGTACGCAGTGCTGTACACTTGAACATGAAGAGACAGTTCCTGCTCGACAGAGCTTACAATCTAAGTAGGACAGACAAACAGGACAAATAAGAGATATTTGGTTTGAGCCAACCAGCAGGTCATAGCTCGGCAGATGTTGAGATTACTAGGTTACATGGCCTCCACTCTTCACATGAGAACCGCCCAGTGGTGTCAGGCCTCCGGGAACCTGGCGGATGTAATCGAGTTGACGTCGGAGTTGGTTCAGCTCCTCCTCTGGTGGATGGTTCATTCCAATTTGATAGTGGGACTTCCATTCCAAATTACTAATCCTCAGAAGGTGCTGATGATGGATGCATCCCACCTGGGTGGGGAGCTCACTTGGATGGGCTTTACACTCAAGGTGCTTGGTTAGACCAGGAGATGGATCTTCACATCAACCTTCTGGAGCTACAGGCAATCTGTAACACACTAAAGGCTTTCAGAGATTGGCTGTTCAGCCAAATTGTACTCATTCAAATGGACAATCAGGTTGCAATGTATTACACCAACAAGCAGGGAGACACCGGATCATACCCTCTATGCCAAGAGTTTGTACAGAACAGGATAGTTCTCAGAGCCACATACTTGGCTGGCAGATCCAACAGTCTGGCTGAGAGACTGAGCAGGGTCATGCAACCACATGAGTGGTTACTCAACATGGCCGTTGCCAGCAAGATTTTCCGAGTGTGCACCACCCCCTTGGTGGAACTCTTTGCTACGCCATTCAATCTCAGAGTCCCTCAGTACTGTTCCAGGCTCAGAGCACACGACAGACTAACGTTGGATGCCTTCCGCCTCCACTGGGGAACAGCCTTCTGTATGCGTATCCTCCCATCCCTCTTGTGAGGAAGACTTTACTGAAACTCAGGCAAGACAGGGGAACCGTGATCCTAATCATCACTTATTGGCCCAGACAGATCTGGTTCCCTCTTCTTCTGGAGTTATCCTCTGAAGAACCTTAGAGATTGGAATGTTTTCTGACCCTCATAATGCAGAAGGGGGATCTCTCACAGCCTGGATGTTGAGAGCTTAGAATTTGTTTCCTTGCATCTTCCTGAAATTGTCTACAGGGTCTTGCCAGCTTCCAGGAAAGAGTCCACCAAGAGGTGTTATTCTTTCAAATGAAGGAGGTTTACCATCTGGTGTGAGGGCAAGGCCCTACACCCTCTTTCTTGCCCTACACAGACCCTGCTTGAATACCTTCTGCACCTCTCTTCCTCTGGTCTTAAAATCAAGTCTTTTAAGAGTTCACTTTGGTGCAATTAGTGCTTACCATCACCATGTGGAAGGTAAGCCTATCTCTGGACAGCCTCTAGGTGTTAGTTTTATGAGAGGTTTGCTGTTGACAAAGCCCCCTGTCAAGCCTCCTCCTGTGTCATTGGACCTCAGCGTTGTACTCACCCAGCTGATGAAAGGTCCTTTTGAGCCACTTGATTCCTGTCATCTGAAGTAGTTGACCTGGAAGGTCTTGTTTTTGGTGGCTGTTACTTCAGCTCGCAGGGTCACTGAGCTTCAGGCCTTTGTAGCAGATTCACCTTACACGAAATTTCATCATAACGGACTAGTTCCCTGCACGCACACCAAGTCCCTTCTTAAGGTTGTTTTGGAGTACCGTCTAAATCAGTCTGTTATCCTTCCAACATTTTTCCCCAAGCCTCATACCCATTGTGGCGAAAGTGCACTGCACACCTTGAACTGCAAGCGAGCATTGACCTTTTACCTGGAGGGACTAGGCCCCACAGACAGTCCTTCCAGCTTTTCGTTTCTTTTGATCCCAACAGGATGGGGGTTGCCATCACGAAATGCACCACCTCCAATTGACTGGCAGATTGCTTTTCTTTCACTTATGCCTAGGCTGGGCTGACTCTTGAGGGTAATGTCAAGGCTTATAATGTCAGAGCCATGGTGGCCTCGGTAGCCAACTTGAGGTCAGCCTCTATAGAAGAAATGTGCAAGGCTGCAATGTGGTCTTCAATCCACACATTCACATCTCACTGTTGCCTTGAGGAGCAAATACCCTATGCAATAGTTAATTTGGACAGACAGTTCTGCAGAATTTGTTTGGGGTCTAGAATCCAACGCTACCCTCCTAGGGCCATTTTGTTCTATTCCAGGCTGCAGTTTCACAAAGATTGTATATAGTTTCAGGTTAATTAATATTTTGATCTTGCCGTTGCAAGTTCCAGTTGTCCTGCTGTTCTTGTTTTTGATGAGCCTGGGATTGTTTTCGATGAGTTGGGATTCCCACATGGCCTGCTTGTTCTCAGAGAAAGCAAAGATTCTTACCTATAGCACATATTCTCCGAGGACAGCAGGCCATTAACTCTCACATACCCTCCCACCTCCCCTTGGAGTTGTTTCATATAGTTATTTTGCTGTATTGATGGTTCTGCACAATGTGGCGGGCAGGAAGGCAGTCATGTATGTGTGGTGGGAGCGCTGTTGCATGCTCTTCAAGATATATTATGCTATAAAAGCGTTCCGCACTGGGTGTCGTGGATAACGTCACCGGCATGTGAGAATTAATGGTCTGCTGTCCTCGGTGAATACCTGCTACAGTTAAGTATCTTCGCTATATAACTGGGCAGTGTTAGGCAAGTTACTATATATATATAGTAACTTGCCTAACACTGCCCAGTGAAAATTGTCTTTTAGAAAATTCCCACCCCCCTTGTGGGTAATTTTATAACAGACTGCCTAGGCTGTCAAACTATGTATGATGTGCCTGTTTTATAAAAGCAACATATGTACCTGTGTTTCTTTATTAGATTATCCTAGGGAAAGTAGTTGCATATATTTATACTTGCTTTGAGGCAGGAGTGATTGTGTATATATATGTATTTCATGAAATACATGCATAAGTGCCGATCCCATTCCTGCTGTGCCTATTCCTCACCTTTGGGAACATCTGTGCACATGTCACATTGAAGTAGGTGCTGTGTGTCTGTGTGCCTACACTTTATGTACACAGACCCCCGAGCAATTCTATAAGATCTCCTTGAGTGCATGAAATGCTGTTTGACACTCGGGTCATTTATAAAATTGCCACTTAAGTGGATAAAAATACAGTCAAGTTTTCTGTAGCATTCTTCAACATGTTGCCCCACTCCCCAATGTAATATAAACATTCTACCAGGTACTTTCGACCTGGATTGGCCTCTGTTGGAAACAGGATACTGGGCTTGGTGGGACTTTGGACTTGACCCTGTATGACAGTTCTTACATTTTTTAAAACTCATTTTTAAACCCCCTCATGTCCCAAACTGTTCTGGCATAATCATGTAACTAACTCCTCATTCTCAGATCTGGATAATCACCTTTGTCACCACTCGTCTGGTCTCCAGCAGACAGGAGTCAGAGAGCAAGTTCTTACCTGCTGTTGCTGCCTCCTCGGCTGTCTTTCCTCTGAAATCAGAACTGCATGAGGCTGGTGGAACTCATGAAACTACAGGACCCCACAGAGGAGTTGGCAGCAACAGCAATTAAGAAGCCCTGTTTGCTGACTCTTCCTTTTGTCTGGAGGATAATATTCAGGGCACAAGGAAAATACATTTCTGGCAAGTGGTGGCAGCTCTGGCCTGCTCCCATAGCTTTGATAATACATGTTCTGACTGTAGCATGTCATGTTTGGACTACACTCTATGTGATCTACTGCTTGTCTGTATTCTGATTGTATGTTTTTGGTTTTCTGTGCAGTGCTCTCTTTTGAAGGAAAAGTTGGACTCCCTGTTGAAAACCTTGAATGATGAGTCTCAAGCTTCTTCCTGCCTACCAAACCCCCCTCCTACTATTGCTGAAGAGCAGGAAGATGGGGAGATCTCCAGCAGCACCACTGATTCCACCAGTGACCGATCCTCTGGCTCCACATGCACCACCCGTCCTCAGATATTTCGGCCCCGCGAGCAGCTCATGTTGAGAGCCAATAGTCTAAAGAAAGCCATCAGGCAAATCATAGAGCATGCTGAGAAAGGTAGCATTTCTTATGGTTCTAATGCTGCTGCTGATGTTTGTTCCTGTGATGTGAGGGGGAAGGTGGAACATGGCAGTGTTTGAATGTGGGCTTCTACTGGAAGGCCTCATACTGGTGCAGAACACCTTTGAAGCTGTACCGGAAGAGGTAGGGTGACAGCAGCCGCTTGAGAAGGGAAGGGAGAAGATCCATTTCACAGAACAAGGGGAAGGAACAGGAGATAGGGAGGGGAAGAGGAAATGCTGGACCCTAGTGTGTGTAGGAAGAGAAGGGGAAATGCTGTACCGTGGCATAGTTTACGTATACGTCGCCTCCCTGATTTCTACTTTTCAAATAAGTGATACATTTTGTGACTAAGTATCTGTGGTATCTTATTTAGGAGCATGATTTTGTTTTCATAATGACAAGGCTGCTGAAAGAAGGGTAGAACATATAGTAGGCAGTTCTATAACTGAGTACTTTGTAGGAAGTTAGGCACCTAGGTTCCAATATAAGACACACAATGCACTGAGGCCAGGAGAAGTGGAGATAAGTACTGACAGTAATGGATAATGGATTTGATATACAGCCTTTCTGTGGTACAACCAAAGCGGTTTACATAGTATATTCAGGTATTTTCTCTGTCCCTAGCAGGCTCACAAGCTTTTGTACCTGGGACAATGGGGAGTTCAAGGAGCTGTAGTGGGACTCGAACTCAGTTCCCCAGGTTCTCAGCCTACTGCACTAACCGTGAGACTGAGTGTTTGAGAGGTGCATGAATAATATAATGTGTCTGTATCAGAGGGATGAGTGTTCACTACCTCTTCCTCCTTTGGGGAAGGGGGAGGGAGGTGGTCTTTGCTTACATGACTCACCTGCTGTTCCTCCTGCCTTGGGGTAACAGAAACAAGAGTGTTCTTGCTTCAACTGGCTTGCTCTTCAAAGCTCCTTATTTGCATATGGAAATTCGAGGGTTGACTCTCCTAATCTTGTGCATTGCAAGATTAGCGGAGCCAACCCCCCCAGTTTTTAGAAATAAGAAGCTAGCCATTTCTCTTTAGCAGCTGATGGGTCACACACAAATGTTTGGTGGGCTGCATTTCCTGCTCCCAAACTATAGGTTGGACAACTTTTGTCAGCATTAGCGCGGCTTAGCGGCTTAGTAAACAAGGGGGTAAGAAAGTATTTCTTGTTTTCTTTGTCTAGAAGGGTGGGTGAAGCACAAACTGTGTGTGTGTGGGGGGGGGGGGGGGGGGATTCTCTGATGCACTAGTGAATTTTTCCTTAGAATTGAGTACTGTTTGCCCCCTGAAGACACTGAAAGTGGAATGAGTGGTCTCTGTTGGGACTTCTGTTTTGATTTATAAGATAGTTGCTCATTTTATTATTTTTCACAGATTTTGGGAAAGTTTGTGTGCATCACAACAACAACAAAAACACACAAGATTTTTAAGACCAATGAAAGACATGGGAATCGCTCAAGGCAGCAAATTCAATTAGTCAAAGTGAAAGTTTTATGACGGTGTTGATTGCATGCTGCTGAGGTCTCTTCCTTCTGAATAAATTGCTTAGTTCAATATAAACCTAGGCTTTCTTGTGATTTGTTGTTAAAAGGATGTGTTTTTCCTGTGTAATACTAATTGTTTCTTATATAAAAAGGAACTAGAGAGCAGGTATACTGTGAGGAAGCCAGACTGGAATTTTCAAGAAGTGTTTAAAAGTATTGTAGTTTTATTAAAAGAGATTTCAGTCAACAAAATGGTTCTAACTTCCTAAGATAACTTGGACAGAGTTTGTCTGCAAATTTCAGTATTTTCTTTTTCCAGAAGGCAAACCAGGGCTGGGTGAGACAGAACCAACACAGCCCTGCCTCGTTTAGAAACATCAGGCTTTAAGCACCTGTGTGAGTCCCACAGAGCTTTACAGTTGACCCAGAGACCCAAGTAACAGGCCAGCCTAGCAGAGTGGTGTACAAACAAATTGTAGCTGGCTTACCTAGGTTTAACACTGACACTGTTCTAGAGTCTTGGCACTTCTGGACTCATGAGACAGCCCTTTTTCATGTAGTATCTCCCTGCCTTTTGGTTTTCCTAAGGTCAGTTACAAATGCAGAGTAAGGCTAGTAATTGTAGTAGCTTACAGTAATGATTGTTGTTTCAAGTTGTTCAGATACAGTGATGTAAATAGCAGTAATAACTTTCCATTCTCTTTGAATGGGCTGTGTTGGCATTGCCGAGCAGCAGCCACTAACACGGCTTAGTAAACGGGGTGGGGGGGGGGGGTTATATGAATAAGTTAACTGTATAAAGTTATGCTAGCATTTTATCAAGCCACATAGAGTTATACAGATTAATTGTCCACATAAATATAAGCATTGGCTGTTCCCCTGAAATTTTTTTTGTGTTTATAGTTTGCCTGTTCCCACTCCATTTAAGTGCATGTCGGATAAGCGCATGCTCTGTTTAACTGCATGCCGTACTTCGGTCCCGTTTTTGGCACCATCAATTTCTGTGGAGACAAACTTCGGTTTAGCGCACCGCTGATAAGTGCAAGATTCACTTATATGAATGGTTTAAGACCGCTCCCCTGCAGGAAAGACTCCGCATAAGCGCACGCATGAATATGGAAGCCGATTGGCACAAGACAAAGGGGCGATAAATTTGAAATCTCATTGGTTACCTGCCACAGGCGGTAACCAATGAGAGCTAATTTCTTAGAATTAGCGCATGCACGGAATATGGAAGCCGATTGGCACGTGACAAAGGGGCGATAAATTTGAAATCTTATTGGTTACCTGCCACAGGCGGTAACCAATGAGAGTTAATTTGTTAGAATAAGCGAAAGAAAGTTGTTAGAGTGTACAATGGAGTCATCGTCGCGCAATTATAAGACTTTAACACTGGCTGAACGAATAGAAGTTCTTAAAAAAATTAGAAAACAAACAAAGTCAAGCATCTGTTGCTAAAGAATATGGGGTCAATCCCAGTCAAATTTCACATACCTTGAAGCAGAAAGATCAGCTTCTGGAAGACTGGCAAAACAATACAAATCCACACAGGAAACGTAAATGAGCGGGAAAAGCTGAGGATGTAGAAGATGCTCATCTCTTGTGGTTTTCTCAAGTCAGGAGCAGACAGTTTCCTGTCAGTGGTCCACTGCTTATGGAGAAAGCTAATCAGCTAGCTGAAAGTCTTGGACTAACTGAATTCAAAGCCACTGTTGGATGGTTGGAAAAATGGAAGGAGAGGAACAACATAAAATTCAGGAAACAGCATGGTGAAAAACAAGACGCTGATGACTTTGGTCCTGAAAATTGGATTGTTTCAGTTCTTCCTACCATCTTGCACGAGTTTGCACCTCGTGACATTTTCAATGCTGATGAAACCGGTCTCTGCTGGCAAGCGATTCCTGATGGAACACTTGCATTCAAACAAGCCGAAACAGATGATGAAATGAGCAGCGAGGCACATGCTGACGAAATTCAACAACCTCCTGTCACTTTTCTAAGGGCTATGGAGAGTCTCAACACCATGCAGGCCTATCTGGAGGCCACTGGATGTCAGTGCTATGACAGTTTTTACCGCCTGGCAGACGTAGTCTATGGAACTCATAGACACAATAGTGTACAGAGGACTATGACTGATTACTTCAAGTAAGCCTAACGTCAGTTAACGGAGACTGTATAACGTCAGTTAACGGAGACTATATACTGTATGTATAATAAACAGTACTGTACATATGTTTATCAGATGTCAAGCGTCTTTGGGTCACTACGGAGACCGTATACTGTACGTATAATAAACAGTACATGTGTTTATCAGATTTCAAGCTTCTTTCGGTCACAATGGTTAAGTGCACGCTCCAGTTAACTGCATGTATTTCTTTGGTCCCAGACCCTTGCACTTAAGCGGATTGTACTGTATTCCTAATTAATTTTTATATTGCGTGTTGAGCTCTGCTGGGCTCCTGATTGGTTACATTACTTTTCTGCTGTCTTTTCTGTCCCAATGTCCAGCTGTTGATGAGCAGAATGCCCAAACACAAGAACAAGAGGACTTCATCCTGACATTGTCCCCTGAGAGCCAAAAGGAGCTTAAGCGTGATGAGAAGTCCTCTCTGACATCATCGCACAGTGGAAACGACTCAATTTCAAAAGGGAGAAGTTGTCGGAAAGGTACGGAAATAGGGTGTCTCACAATGCCCTGTGACCAGAAGTAGTTGGCATCTCTCCCTGCTTTTTTCAGGAAATACACGGAACTTCTTTATTCCCTCACATGGATTCATTATCCCTTCCACAGTTGCCTTCAGTGGAATGAACTTTGAATGTAGTCCACATCCCTTTACAGTTAAAGCCAAATCTCTGGTGCCCATGCCAGTCCATTGTCCTACCAGGCACTGCCTGTGTTTGGATTGGCCTAGTAGACCAACTGTCTGTTCTTACAGTACCACTTCCATACCTCTGTCCTTGTCTCTGGTTCTGTGCTGCTGTATCTTGTGCTTCTGGTGCCTCTGTCAGGCCACTATCTTTGTATCTCTCCGTCCTGCCAGGCCTCTGATTCTGTCCTTTGATGCTTCTACCAGGTTTTTTTTTTTTTTTTACCTATAGTGCCCCTGCCATGATTCTCTCTTCTCAGCCTCTTGGTGTTTCTCAGGGTTTTTCAGTCTTGTTCTCTTTCTGTTTGGGTTTTCTAGTATCCAAGTCTCCGTGTGAAAAGTTAATCACCAAAGGAAGTTTGTCACTGGGCAGTTCTGCATCACTTCCTTCTCAGACAGGAAACCGAGACATCCTACCAATGCTGAACGCAAAGATTCTTTACCCAAGTGAGTCCCTCCCCCTTCCTTCACACACTCCCATGTGCTTTGACACCCTCTTCAGATAAAGATTTTTCCAGGATAGTCCTATGTTTTTGAGATGCTGTCATGTCCTCAGCCCTGCAAAAGTTATACACACAGGGTCCACACACTGGTTCCTGCTTACAAAAAACGGTCATCCTAGGCAGTTGTGCTCATCTCGTTTGCTTTACCTATGTTAACAACACATTTGGGAATTATTAGGTGAACGTCCTTTATGTATTAAGGTCCTACGCTATGAAATGAACTACTCCCAACTTTGCTGAATTATGTAGATTTTTGAAAAAAGAAATTGGAATCCTTGCTGTGTGTACAGTAGGTTTGATGAGTCTGTGTATCATAGGTATGTTGTGCAGTGGGTTGTGTATGAGAGGGAAAGGTGGGCTTAGTTGTATATTAATTGTATTGTAATTGTGATATTTTATTGTGCATGGCTGCAAGATCTTTGTAATGAATAATGTAAATGAATAATCACATTCAATAAGATAAACTAAACCAAACCATATAACCAACTGGCCAGAGAAGCAGCATTAGCTAGACTTATAATTTAGGAGTTCTGAGGCAATGTGATACCTACAATATCTTTTTTTCTGTGTATCCTACTTCCTCATCTTCAGAATATCCATACAGACAAGTCTGCCGAGAAAACAAATCTAGGCCAGCATAGGAGAGGTTGTCAGGGCTCAACTGATGAGCACTGCCTTTTTCCCTGTGTGCAATGTCAAAGAGCATCAGCTTCTCTAAATATATCTGCCTTATTCTTGTATGGCAAAATGGTCAGTGCTATATGATCTTAGAAAATGGGGTTTCTTTCTACTGCAGGCAAGGGCAGTGATGGCTAAAACTGCTACCAGTTTACCCCTCTCCTTGTTGTACCCCTTAGATATCCATGCAGGAATGTCAGGATCACTTCCCGGCGGTTCTGTCATCAGTCGGTTGTTGATCAGCGCAGATCCCTTCAGTTCAGAGCCTGAGAATCTGTGAGTACCTAGGCAGGGAGCACAATGGGTATTGCTGATAACATAAGGTTGTGCAGGCTAGTTCTGCTTTAGTGTAAATGAGAAAATGGCACTATTGTTTCTCCCAGGCTAAAAAGATACAGAGGTGCTTTCCTTACAGAAGATGGTCAGGGTATATATGACTATAGGCTGAGAGTTGTGTGTGCCTTTTCATTTACTGTAGGAAGAAGTTTTGAATCAGGGTGTAAGCTCTAATAGGAATAAGATGGATGGGAACTCTGAATGAGAGCGCAGGACCATCAGTACAATACTAGAGCATAAAAGAGGAGACACCTCCAAGGGGAGGTGGGAGTGTATGTGAGAATATAGTGCCTGCTGTTCTCAGAGAATACCTGCTACAGGTAAGTATCTTTGCTTTCTCCAAGGACAAGCAGGCTTATGATTCTCACATGTGGGGTCCCTAGCTACCAGGCTCACTGAAACAATAACCATTGGTCAATTGGACCACACAATGGTGAAATCAAACACAGATTAACCTGAAACTGTATACAATCTGAGTGAGAGTGCAGCCTGGAAAAGAACTAAACGGGCCTAGGAGAGTGGAGTTGGACTCTAGACCCTAAACAAATTCTGCAGAACTGTCTGTCCAAATCAACTGTCTTGTCGAGTATCCTGCTCAAGGCAGTAGTGAGATGTGAATGTGTGGACCGGAGGTGCTCATTGAGGGCAGACATCAGGAAAAGCTGGGGCGTCGGTTTAGATTTAGGCTGCTTAACTTGTGGGGTTGAAGCGGGTGTGTGGTCCTGGCAGCCTGGAGACCCATGCATTGGCACCTCCTGTAAGAAGGGGGAGTGTACCTCCCGTCACCAACACTTCTCAGGTGCCGGGGAATGCCTCGGTGCCCCAGAGCTCCTGGCACCATGTGTCGAGGGTAATCGATGCTGATGCTTCCGATGCTTGGCATTGACTTTCCTCCGTGCCTCACTTCGCTGCCTCACTTCTCAGGGTTGGGTCCAATGCTGATCGGTCCCGTGGGGCCTGCATAGCAGCCAGCGTAGAGGCAGGTGGAGACCCACTCGATGCAAGGTCAGTCTGTGTCTAAGGGTCTCACAGCCATACGGACTGACACACCCGATACTGATGACGTTGATGCCAATGCCGACACCGACGTCAAGGTTTTGGACCTGGCTCCAAAAAGTTCCTTTCTTTGAGCCTCTCTGGCCAACTGTATTCTTTTCTTCATACGAAGACAGAAGGGGTATGGTCAGGCCCCAAACACTGGAGACACCAAGAATGGGTGTCTTTGCCAGAGGTGGTCCTGTTGCGCCGGGTACAATGCTTAAAGCCACTGGCCTTCGATGACCTGCGCCCATTCAGTTGTCTGCAGCACAGTCAGGCTCTGCATCTGGGTACGCTGAGGTTCCACCATTTTCCCAATACCTGGCCTTTGCGGGGTCATCACCTTACTTTGTGCCCTCGTGGGTATTCCTCGTATCGCCGTTCCCCCAGAGCTTCACAACGAGGTCCGCTCGTGCCCTGGGCACATCAGCTGATTAGCTAGGGGTTTTCGGGACGATGGGTTCTTAGATTTTAAGCAGTTTTCAGCAGGTATTGCAGGAGCTGTTCTTGTCAACTTCCTCTCAGGTAGCAGGCATCACGTGACTCCAATAGCCACATGCTAATTTCCCTATTAGCTGATGGCCATTAGCACGTGAGCAGTTGCTGACACCTATTTTCTAGGCGGTAAGGGTCATGTACTAACCACGTTAATTGGTTAGCATTAGGCGATGTAGATGCAGTAACTGATTACCACAGTACACACCTACTTTCTGCCCCCTCCCCAACAAACCCCCAGTGGTAAAAAAAAATACAATCTCTTTTTTTAGCACACAGGAAGTGTGTACCAATCCCAAAACTACCACGGGATGCCTGAGTGTACCCTGCAGAAGTGCTTTTTACCCTGCAGTAAGAATGCGTTACTGCTTACCGCAGCTTACTAAAATGACCCATTAATGACAAAGTTAGCAATGCTGATCAGTTTCTTTTTGTGTGTCAGATTATTTGTGAGTAATAAAACCCAGCAACAAAAGAGAGGGTAGTACAGCATACAAGTATACAACACAGACAAAAAAAGCAACACTGGGCCTTCAAGAAAGAGATAATAGCCATCCTTTATTGTGACAATAAAGGACAGCTATTATCTTTTTCTTGACGGCCCAGTGTTGCTTTTTTTGTCTGTGTAATAAAACCCAGCAATATTTACTGAAAGATTGCATAAGGCTACTCCAGTGCATCATTGCAAAAAACCCTTGAGTGTTAATTTCCAAACTAGTTTCTTAAATTAGACATTGTTCATCTGTTATTGTGGCGACTGATTGTCTTTCGGGTTTTCTTGTAACTATTCCTACCTTTTGGTTTTCAATGAAGATTTCTTCAAACATTAATATAGACCTTAGCTACAACATCTTTGAAACAGAACAGCAATTTTTGTTAATTTATGTGATCCTCCTATTGGTTAACAGAGAAATCATTCACAGAGAAATTTGTAAAGTCCCCCGGTAGACCCTGCCTCCTGTAATCTGAAGACACTTGAAAAACCACAAATCTGTACAGAGAGAATATAATGTACCTTCACCAAAAATACTCTCTATTAATATTCTATAATGCTTTATAGGGCATAGTAGGGCAAAACAATGCAGTATTATACAATACAATATTCCAACAAAGCATCATTGGCATCATGGAGTCTGATGGCATTGAGTGAATGAATCAGATTTTTGACTGCAATTATAGCTCCTGAAGAAGTGATACAAATTACAACATGGGGCTCCTTGTAGAACTGCAGTCGGTTTTATTTGTCTCAGCTAAGTGACTGATGATATTTCAGAAAAGATTTTGTTGGTTTTTTGGATGTTTATTTTGGAGCATGTTTTGAAATACAATATTTGCTTTATAGACATATTTTGAGGTTTTGATACGGCATTATCACAAAATCCAAGCCTGAACTGAATAAAACCTAACTCTCTATACTTGACTACAAAGGCTCACTCTACCACGAACGAACTCTAACGCAATACCACCCTACCACTTATTCCAAGTATGCACTCCTTATACCTGACTGCTCAATCTACTATATCAATTAAGACCTTTACTGTAATACCACTGTATCTCTCACTCCGGAAATGGCGATTGTCATGAAGGAACAATGTAAGCCCCATTGAGCCTGCAAATAGGTGGGATACAAATGCAATAAATAAATAAAACAGCTGTGGCTAAATCAAATGACTCGATGGTGCCGAAAAAGGGGCAAAGCACCAGAGAAAAATGAAGGGAAGAACCTGACCGAAGCTCATTTCCAAATGCAGCCTACTGAGCGCGTTAAAATAAAGGAAATCTAGATAAAGTGGAAAATAAACTAAAAATATAAGGGAAAGGAGGAAGAATACTGCGAACGGGGTACAAAATAAAGTAAAAGAGAAACCAGGAAGGCACAAAAAGAAGCTCTTGTTAGAAAACCGAACCGGCAGCTTTGAGGAGAGAAGAGAAAAATGTGTCTATTCCTCACCGCGGAAAAAACAACTGATGGTCCCGTGCTCTCGTGGTGGGCGGGAAGGCATTCACGCATGCGCGTTGGAGTGCAACTCATGCTCCAAAGAGCTCTGTAAAAGCTTGTCACAAGCTCCGGACCGTGCAATGTGGATCGTGTTACCCACATGTGAGAATCCTAGGTCTCCATGTCTTCAGAGAAAGTAAAATCCTCAAAACCAAGACCTATCGCTATGATGGCACTCCTAGGAGAATTCTGCCCTAAAGCCTTAAAAATCCTGCATAGTTAAATAGCATTTTTTCTCTATTGTATTTTAATTCATTATGGCTCAAAAGAGAGCAGTTATATTGTGTTATTGTGACAAAAGTGTTGCAGGATTTTCAAATATTTTGTGCAGAATGTTTTAAAATTTTTTGCACAGAATTAAAAAAACCTTTTTTGTGCAGAATTCTCCCAGGAGTAATAATTACAGAAAGGGAGCAGACTAGGCTCTACAGACAGTCCACCCAGCTTTTTGGATGACCTGGAAGGAAAAACAGCTGTGGCTAAATCAAAAGACAACCTTTAATTTCTTTTAGTTTTTTTCGGCCCGTAAAAATGCTGGGTGGATTGATGATCTAAACAGAGAGAGAGCTGAGGGTGGAGGCCCTGCTGAGTTCATATCTGTCAGTGATCAGTCCTGGTTCATTTCAATACAGCGAAAAGACCATCTATGAGAAATAAAATTTATTGATTTTTTTTTATTTTATAGTGACTGCTACACTGAAAAGTGTGTCATGAACAATTATTTTGGAATTGGATTGGATGCCAAAATTTCCTTGGACTTTAACAACAAACGAGATGAACATCCTGAAAAATGCAGGTATAGGTGCCAGGACTGTGAGATTTAAGAAACCCAATTAAATAAAGTTATTTTAGAACATAAGGGGTTAACCTTTACTTGCATGTTCCTTCTCGATTGTTGCTCAGGTGTCAGATTTGCTCACAACCGTTGATTACTACTTTCATAATTCACAATCCAGTGCGTGTGACCAGAGACCAGAGCTGCTTTTGTGTGTCATTTGTTGATCTCTACAGTACAGAATGGAGAATGTAGTGACAGCAGCTGGCCTTACGGAGTCTAAAGGGGGTTTGGACAGATTCCTGAGGGAAAAGTCCATTGAACATTATTAATTTTTTTCTTTTGGGGGGGGGGGGGGGGGGGGGTTGCCGGGTTCTTGAAGCCTGGATTGGCTGCTGTCGTAGACAGGATGTTGGGCTTGATGGACCACTGGTCTTTTCCCAGTATGGCAGTGCTTATGTTCTTATGTTCACTCTTCTTTCAGGAGTCGTACAAAGAACATGATGTGGTATGGTGTTCTGGGGACCAAGGAACTGTTGCACCGTACCTACAAGAACTTGGAACAGAAAGTGCTGTTAGAGGTGAGAAGGCTACTTGTAATTTTAAAGCTCTCTATTAGTGGTATGGTTAGTCTCTCAGTTTAGCCTTTTCAACTAAAGCAGCCTCTGTCATTGGCATGCTCTGTACGTCAACTCATGCTTTGACATCAGTGTCATTCAACTCTTTCTATACCCCTTGATTTAATAACTCATCCTAAGCTGTGTCATTGCTTTCAGGCCTTCAACCATATAGCCCCTTTATCATCTATATCTGTGTTTTCAACCCAAATATACCCTGTCAATAGTGTCACCATATCTAGAATCTGCCTTGCTATGATGTCTTTAATCTAACCATCTCTCAGCAGTCCCTCTACTGATCAACCCAAACTCTCGTCTTTTGTCACCATCTCTGCTCTGTCATTGTTTCCACTTCTGTCACCTGCCCAAATACTTGTCTGCTTTAACCACCTCTGCTTCCATTCACTGTGCCCAAACTCTGTTCTTTATTGGTAATTTCTAAATTTCAGACTGGTAAGCATATATTTCAAAAGATTAACTAATATAGTAATCATGTGTAGGAAGTATCTCAAAGTAATCAGTTTGAAGTTGTGGCATATGTCTGCTCTTCCTCCTTTGTTCCTTTAACCCAGTGGTTCTCAAACCTGCTCCTGTAGGCACCACAGTCAGTCATGTTTTCAGGATACCGATAGTGAATATTCATGAGAGAGATTTGCTTGCACTGCCTTCACTGCATGCAAATCTCTCTCATGAATGTTGATTGTAGATATCCTGAAAACCTGACTGGCTGGGGTGTCTCCAGGATCAAGTCTGGGAACCACTACTTTAACTCTTTATTTTTCTCTTCATTTTCTCTTTCCTTTCTTTCCTTTCTTTCTTTCTTTCTTTTCTTTTCTTTTCTTTTTCCCTGCTGACTACCTCTTGTTTTTCCTCTTTTCTTGCTTTCTGTTTTCTGCAGTGTGATGGGCGTCCAATCCCACTGCCAAGTCTTCAGGGAATTGCTGTTCTGAACATCCCTAGCTATGCAGGTGGCACCAACTTTTGGGGAGGCACCAAGGAAGATGATGTGAGTATCTGTTACACTGAAAATATGGTGAGAAGGCTGGAGGCCTGGGTTTTTTAATTTTTTAATTTTAATTTTTTTTTTTTTTATTTAACTCATTTGCAAGTGAAAGTTACTATTTGGAAATTTTCCTGTTTAATTTGCCTCTGCCCAGAGTCCTAGATGTTGGGATGGTTGATTTAGGCATTTTCCCTTTAACTCTCATTTCTTCCCTCATTCTCTTTGTCTCTTCTGTCCTGTTTTCCTTTCCAGACCTTTGCAGCACCCTCCTTTGATGATAAAATCCTTGAAGTGGTTGCAGTATTTGGCAGTATGCAGATGGCTGTATCTCGGGTGATCAGACTACAACATCATCGTATTGCACAGGTACACACCCACAATCTCTGTGTAAGACTTCTATAGCTTACAGGTACACAGCTACATGCTCTGCATGGGGGGATCCTGTAGTCTGTGCATACACAATCAAACCTTACACAATGATCTTGTATCTGGCAAATGGTCACAAGATCTGCATATCTGCTCTGTCTTGCAGGTATACAGCTACATAGACCGCATAAAGATACTGTATTCTACAAGTGCATGGCCACAAGCTCTGCACAGGGATCCTGTATTCTACAGTATACAGCCAGTAAGAGGATGGCCTAGATTTGGAGGTGAAAGGGTCTATTTTTAAAAAGGCATGTCTATGGCACTTATTTTCAAACCATATGGATGTTCCAAAATCCTGAAATGGGCGTCCATGTGCTTGAAACATCCAAGGACATGGATTATTATTAAAAACAAAATTGCAGGGCACATCCAAGGACATGGATTACTGAGACCGAGTCAGCACGGCTTTTGTGTGGGGAAACCTTGCCTGACCAATTTACTTCAATTCTTTGAAGGAGTAAACAAACATGTGGACAAAGGGAAGCTGGTTGATATTGTGTATCTGGATTTTCAAAAGGCGTATGACAAGGTACCTCATGTAAGGCTTCAGAGGAAATTGGAGGGTCATGGGATAGGAGGAAAAGTCCTATTGTGGATTAAAAACTGGTTGAAGGATAGGAAACAGAGAGTGGGGTTAAATGGGCAGTATTCACAATGGAGAAGGGTAGTTAGTGGGGTTCCTCAGGGGTCTGTGCTAGGACCACTGCTTTTTAATATATTTATAAATGATTTAGAGATGGGAGTAACTAGCGAGGTAATTAAATTTGCTGATGACACAAAGTTATTCAAAGTCGTTAACTCGCGACAGGATTGTGAAAAATTACAGAAGGACCTTACGAGAAGGACCTGGGAGACTGGGCGGCTAGATGGCAGATGACGTTTAATGTGAGCAAGTGCAAGGTGATGCATGTGGGAAAAAAGAACCCGAATTATAGGTACATCATGCAAGGTTCCACGTTAGGAGTTACAGACCAAGAAAGGGATCTGGGTGTCGTCGTCGATAATACACTGAAACCTTTTGCTCAGTGTGCTGCTGCGGCTCGGAAAACAAATAGAATGTTGAGTATTATTAGGAAAGGTATGGAAAACAGGTGTGAGGATGTTATAATGCCGTTATATCGCTCCATGGTGCGACCTCACCTTGAGTATTGTGTTCAATTCTGGTCGCTGCATCTCAAGAAAGATATAGTGGAATTGGTAAAGATGCAGCGAAGGGCGACTAAAATGATAGCGGGGATGGGACGACTTCCCTATGAAGAAAGACTAAGGAGGCTAGGGCTTTTCAGCTTGGAGAAGAGACGGCTGAGGGGAGACATGATTGAGGTATATAAAATAATGAGTGGAGTGGAACAGGTGGATGTGAAGCGTCTGTTCACCCGTTCCAAAAATACTAGGACTAGGGGGCATGCGATGAAACTACAGTGTAGTAAATTTAAAACAAATCGGAGAAAATTTTTCTTCACCCAACGCGTAATTAAACTCTAGAATTCGTTGCTGGAGAACGTGGTGAAGGCGGTTAGCTTGGCAGAGTTTAAAAAGGGGTTAGATGGTTTCCTAAAGGACAAGTCCATAAACCGCTACTAAATGGACTTGGGAAAAATCCACAATTCCAGGAATAACATGTATAAAATGTTTGTACATTTGGGAAGCTTGCCAGGTGCCCTTGACCTGGATTGGCCGCTGTCGTGGACAGGATGCTGGGCTCGATGGACCCTTGGTCTTTTCCCAGTGTGGCATTACTTATGTACTTAAATCCTAGTTTTGCAAAAGCAGGATTTGGATGTCTGACACTGCCATACACATACATCTAAATAGCAAGGGGGCGTGTTTTGGACAGGGCTAGGGAGACCCCAGTATTAGGATGTCCAACAACGATTACTGAAGCGGCAGAAACATCCAAGTCTATAAAGAAAGATGTCCTTATTTAGACATGTTTCAGAAACGTCCAGGGTACAAAAAGGTGTTCTGATTGAGCAGTTGTCCACTGGAGGGATTAAGGCATGACACCTCCTTGCAAGTGGTTGCTGTCTCCATGATAGCTTCAGGTATTATAGACATTATTAACAAAGTAGGGAGCAAGTCTGAGGAGTAGCCTTGTGGTTAGCTCAGTGGACTGTAAATCAAGGGACCCAGGTTCAAATGCCACTTTAACTCTTTTATTTTTTTTTTTATTACGAGCCCTCCAGGAACAAACAAATACTTATTGTACTTAGATACATAAGCCACCTGCAAGCCTGAAGGCTACTGAAGTGTTGTACATTCAGGTACAGTAGGTATTTTTCTGTTCCTGGAGGGCTCACAATTACAAAATAAGAGTTAAAGTGGGATTTGACCCTGGGTCCGTTGGTTTAGAGTCCACTGCAGTAACCGCTAGGCTTCCCCTCTGCACTGTATGGAGATCTTTGTGACCAATGCTGCCATACAGATGTCTGCCCCCTGTTTCCCCTGTTCATAATTTGTAAAATGGCTATTCTCCGAGGACAAAACAGGCTGTCGAATTCTCACAGCTGGTGTCGTCATCTGACGGAGCCCAGTGTGGATGCTGACTAG
Source organism: Microcaecilia unicolor (assembly GCF_901765095.1). Lineage (NCBI taxonomy): Eukaryota > Metazoa > Chordata > Amphibia > Gymnophiona > Siphonopidae > Microcaecilia > Microcaecilia unicolor. Next base: position 146,249,246 of record NC_044040.1, read on the forward strand.
CGAGAAAGTAGCGTCCCACCGCACATGCGCTGGTGTCTTCCCACCTGATGTATGAGCATGGGTCCCTCAGTCTTTGTTTTTTTTGCGGAGCAGGGAGTACACATCATTGTGTTCTCCTCACAGTTCTTTCTAATAGTGCCTTCCTGTGCAGGTTTTCCAGTCTGTTCAGATAATTTTTTTCTTTTCTACCTGTTTCTTCAATTTCCCTTTAATTTTTTTTTTTTTTTTTAGTTTTTTTGGCCCTTAAAATTTCCTTTATTTTTTGCATGTTGCTAGGCCCCTTTTTAGGCTGGAGCTTCACTCTCAATTTGAACACTGCCTCCTTTTCTGGTTCAAAATTGATGAGTTCAATTTGGCCATGACCCTTTTCTCAATGTCCAAGAAGACCCCCAGTGGCTTCACATTTTGTTGAATAGATTGAAATCAATTGGTATTGATGGTACTGTGTTGGGATGGTTTGCTTGTTCATTCCTTAATGGGAGGCAATTCAGTATAAGTCAAGTGAATGATAAATCTGGTTTTGTTCATCTGAATACAGGGATTCCTCAGGGATCATGTTTATCAGCGGTCTTATTTAATATCTTTTTATTGCCTTTATGTAGATTGTTGAACTGTTTGAATATTGATTTCAAGATATATGCAGATGATATTCAATTTTTGGTAACCTTTAAAACTACGATAGATGCTACCTTTAACAAGTTAAGATTATATTTACAATCTATTCAGACTTGGATGAAAGCAAATCATTTAAAATTAAATGTAGCAAAACCTCAGATTCTTTTACGTTCTAGTTTTGAGGATATTGATGTGCCTTTAGAATTTGTTTTTGGTTCATCTACTATTAAGATCTTAAATAAGATACAGAATCTAGGGGTAGATCATGGATTCTGATTTGAATTTAAAATGGCATGTGCAAAAGGTGATTAAAGATGTTTTAACTTTGCTTGGATATAATAACTTTAGAAAAGTGATTCAGAGTATCATTACTCCTTGTGTCGACTATTGTAACAGATTAATGCTTGGTTTAAAAAAGACTCAATTGTGAGCTTTACAAGTAGCTCAATATGCGGTTGCAAGATTGTTAGCAGGAAAATCTAAATGTGAACATATAACTCCGACATTGAGAGAATTACATTGGCTACCGGTTCAACAAAGAATTAAATTCCAAGGTATTAAGTTTAATGTTCAAGGTGCAAAATAGACTAGTGTCCCCTGTCCTGGCATCAAAATTGCATTTGTACCAACCTAGACAATCATTGAGATCAGGAGAGCAACGCTTGTTTGATGTAATTTCTTATCATGCTATCAAATTGGAAGAATACAGAAACATAATTTTATTTATAGTTGGTACAATGTTATAGAATAAAATTCCAAAACGATTGAGAGAAGTTAAAGTCTTGACTTATTTTAAGAAAGAAATTAAAACCTTGATGTTGATATATTTTAGCAGTGGAGCAGTGAGAATGATGTATATTGATAAGTAGATTATAATCAACTTACCAATATACATCATTGTGTGTCTTGAGTTTTGTGGTACCGTTGTAAAATTTGTATAAATTGTTTTATTATGTATGTAAACCTGTAATCCGCTTAGAACTTTGGCAATAGTGCGGAATATAAATATTTTATGTTTAAACAATTTTTATTAAACATCAATAAAATAATACAACCATAATCTTGTACAAATTGTTAATTTTTGTTTCCCAATACAGTACCCCCCCTTCCCAACATACTTATGTTTCATCAGTTTTATGAAAAACGGTATACACTTTTATCAATAGTATATAGTGTAATAAATACAGCCAATCATTAAGTCCCATCATATTCAAACAACAACCAGTTTGAACCTTCTACTTTCAACTTACTTTGTTAGATCCTTTATCCAACCCCCCCTCCGAATATAAATATTTTAATAAATTTTAAAAATTGGTGCATCGGGTGCCTTGAACCTGACCACAAACCTAACTCTTGTTCTCTGTTTGAAAATACAACTGAGGATACAGAAGGTGTGGCAGGTTTAACAGGAGGAGCTTTTTGGCTCCTCAATGGACGATACATTGCACCAGAAGCATCAATCTTGATGACTGCCAAGATTTCAGCTTCCACTGGGTATGCACTAGCATAGAGGAGGTCTCCACCTATCTCGACATCGGACTTTGAGAGTAGGCCCTGGGACTAGTCAGCATTGGACCAGACACCGAAGGCATGTACAGGTTCCTTGGCACCAAAGGACTGCAATGCTGCGCATTTGGGGAAGCCCAAGAAGCATAAGCATTGGTCCTCCTTGATGCACGGTGCCGGGAGCACCGGGGCATTGGCATCACTGATACCTGAGAAGCACTTTCACTGGGAGGAGTGCTCCTCCTCCTTGGAAGAGGTGCCGGTGCACAAATCTCCTAGAAGCCAGGCCTCTCCTCTGGCTCCCCCGCCTTTGCTGATGCCTTCCTTTGATGAGCGGTTCCGAGCCATGCTAAGAGAGGAGCTGTTGCAGATGCTGCAGTTGCAGATCGCTCGGCTATCAAGGGCGCTTGTGCCATCTGTGGATCAAACCCAGTTTCTTCCTAAGGCTTCTTCCATGCTGGTGCAAAGATACTTGATGCTGGCACCTCAAAGGGTGTTACCCTTGACCTCGGCACATATAGTAACACTCTCGATATTGGGGGAGGAAGGTTCCATGGAGTCAGAGAGTAGGGCTGTACCTCAGTGCTCTTTGGGGCGTGGACATAGATCCATTGAGTCGAGGCAGGCACAGATCATTCAGTACAACCTGAGTAGTGAAGTCTGAATGGGACCGCTCATGGGATTTATTTATTTAATTTATTGTGCACATTTGATTTACCGCACAAAAGCCTACACATAGGCAACAAGGCGGTTTAGAGTAAAACAAAGTGATTAAAAAGATAAAGCCTACACAGAGGCAACTGAGTAAATTACAGTAAGAAAATAAAGCTAAACAAGTTTAAAAGCAGAGCATCAAAGTGGAAAGCAGGTGGAAACAAGACATAGACTGTGAAGTATTTTAAAAAGGCAGTGACCAGGGTAGCACACAAAGGAGATTAGGTTGAGGGAGAAAAGCAAGTAGAAAAGAGATGGATTTTAAGAGCTTGCTTAAAAATAGGGAAGGAGGTTTGATTCCTTATAAAGAGCAATAGGTTGTTCCAAAGCTTTGGACCAATGTAACGAAAGGAAGAGTCACGGGAGGAGGAGAGACGAAGTTGCGTGGGTGAGGGCAAAACCAGAAGATCAGCAGAGCAGAGGCATCAAAGGGGTGCATAGGGGATGAGGAGATTGTTGAGATAGGCAGGGGCAGAGGGAGATCTTGACTTATAGACCAGAAGTAAAATCTTGTATGTGATACAGGCTGAGACAGATAAACAATGTTCAGAGCGGAGAAGGGGGGATGGATGACGTGATTGAAATACTGAGAATTGTGAAGTTTAACCTCTGTGGACTGAACCAATTGAAGATGCTTAAGGGAAGTGAGAGGAAGACTGGCATAAAGAGAATTACTGTAATCTAGATGAGAGATAAGAAGGGCTAAGCAAGAGGACGAAAATGAGACCCAAATGCTGAGCGGGCATGGTGAAGTGCAAAACAGAAGGAATGAAGCACAAAATCAACTTAGAGAGAATAGTGGTCATCACTCATCACAAGCAGGTACTTCTAGAGGAAATCCCTGCCCTTCTACAGGCCAATGCAGATTGAACCCATTCCACCAGGGGAAGAAGGGAAGGGATTTTATTCCAGGGACATGCTTGTGCACAAGAAAATGGAAAGATTTTGTCCCATTTTAGACCTAAGGCCCCTGAACAAATTCCTGGTCAAAGAAGGATGATTTCCCTGGGCACCCTTTTCCCCATGATTCAGGAAAGCAATTGTCTATGGACTTGAAGGATGCCTATACCCACGTTTTGATACTTGTCAGACACAGGAACTATCTCAGATTTTGAATAGGGAAACACTGTTCCCAGTATCGCGTACTGCTGTTTGGCCTCGCGTAAGCTCCCAGGGTCTTCACCAAATTTCTAACGGTAATAGCAGCATATCTATGCAGGCTGGGAGTATATGTTTCTTTATCTGGACGATTGGCTGGTCAAGAGCACATCACAGGAGGGGTAGGTGTCAGAGTCAATGCGCCTAACTATTTGGGTGTTGAAGGATTTATCATAAACTACCCCAAGTCCCACCTTCTCCCAGTACAGTGATTGGAATACATAGGCGCTCTGCTAGATGTATTGCAGGCTCAGGCTTTTTTCCCACAAGCGAGAGCAGACTCTTTTTATCAGAGCTCACCTCACAAGTCTGAAGCAGCATGCAGGTCACAGCTTGGCAAATGTTGAGATTGATGGGCCATGTGGCCTCAACAGTGCATGTCACGCCCATGGAACATCTTTACTTGAGAGAAGCCCAGGGGACCCTAGCTTCCCAGTGGTCTCAAGTGGCTGGGAACCTAGCAGATGTCATCCAGATTCCTCCAGAGTTGACTCATACCCTTCTCTGGTGGACAATTCGGACATATTTGACTGTGGTAGTACCATTCCAAATCCCACCTCCTTAGAAGGTGCTACTGCTAACAATGGATGCATCCAGCCTATGATGGGGAGCTCATGTAGATGTGCTCAGGAAGCAGATCTCTATATCAATCTTCTCAAGTTCAGGGCCATTTGGAATGCTCTAAAGGCTTTCAGAGATGAGCTGCAAAACCAAATGATTTTTATCCAAACTGACAATCAGGTTGCAGTATTTTATATAAACAAGTAGGAGAGTACATGATCCCTACCCCTTGTGTCCAGAAGCAGTGGGGATGTGGCAATGGGCCCTCCTTCATGGGATGGACCTCCGAGCTACATATCTCCCAGGAAAGGACACCTGCTTGGTGGACAGACTGAGCAGGATTTTGCAACTGCATGAATAGTTTCAAGTTTATTATAAATCTTGATATACCGCTTAAAGAAAAGTGATTTACAGTAAACAATTCAAAATCAACAAGGAAAGGAATTACAATAAGAATAGGAAGGGAGAAATACATTTAGAACAGAGGAGGAATAACTAGGAGGAAGGAGCAAAAGCAGAGGACTATATGGATGTAGCCTGCAAGATCTTCCGAGAGTGGGGCACCCCCTTGGTGGATTGCTTTACCACTCATCTCAACAATAAGGTCCTCCAGTTCTGCTTCAGGCTCAGATCGCACAGCAGACTAGCATCAGATGCCTTTCTCCTAGATTGAAGGAATGGTCTTCTGTATACGCATCCTCCAATACCTGACATAGAGAAGACTGCTGAAACTGAAGCAAGAACAGGGAACTATGATCCTAATTCCACCTTACTGGGTGAGGCAGTTCTGGTTTTCTCTTCTTCTGGAGTTATCCTCCTAAGATTTGTGGAGATTAGACTGTTTTCTGACCCTCAGTACACAAAACGAGGGGTCTCTTCTACATCCCAATCTCCATTCCTTGGCCCTCACAGCTTGGATGTTGTGAGTATAGAATTTGAAACCATGGATTTGCTGGAGGGTGTCTCCCGCATCTTGCTGGCTTCCAGAAAAGTCTTCACTAAGAAGGCGTTGCTAATTTAAGTGGAGAAGGTTTTCTGTCTGGTGTGAGGGCAAAGCCTTGGAGTCCGTCTCTTGTCCTACACAAAAACTTCTTGAATGAAGTAATTCACCTGGAAAGTTGTGTTTCTGGTGGTGGTCACTTCAGTTTGCAGGGCCAGTAAGCTTCAGGCCCTAGTAGCTGACTCACCTTACACTAAAGTTTCACCACAATAGAGTAGCTCTCTGCACACTCCCTAAGTTCCTTCGTAAGTAGTTTTGGAGTTCCATCTTAGTCAGTCGTTCTATCAACATTTTTCCCAAAACCACATACCCATCTTAGCGAGAATGTACTGCATACCTTGGATTGCAAGCAAGCCTTAGCCTTCTTTCTGGAGTGGACTGAGGCCCATAGACAGTCCACCCAGCTTTTTGTTTCTTTTGACCCAAACAGGATGGGAGTATCCATCAGCAAACACCCAGTTTCCAATTGCCTAGCAGATTGCATCTCCTTTACATATGCCCAGGCTGGGCTGACTCTAGAGGGACATGTCAAGGCTGATAATGTCAGAGCCATGGCTACGTCGGTAGGCCACTTGAGGTCAGCCTCCATAGAGGAGATTTGCAAAGCTGTGATGTGGTCATCTGTCCACACATTCACATCTCATTACTGCCTTAAGCAGAATACCCGATGACGCAGCCGGTTCGGGCAAGGTGCCTACAATCGAACTCCACCCCTTTAGACCCAGTTTTCTTCTGTTCCAGGCTGCATGGCTGCATCTCCACAACTAGTAAACAAATTATTTCAGGTTGATTGAATAACGGGCCTCAACGTTTTGAGTCCCTATTGTGCTAGCATTGTTGTTTTCGGTGTGCCTGGTAACTAGGGATTCCCAGCTGCGAGAATATGACAGCCTGCTTGTCCTCGGAGAAAGCAAAGTTACTTACCTGTAGGGTGTTCTCCGAGGACAGCAAGCTAAGTATTCTCACATACCCTCCCATTTGCCCTTGGAGATGAATTCTTTAGCTTTTTTACAGTGACTGAGGGACCCATACGTCGGGCAGGGAGGCACCAGTGCATACGTGTTGTAAAACTGCTACAGAGTTCTTGATCTCACTAGTCAGTATCTGCACTGGGCTCTGTCAGATGATACCACCAGTTGTGAGAACACTTGGTCTGCTGTCTTCAGAGAACATCTGCTACAGGTGAGTAACTTTGCTGGACATCTTCAGTACGCACACGTCCATCTCACGTATTTTCAAACAGGAAATCTCAACATATTTCCTGTTCAGAAATACATGGAGATGGACTGGGATGTTCTGATGTGGACTTCCTTTTGAAAATGCCCCTCCATATGTCTTTATAAAATACTAGCACAAATCCTGCAGAAATTGTCTACATTGAAGATGTGGACATTTATTCGTGCTTGGGAACAAGCATAAATGTTAGTACATAAAGTTGCTCGTTTCAAAGCACCATAGACTTACATAATAACATATGTAACTTTGTAAGTCTATGTGCTTTGAAAATGAGTCTCAAAGTGTGTGTGTGTATGTATATATATTATGACTCTGCCCATGCTATTGCCTGGTACCTCATTGAATGAAGCCTGCTAGATATTTAAATATTCATATTGTATCCTTTTTTACCTTCTAGAAAGTATGAAGAGAGTTTTCAGTGACAAGCCAATTGCATAAATGTAGACATCTTACCTGCAATTTTATGTAGATTTTCAGCAGCACTATCAGTTTTAAATGACACTGTTGAAAATCCATGGATTAGAGAATCAATTTAATTTTATACCCACAATTTGCATGGCACCACTTAAATGGATAAGTTATTTGTTTAGCAGTTGAATATCACCACTTAAATAAAATCTTTTTGCCCAGCCCCAGATTGCTCCTGGCAACACCGTTTTTTTTAATGGAAAACTTTGGCCATTTAGAGGGGCATTTTCTACCAGGACGCCCATCTCTAAGGGCACCCATCTCTGAGGATGGCGCCACGTGGAGCAGGGCCAACCGTATTTTCGAACGAGATGGGCGTCCATCTTTCGTTTCAATAATACGGTTGGGGCTGGCCAAATGTCAGAGATGGCAGGGTTTGAGATGGCCGGCATCGGTTTTTGCCGATAATGGAAACCGAGGCCGGCGATCTCAAACCCGGCCAAATCCAAGGCATTTGGTCGTGGGAGGAGCCAGCATTTGTAGTGCACTGGTCCCCCTGACATGCCAGGACACCAACCGGGCACCCTAGGGGGCACTTCTAAAAAATAAAAATAGCTCCCAGATGCATAGCTCCCTTACTTTGGGTGCTGAGCCCCCCAACCCCCCCCCCCAAACCCACTCCCCACACCTATATACCACTACCATAGCCCTAAGGGGTGAAGGGGGGCACCTACATGTAGGTACAGTGGGTTTTGAAGGGCTCCCATTTTCCACCACAAGTGTAACAGGTAAGGGGGGGGGGGTGGGCCTGGGTCCGCCTGCCTGAAGTCCACTGCACCCACTAAAACTGCTCCAGGGACCTGTATACTGCTACGATGGACCTGAGTATGACATTAGAGGCTGGCAAAAAAGTTTTTAAAGTTGTTTTTTTTGAGGATGGGATGGGGTTAGTGACCACTGGGGGAGTCAGGGGAGGCGATCCCCGATTCCCTCCAGTGGTCATCTGGTCAGTTCGGACACTGTTTTGGGCCTTGGACCTGAAAAAACAAGGGACCAAATAAAGTGGACCAAATTCTCGCCAGGGACGCTCTTCTTTTTTCCATTATCAGCCGAGGGCGCCCATCTCTTAAGCACGCCCCAGCACACCCCTGTCCCGCCTTCGCTACCCTTCCGACACGCCTCCGGGAACTTTGGCCATCCCGGCGACGGAAAGCTGTTGGAGCCAGCCAAAATCGGCCGATTTGTGTCGGAAGATGGCCGGCGATCTCTTTCGAAAGTAAGCTGGTTAGTGATTTAAAAAGCCAGAGTTATCCATATATGTAGCCTGGATTATTTAATTAAAAAAAAAAAAAAAGCACTTAGGTGGTCAGTGGAGGAACAGAATCATTCCTCCTGTTGCAAGAGACTATCCAGTTTCATCAGTCTTATAAATGTTTTAAATATCATGTCTTGTATCCTTAGCTCCTTCAATCAGTATTTGGCCTTGTACAAAAGATCTGGGTTATTTTGAGAATCTTTTCTTTTCAGATTTCTTGCACCCAGATGGATTAAATATAGGAGGGGAGAGATGTATGCCAGGTGCTCAGATACACTTTAACGCTTTAACCAGATAGCACTGATTGTCAATGCTGTCTTGTTAGTTATCCATTAAAATTGGGCCAGATAAATCACTTTCCTAAACTGAACCAAAAAGTTAACTTTAGGACACCTGTGTATGTGATCCAGTTTAAATGGATAACTTTAACTGGATAGTGCTGATATTCTTCACCTCCATAATGATGATTGGTCCTTGGATTTATGTCCACAAGTATATGCTTTTGCTCTTTTTGGATTAAAGTATAGTTGTTAAAGCTTTATACAGCCATGAGCGCTGCACAGAGAATATATATCCTATCAATACATGATCAGAAGTTGTGCACAAGAATCAAAAATACACATACAGACTCAGGTTCAGATTCCAACATTCTCTGCAAGGAACATATTGCTTACATGCACAGTTGCCAGCTGTCTATAGAGAATGCTGTAGAAATTCCTCATTGCACCAGTACATGGTTATGTATTCTGTGCAGTGTTCTTATTTCTCATTGGCATGTATCCACAGGATCAGTACATATGCCAATAGAGTGGATACATGTATGCATATGTATTGTGCAGTGAGCTTTACATGAATACACTCGCATGGGTACACAACTGTTCCTTGCCATGATTATGCTGGGATCCTAGGTGTGCTGTGGAAGTTCAGACTGTACTTTCAGAACGGCTGCAAGTTGCTGAATATATTATCTTGTGACGCTGCTCTGCCTAGCTGCTGAGACCAAGTTGACATGCACACACTGTTCCTCTCTATCATCATGTTCTTATTACACAGTGTCGAATGGTGAAGATCACAATCCTGGGAGATGAAGGTGTACCTGTGCAGGTGGATGGAGAAGCCTGGATTCAGCCACCAGGATACATTCGTATAATCCACAAGAATCGAGCACAGACTCTAACTAGAGACAGGGTAAGAAAGGGAACATACTGCATGGGAGCCATTAATTATATCCCTCAGTGTCTCAAAAAACGCTGTCAGTACACAGAACGCTGTCGGTGCAGAAATACTACCCATATCAGAGATATTGTATCCTGCCTATTTGGTTACACATACATCTCTGAGAAAGTCACGAACAGGATTTTCTGACCCCTGAGGCAGGCGCTTGTGCACCGAAACACGGCCCCTGTCGGGTCATCACTCAATAAAGGAGGACATTGATTATCCCAATCCTGGAAGCCCAGTGTTGCTTTTTTCTGTTTCCGTATTATTTTGTATGCTGCTTTACCCTCTCTTTTGTGACTGTACATCCCTCAGAGAGCAGACAGAATAAATGCATCTTCTTCGGGGTGGTGGGGAGAGGGGAACAGGATAATTGCCTTTCTCCTTTCATCCCTGAGGAGGAAATGGGATAATTATATCCCTTCTTGAAGGAACTAGGATAAATACAATCTTCCATCTCTCAGGGAGACGGCAAGATGGTTGCATACTCAACTGTCTCCAGAAAAGAGGCAGGATTATTACACCTCTAGTGAGAAGGCAGAGAACTTAATGTTCCACACCTTCCAATGAACAAGGAAGAGGCAGGATAATTACACACAGCCATAGAAAGGATGTATGCCATAGAGCCATATTAATACCCTCCCTTAAGGGAAGAGAAAGCACAATTGTGCACACATACACATCTCAGGTAATAGATAAGATATATTCAGCACTACCCCATCCCCCAACCTGAAAGAATATCTTCCATTGTAAGCCACATTGAACCAAAGTTGTTTGGAAAATGTGAGATAAATAAAGATAAATAACATCATTACATGTCTCCCTCAAGAGAGGGTACAAGATAATTACACCCAACCACTTCCTAAGCAGGAAGCATAATAATTTTAAGATGACAGCCATTGACTAGTCTGAGCTATAAGGTAAAGTTCATCTTGAGACCATCAGTGTGGATTTGGAGATTGCAGTGTGGGTCTTAGTCACAATGGATTGAAGCTTGAGTGGGTGGAGAGTCCATTGCCTGGGCAAAATGGCTCAGGGTCGATGGAGCATGGAAGAAGCAAAGTGGTTCATCAGTCATGTGGAGGGGAGGACTGTACCCCTATTTTTGTGGATCATCTCTTGTTGCTTCCTGCTTCAGGTTCTGCCTCAGTGATAGATGCGCTCCTTCACAGCATACCATTGTGAGCAAACTGCACCACAATGTCCATAGAGTGATTTGGGGGGGGGGGGGGGGACTGACCCAGTGCACAATGTGCATACTCAAGTTCACCTGGAGCTACATCCCCGTCTCTGCTAAGAAGTTGAGTCCAAAGCAGCTGCACAATGGCAGGAACATCCTCCACTCCTGTCGCCTCAGGCTCTCCACAGAATCTCAGATTTTCTGCTGCCCCCTATTCTATAGATCATCAAGTTTAAGCAGCATATCTTCATACTGCATACATAGAGATCCCATCTGAGTGTGCAGTGTTTCTAAGTCCGCAGTATGCTCATCAGCATGGGTTTCCAACCCCTCTATTCTTGCACTTAAATCTCTATGGTCACCACACACAGTCTCAATTTTCTCCAGAATCTCATCCTGCATGCTTTTCAACTCTTGGCGCATTTCCATGAAATAGCGCTTAATACCTCAAGATGCACTGTGAGAGGAGGTGGCTTCCTGATCTTCATTCGCTGACAGGGAATTGGGACCTGGGGACACATGGCATGAGGAAGGTTTGGGTTCCAGCTTATGGGTGAGCTTACTGCCTCCTTAGTAGCAGATTTAGTTTGGGAATCTATAATATTTTCTCTCCAACACTTGAGAAGCACAGGTAAGGGTAATGCAAAGGTGGATGGCAAGGGATTAAGCAAGTTAGTGGGGAAGCAGGAGCTTTAGGGATCAGGCTGCCATCCAGAACTGTGATTTCCTCCCAGACATTATTCCTCTTATATACATTACAAAAGAAAGGATTATACCCTTCTGTTATGTACCTCTGTTTCTTGCAGAGGATTGATTTGTGATATTTATTTATTTTAGTGGGACTAGCTATATATTTATTTCAGGCCTTTGCAAGATGGATTCCTATTTCTCTCTTTCTGTGGATTTTAGGCATTTGAGAACACCCTGAAGTCATGGGAGGACAAACAGAAATGTGAGATCCCCCATCCTTCATTGTCATCTGCCCTACACCCTGAGATTATGTCAGAAGGGGAATCTTCCCAGATCTACGAGTTTGGGCAGGCTGCAGGTGCTCTCATCCGCAGGTACATTGAGCTTGTGCTTGCCTCTCTTTGTATTAGCTTTTTAATTTATTGTTTAGAAAACCAATCATCTTTTTCTGTGTGTGAGAGAAATCCAGTTGATCAGAACTGTGCTGCATGTATGCATATAGGTGAAGGGCAGGAAGAAATTTTGTAATAATTCAAGGCAAGTTACTTTCAGATTATTTCCTTATCTCTGGAGGGCATATACTTAAGTCTGTACTTGAAGCAAGTTAAAAACAGGAATGGACAGAAAAAATGAATGAGAACCCCAAGAATCCAGACTCTAGTGCAGCACTGAAGAAATGAACATCATACATTTCAAATATACGTTTAAAGTTTAATATTATATTTTGGTGTCACCTCAGTAACAGTAGTATAACTTCCCTTCAGTGCCAGCTGCCAGATACCTTTTGAAATAAAACAAAACCCTGCAAAGGGCACATTAAGTGCCTTTAACAAACCTGCCATACTGTAACAGCATCAAACATGCTTATAAAAAGGCAGTATTGCACATAATATATCAGGATCTAGAACACCAATACATCTCCAACTGGGAAAACAGAACAAGCAGGATGATTGCTATGCAGAAACTACATGCTAGCAGAATCGCACACTTCAGTCACACATACAAAAACAAAGACAGACCCCCACCAAATATAGAATAAGGAACCTCAAAGTAGAAGTAGAAATATACCACTGATAACTAAACTGGAAACTCTAATAAGAAATCTTGAAACAGAAATGCATTTTCTTTTGATACGGAACAAAATTGAGATGACAGAGATAAACATTTCCCAAAGCGGACACATTTCACTTTTTATCTTTCATCTAGATTCACCTACCTACCTATCAGCTTTCCATCTATTTCTTCTTTTGTCTCCTTAGCCCATTTCCCCAATCTAGTGTACAATGCAGCCTACCATTCCGGCTATTAGAATACTGTAGAGACTTTCAGAATATACTTCTATAATTTATTGTAGAGTTAGCATTAAAGTAAATGTTTCAGCAGTAAAATGTTCTGATGTAGCCTGCTGATTGGCAGACTGCATAGTTCAGGTTGATTCTCTCTGGTTTTAGGGTTCTAAAACAGGGCTTTTTTCAGGTAGTATGCAGGGTCTAGATGAAAGATAAAAATTGAGAGGCTGAAGGGTGAAAAGAAGAGGTGAAATTTGAGTGGATAGTGAGACAGAAAAGAAACAAATGGAAAGATGAGCTAAAAGGGCAATATCAGTGTCAGAAACAGATGTAGGGGAGAGAGAAAAAATGGCAAATGGACAGCAAACCCTGGAAAGAGAGTTAGGAGAAGCCAAACAGAAGAAACCAGAAAAGAGAAACTGGGATTAATGTGGTTGGAAATATAAAATGTCCAGTCAAGGTAGAAAACGAATTGTATTTTAAATGTTTAATTAGAATGTCAGCTTTGGGAAATGCACATCAATGAGGTCTTTGTATTTTGCTAAGTATGAAGAAGAAATGCACTTCTTTTTCCATTTCTATTTGGGCTGTCCAGTTTAGTTATTGTCTGCATTTTTCTACTGATTGTGGATCTATGCTCTGTATTTTTTAGGGATCTCTCTGTATTTTGCATGTGTAACCAAGGTGAGTGATTCTGCTAGCATGTAGTTTCTGTGTAGGAATCTGTAGCAGTCCTGCTTGTTGAGTTTTCCCAGTAAGAGATACATTTTTGGAAGCTGCCATGACAATCCTCAGCCTGGGCTTTACTGCCAGCAGTTTGTTGCAGTACTGGCCATGTTGACCATGATTCTTTCCAACCCAGATTTTGCTGCCAGTAGCTATTGCAGTTCCAGCCAGCTCTGCATCAGTTCCTTAGATTTGGACAAGAGTTATATCTCTTCCATAAAGCACAAGACCCTGAATTTTAAGCAAATTAATATTTTTTCAACCCTGAATTTATAGATCCATAATATAGACAGGGGTAACTGCCTTTTTGATTGCAGGGCCACACCTATGGAAACATTTGCCTGGATATCTGCATCTTTGTAAGGACTTAGGGCAGTTTAAGAATCTTTTAAAGACCCATTTGTTTTTGCTGGCATATCCTGGGGTTTGAAGCAGAGTATGGCCACAAGATATGTTTAGCACACTCATTTATTTGTTTGATATGTGCTATTTTGATGATTGTTTTTGATTTATGCATTTTTATGTTGGTTTTTTTTGTACTCCGCTTAGGTTTCTTAGGCGGAATATAAATTAAATAAGCATGCCTTCAATACTCTGGCTGTGACAGAGAGGCTGCCTCTCTCTCTGTTTTTGTGTTTTTATATATGTATTTGTGTGTGTCAATATATAGGTAAATATGTGTGTGTGTGTGTGTATATATATATATATATATATATATATATATATATATATATATATATACACACACACACACACATATTTACCTATATATTGACATACAGACACTTATTTCTCCCATCCCTGGATATGACTGACACACTGCTCTCGATTCCTTTGATTGTATCTAGTATTCGGGAGATAGCTCAGTCCCACCAAGATATGGAACAGGAACTTGCACATGCTGTCAATGCCAGCTCTAAATCCATGGACAAAGTTTATGCCAAGTCAAAAGCCACAGAGGTATGTTTCACCTCCAGTACTACCACTGATTGTTCCTGCAAGCCATAATCTGCGCCTTCATTTTCATCTTGGTCTTTATGCATTCTTACTGCTGTCTCTCTTATTAGTAGTTTCCCAGCCCTGATGAGTGTCTTTTTTGATTTTCTATCTTTACAGGGTCTAAACTGTAGCCTGGTTGCGGAGATGGTAAATAATGTCAAAGCTCTTCAGAATGAGACAGAACTGTTGTTGACTGGGAAAATGGCCTTGGTAAGAACAAATGAAGTAACCTAAAGGGGAACTGCTTCTCTTTGGAAAGTTTATGACCTGGATTGACCGCTTTTGAACACTGGATATTGGTCTTGATGGACATTTGGTCTGACCCAGTATGATAGTTCTTATTTAGTTTTAGTTTTTTGGTTGATTCTGTGTTTCTGGCAATGAAATGGAGTGGAGGAGCAGCCCATAGTTAGAGCAGGCGCTGAGAACCAGAGAGACCTGGTTCAGATCCCACTGTAGCTACTTGTGACCTTGAGCAAGTCACTTAACTCTCCATTGCCTCAAGTATAAACTTAAACTGTGAGCCCTCCAGGGACAGGAAAATACCTATTATACCTGAATATAACTCACCTTGAGCTACAACTAAAAAAAAAGGTGTGACCCAAATTAAATAAAATAAATCATTTAGAATAGAAGAGTTATATCATCAACCTGGCATTAATTAGTAAATAGCGTTGTGATCTAAGGTACCTATAGATAAGAAGAACTTTACAAGTACTCACGTATCAGCTTAGCAAGGTATGCCTGGACCATCTTCCTACGCCATTTCTAACTCTGCTTCTATCCCTGAATGCTACTTGCCCTGTCTTTCCAGTCCCTCTCCACCTGTATCCTTGATTCCTTTCTTTCCAGTTTCATTTCATCTTTTTTCTGTCTCTCTTGCAGCAGCTGGATCCTCCACAGAAGGAACAGCTCTTGACTGCTCTCACCAACATGGATTTGGAGCTGAGGAAACTATCAGAGATTCCTTGGCTATGGCAACTAACTGAGCCCTGTGACGAGGAGGTAGCTAACTATTTATTTATTTGTTTGTTACAGTTGTAGCCCACATTTTCCCACCTATTTGCAGGCTCAATGTGGCTTACATAGTACCGTAAATGCGTTCGCCAAGTCAGTTCTTATTTATTTGTTACATTTGTATCCCACATTTTTCCAGTCTTTGTCTTTCTTCAAAGCTATGATGTTATATTCCTGGCTCTTCCTCCTTCCCATCGATGTTACTGTATTTGTGTGTCAGCCATAAATGTCTTTCTCTGGTCCCCTTCCACCTGTTGTGATGCCATTCCCCCCCCCCCCCCCCCCCACACCTCCAGCTGAAATGCTGTGTTAGTCCATTTGCTAACTATGCATTCCCTCGTTCCATTCAGGAAATCTCAGTTACTCATTTATACTCTCGTTGACTCTATTCATGTTGTGAGAGGTTTCCTCTGGCTTAGCGTATGGAAGATTCACTGGTTTTAATATTGTAACAACGGTGTTACTAAGTTAGATGCTGGTATCTAAAGCATTTTATAAATAATATAAGCAATTATTAGTATCCCAGAAATCAACATATAATCTTACGTTACCCCATGATTTGCAAATTGGAAAGGTTTTAGCAGGTCTTCGTAAGAATTTATTTAGTAGATCATTGGATATTGGAGAGGTTCTGCAGGATTAGAGAAGGGCAGCTGCGGTTCCTCTTTACAGAAATGGTGATAGAGAAGGTATGGGAAACTACAGACCAGTAAGTCTTATTTGAGTGATTGAGATGCTACTGAAGCAAAAAATATTGAGCTACAGTGATGTGTAGAAGTCTGGTTCAAGAAACAGCAGTGGTGGTCCAGGAAAAGAGGAGAAAACCAAAGGTTTTTTGAAGAATGACCCTATTTGACCGAGTTTCGGCAACAGCCTTCATGAGGGGATCTACAAACATAAATTCAAAAAAGTATATGAACAATTAAAATCATACATACACTAAAACATTGCATATAAAACAAATGTAAAATGAAATAAAATGCAGTCAACCATCAGATATTGCCAACACAGTCTTCAATGAGAACTCAATAGGACAGAAGTCTATACAAAATTATGACAAAACAACTAGATGTAAAATATGAAATACAAAGAGGGGCATAATCGAAGGTAAAATTATGTATAATCATACCTGATAATTTTCTTTCCATTAATCATAGCTGATCAATCCATAGACTGGTGGGTTGTGTCCATCTACCAGCAGGTGGAGATAGAGAGCAAACTTTTGCCTCCCTATATGTGGTCATGTGCTGCCGGAAACTCCTCAGTATGTCGATATCAAAGCTCCATCCGCAGATTCAGCACTTAGAGAATTACACCCACGAAGGGACACTCTGCCCAGCTCACCACCGCCGAAACGGGGGAGGGGAATTAACCCAGCTCATCCCCACACAAGTGGGGGAGGGGAATCCGTCCAGCTCATCCCCGCGGAGCGGGGGAGGGACACCACACCCGCCGATGCGGGGGGATCTGGCTTATCCTGCAACCGCAAACCGCGGGAGGAGCTGACTGACCCTAACACCGCCGAAGCGGGAGGGGTACAAAGCTGCCCTACAGCCGCACGAAGCGGGAGGAGTGCCGGCAGAATTTTAAGTCTCAATCCAGCCCCGTAAAACGGAGGGGAGAGGAATGCAGCAGCTCACTGTAACACAAACTCGTCTTAACTCTTGAAGAATCCAAGTGAAAAAACTTGAACACGAAGTCTTTCTGAAGTAACTGAAGACTAAACTTGAACCTGAAATGCAACCAGAATAAAAACAGTACAGATATCTGGGAGGGGCTATGGATTGATCAGCTATGATTAATGGAAAGAAAATTATCAGGTATGATTATACATAATTTTACCTTCCATATCATCAAGCTGATCAATCCATAGACTGGTGGGATGTACCGAAGCAGTACTCACCCAGGGCGGGACATTGAAATCCCTGACCTCAACACTGAAGCTCCAAACCGGGCCTCCGCCCGTGCAGCCACAGTCAAACGGTAATGCTTGGAGAATGTATGAGCCGAAGCCCAAGTTGCCGCCTTGCATATCTCTTCCAAGGAGACGGATCCGGCCTCTGCCATCGAGGCCGCCTGAGCTCTCGTGGAGTGAGCCTTCAGCTGGATAGGCGGCACCTTCCCCGCGGCCACATAAGCCGCTGCAATGGCTTCCTTGACCCATCTTGCCACTGTAGGCTTAGCAGCCTGCAGACCCTTACGAGGACCTGCAAACAAGACAAACAGATGATCCGATTTCCGGAAATCATTGGTCACTTCCAAGTATCTGATGATGACTCGTCTCACATCCAGATATTTAAGAGCAGAGTACTCCTCTGGGTAGTCCTCCCTACGAAAGGAAGGGAGACAGAGCTGCTGATTCACATGGAAGCGAGAAACAATCTTGGGCAGGAAGGAAGGCACTGTGCGAATAGTCACTCCTGCCTCAGTGAACTGCAGAAAAGGCTCTCGACATGAGAGCGCCTGGAGCTCGGAAACTCTTCTGGCTGAAGTGATAGCCACCAAAAAAACTGCTTTCAACGTCAGGTCTTTCAGAGATGCCCTCGACAAGGGTTCAAAAGGCGGCTTCTGCAATGCTCTTAGTACCAGGTTGAGATTCCACGCAGGCACCACTGAGTGCAGAGGAGGGCGCAGGTGATTAACTCCCTTGAGAAAGCGCACCACATCTGGCTGCGAAGCCAGGGAAGCACCCTTCAGGCGGCCCCTGAAGCAAGCCAGAGCCGCTACCCTGGACTTTAAGGGAACTGAGCGACAGGCCTTTCTCCAGACCTTCTTGCAGGAACGCCAACACTGAAGAAATTGGAGCAGTGAAGGGAGAAAGTGAGCCTGCTTCACACCACGCTGCAAAGATACGCCAAACCCTGGCGTAAGCAGTAGAAGTAGAGCGCTTCCTCGCTCTCAGCATAGTGGCGATGACCTTGTCTGAGAAGCCCTTCTTCCTCAGACGCTGCCGCTCAATAGCCAGGCCGTAAGACCAATGGGGAGGGATCCTCCATCACCACGGGACCCTGATGTAACAGGCCCTGCTCCACTGGCAGCCGCAGAGGATCGTCGACTGAGAGCCTGATCAAGTCCGCATACCAGGGACGCCTGGGCCAATCCGGACCCACCAGGATTACCCTGCCGGGATGCTTTGCCACCCGGTCTAGCACCCTGCCCAACATGGGCCAGGGCGGGAACACATAGAGAAGCTCTTGTGTCGGCCACTGTTGGAGAAGAGCATCTACTCCCAGGGATCGAGGGTCCCGTCCTCTGCTGAAAAAGCGCGGCACTTGGCAATTGGCCGATGACGCCATCAGATCTAGGCTCCGGCTGGCCCCAGCGCTTCGTGATGTCCAAGAACGCCTGAGCAGATAGCTGCCACTCTCCGGGCTCCAAGGTATGGCGACTGAGAAAGTCCGCCTTGACATTCATGACTCCGGCAATGTGGGCCGCTGAAAGCTGCTCCAGGTTCGCTTCCGCCCACTGGCAAAGATTCATAGCCTCCTTGGCTAGAGGGGCGCTCTTGGTACCTCCCTGGCGGTTGACATAGGCCACAGCCGTGGCATTGTCCGACAGGACCCGTACAGGCTTCAACACCAGTACCGGGATGAACTCCAAAAGCGCCAACCGAATGGCTCTGAGTTCCAGGAGGTTGATAGACCACTTTGCCTCTGCAGGAGACCAGAGCCCCTGCGCTGTCCTTCCCAAGCAGTGGGCTCCCCAGCCCGACAACGAGGCGTCCGTCGTGACGACAATCCACTCTGGGGTCACCAGAGGCATTCCCGCAGACAACTTGTCTGTCTGCATCCACCAGCTCAGCGCCTTGCGCACTGCTGGGTCCAAGGGAAGGCGCACAGCATAATCCTCCGACATCGGAGTCCAGCGCTGCAGCAAAGAGTGTTGAAGTGGGTCTCATATGAGCCCTGGCCCAGGGCACAACTTCCATCGTGCCGTCATAGAGCCCAACAGCTGCACATAGTCCCAAGCCCCGAAGGGGAGAGGCTACTCGTAACTGGTCCACCTGAGCCTGAAGTTTGACAATCCGATTGTCCTGGCAGGAACACTCTGCCCACTTGGGTGTCGAATCGAACTCCCAGGTACTCCAGGGACTGAGTCGGGCGCAGCTGGCTCTTCTCCCAGTTGATGATCCATCCCAGGGAGCTCAAAAGAGCAACTACCCGGTCCACAGCTTTGCCGCACTCTGCATAAGAGGGGGCTCGGATCAACCAGTCGTCCAGATAAGGATGGACTTGTACCCCTTCCTTTCGTAGGAAGGCCGCGATGACCACCATTACTTTGGAAAAGGTCCGCGGAGCAGTAGCCAACCCGAAAGGGAGGGCTCTGAACTGGAAGTGTCGTCCCAGGACTGCAAAACGCAGAAAGCGTTGATGAGGAGGCCAGATGGGAATATGCAGGTACGCTTCCTTGATGTCCAAGGATGCCAGGAACTCTCCTGCCTTCACTGCCGCTATAACAGAGCGGAGAGTCTCCATGCGAAAGTGCCGCACTTTCAAGGCCCGATTGACCCCTTTGAGGTCGAGGATAGGCCGGACAGAACCTCCTTTCTTTGGTACCACAAAGTAAATGGAGTAACGTCCCTTGCCAAGCTGACTTTCTGGCACCGGAACGACCGCGCCCAGGCGGATCAGATTGTCCAAGGTCTGCTGCACTGCCACAGCTTTGACCGGAGACTTGCAGGGAGAGAGTACAAACCCGTCTTTTAAGGGTCGGCAGAACTCTAGTTTGTAGCCGTCTCTGATGACTTCCAGCACCCCACGCGTCTGAAGTTATTGTGGTCCACTCGCCCAGAAACGAGGACAGCCGTCCTCCAATCTGCACTGGGGCGTGGACCAGACCCCGTCATTGGGTACGAGACCCTGGGGGAGGACCGGAGGGAGCACCTCCGGGACGGCGGTCTCTGCGAAAGGAATGCTGCTTGGGGGAGAAATTCCTCTTGAAGGAAGAGGGGGCAGAGGAACCCGACTTGCCCGGGCGGTACCGACGGGCTTCCTGCAACCGTCCTCTGGAGGTACCGGGACGAGTACTAGCCCGAGCCCTGACCTCTGGTAATTTCTTGCCCTTAGACGTGCCGAGATCGGTCACGATTTTGTCCAGTTCGACCCCAAAGAGCAGCTTGCCTTTAAAAGGCAACCTAGCCAGGCGGGATTTAGAGGCGTGGTCAGCAGACCAATGTTTCAGCCAAAGCCACCGCCGCGCAGAGATTGTCTGAGCCATGCCTTTCGCTGAGGCCCTCAAGACATCATACAGCAAGTCTGCCAAATAGGCTAAGCCCGATTCCAGGGCCGGCCAATCAGCCCTCAAGGAATGATCCGAGGGGGAAGCCCGCTGCACCATAGTCAGGCACGCCCTGGCCACATAGGAGCCGCAAACTGAGGCCTGCAAACTTAAAGCCACTGCCTCAAAGGACGACCTTAAGGCCGCCTCCAATCTTCTGTCTTGGGCATCCTTTAGGGCCGTGCCACCTTCCACCGGCAACGCCGTTTTCTTAGTCACCGCAGTGATTAAAGAATCCACGGTAGGCCACAGATAGGCCTCACGTTCACTCACAGCCAAAGGATAGAGGCGGGACATAGCCCTAGCCACTTTAAGGCTCGCTTCTGGGACATCCCATTGAGCCGAAATTAAGGTGTGCATGGCATCATGCACGTGGAAGGTTCTAGGCGGGCGCTTCGTCCCCAGCATAATGGCAGAGCCAACAGGGGCTGAGGGAGAGACGTCCTCCGGAGAGGAATCTTCAAAGTGTCCATGGCCTGTAACAACAGGTTGGGCAAATCCTCTGGGCTAAAAAGCCGCGCTGCAGAGGGGTCATCCGCTCCATCCGAGCGGGGATCCGTCTCCTCCAAGGAATCCGCAAAGGACCGTTGGGAGACCTCAGACACGCTGCCCTCATCTACATCGGAGGAGACAAATTCCTCCAAGGCCTGGGAATCACCCGAGGGCGTTTACCTCTGGGAACCTCAACCTCTTTACCAGACGAGGGAGCAGGGGCAGCGTTGTGCATGAGGAAGGCCTGATGCAGCAGCAAAACAAACTCGGGGGAGAAACCCCCCAGACTGTGCACTTCTGCAGCCTGGGCAACAGCCTAGACGCACCCTCAACCGGCGCTC
Organism: Microcaecilia unicolor; assembly: GCF_901765095.1. Taxonomy (NCBI): domain Eukaryota; kingdom Metazoa; phylum Chordata; class Amphibia; order Gymnophiona; family Siphonopidae; genus Microcaecilia; species Microcaecilia unicolor. Next base: position 146,270,988 of record NC_044040.1, read on the forward strand.
GCAATAGCGGGGGAGAGACATGCTGCGCATCCAAAATGGCGTCCGGCGCGAAACTCCGCGAAGGAGCCGCGCGGGAAGAACGGCTCTTAACTTTAGCCGCTTCTGTGCCGTCGCCCAAATTAAGGGCGTTCATGGCATTAATGTCTCCAACCTCAAGGGCGGCCCAAGAAGAAGCCGTCCGAGCCGCGTGGCCGGCCAAGATGGCGGAGGCGAGGAGCGGGGGATGGGCGTTTATGGCGGGAAAAAACCGCCACGCCGGAGGAAGGACCGGGACATTCATCGGTCACGAAACTGTCACCCAACAAGGGCGAATCAGGCTTTAAGACCCCGCATCCCCTCTAGAAGCGCTCAAGCGACCCGGGGAGCGACCCTTTGCGCCCTCGCCCTCCGACGCCATATGCCACGAGGAGAAGAATCGGGGAACCCCCTGCCCGCTATAAAAAGGTAAAAATTACCTGCTGTCCGCTCCGAGTTGTAACGACCTGGTGTCCCAGTGAGTAGCTGCGATAGACGCTTAAATAAACGTCGAAATAAACGCCTTTAAGGACGTTCAAAATTTTTTTTTTATTTTTTTTTTTTAACGGAGCCAGCGGGAGGGGGGAGAAAAGGAGGGACCTGGCACCACCAGGTTTGCACTTGCTCAAAAGAGCCCTCAACCCCAGGCACTCAACAAAACCTAAAAATTAGGCTGGAGGCCTAGCCAGAGCTGCTGCTGTGTGTGACCACCACCTGCTGAGATAGAGAACATACTGAGGAGTTTCCGGCAGCACATGACCACATATAGGGAGGCAAAAGTTTGCTCTCTATCTCCACCTGCTGGTAGATGGACACAACCCACCAGTCTATGGATTGATCAGCTTGATGATATGGAACGGGGCGCCCAAGTTTTCATGAGGGCATCCTCGCAGGACGGCCCCGCGAAAGGGCGGGGAAACTCGTATTATTGAAACAAGATGGGCATCCATCTTTCGTTTCGATAATACGGTCGGGGACGCCCCAATCTCAACATTTAGGTTGACCTTAGAGATAGTCGACCTAAATGTTCAGATGGTCGTCCCCGTTTTCGGTGATAATGGAAACCGAGGATGCCCATCTCAAAAATGACCAAATCCAAGCCCTTTGGTCGTGGGAAGAGCCAGAATTCATAGTGCACTGGTCCCCTTGACATGCCAGGACACCAACTGAACACCCTAGGGGCACTGCAGTGGACTTCACAAATTGCTCCCAGGTGCATAGCTCCCTTACCTTGGGTCCTGAGACCCCCAAAACCCACTCCCCACAACTGTACTCCACTACCATAGCCCTAAGGGGTGAAGGGGGCACCTAGATGTGGGTACAGTGGGTTTCGGGTGGGTTTTGGAGGGCTCACATTTACCACCACAAGTGAAACAGGTAGTGGGGGGGGGGGGGGCCTGGGTCTGCTTGGCTAAAGTGCACTGCACCCACTAAAACTGCTCCAGGGACCTGCATACTGCTGTCATGGACCTGGGTATTACATTTCAGGCTGGGAAGGGGTTGGTGACCACTGGGGGAGTAAGGGGAGGTCATCCCCGATTCCCTCCGGTGGTCATCTGGTCAGTTTGGGCACCTTTTCAAGGCTTGGTCGCAAGAAAAAACAGACCAAGTAAAGTCGCCAAGTGCTCGTCAGGGACGCCTTTCTTTTTGCATTATCGACTGAGAACGCCTATCTCCTAATCACACCCCAGTCCCGCCTTTGCTACGGTGCCAACACGCCCCCATGAACTTTGGTCATCCCTGTGATGGGAAGTAGTTGAGGACGCCCAAAATCGGCCTTCGATTATGCCGATTTGGGGTGACCCTGAGAGAAGGACGCCCATCTCCAGATTGTGTCGGAAGATGGGGGCGCCCTTCTCTTTCGAAAATAAGCCTGAAAGACAACACGAATAGTCTAATACAATTTCATGACTAGTCTCCATATACTGCCTGAAATGAAATCGAAAATTAAATATACTGAGTGGATATATACATAGCAAACTGGCAAATAAATTCAAACAAGTTTTAAAATGTTGATCATGTTCACTCAGTTGAGATTTGTTTGATTATTCTTCCAACATTTGTTGTATTCTAAAACATTGAAGGAATTATGCAAATGCTATGATGTATCTTGCAAACTTCTATTAGCAGTAGCAGAGAAGTACAGAATATTTTATAAACATTTATTATTAGTTTCTATGCTGTTTCACTATCACTTGAGTACTTTCTGCAGCGTTTCTGCGTAAGAATGAAATGCCATGTTGAGGCTACTTGCATCATTGTTTTTTTTTTCTTTAATTAGTATCTGTTAGTCATTTGCTTTAAAAGTTCTTTCTAGGTAAATGGTAATGGTAAATTAATTTTCTATTCCGCTATTACCTCACAGTTCTAAGCGGGTTACAGTTGTTAAGAAAGCCAGTTTCCTTTAACTGGAAAGAAAGGCCATAGTAATAAGTTCAGCATTAAAAAATACATGTTGGCTTGAGTAAACAATAATTATTAATATCAACAGAATGGGATACATATTTCTGAAACAAAAGAGTTTTCAAATTTTTCCTAAAAACAATATAAGATTGAGAAGACTGGGAAATAGATGTGATCGTAGGCTATAATCTTGCCACTTTGAAATTCCAAACCTAATCAAAGAGATGTAACCTCTTTTTCCTTTTGATGATGGAAAAGAAGAACCTACAGCACCAGTGCGTCTTGTTCTTAAAGCAGAAGTAAATATAAAATGTAGTTAATCTGGTGCCAAGCTGTGTAGAAGTTTAAAGAGAAAACACACTAGCTTGAAATATATTCTGACCTTGATGGGTAGCCATGTAATGTTAAATAGCTAGAAGTAATTCTATCAAATTGGGATAATCCAAAATTAGTCGAACTGCCATGTTCTGTATCGTCTGGGTCTCTCTCTTGTAAGAGATGTAAATGGGCTTTATCCCTGGAATGTAAATTATGATATAAAAGTAGCGGTAACAGCAGCATGGAGTATTATTCATTTTACTGGTTTGTTTATCGTTTTTGGTGTAATGTTGTACTGTTCTTAATGTTATATTATTGCATTGTTTTAAAAGGTTTTAATCATGGAAAAGTGTTGTAAACATTTTTATGTTCAGTAAACACAGCACATTAATACCATTTGTGCTTTGCAAAGCAATAATATGGAGGGTGTGCCTTAGCTCCTATAGAGTCTTTTTAGATTGTTGTTTTATAGCACATAGTCAGTCCTTTGTTGGTATACAGTTTTATTTACTGTATAAGCCCTTGGGCTCTGGTTTCATTGAACTTGCTTGAATTTATTTGCCAGTTTGTTGTGTTTGTGTATACATATATATATATATATATATATATATATATATAGATATATATTATATATATATAGATTCGCTATACTGTAATTTAATTCTTGGATTTATAATCCGCTTAACCATCAAATTCAAAGTACCAATGTCACATTATAAGCAGGTATTGTCTCTGTCCCTAGAGGGCTCACAACCTCAGTTTTTGTACCTGAGGCAATGGAGGTTAAGTAACTTGCCCAGGGTCACAAGGAGCTGCAGTGACAATCGAACCCAGGATGACAGGATCAAAGCTCGCTGCACTAACCATTAGGCTACTTGATTCACCACTAGGCACATTAACCTGCTGATGGATTGCTGCATATATATTCTAACAGTTTTTGCTTCTATTACATCTAGAATGTAAACCGCACTAAACCCCTGAAAAGGGGGATATTAGAGGTATACAAGAACTGATTTGGATTGAATTGAATTTAACCACTACATTAGTGCTTTCAAACCTAGAACTAAAAAAGTGCTAAAAATAAACATTAAATTCTTGAGCTGAAGTCTTCAGAGCATCTGGTTGAGTCTGAGACATGGTGGCAGACTAACCTTCAGCCCCTGCAAACAACTTTTTTGAGGGGAGGGAAACAAGACACCCTGAAGTGAGAGACTGCATGGGTCTCCCTGTGGTGACATACTGATTTTCCTCTGAGATCCTTTGTTGATGATTTTTCTTTTGATCACTGCCTCTGGAATCTCTAGTGACACACTGCTTTCCATCTGAGGGGAAGTGCCTCTGGTCTGACTCTGAGGCAGATGCACTAAAGCTAATGAGCCTTAATGACTCTCCAACGAGGAAAATTTGATCCGTTGCATGCATCAAAGGGCTTTTACCGATGAAGCCAGCAGCTACGAAAACGGAATGGAGATGAGCAATTAGGTGTAAACCCCCATTGAAAACGACATGCACTAACCTTTTCCGATTGCCTTTACGCAGGAAAAAGGCAGGAAAACTAACGAGAGGTCTGGACCACTCGTTAGGTCAGCTCTGTGGCAGGAAAAATCATTAAGAGAAAAAATAAACAAACTTTGAGCCAATCCCAGCGCATTAGCAGAGCTAAAAGCGCTGTGATTGGTCCAAAGGACGTCAGAAAAACAAAAATAAATAAAAATAAAAAAAGGATCGGGATGGGGCAAGGGCGCTCATCAGGAGCGTCCTGTACGGGACGGCCTTGCCCCCCCCCCCCCCCCCCCCCCGCCTGCTCGCCACTTTCCGCCCCGCTCCCCCCACCCCGAAAAAGCAAAATTCGAGCAGCCCCTGCCCCCCTCCCTTCCTCACTACTCTCTCACCTCAGCTCCGCCTCCCGACATCCTCCGTCCTGTGCCCCGCCCCCTTTTGGTGTCGTCGCCGCCATTCCCCTCTTCCATCTGGCCCCCCTCCCTCTTCCGGGCCCGGCAGCGCCTCTGTCCGAAGGCGCTGCACGGGCAAGAAGAAAGCTGATGGCTGCCTTCGCCCAGCTTCGATGGGCGCGTTTCTCCTGCTGGGCCCGCCCCTGTCTGACGTCAGTAACACCTACGTAGGTTACTGACGTCAGACGGGGCGGGCCCAGCAGGAGAAAGACGCCCATCGAGCTGGGCGAAGGCAGCCATCAGCTTTCTTCTTGCCCGTGCAGCGCCTTCGGACAGAGGAGAGAGGCGCTGCACGGGCCCGGTAAGAGGAGGGGGGCCCGATGGAAGAGGGGAATGGCGGTGACGACCCCAAAAGGGGGCGGGCACAGGACGGAGGATGTCGGGAGGCGGAGCTGAGGTGACAGAGTAGTGAGGAAGGGAGGGGGACCGGGGCAGCTAGCATTTTGCTTTTTCGGGTGGGGGGAGCGGCGGAAAGTGGCGAGCAGCGGGGGGGGGCAAGGCCGTTCGTACAGGACGCTCCTGATGAGCGCCCTTGCCCCCTCCCGACCCTTTTTTTTTATTTTTGTTTTGATTTGATTTGGGAGCCATGTGCTTGTGATTTGACTGTGTTTTGACTGTTTGTGGCATGCCAGAGCAGCTAACATAACGCTTGGCTGCTCTGCGCATGATTGGGGGCCGATTAACGATGTGTATTGTGATTCTTTGGTACATGTACGTTTCAATACCGATCTCAGCATGTGTGGACTTTTTTTTTTGGTGCATTTTTCGTTATTTTAAAATCGTTAGGGACTTTAACGATTTAGATTTTTTTACGTTTGGTTGCTGCATCTGCCTCTCTGTGCTTTCCTTCTGAGGTTCTGTCCTTTCAATGATGCTGCCTGTGTTACCCTCTGTAAAAGAATCCACGATGGACGCTGTGTGCATTCTCTCTTGTGTGGAGGGGGAAGAAGCTTCCCTGCAAGGTAAAACGCTATCACCAAGGGGATCAATGCAGAAAGAATGCATATTGTATACATTCTCTATGGCAGTCACTGCAGTTGTGCTCTATGTGTTCTCTGCCCCCCCCCCCCCCCCCCCCCCCCCCCGGTGAGGAGGAAGTTCCTATAAAGATGCTGTATATATTCTCTTTGCAGAGGGGTGGGTGGAGAGGAGGTGATGTCCTGCAGTGATGATATGAAGTAATTTATAAAGGATTTTTCAGGCATAAAGGCCTTTTATAAGTGTAAAATGGCTTAAATAAAATTTATCATATGAGTTCTGTGCTTAAAAAGTATGTGTGATGACAAAAAAGTGTGTACTTTATGCAACTTGTTTGTAGGCATTTTCTGGGATGGTGAATGGCTGGATTTGTGATTTACTTTTGTACTTTATAAGTTATGTGCATACTTTTACACAGTAACATTTACGTCGGTTTCCCGAGCAGGCATAATGTCCATGGCTTCAGTCTAGCCTTAACTTCTACTGGTTTATCCTAGTGTTAGTATAGAAACATAGGTGCCTTTGTGGCCTTTATAAAATAGCACCTTCTCAACTTCCAACCTATGCGCTCTTATGAATCACCATGTATATCCATTCCTCATGTGGGATTCGGATGGTGATGCTCTCAGCATTACCCCTGGAAAGGGGAGAGCACCTCCCAGTGCCACTTTGTTTTCCCAGGGGGTTCCCTGTGGTAACACACTGGATGTTCTCTCTGGGGTGATTCCTACAACCCTTCTTGGGGATTTCTTCAGTGATGCTTTGTGCTTTTTGTATGGGTGGTGGCCCCTGCTTGGACACTGTGCATTGTGATAAGGCTTTGTTTGGGTTCTCTGCTGTAACATACTGTTTTATTTCTGGGGAGATCTCTGAGATGATGTCCATGCACTGCATCTGTGGTCCCTGAGATGACATGCTTTTCTTTCTTTCACAGAACCAGATGATGGATTTTTCCAAGCGCAGTCGCAGTGGTAAATTTCGCCTGGTGTCGAAGTTTAAAAAAGAAAAAAACAACAAGAACAAAGAGATAGGACTCACGTGGGAATACCTGGTATCTACCTTTGTAGCTGTGTGCAGCCCAGTATTCGGAGTCTTAAAATCCTCCTGTATATGTGCTTCCCATAGTCTCTTCCCACTCTCCTTCCTCTACTGTCCCTTGCACCCCACAACCTTACTTTGCTGAAGTTTATATTGTGTGTACCTTAACCAATCTTGTTATGTGGCCTGTAGGATATCATTTCTAGGTGTTGCTTATTCACAGATACTGGGTAAGCTAAGCCTGGGTTATGTATGTGTGTGTATATGTATATTTGTGGTTCCCACTTTCTCAGTCCAGCTCCCAGGATTGGTGCTAAGATATATTGGTGTTTCACCATTTCTCTTCTAATGTTTATAGATTCCTAGGGTGGGATTTTTGAGCACTTCTTTCAAGTAGGGAGGGATATTCTAAGTTCCCAAGTATCCATATGCTCGCGTTTTACCGTGCCAGACCCCTCCCTCTAATGTAGTTAATGATGTTTCTCTCATTGATTCACCCCTCAGGCTTTAATCAGTTCTCAAATCTAATTGGCTGGGGATCCTGCATCCACACAGGTGCACCCTGAGCTCAAATCCTGTTGGTCAGTAATGATAGAAACTGGCCAATGAAATCAGCCTGTGGTACCTGGACCCTTTCTCCTATTGGGTTAGTTGATTTATTAGTTTGTAATTTACCCGTGAAGCTTTTCTGCTGCTAAACATATGATTTCTTTTCGTTTTATGTTTTGTATTCTAAGGATTTGTGGGTACTTGACTCTTTCGCAAGAGATTGCCTTCTTCCAGGTTATAGATTCTTAAGAACATGCTGGCTGTCTCTTCTTTCACTGCAGGTCAAGAGGCTGTCTGTTGGCCTATCCACAGCATCCTTGAGTGAGGGGAGGTATTAGCATTTGTTAGGAAATATTCACTCTCAGAATAGAAAATGAAATCTAACCTTTGCATTGTCCTGTAAACATTCGGCATGTGGTTGGTGTGCTAAATGACACAGTCGATGGCTTCTGAGTCACTGCAGAGAAATTTCCAGCTTGGTGCTGTGGAAGTGGCAGAGTCAGATAGCTAGTAGATAGACACAATGGTGACAATTTCCCATGATCTACAACGGATTTTTTTTTTTTTGCAATGTCTATGATCCCCAGCCTGAGCTATGATATATGGGCATTGTAGTTTTCCCCTTTTCTCTCCCTTTTAGAATTGTGGATATTATTGACCCTCCTCTCTCTCCCATGTGACATTTTGGGTACTGTTAGCTCTGCTATGTTGGTGGTCTTAACCTTTCTTTCTCCAAACTGAGGTGGTTGTGCCTTTGGCCATCATTGATGCTACCATCATTTGTTTTGGGGTTTTTTTTTCTGAGTTTTGAGTGTATTTTTGGATCTCTAATTGCATATGATTTTGAGTTATTTTGCCCTTTTTCTCTCTGCCTTTCTTTCCCTCTTTCTCAGTGGTGTGATTCTCTGAGGACATGGCTCCTCATAAGTGTGTGATGTCATTTGGAGGAGCCACAGTTGGAGTAATGTTTACGAAGCTGAAGTGTTTTCCAAACAGTGTGTCTCAAGCAGGTCCTGGAGTATCTCCTATCCAATTTGCCTTTCAGTATATCCACAATGAATGAGCTTGAAATAGATTTGCATGCACTACCTCTATTGTATTCAAATCTATCTTATGTATATTCATTATGGCTATCCCGAAAACCAGACTGACTAAAGTGTACTCCAGGACCAGCATGAGAACCCTGTTCTTGCATGCTCAAGCAAGCACGAATAGGATGTCATGCACCATTACTATCACTGAGAGCCACCTCAGTTGTTTTTCTTCCACAGAGCCAAACAGCCACATATTTTGCACTGTTTAACTTTTAATAAATTTCCTGTTGTCCTGGTTTTTGCCATATTGGTTTCAATTCCTCCTCCAGGTATTTCATTGACTATGGAAGTTGGCTTGATATGTATATAGGATTTTTTTGGCATGATCACCATCTGAAGAATAAAAATAATTTTATTTCATATTGATATTAATTTATTTAATACGGAGGAAAAAGACCTCAGTGGTCATAAGCATTCTGTATATGGCTCTGATCTTACAGGCCAATGTTACTGGTTGCAAATTATGGCTCAATTCAAATCAAATCAATTCTTATATACTGCTAATATCCTCTTTCCAGGGTTCAGTACGGTTTACATTCTAAGTGAGACAAAAGCCAATAATGTTAGTGTGAGCTTTGAGAACAATTAGAGACCATTGGTGTAGTGCAGGAGACCAAAATCATTATTGGAAAGGATAATGGATGATACTAGGTAGAAGTCAGTGGATTGTTACGAAGCAGTCTTTGGGAAGAGAAAGGATTTTAGCCTCTTCCTGAAGCTAAGGTAGCTGTTTTCTGTTCTGATGGCAATAGGTAGAAAGTTCCATATTTTGACTCCAAGTACAGGAAATAGAGAGCTGAAAATCTTCTGATTTCGAATTGTCTTTTGAAATGGTAACACTAGCATCAGTTGTTCTTTCAGTCTGTTAGACTGGACCAAATGTAGCAAAGTGGTCTTAGCAGTTCAGAGGTGAAATCCTGTAAGATTTGAAAAACTAAACAAGCTACTTTGAACCTGAGTCCATCTGCTATGGGAAGCCAGTGCAGTTTGTTAAGATGAGTTAAAACACTAGTGTATCTGTTTAATCTAGTATATTAGTCTAGCAGCTGTATTCTGAATGATTAGCATTTTTTTCTGATATTAACATTTAAAACCAAGAAATAGAACATTACAGTAATCCAAGTGAGGTAGGACTAACATTTGGACTACCGTAATAGTGGAAAGGCTTTTTGGCCGAAGAATGATCTGACTAGATGTAGCTGTCTCATTCTGAATAGTGTTTTCTTCTTTAGCTGGTTAATATGGGAAGAGAAGGTGACTGAAGAATCAAGCAAGGCAACTAGTACTCTGGTTTCAGACTCGACTGTAAAGCTTGACCATTGGACAAAGATATTGATGATGAGACCTCAGCTTCCTGATTTCGGAACCACAGGACCTTAGTTTTTTGTGCATTCATTTTCAGTTTATTGGTCAGAGACCAGGTGCTAACAGCAGTCATGCCATTTGCTACAGACTGAGTTGTATCTTTGTTTGATGCTTTCACTGGTAAGAGAAGCAGGATGTCATCTGCATAGGATAATAATAATAGGTCATTAAGACTCAGGTGTATTGAGGCAAGGGATGACATAAAGAGATTGAATAGGATAGGTGGGAGGACCCCGTAGTTAGGAGACCAGTAGCTGGAAAGTTGGTTGGTTTGCTTGACAGAATAGCTTCGATTTGAAAGGAATTCACTGACCAATTTGATCACAGTCCCTGTTATTCCTTTCTGGTTCAAGCATTTAAGTAGCAATGTGTGGTTACTCACATTGAATGTCGCCAATATATTGAATTTGAGAAGACATTTTTTGGTTGTCTTTGCATAGGTGTTGTTTGACATATGTAGTTAGAATTAGCAGCAATGTTTCCGTTCTAAGTGACAATCTGAAGCCAAATTGTGACCAGTGTAATATAGAAAATTTTTCTAGATATAAAGAGAGTTTCTAATACTTTAGTAAAAACAGGTATGGTTGCCACTGGATGGTAGTTTGCGGTCGATGTTACATCTAGCCCAGATCCCTTCAACAGCAGAGTGAGAACAATTTGCCCATGTCAGGATGAAGAGAGACAGTTTTTAACAGCTCATTGAGATCATTGAGCAACGAATTTACTGCTTCCATAGGGATGGATTTGAGTAGGTATTTGGGCAATGATCCAGGGAGCAGTTGGCTCAGGATCATTTCAACTGCAGTGATCTTACATCCTCAACTGTTAGTGGTTGAAAAGATTCCCAGTTTTGAGTCCTTGGATTGTAGGATCTCCAGTAATTGAGACTTAACTACAGGTTGGACTGAACAGCTTTAGATAGTTTAGACCTAATTTGGAGGATCTTATTGGCGAAATGATCAGCTAGGTCTGTGGCGGTGGTACATTCTAATTTCTAAGATGTTTCTTCTATTTTAAAGTATAGGAAAAGACCTTGATGAATTGGGCCCATCATGATTGTGCTGTAAGCTCAACCAACGCAAATGAGGCCACATCAATAATCAGTATACTAAACAGCAGTCTGATTAGCAATGGATTTACTCAATTCTCATTTATCGGTCAAAATATCTCCTATTTTTCAATGTATGCATATAAAAATTATTTACTTAAATTAAGCTGGATACATTTAAATTTAGAAACTATTCACTTACCTTAGAAACTAGTATTATGATCAAACGTGGTTATATACTGCGTCCCGATAACCAGCCATTTCACCTTCTGGCTTCCTCAGGGGACTACCTCATGACAACTGATGTTAATATATCAAATGCAAACCCTTTTGCTCAATATAATACCTAAAAACCCAAACAATTATGTGTCCATTCATAAAGGCTAATACCCCAATTTACACCAAACCTATATAAATATTGCTAACATGTAACATATACTACAGATACATAAGTGCAAACTCCACCCATGAGGGGAATTACCCCCATGGCTACCATATTGAAATGCTAAAGTGCAATCTACATATACTCCCCTACCAATAGTACAAACTAATGACTCATCAAATCATTGCATCCTGAGTTGTAACTACAGTCTTAATGTATCCTAATGAACTACTAATTAAATGTCCGCATCATGTTGGACACCATAACCTGTGATGTATCTCTGCCATGTTTGTGGGCTAGTCACAATATCCTTAACTGCAAGAGATGACACCTGAGTACAGATGCATCCAGCTTGGGTTGGTGAGCTTATGTAAAGTGGTTCCAACACTTAGAACTTATGGTCCACCCAGTAAACATATCACCCGATAAATTTCTTTTCCAGCCCCCATATGTGTAATGGTGTAAGGGTTTCAGAGATCAGTTGTCTAACCAAATCATCCTAATTCAGACAGACAGAGAGAGAGAGAGAGAGAGGAACAGAGTCAATACTTCCTGTTTTTGGAAACTGTCAGAATGAGAAACTGAGCCATCTCACAAAGGATGTCTCACAGAGCCACATACTATGTACAGAAGGATAATGTCTAAACAGATAGAGAGTTGAATCCTTCAATCTCATTAATTATACCTGGACAGAGGAATAGCAAACTGAATATCTGTGAGTGGAATATCCATGGCAGGTCTGTTTGCGTCTTCTCTGAACAGAAAGGTTCCTCGGTTCTGTTCAAGATAGGGACTCAAGGCAAATTAGCTTCAGATGTTTTGTCCCTAGATTGATTTTCTGTATACATGTTCTCCAATTCCTCTAGTGGAAAAGACTTTGCAAAACCCCAGGAGAGACCTAGGCATTATGATTCTCATAGTCCTACTGGCCAAGAGAGTGGGAGTTATCCATGAGGGGAGCCAGGTTGGTTGGAGAATTTTCCAGCCCCCATCATGCAGAATCAGGGAATTATATTAAATCCCAAAATCAGGTCCCAAGAGAGGATATTTTTATTTCCCTTAACTTGCCTATTAATGTATCTTATATTGTTTGATTTCAATGAAAGTCCCTGTAGAAAGCCATATGGTTTCAAATGGAAGAGGTTTGCTATCTGATGCAAGGGAAAGGTCCTTGGTACTTTCTCTGGTCCTATACGAAAACCTTCTACATTTGTCAGAATCTGGTCTGAAGGCTAACTCTATTAGGGTTCACCTCAGACCAAGTGACATTTAGCACCATAATGTAGAAGATAAACCCATCTCTCTGTAACTTTTAGTTAATTGGTCTACACAGGCTTGTTTCTGATGAAGCTTCCCACCAACCCATTTGCTATGTTTTAGGACATCAGTGTTGTGCTATCCCAACTGGTAAAAGCTCTGTTGTGCGCCACTTGACTCCAGCAAGCTAAAGTACCTGACCTGTAAAGTTTATTTTTGGTGGCAGTTAATCAGCATACAGAGTCCAGTGAGCTCCAAGCCCAGCCTTTCCTAAGGTAGTGTTTGATTTCCATCTTACCTAGTCAGTTGTCTTTCCAGCATTATTTTCTCAGATTATATGTCCACAAAGGCGAACATGCTTTGCAAATTTAGATGGCAAAAGTGTCTTAGCCTTCTGCTTGGAATAGATTAAACCCCTTCTTTTGAGCCCAATAAACCTGGTATTGCCATTGTCAAATTAGATAGCACACCATGAGGCTTATTTTCAAAGCACTTAGCCTCCCAAAGTTCCATAGAAACATATGGAACTTAGCCTCCCAAAGTGCTTTGAAAATATGCCTCATAATATATCTCCTTCGGTGATGTTCAGGCAGGTCTAACTTTGGAAGGCATGTCAAGAATTAAAGGGAAATCATTTTCCATGTAAAAGCATGGTTTACATATTTTTTATTTATTAGGATTTATTTACCACCGTTTTGAAGGAATTCATTCAAGGTGGTGTACAGTAAGAATAAGTCAACATAAGCAATAGACAATTACAGCAGTATGACTGTTAAATGACTATTATAAAATGTGCAAGTGTATACATGTATGCAAATAGGTGTGTTGATATTTTTCCTTTGGGTTTGAAGGTGACTTGTAGCTAGAGTTTTCGTTTGTGTGGACTCATATATCCTGTTTGCCCTCAGAGAAAGCAAGTTGCTTACATGTAACAGATTTTCTTTGAAGACAACAAGACATTAGCCCTCACAAAAGCCTTCCACCTCCCATGGTTTCTGCTCATTATATCTATAAACTGAACTGAGGTGGCTCTGTGAAAAAACAGTGATATGGGTAAACATACATATTCAGCTGAGTATTCTAGAAGGCTCTTCAGCTTCAGTGCTCCAACCCAGGCTGTGCCATCCGGCTTCACCCACTGCTGTCCTCTGAGAACATCTGTTACAGGTAAGTGACTTGCTATGTGTAATGGTGACCTTCCTATCTCCACTGTGGGATTGTGGGCATTATGATTTTCCTTTCTTTCTGCCATGGGACTTTGGAGCAGTTGGCCTTCTTTTCACTTTCTGCTATGGTTTTGGGTACTGAATGCACTCCTGCTTTTCCATCTCTGACAGTTCACCTCTGGGGGACGGAGGAGGTGGCAGCCTGCTTGAACACCTCAGTCTCTGTGAGTATAAGGATATCTTCATTCGGCACGACATCCAGGGCTCTGAGCTCCTTCACCTCGAGCGGAGGGACCTCAAGGTACTTTCCTGTTGACCACATCAGAAGTAACACGCTTCTTCTACATGGCCGCTCTTTGCATCTCCATCCAGATGTTTGAGGAAGCCTATCTTCCAGAGGATTGGCTTCAATATATACTCATTGCTCTCATTCTCTTCCAGTCACTTTGTGAGCACTCTGGTAGCAGAAGAAGAGTCAAGTGTTCAGCAGATCCAGAGAGAAGTCTAGGGTAGCACAAGTTCAGGCAATAGTGAATGGTTAACTAGGTACAAGAGTTGAGGATCCATATGCATACGTCTTGCCTAGTAGGAAGTCAAAGGCATTACACTTTTAGTGGCATTTTATTCTCCACGCATTAGTGTACTCAACATTTAAAATATAAATGGATTTTTTTGTTACTTTCTGAGATTATAATCAGTAAAACCCACACGTGTATTGTTTCCAGGTATATCCCTGCATTTCATTTATATCACATTTATGTATCTGATTTGAACTGGACATCGGGTATAGTGAGAAATTGGCATTGGGGGATCCAAATTGAAATTATGATGTTCAAAAACCATAGGCTACAGAGTAATCTGTAATATTCTCATCACCAATCTGAAACCCTTAGATACTCTCTTATCCACAGGTGGCAGACCAATGAAATCTCATGTTTCACAATATTTTAAAGAAGAAACACTATGTGATATGAATAGTCTTGTTTTTTGAATCCTCACTACATTGTTGTGATGATCATGAATCCTGCTCACAAACCTAACTTCACTCAACTAACAAACACCTTAGTATAAAACCATGTTTTTAACTTCTTAAAAGTTAAATAATTCCTCTCAAATTGCAATTCCACAGCTTAGGACCAAGTCTTGTAATGCCTGTGAACAAGCAGACTGTAACCACACATTGCATGGAACTGAAAGCTGGGACTACTGTGAATGCCTGAAGTAATTCACAAAGGAACAAAGGACCATCCAAATACAGATCATGAATATGAAACAAAAGATCTTAAACTGAACCCAATTCTCTAGGCAGACTGGAGAAATGTGATCTGTGGTCTTCTTATTCATTAATAAATATGCAGCTATATTATGAGTGGAGGAGTGGCCTAGTGGAGTGGTGGACTTTGGTCCTGGGGAACTGAGGAACTGAGTTGATTCCTACTTCAGGCACAGGCAGCTCCTTGTGACTCTGGGCAAGGTCACTTAACCCTCCATTGCCCCATGTAAGCAGCATTGAGCCTGTCATAAGTGGGAAGCGCGGGGTACAAATGTAACAAAAAAAAAACAAGCTGAAATCCTCATCTGGGTACTTCGGATACTACAATAACACTACTACAACAGCCTTGTTATAATAAAAGCATGTGTTAATGCTGACAAATCCATCTGGTCCAACAAGAGATGAATACACCTAAATAACTGTAGCCTTTCAAGTGGATCCCTTACAGCTGAAGAAATCTGATCATTGAAGGATAATCCCTATCAACAAAACACCTAAATTTTGCACAACCTCTCTCCCACTTAAAGTGAAGTCCTCAGTAGATGGCAACATGATAAGGGTATTCTGATTTTCTATTTATTCACAGATAATGCAGTCTTCCAGGATTAAACTTCAGTTCTGCTTTCTTAACCATTGCAACACTTCTTTCAGATAATTATTGACCACTGATATCATCTGCAGATAATGACAGGACATTCCAGAGTGCTCTAGTATCTGAAACACTGGGCTTAAATAAGATTAAGAAGTAGAAGTGACTATACTGATCCATGTGGTAAGCTACAGGTCATTGGGACAACATCTGATTCCCAGCCCTTCTAGATTATCTTTATACTGGCATAATGGATGATAAATGCTGCCAAGCTTAAATGCAAATGCAGGCTTTGCTTAGCATTGAATCTAAATCAGCTGATTGATTGTAACAGCATGAAATTAGCATGAAATGTTGCCAAGCTTAAATGCAAATGCAGGCATTTGCTTCGCTTTGAATGTAAACTAGCTGATTGATTGTTACAGCGCCTTAAACACTGATATGAATACCAGTAAAACACTGTTCACCATTTACTGTCTCACCCTACTCTTACACGCAAACACAACCCACGACCCAGACAAAAACAACCCCATAACTCACAAACCATACAGCACTCACACACACATAATGCCCACCCTAAATAACATTCATAACAATCCAACCACAATACACCAAATCTATAAACAACCTAGTAACAACACACCAGACCAAAGACACGAAAACCAACCAATAGGAAAAATCTCCGCATACGAACATCATCAACAAAAAGAGAAAAACAACAACAAATTCAACCACCGAAGAAACAGACAACTAATAAAAATAAACACATCGAACCCCTCCACAGAACCATACCGCTCAATCCAACTAGGATACATCAATGCAAGATCAGCAGTAAGCAACTCAGTAGATATACTAGACTGGATTGCCACAGATAATTTAGACCTTCTATTCATCACAGAAACCTGGTTCCACAGCCCAACAGACCCCTCCATCCTAGAGACATGCCCACCAGAATACAAAATCACCCACTGGACAAGAATGGAAAAGAGGGGAGGAATAGCCATAATTTACAAACCCAACTTGAAATTGCCTCGACAAGAATCAATCATCCAAACCTACTAGGACACAATCCTATTTCTACAGACCACCAGGAAAATGGCAAGACTTCCAAACGCAACTCATGGACTTCATCTCGAACACATGTTCTCTGCCTCAACATCCTTATAATAGGAGACATCAACCTACACCTTGAAGACGACACCTCAACAAGCACACGAGAAATGCAAAGAATTCTTAAAACTATGGGATCTACACACACCTAACACTCAACCAACACACACAAAAGGACACACACTTGCCATCATTACACACAAATTCGACCCAGACTCACTATTCCTACTTACTGACACAAGATGACACCTACCTATGGTCAGACCACCATAAAGCATACGTCTCCCTCTACTGAAGAAAAACACACATAAACGCACTCAACAACCTTGAGCGAACAACATACACCACGAGAAGAAAAATAGACCCCACAACATTCTGGCAACAGATCTACCAGAACGAATGGTCAACAAATGCTGACACCATCCAATTCCTCAAAGAATGGGACGATATATGCACAATAACATTAGACAAAATCGCCCCAATCCAAACCAGAACAGCACACAGGAAGAAATCAAATCCATGGTTCACCGAAGAACTGAAAAAACTTAAAACACAAGTCAGGAAACGAGAACGCGCATGGAACAACAAAGAAAGATGATCAAACACTAAACGCCTGGAAAACTACTTCGGAGGAATACAAATATACCATAAAACAGACCAAAAGACTACATTACAAACAATGTAGGACCAAACTACAAAGACACACACAAACTCTTCTACCTCGTGAATAAATGGTTAGACACCACACCAGTTACAACCAACAGCAAAGACATACCAGGTGGTCGACGACCTTGCGATTACTTCAAGGAGAAATTATACAACTACGACTTAAAAATACCCGCCAGCCCTATTGAATACGCCACACTTCTAGACTGTCTAGACCCAGAAGACGGAATATACCCAGCAGACAGAACCTGGACCGACTTCGAATTATTATCAGAAACCTCATCTCTGAAACACTCAAAAGATTGCCAAATCCAATTGCAAACTAGATATATGCCCAAACAACCTCATGAGATCAGCTCCTCAACAATTCATAATAGACCTAACGAACCACATAAACTTCATGTTACAAAACGGACTTTTCCCAAAGGAAAAAGGAAAAATTCTACTCACCCCAATACCTAAAGATACAAAGAAAAGCGCAAGTGAAATAACCAATTACAGACCAGTGGCATCTATACCACTAATAACCAAAATAACTGAAGGGACAGTAACAAAACAACTCACAAACTATCTAAACAAATTCTCAATACTGCATGATGCCCAATCAGGATTCCAGTCGAATCACAGCACAGAAAACAGTATTATTACCCTAATGACAAAATTTAAACAAATGATTGCAACCTGGCAACAACATACTCCTCCTACAATTTGACATGTCAAGTGCCTTGATATGGTGTACCATGGAATCCTACTACACATACTTGAATATTTTGGCATCGGAGGAAAATGTCCTAAACTGGTTCAAGGGGTTCCTAACCCTGCGCTCATACCAGGTCACATCAAACTCAACCCCTCTCACCACTATTTTCACACCTATTGATGATCCCCTTGGCAAACTTCTATCAAAACCATAACCTCAACCCGTATATATACGCCGACGATGTAACAATATACATCCCTTTCAAACAAGACATTAAAGAGATCCTCATTGAAATCAACCAAAGTCTACACATCATGAACTCCTGGGCAGATGCATTTCGATTGAAACTAAACGCAGAAAAAACTCAATGCCTGATACTCACCTCCCAGTACACACGAGGAATTCACACTGCTATAAACACACCTAAACTAAACCTTCCAGTCTCAGAAACTCTAAAAATCCTTGGAGTAACTATTGACCGCCACTTAACACTTGAAACTCATGCAACAACACAACCAAGAAAATGTTCTACTGCATATGGAAACTGAAAAGAATAAGACCATTCTTCCCGAGATCCGTCTTTCGCAGCCAAGTGCAATCCCTCGTACTCAGCCATCTGGATTACTGCAACTCACTATACGCAGGTTGCAAAGAGCAAATACTGAGGAAACTTCAAACAAGCCCAGAACACAGCAGCCAGACTCATCTTCGGAAAACCAAAATAACGAAAGTGCCAAACCCTTACGAAAGAAGCTACACTGCTCCCACTCGAGGAATTGCATTACTTTTAAAGTATGCACATTAGTCCCAAAATCATTCACGGTGAAGCCCCATCTTACATGTCTGACTTAATAGACTTACCACCTAGAAAACGTTAAAAGATCATCCCGAACTTTCCTCAACCTTCACTTCCCAATTGCAAAGGCATAAAAGTACAAAACGTTACACGGCATCAACCTTTTCTTATATGAGCACGCAATTCTGGAATACACTACCACGCAACCTGAAAACGATCTATGAACTAACCAACTTCCGCAAATCATTGAAAACCCATCTCTTTGATAAATTTACTGAAAGAATCAAAACACATTAAGTCCGCACACACTATTAGTAATGCAATAATACATTCTCTTCTGAATTCCCATCCCCCGTAATTTTTTATCACATTTATACCTCTACTCATAGAAAAAGTTATACCGAATTGTTCTTCTACTACTGTTCAGTTGCCCTATTAGTTCCCGTTGTTTCTTTTCCATTGTTCCATTGTTCTTCTCCATTGTTCTATTCCCTTAACGACACTTTAACTTGTTTTCGCATAACCACTCACAATGTAATCCATAACCGAGTTGTAACAAACTGTATTTTCACCATTCACAATGTTATTGTAAGCCACACTGAACCCGCAAATAGGTGGGAAAATGTGGGATACAAATGCAATAAATAAATAAATAAAAATAACCAAGAATACACCATCACAATTAATCCTAATTTTGCTAGCCTTTAAATAACAAGAAAAGACTATGTAAAATATACCATTTTGTTTACCCTTTTCATTAATATATAAAGAACAACTGTGTTAAATGCCACAGTTAGACCCAATAAAACAAATAGATTTGCATTCCCTATCCAAACTTAAACCTAATATCGTTTAGCAATGGACCAACACCATCTGTCCTGTGGCCATTCCAAAAACTGGATTGCCTAGGACTAATGCCAGTGTTTCCAAGAACTCCAATAAATAGTTTGATTTATCCAGAGATATTGATAACTTCTTTAATAAACTAAACAAATGCAGTTTAAAAAAAAATAAAAACTGAAATGTGAATCACTTCTCATGCTGTCTTTTGATATCTGGATTATTCTCTCTATATTTACTGAGGAAGCAGGACCTGAGAAACAACTGGTTCTTATATCAGCTCTTTCTGCTCCAGAACTGGATTTGTAATATTTTCACTAGAAAAAGTCTTGAGGCAAACTCTGGTTCTTTTAAGCAGGTCCTTTTTCTGTTTGAAACCCAATATCAGACATGGGAAGGGGTCTCATTTACATATTTTTGATCCAAAGAGCAGGGAAACACGGACTTCTTGTGCATCCAGTCTTAGAACTTCTGTTATATGATACCGTCAAAAGAGATCGTCCAAGATCAGCCTTCATCAGGTCAAACATCTTGAGGCAGAGAAGTTATTCTTTTTTTTACAGTAGAAGTGGTACCAGTCTCAACATTTTCTGCTATTTATCGCAATTATTTCAAGATACGTAGATGTCTGGAAGAATTAAACAAATATAAAATCTAAAGTCATTTGGAGGGGAGAGGGGCAGCATAGGCTACTGTTAAGATGTTATTTTACCACTAACTCTTGCTGTTTTAGTACAGGTCCCATTTTATGCATTGATACCTAGTTGTTAATAACTAAGGTTAACTCATCTTAACAGTAGCCTAAATTAACTCCTCCCCTATTTATTGCTTGTTAGGTATTATATTGCTGTTAACCACATCAGTGTGGTTTACGGTCTAAAAAGGAAGGGATATTTAGCAGTGAACTAGAATGCTAATCCTTCAAGAGGGAGTTTCAACTGCTTCTCCATTGTAATGCTGTGGAAGATTTTTGTCTGAAGGTATCATGAAATCAAGAACAGCATAGCACAGGGTGCTACTACTGGAAATCTCATAAGAGCAGGCATTTCATGTTCTGCCACTACAGAGGGATAACATATACCCAAATGTTTGAAACTGGTGAAGAGAATTAACAAACCAGGAACTTACAGAGGCAAACCAAAATTCCCATTCATGATCATTTTAGGATCCCAGTGGGCCATAGTATACAGTTAAAAGCTTTCAATGTTCAGTTCATATATAATAATATCCTTAGATGATCTCTGGTTCTTTAAGAATGATTCTAAGTGTTCCTTAGAGATGTACATTGGTATGGTCCAGTTAGGTGAGGCACACAGCTCCACAGAGGACATGGTATGATTTATGCACCAGGTCTTCCATTGCTGGGGAACTGCAGAGGCAGCTTTCACAACCTTTGAAGGAGAAAGAATCCAAGTCATTGTGCAACAATCACAAAAAGTGGCTGGATTTAAGCCCATGATTGCAAGGTTCCAAAAGGAGCCATAGCCATGACTGACCAAAAATTGCTGTTTCAGTGACTGGGCTGAGTTGGAAGTAGATTTAACACAGAGGCAATAAAAGTCCTCAGACAGTTACAAATGAATGTTTATAGAGCTATAGCATACCAGAGGCCAGTTTTAGTTGAGCTGGAAGCCCAGAAGAAGAAGAGGGAAACTGCCTTTGTTAAAACAAAACTGACATTGGTGAATCGTAGCCTGAGTTTCCAGTTCTTTAGGATATACTGCCATTAGGTGGTTTTCCAGCTATAAGAAACCAATGCCTCAGTTTCTTTTCACCACATTTAGAAGAGTTTTCTTCTAGCCTACATTATCTCCACACTACCTTTAACAGAAGACTCCTTTCTTCTCTTTTTATTTCTTCTAGTGTTATTTTTAGTTGAAAATCCATTTATCCCCTTACTTGATGGTTTGCACAAAACTGTGGAAAGAAAAGCAGATTTGGTCCACTGGTGATGGTCTTGTTTATATGAGGTCTCATTTATGTCTTGATTTACTTAAGCTTATCGTCTGCTACCCAGTCAAGCTGGTGAAAGCTTCTTTTGACCCACTTAGTTCTTAATGACCTAGACAGTAGTATTTTTGTTGGTGGTCAGTGTATGAAGCATTTTCTCATAGACACAATAGGAAAACCTTTAGTACATCAGCAACAGGTCACTCTAAATGTTACAGAGGTTCTGCATACAGTTTCTAAGTTCTCCATTTTGGACTAGATTCTATATATCATGCCTAAAAACATTGGCGCCGAAACAAAAATATGCCTAGGCGAATTCTATAAAGTACACTTAAATTTCCATGCAATTTATAGAATATGCCAAGCGCCCATCCACATGACTAAATTTACTCATGGGCAGTTATGCCAAGTAAAAACTTGGTGTAAATGCTGACACTAAATTAGGCGCAGACCGGTTGTACTCTATAACAGCTCGTATAGATTTTAGAATCCTCCACGACCTGCCCATTCCACGCCCATGGCCATGCCCCCTTTTCAGCTATGCGACTTAGGATTTATACACATCATGTTACAGAATACATTTACACAGTTGTGCATGTTAAATTCTAATGCCAATTAGTCAGTATTTGCTTGTTAATTGGCAATTATCGCTCTGGCTTGTTAATGAATTAAGTTGTGCATACAAATCCAGAATACGACCGGATTTGCACATGCAATTTAAGTCACCCTGCCACCAGAGCAGATGTTAGGATGATGAGTAAGCTGGTAAGCTTCTCCTTTTTTTTTTTTTTTTCTCTGGAGACCTAGGTGAGAATGATTACCAGGATGCTTATTTTAACAGCACCTGCTTTCATAATGAAACTTACCAGAGCATAAATTAGAAGTTGTATATCTGCACTTGGCATCAAATACTGTTGTCTAGAGATTGGCCTACGCCTAGAATTTATGTTTGCCTTTACAGCACTTCGGAGGTTGTTCTCTAGATTCTCCTATTGCCCATTTTCATTGATGTGTTTTTCTCTTGTTGACAAAAATGTAAATCCCCAAATTCTCTGTTACATTTTTTTGCTTGTATCATATTAATACACCCCTTCAGACATTTCTCTTCCATGTTAGAAACATGAGAAGACAATTGTTTTACTTACAATAACTGTTCTCCAATGAAAGAGTATTTCAGTGCATTCATACAATTCACCCTTTCTCTTAGATGCTGTCCATTACCTTTCTTTAAAAAAGAAATAAAAAACCCAAAGCAGTAGATTTCCACTAACTGTAACAACCTAATGGCACCAAAAGTAAAGAAAAGTTCTGGAGCTTGAGAGAAGTGCCATGGGACAGGATATGTAACTCATTGTGTTGATGTCCTGAGAAAAGCACAAGCAAGTAACTCATCTGTCTGGAGCTAGAGATACACAATCCATCCTGTAACTAGGCCTGGAGACGGCAAGTAAAGATACAGTGTCCCAGTCAAAGTACAGTTGAACTGTAATGTTAGATTCTATCATTAGTTAAGTGACCCTAAAGCTCCCTAATTGAGGTGAATTAAAATGCAAGTCTTATAAAGTATTGCAATTTGATTTTCAAGTGTATTAGCAGAAGAGAAGATGAGAGACTAGCCTGGGAACAAGAAATAAGAGAAAGTAATAAAATTGTAGGCTGCAAGGAGAGATTGCAGAAGGCTATAACATTTGGAAAATATGAATCAGTTAGGTTGCCAGGAAAAGAGAGCTGCTTAAGTTTGCTAAGTTTTGAGAACTTAGAGGTTGAGATGTAAGGACAGGAGAGTAGGAATGTCAGTGAAAGATATCTTCTAATGGTCCATTTTTGGCCAGTGTAACATAGCAACAGGGCTGTGGCTTCTTCCTCAGCTACTAACCTTGTAAGTTGCATTCCAGAGGTATTTTATATAGTTTTATGAAAAAGGAGAAAAAATAAATTGTTGAAATAGAGGTATCATTCATGCCGGACAAAAAGCACAAAGTGTCTTGAGAGAAACTGAGAAATGAGTCTTTGCAAAATTCTCTTGGACAAACCTTTGTAATCACCATACTTTCTTTCTGCAGCTTGTAACTGTATCCTGCTTTGCAACTAAGAAAAAATATTGACTGCTTTATGGCTGGACATGCAATTTTTATCTAGCCAATCACATTTGTAATTCTTTGCATTTTTGGCAGTTGATTGTACTTGTGGATGTTTGGTGGCTAAGTTACATTAGAGGCTGCCTGGCCTTTTTGAGTGACTGTCTTCAAATTGATTTGTTGTACATGTGCCTGTGTATTTTATGGTAACTGTTGCAACTGATTGAATGTTTCATAGTAGCTGTGTATATTTGACTGTGTAGTTTGTGGCATCAGATAACACTACTGGTCGCTGATCATGGTTAGCTTTTGCCACAGTTGTGCCTGACCACATTTATGTGCTACTGGTCATCTTTGATGCTTTGTGTATAGTAGTGGTTCTCAACCCAGTCCTTGGGACACACCCAGCCAGTCTGGTTTTCAGGATATTCACAATGAATATTCATGAAATAGATTTGCATACAATAGAGGCAGTGCATGCAAATTGATCTCTTTCATATTTGTTGTGGAAATCTTGGAAACCTGACTGGATAGATGTGTCCCAAGGACTGGATTGAGATCCCCTGATGTATAGTAATCTGTGGCTCTTTCATATCTGACTGGTCACATTAGTTACATTATGTTCAATTTTTTTCTGCATTTCCGTGGCTAAACATGGCTGGGTTTTGTGATTCTTTTATATGGCTCTTATTCATGCGTTCAACAGGCATGTATTTCTGCTTGTCTGACCTTGTCACATTATTAATAAGCCTTGCTTTTGCTGTATGGTAGTAGTATGTGTGTGGTTGAATAATGCCTATTCTTAGTAATGTGTAACTTCACAGATAATGGCATCACAGGCCTGAGTGCATCCTGGCCATGGCAGAACAGCATTCAATATTTAAGAATTCAGATGAGTACAATTCTGTGAAATTTAATCCAAAAATGGCATCAGACCAAAGGAGGGCTTTGTAAAAGATCTTCAGGCCTGTGATAATAGGCATGAGTGAAAGTGCTCGGCCATAAGTGAGACAAACTCCTACTAGGTGAAACTTTGCAGCCTATTGACCTTTTTGTATCTGTGATGAGTCCTGTAAATTTTGTTGTTGCAGAATCTGTGGATTTCTTCGGTTTATTTTAGACAACTGAATTTTTTGCAGACTCAATTCTTTGTGACTTGTGAATAAATACCTTTCTTTTTTTGTAGGACCTAGGTGTGGCGAAGGTGGGCCACATGAAGAGGATTTTACATGGGATCAAGGAGCTGAGTCGCAATCCTCTTGCCAGCGAGGCTTAGTTTCTGCTTTCACCGCATGCATCTATAAATCCCCTTAGACTCTGCAACTATGCATGGTGCACTTTTTGCCAGATGCAGCAGACACATTTGGAACCACTAACAGGTCAACTTGAGAGTTGGACTATGATGATACTGCAGTTTATCACATAAGGTTTTGTGATTTGCAGCTTTTAAGAGTGAATTCTTCAGTTAGGAAGGGCTTTATTTCTTTCTCACTTTGAGATTGTGGGATTTCAGCAGACCACAACATAGGCTTCTTTTCCTATAGAAGTCATCCTAGTTGTCCATATTACAATGAGTAACCAGTCGTAGACCTTTAAAGAGAACATTGTTCCAGTATATGTGTAGTATGGCGGTGAAGGCAATCAGAACTTTTATGCCATTAACAAAATGTTTGTTTTCTGTCTCTTTGATTTGTGATAATGCCAACGGCTCAGAGCTTGCAGGTATTTTGTAGGCCTGTGTCCTCTGGGATCAGGAATATCGCAACTGGCAAATGCGCCCCCAAGTGCTCCCATTGTTTTCCTACCCTGCTCACTTTTGTGACATCAACAAGGGAAGCCAATGAACAGGGCATATTTTTTGTGCCCTGGCTTCACTTGCACCCTGTGCAACTGCACTTGCCCTGTCTGGGATACCTCATCCACAATCTATGGGTACTGTAAAAATTCTTGCCAGTCACAGAGGACCTCCTTTATGCAAATAAACAAGTCACCGATTTTCATTTGCAAATGCATTATGCCTTACAATTCTGGTCAAAGAAAGTTGCACCCAGCCTATAATATCAGCACAATTAAACAGCCAATCATTTCCTAAGTATGTGACACAAACCAGCCAGTTGAAGAAGATAAGAATATTCAATCAAGAAAGAGAAGAAACTAAAATTACCAAAGTGATTTTTATTTTTTGTTCACCATTTAACCCTTTCTTCTCTGATGGTGGAGACTGTGGTACTTATCTGTTTCTATACCTCAGCCCCTTTCCCTGAGGTGCCTTTCAGACTGACACTGTACAGATAGAAATGTTCCATAACAAATGTAAACAAAGACAGAATCATTCAGTAACTTCTCTATTGACAGCCTTCCTGTGTGCTGTTGTCTTCAACTCCCTGAGTGGTTCAGCAAACTCAGAAAACTGGCAGCTAGCCTTAGAAGTCAATCAGTCATTTCCAAGCAGTGACTGATGCTTTCAGACTTTGTTTGAATTACTGGACATGATACAATGATTGATTTTACAAGTAAAAAGTTTCATAATACCATGAGTTATAGGTGTAGAGAAAAAAGATATTCTTACTTATTCTTTGTGCACAATATGTCAACTTTGCTCTAGTATCAATAGGTTTTAAACTTTGGTTTCTGAGTTTCACAATCACTCTAACGCTTGGAGTGGGGCCAAAAGATTGATAGGAAAATGCCACTGTGAAACTTTATGACCAAGATTTAAGTCCTGTCTCTACGAATTCTGTGCCTTTGAACAAGATGCCACACTTCCCCTTGTGGTCTGCAGTTGAGGTGACCTCAAAAACTTTAATCTGTCAATGCCTTTACCCAGTTGAAATCGGCACCCGTTAATGATATGATCATTAAGATCATAAAAGCTGTTCAGGGGCCTGCTTGGGTATGAAATGATACATGAAAATTGAAGTCAAATTGTCTATTACCTGTGATCTCCTATTAGTAATTGGTATTATTTAAGAAATAATATCCATGATAGATGATGTTCTTCAGTCAGATAACATTATATATAGTAAAGTTTGCTTACTATTTAACGGAAACAAAGGACTTTAGACTTGTAAAACTTTGTGGTAAAAAAAATGCAAAGATTTTTCAAAACAGTTGAAACAAACTGAGGGCTCCTTTTAGAAAGCTGCACTACCAATTAGCGGCATGTGGAATGAAGAAGCCCATTCTATTCCCAAGGGTTTCTTCACATTCAGCATGCCCTAATCAATGGTGATGCAGATTTGTAAAAGAAGCCCTGTGAAAGCCATTGAATTGGTTAAGTAGGGCCAGTGATAGGGGAGGGGATTCTTTTCTTTGTTTTTCAGACTATGGTGTGAACGATTACAGACAATAGTTGCCAATGTTCTGTCTGTCAGTGGAGTAAAGCACTGTTAATATTTATTATGGACATTATAAATTCAGTCACTCGGGCGCCTAAATTATGGCGCTTTATGAGTGAAGTGGAATGCCAGTTTCCTATACAGGACATTATATCTCGTTCTCGCTTTTTTAAATGAATTGGAATGCCAGTTCCTTTACTGGGCATTATAGCTAGATGCTGCTTGTTTCAGCCCTCCCCCCTGATGCCTGCCAGTGTAAACCTTTAGCACTCGTTGATCTCTTAGCAGTAACCCAAGCCTCAGAGACACATTCTTGGGTCTTCATTTCAAATTTACAGGTTCTCAAACATGAACTGTGTCTGAATGGATTTGTATATTCAGTGGTTTGAAAAGAGCTGTGCAGAACACCCTGAAGAATCGCATGTGGCTCCCAAGTTACAGATTAAGGATTGGATTATCAACCTTTTGGACATTTTTTAAAAACATTTCTGGTTAAGATGATGCATCTTTATAAACTGAACTATGCTTTTCAGCACGTTTCTTGGGCTGCCATCATAACACTGTGGAGCAGGATTAGCAGCGGAGGAGTGGGATAGTGCAATAGAACAACAGAAGAGCTCCATTTCTTACCAAAACATTCTCAAATTTTGTAATTTTTATAGCTTTGCCAAGAAAGAAGAGAGAAGTATCTCTTTTTCATCGTAGCCTATCATAACTCTGTCAGAGGATTGCACCTTTCTCTACTCCACATTAAAGGTGCTGAAACAGGTGTTTTTAGGGTAAAAGAGCAGCTGGACAAATAGCATCAACTTGTGCTTCATCAAACATCTAAAGCTGGGACACAACAAACTTTAGAGATTCTATGTTAATTTTTTTAAATGGAAAAGCCAATTTTATGAAGGGAACACACCCTGTTAAGTACAATTGTATGCAAACGTTTAGGCACCATTTATCAAATTGTATGTTTCAATGAATTCCTAAATGAACAAAAGCTGAAACTACCTCTGCATGGTACAATTACTATTTTTTGTTGTTTATTTTTTTTACAGATTCAAAATTTGGAAACAATATGGCAGGTGCAAAGGTCTGAACACCGTTTCAGTCAGCACTCTGTAACAACACCTTTTGCAGAAATAATAACTTCCAAATGTTTCCTGAAGCAGACTAAGACTGTTTCTGTTCTTCTCCCCCTACCCAAATGTTTCATCGTTTTTTCCAAACGTGTTATGCGATGTTGCTGCTGAATAGTTCAAACTCTCATCCAAAGCGCTTTGGAGGTCTTTTATGAAGCGACGGTAAGCCCAATGCGGGCTTACTGCTCACTAATCCGGAACTACTGCAGCAGCCCAATGGTAGTTCCCACCCCCAGCGCGTGCTGCTTCCAGCGCTACAAAAAAAAAAATATTTTTTTAGCGCTGGTGTTTACCTGGCGGTAATCAGGCAGTGCCGCGTGCTGCCCAGTTACCACCGGGTTAGTGCTGGAGCCCTTAAGTGCTCCCCTTCCCAAAAAAAAAATGGCCGCGCAACAAGTGGTTCACGCCGCACAGCCATTTTTTAAAAAAGAAACCAGCCTTTTACCCACTGCAGTAAAAGGGGGCCTCAGTGTACATCAGTGTAGGCCCCTTTTTACCACAGCCATGTAAAAGGACCTCTTTGTGGCAAAAGAAATATTCAGGTTTATCAGGGTTTGTGATGAGGTCATAGAAAGGTTTCTTTTTGGCAACTCTTCCATGTGTAAGTAATACTGTACAATGGAGAACTACTACAGCAGATTATTTACCGTGATCTTTAGGTTTTGGTTTGTAGAACTGACTTAGCCGTGTTTTGCCAGGGAGAGGGGTTTGTCAAGGAGATAACTGGATCATCAGGTTTCAAAACTAAGACTAAAATATATATTACAAATTTTGAGCAACTTCAAGAAAAACTCGAAAAAGTTTTTCATCACAGCTGAGCGATGTTTCAGAAAGAACAGCAGCTTCAATTAACCAAAAGAAAACCCCTCCACATGCAGTGCAGAGCCTTGAAAGACAGCTTTTCATAGAGAAAACAGGTGCCAAAGAGCCACCATTAAAACAGATCCACATATCACATGTTTGTAACAATCATAATATTTGTGAACAAACCCATAGGATTAAAAAAAACAAACAGAACTGCTCTTGAAAACAAGTAAATCATTGAAAAGAGAATATCTGCAACCATTTCTGTTCTTTTAAAAATGCTTTATATTTAAGAAAAAACAGTTTGTAAGTGCTATCACCAATTAGCATTGATTAAAAAAAACTTTTTTTGTTAAGGGTCGCTTGATGAAGTGGCTCAGTATTTATATCAAATGTTTTAGTCTGGTTTAAGAGCCTGATGACCCTCTTCTCTTCTGGACAAAGCCCTTGCCTGGGCATATCAGAGGCAACTTTTCTGAATCTGCACTGGCTTATTTAAGAAGTGAGGACTTCTTGCATATGAACAACATTTTTTGCTGGCACATATTGATTAGAGATTTGTAGAACCTTATATGGGACTCATTGCTATAAAGCTATGACTGTGCCTTTTCCCCCTCTTTATATGTAAGCCAGTTCTTGGTGAATAATAATTCTCTCTGGGGGGGGGGTCTTTTACAAAGCGTCTGTAAGCCCAACGTGGGCTTACCTAACGCTAAATCGAGACTACTGCCAACTCAACGCAGCCGCCGGTGGTAGTTCCGCCCCGAAGATGCACCATTTGCAAGGGAAAAAGAAAACCCCCGGAAATGGCTTGTGTGGCAGTAACCAGGTGGTAGTCGGGCATTGCCATGTGCTGCCTGGTTACTGTGGGAGCCCTTACTGCCACTTCAGTGGGTGGCGATAAGGGCTCCCTGCCACATGGCCACACAGTAAGAGTTCTTTTACCGCATGGCCATGTTTGTCTGGGGGCTTTTTACCCGCCGTGGGGAAAAACGACCCCCGCCGCTAGCGCAGGGCCCTTTTTCCTGCAGCTTGGTAAAAGGACCCCTCGGTGTTATTAATAAGTACTGAGTCAACAGTAAATGAAAAATGATGTTCTCAGCTTCTGTTCACTTAAGAATTCTTGAAACACACAGTTTGGCCAGGATTGCCTAAACTTATACACACAATTTTATGGCCGCATTAGCTGATGAAGCTTGTAGCACTAACTGATGTTGGCTGATAGGGAATGATCTTTTCTTTTGTACCTATAGAAGGAGCAGCTTGATGATAGCTGAGAGCCTGATATAGAAGATCTTTAGAGAGGAATTCCTTCAGCCTATGGGAAACCATCTTGCTGAATGAGGTTCCCCTTTTGCTGCATGATATGCTTTGTGCTGTCTGTTTGGGCAGAGTGGTTGTTCATTTCATTGGTCATAGAGGGATCATGTGTGTGGTCAGAATTTCAAACCGTCTGCCCTGTGTTACCTAGTGCCTGTATCGCTCTTACTACCTGAATCATGTTAAATCTTTACTTTTCAGTATATGTATATCTGATTTGAAGAAGTAACTGTTTACACTTGATATTTTGTTTCTTAGAAAATATTTGTACTGTAAAAGAAAAGAATAATAATTGTATTCTGTTGTTTTTTTTCTGTTTTCATGGCTTGATGGCTACTGTTTCTTAAGGGGGACTCAACCATCACTTTTTTTGTCCCCGATGCCTCAGTAGTGCCAAAATTCAAGGGTCACATCTTGTTCCCTTTATAGCTTTGGGAAAAGAGCAATGTACATTACAAGACATGTTCATTCATCCTGTTTGTATTTATTATTTTAATTTATACCATGATTCACATATCAGACCAGTTTTGTACAATATGTTGTGTACATAAGCATGATTGTTGTAAATATATATTTTTTTTCATGTATATAAAGTAAACCAGTAAAAAAAAAAACAGCTTTCCAAGCCCTATTTAAAAGGTTTTTATGTGTTTCTTGGTTGCTGTGATTGCCATATAGACAATGTAATTCTTGTTATCATTCTGGAAAGAAGAAATGTGTATTGTACTAATTATAGACATGAGGGAAAAATAAGTAATATCTTCTCCTGTTCTGTCCTACTTGGAGAGGTTGATTATGTTCTAGGTAAGGGAGATATAAGAGAGTGAGAGGTGGTTTATGCCCTTGTGAAGTAAAAGTATGGTAAATCATCTCCAGTTTGAAAAGATGAGAAAAGTAGATTAGCTAGATGAGAGGAAGGTGTATTGTGCCCTTGTTACAGCACAGGGTGTGATTCATTTAGTATAATTGATAGAGAAGCGAGGAATGGCTTTGTGAGATCATACAGGATCAATCCTCTAACTGAACAGGTGGGAAACTAGCTTTTAATAGCATCTCTGTTCACCTCTAATAACCTTCACTTTTCATATGTAGAAATAAGGGTCAGAAAAAGAGTTGTAAGTGATATCTTTTTGTTGGATATCTGTGACTAGCTATGCAGAGTTATCTTTCCTAATGAAGACAATTACAGAAGGGAAGATCACTCAGGATATCTAGTTATAGATATCTTAGCCCAGTAAAAATGTATCAGTTACAGCTTATTTATAGGCCCTTATTTCTACATATCCTAGTAAATTAACATGATAACTACAATACGTCTCCAATTTTATTGAAATTTGTGCAACAGATAGAGTACTCAGTGACTCTAACAATTTTCTTATATCTTTGATTTCCCCACATGTTTGGAACACCTGGACAGTCCTCATTCCACTGCACTTCTCTTGATATTTTCAGCAGAAGTAGCATCATATGACTGGCTGCTCTCACACACACTCTCTCTCTCTCTCTCTCTCACACACACACACACATGGTCCTCCCAGGGCATTCTACATTTCTCTCTGGAATAAAGAACGAGAAATATAGGGACCCTTTTACTAAAGCTTATTAAGCAGTTAATGTGTGAATTAGTGTGCAGTGTTACTTCACGAGTGTGGTAACTTTTACTGTGATGACAGCGTGCATGCTATATTAAGAGGCAGGAACTGTGCAGATTAATGTGGAGAATGAGCATGGACTGCACCATTGTAGTTAGTGGGAGGCTGTGATCATGCACCGTCACAGAAGGCATTAAATGTATCCGTGCTAATAGCAAACAGTGAACCATGGTAAAGAACATTTCAGCACAGAGGACGTGCTGAGCACACCCCCAGTTAAGACCACATAGCTTTTTCACATACCACACATTAGTAGTTGCTGTTAAAGTGCATAAGTGCAAAAACTTACTACACTTTAGTAGAAGGGCCCCCTTAGTATTTTAAACTATTGCAGGATTCAGACCTTCCTGGCTTTGCTGAATCCACAGAACTTGAAGTCTGGACCTATGTGGTTGTCCAAACAATTATAGTTAAGCTACCCTTCTGGAGTGCAGCAAATACCATGTAGGCGGTGGGCAAGCAAGCTTTTTTTGCTATAGGTATACTGGTCCAGTCATGAATAGCAATTTTCTAGACCACAGTGCTGCTGATCTGAAAGATTTTCTCTGTTTCCTTCCTTGAAAAAGAATGTTGAATGATGAGAAGGCAGGGTATAGGACTTTTTTTTTTTTTTACCCAAGGTTCTGTTTTTCTACTTTATTTTAGAAAATCCTTGCTTGGCATCATCTTTTCCAGGAGTCTTGCACCCAACTATAGGGCTGGCAGCAGTATCATCTAAGTCCAACTATTTACTTTGGTGTCAGTTTTCAAAGGTATTTATCCAGATTGTCCCCCTCACAACAGCTGAAAATAAATGTGGACTTTCAACAGCATGTTTACTTTTTGCTGGATTAAAAAGAGATGTTCCCAAGGATATGTTTAGCTTGAGGTAGAAAAATAGTAGGCACTTGATTTTTCAAATGTATGTAGGCTGTTTTACCCTCAATCAGTAGCCCATAGAAATAATAAGTGCAAAGTACATAGGTGCTTGTTATATACATACCTAGTAAGTAATTTTCAAAGAGTGTCTATTTGAAACATAGATTCTCTGAGGACAAGCAGGCTGCTTGTTCTCACGAATGGGTGACGTCCACGGCAGACCCGATGATCGGAAAATCTTCCTAGCAACAAAAGTTTGTTAGAGCACTGCACATGCGCGGCCATCCGCTTCCCACCCGTCGCGCAAGAGTCCTGTCAGTTTTTTCTCTTTCCACGGTAGGGAGCGGTTGTTTTTGCCGTCTCTATCTGTGCCCTGAGAAAGAGCCTTCGTTTTTGATCGCAAGTTTTCGCGCTTTTTTCTTTGTTTTATTCCTTTCTTCTCCTGTTTAAAAAAAAACAAAAAGAAGTTCCCCTACGTTTTTAGAGTTGGGCCCTCTTTAAGTTTTCTTTCGCTGCCGTCGCAGCCCCTTTTGGGCTGTGCGTTCGCGTTTTTCCTTTTTGTGCCCTTTTTTTCTTGGCACCATCGAGAATTTTGACTTCGCCGCCGCTATTTTTCCGTCCATGACATTGAGGATTCCCAGCGGCTTCAAGAAGTGTGGTCAGTGCAGCTGGGCAATCTCAGGTACCAATCCCCATTCGTGGTGTATCCAGTGCCTTGGGCCCGACCATCGCCCAGACGTGTTTAAGTTGTGTCTCAGCCTTAAAAAGCAGACACAGGCATCAAGAAAGGCTCAGCGGGAACATCTGCTTGGAGCTTTGCCCGGCACTTCGGCGGCGGTGTCGACATCGGCACTGGAGATGGCATCGACATCGGGAGAGCAGGTAATACCTGTCCGACCACCGCACGCCAGGAGCAGTGAGCCGTCTAGTGGGTCTCCACCTGTCTCGAAGGCTC
Organism: Microcaecilia unicolor; assembly: GCF_901765095.1. Classification (NCBI taxonomy): domain Eukaryota; kingdom Metazoa; phylum Chordata; class Amphibia; order Gymnophiona; family Siphonopidae; genus Microcaecilia; species Microcaecilia unicolor. The sequence goes on from NC_044040.1 coordinate 146,304,615, forward strand.
CTGCTGTGCAGGCCCATCGGGACCGACCACTTTCGGACCCAACCCCGAGGAGGCGTGTAGATTCCACGTCCTCCTCGTCGGTACCGAGGAGTACCGATGCCGTGCATCGAGTGAAGGCTAAGAAGCATCGGCATCGATCTTCCACGCACGGTACCGAGATCTCCGGGACGTTGAGGAGTTAGGCACCCGAGAAGCATCGACGCCGGGAGGACTGCTCACCCTCCATCCAAGAGGTGTCAGTGTGTCGGTCTTCGGACAGTCCGGTACCGCCTCCCTGCTCTGCACAGGTTCTGCCTCTGGCTTCTACACCAGCCCCACAGCCTTTCCTGGCAGACACTCTGGACATGCACCTCCGAGCCATTCTTCCAGGTCTCCTGGAGGGACTGATGCGTCAGTCTGTTTGGGTACTGGGGGTGCTTGCGCCTTCGGTACCGTTGATGGAAGCGGCAGCTGGCTCTGTGCCTGTGATGTGGTCTCTGACGCTGATACCGCTTGGGGCATCGGCCTCGGCTGCCACCCAGGTCGACTCCCCGTCGACATCGCTGGAGGGAGCTTCATCGCCTCCGGTGCGGGAGTCAATTTCTCAATGTCGTCATCGAGGACGTGGTTCCTTGGAGTCGAGACGGGCCCGGTTTCGGACTGCAGTTTGTGAACTCTTGTCCGACACCGAGGAGAATGCTTCGTGGGGAGAAGAGGAGGATCCGAGGTATTTCTCTTCTGAGGAGTCTTGTGGTCTTCCTTCTGATCCCACTCCTTTGCCTGAAAGAAAGCTTTCTCCTCCTGAGAGTCTTTCTTTCTCCTCCTTTGTGCGGGAAATGTCTGTGGCTATTCCCTTCCCAGTGATATCTGAGGATGAGCCCAGGGCCGAGATGTTCGAAGTCCTTGACTATCCTTCGCCACCTAAGGAGTCGTCCACTGTTCCTCTGCATAATGTCCTTAAGCAGACATTGCTGAAGAACTGGACGAAACCACTCTCTAATCCCACCATCCCCAAGAAGGTTGAGTCCCAGTACCGAATCCATGGAGAACCTGAGTTGATGAAGTCGCAGTTACCTCACGACTCTATGGTTGTGGATTCGGCTCTCAAGAGAGCCAAGAGTTCTAGAGATTTGCCTCGGCGCCCCCGGGACGAGAATCTAGAACTCTGGACTCTTTTGGGAGGAAGGCCTATCAGTCCTCTATGCTCGTGTCCAAAATTCAGTCCTACCAGCTCTACACGAGCATCCACTTCTGGAACAATGTCAAGCAACTGGCGGACTTGGTCGATCAGCTCCCTTTGGAGCAGGCCAGGCCTTTTCAGGAGGTGGTCAGGCAGCTGAAGGCGTGTCGTAAATTCCTGTCCAGGGGTGCTTATGACTCTTTTGATGTTGCATCCAGATCCGCTGCTCAAGGTATAGTGATGTGCAGACTCTCATGGCTGCATGCCTGTGACCTGGACAATAGAGTCCAGCAGCGGCTAGCGGATGTTCCTTGCCGGGGGGATAATATTTTTGGCGAGAAAGTCAAGCAGGTAGTCGAACAGCTCAACCAGCAGGAACCGCCCTCGACAATCTCTCCCACCAGGCGCCTTCAGCATCTACCTCATCAGGTAGACATTTTTCCGGGGAAGGCGGAATGCTCCCTATGCTTACAATAACCGTAGGTACAAACCACCTTCTCGACAGTCTTCTCAGGCTCAACCCCAGCGCGCTCGTTCTTGTCAACAGCGTTCGCCCAGATAGGCCCCTGCGGCTCCCCCAGCAAAAGCAAGGGATGGGCTTTTGACTGGCTCCAGTTGATCATAGCCACTATCAAAGTGTCTGTGCCGGACAATCTGCCGGTCAGAGGGAGGTTAAAATTTTTTCATCAAAGGTGGGTTCTTCAAATAGTCCGGCTAGGATACTCCCTCAATTTGACCTCCACACCTCCAAATTGCCCACCGGAAGCTCAGTCCTTCAACTTCCACCACAGGCAGGTACTTGCAGAGGAACTCTCCACCCTTCTCAGCACCAGTGTGGTCGAGCCCGTTCCACCAGGACAAGAAGGGCTGGGATTCTATTCCAGGTACTTCCTTATGCAAAAGAAAGCAGGGGGGATGCGTCCCATCCTAGACCTAAGGGGCCTGAACAAATACCTGGTCCGAGAAAAGTTCAGGATACTTTCCCTGGGCACCCTTCTTCCCATGATTCAGAAAAACGACTGGCTGTGCTCTCTGGACTTAAAGGATGCTTATACACACATCCCGATACTGCCAGCTCACAGGCAGTATCTTCGATTTCGTCTGGGAACGCAGCACTTTCAGTATTGTGTGCTGCCCTTTGGTCTCGCGTCTGCGCCCAGGGTGTTTACCAAATGCCTGGCGGTAGTTGCAGCGTCGCTACGCAGACTGGAAGTGCTTGTGTTCCCTTATCTCGACGATTGGCTGGTGAAGAACACTTCGGAGGCAGGAGCTCTGCAGTCCATGCAGATGACTATTCAGCTCCTGGAGCTACTGGGGTTTGTCATAAATTACCCAAAGTCCCATCTTCTTCCAGTTCAGAAACTAGAATTCATAGGAGCTCTGCTGGATTCACAGACCGCTCATGCCTATCTTCCAGAGGCGAGGGCAGACAACCTTCTGGCTCTTGTTTCCTTGGCCAGAGCGTCTCGGCAGATCACAGCTCGGCAGATGTTGAGACTTCTAGGCCATATGGCCTCCACAGTCCATGTGACTCTCATGGCCCGTCTTCACATGCGATCAGCTCAATGGACCCTAGCTTCCCAGTGGTTTCAGGCCACAGGGGATCTAGAGGATGCAATCCAGCTACCCACCGATTTTCGCCATTCCCTTCAGTGGTGGACAATTCGATCCAATTTGACTTTGGGACGTCCCTTCCAAATTCCTCAGCCGCAAAAAGTGCTGACCGGATGCATCTCTCCTGGGGTGTGGAGCCCATGTATACGGGCTTCGCACTCAAGCTTGGTCCCTCCAGGAATCAGGTCTTCAGATCAATCTCCTGGAGTTGTGAGCGATCTGGAACGCTCTAAAGGCTTTCAGTCATCGGCTGTCAAATCAAATTATTCAAATTCAGACAGACAATCAGGTTGCCATGTACTGTGTCAACAAGCAGGGGGCACCGGATCTCGCCTCCTGTGTTGGGAAGCCGTCCAGATGTGGCTTTGGGCTCGCCATCATGGCATGCTTCTCCAAACCACGTATCTGGCAGGTGTAAACAACAGTCTGGCCGACAGGTTGAGCAGGATAATGCAACCTCACGAGTGGTTGCTCAACTCGGGCGTCGTATGCAAGATCTTCCGAGAGTACACCCCCTCGGTGGATCTTTTTGCCACTCAGATCAATCACAAGGTCCCTCAGTTCTGTTCCAGGCTTCAGGCCCATGACAGACTAGCGTCAGATGCCTTTCTCCTGCATTGGGCGACAACCCTTCTGTATGCATATCCTCCCATACCTCTGGTGGGGAAGACTTTGCTGAAACTCAAGCAAGACCGTGGAACCATGATTTTGATTGCTCCCTTCTGGCCGCGTCAGATTTGGTTCCCTCTTCTTCTGGAGTTGTCCTCCGAAGAACCATGGAGATTGGAGTGTTTTCCACCTCTCATTACTCAGAACGAGGGAGCGCTTCTGCATCCCAACCTCCAGTCTCAGGCTCTCATGGCCTGGATGTTGAGGACGTAGAGTTCGCTTCCTTGGGTCTTTCTGAGGGTGTCTCCCGAGTCTTGCTTGCTTCCTAGAAAGATTCTACAAAGAGGTGAAAGTAAGTGTGCATGTATTACCTTTGTAATTACCCTTATCTATGCCATCTGCTACCCCTATCTTTCTTGTCTTATATTGTACTTCCTTTTTCCTCCAATTCTGATACTGCTTACCCCATTCCTTCCCCCCCCCCCCCCCCCCCCCCCCCATTTCTTTCTCCTTTCTCTCCTTCTATTATATTAGATTTGTTATCCACTCAGATATTTCATATGATGTGCGGGATATTAAGCACTTGATAAACTTGGAAGTAAGTCCATTCTGGCTGATATGTGGGAGAATGGATAAAAACATTTTTTGCTTAGTTTCTGACCTTACTGCCTTTTACCCCTGAAATATTGGTGATCCTAAGTCTGATAGACATTACGATGGGATGTACTTCCTAGATTACAGATAGGCACTTAAGTCCACTTATACTCAAAAATAAGTTTTCCTTCTGCCATTGCAGAGCTGTTTAACATCATGGTACAGGGCTTCCTCTCTGCTTTGGAAGTGTGAGGAGGCACAACGTGTTAGTGGATTCTTGAAAGGATCAAGGTGAAACAGGCATACTTGTACTAGTAAAAGTCAGAGGCAGGTATATTGTTAAATTTTGATGGAAAATTCCTTGCATTATAAGTACATAACAGCGTAGCCAGGAATTTGACAGGGGGTGGCCACTGTTGGAAACAGGATACTGGGCTAGATGGATCTTCAGTCTTTCCCAGTTCAACAATGTTTATGTACCAGTGGCGAATCCAATCAAGGTGGGTATGTTGCATCCCCTGTCAGTCCCTCTCTTCTCCCGCCGCATCTTCCTTCCCTTCCTAGCCCTCCCCCTGCTCCAGCTCCCCCACCGTACCTTAAAATCACTTCCAGTGTTTGCCCTGGCAGCAGTAATTAACGGTGACAAAGTTTGTCCCCGCCCTGTCCCCGTGGGTTCTGTCTCCGTCCCCACCCCATCCCCGCAGGTTCTGTCCCCGCCCCCATTCCCGTGGGCTCTGTCCTCATCTGCAGAAGCCTCAAACACTTATGATTTTATATTTAAATCTTTTTATTAAAATATAAAAAGGAACAATATGCTGTGCAACTGTTGTGTATAAATTACAAATAGAGAACAATAATAACAATGATCAGCTATAATAACCCTCCTTCCCACCACCACCCTCTACTCTTCCAACCCCAACAATAGGTGATTTCTACTACACCAAGGAATCATAATTCACACTGTTAAAATGTCCAGGGGTATAAAATACAACCCGTTCTATATGCCCTAAAGGGGAAAAATATGCCTTATAAAGCACTGTTATGTTTTTTTAATCTGTGGATAAATAAGAAATCATCAACAATCTCAGGATTCAATCTAGCTCTTCTGTCTTCCACAGTCCTTCCTGGAATAGAAGTTGTCTTCTTAGAAGATGTGCTGGTAACAGGATGTACAGGATCTCCCATGCAAATTTTGCATTGTGGCCAGTATATTTGCTTGTTTTTCCAAAAAAATCAAAATATTTTTGTAGGCATCACTTAAACATAAATAACAGTCCAGTTCATTAACAGGCTTCAAAGTAGAAAATGACACGGGGACACAGTTTATCCCCGTCCCCGTGGGATCTGTCCCTGTCCCTGTCCCCACCCCATCCCCGTGGGATCTGTCCCTGTCCCCATCCCCATGGTTACCGCGGTTCCCCGTCCCTGTGTCATTCTCTAGCGGCAATGACACTCATAGGCTGCCTCCCCAGGGCTTTCTCTCTAAATCATCTTTCTCTAAAGAAAACAGGAAGTTGTGTTAGAAGGGGTGGGATGATTCAGAGTGAAAGCTTCATGCAGGCCGCTTATGAGTGCCTCTGGTGCTGGCATTGCCCAGGCAAAGATTGGAAATTATTTTAAGGCATAAGTGGAGGGAGGGAATTGCAGATCTTTGTGGGGCCGGAAAGGGAGAAATGAGGTGGGACGGACTGACAGGCTGCGTATGCAACACATGCACCTTGATTGGATATGCCGCTGGAACATAAATGTTGTACTGGAACAGACTGAATGTCCATCTAGCCTAGTATCCTGTTTCCAACAGTGACCAATCCAGGTCACAAGTACCTGGCAAGATCCCAAAAGAATAAATAGATTCCATGCTGTTTATCTTAGGTATTTGTGACCTGGATTGGCCACTGTTGGAAACAGGATGCTGGGCTTGATGGACCTTTGGTCCGTCCTAGTATGGCACTACTCATGTACTTATGACTAAGCAGTGGATTTTCCCCAAATCTACCTTAATAATGGTTTATGGACTTTTCTTTCAGGAACTTGTCAAAACCTTTTTGTAAGCTCTGCTACGCTAATAGTTTTTACCACATTCTCTGGCAACAAATTCCAGAGCTTAATTACACATCAACTGAATAAATATTGTCTGCTATTTGTTTTAAATATACCAATTGGTTACTTCATTTTATGCCCCCCTAGTCCTTGTACCTTTTGAAAGAGTAAACAAGCAATTCATGACTACCCATTCCATTCATTATTTTATAGCAGGGGCGTAGCCACGGGTGGGCCCAGGCCCACCCATTTCCACCCAAGGCCCATCCAAAAATCCATCCCTCACCCCTGCCGTGAAGCGTCTAGGTTAAATTAAGAGTGCCGGCTGGCAGCGATTCACAGAGAACCACTCCGGAGCCTTTCTTCTGCAATTATCCGCCCTCTTAAACAGGAAGTTGCGTCAGAGAGAGCGGATCGCAGCAGAGGGAAGCTCCCCGAGCAGGCCTCTGTGAATCACTGCCGGCCGGTGTCCTTAATTTAAACTAGAAGCAGCGCAGCAAGAGTGAGGGAAGAAAAAGAACCGAGTAATGGTAATCCACGGGGCAGGCTGGAAGTTAGTGGCTGCACCTGCAGGGTGGGAGAGGGGTGGGCTGGGAGACGGTGGCTGCACCTGCGGGGGGGGGGGGGGAGGGCGGCTAGAGGCCAAAGGGAAGGGAGAGAGGTTCTGGACCTACAAAAGTGGGGGTTGGCTGGAGAATAGAGAGAGAGGTTCTGGACCTGCAAGGGGGGTGGGTGGCTAGTGGCAAGGGAAAGAGGTGCTGGACGTGGGGGTGGGGGCGGAAGGCAAGGGAGAAAGTTGCTGGACCTGCAAGGGGGGAGGACGATGGAGGGAAGGAAGAGAGGTGCTGGATCTGTAAGGGGAGGGCAGGCTGGAAGGAAGGGAGAGAGGTGCTGGACCTGTGGGGGGGGGGGGGCTGGAGGGAAGGGCTGCAGGTGATGCTCGAGGGAAGGGAGAGAGGTGCTGTACCAGGGGGAGAGATTAGAGGGAAGGGAGAGAGATGCCAGATCAAGGGGATGAAGGAAGAGTGGAGACAAATGTTTAACCCACAGTGGGAGAAAAAGCCAAAAGCTGGAAAAGAGAAGGACAGAAGCTGGATAGGTGGGATCCAAGAGGAGAGAGAGACATTGGTGTGGGTGAAGGAGAAAGGGGAGATACAGAAACAGACGTGAGATGCTGTATGGGGATGGCATATGAACTCAGGAGCAATGCCTGACAGAGAGGTGATGAATATGGGAATAGAGAGGCCATGCTGGACACTGGGAGGGAGGGGTATATGGACACAGGGGAGAGATACTAGTCATAGGGGAGAATAAAAACTCAGAAGGGAAATACCGAACATGGGAGGGCATAGGGACACAAGGGATAATGCTGGACACCGGGGTAGAAGATAGAAGAGTGATGATGGAAGCAGAAATTTGAACATAGTGGAGGTACTAGACAAGGAAATATAGGGACACAGAGATGGGAGATGGATGGTGGACATGGAGAGAGAAGAAATGACAAATAGAGAAGAGACCCTGGTGTGTGAATTAAGAGAAGACAGAGGACAACAGAAACCAGAGACTAGGACCAAGCTGATTTGAAAATAAAATAGCCAGACAACAAAAGGTAGAAAAATAATTTTATTTTCTATTTTGTGATTAGAATATGTCAGATTTGGAATGCACATCTTGCCAGAGCTGGTGTTAGACATGGCTGGAGCCCAGTCCATAAATTTGGGAGGGAGCACCAAAGCCCATCACCATGCTGCACTGCCTTCATCTTCCATCATGCTTGTGGCTCTCTCTGGCCAGGGGACCAAGAGCAATTGCTCTAGTTGCACTCCTCTAACACCATCCCTGGCACGTACTATCTTTATATTTTGAACAGGAGGAAATGCATTTCTTTCTGTTTCTGTGGCATTGTATTATATGCAATGTCTGGCTTCTTGGGGTTTTGGTTATATTTATGTTTATAATTTGTAGTCAATTATTCTATATTTGGCATTTTTGTTCCGTGTGTGTGACCAAGGTATTCTCCGAGGACAAGCAGGCTGCTTGTTCTCACTGATGGGTGATGTCCACGGCAGTCCCTCCAATTGGAACTTCTCTAGCAAAGGTCTTTGCTAGTCCTCGCGCGCCGATGTGCACCACGCATGCGCGGCCGTCTTCCCGCCCGAACCGGCTCGTGTTCGTCAGTCTTCTTTTGTCCGCGCTCGGTACGGTCGTGTTTTGCGCCGTTCGTGCCCCTTAAGTTGACCCTCACGCGTCTTTTTGACTTTTCGCTAAAAAAAAAAAAAAAAGGGATTCCGGAGAAGGGCCTTTTGGTCTTTTTCCCTTTCCCCTATTTCTAGTTTTTGGCCCCGTTAAGTTTTCTTTCGTTTTTGGGGTAGGCCCCTTTGAGGCCTCGGGTCGAGTTTTTTTCTCCCCATCTTTTTGGTGGCTTACCGCAATTACGAGTTTTGATTTCGCTGGGGTGATTTTTCCGCCCATGTCATCGAAGTCTCCCAGCGGCTTCAAGAAGTGCACCCAGTGCGCCCGGGTAATCTCGCTCACTGATAGGCATGCGTCGTGTCTTCAGTGTCTGGGGGCTGGGCACCGCCCGCAGGCCTGCAGTCTTTGCGCCCTTTTACAGAAAAGGACTCAGGTAGCGAGATTGGCCCAGTGGAATGTTTTGTTCTCGGGCTCTTCGTCGGCATCGGCACCGGGAGTATCGAGTGCGTCGACGTCGACAGCGTCAACACCTCCGCCCTGGGCCGCGACGGTATCGATTGCATCGAGGCATCGACCCTCTGCATCGTCGGGGCCGAGGCATCGGAAGGCTGCGTCGGTGGTACCGGGACCTCCGCTTCTGCTGATGTCGTCGGACGGTGGTGCTTCGTCTGGAGTGCAGGTGAGGGCTGTCCATTCCCCTGCTGGTGGCGGTGAGCCTTCGGGTGGGTCTCCCCCTACCCTGAGGGCTCCTGCGGTACAGCCCCCCCCCCCCCCCCGAGACCGACCTTCTTCGGCCTCGGCCCCGAGGAAGCGACGGTTGGATTCTACGTCCTCCTCGTCGGTACCGGGAAGCTCCGGTGACATGCTTCGTTTGAAAAAGTCAAAGAAGCATCGACACCGGTCTCCTTCCCGCCTCGGTACCGAGAGCTCTGGGTCGCCGAGGGAGTCGGCACCCAGTAGGCAACGGCACCGGGAGGACTGCTCACCCTCTGTTCAGGAGGTGTCGATGCACTCCACCTTGGACAGCCCGGAACAGCCTCCACGCTCGGAACAGACTCTGACTTCGACTCCTGCATCGGCTTCCATGTCTTTCTCCACAGCCGCCCTGCACGAGAGTCTCCGGGCCGTTCTCCCAGAGATCCTAGGAGAGCTGTTGCGCCCTTCCCCTCCGGTGCTTGCGCCTCCGGTACCGTCGAGTGAGGCGCCGGCTGGCCCCTTGCCCAGGGTGAGGTCTCCGACATCGGTGCCGCTTGCGGTACCGACTGCGGTCGCCTCCCAGGAAGGCTCCCCGACGACGTCGGCGGAGGGAGCTTCGCCGGTGCGGGCGAGGAAGTCTACCTCTCGACGCTCCCACCGTGGCCGTGGTTCCACGGAGTCGAGCCGGGCACGGCTTCAGACACAGGTTCGTGAACTTGTGTCTGATACCGATGGTGAGGCCTCGTGGGAGGAGGAGGAGGACATCAGATATTTCTCTGACGAGGATTCTGATGGCCTTCCTTCTGATCCCACTCCCTCCCCTGAAAGGCAGCTTTCTCCTCCCGAGAGTCTGTCTTTTGCGGCCTTTGTCCGGGAGATGTCTACGGCCATCCCCTTCCCGGTGGTTGTGGAGGACGAGCCCAGGGCTGAAATGTTTGAGCTCCTGGACTATCCTTCTCCACCTAAGGAAGCGTCCACAGTACCCATGCATCATGTCCTAAAAAAGACATTGCTGGCGAACTGGACCAAGCCTCTAAGTAATCCCCACATTCCCAAGAAGATCGAGTCCCAGTACCGGATCCATGGGGACCCAGAGCTGATGCGCACTCAGTTGCTTCACGACTCTGGAGTTGTGGATTTGGCCCTAAAGAAGGCTAAGAGTTCTAGGGAGCATGCTTCGGCGCCCCTGGGCAAAGACTCTAGAACCTTAGACTCTTTTGGGAGGAAGGCCTACCATTCCTCTATGCTCGTGGCCAAAATTCAGTCTTACCAGCTCTACACGAGCATACACATGCGGAACAATGTGCGGCAGTTGGCGGGCTTGGTGGACAAGCTCCCTCCTGAGCAAGCCAAGCCATTTCAGGAGGTGGTCAGGCAGCTGAAGGCGTGCAGAAAATTCCTGGCCAGAGGGGTGTATGACACCTTTGATGTTGCGTCCAGGGCCGCTGCTCAGGGTGTGGTGATGTGCAGACTCTCATGGCTGCATGCCTCCGACCTGGAGAATAGGATCCAGCAGCGGATTGCGGACTCGCCTTGCCGTGCGGATAATATTTTTGGAGAAAAGGTCGAACAGGTGGTAGAGCAGCTCCACCAGCGGGATACCGCTTTCGACAAGTTCTCCCGCCGGCAGCCTTCAGCTTCTACCTCCACAGGTAGACGTTTTTATGGGGGAAGGAAGACTGTTCCCTACTCTTCTGGCAAGCGTAGGTACAATCCTCCTTCTCGACAGCCTGCGGCCCAGGCTAAGCCCCAGCGCGCGCGCTCTCGTCAGCAGCGTGCGACTCAGCAAGGCCCCTCGGCTCCCCAGCAAAAGCAAGGGACGAGCTTTTGACTGGCTCCAGCAGAGCATAGCCGACATCAAAGTGTCAGTGCCGGGCGATCTGCCGGTCGGGGGGAGGTTGAAAGTTTTTCACCAAAGGTGGCCTCTCATAACCTCCGACCAGTGGGTTCTCCAAATAGTCCGGCAAGGATACACCCTCAATTTGGCGTCCAAACCTCCAAATTGCCCACTGGGAGCTCAATCCTACAGCTTCCAGCACAAGCAGGTACTTGCAGAGGAACTCTCCGCCCTTCTCAGCGCCAATGCGGTCGAGCCCCTGCCATCCGGGCAAGAAGGGCTGGGATTCTATTCCAGGTACTTCCTTGTGGAAAAGAAAACAGGGGGGATGCGTCCCATCCTAGACCTAAGGGCCCTGAACAAATATCTGGTCAAAGAGAAGTTCAGGATGCTTTCCCTGGGCACCCTTCTTCCCATGATTCAGGAAAACGACTGGCTATGCTCTCTGGACTTGAAGGACGCCTACATGCACATTCCAATACTGCCAGCTCACAGACAGTTTCTGCGATTTCAGCTGGGCACACGTCACTTCCAGTACTGTGTGCTACCCTTTGGGCTCGCCTCTGCGCCCAGAGTGTTCACGAAGTGCTTGGCTGTAGTAGCAGCGGCACTTCGCAGGCTGGGGGTACACGTGTTCCCATATCTCGACGATTGGCTAGTGAAGAACACATCCGAGGCAGGAGCTCTACAGTCCATGCAGATGACTATTCGCCTCCTGGAGCTACTGGGGTTTGTGATAAATTATCCAAAGTCCCATCTTCTTCCAGTACAGAGACTCGAATTCATAGGAGCTCTGCTGGATTCTCGGATGGCTCGTGCCTATCTCCCAGAGGCGAGAGCCAACAACTTGTTGTCCCTCGTCTCGTGGGTGCGAGCGTCCCAGCAGATCACAGCTCGGCAGATATTGAGATTGCTGGGCCACATGGCCTCCACAGTTCATGTGACTCCCATGGCCCGCCTTCACATGAGATCTGCTCAATGGACCCTAGCTTCCCAGTGGTTTCAGGCTGCTGGGGATCTAGAAGACGTGATCCACCTGTCCACGAGTTTTCTCAATTCCCTGTATTGGTGGACGATTTGGTCCAATTTGACTCTGGGACGTCCTTTCCAAATTCCTCAGCCACAAAAAGTGCTGACTACGGATGCGTCTCTCCTGGGGTGGGGAGCTCATGTCGATGGGCTTCACACCCAGGGAAGCTGGTCCCTCCAGGAACGCGATCTGCAGATCAATCTCCTGGAGTTACGAGCGGTCTGGAACGCTCTGAAGGCTTTTAGAGATCGGCTGTCCCATCAAATTATCCAAATTCAGACAGACAACCAGGTTGCCATGTATTACATCAACAAGCAGGGGGGCACCGGATCTCGCCCCCTGTGTCAGGAAGCCGTCAGCATGTGGCTTCTGGGCTCACCGTTACGGCATGTGGCTCCAAGCCACATATCTGGCAGGCGTAAACAACAGTCTGGCCGACAGGTTGAGCAGGATTATGCAACCTCTCGAGTGGTCGCTCAACTCCCGAGTAGTGCGCCAGATCTTCCAGGTATGGGGCACCCCCTTGGTAGATCTCTTTGCATCTCGAGCCAACCACAAAGTCCCTCAGTTCTGTTCCAGGCTTCAGGCCCACGGCAGACTGGCATCGGATGCCTTCCTCCTGGACTGGGGGGAGGGTCTGCTGTATGCTTATCCTCCCATTCCTCTGGTGGGGAAGACTTTGTTGAAACTCAAGCAAGACCGAGGCACCATGATTCTGATTGCTCCTTTTTGGCCGCGTCAGATCTGGTTGCCTCTTCTTCTGGAGTTGTCCTCCGAAGAACCATGGAGATTGGAGTGTTTTCCGACCCTCATCACACAGGACGAAGGGGCACTTCTGCATCCCAACCTCCAGTCTCTGGCTCTCACGACCTGGATGTTGAGAGCGTAGACTTTGCCTCTTTGGGTGTGTCAGAGGGTGTCTCCCGCATCTTGCTTGCTTCCAGGAAAGATTCCACTAAGAGGAGTTACTTCTTTCTATGGAGGAGGTTTGCCGTCTGGTGTGACAGCAAGGCCCTAGATCCTCGCTCTTGTCCTACACAGACCCTGCTTGAATACCTTCTGCACTTGTCTGAGTCTGGTCTCAAGACCAACTCAGTAAGGGTTCACCTTAGCGCAATTAGTGCATACCATTACTGTGTGGAAGGTAAGCCGATCTCAGGACAGCCTTTAGTTGTTCGCTTCATGAGAGGTTTGCTTTTGTCAAAGCCCCCCGTCAAACCTCCTACAGTGTCATGGGATCTCAATGTCGTTCTCACCCAGCTGATGAAACCTCCTTTTGAGCCACTGAACTCCTGCCATCTGAAGTACCTGACCTGGAAGGTCATTTTCTTGGTGGCAGTTACTTCAGCTCGTAGAGTCAGTGAGCTTCAGGCCCTGGTAGCCCAGGCCCCTTACACCAAATTTCATCATAACTGAGTAGTCCTCCGCACTCACCCTAAGTTCTTGCCAAAGGTTGTGTCGGAGTTCCATCTGAACCAGTCAATTGTCTTGCCAACATTCTTTCCCCGTCCTCATTCCTGCCCTGCTGAACGTCAGCTGCACACATTGGACTGCAAAAGAGCATTGGCCTTCTATCTGGAGCAGACACAGCCCAACAGACAGTCCGCCCAATTGTTTGTTTCTTTTGATCCCAACAGGAGGGGAGTGGCTGTGGGGAAACGCACCATATCCAATTGGCTAGCAGATTGTATTTCCTTCACTTACGCCCAGGCTGGGCTGGCTCTTCAGGGTCATGTCACGGCTCATAATGTTAGAGCCATGGCAGCGTCGGTGGCCCACTTGAAGTCAGCCACTATTGAAGAGATTTGCAAAGCTGCGACGTGGTCATCTGTCCACACATTCACATCTCATTACTGCCTGCAGCAGGATACCCGACGCGACAGTCGGTTTGGGCAGTCAGTGCTTCAGAATCTGTTCGGGGTTTAGAATCCAACTCCACCCCCCTAGGCCCATGTTTATTTTGTTCCAGGCTACACTCTCAGTTAGTTGGATAAATTGTTAGGTCAATCTCTGTTATGTCTTCGCCGTTGCGAGGCCCAATTGACCATGTTTGTTGTTTTGAGTGAGCCTGGGGGCTAGGGATACCCCATCAGTGAGAACAAGCAGCCTGCTTGTCCTCGGAGAAAGCGAATGCTACATACCTGTAGAAGGTATTCTCCGACGACAGCAGGCTGATTGTTCTCACAAACCCGCCTGCCTCCCCTTTGGAGTTGTGTCTTCCCTTATTTGTCTTGCTACATATGGGACTGACGAACACGAGCCGGTTCAGGCGGGAAGACGGCCGCGCATGCGCGGTGCGCGAGGACTAGCAAAGACCTTTGCTAGAGAAGTTCCGATTGGAGGGGCTGCCGTGGATGTCACCCATCAGTGAGAACAATCAGCCTGCTGTCCTCGGAGAATACCTTCTACAGGTATGTAGCTTTCGCTTTCTGTTAGCATGAATTTTCTATATAGCCCTTTGTAATAATTTTGGTTTATTCAGTTTTTCCAATAGATGTATTGATATTTTAGGGCCCCACTTTAATATGTAGGGCAATGCCTTTTTCATAGATAGGATCCTTGTTTTGGAAGTTAGTGCTGACATCGTAGATTTGCTCTAGGTTCTGCATGACATTTTGTTTTAAAGGATTTTTTATTTACTATATAGTGGCTGTTGAGATTTCGGTGAGTTTTATGGGGAAATGTCCTAACTCTGCTCTGCACCCATTGGGGGTGGGCCGGGGGTTCGTTGGATGCATAATTTATTTGCCTTTAATACTAGACTATACTTTCTGGGATCATTTCTATAGCGTGTATCTGGAGAGATGTGTTGAAAAGTATTTGGTGTTGCTATACAGGCTACGTATGTGTGTTAGGGGACCGAGGCTCAATGGAGGCTGAAGAGTGCAATCTCCCCTAGCCCTCAATGTGGCCTGCAGTCACTGAAGCCTGCACTGCTACCCTCATTGAAGTTATTGGGAGTGGGGTAGAGGTGGAGCATGGGGTGGGGCATCAGGTGGCAAGTTTTTCACTTTCAAAAAGTTGGCAACCCTGGTGCCCACCCATCTGACCTGTTGGCCCACCCAAAAATTGCCTTCTGGCTATGCCACTGTTTTATAGACCTCTATCATATCTCTCCTCGGCTGTCTCTTTTTAGCCTTTCTTCACTTTTTACTTATGGAACAGATCTTCCAACTTTCTCCTCCAGCTTAGCCTCGTAGAAGACTAAAGCCTTGATGGGTCCCAGAGTTGGGTACCCACCTCTCTTTATTCTACATCAGTGGTTCTCAATTCAGTTCTTAGGATACAGTCAGGGTTTCAGGATACCCACCATGAAGAAGTAGGAGGCAAATTTGAATACAATGGAGGTAATACATGCAAATATATCTCATGTATATTTAATGTGTATGTCCTGGAAAATTGACTAGCTGGATATGTCCCAAGGACTTGATGGAGAATCCATTTGTACTGATTCCCCTTGGGCAAAGAGGAAAAAGGAGAATACCCATACCAACTGAACTGAGTAGCAATTGCCAGCCTGATTACACCTGCCACTGGAGGCACAAGGGTGCCCAAGGAAGGAGGGATCTGGTCAAAGAGAAATGGGATCTTGAACCTCTGTCAGGAAGAGTCAAAAGAGTGAAGCTTCTGCCAACAGATTGTTCCTAATGGAGAAAAGGGATCTGCTGGAGGCAGTCAACAGGTGAGTACTATTACATATTCCACTAAATAGCAGGAAATAATACCCCCCCCCCCCCCCCCCCCCCATGGGCTTGTCCTTAATTTGGCCACTACAGAGGAGAATCACGACTGCAGAAGACAGAGTACCAAGGAGAACTGGAGGGAACACATGTAAAGTGAGCACAGAAGTACAATTTACCACCTGGGAGACAAAAAGCACAGAAATACTATTTGCCTGCTAAGATTGTGCTAAACCTTTGTCTTTGGATACTTACCAAATAATCTGAGGAGACGAGAGCTTCTGAGTAGCAGGTAGGAAATTAAGACATTGTCTTAATGAGAAAGGATTAGTTCTTTGTTTTGTCTTTTTTTTAGCTATATGTTCTGAGAAGGTGAATGAATGATTTTGGAGTGGTTAATCGGTGGTTCCCACTGAGCTGTTCACTTACTGGGTGGTTTGGAGCCCAGAGCAGGATTGCCTATTGAGAGGGGACAGATTCCATCATGTTCCTGACCAGTTCAGCCAACTGTCCATCCAGATCTGCCATGGAGGAAGCTGAGACTGATTCAGACACCCATCCCACCGGAATACCTGTGGGATCCAGGGATTGAGCCTAGATGGGCAGGTGAGATGAGAAGCTACTAAAACTCAGCAGAGCTAATCACTACCTCAAGTACCTGGTGTGGGACCTATAGAATTTATGGTATCCATATTACTACTACTAGTAATCATTTCTATAGCACTACTAGATGTATGCAGCACTGTACACATTATATGCAGGTACTTTCTCTCCCTAAAGGGCTCACAATCTAAGTTTTTGTACTTGGGACAATGAAGGGTTATGTGACTTGCCCAAGATCACAAGGACCTGCTGTGGCATTCAAACCCAGGTTGCCAGAATCAAAGCATGCTGCACTAACCATGAGGCCACTCCTTCCACCAGGCATATGTCCCACTCCAGGTGATGAGTGTTGTGGAGGCACAGAGAGAGGCCTTGGTCTGGAAGGAAATTTACAACTGGATGCATCCCTAAACATGTTTTGTATGGGCCTGATGACCCCAGCTATCAGGGTCTCATTCAACAGCAGTGGCACGGCTGGCAGATTAACTGGTCGACGAGAAAGCACTTTGTTGAATTTGTAGACAAGTACCATGCTAAGAAGTTTTACAGTGTCACCTGCACCCTGTTGGTGGGGGAGGGAGAGGCCACGGTAAAACAAAAAATAGACCCAAAGTGGTATGGGTGAAGGCATGGACTGGGGAAACTTGGACTTATGGCCTGGTGCCTGTAACAGTGATGCCAATCATGGTTTCTTTTACAGGAAGGGGGAATGTGAAGGAACTGCACCTATTTGGGAGGAAGTAAAGAACTCTGGTGATTTGAGTTGTTGTGATAGTGTTGAGAGTTAAAAGTGAATCTGTGACAAATGAATTGTATAACTGCAGAATTGTGACATTTGGTTTGTTTTAGGGCTGCACATTAATCACAGTTAATTCTGCAATCAATACATTAAATCATTAATCACGATAAATTGAGATTAAAAAAAAATAATAATCACATTGCAATGTCTCCCATGTCCTCCAAACATCTTTTCTGCTCTCTTCCACTCCCAACCCCAGTTCTCAGTGCAGTCTGACATCTTCCCCCCCCCCCACCCCATCTGCAATTCAATATCACCCCTCCCCCCATGCCAGTCTACCTTAAAGGTGGTCTTCTGCGGGACCTGGGAATGGCAGATTTCCACATATTCTGCCCGGTCCAAAGCTTTCCCTCTGACCTGTCCCACCTAGGCAGAAACAGGAAGTGATATCAGAGGAGGCGGGATGGGCCAGAGGGAAAGCTTCAAAGTAGGCCACAGGCAGCATATGTGCAACACTGCCACTCCCAGGATCAGCAGACCACATTTAAGGTGAAGTGGGGGGGGGGGGGGGGGGGAGAGAAGTGTGGACTGCTGACCCACAAGCAGAACTGGAGGAGTCACCAATGGAAGCTGTGATCGAGGCAGTGAGCTCCAGAAGCCACAAGAAGAGCTTGTTGCTGCTTGCTGCCATAGGGGTGAAGGTGCTGCTCATGGGGATGAAGGGGAGGGAGGAAGAAGAGAGAGATAATGGACCCTAAGAAAGAAAGAAAAAGAGATAATGGACCTGCGGGAAGAGGGGAAGAAGAGAAGATTGAGAAAGGGAGAGATCTTGGATCCGGGGGTGGAAGGAGGGAGATTATCAGTCCTTTAGGGAACGGAAGGGGGATGGGATTTGATATACCGCCTTTCTGTGTTTATAATCAAAATGGTTTACATATTATATACAAGTACTTTATTTTGTACCTGGGGCAATGGAGGGTTAAGTGACTTGCCAAGAGTCACAAGGAGCTGCAGTGGGAAATTGTGTGATTAATCACAATTAAAAAAATGTAATTTAAATGCATCCCTAATTTGTTTGTTTCAGGGTGAAAAGTCTGAAACTGTTGAGTATTATGTTGCTACTGGGGTATTGGGAAATATATTAAGGAAAACCCATTGCTGAATTTCGATTGAAGTTGTGTGTAGCGGTGTTAGCCTCTGAGGATCGAGGAAAAATTATTGATTTCTTCAGAGAGAGGGAAGAAATAATTTTTTTCCTCGACCCTGGGTAGGAAATTCCACTGTTGCAGGACAGAGTTCTGGATATTTCCTGGGGGTCATTAGAATGACATTGATGCTGAAGGGTGGAGAGTACAGGGAGATTTGCCTAGAAGACCCAAAGAGGGCAGACAAAAGTAGAGAGTGGGAACTTACAGGTTCTTTGGTTACATGTCCCCTGCCAAGACTCAATGCACTGAGGGGGAATCCCAAACACAGAGTTGAGGTGGCGATAACAGACTTTACAGATTACCTCTGGTGTGGTGCAGAGGTGCTGGAGTAGAAAGAGCTTGTTTCCCAACCTGGTAGATGAGGACAGCAAGGGTGTGTTACCTAATGGTGCAAGGTCACCTTGGGCGGGGAGGGGAGAGTTGGGGGCAAGCTGTGCCTCCCTCTCTGTGCTGGAGACAGCGAAAGATTGGCAGGACAGACAGCTGTCTGGTCCTAAAAGAGTCTGAATAGGGAATAATTGATTTTGAGGAGGGGGGGTTGTAGACAGTCCATCTGGTCTGGGATGGGGCAGACTCATTATTTTTGGAGCATGTGGAAATTACTTTGTTTGCACTGAAACAAAGTGAAAAAGTAACTTCTTTTTGGATTGTAAACATTGGACATTTTTTTGGAATCACTTGTTTATATCTATTTGACAGTTGTTTTACCTGGTTCAGTGAAAGTTGTTGAAGTTCACTCCTGCATGTATAGATCCTCTTTTCTTTCTGGTGATATAGATCTGAGAAATGGGTAGGAATAACTTTTAGGCCTACCACAGATAACCCCAGCCCTGGCCTGCATCTTGAAGTGAAATAAATTTTGTGTGCCCGGCCCGGTGCATGCTCTGCTGGAAGTGACACTGGTACCTGGGACACAGGGGCTCATTTTCAAAGCACATAGACTTACAAAGTTCCATAGGTTATCACTGGACTCATTTTCAAAACAGAAAAACATCTAAAAAGTAGCATAAAGCAGCATTTGGACGTTTTTCTCACTAAAATGTTCAAGTCAGCATTTTCGACACCTATTTTTAGATGTTTTTCTTTGAAGTCTATCAGAAGTATGTCCAAATCTCAAGGGGGCATATCAGGGGCATGTTCAGGGCAGGACTTGGGCGTTCCTGAGACTTGGATGTTTTTCAGCCATAATGGAAGAAAACAAAACCGTTCAGGACTAAGATGTTTTGAGCTAGTCCTGTTTTTATAACGATTAAGGCACAAAAGGGTGCCCTAAATAACCAGATGACCACTGAAGTGAATCAGAGGTGACCTCCCATTATTCCCCCAGTGGTCACTAACCTCCTCCCACCCCCCAAAAATGTGATGAAAAACATTACTTGCCAGCCTCAGGTTATACTCAGGTCCATTAGAACAGCATGCAGTTCCCTGGAGTAGTCTAGTGGTTGGTGCAGTGCACGGCAGACAGGTGGACCCAGGCTTCTACCTCCCCCTACCTGTTACACTTATGGAGGAAACTGTGAGCCCTCCAAAACTCACCAGAAACCCACTGTACCCACACATAGGTGCCCCCTTCACCCGTACACAATGTACAGTTGGGGGTAGTGGGTTTTGAGTGGGGGTTTAGGTAGCTCAGCAGACACGATAAGGGAGCAATGGTCAGATGTGTACCTGGGAGCATTTTATGAAGTCCACTGCAGTGCCCCCTAGGGTGCCCTATTGCTTTCCTAGGATGTTAGGAGGACCAGTGTACTAAAAATACTGACTCCTCCTACATCCCAGTGGCTTGATTTTGTACGTTTTGTACTTGGATGTTTTTTTTTCCGAAAATGGACCAAAAAAATAAAACATCCAAATCACAAAACCTATTTTCGAAAACAAAAGATAGACATTTTTCTTTTTTGAAAATGACCTTTTTTGCTATTCAGATTTTGGGCATTTTTTGCAAAACGTCCAAAGTCGGACTTAGATGTCATATCGAAAATGCTCTTCCACGCTTTGTAAGTCTAACTGCTTTGAACATATGCCTCACAAACCTGCTCATAAAATTTGTCCTAACTTACAACACTGATCTATTTAAAATAGATTTTGTTCTGTGATATCTGGTTCTCAGGTTACCCTGTTGCAGCAGAGGACTGTCATGTCATGTTAGCCATCTCTTTTTAGAGACCTTTTCTCCTATGTCAGAGAGTAAGTTGCCTCGGTGAATAGTAAATATATTTGCTAGTATTTTAGAATTTTGATTTAAAACTCACACTTCTTTCAGTAGCTGTTCATTCAGGTACACTAGGTATTTCTCTGTCCCCAGAGGGCTTATAATTTAAGTGGCCTTTTTATTAACCTGCATTAAAAGGTGGCCTGCGCTATGATTAGTTCGTGGGTTTCCCTGCACTAAGACCACTTTTAGTGCAGCTGTAAAATAGTCCCATTTCAATTTTTCCTATTAATGGCCAGGCGCTAATTTCCAAATTAGTGCATGGCCATTACTGCGTGAGCCCTATTTAGTATGCAGAAAGGGCTCACATGCTAACCATGCGCTAATCAGTTGCAGCAATGTATCTGCGTTAACCGATTAGCGCTAGGCACGCCTACTCTCCAACTCCAGGCATGTCCCCCCAGCACTAAAAAAAAATACAAAGTATGTTTTCGTGGTGGGGAAGCCTGCACAGATGCCGGAAGTACATTTTGGCACATGGAAAACACACCTAGAGGGTGCTGTTTCACAAAATGTAAGGCTCTCAGTCAGTGGAACAATGCTGCCAGCAGAGGGCACTTATTTCACAGAACAAATTGTTTATTCTCTCTTAACAGCTGGATTGTTTTTCTTACAAATTGAAGTCACCTTTTACAAAGCCGCACTAGTGTATTCGAGTATTGTGGCGTATTGTGTTCAGTTTTGGAGGCCATATCTGGCTAAAGATGTAAAAGACTGGCGGCAGTGCAAAGAAAGCTACGAAAATGGTATGAGATTTGCGTTGCAAACCGTACGAGGAGAGACTTGCCGACCTGAACATTTGTACCTTGGAGGAAAGGAGAAACAGGGGTGACATGATACAGAAGTTCAAATATTTGAAAGGTATTAATCCACATACGAACCTTTTCTGGAGACGGGAAGGTGGTAGAACTAGAGGACATGAATTGAGGTTGAAGGGAGGCAGACTCAGGAGTAATATCAGGAAGTATTTTTTCACGGAGAGGGTGGTGGATATGTGGAATACCTTCCCGTGAGAGGTGGTGGAGATAAAAACGGTAATGGAATTCAAACATGCGTGGGATAAACACAAAGGACTGGTGGTTGGGAGGCGGGGATAGTGCTGGGCAGACTTATACGGTCTGTGCCAGAGCCGGTGGTGTGAGGTGGGGCTGGTGGTTGGGAGGTGGGGATAGTGCTGGGCAGACTTATACGGTCTGTGCCAGAGCTGGTGGTGGGAGGCGGGGCTGGTGGGTGGGAGGCGGGGCTGGTGGGTGGGCAGACTTATACGGTCTGTGCCCTGAAGAGGACAGGTACAAATCAAAGTAGGGTATACACAAAAAGTAGCACATATGAGTTTATCTTGTTGGGCAGACTGGATGGACTGTGCAGGTCTTTTTCTGCCGTCATCTACTATGTTACTATGTTACTGTTTAGAAGGAATGGTTCTGTGGAATCTTAGTGGAGATTGGGTGGCAACGCCGGTAATTGGCAAACAAAACGGGAGCTGGGCAGACTTCTACAGTCTACGCCCTGATCGTGACTGAATAGGTAGGGATGGGCTGGAGTGTAAATTTTAAGGGGCTTCAATGTTAGCTTCAGAACTTAGTACAAGAACAGTACTGGGCAGACTTCTACGGTCGGTCTGTGCCCTGAGAAAGGCAAGGAAAATCAAACTTGGGTATACATATAAAGTATCGCATACCATGTAGACTGGATGGACCGTACAGGTCTTTATCTGCCGTCATTTACTATGTTACTATGTAATAGGTACAGCCTTTTTTAATTGACGTGGATGACAACTAGAATATTGTAATAGGCTATTCCTATCGGTAGACTTACGGTACACCATTGTAAGTAATTGGTTTTGCTCTTTTAATAACATGTAGTCCAAAAGTAATATCTCCTTATCACTGTATGACATAGAGGGGTATTTTCGAAAGGGACGTCCTCATTTCGATTTGGGCGTCCTCGCAAAATGTCCCAATCCAGGGTCGGGGAAACCTGTATTTTCAAAACAAGATGGATGTCCATCTTTCGTTTCGATAATACAGTCAGGGACGTCCAAATCCTGAAATTTGGTCATCCCTAGATTTGGTCGTCCCTAGACTTGGTCGTTTCTGATTTTCGGCGATAATCGAAACCAAGGACGTCCATCTCAGAAATGACTAAATGCAAGCCATTTGGTCATGGGAGGAGCCAGCATTTGTAGTGCACTGGTCCCCCTGACATGCCAGGACACCAACCGGGCACCCTAGGGGGCACTGCAGTGGACTTCATAAAATGCTCCCAGGTACATAGCTCCCTTACCTTGTGTGCTGAGCCCCCCAAAACCCACTACCCACAACTGTACACCACTACCGTAGCCCTTACGGGTGAAGGGGGGCACCTAGATGTGGGTACAGTGGGTTTGTGGTGGGTTTTGGAGGGTTCGCTGTTTCCTCCACAAATGTAACAGGTAGGGGGGGTATGGGCCTCGGTCCACCTGCCTGAAGTGCACTGCACCCACTAAAACTGCTCCAGGGACCTGCATACTGCTGTCATGGACCTGAGTATGACATCTGAGGCTGGCATAGAGGCTGGCAATCAATATTTTGAAAGATATTTTTTGAGGGTGAAAGGGTATTAGTGACCACTGGGGAAGTAAGGGGAGGTCATCCCCGATTCCCTCCGGTGGTCATCTGTTCATTTCGGGCACCTTTTTGTGTCTTGGTCGTAAGAAAAACAAGACCAGGTAAGGTCATCCAAGTATTCGTAAGGGACATCCTTGTTTCTTTCGATTATGGGTCAAGGACGTCCAAGTGTTAGGCACGCCCAAGTCCTGCCTTCGCTATGCCTCTGATACGCCCCCTTTAACTTTGGCTGTCTCTGCAACGGAAAGCAGTTGGGGATGTCCAAAATTGGCTTTCAATTATACCAATTTGGACGACCCTGTGAGAAGGACGCCCATCTTCCGATTTATGTCGAAAGATGGGCATCCTTCTCTTTCGAAAATGAGCCCAATAGTGAAATGTAAATGTTCATCCAGGGTGTTAATCCATGTTGCAAATATCTTTAACCGTTGTTCTGATGAGGTCCATATAAAAAATACATCATCAATGAACCTCACCTAGTTTACGATGTTTGTTTTCCAAATAGAAGGATAAATATGTTGTTGGCTCAAATTCAGCTACAAATAAATTTGCAATACTTGGAGGAGCTGTCTTGCCCATAGCCACCCCTTGTTTCTGCAAAAACAAGATGTTGTCAAAAACAAATTATTTTGTGTAAGAACTAAGTGGTAATGGAGATTAACAGTTGGTTAATAAGTACATAAGTATTGCCACACTGGGACAGACCAAAGGTACATCAAGCCCAGCATCCTGTATCCAACAGTACAGTAGCCAATCTAGGTCACAAATACCTGGTAAGATCCCAAAACAGTACAATACATTTTATGCTGCTCATCCTAGAAATATGCAGTGGATTTTCCCCAACTCCATTTTAATAATGATCTATGGAATTTTCCTTTAGGAAGCCGTCCAAAACTTTTTAAAACCTCGCTAAGCTAACCACCTTTACCACATTCTCTGGCAATGAATTCCAGAGTTTAATTACATATTGAGTGAAGAAAAGTTTTCTCCGATTCATTTTAAATTTACTACTTTTTAGCTTCATTGCATGCCCCCTAGTCCTAGTATTTTTGGAAAGAGTAAACAGACGCTTCACGTCTACCCTTTCCACTCCACTCCACTCATTATTTTATAGACCTTTATCATAGCTCCCTTCAGCCATCTTTTATCCAAGCTGAAAAGCCCTAGCTGCTTTAGCCTTTCCTCATAGGGAAGTCGTCCCATCCCCTTTATCATTTTCGTTGCCCTTCTCTGCACCTTTTCTAATTCCACTATATCTTTTTTTGAGATGCGGTGACCAGAATTGAACACAATATTCAAGGTGTGGTTGCACCATGTAGCGATACAAAGGCATTAATAACATCCTCATTTTTGTTTTCCATTCCTTTCCTAATAATACCTAACATTCTATTTGCTTTCTTAGCCGCCACAGCACACTGAGCAGAAGGTTTCAACGTATCATCAACAACGACACATAGATCCCTTTCTTGGTTGGTGACTCCTAACGTGGAACCTTGTATTACGTAGCTATAATTCGGGTTCCTCTTTCCCACATGCATCACTTTGCACTTGCTCACATTAAATGTCATCTGCCATTTAGACGCCCAGTCTCCCAGTCTCGTAAGGTCCTCTTGTAATTTTTCACAGTCCTCTTGTGATTTAACAACATTGAATAACTTTGTGTCGTCCGCAAATTTAGTTACCTCACTAGTTACGTCCATCTCTAGATCATTTATAAATAGGTTAAAAAGCAGTGGTCCTAGCACAGAGCCCTGGGGAACCCCACTAACTACCCTTCTCCATTGTGAATACTGACCATTTAACCCTACTCTCTGTTTTATATCTTTTAACCAGTTTTTAATCCACAATAGGACACTACCTCTTATCCCATGACTCTCCAATTTCCTCTGGAGTCTTTCATGAGGTACTTTGCCTGTTGAAAATCCAGATACACAATATCAGCTGGCTCGCCTTTATCCACATGTCTGTTCATCCCTTCAAAGAAATGTAATAGATTGGTGAGGCAAGATTTCCCTTCACTAAATCCATGTTGGCTTTGTCTCATTAATCCATGCTTTTGAGTATGCTCTGTAATTTTGTTCTTTATAATAGTCTCCACCATTTTTTCTGGCACCGACGTTAGACTCACCGGTCTATAATTTTCCAGATCTCCTCTAGAACCTTTTTAAAAAATCGGTGTTACATTGGCTACACTCCAATCTTCCGGTACCACGCTCGATTTTAGAGACAAATTACTTATTACTAACAACAGTTCTGCAAGTTCATTTTTCAATTCTATCAGTACTCTGGGATGAATACCATCCAGTCCAGGAGATTTGCTACTCTTCAGTTTGTCAAATTGCCTCATTACATCCTCCAGGTTTATAGAGATTTCATTCAGTTTCTCCAACTCGTCAGCTTTGAATACCATTTCTGGCACCGGTATCTCTCTCAAATCCTCCTCGGTGAAGACCGAAGCAAAGAATTCATTTAATCTCTCCGCTATGGCTTTGTCTTCCCTGATTGCCCCTTTTACCCCTCGATCATCTAGTG
Source organism: Microcaecilia unicolor (assembly GCF_901765095.1). Classification (NCBI taxonomy): domain Eukaryota; kingdom Metazoa; phylum Chordata; class Amphibia; order Gymnophiona; family Siphonopidae; genus Microcaecilia; species Microcaecilia unicolor. The sequence goes on from NC_044040.1 coordinate 146,329,970, forward strand.
GTCCAACTGATTCTTTTGCTGGCTTCCTGCTTTTAATATACCTAAAAAAAAATTTACTATGTGTTTTTGTGTCCAACACAATCTTTTTTTCAAAGTCCCTCTTTGCCTTCCTTATCAGTTCTTTGCATTTGACTTGACATTCCTTATGCTGTTTCTTATTATATTCAGTCTGTTCCTTCTTCCATTTTCTGAAAGATTTTCTTTTAGCTCTAATAACTTCCTTTACCTCACTTTTTAATCATGCCGGCTGCTGTTTGGTCTTCGGTCCTCCTTTTTTAATATACGGAATATATTTGGCCAGGCTTCCAGGATGGTATTTTTCAACCACATCTACGCCTGATATAAATTTTTGACCCTTGCAGCCACTGCTCTAAGTTTTTTTTTCACCGTTCTTCTCATTTTATCATAGTCTCCTTTTTGAAAGTTAAACTCTAACGTATTGGATTTCCTGCTAATATCAAATCTGATCATATTATGTTCACTGTTATCAAGCGGCCCCAGCACAATTACCTCCCACACCAGATCATGCACTCCACTAGGGACTAGGTTTAGAATTTCTCCTTCACTTTCGGCTCCTGCACCAGCTGCTCCATAAATCAGTTCTTGATTTCCGTCAAGGAATTTTAGCTCCCTAGCATGCCCTGATGTTACATTTACCCAGTCATTACCGGGGTAATTTAAATCACCCATTATTATTGTGTTGTCGAGTTTGTTAGTGTCCCTAATTTCCTTTAACATTTCTACATCCGTCTGTTCATCCTGGCAAGATGGACTCCTATCACTATCCTTTTTCCCTTTACACATGGAATTTCAATCCATAGGGATTCCAAGATGTGTTTTGTTTCCTGCAGAATTTTCAATCTATTTGATTCAAGGCCCTCCTTAACATACAATGCTACCCCTCCACCAATTCGATCCACCCTATCACTATGATATAATCTGTACCCCGGTATGACAGTGTCCCACTGGTTATCATCCTTCCACCAGCTCTCAGAGATGCCTATTATATCTAATTATTCATTTAGTGCAATATATTCTAACTCTCCCATCTTATTTCTTAGGCTTCTAGCATTCACATATAGACATTTCATACTATGTTTGTTGTTCCTATTTACATCATGCTCAGTACTTGACAGTATTAATTTGCAATTGTTTGATTTTTATTTAAGGACACCTGATCAACTATGGTCTCTTTTGCAACCTCACTATCGGGATATCCTATCTCAGGGGCTTAGCTACGAGTGGGCCTGGATGGGCCCAGGCCCACCCAGAAGCAGAGTCCTAACACCTCCGTGTCTTCCAATCCTCACCCTCTCCCACCCCCGCCACAGCACTTGCATTTAATGCTGTCGGCACTGCCAGTGGCAGCACGTCACAGACGCAGCATCCTGCTCATGCACCTCACAGTCTCCCACCCCCATGGCAGCATGTTCAATTTGCTATTGGCGGTGCCTGACAGCACCTACAGATGCAGCACTGACTTCCTGCTCCGGGGCCTTCCCTCTGCCGCGCTGATGCAACTTCCTGTTTACGCAGGGCGGGATGCAGCAGAGGGAAGGCCCCGGAGTAGGACATCAGCGCCGTGTCTGTGAATTGCTGTCGGGCAGCTCCAATAGCAAAGCACAAGCGCTGCCACGGGGGTGGGAGACTGTGAGGTGCACGAGCAGGATGCCGCATCTGTGAGTGGCAGTGCCAATAGCGTTAAATGCAAGTGCTGCAGCGGGGATGGGAGAGGGTGAGGAAGACAGTTGGGTGCTGGCCCTGCAAGGGGAGTGGGCTGAAGGGAAGGGAGAGGTGCTGGCCTTGTTGGGGGAGGGGGTAAAAAGATGCTGAGGTGCTGGCCTTGGGAGTGAAGGAGCATGAATGGAAGAGAAAGGTGCTGGACTTGGAGGGGCAGGGGGTTGGAGGGAAGAGAAGGGAGAGTGGTACTGGACTTGTGGGGGGGGGGTTGGAGGGAAGGGGAGAGGTGCTGGATATGCAGGGGGAGATTGGAGGGAAGGAGAGAGGTGCTGGATATGCAGGGGGGTTGGAGGGAGAGGGGAGATGGGATGGATATGCAGAGCATTGAAGTGAAGGGGAGAGGTGCTGGACATATAGGGGGGGCTGGATGAAAGGGAGAGAGGTGCTGAACGTTTAGGGGGCTGGATGAAAGGGAGAGAGGTGTTGGACATGTGGGGAGGGGGGGCTGGAGGAGAGGTGCTGGATATGCAGGGGATGGCTGAAGGGAAAGGAGAGAGATGTGGACCTGCAAGGAGGGCTGGAGCAACGGGAGAAAGGTGCTGGACCTATGGGAGGGGTTAAATGGAAGGGAGAGAGATGCTGGACAAGGGGATAAAGGAAGAGGGGGTGAAATGCTGAACCCACAGTGAGAGAGCCAGATGCATAAGGGAAAGGAAAGAGAGAGGAAGAGAAGCTGGTTGGGGTGGGATCAGAGAGGAGAGGGACACAGTATGGAGGAGGGAGAAAAGGGACATAGGGAGGTGTACAGATACAGAAGGGAGATGATGGGCATTAGGTGGGAGCATGGGGACAGGGTCACAAATGTGAGATGCTGTATGGGGATGGCATATGGGCACAGAGGGGCAATGCCTGACAAGGGGGGAAGGGGATATGGAATAGAGATATAATGCTGGATCCTGGAGAGGGAGGTATATGGACACAGAGGGGGGGGGGGGAGATACCAGACAAGCGGGAGAACAGGAACACAGAAGGGATATGCTGGGCATGGGGTGCATAGGTGCACAGAGGAATGATGAGGGGATATGAACATGGAAGATACTGGACAAGGAAATACAGGAAAACAGAGATGGAAAATGGATGATAGACATGGAGAAAAAAGAAATGTCAAATAAACAGGAGACCCTGGCAAGTGAGTTAAGAGAAGAGGGAAGCAGAAACCAGAGACTGGGACCAATATGATTTGAAAAATAAAATGACCAGAGAACAAAAAGGTACAAAAAATTATTTTATTTTCAATGTTATGAATATAATATGTTGGATTTGGAATGACATCTTGCCAGAGTTGATGTTAAACATGGCTGGGGTCTAGGACAGAAATCTAGGAAAGAACCCGAAAGTCCATTACCAGGCTGCGCCTTCAGCTTCCAACAGGCAGGCTGTCTCTGGCCAAGGAACCAAGCACAATTGCTCTAGCTGCAACCCCTAACACCATCCCTGGCATGTGCCATCTTTATATTTTGCATGGGAGGAAATGCCTTTCTTTCTTGTTCTCTGGTGTTGTACTTCATGCAAGGTCTGGTTTCTTGGGGTTTCTGTTTAGCTTATATTTCTGGAATTTGTGGTCACTTATTCTGTATTTGGCATTTGTGTTCTCTGTGTGTGACTGAGATATTCTGTTAGCATGAAAGTTTCTATGTAGCATTCTGTAGTAATATGGCTTGTTCAGATAAATGTATTTGTATTTTAAGGCCCCACTATAATATTTAAGACACTTCCTTTTCATAGGTAGGATCCTTGTTTTTGGAAGTTAGTGTTGGCCTGGTAGATTTGCTCTAGGTTCTGAGTGACTTTTGTTTTATAAATTTTTTTTAATTAATTTATAATATGTCTGTTATAGAGATTACACCAGAAACCAAAATTTCTTTGTATGATGAGTTTTATGGGGAAATGTCCTTGCTGTACTCTGTATCCATTGTTGGTGGAGGGCCAGGAGGTTCTCTGGATGCAGAATGTGTTTGGCTTCAATACCATATGTGTGTTGGAGGACCATGGCTTAGTGGGGCTGAAGAGTGCAGTCTATTGTACTTCCTTTAGCTCTCAATTGGCCTGCAGCCATTGAAGCCTGCACTTCAACCCTCATTGAAGTTATGGGGAGTGAGGTAGAGGTTGAGCATGGAATGGGGTAGGGACAGAGCATGGGTGCATCAGGTTGCTGTTTTTTCTTTTTCAAAAAAATTGGCAACTCTAGTACCCACCCATCCAACCTGTTGGCCCACCCAAAAATTGCCTTCTGGCTACTCCACTCAGGACAGGAAATCTTGTAAATGTGTAAATACTAAGGAAACCTACTCTAAAGATCCAGTTGGAGAAAAGTGTGGTTCAGAGTTTGTGGTATACAGTCTCAGGTGGATCAGAAGGGTTCTACTGTACATACAGAGTTACACAGAAACTGGCTGCCATTTGCAGACAGTTCAGTAAAGTTGAGTTTGAATTAAATGAAACCTTTGGAATGCAGTTGGTGGAGCTTGAGGTTCCTCACCAGCACAAGTATTCTTCGCTGGAGCATTGGAAGAGCTGAGCCAAAGGTTTAGGGGCCTCTGCCCATATATACCCTTTTACTAATAGTTATAAACGTTAGGGTATAAAGACAGACATATACAGGCAGCATGCATTTCAGGAATCTTCAAAATAGCCCCTCTTTCCTTTGTCTTCATACCCCTTTTATCTCATTTCCGTTCTCCTATCAGATCAATATGCAAAGAAAGGTTCGTAATAGTTTTCAAAGAGATTGGTCGTCTTCATAGCTCAGTGATACTAATTAATGAAGCTGAAATTGTCCTTTGGAGACCCTTCACATGCATGGTGACCCCCACCAGTGGAAAGAATTGTGTCCAATTCAAGCTAGCCCCTTTATTCTGGTACAGGATATCTCTGAGCTCATTCCTGAGGAGGCCAGCATCCCTCCGATGTCAAGACTCAAACAGTTTCATCTTGTACAGTGCAGTGTAGTCTGTCCATAGAATCCCAGAATCTCTGGCATCCAGATTCTATCTTCTTTGGTTCAGCTAGTGTGCCTTTCCATAGGAAGACAGCTGCCGTAGTTCCTACATTATGTAGTAGATGATGGCAGAAAAAGGCTATCATATTGGGTCCCATCCATCCTGCTGAGCTATTCTAGGTGCAGGCCACAGTGTATGACCACCTGCTAGTGTGGCCTTCTATCACTAGGAGGACTGTGTTTGTGGTTTTATGATAATTCGTGGGGCAGCAGCAGTAGTGGCAGTGTGTTGGGATGACGGCATAGCAGATACTGTACTTCCTTCAGCAATGTTACTGCACTGCCGCATTCCAGTTACAAAATTCTCCATGCAACTAGGCAGCAGGTGAAGCACTTAAATGCCACCTTTCCTACTGGTATGGAGCCACTTCTGATAACATCCATGAGATTTCACAGCTCATACTGAAACACTTACCTCATAGAAGCCGTAAAGGAGTCACTTAAATGCTTTCTCCTGCTGACCAGCCACATAATAAAGGAGTATAAGAAGGGCTTGGAGGCACCATGGCAACATTGCTAGAGGTCAGTGCAGTGGCTGCCACAATCATAGGCATTGCTATAGGGTGGAGGTGGAATAAGGGGGGGTTGGTTTGTTTTATTTTAAATAAAGAAAACATGACAAACAAAAATAAATAATGCATAGCCCAATTGGATCATTATTTTCATAGAACCAAGATTTTATAAAATCTCCATTGCTTTCTATGAGAAGTTAGAACTGCTAGGATGCTGACCCCTACTTCAGTCCAAAAGTCCCTCTTCTCCCAGTCTCCCACACTTTTCCAGCACTTTGCAACTGAGCAATGAAGGCCGACAAAAGAGGGAAAATGAGCTGAACAGCTAAGGACAAATAGCAACAAAAGGTGCTTTCAAAGCCACCCCCCCCCCCATATAATGAACCCCCATTACTTTCACTCACCCCACACTCCATCCATAATCCAACCCAAAACCACATACCCACGGCCACACATACACACTTAGGTCTCTTAAAGAAATGAAACATGCCCTCCATTGTTTCTTCACAACAATGAAGTATTTATCCTTAATTAAAGATAGCTGCTTGTATTTCATTTATTAAAAACTTATATACCACCATCTTGGTTAAAAAGCTATTCCTAGCAGTTCACAATATACACAAATTAAAAGAATGATCTTCTAACATAGACATCTTAACTTCTTCAACTCCCCATACATTTCTATAGAACCTAAGCATAAATTTACAGTCCAAAGGTTTACTTTGATTTACCATCGCCGTCCCCCCCCCCCCTCAATTTTTCTTTGAACATTAAAACAGAATTTTTAAATCCTACATCATGATTATACAGCCAAAGAAATATTTGGGACCATCTTCTTTCAGGAGCTAAAAACAGCTGCCATCTTCTTCAGATATTTCATGCACACAAGTAGCAGAATGTTAGTAAGAATGTTAATTTTTGTACTACACAACTATCTGAACAGTACTAAAGAAATAATCTAAGTATTCCTGTCACTGCTTCATGACTCTCACCCTCTGTTAACATTGGAAAGGGCAATGTCCCCCATTTTAATTCTGTTTCTTATCTTCAGAAATGTTCGTGAGCTATCCTCCCCCCACCCCCGCAAAAAAAGAAAAATATCTACAAATTTCCTATTGTCGACAAACTTGAGTTCATTCTGTCTCCTCAAGGAGCAGGTGAAGCCGTTCTTCCTGCATAGGTGGTTTCTCACAGTGTCCCTTGAGTTTACTAGCTGAATTTTGGTTTTGAGTTTGGAATGTGTTTACCAAATGGAGGGAGGAGGGAGACATATGTTAGAGCAAAGGCTGTAAGTAAATATTTGAAGTTATGGATTAACCAGAATCCTCACAGACTCGAATGGTGGAAGGCACGAGCACTGAATTTCAACTCACTGTATCTGTAAGTTATTCAAAACATATTATCACCTTTAAATTCTAGTTATTGTGAACAAAGCCTGAAGTGTGTGTGAGGGAGAGTGAGAAAGAAGAGTTTACAGTTATCAAGGCTATTTGTGGCTGTGTCATAATTGTATTCTGTTGCTATTGGTTCTGATACAAGGGTAATGAATCAGTATTCCAGACAGCAAATGCCTCATCTAAAAAAAGAGAACCATAAGATCCAGCCAGTGGAGGACCCATTCATCTCCCCATAACCTCCCAAATCCTCCATATTTAAAATACGAGTACTGCAACATTGATGCATTTGCCCACTTTATCTGAGAATGGAGGTCTTTCACTCTTCTTTCTTTTTAACTTTCATAGGTGTAACATCTGAAAAATGTGGCAGCTTATTATGTTGCTAATGTATGTGGCCACCAGTGGACACAGCACTTCAGGTAAATTCCAGTTTGTATGCTATTATTGAGAAGAGGCAATTCATGAACAGCTAACAAAGACCCCACAAGGTACTACATAATATAAAAGCAGGGCTTAATTTGTGCAGAAACGAGGTACAATGGCATTCTGGCACTTTTTTGTAACTGGAAGTGAAGTCACCACCCCATTTTCCCTGCTCACTCCACGGTCCAATTTTTCTCCCTCCTGTCCCCTCCACAGCCAGCAACCCGGCATCTTTCCTTGCCTCTTAACACCCCAGATATATCTTTTAAAAAGTGGTTTTCATTGCTGACAGCCAGCACTGAACAACAATTCATTCAGACATGCTGTTCATGCCAACTTCAGTACCTTCTCTCTGACACACTTCCTGTTTTTGCAGAGGCTAGAAGTATCAGAGAGAAGGCTCTGTAGTGGACACGAGCTGCGCATCTGAATCACTGCTCACTACCAGCTGCCTCCAGCAGCAAAGACCACTTTTAAAAGGTACACAGGGAAGGGCTGAGAGGCAACAGGAGATTCCAGATTGCCTGCTTGTGGGGGGAGGAAAATACTGGTCCATGGAGGGGGGGGGGGGGGGAATGCTAGACTATAGGAAGGAAAGAAAAATGCTGGGGGGAGAAAAATTGTTGGTCCATGGATTAGAAGGAGGAAGGAGAAGAAAAGAATTGCTGGTCTATAGATAGGAGGAAAGGAAACAAAAATGCTGGTCCTTGGAGGAGGAGGGGGAAGAAAAAAAATGCTGGTCTATAGAGGGGGTGGGAGGAGAAATGCTGGACTATTTGGGGGAGGGCGAGGGAAGGAGAAATACTGGACTGGTGGGGGGGGGATAAAGAAATGCTAGACCAGTTGGGGGGGGGAGAAAAAAATGCTAGGCCATTAAATTAGGCTTATATCCTGCTAACACCTATTCAGTTCTTAGAGGTTTACAAATATCTTTTAGGGTTGTAGAGATCAGAACATTCCTCTGAGAATTGCAATGGATTGCTTTGGGTTTCAGTGGGATTCTAATATACTTCTTAAATAAAAGAGTTTAAATCATTTTTCGAAACACGAGGTATGATTGTGAAGGGGAGAACGTTCCGGCGATGTCTTTCCAGCAAGAGATTTGTCGAAGAGCGCTAGTCTCTTCTTACTCTTGGATGAGGAAAAGGTGAAAAAGTTGACAATTTATTTTCTCCTGGTTCTTGCAGAGGTTGTGAAGCAGAAGTGAGCTAGTAGGTAGCTGGGGACCAGTCCTTGTAGTGTTTTGAAAAGAAATCATGCCAATTTGAAGGATACTCTTGCCTCTATGGGTAGCCAATGTAATTTGATATAGAAAAGGGGAGATGCTGTCAAATTTTAATAGACCGAAAATTAGTCTGATTGCTGTGTTTTGAATAGGTTGTAGTCTTTTCAGTAAGGTATTTGTGCAACCCAAGTATGTTGAGTTACAGTAGTCAAAGGATAGTAATAGTGCATGCATTAATCGTTCAGAGTGGTTGGTTTCAAAGAATTTCCGAGTGGTGTGGAGGTTTCTCATGAGGAAGAAACACTTTTTGTTTAAGGCCTTAACTTGTGCCTCCATGGAAAGTACGCTATCAATTTGAATGACTAGGAGTTTGATTGTTGTGGAAAGGGTAAAGTCGACTTGGTTAATGGTAATCATCTTGGGGATTTGTTCTGGTTTTGAGTTGAAACATAAGAATTTGATTTTATCTGTATTGAGCTTTAGCTTGTGGTCGTACATCCATGTTTCTGGTAGGGTGATACATTGTTGGACTCTGGGTAAGTCAATTTTGAAGATTGATTGGATGGGAATTAACATTGAGATGTCATCCGTGTATATATAATGGAGAAAGCCATTGCTGTCTAATTATGAGCTTAGGGGTTGGAGGAAAACATTAAATAGTACCGAGGAGAGTGGGACCCCTCATCTATTGTGCCAGTTCAGGGATAAGTTTGTGTGCAGTTTGACTCTATATGGCCTACTTTTCAGGAAACCTTTGAACCATTTTAGAACCCTTCCCCGTGATCCTTGTGTCCATGAGGTTTCTTATTAGGAGGGTGTGGTCTACTAGGTCGAACGCTGAGGATAAGTCGAATTGGAGTAGGAGTGCGCTTTATCCTTCACTTAGCAGTAGTCGGACGTGATCCAGCAAGGAGCTTAAAACTGTTTCTGTGCTGAAAAGTGCACGGAATCCAGATTGGGATGCTGGAAGGATACTGCGCAGGTTCAGATGGTTGAGATATGAAGTCACCATACTTTCCATTCACTTAATAAAGAATGGGATAGAGGCTACTGGTCTGTAGTCAGAAACCAATTTTCTGAGTTGGTTGGGATCTTTGGCTATTGGTGTGATGATGATTTCAGCCAGGCTTTGAGGGAAGATTTCCTGTGACAGTTGTTGTTGGATCCATGAGTAGACATTTGTGCGGAATGATGATGGGGCCATATTCATTAAGTATGAAGGGGAGATACAGTGGTGGAAATAAGTATTTGATCCCTTGCTGATTTTGTAAGTTTGCCCACTGACAAAGACATGAGCAGCCCATAATTGAAGGGTAGGTTATTGGTAACAGTGAGAGATAGCACATCACAAATTAAATCCGGAAAATCACATTGTGGAAAGTATATGAATTTATTTGCATTCTGCAGAGGGAAATAAGTATTTGATCCCCCACCAACCAGTAAGAGATCTGGCCCCTACAGACCAGGTAGATGCTCCAAATCAACTCGTTACCTGCATGACAGACAGCTGTCGGCAATGGTCACCTGTATGAAAGACACCTGTCCACAGACTCAGTGAATCAGTCAGACTCTAACCTCTACAAAATGGCCAAGAGCAAGGAGCTGTCTAAGGATGTCAGGGACAAGATCATACACCTGCACAAGGCTGGAATGGGCTACAAAACCATCAGTAAGACGCTGGGCGAGAAGGAGACAACTGTTGGTGCCATAGTAAGAAAATGGAAGAAGTACAAAATGACTGTCAATCGACAAAGATCTGGGGCTCCACGCAAAATCTCACCTCGTGGGGTATCCTTGATCATGAGGAAGGTTAGAAATCAGCCTACAACTACAAGGGGGGAACTTGTCAATGATCTCAAGGCAGCTGGGACCACTGTCACCACGAAAACCATTGGTAACACATTACGACATAACGGATTGCAATCCTGCAGTGCCCGCAAGGTCCCCCTGCTCCGGAAGGCACATGTGACGGCCCGTCTGAAGTTTGCCAGTGAACACCTGGATGATGCCGAGAGTGATTGGGAGAAGGTGCTGTGGTCAGATGAGACAAAAATTGAGCTCTTTGGCATGAACTCAACTCGCCGTGTTTGGAGGAAGAGAAATGCTGCCTATGACCCAAAGAACACCGTCCCCACTGTCAAGCATGGAGGTGGAAATGTTATGTTTTGGGGGTGTTTCTCTGCTAAGGGCACAGGACTACTTCACCGCATCAATGGGAGAATGGATGGGGCCATGTACCGTACAATTCTGAGTGACAACCTCCTTCCCTCCGCCAGGGCCTTAAAAATGGGTCGTGGCTGGGTCTTCCAGCACGACAATGACCCAAAACATACAGCCAAGGCAACAAAGGAGTGGCTCAGGAAGAAGCACATTAGGGTCATGGAGTGGCCTAGCCAGTCACCAGACCTTAATCCCATTGAAAACTTATGGAGGGAGCTGAAGCTGCGAGTTGCCAAGCGACAGCCCAGAACTCTTAATGATTTAGAGATGATCTGCAAAGAGGAGTGGACCAAAATTCCTCCTGACATGTGTGCAAACCTCATCATCAACTACAGAAGACGTCTGACCGCTGTGCTTGCCAACAAGGGTTTTGCCACCAAGTATTAGGTCTTGTTTGCCAGAGGGATTAAATACTTATTTCCCTCTGCAGAATGCAAATAAATTCATATACTTTCCACAATGTGATTTTCCGGATTTAATTTGTGATGTGCTATCTCTCACTGTTACCAATAACCTACCCTTCAATTATGGGCTGCTCATGTCTTTGTCAGTGGGCAAACTTACAAAATCAGCAAGGGATCAAATACTTATTTCCACCACTGTATCTAGTTTGCAATAAGAGGTGGCATATTTTGAGAAGAGTTTGGTGAAGTCAGACCACTGTGTGGAATCAAAGTCTTTTCAGGTTCTATTGACAGGGGTGCCTTCTTTAGGGGGCAAGGTTAAAGGCAAGTTAGGGTCTTGGTCAGTGACAGGGGGAAACTGACTCTGAGTTGATTGTTTTTGTCTTGGAAGTATGTGGCTAGTTGGTTCACTGTGGGAAGTTCCTCCTTCTCAATTGCATATTTTGAAGGTAATACGTTCCTTGAGTGGAAGCCAGTGTAGCTTCTCTCGTAAGGGTTCAGCACTTTCATACTTTGGTAATCCGAAGATGAGTCTGGCTGCTGTATTCTGGGCTGTTTGAAGTTTCCTCAGGATGTGTTCTTTGCAGCCTGCGTACAGTGAGTTACAGTAATCCAGATGGCTGAGTACGAGGGATTGAACTAGGTTGCGGAAGACGGATCTTGGGAAGAATGGTCTTATTCTTTTCAGTTTCCACATGCTGTAAAACATTTTTTTGGTTGTGTTGTTTGCATGGGTTTCGCGTGTTAGGTGGCAGTCGATAGTAACTCCAAGGATTTTTAGCGTTTCTGAGATTGAAAGGTTTAGGTTGGGTGTAGTTATAGCGGTAAATTTATTCGTTTTGTATTGGGAAGTGAGTATCAGGCATTGAGTTTTTTCTGCATTTAGTTTCAAACGAAATGCATCTGCCCAGGTGTTCATGATACGTAGACTTTGGTTGATCTCCTTGAGGATTTCTTTGGTGTCTTGTTTGAAAGGGATGTATATTGTTACATCATCGGCGTAGATATATGGATTTTCCTGGTTATTACTATTGCTTGTTTTTAGGTGTGAACAGCCACATGCCAATTGGTCCTGGATAGGTTGGATTCGTCTTTATTCCATTTGGGTTCTAGTTTTCTGCATTCTCATTTTAGTTTCAGTAGATCAGGGGTGAACCAACTATCACTCTTACTTACTAGCTTAGTTTTGGAGCAGAGAGGTGCTATTCTTTAAAATAGTTTTATTAAATATATGAATCTTACATGTATATGTATATACCAACTTCCTTTTTATCCACAGATAGAGTATTGTGTGTATAGGAGTAAGTTCACTTCCGGCCTTGGCCCCACCACCAGTTCCTCTTCCTTTTTGTCTACAAATTAAGCCCTGTATAAATGATACCTATAGGCAGGGCCGCCAAGAGACAAAGCTGGGCCCAGGGCAAGCAATCTCCGTGGTCCTGCCACCCCCTCCCCCACCACTACCGTTGTTCCCCACCACTGCCCCCTCCCACTTCTACTGCCACTCCCCTCCCACAACAGCAAACGAGAGAGAGAGTGCTCTGCCAGCTACAGGTCCTTCTTCCTGCCTCCTGTGAAGTAACTTCCTTTCTCCGAGGACAAGCAGGCTGCTTGTTCTCACGACTGGGTGACGTCCGCGGCAGCCCCCACCAACCGGAAATAAGCTTCGCGGGACGGTCGGCACGCAGGGCACGCCCACCGCGCATGCGCGGCCGTCTTCCCGCCCGTGCGCGACCGCTCCCGCCAGTTACTTTTTTTCCGCGACTGAGAGAGTTGTGTTTTCCCCTCTCTCTCGTTTCAGCCGCCGGATTTTTTCGACCGCGTTTACGCGGATCGTTGCTTTTGGCCTGTTCGGCCTCTTCTTCTTCTTCTTCTTTCTCTTTTATTAAAAAAAAAAAAAAAAAAAAAAGAATTTTGCGCGTGTGGAGCACGCGCTCCTTCTTTTCCCTCGCTTTCTAGCGGGGACGCCTCGTTGCGGCCTAGTGGCCGCTCGGTCGGTTTCAGTTTTCGTGGTGTGATTTTAGCCACCATTGCCGACTTTGACTTCGCCGACGCGATTTTTCCGTCGATGTCCTCGAAGGTCCCGAGTGGATTTAAAAAGTGTGGTCGCTGCGGCCGGCCGATCTCGCAGACCGACACCCACGCTTGGTGCCTCCAGTGCCTCGGGCCGGAGCACAATCTCAAGTCGTGCGTTTTGTGTCTCGGTCTCCGGAAACGGACTCAGGTTGCGAGGCAAGTTCTGCGGGACCGTCTTTTTGGAACTTGCGCCGGCCCCTCGACGTCGACCTCGACGGCATCGGTATCGAAGACCGGTTCTTCGGTACCGGTATCGATGCCCGAGACATCGGCACCGATGGCAGCGACCCCAGGAGAACAGGTCCCGTCGGCCCGCCGGTCCGCCGGCGAGAGTGGGGTAGAGAGACCGCGTGGGCAGTCGGCCCCGGTCACTCCCTCAACTCGTGAGCCACGGGACCGAACCCTGTCGGACCCGGTACCCCGAGACCGAGGGGGATCGGCCTCCTCCTCCTCCATGCCCTCCGGCACCGGTGACGTGCACCGGAAAAAAGACAAGAAGCGCCGTCACCGGGAGCCCTCGGTGCACCCTGAAGAGGAGACGACGCCGAAGCGTCATCGCAGAGAGGAGAGATCTCCGTCGGTGGTAGAGGTACCGACGCGTCGGGGTTCCGGCACCTCGGTGCCGTCTCCTGGCCCCCAGCAGCTTCCGGCACCGACACCCTTACCGGCCCCACCGCCTTTCCCGGCAGCGGGCCTGGACGAGTGCCTCAGAGCCATCCTTCCGGGGATCCTGGAAGGGCTGATGCGCCAGGCTGTGCCGGCGCCGGGGGTGCTTGCGCCCTCGGCGCCGATGACTGTGGCGCCGGCGAGCTCTAGCCCGGCGCCGGGGCAGTCGACACCGCCGCCGCTTGCGGTGCCGGTCTCGACAGCCACGCAGGTGGAGTCCCCGTCGACGTCGATGGAGGGAGCTCCGTCCCCGCCGGCGCGGGAGTCCACCGCTCGACGACACCGAGACCTCGGTGCCTCGACGTCGAGCCGGGCCCGGTACCGGACGCAGCTACATGAGCTAATGTCCGATACCGAGGATGAGGACTCGTGGGGGGAAGAGGAGGACCCGAGATATTTCTCCTCAGAGGAGTCTACGGGCCTTCCCTCGGACCCCACGCCGTCACCGGAGAGGAAGCTCTCACCTCCTGAGAGTCTCTCCTTTGCCTCCTTTGTGCGGGATATGTCTATAAGCATTCCCTTTCCCGTGGTCTCTGTGGAAGAGCCGAGGGCCGAGATGCTCGAGGTCCTCGACTATCCATCACCACCTAGAGAGTCCTCCACGGTACCGCTGCACAATGTCCTGAAGGAGACGCTGCTCCGGAACTGGGTGCGACCACTAACTAATCCCACCATTCCCAAGAAAGCAGAGTCCCAGTACAGGATCCACTCTGACCCAGAGCTCATGCGGCCCCAGTTGCCCCATGACTCAGCGGTCGTGGATTCTGCTCTCAAGAGGGCACGGAGTTCGAGGGATACCGCCTCGGCGCCCCCGGGGCGGGAGTCTCGCACTCTGGACTCATTTGGGAGGAAGGCCTACCAATCCTCCATGCTCGTGACCCGCATCCAATCTTACCTGCTCTATATGAGCATCCACATGCGGACCAATGTGCAACAGCTGGCGGACCTGGTCGATAAGCTCCCGCCGGAGCAGTCCAGGCCTTATCAGGAGGTGGTCAGGCAGCTGAAGGCGTGCAGAAAGTTCCTGTCCAGGGGGATTTTTGACACCTGTGACGTGGCATCTCGTGCTGCGGCCCAAGGTATAGTGATGCGCAGGCTCTCATGGCTGCGTGCCTCTGACCTGGACAACCGCACCCAGCAGAGACTGGCTGACGTCCCTTGCCGGGGGGATAACATTTTCGGTGAGAAGGTCGAGCAGATGGTGGACCAACTGCATCAGCGGGAAACCGCTCTCGACAAGCTCTCCCACCGGGCGCCTTCAGCACCCGCCCCCACGGGTGGGCGTTTTTCCCGGGCACGGCAGGCTGCACCCTATTCTTTTGCAAAGCGTAGGTACAACCAGCCGGCCCGAAGGCCTCGCCAGGCACAGGGACAGCCCCAGCGCGCTCGTTCTCGTCAACAGCGTGCGCCTAAGCAGCCCCCTGCGCCTCCACAGCAAAAGCCGGGGACGGGCTTTTGACTGGATCCACGGGAACATAGCCGCCCTACAAGTGTCCGTACCGGACGATCTGCCGGTCGGAGGGAGGTTAAAATTTTTTCACCAAAGGTGGCCTCTCATAACCTCCGACCAGTGGGTTCTCCAAATAGTGCGGTGCGGATACGCCCTGAATTTGGCCTCCCTGCCTCCAAATTGTCCTCCGGGAGCTCAGTCTTTCAGCTCCCTTCACAAGCAGGTACTTGCAGAGGAACTCTCCGCCCTTCTCAGCGCCAATGCGGTCGAGCCCGTACCACCCGGGCAGGAAGGGCAGGGATTCTATTCCAGGTACTTCCTTGTGGAAAAGAAAACAGGGGGGATGCGTCCCATCCTAGACCTGAGAGGCCTGAACAAATTCCTGGTCAAAGAAAAGTTCAGGATGCTTTCCTTGGGCACCCTTCTGCCAATGATTCAGAAAAACGATTGGCTATGTTCCCTGGATTTAAAGGACGCATACACTCACATCCCGATACTGCCAGCTCACAGACAGTATCTTAGATTCCGCCTGGGCGCACGGCACTTTCAGTATTGTGTGCTGCCCTTTGGGCTCGCCTCTGCCCCACGAGTGTTTACAAAGTGCCTCGTGGTGGTGGCGGCGTATCTACGCAAGCTGGGAGTGCACGTGTTCCCATATCTCGACGATTGGCTGGTCAAGAGCACCTCGGAGGCAGGAGCCCTCCGGTCCATGCAGTGCACTATTCAACTTCTGGAGCTGCTGGGGTTTGTGATCAATTACCCAAAGTCCCATCTCCAGCCTACTCAGTCTCTGGAATTCATAGGAGCGCTGCTGAATACCCAGACGGCTCAGGCCTACCTTCCCGAAGCGAGGGCTACCAATCTCTTGGCCCTGGCTTCGCAGACCGGAGCGTCTCAGCAGATCACAGCTCGGCAGATGTTGAGACTTCTGGGTCATATGGCCTCCACAGTTCATGTGACTCCCATGGCTCGTCTTCACATGAGATCTGCTCAATGGACCCTAGCTTCCCAGTGGTTTCAAGCCACCGGGAATCTAGAAGATGTCATCCGCCTCTCCACCAGTTGCCGCACTTCACTGCTCTGGTGGACCATCCGGACCAATTTGACCCTGGGACGTCCATTCCAAATTCCGCAGCCCACGAAAGTGCTGACGACGGATGCATCTCGCCTGGGGTGGGGAGCCCATGTCGATGGGCTCCACACTCAGGGTCTGTGGTCCCTCCAGGAAAAGGATCTGCAGATCAACCTCCTGGAGCTCCGAGCGATCTGGAACGCACTGAAGGCTTTCAGAGATCGGCTGTCCTGTCAAATTATCCAAATTCGGACAGACAATCAGGTTGCAATGTATTACGTCAACAAGCAGGGGGGCACCGGATCTCGCCCCCTGTGCCAGGAGGCCGTCGGGATGTGGCGTTGGGCGTGTCGGTTCGGCATGCTCCTCCAAGCCACGTACCTGGCAGGCGTAAACAACAGTCTGGCCGACAGACTGAGCAGAGTCATGCAACCGCACGAGTGGTCGCTCCATGCCAAAGTGGTACGCAAGATCTTCCGAGCGTGGGGCACCCCCTCGGTGGACCTTTTCGCCTCTCAGACCAACCACAAGCTGCCTCTGTTCTGTTCCAGACTTCAGGCACACGGCAGGCTAGCGTCGGATGCCTTTCTCCTCCATTGGGGGACCGGCCTCCTGTATGCTTATCCTCCCATACCTTTGGTGGGGAAGACCTTACTGAAGCTCAAGCAAGACCGCGGCACCATGATTCTGATCGCGCCCTTTTGGCCCCGTCAGATCTGGTTCCCTCTTCTTCTGGAGTTGTCCTCCGAAGAACCGTGGAGATTGGAGTGTTTTCCGACTCTCATTTCGCAGAACGACGGAGCGTTGCTGCACCCCAACCTTCAGTCTCTGGCTCTCACGGCCTGGATGTTGAGGGCGTAGACTTCACTGCGTTGGGTCTGTCTGAGGGTGTCTCCCGGGTCTTGCTTGCCTCTAGGAAGGATTCCACTAAAAAGAGTTACTTTTTCAAGTGGAGGAGGTTTGTCGTGTGGTGTGAGAGCATGGCCCTAGAACCTCGTTCTTGCCCTGCACAGAACCTGCTTGAATACCTTCTGCACTTATCAGAGTCTGGCCTCAAGACCAACTCAGTAAGGAATCACCTTAGTGCGATTAGTGCTTACCATTATCGTGTGGAAGGAAAAGCCATCTCTGGAGAGCCTTTAGTCGTTCGATTCATGAGAGGCTTGCTTTTGTCAAAGCCCCCTATCAAGCCTCCTGTTGTGTCATGGGATCTCAACGTCGTCCTCACCCAGCTGATGAAACCTCCTTTTGAGCCACTGAATACCTGCCATCTGAAGTACTTGACCTGGAAGGTCATTTTCTTGGTGGCAGTTACTTCAGCTCGTAGGGTCAGTGAGCTTCAAGCCCTAGTAGCTCATGCTCCATATACCAAATTTCATCACAACAGAGTAGTGCTCCGCACCCACCCAAAGTTCCTGCCGAAGGTGGTGTCGGAGTTCCATCTTAACCAGTCAATTGTCTTGCCAACTTTCTTCCCCAGGCCGCATACCCGCCCTGCTGAACGTCAGTTGCACACATTGGACTGCAAGAGAGCATTGGCCTTCTACTTGGAGCGGACACAGCCCAACAGACAGTCCGCCCAATTGTTTGTTTCTTTCGACCCTAACAGGCTAGGGGTCGCTGTCGGGAAACGCACCATCTCTAATTGGCTAGCAGATTGCATTTCCTTCACTTACGCCCAGGCTGGGCTGACTCTTGAGGGTCATGTCACGGCTCATAGTGTCAGAGCCATGGCAGCGTCAGTGGCCCACTTGAAGTCAGCCACTATTGAAGAGATCTGCAAGGCTGCGACGTGGTCATCTGTCCACACATTCACATCTCATTACTGCCTCCAGCAGGATACCCGACGCGACAGTCGGTTCGGGCAGTCGGTGCTGCAGAATCTGTTTGGGGTGTAAATCCAACTCCACCCTCCAGGACCCGAATTTATTCTGGTCAGGCTGCACTCTCAGTTAGTTGTTCTTCGTAGGTCAATTTCTGTTGTTCCCTCGCCGTTGCGAGGTTCTATTGACCTGGGTTCTTGTTTTGAGTGAGCCTGAGAGCTAGGGATACCCCAGTCGTGAGAACAAGCAGCCTGCTTGTCCTCGGAGAAAGGGTATGATACATACCTGTAGCAGTTGTTCTCCGAGGACAGCAGGCTGATTGTTCTCACCTACCCTCCCTCCTCCCCTTTGGAGTTGTGTGTTTTATATTTTTTGCTAGTCATTCAACTGGCGGGAGCGGTCGCGCACGGGCGGGAAGACGGCCGCGCATGCGCGGTGGGCGTGCCCTGCGTGCCGACCGTCCCGCGAAGCTTATTTCCGGTTGGTGGGGGCTGCCGCGGACGTCACCCAGTCGTGAGAACAATCAGCCTGCTGTCCTCGGAGAACAACTGCTACAGGTATGTATCATACCCTGTTTCCAGGTCGTGGTGGGAAGAAGGACCTGTGGCCGGCAGAGCAGTCTTTTTTGATCACTGGCACCAGGCCCTCCTTGAAGGCTGGGCCTGGGGAATCTTGCCTCCCCCCTCTCAGCAGCCCTGCCTATAGATACAGTCTCCATTTCAGTCTAGAGACTGAAGAATTTCAGAATACACAGCAGCTTTCTACCTTTGAGTTTTGGCAAAACAAACAAAATTTTTTCAAGAATCTTATTTCCCTTCAAGACTGCGATATCTTTATGCAGAAAAAAAAATCTCCAAATGTCTCTGAGCTCTATCATTTGTGGTTTAAAAACTGATTACCCACCATTATCTCTTCTCTGTCTTTGGAAGTGTTTTATAGCAGTCAAGATGCAAACCGTGTGCTAAAGATTCAGAAACGTGCCTACTCCTTCTTGGAGGAGTTGATGTCAGGCTCTCTGGAGCGGGAATGTATAGAGGAAGTTTGTAACCTGGAGGAGGCCAGCGAAATATTTGAAACTAGGGAAGCTACTGTAAGTAATTCTGTGTAATATGATGCTTATTTCTTTTTTTTTATTATTTATAAATTTGTAATTTTCTTACACGATTAACATGCATTTGTAATACATTGAGTATTAATAATAAAAGACATATTCTGAAAGTAATAACCTTAACTCAAGTTATTCAATTCTTTAGACCACAAACTAAAGTAAAAAGTGTGTGGGGGGGGGGGGGGGGTGTGTGATTAAGACATTAGGAGATCAATAGAGGAATCTAATAATAAAGTAAATGGCCTGGCCTTTATAGTCCCTATATTTCTTTAATAATCAGTTATTATATTTCCATTACTCTTAAGGTAGATTAGTAAGCTTTTTCATTTCTAGAAATGTTTTAAGATGTTCTGGTTCGAAAAATATATATTTAGTCCCCAAATATTTAATCAAATATTTACATGGATACGCTAGTAAATACGTTGCCCCTAAAGCTCTCGTATCCTCTCTGTAAGCCAGAAATTTTTTCCTTTTATCCTGAGTTGTCTTACAAACATCGGGGTATATCCAAATTCGTTGACCACAAAAAGTCTTTAAAGAGTTCTTAAAGTATAACTTCAACACTGAGTTTAGGTCTTGTTCAAAGACAAATGAGACCAGGAGGGTTGTACGCTGTTCTATTCCAGTCAATGATGTTTCTAGGATTAATGATATATTCAACAGTTCTTGTTGATTTTGCTGATAATTTCTTAAATGTATCATTTTATCACCATTATCTCCAGTTTCAGCTTGAATAGGAATTGGTAAATAGTAAGTTTTGTTTAATGGAGGTATAGCTGAAGCTGGATATAACAAACTTTCTTGCAAATATTTTTTAAATAAGTCAGTAGAACTCAAGCCTTGTACCCAAGGAAAATTCAAAATTCTCAAATTGAATAGTCTATTAAAATTTTCGAGTTGTTCTATCTTCTTATGTATTGCTATTTTATCAATAGTCAGAGTCTCAGTAGTGATTTTTAAAGATTTCACTTCTTGTTGAATTTGCTCCATTTGCAAAACAGTCTCCTGTTTAGTTTTTTCAAAAGAAATTGTCAATGAGTCAATCTTACTCACAAGTTGGGAGGTTTCTTGAGCTGATTTCAGAACAGTCTGGTTTAGTCCCTGCAAAGCCTTCCATATTGCCTGAAGAATTATATCCGTGGGAGGAATATCCTCTAAGGTCGTTCCCACAGCGTTTCGGGCAGGGTTGACGCCATCCGAGGTCCGGCCATGATCGACTTCCGAAATGGTCTGGGCCTCCTCACTCTGCCCTGTAAACGCGGACCATGGAGGGAGATTATAATCTGGGGGTGATAATGATGTCTCCAGTTCTGAGAGGGCCGTCGCTCTTCCTTCGGTCCTCAGCTCAGAATCGCGTGCTCCAATTGAGGGAATGGGTGTTGCGAATTGATCGATGGTCTGATGAGACGGGGAGGAAGTTCTGGCCAACGGCGTTTGGCCTTTCACTATCCCCTTTCTTTTCGTATGGGGCATAGCTAAAAGAAGATAACTTTTTAGAAGAAAAGACCAGCAGACCTGTATCGAGCGATCAGCAAACGCTCTCAGCCGCCATCTTATTTATTTCTTTAAAACATTTATAATCTCCCCATGCAATATCATCCCTGGCAGAACATAGCTGAAAACTGGAAATACTAATCATAGATATGACATGCAATACATTACTATTAAAATGAGGTAAATCGTCCAATGTCATTTGTGCAAATGATTCTAAACATTCATATTATGATTAGTAAGCATATTCAAAGGAATAAGACTTTGCCTTATCATGGAATGTTATCAGAATTTGATCTTGCCTTATATGAAGTAACAATGTATCTCACAAAGTAGCCCCAGTAAATAGAAGCAGCATGTGTTTCAGCTAACCCAGGGGTGGGCAACCTGCGGCCCATGGGCCAAATGTGGCCCACCATTGAATTTTGTGTGGCCTGCAAGACAATGGGAAGTATATACAGAAAACATCATTAAGCAGCGTTTTGGTGATTTTAAACACTGTATTTCATATATATTTTATTTTGTTTCCATTGTTTTTAGTTAAATTTTTACTTAATTTATCACAGAAGGTCTATGGAACTCTGTGCATTTCTAGTTATGTAATGTTGTGGCCTGCTAGAGATAGTAATAGCATTCATGTGGCCCTCTGTGTATAAAGGTTGCCTACTCCTGAGCTAACCTAAACTCTTTCTCTGATGGAGTTTTAAGCACCACCAGATCTGCTGCCCAAAGGGCTTGAGTCAGCGCAGAGAAAGTAAACCTAGATTTAAAATAGTGGGGAGCCCCACTATAAAACCTAGTAAATGCCCAGAAGCAATATTTTAAATTGTACTTGCCAACCAATGAAGGGGTAATAGAAACCACTCTCAGTTAGAAGAAATAACTAATTTTATCAGCAACTGTAACCTGCATGAGATCCCATCATTGTTATTAATTGTACATTTCCCCTGTGATGCTTAATCATGTTGGTGGGTTCCAGTCTCTTTCTGAAGAGTTCACCCATGTACTACCCTCTGTTCTTTTGTATTTTGTGAGAAATACATATTTTTCTTGGGACATTGCATAATTTCTGACATTGTTATCTGCCTTGAGCCTCACCTTGGTTAAGTGGAATAGGGCTTTAAGCTAGAACTGTTGGGCAGGGTGATTAAAGCCCTCCATGTAAGTACAAGCCCTCAAGTAAGTGAACATTTAAATACCTCTACACAAGTGGGAAAAAGGGGCAATGTCTGGAAAGCAATGCCCGAAATATGGGAGCCCACCCATAACCGCGGCATCGCTATATTGGAAACAATGTCCATGCACATGCTGTGCAGCGTGGAGAGCAGCGAACGGCTGACCACCCGTGGCTGCAGGTCGAGGTGGAGGAAAGGAGCACTGTACACGAGGCAGCGGAGTCGGGAGAACAGAGGAGAGGATCAGCCCCGACGGCAACCCTGAGGTGCGATGTGACAACCTGAGCAGCACACGACGAGACATCAAGGCTCCACACTGATCGCAACGGCCGTGGTGGAAGCTGCCCGCGTCCACATTGGGAGAAGCCGGAATGGGGCGCACTTCGAGGCAGCGGATTGTAAGTAAAGATTGGGAGAGTTTTTATCTAGGGAAAAACATTACTTGGGCCTGCTAGGCACTTTTACTGGGAGCTGGTGAGGACAGACCAGAAGAGCCTAGGGAGGAATGAGATTCTAATAGCCACATACCAAAGAGCAATTGAATCAATTGCTGCCCTATTGTAATTCAAGCATCTCTCCCTGACCTAGTGTAATACCTCTGATCTGAAACCGAACTGAAACTAAATTAAACTGTATGCTGTTAAGTTGATCAGAAGTCTTGAGCCAGGATCAGGGTGAGAAGGAAACCCCCAACCTTTCTTTCCTAAACTGATAACAAAATGAACACCATCAAAATATTTCTGGTAATATACTCCCTTTCACTGACCCAACTGGCATTATCCATCCCATTCACAGAACATTACTCCATACCCATCCTACAAAACTACCAAAGACTGATCAAACGTTCCACACTTCACCAAACTGACACTCAACAAACTAAAGGAAAACTATTTAAACATGGACATCACCAACAATTTGGGAGGAAAGACCACAACAAACACGCGCCATCCACGGAACGACAACTAACAAAAATCCATATAACATCAAACCTAGCAGTCCCATACCAAAACACCCAGATAGGCTAAATCAATGCCAGGTCCGTAATTAACAAAACAACAACAATAACAACAACAGAACTCTGCTGCACGTCTCATATTCCGCCAGAACCGATATACTCATATCACCCCTCTCCTCAGGTCACTTCACTGGCTTCCGATCAGATACCGCATTCAATTCAAGCTTCTCCTTCTTACCTACAAATGCACTCAGTCTGCTGCCCCTCACTACCTCTCTACCCTCATCTCCCCTTACGTTCCCGCCTGTAACCTCCGTTCACAGGATAAATCCCTCCTCTCAGTACCCTTCTCCACCACCGCCAACTCCAGGCTCCGCTCATTCTGCCTCGCCTCACCCTATGCTTGGAACAACCTTCCTGAACCCTTACGCCAAGCCCCCTCCCTGCCCGTCTTCAAGTCTTTGCTTAAAGCCCACCTCTTCAATGCTGCGTTCGGCACCTAACCCTTACCGTTCAGTGAATCCAGACTGCCCCAATTTGACTGCCCCTATCGGACCGACCGTTCACTTGTCTATTAGATTGTAAGCTCTTTGAGCAGGGACTGTCTCTCTTTGTTAAATTGTACAGCGCTGCGTAACCCTAGTAGCGCTCTAGAAATGTTAAGTAGTAGTAGTAGTAGTAATAACAGACTGGATTACCTCAGAAAACCTCAATCTCATCTTTATCAATGAAACATGGATCCACAACCAAAACGACCCCATAATCCTTGAATTATGCCCGCCAGGTTACAAAATCATCCATCGGACCAGATCAGAAAAGAGAGGCGGAGGCATAGCAATAATATATTGAGAACAATTCACCATCGAAACCACTGCCGATTCCATAACACCCCAACTAGAAATTGTCTCATTTAGAATGTACAACAAATCCTTGACCGATCGCCTGAATTGCGTACTGTTCTACAGACCATCCGGTAACTGGAAGGAAAGCCAGCCCATCTTCATGGACTTCATATCAAAAAATTGTGTAAACAACAACATACTACTACTAGGTGATATTAATCTTCACCTAGAAGACCCCAATTCCATTAACACACGTGAATGTAAAGACTTCCTACAGTCCTGGGACCTTATATGGCCCCAAATGCAAACTACCCACATCAAGGGCCATACACTGGACCTCCTATCTCATAAACTGTCCACAGATAATAACCTAGTAATAACTGACATCAAATGGACAGCAACACCTTGGACCGATCACTACAAGTTGAATCTAACTTTAAATTGGCGGAAGAACGGTTCAAAACATATACCAGAACGTACAACTTACATTACAAGAGGGCAAATCGATCCACAAGCATTCTGGCAACAAATATACGACAACGAGTGTGTCGCGGCTCTGATGTCACTCTGGTGTTGGTGAGCTCTCGAGTTTTCCCGAGCACCACTAGGCCCAGGAAATAACCGAGCACCCCGAATCTTCACCCGCGGCGACCGCCGTTCACCGAGGGTTGAGCCCTCAGCTGCGGGCGGCCAGCAGGACTGCTGGAACCACGGGGTGACGGCTGGCCTGGCTTGATGTGGGTACAGAGTCCTTGGTGAGCGTAGCTTAGCCGGGCGGCTAGCTGAGCACTGGGAACGGACACGGTCTGAGGAAGTGGCTAGCAGGACAGCTAGGCTGGCACGAGTAACAACCACAGTCTTCAGTGGAAATAGCTAGCAGGACGGCTAGCTGACAACAGGAACAAACACAGCCTTGGAAATAGCTAGCAGGACGGCTAGCTGACAACAGGAACAAACACAGCCTTGGAAATAGCTAGCAGGACGGCTAGCGGACAACAGGAACATACACAGTCTTGGAAATAGCTAGCAGGACGGCTAGCTGACAACAGGAACAAACATAGCCTTGGAAATAGCTAGCAGGACGGCTAGCTGACAACAGGAACAAACACAGCCTTGGAAATAGCTAGCAGGACGGCTAGCTGACAACAGGAACAAACACAGCCTTGGAAATAGCTAGCAGGACGGCTAGCGGACAACAGGAGCAAACACAGCCTTGGAAATAGCTAGCAGGACGGCTAGCTGTCACAAGGAACAAACACAGTCTTGGAAATAGCTAGCAGGACGGCTAGCTGCCACGAGGAACAAACACAGTCTTGGAAGTAGCTAGCAGGACGGCTAGCTGTCACGAGGAACAAACACAGTCTTGGAAATAGCTAGCAGGACGGCTAGCTGTCACGAGGAACAAACACAGTCTTGGAAATAGCTAGCAGGACGGCTAGCTGTCACGAGGAACAAACACAGTCTTGGAAGTAGCTAGCAGGATGGCTTCAAACAACAAAACGGAAGCACCGGATCCCCTCCGTGTTTCCGTTTAAATCCCCCGCTCTTCCTGGCTGGAGAACAGCTGGCACCAATCCTCTCCGTCCAGGCAGGCAGCGGGGGCCCGGATTGGTCCTCCCGTCCGATGGGCGGAGTTCCTACGCGGATGCGCCAATCCGGCGCAAGTGGGCGGAGCCTCCTCGCTGGTCCCGCTGCAGCGAGGAGGACGCTGACGCCGGCGCCGCCATCTTGGCCGGCGGATCTCCTTCTCCGAGGCCGGTGTAGTTCTTCTGGATCGCCGGCCTCGGAGCGGCTTGCAGTCGCAGCGATCCCCGTGGCAGCCTTCCCCCGTCGCCCCGCATCCCACGGGCGCCCCAGCCTCCCGCTCCGGCCCGCGGACCGCCAGGTAAGGGCCCGGAACGGGACAGTATCCTCCCCGGAAGACCCCTTCCTCCGGGGCCCGGGTTTGGACGGATATCGGGCGTGGAAGGCTTTGACCAATTCTGGAGCATGAACATTAGCCACGGGTTCCCAGGAGTTATCTTCGGGGCCAAAAGATTTCCATGATAACAAATAATACAGTCTTCCCCACCGCCACTTAGAGTCGAGAACTTCTCCTACCTCGTACTCCGGGTCCGGGGCCACCTGGAGATCTTCTTCTTGGACTGGATGCGGGTGCCACCCGGACTCCCGGAACCTCTTCAATAGCGAGATATGGAAGGCGTTATGCACTCGTAGGGTGCCGGGTAACCGCAATCGATACGTTACTGGCCCAATTCGTTCTTGGATTGCATATGGCCCCGCATATCGAGGTCCCAGTCTTCGGGAAGACCCTCGGAGTCTCAGATGTTTCGTGCTTAACCATACCTTCTGTCCTGGTTGGAGCACGGGGGCGGGCCGCCGATGGCGGTCAGCAAAGATCTTGTCCTGGGTCGCGGTTTTCTGTAATTGTTCCCTAGCCATCTTCCAGACCTCTTGTAGGTCGGCTACGACTTGGTCCCCCGCCGGGGTTATGGCGGTAGCCGGGAACGGTCCTGGAAGCCGAGGATGTCGCCCATATACCAGGAAGAACGGGGACTGCCCTGAGGATGAGTGGTCACTTTGGTTATAGGCGAACTCGGCCCAGGGAAGTAGAGAAGCCCAGTTGTCTTGTCGTTGGTTGACAAAGGCTCGTAAGAATCCTTTCAAGGTTTGGTTAATCCTCTCAACCATACCGTTGGTTTGAGGATGGTAAGCGGATGAAAAGTGGTTCTCTACCCCCAAGGCCGTGCACAAAGTTCTCCAGAAGCGGGAGGTAAATTGGGGTCCTCGGTCACTGATGATCCGAGTGGGTAGTCCATGTAGTCGAAAAATGTGGTGAATGAACGCTTGAGCTAAAGAGGCGGCCGACGGGAGGTTCGTGAATGGAACAAAGTGAGCCATTTTAGAGAACCGATCTATCACAACCCAGATCACAGTATGGCCCTGAGAACGAGGTAAGTCAGTGATAAAGTCCATGGATATCTCCGACCAGGGACTGGTCGGTACGGGCAGGGATTGTAGGTCTCCCACGGGGGGTCCTCCTACTGGCTTGGTTCGGGCACATATCGGGCACGAGGTAACAAACTGGAGGATATCTCGTCTCATCTGTGGCCATCGATAATGTCTCGTGATGAATCGGAGTGTCTTTTGGTACCCGAAGTGCCCGGCCCATCTAGACGAGTGCCCCCATTGCAGAACCTTTTTCCGATCGGCGGCCGCCACGAATTTCTGGATTTGGGCAACCTCCCCTGCGGCCGCACTGAGACAAGCGGGGTCTAACATCGGGTGAGTCTCCTTAGTCTCTTCTGGTACCTCAAAGGCTCGGGAGAGCGCGTCTGCCGGGGTATTCTGGGAGGCCGCCCGGAACACTAATTGAAAATGAAACCTGGCAAAGAATAATGACCACCGGGCCTGTCGGGGATTCAGCCGCTGGGCCTCTTGGAGGTATAGGAGGTTTTTATGATCAGTGATGACCGTGAACCGGTGTTCCGCTCCTTCCAGCAAGTGTCTCCACTCCTGCAGTGCTAGTTTCAGGGCCAAGAGTTCTCTATCCCCTACCGTATAATTCCGCTCGGCTGGAGAGAATTTACGTGAAAAGAAGGAGCATGGTTGACGCCGCCCTTCGGGGTTGATTTGAGAAATGACCGCCCCGGCCCCTAGGGCGGACGCGTCCACCTCTACAATGAAAGGTTTCTCAGGGTCAAGGGTCAACAGAATAGACGCGGACTCAAAAGCCTCTTTTACCTGACGAAAAGCCGCTTGCGCCTCTGGCGGCCAATCGCTGACCCTCGCGTTCTTGTGGGTGAGCGCCGTCAACGGGGTTGTCAACCTGGAGTACTGGGGAATAAATTGGCGATAGTAATTGGCGAAGCCCAGGAATCGTTGCAAGGCCTTCAGGCCCTTCGGTTGAGGCCACTCCCGAATGGCTTGGAGCTTGTCTGGCTCCATCTGTAACCCCCCTGGAAGTAGGATATGCCCCAAGAAGGATAAGGATCGCTGATGGAAGGCGCATTTACTCAGCTTAGCAAATAGATGGGCTTGACGTAGGCGGTGCAGCACTGCACGTACATGGCCCGGATGCTCCCTGGGGTCTTTAGAGTAAACTAGGATGTCGTCCAGATATACAATCACCGTGGAATTTAGCAAGTCTGCTAGTACATAATTAATAAGACGTTGAAACACCGCAGGGGCATTGCAGAGACCGAACGGCATCACCCGATATTCAAAATGTCCCTCGTGGGTGTTGAAAGCCGTTTTCCATTCGTCACCTGACCGGATTCGTACTAGATTGTAGGCCCCCCGTAAGTCTAACTTCGTGAAGATCTGAGCTCCTTGCAGTCTGTCCAAGAGCTCGGGAATGAGCGGCAGCGGGAACCGATCCTTCACGGTGATGGCATTTAATCCCCGATAGTCAATACAAGGTCTCAGGGACCCATCCTTCTTGGTAACAAAAAAAAACCCTGCCCCGGCTGGGGATGTAGACGGCTGAATGAACCCCTTCCGTAGGTTCTCATGGATGTAATCTCGCATTGCCTTGAACTCTCCTCGGGACAGTTTGTACAGTCGGCCCCGTGGGGGTACCGTATCCGTCTTCAGATTAATAGCACAGTCAAAAGACCTATGCGGCGGTAGTACCTCCGCCTCCTGGGGATTAAACACATCTGCAAAGTCTCTATAATCCATAGGCAGGGAGCCCAGTTCACCCGGTCCTTCCCCGGGCAACGTATTTAAAGCCGGACAGCTGCCAGCCCGACCCTTACAACAGGTCTCTTGACAGGAATTACCCCACGCTTGAATCTTTCCCCCGGTCCAGTCGATAACCGGGTTGTGGTATCGTAGCCATGGCAATCCCAGAACCACAGGGTGGATGGTCCGGGATAACACTAAGAATTCGGCTTCCTCCCGATGGTCCTCCCCCACTTGCAGTCCCAACATAGGAGTGATCTCAGTGACCGGCTGGGGAAGGGTAGTTCCTTGGATGGAGGTTATCCGCAGCATAGGCCTCCGGGGGAGCGTGGGCCAGCCCATTTGCTGCAGCAGTTCGAGCCCAATAAAATTGCCCCCTGACCCCGAGTCCACCAGGGCTCGGGTCTGAACCGTGGCCTCCTGCCACCGTAAGGTCACCGGTAGAATGATCAAGGTGTCCTGTAGGGGAGCGGAGTGCCCCAAGAACCCTCCCCTCCGAGTGCCTTGGGGAGCGCATTTCCCGGCCGGATGGAACAGGTCCGGAGGAAATGCCCAGCCTTCCCACAATAGAAGCACAGTCCGTTAGACTGTCGTTGCTGTCTTTCGGCAGGAGTCAACCGTTGCCGACCCCTCACCATCGGCTCCTCCCCGGGCTCCGTAGTGTCCCGGTTCCCCTGGCGAGAGGACGGCCCCTTGCTCGTCCGGGAGGCCCCTCGTGCCCACTTCTGCCGCTCCGCCCGGGCTCTGGTTCGCTCCTGGAATCGGGTGTCCACCCGTATACAGAGTGAGATGAGGGCATCCAATTGTCCGGGAATCTCCCGTCCCGCCAATTCATCCTTGATTCGTTCTTGTAATCCCTCCATAAAAATGGCCATCAAGGACTCCGGATTCCAACGCAGCTCCGTGGCTAATGTACGAAACCGGATGGCATAGTCGGCCACCGTACCTTCTCCCTGATGAATCCGGAGCAGTTCCGATGCCACGGAGGATGGTCTTCCCGGAAGGTCAAACACCATCCGGAACCGGCGCTGAAATTCGCTATAATCATCCAAAATGGGATCATGTTGTTCGTTCAGTGGGGCCACCCAGGCCTGGGCCTTTCCTACACAAAGGCCCATAATGTAGCCCACCTTGCTTTGGTCCGAAGCAAAGGCCTCCGGTTGCATCCGGAAGGCCAGATTACACTGGTTGAGGAACCCCCGACAACCTCCCGGGTTCCCATCGTATCGTGCTGGTTCAGGGAACCGAGGTCCCACGCGGAACCCTCCCATACGGGGAGCCGCTGCGGCCCCTTGGACCGCAGCGGCCTGGTTCTGTACCTGAAGCGTGGAAAGTTGAGAACAAACATTCTGGAGCGCCCCAGACAGGGCATTAAGCTGTTCCTGTTGCTGCTGGAGAACCTTGGCCAGGTCCCGTAGATCAGGTTGCGTCGGCGAGCTCATGGCTTCCGTTTTCTGTCGCGGCTCTGATGTCACTCTGGTGTTGGTGAGCTCTCGAGTTTTCCCGAGCACCACTAGGCCCAGGAAATAACCGAGCACCCCGAATCTTCACCCGCGGCGACCGCCGTTCACCGAGGGTTGAGCCCTCAGCTGCGGGCGGCCAGCAGGACTGCTGGAACCACGGGGTGACGGCTGGCCTGGCTTGATGTGGGTACAGAGTCCTTGGTGAGCGTAGCTTAGCCGGGCGGCTAGCTGAGCACTGGGAACGGACACGGTCTGAGGAAGTGGCTAGCAGGACGGCTAGGCTGGCACGAGTAACAACCACAGTCTTCAGTGGAAATAGCTAGCAGGACGGCTAGCTGACAACAGGAACAAACACAGCCTTGGAAATAGCTATCAGGACGGCTAGCTGACAACAGGAACAAACACAGCCTTGGAAATAGCTAGCAGGACGGCTAGCGGACAACAGGAACATACACAGTCTTGGAAATAGCTAGCAGGACGGCTAGCTGACAACAGGAACAAACACAGCCTTGGAAATAGCTAGCAGGACGGCTAGCTGACAACAGGAACAAACACAGCCTTGGAAATAGCTAGCAGGACGGCTAGCTGACAACAGGAACAAACACAGCCTTGGAAATAGCTAGCAGGACGGCTAGCGGACAACAGGAGCAAACACAGCCTTGGAAATAGCTAGCAGGACGGCTAGCTGTCACGAGGAACAAACACAGTCTTGGAAATAGCTAGCAGGACGGCTAGCTGCCACGAGGAACAAACACAGTCTTGGAAGTAGCTAGCAGGACGGCTAGCTGTCACGAGGAACAAACACAGTCTTGGAAGTAGCTAGCAGGACGGCTAGCTGCCACGAGGAACAAACACAGTCTTGGAAGTAGCTAGCAGGACGGCTAGCTGTCACGAGGAACAAACACAGTCTTGGAAATAGCTAGCAGGACGGCTAGCTGTCACGAGGAACAAACACAGTCTTGGAAATAGCTAGCAGGACGGCTAGCTGTCACGAGGAACAAACACAGTCTTGGAAGTAGCTAGCAGGATGGCTTCAAACAACAAAACGGAAGCACCGGATCCCCTCCGTGTTTCCGTTTAAATCCCCCGCTCTTCCTGGCTGGAGAACAGCTGGCACCAATCCTCTCCGTCCAGGCAGGCAGCGGGGGCCCGGATTGGTCCTCCCGTCCGATGGGCGTAGTTCCTACGCGGATGCGCCAATCCGGCGCAAGTGGGCGGAGCCTCCTCGCTGGTCCCGCTGCAGCGAGGAGGACGCTGACGCCGGCGCCGCCATCTTGGCCGGCGGATCTCCTTCTCCGAGGCCGGTGTAGTTCTTCTGGATCGCCGGCCTCGGAGCGGCTTGCAGTCGCGGCGATCCCCGTGGCAGCCTTCCCCCGTCGCCCCGCATCCCACGGGCGCCCCAGCCTCCCGCTCCGGCCCGCGGACCGCCAGGTAAGGGCCCGGAACGGGACAGAGTGGGCTACATGGACTGATTCCATACTTTATCTGAACCATTGGGATGACAGGTGCAACAGCGTACTAAACAAAATAGCACCCTTAAAAACAAAAAAACAGCAAAAAGACAGAACACTATACCATGGTTCAATGACGAATTTAAAAAAAAATCAAAACAATCTAGAAAACTTGAACACGCATGGAGAAAAATAAAAGATGAACACACACTCAAGGCATGGAAACAAATACACAGAAAATATAAATATGCAACAAAACAATCCAAAAGTTCCTACTACAAAACCAAATTAGGACCGGATTGCAAAGATATGAAGAAAATATTCCAACTAGTAAACATGTTACTAGACACCTCCCCTATTACTACAACCAACACAGACATCCCACCTGCAGACAAACTAGCTAACTACGTCAATGAAAAAATAATAAAACTACACAGCACACTTCCTCACCACAACACCGACATTGAAACCTACTTCAATAATCTGGATCCAACCTCCAATGGATACCCAGCGGACCGGATCTGGGCAACATTTAATCTCCTCAACACTGAAACAGTCACGCAAGCAACTCACAGGTTTGCCAAGACCCACTGCAAACTGGATACATGTCCCACTTATCTACTCAAGTCTGCCCCTGACCGCTTCATAGCAGACGTCACTTCACACTTAAACTTCATGTTACAACATGGTCACTTCCCTGAAGAACATCCTTCTCACCCCAATACCAAAAGACACCAAGAAATGTACAAATGATCTCACCAACTATCGCCCAGTTGCGTCTATCCCATTAGTAGTAAAACTGATGGAGAGCTTGGTGACTAAACAGCTTACGGATTATCTGGACAAGTTCTCAATATTACATAATTCACAATCTGGATTCCGATCCCACCACAGCATCGAAACTGTCCTAGTCACTCTCCTGGCCAAATTCAAGGAGGAGATAGCCGTAGGCAAAAGCATACTCCTCCTCCAGTTTGACATGTCGAGTGCATTCGACATGGTAAACCACAACATATTACTAAGACTGCTAAGCCACTTTGGGATTGAAGGAAATGTTATCAATTGGATCAAAGGCTTTCTAACCACCAGAACATACCAAGTAAAATCAAAGTCAAATATATCACCACCATGGAAAGCAGTTTGCGGCGTACCCCAGGGATCACCACTATCACCAATACTCTTCAACATGATGATGATTCCACTAGCACAGTCCTTATCCAATCATGGCCTTAACCCATTCATTTATGCAGATGATGTTACAATCTACATCCCCTTCAGACATGATCTAACAGAAATAGACGATAAAATCAACGATGGCCTTAACATCATGGACTCCTGGGCTAATTCATTCCAACTGAAACTAAACACTGAAAAAACACATTGCCTCATCCTCTCATCTCAATATAACAAGTACAAACCCACAACCATAAATACTCCAGGACATACCCTCCCTACCTCAGACAGTTTGAAAATACTCGGCGTCACACTTGATTGCAACCTTACTCTCGATACCCAAGTAAACTCAGTAACAAAGAAAATGTTCTACTCAATGTGGAAGCTCAAACGATTAAAACCTTTCTTCCCAAGAGCAACCTTTCGCTATCTAATACAATCAATGATCCTAAGCCATGCAGATTATTGCAACAGAATCTACGTGGGTTGCAAAGAACAACTCATAAAAAAAACTCCAGACCGCCCAAAACACAGCAGCCAGGCTGATATTTAACAGAACACATTTCAAAAATGCCAAACCTCTTTGAGAAAAATTGCACTGGCTCCTAATCAAAGAACGGATCACCTTCAAAATCTGCACCTTAGTCCACAAAATCATATACGGCGTAGTCCCAGGATACATGACAGACCTCATAGATCTGCCAATAAGAAACAAAGTCAAATCGTCAAGATCCTACCTAAACCTACATTACCCAAGCTGCAAAGGACTGAAATACAAAACAACTTACGCATCCGGATTCTCCTACATAAGTGCAAAACTATGGAATGGCCTCCCAAAAGCTGTGAAAACAATGCACGACCACTTGAACTTCAGGAAATCACTAAAAAACAACCTCTTCAAAATGGCCTACCTCAACGACCCCACATAAACCTCTTCACCCAGCAACACAGCATGACTATAATCGTACTGGACAACACGCAATTTTCATCCCCTGCGACCCTCTACTTATAATTCATACGATCACTATACAACCTTGTATCTGTTATCAACTGACTGGGCAAACGCCTTGACGGTACTATGTAAGCCACATTGAGCCTGCAAATAGGTGGGAAAATGTGGGGTACAAATGCAATAAATAAATAAATAAGGTTTTAGATCTTGAGGCTATGATGGAAGAGGCTGATTTGGATTTAGTTGCAATCACAGAGACATGTCTCATGGAGAACCATGACTGGGATATAATTACACCAGGCTATAATGATAAAATGAGAAGAACGGTGGAAAAAAAACTTAGGGGGACAACTGAGAGGGTAACAACTGTACAACAGGCATGGACACTGTTCAAAAATACCATCCTGGAGGCCCAGGCAGTGGCATAGCAAGGGGGGGGGGGCGGGAGGGGCGGTCCGCCCCGGGTGTCAGCTCGGGGGGGGGGTGCTCCCTGCCAGCTCCCCCCCCCCCGGGTGCAGCACAATGACACCCCCCTGACCCAGTGTCTACCCTCCTCAGCTCCCTCCAACCAGCTGAGCACCCTACCTTTAAAGAAATTTCGGAAGCCGTGGAGAGGCGAGGCGCAGCACCTCGCACCTGCAAGTAAAAGAAGCGTGGATCATCATCGGGCCTTCCCTCATGCTGTCTGTCCCGCCCTCCGCTGACGCAACTTCCTATTTCCGCAAGGGCGGAACAGACAGCGTGAGGGAAGGCCCGATAACGATCCTCGCTTCTTTTACTTGCAGGCGCGAGGCGCTGCGCCTCGCCTCTCGATGGCTTCCAAAATTTCTTTAAAGGTAGGGTGCTCAGCTGGTTAGAGGGAGCTGAGGAGGGTAGGCACTGGGTCAGGGGGGTGTCATCGTACTGCACCCGGGGGGGGGGGTGCAACGGCAAACCGCCCCGGGTGGCAGCCCTCCTTGCTACGCCACTGGGCCGAGGCCAAACATATTCCACAAATTAGAAAAGAAAGACGGAACTCCAAAAGACAGCCGGCCTGGTTGAAAAGTGAGGTGAAGGAAGCTATTAGGGCTAAAAGAAATGCCTTCAGAAAATGGAAGAAGGAACCGTCTGAAAATAACAAGAAGCAGCATAAGGAGTGTCAAAACAAATGCAAGGCGCAGATAAAGAAGGCCAAGAGGGATTACGAAAAAAATATAGCATTAGAGGCAAAAAAGCATAGTAAAACATTTTTCGGTATATTAAAAGCAGGAAACCGGCAAAAGAATAGGTTGGGCTGTTGGATGACCGAGGGGTAAAAGGGGCGATCAAGGAAGACAAAGACGTAGCGGAGAGATTGAATGAATTCTTTGCTTCGGTCTTCACCGAGGAAGATTTGGGTGGGATACCGGTGTCGGAAATGATATTTCAAGCGGATGAGTCGGAGAAACTTACTGACTTCACGGTAATCCTGGAGGATGTAATGGGGCAGTTCAGCAAACTGAAGAGTAGCAAATCTCCTGGACCAGATGGTATTCATCCTAGAGTACTGATAGAACTGAAAAATGAGCTTGCAGAGCTACTGCTAGTGATATGCAATTTATCCTTAAAATCGAGCGTGGTACCGGAAGATTGGAGG
Organism: Microcaecilia unicolor; assembly: GCF_901765095.1. Taxonomy (NCBI): domain Eukaryota; kingdom Metazoa; phylum Chordata; class Amphibia; order Gymnophiona; family Siphonopidae; genus Microcaecilia; species Microcaecilia unicolor. The sequence continues at coordinate 146,364,887 of NC_044040.1, forward strand.
GTGGCCAATGTAACGCCCATTTTTAAAAAAGGTTCCAGGGGAGATCCGGGAAATTATAGACCGGTGAGTCTGACGTCGGTGCCGGGGAAAATGGTAGAGGCTATTATCAAAAACAAAATTACAGAGCACATCCGAGGACATGGATTACTGAGACCGAGTCAGCACGGCTTTTGTGTGGGGAAATCTTGCCTGACCAATTTACTTCAATTCTTTGAAGGAGTAAACAAACATGTGGACAAAGGGGAGCCGGCTGATATTATGTATCTGGATTTTCAAAAGGCGTTTGACAAGGTACCTCATGAAAGGCTACAGAGGAAATTGGAGGGTCATGGGATAGGAGGAAAAGTCCTATTGTGGATTAAAAACTGGTTGAAGGATAGGAAACAGAGTGGGGTTAAATGGGCAGTATTCACAATGGAGAAGAGTAGTTAGTGGGGTTCCTCAGGGGTTTGTGCTAGGACTGCTGCTTTTTAATATATTTATAAATGATTTAGAGATGGGAGTAACTAGCGAGGCAATTAAATTTGCTGATGACACAAAGTTATTCAAAGTCGTCAACTCGCGACAGGATTGTGAAAAATTACAGAAGGACCTTATGAGACTGGGAGACTGGGCGGCTAAATGGCAGATGACGTTTAATGTGAGCAAGTGCAAGGTGATGCATGTGGGAAAAAAGAACCCGAATTATAGCTACGTCATGCAAGGTTCCACGTTAGGAGTTACGGACCAGGAAAGGGATCTGGGTGTCGTCGTCGATAATACACTGAAACCTTCTGCTCAGTGTGCTGCTGCGGCTCGGAAAGCGAATAGAATGTTGGGTATTATTAGAAAAGGTATGGAAAACAGGTGTGAGGATGTTATAATGCCATTGTATCGCTCCATGGTGCGACTGCACCTTGAGTATTGTGTTCAATTCTGGTCGCCGCATTTCAAGAAAGATATAGTGGAATTGGAAAAGGTGCAGCGAAGGGCGACTAAAATGATAGTGGGGATGGGACGACTTCCCTATGAAGAAAGACTAAGGAGGCTAGGGCTTTTCAGCTTGGAGAAGAGATGGCTGAGGGGAGACATGATAGAGGTATATAAAATAATGAGTGGAGTGGAACAGGTGGATGTGAAGCGTCTGTTCACGCTTTCCAAAAATACTAGGACTAGGGGGCATGCGATGAAACTACAGGGTAGTAAATTTAAAACAAATCGGAGAAAATGTTTCTTCACCCAACGCATAATTAAACTCTGGAATTCGTTGCTGGAGAACGTGGTGAAGGCGATTAGCTTGGCAGAGTTTAAAAGGGGGTTAGACGGTTTCCTAAAGGACAAGTTCATAAACCGCTACTAAATGGACTTGGGAAAATCCACAATTCCGGGAATAACATGTATAGAATGTTTGTACGTTTGGGAAGCTTGCCAGGTGCCCTTGGCCTGGATTGGCCGCTGTCGTGGACAGGATGCTGGGCTCGATGGACCCTTGGTCTTTTTCCAGTGTGGCATTACTTATGTACTTATGTAATCTATTCAGGAAAGACAGGGTAGGAAGAAAGGGAGGGGGGGAGTGGCATTATAAGTTAAAGATAATGGGCCCGATATTCAGATCTCAGGAGGTAGCCTGCATAAGTGCCATGATCAGCACTGACCACGGATATTCAATGCTGGGCTGTTTCTGGTGACCGGCATTGAATATCTGGGGGGGTTATTTTGGTTGTCTCAAACGTAACTGGCTAAGTGAATATTCAGCATTGGCTGGTTAAAGTTTATAGCAGACAATGATGGGACTGCTATTTAGGCAGTCCAATTTGGCCACTAAACGTAGTGGCCAGTTCTTCGAAGATAGCCAGCTATATTGCATGATATAATTGGTTAGCCACTATGTGCTATCCACAAATATTCAGCAGAGATAACTGGCTATATCCTGCCGAATATTAGCGGTTAGCCAACTAAATGCTATTTAACCCTCCAGGAGCCATAACTGGCAGGTTAAATAGCACTGAATATTGGATGGAATATTAAAGCCACACAATTGCAGGATCTCCAGGATAAAAAAAAAAAGAGGCACTGTAGGTCAATCTGTAAAGAGGGAATGGCAAAATGTGTTTACATTGGTGTGATATACAGGCCTACTTCACATATAGAAGAAGTAGAAAGAGATTTAATTGAAGACATTCAAAATATAGCTGTGAAAGGGGAAGTACTACTAATAGGTAATTTTAATGTAATCTCCTCAGGAGACTACTAGACAGCTGGAGAAATCTCCAGAGTCACTGGGGAGAGGGAGAGCCCAGCCTAGGGGGAGAACTTGCAAAGAGTAACTGACAGTACTGGTGTCATATTGGGGTACTGTTGGAAGGTAATAAAAGTGATGGAATTAGTGAGCACATGGTCTTTGGTTGCCTTCACCCCCCCCCCCCCCCCAGGACCTATGAGGAGAGGGGAGTGTCCTGGACAGGCCCAATAAACTAAGGCTGAATTCAGAGGAGGTTTTTGCCAACAAACACATTAACTGGAGTGTGAGTAGAAGAGCCTGTTCAGTACCAGAGGTGGCAGCTCATGAAAGTGCCCCTCTGCAAGAAGGACAGACAGGGAGATCTGATCCTGAGTGGGTCCGGCAGCTGGATAAAACCCAGCAGAACAGCTTGTTGCAGAAAGTGCTGCAAGCACAGCCTTGGATTTTTCTGCCAGAAAGGATGAGTATTGGAGGACTGGTGATGCTGTAAATATGTAAATACCAGGGGCGTATCTGGAATCCGGCAGTAGGGGGGGCCAGAGCCAGAGAGGGGGGGCACATTTTTGCCTCCCTCCCCCCCCCCCCCCGCCGCCGCCGCCTCTCTCCACCCCCTCTCTCCACCCCCTCCCCGCCGTCAACCCTCCCCCGTTGCTTACTTTTGCTGGCGGGAGGCCCCAACCCCCGCCAGCCGAGGTCCGACCCGCAATCTCCATATTTCGTCTTCCTCCGTGGCCATGTGCTTCAAGGAAGTAACGCTGCAGTGCTGATTCGTTGAATCCAGTTCGGCGTCTGACGTCGCAGCGACGTCAGACGCCGAACTGGATTCAACGAATCAGCACTGCAGCGTTACTTCCTTGAAGCACATGGCCACGGAGGAAGACGAAATATGGAGATTGCGGGTCGGACCTCGGCTGGCGGGGGTTGGGGCCCCCCCCGCCAGCAAAAGTAAGCAACGGGGGAGGGTTGACGGCGGGGAGGGGGGCCAGGGCGAAATCTGCGGGGGCCCAGGCCCCTGTGGCCCCACGCAGATACGCCCCTGGTAAATACCCTAGGATTTATGAGAGACTATTAATTAAGTAGTTAATATTTACACCAAGAGTCTTCAACTGGCACAATCAAACCTCATTCAGCAAAGTAAACTGTTTGGCTACAAAAGAAATGGTTTATTAAGAAAAGTATGACGTTTGGATATCTGCCTGTTGCAGCCTTCCATTAAAGTTCTGTTTTGCATAAAACTACAAATCCTGGAATAGAGAGTTTCTTTGGCGTGAAAAAGAAGTTATTGTTCTTCCAGACGTATAAAGAAATAAAGTAAAAGTGTGGCTTTAAAACCCTATGGCCTACTGAGATCAAGCCCTGGCCCTGGTCCTGGCCCTGGCCCATGTTCAGCTCAGTAAAAAATAAAATTTTGTGCTGACCTGAAGAGCTAGCTGATGCCCGGAACTCTGTTGTGAGACCAGGGTTAATTAATATGCCAGATGTTGATTAGGGTTTCCCTATTGTGTGGTCTTTTAGAAGAAGGGAGATTGTAGGTTCTCTACAGGGGGGACTATTCCAGCAGTTGGTAATGGAACCCACGCAGGATGGGGGCATACTGGATTTAGTGCTTGTACCGGCGTTCTGGCCATCTGAGGGAGAGGAGTGTAAGCAGTTGCTGCCTGAAGAATGGTGTTCCCCTGAAGACGCTACGGCGAAACATGCTCGCATGTAGGGCACCAACAGTGAATGACAACTGGGAACTGGTTTAGAAAACTCCATTTTGATTTATTTCACTGCACATTTTTAAAGTGACTGGGATCGCTTCTAGATAGTTGGACCAACTTGTGAAGCACTAAGATAAGTGGTTTTCTACGAACCTAAGAGTCTGTGAAAAACGCATAAAAGAAATTATTACCATCCTATCAGAAGTAAGATACAACACAGGATAGGCAGGAGGTGGAGTGCAATGATGTACTAAATAAGAAAAACACACTGTAGGACTGCCAGTCAGTCTAGAAATGTTTTTCCAGTCACTGAGCACTATTTGAATGCAAAAGAAAAAATGTAAAAAAAAGTATTGTTTGGAGAGTTTGTGCTATTATAATATTGCACTGTATGTAATACAGAGTATATATATAGTATATTAAGGGTTTAGTGGTTTATATTTAGGCAATAAATAGAAACCCTGAAGGGATAATTATACCCCAGTAGTGACTACTATACAGCTTAGATTTAGTGCCAAATTTAGGCTGCAAAACCCCATGGGAACAGTACAGTTTAGGGGGTGAAGAATTTTTGTGCATGAAAGAGGAGCAGGACTTGGGTGTGATTGTATGTGATGATGTTAACGTGGCCAAACAGGTTGAAAAGATGACAACGAAAGCTAGAAGAGTGCTTGGGTGCATAGGGAGAGGAATGGCCAGTAGGAAAAAGGATGATTCCCCTCTATAAGACTCTGGTGAGACTTCATTAAGAATATTATGTACAATTCTAGAGACTGCACCTTCAAAAAGATATAAACAAGATGAAGTCAGTCCAGAGAGTGGCTACTAAAATGGTCACTAGGGTTTGTCATAAAGTGTATGGGGACAGATTTAAAGATCTCAATATGTATACTTTGGAAGAAAGGTGGGAGAGGGGAGATATGATAGAGACATTTAAATACCTATGTGGCATAAATGCATAGGAGATGAATCTCATTCAATTGAAAGGAAGCTCTGAAACAAGGAGGCATAGGATGAAGATGAAAAGGGATAGACTCAGAAGTAACCTAAGGAAATGCTTCTTCACGGAAAGGGTGGTGAATTTGTGGAACAGCCTCCTAGTTGAGGTGGTAGAGACGAAGACAGTATCTGAATTCAAGAGAGTTTGGGACCAGTACTTAGGATCTCTAAGGGAACGATAGGGAGGGTAGATGGCATGGATGGGCAAATTAGATAGGCCATATGGTCTTTATCTATCTACAATTTTCTACGTTTGTAAAAAGGCCTTTGTCAGATTAGATTTAAACTGAGAATTTCTACGTTTCTAAAAACGCCGATTAGATTTAAACTTGAGAAATTTATACTTACAATAATTTAGTCCCAGTTTCTCGCCCCTCTCACCTTTAACCATTACATCCCATGATCATCTATTTTGAAAGACTTTTTCTTTTCAAGGTAATAAATAGAAACAAATCAAAACAGAGAAAGAAAATATGATGATACCTTTTTTATTGGGCTAACTTAATACATCTTTAGATTCAAAGGTAACCCTTCTTCATATCGGAAATAAGCAAATGTTGATAAATGTCAGATTATATAAGTGAAGCACAAAAGCATTTCAATGACAGTCTCACAGGAAGAGGAAGAGGGAGGGGTAGGTTAGGTAAGAAATAGGGAGTGATTGTAGGATCCTGTGAGAAGTGTTGGCAAAGTTTGCTAGTAGGCATATTGCAGGGACGTGTGCCATTCTCTTCTTTTTGAGCCTATATTGAGAGTTGGCTTTTCGCTAATTTCTGTTTCAAATTAGGTGGCTGTCAGAAGGCCAACATTGGTGGGGCTGGGAATATCTCTTTCAGTTACCAGCCCCACCAGTGCTGGCCTTCCGACAGCCACCTAATTTGAAACAGAAATTAGTGAAAAGCAAACTCCCAATACAGGCTGAAAAAGAAGAGAATGGCACACATCCCTGCAATATGCCTAGCTGCAAACTGTGCCAATACACCTCACAGGATCCTACAATCATTTACATGGGAAAACATTCAGCATAAAGGGATCATTTACATGCTTATCCTCAAATGTGATATATTGGAGAAACAAGCCAGATGCTAAAGACGAGGCTCAATTTACATAGATATAATATTAATATTCCAATGCCAACTAGGATGCCACCTCTGTGGGACAGCATTTCATAAAACCAGAACACTGCATCAATGATCTTATGGTAAGATTACTAAAAGGAAATTTAAGACAATCCAGGAACACCTTTGAAGTCAAAATTATGAAATATTTGGACACCCACTTAGACAGGACTCAACAGAGATCTGGGTTTCCTTGCCCATTATAAACCATAAAATTCTAATGCATTGTCACCATCTTATCTATCATCCATCTCTCCTGACTCTCATCCACCAGATATCCCTGTTTCTCATCAAACCTACACTCCCTCATCCCGTGAGACTGTCATTGAAATGCTTTTGTGTTTCACATATATTCTGATATTTGTCAACATTGTTTATTTCTGATCTGAAGAAGAAGAGTTACCTTCGAAAGCTAATCAAAAGATGTATTGTTAGTCCAATAAAAAATGTATCATATTTTCTTTTCTATATTTTGATTTATTTCTATTTATTATCTTTAAAAGTGGACTAACATGGCTACCATACCATACAACAATACTCCCACAATACACAAATCACTAATGCAACCCTACACAATATGCCTACCCAAAATCAAAAATGGCACAAAAAACCTGCTACCCATGGACACTATCAACAGAAAGGAAAGAAAGGACCTAACAAATTCACATACCAAGAAGACAGACAACTGATAGAAATCATTACTACCCTCGAACCCAACTGAAACCCACCAACAAATACAAATAGGATACATCAATGCCAGATCGGCAGTTAATAAAACTATGATAATAACCGACTGGATCACAGCTGACCATCTCGATTTATTACTTATTAGCGAAACGTGGATCCACGACTCCAAAGATCCCATAATCTTAGAGCTCTGTCCTCCAGGATACAAAATTACCCACTGGACGAGGAACGGAAAAAGAGGAGGAGGAATAGCTATAATCTACAAATCTCAATTCACAATCACAACAACAGCAGAATCTATTCTCCCTCAACTCGAAATAGCCTCAGTCAGAATCAACCACCCAACCTTCCGTGACCACCTAAACCTAATCCTATTTACAGACCCCCAGGCAATTGGGAAGATTCATAAACACACTTTATGGATTCATATTGAACACTTGCATTTCCACCCAGAACCTTCTTATAGCAGGAGACATCAATCTTCACCTTGACAATACCAACTTAAGTAACGTACACGAATACAAGGACTTCCTCCAATTATGGGGAGCTCTACTGGCCAAACATGCAACCCACCACAACAAAGGACACACGCTAGATATCATTACCCACAATTCTCATCAGAACCAAATCTCATACTAATGGATACAAAATGGACAGCCACGCCATGGTCTGATCACTACAGAGCAAACCTCTCCTTCATTGGAGACCAAAAAAGGCACAACAAAAACAAGAGCAACAAACCTATACACGAGAGGCAAAATAGACCCAATTACATTCTGGCAACAATTTTACATTGGCGAATGGAAAACATCTACAGACTCACCCCAATTTCTCCAAGAATGGGACAACAGATACAGAACAGTACTAGACAACATAGCACCACTTCAAACCAGAACCTCACACAGAAAAAACTCAATACCATGGTTTAACGAAGAATTGAAAGAACTAAAAACACAGGTCAGAAGATTAGAAAGAGCATGGAAGCAAGAAAAAAGACGAGCACACACTCAAAGCCTGGAAACAACTAGAAAGAAAATACCAATACACTATAAGACAAACTAAAAGAACTTACTATAAAACCAAAATAAGACCAAACTACAAGGATACACACAAACTCTTCTTACTCGTAAACAAACTACTAAATACTACACCAGTGACCTCTAATAATATAGACACCCCCATCAGCAACCAATCTTGCGAACTACTTCAATGAAAAATTATAAAGCTCCGACTCATGATACCTACCAACATAACCGAGTACACAAACATCCTTGAATGTCTAGACCCATTACCCGGGGCACACCCAGCAGATCGAGCATGGACCAACTTCGACAAGCTCTCGTTAGATGAAATCTCACAATGGCTCGGAAGATATGCCAAATCGCAATGCAAATTAGACATCTGCCCTACTAGCCTAATAAGATCTGCCCCTAAACAATTCAAAATAGAACTCACAAACACGTAAACCACAGGCTTCAAAATGACTCTTCCCCACAGATAAAGGAAACATCTTACTTACCCTCTGCCTAAAGACACTAAGAAAGCACAATGGACCTAACCAATTATCGCCCTGTAGCATCTATTCCACTCATAACCAAAGTCATGGAGGGCATTGTGACGAAACAACTCACTGAATACCTAAATAAACACTCAATTCTACACGAGCCTCAATCAGGATTTTGGTTGAATCACAGCACGGAAACTGTTCTAGTGTCTGCAATGAACTCATTCAAACAAGCAATTGCAACTGGCAACAACATACTCCTCTTACAATTAGACATGTCCATTGCCTTCGACATGGTTAATCATGGAATACTATTACATATACTAGAATACTTTGGAGTAGGAGGTACAGTTCTCAAATGGTTCAGAGGATTCCTGACCACAAGATCATACCAAGTAACAACAAACACGGACATATCAGCCCCATGGATACCTGAATGTGGAGTTCCCCAAGGATCCCCCCTCTCACCAACCCTCTTTAACCTAATGATGATACCTTTAGCCAAACTACTAGCCAATCAAAACCTCAACCCCTATATATATACAGACGATGTCACGATTTATATCCCGTTTAAACATGATCTAAATGAAATCATCAAAGAGGATCAACCAAAGCCTCCAAATCATGAACTCCTGGGCGGATGCATTCTAGCTAAAACTTAACGCAGACAAAACAATGTCTTGTACTCACTTCACAACATAACACAAACAACTTCACCACCATAACTACACCTTATTGTTCTCTTCCTGTCTTACAAAATCTGAAAATTCTTGGAGTCACCATTGATTGAAACCTCACACTCGATACCCACGTGAAGAATACGATGAAAAAGATGTTCTACTCCATGTGGAAACTCAAAAGAGTAAAACCTTTCTTCCCGAGATACATCTTCCATACCCCAGTACAGTCAATGGTAATAAGTCACCTGGATTACTGCAACGCACTGTACGCTGGATGCAAAGAACAGACTATCAAAAACTCCAAACAGTCCAGAACACCGCCGCCAGACTCATATTTAGAAAAACTAAATATGAAAGTGCAAAACCCCTAAGAGAGAAACTTCACTGGCTCCCACTTAAGGAACGTATCGCGTTCAAGATATGCATGATTGTACACAAAATCATCCACGCAGACGCCCCAACCTACATGCTAAACCTCGTGGACCTGCCTCCCAGAAACGCCAAAAGATCATCCCGCAAATTTCTCAATCTGCACTTTCCCAGCTGTAAAGGACTAAAATACAAATGATACATGCCACCACCTTCTCCGCATTACCTACTGACTTGAAAACTATTAAAGAAATAACCAACTTTCGTAAATCTCTGAAGACATATCTCTTCAACAAGGCCTACAAAGAAAACTCATAGCCTTAATAAATTACTTCACCAACCCAACCCAGTTAAGAAAGTCTACCTTCTATACTTACATACCTAACTCCTTTCTTTTTCCCCTTACTTAATCTTTGTACATCACTAATTGTATCTGATATCCTGGAATGACAATCCCATAACAGGACTCTGTAAGCCACATTGAGCCTTCAAATAGGTGGGAAAATGTGGGATACAAATACAATTAAATAAATAAATAAATACCACACCACCTTTTCAAGGTGAAAAGGAAATCAATTTCATGTTCATTCAAATATTCAAACCAAAAACTAACTTCAAATTATTATTGAATTTATACATAGAGCTAGGTCTACTAAAATGCGTTAAAGCATAAATTTGTGCTAACGCCTTCAACACACACACATTATTAGTAAATAGGTCTCATTGCATAAAATGCGACCTGTGGTAAATAACACACATTAATGCCTGTTAGTGCACAGTAACATGGTATCGCCTTTTAATAAATTTAGCTTATAGCTCTGATTTTCTTATCCAGTCCCAATGGTTTCTGATACTTGGGCTAGAATGCTTTTGAAAGTCATTTGCAAAGCCTTGACTGGATTTAAAGTGCTGTTTGATAATAGAAACCAGGACCAGCTACAAATTTTAGAACAACTTGTCATGCATCTTAAGCTGTTCAGTCATGGATGAGTGAGAATCTTATTAATTATAGCAATTATATTGGGGTAATTCTGATCTTGAAGGGGTGATGGCACCAACGTATTTGAAGGCAAATTATGTAGTTGAGTGTGAGAGGTCCTGCAATGGTGAACTTTGAAGGGTGTGAACAGGGAATTAAGCTAACATTGTTGTTATCCTGGGTTTTCTCTACACACGGTTACCAAATGGTGATGGTGAGATTATCTGCATGTGGACTCAGGGGAAGTCACATTATTTTCATCCACTTATGAAGCATTCCACATGTGGCCCACATCTGAGCTGAATGGATCCACTCTCCTGTAGCTTTTTAAATGGCGAGATAAAGCGAATGCTACATACCTGTAGAAGGTATTCTCCGAGGACAGCAGGCTGATTGTTCTCACTAATGGGTGACGTCCACGGCAGTCCCTCCAATCGGAAACTTAACTAGCAAAGGCCTTTGCTAGTCCTCGCACGCCCATGCGCACCGCGCATGCGCGGCCGTCTTCCCGCCCGAACCGGCTCGTGTTCGTCAGTCCCGTATATAGCAAAACAAAGACAAGGGAAGACACAACTCCAAAGGGGAGGCGGGCGGGTTTGTGAGAACAATCAGCCTGCTGTCCTCGGAGAATACCTTCTACAGGTATGTAGCATTCGCTTTCTCCAAGGACAAGCAGGCTGCCTGTTCTCACTGATGGGGTATCCCTAGCCCCCAGGCTCACTCAAAACAACAAACATGGTCAATTGGGCCTCGCAACGGCGAGGACATAACTGAGATTGACCTAACAACTTATCCAACTAACAGAGAGTGTAGCCTGGAACAGAATAAAACATGGGCCTAGGGGGGTGGAGTTGGATTCTAAACCCCGAACAGATTCTGAAGCACTGACTGCCCGAACCGACTGTCGCGTCAGGTATCCTGCTGCAGGCAGTAATGAGATGTGAATGTGTGGACAGATGACCACGTCGCAGCTTTGCAGATCTCTTCAATAGTGGCTGACTTCAAGTGGGCCACTGACGCAGCCATGGCTCTGACATTGTGAGCCGTGACATGACCCTCAAGAGCCAGCCCAGCCTGGGCGTAAGTGAAGGAAATGCAATCTGCTAGCCAATTGGATATGGTGCGTTTCCCCACAGCCACTCCCCTCCTGTTGGGATCAAAAGAAACAAACATTTGGGCGGACTGTCTGTTGGGCTGTGTCCGCTCCAGATAGAAGGCCAATGCTCTTTTGCAGTCCAATGTGTGCAGCTGACGTTCAGCAGGGCAGGAATGAGGACGGGGAAAAAATGTTGGCAAGACAATTGACTGGTTCAGATGAAACTCCGACACTACCTTCGGCAAGAACTTAGGGTGAGTGTGGAGGACTACTCTGTTATGATGAAATTTGGTGTAAGGGGCCTGGGCTACCAGGGCCTGAAGCTCACTGACTCTACGAGCTGAAGTAACTGCCACCAAGAAAATGACCTTCCAGGTCAAGTACTTCAGATGGCAGGAGTTCAGTGGCTCAAAAGGAGGTTTCATCAGCTGGGTGAGAACGACATTGAGATCCCATGACACTGTAGGAGGTTTGACGGGGGCTTTGACAAAAGCAAACCTCTCATGAAGCGAACAACTAAAGGCTGTCCTGAGATTGGCTTACCTTCCACGCGGTAATGGTATGCACTGATTGCGCTAAGGTGAACCCTTACAGAGTTGGTCTTGAGACCAGACTCAGACAAGTGCAGAAGGTAGTCAAGCAGGGTCTGTGTAGGACAAGAGCGAGGATCTAAGGCCTTGCTGTCACACCAGACAGCAAACCTCCTCCATAAAAAGAAGTAACTCCTCTTAGTGGAATCTTTCCTGGAAGCAAGCAAGATACGGGAGACACCCTCTGACAGACCCAAAGAGGCAAAGTCTACGCTCTCAACATCCAGGCTGTGAGAGCCAGAGACCGGAGGTTGGGATGCAGAAGCGCCCCTTCGTCCTGTGTGATGAGGGTCGGAAAACACTCCAATCTCCACGGTTCTTCGGAGGACAACTCCAGAAGAAGAGGGAACCAGATCTGACGCGGCCAAAACGGAGCAATCAGAATCATGGTGCCTCGGTCTTGCTTGAGTTTCAACAAAGTCTTCCCCACCAGAGGTATGGGAGGATAAGCATACAGCAGGCCTTCCCCCCCAATCCAGTAGGAAGGCATCCGATGCCAGTCTGCCGGCCTGAAGTCTGGAACAGAACTGAGGGACCTTGTGGTTGGCTTGAGATGCAAAGAGATCTACCAAGGGGGTGCCCCACACCTGGAAGATCTGGCGCACTACTCTGGAGTTAAGCGACCACTCGTGAGGTTGCATAATCCTGCTCAACCTGTCGGCCAGACTGTTGTTTACGCCTGCCAGATATGTGGCTTGGAGCCACATGCCGTAACGGCGAGCCCAGAACCACATGCTGACGGCTTCCTGACACAGGGGGCGAGATCCGGTGCCCCCCTGCTTGTTGATGTAATACATGGCAACCTGGTTGTCTGTCTGAATTTGGATAATTTGGTGGGACAGCCGATCTCTGAAAGCCTTCAGAGTGTTCCAGACCGCTCGTAACTCCAGGAGATTGATCTGCAGATCGTGTTCCTGGAGGGACCAGCTTCCCTGGGTGTGAAGCCCATCGACATGAGCTCCCCACCCCAGGAGAGACGCATCCATAGTCAGCACTTTTGTGGCTGAGGAATTTGGAAAGGGTGTCCCAGAGTCAAATTGGACCAAATCGTCCACCAATACAGGGATTTGAGAAAACTCGTGGACAGGTGGATCACGTCTTCTAGATCCCCAGCAGCTTGAAACCACTGGGAAGCTAGGGTCCATTGAGCAGATTGCATGTGAAGGCGGGCCATGGGAGTCACATGAACTGTGGAGGCCATGTGGCCCAGCAATCTCAACATCTGCCGAGCTGTGATCTGCTGGGGACGCTCGCACCCGCGAGACGAGGGACAACAAGTTGTTGGCTCTCGTCTCTGGGAGATAGGCACGAGCCGTCTGAGAATCCAGCAGAGCTCCTATGAATTCGAGTCTTTGCACTGGGAGAAGGTGGGACTTTGGATAATTTATCACAAACCCCAGTAGCTCCAGGAGGCGAATAATCATCTGCATGGACTGTAGAGCTCCTGCCTCAGATGTGTTCTTCACCAGATAGGGGAACACGTGCACTCCCAGCTTACGAAGCGCCGCTACTACTACAGCCAGGCACTTCGTGAACACTCTGGGCGCAGAGGCGAGCCCAAAGGGTAGCACACAGTACTGGAAGTGACGTGTGCCCAGCTGAAATCGCAGATACTGCCTGTGAACTGGCAGTATCGGGATGTGCGTGTAGGCGTCCTTCAAGTCCAGAGAGCATAGCCAATCGTTTTCCTGAATCATGGGAAGAAGGGTGCCCAGGGAAAGCATCCTGAACTTTTCCTTGACCAGATATTTGTTCAGGGCCCTTAGGCCTAGGATGGGACGCATCCCCCCTGTTTTCTTTTCCACAAGGAAGTACCTGGAATAGAATCCCAGCCCTTCTTGCCCGGATGGCACGGGCTCGACCGCATTGGCGCTGAGAAGGGCGGAGAGTTCCTCTGCAAGTACCTGCTTGTGCTGGAACCTGTAGGATTGAGCTCCCGGTGGGCAATTTGGAGGTTTCGAGGCCAAATTGAGGGTGTATCCTTGCCGGACTATTTGAAGAACCCAACGGTCAGAGGTTACAAGAGGCCAGCTTTGGTGAAAAGCTTTCAACCTCCCCCTGACCGGCAGATCGCCCGGCACTGATACGTTGATGTCAGCTATGCTCTGCTGGAGCCAGTCAAAAGCTCGCCCCCTGCTTTTGCTGGGGAGCCATGGGGCCTTGCTGAGGCGCACGCTGCTGACGAGAGCGAGCGCGCTGGGGCTTAGCCTGGGCCACAGGCTGTCGAGAAGGAGGATTGTACCTACGCTTACCAGAAGAGTAGGGAACAGTCTTCCTTCCCCCATAAAAGCGTCTACCTGAGGAGGTAGATGCTGAAGGCTGCCGGCGGGAGAACTTGTCGAAAGCGGTATCCCGCTGGTGGAGCTGCTCTACCACCTGTTTGACTTTCTCTCCAAAAATGTTGTCCGCTCGGCAAGGGGAGTCCGCAATCCGCTGCTGGATCCTATTCTCCAGGTCGGAGGCACGCAGCCATGAGAGTCTGCGCATCACCACACCTTGAGCAGCGGCCCTGGACGCAACATCAAAGGTATCATATACCCCTCTGGCCAGGAATTTTCTGCACGCCTTCAGCTGCCTGACCACCTCCTGAAATGGCTTGGCTTGCTCAGGAGGGAGTTTGTCCACCAAGCCCGCCAACTGCCGCACATTGTTCCACATATGGATGCTCGTGTAGAGCTGGTAGGACTGAATCTTGGCCACGAGCATAGAAGAATGGTAGGCCTTCCTCCCAAAGGAGTCTAAGGTTCTAGAGTCCTTGCCCGGGGGCGCCGAAGCATGCTCCCTAGAACTCTTAGCCTTCTTTAGGGCCAGATCCACCACACCAGAGTCGTGAGGCAACTGAGTGCGCATCAGCTCTGGGTCCCCATGGATCCGGTACTGGGACTTGATCTTCTTGGGAATGTGGGGATTAGTTAAAGGCTTGGTCCAGTTCGCCAGCAATGTCTTTTTTAGGACATGATGCATGGGTACTGTGGACGCTTCCTTAGGTGGAGAAGGATAGTCCAAGAGCTCAAACATTTCAGCTCTGGGCTCATCCTCCACGACCACCGGGAAGGGGATGGCCGTAGACGTCTCCCGGACAAGGCCGCAAAAGACAGACTCTCGGGAGGAGAAAGCTGCCTTTCAGGGGAGGGAGTGGGATCAGAAGGAAGGCCATCAGACTCCTCGTCAGAGAAATATCTGATGTCCTCCTCCTCCTCCCACGAGGCCTCACCATCGGTATCAGACACAAGTTCATGAACCTGTGTCTGAAGCCGTGCCCGACCCGACTCCGTGGAAACACGGCCACGGTGGGAGCGTCGAGAGGTAGACTCCCTCGCCAGCACCGGCGAAGCTCCCTCTGCCGACGTCGTCAGGGAGCCTTCCTGGGAGGCGGCCGCAGTCGGTACCGCAAGCGGTACCGATGTCGGAGACCTCACCCCGGGCAAGGGGCCAGCCGGCGCCTCACTCGACGGTACCGGTGGCGCAAGCACCCCCGGTACCGGAGGGGAAGGGCGCAACAGCTCTCCCAGGATCTCCGGGAGAACGGCCCGGAGACTCTCGTGCAGAGCGGCTGTGGAGAAAGACATGGAAGCTGATGCAGGTGTCGAGGTCAGAGTCTGTTCCAGGCGTGGAGGCTGTTCCGAGCTGTCCAAGGTGGAGCGCATCGACACCTCCTGAACAGAGGGTGAGTGGTCCTCCCGGTGCCGATGCCTACTGGGTGCCGACTCCCTCGGCGACCCAGAGCTCTCGGTACTGATGCGGGAAGGTGACCGGTGTCGATGCTTCTTTGATTTTTTCAAATGAAGCAAGTCACCGGAGCTTCCCGGTACCGACGAGGAGGACGTACAATCCAGCCGTCTCTTCCTCAGGGCCGAGGCCGAAGAAGGTCGGTCTCGGGGGGGCTGTACCGCAGGAGCCCTCAGGGTAGGAGGAGACCAACCCAAAGGCGCACCGCCACCAGCAGGGGAATGGACAGCCCTCACCTGCACTGCAGTCGAAGCACCACCGTCCGACGACATCAGCAACAGCGGAGGTCCGGTACCACCGAAGCCGACGCAGCCTTCCGATGTCTCGGTACCGGACGATGCAGAGGGTTGATACCTCAATGCCGTCGATGCAGTCGATGCCGAGGTCAAAGGCCTTGATGCTGTCGACGTCGATGCACTCGATGCCATCCGGTGCTGTTGTTGACGAAGAGCCCGAGAACAACACGTTCCACTGGGCCAATCTCGCTACCTGAGTCCTTTTCTGTAAAAGAGCACAAAGATTGCAGGCCTGCGGGCGGTGCCCAGCCCCGAGACACTGAAGACACGACGCGTGCCTATCAGTGAGCGAGATTACCCGGGCGCATTGGGTGCACTTCTTGAAGCCGCTGGGAGACTTCGATGACATGGGCGGAAAAATCACGCTGGCGAAATCAAAATTCGCGATGGGTGACGAAGGGCACCAAAAATAAGGGACAAAGACCGAGGTCTTTCTTTTTTTAGCGAAATCGCGAAGACGCGCGAGGGTCAACTTGGGCGCGAAACGGCGGCAAAACACAACCGTCCCGAGCGTGGACAAAAGAAGACTGATGAACATGAGCCGGTTCGGGCGGGAAGACGGCCGCGCATGCGTGGTGCGCATGGGCACGCGAGGACTAGCAAAGGCCTTTGCTAGTGAAGTTTCTGATTGGAGGGGCTGCCGTGGACATCACCCATCAGTGAGAACAAGCAGCCTGCTTGTCCTCGGAGAATATTTGATTTACTGCTTCCAAAGAGAAATCTATCTGAACTTTCTTTCAGGTGACTGGAGTGGACTGACACAGAAGAGCATATGAATGGAGGTAACATTTTGTAGGCAGTATATCTTCAGCCTACTCATTACTTTTTCTTCTCTCTTCACAGCTCAGCTTCTGGACAAAGTATTATGGTAAGTGCTTAATAGATTTATAAAAATAATAAACCCAAGAGGTTCACCTGAAATGAAGTTCATAGTGTAGTCCCCTTTATCTGGGTAAGCCATGAAGGGTAGGGATAAAAATCAGTACTGAGGATGAATCTGTTCTTTAATGCCTCAATCAAACACTCAGTTCCCCTATGTGAGTCTTCCAAAGTGAAGGATGATTTCATCTGGGGTCCAGATGAGGAGATAAAATGACTTAGCATAAAACAACAATCACAGCAGCAGGTTGAAGTGGTATTGCAGTATGAATTTACTGAAGTGCCAGGCACACAATAATATTCAGGTTTAGGTACAGTTAGTCTAATACTTGGATAGGTTAACTCCTAAATATTTTGTGTTGTGATCCTAGCAATTTTACTGTCCCTGAGACACAATGTCCCTTCTACGTGCCTTGCAAGGCTTCTTCAGCTCTCTAAATGCGCTGTAAAGTAATCTCTCCCTTATACCTTGGATCCAGTGCAGACTCCTTCACCAATTTCACTTTCTTATCCTTTTCTCTACTTTGTCATCTAGTGAGAGCTGCTGGAGAGTCTCTTATAGGGAAGCTCCGTATCTTCTCCTCCTTTTTCCCAGGTGTCACTTAGGAACAAACATCTATCCTTACTTGTTTACCCTTATGGCCGACTCTAAATAAGATGTTCTAGAAACTCCTTCAGACTCCTGTTTTCCATCACGAATGGTGGAATAAACTGATCTCTTCCTTCCTATAATAAATAAAGTAGCTGAAGCTTAGATGTTCTTTGTCCTAAGTAGTAGCTCTTCCTTTGTGGTTGTACCCTTGCTTTAAGAATTGAGGGGCCCTTTTACTAATCCGTGTAGGTACCTATGCGCACCCAGTGCCTGGCTACCACGAGGCCTGGGCTGTAATTTCGTTTTTTATGTGCATCCGTTATGTGTGCCGGAAAATAATTTCTATTTTCCTGCATGTGGTAGAAACCAGGCGGTAATCATCATTCTACACGCGTAGACGATTACAGCACGGTTACCACATGAGACCTTACCACAATGGCTGGCAGTAAGGTCTCAGATTCAAAATGGACGTGCGCCAATTTTTATTTTGCCGCACGTCCATTTTCGTAAAAAATGTTTAAAAAGGCATTTTTTACAGGTGTGCTGAAAATTGGATCTGCATGCACCCAAAACACACGCCTACACTAGCGCAGCCCATTTTTTGGCGCACCTTAGTAAAAGGACCCCTAAATCTTCAGTAGTGTTACTAGACTCCTCTTTTTTTCAATTTATGAAGATTCAAATTTAAAAGATTTAAAATTTAGAAATTAAATTCAAACAAATCGGAGATCCTGTGTCCTCAAAATGTACTTTAAAAAGTCCACAAGAAGACACAGGGAAGAGATCCTGGCTTAACTAACTCAAAATGTCCACACCTATTTCAGGGATCTCTAGGTAATATAGAATCAGGAAAATTCCCAGGGAGTGATGTAGTAACAGGATACAGTCCCCTAAATTACTCTGTTTGGTATATCCTTTCCGCAGACACAGACAAGCACACCCCTTCACTTATCTCTCCATTGCCTCAGGTACAGACTTACCCCCCCCCCCCCCCAGCTTGTGCGGCAATGCCGGCACCACCCATTCAAACTCATGTATCTATTCAGTTTGACAATTAATCTTGTATAATCTGTAGTTTTTTTAGATGTTTGCTCTTGATGCCAAGAAAGAGGGCATCGCAGTAGTCCAGGTGCGGTAGGATCAGCATTAGTACCAGTAGCACAAAGGCTTTTTGATCAGAGTGACCTGATTAGATGAAGTTGTCTCATTTTAAACATTGTTTTCTTCCATAGTTGGTTGATATGGGGTGTGAGTGATAGTGAGGTGTCAAGGATGACTCCCAGCACTCTGGCTTCTGATTCATTTGGGAAGGTGGTGTTGTTTGGTAATGTTAATGAATTTGAGACCTCAGCTCCTTGATTCCAGAACCAGAGAATCTTTGTCTTAAGGGTATTTAGTTTCAGTTGTTTGCCAGGGCCCAGTCTGAATGGTGTGCATCCCGATTGTTACCAGTGGGTTGGATCTTGGTGTGAGGATGTCAGAGGTAGAAGGAGCATGATGTCATCTGCGTATGATATAATAGTTCTCCTGAGTCAGGTGTATGGCACTAAGGGAGGACATGAAGAAGTTGAAAAGGATGGGGGAGAGTGGGGACCCTTGAATGGCTCCACATATTGGAGCCCAGTATTTAGAAAGGTTTTTATTTTGTTTCACTGCGTAGCTTCGATTTGTGAGGAATTCGTTAAACCAATTGAGGACTGATCCAGTTATACCAATCTGATTCAGACATTCCAATAGCATTACACGATCTACTGCATCGAATGTCGCTAAGGTATCAAACTGGAGTAGTAGAACCTGTTCCCCTTTGCACAGGTGTTGTTTAATATATGTCGTTAGTACAAAGAGTAGTGTTTTGGTGCTGTGTGAGGCTCTGAATCCGATTTGAGACTGGTGTAATGTAGAGAACGTATTCAGGTACTTGGAAAATTGTTTGCTAACATAAGATTCAAGCATTTTTGTAAAGAGTGGTATACTCGCCACTGGGCGACAATTTGCTACAGAGGCTGTGTCTAACCCTGAGCCCTTTAATATTGGTGTGAGGATGATTTTGCCCATGTCTGATGGGAGAGAACCAGAATTTAGTAGTCCGTTGAGGCAGTCTGTTAGCCATTGGACCACTACTGTTAGGGTGGTTTAGAACAAGAATTCTGGACAGTGGTCTAAGAAGCAATGTGAGCTTGAGCATTTAAGTAGTAGTGATTTTGTGTCTTCAGTTGATAGTGGTTGGAACGATTTTCATAGTTCATTTATATTTTATTTTATTTTATTAGATTTTTGTTCACACCTTTTTCAGTAGTAGCTCAAGGTGAGTTACATTCAGGTACACTGGATATTTCTCTGTCCCAGGAGGGCTCACAATCTAAGTTTTGGATTATTTTGATTCCCTGGCTAGAGTCTAAGGTGGACTGGGCTCCTAGATCATAGTGCTTTAAGTTTTTTTTTTTTTGGAGAACCCACTGGTCGGAGGTTACAAGGGGCCACCTTTCTTAGAAAAAATTCAGCCTTCCCCCAACCATTGCATTGTCCAGGATGGTTACCTTTACTGCACCTATGCTCTGCTGGAGCCAGTCAAAAGCTCGTCCCCTGCTTTGACTGGGGAGCTATCTGAGTGTATGCTGTTGACAAGAATGAGCATTCTGGGACTGAGCCTGCTGAGGTAGGGGCGTTCCTATGTCAGCTTCCACCTGGGGCGGATTGCTGCTGCGCACCCTGTGGTGCATGCCCCCCCCCTCCCGGTGCGTCATCCCCTGGCGCATCATCTCCCCCCAGCACACCACCTCCACCCCTCCAGCGTATCACCTCCTGAGGTTGTAGAGAGCAGTCATGCGGCTGTTGGCTCCACCATTTCCCTGCCCAGAACAGCAAGTAGCATCAGACGGAGCAGGGAAACTGACAGAGCCAACAGTTGCATGGCTTCTCCCTGCAGTGTGCACCTGGGGTGGACTGCCCCCACCGCCCTGCCCTTGGTACACCACTGGGCTGAGAAGAAGGAGCATACCTATGTCTTTGAGAGTAGTAGGAACCTCTCTTTGACTTGCCCAAAGACCTCCTAGATGAAGAGGAAGGTGCAGAAGACATTTGGCAGGAGAGAGTATCAATAATGTCGGTATGTTTCTTGATGAGGTCAGTGACCTCCTCTACCTTGTCTCCAAAAAGATTATCTCCCTGGCATGTGGCATCCTCCAACTTCTGCTGGACTGCAGAGTCCAAGTCAGTGACTTGCACCCATGAGAGTCTGTGCATTGCTATGTTCTGGGCAGAGATCCTGGACACCACATCAAAGGTGTCATAGGCGCCCCTAGCCAAGAACTTTCTACATGCCTTCTGCTGCTTGACCAACTGGCGAAGAGATTAGGCCTCATCCTGTGGGAGAGAATCTGCCAAATCAGAGTTACTGTGCACCAAGTTCCGCAAATACAGGCTTGTGTAGAGCTGGTAAGATTGAATATGGGAGATGAGCATAGAAGCCTGATACATCTAAGAATCTAGGGTTCTAGCTTCTCTGCCAGGGGACACCAAAGCATAGTCCCTAGAACTCCTGGCTCTTTTGAGTGCAGATTCCACCACGAAGGAATGATGAGGTAACTAAGGCTTGTCAAACCCTGGGGAACTCTGGATCCGATACATGGTGTCTATCTTTTTGGGCAAGACAGGGATCGACTGAGGGGGACTCCTAGTTCTTCACCTGAACATCTTTCAGGATCTGGTGAAGAGGGACCCTCACAGCCTCTCTAGGAGGAGATTTGTAGTCCAGGACATCAAACATCTCAGCCCTGGGCTTGTTCTCCATTTCCAAATGAATGGGAATCATACCTACCATTTCCCTAACAAAACTTGCATTCCACAAAAGTAGAACACACATCTTCTGTTCTAAATCATTTTTTTATTTCCACCACTTCAAAGTCAAACAATGCCCAACGTGGTCATGTTTCACCTTCCTAGAGGCTGTGTCAGGGGCTACAACTATTAGGGTCCCAGAGGGCACTTGCACCTAATAGTTCAATGTTAGTCCAAATTAAAAAAAGCAGAACCTAGCAGCTTAGCAGAGAGCAGCAGTATTCTCACTGGCAGAGTAACTCCTCATTCAGCACCACACAGCTGTTTGTGGACTGCTTTGTGCTGCTTGCAGATTACTATTTCCTCTTCTGGACTTCCCTAACAAAACCTGGGAAGGAAAGGCACTCAGGTGGAGACTTCCTCCTTTCCTCCTCTGAGAAGTACCATGGATCTTTATCAGACTTCTGTGAGCATGCCTCATCGGTGTTGGCATAAAACTCTTTGTGGGAGGGCCGAGGCTAAGCCTGTGTTGAAAAACAGAGGAGCCATGTCCTCGAGAAGAACATCAAGGTGTCAGTTCCATCCTCAACTCAGGCAAAACTTCCTCTACCGACGTTGAAGAAGTGCCAACACAGGCAGCTGTCAACACTGGTGCCACATGTGATACAAGCGTTGGAGACCTGAGCGACTTGCTGGGCAGCAGCAAGAGGCACGGCTGGTGCAAGAACCCCAGACACTATTGCACACTGTTGTAAAAACCCTGCAAAGAGCTCAGGGAGCATGGCCCGAATGCGCTCATCGAGAGATGCTATTGGGGAAGGCTGGTGTATCAGTTCAGAGACAGACTGCTGAACTGCCAGGGTCAAGATAGGTGCCTGATCCTGGATGTGTGGAGACTTGAGCATTAACACCCCTTGTATGGAGTGGGAGTGGTCCTTCCAGTGCCGAAGCTTCTCAGGGTCTGAATTCCTTGAAGCCCTGGAGCTCCCGGCACCATGCATCAAGGAAGATTGATGCTGATGTTTCTTGGCCTTTGCCTGATGCTGGTCATCGATGCTCCCCAGTGCCAACAAGGATGATGTTGGATCCCCTTGTCGCCTCAGTGTTGGGTCCGATTGTGACTGATCTCGGGGGCCGTACAGCCAGCATTGAGGCAGGTGGAGACCCACTTGATGTGCATCCACTCCTAGTGTCTGGCCTCTCAGCCATACGGGCTGATGCTCCAATGCCGATGCAACTCCTGACACTGATGCCGAGATTTTGGACAGGGCTCCAAATAATCTTTTCCCTTTGAGCCTCTCTGGCTAGCTGGGTTCTTTTCTTCATATGAAGACAAAGAACACAGCTGGAAGGGTATGTTCAGGCCCCTAACACTGAAGACACCAGGAATGAGCGTCTTTGCCATAGACGGTCCTACTGCACTGGCTACAGCACTTAAAGACACTGGGAACCTTCGATGACATGGAAGGGAAAACAGCCATGGCCAAATCAAATGGCTCAATGGTGAATAAAAAAGGTGCATGCACCAGACAAATCAAGGGAGAAATTCCCAAACAGAGCTCAGGCCTAAGAGGGCCTACTGAACGCAACAAAAATAAAGAAAACCTAAAAGTGGGGAAAAATAAACTAAAACTATATGAGAAGGGATAGGGAAAAATCAGGGCAAAAAGCCCCAAAAGCAAGGCACAAAAATCGAAGGTACGCTCATGTACCAGATGCTGTGAGAAGTGAAGGACAATCATATTCTCTCCTCATGCAGGTGAGAAGAGACTGATGGTCCCATGCTCATGCAGCAGACAAGAAGGCACCGGGGCAACGTGGATGATGTCACCCACATGTGAGAATATGGCCTGCTTGTCCTCAGAGAAAGCAATAGAACATTTCTTATTCATATAATATATATAGTAAATATAGTCCTGCATTACATTTCCTGTCACTCGTTTAAATATGCAAAATTTGTCACTTAAACACTCCACATTTATCTACCAAATATATAGCAAAACAATGACAAACACATGAATCTCCTTCTTCTTATAACATATGATGTCAGTCAGCAGAGGTATAGAATCTTAAGATTCATTGTTGACATAACCTTACTGTACAACATAAGTTTCAAAACCAAGATGTCAAACTAGGGAAATCTTTCAGCTTTTGAAATATTCAGATCAGGTAATGTCACCCATATCATGGGAGTGAGAAGGTTAAGGTCTGTTGGCTGTCTTACCCACATCCTCCTACCCTACTTTCCTATGTTTCAGATGGAGACCAGTGTATGTCTAACCCCTGTTTAAATGGGACCTGCAAGGATAACATTGGAAGATTTGACTGTATTTGTCACCATGGTTGGGAGGGTCGTCTGTGCCAGTATGGTAAGCTCAATGTCTTGGAGATATTGCCAGCTCTGTCTTTGTCTTAGCTATGACATTAGCAATCATTCCGTAGCCTAGGTTCTGGAGGTCTGCAACTGAAACCAGTTTATATTAATAATAATTGAGCCTGCAACTAAGTGGGAAAATGTGGGATATAAATGTGTTAAATAAATAAATAATACTATTATCATCATGATGGCTTCACTTGGCCTATCAGATGCTCTTGCCTGGTTTGGTGCTCTAAACATCCTTCCCAGGAATCTAGGATATTCAGAGGCATCAGTGCAGGATGTGGGCAGTTCCCATAATAAAATTATTATGATTATGATGATGATGATTATTATTTATTATTTTATGTCTTCATGTGTGGCACATCACAGCCAAAGTTGACTGGTTTTAACCAGGGCCGCTGAGAGACAAAGCCAGGCCCGGGGCAAACACCCCCCTAGGCCCGCCTCTTCTCTAGGCGGGCCTGCCCCCCATCCAGGCCCACCTCACTTGCTTGTTCTGCTCCACTTTTTGTCATAGTGCACAGCAAACGTCCCCAGGGCCCAGCGCTAGGATTGCAATGCTCTCCTGTTCCTGTGCATGGCAGTGCCACAGAACAGAGTCCTTCCTTTCTTCTGCGTCCAAAGAGGCTGTTGAGGCTGTTTGGACACGGCAGCAAGGAAGTACTGAGCTCTGTGGTGCTGCCGCACACAGGATTAGGAGAGCAATGCTAGTGCCAGGCGGGTCCCCCTTGGATGCTGGACCCTGGGGAATTTTGTCCCCCCTGCCCCCCCTCTCGGCGGCCCTGGTTTTAACTGTTAACTTGGATCTTTTCCAGGGACCTGGAAATCATAGAGACCACTGAAAAATGTATGTTGTTCTGAGCAGGGTAGTTTTTTTGCAAATTAATGGAGTTATACCTTTAAATTTAAAGTTTCTAAGTATTTTGGGATTCCAATTGATATTGTCATTATTATTTAGCTGCAGGGTTGCCAAACTCTACATATTAACCTGCTTCTTATATCAAATACATGCAAATCTATCTCATGAATATTCCTTATGATTGTCCTAAAAAAACAAATGTGCTTGCAACCTCGAGGTCTGATGTTGCACATCAATACCTTGATAGGAGCCGACTCTGTGGGTGCTGTGGGTGCTTGGGCACCCCCAATAGTGAGAAAATTGCTTGAATGTGTCCAAGGAAGGATTGTTTCCATTAGGCTTAGCACCCCCAATAATTCTGAAAAGTTGGCTCCTATGCCTTGAACTATGTATATATTCTCAATCTTGTGTTTCTGTGCAGAGGGTAGTTCTAAGATTTTGAAATAGAAAGTGAATGAGCAGGAGAGGGGGATATGGATGTGTCCCTGAGGTGATGGTATCTGAAGCTGGATGTATGCCCAATGTTTTAATTTCTTTTTTTTTTTCTTTATTTATTAAATTTTTACATTTATATCAATATAACATAAATGTAGGAAATACAGAAATACTTATTACAGAGCAAGAGAATTACCTGCAATTTTAAATCAAAAATATTTCTAATTTTACTTTGTCCACAACATAAGGAATCAAGAGCTAGGAAATTCTAACATTTAAAAAAAGGGGAAAAAAATAAACAAAATAACAAAATAAATCTCTCTTTCCTTTTTTTTTCTTTTTTCTCTTTTTCTTTTTCCCCTTCCTATTTTTACTGAGCGGACGGGAATTACAAACAACCACAGCCGATTCTAACAGCATTACCTTAATTACGGGTACTATTCCTGGGGTATAACATTCTTTTCCTTTGCTTCAATGAAATCAAGTAATTTCTTAGGGTTAAAAAAAAGGTAGTTCACCAAATTCAAGGTAATACAACACTTACATGGAAATTTCAAAATAAAAGTTCCACCTAATTTTAAAACCCGTGGTTTATACATCAAAAATTCCTTTCTTTTCTTCTGAGTGACTCGCGCCAAATCAGGGAAAATTTGTATTCTTTGACCCATGAATAATCCTTCATATGGCTGAAATATAACCGCAAGATGTTATTACGGTCAAGTTCAAGTGCGAATGTCACCAGCAATGTAGTGCGTTCGGTAATTAAATCAAGAGAAGACTCCAGGAATTCTGTCAGGTTCAATTCCATGGTAGGAGACGCCTGAGGTTTGTCTTTAGGTAATGAAGATATCCCAGTAATATATTGGGTTCTCGTTATAGGGGGATAACCCTCTTCTGAGAGTCCCAGTATATCTTTGAAATATTTTTTCACATATCCAATGCATTAATTAAAGGAGATTTGGGGAAATTTAAAAGTCTCAAGTTGCTCCTCCGTCCATTATTCTCAAGGTATTCCAATTTTCGATCCTGGATTTCTCGTTCTTTAATTAAAGCCTCTCTTAAATTTTGTAATTTCTCAATCTGTCCTTCAATTTTTTGAGTCTTAACATTCTGCTCTTGAACTTGTTCAGCCATTAATTGATTAGATTTCTTTAGATCGGTAATTTCATTTTTTAAAGAGGAATTCAGCAGAAGTAGATTGTTATTCACTCCCTGGATAGCATCCCATAATATATTCATTGTAACCACTGCAGGTCTTTCCAAAACTCCGGTACTCACGGCCTTGATCTCCCGGGCAGTTGTAGCAGATCCTCGAAGAGAGTCCTGCATTGCTGTTCCTCTGTCTGGGGTAGATGTGCACATGGGTCCTCCCTCAACAACCTCTGTAGAACCAGGATTCTCCAATGGTTCCAGTCGTTGTGACCCCAGGAGCGACAAATCGCTTCCGGGTCGCGGAGGTGCAGTGTGAGAGGGAGGGCTAAGCGTTACTCCCTCAATGCTGCACTCGGCCCTCAACAGGGCCGAGTTCGTCGAAGTGGGTGTCCGAATTCCAGGGACCCCAACCCCAAAAGTATCCAGAGTCGTCTGGCGAGTGGTGGGAATAGTCTGCGGGACCACGGAGGTAGGAACCGCTACCTTCCTTTTCTCTTCCCCATCGGTAGGTTAGAGAAAATTCCACTACAGTAGCGCGTCTGTGGAGAACCTCAGGAGCAGGCTGACCCGACATCCGTTCACGACGCCATCTTGATTCCCCCAATGTTTTAATTTCTGAAAGTGTATTGTAAACCTCCTGGTAGTGGAGAAATGCAATTACAATTAAGTAAATGCTAACTTTTGTCACAACGTTTGGCGGTAAATAGATTTCCCAATTCAACACCAAACCAGGGAGTATTACAAAGAACAGAATGCTTCTATAGGAATAATATTCTTTACTTTTTATGTGAAACACAAATATCACAAAGTACTTTGATATTAAACATGTTACAATTATATTATTACATTTAGGGGCCCTTTTAGTAAGCAGTGATAGGGTTACTGTGCGGGTAGTGTATGCTGAATCAGCACTATCACAGAGCACCCTGAGGTGTCCCGCGGTATTTATGAGATCAGCATATACTGATTCCTGCGCTAGAAAATAGAAATTATTTTGTAGTGTGGGGGGCGGAGAGTGGGCGTGCCCTGAGATAACTGGCTAGCACATAGCCATTGCCACACATTGCCAAATTATTGCACAATTAGCATATGAGCCCTTACTGCCTATTAAATAGGTGGCGGTAAGAGCTGAAACGATAATGGTCACATGCTAATTTGAAAATTAGCGCATGACCATTAATGGCACAAATAGAAATTCAGCCATGCTAAAGAGTGGCCAGAGCACATGGGAAAACCACGTGCTATTCATAGCAGCAACCACATTTTAGCACGGCTTAGTAAAAGGACCTTATAGTTTGTTAAAAGTGTTCATAAATAATTAAAATTCAATAAAAACACGCTGCTTAAATTTAAACAGTACTAGTAAGTATAAGTATATATATATATATATAGTGAAAAATGATGAGGCTTGTGTGAAGATGAAGCTCCCACCTCAGGATCCCAGGTCCCTCTTTCACTCAGGGTGAGCTGGTTCTCAGTATGCAGATTTTATGCAAATTAGTATCCATACCCCTTTCTACTCGGGTGACCTGGTTCTCAAACAGGCAAACAGTCAGGTCTTATCAACAGGATTTTTCTCATACAAATCTTTATTCCCGCCTCTGGGGCACACTTCTTTTAGCTTAAAACACTTCTTCTTGCACAGTTCAAACCCAACAGATTTCTTCACCCTGAGCCCTCTCACACAGGCATTTGGGCTCAGTACTAACTCAGTCCTGGACACACAGTCCCTCCTTGTAGCACACAGCTCTAGACCCACAGTCTTTTCATCGTGGACACACAGTCCCTCTTTGAACAAACAGTTCTTATCTTTGATACTCTAGGGCCTTCTTACCCCAGCCAGCTTCCTTCTTGGTAACACACAGTTCTACCCTCAGTCCAAAGGGCACAGCCAGTACTTCTCATGGGGATCCCTCTGCTTCAGTTACCAGCCCTCTCCTTCAGCTGCCAGCTCTCCTCTGCAGCTGCTAGCTCTCCATTCCTCCCCTCACAACTCAGGTGGGATATTAAGTGGTTAATGGACAAACAGGACCCAGCCCATAACCTGCGGCACCTGTTTCTATCCCAGGACTCTCCTCGGTCCTAGCGACCTCCTGCTATACACCCCTCACTGGCTCCTTTTAGAGACTCACTCAGCCCTTCTCCCTGTACATTTTAGGGGAACAGCGCCCTCTAGGGGCCTAACCAGGGTAGGATAGCCTCTTCCTTATCACAATATATATATATATATAATTACTAATTAGTACTCAGATCTGAGATTGTCTCTTGTTAAGTGAAAACAAAAATTGTATATGTATGCCCTCAGTAGAACTGTTTTTATATGAAAAATATTCTTCACTAGCTTGATGCTCTTTCATGTTGGGTACCTTAATTTTTCTTCCACCCATCAATCTCCACGTCTCCTGTGAAGCCAGCACTTTCAGGATTCAGGAATTCCTAGGGCCCTGTTTCCTAAGCCACACTAGAGGCGGGCTAGTATTTTTTAGTGCATGCTAAGCATGTAGCCCATAATATTCCTATGGGCATCTACACAGTTAGCACGTGCTAATTTTTAGCACACGCTAAAAACAATAGTGCACCTTAGTAAACAGGGGCCTTATTGTCCTATCTAAAAAAAACTCAGAGAGAAAACCCTGCCTCCCTTCCCTCTATGTGTGTCCACCTAACCTCAGTCAGTGTCTTCCTTGGCTTAATAACTTTGAACACTAATTAATTTAAAATCAAAAAAATAATTGAGATATCCCTGTCTAGGAATATCTACTTTCCTTTAACTTAAAAAAAAAGTTCCCTGGCCTATCCTTAAAAATTTCCTCCTCATTTTCATACATACAATGCCATGCACACCACAATCTAAACCACCTGTCAAAGCTTAAGGGGGTGTTTTACTAAGGAGTGCTAGCATTTTTAGCTAAATGCTGAGATGCCCATTATATTCATAGCACATCTTAGTAAAAGATCCCCTAAGTTTCTCACAGCTTCATTAAACTGAGACTAGAGCCAAAATTAAACTCTTATTTTCTTGGATCAAGCTATTCAAGCACTACTGTATTCGTTTTTCCAATTTTAATAAACTCTCAATTAAATTTCCACCAGAATTAACTTTTCCTGAGTCCTGAGATAAACGGAGGAAATAGAGCAGCACTCTGTCTCTCTCTGTCTCAGAGCACCACTGTTAGAATGTTAATTCCACATTTTAAACAGCTCTTCATACTCTTCATAAGTGGTCAGTTCAAATTAAATTATATTAAACTTCTGCTCAACTGAACCCGTTTCCCGTAATAACTCGCTATCCGGGTTCATCAGACTGAGGACTTTATTAGATATCTTATTGCTACAACACCATCTTTTAACTACTGTGCCGAATCTCATTGTTACTATCTTGCTGATATTATCTGCTGATATTACCTTGCTAGCATAATATAGTAGTTCCAAAATATAATAATTAGATATCTTATATTTACATTACCATCTTTCAATTGTATATATGTTGATACACTGATATGTTGCTCTACCTACCCACATACACCCACTATCCAACCAAAATATCTCACCAGCCTGATTCTCTTGAAAATAATTATCACCATCCACTCACTCGCTACAACACGCAACTCTCAAAACCCCATCAACTGAATTCAACATGACACCAATCTTTCAACACAACTTAAGCACTCACATAAATCCCACTCCCTCACATACCAACAATAACCACAGAAACCCACCATCATCCAGGATACCATCCTCAAAAACAGAAATAGTCCCACACAATCCAGAAACACCTAAAATAAGACAACTTATCAAAATCCGCCCATCTCCCCAAACTGCTGATCCATATCTATCTGTCCAAATAGGATATATCAATGCAAGATCAGTGGTAAATAAAAGTGAAATCATCACAGACTGGATCACTTCAGACAACCTTGACCTACTCTTCATCACAGAAACCTGGATCCGTAACTCAGAAGACCCCTTCATAAACGAACTATGTCCTCCGAGCTACAAAATATCACACTGGCCTAGGAAAGACAAAAGAGGAGGAGGAATTGCACTCATCTACAGATCCAACTTCTCTGCAGAACCCATCTCTGAGTCCATTTCAACTCAACTAGAAATTGCCTCTATAAAACTATATAGCCCCGCACTATACGAACAGCTAACCTGCATACTGTTTTACAGACCTCCCAACAGCTGGAACCATAACCAAACCACATTCATGAACTTTATATCAAATGCATGCGTTAACAATTCCAACATATTACTAATAGGAGACCTAACCTTCATTTAGAAGACTCCAATTCTGCCCACACTCGGGAATGTAAGACTTTCCTCCAACTATGTGTTTTTAAACCTTCCTCCAATAGTACCAACCCATATTAAGGACACTCACTCGACATCATCTCACACAAACACTCTACAGACCAAAACTTCCTCTTATCAGACATCCGCTGGGCAGCCTCCCCCTGGTCAGACCACCACAAAGCAACCCTATCCATGCAATGGCGAAAAACAGACCAACCCAAACCACCTGACCCTATAACAGTCAATACCAGAGGACAAATTGATAAGAAACCTTCTGGCAACAATCTATGACAACGACTGGTCAATTGACCCAAACTCAAACCACTTTCTCACAGAATGGGACCACAGATGCAAACTTATTCTGGATGAAATCACCCCACTACTCCCCAAAATTCTACACACAAAGAAAAAACCCTCACCATGGTTCAACGAGGAGCTAAAAAAACTAAAGAAACAACCAGGAAACTAGAAAAAACTTGGAGCAAATCAAAAGACGATCTCACCCTGAATGCGTGGAAACGAATGCAAAAGAAATACAAGAATGACATTAAACGAGCCAAAAGAACATACTACACAAAACAAATCACAGCCACCGGAACAGACATAAAAAAACAATACCAAATTATAAAGAATCTTCTCAACACGAATCCAGTAACAATTTCACCGTCAAATTGTCCATCCGCCGACCAGCTGGCCAAATATTTCAACGACAAAATCATTAAGTTATGCAACACAATTCCCCATGACGATGCAAACATCGATACTTTCCTCGACGAACTGGACCAGAAGAGATTCTGGCAGACCACTCCTGGACAAACTTCACCCCCCTCAGCACTAAGGAAATTTCCACAGCACTATCCAAACTCTACAATTCTCACTGCCACCTGGACCCATGCCGCAATTATCTAATGAAAAATGCCCCAGCTCGATTCATTACGGACCTTAACACCCACCTAAACTTCCTACTTCAACAAGGCTCCTTCCCCTCCGATCACGGCAATATTCTACTCACACCAATACCAAAAAACCAAAAAAAAAACCAGCAAAAGACATCACTAACTATAGACCTGTGGCCTCCTTCCTCTTCTAACCAAACTAATGGAAAATAGAGTGACATTCCAACTCAACGAATTCATACAAAAATTCTCCATACTACATGAGTCACAATCGGGTTTTCGACCTGCATACAGCACTGAAACAGTACTACTCACCCTAATATCCAAGTTCAAACAAGAAATTTCATTTGGCAACTACATACTTCTTCTGCAGTTCGACCTATCCAGCGCATTTGACATGGTAAACCACAATATTTTTACAAAACTACTGGACAAACTAGGAATCGGCAGAAACATAATTAAATGGATAAACAGTTTCATCACCACCAGATCCTATCAAGTCAAATCAACCTCATCTGTATCATCTGCATGGTCATCACAATGCGGAGTCTCCCAAGGATTGCCTCTATCCCTGATCCTCTTCAATCTTATGATGATTCCTCTGGCTAAATCACTATCCAAATCTGGTCTAAACCCCTTCATCTATGCAGATGACGTCACCATATTCATCCCTTTCCAATCCAACCTTGCAGAAATCTCTGATAAAATAATCACTGGCATGAACATCTTAGCCTCCTGGGCTAACGCTTTCAAGATGAAATTGAATAAAGAAAAAACTCAGTGCTTAATCCTCTCATCACAACACTCCACTCTACTCCCAATCTCCCTGATCACTCCCGACGTTACAATCCCAATATCTGACACTCTAAAAATACTAGGAGTAACGTTAGACAACCACCTAACTCTAGAAACTCATGCAAAAGCCATGACGAAGAAGATGTTCAACCTGATGTGGGTACTGAAAAGAGTAAAACCATTCCTTCCCCCAAAAGCTTTCCACAATCTGGTACAATCCACAGTACTCACCCATGCTGACTCCTGCAACAGCATCTTCATTGGTTGAAAAGTCCAAATCCTGAATAAACTTCAAACCGCCCAAAACACAGCAGCCAGACTTATTTTTTGGCAAATCATGATTTGAAAGCACAACACCACTCCGTGAAAACCCTCCACTGGCTCCTATCAAAGAACGAATAAATTTCGAAGTCCACACATTGATCCACAATATCCTCCACGGAGAAGCTCCAAGTTACATGACCAATCTAATCGACCTTCCAGCCAGGAACGGGTCCAAATCTTCTCGAACATATCTCAATCTTCACCTTCCCAACTGCAAAGGTCTCAAATACAAAACCTACTACGCATCCAACTTCTCTGTTATAGGTAGCCAACTATGGAACGCCATACCAAGACACATCCGAACAACCAACGAACATCTACCCTTCCGAAAGCTGCTGAAAACATACCTCTTCAAACAAGCCTATCCACACGACCCAACTTAATTCACAAACCTAATCCACACCTCTAACACTACCCATACCTCAGTCCTTCCCCCACATCTCTTCCTCTTGCCCTTCTCTATATAAATGTGTTATCTCTGTATTACTTTGTATCCATACATTGTATGATCTCTGTGATACTTTGTACCCATACATTGTAAGCCGCACTGAACCTGCTATCGAGCGGGAAAGAGCGGGGTATAAATGCTACAAATTAAATAAAATTAATTCCTCACAGCTTTCAACTGACGAAGAAGGGCAACCTTCGAAAGCTAATCAAGAAATGTACTAAGTTATGTCCAATAAAAAAGGTATCATCTTATTTTCTTTTTCATGTTTTATTTTGTTTTATTTCTATTGATTACCTTTAAAAGTGGACTAACATGGCTACCACACCTCTCTACTCAAGTTAGTAACAAAAAACCTTTGAATTCCTCAGACACCTCAATGTTCTTTAAAACCAGTTTTTAAATACTTCTATTTATTTATTTTTTAATTGTATCCCTCGCCTAAAGCTTTCAACATATATTTTCAGCTTTCTACCCAAAAATTCATTCAGATCACTTCACTTCCTCTTAAAAAAAAATATTTACTCACTTCAAGAGCAGCTTCCCTGCACTCACACACACACCGTCCTTATTCTTTACTATTAAACTTAATAAAACAGATACATTAAGAGGTTTTCATCAATGCATCAATTCAAAATCTTCAGCACATCCCTCAGCTGCTGTGCACGTCTTCAGAACTCCATGTGCCTTGGAGTTCCAGCTACAAGCTGCAGCCTGTTAAGCCACTTTCAATCATCCTCTACTTTCAAAACTCCTTCCAAACTCACACATCCACACCCACACATAGTACCACTGCCCATCTGTACAACATTTCAACTTCTGAGCTCAGTTTTTCATCCCAGACATAAATTACATCCCTCAGCATTCTCTTTAAATTTTTCCAAGATCTCTCTTAAACTTTCATGGCCACTTGCCCTCTTCCAGCTACTGTGCCCAATTTACCATCAGCTCCAGCCAACAGCTCTCCACCTCTCTGGCCAACATGCTTCTCTTCGCTGCCCACATGCTGCTCCAGCTCCACCCAGTGCAATACCTGATTATGCTGCCCATATGGCCATTCATATCTTGCCAGGGCTCCATGCAGCTTTTCCTGACATTTGCACATTTTTCTGTTTAATAAGCCCCATTTTCAGTATACATACCCGAAGTGATGGTGTCTGAAGATAGAGGTGTCCCTAAGGTGATGGCATCTGAAGTTGGATGTATCCACAAGCTGTTGGTGTCTGAAAGTGTCTATATCCCTCAAACTGAGCCCTGTTTCTGTGATCTTGTATTCTATATGAGGCTTGTTTGTAAAGTGAAATTACAGGGAGTTAAACATGATATTGCAGTGTCCTGTCTGCATAAACGCTCACCTTGGCAGAATTTTGAATTTTTAAATCCCAGGCCCTCCATTTTAATGATACCATCATGGTAGCAGTTCATGACGGGGCTTGTTTTATAAACTTTTTCTGAGCATAAAGGGCTAGATTCTAAAACATTTGCACCGAAAACCCCCGTTCAAGCTGTATTCTATAAGCTTCACCTAAATTTTGGCACGGTGTATAGAATTAAGCAGAGAGGTCACATGTAAATTTAGGTGCCACCATTTGCACCATTGAAAACATGGTGCAAATGTCCATGCATAAATTTATGTGTAGAACACCGTTATTTTACAATTTGCGTTTAACTCAAAACCACACCCCTAATCTGCTCCAAAACACCTATTTCCGCACCATATTTTTTGGGCCACATGTAAATTTTAGGAGTAGATCCTGTGCCTAATTTTACGTGCATAAGTCCCAATTAAATCTAATTAGTGCCAGTAATTACTTGTTACAAAGCCAATTATTGGCACTAATTGGCTCATTATTCTATTAAATTGTGCATGCAAATTGGGAATGCACCTAAATTTGCACACACAATTTTTGGTGACTTTTATAGAATCAGGAGGAAAATGAGGATTTGCTTGAAGAAAAGCCTCTTATAAAATTAGGTCACTTGTAAAAGTAATCACAGTCCAAGCTGGTGCGTAATTATATGGTAGGTGTGCTCAGGAGAGGAATTAGGGTGGAGTGTGGACAGAGCTGCTTGCATGCAAATTTTATAAAAATAAATGTGTAAACTATACGTGAACATTTATGACTATTCTCAAGCAGGTTTAATGTCTACATCTTCAATGTAGGTGTGATTTCTGCAGGATTTGTATTAATATTTAATAGGATACATAGGTATCTGTGGGGTCCTTTTACTAAGCTGCGACAAACGGGTACCTGTACTGATGTCAGCGCGTGTTTTTCATGCACGCTAAGGCTCCCTTTTACTGCAGCAGGTAAAAGGCTATTTTTTTTTAAAAATGGCCATGTAGCAAGTGAAACACTTGCTGAGTGGCCATTTTGGTGGGGGGGCAGCTCTTACCGCCCCCCATTGAGGTGGTAATAAGGGCTCCCACGCTAACTAGGCAACCGATTACCACCGGGTAAACACCAGTGCTACAAAAATAAAAATATTTTTGTTGTGCCAGAAATGGCATGTGCTGGAGGAGGGAACTACCACCGGCCTGCTGCGGTAGCCTGGCGGTACTTCTGGTTTAGCAAGTGGTAAGCCCTTGTTGAGCTTACTGCTGCTTAGTAAAAGCGCTCCTTTGTGTTTTTATAAAATAGTCACCTTCCTTCCCAATTAACCTAGGTACCTGTTATAAAATTATCCTCCACATGCTAGAAAGTATATCTCAGAAACAACTGACATATAGTATCTCCTGTTACACTGCTGTACTACTCTTGAGTGAAGCTCTCTATTTTACAGTCTTGTTTCCTCTTCTCTTTGGTTACCAGAGGCTCCCTACTCCAACTGCTCCATTAACCATGGAGGCTGTGAGCAGTTTTGTACAGAAGATCCAGAAAACGACCGGCGTCTTTGTAGCTGTGCCTCTGGGTATAAGCTGAATGATGATCACCACAGGTGTGACGCAGCAGGTAAACCAGCAGACAGTGTTCACATAGAGCTCTTACGGTTTCTCTAACGATTGTAAGAGAGAGAATCTCTGTAACACTGGTTTCTTTGATTTTTACTTCTACCTATGTTTCATATTCCCCAAGCCACTACAGTCTGACCTGTGCTATGTCCCTGTAAGTAATTAGCTGACCTCATTTACTTCAAGTTGTAGGTGCCCCAATACAGCAGGGGGTCACCTATTCTATAAAGGCATCTGGGTGCCCAGATTCTCTTATAGAAATATGTGTGAATCCACATCAGCATGTTTAAATGGTGGTGCCCCAACCTTCACTGGGTCAATGGCAGGCTTAAGTGAGCACACCTAAGTACAGCAAGCAGCGCATGCAACTTACAGTATTCTATAAATTGTGCACATAAATGGGAGACATGCCCACGTCCTGCACATGCTCCACCCATGTGTATGCTCCTGTTACAGTTCAGCGCTATACAAGTTTCGAGTTTATTAGGGTTTGATATACCACTCTTAGGGGATCTTTTACTAAGCTGCGGTAGCGTTTTTAGCTGGCGGCAAACACTGCAACAACCATTATATTCCTGTGGGCGTCTCAGCGTTTAACGCCAGCTGATTTCTACCGTGGCGTAGTAAAATACCTCCTTAATGCATCTATCAGAGTGGTCTACAATAGTGTAAATATCATAGGCGCCCCATATAAGAGGCTTGGGGAGGCTAAGCCTCCCCAGCCCAATCGTGGACTTCCTTTGGCTGCTGCCCTCACAAACGCAGCGCTTTTGTCAGATAGCTGTCCCTCCTTCCTTCCCACTCTTGCCGCCTTGCCGGCTTCCCGATCGGCAGCCCTCCTCCTCCTCCCTCCCCCCCCCCCCCCCCCCCCCCCGCGCTTGCATTTTAACCTTTTACTTTCCGTGGCAGCGACGTCAATCAAGAAAAAGGCACTACAGGCTCGCCTCTGGCTCCAGCTTCTCCCTTCACACAGTGTCCCGCCTTCTGCGATGATGCATTTCCTGTTTCCACGAAGGCGGGACACTGTGTGAAGGGAGAAGCTGGAGGCGAGCCTGTAATGCCTTTTTCATGATTGACGTCGCTGCCATGGTCACTTTTTGGTTTGTGGCCACTTTTTGGTTTGTGGCTGTTGCCTTCACTACCTTCTCTTTGTGCTGACAATCTTCTGCTGGCTTCCACCTCAACCACACAGCTACACAGCAACCCCCAAAGCCAGTTGTGCTCCCAGGGTTCTCTCTCTTGCTAGCCATTCTTCAAAAACAATTGCAGCCATCAGAAGGACAGTAACTTTTTTTCCCTCTTTTTTTTTTTTTAAACCTCTGATTACACAGGGATGAAAAGAAGGAGGCAGAGGGCTATTAAGAGGGTAAGAGACAAACAATAGTGAGAAGTCATTGATGGAGGTGTGAGAGGTTAGAAATGGGGAAGTAAAAGTGGGGTAGGAGTGTAGATAAGGGGTGTGAAGGGATGAGAGGCAGATGAATGTAGATGAGTCTAGGAAGAGGATGAGCACAAAGAGTGGAAATGGGGAACTAAAAAGTAGCTGAAAGACAAGGGAATAGGAGGCTGACAAAGAATGAGAGACATGAAAATGGGAGGACTAGAGAGGTAAGTGGAGGGAGACTGAGGACTGGAGGAGGGATAAAAACATACATGAGAAACAAAGATCAGTGCCAGAGACAGATATAGGAGA
Organism: Microcaecilia unicolor; assembly: GCF_901765095.1. Classification (NCBI taxonomy): domain Eukaryota; kingdom Metazoa; phylum Chordata; class Amphibia; order Gymnophiona; family Siphonopidae; genus Microcaecilia; species Microcaecilia unicolor. Next base: position 146,402,337 of record NC_044040.1, read on the forward strand.
GGAGAGAAAGGAAAAGAAAGGAGTTGGGCGCCATGAAGAAACAAAATGGAAATAAGATCTTGAAAAAGGACATGGTGAGAGAAAAAATATCAAATGGAAAGAAGACACTGCATAAAACAGAAGACACTAATAGAAAAACTAAATGCTCAGACAGTAAAGGTAGAAAACATTTTTTATTCAGAATTTATTAATTGGAATATGTCAGCTTTTGGAAATGTGCATCTGTGATATTTTGCAAGTAAGTTTCAATTTTTCTAGTATTGCTGCATGCTGAGTCCGACTTCTTGAGGTAACTTTCCAGTTCAGTATTTTGCCTTCATATCTGTTGTTTCATGTGTATTTCATGTGTGATCAAGGTGCAGTATTCTGCTAGCGTGTAGTATTTGCAGCTCTTTTTGTTTTTGATTTTTTTTTTTTTGTTTGTTTCACTAGGTCGTTTCACTAGGTGTTTTAGAGCCCGGTGTAATTACAGTGCTGCCTTTCCATGCATAAGTTTGTAGCTCATCCTGTCCTTGGAATTAGTGCTGTTATGGTTTGGTAAGGTTATGAGTGTGTTTTTGCACAAGTTTGTGTATAGTGTTTTGCGGTGGAGAGATTGTGTATTGGCCTGTGTGGTGCCACCTCAGTGGCACCAAAACATCAGAAAGGGTTTTAGAGCCTAAATCATGACACACTACCTCTTGAAGGATCTACATATGGTCGTTAATAAAAGGAGCTCATTGTGAACACTATCCACCCTAAAAGGATGTTCAATGGCTCTACATGAGAATTGCGATATCATGATCCCTTGTTTCATATTGTTGACGGTCTGCATTTTCCGTATGGGTGGTATATTGGTGTATTAGGTTCTGCCCAGTGTAATATTTATGGTACAGTAAGGTTCTGAGTGTGTTTTTGCACAATGTTGTGCATAGTGTTTTGCAGTTGGGCAATTGTGGTTAGTATATGCTTGAGCAACCACTTATTCTTTGACATATGATTCATATCTAATATTTAATTTAATAAAAGGTATTAATTGTTGTTATTATTTTTACTTATTTTTTTCTGTGTGTTGTCAGACAGTTATGGAGGTAAGCCTCGCCCCTGGGCCCCACCCTTAACCCCGCCACCTTTAGCCTCCCCCAAACAGTGGGCCATGACCGCCTATGGTAAATATAAATTATACAATGGAAAAGAACTACAATTTCATAGGATTAGACGAGAAGAGAGAGGAAGGGGGAATTCAGAGCTAGAATGCTGGCCTGGTACAATCAGTCGGTCAGGACCTATAACGTCAACAAATAGGTAAGTTTTAAGCCCCTATTAAATTTGCCAAAGGAGCTTTCCAGACAATGCATTGCAGAGGGAAGGGCCAGTCACACTAAATATTCAGGAACAAATGAAGTTATGACAATCAGTACGTAGAGAGGGGTCATCAAGCATGTTAGCTGATAGACAGCGAAGGAGCCTTGCTGGTATGTAAGAGGCAGGGCCACCAAGAGGGAAGCAAAATTCTCTTGGGCCCAGCCTCCGGGGGGGGGGGGGGGGGGCTGGACTCGGTTCTGGCGCTGACAAGCTTCTTCCTGCCTGCTTCTTGGTCTGTCCTCTCCTGCTCCTGCGTGCCACCCAGGACCCGGATGATACATTAATGTGATATCACTTTAATGCAATCATCTGGATTCCGACTTCTGGCACCAGACAGGAGCAGAGCAGGAGAGGGCAGAACAAGGGAGCAGACGGAAAAGGTGCGAGGGTGGAGGCCCAATGGTGGCTGGGGGCACAGCGGCAGTAGCCAGGGTGTAACATAGTAACATAGTAGATGACGGCAGAAAAAGACCTGCCACGGTCCCAACCAGTCTGCCCAACAAGATAAACTCATATGTGCTACTTTTTGTGTATACCCTACTTTGATTTGTACTTGTCCTCTTCAGGGCACAGACCGTATAAGTCTGCCCAGCACTATCCCCGCCTCCCAACCACCAGCCCCGCCTCCCACCACCGGCTCTGGCACAGACTGTATAAGTCTGCCCAGCATACCCCCGCCTCCAACCACCAGTCCCCGCCTCCCACCACCGGCTCTGGCACAGACCGTATAAGTCTGCTCAGCACTATCCCCGCCTCCCACTACCGACTCTGCCACCCAATCTCGGCTAAGCTCCTGAGGGGTGAAGGGCTCACACACGGTGGTCCAGTCCTGCCCCGGGCCCAGCTGTGTGTTCTCGGCAGCCCTGGTAAGAGGTCAGGAGAGAGGTAGAGGGGATTGCCGGAAGAATGAACTTATAGACTAGGGCAAAAAGTTTATGAGTGATTCTATGGGTGATCAGTAGCCAGTGTTCTGTCTTTAAGAGAGGAGTACACTTTAATAAAACCACTTTTATTAAAGTGTATTACTAACCGTACTCCTATTATAGGGTATATCCCTCTGTTCGTGATTAGATTTTTAAGAGAGGAGTGACATAATCATATTTTTAAAACCAGTAATGAGTCGTACAGCTGCATTTTGAACAAGCTGGAGATGGTGAAAGTCATATTGTCTGATGCCAAAGAATAAGGAATTACAGTAGTCCAGATAAGTAAAACACTTATGCTCACCCTTATAGAATAGTGCTTAGGGCACTTTCGTGTGTAAGCGGTTCTTTTTGCTACAATTACGCATGCCTTGTGCACATAACTGCAAGCACACAGTTACAGAATTGTCTTTTACATCTTAGTTCATCTCATCCTTTTTTATAATCTTGTTGAAGATGTCTGCGTTTTTATCAGAATAGTGGTAAACTAGGCTTTGCACTTTTATGATCTATTCTTGTCTTAAAACTTGGTAGTGCAGACAAAACTATTCATTTTCACTTTCAGGAAAGAATGGTATTCTTTTAGACTTTTCTTTTCTCACAAATGTCTCTTTCTCCTTATGATGGAGTTTCCTAGTGCTCCCATAGGAATGACCTGTCTACAATAATGTCAGACTCTTACATAACACTGGTCTACAATTTTTTAGAAGTCATCTGCTTCAGAAATAAATGGTATTTATTATATTTTGATGTGCTGAATTCAAATTTGACAATTTAAACAGCTGATTGGCTACTGTTTCCAAGATATTTAAGTTTTTATATTTTATGCTTAGGTCTTTTCATCTGTGTATGGTTGTTTTACATGATAATATTTCACCTGTCCTCTTTATATAAAACTTTAAAAATCAGCAAATGTGTTATATAAATAGAAGTTATCATGAAAGAAAAGACAAAAATCTGTTATGTGTGTATATATATAAACACATTATAACTTCGTCCTTATTCATTGTCTATTTGGTGCTTCTTGGCTTGTTTCTTCTATTCGTGAAATGGAGCATCTCTTGTCAATGTCCTCCAATAGTCTGCAAGCATTGATGGGCTCCATTTGATCCAATGGTTTTGCTCCACTCCTTCAGTGTCCTGGTGAAATCACTCACTATTTATTTATTTATTTATTTAGATTTTTGCTCACACTTTTTCAGTAGTAGCTCAAGGTGAGTCGCATTCAGGTACACTGGATATTTCTCTGTCCCAGGAGGGCTCAAAATCTATGTTTGTACCTGAGGCAATGGAGGGTTAAGTGGCTTGCCCAAGATCACAAGGAGCAGCGGTGGGATTTGAACCGGCCACCTCTGGATTTCAAGACCGGTGCTCTAACCACTAGGCCACTCCTCCACTCCACTATGCTTGTCACTCACTGCTCCATGATTGGGTGGGAAAAAATTCTAGATGAGCGTGTATCTTTAGTTACACACTGCAGTCAAGGCTTTTGTATGCATTGAGGAGGTTTTCTACCAGCTGCTTGTAGTTGCTACCTCGTTAATTCCAAGAAAATTTGTTGCTGACTAGAAGGTTTTCCATGCCGTCTTTTTCTTGCCACACAGTGCATGATCAAATGCATCATCAATAATTGGTTGTTAGCACCCATTGATGGTTGATGGCTCATTATCCAATTTATTTGCGCATGCATCTTGGAAGTGCGTCCAAAGTTGGGCATGCAACTTTGGGCTCCATATATAGAATCTGGGGGATAGGGCGTACCTGTAAAGGGTGCATATACATGAGTGGAGCTTGAGTAGGATATGGTTGTGTCTCCCACTTATGCACATAACTTACAGATAACTGTAACTTGCACGTGCTGCTTGCTGTGCTTAGGCGCGCTCATTTACGCCTCCTTAGACCTGGCGTAAATGGATGCACTTACATTTCTCAGCCTAGCCAGTCAGGTTTTCAGGATATCCACAATGAAAATGCACGAGAGAGATATGCATACAATGGAAGTAGTGCATGCAAATTTATCTCATGCATATTCCTTTACCCAATATTCAAAATGATTTAAGTGGGCTGGATAAGCTCTGGCCTGCTTAAATCGCTCTGAACTGCCCAACCACCAATATTAAGTGGCACTAAAACAGGCAGCACTGCTGAGTATTGTCTCTGACTGCTCACTAATAAAGTGGTCAGGTCAGGGGTGGTACAAAGGGTGGCACTAGGGTGGAGCCTGTTGTTATGCAGGTGCCGGCAATAATCAGCGCCAGCACCTGCATTGCTCAGCGGCCTAATTTAGGACAAAAGCTGAATATTGGGCCAGCACCCATATAACTTAAAAAAAAACTCTAGACCCCAACCACCCCCCCCCCCCGCCCATGACAACAAACTAGTCCTCCCTCCCCCAGAACACAATCCCCTGCCCCATTCCCCCAGCCATCCAGGTAGGCCCCTTACCCAGGCTTATCTGTATCCTTGGTGGTCCAGCGGTATTGTTAGGGGCCAGGAGTGCAGTCTCCTCACTCCTGCCCCTTGTGGTGTCCTTCCAAAATGGCTGCCACATATGAGCTGATACAAGAGGTTGCAGCACCCATTTTGGAAGGGTGCCCCAAGGGCAGGAGCAAGGGGCTGCACTCCTGCCCCCAGCAACCACCACTGGACCACAAAGGATACAGATAGGCCTGGGCGGGGGGACTACCTGGATGGTTGGGGGGTTTGGTGTGGGAGGCATTCCTGGGGGGGGGGTGAAGAGGGGATTAGTTTGTTACTGTGGGTTGGGGTAGGGAACAGGGGACCAGAATTTTAGAAAAATGTTATGCGGGTGCTGGTCCAATATTCAGCCAGGGCCTGCATAACTGTCTTATGCAGGCCCTGGCAGAATAATGCCCAGGCCCGCATAAGCTCCGGGTGCCCTGCCTGAAATTAGCCCCTGATGTTCAGTGCCAGTTCCTGGACATGGCCCAGCACTGAATATTAGGGGCTAAGTTAGCTGGCTACGATCAGCGTTTAAAAACACGCTGACTGCCACCGGCTGAATATTGGGAGAATTGTGGATATCCTGACAACCTGTCTCAAGGACTGGGATGAGAACCCCTGATTTAGGCACACCAATGTGGGTTTACACTAGTATTCTATAATGGAATTTGGACACCCAAATGCTGTTATAGAGTAGGTACTACCCATACTTCATTAGAACACTTACATCTGAGACTCCTTTAGAGAATTGCCACCTTAGACTTTAAGCCCTCCAGAGACAGGAAAATGTAACTTGCTTTAAGCTACAATTGAAAAAAGGAATGAGCTAAATCTCAGATTGCTTCCCCTTCTCTTCTGATTTCCTACTTTTTGTTTTATTTGAAAGACATCCGCAATGAGATGCTTTTGTCTATACAATCCATGTCAGTTTTAATGGACAGCAGTAGTTGGATAATATTGGATCCACTGATTCTAAAATGTTATCTTACAAGTCATAAAAAAGAAGGAATTATCCACTTGCATCAGATCATCTCCAGGACCTAATCTGTTTCTTTCTTTCTTTTTTTGTAGTGGAATTCCCATGCGGTATGGTGAAGGAAAAAAAAATGGCATATGACGTCCGAATCATTGGGGGCATGCCTGGGAAAAAAGGAGACAGCCCATGGCAGGTGAGGAAGAAAAAGCACATGGCAAGATAGCTGGAGACAGCCTATGGCAGGTGGGAGGAGATAGGAGAGGAAGAAAAAGCGGAGCATAGAAGGTATAAGTCTCTGTGTCTTTTGTACAAACTGTGGCCATTTTGAGACCATTGGAGTGGGACTGACTTTTTCAAATTATGTGATATCTATGGAAGTGTCTGGTGGTAACTTCCCCTGAAGCAGCAGATAGCAAACCAAGGGGTCCTTTTGCAAAGGCTTGCCAGTATTTTTAGTGCGTGCAAAAAATAAGTGTGCGCTAAATGCCAGAGACCCCATATATTCCTATGGGCATCTCTAGTATTTAGCATGTGCTAATCTTTAGCGCGTGCTAAAAACGCTAGCGCACCTTTGTAAAAGACCTCCCAAGGTTGCTGTCGAGTTATGCATAGTAACATAGCATAAAGAGATGCATGACACAGCTTTGCTTTCCTTGCTATTGCCTGGACAAGATAAGTGAAAGTCCATTCTTTTGTACAGGGCTAGTAAATTATGCAGCAGCACCCGCATGGATCCTATTTGTGGCTTATTTCTGCAAGTGTGATAACAATTCAGTTTTTCAATGCTTGACTTGTAAAGTTCGTAAGACAGTGGAGTTTTTTTCCCTGACCAATGACTGTAACAGCTCTTACCTGTGGCATTGTGCATGCATAGAGAGGTATTTGAGCACTGATTTCTGAGGTCTTTGTTCTCCACTTAAATAATTTGTCTAGGGTTTTCACACATTGTGAATAAGCCAAAACATTCTCCTGTCAAGCTGAATATTGGTTTGATTTTCAAGAGGAAGAAAAAGCCCATGACAAGTGAGGTGGCGAAAACTCATGGCTTGGGAGCAGGAGATGATGATGGCAGGGGAAAAAGAAGTAACCTGTTGGAGGTGTGCCACCTTTGCAAGCACAGTACAGTGTTGATTATTCTACATCAAAGGGACTGACCCATTGTCAGATAAGTGAAAAGTTGGATAATACAGGAAACAATGATAACCCCTCAAATAATGCATAAACAAAGGCATAAAGTTCTCAATTGGAGCACTAAAACATGATTACTGTACATGTGCTTGTTCTAAAAGATTTTTTTATAGAAATATACAGGATGATGTCACTGGATGGTCAGATTAGCGAAGGTTGCATAATCAAGACTATACTGTAGGGTGCGCTCTCTGCAAAATAAATACACATTCTTTTGAAAGCGTGCAAAGATGCAAAGAGCTCCTAGCTCTCGTGTCCGTTCTCTTGAGGCTAGAGTAGCAGACTTGGTGGAGCTGAGGGAGACAGAGAGGTACATAGAGGAGACCTACGGGGATGTTGTAGAGAAGTCCCACCTCCAGTCTGGTAGCCCCTGTGCTACCTTGGAGGAGGGAGATCTCCTAGAAGAAGAGCATCACCCTGGTGAAGTAGGAAGTATTCCAGCAGCCAAGACCTGCCCACCGGGGGATGTACTATCCTCTTGCACCGAGGATATGTCTCCAAGTGCTGCCCAGGAGGGAAAGGTTAGGACAGCTCTTGTAGTTGGTGATTCGATCATTAGGCATATAGATAGCTGGGTGCTTGGTGGACATGAGGATCGCCTGGTGACTTGCCTGCCTGGTACGAAGGTGGTGGACCTCACACGTCACCTAGATAGGATTTTTGATAGTGCTGGGGAGGAGCCGGCTGTCTTGGTACATGTGGGTACCAATGACATAGGAAAATGTGGGAGAGAGATTCTGGAAGGCAAATTTAGGCTCAGGTAGAAAGCTCAAATCCAGATCTTCTAGGGTAGCATTTTCTGAAATGCTACCTGTTGCATGTGCAGGGCCCAAGAGACAAACAGAGCTCCGGAGTCTCAATGCGTGGATGAGATGATGGTTCAGGGAGGAGAGTTTTAGATTTGTTAGGAACTGGGCAACATTCTGGGGAAGGGGGGAGCCTATTCCAAAAGGATGGGCTCTACCTTAACCAGGGTGGGACCAGGCTGCTGGCATCGGCATTTAAAAAGGAGATAGAGCAGCTTTTAAACTAGAAAAGGGGGGAAGACCGACAGTCGCTCAAAAGCGCATGGTTCGGGATAAGGTATCTTTCAAAGATATCACCAAAACAGGGAAGATAGGGTATCCTGATGGTGAGGTTGCAAAAGATATCGTAGTAGATCAGGTGTCCTTAAATAAAAATAAAAATCAGACAATAGATTGCAAATTATACTGTCAAGTACTAAGCATGATGTAAATAGGAACAACAAACATAGTTTGAAATGTCTATATGCAAATGCCAGGAGCCTAAGAAATAAGATGGGAGAGTTAGAATATATTGCACTAAATGAAAAATTAGATATAATAGGCATCTCTGAGACCTTGTGGAAGGAGGATAACCTGTGGGACACTGTCATACTGGGGTACAAATTATATCATAGTGATAGGGTGGATCAAATTGGTGGAGGGGTAGCATTGTATATTAACAAGAGCCTTGAATCAAATAGATTGAAAATTCTGCAGGAAACAAAACACTTCTTGGAATCACTGTGGACTGAAATTCCATGCGTAAAGGGGAAAAGGATAGTGATAGGAGTGTACTACCGTCCACCTGGTCAGGATGAACAGACGGATGCAGAAATGTTAAAGGAAATTAGGGGCGCAAACAAACTGGGCAACACAATAATAATGGGCGATTTCAATTACCCCGATATTGACTGGGTAAATGTAACATCAGGGCACGCTAGGGAGGTAAAATTCCTTGATGAAATCAAGGACACTTTATGGAGCAGCTGGTACAGGAGCCAACAAGAGAAGTAAAAATTCTAGGCCTAATCCTTAGTGGAGCGCATGATCTGGTACGGGAGGTAATGGTGCTGGGGCCGCTTGATAACAGTGATCATAATATGATCGGATTTGATATTAGCTTTCAAGTAAGTATACATAGGAAATCAAATTTGTTAGCGTTTAACTTTAAAAAAGGAGACTATGATAAAATGAGAAGAACGGTGAAAAAAAACTTAAAGGAGTGGCTGTGAGGGTCAAAAAATTATATTGGGCGTGTATGCTGTTCAAAACATTATCCTGGAAGCCCATGCCAAATATATTCCGCGTATTAAAAAAGGAGGACAGAAGACCAAACGACAGCCGGTGTGGTTAAAAAGTGAGGTGAAGGAAGCTATTAGAGCTAAAAGAAAATCCTTCAGAAAATGGAAGAAGGAAGTGACTGAAAATAATAAGAAACAGCGTAAGGATTGTCAAGTCAAATGCAAAGCGCTGATAAGGAAGGCTAAGAGGGACTTCGAAAAAAAGATTACGTTGGAGGCAAAAACACAAAGTAAAAGTTTTTTTAGGTATATTAAAAGCAGGAAGCTGGCAAAAGAATCGTTTGGACCGCTAGATGACCGAGGAGTAAAAGGGACGATCAGGGAAGACAAAGCCGTAGTGGAGAGATTAAATGAATTCTTTGCTTCGGTCTCCACCGAGGAAGATTTGGTGGGACACTGGTGCCAGGAAATGGTATTCGAAGCTGACGAGTCGAAGAAACTTAATGAATTCTCTGTAAACCTTGAGGATATAATGGGGCAGTTCTGAACCGGATGGTATTCATCCCACAGTACTTATAGAACTGAAAAATGAGCTTGCGGAGCTATTGTTAGTAATATGTAATTTATCCTTAAAATCGAGCGTGGTACCAGAAGATTGGAGGGTGGCCAATGTAATGCCGATTTTTAAAAAAGGTTCCAGAGGAGATCCGGGAAATTATAGACCGGTGAATCTGACATCGGTGCTGGGCAAAATGGTAGAGACTATTATTAAGAACAAAATTAGAGCATATTCAAAAGCATGGATTAATGAGACAAAGTCAACATGGATTTAGTGAAGGGAAATCTTGCCTCACCAATCTACTACATTTCTTTGAAGGAGTGAACAAACGTGGATAAAGGTGAGCCAGTTGATATTGTGTATCTGGATTTTCAGAAGGCGTTTGACAAAGTACCTCATGAAAGACTCCAGAGGAAATTAAATTTGCTGATGACACAAAGTTATCAAAGTCGTTAAATCGCAGGAGGATTGTGAAAAATTACAAGAGGACCTTACGAGACTAGGAGACTGGGTGTCTAAATGACAGATGACATTTAATGTGAGCAAGTGCAAAGTGATGCATGTGGGAAAGAGGAACCCGAATTATAGCTGTGTCATGCAAGGTTCCATGTTAGGAGTCATGGACCAAGAAAGGGATCTAGGCGTCGTCGTTGATGATACGTTGAAACCTTCTGCTCACTGTGCTGCTGCAGCTAAGAAAGCAAATAGAATGTTAGGTATTATTCGGAAAGGAATGGAAAACAAAAATGAGGATGTTATAATGCCTTTGTATCGCTCCATAGTGCAACCGTACCCCAAATATTGTGTTCAATTCTGGTCACCAGATCTAAAAAAAGATATAGTGGAATTAGAAAAGGTGCAGAGAAGTGCAACGAAAATGATAAAGGGGATGCGACGACTTTCCTATGAAGAAAGGCTAAAGCGGCTAGGGCTCTTCAGCTTGGAGAAAAGGCGGCTGAGGGGAGATATGATAGAGGTCTATAAAATAATGAGTGGAGTTGAATGGGTAGATGTCAAGCGTCTGTTTACGCTTTCCAAAAATACTAGGACTAGGGGGCATGCAATGAAGCTAAAATGTAGTCAATTTAAAACTAATCAGAGAAAATTTTTCTTCACTCAACATGTAATTAAACTCTGGAATTTGTTGCCAGAGAATGTGATAAAGGTGGTTATCTTAGCAGAGTTTAAAGAAGGTTTGGACGGCTTCCTAAAGGAAAAGTCCATAGATCGTTATTAAATGGACTAGAGGAAAATCCACTATTTCTGGGATAAGCAGTATAAAATGTTTTGTACTTTTTTGGGATCTTGCCAGGTATTTGTAACCTGGATTGGCCACTGTTGGAAACAGGATGCTGGGCTTGATGGACCTTTGGTCTTTCCCAGTATGGCAATACTTATGTACTTATGTCATAACAACATTGCTCCTATAATGAAAAACACACTGCCAGAAAACCTCCAAACAAAGCTAACAGTTCTGTAAACCAGTGGTTTTCAACCCCGTCCTACAAGGCCACCTTGTCAGTTGGGTTTTCAGGATATCCAAAATGAATATGCATGAGATAGATCTGCATGCACTGCCTTCTTGGTATACAGATTTCTCTCATACATATTTATTATGAATATCCTGAAAACCTGACTGGCCAGGCAGTCCCTGAGGTCTGGGTTGAAAACCATTGCTGTAAATGACACAATATGAAAGTTTTTTGAGCTGCACACCCCTAATACAGACTGGGATTAGAAGGAAGATCCTGAAGGGAACACAAAGGAGAAAGAGAGATAGAGCTGGGTTCTTGCTAGGTACTTGTGATCTGGATTGGCAATTGTTGGAAACAGGATATTGAGCTTGATGGATTTTCAGGCTGTCTCAATATGACAATCCTTATGTGCTTATGAGTAGTGATAACACAGAGAATAGAGATGAAAGGGAAGAAGGGAAAGAGACAGAATAAGATGAAGCAATAAACAAACAAGATAGGCTACTCCTCCACTCCAAATGATGAAAAATGCCATGGATATTTCCCCCTTTCCCTCTCTAAGTTCCCCCTAATTGTACCTACCATACATGTATCTCATTCTACCACAATATCACTTTGTATTCTTTCATACCATGTATTTGTTCAGACTGGAATCGGCTAACGCCGTTAACGGTTATATGTAAGCCACATTGAGCCTGCAAAAAGGTGGGAAAATGTGGGATACAAATGTAACAAATAATAATAATAGTGAAAATATCCCTGGCATTTTTCATCATTTGGAGTGGAGGAGTAGCCTAGTGGTTAGTGCAGCAGACTTTGATCCTGGGGAATGGGGTTCAATTCCCACTGCAGCTCCTTGTGACTCTGGGCAAGTCACTGAACCCTCCATTGCCCCAGGTACAAATAAGTACCTGTATACAATATGTAAACCACTTTGAATGTAGTTGCAAAAACCAAAGTCCATTTCCCTTTCTCATCTACTTAACTTATTACCATCTGCACTGAAAAGGTTTTGATATTTAAGCAAAATGAAATTAATTTCCCTGTTGTACAGCAATGTTATTCTTTGCTCCAGGTCTCTCCCTCTGCATACACCCTCTTTCTGGGAGGGAACCCAGTACTCTTTTGTCTGGGGGGCCTGATGCTAGCATTTTCTGTCCCTATTTCAGACTCTGAGTTCTACCTCTTTCTTTATTTTAGGTCCTGCTGCTACTTGACAAGAGGTTTAAGTGTGGTGGAGTGCTTATTCACCCAACCTGGGTCCTGACAGCCGCACATTGTATTGAGGAGGGAAGGTACCAAGTAAGACTTGGTATGGAAATCCTGGAGACATTACTGCTCTATTGCTGTCTTCTCCTCTGTGTCCTTAAAAGTGTGACCAGTGTTTTCAGAGATTGATCTGAAAGTAACTGGAACAGCTTCAGTTTTAATTTCTCACACTGTGGGGGTAATTTTATAAACCTTTCTCATGTATAAAAGACTGATTTACAAATGCCAATAGCTTCTTATAAAGGTCTGACTGATATAAAAGTATGCGCCATGATAGGATAGCACACACTTTGCTGGTAGGTGTGTACATAGGAGGAGTTTGGGTAAAGCGTGGGTGGAGTTTGCAGGTAAATATATAGATCATAAAGTACACTAATCTATGTCGCATATATAAGTAATCTAAGTGAAACCATTTAAACCTGCATGAGAACATGTGTAAGTATCTGCACCTGCATGGTAGGCACAATTTCTATTGTTTAAGCTGGTGTTTTATAAAGACTCTAGTAAAAAAGGCCCGTTTCTGACACAAATGAAACAGGCGCTAGCAAGGTTTTCCTCGGAGTGTGTATGTTTGGGAGAGTGTATGTGAGAGTGACTGTTTGAGAGTCAGAGTGAAAGTGTGAGTGTGTGAGAGAGAGAGTGAGTCTCTCCCTGAGCCCTGCCCTCCCAATCCATGGCCATCCATGTTTCTCTGTCACCTGCCCCCTCCATTCATCCCTATCCTGCATTTCCCCTCTCTGCCTGAGGCCTGCCCTGCAATCCATATCCATCCATGCCCATCTGTCCCCTCCATTCATCCCTATCCAGCAATTCCCCTCTCCCTGAGTCCTGCCTTTCCAATCCATGCCCATCCATGCTCCTCTGTCCCCTGCCCCCTCCATTCATCCATTTCCAGCAATTCCCCTCTCTCCATGGGCACTGCCCCCTCCATTCATCCCTATCCAGCATTTCCCCTCTCTGCCTGAGGCCTTCCCTGCAATCCATATCCATCCATGCCCATCTGTCCCCTCCATTCATCCCTATCCAGCAATTCCCCTCTCTCCCTGAGCCCTGCCCTCCCAATCCATGCTCCTCTGTCCCCTGGCCCCTCCATTCATCCCTTTCCAGCAATTCCCCTCTCTCCCTGAGCCCTGCCCTCCCAATCCATGGCCATCCATGTTTCTCTGTTACCTGCCCCCTCCATTCATCCCTATCCAGCATTTCCCCTCTCTGCCTGAGGCCTGCCCTACAATCCATATCCATCCATGCCCATCTGTTCCCTCCATTCATCCCTATCCAGCAATTCCCCTCTCCCTGAGTCCTGCCCTTCCAATCCATGCCCATCCATGCTCCTCTGTCACCTGGCCCCTCCATTCATCCCTATCCAGCAATTGCCCTCTCTGCCTGAGGCCTGCCCTGCAATCCATATGCATCCATGCCCATCTGTCCCCTCCATTCATCCCTATCCAGCAATTCCCCTCTCTCCCTGAGCCCTGCCCTCCCAATCCATGCTCCTCTGTCCCCTGGCCCCTCCATTCATCCCTTTCCAGCAATTCCCCTCTCTCCCTGAGCCCTGCCCTCCCAATCCATGGCCATCCATGTTTCTCTGTTACCTGCCCCCTCCATTCATCCCTATCCAGCATTTCCCCTCTCTGCCTGAGGCCTGCCCTACAATCCATATCCATCCATGCCCATCTGTTCCCTCCATTCATCCCTATCCAGCAATTCCCCTCTCCCTGAGTCCTGCCCTTCCAATCCATGCCCATCCATGCTCCTCTGTCACCTGGCCCCTCCATTTTTCCCTATCCAGCATTTCCCCTCTCTGCCTGAGGCCTGCCCTGCAATCCATATCCATCCATGCCCATCTGTCCCCTCCATTCATCCCTATCCAGCAATTCCCCTCTCCCTGAGTCCTGCCCTTCCAATCCATGCTCCTCTGTCACCTGGCCCCTCCATTTTTCCCTATCCAGCATTTCCCCTCTCTGCCTGAGGCCTGCCCTGCAATCCATATCCATCCATGCCCATCTGTCCCCTCCATTCATCCCTATCCAGCAATTCCCCTCTCCCTGAGTCCTGCCCTTCCAATCCATGCCCATCCATGCTCCTCTGTCACCTGGCCCCTCCATTTTTCCCTATCCAGCAATTGCCCTCTCTCCTTGAGGCCTGCCCTGCAATCCATATCCATCCATGCCCATCTGTCCCCTCTATTCATCCCTATCCAGCAATTTCCCTCTCTCCCTGAGTCCTGCCCTCCCAATCCATGCCCATCCATGCTCCTCTGTCCCTTGCCCCCTCCATTCATCCCTTTTCAGCAATTTCCCTCTTTCCCTGAGCCCTGCCCTCCCAATCCATGCTCCTCTGTCCCCTGCTGCCTCCATTCATCCTTTTCCAGCAAGTCCCCTCTCTCCCTTCCATGGCCCCTCCTCGATGCTCCTCTCTTTCCCATGTCCCAGCCTGGCCCGCCCCCTTCCCCCCCCCCCCCCCCCCTTCGCATCCATGCATCCCTTTTTTGTTTTTTTTATTCTTTTTAACTTTACCTCTGTGGCGTTTCCGGCAGCGAAGCGTCAGGGAAGGAGGCGGCGCTCCCGACGTCTAGCTTTCCCTTCGCTGTGTTCCGCCTTTTTTTGAAGGCGGAACACAGCGAAGGGAAGGCTAGACGTCGGGAGCGCCGCCTCCTTCCCTGATGCTTCGCTTCCGGATTTGTTTGTTTAGACGCGAGGGCGGGGCAGAGACGGCTGGGTGGCTTCACACCACGAACGCCACGAACCCTACAGCCAGGGACTCAGGGAGTGACGTCAGATGGCTTCAGAACGTTGTCCTCATTAGAACGTTCACGGTGCGTTTTATTATATTAGATATAGACACTTATATGTCTTTACAAAATAACGTCCAAGTAGACATTTGCTCTCTCAAACTAGCACCCTGTTTTTAAATTATTCTTTGCCTATACATCTTTTCATTTTGATTTTTAATGATACAGATCTTTGTAGTACAATAATACTGAGTTGCATTTCAATTTGTAGTTGAAAAAATAGAAAAAATATGTCACCTTGCATTAAAAGGGCACAAATTGCAACCATGGTTGCATTTGTAACCTGAGGAAGGGACTTCAGTTGTTCCCCAAATCTTGCATTTCTCATTATTTATTAGTTTTGTTAAGGACCCATCGCTCCCCTTCTACTTTATTGGTTTTATTTTTACTCCTTTTCAGTGATGTAGTCAGATTTCAAATTTTGGGTGGGCCCTCAACTCAACTTAACATTTAAATACCTTAGCTGCTGGGGATCCTCAAGCCCCATGAGCTGAAGACATCCACAGACCCCGAGAACTCCCTTCGGCCAAGCTCAACAGTCAGCAGAATACAGCAAGGCAGATGATCCGCAAACTCCAAGATGGAAACCAACAAAGCAAGGATACATGACAGCTTCTATGTGTTATTATATGATTTTTACTGGGGGGTTTTTACATATAACTTTAAATATTACCGGAACACACTTTTCTCAGGATTAGTTTATAGTAAACATCAATAAATAGACGTCATTTATAGAATAGCACTTAGTGCCAATTATTCGGTTCCATATACAGAATTCAGTCCTTAGTGTATAACTGTCTTGTTAACAGCTAATGCAGCTTAGTAAATAGGCTTCTCTATGCTTTACAGCGCAAGTGAAAAGGACACCATACACCCTGGTGGTGCATTAATGACGACACAGCCCATTCACTTTGAATGGGCTGTGTTGGCATTGCCACGTGGCAGCCGCTAGCACAGCTTAGTAAACAGGGATGTTAGATTTTGTCTGTATTTAGAGGGTGATTTTCTAAGGGACAGCAAGTTAGTGCCATTTAAGGTGCCTATGTGAGCCGTATTGTAAGAGAAGTAGGTGCATACTTTTTTTTTTTTTAATAAAATACTACTGTAGGTGGCAGGCAAGCCTTTGCAACAATATTTGTCAAGTATGCATGTAAATTATAGTATTTTATAATTTATGTGTGTATTTACATTCAAACTCCACCCCTCTACGTGCCATCATTTCAACGTATGTACATTTTGCCAATCAGTATTTTATGAGGCCATTTACTCACGCAAGTGGCCACATCAGTGTGTAAATGACTAAAATGCATGCCCCCTTATAAAGTTACCCTGTTAATGTTTAAAAAGTCACTTCTCTTCTCTATAAGCAATTCATAAATGTGATAGACAATTTTGGCACCTAAACTTGTATAGCTGGTATGCATTGTAAGCATACCAACAAGTGCATGAGTCTTAATTGCAAAATGCTATTTGAGGCTTCATATTGGATTTGCTCCCAAATATGTCAGTCTAAAATATTTCTGTTTATATACTCTACTGGTATCACTAAGCAATGACTGGGATTTTGGCTAGAATTTCAAGGTTGTGTTCGCTGGATTAGTTTCCAAGGTTTTTTTTTTTTAAGATAGCTTTTATTTTCTAATCAAACAGCATAAAATACAAACAAATAAAAAGCTTAATACAGTCACAAAAAAAATAGCACATCATTAACGGTTAACGAGAAGAAGCACTACCCCCCCACCACCACCATATTCTCCCTCCCCCTCCCAAAAAAACCACACATGGAGATGATACCCAGGCGTGCAACTATCACCCATGTCAGGAAGGGGTCAACCATGCAGAACGTTAGAAATGAAAGGTTAAGCAGTCTACTGCGAGCCAGAGGCATTAAGGTTGTCTAAAAAGGTTCCCAGGAAGAGAGTCTAAATCATGAACATCAATGCTTGCATGATCATCAACGACCGCCAGTGGGCCAAAATAGGGGCCATATCCAGTAGCCAACATTGAAGAATGCATTTCTTCCTCATCAATGTAGTATACTCCACAAATCCCATAAATCCTTTAGGCATGAGGTGGACAAGGTCACAGGATGCAAATAAGGCCTGGAGTTTTGGTATCCATCTGGACTTCCATATCTTGGAGACATGCACCCCTACTACCCACCAGAAATGTTGAATCTTGGGGCAAGACCAGAACATATTGCCAAGAGTTGCTGTGGGTTGATGACATTTACGACCAGAAGCCAAAGCTCCAAAAATGGTTTTATAGGCTCTATGAGGCAAGATATATGTACTGCTATGAATTTACAGCCTGTCTCACTGACACAGACTACTCAATAATTACCGTGGATTCTTTTGGATTCGTATTAGATAAATGAAACCTTTATTAGAGGAGCTGAATTCTATATTGATTAAGATATATATACTACGGTTAAGACATACACAATGATTAGCTAAACAATCATTACATCACTGGTCTCTACATCCAAGCAATGCTAAGAGTTCTTAGACCAGGAAAAGAAGCAATAATACACTATACATACAATCATCACTGGTCCTTACATCTCCAGGGTCTTATCATAAGCTGGGGGGCCCATTACAGCGAAAGCCAGGAGCTTTTTAGACCAGGAACAGATCCTCTGCGCAGTACGTACGTTACTCACAGATGAGCTCCCGATTTCACTGAAAGAAACTCCCGTTTTTATTAGGCTCAGAACTCATGTTCAGAGCTGAGGAAAATTACAGAATGCTTCTCTGTCTAGGTAAACAAGCCATACTGTGGGAATGTGGTCACATGCTCTCCAACTCCAGGTGGCCAGGCTGGAGCTGGGAAGCAAGCGCCATACTCCTCTTCACATACCAAATTAATTAGAGCTGTGTCTTATCTTCCACATTCCAACTTGTTTTCACATAATCAAAGTTAAACAATCATTTTTAAACAGAATTACTTCTAATCAACAATACAGACCCCGAGTGCACTGGTCGGTCAAGACAGAGCTGAAAAACAGTCTTTAAAATTCACTTCCATTACAATATATAAATGCATCACCAATTTATACTGTATTTCCCAGTGTAAGATATTTCTCATAAGAGTACGATAAAGAGTAAGCCTACGTTTAAGCTGTTCTTCAGTAATAGGAATCAAGAGTTCTGCAGACCATTTCTGAGCCAATGGTGAAAAATTAAAATCTGGTAAAAATTCCTGTATAAATTTGTGATGCAATTGAGCCTCTAAGCTGAAAGCTTCTGACAGGGTTTCATGAGTTTCTAAAGTCAAAGAGTCAGCAGGCAGTGAGTGAACATAATGTAGCTGTAGATAAAAAAAAAAATATGCCATTAGAGTCCAAATTGTATGCATCACACAATGCATTAAAGGGCTGTATATGTCCATCATCTGCAACAACCTGAAATAGAAAAGTTAAACCTTTATGGGCCCAATTACTAAAACAAGAGACAGTGAAGCCAGGGAGAAAATTACTGTTCCCTTGGATAGATAAGAGGGGGATAGAGAAGAAGACAGGTGGAGGGCTTTGCATACCCATCTCCAAGTAAGTCGTACAGGCTGATAAATGAGATATTTTCCAAAGGAGGCCAAGTGTGGTGGCTAAGGCATGCAACACATCACAAAATGAACTGAAGCTAATAACAAGGTTTCAACTGGCATATAAGAAAAATGAGAGAGGCCAAAGAAAATAGATGGACACAAAGCAGACCTAGAGACCCCCCTCTATCTCGGGGCAAATAGGAATGAGAAAGAGTCATGTGTGCTCACTTGCCACCCCACAAGAACCCATTCAGGAGCTTAGAGAGAGATTTATCAAGGGTCATTGATAAAACTAGGGGGAGCACTTGGAAGGTGTAAAGCCACCTAGGGAGTAACATAAATCTATTAAATGAGCTTGGACCGACTCACCCGCAAATGCACAGTACAGCCCGAACGTTGAGAGAGCAAAAGTCCAAGCCCCGCCTCCACAAGCTCCAGAACCAGAAAGGAGGAGGGGTCAGAGGTAGGGCGAGGGGTGGAGAGTACAGAAAACAGCCCGCACGTAATGCAAACATTCTGTCTTTCACACACATGGAAGGGGAGGGAGGGTGGAGGGAAGGACGGGGCGTGGGAATTGGAGGGGGAGGGAGGGAGGAGGGCAGGAGGGGACATGGAAATCAGAGGGGGAGGGAGGAACGATTGAATGAGGGGGCGTGGGAAAATGGCGTCGCAGTCAAAAGGGAGGCTCTAGGGAGGGAGGCCAGTAGCAGGAGCACTTGAACTCAACCAATAGGGAGGAACTCTGGCAGAAACATCAGATACAGCACTCAAAGCCACCCCTGCATTGAAGCCACCCGCAGCACCCGTTGCAGGAAGTATCAGAGGAAGAAAATGGCGCAGCCTCCACAGGCGCGGCTAATGAGTCACGCGCGGCACTGTCTGATGAGCGAGAAGACTCCCTGATACAAGCCCTGCTGCGGAATGGCGAGAGCCGCAGCGGGATCATCTTTTTACAACTTCCGCTGCCATAACACAGTCTGCCCCCTCCGGAGCCAAACACTAACACTGCACAGCTAAAAAGTACTCACCGGGGCTTAGAAAGAGCTCCCGATGGCAGCGGCTGCTCTCTGAAGGAGGCTAAAAGGCACTCCTACTCCCTACAGCTTGACAGACGTTAACCAGATAGAGCACAACTTTAAAAGGGCCCCCCTTGGGGTTTTTTTTGTGCCGGCTGTAGTCTGCAGTGCTGTGAGGACATACACACACACACACACACATATACACACTCTCACTCTCTGTCTCTCTCTGACAGGGGTTGGTGGACGGGGGGAGGCCAAGGGAAAGAGGAAGGTTGCTGGACATGAGGGAAGGGCAGGGGAGAGAGCAGGGTTGGTGGACGGGGGGAGGCCAAGGGAAAGAGGAGGGTTGCTGGACATGGGGAGAGGACAGGGGAGAGAGGAGGGTTGCTGGACATGGGGGGAGGGCAGGGGAGAGAGCAGGGTTGGTGGACAGGGGGGGGGAGGCCAGGGGAGAGAGGAGGGCTGCTGGACATGGGGGGAGGGCAGGGGAGAGAGGAGGGTTGCTGGATATGGGGGGAGGGCAGGGAGAGAGGAGGTTTGCTGGATATGGGGGGAGGGCAGGGGAGAGAGGAGGGTTGGTGGATGTGGGGGGAGGCCAGGGGAGAGAGGAGGGCTGCTGGATGTGGGGGAAGGGCAGGGGAGAGAGCAGGGTTGCTGGACATGAATCGATGGAGGGGAGGGCAGGGGAGAGAGGAGGGTAGCTGGACATGGATGGATGGAGGTGAGAATTATTAAATTTACAACAACAAAAAACTCGCCCCTCAACTTTCATTTCTTCCTTTCGCTCTTTCATTACATTTTTAAAAACAAAAAGTTTGCATGTTTTAACGGGCTTAACGGCTAGTCATGTTATAAAGCACCACTCTGCTAAGCAAAGATAATGAATAAGATTACCACATAAGTAGCTTGTTCTTAGTTGTAATCAATAATGGTTGAATATTTTTAGTGTAAAGCAGAGTGATGTCTTGTGGTATTATCACTCCCAAATATTTAATAGCATCTGTTGCCCAAGTTAAGGGGAATGGACTCACCCAATCCGTCCGCACTGAATTTTGAAGTGGAAGGGCTACAGATTTTTGCACATTGAGCTTAAAGCCCGAAAAAAATGAAATTCATTCACTGTATTTAATAGTCTCAATAAGGGTATCGGTGGGATAATGTCAAAAGTATATCATCTGCAAAAGCTAACACCCGCAATTCATCTAAGCCCAACTGAATACCCATAATGTCATCATCTTTCTTGAGAGTGCAGAGGAAGGGCTCCAGGTAGAGTAAAATAAGAGGGGAGACAGGAGACATCCCTAGAAAGGGCTCCATCCTCTCTCCGGTAACTAAAATAGAGGCTGTGAGTTCAGTATAGACCATTCGCATAGCCTGAGAAAACCACCCCTCAATACCTATGTAATGCAGTACAGAAAAAAGATATCTCCAATTCACCTTATCAAAAGCTTTGTCAGCATTGAGGCTCACCAGCATACTGGGAGTCTGTGTGTGTTAGGCATGAGCCATGGCTTCTGCACATTAATTACCAATTGTCAACCCTGCACGAAGTCTACCTGAGCCTCACCATTCAAGAAGGATAACAAGGTAACCAAATGGTCTGCCAAGATTCGTGCCAAATTTTTTATATCTACATTAAGAAGAGAAATTGGCCTATAAGAGTTTGGATATAGACTTGATTTCCCGGGTTTAGGAATAAGGGTAATTAAAAGCCATATTTGCTCTAAGTGGAAAGGTGCCCTGTGTTATAGCGTCTGAATAATTTGAAATTAAAGGCCCACACAAGTGTGGAACTAAGAATTTGTAAAAGGGGTATAGCCATCCAGGGCCAGAGCAGTTAAAGTTTTGGTGGACATAATGGCTTTTTGAAGTTCTTTGGCCATGAGTGGGTATTCAGGCGATCATGAGCCTAATGTGGCAGCTAGGGCATACCTGCATCCTCCAAATAGTCACAAACGTCAGGTCCTTCAGTCTGAGCATCAGAAGGATAGAGCTTCCTGAAGTGGCAGAGAAAAATGTTAGCTATATCAGAAGTCTTATGGTGGAGACAATCAGACTCATCATATAGACAGGGAATGTACCAAGAACCCATCCAGTGTTTAGTAATTTGGGCAAGCAATTTCCCAGATTTATTGCCAAAACGATAATACTTAAACTTACGAAAAAGAAGCATTTTTTGTACGCTCATGTGTGAGCATATTGAGAGCTGTCTGCGTGGCCACAAAGGCCTCTTTTGCCACAGGAGTTGGTGATGCAATATAAGTATGCTTGGCTAAAGCATATTTTATCCCCAAGTGTAAAATATATTGATTGATATGCTTAGTTCTAGTGGAAACATAAGAAGTGATGTCGCTGTAGAACCACTTTGGCTGTCTCCCAGAAAAGCCCAGTTTGTATCAACATGTTGGGAATTAGTAGTTTCTAAATCCTGACTTTTATGTGCTAAATACTTCTGAAAGTAAGAATCATCATGTAGATAAGCTGGAAATCTCCAGCTGTTACCCTAGTATGGGAGGGTCCCACATCCAAATCCACCCAGATCATCAAGTGGTTAGAGACCATTGTGGGGCCAATCTCAGCACTCCCAACCTGTGCAAAAGTAGTGGTAGACATCAAATTATAATCAATCCGGGACAAAAATCCTATGGGCCTTAGAAATTTATTTAGTACATTTATATCCCACCTTTTCCCACAGGTGTGCAGGCTCAAAGTGGCTTACAATATAATGATAAGGCGGTCGCCAGATCAGTTGTTATACATTTACAATCAAATGAGATAGGATAGAAGGAACAAGGGAAGAAGAAGAAAGGGAAAGGGCAAAAGAGTCTAAAATGGTCCATGAAGATGTTATTAGGAAGGACTGGTAGCTATATAATGAATCCTAGGAGTAGGTTATCCAAGATAGGCTGGTCTGAGGTAGATACCTGAAGCTGAGATGATTATGAGTGGTTTAACAGCTTTCAGCAGGACAGTCTATAATGGAGAGCTGTGGTAGTACCTGTGAGTGTAGTCATGCCCATCAGGGTGTAGGAGCCGCCAGGGGCCCACAAAGCCCAAAGAAGAACAGAGAAAAAGCAGGCCCTGGGCTGTGCCCACACCTGAGCTGACCCCACCCAACGATCTGTCCAAAGTAGTGTCCAACACTTGGTTAAGGTTGCTCACCAGAATCAAGGGAGAAGACAGATCATTCATACCCAAATAGACTAGTTTTTGAAAGAAAGCATGTTCATACACATTAGGCACATAGACAGCCAAAAAGTAAAACTGGAAACCCTTCAAATAAATTTTTAACATTAGATAGCGACTATAGACATTCTTTGTAATAATTTGCACAGTACATAACAGGGAGTTCCTAATAAGTACTGCAATTCCAGCTCTCATATGAAGGGAGAAAGAGTAATAAACCTCTCCCACCCATCCCCAGGTTGGCTTTTGATGTTCCAACATCAAACAATGTAGTCTCCTGTAAGCATACAATATCAGCATACTAACAGTTCAACAGAGTTTGAGTTCAACACTTAACCGGGGAAGAGATACCTGCTACATTCCAAGAGAGGATATGAACATCTTGCCTATGGGCCACAGTTACATATGGTAGAAATACAAATGGACCCACAGTGTCCCCAAGTGCCCAGCCTTCACTCAGGGACAGTCCCCACACCAACAATGTAGCAATATTCAGTTGAGTTGCTCTGGATTGCTCCACCCCAAGAAACAAATAAAATAGCAAATTATCATGGGATGCATGCAAAAAGAAGAAACAATCAAAAAGGAAAAATAAAAGGAAAGCCCACCCACTCTCTCCCTACCACAATACCCCAACAACCCCCCTCCCTCACCTTGCATAGCCTGAGTCAGCAACCTCTCCCACAAAACTTACAGGGGGGATTGATAAGAACATAAGAATAGCCATACTGGGTCAGACCAATGGTCCATCTAGCCCAGTTCCAACAGTGGCCAATCCAGGTCACAAGTACCCAGAAGAAACCCAAATAGCAGCAACATTCCATGCTACCAATCCCAGGGCAAGCAGTGGCTTCCCCAAGTCTGTCTCAATAGCAGACTATGGACTTTTTCTCCAGAAACTTATTCAAACCATTTTTTAAGCCCACATACATTAATCACTGTTACTACATCCTCCGGGAAAGAGTTCCAGAGCGTAACTATTTGTTGAGTGAAAAAATATTCCCTCCTATTTGATTTAAAAGTATTTCCATGTAACTTCATTGCGTGTAAAAAATCGATTAATTTCTATTCGTTCTAAGCCACTCAGCATTTTGTAGACCTCAATCATATCTCCCATCAGCCTTCTCTTTTCCAAGCTGAAGAGCCCTAACCTCTTTAGCCTTTCCTCATATGAGAGGAGTTCCATCCCCTTTATCATTTTGGTCGCTCTTCTTTGAACCTTTTCTAAGTCTGCTATATCTTTTTTGAGATACGGCAACCAGAACTGAATTCAATACTCGTGAGGTCACACCATGGAGAAATACAGAGGTATTATTGTATTATTGGTCTTATTTACCATCCCTTTCCTAATAATTTCTAGCATCCTGTTTGCTTTTTTGGCTGTCACACTGGGAAGAACATTTCAGTGTATTGTCTACAACGACAACTATATCTTTTTCTTGGATGCTGACCCCCCCAAGGAAGATTATGCTACTGATGCATCATGAGGCCCTCATGCCCCGTTAAGAAAAAATACTAAAGTCAAACAGGGGAATCCAAAGAAGATCTAGATGCACTTAGCCTGTATAAGTAGTACTTTGCAGACATATAGAGAGTACAATCCAGGACAGAAGTCAAGGATAATAAAAAACTGAGGTTCATGAAAACACCATTGCGGGCCTCAGGTAGCTGATGGTTCTGATGGAATATTGATGTTAATAAAGTCGCACACCTCAGTGGAGGAGGCATATACTTGCCATTTGCCTTCATAGTAAAGTTTTAGAATCGCTGGGTATAAGAACATAAAGTGCACCTTACGTTCAGAGAGGATGGCACATAGAGGCTGGAAGAGTTTACATTTTTCCAAAAGGGCCACCAAATAATCTTGGAATACCCTGACAAGTAGTCCATCATAAGTTAAAGTGTCACAACACAGCTTCTATTGCTTTAAGGTATCGGCCTTATAACATAGTAACACAGTAAATGACGGCAGATAAAGACCTGTACGGTCCATCCAGTCTGCCCAACAAGATAAACTCATTTTACATCTTATGGAAGTAATTATGAAATTAGGATTTACCACCCTTATCCTGACATTTCCTGGCATATTCCAGCCTAAGTGATGCACCCATTCTAAGCAGGCTGGACCCAGAGGGTGCTCTTTCTTTAGCCAGCTTGCTACTTCAGAGAGCTAGTGGGAGTCCAGCTCAATTTATGGAAGCGAAGGTTCCTGCGCCAGGAATGACTGTCTAGATCTTCAAGTTGATCTGTGTGAGAGTGTGCCAAGGCCTGGAGTGCTTTAATGTCTGTCGACATGGTTTGTGTGTCATCTTCTACTCCAGAGACATTTTGCTCCAGTTCTGAAATGCGGTGATTTGTTTCTGTAAGTAACGCCTCAAGGTGAGTGATTTGAATGGACAGATGCTTGAGGCATGGATCCAAAGCCTATTCTACCATCTGACGCAGGTTAGACAGTGCTGTCTTGGTAAACTGAGCAACTGCCCCGGGAATGGGATCCGCCATCTTGTCACCAGTCTTCTTTAGCCGATCTTGGTATTTCTTAGCGATTCCAGCAGACATAGTTTCTCCCCAATGCTCTAGGAATTTGTCCATATACTTCACCAGCTAGTAAATAGGGTAGCCCCTGAGAATTAGCACTTTAATTCCACAAAATGCCTGAAGGAAATGTTGAGAGGTCCCAGAGCACGTCACTCGCGTCTTGCCTTTCTCATAGCGTCATGTGATCCCCCATGTTTCCAATTTATGCAGCATTTGTTATGCTGCACGTTTGAGAGCCTTCTGAGTGGTTTACAGAATTCTGTATCAGAAATAAAAAGCAAGAAGGTAGGCAGAAGTGGATGAGAGGAGGAACTACAACTGTTGATAGGAAAATGATAGTAGCAGAACAAATGGAGGAGCTCTGTATCCCAGATCCAGACCTGTTACATGCCTTGGGAGTATCTATAGATCTGGAGTGGGCAATATTGGTCCTCAAGGGATACAACCCAGTTGGGTTTTCAGGATTTCTCCAATGAATATGTATGAAATCTATTTGCATGCACTGCCTCCATTGTATGTAAATATATCTCATGCATATTCATTGGGGAAATCCTGAGAACCCAACTGGGTTGCGGCCCTCAAGGACTGAGGTTGCCCACCCTTGCTATAGATGATCTTAAAAGAGTGTTACTTAGGGATTAACTATGCCAAACAAAAGCATCACTAAAAAGGAAGGATTTTAGCCCACCTTTAGATTTTTCAAGGGAGGTCTCCAATCATAGGTGGAGTGGGAGTGCATTCCAGAGGCTTGGGCCAGTAACACTAAAAATGGAAATTTGCTTTCTTTGTCAAGTCTATTGCTTGATGTTTCTGATGCTTCTGCTATATTTTGTTGTGCATGTGAGGTAACTGAGGGATTGGGGTTCTAGTTCTGCATTTGCTGTTGGATATGATCACTTTATTCTCATATTTAGCAAGTTTGATGTTCTCTTTGATAGTTATCTCACTTTGGTGTGTGTTTTTTCGCTTGTGAGGAGAGGTAAATGGGTAGCTTTGGAGATGGGTGGCCTAAATCATCACTCTCCTTTTCTTGCTTTTCCAGGAGAATATGATCGCAGACGGCATGAAAACACAGAACAACAAATTGCCGTTGACAAGATCCTCATTCATAAAAACTACCAGAAGACAGAATCGGATAATGACATTGCCCTTCTGCATTTGGCCCACCCTGCAACATTCAACCATCATGTTTTACCAATTTGCCTTCCTGATAAGTGGCTGGCAGAGCATCAGCTTATGAAGGAGGGGAAACAAGTGACCGTCACAGGTTGGGGAAACCAGGATAACAGTTTTCAGAACCGCTCAATCCTATTAAATTACATTGAAGTTCCTTTGGCTCCACGGAACGAATGTATTGATGCTATGGAGAATGTAATCTCTGAGAACATGTTATGTGCAGGAAAACTGGGAGACAGTCGGGATGCCTGTAGGGGAGACAGTGGTGGTCCTATGGTCACCAAATTTGGGAATATCTGGTACCTTATTGGGCTGGTGAGTTGGGGAGAGGGCTGTGGCAAGCTGCATAATTTTGGAATTTATACTAAAGTCAGTCAGTATTTGGAATGGATCAAGCAGCAGATAGAAGAGAGAAACACACCTTTTCAAGGCAATACAACTCCTCTAAAAGCCTGTACACAACACACTGCACAATGTGATACTTCCTCACCTTAAACTTAGAATATTTAAAGTGGGAATATAATAGATGTGATCAGGATGATTTACTTATGGTCCTATAACTGTTAAAAGTTGTTCAACTTAATATTGTATTTCTATGTGTCTGTACATCATTGTAAAGAATACACAGTGCTTAATTACACATATACATAATAAAGTAAGAAGCCTATTTATAATGCATTTGGTTGTTATAATACTTTGAACTGCATACATCATTGTTTTCTACCAATTAGTAGACATTTGTATTAATAAAAAACCTAGTAATACAATTTCTCTATCAACTATGCTAAACTGGTACTCTTGTATGGTATAACACAACAATGGATTAACAGAAGAAAAAAAAGACATAAGGGAAATTCTATATTTTGGCGCCTTAAAAATCAGTGCTGTAAAACCATGTGGTTAGCATGATTCTATAAACTATGGCTAAAGTTGTACATAGTTTACAGAATACGCTCACAGGCTGTTCTTGCACCTATTTAGGCAACCTAAAACCAGGCCTAAATACCTTCACCTAAGTTAGGTGCAGATCGGGTGTATTCTATAATAGTGCGCATAGTAAAAGGACCCTTTAGTCTGTATATTCAATGCCACTACTATGGGTAGCAGCACTAAAGACGTGCAATGTGTTGACTCTGCTGACATTATCTGTTTAGAGGCTAAATATTGCAGGTACACAAACAATTTTTAGGGCCAACTCTGTTCTGTCCATAAGCTGGACCACAATTGTATGGATTGAACCCACAATATACCAGTCAGAGTAACGGAAGAGACCCATAAATAATCCAATAAAATAATTGCGAAGAGTAATAAATGAAAAAAAATGCTTGTTTTGCAAAATAAAGTCCAACACAAAAACTTAATTAGTGATATTTTATACTATGAATTTCATACAATAAAGGCACAGCATCATAGTACTGCAAATAAAAGAAAAGATTGGTTAAAAAAAAAAAAGTGTTACCAACCTAAAAGAACTTAAAAATAATTGACAACCTCAATTAAGTTGAACAAACTTACAAACATTATGTCTATACCAGCTGAAAGTGCTAAATTCAAAAACCATTGCTTATACACAAGGATTGTAAAATATCAAGAGGTTGAGAATGAAACAAGTAATGTAACTGAGCAGCGGAAAAAGGTGGGCTGTGGCAAAAAATGAATTGTGGCTGTATATGACACAATGTTCAAAAAAAATAAAGAAAAAAACCTTGATAGTTCAAAAGAACAATAAAATGATATCAAACTCTTGTGTAAGATTGCAAGAACTACGTATAACACTATTCTAGACTGTAATATATTAAACAAATTTTGAATGAAAGATATTTCCTACCAATGCACACTGAGTTACCACCAGATTAGCGAGGAGCTCTTAAAACATGGATATGCAGCACCTGCATATGGATACTGAGTAGTGCTGAATATCCAGGTAGATAGATGAGTGGAGCTGCTACCCACATAGCTAGCTGGATAAAGTAAGGACAGCAGGGTTTTTTTTAGCCTAACTTTATCTGGGTATTATCCTGTTAGCAGTTTGAACATCGAAGCTCTTCAGAGTCACCCTCATTCTACCCACACCTTGCCCCAGCACAATCTGAATAATGCCAAGGTGTCTGTTACAAAAGATATTCAGTGGCACTTTCTGGATAGTGCTGTGAAAATATACATGACCAGAGCTGGCTAAATCATTTATTCAGATAATGGCAACCATATACATATATGCAGAAGATGTCACGATTTATATCCCGTTTAAACACTATCTAAATGAAATCACCACCGAGATCAACCAAAGCCTCCAAATCATGCACTCCTGGGCGGATGCATTCCAGTTAAAACTTAATGCAGAAAAAACACAATGTCTGGTACTCACCTCACCACATAACACCAGCAATTTCACCACCATAACCACACCAGACTTCTCACTCCCTGTTTCAAACAATCTGAAAATTCTTGGAGTCACTATTGATTGAAACCTCACACTTGAAACCCCCGTGAAGAACACAAAGAAAAAAATGTTCCACGCCATGTGGAAACTCAAAAGAGTACAACCTTTTTTCCAAAGATCCATCTTCTGTATCCTGATACAGTCAATGGTATTAAGTCACCTGGACTACTGCAACGCACTCTACGCTGGCTGCAAAGAACAAAATATTAAGAAATTCCAAACAGCCCAGAGTACCGCCGCCAGACTCATATATGGAAAAACAAAATATGAAAGTTCAAAACCCTTAAGAGAGAAACTTCACTGGCTCCCACTTAAAGAACGTATCGTGTTCAAGATTTGCACAATTGTACACAAAATCATCCACGGAGATGCCCCGGCCTACATGCTAGACCTCGTGGACTTACCTCCCAGAAATGCCAAAAGATCATCCTGTAAATTTCTCAACCTTCTCTTCCCCATCTGTAAAGGATTAAAATACAAGCTAACACATGCAACTACCCAGTGGCGTAGCAAGGGCGGGGCGGTGGGGGCTGTCCGCCCTGGGTGTCAGCGGGTAGGGGGGTGCTCCGTCGTCTCCTGCCACCACCCTGCCTTTTTTTAAATCCATGCAGCGACGCAGGCAGTGCTTCGCATCTGCCCTGCGTGTGCTGTGAAGAAGAAAATCACGTTGCTGGCATCGGGCCTTCCCTCGCTGTGTCCCACCCTCTTCTGAGGTAACTTCCTATTTCCTTGAGGGCGGGACAAAGCGAGGGAAGGCCCGACACCAGCGATGCAATTTTCTTCTTCGCACAGCACACGCAGGGCAGACGCGAGGCGCTGCCTGCGTTGCTGCATGGATTTTAAAAAAAGGCAGGGTGGTGGCAGGAGAAGAGGGCTCTGTCGGCTCTAAACGGAGGGGGAGAGGGGTGCTCAGAAGGGAGAAGGGGATTGGGGAGGGGTGGGGGGGCTTAGATGGGTGCTCAGAGGGGACAAGGGGATTGGGGAGGGTGGGGGAGCTTAGATGGGTGCGCAGCGGGGAGAACTGGAGGGGTGGGGGTGCTCAGAGGGCAGAAGGGGATTGGGGAGGGTGGGGGGAGCTCAGAGGGCAGGGGATTGGGGAGGGGTGGGGAAGCTTAGATGGGTGCTCAGAGGGCAGAAGGGGATTGGGGAGGGGTGGGGGAGCTCAGAGGAGTGCTCAGAGGGCAGAAGGGGATTGGGGAGGGGTGGGGGAGCTCAGAGGGGTGCTCAGAGGGCAGAAGTGGATTGGGGTGGGTGGGGGAGCTCAGAGGGGTGCTCAGAGGGGATTGGGGGAGGGGTGGGGGAGTGCTCAGATGGGAGAAGGGGTCTGAAGCTGGAACTGGGGTCTGACAAGGGGGCAGGAGGGAAATGGGTCCATGTCTGGGGCAGGTGGGAGAATGGGTCTGGGGCTGAAAAGGGAAGGATGCAAGGCATGTGGTGGATGAAGGGGGCTGGAACTGGGGGCTGAAAAGAGGGAGCAGAGAGAGAGAGGGGACAGACCCTGGATGGAAGGGGGGCACGTGAGGGAGGGCAGACCCTGGATGGATGGGAGAGGGAGGGCAGACGGATTGAAGGGGCAGAGAGAAAGGGCAGATGGTGGGTGGAAGGGGGAGAGAGAAAGAGGGCAGACTGGGGCAAATGGTGGATGGAAGGGGCAGAGATAGAGGGCAGATGTGGATGGAAGGGAGAGAGACAGGGCAGATGTTGATGGAAGGAGGAGGGAGAGATGGCATACTGGGGCAGATGGTGGATGGAAGGGGCAGAAATAGAGGGCAGATGTGGATGGAAGGGAGAGAGAGGGCAGACAGTGGATGGAAGGGGCAGAGAGAGAGGGCAGACAGTGGATGGAAGGGACATTAGAGAGGGCAGACACTGGATGGCAGAGAGAGAGCGAAGACAGATGCTGGATGGAAGGAAGACAGTGAAAAGAAGACGAGGAAAGCAGAAACCAGAGACAACAAACTGTAAATAAAATATATATTTTTATTTTTTTGCTTTAGGATATAGTATTGTAGCTGTGTTAATAAATGTTTATAAATAGAACATGTAAATAAGGTAATCTTTTTATTGGACTAATTTTAATACATTTTGACTTAACTTTCAGAGAACAAAACCCCCTTCCTCAGGTCAGGATAGGATACTGTAACAGTACTCTACTGTATTGACCTGAGGAAGGAGATTTTGGCCTCTGGAAGCTAAATGTATTAGTCCAATAAAATGGTATTATTTTATTTTCTGTATTTGTTTTATTTCTATTTGTTAATTTGTAAAGTGGTGATTGGTATTAGTTTTTTCAAATTTACACCTGCTGTCTTTATATTTTGCACAGTACTAGGGGACATTTTCTGTTTCTGTGGTGTTGCATTGTATGCAGAGTCTGGCATCGGGGGTTCAGTTTAATTTTTGCCTAAATAGAAAGTTTATGATTACTTATTCTATAGTGGATTAGGGTGTATCTGTGTTTGTGAAAAAGACATGGCTTTCGGTTGGCATTGACTGTGTAGGATTGACGATCTGTACTAATCTGTCTGTTTTACAATAGGTGAATTGATGTTCTAGTGCTCACTGTAGTGTTTAAGATGCTTTCCTTTTCCTTGTGTGACTCGTACAAATTACTGCTTATGGTATGGTAGAATTGCTCTATAGGTCCTGAGTGTTTTGTATTCTCGGTATGCCTAGTACTGGATTTTTTTTTTTTTTTTTTGGGGGGGGGGGGGGGTTAAAAAATGACTGGCCCCGGGCATCAACTACCCTAGCTATGCCACTGCAACTACCTTCTCCTACATGAGCACAAAGTTGTGGAATGCACTACCAACCGACTTGAAAACAATGAAACAACTAACTTCTGTAAATCTCTGAAAACCTACTTCTTCAATAAGGCCTATAATGAAAATCAATAGTTTAACCACACCACAACGCCAATCCACCCATGCGCTGAAAGTCATCTTTCTTTAACTCTCGACCTAGACCTTTTTCCTTATCCTATATCTTTTGAATCACCAATTGTATCTGTTAATCTGGAAGTCTCTGTAAGCCACATTGAGCCTGCAAATAGGTGGGATAATGTGGGATGCAAATGCAATAAATAATAATAATTATCCAGAAAAATGGCTTTGAATATTGACCCACGAGTTTATGTGGATAGCAATAGGTTATCCACAAAGAACCTTTTTAAACACACACACACACACACATTATTTGTAACACCATTTATATCCCACAATTATCCAAAATGAATCGGTTCAATGTGGCTAACAAAAGTTTAAGGTAATAACTTATTTAATGGAGTTGTGTATCCTGTGTAGGGGTGTGGTGTGTTTCAAGTGAGTGGATCAGACGATTCTTAGTTTAGGCTATGCAGGCTTGACTTTGAGGAGGAATTTTATGAAAAGTCTTGAGATGTTTGCGAAATTTGAGAAATTTTTCATGAGTCTTAGGCTGTATGGAAGTGAGTTCCATCATTTGGTGCCTATGTAAGAGAATCTGGTGGAGTGAACTGATTTGTAGACCAGTTTCAGGCAATTTGGAAAGAGTAGGGGCAGGTAGTTTCATGCATTTATGTTTGCATTTTTTTTGGTGGTAGCAAGATTAAATCACTCATATATTCCAGGGCAGTGCCAAAGAGGATTCCATATATCATGGTGCATATCTTGAACATTATTCGGGCTCTGATGGGGAGCCAGTGTAAAGCTTTTATCCGTGGACTGGCACTTGTGAAACGGGAACATCTGAAGATCACCCTGGCTGCTGTATTCTGTGTGGTTTGTAGTTTTTTCAGTAGGCGTTCCCTGCAGCCCACGTAGATTGCGTTACAATAGTCGGTATGTTTAAGTACCATTGATTGTACTAGTAAGCGGAATATATTTTTTGGGAAGTATCCTCTAACTTTCCTCAGTTTCCACATTGTGTGGAACATTTTTGATGTTACATAAGTACATAAGTAATGCCATACTGGGAAAAGACCAAGGGTCCATCGAGCCCAGCATCTTGTCCACGACAGCGGCCAATCCAGGCCAAGGGCACCTGGCAAGCTTCCCAAACGTACAAACATTCTATACATGTTATTCCTGGGATTTTGGATTTTTCCAAGTCCGTTTAGTAGCGGTTTATGGACTTGTCCTTTAGGAAGCCGTCCAACCCCTTTTTAAACTCTGCTAAGCTAACCACCTTCACCACATTTTCCGGCAATGAATTCCAGAGTTTAATTACACGTTGGGTGAAGAAAGATTTTCTACGATTTGTTTTAAATTTACTACACTGTAGTTTAATCGCATGCCCCCTAGTCCTAGTATTTTTGGAAAGCGTGAACAGACGCTTCACATCCACCTGTTCCACTCCACTCATTATTTTATATACCTCTATCATGTCTCCCCTCAGCCGTCTCTTCTCCAAGCTGAATAGCCCTAGCCTCCTTAGTCTTTCTTCATAGGGAAGTCGTCCCATCCCTGCTATCATTTTAGTCGCCCTTCGCTGCACCTTTTCCAATTCTACTATATCTTTCTTGAGATGCGGCGACCAGAATTGAACACAATACTCAAGGTGCGGTCGCACCATGGAGCGATACAACGGCATTATAACATCCTCACACCTGTTTTCCATACCTTTCCTAATAATACCCAACATTCTATTTGCTTTCCTAGCCGCAGAAGCACACTGAGCAGAAGGTTTCAGTGTGTTATCGACGACGACACCCAGATCCCTTTCTTGGTCCGTAACTCCTAACGTGGAACCTTGCATGACGTAGCTATAATTCGGGTTCTTTTTTCCCACATGCATCACCTTGCACTTGCTCACATTAAACGTCATCTGCCATTTAGCCGCCCAGTCTCGTAAGGTCCTCTTGTAATTTTTCACAATCCTGTCGCGAGTTAACGACTTTGAATAACTTTGTGTCATCAGCAAATTTAATTACCTCGCTAGTTACTCCCATCTCTAAATCATTTATAAATATATTAAAAAGCAGCGGTCCTAGCACAGACCCCTGAGGAACCCCACTAACTACTCTTCTCCATTGTGAATACTGCCCATTTAACCCCACTCTCTGTTTCCTATCCTTCAACCAGTTTTTAATCCACAATAGGACATTTGCTCCTACCCCGTGACCCTCCAATTTCCTCTGTAGCCTTTCATGAGGTACCTTGTCAAACGCCTTTTGAAAATCCAGATACACAATATCAACCGGCTCCCCTTTGTCCACATCTTTGTTTACTCCTTCAAAGAATCGAAGTAAATTGGTCAGGCAAGATTTCCCCACACAAAAGCCGTGCTGACTCGGTCTCAGTAATCCATGTCCTCGGATGTGCTCTGTAATTTTGTTTTTAATAATAGCCTCTACCATTTTCCCCGGCACCGACGTCAGACTCACCGGTCTATAATTTCCCGGATCTCCCCTGGAGCCTTTTTAAAAAATGGGCGTTACATTGGCCACCCTCCAATCTTCTGGTACCACGCTCGATTTTAAGGATAAGTTGCATATCACTAGCAGTAGCTCCGCAAGCTCATTTTTCAGTTCTGTCAGTACTCTAGGATGAATACCATCCGGTCCAGGAGATTTGCTACTCTTCAGTTTGCCGAACTGCCCCATTACGTCCTCCAGGTTTACCGTGAAGTCAGTAAGTTTCTCCAACTCGTCCGCTTGAAATACCATTTCCGACACTGGTATCCCACCCAAATCTTCCTCAGTGAAGACCGAAGCAAAGAATTCATTCAGTCTTCCTTGATCGCCCCTTTTACATTTTCCACCTGTTTTTCAAAACACAGTTTTTGGTCCAGTGTCACTTCTAGAACCTTGAGGTGGTCTGAAATGGGGTATGAAGTTCCTTCTATGGTAGTGGCGTAGCCAGACTGCCAATTTTGGATGGGCCTGAACCCAAAGTGGGTGGGCACAAAATTTTCTCTCTACCCCCCTCCCCCAACAAAATTTAGTCACGCTAATCAGATGCATTTGTCACACAGGGTAAAGTGCTGCTTTTCAGTGCATCAGATTTCAGAAAATTTATTTAATAGCCTAACACCCTTTTCAATGAGCTTTCAGAGGCCAAAACCTCCTGCCTCAGGTCAGTATAATGCTGTTACGGTATCCTCGCCTGACCTAA
Organism: Microcaecilia unicolor; assembly: GCF_901765095.1. Taxonomy (NCBI): domain Eukaryota; kingdom Metazoa; phylum Chordata; class Amphibia; order Gymnophiona; family Siphonopidae; genus Microcaecilia; species Microcaecilia unicolor. Next base: position 146,437,345 of record NC_044040.1, read on the forward strand.
GGAAGGAAGTATTGGTCTATGAAACTTCATTAACACAGGTACCATATTACTTTATCCTAAATTAAAAATAAAATTATTTTCTTTACCTTTCTTGTATGGCCATTTACTTTTTCTCATTGTGTCGCTCCCAGTCTCTAGATTCTGCTTTCCTTCGTTTTCGCTTAACTCTTCTGCCACGGTTTCCTGGCCATTTCTCATTTTTCTCTCCTTTTTCTTTGCGTTCTTCAATATTTTTCTGCCTCTCTCTCTCTGTCCTGATTTAATTCATTCTTACTATCCATTCTTTAATTTCCTTCATCTACTTATGGCTTTTCATCTTTTTCTCACCCTTGTTCTCCCCATGCCCCTTCCTCTTATTCTCCAGTCTTTCACTACTCTCCTTTTCCATCCAGCAGCTCTCTTCTTTCTCTCCCCATCCTTCCAGTCTCCCCTCTCTCTCCCCATCCTTCCAGTAGTCTCCCCTCTTTCTTTCTGCAGCCTTCCGTCCAGTGTCACCTCTTTCTCCCTACCCTTCCATCCAGCGTCTTCCCTCTTTCTCTCCACATCCTTCCATCCATCTATCCTCTCTCCTGATCCTTCCATCTAATGTCTCTCTCCCTCTTTCTAACCAGTGTCTCTGTATCACTCTACCCTTTTCTGTTCAGTGTCCCTTCTCTCTCCACATCCTTCCAGTCTCTCACCTTTCTCTGCATCCTTCCAGTCTCTCCCCTTTCTCTCCCCATCCTTCCATCCAGTCTCTCTCCCCATCCATCCGTTTTCCCTCTTTCTCTCCCCATCCTTCCATCTGTTTTCTATCTTTTCTCCCCATCCTTCCATGTTTTCCCTCTTTCTCCCCATCCTTCCATGTTTTCCCTCATTCTCAGCCATCCTTCCATCTGTTTTCCCTCTTTTCTCCCCATCCTTCCAAGTTTTCCCTCTTTCTCCCCATCCTTCCATGTTTCCCTCTTTCTCCCCATCCTTCCATGTTTTCCCTCATTCTCTGCCATCCTTCCATCTGTTTTCCCTCTTTTCTCCCCATCCTTCCATGTTTTCCCTCTTTTCTCCCCATCCTTCCATGTTTTCCCTCATTCTCTGCCATCCTTCCATCTGTTTTCCCTCTTTTCTCCCCATCCTTCCATGTTTTCCCTCTTTCTCCCCATCCTTCCATGTTTTCCCTCATTCTCTGCCATCCTTCCATCTGTTTTCCCTCTTTTCTCCCCATCCTTCCATCTGTTTTCCCTCTTTTTCTCCCCATCCTTCCATGTTTTCCCTCTTTCTCCCCATCCTTCCATGTTTTCCCTCATTCTCTGCCATCCTTCCATCTGTTTTCCCTCTTTTCTCCCATCCTTCCATGTTTTCCCTATTTCTCCCCATCCTTCCATGTTTTCCCTCTTTTCTTCGACGAGGCCCGCCCTGCATGCCAGCGCCAGCTCCCATTGCCGGCCACTGCTGCTTTTCCTGTTGAGCAGCAGGGCCGGCGCTACAAAAAGAAGAAGCGCTAACGGCGCTAAGGACCGTAGGACGAGAAATGTTTAAAAAAAAAAAAAAAGCGCGGCACCGGCAGGCACTGTCTCGGCAGCCTTGAGGCATTGGCTGCTGAGGCATTGGCTGCTGGCTCGCAGGCTCCTCCCGCAGGTCTTGCTCAAAAAAGGATGTATATGGTTAAATTGTCGGCAAATTTCAAGGGGGCGTGGTGAAGGCGGGACTTGGGTGTTCCTAAGACTTGGACGTCTTTGACCCATAATCGAAAAAAGCAAAGACATCCATGACTACAACTTGGACGTTTTCACTCGGATATGCTTTTATTACGAATAAGGCACAAAAAGGTGCCCGAAATGCAGTGGCGTTCCTAGGGTGGCTGACACCCGGGGCGGATCGCTGATGTGCCCCCCCAGGCGAAAGGACACCCCCGCGTGCATTTTTACCTGCTGGGGGGGTGCAAGCACGCCTGTCGGCTTCGCTCGTTCCCTGCTCCCTCTGTCCCGGAACAGGAAGTAACCTGTTCTGGGGCAGAGGGAGCAGAGAACAAGCGGAGCCGAAAGGTGTGCAGCACCCCCCCAGCGGTGTGCACCCGAGGCGGACCGCCCCCACCACCCCCCTCGGTACGCCACTGCCGAAATGACCAGATGACCACTGGAGGGAATCGGGGATGACCTCCTGTTACTCCCCCAGTGGTCACCAACCCCCTCCCACCCTCAAAAAACATCATTAAAAATATAACGTGCCAGCCTCTATGCTATCATACTCAGGTCCATGACAGCACATGCAGGCCCCTGGAGCAGTTTTAGTGGGTGCAATGCACTTCAGACAGGCGGACCCAGGCCCATACACCTCCCTTTCAGGCCCATTTGTGGAAGAAACAGCGAGCCCTTCAAAACCCCCCAGAAACCCTCTGTACCCACATATAGGTGTCCCTCTTCACCTATAAGGGCTATGGTAGTGGTGTACAGTGGGTCTTAGGGGTCTCAGAACACAACATAAGGGAGCTATGTACCTTGGAGCATTTTATGAAGTCCACTGTAGTGCCCCCTGGGGTGCCCAATTGCTGTCCTGGCATGTGAGGGGGGCCAGTGCACTAGAAATGTTGGCTCTTCCCACATCCAAATGGCTTGCATTTGGACGTTTTTGACTTGGACATCTTTGGTTTCGAAAATCGCTGAAATTCAAAGACGTCCAAATCTAGGACGTCCAAATTTAAGGACATCCATGGTATTTTTGAAACGAAAGATGGACGCCCATCTTTTTTCGAAAATACACTTTTCCCTGCCTCCAGATTTATACGTTTTACAAAGACGTCCAAATACCAACTTAGACATTTCTTTCGAAAATGTCCCTCCAAGAGACTAAGGCTTATTGTTTTACTAAGGTACGCTAGCATTTTTAGCTCATGCTAAAAATCAACTGGTGCTAAACGTTGAGATGCCTGTTACATTCGAATTAGCGTCTCAGCATTTAGCGTCTGCTGGTTTTTAGTGAGCTAAAAGCACTAGCACACCTTAGTAAAAGACCCCCTAAGTCAAGTGAAAATTGATTACAGCCGATGGAAAAAGTTTGGTTATATTGAGGATCATTAGTTGAACCTATGTCTTCTCCCTGTTCAATTTAAGACAGAGAGAAGACAAAATTTTTGTGGACAGATTCAACTAATGATCCCTGATATTACCAAACTTTTTCTAACACCAGCAACCTCTAAAAGGCAGAACACATTCTAAGGTAGACTGGGGAGGTAGGGCGGGGGTTTCAGAAAGAGGGGAGTTGAATGAGGGGTAATGCTGAATCCAGGGCAGAGGAGAGGGAGAGAGATGCAGAACAAAGGGAAGGAGATAAGAGAGAGAGTGAGAGAGATTGGACCGGGGGGGGGGGGGGGTAGAAGGGAGAGAGGGAGAGAGATTAAGAGATGTTGGACCCAGGGCAGAGGGGAGGAAGAGAGAAGAAGAGATGGTGGACATGAGGGTGGAGGAGATTGAGGGAGAGATGCTGGACAGTGGGAGGCAGAGAGGAAAAATGGAGAGATGCTGGACAACAGTGAAAACCAGAAAGGGAAGAGATAAGGATATGTTTGACCACAGGGGTGGGGGAAGGGCAGGACATCAAGAAAGAGATAGGGAGAACTGGTGGACCATGGGGTGGGAGGAGGAAGAGGAGAGGGAAGGACAGCAACAAAGAAAGGGGGAGAGATGATGGATAATGGGGTGAGAAGGAGAAAGATGGGCCAGAGATGCTGTTGGTGGAGGGGGAAGGGACATGGAAATGTTAGGCTACAAGAGTGAGGGAAAAAGAAGATGAAAGGGACTCTAGGCTGCAAGGATGGGTGGAGGGGAGGGAGAGGGAGGAGAGGTACTGGGAATGGTGGAACCATGTGGGAGAGGCTATGGGCAGTTGTCAAGGAAATGAGTGAGAGGAGGATAGTGAGGATAGAAATGTGGAAATGGGGCATAGATGATAGAAAGAAATAGGAGGCTGAGGAAGGAGTGAGACTGGAAATGGGAGAGCTAAGGGTGAGAGAAGGAGATTGAAAGTTGATAGGTAGATGAAAAGTAAAAAAAAAATAAGGAGGACTTGAGTGTGACAAAGAGGTTGACATTTGAGTGGACAGAGGCAAAAAAAGAAAGAAAGGGAGAGAGAAAAGGACAACATCAGTATGTCAGAAACAGATGTAATGAGGGAAAGGAACAAGAAAGGAGGAGAAAGGAGAAAAAACAAATGGACAGCAGCCCCTGGAAAGAGATTTAGCAGAAGACAGGCAGGAAAATAGAAAAGAGAAACTGATACCAGCATGGTGGAAAAATAAAATGTCCTGACAACAAAGGTGGAAAAAAGTGTTTTAATTTGAATTTAATAACTGGAATGTGTTAGCTTTGGAAAATGTGTGTCACAGATGTTTTTGCATTATGTTGAGTAGAAGAGAAAATGCATGTCTCTTTTTATTTCTCCAGTGTTGCCGTACATGCTGAGTTTGACTTCTTGGGGTTCCTAGTTCAATTTTTGTCTTTATTATTTTTATTTCTAATTTGTAATCCCTTTTTCTATGTTTGGTGAAGGTCTGTCTGTGTTTTGCATATGACTGAAATATGGTATTCAGTTTGCATGGGGGGAGGGGGATTGGAGGGGCCCACCATGTTATACTCCGGATCCATTCAAAACGTCACGTCTGGCTATGCCACTGGGAAGCAGTAGAACTAGTGGTCATGAGTTGAGGTTGCAGGGAGTTAGACTTAGGAGCAACATCAAGAAATACTTTTTCACAGAAAGAGTAATGAATGCATGGAACACCCTTCCACTGGATTTGTAAAGACAAAAACAGTGACTGAATTCAGGAATGTGTGGGATAAACACAGAGGATCCTTATATAGAAAAAGGATGAAATCAAATTAAAACAAAACCTCATGGCTGCAGTGAGCATTGATGGCCACTCCATTGGCTGGGAAGTAAGACCTATGCCAGACAAACTCCTATGCTTAGGGTCCAGTAAATGGCAAAGACAAACCAGGATCAAGGCTGGAGTGGGCTTTGATGGCAGCTCCAGTGTTTAGGAAGTAAGACCAGTACAGTAATAGTATTCAAACTACAATCTAGATAGATCTCTGAATAAAATTAGGACAGAAAAATTGCTGCCATTATTCAAATAAATGCTTTTGAATGTCGGGCTCACTCTTTTCATGCGAATTTTTTTTGTTAGATGTTGAACATATATTTTCTCATGGCTCTTTTATTCCATTTAACTGTTCCCATGGTTGGGAACTAGAGATTGGTAAGTCTGACTTCTATGGTAAGTAAATTAATGGAAATGCTTTTAAAACAGAGAACAGGAAAGTTTTTGAAATCCAATGGATTACAGGATCCGAGGCAACATGGTTTCACGAGGCAGATCTTGTCAGACAAATCTGCTTAATTTCTTTGACTGGGTGACTAGAGAGTTGGATTGAGGGAGAGCGCTAGATGTTGTGTATTTAGATTTTAGTAAAGCCTTTGACACAGTTCCACATAGATGACTAATAAATAAAATGAGTGCCCTTGGTATGGGCCCTAAAATGACTGACTGGGTTAGGAACTGGTTGAGTGGAAGGTAACTGAGGGTAGTGGTAAATGGAGCTCATTCTGAGAAAAAGGATGTTACCAGTGCCACAAGGTTTGGTTCTTGGGCCGGTTCTTTTTAACATTTTTGTAAATGATACAGCTGTCTGGAAAGGTTTGCCTTTTTGTGGATGATATCAAAATCTGCAGTAGGGGACATCCCTTATGGTATGGATAACATGACGAAGGACATACAGTGGTGGAAATAAGTATTTGATCCCTTGCTGATTTTGTAAGTTTGCCCACTGACAAAGACATGAGCAGCCCATAATTGAAGGGTAGGTTATTGGTAACAGTGAGAGATAGCACATCACAAATTAAATCCGGAAAATCACATTGTGGAAAGTATATGAATTTATTTGCATTCTGCAGAGGGAAATAAGTATTTGATCCCCCACCAACCAGTAAGAGATCTGGCCCCTACAGACCAGGTGGATGCTCCAAATCAACTCGTTACCTGCATGACAGACAGCTGTCGGCAATGGTCACCTGTATGAAAGACACCTGTCCACAGACTCAGTGAATCAGTCAGACTCTAACCTCTACAAAATGGCCAAGAGCAAGGAGCTGTCTAAGGATGTCAGGGACAAGATCATACACCTGCACAAGGCTGGAATGGGCTACAAAACCATCAGTAAGACGCTGGGCGAGAAGGAGACAACTGTTGGTGCCATAGTAAGAAAATGGAAGAAGTACAAAATGACTGTCAATCGACAAAGATCTGGGGCTCCACGCAAAATCTCACCTCGTGGGGTATCCTTGATCATGAGGAAGGTTAGAAATCAGCCTACAACTACAAGGGGGGAACTTGTCAATGATCTCAAGGCAGCTGGGACCACTGTCACCACGAAAACCATTGGTAACACATTACGACATAACGGATTGCAATCCTGCAGTGCCCGCAAGGTCCCCCTGCTCCGGAAGGCACATGTGACGGCCCGTCTGAAGTTTGCCAGTGAACACCTGGATGATGCCGAGAGTGATTGGGAGAAGGTGCTGTGGTCAGATGAGACAAAAATTGAGCTCTTTGGCATGAACTCAACTCGCCATGTTTGGAGGAAGAGAAATGCTGCCTATGACCCAAAGAACACCGTCCCCACTGTCAAGCATGGAGGTGGAAATGTTATGTTTTGGGGGTGTTTCTCTGCTAAGGGCACAGGACTACTTCACCGCATCAATGGGAGAATGGATGGGGCCATGTACCGTACAATTCTGAGTGACAACCTCCTTCCCTCCGCCAGGGCCTTAAAAATGGGTCGTGGCTGGGTCTTCCAGCACGACAATGACCCAAAACATACAGCCAAGGCAACAAAGGAGTGGCTCAGGAAGAAGCACATTAGGGTCATGGAGTGGCCTAGCCAGTCACCAGACCTTAATCCCATTGAAAACTTATGGAGGGAGCTGAAGCTGCGAGTTGCCAAGCGACAGCCCAGAACTCTTAATGATTTAGAGATGATCTGCAAAGAGGAGTGGACCAAAATTCCTCCTGACATGTGTGCAAACCTCATCATCAACTACAGAAGACGTCTGACCGCTGTGCTTGCCAACAAGGGTTTTGCCACCAAGTATTAGGTCTTGTTTGCCAGAGGGATTAAATACTTATTTCCCTCTGCAGAATGCAAATAAATTCATATACTTTCCACAATGTGATTTTCCGGATTTAATTTGTGATGTGCTATCTCTCACTGTTACCAATAACCTACCCTTCAATTATGGGCTGCTCATGTCTTTGTCAGTAGGCAAACTTACAAAATCAGCAAGGGATCAAATACTTATTTCCACCACTGTAGCAGAGCTTGAGGAATGGTCCGGAATTTGGCAGCCAAGATTTAATGGTTAAAAAAAAAAAAATGCAGGGTCATACATTTGGGCTGCAAGAACCTGAGGGATGGGTACAGTTTAGGGAGTGAAGAACATTTGTGCATGAAAGAGGAGCAGAGCTTGGGTGTGATCGTATGTGATGATCTTAAGGTAGCCAAATAGGTAGAAAAAGTAATGGTGAAAGCTAGAAGGATGCTTGGGTGCTTAGGAAGAGGAATGGCCAGTAGGAAAAAGGAGGTGATGATGCCCCTGTATAAAACTCTGGTGAGATCTCATTTAGAATATTGTGCACAATTATAGAGACCACATTATAAATAAGATGGAGTCAGTCCAGAGGGCAGCTACTAAAATGGTTGAAAGGAAGCTCTAGAATGAGGGGCATAGGATAAAGCTGAAATGGGACAGATTCAGAAGTAACTTGAGGAAATACTTCTTCTTTATGGAAAGGGTGGTGAATTTGTGGAATGGCCTCCCAGTGGAGGTGGTAGAGATGGAAACTGTACCTGAATTTAAGAAAACTTGGGACAATTGTATAGGATTTCTAAAGGAGTGATAGGGATAGTAGATGGCATGGGTCGGCAGACTAAATAGGCCATATGGTTTTTATCTGTCTTTATTTTTTTTCTATGATTCTACGTTTTTATGTGTTTTTGACCACCTTGGTAATAAGACAATAAATAAATCGAAATGAAGACACTGAGGAAAGAGAGTGCAATGGAATACCCACACAATCTCAGTTTCCAGTCACCTCTGTAACAAGCAGGGCAGAGTACAGGCCTGGAGTGGGCTTGAGTCACCTGAACCCAGGAAAAGAAAGAGAGTTCCAAGGCAATAAAACAACAGAAAAGACAAAAATTCTGTCAGGATAAAACAACCATGTGCATCTGAGCAATTCTTTTTATTCATTTTATGCTTCTGTTTGATGATTGAAAGTTCACAGTGACTAATGTGGATTCTAACATTTGTCAATATTTGCTATCAGTTACTTATCAACTTGAAACTCACACTATTTCATGAGGTCCTTAAATACAAATCCTACTGAGGTAGGTGAACATGATTTAAAACTATGTTCCATATGTATCATTTTTCTGGAAACTGTCAGATAGATGGGAACTGCATTTAAAGTGTCAGGAGATGACCATGTAAGAACCTTTGCGAGCTTCTTGAGAATATTCCTCTTTTATATTTCATTTCTGCTGTAATATCTGAACACTGAAGCTTGATGTGAGGTGCTGAAAGAACTAGGATAATCAACTTTCAAACTTTATCTTGAGGTATGTTTTTGGTAGAAAATAGGGTCCTGCTTTAAGAAATGCATTAGATTGGATGAATTTGTGGGGAAAGGGCCATTTCTCAACACCAAAAAACTCTTGTTCCCCAAATTGCTGTCTCGATGTATCTCTTTATGATGTACAGAACAGTTTAGAGGGATCAATCATACGAGCTGTTGTGACGTATTACAGATAATGGAACACATATCTTCCATGTTCTCACTACTCTCAAATGAACATGCGGCACGTCATCTTAGTTAAAAGATTGATTTTCTGTCCATGGGGTACATGAAGGGAGTTATTGGTTTCAGGATGGGTTTTTTTTTGTACCAAATGATTTCTAAAACTCAGTTTTATTTAGATTTAGCACATGCATTCATTCAGGTGCAGTAGGTATTTTATGATTCATTTTATTTGCCTACTTATTTGTTAATATACTATTTTATGTTCATGTTGTTCACCATTGATGACTAATTTGGTGGACAAGAATTATAAATGTGTCAAATAAATAAAAACAGCACCTAATGTTTTGATTGACATTGCTGGGGAAATACTTGATTTTCTGTACTAGAATTAGCAGGATCCAGGATCAAAAGGAAGCAGAACTTTCTAAATTTTCTGTGTAAGGCCCTTATTACTCTACACTGTAACTGTCTCATCATTTAGGTTGCCACCACTTGATTAAAATTAATTTTCAGGCGCACTTTGATAAGTTGCCTATACATGTTACAACCTATGAACTCCTGAAGGAAGCTTTCTTTGGCACGATGCAAGTACTACAGCAAGTGTTAGCAGTAAATCTGAGAAACTGAAATCACACTCCACATAGCATTAGGAATAAGGTTCACTAGTATCACAGTCAGTGGTGTGCTGGTAAATGTTTAACAACGCATCCATGTCCAGCAGCAACCCTCCTCTCCCCTGCTCTCCATCCACCCATGTCCAGCAACCCTCGTCTCCCCCTGCCATACCCTCCATGATCCACCCATGTCCAGCAACCCTCCTCTCCCCTCCATCCACCCATGTCCAGCAACCCTCCTCTCCCCCTGCCATCCATCCACTCATGTCCAGCAACCCTCCTCTCCCCCCCTGCCCTCCATCCACCCATGTCCAGCGACCCTCCTCTCCCCCCTGCCCTGCATCCACCCATGTCCAGCGACCCTCCTCTCCCCCTGCCCTCCATGCTCCATCCACCCATGTCCAGCGACCCTCCTCTCTCCCCTCCACTGCATTCACCCATGTCCAGCAACCCTCCTCTCCCCCTGCCCTCCATCCACTCATGTCCAGCAACCCTCCTCTCCCCCCTGCCCTCCATCCACCCATGTCCAGCGACCCTCCTCTCCCCCTGCCCTGCATCCACCCATGTCCAGCAACCCTCCTCTCCCCCTGCCCTGCATCCACCCATGTCCAGCAACCCTCGTCTCCCCCATGCCCTCCTCCCCTCCATCTGCCTTCTTCCAGCCCCCCCCCCCCGCTGCCCCGGTCGTCTATCATCCGTCTTCCCTGTGCTCCCCGACAAACCTGGTTTCCTTCCTGCGCCGCTGCTTGCCTTTAAAAATTTTATTTTCCTTCGAGGCGCACCGGCGTTGAAGGGAAGGCAGCAGGCTTAGCTCGGTTTCAGCCTTCCATTCCCTTCCCTCGCATCATGGCTCCACCCTTGCGCAAACAGGAAATACGTCAGAAGAGGGCGGAGCCATGATGCGAGGGAAGGGAACAGAAGGCTCGAGCTAAGCCTGCTGCCTTCCCTTCAACTCCGGCGCGCCTCGAAGGAAAATAAAATTTTTAAAGGCAAGCAGCGACGCAGGAAGGAAACCAGGTCTGTCGGGGAGCACAGGGAAGACGAATGATGGACGACCGGGGCAGCAGGGGTGCAGAGGCGAGCCGGCCTGCACTGGCCAACAACCGGCTCGCAAGATGCCAGTAAATTTAACAAGCGGCTCTTGCGAGCCGGTGTGAGCCGGCTCCAGCACACCACTGATCACAGTCCTGTGGATTCTATATAGCACACCTAGAGATCTGTGCTGAAATACAAGTGTATTCTAAAAGCGTATAACTTAATTGGCTTAGCAAGCTAATCAGCGTTGATAACCGCTACTAACAAGCAATATTGAGCACTAATTGGCAATAATTAGAATTTACATGCACAACTCGCCAAACACATTCTGTAATGCAGTGCATCTAAGTTTATTTATTTATTTATTGCATTTGTATCCCACCTTATCCCACCTATTTGCAGGCTCAAAGTGGCTTACATAGTATTATTAACATGGTTTTTCCAGTGTATCAAGTATTGTTAGTATTGTGTAGAGATTAATTAAGGGAAGAAAGAGAAGGAAGGGATTTATTAGGGTATTTATAGCTTTCATAATTGAATGGGTTGGTGAAGTGGATTAGTGGGGCTGTAGGTTCTCATTGTAGGCTTTGTTGAAGAAAGGCAAAAAGGGGCAAGGTTATGGGCTTTTTGTGAGCATTCTGTAGGTTCTCATTGTAGGCTTTGTTGAAGAAAGGCAAAAGGGGGCAAGGTTATGGGCATTTTGTGAGCATTCTGCAGGTTCTCATTGTAGGCTTTGTTGAAGAAAGACAAAAGGGGGCAAGGTTATGGGCATTTTGTGAGCATTCTGAAATTTACAAGCGTAGTTATAGAGTATGGCCCAGTGCACCTAAATCTATGTGCTGGGATTTATGCCATATTTTCATAAATCTAGGCACAGCTTATAGAATACGTTTAGTCAGTATTGATTTCCATGTCGAGTTTTTAGGTGCCATATATAGATTCCTCTCCAGTATGTGTAAAATGAATACATTTGGAAACTTTGCCCCCTCACTAACCCCTCACTAACAAGACAGAAAGAAGGGAAAGTAAGAAATAGAATGGAGAAGGGAGAAAGTAGATTATTCCATTATCTACTTTCTCCCTTCTCCCTTCTCCCTTCTCCATTCTATTTCTTACAGAGAGATGGGAGAACAAAATATTTTCAAGACACAAAAGAAAAAGAGACAAAGTATGAAAAGAGAAAGATGTAAATTTAAGCCAGAAAAGGAAGCATTACAACAAAAGAAATAAAAGAGACACAGACACCAATTGTGACAAAATTTTTAGGGGGTCAATTGCTGATGGCCAAGTGGTCTTTAAGAATCAATCAGATTGGTATAGTGCAGTCTTTCTCAAGCTGGTCCTGGATTACTCCTAACCAATCTGGTCTTCATGATATACACAAATGAATATGCATGACAAAGACCTGTATATGATGGAAGCATATTCATAGTGGATATCTTGAAAACTAGACTGGCTACAGAGTACTTCAAGAACAACCAGACAAAAACTAGTATAACAGACCATAAGTGAAAGCATTCAATATCAAGGGTACCCACATCCTCCCTGTGGTATCTGATTTTAATGTCAAGACCCAAGAATAACTACAGGCATGCCAAAAAAATGGTTCCAGTTTCACAGAGGAAAATATTTACGCGTTACAGAAACAAATGAACATACACAGTTCAAAGAAAGCTGCGGTAGGATTTGGGGCTCAGTTTCCATAAGAACATAAGAATAGCCAGCCATACAGGGTCAGACCAAAGGTCCATCTAGCCCAGTATCCTGCTTCTAGCAGTGGCCAATCCAGGTCACAAGTGCCTGGCAGAAACCCAATTAGCAGCAACTTTCCATGCTACTAATCCCGGGGCAAGCAGTGGCTTCTCCATGTCCATCTCAATAACAGACTATGGATCTTTCTTCCAGGAACTTGTCCAAACTCAGATACGATAACCACTGTTACCACATCCTCTGGCCATCAAGTTCCAGAGCTTAACTATTCTTTGATTGAAAAAATATTTCCTCCTATTTTTTTTTTATATTTCCATGTAATTTCAACATGCAAAGGCCAGATTTTACTTCAATCCTAATTCCAGCCCATCCTCTTGTACTATTTTGCTTTTTCTCACTTTCACGAGGTCTACAGATTTTATAACTCCCTTTCCTTTCAGAGCTCCTCATCAATGGATAGTTGGGTCCCCCAAGATTACACTAGGGAAGGGTTTTCATTCATACTCGCAATACCAATCTGGGATTATGTCTCACTGGGATGGAATACTCTACTGTTAGGATTCATAGACCTCCATAGAATTACAGCTTCACCAGGATCCAACAGTTTTCTTCTCTGCCAAGCCACCTGCAGAGTGCTGCTTAGCATATTCTCACACCAACTCTCTTCCTGGACTCACTGACTGACTGGCTGAAATATTCCCCTAAAGAGCACACTTACAATTTCCTTCTATAGGATACCACTCTGGCCCTAAAATACAGAGGTTCTCCTTATTCTGGAATTCTGATCGCCCTCCAATAACTGAAAGCAAAGAAGCACCTACCGGAAAACCAGTAGACGTGCTAAAATATATTTTTTTAGACAGCAACCATAAAACAATAGTAGTGTACAAGATATTTATTTAGATTTTGCTCACACCTTTTTCAGTAGTAGCTCAAGGTGAGTTACATTCAGGTACTCTGGATATTTCTCTGTTCCAGGAGGGCTCACAATCTAAGTTTGTACCTGAGGTAATGGAGGGTTAAGTGACTTGCCCAAGATCACAAGGAGCAACAGTGGGATTTGAACCAGCCACCTCTAGATTGCAAGACCAGTGCTCTAACCACTAGGCCACTCCTCCATTCCAGTCAATCATAACATTATGGGCTCCTTTTGCAAAGCCGTGCTAGCAATTCCAGCGCGCCTAATATAACAAACCCATTGAATTCTTATGGGTTTCGTTGCATTTGCCATGCTGAAATTGCTAGCACAGCTTTGTAAAAGGAGCCCTATATCACAAGCCCAATATTTTGGCACCTCTGTACTTGCATCAAGAGCAAATATAGGGCTCCTAGCAATTCCAGCATGGCAAATGTGATAAAGCCCATAATGGGCTTCATCACATTTGCCATGCTGGAATTGCTAGCGTGTTTTTGTAAAAAGCTGCCCATAGTAATTCATCTAGGACATAGGCACCAGCTAAAACCAAAGGGAGACATATAAACCAAAACTTATCAAAAAATAAAAAAATATAAAAGATCATGAAAGGAACAAAACAGAAGAAACAATACAATTATGAACTAAAAATTATAATTCAACAGTTTGTTTTAAAACCAAGAATCCATTCCCTGTCCTCAAAAACACTGCCTAAGCATAAATTACAATACATATAAAAGAAAGCACTAAGCACAATATCCCCATTTTAAATTGCCATTTCCTGTCAAATTGGCAGTGTGATTCTTTGTAGAGTCAATGTTTACAAATGACCTAAAAACACTCAAAACACCAGCATTTTTTAAAACCAGGGCCCATTTTATGGATGTTTACTTAAGACTTTTTTTAATGGTGCCATTTTTACTTTCATTATTAAGCATATTTTTTGTTTTTATTTCATTTTCTATTTATTATTATGTTATGTTTGGGTCCCTTCCATACAGTTTTGGTGACATAAATGCTAAGAGTGTCACCAGTGGGGGGCCCTGATTGTGGCCTGGATAGATATGGATGGGCTGGACTGGAGCTTTTCAAGGGCTTCAATGACATCTTCAGACGTTATAGAACAAGGACAGTACTGGGCAGACGTCTATGGTCTATGCCCTGAAAATAGCGTGAACAAATCATGATCAGGTATACATATGTTATATTACCTTATACCTTAAGTAATGAGTTTATCTACTCGGGCAGACTAGATGGACCATATAGGTCTTTATCTGCCATCATCTACTATGTTAAAGTTTGAAATTTTACATAGTTGTTTGGCTGTGCTGACTGCTATTATCAGTGCCTGGTCTGTGAGATCTGCACTATTTGGTGCTGGGGGAAAGAATGGGAATTCTGAAACTCAGTTGTTGGGTGGGGTTAGGGGGATAGAGCAGGGACTCTGTGATTGTAGTTGAATGCAGAGTAAACAGACTACTGATTGAGAGGGAAGGAAAGTGAAGAGATAAGGCATCAGAGGGGGCAGGGTGTGGCAGTGCTAGAGTCTGTGGAAGAAGGCCTTGGATCACTGCTGGGGTCATGGCAGCATTGGTAGGCCTGGGGGTGGGGTGGGGTTGGGTTTACTGTCAACCATAGCCATGCCTGAGAAGGGACTAAGAGTAGATAATGAAGTGGATTCTGAGAAGAGAGAAATGGAGCAAAATGAAATGAAAAGGGAATTATCAAAGTCAGATGCACAGAGGAGAGAAAGAGAGAAATAGAAAATGAACAGTATATCTTGGAAAAGGAATCTAAAAGAACTGACGACAAAAAAGAGAGACCAGGACCAAAGTGATTATAAAAATAATGTCCAGAAGAGAAAGGTAGAAAAAAATCTTGTTATTTTTATTTTCACGTATGGAATATTACAGCTTTGGCAATGTACACTTCTTAATCTTTGTGTATTGTTCAGTAAAGGAGAAAATGCATTTCGCATTTATCCAGCTTCGCATTGCATCCAAAATCTGGCTTCTGAAGATTCCATTTCAGTTTTTATTTGTACAGTTCAACATTGTAGTCCCTTTTTCTGCCCTGTGCAACCACCCATGTTGCCCCTGTTTAAGGCCAGCTCTGCACAGAGGACCTCTAAGTGGCAAGAGGATGGAAATCAAATTGTGATTCAACAACAATGGAATGACTTTTTACACTTCTTCTTTAAAACAAATATCAGCATGGTGTTGTTTTGTAATTGAATTGTTTGTTATATTTGTATTCTCCTTGCTTTTGTAAGCGTTTCTTTTTTTTCTGGCTGTGTTATCCTTATACCTCTTTGAAAAAAAAAAAAAAGAAACACTTACAAAAGCAATGAGAATACAAATATAACAAACAATTCAATTACAAAACAACACCATGCTGGTATTTCTATAAACTGACACACCATTAGTTACCTCTTTACTGCACAATTTTCATTAATACCCCAACATAAAACAAAATAAAAACCTACAAACAATAAAGATGCAGAGAGAGATAACCTTTAGGGTGAAGTATCTATATATATAAAAGGCACCACCAACGTTCTAATGAAGCCGCACTTCCGTTTTGCATGGTGGTGTAGATATCCGGTTTCACGAATCACAGGCAGGAGTAAGGAGTAGGGAAACACGCTCCTCTCCTGCTGACTCTGCTGCCCGGGTTGCTCCCCTCCCCCCCCCGCTGTATCGTCAGGGCATGGCTGAGGATCTCAAAGCACAGAACACCCTTCCTCCCCCTTTCTTCTTCTCTCCCTCCCCTTACATTTACATTTAAAACAACTCCAGGGGCTTGCAACTCTGCCTCTCTCTGCTTATTCTCTCCCTCCGCCGAGAACTAGCATTAAACTGACCTTTTGAGTGGAAATTGGACTCACTCAAACATAGCCAGCAAGCTGAAATCTGCTGCTCTCCTGCTGCTGACTCTGTTGCCCGGCCTTCTCCCCTCCCCTCCCCCCGCTGTCTCGCCAGACCATGGCTGAGGATCTCAGAGCACTGAACCCCCTTCCTCTCAGTTGCAATGTCAGAAAAAATGAGTGCAGGGAAGGTCAACCGCTCCCTCCCTCCCTTTACATTTAAAGCAACACCAGGGACTTGCATAGGCGTAGACTGGGGGGGGGCGAGGGGGGGCAATGCCCCCCCAAACGACGAGGACGTGGACTGGCGCTAGAATGAAAAAAAAAAAAAAAAACAAGCAGGCACGCGCTCGTCTCCGTCCGCTTCGCTGCTTCCCTGCCCTCTCTGTCTGCGTCCCGCCCGAAAGGAAATGACATCAGAGGAAGGCGGGACGCAGACAGAGAGGGCAGGGAAGCAGCGAAGCGGACGGAGACGAGCGTGTCTATCTACCCCCTCTCTTCCTACCCTCCGGCGCAGGCAGCACCAATCTTCTCTAAGCCTTTCTTGTTCCTGGCAGCGGTAGCGACGTACACGCTGCCTTCAGCTCTGCCCCGAAGCCTTCTCTTCAAGTTCCTGTTCCCGCATAGGTGGGAACAGGAACTTGAAGAGAAGGCTTCCGGGGCAGACCGAAGGCAGCGTGTATACGTCGCTACCGCTGCCAGGAGCACAGAAAGGTTGAAGAAGACTGCTGCCTGCACCGGAGGGAGGGAGGAAGAGAGGGGGTAAACGGAGTCACGATCCTGGACCTCGCGGGGGGGGGGGCAGCAGAGGGAAGATGAATGGGACTGGGAGGGTGGGAAGCAGTGGGAAGGAGCAGGAGATGGATGGGACTGGGAGGGTGGGAAGCAGAGTGAAGGAGCAGGAGATGGATGGGACTGGGAGGGTGAGAAGCAGAGTGAAGGAGCAGGAGATGGATGGGACTGGGAGGGTGGGAAGCAGAGTGAAGGAGCAGGAGATGGATGGGACTGGGAGGGTGGGAAGCGGTGGGAAGGAGCAGGAGATGGATGGGACTGGGAGGGTGGGAAGCAGTGGGAAGGAGCAGGAGATGGATGGGACTGGGAGGGTGGGAAGCAGTGGGAAGGAGCAGGAGATGGATGGGACTGGGAGGGTGGGAAGCAGTGGGAAGGAGCAGGAGATGGATGGGACTGGGAGGGTGGGAAGCAGTGGGAAGGAGCAGGAGATGGATGGGACTGGGAGGGGTGGGAAGCAGAGGGAAGGAGCAAGAGATGGATGGGACTGGGAGGGGTGGGTGGGGAGCAGAGGGAAGGACCAGGAATTGGATTGGACTGGGAAAGGAGGTGAGCAGAGGGAAGGAGCAGGAGATGGGAGGGGTGGGTGGGGAGCAGAGGGAAGGACCAGGAATTGGATTGGACTGGGAAAGGAGGTGAGCAGAGGGAAGGAGCAGGAGATGGTTGGGACTGGGAGGGGTGGGGAGCAGAGGGAAGGAGCAAGAGATGGATGGGACTGCGAGGGGTGGGGAGCAGAGGGATGGACCAGGAGATGGATGGGATTTGGAGAGGTCAGGCACAGCAGAGGGAAGGAGCAAGAGATGGATGGGACGGAGGGATGGTGAGCAGAGGGAAGGAACAGAAGATGGATGGGACTGGGAGGGATGGTGAGCAGAGGGAAGGAACAGAAGATGGATGGGACTGGGAGGGGTGGGGAGCAGAGGGAAGGACCAGGAATTGGATTGGACTGGGAAAGGAGGTGAGCAGAGGGAAGGAGCAGGAGATGGATGGGACTGGGAGGGGTGGGGAGCAGCGGGAAGGAGCAAGAGATGGTTGGGACTGGGAGGGGTGGGGAGCAGAGGGAAGGAGCAAGAGATGGATGGGACTGTGAGGGGTGGGGAGCACAGGGATGGACCAGGAGATGGATGGGATTTGGAGAGGTCAGGCACAGCAGAGGGAAGGAGCAAGAGATGGATGGGACGGAGGGATGGTGAGCAGAGGGAAGGAACAGAAGATGGATGGGACTGGGAGGGATGGTGAGCAGAGGGAAGGAACAGAAGATGGATGGGACTGGGAGGGGTGGGGAGCAGAGGGAAGGAGCAAGAGATGGATGGGACTGGGAGGGTGGGGAGCAGAGGGAAGCCTACTGGAAAGAAGACACTGCATAAAACAGAAGACACTGGGATCAAAGCGAATAGAAAAACTACATGATCAGACAACAAAGGTAAATAAAAGTTTATTTTATTCATAATTTATTAATTGAAATGTGTCAGCTTTTTGAAATGTGCATCTGTGATATTTTGCCTGTAAATTTCATTTCCTTCCTCCATATTAGCATATTCATTTGCATATGTATATATGCAAATGATATGCTAATATGCTCCGCCCATTTTTTTGCCCCCCCAAATGAAACAGTCAAACTACGCCTATGGGGACTTGCATCTCTGCCTCTCTCTGCTTATTCTCTCCCTTCGCCAGACAACTAGCATTAAATAGCCCTTGCGAGTGGAAACCGTAAAACTGGTGTACAGAGAAATGGGAGTTACTTGATGCTTTTCTTGACAACAGACCTCTTCAGTATGCCCTATTTTCCAGACTGCTGCTGCTGCTGCCAGTTACATATAAAGCGCAGGACTCAGACAGGCTTGCCACTTTCAGAAGCCAACAACACTCTTTCTACACATTCACTCTGCAGGGGAGAGGAGAATCGATGGATGGCAAAAGGGGGGACAGGGGATAGAGGAGAATCGCTGGGTAGCTGGAAGGGGCGCAGGGGAGACAGAATAGCTGGGTGGATGGAGGGGGGCAGGGGAGAGATAACAATCATACACACATTCACTCTCACAGACACACTCACACCCAGACTCAATCTCTCTCTCTCTCTCTCTCTCACACACACACACACACGGTGCTGCCAACCACGCAGAGGGGGGGGGGGGTGGGGAGAGGCAGGGGGTCCTGAGACCACAAGGGAGGGGAGGGGAATGCAGAGGGGGAGGGGGTCCTGAGACCTGTGATGGGGGGGGGAGGGGGTCCTGAGGGGACAGGCATCTCTGTCACACACACACTCTCACAGTGTCTTCCTCTCTCTCACTCTCACACTATGTCTCACACTGTATCACATTCACTCTCTATGTGTCACACAGTCACTCACACACACTCTCAGTCTCATACACTCTCTCGGTCTCACAGAGAGTCTGTGTATCGCACACATACTCTCTCACACTCTGTCTCACACACACACACTCTCTCTCACACACAGTATATCTGTGTGAAACACACTCTCTCACACTCACTGTGACTCACATACTCATTCAAACAAACACACTATCATCCTCACACACATACTCTCTCACAGACACACTCGTACCCAGACTCACTCTCTGTCACACACACACACTCGCACATTCACTCGCTCTCTCACACAGTCACTCCCACACACACTCTCACAAACATACACACTCCGAGACCAAGCTTGCTAGCGCCCGTTTTATTTGTGTCAGAAATGGGCCTTTTTCACCCTACACCCCCTCTCCCAAGTCACCGCTGCTCCCCCCTCTCCCTCCACCCAGCAACTTTCCCTCCAGTCCTGCCCACACACACACCCAACAGACCTGCCATGCCGCTCCAATCTCTGCCCGAAGCTGCAGTACCGGACCAACAAAAACAACATCAGCTTCCTGTAAACAGCTCTGCAGCCACTCCTCTCGCCTCACGTCACTCCTACGGGGTCCTTCTCCAGGGGCACTGACTCCAGGCGCGAGGACCGGCTGCACAGCCAACTGGCAGTCCTGATGGCCTCCTGCGGTGCCTCGCCTGCTTCGTTAAAACACCTGATGCTGATTTTGGACCGCCGCACCACCTCTGTGGATGGAGACAGTTGCTGGCCGCACGGAGAGGGGGAAACAGTGGCGGCGACTTGGTGAGGGCGAGGGGGACAGTGGCAGCGCAGACATCGGGGGGGGGGGGAGAAGCGGTGCTAGCACCCGTTTCATTCCTCTCTGAAATGGGCCTTTCACACTAGCTGGGGCGTAGCCACGGGTGGGCCTGGGTGGGCATGGGCCCGCCCACTTTGGGCTCAGGCCTACCCAGCGACGATGTAGAGAGACGACAAAAGAATTGATCCCCCGCCGGCACACTGCAGGCCTTCTTTCCCCTCCCTCCCTCCCCTTCGGGCAGCGCCGCAGTCTATCGCTACAGCTGAGCAAAGCTGCACCGCACCTGGTTCGTCTCCATCCTGCCACTACTTCTGCCCTCCAGCTCCGTGATCTTTGTTTGCTCTTCTGCAGCTTATCTGCAGCGGTTCCGGATCTGTGCGCTCCCAGGGCTGTCTGTGTATGCTGCTGCCTGCGACTGCTTCCTCTGCGCTGGGCCCCGCCTCTTCAGAAGCGTAGGCGGGGCCAGCGTAGAGGAAGCAGTTGCAGGCAGCATACAGACAGGCCTGGGAGCGCGCGGATCCGGAACCGCTGCAGATAAGCACTGGCAGCAGAAGAGAGCAAACAAAGATCACAACGGAGCTGGAAGGCAGAAGTAGCGGCAGGATGGAGACGGACCCGGTGCGGTGCAGCTTTGCTCAGCTGTAGCGATAGACTGCGGCGCTGCCCGAAGGGGAGGGGAAAGAAGGCCTGCAGCCAGGTGCCAGACTGTCGCTGGGGAAAGGGAGGGAAAAACGTGTGTGTGTGGTGGTGGTGTGTGGGTGGGGGGTCAGGGAGAGACAGGAGCACTGTTGGGATGAGGGAGTGAGACAGGGTAGATCTAGGGAGGGACGGAGAGATGCTGCAAGGGGAAAGAGAGGGAGAATTGTTGGATATGGGTGGGATGGGGAGAGGGAGAGAAAGGGCATGAGAGAAAAAAAACATTTTGGACATGGAAGTGGAAGGGAGAGGTGAGAGGGGAAATGTTGAACATGGCAGTGAGGGAAAGGAAGGATGGAGAGATGATGATGGTGGTGGTGGGGGGCAGAGAGAGATGTCAAACCAGGGGCTCAAGGCAGGGAGAGGAAGAAAAGTTGGACATGAAGGTGGAGAAAAGGAGAGGAAAGGAGAGATGCACAAGTGGGGGAGGGGAGAAAGAGGGAAGATGGATCCAGGGAGAGAAGATAGACAATGGATGGTAGGGAAGAGAAAGGGAAAATGCTGGACAATGGGGGAGGGGAGAGAGATGGGACAGGAAGATGCTGGTGGTGGGAGGTAAAAGGGATAGGGAAATATCAGGCTACGAGGGTGAGGGTAGAAAGAGGGAACAGATGCTAGGGTGGAGGGAGGGAGGGAGACACTAGGAATGGTGAAAAGCATGGGGGAGAGGCCCAGGGAGTGGAGAGATGGCAAGGAAAAAATGAGAGAATAGTGATCACAGGGGGTAGAAATATGGTAATGGCGCGTAGATCGAAGATAGAAGGGAATGGAAGGCTGAGAAGGAGAGAGATGGGGAATGGGAGAGCTAGTGGGTGAAAGGAGATGGAAATGTGATAGATATCTGAAAAGTAAAAAGAAGGAAAAGATTTAGGAAGCGGATGAAATTTGAGTGTACAGAGGCAGAAAAGAAAAAAAGGAAGGAAAGAGCTACAATGGAAGGATCAAAATTTCAGAGGTAGGTATAGTGAGGAAATGAAACGACAGGAGAAAAATGACAAATGGACAACCGCTTGAAGAATTAGCAGAATACAGACAGAAATTGGAACCAACATGATGGAAAAATAAAATGTCCAGACAATAAAGTAGGAAAATCATTTTACTTTGAATATTTTAAATGGAATATGTTAACTTTGGGAAATGTGCATAGCGGATGTCTTTTTATTGTGTTAAGTAGAAAAGGAAATGTGCTTTTGTTTTGGGTTTTTTTTTTTCTCCAGTGTTGCAGTACATGCTGAGGTTCCCAGTTCAATTTTGTCTATATATTTTTATTTCTAATTTGTGAGGGTCTGTCAGTGTGACTTTAACTGCAGATGAGGAGGTTGGAGAGGAGAAGGAATTGGGGGAGGGGCTTTATTTTCTGCCCTGGTCACCAGCATGGCTAACGGCAGCCCTGACCCTTGCTGTAGCTAGTGGGGATTCCCAAGCCCTACTAGCTGGGGTCTCTTCTGAAGCTGGCCAGAGATGCCTTCTACTGAGCTTGGCAGATGGGAGCAGCATCCTGGAGCCACTGACAACTAAGAATGTATGGGGTGCTGGCATCAGTGGTTCGAGGAGTTGCTGCTGCCTACTTAGCTTGGTGGAGAGGAGTTCTGGCCATCTTTACTGGAGGCCTTCAGCTGACAGAGATTGGGGATCCTCATCTGCTAAAGTATTTATATTTTGAATTGGGAAGTGCTGGGGAAGAGAGAAAATTTTGTGCCCACCCACTTTGTGCTCAGGCCCACCCAAAATTGGCTGTCTGGCTACGCCACTGCACACTAGTACACTATATTCCTCCCTGTTCATTATTAACTGAAATGTTCCCATAAAGGATAAAATAATCAGATCCTATTTTTTAATAGGCCCCATATCTTGCCCCAGTTAGCTAAAGTCTTTCTACATACTGCTGTCAAATGTTCCATGTAATATATACTGCAATTTATTTAACCACTTCTGCACAGAGGGAATCCAATACCAGCCTATCTGCCCATCAACAAAATGCACTAATGTAGTTCTGGCTGATGTATGTTTAATTATGTTTACTGGTCAAACTAGTATGTGAGGGAGTTGATGGTTGAGGAAAGAGTACTCCTTCACTGTTGATACAGTTCAGCCACCTTGCAGTAGATGACACTAGTCTGCCGAGGCATAGGGTTACCATACTTGCTTTGACACTAAAGAGGACACCAATAGCCATACCCCTCCCTTCTCCTTCCCACCCACCACGCCCACTCCCCAACCCCATCACCCCCTCTGCCACACCCCCTCCCCATCACCATGCCACACAGTCACCTTGATCCCCCCCCCAAAGAAAGCCTCCCTCACCCCCTACACCCTACCCATGTTCCATCCATGATCCACCTCCCCTCCTTTCCTCTACCTTACCTTATCATGCCCTGGTGGTCTAGTGGCCTCTTCAGTGCAAGAAAGGACCCCACTCTTTCCTGTCTGGCAATGCCACTGCCTGCTTGCTTCCGGCACTGCTTCAAATTGGCTGCTAAGACTTCAAGCAGTGACCTAACAAGACTTCTGTGGAAGTCTCGGGAGGCCGCCACTTGAAAATCTCGGCAGCCATTTTGAAGCGGCACCGGCAGCAAGTGGGAGTGGCATCGCCAGACAGGAAAAGGTGAGGTCCTTTTCTGTGCCAAAGAGGCCACTAGACCACCAGGGTACGATAAGGTAGAGGAGGGAGGACACCCTGAGGCCTGCCAGCATCAGCACGCCAACCAGCCTACTTGCCTGCAAACCCAGACAAACATGCAGGCTAGAAAAACCCAACTGGACATCCCGTGGTGTCCTCAAAAACAGGACATGTCCGGGTAAAACCGGACATATTGTAACCCCTCCAAGGTGGAGGCTGAGACAGCCTGAGTCAGAGGGGTGGGGCTCAGGCCAGGAGGTCGTTGAGCCAGAACAGTTTAGGGAGGCTCTGATACAGAGGCCCAGGGAAGAGGTTTAGGAGGCCTTGATACAGAGATTTCCACCAGGGAGGCCCTGGGAGGAGAGAAGATGCTCTTGAGTGAGGGTCTCTATAGCTTGTAAGAAGTAGATAAGTACTGGGAAAAGACCAAGGGTCCATCGAGCCCAGCATCCTGTCCATGACAGTGGCCAATCCAGGCCAAGGGCACCTGGCAAGCTTCCCAAACGTACAAACATTCTATACATGTTATTCCTGGAATTGTGGATTTTTCCCAATTCCATTTAGTAGTGGTTTATGGACTTGTCCATTAGGAAACTGTCTAACCCCTTTTTAAACTCTGCCAAGCTAACCACCTTCACCACGTTCTCTGGCAACGAATTCCACAATTTAATTATGCGTTGGTTGAAGAAATGTTTTCTCTGATTTGTTTTAAATTTACTACACTGTAGTTTCATCGCATGCCCCCTAGTCCTAGTATTTTTGGAAAGCGTGAACAGATGCTTCACATCCACCTGTTCCACTCCACTCATTATTTTATATACCTTTATCATGTCTCCCCTCAGCCGTCTCTTCTCCAAGCTGAAAAGCCCTAGCCTCCTTAGTCTTTCTTCATAGGGAAGTCGTCCCATCCCCGCTATCATTTTAGTCGCCCTTCGCTGCACCTTTTCCAATTCTACTATATCTTTCTTGAGATGCGGCGACCAGAATTGAACACAATACTCAAGGTGCGGTCGCACCATGGAGTGATACAACGGCATTATAGCATCCTCACACCTGTTTTCCATACCTTTCCTAATAATACCCAACATTCTATTCACTTTCCTAGCCGCAGAAGCACACTGAGCAGAAGGTTTCAGTGTATTATCGACGACGACACCCAGATCCCTTTCTTGGTCCGTAACTCCTAACGTGGAACCTTGCATGACGTAGCTATAATTTGGGTTCTTTTTTCCCACATGCATCACCTTGCACTTGCTCACATTAAACGTCATCTGCCATTTAGCCGCCCAGTCTCCCAGTCTCGTAAGGTCCTTCTGTAATTTTTCACAATCCTGTCGCGAGTTAACGACTTTGAATAACTTTGTGTCATCAGCAAATTTAATTACCTCGCTAGTTACTCCCATCTCTAAATCATTTATAAATATATTAAAAAGCAGCGGTCCTAGAACAGACCCCTTAGGAACCCCACTAACTACCCTTCTCCATTGTGAATACTGCCCATTTAACCCCACTCTATTTCCTATCCTTCAACCAGTTTTTAATCCACAATAGGACATTTCCTCCTATCCCATGACCCTCCAATTTCCTCTGTAGCCTTTCATGAGGTACCTTGTCAAACGCCTTTTGAAAATCCAGATATACAATATCAACCAGCTCCCCTTTGTCCACATGTTTGATTACTCCTTCAAAGAGGTGAAGTAAATTGGTCAGGCAAGATTTCCCCACACAAAAGCTATGCTGACTTGCTCAGTAATCCATGTCCTTGGATGTGTTCTGTAATTTTGTTTTTGATAATAGCCTCTACCATTTTCCATTTTCTCCGGCACCGACATCAGACTCACCAGTCTATAATTTCCCAGATCTCCCCTGGAACCTATTTTAAAAATCGGCGTTACATTGGCCACCCTCCAATCTTCCGGTACCACGCTCGATTTTAAGGATAAATTGCATATCACTAACAGTAGCTCCGCAAGCTAATTTTTGAGTTCTATCAGTACTCTAGGATGAATACCATCCGGTCCAGGAGATTTGCTACTCTTCAGTTTGCTGAACTGCCCCATTACGTCCTCCAGGTTTACTGTGAAGTCAGTACGTTTCTCCGACTCGTCCGCTTGAAATACCATTTCTGACACCAGTATCCCACCCAAATCTTCCTTGGTGAAGACCGAAGCAAAGAATTCATTCAATCTCTCTGCTACGTCTTTATCTTCCTTGATCGCCCCTTTTACCCCTCGGTCATCCAGCGGCCCAACCGATTCTTTTGCCGGCTTCCTGCTTTTAATATACTGAAAAAAAATTGCTATGTTTTTTTGCCTCTAATGCTATCTTTTTTTCGTAATCCCTCTTGGCCTTCTTTATCTGCGTCTTGCATTTGCTTTGACACTCCTTATGCTGCTTCTTGTTATTTTCAGACGGTTCCTTCTTCCATTTTCTGAAGACGTTTCTTTTAGCCCTAATAGCTTCCTTCACCTCACTTTTCAACCATGCCGGCTGTCTTTTGGACTTCTGTCTTTCTTTTCTAATTCGCGGAATATGTTTGGCCTGGGCCTTCAGGATGGTATTTTTGAACAGCGTCCATGCCTGTTGTACAGTTTTTACCCTCTCAGTTGCCCTCCTAAGTTTTTTTTAACTGTTCTTCTCATTTTATCATAGTCTCCTTTTTTAAAGTTAAACACTAACGTATTTGACTTCCTGTGTATAGTTACTTCAAGGTTGATATCAAAACTGATCATATTATGATCACTGTTATCAAGTGGCCCCAGTACCATAACGTCCCTCACCAGATCATGCGCTCCACTAAGGACCAAGTCTAGAATTTTTCCTTCTCTCATCGGCTCCTGCACCAGCTGCTCCATAAAGCTGTCCTTGATTTCATCAAGGAATTGTATCTCTGTAGCGTGTCCCGATGTTACATTTACCCAGTCTATATTTGGATAATTGAAGTCACCCATTATTATCACATTGCCCATTTTGTTTGCATCTCTGATTTCTTTTATCATTTTTGCGTCTACCTGCTCATCCTGGCGAGGCGGACGGGAGTACACACCTATCACCGTCCTTTTCCCTTTTATACATGGAATTTCAACCCACAATGATTCAAAGGTGTGATTTGTGTCCTGCTGAATTTGTAATCTATCTGAGTCAAGGCTCTCATTAATATACAATGCTACTCATCCACCAGTCCGGTCCAGCCTATCACTACGATATACTTTGTACCCTAGTATGACAGTGTCCCACTGGTTATCCTCCTTCCACCAGGTCTCAGTAATGCCTATTATATCCAATTTTTCATTTAGTGCAATATATTCCAACTCTCCCATCTTATTTCTTAGACTCCTAGCATTTACATATAGACATTTCAGAGTATGTTTGTTGTTCCTATTTGCATGATACTTAGTACTTGACACTATTGATTTGCCATCTTTTGTCTGATCTTTAGTTGTATTTAAGGGCACCTGTTCTACCACGGTCTGTTGTGCAACCTCACTATCCAGAAACCCTATCTTCCCTGTTTGTGAGGTATCCTTGCAAGATACCTTATCCCGAACCATGCACTTTTGAGCGACTGTCGGCCTTCCCCCCATTTCTAGTTTAGAAGCTGCTCTATCTCCTTTTTAAATGCCGATGCCAGCAACTACCAGAACCACATACAAGCTTGATACTGTTGAGATCTGGTGGGAGGCAGACCCATGTGATAAAACCTGGGAAGGAAAGGTGTATATGGGTACATACTGTGGGGTTAAAGCCAGTAGTTTACAAGCCTGCACAGTTGATTCTGGAGTAAAAGAGCCTATACTTGTTGTTCACTGTACCTGTGGGATAACAGGCTGCAGTAACGGTTTAATAAAAGAGTTTTGCTTCACTTCCCTTTGGTCTGGCTGTACATTTATGAGAGCCTTCTTCCCAACTCAGTTCACGCATTATCGCATAGTAAAACAGATGCATAACACGCATATAGAAATACACAAATGACCAACCTAGTTTTCAAAAACTGCCCAGACTCCTCCACTTTTTCCCTCATTCTCCTCATCCCCCCTCCCAACACAGGATGGAGATGTCTCTGCCAACCTGCAATGCAAAAGTCAGATATTAAGCAGGCAGCTATGCTCCACATGTGGTAAAGAGATCCAAAAAGGATCCCAGATGGAGTCTAGTGAGTTCACTGACTGGCGCTCCCTCATGAGTAAAGATATCATATAAGAACACCAATGTGGTAGTGTTTTTTTTATTTGTACCCCGCACTTTCCCACTCATGGCAGGCTCAATGCAGCTTAGGTACTTCTTTGTACGTGGGGCAATGGAGGGTTAAGTGACTTGCCCAGAGTCACAAGGAGCTGCCTGTGCCTGCAGTGGGAATTGAACCCAGTTCCCCAGGACCAAAGTCCACCACTCTAACCACTAGGCCACTCCGACAATCAGTAGTACAGTATTGTCTTTTTACCCATCAGAAAAGCCCTTTGTAAAATTCTTTTATAGCCTTTTTAGGCCGTAGATATAATGTGGAATCATGTGAACAATAGAAATGGGTTATTCAAACAAATGTAATTCAATGATCTTGATATCAGAGTAAACATTAGGGGCCTTTTTTACAAAACCGCACTACCGATTCTCGGGCTTCCTCTCATTTGCCACATGGGAATCGCTAGCATGGCTTTGTAAAAGAAGTCCTAAGTTCCAAAATCTGCGTATTTTCGGGCAGTGCCATAACAAGTGTCCCAGCAAGGCTTCCCTTGCAGAGCATTCTGAACAAGAAGATGAATTGGAGATTCCCGCTCTGTGAGCTCTATTCGGAGCAATATATAGTCTCTGAAAGACTTTATAGTTGGTTTCCTACAGAGACATATTCAGGATCCACACCTTGGAAGCACTCATGAATTTCTCCAACCAAGGTCCTGTCAGAGAAATGCTGTCAATTGGGCTGCTAGTTTGTTATAGTCCATGGCCACAATACGGGGTTTTAAATAGGCATGATGAAATCACAAGAGTACTGCATGATGGGAGTCCAAGCTTATGTGTCAATGATCAGAAGCAAACACAGATGCTAGAGGCTGTTAGCGCCATACTATCGCCTGCGTTTGCAAGTGCCCCATGATCAGATCCCCCGAGCATGTGAAACAATGCGCTCACGGGCTTTGAATGCAAATGCATGCAAAACATGGCTCTTAGTGCAAGTAGCATGCAAATGCATGCTACATGTATTCCTCCCCAATGATCAGTGATCAGCGCACCAAACATTGGCGCACTGTCTGCGTCAAACCCTACGCCAGCTTGGGTTTGCAGACCATTGGGGAGGAATAGTGAGCCCTGTCCAGCATGCATTTGCATGCTAGCAGGCCCCCCATTCCCCCCAATGCAGCAGCCAGCCCCGCGCAGAAGCAGAAACCCCAACTTGATCCCCCCTCCAGCGACATGGGGACTGGAGGTCCGATGGACCTCCAGTCCCCCCGAGCTCCCTGACACAGATTCAGGGGAGCTGGAGATCCGGTGGGTCTCCAGCCCCCCTAACCCCCCTAGCATCCCCTCACATGGAGCCCTGGTGGCCCAGTGGGCTGTGAGTCAATCCCCGCAACCTGGTGGCCTAGCGGCCCTTCCCCACCCCTACCTTTTGTTGGAGGAGGGAGATAGACTCCCTCCTCTTCCATCGGCACTGCCTCTAAAATGGCGGTGCCCAGCCCTGCCCAGCGCATCCCAGGATGGGGGTGGGGAAGAGACGCTAGACCACCAGGTCGGGCGGGGAGGATTGACTTGCAGCTCACTGGGCCACCAGGGCTCCATGTGAGAGTATGCTGGGAGGGGGGGGGGTTAGGGGGTTTGGAGACCCACCGGATCTCTAGCCCCCACTGAACTTGTGTCAGGGGGGTCAGGGGACTGGAGGTCCACCGGACCTCCAGCCCCCGTGTTGCTTGGCTCAGGGAGGGGATATTAGGGGTCTCTCCCCTCACAGTTCCACATCTCTATCCCTTCCCTCCAGCACCTCCTTACATGCCCAGTGCCTCTTTCCTTCCCTCCAACCCCTGCATATCCAGAGCCTCTCTCCCCTCCCACAGTTCTGGCACCGCCACTTCCGTGTCTTCCTTACCCTCCCCCATCCCTGCTGCGGCGCTTGCACTTGCTATCATCACCACCTTCCCTATCTGCCGCGTACCACCAAGCCTGCGTAAACAGGAAGTTGCATCAGTGGGTGAGATGCAGTAGAGGGAAGGTCTCGATGCACTGTGTGGAGCTCCTCCTGCTCGGCGGCATGATAGCATTAAAGTTCAAGCGCCACCGTGGTGGGGGGGGGGGGGGTAAGAAAGACGTGGAAGTGCCGGAACTGCGGGAGGGTTGAGAGTTGCTGGACATGTGAGGGTGGAGGGAAGGGAAGAGGCACTGGACATGCAGGAGGTTGGAGGGAAAGAAGCTATGCCCCTGGTTGTATGGGGTTACTGAGAGGACAGAGCTCTGGTAGAAGGTCACTGAGGGAAGTATCTTGAAAGTCCCTGGGTAAGAAGTAAGCTCAGCCGAAGGGGATGGGTTAGGAAATAAAATGCAGTAAGATGGTGCAGAAAAGGATAAGTGACATTTTGGGAGGAGTTAGGAGGAGATAAAAGGGTTATCATGTGCTTGCACATGGTCTTTTTGGTTGTCCAAAATTCCCCTCCCAGGAGTCCAGTGTGGAGAAAGGAGGAGTCCCTGATTAAGAACTGGCAACCCGTGGGTTTGTAAAGAAATCATAGTTCATGAGCTCTGGACTGTGGATCAAGGGGATCACTTGGAGATGGGAGCTGGGGAGAGTTCCATCTCTTAGAGGAGCTGGGACATCAGGAGGAGCAAAGCCCATGCAGGGTTGATTGCCAATTGGAAGGGATGGACAAGGAGAGGTGCTGTATAAAGTGTATATATTTCTGATCTGCAATCCTGTAAATACTCTGCCAAAATCAAGTCAAATTTATATTGGACTGTTATCTATTTCATTGGTTTGAACTATCTGAGTTGCTGGTTGCAGAAGTTAATAAAAGTTCCATTTGGTTTTCATATAAATTACCAGACTGTGGAGTGATTTAATCCTAGAAAATGCTGTGGGGGACCAAGGGCTCTCTGGGGCCGTTCTAACTAACTGCCAGCTTACATCCCACAGGGTGCTCAAGCCCAAGACTGATTTCCTGGGAGAAGAAGAGGGTCTCCGAACCCACTAACCACTTCTTTTACCCAAGTGGAGGCACCGCACATCAACTGTGAAGTGCAAGGATCCAAAGGAGTCTGCTCATTGAGGAGGCTCCCCCCCCCACCCCCGACCAGAGGAAGCGCCAGAAAGGGGGCATTTCATTCACATAGCCAGTTAAATTACAGCCAGCAAAAAAAACCTTGGATATTCAATGCCTGTCACTGGAAATGGCCCAGCACTGAATATTGGGGGGGGGGGGGGGGGGGGAGTCTTTTCTTCCTCTCTCCCTGCGAGTTTGGCATCTCTCCCGCCCTTTTCCACTGCAGTCCTGTACACTTTACCTTAGTTGCTCGCAACAGCAGCATGAACAACAGGCTTTCAGCCCATCCTTACATCTTCCCTCTGCTGCATCCCACCCACAGGAAATTACATCAGAGGAGGTGGGATGTGGCAGCAGAAGGAAGATATGGGCCAGGCCAAAAGCTGTCTGTTGTTCATGCTGTTGCTGCCACTGCCGGTAACCAAGGTAGACATGGTGGAAGAGGGAAGGAGAGAGAGACTAGACCAGGGGGGATGGGGAGAGAAGGGGAAATATGCTGGACTGAACAAGTGAGGTAGAGATACGGGACCGGTAGGGGCACTGGAAATAGAAGCAATATGGGGAATAGGGAGGAGGGATGCTGAAACAAGTTGTTTTAGAACACCATAATTCCTTGAGTAACTCAGTCCAAGCTAGAATTTCAGTTTTGAGCCAAACAGGTTTCCTGAACCTGGAGTTTCAAGAAAACAGG
Organism: Microcaecilia unicolor; assembly: GCF_901765095.1. Taxonomy (NCBI): domain Eukaryota; kingdom Metazoa; phylum Chordata; class Amphibia; order Gymnophiona; family Siphonopidae; genus Microcaecilia; species Microcaecilia unicolor. The sequence goes on from NC_044040.1 coordinate 146,468,490, forward strand.
ACAACAAGAAGATGGAAAGAAAATTAGGTTTCAACACCTATAGTTCCAGATGTGGAATGGGTAGATGTGAATCGCTTGTTTACTCTTTCCAAAAATACTAAGACTAGGGGGCATGCAATGAAGTACATTTAAAACAAATCGGAGAAAATATTTCTTCACTCAATGTGTTATTAAACTCCGGAATTCATTGCCAGAGAACGTAGTTTAGCAGGGTTTAAAAAAGGTTTGGATACCTTCCTAAAAGAAAAGTCCATAAGTCATTATAATGGTCTTGGGGAAAATCCACTGCTTATTTCTAGGATAAGCAGCATAAAACGTATTGTACTGTTTTGGGATCTTGCCAGGTACTTGTGACCTGAATTGGCCACTGTTACAAACAGGATGCTGGGCTTGATGGACCTTCGGTCTGTCCCAGTATGGCAATGCTTATGGAGGTATTGATAAGTCAAAGTTCAATTAATAGAGCCAGTAAAGGTATCTGTCAGTAAAATATAGAGCAAATGTCTGTGGTGAGAGTCAACTACAATTGAATTCCCCTTTTTACTACATGACACTAGGCAAGTGGTATCTTCTTCAATGAAAGCAAAGACAGCAAAGGCAAAAAAAGTTCCAAATCAAGTGGAGTGATGTAGTTGGCACAAAAGACTCAATATGAATCATGTTTCAGCCATATGGCCTGCCTCGGGAGTCTTGTGCCCCTTGACTAAATAACAGTCTCAGAATGGAGTCGACATCCAACAGGTAACTCATCAATCAATATCTTTCAATGATATAGATTCACAAATGGTATTACTGATCTCTATCCAATCCTCTGTATGGTATGAAACAAGGCATGATTTGACTGTTCTCCGAGGACAAGCAGGCTGCTTGTTCTCACTGATGGGTGACGTCCACGGCAGCCCCTCCAATCGGAAACTTCACTAGCAAAGTCCTTTGCTAGCCCTCGCGCGCCCGCGCGCACCGCGCATGCGCGGCCGTCTTCCCGCCCGAAACCGGCTCGAGCCGGCCAGTCTTCTTTTGTCCGCACTCGGTACGGTCGTGTTTTCGCCGTGTCGAGCCCCGGAAAGTCGACCTCGCGCGTCCAATTTGTTTTGAACGTGTTTTTTCCTTCGGGAAAGCTTTGTCCTAGTCGGGAAGTGCTCCGGAAACCCCCCGCCGGGTTTCGTGTAAATCCTCCCCGTACTTCCAGCTTTTTTGCCCCGGTAAGTTTTCTTTCGTCGTCGGGGTAGGCCTCTTTTCGGCCTCGGTCGAGATTTTTTCTCCCTCTAAATTTGGTGCTTCAAATTTCGCCATTTCGGCTTTTGATTTCGCCGGCGTGATTTTTCCGCCCATGACATCGAAGCCTTCCAGCGGCTTCAAGAAGTGCACCCAGTGCGCCCGGGTTATCTCGCTCACTGATCGACACTCGTCGTGTCTTCAGTGTCTGGGGGCCGAGCACCGCCCTCAGAACTGCAGTCTGTGTTCCCTGCTTCAAAGGCGGACTCAGGTAGCGAGACTAGCCCAGTGGAACGTGTTGTTCTCGGGCTCTTCGTCGGCATCGGCACCGGGATCTTCGAGTGCATCGACGTCGTCAGCGTCCAGACCATCTTCCTCGGCCGCCCCTGCATCGAGTGCATCGAGGCATCGGGCCTCTGCATCGGCGCCGAGACATCGGATAGCTGCATCGACGTCGGTGGTACCAGGACCTCGTCTGCTGATGTCGTCGGACGGTGGTGCATCGGGTGGAGTGCAGGTGAGGGCTGTCCATTCCCCTGCTGGTGGCGGTGAGCCCTCGGGTGGGTCTCCGCCTACCCTGAGGGCTCCTGCGGTACAGCCCCCCCGAGATCGACCTTCTTCAGTCTCGGCCCCGAGGAAGCGACGGATGGATTCGACGTCCTCCTCGTCGGTGCCGGGGAGCTCCGGTGACATGCTTCGGAAGAAATCGAAGAAGCATCGACACCGGTCTCCTCCCCGTGTCGGCACCGAGAGCTCTGGGTCGCCGAGGGATTCGGCACCCAGCAGGCATCGGCACCGAGAGGACCGCTCACCCTCTGTTCAGGAGGTGTCGATGCGCTCCGCTCTGGACAGCCCGGAACAGCCTCCACGCCCGGAACAGGTACTGACGTCGACGCCTGCATCGACCTCTCAGCCTTTCTCTGCAGCCGCTCTAAACGAGAGCCTCCGGGCCGTTCTCCCAGAGATTCTGGGAGAGCTGTTGCGCCCTACCCCTCCGGTACCGGCGGTGCTTGCGCCACCGGTACCGTCGAGCGTGGCGCCGGCTGGCCCATCGCCCAGGTTGAGGTCCCCGACGTCGGTACCGCGTGCGGTACCGACCGCGGCCACCTCCCAGGAAGGCTCCCCGACTACGTCGGCGGAGGGAGCTTCGCCGATGCGGGCGAGGGAGTCTACCTCTCGACGCCCCCATCGTGGACGGGGTTCCACGGAGTCGAGCAGGGCGAGGTTGCAGACACAGGTCCGTGAACTTGTGTCTGACACCGAGGGTGAGGCCTCGTGGGAGGAAGAGGTAGATCCCAGATATTTCTCTGACGAGGAGTCTGAGGGTCTTCCGTCTGATCCCACTCCCTCTCCTGAGAGACAGCTTTCTCCTCCCGAGAGTCTGTCTTTTGCCTCCTTTGTCCGGGAGATGTCTACGGCCATCCCCTTCCCGGTGGTTGTGGAGGACGAGCCCAGGGCTGAAATGTTTGAGCTCCTGGACTATCCTTCTCCACCTAAGGAAGCGTCCACTGTTCCCTTGCACCATGTCCTGAAGAAGACATTGCTTGCGAACTGGACCAAGCCATTAACTAATCCCCACATTCCCAAGAAGATCGAGTCCCAGTACCGGATCCATGGGGACCCAGAGCTGATGCGCACTCAGTTGCCTCATGACTCTGGAGTTGTGGATTTGGCCCTAAAGAAGGCTAAGAGTTCTAGGGAACATGCTTCGGCGCCCCCGGGCAAGGACGCTAGAACCTTAGACTCCTTTGGGAGGAAGGCCTACCATTCCTCTATGCTCGTGTCCAAGATCCAGTCTTACCAGCTCTACACGAGCATACACATGCGGAATAATGTGCGGCAGTTGGCGGGCTTGGTTGATGCTCTTCCCCCTGAGCAAGCCAAGCCTTTTCAGGAGGTGGTCAGGCAGCTGAAGGCGTGCAGAAAATTCCTGGCCAGAGGAGTTTATGACACTTTTGATGTTGCGTCCAGGGCCGCTGCTCAAGGTGTGGTGATGCGCAGGCTCTCATGGCTGCGTGCCGCCGACCTGGAGAATAGAATCCAGCAGCGGATTACGGACTTGCCTTGCCGTGCGGATAACATTTTTGGCGAAAAAGTCGAGCAGGTGGTAGAGTCTCTCCACCAGCGGGACACCGCATTCGACAAGTTCGCCCGCCGGCAGCCTTCAGCTTCTACCTCTACAGGTAGACGATTTTTCGGGGGAAGGAAGACTGTTCCCTATACTTCTGGCAAGCGTAGGTACAATCCTCCTTCCCGACAGCCTGCGGCCCAGGCTAAGCCCCAGCGCGCTCGCTCTCGTCAGCAGCGTGCGAATCAGCAAGGCCCCGCGGCTCCCCAGCAAAAGCAAGGGGCGAGCTTTTGACTGGCTCCAGCAGAGCATAGCCGACATCCAAGTGTCAGTGCCGGGCGACCTGCCTGTCGGAGGGAGGTTGAAAGCTTTTCACCAAAGGTGGCCTCTTATAACCTCCGATCAGTGGGTTCTCCAAATAGTCCGGCAAGGATACACCCTCAATTTGGCCTCTCAACCTCCAAATTGTCCACCGGGAGCTCAGTCCTACAGCTTCCAGCACAAGCAGGTACTTGCAGAGGAACTCTCCGCCCTTCTCAGCGCCAATGCGGTCGAGCCCGTGCCATCCGGGCAAGAAGGGCTGGGGTTCTATTCCAGGTACTTCCTTGTGGAAAAGAAAACAGGGGGGATGCGTCCCATCCTAGACCTAAGGGCCCTGAACAAATATCTCGTAAAAGAAAAGTTCAGGATGCTTTCCCTGGGCACCCTTCTCCCCATGATTCAGCAAAACGATTGGCTATGCTCTCTGGACTTGAAGGATGCCTACACACACATCCCGATACTGCCAGCTCACAGACAGTATCTGCGATTTCAGCTGGGCGCACGCCACTTCCAGTACTGTGTGCTACCCTTTGGGCTCGCCTCTGCGCCCAGGGTGTTCACAAAGTGCCTAGCTGTGGTAGCAGCGGCGCTTCGCAGGCTGGGGGTGCACGTGTTCCCATATCTCGACGATTGGCTGGTGAAGAACACATCCGAGGCAGGAGCCCTGCAGTCCATGCAGATGACTATTCGCCTCCTGGGGCTACTGGGGTTTGTGATAAATTACCCAAAGTCCCATCTTCTCCCAGTGCAGAAACTCGAATTCATCGGAGCCCTGCTGGATTCTCGGACGGCTCGCGCCTATCTCCCAGAGGCGAGGGCCAACAACTTGTTGTCCCTCGTCTCGCGGGTGCGAGCGTCCCAGCAGATCACAGCTCGGCAGATGTTGAGATTGCTGGGCCACATGGCTTCCACAGTTCATGTGACTCCCATGGCCCGCCTTCACATGAGATCTGCTCAATGGACCCTAGCCTCCCAGTGGTATCAGGCCGCCGGGGGTCTAGAGGACGTGATCCACCTGTCCACGAGTTTTCTCGAATCCCTGTATTGGTGGACGATTTGCTCCAATTTGACTCTGGGACGTCCCTTCCAAATTCCTCAGCCTCAAAAAGTGCTGACCACGGATGCGTCTCTCCTGGGATGGGGAGCTCATGTCGATGGGCTTCACACCCAAGGAAGGTGGTCCCTCCAAGAAAGCGATCTACAGATCAATCTTCTGGAGTTGCGAGCGATCTGGAACGCTCTGAAGGCTTTCAGAGATCGGCTGTCCCACCAAATTATCCAAATTCAGACAGACAATCAGGTTGCCATGTACTATGTCAACAAGCAGGGGGGCACCGGATCTCGCCCCCTGTGTCAGGAAGCCGTCAGCATGTGGCTCTGGGCTCGCCGTCAAGGCATGGTGCTCCAAGCCACATATCTGGCAGGCGTAAACAACAGTCTGGCCGACAGGTTGAGCAGGATTATGCAACCTCACGAGTGGTCGCTCAATTCCCGTGTGGTGCGACAGATCTTCCAGGCGTGGGGCACCCCCCTGGTGGATCTCTTCGCATCTCAAGTGAACCACAAGGTCCCTCAGTTCTGTTCCAGGCTTCAGGCCCACGGCAGACTGGCGTCGGATGCCTTCCTCCTGGATTGGGGGGAAGGTCTGCTGTATGCTTATCCTCCCATTCCTCTGGTGGGGAAGACTTTGTTGAAACTCAAGCAAGACCGAGGCACCATGATTCTGATTGCTCCCTTTTGGCCGCGTCAGATCTGGTTCCCTCTTCTTCTGGAGTTATCCTCCGAAGAACCGTGGAGATTGGAGTGTTTTCCGACCCTCATCACGCAGGACGAAGGGGCTCTTCTGCATCCCAACCTCCAGTCCCTGGCTCTCACGGCCTGGATGTTGAGGGCGTAGACTTTGCCTCTTTGGGTCTGCCAGAGGGTGTCTCCCGCATCTTGCTTGCTTCCAGGAAAGACTCCACTAAGAGAAGTTACTTCTTTCATTGGAGGAGGTTTGCCGTCTGGTGTGACAGCAAGGCCCTAGATCCTCGCTCTTGTCCTACACAGACCCTGCTTGAATACCTTCTGCACTTGTCTGAGTCTGGTCTGAAGACCAACTCCGTAAGGGTTCACCTTAGTGCAATCAGTGCATACCATTACCAAGTGGAAGGTAAGCCGATCTCAGGACAGCCTTTAGTTGTTCGCTTCATGAGAGGTTTGCTTTTGTCAAAGCCCCCTGTCAAGCCTCCTACAGTGTCATGGGATCTCAATGTCGTTCTCACCCAGCTGATGAAACCTCCTTTCGAGCCACTGAATTCCTGCCATCCGAAGTACTTGACCTGGAAGGTCATTTTCTTGGTGGCAGTTACCTCGGCTCGTAGAGTCAGTGAGCTTCAGGCCCTGGTAGCCCAGGCCCCTTACACCAAATTTCATCACAACAGAGTAGTCCTCCGCACTCACCCTAAGTTTCTGCCAAAGGTTGTGTCGGAGTTCCATCTGAACCAGTCAATTGTCTTGCCAACATTCTTTCCCCGTCCTCATTCCTGCCCTGCTGAACGTCAGCTGCACACATTGGACTGCAAGAGAGCATTGGCCTTCTATCTGGAGCGGACACAGCCCCACAGACAGTCCGCCCAATTGTTTGTTTCTTTTGATCCCAACAAGAGGGGAGTGGCTGTAGGGAAACGCACCATATCCAATTGGCTAGCAGATTGCATTTCCTTCACTTACGCCCAGGCTGGGCTGGCTCTTGAGGGTCATGTCACGGCTCATAATGTTAGAGCCATGGCTGCGTCGGTAGCCCACTTGAAGTCAGCCACCATGGAGGAAATTTGCAAAGCTGCGACGTGGTCATCTGTCCACACATTCACATCTCATTACTGCCTGCAGCAGGATACCCGACGTGACAGTCGGTTCGGGCAGTCAGTTCTTCAGAACCTGTTTGGGCTTTAGGATCCAACTCCACCCCCCGAGGGCCCTGTTTGTTCTGTTCCAGGCTACACTCTCAGTTAGTTGGTAAATTTTTTAGGTCAATCTCAGTTATGTCCTCGCCGTTGCGAGGCCCAATTGACCAATGTTGTTGTTTTGAGTGAGCCTGGGGGCTAGGGATACCCCATCAGTGAGAACAAGCAGCCTGCTTGTCCTCGGAGAAAGCGAATGCTACATACCTGTAGAAGGTATTCTCCGAGGACAGCAGGCTGATTGTTCTCACAAACCCGCCCGCCTCCCCTTTGGAGTTGTGTCTTCCCTTGAAGTGTATTGTCTTGCTACATACTGGACTGGCCGGCTCGAGCCGGTTTCGGGCGGGAAGACGGCCGCGCATGCGCGGTGCGCGCGGGCGCGCGAGGGCTAGCAAAGGACTTTGCTAGTGAAGTTTCCGATTGGAGGGGCTGCCGTGGACGTCACCCATCAGTGAGAACAATCAGCCTGCTGTCCTCGGAGAATACCTTCTACAGGTATGTAGCATTCGCTTTCACTTCAGTCCCAGCTAAAAAGGGATTTTGAGTACAGAAAGCTGACAGATTTGCCGTTCTTTATTACTACAATGCAGAATCTTGAAGCTAAGTTCTGAGTGAAAGTGCAGCTGGTTATTATTATAATACATTAGCCTGCTAATTTAAGAATCTATATCATTGAAAGATACCAAACGATGAGTCACCTGTTGGATATCAACTCCATCCTGAGACTGTTATTCAGTCAAGGGGCACAAGACTCCTGAGGCAGGTCAGCCATATGGATGAAACACAATTCATGTTGAGTCTTTTGAGCCAGCTAATAAAGACACCACTTGATTTTGGATCTGTATTGCCTTTCATGTCTTTGCTTTTGTTGTTGTGCGAAGGTTTGTTCTTTGTGTGCTTGATCTTCTTCAATGGAACAGATTCTGTTAGCCACATTTAGTGACAGGATCAGCAAAGCTGAAAAAGAATGAGGAAAATGGGCATGTCAAAAAATCCTTCAGTGGTTGAAAATGTACTGTTTCAGGACTTTGTTTTTTCTTTCCCATTCTTGCATAGTTTATTTCATTCTCTTTTTTCCTTTTGTTTTGCTTTTCTTGTCTTTACATCTTGACTTTTCTCTCTTATTAATTTTTTTCACTCAGTATCTCTATTAGCTGTGTTGTTGATCACTTCATTTTCACCTTTGGAACCCTTTGGTTTGTTATTTTCTTCCCTCTTATTTCTTTTTGTCTTTGTGCCTGCAGGTGGGCTGTGCCTTCAGGATCCACAGAATCCTAAGCTTGGAGAATGACAAGAAAGTTTTCACTGGTGACCTCCTTCATCCTCTGTTGTACCCTCTGCAATTGTTCCCAACATTCAGGTTGGTAGACCCCTTGGACAGTGTTTGCACAAGCAGCAAACTGAACATCAGAAAAATCTCCAGTGTTTTTCAGATTCAAGTTACCAAAGTTCAGGTGTTCTCAGGGTTGGTGCAATAATATTATCGACCTTCAATGAATCTTCAGCTTTGTGGACCCCCTCAATTAGTTCACTGGGATTTTCATAATTAAACTCAAAAATTATGAACACCCCACATCCACCCTTCCCAAAACAATCCTGTAAAAAAAGCATAATTGGATAATTTACCATCATATATCCTAGTATGAGAGGGGGAGGAGGGCTGTTATCATTTTGGGGTAAAGTTACATGAAACAAAATGGAAAATGTTGACATTTCCCATGTTGTGTCAAATGAATGCATATCTTTCCAAAAATAAAAGCCCTTTACTTGAGTTGATGGGTTAATTGAAAATTGCCTACCCTTCCTGTGGGTTAAAGTAAGTACTGATGGTTAATTATGTGTGGTTGTTGAGAACTATTGTTTTGCTTTAACCAGCACTGGTCTTTGTTGCCCCTCCTCCCCAGAAATTACCACCATAGGTAACTGCCTAGTCTGCCTAATGGTTAAGATAGTCCAGGAGAGCAGGGGGCCAAGATGACTGACTGATGAAAACCATAGCAAGCAGGGGAAGAGTCCCCGAAGATGGCCGGCCAGCTATTTGGCCGACGCCGTTCGATTATGCCCCTCCACGGTGCTAATTTTAGAATTGCTGTTCATATTTTAGATGTATACAAACTGTCATTTAGATGTTTAAATTCCATAAATGTCTAAATCCCAAATTTACAAAGCCATGATACACATCTTAAACTGAAAACTTGTGTGTATTGCAAAGAGGTGTGGTCTGGGCATGTTTTAGGTGGGACTATGGTGAGACAAAAACCTAAACATGCATTCCGTTTTTCAGAATGGGATGCACATTTATATCCAAACAAATAAACATTGGGATCTACACCTGCTACCTAGGATAGCTAGGTTTCAGAAAAGTGCTCATAGTGAGCAGTGTATGACTGGAGGGATTAGGGGATATCATCCCTTTAATCCCTCAGTGATTGATGTCTCCCCCAAATGCGAAACCGTAGGTATATTGGACTCAGTGACACATACAAAAAGTAAACATTTATGTCCCATACAGGACAAAACAGATTGGAATGGGCTAGAGAGAGCTTTAATAGCAACTCCAGTAGATGGAATGTAAGGACATTGCTGGGTGGACTTCTATGGTCTGTGTCCCAAAAATGGCAAAGACCAGGATCAAGTATTTTTATATCACATTCATTGTTGGTTTAATTATGAATTGATAACAAGTGTGACTTTTGGGCAGACTGAATGGACCATTTAGGTCTTTACCTGCCATCATCTACTATGTTATGTTACTATGGAGCTCATTTTCATAAAAGAAAAATGTCCCAAAAGTGGCACAAAGCAGCAGATGGACAGTTTTCATGGGATAGCATACAAATCATGATTTTCAAACATCAAATTTGAGATGTTTTTTTCTCTGCAGTTCATCTAAATCGCTAGAGGACATGTTGGAGGTGTATTAGGGGTGTATTTTGGGTGGGATTTGGGTTGAGTCAGAATGTGGACATTTTTCAGCGATAATGGAACAAAATAAAACTGTCTAGGGCCTAAATTGGAACTTTTAAAAATCTGGATCTGTTTCAAAACACATCTAAGTCACAAAAAGGTGTCCTAACTGACCACTGGAGGGATTAAGGTATGAGCCCCCTTTAATCCCCCTGTGGTAACTGACCCCCTTCCACTCCCCAAAGATGTGACAGTGACAGTACAGAACAGGCTCTGTGACAGCTTCTGATATTATGGCCATTCCTATTACAGCAGCAAGCTAGTCCAAGGAGTCGGCTAGTGGTCAGTGCAGTGGACTGTAGAGAAAGGGACCCAGGTATGTATCCCATTCTAACTAGTACACTTGTGGTGGAAATTGTGAACCTTTCAAACCCCCAAAATACCAACTGTACCTATAGATAGGAGACACCTGCAGACCTGAGGGCTTTTGTAGGGGTGTACAGTTAGGTACAGTAGGTTTTTAGGTGTTCCTCCTGGAGGTTCACAATACTAAATAAGGGTGTTAAGGTGGGATTTGTACCTGGGTCCCTTTATGTGAAATCCACTGCACTGACCACCAGGTTGCCCCTCTGCTCTGCTAGGATGTCTGTGTGGGCAGTTTCCTAGGAATGGTGCCACATCCAACCATATGGCATGTTTTTGTGTGTTTTTCTCTTGGATGGTTTTCTTTTGTTTTTTTTTAATTAAGTACCATTAAAATATATATATGTACTGAGCACAAAATGTCTGAAAAAAGTGAACTTGAAACAAAAAAATATAGGTATTTCCAGTTTGAAACTTGTTATGTTCGGTTTGAGATTTGAAGACATTTTCAGCAAAACGTCTACAATTGGACATCATATTGAAAATGCCCCTCCACGTTTCTAAAATGGCTAAGAACAAAAGAACATAAGAATAGACATACTGGGGGACTTCCAGTTTTGCTCATGATCAGCATGGCTGCATGAATCAAGTGCTCCTTCCTATATATTTATATATTTATTTATTTGTTACATTTGTATCCCACATTTTCCCACCTATTTGCAGGCTCAATGTGGCTTACATAGTACCGGAGAGGCGTTTGCCGACTCTGGTATGAACAAATACAAAGTGATGTTGTGGTAAGATAAGGTTCATGTGGACAGACACATTAGGGAATCGTAGAGTGGAAGAGTTGTGCTATGTCCATTATGTGCTTTGGTTTTGTTGTGTTGCAGAGTTCAGGCATTTAAGATGGATTGGTAGGGTATGCCTTTTCAAACAGGTTAGTTTTTAGTGATTTCCGGAAGTTTAGGTGGCCATACGTTGTTTTCAAGGCTTTTGGTAATGCTTTCCACAGTTGTGTGCTTATGTAGGAAAAACTGATGCGTAAGTTGATTTGTATTTAAGTCCTTTGCAGCTTGGGTAGTGGAGATTTAGATATGTTCGTGTTGTTTCGGATGTGTTTCTGGTTGGTAGGTCTATGAGGTCTGTCATGTATCCTGGGGCTTCGCCAAAGATAATTTTATGAACCAGGATGCAGACTTTGAAGGCAATACGTTCTTTGATTGGGAGCCGGTGCAGTTTTTCACGGAGGGGTTTTGTGCTTTCAAATTGCGTTTTTCCAAATATAAGCCTGGCTGCCGTGTTTTGAGCGGTCTGAAGTTTCTTTAAGGTTTGTTCTTTGCATCCCGCTTAAATTCCATTGCAGTAGTCTATGTGGCTTAGTACCATTGATTGTATCAAGTTGCGAAATGTTTCCCTCAGGGGGAAAATGGTTTCACGCGTTTGAGTTTCCACATTGAGTGGAACATTTTCTTTGTTGTGGATTTCACTTGGCTCTCTAGTGTAAGGTTACGGTCCATTGTAACGCCGATGATTTTCAGGCTGTCTGAGATAGGGAGGGTGTAATCTGGGGTGTTTATTCTTGTGGGGTTGTCCGTGCTGTATTGGGATGAGAGGATGAGACAGTGTGTTTTTTCTTTATTGAGTTTTAGTTGAAATGCATTTGCCCATGAGTCCATGATGTTCAAGCTGAGCTTGATTTCATTGGTGATTGCTGTCAGTTCATATTTGTAAGGAATGGATATTGTGACATCGTCTGCATAGATGAAAGAGTTAAGGCCTTGGTTGGATAAGGACTTGGCTAGTGGGGTCATCATTAGGTTGAAGAGGATCGGTGATAGTGGTGATCCTTGAGGTACTCCACAGTCTGCTTTCCACTGTGATGATATGTTTGAGTTTGATCCAACTAAGTATATTTCCACCAATCCCAAAGTAATCTAGTAGTCTTAGTAGTATATTATGGTTTACCATGTTGAATGCACTAGACATGTCGAATTGGAGGAGAAGTATGCTTTTACCTGTTGCTATTTTCTGCTTGAATTTGGCTAGGAGGGTAATTAGTACTGTTTCAGTGCTGTGGAGGGGGCAAAATCCTGATTGTGATTCATGTAATATTGAGAATTTGTTTATATAATCAGTAAGTTGTTTGGTTACCATGCTTTCCATCAGTTTGACTACCAGTGGGATAGATGCTACTGGGCGGTAGTTAGTGATTTTGTTAGTTTTTTTCTTGGTATCTTTTGGTATTGGGGTGAGTAGGATGTTGTCATTTTCCTTAGGGAAGAGGCCTTGCTGAAGCCTGTAGTTTAGGTGGGATGTGAGGTCTGCTATGAAGCGATCAGGGGTGGATTTTATTAGGTAGCTGGGACAGGTATCCAGTTTACAGTGAGTGCTGGAGAACCTACTAATCGCTTGGGTAACTGTTTCAATGGTGAGGAGAGCGAAGTTTGACCAGGTTCGGTCAGCTGGGTATTCTCCAAGGGTTGGGTCCAAATCATTGAGGAAGTTTTCGATGTCAGTATTGTCCTGAGGTAGCGTGTTGCATAGGTTTGCAATTTTTTCATTGAACTATTTAGCAAGTTTGTCTGCAGATGGGGTGTCTGTATTGGTTGTAGTGACCAAGGTGGTGTCTAGTAGTTTGTTCACGAGTTGGTATAGTTTCTTCGTGTCTTTGTAATCTGTCCCTATTTTAGTTTTATAGTATGATCTTTTGGTCTGTCTTATTGCGTATTTGTATTTTCTTTGTATTTGCTTCCATGCGTTGAGTATGTGTTCATCTTTTGTTTTTTTCCATGGTCGTTCGAGTTTCCTGGATTGTGTTTTTAGCTTTTTCAGTTCGTCGTTGAACCATGGTATAAAGTTATGCCTAAGTGAGGTTCTTGTTCGTGAGGGTGCTATTTCATCTAGTATGCTTCTGCATCTTTTATCCCATTCTATGAGGTAGTGTATGGAGTCCGTTTGTGCTGTCAATTCGTTATTGTATATCTGTAGCCAGAATGTTTGAAGATATATGAAGATAATCGTTGTTATTCAACCTTCAACAAGCATCTTTCTACATTTATTCCAACAATCTTCTCTTCTAAAGTACTACAATGAAAAAAAAACCCATATTGGATCAGACTGCTGGTCCTTCTAGCCCAGAATCCTGCTTCCAACAGTGGCTAATCCCAGTTACAGGTACCTGGCAGCAGGGCTGATCTTAGGCAGGGGCAACAGGGACGGTTGCACAGGGCCTCGTGCTCCTAGGAGCCCCGCATCTCTGGCACATCTGTCCTCCTGTCTTGGAATACCTCCCTGCTCCATACCTTAATGTGCATCCACATTTCAGTAGAGAGCATCAGGCAGCAGCAGCAATTTTCATATCCTGTCAGCTACCGAGCCCAGAGCCTTCTTGCTGCTGTGCCCCCTTTAGATATATATTTCCTGCTTCCGCAGGTGTGGGATGCAGCAGTGGGGAGGATCTGGGCTAGGCAGCTGACGGGATATGAAAATTTTCTGTCTGCTGTTCTCTACTGAAACGTGGTGGATGCATATCAAGGTATAGGGTGAGGTGGGGTTCCAAGAGCTCTAAACCTCCTTTTAAATTATAAATTATGGCTTATTTATTTATTTTCCCATCTATTTTGGCTTATGGTGGTGGGTGCGGGTGGGCCCGGGAGGGGAGGGTGGGCCGTGGGCCCGGGCAGGGGGGGGCGGGCACAGGCCTCGGCAGGCATGAACCCGGGCGGGTGCAGGTGGAGGGGCCCACTGAACTGGTCTGCAGTCTGCACAGGGCCCCACAATTGTTAAGACTGACCCTGCCTGGCAGAATCCCAAAGGGCAGCAAGATTCCATGCTACCAACCTCAGGGATAAGTAATGGCTTTCCCCAGGTCTACCTTAATAGCAGTTTATTGACTGTTCTTCCAGGGAACTTGTCCAAACTTTTTTAAAACCCAAATATGCTATCTGCTTTTACCACACCCTCCAGCAATGAATTTCAGAGTTAACTATTCATTGAGTGAAAAAATATTTTCTCCTATTCGTTTTAAAAGTATTACCATGTAAATTCATGGAGTGTCCCCTCATCTTTGTACTTTTTGAAAATTAAATAATTGATTCACATCCACCTGCTCTACTCTAGTCAGGATTTTGTAGACCTATCATATCCCCCTCAACCATCTCTTCTCCAAGCTGAAGAGTCAAAACAAACATTTATTTTTTGCCACATAAACATTTACATTGGCATTTCAGAACATAAATATTTATGTGCCCATTTTGACTCCGTTGATATATTAGGTGTTTATGATTCTAAAATGGATGCTCCTGCTGTGTGCGTCCATTTGTCAATGCATTTTGGAATAGGCTCTATGTCAGCAGATCCTGTTCTAAAATAGTAGTGGAACTTTAGATATGGCAACCTGGACATCCCAAGAAAACATGTAGGCAACTCCAAAAGGGAAAATATTGGGGAAGCAGATATGATGAATAGCAGACAATAATTTATCAGTAGATCAAATAAAATTGCACCTGACATGACTGTATTTCTCCCTACATGGGGTGCACCATAAGGCAATATTTTGCCCCTGATGCAGCCCAAGTAAGGCGAAACATGGCCGTGTTGGGCACAATTTTATTTGATCTGCTAATAAATTCTTGTCTCCTATCCACTGTCTGCTTCCATGATTTTTTTCCCCACCCTGGATGTCTCAATTCTGCTTTGTACATTTTTTAAAATGTCTTTCTACATCAGTTCCCTAAGAAAATGACCTGTGTCATACATGTGCTTTATGCATAATTTCATGGAAGGGATTTTAAATTTGTTATTTGAAGTTTTAGTGTTCATACCATTAGAATGAAAAAGAAACTCAATACCTTTTGAACTGGGAACCAGGTATCTGCAGGAATGCCTTCATTCGTGCATGTTTTGGTTTCAGTTCCTGTTATGCTGCTCGCTTGATGTGTATCTGTGTGCTTTTGCAGTGTTTCTAAGGAAAAATGAAGCAAACCGAGTGCTGAGGCGCCAGAAACGAGCAAATCACTTCCTGGAGGAAATCTTTCAGGGAAACCTGGAGAGAGAGTGCTATGAGGAAACATGCTCATTTGAGGAGGCCAGAGAAATCTTTAAAGCGCAGGAGAAAACTGTAAGTCAAAAAATCAGCATTGGAAAGATACATTGAATAAACATAAATGTTGATTATGACTGTGAGGCATATATAGTTTGCCCATTTTCTACTCTTGCTGCAGTACATATGTATATAAATATTCTGCTTCATTTCTGAATTTATGCTTACTTCCCACTAATCTTTTGTGCTCATCCCATACTATCTTAAATTCCTGTTAGCTTCTGCCTCCAGCACTCCCAATGGGAGTTTATTTGATGTATTTACTATAATTCTGTAAAGAAATATTTCCCTGAGGGCCTCCTGAGCCCATCCCCTTTAGTCTCAATTCTCTGAATCCTTTTCTACTACTTTATTTCCAGTGAAAGGTGCTTCTTCATTTGCATACTGTGGAAATATAATATTCAAATCTCTATGTTATAACCATGACCCATCAATTCATATATGTTTTATAGACGTGTACAGAATATTTTTTTTCCTTTCCTTTCTCAATTATTTTCTCTCTCATTAATTTTCAGTTAATTTCTTTAAATTGAAACCTATGAAAAAAAGAACCCCAAAACATAATGAAATGATGAAATGTCTGTCCCCATGCTGTCAGTGCTGCCGCCACCACACCTAAATTGTTTTAAATCTCCCTAATTCCCTTAGGACCTCACCTGTTTACCATACTTTCTTCTTACCATGTACAGGGGCCCTTTTACTAAGCCGCTTAGGTGTGTGTGTGGCCCTTGCAGTAATTTCATTTTTGACACGTATCTGCTACGCGCACCGGAAAATATTTTTATTTTCTGGCGTGCAGGTGGTAATCGGGCAGTAATCTGCATTTTACGCAAGTAGACCATTACCGCCCGGTTACCGTGTAAGACCTTACCGCTAGGTCAATGGCTGGCAGTAAGGTCTCAGACCCAAAATGGACGTGCAGCAATTTTCAATTTGCCACATGTTCATTTTTGGCAAAAATTTTAAAAAGGCATTTTTTACAGGTGCGATGAAAAATGATTCTGAGCATGCCCAAAACACATATCTACACTACTGCAGGCTTCAGTTGTATGCAAAGCTCTCTTATGCATATTCATAAGGAGTATCCTGAAAACCTGAGTGCATTGGTGTCCTCAATCATTGGAGGCTGCTTGCCTCTGGTATTAGACATGCTGGGGTTCAGGACAAAAAAGTTGAGAGGAACCCCAGTGCTTATTGACAAGTTGTCCCTTCTTTAAGTTTGAACAAACCTAGGACCCTTTATAGTATGGGGGCCCAGGGCAATTTCCATGGTTGCACTCCCCCTAATGCTGGCCCAGTTCTTTCCATAAGCTCAAACTTTAAGGAAGCAGTATGCCCCATACAATTATTTTAGACAATACTGCGCAGTCCTTAAGAGAATCGAGAGAGAGAGAGAGGGAGAGATGAAGAACATTGTTACTGATTGATAGAGTACCTGAAATATAATATGTAAGTACAGTGCCTGATTGATTTCTCTTCCCGTTTTGAATTCAGATAATTATATATGTGCATATCAAGCTTTAGTAGCAGTTCTAATTTATAATTAGTAGAAACATGATGGCTGCTTGAAGAACGTAATTGACATTAGCCATCACCAGTCTTGGGCAGTAATTTATTTGTTACATTTGTATCCCACATTTTCCCACCTATTTGCAGGCTCAATGTGGCTTACATAGTACCATAAAGGCGTTCGCCAAGTCCGGTAGAGAAAAAAATACATGGTGATATTGTGGTCGATTAAGGTTCAGGCACAATGGGGTTCGAAGAGAGGAGAGGTTATATAGTGTCCATTATGAGCTTTGGTTTTGCTGTGTTGTAGAGTGTAGGCATTTATGTTGAGTCGGTAGGGTATTCCTTTTTGAACAGGTTGGTTTTTAGTGATTTCCTGAAGTTTAGATGGTTGTAGGTTGTTTTCACAGCTTTTGGCAGTGAGTTCCATAGTTGTGTGCTTATATAGGAGAAGCTGGATGCGTAGGTTGCTTTGTATTTGAGTCCTTTGCAGTTTGGGTAGTGGAGGTTTAGATATGTTCATGATGATCTGGTTGTGTTTCTGGTTGGTAGATCTATGAGGTCTGTCATGTAGCCTGGGACTTCGCCATAGATAATTTTGTGGACCAGGGAGCAGATTTTGAAGGTAATACGTTCTTTGATTGGGAGCCAATGCAGTTTTTCTCGGAGGGGTTTGGCACTTTCGAATCGTGTTTTACTAAATATCAGCCTGACTGCTGTGTTTTGAGCGGTCTGGAGTTTCTTTGTGAGTTGTTCTTTACATCCTGCATAGATTCCGTTGCAATAGTCTGCATGGCTTAGTACCATTGATTGTATTAGGTTACAGAATATTTCCCTCGGGAAGAAAGGTTTTACGCGTTTAAGTTTCCACATTGAGTGGAACATTTTCTTTGTTGTGGAGTTCACTTGGCTCTCAAGTGTAAGGTTGCGGTCAATTGTAATGCCAAGTATTTTCAGGCTATCTGAGATAGGGAGGGTGTGGTCTGGGGTGTTTATGGTTGTGGGTTTGTACGTATTGTGTTGAGATGAGAGGATGAGGCAGTGTGTTTTGTCAGTGTTCAGTTTCAGTTGAAATGAGTTTGCCCATGAGTCCATAGGTGTCCTCAATGATTGGAGGCTGTTTGCCTCTGGTATTAGATGCTGTGTCACATCCTAAAGATGAAGCACTGTTAATGTGAGTGCAAGCAGGTGAGGAGCTTCTTCTCTTCATTTAACAGGCTCCTACTTTCCGATATGCACGGCTGAAAAATAATTTTGCTTATCGGACGCACGCCAAGTGGCATTTGGCACGTGTAGGTCATTACCTCGTGAGACTTTACTGCTAGGTCAATGGCTGGCGGTAATGTTGCAGACCCAAAATGGATGTGTGGCAATTTTGATTTTGCCACACATCCATTTTCAACAAACATTTTCAAAAAGGCCTTTTTTACAGGCATGCTAAAAAATGGATTGGTGCGTGCCCAAAGCCCGTGCCTACACTACACTACTGGAAGATTTTATTTTGCTGCTCTGTGTGTTAGGATGGCTTGTTCTGTGAGTGAATCATCAGCAGCACAGGGCAGGGTCTTTGATGGATACGGTAACTCAAGAGACTTTCTGCAGGAACTGTTCTTTTCATATCTTTGACTTGAATAACAATTTCCCCTTCTGATGTTTTGCAGACGGAGTTCTGGTTCCATTACAAAGGTGAGACGTAGGGATTTTTGTGATCAGGTTCATGCTACTTTTATATGAAAAACTGAACTTATGATACTAAACCATTCTGGTACTCAATAAGTACCTACATCTCTTGAGGCTGATTACTGGTCCATACCTATGGCTTCAGGTATTAAAAAAAAGTAGGCATTCTTATTGACTCCAAATTGGATATGAAAACCCAAAGTAAGGCAGTGATTAGAAAGGCTTTTTTTCAAATTGCACTTGATTTGTTGTTTTAAATATTTTCTAACATCTGACAACTTTTGTACAGTGGTACAGTTGTTAGTAATTTCAATACTTCATTACTGAAAAAGTGAGGACAAATAGATCTGTTGATAATGATGACTGTGTTATAGTAGCACACATTATGTGGCAAACAGAGAGGAGGGCAACAGTAATGGGGTGGAAAGGACCCAATATCAGGTAATCAGTCACCACACCAGGGTAAGATGCTCCAAAGAAAACCTTTATTAAGACCCAACACAGTCCGTGTTTTGGCTAAAACAGCCTTCCTCAGGGGTCTACAGAATTGCAAACCAATCGATGAGTGCTCAGTAGTGCATCAATTGATGGAGCATTTAAATATCTATCAATGGAAATAACAAAAACCTGATAGGCACTTTGTATAATATGCTGTCAAAACAACTGAGCACTCATCGATTGGTTTGCAATTCTGTAGAACCCTGAGGAAGGCTGTTTTAGCCGAAACACGGACCGTGTTGGGTCTTAATAAAGGTTTTCTTTGGAGCATCTTACCCTGGTGTGGTGACTGATTACCTGATATTGGGTCCTTTCCACCCCAAACAGAGAGGAGGTACAAAATCTGAGTCAGAATGAGGTAGAAAGTAGGAATAGAGCAGAGCAAGGAAGTATGAAATTACAGAACAAAGCAGGGAGCAGAGTAGGTACAGAATGCATGAAAAGAAAGCAGGAATAGAGAACATAGTATATGATGGCAGGTAAGACCAAAGTGGTCCTTCCACTCTGCCCAGTATAGATTCATCCTCTTGGTAGACGTGTATATAAAATGACTAAATTAAATGCAATCCAACACCAACTCCCTTCTTGCCCATGTCTTCCATCCAGCTATCAACTCTCTTCTCAAATCTGTCTCAAGCATGGCCAAAATTTATCACATACTTTTTTGGAGCAATCATTCATCTATTGTTCAGGGTAGAAACTGCTGAGTCAAGCAGTTGCCCCCATGTTTTGGTGCCAGACAGTGCAGAATGTAAAGCGTTCATGTCAGAACACCTGACTACAGGACACAATAAAGTAGCACATCTCATCCACTGGAAACTGTGTAAATACTTTTCAAAGTTGTTAAATCGCAAGAGGATTGTAAAAAATTACAAGATGACCTTATGAGACTGGGAGACTGGGCATCTAAATGGCAGATGACGTTTAATGTGAGCAAGTGCAAAGTGATGCATGTGGGAAAGAGGAACCCGAATTATAGCTATCTAATATAAGGTTCCATATTAGGAGTCACCAACCAGGAAAGGGATTTAGGTGTCATTGTTGATTATATGTTGAAACCCTCTGGTGGACTGGTCTAGCAATAGAATCCATTCAGAAGTTAAAACAGTTGCATATAGAAAGTGTAGTAGAAGCGTCATTGAGGATAGCCTCACAGTCCACCAGAGAATCCATGTTGCAGTGAAACAATATAAATGCCCCGAGTGTGGTAAAGGCTTTAGGCAGAAGGCAGACCTCACAATACACAAGAAAATCCACAATAGAGTGAAACCATTTACATGTTCTGAGTGTGGTAAAAGTTTGGTTGGAAAGAAAGCCTCACACGCCATCAGATAATCCACACAGGGATGAAATCATTTACATGCACTGAGGAGGTAAAAGCTTCAGTTGCATTGGGACAGGTAATTAGGGAATGTACACTCTTGCTATGAAGTATGGAAAAATAGCACTCTGGTATTTAGAATTATGTAATGAGACCTCCTTTTTATCTATAGATCTGAGTTCAAAGCCCAAATCTACTGATAAACAATTGACACAAGGCTCAGATGTTATAAAAAATAGAAAGCTTGGTATCAGGTAGAATAATGGAAAAGTGACATCCTAGGAAAGCAATAGGGCACCCTAGGGGGCATTGCAGTGGACTTTGTAAAATGCTCCAAGGTATACATCTCACCATTGCTCCCTTACCTTGTCTGCTAAGCCCTCCAAAACCAGGGCCGCCGAGAGACTGAGCCGGGCCCGGGGCAAGGCCATCCCTAGCCTCCCCCCCCCCAAGGATTGCCACCGCCCCACCCCACCTCCTCCCAATTGCTACTGCTATAGGCTCCCTCTCCTGCTCTCAGGCCGCTGGCGCCGCAGTCCCCAGTCTCCACGTACCTTCCCTCAGCTCTCTTCTGTCTGCCATTCAACCCCCTTCATTAAAAACAAAAATCTCAAAATCGGCAGCACAGCGCCTTCTGTGTGAAAGTGGCAGATCGCCTTGGGCGGGCCTTCCCTCACTGTGTCCCGCCCTCGTGGAAATAGTAAGTTACATCAGAGGAGGGTGGGACACAGTGAGGGAAGACCCGGCCGAGGCGATCTGCCGCTTTCACACAGAAGGTGCTGCGCTGCCGATTTCGAGATTTTTTTTTAATGAAGGGGGTCGAATGGCAGACAGAAGGGAGCTGAGGAAAGGTAGGTGGAGACTGGGGACTGCGGCACTGGCGGCCTGGGAGTAGGAGAGGGCAAGAGACCCCGGCGCTGGGCCCTCCATGGAGTCCCGGTCCCGGGGAATTAATTTTGCCCTCCCTCTCGGTGGCCCTGCCCAAAACTCACTACCCCCAACTGTTCACCACTACCATAGCCCTTACGGGTGAAGGCGCCTATATGTGGGTACAGTGGGTTTCTGATGAGTTTTGGAGGGCTCACAGTTTCCTCCACAAGTCTAACAGGTAGGGAGAGGTATGGGCCCGGGTCCACCTGTCTGCAGTGCGCTGCACCCACCACTAGACTACTCCAGGGACCTGCATGCTATTCTGATGGACCTGAGTATAACATCTGAGGGTGGCACAGAGACTGGCAAGTAATGTTTTTCATTACATTTTTGGGGGGTGGGAGGGGGTTAGTGACCACTGGGGAAATAAGGGGGGGGGGGTCATTCCTGATTCCCTCCAGTGGTCATCTGGTTATTTAGGGCACCTTTTTGTGCCTTAGTTGTTTTAAAAACAGATCTAGCTCAAAACATCTAGGTTTTCGTCCTGCACGGTTTTGTTTTCTTCCATTATGGCTGAAAAACACCTAAGAAGAAAACAAAAAGCGGAGAGGAGAATCCTCATGCACAGCAAAAGCAATGAACACAAAATGTGAGGACGAGTTGAAGAGGAAATCCAAAACCCTTAATTAGTGATAAAATCGTGACCCAACACGGCCATGTTTCGACATCAAAGCCTGCATCAGGGGTCAAACAAATCCTTAAAACACAAGAATTGAGCAGTCAACTGTGAAGCGCCTTGACGGCAATACACATAAATGACGTCAGTAGTACAAAAGACGTTATTTATGTGTATTGCCGTTGAGGCGCTTCACCATTGAATGCTCAATTCTTGTGTTTTAAGGATTTGTTTGACCCCTGATGCAGGCTTCAATGCCGAAACACGGCCGTGTCGGGTCATCATTTTATCACTAATAAAGGTTTTGGATTTCCTCATCAACTCGTCCTCACTTTTTGTGAAAAACATCTAAGCCTTAGGAATGCCCAAGTTCCGCTCTGAAAATGCCCCTGGCACTCCCCCTTGAGATTTGGACGTACTTCTGGTGGACTTCAGAGAAAAACGTCTAAAAATAGTTTTCAAAAATGCTGATTTGGATGTTTTTGTGAGGAAAACATCCAAATGCATACTTACACTATTTTTTGGACATTTTTCTCTTTTGAAAATGAGCCCAATGGGTACATAGTAACCTGTCCAGCTTATAATCGAAAGACAAAAACGCCTATATTGCGACCTAAATCGGGAGATAGGCGTTTATCTCCCAAAAATGAATAATGCGGTATAATCGAAAGCCGAACTTGGACGTTTTCAACTGCACTCCATCGCGGAAGCGTACAAAGTTGACGGGGGCGTGTCGGAGGCGTGGTGAAGGCGGGACTGGGGCGTGGTTATCACCCGAACAGAGATGGGCGCCTTTCGCCAATAATGGAAAAAAAGTATGCGTTTGTAGCTAGAATTTAGGGCACTTTTCATGGACCCTGTTTTTTCACGAATAAGGCCCCAAAAAGTGCCCTAAATGACCAGATTACCACCAGAGGGAATCGGGGATGACCTCCCCTGACTCCCCCAGTGGTCACTAACCCCCTCCCACCACAAAAAATGATGTTTCACAACTTTTTATTTTCACCCTCAAATGTCATACCCACCTCCTTGGCAGCAGTATGCAGGTCCCTGGAGCAGTTGTTAGGGGGTGCAGTGGACTTCAGGCAGGTGGACCCAGGCCCATCCCCCCCTACCTGTTACAATTGTGCTGCTTAATGCTTAGTCGTCCAACCCCCCAAACCCACTGTACCCACATGTAGGTGTAGACTTGTGGGCAGTGGGTTTTGAGGGGGATTTGGGGGGCTCAACACACAAGGGAAGGGTGCTATGCACCTGGGAGCTCTTTTACCTTTTTTTTTGTTTTTGTAAAAGTGCCCCCTAGGGTGCCCGGTTGGTGTCCTGGCATGTGAGGGGACCAGTGCACTACGACTCCTGGCCCCTCCCACGAACAATAGCCTTGGATTTATTCGTTTTTGAGCTGGGCGCTTTCATTTTCCATTATCACTGAAAAACAAAAACGCCCAGCTCACAAATTGTCGAATAAAACATGGACGTCTATTTTTTTCGAAAATACGGTTCGGTCCGCCCCTTTACGGACCCGTTCTCGGAGATAAACGCCCATGGAGATAGACGTTTTTGTTCAATTATGCCCCTCCACGTAACTTTGTAAGTCTATGTGCTTTGAAAATGAACCTCTTAACCTCCCATTGTTCAGATGAAGTTCCTCAGGGAAAAATCTTTGTCCTGCATCTTACAACATGTACAGTATATAATTTTGAATTCCTAGCCCAGTAATTCCCAAACTTTCTTGGGTCATGGCACCCCTAGGCTACACATTTCCTATCAAGTCTCTCACCCCCGCTGCTGCTGCTGCTGCCACCACCAATGGTATTGTCCTACCTTCCATTCAGCTTCTGCCCACCTTCTCTCCCTCCTCCATCCAGCTTCTGACTATCTCTCTCCCCCTTCTATCCAGCTTTTGTCCACCTTTTCTCTCCCTTCCATCCAGCTTCTGCCCACCTGTCTCCCCCTTCCATCCAACTTCTGTCCACCTTCTCTCCCCCCTCCATCCAGCCTCTGTCCCCTCTCCCCCTTCCATCCAACTTCTGCCCTTTCTCTACCTTCTTCCATTCAGCCGAAGTCCCCTGTTTCCTCCCGCATTCCAGCATCTGTCTCCTCTGTACCCCCCACACCCATGCCACTGCTGCTTCTCTAGACTAGCAGCAGCAGCAGCAATGCAAGCTTAAAAGTGTTCCCCCCCCTTAATAGAGAACTAACCTTCTTGTTCTGGGTTGCAGGGTAGTTTTTTAAGCTGTGGCTCCAGCTCTAAGTATCAGTGTAACACAGCAGTTCCTAAACTATGCACTGTGGTTAGACTGCTACTGAGAGTTGGAGCCACAGCATAACAAACCACCCTGTAACCTGGAACAAGAAGGTTACTTCCCTCTTAAAGATGGGGGGGGGGGGGGCACTTTTAAGAGGAACACCTCGGACAAGCTTGTTTTGCCACTGCTGCTGCTCCTTTAGAGAAGCAGCAGCATTGGCTTGGGTGGTAGTGGAAGGGAGGTGCAGAAAATATTGCATGACACCCCTGCGAGTTTGCTGCGGTGCCCTGGGGTGTCACAGCACACACTTTGGGAACTGCTGTCCTAGCCTTTTTTTTCACCCTGAGACAGTATCCTTGCAAATCACTCAATGTAGCTTTTTATTCCCTTTTTCAATCAGATTTGAATCCATGCAGAGAGAATCCTTGTAAGAACAGCGGGATCTGCCAGCAGTATCACTACCACTTCATCTGCCTCTGTCCTCCCAGGTTTACAGGGAAACTGTGTGAAATAGGGGAGTACTAAAATGGCACACACACTTCCATGCAGATACAAAATAAATCAGACGTGCACCCTAGCAAAAGAATTACATACCAATGTTCTCATATTAATAAGTGTTCTGATACGGGTTATGATAAATATTTAGTTAGGATGGGTGCTACAATCAGCAAAAATTACCTCTCCCTGAAGATAGGGAAGGAGTTTCTTCAGTACTAAGGGTACTAAAGCACCCACTGCATGCACAAAACAGGCATCAATGGTTGGGTTTGGCATTTAGGGGTTAATATTATAAATGGCATTCAAATTTAGGCACAGGGAAAAATCCACATTAAACGCTATTCTATAAAGGGCACGATGTTCTGAGCTCCCTTTGTAGAATAATGCTTAGGGTGGATTCCATTCCATTCCATTAAGGTCTTATAGCCCACTAAAATCAACAAGTTCTAAGCAGATAGCAGCAAGAAGAAAGCGTATATTCCAGATAGTTACAAAAAAGTCACAATCTTAAGAACCAAGTGCAACATCTTTAAATTAAGAAAAAGGAAAGTCTTTAGTAGTTTCCAAAACGCAAAATAATGTTCTATATGTCTTAAAAAAGGAGGAAGAGAATTCCTGCTAGAAGCTGCCTGATAAGTCAGTGAGGACTGTAAAGGATGCAAAGCCTTTACTTTAAGAACAGTGAGGAAATCTAACAGAGAAAGATTTCTAGTAATTCTTCCATGATTCCTTTTAAAAAAGCAAAATGGTCAAATTTATAGCCTGGAGAATCCCCATGAAAAGATTTAAAGGTTAGAACCAGAACCTTAAACTGTAATCTAGCCTTACTGGTAACCAATGCAACTGTAACATAAAGGGGGAAAATAGAATCATATTTATTTGCAGAAAAAATAACTCTAACTGTGGTATTTTGCACTCTGTGCAACTTCATTTTTAGAGTTACAGATATAGAGTTACAGTAATCCAATATGATAATATTAATGACTGCACCACTAAGCGAAAAATCACTGGTTCAAAATATTTATGAATGACCCAAAGTTTTTAAAGTAGGAAAAAGGATTTGCTAACCACCTTATTAACCTGAGTGTTAAAAGAAAGTTGACTATCTAATTCCACACCTAGAACTCTCAAAACAGAATCAAGAGTTAAATCAGAATGACCAAGTTTAATAGTTGGATTATCTTTCAAAAAGGGAACAATCCCTTTTTAGTTTCAGCCTAAATGAACATACCCAGTTAGCAACTGCCTGTAAACAGCACAACACATTGGTCTCATGAAATAATTACCTGGTGTAAAAGATATCAGCACTGTGATATCATCAGCATATATTTAAAACTGCAAGTGAGCCTAAATATTCAAAATATTCCAAATATTCCTCACCCACATTTGGGCTTGAGGTCTTATGCATACTGAAACCTGGTGTAAATTTTGGTAAACAAGTTGGGCACGTAATCCTGGTATTCTATAATACTGCGCCTAAATATTTGGAATGTCCTAGACCTGGCACAGCAAGCAGGAAGAGACCTCTAAGTAGACAGTATAATCAAAGAGGAGAGTAGAGTCTGACCAAAGGACAATCCAGCACAGGAGGTGGTGCTTAAAAGATGCTTTATTTTCTTCTTGGACAAAGGGACCCAACACGGTCCATGTTTCGGCATCAGAAGACACCTGCCTCAGGGGTCACAATAGTGTTCAAACGGATAAACTATGCAGCCCAAAGGCATCCACTCAGGGTAAGGCTGTTTGTTCAACATTTTCCCTGAGCGGATGCCTTTGGGCTGCATGGTTTATCCATTTGAACATTATTGTGACCCCTGAAGCAGGCTTCTTCTGACGCTGAAACATGGACCATGTCAGGTCCCTTTGTCCCAGAAGTAAATAAAGTGTCTTTTAAGCAACACCTCCTATGTCCTAGGCCTGCCCATGCCCCTCCCAGATAGTGCATGAGACACTTTGTGCATGCCACATTATAGAATAACGTGTAGGCAGATGAATGTGTAAGCCTGAATTAGTGCCAATTAACTCCAATTAATGCCAATAATTGGCAGTTAGCACCCAATTGAATAATTAGTTTACGGGAACATCTGGGCTCCACACCCAATTTTTGGTAACCTATATATAGAATCCGGAGGCTAGTGTTTATACTCTGCATAACTCCTGTGGGCTCTTTTCCTGGATCCTTATCTATAGGTACAAATCCTTCTTTCTGACTGTGACAGCCCTGTACTGCTCCCAATCTTCATTTCAACTCAGGCACAATCCAGCTGCTAAATAATTACCCTGGAGAAGCATTTGTTTTCCAAGGAACTGAGGCGAACCTGTGTCTTTTTTGACTGCAGAGAGGTTTGAATGCTGGTACAAGAATGGTGGCTGCTCGCAGTACTGCCAGGACACTACATTGTCTCAGCCAGTGATATGCTCCTGCGCGGAGGGCTATGAGCTACAGGAAGATGGACAGAGCTGCTTGGAGTCAGGTACCATGAAGCCCACTCTCTCATTTTATGGGAAATTTACTAATACTGATTTAAAAGTACCACTTATGAGCTAAATCAAAGCATGAATTCATCACTATGTAATAGTATTTTGGGGCGCAAAGTTTGAGGATTTCAGCTTCATTATTTTCAAACTGAAATATAATATTCTAGATACCTGCAACTGCATGGCTATTGTATGGCTGAGTGCAGTGTGTGTTACCTTCTTTCTCTTCTATTTATTCTCATTCTCCTTGCCTCTCTCAGATATCCTGCCTTTCAATCTTTCCTTACTTGCTTTCACCATAACTTCATTCAGCCCCTCCAGATTTCAGTCTGGAGCATGGGAGGTGGAAGAATTAACTACTCATCTACCCCCCCCCCCCCCCATCCCTGCAAGACTCATGCTCACCCCAACTTCCAAAATTCATTCCCTTTTTTATCTACCAATACAGGCTTACCCAGACTCATTCACTCTCTCTAGGATCACCTCTTCCAGACTGAACCACTCATCCAGTCTTCCAACTCATCCTCATCCTCATCCTCTCTTTTTCACCTCCCTGATTATCATCTTTCTCCACCCATGTTCACCCCTATGCTCTCTGCCCCTACCCTGACTTACTCATCCACTCTTTCACTTTCCCAACCTTACCTTCCCCAGACTTATTCTATGTTTGTATACCCCCCTCCCCTCTTTCCCAACAGTTATCCTCTTCCCAAAGCTCATGGCCTCTTTTTATCCCACTTTCTAGGTCGCCATATACTTCTTAAAATTCCTCTCTCCTGTTTTCTGGCCAGTCCAATCAGAACTGGGAGGAGGAAATGGTGACCTCTGAGCTGGTTAAATTTCCCCCAGGAGAGTAGCCTATGAAGGAGACGGTGACAAAGGGTTGAGGTGCTCACCATTTTACTGCTTCATTTCTCTGCTGTGTTCTAGAGTCAAGCCAATACATATGGGACACATGCCAGTCACATTCCTTCTAATGGCATGGTGGCTGCATGTGATGTGATTTCTTCTTCCCTTAGGGGGTGGGAAAAAGGGCAACTGGGCAGGCAAAGAGTTAAAGAGTGCGGCCAGTGCTGTTTTGGGTCATGATGCAGTGTGGCTGGGCTGCTTGGCTGGAGGCTGGAATGGAGGAGAAAGCACTACCCTGCAGTGTTCCAGTGTCCAAAAGGCTCAGTGGTGGCATCAGCTGCCTGATTGATAACTGGTTGACTCACCGGCTGCTAAAGCCACTGCTGAGCTTCAGTACTCCTTCCACAGAGCCAATTTACTTGTGCTCTATCTGCCACCCCTAGGCTTGTGCAATGCTAGGTGGATGCCTTTCCTGTTTAGTGCTAGAGCCAGCCATGCCAGCCATTACAGTGACTGCCCTCAGCCTGCAACCACTGACAACAGCACACTCCTGCATGTGTTCACCCTAGGTTTGATTACTAGGTTTCACCACTGAGCAGTGATGTAGACTTCTGTCCAGAAAACAACAGTCAGGTCTTTGGATTTAATCTGAGTCTTCTGCACTGTTGCCACTGAGCCACCAAGCAACTTATATTTCCTCTTCATAGGGCTAATTTTCTGACTCCCTATGGAGCTTACAGTGAAAATGCAGACAGAGGAGAACACAAGTATTTTTGCACCCCACAACATTTTAAAAAGAAATCCTTGCATTCCCCCAAGGATGCAGTTGGTTCAGAGATTATCTACTAAAATGGTCAACAATCTTTATCACAAAGTATAAGAGGAAAGGCTACATTATAAAGGGAAGACTAAAAGATCTAAACATGTATTCCTAAGAGGAAAGAGGAAAAATGATAGCACACGTTTGAAACTTATAACCAGTAGTGCCAATTGACAGTTTCAATGCTAGCTACTGTTCATTTGCACATTTTTCATATATGTTCATAATTCAATTCAATCATCTTATAAATCTGCCTATAATAAACAGTATTTCTCACATTCACATCTCATGCATTTATTACAAATAGCCAGAGTATATGTTGTGCCCTTTCAATGTTTGGCATGAATGGCATGCAGTTTAAACCAGAATATAGCATCAAATATCCCAACACCATAATAGTTTATCAAAACTGCAAAGAACCTCAGGGAGGATATACAAAAGGCCTTTAATATACAAAAGGACTTGTATAAGAGCATATGACAAAGTCCACAATGTAGTTCAGTCTTCTAGAAACTGTGTTAGATCACCGATCCACCAGCAAGTGTGAGTATGATGATACAACCAAAAAAAAAAATGTGGACTTTGCCATCTGCTCTTATACAATCATCGCCAACAGTAGAAGAGATATATTGACCCCTGAGGCAGGCCTTAGAGCCCAAACACGGCCATGTTAGGTCATTTTTATGCTTGTCAGAATTAAAGTCCTTTTGTATATTCTCCCTGAGCTCTCCTCACTTTTTTCTTCCTTGCTCACGCTTGCGTGAGGGACTTTTCCTCCTTGTTTGTTTTGCTTATTTTGACTTTCTATACCACCCTTTCTGAGAATATCTCAAGGTGGTTCACAATTAGGATTACAAACAATTTAAAAGCAAATGAAAGGAATGCCAAAAGCAAGTGAAAGGAACACCAAAAGTAATAGGAAAGGACACACTCATTCAAAAAAAAAAAAAAACAAGAAAAGAAAGGAAAGGTATAGATAAGCATACAGGTGTAAAGAGACTCACAGCAAACACACCAAGGAGGATCAATGGACTCTCAGCATGTCCCCACAGGATGGAAAAAACATTGCCAAATACTTGGTGAAAAGATTCATTTTGAGGGCAGTACGGAATTTAAAATAAGAGAGTTCCAGCCACATGTGAGATGGTAAAACATTCCACAAGAACAGGGCCAGACAAAAGAAAAGCACTTTTCCATGTCTAGTCAAAGAAAATTGTCCTGGGCAAGGGAATATGAAGATGCTGATTATTCAAAGAATGAAGGAGTCTCGGAGGGGCATAAGAAATGAGGGTGGCGAGATAAAGGGGGGGTGGGTACCGGAGAAAGTGCTTTAAATGTAAGGGTCAAAAGTTTAAACTGAATATGGGAGGCTATAGGAAGCTAGTGGTAAAGGACGAACAAAGGTGTTATGTGCTCAAAAATCTTGGAACAGGTAAGAAGGCGAAGAGCCATATTCTGAATGGTCTGCAGACTCTGCAGAGAAGTAGCAGGAAGACCAGCGTAAATCATGTTACAATAATCTAGTTTAGAAATTACAAAAGAGTAGAGAAATGCTTCTTGGGAGGGTTTATGAAGGTGAGGTTAAATAATGCGGAACTTTCATAGGTAGAAGAAAGCAACCTTTTTAAAGGAGGAATCTGTTCTTTCAAGAACAATTCTTGGTCTAATAGAATATTGAGGTATTTTTGAGAAGGAACCAGATTAATTGGATGACTGTTAATCTGTGGTGCAATTGAGGGAGCTGTGGGCTTCCCTGTAATCCAATTAGCCATAATCTTGTTCATGTTAATAAAAAGCCGATTTTCTTCCAGCCAACAATGTATTACTGAAAGGGCTTGATTTAGCTTAGAGAGGTCTGGAGATACAGCATCAGTAGAAAAGATTGCAAGGATTTGCTTAACATATATTTACAAACAACAAACAGCCTGCCTCCATACAAATGAGGGCAGAACAGTATAGTCTGAAACTCTTTAGAAGCCTCTTTGGGAAGTTTAAATCTCAAGAACTGATCAGGTGTCAGGGAATGGGGATTTTTAGTGTGTATACCCAGGACTTCATCACAGCTACTATTTAAAAAAGTTCATGAAAACACAGAAACAGTCTAGAAACAATGACTGCAGATAAAGCCCATCTCCAGTCTTCCCATTCATACCAGCTACGAAGCTCAACAATCCCTTTCCCTCAGAGATCCTCTGTGCTTATCCCATGCTTTCTTGATACAAATCTCATCTCTACACTTCCACTGAGAAGTTGTTCCACACATCTACCACCCTTTCTGTCAAGAAATATTTTCTTAGATTACTCCTGAGTCTCTCCGCTTTCACGTTCATCTTCACACATTCTTCTGAGCACTAGGGATGAGCATAGAGAAAATTTTCAGTTCATTGGGCCTTTCCCCTGCCCCTGATTTTTGGGAGTTTTTTTCAATTCACTTATTGAGATCTAAATTTCCCAAGAAGACTCCTTAAGAATTTCAATCTGCATTCTCCTAGCCATTTCTAACCCAAACATAAAGTAAGTTAATATGAGAGATTCTCTCCACTATATGCAAACTTTTATAAAATGATTGATCTGAATTGTGAATGTATATGAAAGATGTGCAAATAGATGATAGTCAGGTTTGAAGCCTTCAGGATATCACATTCACATCTCATGCATTTATTACAAATAGCCAGAGTATATGTTGTGCCCTTTCAATGTTTGGCATGAATGGCATGCAGTTTAAACCAGAATATAGCATCAAATATCCCAACACCATAATAGTTTATCAAAACTGCAAAGAACCTCAGGGAGGATATACAAAAGGCCTTTAATATACAAAAGGACTTGTATAAGAGCATATGACAAAGTCCACAATGTAGTTCAGTCTTCTAGAAACTGTGTTAGATCACCGATCCACCAGCAAGTGTGAGTATGATGATACAACCAAAAGAAAATATGGACTTTGCCATCTGCTCTTATACAATCATCGCCAACAGTATAAGAGATATATTGACCCCTGAGGCAGGCCTTAGCGCCAAAACACGGCCATGTTAGGTCATTTTTATGCTTGTCAGAATTAAAGTCCTTTTGTATATTCTCCCTGAGCTCTCCTCACTTTTTTCTTCTGTGCTCACGCTTGCGTGAGGGACTTTTCCTCCTTGTTTGTTTTGCTTATTTTGACTTTCTATACCACCCTTTCTGAGAATATGTCAAGGTGGTTCACAATTAGGATTACAAACAATTTAAAAGCAAATGAAAGGAATGCCAAAAGCAAGTGAAAGGAACACCAAAAGTAATAGGAAAGGACGCACTCATTCAAAAAAAAAACAAGAAAAGAAAGAAAATGAAAAGGAAAGGTATAGATAAGCTAAAGCTTTGTGTTGCATTGCCCCAAGCTGGATCTGTTCTTTGCTTCTTATATGGATCCCATATAAAATGTCTTCTTCTCATTTTTTAGCTCAGTTTCCTTGTGGGTTGATCAAGAGTTATACACGCTCCCTCCTGGAGGACCTACCATTGCAATACCAAAATGAAACAGACGAAAATGTGGAGGATTGCAACCAAACAAAAGCAGAAGGAAATGCCACAAAAGCAGAAGGAAATGCCACTTCTGAAATCCTGGAAGATGACTTCTTGAAAGCTAAGCTCCCAGAGAACAATGACACAAGGATAGTGGGAGGAGTTCGTTGTTATCTCGGGCAATGCCCGTGGCAGGTGTGTAATAAACTGTTTGAGGCATTTGCAAATAGTCCAAAATATGGCAGCCAGGATGATTTCAGGGTTGAGGAAATGGGAGAATGTCTGCCATGTGGTTGTATTAAATATTAAGTTCTGGATACAGTTTAACACACTGCTGCTACTTTTTAAAAGTACTCCAGGCAGGAAGACCCTCTTATTTAAGGGACAGAGTGTGATGCTATGAACCTCCTAGACTGCTTAGAGAAAATTAATGATCATGGGAAATTACTAGATGTTCCTACACTGACAGAGTTTTTTGCTCAGACTATTGGGCTTGCATTCTTTTTTTTTCTATTTCTTTTATATTTATTGAAAATATTTTCAGAAGAATACATAGGAATATGTACAGAAAATAAAAGGTAATTAAAAGTATGGCACATTATATAAATAAAAAATAAAATAAAGCAATCACAACCCCTTTTTACCACAAATAAATCAAGTAATCAATGGGAGATACAAGTGAAGCAATGTCTACTAAATAAATCAAAGTAAAATAAACCGCATAATCTATAATTAATCTCACCAAGGAAATGCATAATCCAAACCATCAGTTGCATGAAATTTATTTGTGAACACTACCAGCTTTCTGTTTGTTAAGCAATTGTTCTTGGGCTCTGAGATATTACCAAATATACTGAATTATTAAAAACAAAACAATTTTTGCCTTGATATTTCACTAAGCCTCTTTTCAGATATTTTAGGAAACAAGACATAGCGAGTGCTAAAGCTCTAGGTCATAATTTAAGAAGCTCTTGATTAACCTATTGAGTTTTAGGAGAAAATCTAGATAATGAGAGGGAGTTAATAGCTCCTTAAAAATCCTGTTAAATCTATATTTTGTTCTGCCATATTCAGAAAAGTAACCACCAAAATATCTCTATATGCAGGTTCTTGTAGAGATGCCTTCAGTATAGCAGACAAGCTAGTATCTAATGGATCATTACCAGCCACTCTTGACATCATCTTAATTAAACTAGGAACATAATAAAGCTTAGAAATAACTGGAAGTGATGAGGGGTCCATATGAAGAATATTAACTAAATATTAAGTCAACATCTCCTTAGGGAAGATTAAATTACAACAAGGCAAATTAATAAGTCTATTTGCACAGAGGTGATTCTCCAGCATTTCTATTTTATTTTCTAGCAGTGAACTTCCCTTTATTAGAAAAGTATCAAACTTGGGTAAAGTATATATGCATCATCCCTTACTAACAATTCTTTACTCCCATCCACCCCTGGTACAATTATATCCAAAAGAACTTCCAAGGAAAAGACGTTCGTATCATCTATCCCTTTGGTTGTTACACATTCCACCAATGTCTGGATCCATCCCAAGCACTTGGGACTATGAACAGGTGAAAATCCAGTTAAACCCACAACTGACAGTGATTTTCCACTGTTGCGATGCTTTGGCACCCCCATTTGAAAATGTAATTGGTGTAGAGGTAGAGGGTATCACAAAAGAATCCATTGGACCTTGTATTATCCCAACTGAGATGTAATAATTTCTTTTAATTTACCTTTTCATTTACCTATATTAAAAAAAACAACCAGCAGTCACAGCGGAAAAAACAATATCACAGTACCTTCAAATGTGAAAATATCGGGAATAAGATGAACAGTCCTCTGACAACTTCCATTGAACTCTGAAGTTTCTAACCACTCCTCACTTGTCAGCCTCTTCATGCACATGCCCGTGGACCACAAACTATGGCAGATGCTGGAATTTAATAACATTGATGATGTCATCCCTTTTGACGTCATCCAAACACCCAAAGTCAGGGGTCAGCATTCTTCCATCTACACCAGTCACAGACTTCCTCCTATCTTGTGCTCTCCTTGCCTCTCCCTCCTCCTCTATACCTTGGTAGGTGCTGGAATTTAATAGCATTGAAGAGGTTGCCCCAGTGATATCCTCTAAGCATCTGGGGTCAGAGGTCATCATTCACCCATCTGCATCAGCACAGGCTTCCTCTTCACATACCTCTCTCACCAGCTGTCTCTCAGGATTTCCTTGCCTCTCCCTTCCCCCTTTCATGAGTATTCTTAAGTAGATAATTATATAAGCATTGCCATACTGGGACAGAACACAGATCCATTAAACCCAATATCCTGTTTTCAACAGTTCCCAAAAGACTAATAGATTTAATTTAGCTTATCCCAGCAATAAGCAGTGGTTTAAGGACTTTATTTTAGGAACTTGTCCAAACCATTTTTTAAAACCCTGCTACATAACTGCTTCTACCACATTTTCTGGCAATGAGTTCCAGAGTTTAATTACACATTGAGTGAAAAAAACATTTTCTATGATTTGTTCTAAATGTACTACTTGTTTACTTCATGGTGTGCCCCCTAGCCTTTGTAGTTTTGGAAAGCGTAAGCAAGCAATTCACATCTACCCATTCCACTCCACTCATGATTTTATAGATCAGATCTTTCCAAACTTTGGATTGGGACCCCAAATTGGATAACAAAACCACATTTGGGTTTTGACCTAGGTGGGATATGAATAGATGCCTTATTATTCTGTACCTCCGGGGGGAGGGGGTGTCATAGGGTTTATTTGGCTATGATCATAGGGTTATGGCCACAAAAAGATTGATCAGCTTGGAAAAGAGATAGAGATCAAAAACAGGGCTTAAGGACACTCCATCATTCCATCCCCTTTATCATTTTGATTGCCCTTCTCTGTACCTCTAATTCCACTTATGATGAGACCCTTTGGTCAATAGTGACCACTGCCACCAAAGGGATTTCAGACGTACTGATTTTGATAAAATGGGGGAATGCCTGAAGAAGGAGCTGTTGGCATGGGAAGGTGTAGGAGAAGTGGAAAAACAGTGGTCCAAGCTAAAGGCTGCTATAAATATGGCGACTGATCTTTTTGTGAGGAGAGTAAACAAAAACAAGAGAAGCAGGAAGCCTATATGGTTCTCCAAACAAGTAGCTGAAAAAATAAGAGCAAAAGAGGCTTTGTTCAAGAAATACAAAAGAACGCAACGAGAGGATCATGGAAAAGATTATCGGATTAAACTCAAAGAAGCGAAGAGGGAAATACGGCTAGCGAAAGCACGAGCGGAAGAAAAAATGGCTAAAGATTTAAAGAGAGGTGACAAGACCTTTTTCAGACATATTGGAGAAAGGAGAAGAGATAGGAATGGAATTGCGAGACTGAAAGATAATGAGAATGGCTATGTGGAGAGTGATGAAGATAAAGCGAACATGCTAAACAATTATTTCTCTTCGGTGTTCACGGAGGAAAATCCTAGAGAAGGACTGCGGTTGGCTGCCGAGGGAACATCTGGGAATGGAGTGGCTACTGCGCCGTTTATGGAAGAAAGAGTTTATAAACAGCTGGAGAATCTGAAGGTGGACAAAGCTGTGGGACCAGACGGGATACATCCCAGGATACTGAAGGAGCTCAGAGAGGTCCTGGCGGGACCTCTTAAAGATTTATTTAATAGCTCTTTAGAGACATGAGAGGTTCCACAAGATTGGAGATGAGCGGATGTGGTCCCTCTTCACAAAAGTGGAGACAAAGAAGAAGTGGGGAAGTACAGACCGGTAAGTCTAACGTCGGTGGTAGGAAAAATAATGGAGTCACTGCTGAAAGAAAGGGTAGTTAACTTTCTAGAAGCCGACAGGTTACAGGACTCAAGGCAACATGGTTTTACCAAAGGAAATTCCTGCCAAATGAATCTTACTGACTTTTTTGACTGGGTGACCAAAGAACTGGATGAGGGACATGCGCTAGATGTAATCTACTTGGACTTCAGCAAAGCCTTTGATTCGGTCTCCCACAGAAAACTCGTGAATAAGCTGAAAGGGTTGATCTTAGGACCAAAAGTGGTGAACTGGATAAGAAACTGGTTGACCAACAGGTGGCACAGGGTGGTGGTAAATGGAATCCGCTCAGAGGAAAGGAAGGTGAGCAGTGGAGTTCCTCAGGGGTCGGTGCTGGGGCCTATTCTGTTTAATATATTTGTGGGAGATATTGCTGAAAGGTTGGAAGGAAAGGTGTGCCTTTTTGCAGATGACACGAAAATAGCCAATAGAGTGGATACCCTGGAGGGAGTAGAAACGATGAGAAGGGATCTCCAAACATTAGAAGAATGGTCGAGGGTCTGGCAGTTAAAATTTAATCTACTACACCTGGGGAAA
This sequence comes from Microcaecilia unicolor, assembly GCF_901765095.1. Taxonomy (NCBI): domain Eukaryota; kingdom Metazoa; phylum Chordata; class Amphibia; order Gymnophiona; family Siphonopidae; genus Microcaecilia; species Microcaecilia unicolor. The sequence continues at coordinate 146,504,738 of NC_044040.1, forward strand.
ATTGTTTCAAATAGAGTACAAATCCTGCACATCAAAATACACAAATACTCATTTTAACTCTAACAAAAGATTTTTAAATATAGTGTACACATACTTTCATCATAAACAAATTTAATGTCTAAGGAACTCACTCATTCAAGCCGTTCACTTCCTCATACTACCCTTAGTCTCTATGAACACTGAACTATGAACACGAGTATTTGTGAAGTTAAAATTTAATGCCAAGAAGTGTAGAGTGATGCACTTGGGGTGCAGAAACCAAAAAGAGAGATAATGGATAGGAGAGGAGAGATTAGTAAGCTCGACTCAGGAGAAAGACCTTGGGGTGTTGGTGTTGGAGGATTTGAAGGTGAAAAAACAAGGCGACAGCCATGGCCAGAAGGATGCTAGGCTGCATAGAGAGGGGCATAACCAGCAGAAGAAAGGAGGAGTTGATGCCCCTCTACAAGTTGTTGGTGAGGCCCCACTTGGAGTATTATGTTCAGTTTTGGAGGCTGTATCTTGCTAAAGATATAAAAAGACTGGAAGCGGTGCAAAGAAAAGCTACAAAAATGGTATGGGATTTGCGTTGCAAACAGTACGAGGAGAGACTTGCTGACCTGAACATGTATACCTTGGAGGAAAGGAGAAACAGGGGTGACATGATACAGATGTTCAAATATTTGAAAGGTATTAATCCGGAAATGAACCTTTTCCGGAGATGGGAAGGCAGTAGAACTAGAGGACATGAATTGAGGTTGAAGGGGGGCAGACTCAGGACTAATATCAGGAAGTATTTTTTCACGGAGAGGGTGGTGGGTATGTGGAATGACCTCCTGTGGGAGGTGGTGGAGATGAAAACGATAATGGAATTCAAATGTGTAGGATAAACACAAAGGAATCCTGTTTAGAAGGAATGGTTCCATGGAATCTTAGTGGAGATTAGGTGGCGACGCTGGTAATTAGGAAACAAAATGGGAGCTGGGCAGACTTCTACGGTCTATGCCCTGATCACGACTGAATAGATAGGGATGGGCTGGAGTGTAAATGTTAAGGGGCTTCGACATTAGATTCAGAACTTAGTACAAGAACAGTACTGGGGAGACTTCTACGGTGTGTGCCCTGAGAAAGGCAAGGACAAATCAAACTCGGGTATACATATTGTGATAATCACAGTGCCTGCCCTTACATGAGGAGGCCGCCAGAGGGCGCTCTCCCATTGAAAACCTAAAATGTCCTGATCTGGCCCCTAGAGGGAGCCAAAGAGTATAGTCCATGGTAGTGACCAGAAGAAACAGCTAGGGGGTGCTCCTGGCATAGGACTTGTACTTCCCAGGGAGGCCACCAGGGGGACTCTCTGAGTGGAAGCTGGATAGGTGGAGAAAGTTCTGGGTGCGGACCTTTCTGGAAGCAGGGGGAGAGGCCTAAAGAAAGGTGGAGTGGATTATTGGGCACCCTATAAAAAGCATCCTCTAGCCAAGGGAGGAGAGAGAAGATGGGGGGGGGGGGGGAGACCTGCAACACCCAGAGCTGGAGAATTACAAGCCGGGAACCGAGGAAAGAGGCTTGCTGAAGTGGAGCTCAAGAGAGAGGTCAGGAGAAGGTTCCCTCCAAACCCAGAGAGGTACTTACCTGGTGGGGGCCAGGCACTGGGTGCTAGTATTATGAACAATTGCCACTGATATTGGAACTGTGAAATGTTTAAAAAGAACAAACAGCCGTGGGGTGGAGGATAGGACCGTAAGGTTAATGTGAATAAAAAAGGTCCTATCCAGGGGAGGAGGCTGTTATACCCTGAGACCCAGATGTCCCCAGTAAATGGTCTCAGGGGGTGAATCGCAGTAACAGATTAATAGTGGGCAAGCCAGGTTCCCACAAGACTGTAACCTAGCTAATAAACTGAATTTACATGCAACCAGCTAATTTGCATATTTTTGCAAGCAGAGGAAGCTGTGCTATCTTCCAGAGAAGGATGACCTGGGGGCCCCACCAGAAGAACTGGTAAGGAGGGTCGGTTACCAGGTGGTACAGAGGGGAGGCCGGGCCAGGACTGCAGGTTAAGGAAGAGGTCACCCTGAGGGAAAGGGGAGGACCAAACCTAGAGGCCTGAGTCAATGCAGTCACAGAGAAGTCTGGTTTCAAGGTGGTTCCCTGAGGCAAAAGGCTGGTGAGGCCGGGCAGGAGCCACTAGAGGGCCCCTGCACACCAGAGCACCCCTGTGGGAGTTACAAAGGGCACTATGCCAGATGGAACCTTGTTATTGAATAACCCCCTGACGACAAGGACATCAGAGAATCCCTGCTACCCTTGGCAGTTGAATAACAGTGTCTGGAAGTTGAAACCAAGGGAAGAGCAGAGGGTTAGTGGGACCCAGGCAATAATTTTATCCCCAGGGAAGTGTGCAGAAAGGCCTACTGACTACAGGCGGGTTCTGGGGGACTAGAGAACTCAAAGTGAAGCGGAGTGGGAAAGGCATCAGTCTCCAGAGGAGGTCTCTTGTGTGGGTGAAGACAGACAGCACGGAGAGGTGCAGGTCGGGAGCAGACAGCACGGGGAGGTGCAGGTCGAGAGGAGACAGCACGGAGAGGTGCAGCTCAGGAGCCGACAGCACGGAGAGGTGCTGGCTGGCAAGTCAGCAGAGTGCTACGAGGTCTCCTGTGTGTCCTTTTTACAATATAAAGTATCACATACCATGTAAAATGAGTTTATCTTGTTGGGCAGACTGGATGGACTGTACAGGTCTTTATCTGTCATCATTTACTATGTTACGTTACATGTGGGTGGAGCACCACTTTAGCAATAGCTCCTCATTCATGGAGCCCTGTGTATCCACATAGATCACACACTCCAAAACCTAGCCTTGAGCTAAGTCAGGAGTTGATCAGCACAGCAGTACTAGGAGCAAGAAAAGAAATCAGGGCTTAGTAGCTGAGCCAAGAGGGAAACTAAACCAAGAAACATATTTAGTTTGTAGGCAATGTACCCCTTGCCCCCTTCTAAACTCCATATATTTTGCCTGTCTCCACTTGTTGCATCCACACTATTTCTTTGGACCAATGCAGCACAATGAGCCCATTTGTTCCATCACCACCATCTCCCATGGGATATAAGAAGGGATGATTGTTTATTTTTATGAGAAAGGGTAATGACATTCCTCTCCATTCCTCTTTCAATTTGAAATTTGACTATAGGTCCTCTCCGTGACTGTGTTGCCAAAGAGGAGCAATTTTTTAAACAGATATTTGAGACCATATCACGTAAGCAATTCCCCCATGTCCGCCAGTAAAATAATTTATTTATCCTGGTGAACTTAAAACACAAGTTAGAAGGTTAGAACGTGCATGGAATAAAAAGAAAGACGACCCCACACTTAACACCTGGAAACAACTCCAAAGAAAATACAAATATACCATAAGACAAACTAAAAGATTATATTACAAAACTGAAATTGGACCAAACTACAAGGACACACATAAACTCTTCCAACTCGTGAATAAAGTACTAGATATTACACCAGTCACAACCAACAGCAAAGATGCACCAGGAGCAGACAATCTCGCGAGATACTTCAATGAGAAAATCGTACAATTGCGACTTAAGATACCTGTCAGTACCATCGACTATGCTGAATTCCTTGACTGTCTAGACCCAGACCCTGGTGTATACCCAGCAGACAGAACCTAGACCAACTTCGAGACATTATCTGAGGAAATCATCTCCCAAACACTCAAAAGATTTGCCAAATCTCATTGCAAACTAGACATATGTCCAAACAGTCAGGATTTCGGTCTAACCACAGTACTGAAACAGTACTAGTTACTCTCATGACTAAATTCAAACAAATGATTGCAACTGGAAAGAACATACTACTTCTACAATTTGACATGTCAAGCGCTTTCGACAAGGTTGATCATGGAATACTACTACATATCCTTGAGTACTTCGGAGTTGGAGGTAACATTCTCAATTGGTTCAAGGGATTCCTAACCACACGATGATACCAAGTAACATCTAACTCGACTACTTCAGCCACATGGATACCTGAATGCAGAGTCCCACAGGGATTCCCCCTCTCACCGACTCTATTCAACTTAATGATGATACCCTTGGCCAAACTATTATCAAACCAAAACCTCAACCCATACATATACGCAGACGACGTAATGATCTACATGACATCAACAAAAGTCTCCATATCATGCATTCATGGGCGGATGCATTTCGGCTGAAACTTAATGCAGAAAAAACCCAATGCCTAATACTCACCTCTCAACATAACATGAACAAATTCACCACCATTAACACACCAAATCTGTACCTTCCAATTTCAGACACCCTAAAAATTCTTGGAGTTACCATCGATCGACACCTGATACTTGAGAGCCACGTGAAAAACACAACCAAGAAGATGTTCCACTCACTGTGGAAATTAAAAAGAATAAGACCTTTCTTCCCAAGGACTGTTTTCCGTAACCTGGTACAATCAATGGTGCTCAGTCATCTAGACTACTGCAACGCACTCTACGCTGGCTGTAAAGAACAAATAATCAATAAACTTCAGACAGCCCAGAACACTGCAGCTAGACTCATATTCGGTAAAACAAAATATGAAAGTGCCAAACCCCTACGAGAAAAACTACACTGGCTCCCACTTAAAGAACGCATCACTTTCAAAATATGCTCCCTAGTTTACAAAATCATTCACGGAGATGCACCAGCCTACATGTCAGACCTGATAGACTTACCACCCAGGAATGCTAAAAGATCATCCTGCACATTTCTTAATCTGCACTTCCCCAACTGCAAAGGTCTAAAATACAAACTAATGCACGCGTCAAACTTTACCTACTTGAGCACACAATTATGGAACGCATTGCCGCGCAACTTAAAAACAATTTATGAACTAACTAACTTCCGCAAACTACTGAAGACCCATCTCTTTAAAAAGGCGTACCACAAAGATCAACAAATGTGAATATACACAACTCCTCCACATATATTCAGAACTGTCTTACAATATCTGCTTGTTTTGCTACTATCATGTTTTATCATTATCATGTTGAAGGGGGGCAGACTCAAGAAAAATGTCAGGAAGTATTTTTTCACGGAGAGAGTGGTGGATGCTTGGAATGCTCTCCCGCAGGAGGTGGTGGAGAGGAAAACGGTAACGGAATTCAAACATGCATGGGATAAACATAAAGGAATCCTGTTCCAAGGGATTGGATCCTCAGAAGCTTAGCTGAGATTAGGTGGCAGAGCCGGTGGTGGGAGGCAGGGCTGGTGGTTGGGAGGCGAGGATAGTGCTGGGTAGACTTATACAGTCTGTCCCAGAGCCGGTGGTTGGGAGGCACGGATAGTGCTGGGCAGACTTATACGGTCTGTGCCCTGAAAATGACAGATACAAATCAAGGTAAGGTATACATAAAAAGTAGCACATATGAGTTTATCTTGTTGGGCAGACTGGATGGACCATGTAGGTCTTTTTCTGCCATCATCTACTATGTTACTATGAGGGGCATAATCGAACTGCGCCGGCGAAATCGATCGCCGGCGATCTATTTTGGCGGTGCCACAACAGCTGGCCGGAACCGTATTATCGAAAAAGATGGCCGGCCAACTTTTGTTTCGATAATACGGTTGGGGCCGGCCAAATGCCATAGATCGCTGGGTTTGAGATGGCCTACTTTTCAGCAATAATGGAACCGTCCATCTCAAACCCGGCCAAATCCAAGGTATTTGGCTGTGGGAGGGGCCAGCATTCGTAGTGCATTGGTACTTCTGGATGTTTAGATCTTGCTGATCAGTTATGTTATGACTTACTTGTTCTGGAGTGCTGTATTTTGTGATACTGTTTTGAGAAATGTTCAAAAAAGACTTCATACAAATTAAAAAAGTCCCTGCTGTTCATTTTCCCTTGATGGCCGTCCCTGATGTGCACTTCCCTTAATGGCCATCTTTCCCTGAGGGGCACTTCCTTTAATAGCCATCTTTCCCTGAGGGGCACTTCCTTTAATAGCCGTCTTTCTCTCCGAAAGTGCACTTCTCTTAATGGCCGTCTTTCTCCCTGAATAGGGAAATCAAAACAGTTTTTGCACACTGCATTTTTTGTAGTAACAGTGGGATTTGAACCAGCCACCTCTGGATTGCAAGCCCAGTGATGTAACCACTTGGCCACAGCTCCACTTATTTAGGCACCCCTCCCTTTTAATTATACCCCTCAAGGTCTCTCTCAGCCATTCACAGACAGCTAAACGCACTGTGATTGGCTGAGAGAGACCTGAAGGGGTATAATCAAAAGGGAGGGCCAGCCAAGTAACTTGAGCTGTGGTCAAGTGGTTACATCATGGCTCTTGTAATGCAGAGGTGGCTGGTTCAAATCCCTTTGTTACTACTAAAAAAACTGTGAGCAAAAAAAGTTTTGATTTCCCTGTTTGGGGAGAAAGCTGGCCATTAAGAAAAGTGCACTTTTGGAGAGAAAGACAGCTATAAAGGTAAGTGCACGTCAGGGACGGCCATCAAGGGAAAATGAACGGCAGGGACTTTTTTAATTTGTATGAAGTCTTTCTTGAACATTTATCAAAACAGTTTCACAAAATACAGCACTCAAGAACAAGTAAGTCATAACATAACTGATCAGCAAGATCCTTTTTTTTTTTTTTTTTTTTTTACGAGCTGGCCGACTGGCTTCCCCTCCTAGGGAAGGAAATGTTTTAAAGTTTTTTTTTTTTTTTGGTGGGAGGGGGTTGGTGACCACTGGAGGAGTATGGGGAGGTCATCCCCGATTCCTTCCGGTGGTCATCTGGTCAGTTTGGGCATCTTTTTGAGACTTGGTCGTGAAAATAAATAGACCAAGTAAAACCGGCCAAATGCTCGTCATCGCCGGTTTTCATTTTTCCATTATCAGCTGAAGCCGGCCATCTCGTAAGCACGCCCACGTCCCGCCTTCATTACCCTGCCGACACGCCCCTTGAAGTTTAGCCACCTCCGCGACCAAATGCCGGCGAGTGTGTCCAAAAATCGGCTTTCGATTATACCAATTTGGCCGGTTTTAGGAGATGACCGTCCATCTCCCGATTTGTGTCGGAAGATCGCCGGCGATCTCTTTTGAAAATAACCAGGTATGTTACCCAAGATCCTTCTGTAACACAAAATGTCTATTTTCTAATATATTTCCACCATTCATGATGTATTGTAAGCCACATTGAGCCTGCAAAGAGGTGGGAAAATGTGGGATAGAAATGCAATAAATAAATAAATAGGCCTAGAGAAGAGCAAAATGCCACCTACTCCCTACCCTTGACCCAGCTCAGCTAGTACAGAATCTTTACTAAACTTAAACAATTTTCCAACCATTCTGTCTATAGTTTTCTATTCTCTATCTCTGCTTATTCTTGGCCTTCTCTTATGTTTCCTCTCAGCCATTAAGGGCTTCTCTGCTATGAATTCTTTTCCAGCCTTCCTCTCAATTCTTTCATTTCTCTTTCCTCCATATGTTTGTCTGTCCACAGTCTGTCTCTCTATCTTCTCTCATCTCGCTTTCTTTATCTCACTCTTTCATGCCATTTATGTTTTTTCACCTTCATGACTCTCCATCATGACCTCTCCTCTCACCTTTCTCTCAGCCAGTCTTTTCCCGATTCCACATAGCTACTCTCCAGCTCTTCTATGGAGGAGAGTAGCCTAGTGGTTAGTGCAGAGGACTTTGATCCTGGGGAACTGGGTTCAATTCCCACTGTAGCTCCTTGTTACTGTGGGCAAGTCACTTAACCCTCAATTGCTCCAGGTATAAAATAAGTACCTGTATATATGTAAACTGCTTTGAATGTTGTTGCGAAATACCACAGAAAGGCAGTATATCAAGTCCCCTTTCCCTTTCTAGTTCCTCTTCCCTCTGCCTGTTCTTGTTCCTTTCTCCTAGGATCATGTCTCCTTCTCTCAGCTCCCTTCCCTCATCACAGTCTTTGCTCACTCCTTGAGTTCCTTTCACTGTCACAGCCTGTTTCTACTTGTTTCACACAGCTCCACTCCCAGTCACCTATAATCCAGCTTCTCTTCCCATTAGAGCTGCTTTCTGCCACTTTCAGCTCTTTACAGCAGCATTCTCTCTCCCAGCCAGTAACCTCATTCAATCCCCTTCACCCCTTCTTGACCCCTCTATTTCTTTCCCCACAGCCTGTTCCTATCATCCAGTCTCTCTTCCTCTTATAGATCCTTTCTGCCTCTTCAGCCTTTCAGAGAATTCTCACCCCTCACCCCTGCTAGTAACCCGTTTCAGTTCTCTTACTCCTTCCTAGTCCTCTCTATTCTTCTCTCCACAACTCCACTTTATTTATTTATTAAAAAATTGTTATTACTAACTATCCATTATTCTAGGCGGATTACAAGTTTACATTCATAAAAATCATATTACAAATTGTTCAGTACACATAAATTATAAACAAACACAATCCACTATGTAATATGTCTTTCACCTTCTGTTCAGACATCACTACAGATATTACTTTCTCATATGAACAAGCTGAAATCACCTATATGCTTCAACAAATAGCAAAGTCTTAAGTTTGAGCTTTGTGCTTCTGTGCTCATCACCCAGCCTCTTTTCCCCTTACAACTGCTTTCTGCAATAGCCACATTCTCTCTCCCAGCCAATAACATATTTCAATCCCTTTCACCCCTTCCTAGCCCCTCTATTCATCTCCCAGTTCTTCTCTTCTTAACTGCTAAATGTATCTCTTTGGCAACACATGCCAATAAAGTTATATGACTCAATTTTCTTTCCTTTTTTCATTGTCTATCTGCTGCTCTTCCCTTCCCCATTGGCAGATGCAGACAGGAAGTGCCTTATTCCTAGGCTACAATAGAAATCAAACAAAATAAAACTTGGAAAAGAAAATAAGATGATACCTTTTTCATTGGACATAACTTAATACATTTCTTGATTAGCTTTCGAAGGTTGCCCTTCTTCGTCAGATCGGAAATAAGCAAATGTGCTAGCTGACAGTGTATATGAGTGAAAACATTCAAGCATTACTATGACAGTCTGATAGGGTGGGAGGATGGGGGTGGGTCGGAGGTATGCATGGGGACATCAAAGCATATCATTGATACTCCTAGGCTACAGAATCTCCCTGTTACTCCTGCCCATTCCGCTCTTCTCTCAAAATGGCAGCTGCAACTGAGGCATAACTCCTATCCTGACTACTCCTCTATACCACCAGAGATTGTAAAGTAGTTTGAGGGGGGGGAGGGGAGATGCTCTTTGTTTTGTTTTTCTTTGTACTGCGACTGCAAAGTAATGCAATTATGATTTTGCACAACAGTTTTTATGGTACCTGTATGTAATATGTAAACTGCTTTGGTTGTACCACAGAAAGGCAGTATATCAAGAATCTAATAAACAAACAAAATGCTTTTGATACAAGATTTAAACAGGAACTTAAGTCTGTAAATTTAGGAAGATAAGCCCCTTAGGAATTAGCCTTTCTGTGAAGTTATGGTGTCAGTTGTCACTCCAAGTGTGGTGCAAAGTCAGCCACTGTAAAAGCCCCGTGGCTTTTAGTTTCAGTTTTCATTAGTTGCAGACCATGTGTGATGGCTATTTTGCTTGGAGGTAAAATATGGTCTTTCATTATTTAAATTATTATATTCTGGCTTGATTACCATGTTTCTAGCAGAGGGATGCAGACTGCAAGTTCTAACAAACCCCAGTGGCCCTAACTGGTTCACATTCATAATAGCCAACTTTTCAAAATTATTGGAGGTGCTAAACCAATTGGAAAATACTTCTCCCTGGACACAGTCAATGCATTTGTTCAGTACTCGGGGTGCTCAAGCACCCACAGAGCTGGCTCCTATACAACCAAACTTGAGTTTTTGGATTTGGTTTCAGCTTTCAGTTGCAGTTTCGGTTTTGGCTGAAAGTTTTCAGACAATTTCTGTGGCATTTTCAGTTGTGGTTGAAACTGAAAAAACTATTTTGGTCAGCCTCTACTTAGAAGTGTTTCCATTAATTTACTCACCACAGAGGTCAGACTAACCAACCTGTAGTTCCCAACCTCCTCCTTACTTCAGCTTTTGTGGAGAGGGACCGTATTCACCCTTCCCCAGTCCTCTGGGACCACCACTGACTCTAAAGAAGTATCTGGCCCCCACATGCTATGGGAATGCCCAGTAATTAGGCAGTTTTGGGGTAAAATCATGGAATATTGTGAAATATTGCTAAAGAAGAAGATACGTCTGCCACCCAAGAATATGGTGCTGGGACTGGATGGGAGTGGGCTAGTTATTCGACAAGGGGAGCGACTATTAATATATAAGGCTTTAATTATTGGGAAACAATGTATATTGCAATTTTGGACTCAGGAAACAGGGCCATCCTACTGGCTGTGGAGGAATATGCTTCACTCACTGGTGATGATGGAGGCATATAGAGCGAGCCGTGGCCCTAGAAGTAAACAACGATTCTGGGAGGTCTGGGAGCCATATGTACAGGCCCTGTCTAGCAGAGCTCGTAGTTTACTGATAAATACTCTCACGTTGTAGTCTGGGGATTTGGGAAGGGGGGGAAGGGGTATAAGATCTTTCTGTGGGGGAGGATTTATGGAATGGGAAGGGGGGGGAAGAGTGCTCCAAGTTGGAACGTTTGTGTAAGGTTGCTAAATTTGTATGGGTGAGGCTAACCTCATATTGAAGTGCTGATGTATACGTGCTAACTATACATGAGTGTCATTTTCAGTGGACAAAGAGGAAGGGAATTGTTAATACTTGGATGGGGGGGGGAGGAAATTAAAAGGTATTGACATTATGGAACTAGTAAAAGATTGTTATGGTTTTATGATGACAATGTATATGTGCCTTCGTATTGGTTGTATTATTATTATCGTCAATAAAATAGATTTAAATAAGAAGTATCTGGCCCCATCACTTTGTCTACCTTTAGTAGCTCCTCACAAACACGGGGTCTTTTACTAAAGCTTAGCTCGAGTTATCTGCAGCAAAGCCCATTTTATTCCTATGGGCTGTGCTGCAGATAACGCAAACTAAGCTTTAGTAAAAGACCCCCACAGTCTTCTGAAAATTAATCAAGGTTTTCCACACTTTCATTCCTATTTGTGCTTGTCTTCCATGGTCCTATTTCTGGCCCTTCAGTTTTGAATAACAAACAGAAACAATTGTTAAGCAATTCCATTTTATCCTTATCTGCCTTCACCCTTAACCTTGCAATGCCACTTCTGTACTTCCACCTATCACCGACATATCTATAAAATAGGGCGGACTCACCATAAGGGCATCTGGGCAGTGCCTGAAGGCCCAGAGGTTCTGGGGTGCTCAGGGTTTCTCTCTACCCCTTCCCCTGCAAATTACAACCCCTACCAGTCCCACCTTAAAGGGCCCTAGTGGTCTAGTGGCATCTTTGGGGACAAGAATTATCCCTACTCTGCCCTGCCCCCTGCTGCTACTCTTCCAGGCGCTGCTACATTTTCAAAATGGCAGCTGAGACTTCCCTGTGGCAGCCTCACAAGACTTCCAAGGCCCGTGAGGCTACTACAGGAAGTCCCGGCAGCCATTTTGAAAACTCATCTGTGTCAGGCAGAGCAGCGACAGTGGTCAGAAAAGAGTGGGGATCTTTCCTGCCCCTGGGGAGTCCGCTAGACCACCAGGGTCCTTCAAGGTAGGACTGTGGATGGCAGGGTGCAGTTGGTGGCAGTGTGTGGATGGGGGCACAGGTAGTGCCTGGGGGGGAGAGCCCCAATGATCCTTATTGCCCTGGAGCCCAGAGCACTGTCAGTCCGCCCCTGCTATAAAATGTCTTGTTCCCTCATTTTACCATATTGACTATTTTTTCTTCTGTTTGTATCTTTGCTTTTCTGGCTACTTTACCAGCTTCTCTTAGCTTTACCCATATTTTCTCTTTCTGCGATTGCATGTAGTTTATGAAAGCTAATCTCTTTTTCCTTACCTTTTCAGATGCCATTTTTGAGAACCAAAGTGGCTTTCTTTTCCTCTTACTTTTATTTACTTTCCTAAAAAAAACAAAACTTGTTACCCTTAAAATAACTCCATTCAGTTTCGTCCACAGCCCTGCCCTTCTACTTCCCCCAGCCGTTTCCATCCAACTAACAACTCCTTGAGGTATTCCCCCATCTTGAATAAACCTTCTCCACTTTTGTCTCAATATTGAACCACATCATCCAGTAATCACTGAATGCCAGATGATCACCATATAACATCAGAAACTCTTTCCCCATTCATAAGCATTAGGTCTGGCTTGGCACCAGACCACATGGGCTCCATTATTAAATGCTGGAACAGTTTTCCCTGAAGAGAATCCAGGATCTCACTACTTCTAGACAGCCCTGCAAAAGGAATGCCCCAATCAACATCCTGCATATTGAAATCACCTACTTTCCTTCTCATAATAACTATATAGTAAGTGCATTCATTTATATCTCTCCACTTCTGCTTGTGAGGGAGGTCTGTATTCCACAACCAATAACCCACAGTGCCTTTTCCTTACCCCATAAATCTTGCAGTGCTGCTGCTTTAATATTATCATTGATATATAGCATTACTCCTCCTCCCTTTCTTCCCAGTTCCCACCCTGTCCTTCCTGAAAAGATTATAACTCAGTCCAAATATATCTCAGTCATGGTTGTCTGTGAACCATGTCTTCATGACCACCAATAAATCCAAATAATCCTCTTCCATTAAAGCCTCTAGATCCAGAACCTTATTTCCCATACTATGGGCATTAGTATACACAACTTTCCAGATATTTCCCTTTTCCCCCATTTTAGTAGAGGTACCATATATACTGGAATACAAACTGAGATTTTTTGGCCAAAAAAGGCATCAAAAATTGAATCTCAGTTTATATTTGAGAACTATCTCCTGCTTGCCCCTGTGGTGTCTGGAATTCCTCCCATTCCTTCTCTCCCAAGTTTCCAAGTTTATTAAAGGTATATATCCCGCTCATAAAAGTAATTTCTAGGTGGCTTACAGTTTAGGGGTAATCAGGAAAGGATTCAGAGAACAGAGTGATAGACTGTGAGGGAAGGAGGAGGATGAAATACAATGTTTGATAGGAAAGCTAGGTGGAAAGCCACTGTGGTTGCCTGCCCTGCCCCCAAACCAGAAAAGCTCCTACTTACTTCCTCCCCCCTCTCGGTCTTACTGTATCACCCTGGTGGTCTGATGGTGTGTTGGGGCAGGAGCAAACCCTACTCACTTCTACACATGGCCTCTCCATTGCCACAACTTCCAGTGGCAGTCTCACAAGATTGCCACTGGACCTTATGGCAGCCATTTGGGGACTGGAGCCAAATAAACCCCCCCAAAAGAGTAGGCGTTCAGAAGAAGGACTTGACTTGGTGCTGTGTTTCAATGCAACCATCTGCATCAGGAGTGTCAACAATCTGAATGTATACACTAAAGTTCAAAGCATTTAGCAGGGAAAGCACTTATTCCGATAATTTCCTTTTGAGAATTATCTAACCTCCAACAAACACTCATGTTTAGAACCATTCAGATTGTTGTGACTCCTGATGCAGGTGGTCGCATCGAAACACACCACCACGTCAAGCCCTTCTTCTGAACTCCTACTGTTTTGAGGGATTTGTTTTACCTAGACCTGGTGACTTTTTTTTATTATTATTATAATAATAAACTTTGATTCCAAGGCTTCTTTTTTCTACTTTTTGTTGGTCCTTCCCTACTTCATTTTCTTCTGTCATTTGCAAAGATATGGGAAATGCCCAACAACATATCCTATGTCATTGCATGTTGTTAGCAAATGAAAGCAAGCAGAAAAAAAACCCCACATTTTGTGGGTTTTTTTTCATTCACCAACACTATTGCACACTCATTGGACACTATGGGGTACTTTAGATAACGATTGTGCATTCTTTTCTGGTAGTGCACACGTGTCTGCTGGTTCATGCAGACACAACACAGTGGAGGCGACAAATAGTGTGCTACAGTTCTTTAATTATGGGGCAAACACTGTTTTTTTTTTAAATTACATTTGTACCCTGCGCTTTCCCACTCATGGCAGGCTCTATGCGGCAGGCAATAGAGGGTTAAGTGACTTGCCCAGAGTCACAAGGAGCTGCCTGTGCCGGGAATTGAACTCAGTTCCTCAGGACCAAAGTCCACCACCCTAACCACTAGGCCACTCCTCCACATAAAGCAGAATTTTGTATCATTCATATTCAAAAAGTATCCTCGTCCTCCTCTTTTTACTCTGTGGTTTCGAAGACATTATATAATTGATTTTTATTTATATTAATATCATTATTTTAACTATATTTCAATTTTAATATGTATTTACATTTATATAATCTTTGTGTTTTCGTATGTATCATTATAATTTGTTATTGATGTTCTCATTTTGATAAGCTTCCTAGTCAAGCTTTTATTTTATAAAAACATTCATTTAAAAAAACTCTTGTACTTTATAAACATTTTGTACTTTTTAGTTATTTATTTGTACATACATAATCTTTATTTCTACATAGACTCCAGCGGAAGGCCTATTGAGCCAAAACATGACCCATATTGAGTCGATGTGTTTCCTTAAAGATATTGTTTTAAAGAATTGTAGTACACCATAGACTGTTGCCTCCACTGTGTTGTGTCTGCATGGCAAAGTATGGAGTTTGTTCTTCTGTTTCTTTTGCTGGTTCATGCTCGCATACACTATTGGGAAAAGAGTGCGCACTCTTTAGTAAAAGTGCTCCTTCTTTACAAAATAGTGCACACTCTTCATAATATTCATCCGGGAATAAGAAAAACAGAACAAAACGAACATTCCTGTAAATGACATGACACAAATATTTTCTGGCTGCCCACCCCTAGTTAGTTTTGGGTCAGATAGTGATATTTTGAAAAACATCACTAGAAGTCAAATGCTAATGGAGGGAGATAGCACATTTCATCACGATTCCCTTGTTACATTTTAGAAAGCCCCTCCTAAGATTGATAGTGATGGCTATGTCAAAAGTGTTACTGTGCTGCTCTTTATCAGAACTCCTTATAAAGGTTTCTGTCAATGTATAAACAGTATGCATACAACATGATCAGCTGAAAAATGGACTCAAAGAAGTAGACATCTGAAACCATGAAATATAATCACAAAAATAGTAAAAAGCAAAGGAAATAATAAATTAGATCATCATTAACCAGCAAAGTCTTAGGATGCACACCCTAAGAGGAAGCAACGAAGTCAAGAAATATCTTGAATATTTTGAATCCATAGATAGAATTGCTACTTGAACCTCCAGGAGCTATGTATGACATTAGCCTGCCTGATTTTATTCTAGGTTTTGATCCATAATCGCAGGGGCCAGAACTTCTGTGGGGGGAGCTTGATTAGCAGTCGCTGGGTGCTCTCTGCCTCTCATTGCTTCGAAAGTGAAAAGCCAAATTATGTTACAATTGGTGAGTAAACGCTTGCAATACCATCTGTCTTTTTGCACACTGCTCAGTCTATTCTGCCTTTAAAGTAGAATTTATACAACTAAAGTAGAACAGTCATTCTGCACAATCCAGTGGATTTATCCAGGTTATTACTATTATGGTGCCAGATCCATGACTGTACTAGGAGTATCGATTTTGTACACAGCAATAGTGACAGACTCTGCCTCTCAAGACATAAAGGCAATAAGTCAAAGTTTACTATATTCTATAGCTTCAATGTATGCATTTTTTCTGATTACTAACTAATGTAGGAGTTTATATATTTATCTATCACTAGTAAATAAAAAAAGGCCTGTTTCTGTCAGAAATGAAACGGGTGCTAGCAAGGTTTTCCTCAGAATGTATGTTTGAGAAAGAGTGTGTGTGAGAGATGGGATGTGTGTGTCAGAGAGAGAATGAGAGAGAGAGAGTGACAGTGTGTGTGTGTGTTTGTGTGAGAGACAGAGTGTGTGTGTGTGTGAGACTGTGGGTGAGCGAGACAGAGAGATAGAGACTGTGTGTATGTGATAGAGAGATAGAGTGTGATAGACAGAGTGTGTGTCAGAGAGAGAGAGTGTATGTGAGAGACAGAGAGTGAGTGATTGGTCTCAGGACCCCCCTCTCCCCCTCCATTTCCCCTGCCCCCCTGCAGCCACCCATGTGCAGCGACCCTCCTCTCCCCCTGCCCACCCTACAGCCACCCATGTGCAGCGACCCTCCTCTCCCCCTGCAGCCACGCATGTGCAGCGTCACTCCTCTCTCCCCTTCCCCCCTCCAGCCACCCATGTCCAGCGACCCTCTCCTCCCCTCTGCCCCCCCTTGGAGCATCACCCAAGCCCTCCCCCCCCTCGAAGCACATCAACCCCCTCGCCACCCGCAGCTGCCAATGGTAATGCTGACCGGCCGCTGCTGCTGCTTCTCCTGTTCAGCAGCAGCAGCTGCTACAAAAAAGAAAAAACCCCAAAAATGTTTTTACACCTGAAACGCGGCACCGTAGACAGCCATCCGGCATTGGCTGTCGTCTCTGCAGCCGCTCTTCCTCTCCCCTCTCACATTACTGCGCTCCTCTGGGGTCTTACTCCAGGGGCAGTGACGTGGAGGCGAGAGGAGGAGCGGCTGCAGAGACGACAGCCAATGCCAGATGGCTGTCTACGGTGCCGCGTTTCAGGTTTCAAAACATTTTGTTTTTTTTTCTTTTTTGTATTGGCCGCTGCTGCTCAACAGGAGAAGCAGCAGCGGCCGGACAGCGTTACCATTGGCAGCTGTGGGTGGCGAGGGGGTTGATGTTGGCGGGGGGGGGATGTTGATGTGCTTGGGGGGAAGGGCTTGGGTGATGCACCGGGGGGGAGGGGCTTGGTTGATGCGCTGAGGGGGGGCACTGACAGCTGATTCCTAGGCAAGGGGAGGAGTAGGAATGGGAATCAGCTGTGAGTGATGTCAGCCTGGCTACGGAGCCTAGCTCAGCAACTGCAGGAGCCATGGACACAGGCAGCTACTTTAGAACGTTGGTGGTGAGAATTATTACATAGGATTTATCCATTTGGGATGTGCAATCATTTGAAATGATATAGGAAACGTCAATGACATATTGTATATCATTTTCTGTAATGCTTGCAATGAATTAGGCTTGTATCATAGCTAAGGGCTGTAAAATCTGTTCCTTGTGGCATGAATTCCCAGTCTTCATTTTATTGTAGGAGATCAACAAACCCAGGTAGCTGATACAAGGATGCATGTTGCACTTCATGCTGCATCTGTTATCTTCTCCTGCTGCCCAGGGACATACTGTTGGTTTGAACTGCATGGAATACTGTTACATGAGTTTGGTCTGAAGTGAAAGACATGGCATAAAGTGTCTTTCTTCTCTACTTTTCAATGGATGGAAGGACTAGGTATCAGAATTTTTTGGAGGGAAGGGAAAGACAATCAAGAGGGTATAGTGGAATAGGGAATGGGGGAATGGAGAACAAGAAGAGAGAGAAGGAGAAGAGAAAGAACAAAAGAAGAAGTACGGGGGGGGGGGGGTTGAAAAGGAGGCAGTGAGGGAGAGGATAGGTGAGGGAAGGGAGCGACGGCAGTTGACATGGTGAATAGTGGGAAAGATAAGAAGTCGTTGTGGGGGGGGGGGGGGAGAGAAGAGGATGCATGAGAGCTTGAATGGTAAGGCGGCCTAAGAAGAAAGACAAGGGCAGTTGAACTGGGACAAAAAGAAATGAAAGATGAAGGAAAAAAATTTTAGAAAGGATCAAACAAGACAGAGAAAAGAAAGCATAAAAACAGAGAAAAGAATAGGAGGCAAGTGAAGGCAAGTAAAAGAAAAGGCCTTGGCCCAGCAGAGTGAAAGACCTCAGGGATCCCAGTGGTGTGCGGGAGAGAACATAAGAATAGCCATACTGGGTCAGACAAATGGTCCATCTAGTCCAGTATCCTGTTTCCAACAGTGGCCAATCCAGGTCACAAATATCTGGTAGAAACCCAATTAGTAGCAACATTCCATGCTACCAATCCCGGAGTAAGTAGTGGCTTCCCCATGTCCATCTCAATAATAGATTATGGACTTTTCCTCCAGGAAGTTGTCCAAACCTTTTTAAACCAAAATACACTAACCGCTGTTACCACATCCTCTGGCCATGAGTTCCAGAGCTCAACTATTCTTTGAGTGAAAAAAAAATTTCCTCCTGTTTGTTTTAAAAGTATTTTCATGCAGACGGCTGGATTCCAAGATGGCTGCACGCTAACGCGACTTGCTGCTGCATTACCGTACCTATGCCTAAGCGACGAGGAAGGGCAGCTACCCGAGTTCCCCAGACCCCTTCCCAGATACCTGGACCGATGCAACAGAGGACTGGTGAAGATTCCAGGACCATTTCGAGGCAGGGTGCTGGCGTTGTTGAGGAGCTTTCGGCGTCCCTAGAATTGGAAACAACATTGAGTCCCGAGGAGAGAGCTCCACCCCTGCAACCAATGGTGGCAAGTTCCCCGCTTCCTAGAGCGTCGGCGTCTGCCTGAAGTGGTGATTTAGCGTCGGCGCTGGGGACTCAGATTCAGCTTATTGCAGCGGGAGAAAGGAGGTTATTACCTCCAGGTGAACCTCGCCAGCCTACAGAATTTGCGGGAGAACTACAAGCGATTGGTGAGAAGAAGACTAAGCAAGAATCTATATTTCCTTCTGAATTCATTATCAAGCCTAAGGAGGTAACATTAGATTCATTGTGGGATCTTATGTCCCGATTGGGACAAATGTTTCTTGCCTCTACAACTAAACATACTTTGTTAATAAATGAGATGGAGCAAAAGATCGAAAAGCAAAAAATTGAGGTTGAAAAAATGACTCCTAGATTGGATACAATTGAACAAACCGTAAAGAAATTAGAAAATACACCAATTTTCACTTTTGAAAGATGTTTCCAGCTTAAGAATTAAGTTTGAGAATTTAGAAAATTATACTAGGAATCAAACTTTGCATTTCATTAACTTTTCTTATATTCCAATGATAAAACCTGGGGACATGTTAAAGAGATAGCTACTGGAGAACTTATGTGTACCAGAAGCTAATTTACCACCTTTTTCAAAGATCTTTTACCTTCCTCAAAAATCGGTAGAACAAAATGTACAACAGAGTTTGGACATTTCAGCCTTTCTTGAGACATCGGACACACAACAGGCCACACCAGTGACTTTGGTTGCGACTGCGGCCCTAATTCCTGATAAATAATGGCTCTTCCAGAAGTTTTTTAAACACAGGGAGAAGCCATTCCTTGGTTTGTGAATTTCCTTGTTTCCAGATTTCTCAAGAGAGACACAAAAGAAAAGGAAACAATTTCTCATAATGAAATCAGCTGTAATTCAAGCAGGAGGTACTTTTTTTTTTAGGTACCCCTGCAAGTGTATTATCAGATTTGCTAATGTTAAGTATACCTTTACTGATCCATCTCAGCTCTCCAAACTAATCGCTTCTAAGACAACAACTGGATCAACATAATCCTTCGCGAATAGCTATTTTCCTTTTTTTTTCTTTTATTATCTATTTAGACTCCTCTATTTTTGATCTTGGAATCCTAACTGAGGACTTGAGTGAATTCTGTAATATCTGATGATATAACTTATGATTTTGTGAAATTATAGTATTTGATCACTTTCTTTCACAATTTTATACTTGAAAAAAATTGTAAACTATAAAAATAAAAAAAAGAAAAATAAAGTATTTTCATGCAAATTCATTGTGTCCCCTGGTCTTTGTACTTTTTGAAAGAGTGAAAAATCAATTCACTTTTACCCATTCTACACCACTCAGGATTAGACCTCAGTCATATCCCTCTCTGCCATCTCTTTTCCAAGCTGAAGAACTCTAACTTCTTTAGCCTTTCCTTATATGGGAGGAGTTCCAGACCCTTTATCATTTTGGTTGCTCTTCTTTGAGCCATTTCTAATTCCGCTATATCTTTTTTGAGATATGGTGACCAGAATTGAAAGCAATACTCAAGATGAGGTCACACCATGGAGCGGTACAGAGGCATTATAATATTCTTAGTCTTATTTTTCATCCTTTCCTAATAATTCTTAGCATCCATTTTTACTTTTTTTGGCTACCACCACTCACTAGGCAGAACATTGACACCTAGATCTTTTTCTTGAGTGCTGACTCCTAGGGTGGACCCTAGCCTCAGGTAAATATGATTCGGATTATTCCCAATGCATATCACTTTGCATTTGCCCACATTAAGTTTCATCTGCCATTTGGATGCCCAGCCTTCTAGTTTCCTAAGGTATTCGTGCAATTTTTCACAATTCGCATGTGTTTTGACAACTTTGAATAGTTTTGTGTCATCTGCAAATTTAATCACCTCACTCGTTGTTCCGATTTCCAGATCATTTATAAATATGTTAAATAGCACTGGTCCTAGTATAGATCCCTGCGGCACTCCACTATTCACCCTCCTCCATTGAGAAAAATGGCCATTTAACCCTACCCTCTGTTTTCTGTCCAATAACCAATTCCTAATCCACAGAAGGACATTGCCTCCTATCCCATGGCTTTTTAATTTTCTCAGGAGGAACTTTGTCAAAAGCTTTCTGAAAATCTAGATACACTACATCAATTGGATCACCTTTATCCACATGTTTATTCACGCATTCAAAAAAAATGAAGCAAATTGGTGAGGCAAGCCTTTTATTGGCTGAACCCACACTGATTCTGTCCTATTAAACCATGTTTGCCTATGTGTTCCATAATTTTATTCTTTATAATAGTTTCCACTATTTTGCCTGGCACTGAAGTCAGGCTTACCGGTCAGTAATTTCCTGGATCATCTGTTGATCCCTTTTTAAAAATCGGCGTCACATTGGCCACCCTCCCATCTTCATGTACTATAAAAAATGTTAATGACAAGTTACAGATCACTAACAGCAGATCAGTAATTTCATGTTTGAGTTCTTTCAGTACCCTGAGGTGTATACCATCTGGTCTAGGTGATTTATCACTCTTTAACATGTTGATTTGGCTCAGTACGTCTTCCAGATTTCTTTCAGGTCCTCCACATCATCCCCCTTGAAAACCACTTCCTGTGCAAGCTGCTTCCATAAAGACCGAAACAATTAATTCCTTAAATCTCTCAACTATGGCCTTATCCTCCCTGACTGCTCCTTCATGATCTAATGGTCCCACGGATTCCCTCACAGGCGTTTCTGCTTCTGATGTACCTGAAAAAGTGTTACTATAAGTTTTTGTCTCCACAGCAAGTTTTTCTTCATATTCTCTTTTAGCTTTCTTTATCAATTCTTTGCATGTAGCTTGATTGTGCTTACGTTGCTTATTATTTTCTTCACTTGGATCCGTTTTCCATTCTTTGAAGAATATTATTTTCACTCTAATAGCCTCTTTCTCTTCACTTTTTAACCATGCTGGCTGTCTTTTGCTCTTCTTTCCACCTTTTTTAATAAGAAGAATACATGTCGTCTGGGCTTCCACAGTGGGTATTTTTAAACAACGTCCACTCCTAATTTAAAGTCCTAACCTTTGCGGACAATCCTATTAGCTTTTTTTTTTAAACCATTTTCCTCATTTTGTCATAGTCGCCCTTTTGAAAATTAAATGCTGCTACAGTAGATTTCTTTAGTGACTTCACTCCAGATATCAGCTCAAAGTTGATCATGTTATGTTCACTGTTTCTCAGTGGATCCAACAACGTTACCTCTCGTACCATGCCCTGCATTCCACTAAGGACTAGATCTAAAATAACTCATTTTGTTGGTTCTTGGGCCAGTTTCTCCAAGAAGCAGTCGTTTATTACATGTAACATCTGTCCAGTCAATATTGAGATAATTAAAATCACCCATTATTATAATGTTGCCCAATTAGTCAGCTTTCCTAATTTATGTAAACATTTCTTCATCTGTGTGTTCATTCTGTTCTGGCAGATGGCAGTACAGCCCTCCCAATATACTCCTTCCCTTCAGTCATGGAATTTCTATCCACAAGGATTCTACGTTGTAACTGTTTCATGTAGAATATTTATTTTGTTTGACTCAATTATTTTTTTTGTTTGACTCCCTGAGCCTATACGCCAGGCCCCCTCCCTGCCCATCTTCAAATCTTTACTCAAAGCCCACCTCTTCAATGTCACCTTCGGCACCTAACCACCATACTTCTATTCAGGAAATCTAGACTGCTCCAACTTGACATTTCGCCCATTAGATTGTAAGCTCTTTTGAGCAGGGACTGTCCTTTTTTGTTAAACTGTACAGCACTGCGTAACCCTAGTAGTGCTCTAGAAATGTTAAGTAGTAGTAGTAGTCAATTACCTCTTTAACATATAGAACAACTCCCCCTCATTGATCCACTCTATCATTGTGATGTAATTTGTACACTGATAACACAGTGTCCCATTGATTGTCCTCCTTCTACCAGGTCTCTGAAATGTCTATTATATCTACCTCTTCATTTAGTGCTATATACTCCCCCATCTTATTTTTTAGGCTTCTAGCATTTGTATACAGACACTTCAAATTGTGTTTTTTCCTTGCATTTATAAGCTACTTTGAAGATGACAGGGATAATTTGCATCTTTTCCTCTGCTCTCCCATTAAACATTCCTAGCTTTCTTTCACCAATATTGAAACATCTTTATTGGGATTCCCTAAAGATCCTGTTTCAATAGGATCCTGAACCATCCACTCCTGGTCAACTGTTGACTCCCCCCACCCACATTTTAGTTTAAAAGCTGCTCCAGCTCCTTTTTAACTGTTAGCGCCAGCAGCCTGGTTCCAGCCAGGATAAGGTGGAGTCCATCTGTTTGGAACAGCCCCCCCCCTTTCCAGGAATGTTCTCCAGTTCCTGGGTCCTGCATGTGGAACAGGGAGCATTTCTGAAAATGCTACCCTGGAGGATCTGGATTTAGCTTCCTAAATATGAGCCTAAATTTAGCTTCCAGAACCTCTCTCCAATATTTTTTTGGTACCCACATATACCAAGACAGCCAGCTCCTCCCCAGCACTATCTAAAGTCCTGTCTTGGTGATCCGTGCGGAAACTATAATCCGCACCAACCAAAGAGATGACAAAAGTGCAAGAGGTCACAAACCTACATAATACTACTTAAAAGGTCACCTCACTGCCATAACAAAGCTACCCCCATCACCCCCCAGACCACCCTTTGGAACTACAGAACTGGTGAATGCCAGATCAGGTGCTAAGAAATCCTCAGTGACCCATGATGTCACCAATGAACAGCATCTTGACATCTTATGAATAAGAAGCCAGGCTAGATGAAAGCAGGGATATACCACTGGCTGAACTATCCCCAACAGGGTTCAACATCCAACATCAACTAAGACTAGAAAGACAGGGTGGAGGGGTAGCAGGCCTGATTCAAGATACAATCAAACTGTCCAGAATCACCAACAAAATTAAAAGTCTCTGCCAGGATTTACAGGCAATCCCACCCAGTCTCCTATCTGCTAACCGGGAGCACACAAACTTGTCTCCTCCAGACATAGACATGTGGGACTTTTTTAACCCAACAACAGAGGAGGGCCTTGACACAATCCTCAGAGACCTTTGTCCAAATACCTGCTCCCTCGACCCCTGCCCATCAAAGATAGTGGAGCAGACAAGCAGGGGCCTCATAAAATGAGTCACTAAAATTGTGAACTCTTTTTCTAATGAGCAACTACCAACAGCACTAAACAGGGCAGTGGTGCGTGCATCCTTCGCTAAAGAACAACAACCTTGACATGGACAAATTTGATAATTACCGGCCAGAATCTATCATCCCATTTCTAGGAAAACTTATAGAACAGTCTGCGTTCAACTCAGTGATTGACTAGAAGAGAGAAACTGGCTAGATCTATGTCAATCTGGATTCAGACCTGGTTATGGAACAGAAATGGTCCTTGTATCCCTACTAGATGATCTTCACAAAAAACCGAGACCGGGGATTTGCCTTGGTGCTAGTACTGCTAGATTTCTCAGCAGCTTTTGACACTGTGGATCACAATATCATGCTAGTACAACTGGAAGAAACAGGTATCAATGGAACAATATTTGCTTGGTTCAGAATCTATCTATCAGAAAGGCAACAGTCCATACTGTTCAGCAGCACCTTTTTGCCATCTTGGGCACTGACCTTTGGGGTACCACAAGGATCGATACTGTCACCTCTTCTGTTCAATATCTGCCTCAAGCCACTAGCCGAACTGATTCAGTTGATGGACACTCAGTTCAACATCTACGCAGATAATGTGCAGCTACTTGTACCCATTAAACCTGAGTTTCTCACAGCCCCGAAAAAACTGACTACCTGTCTAACATCAATTCAAGAATGGGCTAAAAATATAAACTTTGCCTGAACCCAAGTAAAACTTAACTTCTATGGGTCCCTAACACAAATGGCATATATCTAACATCAAAATCTCTTTCAGGAAATATGAACCCCCCCCCCTCAAATCACAAGTCAGGAACCTTGGAATACAACTTGATTCAACACTTACTCTGATCTCCCAAATCCAAGCAACCTTCAAAAATTGCTTCTATCATTTGTGACAATTACATTGCCTCTTTCCTTGCATTAAGATGGCAAATCTTGTCCCAGTTTTGAATGCCATGATTTCACATCAAGACTGGATAACTGTAATGCACTATACACTGGTCTGACTACAAAGTGTCTTTGCTAGCTCAAATTGATTTAGAATGCTGCAGGAAGACAAATAGAAAGTTGTAAGCTTCGTGACCACATCACACCATTTTTGCAAAACCTTCACTGGCTACCAGTAGAATACAGCTAAATTTTAAACCCTCTGTCTGATCTTCAAGGCCCTTATAGGAAATGGCCCAGAGTGCTTGAAGAACAGGATCTCCCTCTACACACCTGCAAGGTCACTAATGTCCTCCCAAGAAGTATCCCTAACCACATGCTCTCCAAAGGGCATCACAAGATGTGATACCCACCAGCAAGCCTTCTCTGGAGTAACCCCACACTCTAGAATGCACTCCTTGAAACGCTTTGCTTAACGTTGCCTCCACTATATGCAAATCTCTCTCATGAATATTAATCGTGGAAATCCTGAAAATCTGACTGGCTGGGGTGTCTCCAGGACCAGGTTTGGGGACCACTGCCTATGTTGATTCTTTCTGTACAGTGCTTTGAATTAATTATTTCAAGAAGGCAATAAATAAATCTTCCAAAAATGCATGCAAATTATATGCAAATCTATGCAGAAGTGACAGAGTTTCAAAGACTTTGACATGGAAACTTCTAGCTCTTGGAGGATTTACTTCTCACCACTGCAGGAAAATGGGGACTGTGGTTGAGGCTAAAAAGTCAATTAGGAGATTGATGCCCAGCTGTAAGAAGACAGGATAATGGTAGCCTTAAAGGCAAAATAACAAATAATTTCTGTAATAAACTAGTTCAGATAAATCCCTAATTTTCCATAGCCTCGAAAATAAGTGCCATTAGTCACACACAGTCCATGTTAAAAGTTAGGGCTAAATTCTAGGAATTACTAATGTCTAATTTACCCATTAGACAGGAGGTTCTTAAACTGTGGGTCATGCAAAATGGGGTGACAAAATCCTCATTTGAGGTCACAATCACAGTGGCATTATTAGTCCATGCAGGCTGAAAGATTACTATACCTTGGCCTATGCAGGCTCAGTAGGAGGCAGGGCTTGCAGTGGCAATATCGAATGACCGTACAAGTCAGCATTGCATGGAAGAAAGAGGTAGGGCTGAGTCACAGGACAGATTTCTGCTGTAAAATGGATTGCAAGTGAAAAGAGTTCAGTAAGCACTGCATTAAACCACACATCCTTTTTAGTTATGGTCCCCAGATGTTAACATCTGGGGATTATAACTAACAAGGATGTGTGGCTCTTATCTGGTTCTGGGTTCCTTTCGTTGTTCCACTTCTCAGGGGCGGTGGAGTTTGTAGTGCAATAATAAAACACAGGTGTGATTCAGAAAAAGGTATTTTATATAGAAACTAGCCGTTGAGCCCGTTAAAATGGGCTAGTATGGGGTTTTGGCAAGGCCCCCCCCCCCCCCGAGGTTGCCGCTACCGGTCCCCGGGAGTCACTGCCACCACCCCTGCACCCGGCCCGGGCCCTCTCTTCGGTATTGAACTTACATCGGCGAAACGCAGGCAGCACGATCAGCTCAGCTGAGCTCCCATCGGCCTTCCTTCTCTGCCTGTGTCCTGCCCTCATGTGACGTAACGTCGGCGAGGGCAGGACACAGGCAGGGAAGAAAGGGCGGCGGGAGCTCAGCTGATCTGTGTGCTGCGTTTTGCCGATGTAAGTTCAATACCGAAGAGAGTGCTCAGGCCGGGTGGAGGGGGGCGGCGGCGGTGACCTTGGGGGGGAGCGGTAGCAGCGACCTCGGGGGGGAGTGGTAGCGGTAGCAACGTCAGTGGCGTCGCGCAGTTTCCCTCTCTGTCCCGCCCCCGTCATCACGTATTGACGCGGGGGTGGGACAGAGAGGGAAGTCTCTACTGCGCATTTGCGAGTGAGTACGGTCACTCGCCATTTATATGTTTGACAGGCTTACAGAGCAGAAAGGAATTGCAGCACTGCTTCTATGTGTCTTAGGGTCTGCCTGTCCTTCTGATTCTGTGCATGTCTGTTAGTGAATGAATGTATGTCCTTCTGTCAAGGCTGAGGAGGGGGATGTGTGTGTGTGATCTGTGTCTGAATGTGTGGATATCTGAAGGTGTGGGGTATGACTGAGTGTATGTCCTATGTGTGAATATCTGTATGCCCTTTATATCTCTTTACTCTCTCTTTTTCCAGTATATTCATGTGTTATAATTTAGTTTGTTTGATCTGATGTCTCCTGATTACCACAGAGGTGTGGATTTCTTTGGAGATCCAGTACTTGGAGTCAGGTAGTCTGGATTATTTTGTTGTTCTTGAGCACTGGTTCTGGTCTGTACTCCTTTGTTGCTCTGAAGCACAGGTGTTAAAAAAACATGCAAAACTAAGCCCCAAAAGCAGGAGACATCCTGTCTACCTACACTGACATCACCAGGGTTCAGACCAGGGAGGGAGGTCAGGGCTTCTTGCATTTTCTCCCAGAGGCCTTTGGCTCACACTCAGAGTAGGCCCTGAGGCCTCAGTTAGGCTAACTTTCAGGTTAGGCCCTAAACAGCCCAAGGTAATGCTGACAATCCTCTCTCTTGAATCTCAGTATATTTCAAGGATAAGCATCAAAGCTACAGAAAATCACTTCATAGTCAACAGGGATGTAGTTTGAAAAGGGTTAAAATTCTCACTACAAATGTGTCAGCATAAATAATGATCACTGTTTCACAACTCTACTACCTGATGATTAATTTATGCTCCTATTTTCTGTAGGAGACTTTGATAAAATGCGGAGGGATCAGGATGAGCAGAAGATTGAGGTGTTACAGTTTCTGACGCACCCTCACTATAACCCTGACAACTTTGACAATGACATTGCCCTGATCTACCTAAAGAGTGATGTGGTATTCAATGAATTTGCCATCCCCATCTGCCTTCCCAACCCCAATCTAGGGCGCCTCCTGTCACAGGAAGGAGAAATTGGGATGGTGAGTGGATGGGGAGACACCCGCTTTCAAGGTCCCTCCAGTCGCTTCCTTCTGAAAGTGAAGCTACCCATGGTGAATCAGGAGACCTGCATGAAATCCACTGAGAAGATCATCACTGACAACATGTTCTGTGCTGGCTACAAAGCTGAGGCCCGAGATGCTTGCAGCGGCGACAGTGGTGGGCCATTTGCCATATCTTATCACAACACTTGGTACCTGACAGGTGTAGTTAGCTGGGGTGATGGCTGTGCTGCCGAAGGAAAATATGGTGTCTATACACGGGTATCGAACTATATGCCATGGATACAGATGACCATTGAAGAGCGAACTGGAACACAGGATGCAGCACCCAACCTAAAATAGTGTATTTCTGTGAAGTCAGGGATGCCAGAAAACTGTCCATGCACCTGAACTGAGCCATCTCCTTCCACAAGAAGCTGACTTGAAGTGGTAATTTTATGCAAGGTTAGAAATCTGGAATATTTTTGAACTTGCTTTCTTACCCCCCATTGCAATTGAAATGGAAGATAGAAGCTGCTACCAGCTCCATTCTGGTGCTCTATTGGAAAGTTACTGCTGCATGATATTACATTTTCTAGCATATTGGTATCAACTATGGATTCTCCAATATTTGGGAATTACTACTGAAAGCATTTTTTCCCTAACTCTAATTTGCCCTCTCCTCTTTCCAAAACAAGAAACCAGTGGAATGATAAAAGAAGACTCCGGTTACATGCACATGTACTGTCAGGAAAGTCTTGAACACCAGTCTCAATCATCTTTTTATCATTTCTGCATCCCACGATTGGTGGTGAGGGAATTCTAGCTCTTGATGGAAGGGGCTTTCTCCATTGCTGTTCTCCATGCAGTTTTGTGAGGTCTTGCGCTATGACTATCATTGGGCTTGCACTTGTACTGAACTTCCCACCCATTTTCAACTTTCATAGTGAAAGCACAGTAAGTTGCTGAGCTCCCCAGCCACACTGTGGTCTCCTGCTGATGGCAATATGAAATTTTCATCAGTTCTCTGTGTTAAAATAACCTGTTTAAACAAACTAGATGACACGCCAGCAGAAATGTGACATTCACAATAAAACTTGCATTCCCACTTTTCATTATGTTCTGTTCTCTTCTTGTTCCATGGAGGGCTGCCAACTCAGCCCTGGAAAAAGAAGAGCCTGTTAATGTCTTCATCTGTTCTTTTTTTACCTCTCCCCACAAGCCTCTACTCCATCCACCTGCATCTCAGCAACCTCCTTCTGCACTTCCACATCCAAATCAGAATGCAGGACAGATCCTAGATAAAAGGCATACCAAATGTAGGCCTATTGGTATGGGGGCTCTTTGATTCCAAGGCAAAGTCCAACGAACCCCTGCTAAACACTGGCATTCTGTACTGGAGGTAAGAGATCTCTATTTCAAGGCCCAAGGTATATGACTAATGAGTTCAAGGAGACACTTCAGACCCAGTAGAAAATAAAAGACTTTACTGGGATAAGTGTATCTGAAACAAACCATTGCAATAACAACAGTTTAAATTGCAGCTTCAAAAGCTGATCAAGTACAAAAGCAGAATAGAGTTTTGGTTCTTTCTTGTGCTACTTCTAGGACTCCCTCTTTCATTTCCTTTGGACACGGAGCTCTCTGATTCCCCAAGTATCCTTTTGGTAACTGTTACTCCAAATACTTGAATCTTTCAACTTTATTTCATCTATTTGCCCTCCTGAATAAAGTGTCAGGTGGGCATCTTTCTATGCCTTGTAGCGCTATAGAAATGATAAGTAGTAGTAGTACCTTCTTTCTTTTTATCTTCCAACATGGCTGGATAACTCTGGATAGGCACACCTGGATTCACACTTCACTCACATCTAAGACTTCTCTTAAAAGACAGACCCAAAATGACAGATTTTACACCCTCAAAGTGGCGATACTCTCTAGGATGTGGATGGATCTCACAGGAACAACTTCTTCAGTAAAATGCCAGATGTACCACCAGATATTACTGTGTGACTCTGCACCCACCATAAGAACTCAGGACCAAAACCAGGCTTCTATTTTTCCTAACTCATATTTCCTTATCATTTGTTATGTCATTTGAACTTAGCCATGTCTTTGTTTATTAAATGTAATACGCAGCTTAAGCAATAAAGGTTAAAGCAGTTTACAACCTACATAAAACATTAAAAGCGAAGTTACTTACCTGTAGCAGGTATTCTCCGAGGACAGCAGGCTGATTGTTCTCACATGTGGGGGTCGGCGTCTACGGTGGCCCCAGGAACGGAGATTTTTTCTAGTAAAATCTAAAGAGCTTTGCGACAGCCAGCAAAGTGCGGGACGGACACACTGCGCATGCGCAGCCATCTTCCCGCCCACGCGCGTCCGTTCCCACCTCAGTTATATTAAAAGCAAATAAAGAATAAAACTCCAAAGGGGAGGTGGGCGGGTTGCTGAGAACAATCAGCCTGCTGTCCTCGGAGAATACCTGCTACAGGTAAGTAACTTCGCTTTCTCCGAGGACAAGCAGGCTGCTTGTTCTCACATGTGGGGTATCCCTAGCCCCCAGGCTCACTCAAAACAACAAAGAAAGGTCAACTGGGTCTCGCAAAGGCGAGCACAAAAGAGAGATTGACCTACGAAGAAATAGCTAACTGAGAGTGCAGCCTGGAACAGAACAAAAATGGGCCTAGGAGGGTGGAGTTGGATTCTAGACCCCAAACAGATTCTGCAACACCGACTGCCCGAACTGTCGCGTCGGGAGTCCTGCTGAAGGCAGTAATGAGATGTGAATGTGTGGACAGATGACCAAGTCGCAGCCTTGCAAATCTCTTCAACAGTGGCTGACTTCAAGTGAGCCACTGACGCTGCCATGCCTCTAACACTATGAGCCGTGACATGACCCTCAAGAGTCAGCCCAGCTTGGGCATAAGTGAAGGAAATGCAATCTGCTAGCCAATTTGAAATGGTGCGTTTCCCGACAGCGACTCCCTTCCTGTTGGGATAAAAAGAAACAAACACTTGGATGGACTGTCTGAAGGGGCTTGTCCACTCCACATAGAAGGCCAATGCTCTCTTGCAGTCCAATGTATGCAACTGACATTCAGCAGGGCGGGTATGAGGACGGGGAAAAATGTTGGCAAGACAATTGACTGGTTCAGATGGAACTCCGACACCACCTTCGGCAGGAACTTAGGGTGAGTGCGGAGGACTACTCTGTTATGATGAAATTTAATATAGGGAGCATGGGCTACCAAGGCTTGAAGCTCACTGACTCTACGAGCTGAAGTAACTGCCACCAAAAAAAATGACCTTCCTGGTCAAATACTTCAGATGGCAGGAATCCAGTGGCTCAAAAGGAGGTTTCATCAGCTGGGTGAGGACGACGTTGAGATCCCATGACACTGGTGAAGGTTTGACAGGGGGCTTTGACAAAAGCAAACCTCTCATGAAGCGAACAACTAAAGGCTGTCCAGAGATAGGCTTACCCTCTACACGATAATGGAGAGCAATAATTGCACTAAGATGAACTCTTACGGAGTTGGTCTTGAGACCAGACTCTGACAAGTGTAGAAGGTATTCAAGTAGGGTCTGTGTAGGACAAGAGCAAGGATCTAGGGCCTTGCTGTCACACCAGACGGCAAACCTCCTCCATTTGAAAGAGTAACACCTCTTCGTGGAATCTTTCCTGGAAGCAAGCAAGACTCAGGAGACACCCTCAGAAAGACCTAAGGAGGCGAAGTCTATGCTCTCAACATCCAGGCCATTAGAACCAGAGACTGGAGGTTGGGATGCAGAAGCGCCCCTTCGTTCTGAGTGATGAGGGTTGGAAAACACTCCAATCTCCATGGTTCTTCGGAGGATAACTCCAGAAGAAGAGGGAACCAAATCTGACGTGGCCAAAAGGGCGCAATCAGAATCATGGTTCCGCGGTCTTGCTGAGGTATGGGAGGATACGCATACAGAAGGCCTGTTCCCCAATGTAGGAGAAAGGCATCTGATGCTAGTCTGTCATGGGCCTGAAGCCTGGAACCTTGTGATTGATCTGAGTGGCAAAAAGATCCACCAAGGGGGTGCCCCACTCCCAGAAGATCTTAGGCACCACGTCCGAGTTGCGCAACCACTCGTGAGGTTGCATTATCCTGCTCAACCTGCCGGCCAGACTGTTGTTTATGCCTGCCATATACATGGCTTAGAGAAACATGCTGTGACGGCGAGCCCAAAGCCACATCTGGACGGCTTCCCGACACAGGGGGCGAGATCCGGTGCCCCCCTGCTTGTTGACATAGTACATGGCAACCTGGTTGTCTGTCTGAATTTGAATAATTTGATTGGACAGCCAATCTCTGAAAGCCTTTAGAGCATTCCAGATCACTCGCAACTCCAGGAGATTGATCTGAAGACCTGATTCTTGGAGGGACCAAGCTCCCTGAGTGTGGAGCCTATCTACATGCGCTCCCCACCCCAGGAGAGATGCATCCATGGTCAGCACTTTTTGAGGCTGAGGAATTTGGAAAGGATGTCTCAGGGTCAAATTGGAATGAATTGTCCACCACTGAAGGGAATTGTGAAAATTGGTGGACAGCTGGATCACATCCTCTAGATTCCCCACAGCTTGATACCACTAGGAAGCTAGGGTCCATTGAGCAGATCTCATGTGCAGGCGTGCTATGGGCGTCACATGAACTGTGGAGGCCATGTGGCCTAGAGGTCTCAACATCTGCCGAGCCATGATCTGCTGAGATGCCCTGGCCATGGAAACGAGAGACAGAAGGTTGTCTGCTCTCGTCTCGGGAAGATAGGCCCGAGCTGTCTGAGAGTCCAGCAGAGCTCCTATGAATTCTAACTGTTGAACTGAAAGAAGGTGAGACTTTGGGTAATTGATAACAAACCCTAGTAGCTCCAAGAGTCGAATAGTCATTTGCATGGACTGTAGAGCTCCTGCCTCTGAGGTGCTCTTCACCAGCCAATCGGCGAGATAAGGGAACACATGCACTTCCAGTCTGTGTAGTGATGCTGCAACCACCGTTAGGCTCGCGGAGGCGAGCCCAAAGGGCAGCACACAATACTGAAAGTGCTGTGTTCCCAGACGGAATTGCAGATACTTCCTGTGAGCTGGAAGTATCGGAATGTGAGTGTAAGCATCCTTTAAGTCCAGAGAGCATAGCCAATCGTTTTTCTGAATCATGGGAAGAAGGGTGCCCAGGGAAACCATCCTGAACTTTTCTCTGACCAGCTATTTGTTCAGGGCCCTTAAGTCTAGGATGGGACGCATCCCCCCTGTTTTCTTTTGCACAAGGAAGTACCTGGAATAGAATCCCAGCCCTTCTTGCTCTGGTGGAACGGGCTTGACCACATTGGCACTGAGAAGAGCGGAGAGTTCCTCTGCAAGTACCTGCCTGTGCTGGAAGCTGAAAGACTGAGCTCCCGGTGGGCAATTTGGAGGTCTGGAGATCTGGAGATCAAATTGAGGGAGTATTCTAGCCAGACTATTTGAAGAACCCACCGATTGGAGGTTATGAGAGACCACCTTTGGTGAAAAAATTTTAACCTCCCTCTGACCGGTAGATCGTCTGGCACAGGTACGTTTATGGCAGCTATGCTCAGCTGGAGCCAGTCAAAAGCCCGTCCCTTGCTTTTGCTGGGGAGCTGCAGGGGCCTGTCTGGGCGCACGCTGTTGCCGCGAACGAGTGCGCTGGGGCTGAGCCTGAGAAGGCTGTCGAGAAGCTAGATTGTACCTACGCTTATTGTAAGCATAGGGAGCATCCCTCCTTCCCCTGAAAAATCGTCTACCTGTTCAGGTAGATGCTGAAGGCACCCGGTGGGAGAGTTTGGCGAGGGCAGTTTATCCCCCCGGCAAGGGACATCCACAAGCCGCTGCTGGGTCCGATTGTCCAGGTCAGAGGCATGCAGCCATGAGAATCTGCGCATCATTATACCTTGAGCAGCGGATCTGGATGCAACATCAAAAGAGTCGTAAGCATCCCTGGACAGGAATTTACAACACGCCTTCAGCTGCCTGACCACCTCCTGAAAAGGCCTGGCGTGCTCCGGAGGGAGGTTATCCACCAAGTCCACCAGTTGCTTAACATTGTTCCTCATGTGAATGCTCGTGTAGAGCTGGTACGACTGAATTTTGGACACGAGCATAGAGGACTGGTAGGCCTTCCTCCCAAAAGAGTCTAAAGTCTAGCCTCTTGCCCCAGGGGCGCCGAGGCAAAATCCCTAGTACTTCTGGCTCTCTTGAGAGCGGAATCCACAACCACAGAGTCGTGAGGTAACTGCGACCTCATCAACTCAGGTTCTCCATGGATCCGATATTCGGACTCCGCTTTCTTAGGGATGGTGGGATTAGATAATAGTTTCATCCAATTCCTCAGCAATGTCTCTTTAAGGACATTATGCAGAGGGGCAGTGGATGACTCCTTAGGAGGCGAAGGATAGTCCAGGACCTCGAGCATCTCAGTCCTGGGCTCATCCTCATTTACCACAAGGAAGGGAATGCCCACAGACATTTCCTGGACAAAGGAGGAGAAGGACAGACTCTCCGGCGGAGAAAGCTTCCTCTCAGAGGAAGGAGTGAAATCAGAAGAAAGACCACAAGACTCCTCAGAAGAGACATATCTGGGATCTTCCCCTTCATCCCAGGAGGCATCCTCCTCGGTATCGGACAAGAGTTCACGAACTACACTCCAAAAACGGGCCCGTCTCGATGCTGAGGAACCATGTTCTCGATGGCGATGTCGAGAGGTCAACTCCCATGCTGGCGGCGATGAAGCTCCCTCCATCGACGTCAATGGGGAGTCAACCTGGGTGGCAGCCGAGGCCGATGCCGAAAGCGGTACCGGCGTCGGGGACCTCACCACAGGCACGGAG
Organism: Microcaecilia unicolor; assembly: GCF_901765095.1. NCBI lineage: Eukaryota > Metazoa > Chordata > Amphibia > Gymnophiona > Siphonopidae > Microcaecilia > Microcaecilia unicolor. The sequence goes on from NC_044040.1 coordinate 146,539,108, forward strand.
CCAGCCGCCGCTTCCATCGACGGTACCGAAGGCTCAAGCACCCCCGGTACCAGAACAGACTGATGCAGCAGCTCTTCCAGGAGAACCGGAAGAATGGCTCGAATGCTCTCCTCCAGAGTCGCTGTCGAGGAAGGCTGTGGGGCCGGTACCGGAGTCGAAGTCAGAATCTGCGAAGGCCTGGGGGGCAGTACCGGGCTGTCCGAAGATTGATGCACTGACACCTCTTGTATGGAGGGTGAGCGCTCCTCCCGGCGTCGGCGCTTTCCAGGTGCCGAATCCCTCGACGCCCCAGAGCTCCCGGTACTGTGCCTCGAGGGAGACTGGTGCCAATGCTTCTTGGCCTTCGCTCGAAGCACGTCACCGGTACACCTTGGTACTGATGAGGAGGACGTGGAATCCACACGCCTCCTCGGTGTTGGGTCCGACATCGGTCAGTCCCGGTGGGCCTGCACAGCAGGAGCCTTCAAGACAGGTGGAGACCCACTTGACAGCTCACTACTGCCAGCTACAGGGGAAGTTCGGACAGTCATTACCTACGCTCCCGATGTTGATACCATCCCCGGTGTCGATGTCGACACCGAGGAATCAGTCGGAGCTTCAAAAAGGAGGTCCCGAAGAGCTCTTCTCGACGCCTATGTCCGCTTTTTCAAGCTATGACACAACTTGCAAGCGTCTGGGCAATGGTCAGGCCCAAGGCACTGAATGCACCAGGAGTGCGGGTCAGTGCCCAAGATCGACCGCTGGCACCAAGCACACTTCTTGAAGCCGCTGGAAGGCTTCAATGACATCAGCGGAAAAATCGCGGCGGCGAAGTCAAACAGCTCGATAGTGCCAACTGAGGGCACAAAAAAAAAAAGGGAACTGCGGATGGGTAGCCCAAAATGGCCATGACAGAACCGAAAGGAAACTTAAGAAGGACAAAAACTAAGGAAAAAGAGGGATTTTCTTTTTTTTTTTACTAGAAAAGAAAAAAACAAGAAAAAGGCGATGAGAAACAAGAAAAAAGTGGCGAACAGCACGCGAAAAGGCGTCTAAGTTTTTCCTGGGACCTAAGGGAGAGAGACTGACAAGCAGCCACTCTCCACCGCGGAAAAGAAAAAACTGAGGCGGGAGCAGACGCGCGCAGGTGGGAAGATGGCCGCGTATGCGCAGTGCGTCTGTCCCGTGCTTTGCTGGCTGTCGCAAAGCTCTTCAGATTTTATTAGAAAAAAATCTCCGTTCCTGGGGCTGCCATGGACGCCGATCCCCACAGGTGAGAACAAGCAGCCTGCTTGTCCTCGGAGAAACAAGTGATATATAGAACACCAAAATCAATAGGAAAGCATAACCCAATCAAAAGAACATTCATCCACAGACTTCCAAATGCACAAAATTAAAATACATCTATAAACTCCAGCTCAAGGTGAGTTACATTCAGGTCCTGGAAGGAATAACAATCTGCTTATACCTGAGGCAATAGAGGGTTCAGTGTCTTACCCAAGATCGTAAGCAGTCACAGTGAAATTTCCCTGTACCGGTTTTCCTGTTTCTCAACCCAGTGCACTAACCATTAAGCTACTCTTGGAGCTGATGATTCTAAAAGCAGGTTATCAGGCTGCTGCCTCTTTCTTCCACTAGCTCCCAACTCTCTCACTCCTAATCCTTTGGCTTGAATCTTCTGGGGATTCACTGACCTAGTCCTTGGACTATACTATTGTAGTCACACTTGCAAGGGAGTACCATAACAAAATGCTTCAGTTAACTCCACTGAGAACTTCAATACATCCTCTGCTGGAAGAAAGATACCCTTTATAAGAGTCCAAAGATCTCTTTATAACAGTATTAGGTTTACAAGAAGGACATTCCTCTATCTTCTCTCCTTTCCTGGCAGTCATATCAACTATGGTGACAGCCGAACAGGAACATAATAAGTATGCTCTTCTCTCCTTCCCAACTACAAAGCAAGCATAGCACCTTACAATGTCTTCACTGAGCTGGGTGGCTATGCTGTAGGTGCAAGTCTGTTTCCAAGCTGAGGGGATGGGAGGGAACAGTGTGTCAGGACCCTTAGGGTTTCCATTCGATTTGAAAAAAAAAAATCAATCTTAGCTCTGAAATGCTGTTCAATAATCCTTGTGCTTCTCAGTGGCAGGATTTCCTAATGGATAGGCTCTAACATACTGCTTGGTACCTGATTTCTAATGCTCTATGTGGCAGGATAGCCTCTTCTTCATAATTTATTTATGCTAGGAAACAGATTGGCACACTCCTTTCTCCCTTTATGATACCAGCCTGGCACACTCTCCTTTCAATGTATACCAAATTGGCACTTTGAAAACTCCTCTTTTTCATCAAAATTCAGTGGCCAGTTCACTGGTTTCCAGATTTCTTGCTGGCAAATTCTCAGAAGCCCAATAAAGCAAAACCAACTATTAACCCATTAGTGCCCAATGTTCCCATAATAAGCCATATGGGAACATTGGGCACTAATGGGTTAATCAGTAAAAAGGCACTATATATAAAGTTCTTTTTGGCAACGATATTGTTCTAGAACTGCTTGTTGATCCCATTCAATATGCTGCTGAAGCATTCGTTCCACCTCTAATGTCTTGCTCCATATAGTGAGCTTAGGGCATTACAGAAATAAGTGCACAAACGTTCCTGGCTTATATTTGCATTTAACATAAGTTTCCCCTTCCTACAAACCAAGAGAAGCACCCCTGATTCTTGTAAGGTATGATTGAAGTGATATCTTAAACGGAGTCTCCTATAAATCTGCAGTTTGGTAAGGCATATATTGTAGCAAGAAGTCCCAAAAATTGTGGTCTGGTAGATACCTTGCCAATATCCGAACTCCTATGGCACTCCACTGCATCCAACCCCTCCAAACTCACTGCAGATTGCACCACTCTATACCAAGTAGAATGCTTATTGGCTTGATATACCGCTCTTCCTAAAAGTTTGTTATGAGAGGCTGGGGCCTTTGTAAATGGTAAATCCAAGGGGCCTCAGTATACTGCCAGTGTAAAGTTTTCCAGTAATGCCTAACCTGCATATAGTAAACTCTCTTGTGGCTCAATATTTTAACCCAAGTCCAATAGTAGTAGTATATATTTTAAACAGTTCTGACTTGTGGTATTAGAATCTTAAACAAAAAAAGATTTTTTTCTCAGGATAGAAGACCTCAGTTTAATGAAATGATGGGGTATTCTCTAGTCCCCATACTCCAATCCTCACTGGTCTCAAAAATGTTTTTTAATTTTTAAAAAGTTTTAATTTTTAAGGTAGTTTCTATTAATTTCACAGTCAACTCTAAGTGTTGTTCTCCTGTTTACATCCTAATTCATCTTATAGCCATATATTGTCATAAATGACACTTAGCTTTCACGAAGTATTTCCCAGGGGAAAGTATTGTCTGACATAACGTCATGTTTTGCCAAATGGTATGGGGAATAATCTAGGCACGGTGCGCACACTGAGGCCTTGTCCAGCACACTCTCCTCCTCCCCCCCAGCATGTACATGACCCTTCTATAGTGGAACCAGTGAGGACCCCAGAAGCAACTGCCACCACAGACCTCAGGTGGCAACCAAGCAGGTCTTGTGTGACCTCAGCAGCAGTTTCAGGGAATTCTAAAGCTAGGACAGGGGCCCCGGTCTCAGGGTCTACTGAATGTGAGGGCCAGGACAGGGATCCAGGCACACAATACTGGACATTGTAAACCTCAATGCTGGGCCAAGCTTAGTAGAACAGAAAAGGAGATCTTGAGGACTGGCCTAAAGGGCAAAGCTGCATAGAATCTGCAGGATGAGGACTTTGTGACCTCATTCCCAGGGACTTCCAGCCAGCTTTTCATGAAGGCAGCCACAAAAGGGTGTGTCCACTGCGTTACAATCTGCACGTATCCCCACAGTTAGTTTGTTCAGTATTAAAACAATAAATACATAAATAGGATAAAATCCACTGCTGTCTCCTGTGTTGTTGCTGACCAGTGCCTGTGCAATATCTTGTCCAGCAGCCAAGTCATGCAAAAAGGAAGAAGTCCATGGTTAGCAGAAACATGGGTCAGACCAGATCTCAGGTCACCTCGCTAGCAGAAGGAGCTGGGTAGGTCCTGAGGTCTCTGCTTATCTGGAGACCATTGTACATTTTTTGGACGTAGAGATCCAATTAATACATGGACAATTTATAACGAAAGTCTTTACCAAACCAACTGATAGGAACACGTTGTTGGATTACAACAGTTGTCATCCCCGAGTTTTACGGGACAGCCTTCCGTTTTCACAGTTCCTCAGGTTTAGAAGGATCTGTACGAATGATGAAGATTATACAGCAGAAGCAGAACGCTTCAGTTTGAAATTACAACACAGACATTATCCGAAAACAATTTTGAACCGTGCATATAAATGAGCTAAATATAATCAAAGAAGTCTTCTGTTACAAGAGAAACAACGCACGGAAGAAGACATGCAGTTGTTTACATTTGTGATGAGATATGTTCCGGGCGGAGAAATGGTCGCGAAAATGATCAAACGCCATTGGGATATCATGAAATCCCACCCTCTATTTAGTGACAGTCAGCTGAGAACAGCTTTTTCACGTTCCAGCAACCTTAAAGAGATCTTAAGTCCAGCGAGATTACCCGATGATGTCGGGGAAGATAGACATCGAGATGCTTTATTACCAGCGGGCCATTTTAAGTGCAATAAATCTAATTGTAAGACGTGTATGATCACTCAAGAGGGTGACAATTTTATACATGCTGGCAAAAAATACATTTTAAAGGGACACACGACATGCAGGACAGTGGGGATTATATATATGATACGATGCCCATGCATGAAAATATACATAGGCAAATCCATTAGGTCACTGCATGCACGCATGACAGAACACCGTTCGCGTATTCAAGCACACAATCTAGGAGCCCCCCTTGTCCAGCATTGTATACAGCTTGGTCATGACATAGAATCATTAAGATGTTCAGTTATTGAACAAGTGTTTCCATCATTAAGAGGTGGGGACTATAATAGAAAAGTACTACAGAGGGAGACTTTTTGGATACATAAATTGAATAACATAGAACCGAATGGGCTCAACACTTATGTACATTGGGGATGCTTTATGTAAGTTATCAGTTCATTACACATCACCGGATCCAGCGATCAGCTGTTTCCGGTAGCGGCAAAAGTTTAAAAACGCCGTCGCCATTTTAGGTTCTTGTTAAAGAAACCAGAGGTGTTACGATCAAACGTAAGTCTGGTAGCTGGGAGAGATAATATTAGAAATAGTTAGAAGTGCATTATGTTTATACAATTTTAAGGCAGATTTGCTTGTACTTTAACAGATGAGGTGAAGCGCTCCCCCTTGACAAAGCAAGAATTGCGAAACAGGCTACCTGTCGGGGTTCGTGAGCACACCCGTTTGACAAAAAGTCAAGATAAGTAACACATTGCCTGAACTTTTTATATAATAAGAATAAAAGAGTAAAAAGTTGAGATATTGGTAGGTTGGGGGTAATAGTCGATGATTATAAAATCGATACGGCAACAGGTTCACCAAGGGAGTGAAGTGACACCAGCCGTTAAATATGTATGAGACTTACCCTCTATAATTATTGCAACATATTGTACTTTGTTGATCCTCTACTATACATATTGTTTATCTGGAGACAATGGCAAACAGGGATGCCAGCTGGCTCATGGCTCAAAGGGTTCACTTGCCTGATGCTCTGGGGGCAGAATGGAGAGCATGAATCAGTTTGCCAGGTGTTTGGGATTCCTGGCTGATGTCACCTCTCCCTTAGCAACATTGTTGAGGATCAAAAATAGTGTCAAAATATCTTATTTTAGAGATCAATCTCCCCAAAATGTTTTCATGTGCGAGCCATTATTTAAAAAAAAAAAAAAAAAAGTTTATCACCCAAACATCTAAGTGCCCACTTCTGATACGTCTAAAGTGCCCAATAAAAACATGTGGCTCATGATTTTCAAACCTGCACTGCCCACACTTGGAATGGCATCCAAAAAGAAGGCCCCTAGCAGGAAGCTCAATTTCACCAATGATGAAATAGAGCTCCTGAAGGAGGTAGTGGCACACCATGCCCACCTGTTTGCTGCAAAGCAGAAAGAATGGGTGACAATATGGCAGCAGTTTAATGTGGTCCACCACACAAATAGAGATATATGGGCATCAAAAGAAAATGGAAGCATCTAAAGAGATTTGTCATTGGATGCAGACCCTGCAAACCTCACCCCTATGCAGTGCATTTTCTCTAGCAAAAAAGGTGCCGGTACTCAAATGCCAGGCCAACCTTCAGGGGTGGGGTGATCACTGAGGGTCCCACCCCACAATGGCCATGCCCCCTGCAACTAGTCACAAAATCTATGACAAGGCAGAATTGGTTAGTAGGGCCTGAGCTCTTTCATTAATATTTAGGGACCATGGGTCAATTTTAGCAGACAATAGAAAAAGTGCCGGTACTCAGTACTGCCAAGTACCCTCGCAAAAAAAAGCCCTGCCCCTATGGTACTCCTTTCCATGATCATCCATGGCCTGGGAACTTAGGACACAATATTCCCCTGGGCATCACACACAACCTGCATGTTCATAGAGTCATATGATTTTCAGCCTGAATGCAACATGGGTGCAGTTGAGGATGCCAGCGACTGAAGCAGGTTGTTCTGGAGGGTCTGGGTGGCTGTGGGGAATGTAATATAGTCTGAGGTGTGGGTGAGGAAGGCATCAAGGAACTGGGCAAGGCTGATGGAGATGGCTGGGTGAAACCTGTATTGACTGCTAGCTCTGACTGAAAAGTGCTGGTGGCAAGGAAGATGAGGGAGGCAGTGACCTTAAGGTGGACTGGCACTGGATTATTCCTGCATGTCCTGGCCTGGAGGAGTTGTAGCTGGTCACAGAGATTCTATATGGCAGCCCTATCAAAGCGGTACCAAATAAGGAATTGCTCATCAGTGAGGTCCATGAAGTGGGTCCTGGGTCTAAATACTCTGGGATTATGATATTTCCACCTTGGCCTCCTCTCCAAACTCTCAGCCACATCCAGCAAAGTGTCAGACACAATAGCAATCAGCGTATCCATAATCGACATGCAGGTATGGAGGAGTTGCCTAATGGTTAATCCTGGGGAACAGGATTCAGTTCCCACTGCAGCTCTTTGTGACCTTGAGCAAGTCACTGAACACAGGTACAATCCCCCCCCCCCCCCACCCCCAATAAAAAGATTGAGAGCCTACTAGGGACAGAGAAAGTACCTACATATAATATGTACAGCATTATAGAAATGAGTAGGTGTCCCACTACCTCAAGTTCAGCCCACTACATCCAGTAATACCACTGTCCACTCTTCTACCTATTGCACTCATGCTCCGATGATCAAAAGCAAATGTGGGAGCTAGAGACCATTACTAGTGCCTGTATTTGCTCCCACCCGATGATCAGCGCCGGGTGTGCTTGCAATGAGCTCACTGGTTCTGAACACAATGAGCATGCACAACAGGGCAATCCCTATTCCTCACCAATGCTCATCAGGCAGACTGCCAAACAGGGCGCTCCTCCCACAGCAAACCCTATGCCATCTTGGAGCTAGCGTTAGGGTTTGCCAGAACATTGGGGAAGAAGGAAACCCTGTCATGCATGCTCACAGGCTCCCCCACCCCTCCAAGCAATACCTGGTGATCCAGCAGGGCCTTATTGCCCCTCTCCCATTGATCAAAGGGGCTGGAGGTCCTGTGGACCTCCAGACCCCCCTACCCCCCACAACACAAGGGCTGGAGGTCTGATGGACCTTCAGCCCCCGTCCCATGCAATACCTGGTGGTTCAGTGGGATCCCATAGCCTCCCCTCACCCTAGTGGCCAAGTGCTATCCCCCAACCACCCATACCTTTAAGAAGGAGGTAGCAGTACTCCCTCCTCCTGCAAGCACCATCTTCAAAATGGCGGCACCCTGCCCAGTGCATCATGCAATACCTGGTGATTCAGTGGGACCCCATAGCCTCCCCTCACCCTGGTGGCCAAGTGCTATCCCTCAACCACCCATACCTTTAAGGAGGGAGCAGTACTCCCTCCTCCTGCAAGCACCATCTTCAAAATAGCAGGGTGCCGCTATTTTGAAGGCAGCACTTGCAGGAGGAAGTACTACTCCCTCCTCCTCCTGCTTAAAGGTACGGGGGGGGGGGGGGGGTGGCACTAGGCCACCAGGGTGAGGGGGGCTATGGGGTCCTGCTAGACCACCAGGTATTGCATGGGGAGGTTGTGTAGGGGGACAGCTGCCCTTTTGTTGATCAATGGGGGGGGGGGAGGCATTAGGCCACCAGAGTGAGGATTAAGGGGGAAGGGGGCAATAGGGTCCTGCTGGACCACCAGGTAGTTGGGGGGGGGGGGGGTTGCTGGTTTTTTTCTTTTTTGACAGCCTAGACCTCTCAAACAATACTCCCGAAGTCCACTGATGATCAAAACTAATAGCATGCATAAATTTGTATGCTGTTAGTTTTTATCATCAGGGCTTTATCTCCCCATGCTGTTTCAGCTCTTACAGTGCTGTTGGGAACAGCAGAGGTTTTTGATCATCAGCCCATCAGTGAGACCCAGCAATAGCTTCCACAATCCTCACACAAAACAGCTGCAACACAAAGCACAGTGACAAACTGGGAGAACACAGAGGAATAATGAGACACAGAAGGCAGGGGTGTTGGTCTGGGGATAGTGAGCATTTGGTGGAGGATGGGGGCGAGGTACAGAGCAAGGGATGGGTATGGTTGGGGGGGGGGGGGGGGGCTGGCAGGTGTTGACAACGACTTGAGGAGGTGAGATAGAGGAGGCAAGGCAGGAAATGTGACCATTCAACCACAACTCCACTCTTTTTCACAAACTAACAATTACACCGCTCCACTGTCCAACTCAGCAAAATCACAAATGGGTCCAAAGAGAACTTTGGTCTTGAGCTAGTCACTTTTAAAGTAGGTCTAATTAACAACATTTTTATTTCTGGCACAAGGAAATTATTTTGCTATCGGCTATCGCAAAAAAAGAAAAAAAAAGGACATCACGGGAGACTGCCCTTCTCGCACCTACCCCCCCCCCCCCAAAAAAAAAAACGCCCACTCTCAAAGCGTTCTTTTGGCAAATAGTGGACTTAAAACTTTTTTGTTTGATTATATAGTTTAAATATTTTCGTGTTAGAAACATGTCCATCTGCCCCTTGTGCCACTTTCTGCATGTTTTCTTTTGAAAATGAGCCCCCATATGTCCTGAAGCAGATTTATTTATTTTTTATTTTAGTTACAATTGTACCCCGCGCTTTCCCACTCATGGCATGAGCAAAACATAGCTATATCAGCAATAGGTTCTCCTTAGCACAAAAGTTTGATTTGGCAACATTTTTCACTTTATAATTTATTTTGAAATGATCCCTAAGAAGAAATGATTTTCAAGAAGACTCTTTAAATAGTGATATATACTAAATACATTTGAAGATTTTGAAGACTTTAATGGACCAAATTCTATAAATAATGATGAAAAAAATAACACACTAAGTGCTATTCTATAAATGGCACTGAAAGTTAGGCACCATTTAGAGAATATGCTTAGTGTCTAACTTTAGATGCGAGGAATTACACCAAGTAAACCCTGGTATAAATCCTTGCATCTAAATTAGGCACGGTTCTCCCTTATTCTATAACAGTGTGCATAAACTGTAGGAATGCCCCTGACCCTCCCATGGCCACACCCCCTTTTCAAAGCCATGTGACTAAAATGTGCACATAAATTTAAATTAAGTCCAATTAGTGTCAATTATTAGTACCCAATTATCAGTGCTAATTGGTTTGTTAAACACAAATTGGGTGCAAGTCTAAATTTGCGCACGTAAATTTAAGTGCCATTTATAGAATTTCAGGTTATATACTTTATAGGTTTTGCACAGCAATACTAAATAGGACCAATAATGAAACAGTGTGCATATGCTTTCCTATAGCATATCAGTAAGAGGAAGCTGCCACCTCTGATTGGTTCACAAAAAGTTATAAAAACATTTAAAAGCTTAAAATAATGTATGACTAATAAATTGTGACATCAAAGACATTTAAAATATATTAGACAGCATTGGGAATTTAATATATTGGTCTATTATGATCCCCCACATTATTAATACATGAACCTTTATTGAATAACAGAATGCTCCATTTCAAGACATTTATATCTTCAGCTTCTCATGTTCTGTTTTAACCAATAAAATAAGTGTCTTTTCTGTAACCTCAAAGAACCATTCTGCTAATCAGCTAGAACATAAACACCTAAATTTACAATTTAGGCACACCTAAGGAAAGAATAATGGGTTTCTCTAGAGGCCATTTTTCAGCCACACTCACAATACGAGGATGATGAAACAATTTTTCATATGAGGAAGAGGAAAAAAATAAAAGGAAAAGCCTTGTACAAACACAACTAAGATGCCTACTACGAAAAGGTTGATAAATGTACATGTTAGTGTGACACAGTGGCACATTTCCCCTTAGCAGACTCCAATGGAGTTTGTGTGTGGAAATTCAGTGGGGAACATAATGTGACAAGGAATTTTTTTTTTTGGGGGGGGAGGGAATATAAAGAGACTATGACAACTGGAGATATTCATGAATTGCATATCCCATGATATCATGGTGAAAGTGCTAAGGGTACAGAACAGGGGTTCTCATAATATTTCCCTACACCTTTCTTATTTCTTCTCTCTTTGCACTCCCTTTGGATCACTGCTAATTTCTTCACCAGGGTGGCAGAGTCCCTCTTTTTTTGTGCCAGGGGATTTGAAATAGCTGCTGCTTACTGCTGATCTCTTTTCCACCAAATGCAGCAGGGCTTCTTCTTGTACTGTGGCATTTGGGTTCCCTGGAGCATAAATGGCACGACAACCGCAGCAGACTGCGCGCTTGAGCTTGAAGTTCATCTCTTTGAGCAAGAACATTTGGTGCCGAGCTGTGTCAAAATGAACTCCAAAGTAATCCAGACACTTGGACGGAGTGAGGTGGCTCTTTTGAAGGCTGACCACCCAGCCCGACTGAAAGAGAGCGATGCCCCGAGCAGTGGCCCTGCGACTGTCTTCCACAGAATCTGCCCAGATCAACCAGTCAAGATAAGGGTGCGCCCTCATGCCTTCCTTCCGGAGGTACGCTGCTACCACTGCCATCACCTTGGAAAAGGTGTGAGAGGCGGTGGCCAGACCAAACGGCAAGGCCCGGAATTGAAAATGCTGTCCAAGAACAGGAAAACGCTGATGAGGCGGCCAAATGGGAATTTATTTATTTATTTACAGCATTTATATCCCACAATTTCCCACCCATGGGCAGGCCCAATGTGGAGGTATGCCTCCTTGAGGTCCAGTGCTGTGAGAAACTCTCCCAGCTGAACAGCAGCCACCAAGGACCGCAGGGTCTCCATGTGGAAATGGCGAACGGTGAGGCACTGGTTCACCTTCTGGAGGTCCAAGATAGGACGGAAGGAGCCTCCCTTCCGAGCCACAAAACAGATCGAATATCGCCCTGCGCAAAGCTCTGAAGACAGAACAGGAACCATTGCCCCCAGGTCCAGGAGGGACTGCAATGTGGCCTCGACCGCCACCCTTTTGGCAACCATGGCACACCTAGACTCCAGGAACACCTTGCTTAAAGGAGGGGAGAACTCGAGCAGGAAACCTTCCCTGACATCTAAGACCCACTGGCCTGAAGTGATTTTGGTCCACTCCTCATAAAACAGGGTCAGCAGACCCCCTATCATGGACCCCGAGGAGTGAACCTGCGCCCCATTCATTGAGAAGAACAGGCACCAGACCCCTGCTGCACCTCAGCACTTGCGGGGTGCTTATCACTCTGAAAGGAAGAGCGCTGCTGAAATCTAGGGTGCTGGAAGGCCCCAGAGGTACGACCAGGCTGGTAATGCCAAGCCTCCCGGTAATGAGGTCTAGAGGGCCCCCCTCCTTGCGACGAAGACTTGGGCTTGTCCTCGGAAAGCCTCTGAGCCTTTGAATCTTCACAATCCTTTCCAACTCCTCTCCAAAAAGAAGTTTGGCCTGAAAGTGAAGATACGTCAGATGCTGCTTGGATGCCAAATCTGCTGGCAATGCCAAAGCCACGAAAGCCGCTGAGCAGAAACCGTCAAGATCATCTGCTTGGTCAAAGCCCTTACCAGGTCATAAAGAGAATCTGCTAGATAAGCTAACCCCGATTCCATGCGGGACCTGGAATCTCTAACGGTCGGAGCCGACTCCAGTTCCTGCTCCAAGGCCTGTTGCAACCAGCTAATACAGGCCCTGGCGGCACAGGAACTACAGATAGAGGCCTGCAACAAAAGCACAGAGATCTCAAAGGCACGCTTAAGAGAAGCTTCCAGACACTGGTCCTGCATATCCTTCAAGGCTACACCACCGTCCACAGGGAGGGTGGTCATCTTAGTCACAGTTTTGACCAAGGCATCCACTCTCAGCAGAGCCTGCTTCTCCGCCTGTTCTGCCGCCACCGGGTACAGGCGACACATAGCTTTGGCTACCTTCAAACTGCCCTCAGGATCAGATCACTGGACCATGCACAGGAAAAGATGGCCCATGCATAGGAAAAGTCTTTGAAGGTTTCCTAGTGCTAGCCTCCTTGGGACTGACAGTAGTCGCATTCTATGTGCCTCAGGCTCCTCAATGTTCAAAGCTTCCAGAACCTGGCAGATGAGCACCTGCAGCTCATCCCAGTGAAAAATATGGACAGTGGAAGGGTCATCAGCCTCATCCTGGGTCGCCTCTCCATCTTCCAACTCATCCACAAGGATGGATGTTAAGGACCCCCGGAGCCCGTCGCTACTGACAGGGGCCTAGAAAAAAGTACCGCTGACCCCACATCTGAGCCAGGAGGGATCTGCCTGCGTTTGGAAACTGGATCCTCCAAGGAAGCCTGTAAAGCTACCTCTGACCCAGAAGACTGAGTCCTTAAGGACATAAGTATTGCCATACTGGGAAAGACCAAAAGGTCCATCAAGCCCAGCATCCTGTTTCCAACAGTGGCCAATCCAGATCGCAAATACCTGGCAAGATCCCAAAAAGTACAAAACATTTTATACTGCTTATCCCAGAAATAGTGGATTTTCCTCAAGTCCATTTAATAACGGTCTATTGACTTTTCCTTTAGGAAGCCGTACAAACCTTTTTTAAACTCCACTAAGCTAACCGCCTTTACCACATTCTCTGGCAACGAATTCCAGAGTTTAATTACATGTTGAGTGAAGAAATATTTTCTCCGATTCGTTTTAAATTTATTACATTGTAGCTTCATCGCATGCCCCCTAGTCCTAGTATTTTTGGAAAGCGTGAACAGACGCTTCACATCTACCCATTCAACTCCACTCATTATTTTATAGACCTCTATCATATCTCCCCTCAGCCGCCTTTTCTCCAAGCTGAAGAGCCCTAGCCGCTTTAGCCTTTCCTTATAGGGAAGTCGTCCCATCCCCTTTATAATTTTCGCCGCCCTTCTCTGCACCTTTTCTAATTCCACTAGATCTTTTTTGAGATCCGGCGACCAGAATTGAACACAATATTCGAGGTGCGGTTGCACCATGGAGTGATACAAAGGCATTATAACATCCTCATTTTTGTTTTCCATTCCTTTCCTAATAATACCTAACATTCTATTTGCTTTCTTAGCCACAGCAGCACACTGAGCAGAAGGTTTCAACGTATCATCAACGACACCTAGATCCCTTTCTTGGTCTATGACTCCTAACGTGGAACCTTGCATGACGTAGCTATAATTCGGGTTCCTCTTTCCCACATGCATCACTTTGCACTTGCTCACATTAAATGTCATCTGCCATTTAGACGCCCAGTCTCCCAGTCTCGTAAGGTCCTCTTGTAATTTTTCACAATCCTCCCGCGATTTAACGACTTTGAATAACTTTGTGTCATCAGCAAATTTAATTACCTCACAAGTTACTCCCATCTCTAGGTCATTTATAAATAAATAAAGGAGAGGGGACAGAAAATTGAGAAAGGGGTAAAGATCTTTTCAGCAAATAAGCTTGATGAAGCAGGAGAATAAAATCTGTGGAGAAAAAAATCTCCCGAGTCGGCCGTCCACGAAGGCAGAGACCACAACCCTGCAGGCAGTCCTCCAGAAGCAGAGACACCCCACCCAAAGCCACAACGTGCAGCTGGCCACGAGGACTCCCCGGTCGCCAACAGCATCGGAAGGTGCAGGGAAATTGCTGTGCACACCCACAACATCCAGGCGTGAATCAGGTCGCTCCAGAGACAGGCCCTCACCCAAACTGGAGAATGCCTCAGCACATCTGGAGAGACAGACAACCGTCATTGACCTGCATGCTCCACAGTGGGAGCACTGCTTCATCGACTCCACCGTCATAAGCGTGCTTCCCCAGAAACAAAAAAGGCACCAAAAACTCACCATTAGAGAAGTGCCGCACCCGTACCTAGGAAGGCAGAACAGAAGCTGCCAGCAGCTCAGCCCAAAGGAACAGAAACAGTGCAGCAGCACCTCTATTGGCCTGACACTGCCAGACTCTTCCCACAAGTACTGTCTCCCAAATGTTGTTTTCTTTTTTTTGTGTGAAGACTTAGTGTTTTGTTTTTTTAAAAACAAGTGAGGAAGGCTACAGCCTAAGAGCAAGGAGAAAAGCAGGGAGAAATGGATCCACAAGGTGAGGAAGAGATCTAGGCAACTAAGTATGCATCCAAAGCTGGTCCTCCAACGAAATAACCCTCCAGGTTCAACTGGCTCAAAGGCCCAGGAGCTGACCCAGGAGACGAATCCAGGAGCTGCTGAGATGCCATCTACCACCTGCTGAAGACAGAGATATACTGGTTGAAGGAGGAGCTGGTTGTCTGGTATCTCTGTCTTCAACTCTGTAATCTCTTCCACCTGCTGGTAGATGGACACAACCCACCAGTTCTTGGATTCATCTGCTGCTTAGGATAAGAAAAAGGTTTTTAGTTTTTCCTGATCTCGTTGGTGCCATCTAGTTTCCAGATGATGTCACTTGTGTGACTGATTCATCACATTTGTCAATGGAAAAATGCTGTAACCCTCTTTAAATTGGTTGAATAATGGCCCTAGCTTAAAATACAATATGCATTTCTCTTCTTTCTCATGAGGGTTCAATTTCATTAGACATTCTTCAACATTTGCTAATTTTAGTCTACATCTATCATCACATAATCAATAGCAAAAGCAGAAGCTTCAGTAATGCTGTTAAGGCTCATTAAAAGAACTTTTATTGATGCATTCAGGACCCTACTAAACTCAAGGTCAGAAAACAGAAGAGGCTCTAGGGATAGGGCTACCATACGTCCAGTTTTACCTGGACATGTCCTCTTTTTGAGGACACGGCCGGGAAACTGGGAGGGTTTTGCCAGCCTGCCCATTTGTCCAGATTTGCAGACGAACAGGCAAGGCTGGCGCGTGTCCTATCCTCCCCTCCCCTCCTTTACCTTAGTGTGGTACTCTGGTGCTCTAGAGACCCCTTCGGGGCAGAAAAGAGCCCCCTTTATCCTGCCCGGCACGTCTGCAGACTGTCTTTCTCCCAGCACCATTCAAAATGGCTGCCGAGAGTTCAAGTGGCAGCCTCGTAAGACTTCTGCAGAAGTCTTGCAAAGTCAGTTTGAACCCTTGGCAGCCATTTTGAATCGGCACCAGGAGAGACCGTCAGCAGACGTGCTGGGCAGGAAAAAGAGGGCTCTTTCCTGCTCCGAAGAGGTCACTAGACCACCAGGGCACCACACTAAGGTAAAGGAGGAGAGGAGTAGTGAATGGAGTCATGTGGGTGGAGGGAGGCTGGAAAATTGGCGAAGGGATCTACATGGGGTGGGGGAGGGAAGCTGGCTTTCTTTGGAGGAGTCAAAGTGACAGGGAGCAAGGCGTAACAGGGGGAAGGCAGAGTGGGGTGTGACGGGGTGAGGCATGTGTCCTCTTTTTTCTTAGGACAAATATGGTAACCCTATCCAGCATTTTCCTAACCTGTTTTTGCGAAACTATAGGCAGCTGGGTCTTCAGGTTATCCATACTGAATATGCATGAGATTTTTATATACTGGCTCTCCAATTTGTGCAAACTGATCTTAAACATACATGTTGTACATGTGACCCACTGAGCGAAAAGGTACCAAAAGTGGGGTTACAAATAGAGATAAAGGCTATAAAAGTTTAGAGGGACAACTTTTATTTTTGAAAGTTTGTGTAAAATAGGGTCGGTAAAATGGGGACTATGCAATTATTGTTTCAGAACACGCTTTTCATGTTCTACAGCCTAAAAACTGCAGGTGCCTAAAGTGAGGTATTCTGGCACTAATTACTTTTTTTTGTTGATAAACGTTTCTCATTTTTTAAAGATGTGATTAGTCCATACCGGACGCTGAAAGTTTGCATGATTATGAAGTTCATATTCTTCTATGTTGTGGTATAAATATGTCACATACCTCACTTTTGGTACCTTTTCACTCAGTGGGTCACATATATAGTAAAAACGCAGCTAGCTACAGAGCTATGAGAGCAGTGATTTGAAGAAATGGAAGCAAATGAAGGCCAAGTCCACAGTTTAAAGGGCACTGCCAACTCCCAATAACAGCTGTATCCATGGGATAGGGAAGGAAGGCTGGCTGCAGATTTAGTTCCTCTGGCATCACTGATTAAAAGGGAACTTCCATACTAATGGGAGCAAGACATATTCCCATTAGAGCACTGAAAAGGATCTCAAATCTCATGATCTTGCAAAATAAAAGGATTGCTAAACCAAACAAAAGAAAAACAGAACAAGATTTTATTGTCTAAAGTCTGCAGAACAATGAGCAATTATCTGTACAAAGTACACAACAGCACAACTTTTAAATACAATCTGAGAACAAACTTCCCAGAATTCACAGTCCCCAAGTCGACAGGAGGTACCAGAAAAATGATGAACCAGTGTCCAGGTAACAAAAAAAAAATCTGGTTAAAAAATGGAGCAGGCTCCAAAGAGAGTCCGGAGTAAAATTGTTGCGCATGAGGCAATATTTTTTTTCCAATAAGTCACAATGGCATTTTGTTGCCCTCAATGCTTATTTTCACAGCGTGAGCAGATTTGCTCTTTTTACGGATGTCAGTGAACTTGCGCATCTGTTTGTCTAGTCTACTCACTCCTTTCTTGGCGCTCCCTTGAAACTGTACCCAAAAACAAAAATACCTGATGTTAGTGAAAAGAAGCAATCCCAGTCATGTAGGATTTCAGAAAATCAACAACAAATATACATCAGATAAATCTGCATATACTGTGTCTCCAATTTATCAAATCTCTCACACACATTTTCCACTGAGGACAGCATAACTAACGGGTGCCGAGGACAGGTTTGGGGACCACTAAAAATAAACTATATATACTAGAAGACACTGCTAAAATAACTGCAGCAGTATCATTCTAAGAGACAGGGTGATTTGAGAATTCATTCCAATTTCCTTTCTCACATTAAACAAAGTTACTTACCTGGCCAAGGTATTCTCCGAGGGCAGCAGCACTTGACTTGTCATACATGGGTTTACATCACCAATAAAGCCCAGTGCAGGAAAACAGTACCCCTGCAACTAAAGCCTTTGGATGGTCTCACCGCGCATGTCACACAGAACCTCTTCAGTTTATTACCTGCTAAATGGAACTCTTTGGTAAGTGGGAGGGTTAAAACGATTCAAAGTCCTTTTGTCCTCAGAGAATATCTGCAACAAGTAACTTTGTTTTCTCTGAGAGCACGGGACTCCCTAGCTATAGGCTGCCTTCAACACAAAATGGGAAAAGAACACAAAAGTTCAATAAATAAATAAATATATATATATGTATGTATATATGTATATATATATATATATATATTTATTTATTTTTTTTTTAAAGAAAAGCAGCCTAGGGGGATGGAATGGGATTCTACTCTCCAAATAGACTCTAGAGAGCTGTCTGGCCATTACTGTTGCGTTGAGAGTCCTGCTCTAGGTAATAATGAGATGTGAATGCATGAACAATTGTCCAAGTCGCAGCTCTGCAAATCTCTTCTATGGAGGCTAATTTCAAGTGGGTTACGAATGCAGGCACAGCTCTCGACATTATGAACTGTAACGTGACCCTACAGAACCAGCTCAGCCTGGGCATAAGTGAAGGAAATGCAGTCTGCTAGCCAACTGGAAAGTATGCATTAACAAAATGCTGGGTGGACTTTCCATGGGCAGTGTGTTTCACCTTTAGGGGAATGTGGTTTAAGAAAAAATGTATTGACTAATTAAGATGAAACTCCAACACAACTTAGGAAGAAACTTTGGATAGGTGTGCAAAACCAATATGTTATTTAAAAACTTATTAGAAGGCAGATCAGTTACTACTGCAACCCCCACAACAGAACCAGTCTACCCAGTCTAAACTGAACTGCAATGATTTTGCTGCATACTTTGCCAACAAAATTAAAAGTCTCCACTAGGATTTACAGGCAATCCCACCCAATCTCCAATCAGTTAACCAGGAGTTCACCCTTTGATTAAGAAAAATAACCTTGACCAGGACAAACTTGAAAGTTACCAGCCAGTATCCAACATCCCATTTCTAGGGAAACTTATAGAACAAACAGTCTGTGTTCAACTCAATGATTGGCTAGAATAGAGAAACTGGCTAAATCCACGTCAATCTGGATTCAGACCTGGTTATGGAACAGAAACGGTCCTTATATCCCTACTAGATGATCTTCACAGAGATCGAGACAGGGGATTCGCCTCTGTGTTAGCACTGCTAGATTTCTCAGCAGCTTTTGACACTGTGGATCATGATATCATGAGCGGGAAAGCGCGGGGTACAAATATAACAAAAATAAATAAAAAAAATAAAAATGCTAGCATGACTGACAGAAACAGGTATCAATGGAACAGTACTTGCTTGGTTCAGATCCTATCAGACAGGCAACAAATCATAATGTTTGGCAGCAACTCATCACCACCATGGGCACTGACCTGTGGGGTACCACAAGGATCGATATCATCACCTATTCTGTTCAATATCTACCTCAAGCCACTAGCTGAGCTGATTCAGTCAATGGACATCTACGCAGACGATGTGCAGCTATTCATACCCACTGAACCAGTCTTACCTACGACCCTGGATAAACTGATTACCTAACATCAATTCAAGAATGGGCTAAAAATACAATCTTTGCTTGAAAACCGAGCTTCTCTGGGTCCCTAACACAAGTGGAAATATATCTGACATCAAAATCTCTTTTGGGAAGTAAACTCCCCCTCAAATCACAAGTCAGGAACCTTGGAATCCTACTATATAAATGAAGAATGACCGACGTGCCACACATGCATAGCATAGCACGTCACAGGTCACTCCCGACGTGGTTAGAGGCAGGACGGACCAGCGCCACTACAGAAATCCAGAACGCCCGGGCAGCGGAGAGAACGTGAGCGAGCACGAGAGCCTTCAAAGGGATGCAGTCGCAAAGGAATGTAACAGAACATCGGTAGGAGGGGGTTCTTTGTATCTGGTGCCTTGGCGAGGACAGCTGGTGATGTGATGGGGGGGAATCCGCGGGTCTAGACCGCAGCTGCAGGGACAGGAATCCAGACGGCTCTGGCCGCAGGCGCTGGGTCTGGCTGGCTAGGGTTGGAGGGGGTGGGGAGAAGGAGGTGATAGAGGGGGGATACAGGATTCATGTGCTTCTCTCTCCGCCCCCGAGCAAGCTGAGCTCCAGGAGCCAAACCCACCTGCTGTGGTCAAAAGGACAAAGAGGCAGGGGGAGCCTATAAAATGCCCCAGAACGAACCCGAGGCCTGAGACAGACAGCGAGCCAGGGCCACACGTTCACCGGCAGGCTGAGCTCCAGGAGCCAAACCCACCTGCTGCGGTCAAAGGGAGATAGAGGTAGGGGGAGCCCATAAAAAGTCCCAGAAGGAACCCGAGGGCTGAGAGAGACAGCGAGCTGGGGCCACACGTTTACCGGGACAGAGGCAGACAGAGGATGGTATATCTGTGGGGCTATGACAGTCACAACGGTGAGTGATTAGCAGGGGAGTTGCGGCTCAGCTCATGGGGCAAGGGAACCGGGACTCCTTAGAGTAAGTGCAATACTGGGCGCACTCACAGAGAAACTGGCAACAAGACCCATTAATTACAGTACTAATATCACAACACTTTATCCTATTCCATCCATCTCTCTCTCTCTCTCACACACACTCACACTGTCTCTCTCTCACACACACACACACACTCACACTGTCTCTCTCTCTCTCACACACACACACACTCTCTCTCTCACACACACTTTCTGTCTCTCTCAACTTACTCTCAACTCTCTCCTTCACACAGACGCACACACACACACTTTCACTGTCTCTCTCTCACACACACACATATATATACACACTCTCACTCTGTCTCTCAACTCACTCACACTCTCTTTCACACAGACGCACGCGCACACACACATTCTCTGTCTCTCTCTCTCACACACACTCACTCACTCTCTCACACACACACACACTTTCTGTCTCTCTCTCTCTCTCTCACACGCACACGCACACACACACACTCACTCTCTCTCTCTTTACATTTCAGAAATAAAAAATCTTGCCCGTTTTAATGGGCTTAACGGCTTGTACAGTTAGATTCAACACTTACTCTGATTCCCCAAATCCAAGCAACCTTCAAGAGCTACTCCCACTATCTGCGACAGCTACGCTGTCTCTTTCCTTACAAAGAGAAGATAAATCTTATCCCAGTTGTGCATGCCATGATAACATCAAGACTGGATTACTATAATGCACTCTATAACAGTCTGACTACAAAGGGCCTGCACCAGCTCCAATTGATTCAGAATGCTGCAGCAGAACTAACAGAAGGTTGCAAGCGACGTGACCACATCACACAATTTTTGCAAAAACTTCATTGGCTACCAGTACAATACAGGGCTAAATTTAAAATTCTATGTCTAGATCTTCAAGGGCCTTAAAGGAAATGGCCCCCAGTACTTGAAGAATAGGATGACCCTCTACACACCTCCAAGGACACTAAGGCTCTCCCAAAGACTATCATTAATCACACCTCTCCAAAAGACATACACGATGTGATAACCACAAGACAGCCTTCTCCGGAGTAGCCCCCACACTCTGGAATGCACTCCCTGAAAGGTTCCACTAAACACAAGACTATCTCTACTTCCTGTGTTAAAGTGGATGGTTGGCTAGTTGTTGGGTTGTGTTGAGGCGGACAAGATTGGACTATATCTACAATCACTGCCACAACTACATCTACAACTTTGTCCGCGGTCCGCACTAGTCTGTACCATAACCATAAGTATCAGAATTTTCTACTTTTTATATCATCATCAGGGTTTTTGCCCTCATTGAAAAGCTGTTTTTGAGTTCCCACGTCATCTGTGCTGTGTCAAATGAACAGGATTTTTGAAATTGAGCAGGTTTTTCACGAACCACATTTTGTATGCATTTAGGTTTTGTGTTATCACTCTTCTGTTCTTTGTTTGGCCATAAGGTTTTTGAACCATCCGTTTTTCTCTGTGTTTGGAGTTTTTTTCGGATGTTTTTTTTCCTTATGGCCCTAGAGGGACCAGTGATAGTACCTCGCTCCCAGATTGGAAAGGGTTTTTTTGAATACTGTATTTTTCCCTATTGGGAGGCGTTTGAGGTTCCAATTGTTAAAATTTCTTAAGATTTATTTTTAAATCTAAGGGTTTCAGGAGGTGTGACACAAAACTATTTGCTTTGTTTCAAACTTACATAACTTTTGGGATTTATTACCTGAAGTTTGAATTTCCCTTTGTTGAGTTAGAAGTGTCTAATATAACTAGTAAACTATGCCATATTTTGTATTGTTATTTTAATATTTTTACTGCTGTAATTGTCTATTGCTCATGTTTGATTTATTCTTATTGTACACCGCCTTGAGTGAATTCCTACAAAAAAGCAGTAAATAAATCCTAATAAATGAATGAATGAATAAATAAATGCCTTGAGCTCACTAACTTTGCAACTTACAGAAACTGCCAGTAAAAATATGACCATCCAGGTCAGATACTTCATGTGACAGATATCTGAAAGCTCAAAGGGAGCTTTCAACAGCTGGGTAAGAACACTGAGGCCCGATAATATTGTGGGAGGCTTGATGAGAAGTTTCATAAGTACACAACAAAAACAGGGAAAACAAAAAAAGAAAATCAATCTGTTGCAGGATAAACCAGGGAAGTGCAGCACTAATAAATATAGATAAACTAACTGATAACAGCTATTTAAAAAAAAAAAAAAGAGTGACAGTGAGAGAGAGCGAAAGAAGATATTGCACTGAATACTTACTAATATTATTTAATATAGTAGAATAACATACTGAAAGAATCAGAATACAGTCTTTGAGTCTGAAACATCTCAAAATAGTAATATTGAAAAAGATGTGTGGCACATTCAAGGATACATGTTTTTTTTTATTTTTTAAGTGTGGAATAGTACCACAACAGGGCCAGGCTCTGGGCGAGGGAGGGGGGGGGGATGCACTAAAGTCGTCTTTAGAGCCGATCTGTACCGAATTCCATAGCGAATCGGTAGGGAACGGCTACGCATCAAGGAAAGGGAATGCAAATGAGCTGCTTGTTGCAGCTCACTTGCATTCTCTAATCCTTCGTACAACCATTGGATAATCGGCTGGTAGAGCATGCGCAGAGCAGCCAAGCATTATGCTGGCTGCTCTGCGCATTTCAAGGACATAAAAAACCCCCCAAAACAAACAAAAAAAAAACCCACGTCCTTTACGGACGGCCTTGCCCCCCCCCCCCCCCCCCGAGGTCACCGTTGCCGCTCCCCGCTCCCCTGAAATCAGAACTTTACTCTTTCCTTCCTTCCTTGAAATTACAGCTTCCCCGCCATCCTCGCCCCCCCCCCCCCGAGGTAGTCACCGCCGCTCCCCCCTCCACCGGGCCCTCACCGCGCCTCTCACCTCCGTGTGAAGGCGCCGCACCGGCAACAACAGCTGATCGCCTCTCCGGACTTCCCTTCTTTCCTCCCTGACCCGTCCTCGTCTGACGTAAGTTGCACGGAGGTGAGAGGCGCTGTGAGGGCCCGGTGGCAGGAGGGGGGAGCGGCGACAGCGACGACCTCAGGTGGGGGCCACGGAGGATGGCGGGGAAGCTGTCATTTCAAGGAAGGAAGGAAGGAAGGCGTAAAGTTCTGATTTCAATGAAGGGGGGAGCGGCAACCTCAGGCAGGGGGGGGGGCAAGGCCGTCCATAAAGGATGTGGGGTTTTTTTTGCCCCCTCCCGATTTTGTTTTTAAACATTTTTATACGTTTTCCAAGCCCGCGCAGCCTCAACGAGAGGTACAGACCTCTCGTTAGATTTGCCAGCGTTTTTCAGCGTTAGGGCAAGCGGAAAAGCTTAGTGCATCTTATTTCAACAGGGTTTCTACACAATTTGCTCATCTGCATTCCGTTTGCGTTAGCTGCTACCGTCATTGGAAAAAAGTATTTAGTGCATGCCAGGGTTTACTACTTGTTCGTTAATGGCTCGTTATTGACTCGTAAAGTTTAGTGCATCTGGCCCTGGGTGTTAGCAGAATTGGTATGTTTTGACCTCCACCGAGAGCATGTGCCTCATGGTAAATTAGCCAGGTTATACTCAGATAGTAGACCAGCCATTGTGTGTGACCCATTTCCTTGATGTGGTCAGTGGAAGGGTGTAGAAGTTTGTGAAAAGCGATTCTCTGTGCGGGGGGTATCTTGGGGGGGGGGGGGGGGTAAACTGTATTCACAGTATTGTTTTAGAGAGAGATGCAGAGAGAAAGGAAGGGAGCAACTAGCCCAACATGCCCAGAAGAACAAGGCAAGCCAATGGGAAGAGCCACATAAGACACATGGATCTGGGACATGTGGCTCAGGAACAGTAAGTCACAGAGTACAACAAGATTACAGGGATTTATAGTTCAAGGGCACAATCTTAAATTAAGGGTACAGGCAATGGGAGCAGAACATAGCCCTATTTTAAAATCTGAAAAGGAGGGCTCCTTCTGGCGATCTGGAGAGGGACCATTCCATAGAACAGGCCCTACGACATTAAACACTGGTTGCAAATGGAAATTACCTGAGAGAGCTGATCAGCCAGACATCATAAGAAGCAGCAGTTATTCTCTAGTACAGTAAACATTAAGATAGAAGTGCACAGTGAATGTAATAGAGGTCTCCAGAAACCTTCTAAAGTTGGGAAGTCTGTAATCCTATCTAGCAAAGATGACCGAGGAGGAAAGTCTCATGTCCCGGTATCAAACCTCACACCTGAACTTGCTTCGGTATTTGGTAAATCTCCTTTGTTTCCTGGAAAAGAAGAAAAAGGCTCGAACTGCCCCCTCTGGTAGAATAGAAAGAAGGCGTTATGTCTGCTGGTGAACCCATCAACTAAGGCCATGGGAGCACCACGTGTCCGATGTTCCCAGATTGAATCGCAAGTAATAGAAGAGGTGACTTTGCGGTTTCAGACCTAGGCAAGACCACTCTCCCCTAGGGTTCTTTGATCGTGTGTTTCTGGTTGTGGCGGAAAGCAGAAGACCCACTGCCACAGCTGTGCCTGGGACAACTTCGGCTCACCGCAATTGGGCCATCAAGACGATTTAATATCTGGATGATGTATGGAGAGCCCAGGGCCCCACAACAGTCAAGGTCAGCAACGCTCCAGCAAAGTGGGAATGAGATCGCCTGAACAGCGGTCCGTGAAGTCGGCCCCTCCGGTATCACATACATGGTGGTCCGCACAAGTGGCGCCGCCAACTGACCACAGATGAGTGAATCCAGGTCCTGCCAAGGATGCAGCAACAACTCATCCCAGAATATCCAAAGAAATGCAAACCTCTCCAGCTTCAGCTAAGGTCAAAGTTCATTAGAGGCTGAACAAATTTCGGTTTCAGATTCAGCACCAAAACCAGGGTTTATATTTTAGTTGAAAATAACTGGTGCATATTTGGCTGAAAGCAAAACTCTCTGCTTCCCCATGACCGTCCACCTCCCACTCCCGAAGATGAATCTCTTCACTGACCTGGCCTCCTGACCATCAGTAGGCCCTCCCTGGCCTATCTTAACAAGCCCTGGTGGTCTAGTAGACTCTTCAGGGGCAGGAAAGAACTCCACTCTTTCCTGCCCAGTGCCACTACTGGTTTAAAATGCCTGCCGAGACTGGTCCCAGTAGCTATTTTCACACTGTTCTTGCATATGCTGGTACCAATCTGAATATGGCTGCCATTTTCAACCAGCAGCAGCACTGGGCAGGAAAGAGTGTGTGTGTGTGTGTGGGGGGGGGGGGGGGTTCCTGCCCCCAAAGAGGCCACTAGACCACCAAGGCTTATTAAGGTAGGCCTAGGGAGGGTCCACTGATGCTCGAGAGGCCCACATCGTGTTGAGAAAAGCAGCACTCTATTCACTCCTCAAACTTCTGCATGATCTGCTCCTCTAAGGCTGACATCAACAAAGTTAGGGGCATCACAGTAGGAATGGTCAGATCCTTCTGAGTCACACCTGAGGAGTATCAGAAACAAGTTCTCAGGTCCATGGAGGCTGTGCACCCTCTCTGATGGCACAGAGATGAGTGGACCTCACACTGAGGGAGATTCAAAGACACTGGTGATCTTGGTGCTTTGAGTGCCACACTTCAATGGGAGGTGATGCTGAGACACCTTGGCCTCCAATCTACTGTGTTCCATCATTCTTTTTTGGCACGGATAAAGACAAAGTCAAACCCTTCCTCTTCTTCAGGTGGGAATCAGAGGAGGGTTCTATTAATGCTTGCTGTCGAGAGTGACTAAGAAACTCTCAATGTCAATACATCCCCATCCCCAACATCTGATATAGCCCCTGGACCCGTGCAAGCTGATGTTTCTGATATTATGTTAATGCACCGGTCCTATCATTGAAAAGCTTTTCTGTACTATAGATCCCTCTCTTTGACATCTGTGAACAAAGAACATACTGAGAAGTATCATGGTTGAATCCAACATCATGAGTGGGTATCTGTAATGGATATGGTCCTGTTGTACAGACAACACCTCTTGGAGTTGCTGGGAGTCTTGCTTTGTGGCATTTTGTCTGGAAAAACAGCCATAGCTTGATAATGATAAAAATAATCCAACCAGGAGCTCAAGGCTGAAAAAAAGACCTATGAGCTGACGCAAAATTTTTTTTTTTTTTTTACAAAACCCTATTAAGTTAATGTGAAAGACCAAGTGTCAGTGACAGGACTTAAAGATTTTTTAGCACAAACAATATTGAGGCACAAACATGACCATGACAGCAAAATAAGTCTGAGTGGCTCCATGGAAAAGACTAAAGAGGTCCAGTGCAACAGCCGCTGGCAGAACACGTGCAAATACATTGTGAGATGGCCCAAAGGCTTACACTTTCTGTAATTGCTGGGATAGTGTTTCCTGTGCTGGGCTCCATCAGTGACATCACCCCATGCGTAAGGATTAAAACAGTCCTGCTTGTCCTCTGAGAAATCGTGGATGTTTTATATGGGTTCTGCAACATTTCTTGCCTTCTTCCAGTAAATCACCAACAACTATTCAAATGTCACATAAAGACAGTCAAACTCGGGGAACTGAACTCTTTCCAGCAAACCAGGGTGTTTAACAAGGACACAGGAGTTAAAAAAAAAAAAAAAAAAAAAACAACAACAAAAAAAACAGCATAAGCTACGTGTCAGTGCATGCAAATCACTGTATGGATAAACCCTGTGGGGGGTGGATATAAACAATGCACAACTGAAGCCTTCACTAGCCAAATGGCCTCAAGCTGCTGTCAATATATAGCCAAATGCATCAAGAAAGCTAAATTACTTACCTGTAAAGCAGGTGTTCTCCAAGGTCAGCAGGCATATATTCTCACGTGGGTGATGTCATCCACGGAGCATGGTGCAGGCACTGCCAAGTGCACTCACTGTAAATCTTGGCCGCACATGCACAGTTGCCTTCCTGTTCGATACTCGGGCGTGGGACCAGAAGTACAATACTAAAGCTAAGAAGACAACTCAAAGGGGAGGCAGGGAAGGATGTGAGAAGAAAGACTAAGGAGGCTAGGGCTTTTCAACTTGCAGAAGAGACGGCTGAGGGGAGACATGATAGAGGTATATAAAATATTGAGTGGAGTGGAACAGGTGGATGTGAAGCATCTGTTCACGCTTTCCAAAAATACTAGGACTAGGGGGCATGCGATGAAACTACAGTGTAGTAAATTTAAAACAAATTGGAGAAAATATTTCTTCACGCAACGCATAATTAAACTCTGGAATTCGTTGGCGGAGAACGTGGTGAAGGCGGTTAGCTTAGCAGAGTTCAAAAAGGGGTTAGACGGTTTCCTAAAGGACAAGTCCATAAACCACTACTAAATGGACTTGGGAAAAATCCACAATTCCAGGAATAACATGTATAGAATGTTTGTATGTTTGGGAAGCTCGCCAGGTGCCCTTGGCCTGGATTGGCTGCTGTCGTGGACAGGATGCTGGGCTCGATGGACCTTTGGTCTTTTTCCAGTGTGGCATTACTTATGTAATATATGCCTGCTGTCTTTGGAGAATACCAGCTAAAGGTAAAAAACTTAGTTTTCTCTGAGGACAAGCAGCCATAATATTCTCACATGTGGGAAACGCTAACTACCAGGCTCACAAGATAAATGAATTTTAGCAACTAAGTAGATAGTGAGTCTGATGGAAAAAATAGGGCCGGAGGGCGGACTTGACTTTTAAGTAGTAAAAAGATTCTGTAAGATTTGTTCCCAATTTTTGACTCTGCTTTCCTCTGTCTGTGCTCTTAACTCTATTTTCAGGGTCTCCTTTTCATTTGCAATTTCTTTTCTCACCTCCTATGTCTGGTACTGATCTTTCATGTTCAGCTTTCTTTGATTTCTCTGCCTCCTTCTCAAATCTATCTTGCTTTCCCTCTCTCTTCTCTTCACATTTATCATGTCTCCCCTCTTCCCTTTATGTGCAGCCTGTCTCCCCTCTTCCCGTCCCTTTATGTGCAGCCTGTGTCCCCATTTCTCTTCCCTTTCCTTTATGTGCAGCCTGTCGCCCCTCTTCCCTTCCCTGTCTTCCCATCACAAATCTTCAAACTTTGCAGTTATCGGCAGGTATTAGAAGAGGCCTTCCTCTGGCCATCCCAAGGCTTTCCATCTGCCGTGTTCCTCCAAAGGAGGTTACATTGAGAACAGAAGACAGTATGAGCCTATCTAGCTACATGGGCTGAAGCCAGTAGGTGGAGCTTGCTGGCAGTAGGCAGAGACTGCCACCATTTTCGCTCACCCAAAACAACAGCAAAAGATTATTAGAAATAATGGACTGCCTATGAGTGGTCCATCTGTAAAAAGTCAAAAGCTGTTCCAGCTGGATAGGCAGTACCTTAAAAGGTGGAGGACTTCAGATTTTTTAAAACTTATTTGGCAGGTTTTTATTTGAAAGCTTCCCATATGTAGATATAAATATCATGAAATAAAAATTTGTGTATCACTAAAACTGCTTAAAAAATTATTGTAGCTGGTAGAAACAGCAGTTATAAACTCTGTATTTTGTGTTCATTTTTCTACACAATACAGATGGCCAAAATTCAGTGAGGATATTCTGTTTCCTCGTGGGCTCATCTTAATTACTATTGTAATCTGCACTGGGAAGCCTTATAATATACCACTGCATTCCACAGAACAAAAGGAGCAAGTTCTCATATGCTATCCTTTTCTATTGATGCAAGAACAGGAGAAAAAAAAAAAAGATGTTAAATGCTCCCATGTTTCAACCTAATTAATGTTTTTTTAAAAAACTGTACTTCTAAATTAGGATGAAAACAAAGCTTCCTCTATGTACATCCGTATGCTGCACAAGCCGGCATGTTTGAAAATGTAAGTTGAGATCGAATAAAAATGCTGCCAACAATAAAGAATGACAACATGGACAGAGCAGCTCATAGGTTTACTTGCTTTGTTTTGGGTGAACGGCTGCATGGAGGAAAGGGAAAATTGGATTCATCTTTAATCTTTCTGAAGTCATGCCGTCACCTGTTCTCAATCTAACCTCCTTAGTCCGTTCTGGTTCCCCCACCTCCTGCGGTCTGTCTTCCCTCCTCCCCACCACTGCTTCAAACAGGAGACTCCAACCCGACTAGCACTGTCCGTTCTGGCTCCCCCGCCTCCTGTGGTCCATCCTCCCGCAACCCCGCTTCAAACCAGAGGCTCCTTACTGATGCAGCAGTTCTGAGCTCTAAAATGAAAAAGATAAAGATGCCAGAACAGAGCCGCGTGCTGCAACACCGACAGACAGGTTCTGCTGAAACCTCCCCCACTGCAGCAGGAAGTGTGTCACAGGGTGAGGTTCCGGCAAGCCTCGCTGTCAGTGTTGCAGCATGAGGCTCTGTACTAGCTTTATCTTTTTAGAGCTCAGAACCGCTGCAACGGGAAGGAGCCTCTGGTTTGAAACGGGGGAGGGGTGCAAATGAGCCGCAGGAGGTAGGGGAGCCAGAAGGAATAGAACAGAGAGGAGAAAGGGATTTCTGCTGGGACAAGTGGAGAAGGGGAAGATGAGGTCGGCACCTGGTCCAGCAGCGTTTAGGGGGTGCAATGCCCCCCCCCCTCAAACTACACCCATGGCTAGGAACATATATCTATATCAGCAGGAACCAAGTCATCAGGGATAGAGAGCGAGGGTCTGTGTTATTAAGGTTGGAAAAGGATCTAACCTCAATGGTTGCTTGGACGATAACTCTAGGAGAAGAGGGAACCAGATTTGACGCAGTCAGTAAGGATCAAATAGAATCATGGTCCCATCTCAATGCAGTTTGAGAAGAGTTTTCCCTATGAGGTAGTGGAAAAAAGGCATACATAGAAGGTGGAACAAGAAGGCATCTGGGGCTGTACGACTGGGAGCTTATATCCTGGAACAAAAACGGGGAAGCCTGTTATTCTGAGGAGAAGCGAACAGGTCTATCGCTGGGGTCCCCCCACTGCTGGAATATTTGACAAACTATAGAGATGCTGAGGGACCATTCATGAGGCTGAAGGACTATGCTCAATTTGTCTGTTACAGCATTCTGTTTGCCGGCTAGGTAAACAACTCTTATAGAGCTGTTTTGAGAAGCTGCCCAAGTCCATATCTGGAATGCTTGCTGACAGAGGTGGTAAGAACCTGTTCCTCAACTTGGTTGTCCATGCAAACAAGTATTACCTGATCAAGGATGAAGTCTTAGAAGGTCCTGAGGACGTTTCAGGCCGCTTGCAATTCCAGGAAGTTGATATGATGTCTTTTCTCCCGTGAGGACCAAGAACCCTGTGTGTGGAGACAGTTGAGGTGAGCACCCCAACCTACCATGGAGTGGTCCATGGTGAGGACCTTGTGATGCAGAGGGGGCTGAAACGGAAGACTCTGGATGAGATTCTGGGACACCATCCACCACTATAGAGAGTGGCGCAGCTGTTGAGTGACTTAAAAACGGGCTGAGAATAATCCTGTGGCTTGTGAAGAATAGACTAATGGTTAGTGCAGTGGGCTGAGAACCCAGGGAACTGGGTTTGATTCCCACTGTAGCTCCTTGTAACCCTGGGCAAGTCACTTAACCCTCCATTGTCCCAGGCACAAACTTAGATTGTGAGCCCACTAGGGACAGAAAAAGTAACTGCATATAATATATGTAAACCACTTTGGCTGTACCCACAGAAATGCGGTATATTAAATCCATGTCTCTTTAACCACTGAGAGGAGAGCGTCCACTGAAAAATTCGGAAGTGAAGTCAAGCTAATAGAGTTACATGGTCTGTTGAAGGCATGTGACAGAGTAGGTGGAGCATCTGACTAGCAGATACTTGGGTGGACCAGAACAACTGAGTGGAGAGATGCAGTATATGTTGTTTGCTCTCGGTTGAGGAAGGCCCTGAGCAGTATCATCAAGGAAAGCCCCTATGAACTCTAAAGGTCTGAACTGGTTGAAGATGTGATTTGGAGTAAATGATCACAAACCTGAGGAGTTCTACGAGTCTTATGGCGGACATAATTAAAGTGTATGCTGACTCCTGGGAGGCTGCCTTGATTAACCATTCGCCTAGGTAGGTTTGTAAGCCCCACCTGCTAAGTGTTCCAGCTACCACTATTAGGCACTTCATGAATTATACAACTACGACTCAAAATACCCGCTAGCCCTATTGAGTACGCCACACTTTTAGACTGTCTAGATCCAGAAGAATGAACATACCCAGCAGACAGAACCTGGACCGAATTCGAAATACTATCAGAAGACCTCATCTCTGAAACTCTCAAAAGATATGCCAAATCCCAATGCAAACTAGACATATGCCCAAATAACCTCATGAAATCTGCTCCTCAACAATTCATAATAGACCTAATGAACCATGTAAACTTCATGCTACAAAACGGACTCTTCCCAAAAGAAAAAGGAAAAATCTTACTCACCCCAATTCCTAAAGATACAAAGAAAAGCACGAGCGAAATAACCAACTACAGGCCAGTAGCATCCATACCACTAATAACCAAAATAACTGAAGGAATGGTAACTAAACAACTCACAAACTATCTAAATAAACACTCAATACTGCATGATGCCCAATCAGGATTCCGGTCGAATCATAGCACAGAAACAGTATTAGTCACCCTTATGACTAAATTTAAACAAATAATTGCGACTGGCAACAATATACTCCTCCTACAATTTGACATGTCAAGTGACTTCGATATGGTTGACCACGGAATCCTGCTACACATACTTGAATACTTTGGCATTGGAGGAAATGTCCTGAACTGGTTCAAGGGATTCCTAGCCCAACGTTCGTATCAAGTCACATCAAATTCAACCACGTCTAAGGCATGGACACCTGAATGCGGGGTACCACAAGGATCACCCCTCTCACCAACCATTTTCAACCTAATGATGATCCCCCTGGCTAAACTCCTATCAAACCATAACCTCAACCCATATATATACGCTGATGATGTTACAATATACATCCCTTTCAAACAAGACATCAACGAAATCTTCAATGAAATCAATCAAAGCCTACACATCATGAACACATGGGCAGATGCATTTCGTCTGAAATTAAATGCACAAAAAACTCAATGCTTGATACTCACCTCCCAATACAACACAAAGGAATTTACCGCTATAAACACACCAAACCTAAACCTTCCAATCTCAGAAACGCTAAAAATCCTTGGAGTCACTATCGATCGCCACCTAACACTCGAAACTCACGCAAACAACATAACTAAAAAGATGTTCTACTGCATGTGGAAATTGAAAAGGATAAGATCATTCTTCCCAAGATCCGTCTTTCGCAATCCCTCGTACTCAGCCATCTGGATTACTGCAATTCACTATACGCAGGATGCAAAGAGCAAATACTGAGGAAACTTCAAACAGCCCAGAATACAGCAGCCAGACTCATCTTCGGAAAACCAAAATATGAAAGTGCAAAGCCATTACGAGAGAAACTACACTGGTACCACTCAAGGAACGTGTCACTTTTAAAGTATGCACATTAGTCCACAAAATCATTCACGGCGAAGCCCCAGCCTACATGTCTGAGTTAATAGACTTACCACCCAGAAACGCCAAAAGATCATCTCGAACTTTCCTCGACCTCCACTTCCCCAATTGCAAGGGCCTGAAATACAAGACGCTACACGCTTCAACCTTCTCTCACATACAGTGGGGGAAATAAGTATTTGATCCCTTGCTGATTTTGTAAGTTTGCCCACTGACAAAGACATGAGCAGCCCATAATTGAAGGGTAGGTTATTGGTAACAGTGAGAGATAGCACATCACAAATTAAATCCGGAAAATCACATTGTGGAAAGTATATGAATTTATTTGCATTCTGCAGAGGGAAATAAGTATTTGATCCCCCACCAACCAGTAAGAGATCTGGCCCCTACAGACCAGGTAGATGCTCCAAATCAACTCGTTACCTGCATGACAGACAGCTGTCGGCAATGGTCACCTGTATGAAAGACACCTGTCCACAGACTCAGTGAATCAGTCAGACTCTAACCTCTACAAAATGGCCAAGAGCAAGGAGCTGTCTAAGGATGTCAGGGACAAGATCATACACCTGCACAAGGCTGGAATGGGCTACAAAACCATCAGTAAGACGCTGGGCGAGAAGGAGAAAACTGTTGGTGCCATAGTAAGAAAATGGAAGAAGTACAAAATGACTGTCAATCGACAAAGATCTGGGGCTCCAAGCAAAATCTCACCTCGTGGGGTATCCTTGATCATGAGGAAGGTTAGAAATCAGCCTACAACTACAAGGGGGGAACTTGTCAATGATCTCAAGGCAGCTGGGACCACTGTCACCACGAAAACCATTGGTAACACATTACGACATAACGGATTGCAATCCTGCAGTGCCTGCAAGGTCCCCCTGCTCCGGAAGGCACGTGTGACGGCCCGTCTGAAGTTTGCCAGTGAACACCTGGATGATGCCGAGAGTGATTGGGAGAAGGTGCTGTGGTCAGATGAGACAAAAATTGAGCTCTTTGGCATGAACTCAACTCGCCGTGTTTGGAGGAAGAGAAATGCTGCCTATGACCCAAAGAACACCGTCCCCACTGTCAAGCATGGAGGTGGAAATGTTATGTTTTGGGGGTGTTTCTCTGCTAAGGGCACAGGACTACTTCACCGCATCCATGGGAGAATGGATGGGGCCATGTACCGTACAATTCTGAGTGACAACCTCCTTCCCTCCGCCAGGGCCTTAAAAATGGGTCGTGGCTGGGTCTTCCAGCACGACAATGACCCAAAACATACAGCCAAGGCAACAAAGGAGTGGCTCAGGAAGAAGCACATTAGGGTCATGGAGTGGCCTAGCCAGTCACCAGACCTTAATCCCATTGAAAACTTATGGAGGGAGCTGAAGCTGCGAGTTGCCAAGCGACAGCCCAGAACTCTTAATGATTTAGAGATGATCTGCAAAGAGGAGTGGACCAAAATTCCTCCTGACATGTGTGCAAACCTCATCATCAACTACAGAAGACGTCTGACCGCTGTGCTTGCCAACAAGGGTTTTGCCACCAAGTATTAGGTCTTGTTTGCCAGAGGGATTAAATACTTATTTCCCTCTGCAGAATGCAAATAAATTCATATACTTTCCACAATGTGATTTTCCGGATTTAATTTGTGATGTGCTATCTCTCACTGTTACCAATAACCTACCCTTCAATTATGGGCTGCTCATGTCTTTGTCAGTGGGCAAACTTACAAAATCAGCAAGGGATCAAATACTTATTTCCCCCACTGTAAGCACGCAGTTCTGGAATACACTGCCGCGCAACTTAAGAACGATCCACGAACAAGCTTCCTTCTGCAAATTATTGAAGACCCATCTTTTTGAAAAAATCTACGGAAAGAGCCAAAACACATGAAGTCCACACTCACTGTTCACTAATGCATCATACATCCACTTCTGCAATCTCATCCCCGTAATCTCACATCACTCATACCTCTACTCAGAGAAATATGCATACCATATGTCTTCATGCCTTAATATTACCCTTTAAGCCTCCCACTGTCTCCTTCCAATGTTTCAATGTTTGTGTTCCATTGTTATATTCCTTAACGTTACTTCGACTATCTCGCTTAACTCTGCACAATGTAATCCATAACCAAGTTGTAACAAATTGTATTTCCATCATTTATATCATATTGTAAGCCACACTGAGCCCGCAAAAAGGTGGGAAAATGTGGGATACAAATGCAATAAATAAATAAATGAAGACTCGGGGAGCCGAAGCCAAGCCAAACAGTAAGACCTTAAGAGTCCCACAGAGGAAGTGGTGGAATTTTCTGTGCGCAGGGAAAATAAGTATGTGCATGTGTGTCTACTTGAGATCTAGAGAGCAAAGCCAGTCATTGAGTTGTATCATGGGAAGCATTGATCCCAGGGAAACAATGCAAATTTTTTCTTTGAGTAGAAACTTGTTTAAGTCTCGCAGAGGATTTGGTTCTAATGCATTCTGCTGGAGGAGGGCCCGAGCGCTCCTCTCAAAGTAGTGTCATCTGGAGGGAGTTGAAACGAGACTCCTTGGTGGATGGCCATCCTCTTTCAACAGAGGTGGCCTCGCATAACCTCCGACCTTCTTTCCCCAGAGCAGAGTGTAAACGGTCGGAGGTTATGCGAGGCCACCTCTGTTGAAAGAGGATGAGTCTCCTTCCTACCTGTAGGTCACTTGGCACAAACAAATGTATGGTGGCAATGCTCTCTAGGAAGAGTCAAAAACTGAGTTGTTTAGATTGAGGAGTCTTGGATTTCTGACCCCACTGCTGCCTTGGACATGAGCACTGGGGAGTAGTCCTTTGAAGTGGAGAGGGAATAGGAGTGTAACAATGCTTAGACATATAGTAATTGTAGTGTCAAAATCCTCCAGCAAATATTCTAGAAGTAGAAGAGGTAGCAGAAGTATGTGGCATTGACAGAGTTTTTATATTATCTGTATGTTTTTTAATGTCGGTCACTTCCTCTATTTTGTCATCAAACAAATTATCTCCACGACAAGAGACGTCTGCTAGATACTCCTGGACAGCAGGTTTGAGGTTGGAAACCCTGAGCCAGGAAAGACGCTGCACTGCTACTCCTAAGTCGTAGATGCATGAAGAGACATCAAAGGCTTGCCTTGCCAGATATCAGCCTTCTCATGGGGAAGGAATTCTGCAAAGGAGAGAGCACTCTGTATTAGAGATTTTAGGTAAATTGTGGAATAAAGTTGATAATCTAATATGTAATTGGTTAGCACTGAAGCCTGAAATGTTTTTCTTCCCAAAGTGACCAATGTTTTAGCTTCTCTGCCTGGAAGAGCAGAAACATGAGATCTTGCACTGCTAGTGCGTTTTAAAGCAGATTCCACAACTAGAGAATGATGAGGTAACTGAGTTTTCTCAAACCCAGTGCAGGTCTGTATTCTATACATTGTATCAAAAAAATTTTTTTTTTTTTTTTTGGGGGGGGGGGGGGGGGGGGGGGGGGGCAAATGAACTGTCAGTGGAGTCTCCCAGTTTCTGATTAGAGTATTTTTCATAATTGTATGAAGTGGACCAACGATTCCTTCTCTAGGAGGACAGTCATAATCCAGAACCTGATTGGCTTCAGCCATCTCATGTACAAAGCCAGGAAAGGATATAGCTTCTGGAGAAGAACTACGATCTCAGATGGCAAACGATCTGTC
Organism: Microcaecilia unicolor; assembly: GCF_901765095.1. Lineage (NCBI taxonomy): Eukaryota > Metazoa > Chordata > Amphibia > Gymnophiona > Siphonopidae > Microcaecilia > Microcaecilia unicolor. The sequence continues at coordinate 146,575,344 of NC_044040.1, forward strand.
TCCCAGGAGAGATCCAAGTCTGACTCTTCAAAGTAGAGTTCATGGGAAGTATGTGGAAAAGAATGTTGACTACAGCGTTGGCTCTGTGTCGCGGCAGATGAGTCTCTAAGGTTGGAGAGAGTTCTTATGTCGGTGTCGACGTATGTGTTTTGGGCTCATGCTGCCCCCAACATTTGGAGCCGATCTGCTGTGCAGCTGGTGCAAGTACAAGTCTGTATAGACTGCGAATGCAGTAGCTCCAAGAGCTCCTCCTTGAGCATAGGCCAGATTTCTTCCTGTACAGCAGGCATCGGTACTGGCTGTGAAAGTGGTGTGGATGCAGCCCGAGTTATACTTTGTGCAGCTGTAGATCTCGAAGACTCTCGATGAGAAATAAGTTGTAGAGAAGGAGAGCGGTCAATGTCGCAGTACCAAGTCACACGTTGGACTCTCTCGATGTTGTGTTGGTGCACCTGATGCCAATGCTGGCTCTGCGTGGAATGCCAAATCTCCTGCTATGCTTGATGTGGTTGCTGATGTTGATGCAGAACCAAAATGTTTTTCATGCTGGACTAAAGTCAAAAGGCTCTATGGCCAGGGGAGCTTCAGTAGTCGCATATCCGAAAATGGTTGATGCTCCCTGGGCAAAGGAAGGGCTCAGAGGACCCAAAAAGGCTGAATTAAAAAATGAAAAATAATTTGAAAAAACTGAACACAATTAATTCAGAAAAGAAAAATATGAAGAAAAAAATCCAGAAAAAGGGAAGCCATCAAAAAAACAAAATCTGATGTGCTGAGAGATTAGAAAACCAACCTCTCTGCTCTGCAAAAAATGACAGACTGCTGGTCCTGCGCTCGAGCATCAGGTGGGAAGGCACCCGTGCATGTGGGTGAGGGCACTGCCTCAAAGAATTAAAGTGACAGTGCACTTGGCAGGGTCCGCACCAGGCTCCGTGGATGACATCACCCATGGGACATCACCCATATTATGCCTGCTTGTCCTCGGAGAAATGAACTTATTGTTGGAATGTATTGTATTTTTACATGCATTGCCTGTCACCTATTATTTCTCTGTGATTACTCTGTGACCTCTGATGTGAATTACTTAGAGAGGTCACACTGCTATGCAACTTCCTGTGGGGGTTAGATGCAGCAGACACAGCACATGGAGCACATGGAGCTCATGATCTCTCCTAACCTGAGAGGATCTATGGTGGTGTGAGCATCCATTACCATCTAAGCACATGGAAGGAGCTGATAAGACAAATGTATAGTAATATGTATATATAAGCCTGTCTGATTATAATCTAACTACAAACTGTGAGTAAACAGATGTTTTGTTACTTCAACTTTAAAGTGACTCAGCAGTGAATTATTCAGGGGTGAATGAGAGAGAGATGAAGAAAGAAATTAACATTTCTAAAGCTGAAGCTGTGTGTACTAAAATCTGCTAATTATTTACTACAAATAATCCAACAAAAGGGTTATGGGCCCAGGGTTCAGGAATTGAAAAAGAAGAGAAATATTACCAGGCAGAAAAAAAGGCCACATTTTTCTCTTAAGTTTTAAAGGAAAGATTCAGTCTGTCTCTCTCTCCCCCCACACAGCAGACAGAAGGCTAAGAAAATGGCTGAGGGAAGAAATTCACCATTGTTCTATTCTCTCAAGGTGCCTAAATTAACTGAGTTTAATTATCAGCAATGGGAACTAAGATTCATATGTCTCCTTCGAGCAAAAAGATTAAATATATGCTTAGACCAAGACAGAACAGATGAAAATATGGCTGAATGGGACAATGCAAACTATTATGTGAAGTGCATGCTTTTGGAAGCTCTCTCAGAGAAACAAGCCATATTAGTGGAGGGAAAAGATACACCAAAGGACATTTTATATAAACTGAAAACTATGTATGCAACTACATATGCAAAGCAGCAACCAATTTGGCTGGCAGAGTTGAATGAAACCAAATTAAGGGATAAAAGTAAATGTAATGATCACATTATGCATCTTATGTCTTCATTTCAAAAGTTAGAACTTTCTGGAATTCCCATGTGTGATGCATTGAAAAGAGCATTTCTTTTTACCTCACTATCAAAGAAGTTTGATGTTTTTAGGTCTGTAAATGAGGCCATTGAAGGGCAATCTTTTGAACAGGCAACATCAAAACTAAGGCAGGAATGCATAATAAATGATTCTGAGGAGATGTGTTCTCAAAGTCAGTCAGAGAGAAATGAAACAAATTTCTTGGCAAAGAACAGAGGAAGGCGGAGCTATGGGAAAACTCCACCCAAGGGCAAGCTGATTTGCTACTCAGGTGGAAAGGAGGGACATGTATCTAAATGGTGTAAGGAAACACAAAACACTCCCTCTAGCTCACCTAAGCCAATGGAACTAAAGAATTTTCAAACCAGGAAATGTATGAAGGACAAAGATAAACACAAGGGCTTTCTAATGGCAGAAAAATCTTTGACTATGGTAAATAATAATTCAAATGAAAGTACTTGGATTTTGGATTCAGGGAGCACATGCCATTTAACCAATTGTAAAGATTTCTTTCAGGAAATGTGTCCAGAGGAAGGTATTCTTAAAACTGCAAACGCAGGGACTGCTAAGATCCAAGCAAAAGGTATTGGATTCTTAAAATGCAAAGTGTCTAATGAAGTTAAAGAAATTCCTGTAAGTGATGTCTTGTATATTCCCCAAGCAGTTTGCAATATGCTTAGTGTATCTACATTAGATAAGAAGGGATTTGTGATTCATTTTGAAAACAGTAAGTGCACAATCTCTAAAAATGATGAAGTGTATGCTGAAGCTTTTATGCATAATGATGTTTATAAGCTGAACATTTCAGGTGAAGCCTCACATATGGCGCAAGTAAGGAAGAATGATGGAAAATGTAGTCTGGAAATCTGGCACCGCCGCCTGGGACATCGTGATTCTAAGGTGATCCAGGATCTTTACAGTAAGCAACTGGCCACCGGCATTCAGATAAGTGCAGATGCTGGTAAAATGGAGAAATGCATAGACTGTGTTACTCAAAAAGGTGTGAGACCCTCATTTCCTGCATACACAGGAAATAGGAGTAATAAAGTGCTGGACTTAATACACAGTGACTTATGTGGACCGTTTAATATCCCATCATTGGGAAATAACAGATTTGTGCTAATATTCTTGGATGATTTCTCTAGATATTGTGTGGCCTATTTGCTGAAAGAAAAAAGTCAAGTCACAGACATGCTGAAGAAATACGTAGCCATGGTGAGCAATAAATTTGAAAGAAAACCAAAGGTTCTTCAGACCGACAATGGTGGTGAGTTCACTTCACAAAGCATGCGCACATTTCTAGAACAAGAAGGCATTCAACATATCACAACAGTAGCTTATACACCAGAGCAAAATTCTGTTGCAGAGAGAAAATTTAGGTCACTTGTGGAAATGACCAGATGTATGCTGTCAGATAGCAATCTCCCTAAAAGACTATGGGGGGAAGCCATTCTCACAGCAGTGTACCTACAAAACAGAATGCCAACTAAAGGCGCTGAGCGCACACCACATGAGACATGGCATGGTAGGAAGCCAAACCTGTCACACATAAGAACATTTGGAAGTACAGCATATGCTCATGAACCAAAGCAAAGAAGGCATAAGCTGGATTCCACAACAGAAAGGGGCATTTTAGTTGGCTATGCTCCAGGACACAAAGGATATAGAATTTTGAATCTGAAAACTGGCATCGTTGGCATAAGACATGTTACATATTTTGATGAAAACAAAAGGGTTGATAAAGGCTGGATTATCCCAGATGAGCCTTATCATCCAGAATATGAAACTAGAACCATAGTAGACATGCCAGTGTATATAAATGCCATACCAAGGCAGATGTCTGAAAGCAACTCACCTGTATCTAACGAGGAACAGGCAGAGGAAGCAGACACAGAAAGGATCATTGAAGAAGACAGTACAGTTGGAGAAGGGGAATCAATTGGAGAAGAACTCTCAGATTTAGAGGATGCGGAAAGGTCAGACCAACCTGTTGTCAGACGCTCATCCAGGGAAAACAAAGGTGTTCCACCCCCAAGACTGTCTTACCTAACAAAGTCAGCAGAAGCTCAAGAGCCCTTAACATGGGATGAGATTGAGAAAATGTCAGCAGAAGAAGCTGCTGAATGGCATAAAGCTGCACAAGAAGAAATTGATGCATTGGATAAAAATAATACTTGGATTCTTACAAAATTACCTCCTGGCAAGAAAGCTATAGGATGCAAATGGGTATTCAAGTTAAAAAGGAATGCACAAGGAAAAGTGGAAAGATATAAAGCCAGATTAGTGGCAAAGGGATATCTTCAAAAATATGGAGAAGATTTTGATGAAGTGTTTGCACCTGTAGTGAAACACACGACAATTAGAACACTTCTGAGCATTGCAGTCTCAAAAGGCATGCAAGTCAACCACATTGATGTGAAAACAGCGTTTCTTCATGGAGATATAACTGAAGACTTGTACATGGAACAGCCAACAGGTTTCATAAATACAAAACAAAGACAGCTAGTGTGTAAATTAAACAAAGGTCTTTATGGATTAAAGCAAAGTGCAAAATGTTGGAATGAAAAATTGCATGAAATATTGACAAATTTAGGATTTAAGCAAGGTGAAGCAGATAAATGCTTGTACACTAGGTGCACAAATGGACAATATGCATACATTTTAGCTTTTGTTGATGATCTGCTCATTGCAAGCAAAAGTGAGCAAGAGTACAAGGACATTGTAAAGTGTTTAAACCACAATGTTGAGATAAAAGAACTTGGTAATGTGTCATACTATCTTGGTATAGAAATTGAGAAACAAAATGATGGTTCTTATCTTCTAAGCCAGAAGCAGAAAATAAATGAGCTTATTGAAAGTTTAGGTATGCAAGATGCCCAAGTTGTAAGCACTCCCATGATCACTGATTTTCTGAAGGATGAAACAGTAAGAGAACCTTTACCAGATAACATCCAATATAGATCAGCCATAGGTAAGCTTTTATATCTAGCTACCACATACAGGGCTGATATAGCAAATGCAGTAGGAATTTTGAGCAGAAGGGTCAGCTCACCTACCAAATCAGATTGGACTGCAGTTAAAAGGATGGTAAGGTATTTAAAGGGTACCATTGATTGTAAATTAAAGATTTCAGCCAATAGTAATCCAAAACTAATATGTTACTGTGATTCAGATTGGGCAGGGGATCATTCTGATTATAAATCCACAAGTGGATATGTGTTTATGTATGGAAATGTACAAATTTCATGGGCCAGTCATAAACAAAGTATTGCTGAGTCTGTCTTCTACAGAAGCTGAATATGTGGCCGTATCGGAAGCGTGCAGAGAACTGATGTGGATTGAAAAACTTTTGCTGGATTTCGGAATAGCTGAAAAGAGACCAATCCAGATAATGGAAGATAATCAGAGCTGCATCCGACTGTCACAGAATGACAAGGTTCAGTCACGCACCAAGCACATCGCAACGAAATACCACAACGTGCGAGAGTTGGCGAAAGAAGGGGTCATCAGTCTACACTATTGTCACACCAGTGAGATGACAGCTGACATCATGACCAAACCGTTACCCAGAGAACATTTTGTGAATCTGCGTATAAAGCTTGGACTTTGTATGAATAAATAATTGCATGACAGTTATGCATGAGAAGGGGTTTGTTGGAATGTATTGTATTTTTACATGCATTGCCTGTCACCTATTATTTCTCTGTGATTACTCTGTGACCTCTGATGTGAATTACTTAGAGAGGTCACACTGCTATGCAACTTCCTGTGGGGGTTAGATGCAGCAGACACAGCACATGGAGCACATGGAGCTCATGATCTCTCCTAACCTGAGAGGATCTATGGTGGTGTGAGCATCCATTACCATCTAAGCACATGGAAGGAGCTGATAAGACAAATGTATAGTAATATGTATATATAAGCCTGTCTGATTATAATCTAACTACAAACTGTGAGTAAACAGATGTTTTGTTACTTCAACTTTAAAGTGACTCAGCAGTGAATTATTCAGGGGTGAATGAGAGAGAGATGAAGAAAGAAATTAACATTTCTAAAGCTGAAGCTGTGTGTACTAAAATCTGCTAATTATTTACTACAAATAATCCAACACTTATCTCCCATACTAAATGCCAGTATTTTTACAGAATGTGTTGAAAGAGTAGGTGCAAAGTACAGTGAGGGAGGGAACAGCAGGGCTGAAGAGTATAGTCCTATGCATGAAAGCAGGGCACACAGACCATGCAAGCATGTGCAACTGAAGGTCGATGTACTATGCATGTAGGGAGGGAGAACAGATATAATCAAATAAAGTATTAGTAAAATATCGTCAATTTATGACTGCCTTAAACGTTTCTGCTCTTTCTGAGCTCCCTTACCCAGGAAACATTCAGAAAAAAACCCAGCATCACTCTGGCACTAGAATGTGGATGTGAAGAATGTTAAGTGTGAAAGGGTAGATTTGCAGAGCCTGGTAATGGTATCTTTGGCAACAGCCAGCAATAGTGAATGTTCTAAGTTCTGTCAATTGCAGAGATTGTGAATTTAGCACTTTCTCATTAAACTATGCACGGCCATGCTATTTTTAGAGTCAGTTCTTCAACGGGTCCGGTGCAGAAATTTCTAGCATCCAGAAACACACTGTACTATACTACATGACAGCGCAGTTTAGGCACATGCACTAGTCACACAACCCTCTGAGGGATACCTCTCAGACTTCAGCTGCCCAGTGCAGTGGTCACAAGGGCATCCTGTTGCCTTCAATGCTGAATTTGATGGCTCGTTGTGTTTTACTAAGCCTTTTCTGTTCAGCAAATCGCCTCTTGTGTTTTTCCAAGCGACTTATACCTTTCCTAACAGCTCCAAGCTACAGACATTTTAGTGAATGAAATAAAGGGAAAAAAGACAGGAGGAGAAAAAGTAGAGAAGGTTATTAATTAACTGAGTCATCCCTTCTTATGATGGTAGCCTCTCTGAGAGAGAGAGAGAGAGAGAGAGAGAGAGAGAGAGAGAGAGAGAGAGAGAGAGAGAGAGATAGAGAGAGCAGAAGAACTGGAATCAAAAGATGAGAGGCAGGAACCATAAATGTGCCATCGTCATTAATACTCACCAGAAAATAGCATGTATGTCAAAATATTAAATCTCTTTCCCTCTGTACATTGCTTACCCGGGAGGATTCCATGTCCACATTCCATTTTGGTCTAACCACATAGTCCTTATTTGATGGCATTGGCACTCTAGCACGAGCACAAAACCCTGGGTCACCAGGTCGCAGAGCTCTGTGGAAGACGAATGTGTAAGTTGACAAGTTATCACACAGCTTGCAATGTTTACAATGATGTTTTTAAAAAGACCAGTACTTACTTTTCCTCCCCAGTCAGCACTTTCTCCAGGTCTCTGCGAGGTGTCTGACCACCAGAGCTGCAAAACAGTTAGATTTGTAAATAGACAGAGATTTTGATGCGCCTCCAAAAGACATCCTCTGAAGGCCAAAGTTTTCTGGCAGCCCTGCTAAATGTCATGAGCATTATCTACTGTAAATCTAAACTTGCAAGTAACTACATAATCAAGATTTATACAATGCCCCTCATCCAAAAATGACTAATTGGCTTTATAAGGTTTTTACTGGTCCAGCAGTTTACTCCTCTGGGCTTAGTTTGATTAGCATCATAAGGGAAGGGAAAGGGGACTTTCTGTGGTTTTTGCAACTACATTCAAAGCAGTTTACATAGTATATACAGGTATTTAATTGTACCTGGGGCAATGGAGGGTTAAGTGACTTGCCCAGAGTCACAAGGAGCTGCAGTGGGAATCGAACCCAGTTCCACAGGATCAACGTCCGCTGCACTAACCACTAGGCTACTCCTCGTTAACAAGTATCTATATTTTATGTGTTTCTTATGGATTAAACTATAAATCACCAGAATGAACCCGAGCTACGTCTGTATGTTCCACCACAATGTAATAGCTAAGCCTTCCTCTTACCAGCGTCTGTTATTAGTTTCTTTATGCAAGCAGTCCAGAGGGGATCCACAACACAAAGTGCAGCAAACCATATCAACAATGAAATAGCCCTCAGATGAAACAACGGCAGGAGGCAAGGATAGCAGAAGCCAAGACTTTATTTGAAAACCCGACACAGCCCATGTTTCAGCTTTCACACCTGCGTCAGGGGTCTTGGCAGACAAATAAGCCTCCAGGAGTTAACGATACCTGGACAGAAGACAGCCAAGACCTCTAACACAGGTGAGTTAAGCTGAAACACAGGCTGTGTCAGGTCCTCAAATAAAGTCTTGGCTTCTACAATCCTTGTCTCCAGCCATTGTTTCATCCAAGGGCCATTTCACTGTTGATTTGATTTCTTTATATACTTTAAGTTTAATCCATAAGAAACAAAAAATACACTTACCTCTGAAGCGGCTGGCCTAAGAGCACATTCCTGGCTACCAGACTCCACAAAATTTTGTAGTTATTCAATTATAGTGGAATAAACAATGACTAATGCACACCACTTTGTATTTTTCATTCCGGAAATGGCGATCGCCATTACGGAATAATGTAAGCCACACTGAGCCTGCAAATAGGTGGGAAAATGTGGGATACAAATGCAACAAATAAACAAACAAATAAATAAATAAATAAAATAAATAAGGTAACAAGTTAACCAATGGCAGTAGGGATTGATTAAACATGCTCAATAATAAAAAGAAACAAGAAGTCATGTGTCTGCTATGTAAGTGTGTACAGTTCCTAGAAGTCTCATAGTGTTCAGCAAAAAAACTACCTGCTCATCCGCCTTCGCTGAGGCATCTGCTCCAGGTCTCTCTGCTCCCTCTCTTCACGTGTCATTCCTTTATAGTTTGACGTTAAGCCAAATATGGGACGTGACCACTCGTCTGTGGAAAGAAACAATTTGCTATGCTGACAATATGAATTTCACTGTGCAAGACATTAAGAGGGCAATTCTATAAAATAGGCACTGTTATGTACCTATTCTGAATGTTTAGAATAATCCACTTTAAGTAAATGCTAGATTTATTCAACAAACGCACTTTGGATATCAAACACTCTTCCAAGATACCCTTAAATCCAACTGAAGAACAGGAGTAAATGTGCTAGTTAATGAACCTCAGTGGTAATGCACTGTGCCTTTATTCACTCGTAAACAGTGTCTTACACACTCAAATCGTCATTGGTTCAGTAGCTGCCACCTTCCTATGCAAGTTTTAATTATCCAGTAAACTTTTTATGTTAATAAACTTGATAAACTGCCTTATACTGTTTATATATTAAGTAGTATGAACAATATAAAGTAGGGCCTAAGAGTAGAGCATCTACACTGGCTCAGTTACTAACCACGAATATTAACATAGGGAGACCCAGACAAGTTCCTGTAGTAAGAAGGCAGGCCTGCGGCACAAGCATTTTAGTGAAAAGGGAGAGGAAGTGATGAGCCAGGGAGACTGTCCTGCACGTACCTCCTGCAGCCTATCAAGTACCCCAAGGGGTACACATACTCCAGTGCTGAAAACCCTTGTCTTGGGCCATCCCTCTTGCAGGCCCAAGATCTGCTTGATCATATCTGGGGTTACCTGCTCTGCTAGGTACTTCTATAAAATATGAAGTAATTAGCTATATACTGAATGGAAATATAGACTCTCTGAAAAGCAAACACAGAATGACATCCCTCAAGGAGAGAAGACTGCAAAATCTATTTAAAAAGTAAACTCACTTATCAGCTTTCCTGCCATATCTTTGTTTAATCTTGACTCTTTGGGATGTTTATAAAGGTACATCACTGCCCGTCCAATTCCACTGTGCTTCAAGGTTTCCTGGCTCACACTGGGGAGCTGAAGAGCAGAAGAGATGCTTAGTGCACAGATCCAGTCATCACTTGTCAACAAGGCAAAGGTGGGGTAAGGATGTAGATGTGGAAGTGTATGCACAGCAAGGGGTGATGAACAGGTGGGAAGGAGGGAATAGAAACTAATCAGCAATTGTGGAAAAAAAAAAGGAAAAAAAGAGTAATGAGAAGAGATGAAATATGAAACGAGGAGATACAGGTGACAGAACCTGAGGCGACATAATTTGTGTGGCAAAGCATAAGACAAGATGAAAATGGAGGGCCTATATCCACCTCTTGCAGAATCCTCAGGAGTTCCTCACGAATCTTTAGTGCTGGAAGGCTCTTGTCTGGCAGAGGCAAGAGCCACTCTTTGATAGCAGACATCACACCACTATCTATAAATGTTTCCTTCAGGTCCTGCCTGTGTAAGACAGAATGAGTCAATCCTGCGAGCAACGCTTCACTTTGTCTTTCAAAAAATCTCTTCTATCATGCCCTGAACCTGGGAGAATACTAAGGGAGCCAAGGAGCTTATAAATGCTGCACTGAAAAAAATGGCGGCCGCAACTTCTCACAACAGCCTCACGAAACTGCCGTGGGAGGTCGCGGCCGCCATTTTTTCAGTGCAGAGGAAGGGGGAAGGAGCAATTCGGAATGCTCCTGCCCCGACCACCAGGGCCTTTACAAGATAGATCTGAGGAGGGTGGAGTGGCGGGTGGCCCGGGAAATGGGGACGTGGTTTCTTTCAGGGTGAGTGGGGGAAGGCTGGTCTGCAGAAGTGGCAGCAGGCAGGTCTTGTTTCAGGTATCCACCAAAAATGCAGAGGCATTTTTCAGCGGAAACCTGTACCCAGATTTCAGGTCAGTTTCGGGGCCAAATCTGAAACCAAAATGTGGTCGTCCTTTAATCTTTATGTGGGCTACCTCTTATAGAAGGGAAAGCAACAAAGTCTGGCAGAGAGGAACATTTTGTTATCAGAATCCTAAGTAACCGTTTGCAATGTAAGGGAAACATCCCTGGATCAAGAGAGAGAGAAACCTGCTTTGATGCAATCTTTCTTTTGTATAAGTAAACCCAAACTCAAGCATAGGAGATTCAACCAGCACACATGATTTCTTACTTTTTAAGATGCATCACTACAGTGGGAAGCAGAGTCAGTTTCTTCAGTGCTGGTTTCTTCTGGGTGTTCAGCTTTCTGTCTTCCTGGAGGGAGGGCAAGGGAAAGAATTGGAAAACTTTAGTTATACATAGCAAGTGAAAAGCTAATTCCAGAAAACCTGAACAGGTTATCATCCCTAAAATGATAATTCTACATAAATATAAATTGTAGTTGGCTCCTGGAAAAAAAGTTGTTTATGCTGTTTATGAAGAGCAAGTGGCTGATACCATATGATGGTACCATGACAGGACAGCTTTTCCAGAGCTCAAGCCAGTGTAAAGTTCTAAACATGCATAACCTTTTCCGCACACAGCAGCTTCTTCAATTAGTCTGAAATTCACAATCAATTCTTTGGTGGGTGGACAGGATTATGTATCTAATCTTGCTGTCTACAGAGAGCTCTTGCTACAGGTAAGCAACTTTCAATCCTGTTTGTAAACAAAGAAAGCAATTAATCACACAATTGAATTATTCCCAAGCTCAGGGTTGCCTCTGATACTTGAAGGAATTGTCCCATTGCTGGGGAATACCCACTGACATGTTTATGCAAGAGTTCATATGGACAGATTGTTCAGTATTCTTGACAGAAGGGGCTGCCTTTGAATGAAGATTGGTTCAAGCAGAAATGTGAAGTAAAAGTATAGAACGACGAGATACTTTGAAGTAATTCAGATGTCAAGTCAGCTACTATAGTAGAAATGGCTTTGACTGGTTAGGTTTAATTCCATTAGTTAGAGAAATACCAGCTTGATCGTAAAAGAACTGAATATGGAAACTACCCTAAATGCTGCCCAGATGACTGAAATGAAAGAAGACAAAAATTTGCACACCCTTTGAGGGACTCTGCATTTTTTAGGTGGTATGCAGGAGCTCGCTTACAGTCTAGAGTGTGAAAAGAATTTGATGTATCTGGACAACTACCTTATTGTAATAAAAATGTGTATAAGGTTTGTATGTGACTAAGGATGGTGTTCACTGATCCTTCTGGCTCAGGTGACTGCTACTAGGAATAGTATCCTCCATGTCAGACACCTTAGAGACGAAGATTCCGCTGACTCTAAGATGTTTTCATGAGGGAGCAAGGCCACAATGTTCAGGTTCCAGGGGACTTGTGGGTCTTAGAATGGAGGTTTGAAATGAAGAAGACCCTTACGAATTTGGTAACAACTGGATACTGAGGCTGGAGCTTCATCTATCAAGACAAGAAAGGTGGATAAGATCCTAAGGTGCACTCTGACAGAAAATGATTTACAATCCAAATGATAAGAGAGTAGAGACTGTAAAGTATAGTAGATGCTAAAAGGGTCTTGACCTTATATAGAACACCAAATAGAAGATCTCTACCATTTGAATGCATCAATTTTCACTTGGAAGGTTTTCTGTGGTAGAAGAATCTCTGTGCTTATCTGTGTGGGATCTAGTGCTAAAGATAGCACAGAAACTTCTGCTTCAGAATCACAATGGAAGGATCCAAATAAAGAAAATAAGAAGCAACATAAGCACTGGCAAGTTAGAAGCAAAGCATTGATAAAAGAAAAAAAAAAGAGAAGAAGAAGAAGAGAAATTTGAAACAGAAGCAAACACTCATAGCAATAACTTTTTCAAGTACATCAGAAGCAGAAAGCTTGTGAGGGAATCTGTGGGACCATTAGATCATCAAGGAGCAAAAAGGGTACTCAGGGAGGACAAGGCCATAGCAGAGAGAGAGTGAATTAATTCTTTGCTTCAGTCTTTACTGAAGATGTAAGAGATCTACCTATACAAGAAATAGTTTTCATGGGTGACAATATGGAGGAACTGAAAAATCTTGGTGAACCTGGAAGACATACTGAGCCAAACCAAAGAGTAGTAAATCACCTGGACCAGGTGCTGTGCATCCTAGGGAACTGAAAGAACTCAAACATGACATTGCTGATCTGCTGTTAGTGATCTGTAACCTGTCGTTAAAATTGTCTGTAGTAACTGAAGATTGGCAGGTGGCCAACGTAACGCAGATTTTTAAAAAGGATTCCAGGGGTGATCCAGGAAATTACACTGGTAAGCCTGTCTTCAGTGCCAGGCAAAACAGTGGAAACTATTATAAAGAATAAAATTACTGAACACAAACAAACATGGTCTAATGGAACAGAGGGTCTGCATGAATTCAGCCAAGATAAGTCATGCTTCATTTCTTTGAAGGAATGAATAAACACATGGATAAAGGTGAGCTAGGTTAATTTAAGTGTATCTAGATATTTAGAAAGCTTTTGATAAAGTCATTCATGAGTGATTCCTCAGAAAATTAAGAAGCCATGGGATAGGAGGCAATATTCTGTTGTAGATTAGGAACTGGTTAATGCAATGGTTCCCAAACTGTGTGCCACAGCGAACTCGCAGGGGTGCCGTGGCAAATCCTGAACTCACCCCCTCCGTCACCCAAACTGCTGCTGCTACCTCATAATCTCTTCCCTTCCCCGTGTGTTCTGCATCTCTCCTTCTCCCTTCCACCGGTTCTCCTCTGTAGTCTAGGGCCCCTGTACCTCTCTGGTAGAGGAGATTGAGACAGTTTTACACCAATGTCGGAGCTGCCCTCTTCTCTGGAGCATCCCGCCTACTTTGATGCAACTTTCTGTTACCCACATAGGCGGGACACACCTGAGAAGAGGCCCCGATACTGACGGAAAACTTTCTTAATCATCGCCGCTGCTGGAGAGGTACAAGGGACTGGGGCTACAGAGGAGAGCTGGTGAGAGGGAGAGATGCAGGGCTCACTGGGAGTGGGGAAGGAAGGTTGAAGGGGAGAGAAGTCGGACAAAGAAAAGATGCTGGGCAGGGAGGAACATTGGGACAGAAAAAGGAGGAGATGGAGACACAGGGGGGCAGAGGTGGCCCCCAAGGGCTGCTCCTCCAGGTGAGCAGTAGGAAAAATGTGTGTGTGGGGGGGGGCAGTAGAGAACTGTGGGGGGTGGAGACCTATGTGGCCGGTGGAGGGGGGGTGCATGAAAAACTGCTCGGACACTAAGGGTGCCATGAACTGAAAAAGTTTGGGAACCTCTGGGTTAATGGATAGAAAAGAGGGTAGGGTTAAATGGTCATTTTTCTCAATGGAGGAAGGTGAATAGTGGAGTGTCACAGGAATCTGTTCTGGGACTGGTGCTGTTTAACCTATCTATAGATGATCTGGAAATCAGAACGAAAAGTGAGGTGATTAAATTGGCAAAAGACACAAAACTATTCAAAGGTGTTAAAACACATGCTGATTGTGAAAAACTGAAGGAAGACTTTTGGAAACTGGAAGACTAAGATGAAATTTAATGTGGATAAATGCAAAGTAATGCACATTTGGAAGAATAATCCAAATCACAGTTACCTGATGCTAGAGTCTGCCTTTGGAGTCAGCACCCAAGAAAAACCACTGTGATCAAACAGTTTGTAATGGTGGTATGTCAAGCCTGTAATAAACTATAAAAAGATCTAGGTGTCATTGTAGACAATACACCAAAATCTTATGCCCAGTGTGCTTTTTTGGCCACCACCAATGTCACAAACAGGATACTAGGAATTATTAGGAAAGGGATGGTAAATAAGACCAAGAATACTATAATGCCTCTGTATCGCTCCTTGAGTATTGCATTCAATTCTGGTCGCCGTATCTCAAAAAAAAAAAAAAAAAAAGATATAGCACAATTAGAAAAAGTTCAAAGAAGAGCGATGAAAATGATAAAGGGGATGGAACTCCTCTCTTAGGGTTCTTCAGCTTGGAAAAGATATGGATGAGGGGAGATATGAGTGAGGTCTACAACATCCTAAGTGGTGTAGAATGGGTAAAAGTGAATCGATTTTTTTACTCTTTCAAAAAGTACAAAAACTAGGGGACACTCAATGAAATTACATGGTATTACTTTTAAAACAAATAGGAGGAAATATTTTTTCACTCAATGAACAGTTAAGCTCTGGAACTTGTTGCCAGAGGATGTTGTTACAGTGGTTAGCATATCTGGTTTAAAAAAGCATAAAAAAGGTTTGGATAAGTTCCTAGAAGAAAAGTCCATGGTCTGCTATTGAGACAGACAAGGGGGGAAGCCACTGCTTGCCCTGGGATTGGTAACATGGAATGTTGCTATTAGGGCTGTACCTTGTATTTGATTCGATTTGGCCCCGAATACATTCTTCGAACAGCAATTCGAATACAAATCCAGAGCTTTACTGTACTAAATCCTACTGAAATAAATAAGATCTCCAATTTCACATTGCCTCTTTTATTACTTGTTATGTTAAAGCTCAATGCCTATTATTTGCATTCGGCCGAATAATATTTTTCATTATTCGTATTCAGCAGAATAGTAAAATATGCTATTTAGTACTGCTCTATTTGCTACTATTTGGGATTCTACTAGGTACTCGTGACCTGGACTAGCCACTGTTGGAAAACAGGATACTGGGCTGGAAAGACCACTGATCTGACCAGCATAGCTGTTCTTATGCTCTTATGAGTCCATGCGCTTGCAAGAGGCAGGAAGTTTCTTTTGTTTTGGAGGTGAATTATGATTGTCATCTTCAACACTGAGAATGGCACTTAGAAATCTCCTTGAAACTGTGCACTTTAGAAATGTTGCTACTGCTCATAGCAACGTACCAACGCTAATAAACCAAGTGTTTTCAGTCAAGAAATCTCAGAACATCCCTTTCTTCACAAAAGGGTTCTTTAGACCACTCCATGCAGGGACAGAGATAACACTTAGGAAATATAACCTACTAGATCAAGCAGAACCAGCCGACCTTTGTATTTTACACAATGACCTTTTCAGGATCCATTCTTTTGCCTTGTAATGCTCTCAGAGTTGAAAGAGGTGCTGTTTCCTGGCTCTCTGAGACATTCTTCATAACTCATAACAGTCTTCCTGTTGGTGAGTAAGTTCCAGGTAGAAGACATCTCTCTTGTGGGTATACTGCTTGGCTGTCTATGGACAGGTACTGAAGCCTGGTTTAACTTGTGACATAAGTCTGTTGAAGAAGCAAAATCTGCTGATAACCTAGTAAATTAAATAACAGCAGAGAAAGACCAACATGGCTGATCGAGTCTGCCCAGGAAGGTTGTTGAGGTTGTACCTGCTGTACAGTGCAGGTTACTTTCCTCATTCTTGTGTTGTTGGGGTTGTACTTACTAAGAGCAGTGCAGGCTACTTCTCCATCTCTTAGAAGTGCAAAAGTTATTACATAGATGTTGTGAGATTTATTGCTCTATGCTTGGATTAAATCCTCTTGCCTTTTACGGATCTATTATGTATATCACATTGAATTCCAGCACCATTTTTGCTTCCACCATTTTTTTCAGGAGAGAATTCCAAAGCATTCGCTACCCTCTCGGTGAAAAAATATTTCCTGATGTTGCTTTTACTCCTACATCCCTGTAGCTTCATATCATGTCCTCTAGTTTATTTATTTGTTACATTTGTACCCTGCATTTTCCCACCTATTTGCAGGCTCAATGTGGCTTACATAGTACCATGAAACGTTAGCCACCTCCAGTGATGATGATAAATACAGAGTGATGTGATTATTGAAAGAGATTATGTGTTACAACATTAGGAGAAATGTAGAGAAGAGTTATATAGTGTTCATTACGGGCTTTGTTTTCATTGTGTTGCTGGGTTCAGGCACTTAAGTTGGGTCAGTGTGGTATGCCTTTTCAAACAGGTTAGTCTTTAGTGATTTCCGGAAGTTAAGGTGGTTGTACGTTGTTTTTATGGCTTTCTGTAGTACATTCCACAGTTGCGTGCTTATATAGGAGAAGCTGGATCCGTATATTGATTTGTACTTGAGTCCTTTGCAGCTAGGGTAGTGAAGATTTAAGTATGTTTTCCAATTGTGTTTCTGGTAGGCAGGTCTATAAGGTCGGTCATGTATCCCGGGGCTTGGCCATAGATAATTTTGTGGACCAGGGTGCTGATTTTGAAAGTTCTAGAGCAGAGGTGTCCAACCTCATCCCTCGCTAGATTGGGTTTTCAGGATTTCCACAATTATTTATTATTGTTTTGATGCATTTGTACCCCACATTTTCCCACAGGAGCAGGCGCAATGTGGCTTACAATAATTCAGGAGGAAAATATACAATGCAAAGATGACTCAGGTACAGAATGAGACAGGCAGGGAATGGAACAGAGGAAAACACGGGGTGAAAGATAGGGGCAAAGCAACCGGCAGATAACCATGTACAGTCAGGAAGGGAGAGAGGTTAAACATAGGAGTTGCCATTGGAATAAGCTTTGGCGAATAAGAATGTTTTTAAAGACTTTTTGAATAGGTGGTGGTCGACTAGTTCTTTTAGTTGTCTCAGCAGAATATTCCAGAATTTTGGACTGAAGTAGGGGAAGGACGAAGCAAAAAGGGTCTTGTATTTAATGAATCTGCATGAGATCAATATGTCCTTTATTCAGTGCGAAGCGAAAGCTACATACCTGTAGAAGGTATTCTCCGAGGACAGCAGGCTGATTGTTCTCACGAATGGGTGACGTCCACGGCAGCCCCTTCAATTGGCGATCTTCACTAGCAAAGACGTTTGCTAGCCCTCGCGTGTGCACGCACACCGCGCATGCGCAACCGTCTTCCTGCCTGAACGCGCTCGTGTTTGTCAGTCCAGTACATAGCAAGACAAAGACAAGGGAAGACACAACTCCAAAGGGGAGGCGGGCGGGTTGGTGAGAACGATCAGCCTGCTGTCCTCGGAGAATACCATCTACAGGTATGTATGTAGCATTCGCTTTCTCTGAGGACAAGCAGGCTGCTTGTTTTCACGAACGGGGTATCCCTAGCCCCCAGGCTCACTCAAAACAACAAACAGGGTCAATTGGGCCTCGCAACGGCGAGGACATAACTGCGATTGACCTAAACTTATCCAACTAACTGAGAGTGCAGCCTGGAACAGAATAAAAATGGGCCTGGGGGGTGGAGTTGGATTCTAAACCCCGAACAGATTCTGCAGCACCGACTGCCCGAACCGACTGTCGCGTCGGGTATCCTGCTGTAGGCAGTAATGCGATGAGAATGTGTGGACAGATGACCACGTTGCAGCCTTGCAAATCTCTTCGATAGTGGCTGACTTCAAGTGAGTCACTGACGCTGCCATGGCTCTAACACTATGAGCCGTGACATGACCCTCAAGAGTCAGCCCAGACTGGGCGTAAGCGAAGGAGATGCAATCTGCTAGCCAATTAGAGACGGTGCATTTCCCAACAGCCACTCCCCTCCTGTTGGGATCAAAAGAAACAAACATTTGAGCGGACTGTCTGTGGGGCTGTGTCCGCTCCAGATAGAAGGCCAATGCTCCCTTGCAGTCCAATGTGTGCAGTTGACGTTCAGCAGGGCGGGTATGCGGACGGGGGAAGAATGTTGGCAAGAACTTAGGGTGAGTGCGGACGACTACTCTATTATGATGAAATTTGGTATAAGGCGCATGAGCTACTAGGGCTTGAAGCTCACTGACTCTATGAGCTGAAGTGACTGCCACCAAGAAAATGACCTTCCAGGTCAAGTACTTCAGATGGCAGGAATCCAGTGGCTCAAAAGGATGTTTCATCAGCTGGGTGAGGACGACGTTGAGATCCCATGACACTGTAGGAGGTTTGATGGGGGGTTTTGACAAAAGCAAACCTCTCATGAAGCGAACAACTAAAGGTTGTCCCGAGATCGGCTTACCTTCCACACGGTAATGGTATGAACTAATCGCACTAAGATGAACCCTTACAGTGCAGAAGGTATTCAAGCAGGGTCTGTGTAAAACAAGAGCGAGGATCTAGGGCCTTGCTGCCACACCAGACGGCAAACCTCCACCATAGAAAGAAGTAACTCTTTTTAGTGGAATCTTTCCTGGAAGCGAGCAAGACTCAGGAGACACCCTCTGAGAGACCCAAGGAGGCAAAATCTACGCTCTCAACATCCAGGCCATGAGAGCCAGGGACCGGAGGTTGGGATGCAGAAGCGCCCCCTCGTTCTGAGTAATGAGGGTCGGAAAACACTCCAATCTCCAGGGAACCATACAGTGGGGGAAATAAGTATTTGATCCCTTGCTGATTTTGTAAGTTTGCCCACTGACAAAGACATGAGCAGCCCATAATTGAAGGGTAGGTTATTGGTAACAGTGAGAGATAGCACATCACAAATTAAATCCGGAAAATCACATTGTGGAAAGTATATGAATTTATTTGCATTCTGCAGAGGGAAATAAGTATTTGATCCCCCACCAACCAGTAAGAGATCTGGCCCCTACAGACCAGGTAGATGCTCCAAATCAACTCGTTACCTGCATGACAGACAGCTGTCGGCAATGGTCACCTGTATGAAAGACACCTGTCCACAGACTCAGTGAATCAGTCAGACTCTAACCTCTACAAAATGGCCAAGAGCAAGGAGCTGTCTAAGGATGTCAGGGACAAGATCATACACCTGCACAAGGCTGGAATGGGCTACAAAACCATCAGTAAGACGCTGGGCGAGAAGGAGACAACTGTTGGTGCCATAGTAAGAAAATGGAAGAAGTACAAAATGACTGTCAATCGACAAAGATCTGGGGCTCCACGCAAAATCTCACCTCGTGGGGTATCCTTGATCATGAGGAAGGTTAGAAATCAGCCTACAACTACAAGGGGGGAACTTGTCAATGATCTCAAGCAGCTGGGACCAATGTCACCACGAAAACCATTGGTAACACATTACGACATAACGGATTGCAATCCTGCAGTGCCCGCAAGGTCCCCCTGCTCCGGAAGGCACATGTGACGGCCCGTCTGAAGTTTGCCAGTGAACACCTGGATGATGCCGAGAGTGATTGGGAGAAGGTGCTGTGGTCAGATGAGACAAAAATTGAGCTCTTTGGCATGAACTCAACTCGCCGTGTTTGGAGGAAGAGAAACGCTGCCTATGACCCAAAGAACACCGTCCCCACTGTCAAGCATGGAGGTGGAAATGTTATGTTTTGGGGGTGTTTCTCTGCTAAGGGCACAGGACTACTTCACCGCATCAATGGGAGAATGGATGGGGCCATGTACCGTACAATTCTGAGTGACAACCTCCTTCCCTCCGCCAGGGCCTTAAAAATGGGTCGTGGCTGGGTCTTCCAGCACGACAATGACCCAAAACATACAGCCAAGGCAACAAAGGAGTGGCTCAGGAAGAAGCACATTAGGGTCATGGAGTGGCCTAGCCAGTCACCAGACCTTAATCCCATTGAAAACTTATGGAGGGAGCTGAAGATGCGAGTTGCCAAGCGACAGCCCAGAACTCTTAATGATTTAGAGATGATCTGCAAAGAGGAGTGGACCAAAATTCCTCCTGACATGTGTGCAAACCTCATCATCAACTACAGAAGACGTCTGACCGCTGTGCTTGCCAACAAGGGTTTTGCCACCAAGTATTAGGTCTTGTTTGCCAGAGGGATTAAATACTTATTTCCCTCTGCAGAATGCAAATAAATTCATATACTTTCCACAATGTGATTTTCCGGATTTAATTTGTGATGTGCTATCTCTCACTGTTACCAATAACCTACCCTTCAATTATGGGCTGCTCATGTCTTTGTCAGTGGGCAAACTTACAAAATCAGCAAGGGATCAAATACTTATTTCCCCCACTGTATCTGACGCAGCCAAAAGGGAGCGATCAGGATCATGGTGCCTCGATCCTGCTTGAGTTTCAGCAAAGTCTTTCCCACCAAAGGTATGGGAGGATAAGCATACAGGAGGCCTTCCCCTCAATCTAGTAGAAAGGCATCCAACGCTAGCCTGCCGTGGGCCTGAAGTCTGGAAAAGAACTGAGGGACCTTGTGATTGACCTGCGTAGCAAAGAGATCCACCAAGGGGGTGCCCCACACTTGGAAGATCTGGCGTACCACTCGGGAATTGAGCGACCACTCGTGAGGTTGCATGATCCTGCTCAATCTGTCGGCCAAACTGTTGTTTACTCCTGCCAGATACGTGGCTTGAAGAAACATGCCATTCTGGCGAGCCCAAAGCCACATTCTGACAGCCTCCTGACACAAGGGGCGAGATCCGGTGCCCCCCTGCTTGTTGATGTAGTACATGGCAACCTGGTTGTCTGTCTGAATTTGAATAATTTGATGGGACAGCCGATCTCTGAAGGCCTTTAGAGCGTTCCAGACCACTCGTAACTCTAGGAGGTTGATCTGTAAACCTTTTTCCTGAAGGGACCAACTCCCTTGGATGTGAAGCCCATCGACATGAGCTCCCCACCCCAGGAGAGACGCATCCGTCGTCAGCACCTTTTGAGGCTGAGGAATTTGGAAAGGACGTCCCAGAGTCAAATTGGACCGAATTGTCCACCAATGGAGGGACTGAAGAAAACTTGTGGACAGTAGGACTACGTCCTCTAGGTCCCCAGCAGCTTGGTACCACTGAGGCGCTAGGGTCCATTGAGCTGATCTCATGTGGCGGCGGGCCATGGGAGTCACATGCACTGTGGAGGCCATGTGGCCGAGCAATCTCAACATCTGCCGAGCTGTGATCTGCTGCGACGCTCGTACCCAAGAAGCAAGGGACAGAAGATTGTCGGCCCTCGCTTCCGGGAGGTAGGCACGAGCAGTCTGAGAATCCAGTAGAGCCCTATGAATTTGAGTTTTTGAACAGGAAGAAGGTGGGACTTTGGATAATTTATCACAAACCCTAGTAGCTCCAGGAGTCGAATAGTCATCTGCATGGACTGTAGAGCTCCTGCCTTGGAGGTGTTCTTCACCAGCCAATCGTCGAGGTAAGGGAACACGTGCACTCCCAGTCTGCGTAGAGACGCCGCTACTACTGCCAGGCATTTTGTGAACACCCTGGGCGCGGAGGCGAGACCAAAGGGTAGCACACAATACTGAAAATGCCGTGTTCCCAGACGGAATCGAAGATACTGTCTGTGAGCTGGCAGTATCGGGATATGAGTGTAAGCATCCTTAAGTCCAGAGAGCATAGACAATCGTTTTCCTGAATCATGGGAAGAAGGGTGCCCAGGGAAAGCATCCTGAACTTTTCTCGGACCATGAATTTGTTCAGGGCCCTTAGGTCTAGGATGGGACGCATCCCCCCTGTTTTCTTTTCCACAAGGAAGTACATGGAACAGAATCCCAGCCCTTCTTGCCCAGGTGGCACGGGCTCGACCGCATTGGCGCTGAGAAGGGCGGAGAGTTCCTCTGCAAGTACCTGCTTGTGCTGGAAGCTGAAGGATTGAGCTCCCGGTGGGCAATTTGGAGGCTTTGAAACCAAATTGAGGGAGTATCCTAGCCGGACTATTTGGTCGGAGGTTATGAGAGGCCACCTTTGGTGAAAAAATTTTAACCTTCCCCCGACCGGCAGATCGTCCGGCACAGACACTTTGATTTCGGCTATGCTCTGCTGGAGCCAGTCAAAAGCCCGTCCCTTGCTTTTGCTGGGGAGCCGCAGGGGCCTGCTGAGTCGCACGCTGTTGACAAGAACGAGCACGCTGGGGTTTGGCCTGGCAGCAGGCTGGCGAGAGGGAGGATTGTACCTACGCCTATTAGAAGAGTAGGTAACAGTCCTCCTTCCACCATAAAAACGTCTACCAGTTGAGGTAGATGCTGAAGGCGCCCGGCGGGAGAATTTGTCGAAAGCGGTGTCCCACTGGTGGAGCTGCTCTACCACCTGTTCGACCTTGTCTCCAAAAATATTATCCCCCCCCTCGGCAAGGAGAATTCGCAATCCGCTGCTGAATCCTATTTTCCAGGTCGGAGGCGCGCAGCCATGAGAGTCTGCGCATCACCACACCTTAAGCAGCGGCCCTGGATGCGACATCAAAAGTATCGTAAAA
This sequence comes from Microcaecilia unicolor, assembly GCF_901765095.1. Taxonomy (NCBI): domain Eukaryota; kingdom Metazoa; phylum Chordata; class Amphibia; order Gymnophiona; family Siphonopidae; genus Microcaecilia; species Microcaecilia unicolor. The sequence continues at coordinate 146,598,164 of NC_044040.1, forward strand.
CACCCCTGGCCAGGAATTTACGACACACCTTCAGCTGCCTGACCACCTGCTGAAAAGGCTTGGCTTGCTCAGAAGGGAGCTTATCCACCAAGTCCGCCAACTGCCGCACATTGTTCCGCATATGAATGCTTGTCAAGCGAAAAAGAAGACTTCCGAACGGAAGAAAGCGGCAAAAGCGCGAGGGTCTCCTCAGGGCACAGAACGACGAAAAACACAGCTGTCCCGAGCCGCGGAAAAAAGAAGACTGACGAACACGAGCGCGTTCGGGCGGGAAGACGGTCGCACATGTGTGGTGTGCGTGCGCACGCGAGGGCTAGCAAACGACTTTGCTAGTGAAGATCTCCGATTGAAGGGGCTGCCGTGGACATCACCCATTCGTGAGAACAAGCAGCCTGCTTGTCCTTGGAGAATACATGTTATGCTTTAATCCTAAGGCAAACTATCGGAGCTTGTCCTATCTGTCTCCAGTTATCAGCTTTGAAAGATGAGATCAACAGACTCAAGAAAGAATTAGCTTCAATTAAAAAAGCATCCAGGATTAATCAATTCTCTGTCAATTTACCACCACCACTGCCACAGAGAATGCATCAACAGAGGAATAGACGGGTCACAGTAGGCTCAGGTAGACTAAGATCTGTGACACAGAAGCTCTCACCTTCCCAACCTTTGCCCTTGTCAAATTCTTCTGCTGTGCTGCATCATTATGATGCTGAAAAAAGAAGTACTGTGGTGGAACCAGAGGCTTTGAAAGTAGCACAACCCAAGAATCATCCCCCCAAAAATGACAGATTGGTGAAAAACAGAAAAACTGCTCGGAGACTCCATTATTAGAGGCATTAACTTAGGAACACAGTTCAAGGGTTCCAACCTAGTGAAATGGCTTCCAGGATCTTCAGCTACTAGATGTACCGACCAAATTCTGATAGTGATCCGAGAAGAGAGTGAGGCTTCAAATATTGATGTTGTAATTCACCTGGAGACAAATGACCTGGCCAACAATAGCAAATTTACAGCACGGAGAGCGTTCCAGAAGCTTGGGGAGGGACTGAAATCTTTGGTTCGGATTGTGGCTTTTTCTGAAGTAATTCCCACGTGAGGGAAGGGAGAAGAAAGACTATGCAAAACAGTGAAGTTCAATAAATGGCTTCAGTCTTGGTGTAAAGAAGAAGGTTTTAGATACATAGGAGCATGGGGTAATACGTGGAAAAATAACAGGCTCTACTGTAATGTTGGGCTACATCTTTCGGTGACGGGAAAAAGGATCCTTGGGCAGAAATTCAGACAGTATGTTTCTAGACATTTAAACTAGAAGGCGGGGGTGACAAAAGGAAACAAGGGAATTCAGAAAGTCACCTCCAGAATAAACTTGATGGCAGCGGGAAAGGTCATCTAAATACAGAAAACCACCTACACTCTCTACGCAAATGGAAAGCAATGAGCACAAATGCTCACAGTCTATGTAAAAAGGTTCAAGACTTGCAAGACCTGATGTTTGAAGAAAACTTGGATATTGTTGCTATTACAGAGACGTGGTTCAAAAATTCCCATGAATGGGATGTGACTAAACTGAGGTTTAATCTTTTAAGAAAGGATAGAGAGGGCCGAAGGGGTGGAGGAGTGGCGCTGTATGTGAGAGACAATATCAGAGCGGCTCAAATGCGGGGCACCTGGGGAAAGGAAGAAGTTTTATGGATCGTTCTGGAAAGGGAAGATGGAACCTGTATCCACAGGGGAGTTTATCTACAGACCTCCGGCACAAATAGAGAAGCTAGACAAGGATCTGATAGAGGATATTCAAAAGATTGGTATTAAAGGGGAGGTGCTACCGTTGGGAGACTTCAACTTGTCTGATGTGGATTGGAATGTCCCGTCTGCGGAATCGGAAAGAAGTAGGGAGATTGTGGATGCCTGTCAAAGTGCTTTGCTCAGACAAATGGTGACGGAACCCATGAGGGAAGGGTCAATGCTGGATCTAGTGCTCACGAATGGAAGAAGTGTTTCTAATATTCAAGTGGGTGCCCACCTATGTAATAGTGATCATCACACCGCATGGTTTGATATAAGGGTGAAGGCACAGTGTGCATGCACAAAACTAAAAAGTACTGGATTTCAGATGTACTGATTTTGATAAAATGGGGGAATACCTGAAAAAGGAACTGTTGAAGTGGGAAGGTGTAGGAGAAGTGGAACATCAGTGGTCAAAGCTGAAAGCTGCTATAAATATGGCGACTGATCTTTACGCGAGGAAAGTAAACAAAACCAAGAGAAACAGGAAGCCTATATAGTTTTCCAACCAAGTAGCTGAAAAAATAAGAGCAAAAGAGGCTTTGTTCAAGAAATACAAAAGAATGGAAAGAGAGGATCTCAAAAAAGAGTATCGGATTAAACTCAAAGAAGCGAAGAGGGAAATATGGCTAGCAAAAGCGCGAGCAGAAGAAAAATTAGCTAAAAATGTAAAGAGAGGTGACAAGACTTTTTTCAGATATATTGGAGAAAGGGGAAAAGATAGGAATGGAATTGCGAGACTGAAAGATAATGAGAAAGGTTATGTGGAAAGTGAGGAGGATAAAGCGAATGTGCTAAACAATTACTTCTCTTTGGTGTTCACGGAGGAAAATCCTGGTGAAGGACCACGGTTGGCTGCTGACGAAATATTTGGGAATGGAGTGGATACTGCACCGTTTACGGAAGAAAGAGTTTATAAACAGCTGGAGAATCTGAAGGTGGACAAAGCTATGGGGCCGGATGGGATACATCCCCGGATACTGAGGGAGCTCAGAGAGGTCCTGGCAGGACCTCTTAAAGATTTAATAGATCTTTAGAGACAGGAGAGTTCCGCGACATTGGAGACGAGCGGATGTGGTCCCTCTTCACAAAAGTGGAGACAGGGAAGAAATGGGAAACTACAGAACGGTAAGTCTCACGTCAGTGGTAGGAAAAGTAATGGAGTCGCTGCTGAAAGAAAGGATAGTTAACTTTCTAGAAGACAACGGGTTACAGGACCTGAGGCAACATGGCTTTACCAAAGGAAAATCCTGCCAAACGAATCTCATTGATTTCTCTGACTGGGTGACAAAAGAAATGGATGAAGGCTGTGCAATAGATGTAATCTACTTGGATTTCAGCAAAGCCTTTCATACGGTCCCCCACAGAAGACTCATGAATAAGATGAAAGGGCTGAACTTAGGACCGAAAGTGGTGAACTGGATAGAAAACTGGTTGACCAACAGGTGGCAGAGGGTGGTGGTAAATGGAATCTGCTTGGAGGAAAGGATGGTGAGCAGTGGGGTTCCTCAGGGGTCGGTGCTGGGGCCCATTTTGTTTAATATATTTATGAGAGATATTGCTGAAGGGATGGAAGGAAAGGTTTGCCTTTTTATGGATGACACGAAGACAGCCAATAGAGTGGATACCCTGGAGGGAGTAGAAACGATGAGAAGGGAACTCCAAAAGTCAGAAGAATAGTCGAGGGTCTGGCAGTTAAAATTTAATAGTAATACTCTTACTGGGGTACTATTTTTCCTTCAGTTTTCGTTTATATTGTGAAATACTATGTGGAAAACCTCTATAATGTTTACCTAAAACCCATCTCAAGTGTCAAACAAGTGTACTATTTTTTTCTTTTTTAACTTGCTATTCTGCTCAGTGATTGGGAAAACCGGCTGAACCTTCTCACAGTGTGTCACTGTTGTTGTCCCGTAATTACATCATCGCACCCCTCCTTATTTCTCGCTAAAGCCTAATATTTGAAGCTTATTACTTTGCAAATATCTGGTATTAAATAGCTGTGGCACTTATCTCATGAAGGGGTGATAACGATGATTCTCTGGAGTGGTTCCCCCGAAGTCCTGTCTCCAACATATACAAACTAGACTGCAATGTAGAAAAACCTTTCTGATCAGGCTCCGATAAGACAGCCTCACATATCTTTCCAGTTCCCTACATGCGAGCATGTTTCGCGTGTTGGCGTCCTCAGGGGAACGGAATGCTGAAACAAATTTTAATCAAATTCAGTTTCTTATTGGAGTAACCCAAGTCCATTTAATGCTATATTTAGCCCTACAACATTATTTAAATCTTAAAGTTCTTTAAATTTCTCCATAATGGTTATTACTGAAAAATCTTCTGGCTAACCTTAGGCAGGAGCTGTGCAGCCTCGAACTTCAACCAACCAAAACGCTGGCGCATGCGTGGTATCTCCCCTTCTATTCATTATCTGTCTTTTAAACCACCTCAGGGGGGTGTGTCTAAACCCCCCAAACATGCTACAGTCGGAGCTACTGTGGCCCTCATAGCCACACCTTGAATTTGCAAAAAAATGTTGATCTTCAAATAAAAAGTAATTATTTAATATGACTTGTTGAGCCATCAAATTCAATAATGTGATTTTCCCCCTCGATAAATCACTCATTTCTAGCTGGTCGTTAATTATCTGTAAGGTGCAGGCCTGGGGTATCATGGTGTACAGAGACCTTACTTCCATGGTGACCATGGTTATAGATTCCTCTATGGTGGGCAAGTTTTCCAAAATCGTGATGAGATGTGTAGAATCTCTTACATAAGATGGAATGTTCGATACCTGTGGTTGCAGATGAAAATCTAGGTATTGCAAAAGCGGTTCATTCATGGACCCTCTGCTGGCAACAATGGGTCTCCCTGGGGGTGCACTCAAGGACTTGTGTATTTTGGGGACAAACCTTATTAGTGGTGTTTTGGGGTAGACCATGTGTAAATAGTGACATTCCTTAAATGAAGCATTACGTCAAAGTCAGATTCAAAGTCAACACTGGAATGCAGAAACAGCATTTACTGTTGGATATTCTGTAATCTGGAACTTTACATCAGTTTTATATACCACTGTCTATCGGAGCCTGATCAGAAAGTTGTTTCAACATTGCAGTCTAGTTTGTATATGTTGGAGACGGGACTCCGGGGGAACCACTCCAGAGAATCATCGCTATCACCCCTTCATGAGATAAATGCCACAGCTATTTAATAGCAGATATTTGCAACGTAATAAGCTTCAAATATTAGGCTTTAGCAAGAAATAAGGAGGAGGTAGGGGTGCGATGATGTAATTACGGGACAACAACAGTGACACACTGTGAGAAGGTTCAGCCGGTTTTCCCAATCACTGAGCACAATAGCAAGTTAAAAAAGAAAAATATAGTACACTTGTTTGACACTTGAGATGGGTTTTAGGTAAACATTATAGAGGGTTTCCATGTAGTATTTCACGGTTAAACTTTAATGCCAAGAAATGCAAAGTAATGCATTTGGGGTGTAGAAACCCAAAAGAAAGATACCGAATAGGAAGGGAGAGATTAGCAAGCTCGACTCAGGAGAGAGACCTTGGGGTGTTGGTGTCGGAGGATATGAAGGTGAAGAAACAATGTGACAAGGCGACGGCCATGGCTAGAAGGATGCTAGGTTGCATACAGAGGGGTATAACCAGCAGAAGAAAGGAGGTGTTCATGCCTCTCTACAAGTCATTGGTGAGGCCCCACTTGGGAGTACTGTATTCAGTTTTGGAGGCCGTATCTGGCTAAAGATGTAAAAAGACTGGAAGCGGTGCAAAGAAAAGCTACGAAAATGGTATGGGATTTGCATTGCAAACCGTATGAGAGACTTGCCGACCTGAACATGTATACCTTGGAGGAAAGGAGAAACAGGGGTGACATGATACAGACGTTCAAATATTTGAAAGGTATTAATCCGCATACGAACCTTTTCCGGAGACGGGAAGGTGGTAGAACTAGACATGAATTGAGGTTGCAGGGGGACAGACTCAGGAGTAATGTCAGGAAGTATTTTTTCACAGAGAGGGTGGTGGATATGTGGAATGCCTCCCGCGGGAGGTGGTGGAGATGAAAACGGTAATGGAATTCAAACATGCATGGGATAAACACAAAGGAATCCTGTTTAGAAGGAATGGATCTATGGAATCTTAGCCGATATTGGGTGGCGACACCGGTATTTGGAGAATAAAATCGGTGCAGGGCGGACTTCTACAGTCTGTGCCCTGAGAAAGGCAGGGACAAATCAAACTCGGATATACATATAAAGTATTACATACCATGTAAAATGAGTTTATCTTGTTGGGCAAACTGGATGGAGCGTTCAGGTCTTTATCTGCCGTCATTTACTATGTCACTATGATTACAATGGAGCCAGTGCATGCAAATAGATCTCATGCATATTCTTTGAGGAAATCCAAACCCGAATGGATTGCGGTCCTCGAGGACCAAGGTTGGACACCCCTGTTCTAGAGCTTCTTGTCATTTGGAAAAGACTTGTTTATTCGGTAAAGGTCTGTATCATATACCCTTCTGTCACGCTTCTCCTCTAGGGTAAACACTACACTGTTATTTATTTATTTTTGCGGGAAGTAGCAAAAATAATAGAAGATGAAGAACAACAAAAACACATGGGCACAACATAAAGAGTAGATTCTAGAAATGTTTCTGGAAGATCTGATTTTGTGTATGTTCAACAAATGTTGTTTATGGAAAAACCTGCATATTGTCAGAGCTTTACACCAACTCTGAGCTCTGGCACTGCTGTTTTGCCCTGGCATCGTTGGGTTACATCACCCACTTGTGTGGCCAACTCAATCATATGGTTGACAAAGAACATGGAACTTGACAAAGCAAGTAGCCATTTTTACAGTAGTATCCAGATCACAAGAAATGCCCATAAATTAGCATCAGGAAGGGCTCTTATATCACAAGGAATAATAGCTAAAACAGCAACAATGTGCATTTTAACAGTGATAAGTATTAATACCTGAAGATAACACTAGACTTCAAACCCTTCCCTCTGCAAGATGTTAAGAACCCATTTTGAAGATTCCAATTAAATTGCGGAGTGTGGTAGCCGTGTTAGTCCACTCTTAAGGTTATCAATAGAAATCAAACAAAATAAAACATGGAAAAGAAAATAAGATGATACCTTTTTTATTGCACATAACTTAATACATTTCTTGATTAGCTTTCGAAGGTTGCCCTTCTTCCTCAGATCGGACATTTGCTTATTTCCGATCTGAGGAAGAAGGGCAACCTTCGAAAGCTAATCAAGAAATGTATTAAGTTATGTCCAATAAAAAAGGTATCATCTTATTTTCTTTTCCATGTTTTATTTTGTTTGATTTCTATTGATAACAATTAAATTGCAAAACCAGCAGGGTTTGCATAGCTGTTTCCATCCCTGAGACTCATCACCTCTGCTGCTTCATTCATCTTCATAATCATAGCGCTGACCACATCATCTGCATCACTAATAAATGTGCCGCCATCGCGATTCCGACGTCGTTTGCCACTCATGCTCTTCTTACGCTGAAGCATTACTTCAAAGTCAGATACAAAGTCAACACTGGAATGGAGAAACAGCATTTACTGTTGGATATTCTGTAATCTGGGACTTTACATCAGGTTTATATACCGCTCTTAAACCAACTGGATTCTGAGCAGTTTACAATAAGAGACACATCAGATATACATACACTCTATAAAGGCTTACTTTTTCCTTCCTTTGATCTCTTCATCGGAGTCTGAATCCGCTGCTGTTGTTTGCTTCCTCCCTGCTATGGCCTTTTCACCTTCCAGCTCTTCCTGGTTAAAACCCTGGAGGAAAAACATAACCGAAGCATGCCAATACTACTACTTATCATTTCTAAAGCGCTACTAGACGTATGCAGCGCTGTACACTTGAACATGAAGAGATAGTCCCTGCTTGACAGAGCTTACAATCTAATTAGGACAAACAGGACAACTGAAAAATCTATGTCCTGGATCTAAAGTAGCGGTAAATATAACTCATATTCACCAGTACTTTAGATCCAGAACAAAAAATGTAAAGCCTAATATCAGTAGGAGTCAGAGCTAGAATCAGACAGTAGAAAAATAGAGGAGTCGGAGTCAGACGTTTGGCGTACTGACTCCACAGTCCTGGGAATTAAGCAGGCAGACTCCCACCCATCCACTTCTTTTGGAATCTGCTAGCATGCTTACCGTAAATTCTTCCTCTTCCTCCTCATCTCCTGACTCGCCAAAAATATCAGCAATAAGATTTCTGTAGGAGACATTTTAAAATCCAGAATAGTTATTCCCTACTTAAAATTAACCTATCATGTGAAGAAAGAGCACGGATTATACACTTTGCTATCCTAATCAATATATAACCCTCTAAGTCTAGATATTTATATCAATTCCAATACTACTTTAATGGACTACATAAGATGGGTCATATTTTCCCTTTTTTCTCCTATGTTCCTACGACAATCAAAGTAGCCAGAGCTCTAGACACTTTCCAAGCATGGATTACATCTTAAATGTCACCATCTCTTAGAAGCCTGAACCTGACTGAGTTTCGAGATATCTTAGGCATCCTTTGTAGTAACAATCAGTACTAATAATCTTTTCTTTCTGCTATGCTAATTTACATGAACTTCTCATGTCACAGAAAGCAGGAGCTCGAAGAGTCCCTTGTGTATCATAAATAATCAATACTTACTCCTCCTCATTCTCCGAGTCACTTTCACTGCCAAATAGATCTTTCTCCTCATTCTTCTTCTCGGCCTTGTTCTTTGGTCCCTCCTCATCCTCACTGTCTGAAGTCATGGTTTTCTTTTCTGTCTCAAATTTTTCTGATGCGGCATCACTGTCCGAGTCCTCGCCATCCGAGACTACACGGCTCTTTTTTGCAGCTGATTACAAGCACAAATTACACACTTAAAAAAAAACTCTAGCTCTAAAATTGGTCACTCAGCCTAACATGCAGCTTATAATGCTTCTGATTAGATACTCCTGCATTCAGTAATCTATGCTTATTAATTAACTATGCCTGGATAAAACAGACTACTTCCCGACCTTGCATGTCAATATGGAAAGTTTATCCAGTCTGGCCTCTAGATTACCATTAAAGAGTCACTAAATTAAGAATAGGTATTGAATAGGTTGCTTGTGCCCTTGTTCCCTGCTTTTCTTTTCTTTCACCTCTACGCTATACAATTTCCTTCTCTCCCTCACCCATTGTACAAAAATATATTTCTCCATCTTGCATCTTCTATTCCCCTTCCCTTAACAGAGATGTCAATGCCAAGTGATTATTCTGTGAATCATGTCGAGAGGAAGATTCTCAACTACCAAGATATGCAGAAGCCAAGAAAATATGGCAGAAAGATACAGAAATATTTCCCATAGTATTGGGTGCTAGAGGCCAACCGAAACTGCTACTGCTACCAAATCTGTCTGAACACTTTCAGTCAAAACCAAAACTTATCACCTGATTTCGGCTGAAGCCAAAAGTTTGGTTGTGTGAATATGAACCAATGAAGCCCAATGGGGACTGTCAAAGCTTGAATTCAGCAGCCCAGAATAACCCAAGTAGTATTCAAGCCAGAATATATATAATAATTTAAATAATAAAAGACCATATGTTAACTCCAAGCAAAATAGCCTCTGCACACATGGACCTCAGTTAATGAAGACAAACTAAAAGACACAGTACTTTTACAATGGCTGACTGCGCCACATTTGGAGTGACAGCTTATGTCATATCTCCACAGAGAGGCGAATTCCTAAGAAGCAAATTTACAAATTCCTGCTAAACCTTCGTATCAAAAGCATTTATTTGGAGCACTCTGTTTACCATATAAACTACTATTCAAGATCATAAAAGCATTACCTGCAATCACATTACACACACACACAAATAAAAGAATGCAAAGAATAGTTCTTCCCCCCCTCCCGCAGACTACCTTACAATTCTTTGAGGTCTAGTGGTGTAGTCAGGGTAGGAGTGATCCCCAGTCACTCTTGTCCATGTCTACTCTCAAAATGGCTGCGATGACCTCTTGCAGCAGTTTCACAAGATTACCACTAGAGGTAATGGTAGCCATCTTGAGAGCAGAGCCAGAATGGGCAGAAGCACCTGGGATCACTCCTGCCCTGACTACACACCTAGACTGCCAAGGATTGTAAGACAGGCACGAGGGGTGCACCTACAGGTAGGCAGGGGTGAAAGGCAACTCCTGTTCAGAGGAGAGGGGAGGGGGACAAACAGGATAAAGCATAAATTTTTGGCTTCAACTGAAGACACGTGGAGGGGCATAATCGACCAAGGACGACCATCTTTAAGGGCGCCCATCTCTAAGGACATCCTCGGGAAGGGACGGGGAAACCCGTATTATCGAAACAAGATGGGCATCCATCTTTCGTTTCGATAATACGGTCGGGGACGCCCAAACCCCAACATTTAGGTCGACCTTAGAGATGGTCGTCCCAGGTTTTCGGCGATAATGGAAACCGAGGAGGCCTATATCAGAAACGACTAAATCCAAGCCATTTGGTCGTGGGAGGAGCCAGCATTCGTAGTGCACTGGTCCCCCTGACATGCCAGGACACCAACCGGGCACCCTAGGGGACACTACAGTGGACTTCACAAATTGCTCCCAGGTGCACAGCTCCCTTACCTTGGGTGCTGAGCCCCCCAAAACCCACTCCCCACAACTGTACAACACTACCATAGCCCTAAGGGGTGAAGGGGGGCACCTACATGTGGGTACAGTGGGTTTCGGGTGGGTTTGAAGGGCTCCCATTTACCACCACAAGTGTAACAGGTGGGGGGGATGGGCTTGGGTCCGCCTGCCTGAAGTGCACTGCACCCACTAAAACTGCTCCAGGGACCTACATACTGCCGTCATGGAGCTGGGTATGACATTTAAGGCTGGGTGGGAGGGGGTTGTTGACCACTGGGGGAGTAAGGGGAGAGTATGACATTTGAGGCTGGCATAGAGGCTGGCAAAAAAAAAAAATTTTTTTTTTAGGTCAGGAGGGGGTTGGTGACCACTGTGGAAGTAAGCGAAGGTCATCCCTGATTCTTTCCGGTGGTCATCTGGTCAGTTTGGGCACCTTTTTGAGGCTTGGTCGTGAAAAATAATGGACCAAGTAAAGTCGGCCAAGTGTTGGTTAGGGACGCCCTTCTTCCCATCTCTTAAGTACGCCCCAGTCCCACCTTCGCTACGCCTCCGACATGCTCCCGGGAACTTTGATCGTCCCTGCGACGGAAAGCAGGTGAGGACGCCCAAAATCAGCTTTCGATTATGCCGATTTGGGTGACCCTGAGAGAAGGACGCCCATCTCCCAATTTGTGTCGAAAGATGGGCATCCTTCTCTATCGAAAATAAGCCTGATAGTCAGTTTTGGCCAAAACCGTGGCTGTAGCCATTTAGCTGAAAAAAGGATTCTGGACCAGTTTCGGCACTGTAACCAAAACAGAAATTCGGTTGTCCTCTACTGGATGTCACAGGCTTGATTAAAACTAATTTTCTAGCACACCTTAATAGGTGGCATATATATTACATCTTATTAGGGCCAGAAGAAAGCTCTCTGACACAATGTATGTACTACAGTATGTGTTAGTGATATATATTTGGCAGACTGATCATACTACACATACTCTGGCTTTGGGGTGTGGTCCATTACTGTCATGATATGTACAAAACTAACCCATTTGGAGATACTGCCACCCAAAAAAACAAAGGCACATATTTTGTCATTTCACTGCTCATGCTGAGAATGTATTTGCTCCATACCAGCACTGTATGTTGAGTGGTCCCATTAGATAACTGTGGACAAGGGTCATCTCCTTCATCCCAGGGGTTACTTTAAAAATGTCCAACATACCTACTTGTCTTACAAACAGTAGTTGGACTTGGAAGTCTTCACTGGTTAGCAGTTCAGTCCTCTTACAAACTGCATATTGGCCTTCATCAAAATCCTAGCCTTGCTTACTTGCTTCATTCAGAAGTCTAAAGGTTCTTTCTAGCGTTCAGTGGGCTTGATTGTGCAGACCATGCTTCATCTTGTGGCCTTCATTCTAGCCATCACTTAATGGCTGAAGTATCAATTTTATGAAGAGCAGCTGCTCTTGCATTTATTGCCTTACTGAACACCTTTCTCATACACATAGCAAATGGGTCATTCCATGCCCAAATGGTCTAAAATTAAAAAAAAGTTCCCACCATCATGTTCTCCAATTTTGTTCAAATTTTATCTGTTGCGCGAGTCAGGTGTTAAACGAAGTTTTCCAAAATTTGAGGTCTCTAACTGCAATAGTTGCAGATCTAGACCCCCTTTTCTGAAAGGTTGTCAGTCCATGAGCGCGCGACATTTACCAAAATGTCATTTTGGGGGTCTAATAAAATCCAAACACATTTATAAGAATGGCTAAAAAATTCAAATCCTGTACAGTTTTTGATGCTAATTCCGATGAAATACATTTTAACATTATGGATGCAAAATCCAGTCAAACAAGTTGACTCAAAGTGTACATCAAAATTGGTCACAACTCATCGGAACATATTTGGACCAATATTCAGACCGCAACAACTTCCATGCAAACAAAGATACGGACTTGAAATTTTGAACAATCATTATGCTTGTGCTGGACATAATACTGCCAGATTTGCAACTAACCAGCATCTATAACCACCCTGCAGGATCTCTTCAAAGTTGGCACTATCAGCGCAAATGGTAAAATGTACCAAAGTTCAAAGCCAATTATTAAAAAAGAGTCTGCCTGAATCAGCTTGTGAACAGTATCATCTGAAAGAGAAAATTGTGCTCTACAATACTGATATGTTTTTGTTTTGCAATGCCACCATTAAGTAGCCAATTTAGTATGCTTGATGCGCTAATTTTTCTTCATTTCTAGGAAATTGAGTCTTTGTCGCTTAAAAGTATTGATATAATTATTTATTCATTCGTATTTTATTCGTTGATTGTCCAATCATTTATTGTGCGCTGTTATGGTGGATTGGAAATGTTTGTGAAACGCCAGTTGAACAGAAAGATGCTTTCATAAGCTTTATGCATCCTCATGGTCCCGCTACGTCATTTTATTGGCCGGTAAGACGCGATACTCGCTGGATCCAGGAACAACTTATCACTGCTGTTATTCCAGCTCCATCAGTGACATCATCTGGTCGGCAATATAGTTTCCCTGAAACCGTTCTCTTGCAGATCAGTGATGCTTTCAGAATGATGAAGTAACTGAAGAAGGCAGGCTTGGGAACCTGCAGTGAAGTAACTGAAGAAGGCAGGCTTGGGAACCTGCAGTAAAGAAACACACAATCAGGCTTGGGATCCTACAGTAAAGAAACCCACAATCAGGCTTTGGATCCTACAGTAAAGAAACCCACAATCAGGCTTTGGATCCTGCAGTAAAGATACCCACCCGTGGCTGTTACTGCATGGCTATCGGGCGTGGCCCCTATGGCGATGGGGAAGCTGGTTTCAATGTGATAACCAGTAATGGCTCAGCCATCATGGACCAACGCAATACATCGCGCACACAAAATATAACATACTTTGACCTGAGTAAATGGCTACTTAATGGTGGCATTGCAAAACAAAAACATATCAGTGTTGTAGAGCACAATTTTCTCTTTCAGATGATACTGGTCACAAGCTGATTCAGGCAGACTCTTTTTTAATAACTGGCTTTGAACTTTGGTACATTTTACCATTTGCGCTGACAGTGCCAACTTTGAAGAGATCCTGCAGGGCGGTTATAGATGCTGGTTAGTTGCATATCTGGCAGTATTATGTCCAGCACAAGCATAATGCTTGTTCAAAATTTCAAGTCCATATCTTTGTTTGCATGGAAGTTGTTGCGGTCTGAATATTGGTTCAAATATGTTCCGATGAGTCGCAACCAATTTTGATGTACACTTTGAGTCAACTTGTTTGACTGGATTTTGCATCCATAATGTTAAAATGTATTTCATCGGAATTAGCATCAAAAACTGTACAGGATTTGAATTTTTTAGCCATTCTTATAAATGTGTTTGGATTTTATTAGACCCCCAAAATGGCATTTTGGTAAATGTCGCAAGCTCATGGACTGACAACCTTTCAGAAAAGGGGGTCTAGATCTGCAACTACTGCAGTTAGAGACCTCAAATTTTGGGAAACTTCGTTTAACACCTGACTCGCGCAACAGATAAAATTTGAACAAAATTGGAGACATGATGGTGGGAAGGTTTAGACCACTTGGCATGGAATGACCCAAATGTGACAAACATAACTGATGAAAATAATTTTTCTTTTACTTCCATTCAACTGCAGTACCAACAATCATTCAAGCTTAAATCACATGCATAATGTGTTTGTGGCAAAGAATACACTTGGCCATCTAAACCAATGACACCCTTTCCATTTTGTTGGAGAGGTCATCTCATCTGCTGTCATAACTCAGTCCTAGTCAGTGTTACCATTATTCATCACAGTAAAAAAAATATGGTGTCATATTACTCCAGAATGAATAATCCAAAGAGGTTTGATTAAGAACAGGAGAGGGCATGATGTCAAAAAGTTGAAGCTGGCTCAGCACCACCACCCCCAGAGAGCCGTTATCTCCGTACATCCAAAACAAAGCAAATAAACCTATAAGCTGCCGCATCCATGTTGTCATTCTTTGTTGTTGGTAGATTTTTATTTCACAGCCCTGAGACCCCCGTTTTTCGTTTATTTTGTTTTTCAAATTGAAGCCAAATTAGACTTAATGGAACTGAGCACAGGGACAGGAAGCCCACAGAAAAACAGTGACAGGGGAAACCCAGGGTGGGAGAGGGATCTGGGGTGACCAGGTATGCCCCCTAAAGCCAGCACTGAATAGCCGGGGCATCCCCACGCTCAACTGCCCATAAGACCTAGGCCAGGAACCCCCTAAAAGAGGAATCCAGGAGCTAGAAGATGTCCATCCATCCACCTGCTGGAGATAGAGATATACTGGCTTTGGGAGGAGCTATCAGTTCTATATCACTGGGCTTAAAGTCAGTGATCTCTATCTCCACCTGTTGGTAGACGGATACAACCCACTAGTTACTGGATTCACCTGATGCTGATGCTAAGAAATAACCTGTTCCATGCCTAACGTTAGATATAGGCGTTTACACCAGGTTTTCATTGGCATAAATGGTTGCGGCTAAATTCTAGTTGCGTGGATGGATTTAGGCGTATTCTGTAAACCATGCCTATCTTTAGGCGCAGTTTACAGAATACAATTAAGTGTGTTTTCCTTCAGTGCCAATTTTATAGGCAACATATATAGAATTAGGTCCTTAGTGCCTAAGGCAAACCTGGTTATTTTGGGGGTGTTCCAGAGGTGAAGTCAGCAATTGGCCAGTTAAGTGTCAATATTCACATAAAAATCAGTCCTATCTTTATGTGTTGCCCCATAGCTGGTTAAGTGCTGTAAACTCTGTAATCTAAGAAATTCAATGCCGGAGCCTGGATATGGACTGACACTGAATTTTTGGGCATAACACTGGCGACAGTCAGCAAAAACACTGATCACGGCCAGCTAAATATCAACCCCAGGCTGTACATTCTTTTCTTCACATGCAACAGGAAAAGACACCAATATTATTACACGGTTCAGGTCAATATTTTGTACTGCACCCCCCCCCCCCCCTTTTAAGGGAACAGCAGAAACAATACAAGGAAAAAAACAAAACATTACTATATTGCTTAACTCTATTCTTTTCCTACAACTACTTAAATTAAAAATACATGATTTTTCTTTCTACACAATATCTGCCAATGACCTGAGAAAGTAACGTGAAAGAGAATTGGCCATAGATTTTTAAACAAGGCAACAGTCCATGTAGTCAAGGCTTCTCCAAACCTTCCATGGGGGTCCCATGCCTGCTGGGTTTTTAGGGTATCCATAATGCATATGTATGAATGATCTAAAATTTACCTCATATCTACTTAATGTGGATATCTTGAAAAACCAACTGGTTATGAGGTCATCAGCAAAGGTCTGGAAAGTGCCACTGGAAGTGCTCATCACAATATCCAGAATAAAACCCAATCAGTGTTTGTATATAAGGGGAGGCTACCTTCAAATGTGGAAAACCTCTCATCAAATAAGCAAAAAAAACTTCTTCATTAATAATCACTCCAAGCCTAACAGATAGAGGATGCTGCCTCTTCAAGAGGCCCTCTACTCTTCTTTCTAAGAAATGCAACATATTAGCTTTCACATATACAAATCTTGAAATACAAAGAAAGATATCAATGTCTTTTGATAAGCTCGAGAACAAGGATATGCCAAGCCTAAGCAGTAAAACTCTGGGGACTAACAAAAACCTGATATTTTCAAGGAAAGTAAAGGGCTCCAAATCTCAAATCATTAGTACTAGCTTCAGAATAAAAATCATCCTTCAACTCTTACCTGGTTTCTCCTCTTCATCTTCACTATCAGAAAGGACTGCTGCTTTCCTTTTTACTACTTTCTCTTCATCTTCCTTTTCCTCTTTATCACTGTCTGCAAATTTCCGTCTCTTTGGCTCTTTGTCTTCATTATCACTATCAGAACTATGCAGCCTCTTTCCCTCATGATTGCTATCCATATGAAGGTTTTCAGTCTTTGGTCTCCCTTCTCTTTTTTCCCTGTCACTATTGTCTTCATCATCATCTGACTCCAATTTTTGTTTCCGTCTGGGCACATACTCATTGTCTGAGTCACTAACTTGCTGATTCGGAAGCTCCTCGTTCTCAGAGTCACTCTTATGATGATTCTGAGGAACCTCATTGTCAGAATCACTTGCAGGTTGATTTGCAGGCTCCTCATCAGAGTCACTATTTTTATGTTTCTGAGCACTTTCATCTTCTGAATCACTCCTATGTTGTTTTGAAAGGACTTCATTTTCTGAGTCACTGCCATGGAAATTTTGAGGAACCTCATTTTCTGATTCACTTGCATGATGATTTGGATGTGCCTCATTGTCAGAATCACTGCCCTTATGCCTAGGAACACCCTCATTGCCAGAATCACTTGTGTCATGATCCTGATCCCGTGGTTCCTCGTTTTCTGAGTCACTCCTTTGCCTAGCCCGAGGCTCCTCATTTTCCGAGTCACTCCCTTGCCTAGCCCGAGGCTCCTCATTTTCCGAGTCACTCCCTTGCCTAGCCCGAGGCTCCTCATTTTCCGAGTCACTCCCTTGCCTAGCCCGAGGCTCCTCATTTTCCGAGTCACTCCCTTGCCTAGCCCGAGGCTCCTCATTTTCCGAGTCACTCCCGTGCCTAGCCTGATGCTCTTCATTTTCTGAGTCACTCCCATGTCTAGCCCGATGCTCTTCATTTTCTGAGTCACTCCCATGTCTAGCCCGAGGCTCCTCATCTTCTGAGTCACTCCCTTGCCTAGCCCGAGGCTCCTCATTTTCTGAGTCACTCCCTTGCCGATCTGCAGGCTCTACATTTTCCGAGTCACTTGCCCGCCGATCCCGAAGCTCCTCATTCTCTGAGTCACTTGCCTTCCGATCCCGAAGCTCCTCATTCTCTGAGTCACTTGCCTTCCGATCCCGAGGCTCCTCGTTCTCCGAGTCGCTTGCTTTCCGATCCCGAGGCTCCTCATTCTCCGAGTCGCTTGCTTTCCGATCCCGAGGCTCCTCATTCTCTGAGTCGCTTGCTTTCCGATTCGGAGGCTCCTCATTCTCCGAGTCACTTGCTTTCCGATCCTGAGGCTCCTCATTCTCTGAGTCGCTTGCCTTCCAATCCTGAGCTTCCTCATTTTCTGAGTCACTCTCATGCTGATCCTGAACCACCTCATTTTCTGAGTCGCTCGCCTGCTGATTCATAGGCTCCTCATTTTCCGAGTCACTTGCCTGCTGGTTCACGGGTTCCTCATTTTCCGAGTCACTTGCCTGATTCAGAGGATCCTCATTTTCTGAGTCACTCGCATGACGTTCCTCATGCTCCTCATTTTCTAAGTCACTTACATGATGATTTTGAGGCTCTTCATTTTCTGAGTCACTTGCGTTAAAATTTTGAGGTTCTTCAATTTCTGAGTCACTAGCAATGTGATTTTGGGGTTCCTCATTTTCAGAGTTACTATCATTGTGGTGCTGGGGATCTTCATTGTCAGAATCACTGTCCCTGTGCCTTGAAGGGTCATTTTCTAAATCACTGGAAATCTGATTTTGAGGTTCATCATTTTCAGAATCACTAGCATTTCTGTTCAAAGGTTCCTCATTTTCAGAGTCTGTCACATTACTTCTTTTTTCTTCCAGGTGGTTCTCATATTCTCCATCACTATGTTCGGTCTGCAAAACAAACCCATATAAGTTAATAACAAAAAACACACACTACATCAGCCATCCTCAACAAGAAATACATTGATGAGATTATTAGAAATGCCTTTGATATGTAAACAAAAACAATTCTATTCTCATAGGTAAAATAGAAACTGCTCCAACATCCCACACAAAAGCACAAAGTGGGGTTAGGATCTCTTCACTGAAGCTGGTGTTGCTTAACTACTTTATGTGAGGGTAGATTCTGAGATCAATTTTGCTAAATCATACAAGTTGTCCCAAAACACAAAGCAGTTCACTGTCACTGAAATGCTTTGATGTTTCACTTATATATACGGTCATCTACCAACATTTGCTTATTTCCGATCTGACGAAGAAGGGCAACCTTCGAAAGCTAATCAAGAAATGTATTAAGTTATGTCCAATAAAAAAGGTATAATCTTACTTTCTTTTCCATGTTTTATTTATATTGATTATCTTTAAAAGTGGACTAACATGGCTACCACACCTCTCTACTCATGACAATCTAAAAATTCAACACTTGCATGTATGGTGATCATTACATTTTAAAGGTAGATATCTATTTCCAGCTATTAACACCTTAGGGGCATAGAGAGACTCTAAGTACAGGTATTTTGTAGGGGTGGGCAATAATTAAGTATTTCAACCGCGACAAACGTGCGATTAAAATTTTTAATTGCATAGTTGGCTGCACTTGAACACAGCATGCATTTTGTACATATCTCTCACCCTTTCCTAATAGCTCTCTCCTATTGAACACAATAATCCTTCACTATCTCTCTTATCCTCTTTTTCTCTCAAGCCCCCCTCCCCAGCCTTCGCTGAGATTCTCTCATGCCCCTCCACCCCCTTTCTCTATGTGTAACTCAATAGCAGGGCACAGGCTCTGGATTTTCTCTTCTTTCTCAGTGCCTCAGTCCTTTTTCTTCCCTGTAAAACTTCCCCAACTTCCTGAATGGCGAGGCTCAAGTATCTACAGAGCCTGCCTGTGAAGGGAAAGAAAAAGGACTTTGAGGCAGCGAGGAAGAAGAGAAAAACCAGAGCCCGAGCTGTTGAGGTAAATGCGGGGGGGGGGGGGGGGGGGGGGGGGGGGGGTCTACAGAAAAAAAAATCAGCCATGTTAACATTATTGTGTTAAAATATTAACACATTAATAGCATTATTAACATGTTAATTGCCCATCCCTAGTATTTTGTGATAAAACAGACAGTACTGACTGTACCATCACAATAAACACTGCAACTGAGATTCTCTCTCTTTCAGGTAATGCTCAGAGCACTTCAGTTTAAGAGAGCATAGAGCCACATTGCACCAACAAATTTTAGTCCCATACAAAGCAAGTGCCAACAAATGTAACACATGAATATGCTGGCTGGAATAAACCACTGATATTCTTTTGCTGATATGAGATATGCCATGGCATATACTGTGGCCAATGTAACATAGCAGATGGCAGCAGATAAAGACCAGTACAGTCCATCCAGTCTGCTCAACAAGATAAACTCATTACATATGGTATGAAGTAGTAAGACTGTGGTAAATATAGTACTGACTTTTTTTTTTATACTGTGGTAAATGTTTACTTTCCATGTAATTAGAAGAAACATATCACAGAATACTTAAAACTGTGCATTAAACCAAAATAAAATTAAATAAGCATACTCAAACCAAAGAATAGTTAACTGAAGTTAACTTTATTTCCATTTTAACTTTAATGGCTAAAGGTGGAAGTCTAATTTACATCTCAAACCACTAAATGGGTGGGGAAGTACATAAGTGGGTGAGTGGATGAAGAGTAGGGAAAATGCAAGCAAGGGGATGGAAATAAATGGGCAAGTAGATGGAGGTGGATTAGTGGGGCAGGTCAGTGCGTTAAGATGGAGGGGGCATTAGTGGTTGGATAGACTTAAGTGACATATGGCAGGCGAAAAAGGGAAGGATGGCCACAGTAAACAATGGGTTTATTTACTGGGGACTTATTGATCAGTTTTATGAAGAGATTCACTTAAGGTAGTGTACAGCAGATACAGCTTGACATAAAATTACTATTTTGTATTTGGTATACACAACAGTAAAATGACCAAATAAAAGCATATATATCAATGAGGCAAAACTGGAGATGGCTTACTGAATCCTAGTAATAGGACCAACATGATACAGTATCAGAAATATACACATTTAACAGCACTGCAAAATAATCCTATAACAGATATATGATAAATTTCCAGCAGAATATGAATAATAGGCAGCATGGAAGAACATTCATATAACACAAATATGATGCTCAAGATGTCAGCTCAATACAAAACAAACAACTTCATATGCAGGCATTAGAACATTCGAATAACAAAAATAATGTTAACACTGTTCATGCAACACAATGAAACATCTTAATGGGCACTCAAGGAGGCAACTGCAGCTGGGATGGGACAAGACGGGTAGTACAAAGTCAGTGGGATAAATAGATGGGTGGCTAAACCAAAGGTAAATAAATAAAATATGAGGAACTGATCTAAGTTACAGGGTGTGCGGCGAACAAGTCCTGATAGAGTTGAATGGATAGTTGGTCACCACATGTATTATAGGCCTGAAAGATGAACCAAGCTTTCACCTGATTCCTGAAGTCTTGAGTTTGGCACATACCCTCTGGGAGTGAGTTCCAGAGTACAGAAGGCTCACTGGCAGGTATTACATCAGGCAATTTCTTTTTATGAGGATACATAGATAGTGATGCTTCTTGAGAGGACCTTATAGACCTCAAAGGAGTTAGGAGACTATCTTATTCTTTAGGTATTCTAGCCCATTTTGTTTAAGGACCTTGAAAATCAAAGATAGTACTTTCAATCTGGCTCTGCAAGGTACTGGTAGCCAGGGCAGTTTTTGCAAGACATGTGATGTGGTCACACTGCTTACAGCCCTCTGTCATGCTGCAAAGGTAAAAAATTTACATCAGCTATGGATGCTGTTCAGAAATATCATCCTGGAAGCCCAAGCCAGATATATTCCTTGTATTAATGGAGGAAGGAAGGCCAAATGACAGTCGGCATGTTTAAAAAGTGAGGTGAAGGAAGCTATTACAGCTATAAGAAAATCCTTCAGAAGATGGAAGAAGGACCAGACTGAAAATAATAGGAAACAGCATAATAAATGGCAAGTTAAATGCAAAGCCAGAGTGTTATCTGAAAAAAACGACAAAACATAGTTTTGGCGTTTTTTTTTTTTCAAATAACGCTCTTGGCAAACAGGACCAAGACTCTTACATTTTGTTTAAGAGCGCTTTTTAATCCCAGATTTTTGGTGTTTTGTTTGTGTGACCTTTAAGGCAGCACTATTAAATCTTAAACAGAGAACCTAGGATTTAATTTGAAGCTCCAACAGTGGTATCGTTGTAAGAATTTCTAATATAGGACTTTTTTTGCGACCCCTCATGCAGGCACTTGGTTGCCAAAACACGGCCTGTGTCAGGTCTTTGCAAAAAGGTCTCTCTTTGTCCTGTTCCTGGAAGTCCGTTTGTGCTTTCTGGCTTGCCTTAGAGAGATACCAATGCCAGAAATGGTATTCAATGCTGACGAGTCAGAGAAACTGAATTAAATCCCTGTAAACATAGAAACGTAATGGGGCAATTTCACAAACTGAAGAATAGAAAATCACCTGGACCGGAGGGTGTACATCTCAGAGTACTGATAGAACTGAAAAATAAACTTGCAGAGCTACTGTTAATAATATGTAATTCATCTTTAAAATCAAGCATGATACTGGAAGACTGGAGGGTGGCCAATTTAACGCCAATTTTTAAAAAGGGTTCCAGAGGTGATCTGGGAAATTATAAACCAGTAAGCCCGAAATCAGTGGCAGGAAAAATGGTAGAGACTATTATAAATAAAATTACAGAGCATATTTATAAGCATGGATTAATGAGAAAGCCAACATTGATTTAGTGAAGAAAAATCTTGCACCACCAATCTTCTTTGAAGGGGTGAACAAACATGTGGATAAAGGTGAGCCAGTTGATACTGTGTACCTGGAATTTCAAAAGGAATTTGACAAAGAAAGACACCTGAGGAAATCAGAGGGTCATGGGATAGGAGGTAATGTCCTACTGTGGATTAAAAACTGGTTAAAACACAGAAAACAGACAGTAAGGTTAAATGGTCAGTATTCTCAATGGAGAAGGGAAGAGAGTGTGGTTCCACAAGGGTCTGTGCTGGGAACACTGCTTTTTAACATCTTTATAAATGATCTAGTGAGGTAATTAAATTTGCTGATGACACAACGTTATTCAAAGTTGTTAAATCGCAAGAGGATTATGAAAAATTGCAAGACGACCTTACGAGACTGGGCATCCCAATGGCAGCTGACATTTAATGTGAGCAAGTGCAAAATGATGCATGTGGGAAAGAGGAACCCAAACTATAGCTACATGATGCAAGGTTCCACATTAAGAGTCACCAACCAGAAAAAGGATATAGGTGTCACCGCTGATGATACGTTGAAACCCTCTGCTCAGTGTGCAATGGCAGCTAAGAAAGCAAATAGAATATTAGGTATTATTAGAAAAGAAATGGAAAGCAAAAACGGGAATGTTATAATGCCTTTGTTTCACTCCATGGTGCGATCACACCTTGAATACTGTCTACAATTCTGGTCACCGCATCTCAAAAAAAGATATCGTGGAATTAGAAAAGGTACAGAGAAAGGTGATGAAAATGATAAAGGGGATGGGATGACTTCCCTAAGAGGAAAGGCTAAACTGGCTAGAGCTCTTCAACTTGGAGAAGAGATGCCTAAGGGGAGATAAGATACAGGTATATAAAGTAACAAGTGGAATGGAATAGGTGGACGTGAATCGCATGTTTACTCTTTCCAAAAATACTAGGACCAGGGGGCACACAGTGAAGCTATTCAGTAGTAAATTTAAAACATATTGGAGAAAATATTTCTTCATTCAACGTGTAATTAAACTCTGGAATTTGTTGCCAGAGAATGTGGTAAAAGGAGTTAGCTTAGCAGGGTTTAAAAAAAAGGTTTGGATAACTTCCTAAAAGTCCATAAGCCATTATCAAGATGGACTTAGGAAAAATGAACTGCTTATTTCTAGAAAAAGCAGCATAAAATCTATTTTGCTGTTTTGGGATCTTGCCAGGTACTTGTAACCTGGATCGACCACTGTTGGAAACAGAATACTGGACTTGATAGACCTTCGGTCTGTCCCAGTATGGCAATGCTTATGTTCTTAAAAGTTAGGGAGAGACAGCTGATTAGGGCAGGACAGTTGGTCTAGGCTGGCCAGGTACAGCAAAGAGTGAGGAGCAGTAGACACAATTGTAAATACTGTGCCACTGATACCTGTTTTGACCTGCCTTATACAGTGGCGTTCCTACGGGGGCTGACACCCGGGGCGGATCGCCGATGCGCCCCGCCCCCCGGGTGCAGCGCCACCCCCCCCCCCCCCCGGCGAAAAAAAACCCCCGATCCCCCAGCGAAACCCCCCCCCCCCCCGGGGGCACGCCGCTGGGGGGGGGGGGGTGCCGCGCGCCTGCTGGCTCTTCGTTTTCATGCTCTCTCTGCCCCGGAACAGGAAGTAACCTGTTCTGGGGCAGAGGGAGCATGAAAACGAAGAGCCAGCAGGCGCTCGGCACCTCCCCCCCCCCAGCGGCGTGCACCCGGGGCGGACCGCCCCCACCCCCCCGGTACGCCACTGGCCTTATAAGCATGTTATTACGATCCACAGAGTTGAATGCACCGAGACCAGTATCAAAGGAGATCCTGTAAGTTTCTTTGGAGATCGCTAAAAAGGGATGTAAGATGTCTCCATCCCATATCCAGGTCTGAATACAGACTGCCATGTATCTAGCCAGTTTCTTTCATTTAGCCAGTCGCTGAGTTGAATGCAGCCTGTCTGTTCTATAAGATTTGCTAGGAGAGGGATGATAGAGTGGGTCAGTAGTTGTTCGATTAAACTGCTCCAAGATTTCCACAAAAAGGTCTGCTTAAATCTGCATGTACATGGTGTCAGCAGTCTTGGGAGAATGTCTTCCTTTACAGCAGTATTCTCAGTTCCCACTGCACCATAACAAGTCCAAAACTCTTTTGCTTCAGAAAATCCATGTTAGTTTGGCTCATGATATGCAGCTGATAAACTGGCAGCACATATGTACACACAACTGGTACAGGACTTGACCCTACAGCTGTCAACATTCCCTCTAGGCTGTGTGGCTGCATACCTGTTCTTTTGCTCCTATCTCCTACCCCCAAGCCCCTAGCTGTACTGGCAGCAGGAAAAGCACTTGTGCATGTAATCTCCTGCTACAACAGGGCTGATGCCCTGTTTCTTCCGAAAAGACTGGTCCCCTAGGCAGCAGGAAAGATACGCACTTTGCCAGAAAGATCGATCAGTATTCCAGATGTGGCAAGCCAGCACTCTTGCACACCCCATAACTCTAACCATAAGACCCCACATTCTCTAAAGATCTGGGAGCTAGTACATAGCTAGTAAAATCTTTTTCTCCCCTCTCAATCAAGAACTAGGCTCAGTTACATTACAAGTATATGTAAATTAGTTTAATAATAAAATCTGTAGTAGTATATTATTATTTTAATTATTATTATTATTAGCATTTTATAGCACTACCAGACGCACGCAGCGCTGAACACCTGATACAAAGAGACAATCCCTGCTCAATGCGAATGCTACATACCTGTAGAAGGTATTCTCCGAGGACAGCAGGCTGATTGTTCTCACTGATGGGTGACGTCCAAGGCAGCCCCTCCAATCGGAAACTTCACTAGCAAAGGCCTTTGCTAGTCCTCGCGCGCCCATGCGCACCGCGCATGCGCGGCCGTCTTCCCGCCCAAACCGGCTCGTGTTCGTCAGTCCCATATGTAGCAAGACAAAGACAAGGGAAGACACAACTCCAAAGGGGAGGCGGGCGGGTTTGTGAGAACAATCAGCCTGCTGTCCTCGAAGAATACCTTCTACAGGTATGTAGCATTCGCTTTCTCCGAAGACAAGCAGGCTGCTTGTTCTCACTGATGGGGTATCCCTAGCCCCCAGGCTCACTTAAAACAACAAACATGGTCAATTGGGCCTTGCAACGGCGAGGACATAACTGAGATTGACCTAACAATTTATCCAACTAACTGAGAGTGTAGCCTGGAACAGAACAAACATGGGCCTAGGGGGGTGGAGTTGGATCCTAAACCCCGAACAGATTCTGAAGCACTGACTGCCCGAACCGACTGTCGCGTCGGGTATCCTGCTGCAGGCAGTAATGAGATGTGAATGTGTGGACAGATGACCACGTCGCAGCTTTGCAAATCTCTTCAATAGTGGCTGACTTCAAGTGGGCTACCGACGCTGCCATGGCTCTAACATTATGAGCCGTGACATGACCCTCAAGAGCCAGCCCAGCCTGGGCGTAAGTGAAGGAAATGCAATCTGCTAGCCAATTGGATATGGTGCGTTTCCCCACAGCCACTCCCCTCCTGTTGGGATCAAAAGAAACAAACAATTGGGCGAACTGTCTGTTGGGCTGTGTCCGCTCCAGATAGAAAGCCAATGCTCTCTTGCAGTCCAATGTGTGCAGCTGACGTTCAGCAGGGCAGGAATGAGGACGGGGAAAGAATGTTGGCAAGACAACTGACTGGTTCAGATGGAACTCCGACACAACCTGTGGCAAGAACTTAGGGTGAGTGCGGAGGACTACTCTGTTATGATGAAATTTGGTGTAGGGGGCCTGGGCTACCAGGGCCTGAAGCTCACTGACTCTACGAGCTGAAGTAACTGCCACCAAGAAAATGACCTTCCAAGTCAAGTACTTCAGATGGCAGGAGTTCAGTGGCTCAAGAGGAGGTTTCATCAGCTGGGTGAGAACGACATTAAGATCCCATGACACTGTAGGAGGTTTGACAGGGGGCTTTGACAAAAGCAAACCTCTCATGAAGCGAACAACTAAAGTCTGTCCCGAGATCGGCTTACCGTCCACACGGTAATGGTATGCACTAATTGCACTAAGGTGAACCCTTACAGAGTTGGTCTTGAGACCAGACTCAGACAAGTGCAGAAGGTATTCAAGCAGGGTCTGTGTAGGACAAGAGCGAGGATCTAGGGCCTTGCTGTCACACCAGACGGCAAACCTCCTCCATAGAAAGAAGTAACTCCTCTTAGTGGAATCTTTCCTGGAAGCAAGCAAGATGCGGGAGACACCCTCTGACAGACCCAAAGAGGCAAAGTCTACGCTCTCAACATCCAGGCCGTGAGAGCCAGGGACTGGAGGTTGGTATGCAGAAGCGCCCCCTCGTCCTGTGTGATGAGGGTCGGAAAACACTCCAATCTCCACGGTTCTTCGGAGGACAACTCCAGAAGAAGAGGGAACCAGATCTGACGCGGCCAAAAAGGAGCAATCAGAATCATGGTGCCTCTGTCTTGCTTGAGTTTCAACAAAGTCTTCCCCACCAGAGGTATGGGAGGATAAGCATACAGCAGACCCTCCCCCCAGTCCAGGAGGAAGGCATCCGATGCCAGTCTGCCGTGGGCCTGAAGCCTGGAACAGAACTGAGGGACTTTGTGGTTGGCTCGAGATGCAAAGAGATCTACCAAGGGGGTGCCCCACACCTGGAAGATCTGGCGCACTACTCGGGAATTGAGCAACCACTCGTGAGGTTGCATAATCCTGCTCAACCTGTCGGCCAGACTGTTGTTTACGCCTGCCAGATATGTGGCTTGGAGCACCATACCGTGACGGCGAGCCCAGAGCCACATGCTGACGGCTTCCTGACACAGGGGGCGAGATCCGGTGCCCCCCTGCTTGTTGATGTAATACATGGCAACCTGGTTGTCTGTCTGAATTTGGATAATTTGGTGGGACAGCCGATATCTGAAAGCCTTCAGAGCGTTCCAGACCGCTCGCAACTCCAGAAGATTGATCTGCAGATCGCGTTCCTGGAGGGACCAGCTTCCTTGGGTGTGAAGCCCATCGACATGAGCTCCCCACCCCAGGAGAGACGCATCCGTAGTTAGCACTTTTTGTGGCTGAGGAATTTGGAAAGGACGTCCCAGAGTCAAATTGGACCAAATCGTCCACCAATACAGGGATTTGAGAAAACTCGTGGACAGGTGGATCACGTCTTCTAGATCCCCAGCAGCCTGAAACCACTGGAAAGCTAGGGTCCATTGAGCAGATCTCATGCGAAGGCGGGCCATGGGAGTCACATGAACTGTGGAGGCCACGTGGCCCAGCAATCTCAACATCTGCCGAGCTGTGATCTGCTGGGACGTTCGCACCTGCGAGATGAGGGACAACAAGTTGTTGGCTCTCGCCTCTGGGAGATAGGCACGAGCCGTCCGAGAATCCAGCAGAGCTCCTATGAATTCGAGTCTCTGTACTGGGAGAAGATGGGACTTTGGATAATTTATCACAAACCCCAGTAGCTCCAGGAGGCGAATAGTCATCTGCATGGACTGTAGAGCTCCTGCCTCGGATGTGTTCTTCACCAGCCAATCGTCGAGATATGGGAACACGTGTACCCCCAGCCTGCGAAGTGCCGCTGCTACTACAGCCAAGCACTTCGTGAACACTCTGGGCACAGAGGCGAGCCCAAAGGGTAGCACACAGTACTGGAAGTGACGTGTGCCCAGCTGAAATCGCAGATACTGTCTGTGAGCTGGCAGTATCGGAATGTGCGTGTAGGCGTCCTTCAAGTCCAGAGAGCATAGCCAATCGTTTTCCTGAATCATGGGGAGAAGGGTGCCCAGGGAAAGCATCCTGAACTTTTCCTTGACCAGATATTTGTTCAGGGCCCTTAGGTCTAGGATGGGACGCATCCCCCGTTTTCTTTTCCACAAGGAAATACCTGGAATAGAATCCCAGCCCTTCTTGCCCGGATGGCACGGGCTCAACCGCATTGGCGCTGAGAAGGGCGGAGAGTTCCTCTGCAAGTACCTGCTTGTGCTGGAAGCTGTAAGACTGAGCTCCCGGTGGACAATTTGGAGGTTTGGAGGCCAAATTGAGGGTGTATCCTTGCTGGACTATTTGAAGAACCCACTGATCGGAGGTTATGAGAGGCCACCTTTGGTGAAAAACTTTCAATCTCCCTCCGACCGGCAGATCGCCCGGCACTGACACTTGGATGTCGGCTATGCTCTGCTGGAGCCAGTCAAAAGCTCGTCCCTTGCTTTTGATGGGGAGCCGATGGGCCTTGCTGAGGCGCATGCGGCTGACGAGAGCGAGAGCGCTGGGGCTTAGCCTGGGCCGCAGGCTGTCGAGAAGGAGGATTGTACCTACGCTTACCAGAAGAGTAGGGAACAGTCTTCCTTCCTCCATAAAAACGTCTACCTGTGGAGGTAGAAGCTGAAGGCTGCCGGCGGGAGAACTTGTCGAAAGCGGTATCCCGCTGGTGGAGCTGCTCTACCACCTGTTCGACCTTCTCTCCAAAAATATTATCCGCACAGCAAGGCGAGTCCGCAATCCGCTGCTGGATCCTATTCTCCAGGTCGGAGGCACGCAGCCATGAGAGTCTGCGCATCACCACACCTTGAGCAGCGGCCCTGGACGCAACATCAAAGGTGTCATATACCCCTCTGGCCAGGAATTTTCTACACGCCTTCAGCTGCCTGACCACCTCCTGAAATGGCTTGGCTTGCTCAGGAGGGAGCTTGTCCACCAAGCCCGCCAACTGCCGCACATTGTTCCGCATGTGTATGCTCGTGTAGAGCTGGTAAGACTAAATTTTGGCCACGAGCATAGAGGAATGGTAGGCCTTCCTCCCAAAGGAGTCTAAGGTTCTAGAGTCTTTGCCCGGGGGCGCCGAAGCATGCTCTCTAGAACTCTTAGCCTTCTTTAGGGCCAAATCCACAACTCCAGAGTCGTGAGGCAACTGAGTGCGCATCAGCTCTCGGTCCCCATGGAACCGGTACTGGGACTCGATCTTCTTGGGAATGTGGGGATTACTTAAAGGCTTGGTCCAGTTCGCCAGCAATGTCTTTTTTAGGACATGATGCATGGGTACTGTGGATGCTTCCTTAGGTGGAGAAGGATAGTCCAGGAGCTCAAACATTTCAGCCCTGGGCTCGTCCTCCACAACCACCGGGAAGGGGATGGCCGTAGACATCTCCCGGACAAAGGCCGCAAAAGACAGACTCTCGGGAGGAGAAAGCTGCCTTTCAGGGGAGGGAGTGGGATCAGAAGGAAGGCCATCAGACTCCTCGTCAGAGAAATATCTGATGTCCTCCTCCTCCTCCCATGAGGCCTCACCATCGGTATCAGACACAAGTTCACGAACCTGTGTCTGAAGCCATGCCCGGCTCGACTCTGTGGAACCACGGCCACGGTGGGAGCGTCGAGAGGTAGACTCCCTCGCCCGCACCGGCAAAGCTCCCTCCGCCGACGTCGTCGGGGAGCCTTCCTGGGAGGCGACCGCAGTCGGTACCGCAAGCGGCACCGATGTCGGAGACCTCACCCCGGGCAAGGGGCCAGCCGGCGCCTCACTCGACAGTACCGGAGGTGCAAGCACCCCCGGTACCGGAGGGGAAGGGCGCAACAGCTCTCCCAGGATCTCTGGGAGAACGGCCCGGAGACTCTCGTGCAGGGCGGCTGTGGAGAAAGACATGGAAGCCAATGCAGGAGTCGAAGTCAGAGTCTGTTCCGGGCGTGGAGGCTGTTCCGGGCTGTCCAAGGTGGAGCGCATCGACACCTCCTGAACAGAGGGTGAGCGGTCCTCCCGGTGCCGATGCCTGCTGGGTGCCGACTCCCTCGGCAACCCAGAGCTCTCGGTACCGACGCGGGAAGGAGACCGGTGTTGATGCTTCTTTGACCTTTTCAAACGAAGCATGTCACCGGAGCTTCCCGGTACCGACGAGGAGGACGTAGAATCCAGCCGTCGCTTCCTCGGGGCCAAAGCCGAAGAAGGTCGGTCTCGGGGGGACTGTACCGCAGGAGCCCTCAGGGTAGGGGGAGACCCACCCGAAGGCTCACCGCCACCAGCAGGGGAATGGACAGCCCTCACCTGCACTCCAGACGAAGCACCACCGTCCGACGACATCAGCACTAGTAGAGGTCCCGGTACCACCGACGCAGCCTTCCGATGTCTCGGCCCCGACGATGCAGAGGATCGATGCCTCGATGCAATCGATACAGTCGCGGGCTAGGGCGGAGGTCTTGACGCTGTCGACGCACTCGATACTCCCGGTGCCGATGCCGACGAAGAGCCCGAGAACAAAACGTTCCACTGGGCCAATCTCGCTACCTGAGTCCTTTTCTGTAAAAGGGCGCAAAGACTACAGGTCTGCGGGCGGTGCCCAGCCCCCAGACACTGAAGACACGATGTGTGCCTGTCAGTGAGCGAGATTACCCGGGCGCACTGGGTGCACTTCTTGAAGCCGCTGGGAGACTTCGATGACATGGGCGGAAAAATCACGCTGGCGAAATCAAAACTCGTAATTGCGGTAAGGCACCAAAAAGAGGGGGAGAAAAAAACTCGACCCGAGGCCTCAAAGGGGCCTACCCCGAAAACGAAAGAAAACTTATCGGGGCCAAAAACTAGAAATACGGGGAAGGGAAAAAGACCGTAAGGCCCTTCTCCGAAATCCCTTTTTTTTTTTAGGAGCGAAACAGTCAAAAGACGCGCGAGGGTCAACTTAAGGGGCGCGAACGGCGCAAACACGACCGTACCGAGCGCGGACAAAAGAAGACTGACGAACACGAGCCAGTTCGGGCGGGAAGACAGCCGCGCATGCACGGTGCGCATGGGCGCGCGAAGACTAGCAAAGGCCTTTGCTAGTGAAGTTTCCGATTGGAGGGGCTGCCGTGGACGTCACCCATCAGTGAGAACAAGCAGCCTGCTTGTCCTCGGAGAAAAGAGCTTACAATCTAAATACCACTACTTTAATTTTTTAAAGTTATATGGGATTAAAACTTGATATTAGCACAATTTCTGTTTAATAACTGTCTTCCTCCTCACAAGAGCACGTGAATATATTTGGAAGCAAATGCTAAGTTTAAGGATCATTAACTCACATGCTCTTAGCACATTTAACTTTCTGGGGGGGGGGGGGTTTCTCTATTTATCAAGCACTAGGAAAGGGCATGGAATATTCTTTGGATCCACTAGTTACCTCAAGCAAAAGAATTTTAAAAAGGGAGAGAGAACAAGAGCGCAGAAGAGGGAAGGATGATGAGCCCGGAACTGTAATAAAAGACAAAGGAAAATGTAATTACTGTGGTTGGGCTGATTGTGGAGGTGGAAAGATGGTATGTAGTTGAGAGGTTAAAACAGGAAACTGACTGGGATAACAGGAACTTCATTTACAAAAATTATACACCCAATGATGGGGGCACATCCACTTACACCCTGGAAACAAAATGAGAGAATATTGACAACAGCTTATGCATGTACACAGTAGTAACCATGTAGCACTGTAATCTATTAATAACATACACTCAGTTACATGTATGTGTGTGCAAACCTGCTAAAAGTTTATTGATTTAGCTCTCAACTCATACTTTTGCCTGTCTTT
This sequence comes from Microcaecilia unicolor, assembly GCF_901765095.1. Taxonomy (NCBI): domain Eukaryota; kingdom Metazoa; phylum Chordata; class Amphibia; order Gymnophiona; family Siphonopidae; genus Microcaecilia; species Microcaecilia unicolor. Next base: position 146,629,801 of record NC_044040.1, read on the forward strand.
GGATACTGCATATCTAAAAAAATCTATTTTATCTATAATTAAGCTTAAAAATAAACATTTGTGTAATGTTACCAATACTAGATCCTAAAGAGAACAAATCATTAAGTAAATACTTATTTTATTTATTTATTAGGATTTATTTACCACCTTTTTGAAAGAATTCACTCAAGGTGGTGTACAGTAATAGACAGAAAACTCCGCACGTCTGTTTAATAGAGTGACTAACAGAGTGACCAACACAAAAATCTAGCAACTATTGAGAGAGTTTATAGGTTTAATTTACTTCCAGAAATTTGGTATAAGTGTTCAAAATAAACAAACTTTGGTTCTCTGCCTTGGTTCACATGCAACTGTTCTAACCATTAGGTATGGGCATCAAACAGAAATTTACAAGCCTAGAAAAATCAGTTTCATAGATCCCACCTGATGGTAGGTTTTCTTTTGAGCAACCATGTCTTACCCCACTGGAATCTTGAGTCCTCACCCCCTTTCTTCCAATATCCACCTGTTCCAGCCCAGCTGCCTTCTCATGATCCCAGGTCCTCTCTCTCCTACTCCAAACAGTTCTCCCAAACCTAGAACCTGGATCTTCTCCTGCTCCCTCCTCCTACAGTAAACTCCTTGCCCCACCCAGGTCTTTCCTTTCTACAACTTCTTCCATCACCACCACACTGATTCCAGGTTTTGTACTGCCTCTTTTAGCTCCAGGCCTCATAATCCAACGATGGCACTACTGCCAGGCCTGAAGATAAATATACTGAACTTCTTTCCATTGCCAAAAAGGTGCATTATTAATACCTCTGATTGGTGTCCAGTGCTTCCATTCTCAGATCCAAAACGGCGTTCGTTCATGTGACCTTCGCCATCAGATTCAGAGTCTCGCTCATCTTGTACTGGAGTAGCTCCACCATCATCTACACAAGGGAAAAGAACAAGAGAAAACATGAGTCCCACCACGGCATCAATGCTAACATTGCAAAAGAAGGCAGTTAAAAGTAGCAGAGCTGCATATTAAGAATAATAGTGTGGAGCTTGACAAACTCCGGGTAACAACAGGCTGCCACACTGACTAGAATTCAGAGCTAAAAGATTATGTATCATGCAGCTCAAACTTACTGAATCACATGGTACAAATGAGAAGACAGCCTTTGCTTCAGCAGCTAAGGCAGCAACATTAAGAACTGGCATGGTAAATTTATTGATTAGCAGTAGTAGGAAATAAGAATCTGTGGAAGACTTCTGTATTTTCTGTTTGGGAACAGGTAATGTGAACTGAAGCTAATCTATTATTAAGGAACTGTTCCTTTAGATGGGAAGGAAAGGGAAGAGGCTAAGGATGTAGCTCATAGTTACATTCAGGAACAGATGGTATTTTCCTGTCCCCAGAGGGCTTACAATCTAAGGGGTCCTTTTACTAATTTACCGTAAGTGGTAGCACACTCTTACTGCAGCTTAAAAAGGCTTACTGCAGGACGCACTCAGGCATCCTGTAGGAAGTTCCAAATCAGCACAAGTACCCACATGCTAAAATACATTTTAAGATTTTTATTGGCGAGGGCATGTCAGTGGGTGGAGAGTGGGTGGTCCTGCATTAATCAGCGCATCTGCATTACCGTATGCTAATGGTTAGCATTGATAAGTGCTTATGCAGTAGTTTTTATTACTGGTAGCGCACTAACAGCAACATTACAAGAACATTAATAGGAAAAATGGAAAATTGGCCATTTTCCTGTTGTGGTAAAAATGGCCTTAGCACATGGGAAAAACCTATGTAAAGGCATACTAAAGCCACTTTTTTTTTTTACCACAGCTTAGAAAATGGACTCCCAAGTTTTTACCTGAGGCAATGTATAGTAAGGGAGTAGTTACTAATGTATGCTAGGCAAGGTGAAATTAGTCATACCTGTTAATTTCCTTTCCTTCAGTCTAGTTGTACCATCTTAAACAATTGGATTGTTATCCCCACCTACCAGAAGATGGAGGTAAAGAAACTTATCTTTTCCAGTGACATCACTAGTAGAAGGGGGCTGGGTGCTCTGTGGAAATCGCCAATATGCCTCTAATTAGATTGTAACCTTTGTTGAGCAAGGACTGTCTCTTCATGTTCAAGTGTACAGCGCTGTGTACGCCTAGTAGCGCTATAGAAATGATAAGTAGTAATAGTAATACCAAAGCAGCAGGAGATATCAGCATGCACACCCATGCGTCATTAACCACTGCAGCTATACACACATTTCTTATTTCTTTTTCTCTTTTTTTGGTTACGACACCACTGGAGACAAAGACAGAGATCCCATGAGTCCCATCAAGCACACTCTTCCAAGGGTGTCAGAATGGTAGAGCCAGACTAAAGAAAAGGAGATTATCATATATCATCAAATTTCACCTTCCTTAACGTCTTGACTACAGTTTGGAACTAGTAGCCACAAACAAGTAATTACTGTGCAGAAACCAGTTCAAAATGTAGAATGAATTTCCTATCTCAGCAGGGTGTATTGTCAAACAATGGTACACTGAGGGAGACACAAATTGTAGAACTGGAAAAGAAGCAGTAGCATTTCGCCAACTGCACTCAATATGGTCGGCAAAATTGAACAGTATCAAAACAAAATTGCACTTGTACCACTCCACTGCTTTGCCATCTGCCTTGTATGCCAGCAAAATCTGGAAGATATCAACTGGATGTATTTCACTGGTGATGCCTAATCTTAGGTGTGACATACTCCCCCCGATATTCCAAACCATTTAACCGGCCAGGAACAGCACCTGGCTGATTAAAATGGTACTCAGCTGGCTAAGCTCTAACATTCAGTGCGCGATAACTGGCTGTCTCAGCTGAGTATTATTTATTTTTAAAATTTATATACCACCTATAGTAGCCTAGGTGGTTTCCACAGAAACACACTTAATAAAAACAAGCTTCACACAACATATAAACAAAAACAAACAATACATAAAACTCTGCCACTAATATCATCATAGCACTATTCAACAGCTAAATACAATCAAATTCATATGCAATCAAAAAAATGCTGTCATAAAAAGCTGAGTCTTTAAGAGTTGTTGTTTTTTTTTTTAACTGGCTAGCTGGATGACCGGTTATGTCATGTGACATAGCCAGTCAGCGCCAATATTCAGCATCTGACCAGCTATGTTTGGTGATCAAATATGGCTGCGTCAATAGGTGGAATATCTTTGGCTGGTTCCAACTTAACCAGCCAGCGCCGAATATCGGCTTGGCAAGTTAAGTTCAAACTGGCCAAAAATAAACCAGCCAGCTGGTCGCCAGAAACAGCCCGGAACGAATATCCAAGCTCAGTGCAGACAGCGAGAGTTAGCCGGGCTAACTCTGGTGGACTGAATATCAGGCTCACTGAAATCACATCACAAATGAGATACTGAGGAAAAGCAACTCCAGAAAATTACAGAATCTTGTTACTGAATGCAGATTCCGGTTGAAAGAATGCATTTTACATACGCAAAATCATCATCATCATCCCAAAGTAGAACTAAAATGGAGACCAAAAAGATAAGGAAAACCAAACCTGACTTGGAGAAGAATACTCAAGAGGGAGATACAACTCCTAACGCAACATAAATGGAGTACTACAGGATGCGCTCAGGTGTCCTGCAGTAACTTTGAAATCTGCATGCACTAACCGCAAACTAAACAACATTTTTCTAATTTTTGGGAGGGGGCATGTCAGGGGTGGACAGTGGGTATTCCTGCACTAACCTGTTAACACATCTACAATACCAGGTGCTGATTAGCTTAGTTCTTGCCGCCTACAAAAGGGATGGTGGTAAGTGCTCATGTTGGACTAAACCTGACAGGAAGAAAAAAAAATAAGATAAGTTTTGTTTTCTTTCTTTTTTTGCATAGTGAGTTTGAAGTGTATGGATGTCATATTTTGCAAATTCAATCAGCTGATCTCAACACTATCAATTGATGTTCGAAACTTAGACAAGAAAAACAAAACATATTTTTGTGAAACAAACAAAAAGTATATACTTCTGTAAGCTCAGCAGGTTTGAAATGTAAAAAGTTGTTTTTGTCCATTTCATAGTTTTCCCACCCTATGTCATTTATATTATTGATTTAGAAGAACAAAATTTATTCTAAAAGAATATGGGGCCTTTTCACTAAAGTTCAGAGTGCACTAAATGCTAAGAAGCCCACTTTATACCTATGGTAATAAGACATGGAATAGTGGATGAACCGATGATTTGTCAGTTCAGTTGTAAACCCTGTTGTTTGAATGCTGGGGTGCTCCACATACACATCTTTTTGATATTAAACATTTTCTTTTTCACCTCTCAGCTTCGGAATATATTATAGAGGTAACTTTTTACAAATTTTGATTTCAATTATCCCAATACTGACTGAACAAATGTGACGTCAGGGCATGTTAGGGAGCTCAAGCTCCTAAAAGAAATAAACTGCTTCAAGGTGCAGCTGGTTTAGGAACCAACAATTTTTTTTTTTTTTTTTTTGGGGGGGGGGGAGGGGTTGGATTCTAGATCTACTCCTTAGTGCTGACAATTTGGTACAAGAGGTAACTGCCATTTGACTTAATAACTGCAGCAAGTACAGGGAGGAAATCTATTAGTTAAGCATTTAACTTTCAAACAATGATAAAATGAGGAAAATAGTTTAAAAAAATTAATAAATAAGAGGAGCAGCTGCAAAGGCCAAACGTTTACACACCAGGCATGGATGCAGTTCAAAAATACCATCTTGGAAGCACAAGCTGATTCCATGTATTAAAAAAGGCAGAAGGAAAGCTAAATAACAGCCAGCATGGTTTATTTATTTATAAAATGTTTAACTTGCTTATATACAAGCGGGTCACAATAAAAACAAACGTAAAAGGACTCTGCATCCTTTTGACACACAATTTACACATATTGCTAAAGCACATACCTTGCCTCTCGACTGGACTATATCTTTGTTTGTAGTACATGGTCTGGGCGAGTGGCGGAGGTTCATACAGGACCCTACAGTGTTTTTAGATCACTTCCCAATTTGGGCAGAGGTTAAATCTTCTGAAGATTATGAAATGTGAGCCAGTGACCCAGTGAGATGAGTACTGCTGGCATAATAAGTGCCATAGACAGCAACCTGCACTACTTTGGCAAACTGTGAAAAGGCAGTGTTACCGGGGGGGGGGGGGGGGGGGGGATACTTTATTGCTTACATGAAAAGAATAACAAAAGAACGAAATAAAAATATTTTGAGACTGGAAAAGGAACTTACTAGACAGTGTAGGTGTTCCATTGCCCCTGGTACAAAATAAGTACCTGAATATATGTAAACCGCTTTGAATGTAGTTGCAAAAACCTCAGAAAGGCGGTACATCAAGTCCCATTTCCCCTTTCCAAGCTCATCCTATTCAAGCCAATAAAGACTGCTTATTAGCTGTTCAGGTGGCTTTAAATTCTTTAACTGGATGATGACCAAGTAAAGTACTGCTTATTATAAGTGCAAATTGTATGAATTTGGTAAAAATCTGGAAGATTATTGGCCTGCTTGACTCATTTGTGGGAGGAATCATGGTTATGTTGGGTCTATAATATAGATGATCATGGTGCCCCTCAAACTAAACCCACACATACTGTATTGTGTTTTGAAACATATTTTTTTAAAACTGTACACAGATCCGTTGACATTACTGGGAGATGGGAGGCTTTAGCTATAAGTTACTGGGCTTCCTAAGCGCACTGAAGAGGAGCTTCAGTATGGGAAAATTAGGTTCTTAACTTGGTAATTTTCTTTCCTTTAGTCACAGCAGATGAATCCATTAACTGGTGGGGTTGTATCTGCCTACCAGCAGGTGGAGATAGAGGACACTGAAAAAACCACAGTGACCCATGGTCGGCAAGCCCCTTCTGCCTTCAGTATTTGAAATTTCCAAAGCAAAGTGAATCATAAAGGTAGAATAACAAACTTTCCTCACTGCGAACAAACACCCCAGAACCGGAGCAATAACCAGACAAAGGAGGGCCAATCTCAACCTCCTGTAATAAAACAGCATGTAGAAATTCCACAAACCAGAGAAACCGCTGATGTGGAGGCCAAATCTTCTTTTAGGTCCAGAGACGTGAGAAACTCTCCTAGCTGTACCGCCGCAATGACGGAGCGCAGGGTTTCCATGCGAAAGTGATGCACTCTTAGGGCCTCGTTGACTCTTCGTAAGTCGAGGATCAGTCTGAAAAACCCGCCTTTTTGAGGCACAGCAAAATAAATGAAGTAGCGACCGCAGCCGTGTTCGGCGGGAGGCACCGGGATCACCGCTCCGAGGTGCAGCAAGACTTGCAAGGTCTCCTCTACCGCTGCCCGCTTGAAGACAGTGCTGCATCGGGACTCCAAAAAAAACGTCTCTCACCGGGGCACCGAATTCCAATCGATAACCTTCTCTGATCATGTCCAGGACCCACTGATCCAAAGTAATCTTGGTCCACTCCTTGAGAAAGAGGGAAAGACGTCCTCCTACTGCAGGAATCGAGGAGTGGACCTGCGTCCCATCATTATGGAGGACGCCCCTGAACTCCTGGCCGTGGCCCGGCCGCTGCGGAACGTTTGTCCAAGCAAAAGGAGTTCCTCTGCTGAAAATGGGCACGTAGAGAAAACCCAGCAGAGCACCCCCGGGTGATACCTGCGAGCTTCACAGAAGAGAGGTCTGGAAGAGGAGGGAAACACAGCACCTTGGAAGAAGGCCTCGGCCTATCCTCAGGTAACCGTTGGGACTTAGAGTCCCCTAGGTCTATAACAATCTTCTCCAATTCCTCTCCAAATAACAGAAGGCCCTGAAAGGGTAACCTCACCAGCCTTTGCTTACAAGCCATGTCAGCCACCCAATGCCGCAGCCAAAGAAGGCGGCGGGCAGAAACCGCCACAGACATCTATCTGCTTAGCCGAAGCTCTGACCAGATCAAAAAGGGCATCAGCCAAAAATGACAGGGCCGACTCCATCTGCGGGGCAACCTCAGAGAGGGACCCCGCACCATCCGCGGGCTGATCCACCGCCTGTTGTAACCAGGAAAAACAGGCCCGGGCTGCATAGGAGCTGCAAATAGTCGCCCTTAAGGCAAGGCCCAATATTTCAAAGGACCGCTTCAGCGCGGATTCTAGCCGCCGGTCCTGCATGTATTTCAAAGCGACCCCTCCCTCTCCTGGGAGAGTGGTCTTTTTAGTCACAGCTGTGACCCACGAATCCACTTTAGGCATCCTAAAAAAAGGGCCAAGTGATCCTCACTCAGAGGGTAAAGCTGACCCAAAGCCCTGGCCACTTTCAAAGGCCCATCGGGGTCAGACCATTGAGATGAAATAAGCTCTTGGATGGAGTCATGCACAGGAAAAGCCCGAGTAGGCTTCTTAGTACTTGCCATCCTAGGATTAACAGAGGATGCATCGCCCTCGACAGGACCATCAATCAAGAGGGCCTGCAAGGCGTCAGCAATGACAGCTGGCAGCTCGTCGCGGTGGAAAATCCAAACCGCATTGGGATCATCCAAGTCCAGTGGCAAACAGGAACCCTCATCTAGATCATCCGTCCATGAGGGCCTGCCAGATCCCTCAGACTCCCCACAGCCTGACCACGGTGGGGGGGAGGGAGATGCGCCACTCTCAGACGGGGAATTTACCCGTCTACGTCTAGCGTCCTTCCAACGCTCGGGGGAAGAATTAACATCTGCAGCCATCCCTGGGCCATCAAAACCTGGAGGGAATCCAGAACGCAACTCAGTGTCAGACACCTGCGGCAGAGCTCTTTTTAACATGAAGGCCTTATGCATCAGTAGCACAAACTCCGGGGAGAAAAACTCACCCTGGCCCTCTGCCCCCGAATTAGGAGAAGCGGAGGCTGGAGCTCCTCTAGCAGCCTCGAACGAGGCGTCCCCCTGCACTCAGACTCCTCCGCAACCACGAGGGTCGAGTCTTGCAGCGCTTCCAAAATGGCGCCCGCTGTCAGCTCCATCAAGCGGGAAGGATCACCGCTTGCCATGCTCATACTAGCACGAGCGTCTAAGGAGCACGTACTGCAAAGCCCTGCTGCTGACCTGTGTTTACCACAGTGGGAGCAGCGCTTAACTCCTTCAGCAGCCATCGCCCGACTGCACGGAAATATAATAATAAAATGGCGGCTTCGTGCAAAAACTTACCCCGTACAGAACGCTGTCCGCGGGAACCTCCCGGGAGGAGCTGGGCACCACTCTCACCTCAGAAGACCGAGTCAACGAGCTCCAGTCAAGCTGCACTGAACCAGAATCTCTGGAGAAAGCCTCAGAAATAGCAACACTGTATAAGCGCGCCCTTTTTTTTTTTTTTTTTTTAACGCTGTGAGGAAAGTTGGAGGCAGGCAGCAACAGAGTGACTCCGGGAGGAGGGGGAATGGGTAAGGCAGGGATAGGGCGAACCCATATGCTTTTAAAGTGGGCACCACCAGCCACAACACCCCTGCTCTACTGGCAAAGCACAGGAGCCACCCCAGGCAGAAATCCAGGAGCTGATTGACGTCCACACCTGCTGGGAGATAGAGAAATACTGAAGGCAGAAGGGGCTTGCCGTCCAAGGGCCACTGTAGTTTTTTCAGTATTCTCTATCTCCACCTGCTGGTAGGCGGATACAACCCCATCAGTTAATGGATTCATCTGCTGTTGATGACAAGGAATTAAACAATCCAATTATTGGAGCTGAAATTCAAACGGTGATTCGATCCTTACAATTACACACAATGGCAGGGCCGGATAGGTTTTCAGGAGAATTTTACCTTCTTTTGGGAAGTAGGCTTGGAGGCCCTTTAGAGACCTATTTTCAAAAGGTAGTAGAGAATGAAGACTTCCCCCTACAGACGAACCAGGCTCTTATTACTAAGCCTGGGAAGGATCGGTCCCTTGTCTTATCTTATAGGCCAATTTTCCTGTTAAACATAGATTTAAACATTTTTGCCAAAGTACTTGCAATGCGATTGGGAGACATTCTGCCCAGGTTAATTCATGGCAATCAGATGGACTTTGTGAAACAGTGTTATGCAATGTATAATGTCCGTAAGTTGCTGGTGGCTTGGGAGTACTGCCTAGACAAGGGAATGCTTGCTTTAATTGCGAGTTGTGATGCTGAAAAAGCATTTGATTTGGTTTCATGGTCATTCTTATTTCAGGCATTAGACCAGTTTGGTTTTCAAAGGTTTTTATCTGGCCACAGTCAGAGCCCTTTACACCGGGTTCTAGACCGCCATCTGGGTTAATAGTATGTTTTCCTCAGTGTTTATTAGTAAGGGTACACAGCAGGGATATTATCCCCTGTTGATCCCTTTATTTTTACTTTATTTGAAACCTTATTTGTAGAGCCTGAGGAGGGATCCCACTATACAGGAAGTAAAAACAGGCCAGACTGAGATCTGTACTTTAGTGTTTGCGGATGATCTATTATTGTTATTGATAGACCCTGTACATGTTTTGTCAAGGGTATTATAGAAGCTCCACTGTTTTGGGACATTAGAAGGCTTTAAATTAAACTACACAAAAACTGTGGCTTTGCCTGTTAATATTGATCCACAGGCCTAGTGTGGGGGACATTTTTCCTTTTCAATAGAGATCAGCATCTATAAGATACCTTGGGGTTCAAATGTCCAGAACTTACTCCCAACTTTATGCTATGAACATCACCCCTTTGTTGGAGGTTACAAAGTCAGTTTTTCAAAACTGTGAGGAATTACCCTTATCGTTATTAGGGCGAGTGGTCTTGTATTGTATGGTGATTTTGCCAAAGTGGCTTTATGTGATGCAGACCATCCCTTTTACTTTTAAATGGGAATATAAATTGTTGTTTGACTGAATACCTGTTACGTTCCTCACCTGGTTCCAGGCCTGCGCGGCCGATTCACCAGCGAGCCGCAGTCCGGCAGAGATAGCCGGCTATTTTGGACGTAGTTTCTCCAGGATGGGTCTGTTTCTGTTTCCTATTTCTGGCAGCCGTCATCTTGGTTGGATCAAGGACAGCAGCTATCTTGGCTAGCTCAGGAGGGGGCAGCCATCTTGTATACAAGAACAGGAAGGAAGCTCATATTTGGGCGGTGTGCTACTCTGCTGATGGGGGCAGCCATCTTGGAACAGTTGCACATGGTTGAGCCTAATTCCTGCACTATTTAAAGCCCTGTTTCCAGTCCTTCCATGCTTTGGCTTCTATTCGCATAGAGGTTGTGGTCTTCATCTGTTCCAGTGTTTCTGACCTCGGATTGTTTACTGACTTCACGCTGTGTTGCTGTCTGCCCAGACCTTCGGACTGATTCTTGACTTCACGCTGTTTTGCTGCCGGCCCAGACTTCGGACTGTTTTCTGTTTTTGCTGCTTCGCTGACTCCTTGCTCCAAGACTGTGTCTGCGCTCCCGCTTGTCTGGTCAGTGGTCGCGCAACCCCGCTGGTTCCGGAAGTCCTGCCGGCCGCTTGAACCCAGGGGCTCAACTCTTGGGGGACAGTGGCTAAGTGCAGGTGAAGCTTGGGGTTGTCTGGCTGCCTGACCGAGCGCGGTGGCACTCCATCTTCACCGTGCTCAGTCGGGGCACAAGGGCTCACATCCCCAATCATAACAATACCTACTAAGTTTATAGGGGGTGGGGGAGGGAATACCCTAGATTTTGTCAACATATTATCTTGTTCACTTAGGCAGGGAGGGTTAGCACTGCTGGCCCTAGACCTTTATGGTAACGCCTGTCATATGAGTCAGGTACAAGACTGGCTTCAAAATACTCAATACTACACTCCTTTATACTATGAAAAGGTTCCTCTAGTTATGTTCTTCATACATATATCAAAACTTTGCCCCAGAGACTTAGACAAAGTAATTTTTAAACCTTTCAGGATGGTTTGGGGTTGGGGGTATAAATTTAATCAGGTTAATCATTACATCACAGGATACTAGATATTTCTATTGGATTTTGTGTACCCATTATTGTTATTTTCATGACTTTTCTCCTTTCTGTCATGTATTATGTGACAATAAATTGTAAATGATACTTAAAATAAATAATTTTAAAAATACTAATTTCCAAGTAGGTAACACTACGTAGTAAGGCATTTCAACTTAGAACACAGGATGGAACAACACATATACAATATATATTACTACTACTACTACTTAACATTTCTAGAGCGCTACTAGGGTTACGCAGCGCTGTACAATTTAACAAAGAGAGACAGTCCCTGCTCAAAGAGCTTACAATCTAATAGACAAGTGAACAGTCGGTCCGATACGGCCAGTCAAATTGGGGCAGTCTGGATTCACTGAACGGTAAGGGTTAGGTGCCGAACGCAGCATTGAAGAGGTGGGCTTTAAGCAAAGACTTGAAGACGGGCAGGGAGGGGGCTTGGCGTAAGGGCTCAGGAAGGTTGTTCCAAGCATAGGGTGAGGCGAGGCAGAATATATATTATATATATATATAATATATATATTAGATGCTGATGGGAAATACAACCCCTTAAATCAATTATGAGATATTCGCCTCTTGGAGCCTATGGACCACTAAGCATATCTGCAGGTCAAGCATTATATTTATTCCCTAGATTTCCAATACCTTACAGAAGATGCACTCAAACAAGTCAAAGAAGCCTATTTGCTTGCTAAGGAAAACAGAACTAGTATTTCTTTTTATCATAAGATATTATTGGCTAAACAGATATCCCTCTCCTCCTTGGAACACTGAGCCCAAAAATGGACTCAAGGCTTGGGATTGGAGATTAATTCTACTACGCTTAAGGAACTGGTTCTCACTTCTCTAGCTAAGATGGTGAATGCTAAAAGAACACATTTGTAAGTTTGCCTTTTGAGCTTATATACCACCTGATTGAGCTTTCAAGATGGGCACTGCTTCTGACAATAACTGCACAAAATTTAGAGAACAGGGGGCTACTTTGGGCCATCTATTTTGGTCGGGAAACTATCCAAAGCTTCTAGGAGCAGGTACACTGTTATATTATTAGAATACTAGTAAAAAAAAGGCCCGTTTCTGAAAGAAATGAAACGGGCGCTAGCAAGGTTTTCCTTGGAGCATGTATGTTTGAGAGAGAGTGTGTGTGAGAGTGACTGTGAGAGAGAGTGAGTGAATGTGTGTGTGTGACAGAGAGTGAGACTGGGTGCGAGTGTGTCTGTGAGAGAAAGAGTGTGTGTGTGAGATTGAGAGTGTGTGCGCCAGAGGCACCCCCCTCCTTCCCTCCCAGTTCCAGGATCATCCCCCCCCCCCTCCTTCCCAGTTCTAGGGTCGTCCCCTCCCTCCGAGTTCCAGGTTCCCCCCACCTCCCTCCCTCCGAGTTTCGGGGGTCCCCCTCCCTCTCTGAGTTTCGGGGGTCCCCCCTCCCTCCGTCTGAGTTTCAGGGTCCCTTCCTCCCTCCCAATTCTAGGGTCCCCCCTCCCTCCCAGTTCCAGGGTCGTCGTCCCTCCCAGTTCCAGGCCCCCTCCCTACGAAGTTTAAAAGTCATCTTGACTTAACTCGTTGGGGTTATGGAGGCCACCAGCAGCGGTAAAAGGCGTGCAGGCTCGGCCCTTTTCTCTCTCTCAGCTGTGGTCCCGCCCTCATTTCCTGTTTCCGCAAGGGCAGGATCACAGCTGAGAGAGAGAAAAGGGCCGAGGCTGCACACGTTTAACCGCTGCTGGCGGCCGCCGTAACCCTGACTTGGTAAGTGAAGAAGACTTTTAAACATCTGAGGGAGGGGGCCTGGAACTGGGAGGAAGAGAGGGATGACGACGACACCCTCATGTTTGACGTTGCATTGCTTTGCCTGTCAACTATGCTGCCTTCCCTTCCCTCTCAGTGTTCAGCCCTCGACGTCATAACGTTATGACGCGAGGGCAGGACAGTGAGACAGATGGTTACAGGCAGCACGAACCGCACGGACCCTACCAACCCTTCAGAACATTGGAGTTGGAAATTATTATATAGGATTATATAAGCAAATCCCCATTAACCCACAGCTCTTTTTATTCCATGACTGTTCAGCTACCAGATGCACTACTACTGTGCAAGAAAAGTTCTTGCCTTATTATGATTGTTATTAGCTGGAAAATGTACATTATTGCAGTGGTGTAATGATACTCCGCCAAATATGACACAGTGGTTAAATCTGGTCTACACTATGATGGCTTTTTGAGAGGCATAGAGCGTGTTAGAGCATGAATCAAGTATCAAAAAATTTGGGAGCCAAACATATAAACGTACTCACTCACAAATGCGCAGTAGAGACTTCCCTCTCTGCCCCGCCCCTGCTTCAATACGTGATGATGGGGGCAGAACAGAGAGGGAAGTCTACTGGCATGCTGCAGACGTCGGAACCGCTCCCCCTCCCCCCGGAGTCGCCGCTGCCCCTCCATCTGGCCCGAGCACTGTGAACTTACATCACTACGCAGCAGCAGGCACATCAGCAAAGCTGCCGTCGGGCTTCCTTCTCTGCCTTTGTCCCACCCTCGCCGACGTTACGTCACACGAGGGCGGGACACAGGCAGAGAAGGAAGCCCGCCCTGACGGCAGCTTTGCTGATGTGCCTGCTGCAGCTGCGTGCTGATATAAGTTTACAGTGCTGCTCGGGCCGGGTGGAGGGGCGGCGGCGACTCCAGGGGGGGGGGGGGGCTCGGAACCCCCCCCATTCCAAAAGTAGCCCGTTTTCACGGGCTCAATGGCTAGTATGGAGAGGGATGCCTCATGGGGTGTGCAGCTGAATTCTTAATTATTAACAAGGGGGGGGGATCACGTGATGCACAGCTAGAGGGTGGCTGTCGTCGTGCTGAGCTCCCCCCCTGCCTGAGATAGAACAGCAATAAAACGCATCGGCGAAATTGGTGACTCACCTGAAATATAAGCGAAGTCCCGAGCTAATATTAGTGCTAATAAACCGCGACTAAGAAAAAGCGGATGGCAGCGAAATCGGGGAAGAAAGAGGGGACGAGAAGCCGGATCGTTGAATCCAAGATGGCGGACGCAAGGAGCGGGAGTCCTTCGACGGTGAGCTCCGCGTGGGCTGCAGAGGTAGCGGCAGAAGTATCTTTAATGCTGGAGGCCTCTGTAGATTTAAAACTACAAAGAATCACAGAACAACTACAGGGAATAGACGACAAGTTGGGCGGAATTCAGACGGAGTTTGCCCAGTACAAACAGAGACTATCAGATGTGGAAGATTATGTGCAGAGACAGGAACAAGCAGATAAAACCCTGAAACAAAAAGTGGAACGCTTAGAGGCTAAATTAGAGGACCTTGAAAACAGGGCACGGAGGAGCAATATCAGAATGATAGGTTTGCCAGAAAATATCAAAGAAACAGACCTGAGATCTGTATTGGAATCCTGGCTTCCTGCTGCACTTAACTTAACATTGGTAACAGGCCCGCTACGCGTGGAACGCGCCCACAGACTGGGCCCTCTGAGAAAAGAAGATCAGAGACCCAGAGTGGTGATCTTTAAAGTGCTCAATTTTGCACATAAACAGGAGATATTTCGAGCGCTTAGGAAAGTAGAGCAGCTGAAATACGAGAATTGTGTGGTGCGCTGTTTCCAGGATTATTCCATGGCGGTGTCTCAGCAGAGGAGGGCATATCGAGATGTGTGCCAACTTTTGTTCACGAAAAAGATCCAATTTGCTTTACTTTATCCTGCCCGGCTGAAGGTTTGGTACAGAGGGTCCCCACAGTTTTTTAACACGGTGGAAGAGGCGCTGAAATTTGCACAGCAGGCTGTGAAAGCAGAGGGACCGGCATGAATGATCCAGCCTGGTAGACCAGAATTTTCGGAACTTAACGGGAGTGCAAGATCTTGCTGCCTGACGACTATCTAAAGCTCGATATTCCTAAGAGAGCATTTGAAGAGATCTGTACCATATAATGTGATTTAATACAATGTTATTTAGATTATCTCTTGGGGTCTTCAAGATAAGGATTAGATAAATGATTGTTTTGTTTATATGAATACCCGAGCTACACTTGAGTGGGAAGATAGTAGGGACATGAAAAGTGTGATTGCTAAGGAAGCATATATAGGTGGGGGGGGGAACTCGCGTGATTGGGCTTCTCTTTAGGAGCCATGAAGGGTCTGACAGGGGATAGACAAGGGGGGGGGGGAGAGGGAGGGAGGGATTGAAGAGATATCCGGGAAGAACAAGGGGAAAAAGTATCTGGAATGGGTGGTCGAGGGGAGGAGGCCTAAGGGCTGGGAGGTCTCCTCTTTTGATATTTGGAAAAACTAACCTTGCAATTCAAATGTATGACTACTGGATTTATGAGTTCACTTAAAATAGTCTCGTGGAATGTGGGGGGGGGGGGGGGGGGTTCCTCCCCTATTAAACGAACTAAAGTACTGCAGGAGTTACAGAGACAGAGGGCTGATGTGGCCTTGCTTCAGGAGACACATCTCTCCTCTGGAGAACATGCTAAATTTAAGAGGGGATGGGTGGGATCCTTGGTGGAGGCCCCGGCAGTGGGTCGGAAGGCAGGAGTGCTGATTCTCTTTCGAAAAGGCATTCCGCTTCGGATCGGCTCAGTTTGGGCTGACCCGGAGGGTAGGTGGGTGTTGACTAAAGTAGAAATTAACAGCTGCCCTTTGGTCTTTTGCAATGTCTATGCCCCTAATGTGTTTAAAGAAAAATTTTTGCAGGATTTGATTAAGAGGCTGTCTCCACATGCAGAAGGAGGACTGATTGTGGGGGGAGACTTCAATTTGGTATGTGACCCTCTCATGGATCGTTCCACCCTAGCTTGCCAGAGTCCGGGAGGGAGTCGTAAAGCGCTGTCCTCCTTATGTAAAGCCCTAGCATTAGTAGATGTCTGGAGGGTGTTACATTCATCTGAAAGGGATTACACCCATCTCTCCAGGGCACATGGTTCTCAGTCCCGCCTAGACTATTTGTTTGTCTCACATTCCTTGTTTTCTCAGGTGCAAAAGGCAGAGATTGGCCCCTATGCAGTCTCGGATCACGCTCTGATATGGTTAAAATTGACGAGTCAATTGAAGGGTCGGGGCAATTGGATGTGGAGATACCCCCTGGAGTTGGTGAGAGATTCGAGATTTCATGGGCACCTATTAAATAGATGGGAGGATTATATTTATCATAATGGAGCCCATGCAAGTCAGCCGGCTCTGTTCTGGGAAACAGCAAAGGTGGTGATAAGGGGAGATATCATTTCCTATTCAACGCATAAAAAGAGAATGAGGGATAGGGAAATTGTTCGACTGGGAGGTTTGGTTCAAAGGTTGCGGAGAATATATGGGCACTCCCCCACGGTTTCAAATAGAGTGGCTTTATTGGAGACACAGAAAGAACTCAATGAGTTATTACATCAACGGGCGACCAAGACTCAGCTGTATTATAAATATCGCCTGTTCCAATATGGTAACAAGGCAGGAAGTATGTTGGCTAGAATGGTTCGTAGGAAGGAAGGGATCAATCGGGTTTCACAGTTGAAAACAGGAGATGGGAAGATGGTGAGAGAAGCTAGAGATATTGCGGACACTTTTGGTAAGTTCTATGAGGCGCTATATGCATCGGACCGAGACGTAGTATTAGATAGCACTCTGTATTTAGACAATTTGGATTTACCTAGCCTCTCTGATCGGCAGAGAGAAGGATTGAATGCACCAATTACAGAGGGAGAGCTGATGTTGGCTTTACAACAGAGTGCTTCTCACAAGGCTCCTGGACCTGATGGTTATAGAGTGGAATTTTATAAACAGTTTTACGATCAGATTCAGGGGCCTTTATTGAATTTGTTTAACTCAATGGTGGCTAAGCAGACGCTCCCTGCTACATTTCGAGAAGCTCAAATTGTTGTGATACCTAAAGAGGGGAAAAATGTGATGGACCCGGGATCTTATAGACCCATTTCTTTGATCAATGTAGACGCAAAACTATATGCTAAGATCTTAGCCAATCGATTAGCATTGGTTTTACCATCCCTGGTTGAGGAGTCCCAGGTGGGTTTTGTGCGGGGAAGGACGGCAGTGAAAAATGTTCGGTCTTTACTGACATCTTTAGAAGTTGTAACCAAAAGCCGCCTTCCGTCGCTCTTAGTGAGCTTTGATGCGGAAAAGGCGTTTGACCGGGTCAGTTGGTCACATTTATTTGCGGTACTACATGCTTATGGTTTTGAGGGCTTTTTCCTAGAAGCGGTCAAGGTCCTATACTCGGTGCCGAGTGCTTATGTATGGGTAAATGAAGAACGCTCGAGATCCTTCCGGATCTATAGAGGGACGAGACAGGGATGTCCCTTGTCTCCTCTTTTATTTGTTTTATCCTTGGACCCTCTCCTCCGAGAAATACTACAACACCCGGAGATTAGAGGTGTACAGATAGGGAATTCTGAGTTCTTGCTTTCTGCCTTTGCAGACGATTTACTAGTACATCTCACAGAACCGCACTCTTCTTTACCGGCTCTCTTGGAATTATTTACGGAGTTTGGGGATTTTGCAGGGTTCCGTCTTAATTACAATAAATCACTGGCACTGCCCTCGGTGGAAGGCCTAAAGAAAACGTGGGGAGAGAGATTTCCTCTTCGATGGGCACCGGGATCTTTCAAATATCTTGGTCTACATATCTCGATGAAAGTCTCAGAGCTGTATAGTTTGAATGTTTCTAGACTGTTAAGGAACACGACGGAGAGATTACGTGCTTGGCGGTCGTTGCCTCTGTCTCTCAGTGGACGGATTCAATTATTCAGAATGGTAGAGTTTCCTAGGTGGTTGTATTTGTTGCATATGTTGCCCCTTTATTTGAAAACAAAAGATGTGAATTTGTTGACCAAAGTGATCAGATGCTTCTGCTGGGGAGGTAGAAAAGCAAAATTGTCACTACATATGCTGCAGGGGACTTGGAGGGAGGGAGGTCTAGGGCTCCCGGATCTAAGGAGGTACAATTGGGCCTGCCTTCTGCGTCATCTTGGAGATTGGTTTTTGGCGCGAGATGATTATACTTGGAGGAGATTGGAAAGCCAATATTATGCACCGTGTCACTTTCATTTTCTCTTGCAGGCTCCTAGCAAATCACTTCCTCCTGATCTACGTTCTAGTATACTTGTGTTCCCTTTACGGATGCTTTGGAGAGACATGATGCGGATGTATGGCCTGAATAGGTGTATATCAGATTTGCTCCCTATTCAGGGTAATCTGCTGTTTCGGCCGGGTTTGGAGAACGCGGTTTTTCGGACCTGGTCGAGACATGGGATAAATCGGTTGGAGCATGTATTAAATCGACAAGGCCGTATGTTAAATCTAGGAGCACTGGGGCTGGGATATGATATGGGCGGTGCTTTTGCCTATGCCCAGTTAAAACACTATGTGGATTCATTGGAGATGGAGGCCTTGGGCGCTGGACACTGTCGCCTACTGAGACAGTTTTTTCACTCGGTACAAAGTGAACGTCTATCTATTTCCGGGTTACATAAGGTATTGGGGACACTTATGGCGCCCAGGGATCGGGAGAACATTCGTCAGAGATGGGCAGGAGACTTGGAAAGACCACATCTTTCTTTAGATTTCAATGTTTTGACGGCCAGGATACGGAGCTTAACGGGGAATGCAGGGCTAAGAGAGTGCCAATATCGCATTCTTCATAGGGCCTATCTAACGAAGGCTCAGGTATTCAAGATGGGAGGAGTTTCTACACCCTTATGTGGGAAGTGTGGGAGGGCTCCGGGATCTTTCTTTCACTGTTTATGGAGCTGCTATAAAGTGAGACACTTTTGGGATTCTATTGCCCAATATTTGGCGGATCTTTTGGACTTGAGAATCATGTGCTCTCCGATGGGAATCTTGTTAGATAAATATGAAGCTTTTCTGTTGCAGAGGGGGTCAGCCCGTCAAATGGTTTGGAAGGCCTTCTTGATTGGTAAAAGACTAATAATGAGTCAGTGGATGGCGGAGACCCCCCCGGACTTCTGGCACTGGCGCAATAAGTTACATGAATTTGTATTGTTTGAGAGAGGGGTGGGAAGCTCCCCTGGGAGGTTGAAGCGATTTTTGGATGTTTGGGGACCATACATTCATACTCTGTCTCCTAAAGGACGCAGTTTAATGGTGAACTCACTTTAGATGTATTTTGAAATTGGATCATCCTTTGTGGTAATAAGTTAAAAGCTGGATATCTCTCAACAAGGGGTGGGAGGTAGAGGGAGGGGGGAGGAAGAGATCTTCTTAGTTGTTTCACTATATCACAAACTTTTTGGTAATAGTATGCTCCTCATAACGCTTTAAAAGTGGTGGAGTTTGATGTGAGATGGGGGGAACATATAAGTTTTGAATATATTATTTTGGAATGTGGATACGGGAGAAGGGAAGGCTGTGCTAACACACCAATGAAAGTTGTTATTTGTATATTGGCCATGGTGAAAACTGTTGATAAAGCATGGCTAGGGGGGGAAGGGGGGGATAGAAATGTTGAAAAATATGATGACTGTAAGTAATGGGGTAGATCCCCTGTTTTGTTATGATTTTGAGTTTGTAATGTTATAACACCTCTAAGGTGCTGAGTCGGAGTTGTATTTCTTCAAGTCATCAATAAAAACCGTTGAAACATAACAAGAGGGGGGGGAGTTTATTGGTGCTTTATAACTGGGTCCGACTCTGGTGTAAGGAACACTGTTGGGTTTGGACCCTTTCTTTTTTCTTTGTTACTGTTAATGGGTGTGAGGGAGAGGGGTAAGGGTATAGGGGAGTTTGGTACTTATAACAGAGATTAAAAATGTTGTTTTTGTTAGCTACACTGTTACAACAAGGATGAGCAGAAGGTTAATGTGATTCTTTGGATTGTGTGCATTGGGACTTTGAAAATTGCTGCCTTGTATTTATATTTATTAGTTTTCTAATAAAAATTATTATTTAAAAATAAAACACACACACAAAATTCCAAAGCAAACCAAAAAAAAAATTAGGTGAAGGAGGCTGTTAGAGCTAAAAGAACATCCTTCAGAAAATGGAAGGATTCAAATGAAAATAATAGGAAACAGCATAAGGAATGGCAAGACAAATACAAAGCACCGGCAAGAAAAGCAAAAAAACTTTGAAAAGAAATTTGCATCACAGGCAAGAACACAATTTTTTTTTTTTAGATACATTTGAAGCAAGAAACCAAATTTAAAAAAAACCAGGGAGAACAAGGACATAGTGGAGAGACATGGAGGCGTATTTGAAAATTAGCCCCTTAGTGAACTCTTTGCCTTGGTCTTCACATAAAAAAAAAAAAAGACATGGGGGATGGGGGTGAGACACCAATGCCAGAAAGGAAAAATTATGTCTTATATGATAATTTTCTTTCCTTTAGTCTTATCAAACCAGTCCAGACTAGTGGGTTTGTGTCCACCTACCAGCAGATGAAGACAGAGAAATACTTCTTCATGAGACACCCTTTAAGGGTATCGTGCAGCCTGGAATGTTCAGTATTTCAAATAGCCAAGCTAATGGTGATTACAACTGAACTGTCAATGCAACCAAAACATTCAAACTTGTTCCCTTCATATAATGTGTGCAGAAACAATAGAGACACATGCTCTACTGCCATACAAATGGTTTACCATGAGAGGTATAATTGAAAGGGACACCCAAGTTTTATTGAGGACGTCCTCGCAAAACATCCAGATGGAGGGGCGGGGAAACCCGTAATATTGAAACAACATCGGATGTCCACCTTTTGTTTCGATAATACAGTCGGGGACGCCCAAATCTTAACATTTAGGTTGTCCTTAGAGATAGTCGTCCCTAGACTTGGTTGTTTCTGATTTTCGCCGATAATGGAAAACAAGGACGGCCATCTCAGAAACAACCTTATGCAAGCCCTTTGGTCATGGGAGGAGCCAGCATTTATAGTGCACTGGTCCCCGACATGCCAGGACACCAACTGGGCACCCTAAGGGGTACTGCAGTCGACTTCATAAAATACTCCCAGGAACATAGCTCCCTTACCTTGTCTGCTGAGCCCCCTCATACCCCCCCTAAAACCCACTACTCACAACTGTACCACTACCATAGCCCTTATGGGTGAAGGGGGGCACCTAGATGTGGGTACAGTGGGTTTCTGGTGGGTTTTGGAGGGCTCGCTGTTTCCTCCACAAACATAACAGGTGAGGGGGGTGGGCCTGGGTCCGCCTGCCTGAAGTGCACTGCACCAGGTACCTGCATACTGCTGTGATGGACCTGGATGACATCTGAGGCTGGCAATCAATATTTTTAAAGATTTTTTAAGGGTGGGAGGGGGTGTGACCACTGGGGGAGTAAGGGGAGGTCATTTGGTCATTTCGGCCACCTTTTTGTGCTTGGTCGTAAGAAAAACACGATCAGGTAAAGTCGTCCAAGTGCTCATCAGGGACGCCTTTTTTTTCCATTATGGGTCCAGGACGTCCATATGTTAGGCATGCCCAAGTCCCGCCTTTGCTACGCTTCCGATACACCCCCTTGAACTTTGGCCGTCCCTGCGACAGAAAGCAGTTGGGGATGTCCAAAATCGGCTTTCAATTATACCGATTTGGACGACCATGAGAGAAGGACGCCCATCTTCCAATTTTTGGCGAAAGATGGGCGTCCTCTTTCTAAAATTAGCCTGCATGTAAGGAGGCCTATAAAGGCAGGATGAATAAAAGAACGTACATGTTGCAAAATGCTGGCAAGAGAAAGCCAGCAATTCACAAAAGGGCCACCTTGTCACATAAAATAATAAGGATGGGTGTCTGGACTGGTCTAGTAAGACTAAGGGAAAGAAAATCATCAGGCAAGACAATTTTTCCTTTTTTTTTATCCATACCAGACCAGTCTAGTGGGAGGCAGCAAAGTAGTACCTAATTAGGGTGAGAATAGAAACAACAGACCATGTAGAATGAAAGTGGTTCCCTGAAAGGAGTCATGAATAAGATGAAAAATTGCAGTCATCCCCCTGACGTGGAGAAGAAAAGGAAGATGACATTAAGAGGGAATTAAACTCTTGGAATGCACCCAAAAGGAAAAATTATTTCCAAAAAAGAAGGAAGCCAAATTAAAATTCAGTCTGTCAAAAACAAGAACACAACAAAGCCAGGTAATGCCACCATGCAAAAGAGAATGCAAAGAAAAAAATGCAGAAAAACCCTACCGAACATGAGCTCTGCAGTTAGCCAAATACTGATAAACAGTGCAACCAGGGAAAATGACTGCTGAATCTGGAGAACTACAGAAACCACGAAGCTACAGAAAACTGCTGACAGAGGCAACCAATATAGACCAGAAGAACTAAGGGTTGCTGTAGAAAAGTTAGTAAGCTGCTTGCGTCAACTGTAAGAACCTAGAGGGTATCGAAGTACAGCAACAGGCCAGTTACTGTAAACCAATATTATAAATAATTATCCCATCTGGGATGAAAGATGAATCCTGGAAGAGAGCCATCCAGACGATTAGCACAAAACCAGTCTCCAGGTGACAAGAGACGAATCATAAAGCCAGCTAACTAAAGGCTGTATAGAGACTGAAATAACAGAGACAGGCTGCAGTGAGATTGTACGAAGCACCTACAGCAATCAGACATTGGAACTGAAGGCCAATTCTGCTTGCCATACCCACACCAAAAAGATGATTGCAGTAGTACCGGTAGAAAAGTAGCTACTGGAGATCAGATATAGATAAAGCTAAAGCTAACAGCTGGTGCCATGTCATACATGAGAAAGTTGCTAAACTTTAGCAGTACAGATGACTTTCTTGGACACTCCGGGTAATGGTGTGATTAGAAAGCGATAGTCAATAGTCAGAAGGCATTAGATCAGATAGCTTGTTTACTTTTCCCTAAAGTACAAGAACTAGGGGGCACAAAAAGTTACTAAGTAGTACATCTACAAATAATTGGAGAAAATATTTCTTCACGCAACATAAAATTAAGCTCTAGAATTTGTTGCCAGAATAGGTGGTCAAAGTGGTTAGTGTATAAAGGTTTAAAAAAGGTTTGGACAAACTCCAACAAGAAAAGTCCATAGACCATTATCAAGGTAGACTTGGGGAAAATCTGCAGCTTATTCCTGTAATAAGCATCATGAAATCTTTTTTATTCTTTTGGGATCCTGCCAGGTACCTGTGCCTGGATTGGCCATTGTAGGAAACAGGATATTGGGCTTCATGGGCCTTTGGTCTGTCCCATTAAGGCTAAGGAGAAATTAGATCTTACCTGCTAATATGCATTCCTTTAGTCACTCCGGACCGGCCCAGAAAGATACTGACGGGTTTTGCACTCCAGCAGGTGGAGACTGAGAATTCCAACTCTCGTGAGAGCCAATAAGAGCCCTGGCTAACTACAGTAAGATCCAGTATTAACATAAAGCAGGAAAGAAAGGATGTGAAGTAACTTCTGTGCAACTGGTAAAGCCAAATAGGCAACAGGTGAAGCCTTACAGGCATTGAACACAGATACATATATAGACCCTCTTAAAGACTGTTAAGTAGCAGTAGTAGGGTAAGGCAAGTATGTGTGGCGGGGGGGGGGGGGAGGGGTTAAATAATGACCGACTACAAATGCTCAAAACAACTCAATACCCACAAAATTAATATACAAAACTAAATTACATTGTTCTTAAGGCATCAGACAGAAATTAATGGCCAAGAAATCACAGCACAGGGAGGGTTCTGGGCCGGTCCAAAAGAAGTAAAGGAAAGCAAATTAGCAGGTAAGATCTAATTTCTTCTTCCTTAGCGTCCCTCTGGACCAGCCCAGAAGGATACTGATGGGAAGTAACAAAGCAGTACAACTAAGGGAGGGACCCTAGTAATCCTGCCGTAAGGACTTGCTCCAGAAACTGGATCCTGACGACGTTGGATGTATAATTTGTAATGTTAGAAAAAGAATGCAAGGAAGACCGCGTTGCTGCTTTACATGTGTCTAAAGGCGGCACTGAGAAGCGCTCAGCCCACAATGCTGCTTGTCCTCTAGTAGAGTGAGCTTTTACCCCTTCCGGAATAGGTTTTCCGGATAGAAGGTAAGCGGAAGCAATCACCTCTTTTAGCTATCTTGAAATGGTAAGCTTAGACGCCGCTAAAACTTTGCAGGCGCCTGCAATGAGCAGGAAAAGACGATCTGATTGTCTGAAATCCTCCGTAGTCCGCAAATAATGCTTAAGGACTCTCTTGAAACTGAGTTTTCACAAACTCGGTTGTTCCTCTGACCCTGAAAAACCTAGTACTGGTAAAACTACCGACTGGTTCAAATGAAACCTGGACAAAACCTTAGGAAGAAAGGAAGGAAAAGAGCTCAAAATTACCTGTTCCTTAGAAAACTCCAAAAAATGAGACCGACAAGAAAAAGCCTGTAATTCTGACACTCGCTGAGCCAATGACAACTAAAAACATCACTTTAAGCATCAAATCTTTCACACAGCGGGCTGCCAAAGATTCAAAAGGTGGCCTAGTAAGGGCCGAGAGAACTAAATTGAGATCCCACGCAGGAAAAACTGCTCTAGATGGAGGACAAAGTAACCCCGCTCCTTGAAGGAAATGAACAACATTCGTATGACTAGCCAAAGACTTCCCTTTGACTCTACCTTGAAAATAAGACAATGCCGCAACCTTCACCTTAAGGAAAGCAATTGCTAAGGCTTTATCAAAACCGTCCTGTAAAAAAAATTTAAGATTTGGACCACCAACACTTGAAACGGAGAAAAAGATCGATTGGCACACCAAGCCTCAAAAATAGGCCAAGTGCGAATGTAATTCAGAAGTTGACCGATGTCGAGAACAAAGCAACTTGACTATGACATTTGAGGAATAATCTCGCTTTGTTAACTGCGCCCTTTCAAGAGCCAAGCCATAAGACAAAATCGAGCTGGATTTGGATGAACTACTGGCCCCTGAACTAGAAGATCAAGAGATTAAACTTGAGAAGGGAGTCAACTGCGAGGCGTACAAGATCGGCATACCAAGGTCTGCAAGGCCAATTGGGTGCTACCAGGATTACTAGACCTGTGTGTCCCTTGATCCTTTGAATGAGCCACCCTAAGAGGGGCCATGTAGGAAACACATACAGTGGTGGAAATAAGTATTTGATCCCTTGCTGATTTTGTAAGTTTGCCCACTGACAAAGACATGAGCAGCCCATAATTGAAGGGTAGGTTATTGGTAACAGTGAGAGATAGCACATCACAAATTAAATCCGGAAAATCACATTGTGGAAAGTATATGAATTTATTTGCATTCTGCAGAGGGAAATAAGTATTTGATCCCCCACCAACCAGTAAGAGATCTGGCCCCTACAGACCAGGTAGATGCTCCAAATCAACTCGTTACCTGCATGACAGACAGCTGTCGGCAATGGTCACCTGTATGAAAGACACCTGTCCACAGACTCAGTGAATCAGTCAGACTCTAACCTCTACAAAATGGCCAAGAGCAAGGAGCTGTCTAAGGATGTCAGGGACAAGATCATACACCTGCACAAGGCTGGAATGGGCTACAAAACCATCAGTAAGACGCTGGGCGAGAAGGAGACAACTGTTGGTGCCATAGTAAGAAAATGGAAGAAGTACAAAATGACTGTCAATCGACAAAGATCTGGGGCTCCACGCAAAATCTCACCTCGTGGGGTATCCTTGATCATGAGGAAGGTTAGAAATCAGCCTACAACTACAAGGGGGGAACTTGTCAATGATCTCAAGGCAGCTGGGACCACTGTCACCACGAAAACCATTGGTAACACATTACGACATAACGGATTGCAATCCTGCAGTGCCCGCAAGGTCCCCCTGCTCCGGAAGGCACATGTGACGGCCCGTCTGAAGTTTGCCAGTGAACACCTGGATGATGCCGAGAGTGATTGGGAGAAGGTGCTGTGGTCAGATGAGACAAAAATTGAGCTCTTTGGCATGAACTCAACTCGCCGTGTTTGGATGAAGAGAAATGCTGCCTATGACCCAAAGAACACCGTCCCCACTGTCAAGCATGGAGGTGGAAATGTTATGTTTTGGGGGTGTTTCTCTGCTAAGGGCACAGGACTACTTCACCGCATCAATGGGAGAATGGATGGGGCCATGTACCGTACAATTCTGAGTGACAACCTCCTTCCCTCCGCCAGGGCCTTAAAAATGGGTCGTGGCTGGGTCTTCCAGCACGACAATGACCCAAAACATACAGCCAAGGCAACAAAGGAGTGGCTCAGGAAGAAGCACATTAGGGTCATGGAGTGGCCTAGCCAGTCACCAGACCTTAATCCCATTGAAAACTTATGGAGGGAGCTGAAGCTGCGAGTTGCCAAGCGACAGCCCAGAACTCTTAATGATTTAGAGATGATCTGCAAACAGGAGTGGACCAAAATTCCTCCTGACATGTGTGCAAACCTCATCATCAACTACAGAAGACGTCTGACCGCTGTGCTTGCCAACAAGGGTTTTGCCACCAAGTATTAGGTCTTGTTTGCCAGAGGGATTAAATACTTATTTCCCTCTGCAGAATGCAAATAAATTCATATACTTTCCACAATGTGATTTTCCGGATTTAATTTGTGATGTGCTATCTCTCACTGTTACCAATAACCTACCCTTCAATTATGGGCTGCTCATGTCTTTGTCAGTGGGCAAACTTACAAAATCAGCAAGGGATCAAATACTTATTTCCACCACTGTAAATAAGATCAGATGGCCACGGCTGGAGAAGAGCATCTGTGTCCTCTGCTTTCAGATCTTTCAGATGACTGAAGATTTGAGACACCTTGAAATTTCGTGTTGTAGCCATCAGATCCAGGATTGGTAATCCCCGCCGATTGAGAATCGTCTGAAAAGCTGCTGCACTGAGCTCCCATTCTCCCGGGTCTAGAGTGTGACGACCGAGGAAGTCCACCTGGACATTTGATATCGCCGCCACGAGAGGCCGACAGGACCAAGAGATGGAGTTCCACCCAAGACATGAGAAGAGCCGCTTCCTGTTCTACATGAGGTCTTCCTGTTTCTCCTTGACAACCAACATACACCACGGCTGTTGCCTTGTGAGAGAACTCACACAGGTCTGTGTCTAAGTAGATGACGGAATACCTCTACAGCCAGATGAATTGCTCTTGTTTCAAAAAGACTGATTGAGTAGGTCATCTCCTCCTGAGACCAAAGACCCTGAGCAATATATCCCAGACAGTGAGCTCTCCAGTCCCTGAGACTGGCATCGGTTGTCACTATGACTCACTGAGGAGGGTCTAAAGGAACTCCCTTAGTCTACATTTTGTGTCCGAAGCCACCAACTGAGACTTTCTCGCTCTCGAGTCCTGAGAATCAGTTTGACAGTCAGAGAATCTGTCTGCATAGACCAACGGGATAAAAGGGACTTCTGATGAGGTGTCATATGTGCTGTGGCCCAAGGAACTACCTCTATTGCCTCCACCATGGATTCTTAGACTTGAAGATAATCTCTCACACATGGTACCAGCTTGCAAAGAAGGGACCGTATCTAATCCTGAAATTTGACGATCCTGTTCTGAGGCAAAACAGCCTTGCAGTGTCAAAGGAAACGCCAAGATAAGTGACCAAGCGATTGAATAAATTGAACTACTCGCTCTTGATACGATTTTGCTCTGACTAATCAATCGTCCAGGTAAGGATGGGCTAGAATGCCCTCTTTTCTGAGAGCCACTGCTACTACCTCCATCACCTCCGTAAAGGAACAAGGAGCCGTAGCAAGACCAAAAGAGCTCGAAACTGAAAATGCTGGCCCAAAACCGTAAAACGAAGAAACCTTTGGTGCAAAGGACGAATCGGGATATGCAGATAAGCCTCTGTCAAATCTAGAGCCATCAGAAACTCTCCTGATCAAACAGCCACAATGACCAAAGAGTTTCAATATGAAAACTGATGACCTTGAGCGTACAGTTGACCGCCCTGAGATCCAAAAAATGGTCGAAATGACTCCTCTTTTTTTGGAACTACAAAGTAAATGGAATAGCAACCTGTTCTTATTTCTGAGGGAGGAACAGGACAGACTGCTTGTAAAGCGAGAAGCCTTTCCAGAGTGACCCTGATGACTCCTGCCTTTAGACGAGAACAAGGAGACTCTAGGAACACATCTGGCAGCGGCCATGCAAATTCTAAGGCGTACCCATCACAAATAACATCGAGCACCCATTGATCGGAGGTAATTTGGGCCCACCTCCAATAAAACTGAGGTAACCGAGCTTCCACTGGAAGTGGAAGATGGACCCAGAAACCTTCACTGGAACAGATAAGCAGGGAACTGGAAGGAAGTACCTGCATCTCTACTTCCGTGTCGAGCACCTCGAAAGGATTGGAACCTTTGAAAATAGCGAGACTTTTGGACAGTAGCTAATCTGCCCGCCCGAAACTGACGAAAATCTCTGCCATGTCCCCAACTGGAAAGAAGGCTGCAACCCACCGACCTAGGACGATCCTCAGGAAGTTGAGGAACTTTAATATCCCCTAGAATTTTAACTTATTCAGCTCGTCATCAAAAAAGAAAAGATCCTCGAAAGGGGAACTTACTGAGTTTAGATTTAGAAGCCATATCAGCAGACCGGCCTCAAAGCCAAAGATAACGACGGGCCACAACGTTTAAAGCCTTATACTTGGAAAAGGCCCTCAATAAATCATAAAAGGTATCCGCTAAGAAAGTTGAGCCCATTTCTATCTTAGCCACTTCTGCTTCCACGATGGAGAAGTCATCCAAAGACCTATCTAAAACTCGCTCAGACCACCGAAAACAAGCCCTGGCTACCAGAGAACTGCAGACAGCTGCTTGGACCGCCAGTGCTGAGATATCAAATGAAGACTTTAAAAGAGATTCCACATGCTGATCTTGTACGTTTTTCAGAACTATGCCTCCATCAACAGGGACGGTACTGCACTTGGTAACAGCAGAAACCATCAAATCAACTACAGGAGATTTAAGAAGAACCTTGTCTGTATCTGGAATCACGTAAAGGTGAACCATGGACCTGGAAAAACTAAATGGAGCCTCTAGCACGTCCCACTGTGCTTGGATGATATGTCTGATATCTTGATGCATAGGAAAAGATTTACCAGCTTTCCTAATGCCCTTTACCAAAATATCCATCTTGCGCTCCTTAATGACCACTGAACCCTCCTCAAAATTTAATGTAGAGACCAAAGCTATGAGTTCCCGTAAGTCCTCCTTATGAAAAATCTGTACTACAGAAGGATCCTCAACAGGTAGGAGAGTGTCTGATACTGGATCTGCAGGAGCAGCTTCCTCAGAAAATCTGTTTCTTCTACACAAAGGTCTTCCTCAAGGAAAGGCATCTCAGGATCCAAACCAATGTCAGCATCTGCCTCTAAAGCCCAGACAACCCTAGGTCTTTTGAGAGAGGATCTGAGGTCCCCTAACCCCTCAGAAGGGAGCGCTGGAGAGGGATCCGATTTATGCTTTAAAAATGATCTATATACTTGCAACACACAAATTCGGGACGAAAACCTCCTTGATGTTCTCCCCCCTGTGATGACCAAGGCAGCAAAGAAACCTCTGGGGATTTTTTTGGAGCTGAAGAAAAGAGCTCTGACATGGTAGGGGCCGTGGCTGTAAAATGGCAGCGCTTCCTGCCAAAACTGGAGCCTGAGAATGAACACAGAACTGGATGCACACCGCAACTCTGACAAAAGCGACGGGACCTCTTTGGCGGTACAAAATTTGAATACCAGACGCCATGAGGCCCCTGCGCTGGCATACCACACAACACCGCAGCTTCTCTGCCATGATGTGAGGGCATCTTGGGTTTTTGTTGTTTTTTTTTAACGCCCCAAACAAGAAAAAAAGAGCTCCCGAAAATACAAGAGTTATAAATACCGGCTGCAATACAAGACACGGCAAGCCAGAAGCTGAGCTGCTTTGCTCGTTTGGCAGTTTTTAGGGTTTTTTTTACAACACAGACGCAGTGCGACTGTCTCTCCTTGTCCTCGGAACACCCTTCCCTTGAAGGAGCTGAGGTCAGTACAAAACGGAAGACCCAATTATCATTAAACTGCACTAATAAAACAAGTCGGGAGGTAGTTGTGGGAGGAGGGACCCAACCATCCGAGTGACACCCCTGAGGATGTAAGAGAACTGCCACAGGCCTCAGCCTCCTTCAGCAACCAAACTTTCCATCAGCTTTTTTTTTTAATCTGTTGCACAGAATAAAGTATAACATAAAATATAGATTTATTTATTTTTAACCGAAAGGAGTCAAAAATAGAAA
Source organism: Microcaecilia unicolor (assembly GCF_901765095.1). Classification (NCBI taxonomy): domain Eukaryota; kingdom Metazoa; phylum Chordata; class Amphibia; order Gymnophiona; family Siphonopidae; genus Microcaecilia; species Microcaecilia unicolor. The sequence continues at coordinate 146,659,947 of NC_044040.1, forward strand.
AATATAGAATTAGAAGAATAAGAGACGTAAGGGCTTACCACCTTCCACCTGCTGGAGACTGAGAAAACTGGATTTACTATAGCTAGCCAGGGCTCTTATTGACTCTCAAGAGAGTCAGAATTCTCAGTCTTCACCTGCTGCAAGGAGTGCACAACCCATCAGTATCTTTCCGGGCCGGTCCAGAGGGACGCTAAGAAATTGTTCAATTTGATATACCACCCTATTTGAGAACAAGTCAGAATGGTTTATAATAAAAAAAAAATTCCAGTTAGAAAAGTTTGGTGCTGGGCAAAATGGTAGAGACTATTATAAAGAACAAAATTGCGGCATATTCAAAAGCATGGCTTAATGAGATAAAGGCAACATGGTTTTAGTGAAGGGAAATTTTGCCTCACCAATCTACCACATTTCTTTGAAGGGGTGAACAAACATGTGGATAAAGGTGAGCCGGTCGACATTGCATATCTGGATTTTCAAAAGGCATTTGACAAGAATAGAATAGAAGAGAGTAAGAAATCTGGTGTGGCTATACTAATTAATAGAACATTTCCTTTTACCATTGATTCTCAAAAAAGCATCCACAGATGGTAGATGGATAGCTGTAATTGATTTTGTTAAAAATGTTAAATATTTCTGAACGTTAAATCTTAAACATCAATTATATTCCTCACCTATAATACTTACTGAACTATTTACAGCAAAATATCAGCAGGTAGATTGGCTCATCAAGAGATTTTTAGACACAAACCTGGAAAATATATGTTAGGGCTTCAAAGCTGGAACTAGGTTTGTGAGCCCTTGGACCACTGCCAAGGAGCGGCAGGCAAAACCACCCCATACCAAAGGCAAGGCCGAACTCTGACAAACAGTGAGACTTCACCTGCACATGGCCACCTTTCACCAAGAGTTGAGCCCCTGGCTGCAAGTGGCCGGCAGGACTTATAGGACAGGGCAGGAACAGGATCCCAACAAGGCTGCACAGGGACTGAGGGCCAGAGGGGAAAGGAATAAACAGGGACCGCAGGGCAAGGAAGGGATAAGCTAAAGGACAAGACTGAAAGCTGCAAGCAGCCACTAAAACACGGAACAAATACAGACAGAGAGGAGACAGGACTGGAAGCTGCAGAGCAGCCACTAAAAACACAAACAGACAAGGACTAGACACAAAACTGCAACTCAGAGACAAGACTAGAGAACAAGCAACAACCTAATCTAAACTGCACACAGACTAACTAGAACAGACAAGAATCTCAGGCAAGAATCAATACAATAAAACCAGACCAGGCAGACGTGCACACAGCACACCGACAAACCTCAGGGCCTTAGGCGATGCAAAGGCAAAGCAGAAAGATTTCAGAGGGTCACGTGATGACGCAGAGCTGAGCGGACGCCCGAAGCACCGGCTCCAGCCCGCTTTCAAATAACTCGGCAAAATAACCCGCTAATCCCTCCCGAAGTGACTCCTCAGCGAGACATCCTTGCACAGGATCGTGAGTGCAGCAAATCGAGACGCTTGCGAGTGCTTATAAGAGAAAGAGAAGCAGGGTATGCCAGCAAAGACCCCGCGGGGGAAGAAAAGCATCGGCTGCGAGGAAAACAAGATGGCGGCGGCTACAGAAACTCAGATAATGGGGCCGATTCCGCCCGAACTAATTAAAGAATTGGCGCAGCAATTGTCAGTGGTCCTAGAGGAAAAGCTGTCTAAATTGCAGACATCAGTGGACAACATCCGTGAAGCGGTGGAGCGCCAGAGCGCCCGTTTGCAACAAGTTGAGGACCGAGTGTCACAATGTGAAGATGAGGCTGCGGGCACGAGCGGGAGAATTGCGACGCTGGAACGCAAGTGTGAGCAACTGGAGAGAAAGGCAGATGACTTAGAAAACCGCAGTAGGCGCAATAACTTACGGATTGTGGGCCTGCCTGAAGCGGTCAAAGCATCGGAGCTCAGGAAATTTCTAGAGCAATGGCTCCCGGAACAATTAGGGTTGGATTTTGGCGGGAAACCGCCACAAGTGGAACGTATACACAGAGTGGGAGCAGAGCGGCCGGCTGATAGCAGACCGAGACAAGTCCTGGCGAAGTTACTGAATTATATGGAGAAAGAAGCTATTTTGCAGGCCTACCGGCGAAAACCTGACTTGGAGTACAATGGCAAAAAAATCCTGCTTTTTCAGGACTATTCGGCGGCGGTGGCTGATCAGCGGAGGATTATGGGTCGCCAGTGTAAGAGGCTGTATGAGAAGGGAGTTCGCTTCTCTCTATTGTACCCGGCTAAAGTACGTGTGCTGCACGAGAATAAGACTTTGTTTTTCACGAAGTCAGAAGCATTGGAAACCTTTGTGACCAACTTAAAATGAGGTGGAGCTGCTGAACTGCAAGGACTTTAGGGACACAGCTAGCTGAGGATGGCTGTAGGACACTGAAACATGCATCAGGAGACATTTTGAAGAAAAGGGAGCCATCATGCACGAGTGAGTCTTAATGACCAGAGAGGGTGACTATGATGAAAGTAGCTGGGCAGGACATCATGGTGGTGAAGGTCATGGCCACTATACTTGCGGGCCCTGCGGAGATGAGAAGTCTCTGGATCGACTCTGTGCAATAAGTCTGGATTACCAGACTTTAAAAGTGTGGGAGCTCCCTGTTGAAATCTTTCTGGTAGTATGTATTGTTGACAAGTTATGTTGTATACTGTTATGTGTTAAGGTTATCGTTATTAATCGGGACATACGTTGGGGAGTCAGGGGAAAGGGAGGGAAGAGGAAGGGGGCGGAGTAGCCGGGAAGAGTTGGTGGTGTGTCAGAGAGGTGTGTGTGTGGTGAAATGGGTGAGCGAGGGGAAAGGGTTCTGGGGGGGGGGGGGAGAGTATTAAGATGGGAACCTGGACGGGGGAGAGGGAGGGGGGGATTAGGGAAAGGGAGCAGGGAAAGGGGGAATTAAGAGACTTAGCGGTTAATCTATTGAACAGCACTGGCATGATCACCAAGGGGTGGAGATTGGAAAAACAGGGAGGTAGACAAGGCACAGAATGGAAAGAGACATGTGTGAACGAATGGCCCGAGGGCTTAGCTGGGAGGCTCTTGGGCTTTGCAAAGGAAATACAAGCAGGGGGAGACGATGAGTGGCAGTTGAATGGTTAATTTAAGGATTGTGACTTTAAATGTGGATGGAGTGCACTCCCCAGTTAAGCGTACGAAAATACTGCAGGCACTCAAGAGGCAGAAGGCTGACATAGCTCTGTTGCAAGAGACCCACCTAAGTAAAATGGAACATTTAAAATTAAAAAGGGACTGGGTAGGAGATGTATTTTTCGCCTCTTACAATGGGAGACAACGAGGGGTAGCCATACTGTTTAAGAAATCTATTCCCTTTGACTTACATAGAATGTACCAAGACCCAGACGGGAGATTTCTCATAGTAGCAGGAGAACTGCAGGGCAAACGGGTAGGGTTGTGTAGTGTGTACGCACCCAATGTATACTCACATAGTTTTTTCACCTTGCTGGCTGCCAAATTGGTAACATTTGATCAATATCACTTAGTAATAGGGGGGGATTTTAATGTCGTCAGTGACCCTTCTATAGATTGTAAACCCCCCAGAAGGGCAGGTAAAGATCAAGACGACAGAGGAGTCAATTTTTTGATGAAAGAGTTAGATTTAGTGGATATATGGCGACACCAACATCTAGATGAGGCTGATTATACATTTTTCTCGCACCCTCATGGGACGCACTCTCGTCTTGATTACTTGCTCGTGCCCTACTCGGTAGTCCTGGGGGTGTGTCAATCGGGAATCGGGGAGCCAGAGGTATCTGACCACTCGCCGGTGTGGATGGAGTGGCAAGGGGGAGGACGGGAGGGGGCCGACCGGTGGCGTATGAATCCGGCATTGTACCAAAGCAGGGAGTTCCACACCTATTTGAGAAAGAGCTGGATAGATTATGTTGTAGAAAATGATGTGCAGGATGTGACCCCAAGAGTGTTCTGGGAGGCCTCAAAGGCAGTACTACGAGGAAAGATCATTTCGTATGTGGCCTCAATGAATAAAAAACGAGGGGAGAAAATCCGAATACTTACCTCGCAATTGAAAGAAGCGCGACGAGCGCTCATTGGGTGTGCCTCTGACTCCACTAGGAAGGCATATATGGAACGGAGGAAAGAGGTGCAGAAAGTGCTGGAGGAAAGTGCACTATATAACATAAAATTATACAAATATAAATTACACCGATGGGGTAATAAGACAGGTAAACTGCTAGCATCCCTAGTGAAGCAAAGAACGGCAAAAAGATTTATAACTAAAATAAGGAATAGGGAGGGTGTAGTCAGAACTCAGTTAGCTGATATTAAAAAAGAGTTTGTTGAGTATTACTCAGCGTTATACCAAGCAGGGAATTTCTCAGAAGATAAATGCCTGGAATTCTTTGAAGGGTTAGGGCTGCCCAGGGTTTCTGAGGAACAGAGGAGAGGGTTAAATGCACCTATCCAGGGTAAGGAAGTGCAACAAGTGATTAAGCGCCTTAAGTTGGCCAAAGCGCCGGGCCCAGATGGCCTGGGGGTGGAGTATTACAAAATATTGCAGGATGTCATGGTTGCACCCTTTATAGCTATGTGTGAAGACAGCAAGGAAAAGGGTGCATTGGGGGCGGTATTAAATCACGCACATATTGTGTTGATCCCTAAACCGGGGAGAGATGAGGAATTGGTGGGTTCCTACAGGCCCATATCGTTATTAAATCAAGACATAAAGATCCTGGCAGCGGTGTTGGCGGACAGACTGGGAAAGGTGGTTCCAGACCTGGTCCATCCGGACCAGGTGGGTTTTGTTAAAGGGAGGTATGCGTCAGCTAACATCTTGAAGGTGAGCCGAATATTAATGGAAGGTGCTGGCAGAAAGGGAGACGCTATAGTGGCAAGCCTTGATGCAGAAAAGGCTTTCGATAAGGTTGTTTGGCCTTACTTGTTTTGGATCCTTGACCGCTTTGGTATTCAGGGAGATTTTTTGGGATGGGTTCGAGCGTTATACTGTCACCCAACGGCGCAGCTCCTTGTCAATGAGTCCCTGTCTGATACATTTACTTTGGGGGGAGGGACTAGGCAGGGTTGCCCCCTCTCACCGCTGCTATTTCTTCTGACTCTGGAACCCTTGGCAGCAAAACTGCGGCAGGATTAAAGGTGGGTGGGGAGGAATACATCATCAATTTATTTGCAGACGATATGCTGCTCTTGTTGGATGAGGCAACTCGTACCCTGCCACTGGTTATGTCTTATATCCGAGCATTTGGGGCTTTTTCGGGCCTTAGTATAAACTTTGACAAGTCCGAGGCCCTACCGGTAAATGACCCGTGTATTAGTAGAACCTTACATTCCTTCCCATTACGTTGGGCTACAGAGGGTATTAAATATTTGGGGATCCACATCAGTGCGAATTTGGCATGGGTATACAAAAAAAATGTGTTAGACCGACTAGGAGAGATAAAAAACATATGCCAAAAATGGAAAGACCTACCTGTGAATTTTTTAGGGCGCATAGCGTTGGTTAAAATGGTATTGTTGCCCAAGATACTTTACTCATTACAAATGCTCCCCCTATGGGTTAGGGCTTCGGAGGAGTGTTCCTATAAAAGTATTGTAGGTACCTTTATCTGGCATTCTAAATGCTCGCGGATAGCGTTTACCAAGTTGACTAGGAATAATGGGCAGGGGGGACTCCGACTCCCAGACCTACGGGTTTATAATGTAGCAGCACTGATGCGGTGGATACACGAATTGATTACGGAGAAGGGTTTTTTTGCCCCCCGGGGCTTTTGGGAGAGCTGGTGCAGGCCAAATGACCCTTTTACAGTTTTAGAATCCTGGGCAGTACAGGGGGCAAGAAAGAAAGTGGATAATCCTTATGTAGCAGCCCTTCAATTGGCTTGGAGATGGTGGAGAGGGCAGGCGGGAAATAAAGTGGGGGTTAGCCCGTTCCTACCGTTGGTGGGGAATATGGCTTTCCCAGCGGGAATGGGAAGGTCAGTCTTCTGTAAATGGAGAGATAAAGGCTGTCGGTTTATAGGTCAATTTCGGGGGGAGGGGGAGGATGTCTTTCCTACATTTGCCAAAGTGTGTGACGAATTACAGATTCCTGGCTCTCACTTCTTTGCATACCTCCAGGCACGAGATTACATACTGAGTGTGGAGCGTCAGAGCAGGACGATAGTGCGATTTACAAAACTTGACCACACCTTTATGCAGATGACTCCGCTTCATAATAGGTTGACTGGCTGGTGTCAGTTGATTAGGGAGCAAATGCAATCCCCCCACTTAAAATCACTAGCCGCAGCGTGGAGTGAGGATACTGTGGAAGAGGTGTCGGTGGAGAGATTGAGCGCAGTCTTCCGAGATCTGCGGGGCCTCACACCGAATGCGTCTTTACAAGACACACAGTATAGAATCCTGTACAGAGTGCATATCACTAAAGTTAGGGGGAAGCCCTGGGAATGTGGGATAGTGACACATGTGGCAAGTGTGGGGGGGCAGTGGGTACCTTTTTGCACTCTTTCATGGAATGTCCTACACTGCAGGAATTATGGTCTGGGGCGCTGACAACCTTGGAAGAGATATTACAGCGCTCAGTGGAGTGGCATTATTCAGTTACATTAATGGGGTGTGGGCAGGCTCTTAAAAAGCAGGGGCTGAGAGTTTCACAAAGTAAATTTGTTTTGTTAGCTTTGATTTTGCTTAAAAGGTGTGTGCTGAAACAGTGGGTGCAGAGAGAGCCCCCGGCCCTTGCAGTGTGGAAACATAGTATGCTTGAGATGGCTCACTGGGTGGCTATGAGATATAAGTTTGTGACCTCTCTGGGTGCTCGTCAATATCGTGATCTGTGGGGGAGAACATGTGCCTTGTTCATGATGCCTACATAAGAAGAGCAGAATCGATTAAGTCTGTGTGCTGTTTAAGTGATAAAGGACAGGGGGGAGGGGGAGGGGTCTCTGCTGGGGGAGGGGAAGAAACGGGGGGGGGGGGGGAAATAAAAATAAAACATGGAATTCAGTAGATTGTTGGCAGAGTTGTCAGGACATGCTTTGTTGTTTGTATTAATGTTGCTCTTGATGCCTGTATATGAATCCATGGAACAATAAAAACATTAAAAAAAAAAAAAAAAAAGATTTCAGAATGGCTAATAGGATCAGCTGCAGCAATCACCAGGCAACTACAGGAGCTGTGCAGGTTCAAACAAACAGAGCAAGTCTGGCAGTCTGAAAGATCCGGACTGGACTAGCCTGAAATCTGGAACGGGTGACAACAACCAGACAGTTCATTGCAGCCACCAGGTCTGGCCACCAGGTAGTGAGAGGAAGGAGAGCACGAAACATGGGCACAACCGTGACAATATATTAGAGATAGTATGGTTGCTTACTACCTCAATATTTAAAAGATAAACATTAAACATACTACAACTCGAATCACTTCTATTAAAAATGATAATTCCTAAATTTCTATATCACAAGCAGATCTAGAACATTCTTTTGTTACTCTTTTTGAAAATCTCTTCCATTCTGAATCTAATGTTACTTCTAATATCATTGATTCTTTCCTTCAAAATTTAGATCATCCTACCTTGACAAACAAACAAGAACTTTTAGGAGCTCCTACTTCTGGTACAGAACTAAAAAATACTATTAAAACATTAGCTTTGAATAAAATACCAGGGCCAGAAGGAAGTACTGTAGAATTTTTATTTTAAGTTTCCAATCTTTTCTTATGCCCCTTTTACTGGATTACCATATTAAATGCATCATCATCCAATCTTGGATTATGTTGCATATAATTATAGTAATCCAATAACAATAACGCAATTTAGCTGCTGCTAATTCTTATTCCAAAACCTGAAAGAGCTCATGCATTACCTTAAAATTACAGACCTCTCTCTCTTTTCTAAATTTAGATTATAAAATTCTAACTAAAATGTTGGCATTTAGATTAAATAAATATGGAATAGCATTATACATCCTAATCAAATAGGATGTATGAAAAACAGATTTATAGGTGATAATCTTAGTCTGTTTCATTCTTTTAATGATATGGTCTCCAAGAGTCAAAATCCTTTTGTAGCTCTCTCATTGAATGCAAAAAAGCTTGTGATTGCATCAAATGGTCATATCTCTTCAAAATTATAGATTGCATTAATTTAGGATCTAATTTCTCCAATTAGCTTAATAATCCTTCCTTTAGGATACTAGTTAATAATAAATTAACTACATCCATTCAATTGCACAGATGTACAAGACAAGGCTGTACATTATCTCCTCTTTTCAATATTGCACTTGAACCTTTATTAAGAAGATTTATGCAGATGATGTCACAATCTACATCCCATTTAAACAGAAATCACAAATAAAATCACAGCTTCCAAATAATGAACACGTGGGCGGATGCTTTCCACTGAAGCTTAATGCGGAAAAGACACAATGCCTTATTATCTCATCACAATATAACAAGACTAAGTATACCAACATAAATACCCCAAACTTTACTCTTCCTGTTTCGGATACTCTGAAACTTCTAGGAGTCACAATTGATCGAAGTCTCACACTAGAAAGTCATGCAAAAAATGTAACAAAGAGAATGTTCCATGCAATGTGGAAACTCAAAAGAATAAAACTATTCTTCCCAAGAGAGGTATTCCGCAATCTGGTGCAGTCAATGGTGTTAAGTCATTTGGACTATTGTAATTCCATCTACGCCAACTGCAAAACACAAATCATTAAGAAACTCCAGATGGCCCAGAATACTGCAGCCAGACTAATATTTAGAAAAATGAAATACGAAAGCGCCAAGCCCCTGACAGAAAAATTACACTGGCTCCCACTAAAAGACCGAATTACGTTCAAAACCTGTACCCTGGTTCATAAAATTATTCATGGTGAGGCTCCGATATATATGCTTGACCTCATAGACTTACCAGCAAGGAACACAAAAAGATCACCACATACTTTTTTGTGCCTCCACTACCCTAATTGCAAAGGACTTAAATATAAATCGATATTTGCATCTAGCTTCTCCTACGCCTGTACGCAAGCATGGAATGCATTACCAAGTGCCATAAAAACAACGCAAGATTTGATAACCTTCCGGAAACTACTAAAGACCAACCTGTTTAATGAGACTTATCACAAAGGTCCTTCATAATTGAATTGACACCAAGACTTTTACCTGAACAAATTATCTATGATCTCTTATTATTTGTTTACTATATTCACTATATTTGTTTACTATAATCAAAATGTCTTTATTGAATGTTTCACATTATCCTAGTTCTCTTACACCTGAAATGATTTATATACCTTTTTTATTTCTAATTTATGTTATATTTCTCTAAATGCAATAATATTCTGTATCTCTCCTTTTGGTAATGGCGCCTGCCATTACAGCATAATGTAAGCCACATTGAGCCTGCAAAGAGGTGGGAAAATATGGGATACGAATGCAATAAATAAATAAATAAATAAAATTAATAGCAATACGAAATAACCCATACACACAAAAAAAAAACTGACACACTTAATACTCAAATTATAGTTGCAGCTTATGCTGATGATTTGCTTCTATTTTTAGCACAACTGCAGGTTTCAATTCCACAATTAATGAATGCAGTTGAAATTTTCTTCATTTTCTGGATATAAAATCAGCTGGGAAAAATCAGAAATAATGTCTTAGTTTATCTACAATTCAATCCAATATTGGACATCAAAATTTCCAGTGGTCTCCACTACAATTAAAATACTTTAGTTAGCGTATTTGATATACTGCTGAGGCCTTCACATAGGCATGCAGCAGTTAACAAGTACAATTTTCTGTACAGGTACTAGTATATAAGAACACTAGTAAAAAAGGCCCGTTTCTGAAGATAATGAAACATGCGCTAGCAAGGTTTTCCTTAGAGTGTGTTTGTTTGAGAGAGTGTGTGTGAGAGTGAGTGTGAGAGTGTATGGGGGACAATAGGCGTTTTTCTCCTGTTCTTCCCTTTCCTTAGCCCTGTACCTGAAGGAGGGGTGTGGGGGGGGGGGGTCTAGTAGAAAAGGGCAGTTTCTGTGTGTGTGACAGAGAGAGAGTCTGTTTCCAAGTGTGTGTGTGTGTGAGAGTGTGTGTGTGTTAGTGAGATTGGTTGTGAGAATGAGGTTGTATTTGAGAATGATAGTGCCAGGGTGCTCCCCCCCCCCCCCCCGGTCTCCTCCCCTGCCTCCCTCCCTCCCAGTTCCAGGTTCCACATCCCTCCCCCTTTCTCTGCGAGTTGCAGGTTGTTCCCCCCCCCCCCCCCCCCCCCACTTCCCAGTTCCATGGTTCCCGTCAGTTCCAGGGTACGCAGTATATCTCCCTCGCTCCCTCTGACTTCCAGCTTTGTTCCCCCCGCCCCCCTCATGTTTCGCCATTTTCCCTCCCTCACTCACTCCCTCTGTCAGTCCCTCCTAGTTCCATGTCCCCCCCCCCCCCCCCGTTCCATTTTCTGTTTTTTCCTCTCCCTACCGGTTGCAGGGTACCCCCTATTTCCTTCCTTCCATCTTAGTTGCAGCTTTCTTCCCCCCCCCCCTTACCTTCCAGGTCCATGTTCTTTGGCTCGTTCCGTCTCTCATGATACATTTTTTTTCTGTTCCCGATTCTCCGTTGTGTAGCGCGTGTTGCGTTAACAGAGTGATCGTCAGCTGTTCTTTGCCAGCCTTATCTGTATCTCCGCTTGCCTGTGCACAGAGTTTTGTAGCACGTGCTAGTTCCCGATTCTCCGCTGTGTAGCGCATGGTGCGCTGACAGAGTGACTGTCAGCTGTTGTTTGCGAGCCTTATCTGTATCTCCGCGTGCCTGTGCACAGTTTAGTAGCACATGATGCTTCCTGGTTGTCCGTTGTGTAGCCGTGCTGTACTCAAGCGGTTTTCTGTATTTTTCCATTTATCCAACGTTATTCGACACGCGTGGCTTCTGCCTTCCCCGCCCCGCCGTTGACGTCATTGTGTTTTGACGCGAGGGTAGAGCTACATTGCAGGCCATTCGATGAATGTCAGTGCTCCGCCCTGTATGTCATAACGTTGTGGAAAGCGGATATCTACACCATGACGGAAGTTGGAGAATGTGGCTTCATTAGAACATTGGGGTTGTGAATTATGTGTGGATGGGGCGTGGCTGAGGGCGGGTCCACGAGTGAGAGTGAATGGTGCTCACAGCCTAGCCTACAGTGTTTCCCTGCCACAGAGTGAAGAGTGAGCTTCAGAACGTTGGAGGTGAGAATTATTTATATAGATAAGAGTAGCCAATGGTCCATTTAGCCAAGTATCCTGTTTTCCAAACAGTGGCCAAGCCAGGTCACAAGTACCTGGCCGAAACCCAATTAGCAGCAACATTCCATGCTACCAATCCCGGATAAAGCAGTTGCTTCCCAAGTCTGTCACAATAGCAGACTATGGACTTTTCCTCCAGGAATTTGTCCAAACTTGTTTTAAACCCGTATATGCTAACCACTGTCACTACATTCTCTGGCGCAGAGTTCCAGAGCTTAACTATTCGTTAAGTGAAAAAATATTTCCTCCTATGTTTTAAAAGTATTTCCATATAACTTCCTCGAGTGTCCCCTAGTCTTTGTACTTTTGGAACGAGTTAAAAAAAATCGATTTACTTCTACTCATTCTATACCACTCAGGATTTTGCAGACCTCAATCATATCTCCCTTCATCCGTCTCTTTTCCAAACTGAACAGCCCTAACCTCTTTAGCCTTTCCTCATACGAAAGGCGTTCCATCCCCTTATCATTTTTGTCATTCTTTGAACCTTTTCTAATTCCGCTATATCTTTTTTTGAGATACGGCGGCCAGAACTGAAAAACAATACTCAAGGTGCGGCCGCACCATGGAGCGATACAAAGGCACTATAGTATTTTCTGTCATTCACCATCCCTTTCGTAATAATTCCTAGCATCCTGTTTGCTTTTTTGGCTGCCACCACACACTAAGCAGATTTCAGAGTATAATCTACAATGACACCTAGAAATTTTTCATGACTGCTGATCCCCAAGGTGGATCCTAGCATCAGGTAACTATGATTTGGATTATTCTTTCCAATGTGCATCACCTTGCATTTGTCCACATTAAATTTCATCTGCCATTTGGATGCTCAGTCTTCCAGTTTCCTAAGCTCTTCCTGCAATATTTCACAGTCCACTCGCATTTTAACAACCTTGAATAGTTTTGTATTATCTGCAGATTTAATCACTTCACTTGTCTTTCCGATTTCCATATCATTTATAAATGTTAACTAGAACTGTCCCTAACGGACGCACAATCTAAGCAGTCTATTGTACCTTGCGAAATGGAGGGCTAGGTGACTTGCTCAGGGTCACACGGAGCTGCAGAGGGACTGAACCTGGTTTTCCAGGATCTCAACCTACTGCCGACCACTAGGAAGCAGCAGGAATCAAACCCAGTTCCCCAGGCCCACAACCCATTAAAAAGAGACCATGCTACTTAATGCAAAATAAATTTACAATAGATGAAGCAATTAAGAAATGGTCTCCTTTGTTCCTTTTTTGGTGGGGCAGATAAGATACCATTAAAATGGCTCTGACTCCTCAAATCAACTACATTTTGATGATGATGCCCGGTCTTTGTTCCAAAAAAATCTATAAGACCATAGATACTAAGGGCCTCTTTTACTAAGCCTCGCTAGAGATTTCCAGCGTGGCAAATGAAAGAAGCCCATTCAATTCCTATGGGCTTCCTCTCATTTGCTGTGAAGCATATAGTAAACCCTAAATTAGAAACTTTTTAATGAAAAAATAAGGTACCTAGAATTGCTATTAAAAACTCTCAAAGCTTCCAGAGAAAAAGGCCTGACTTTTATATGTACCACGAAGTCTCATTGGCACGTTATGGACTCTGTTGGTTATCTTCTACAGCAATCCAACTACAACACACCAACTATATATACAACCTACTAATAACTCACCAAACCAAAAAAACAATAACCAACCAAAAGGCAACATCTCCATCTACGAACACCACCAACAGAAGGAGAAGAAAACCAACAACAACAAATCCAACCACCGAGAAAACAGACAATTAATAAAAATAAACACATCTAACCTCCCCACAGAACCATACCGCACAATCCGAATAGGATACATCAATGCAAGATCAGCGGTAAGCAATTCCGTAGACATACTAGACTGGACTACCACAGAAAAACTAGACCTTCTATTCATCACGGAAACATGGTTTCACGGCCCCACAGACCCCGCCATCAAAAACACATGCCCACCAGATTACAAAATCACCCACTGGACAAGAAATGGAAAAAGAGGTGGCGGAATAGCCATAATTTACAAATCCGAGTTCACCATCACAACTACTGGTGAATCCACCTCACCACAACTCGAAATCGCCTCGATAAGAATCAATCACCCGAACCTACAAGGACACCTCAACACAATTTTATTCTACAGACCACCAGGAAAATGGAAAGACTCCCAATCGCAACTCATGGACTTCATCTCGAACACATGTGTCTCGGCCTCCAACATCTTCATTATAGGAGACATCAACCTACATCTTGAAGACGACACTTCAAAACACACACTAGAATGTAAAGAATTCCTGAAACTCTGGGATTTACACGCTCCAAACACCCAACCAACACACGAAAAAGGACACACACTAGACATCATCACACACAAATTCGACCTAGACTCAACTATCCTACTTAAAGACACAAGATGGATACCCACACCATGGACAGACCACTATAAAGCACATGTCTCCCTCCTCTGGCGAAAAACACACAGAAACACAGTCAACAAAAACGAACGAACAACATACACTACGAGAGGAAAAATAGACCCTACAACATTCTGGCAACAGGTCTACCAAAATGAATGGCCAGCAAACACAGACACCGTACAATTCTTCCAAGAATGGGATAACATATGTAAAACAATATTAGACACAATTGCCCCAATCCAAACCAGAACATCCCACAGGAAAAAATCAAACCCATGGTTCACCGAAGAGCTGAAAGAACTCAAAACGCAAGTCAGAAAACTAGAACGCGCTTGGAACAAAAAGAAAGATGAACCCACACTGAATGCATGGAAATCACTCCGGAGGAAATACAAATACACCATAAAACAGACGAAAAGACTACACTATAAAACTATGATTGGACCAAATTACAAAGACACGCACAAACTCTTCCACCTTGTAAATAAGCTGCTAGATACTACACCTGTTACAAACAATAACAAAGAAATACCAGGGGTCGACGACCTCGCGAAATACTTCAAAGAGAAAATCATACAACTACGACTCAGAATACCTACCAGCCCTACCGAATACACCACATTCCTGAACTACCTAGACCCTGAAGACGGAACATACCCAGCAGACAGGATCTGGACCGAATTCAAAGCACTGTCAGAAGACCTCATCCTTAAAACGCTTAATAGATTCGCCAAATCCCAATGCAAACTAGACACCTGCCCAAGCAACCTCATGAAATCAGCTCCTCAACAATTCATACTAGACTTAACGAACCACCTGAATTTCATGCTACAAAACGGACATTTCCCAAAGGAAAAAGGAAAAATCTTACTCACCCCAATACCCAAAGATACAAAGAAAAATGCTAGTGAAATAACTAACTACAGACCAATTGCATCCATACCACTAATAACCAAAATAACAGAAGGAGTGGTAACCAAACAACTCACAAGTTATCTCGACAAGTTCTCAATACTGCATGACGCCCAATCAGGATTCCGTTCGAATCACAGCACAGAGACAGTACTAACTACCCTACTGACCAAATTTAAGCAACGGATCGCAACAGGCTCTAATATACTCCTCCTACAATTTGACATGTCAAGTGCCTTTGACATGGTTGACCACGGAATTCTATTACACATTCTTGAATATTTCGGCATCGGAGGCAATGTCCTAAATTGGTTCAAGGGGTTCTTAACCTCACGTTCATACCAAGTCACATCAAATTCAACCACATCTGCTGCATGGACACCTGAGTGCGGAGTACAGCAAGGATCTCCCCTTTCACCAACAATTTTCAACCTACTGATGACCCCACTAGCAAAACTTCTATCAAACCATAACCTTAACCCTTACATTTATGCCGATGATGTAACGATATATATTCCTTTTAAACATAACATCAACGAAATCTCCAACGAAATCAACCAAAGTCTACATATCATGAACACTTGGGCAGATGCATTCCGACTGAAATTGAACGCAGAAAAAACTCAATGCCTCATACTAACCTCCCAATACAACACAACAAAATTTACCGCCATCAACACACCTAAACTAAACTTGCCAATTTCTGAAAATTTAAAAATCCTTGGAGTCACAATCGACCGCCACCTTACACTTGAGACTCACGCGAACAACACAACAAAAAAGATGTTCTTCTGCATGTGGAAGCTGAAAAGAATAAAACCATTCTTTCCAAGATCTGTCTTCCGCAACCTAGTACAATCACTCGTACTAAGCCATCTGGATTACTGCAACTCATTATACGCAGGCTGCAAAGAACAAATAAAGAGAAAACTTCAGACAGCCCAGAATACAGCAGCCAGACTCATCTTCGGAAAACCAAAATACGAAAGCGCAGCACCATTACGTGAGAAACTACACTGGCTCCCACTCAGGGAACGTGTCACCTTTAAAGTATGCACGTTAGTGCACAAAATCATTCACGGTGAAGCCCCTGCATATATGTCTGACTTGGTAGACTTACCACCCAGAAATGCCAAAAAATCATCCAGAACCTTCCTCAACCTCCACTTCCCCGTGCTTTATACTTTATGCAAAGGCATAAAGTATAAAGCACTACATGCATCAACCTTCACCTACAAGAGCACGCAACTTTGGAAAGCACTGCCACGCGGCCTGAGAGCGGTCTATGAGTTGACAGACTTCCGCAAACGATTAAAGACCTATCTCTTTGAAAAAACATACCGCAAGGATTAAAACATATAAATCCCATATACATCATAATAATGCCTCAAGATATTACCTCACGTACTCCACTTCCCCGTACTCTCTCCCACTCAACAATCTACCCACAGATAAAAACTCTCTACCCATCACTCTCTTGCTACTATTCGACCACCGTAGTAATTCCCCAACGACATATCCTATAGTTTCTACGCCCCAAAAATGACCGATATAACTCTGTCTTCCTTAACTATTCACAATGTAACCATAATCGTAATGTAACAAACTGTATTTCCATTATTTACAATGTATTGTAAGCCACACTGAGCCCGCAAATAGGTGGGAAAATGTGGGATACAAATGCAACTAAATAAATAAAAATAAATAAATAAATAAATCTGATGTTATTAAAGATCATGATACAATACGGTTACAGCTTGAACAAGATTTGTTATCTTCTATTTCTCTGCAACTTACTTCCTAATGTGTTATTCTATCTCATATTATAGGCTTCAAATTATATCTGGATAATCAATTTACTTTATTGTTTCTTATATGGATACCGATAGATGGCATACATCTCACATGGCATTATGGTATAGTCCTAGACTTCTCATAAATCATAAAATTAAACACTCTACTGGCCACATTAGAACTCTTGGAATATATTCAATGGATCATCTTATTTATGAAAAACAATTCTATATGTTCACTGAACTTTTTCTTAAACACAATCTACCTTCTTCACAATATTTTAACTGGTTATGAATTACTTGGATGATTAAAAGAAGCTGGATTACAATAAATGCATTAAAAGATACATATTCAATAAATGTATACTTAGCACACAATTGGTTAATGAAGGCAAAATAATATCCTCCATTTATAAACAGATAATATCCTGGGATCTTTTTTGGACTAGAGTGACTAGACCAACTAAAATCTGCCAAATTTGCTCCATTCATACTATAAGCTCGTTTTACAAAGCCGCAGTAGAAATTCCCCATGTGGCAAATGCAATGAAGCCCATTAAATTCCTGTGCAGAAATCACTGCCATGGCTTTGTAAAAGGAGCCCTATATTTCTTAGCTCACAGAATTTTATGGACACCAGAACAGAAATAAAAAGCAAAGTTAAACGATGGATAATAAGTGCTGGCATTGTAATTCATCAACTGGAACTTTGAATCATATATTTTTTTATTTAAAGATTTTTTAGACAAATATACAAAATCTATATATACATATACAAATCAGCAAAGGAATTATTTTAACAATACTTTCAACAAATAATATTTTGTAACACAAACATTACGGTCAACATCTAGGAAAGAGGACTTAAGATACAAAATACTAAGGGCCCTGTTTACTAAAGTGCACTAGCATTTTTAGCAGGTGCTAAAAATTAATGCTTGCTAACCGTGTAGACGCCCATAGAAATATTATGGGCATCTACACGGCTAGCGTGTGCTAAAAACGCTACTGTGCCTCTAGTGTGGCTTAGTAAATAGGGCTCTGAGGTAATTCTCAAAAGAAAAACCATGGGAAAAAAAGATAAAACTCTCCCTTTTCTATTCCTTTATTTTATTTTTTATTTATCATTTTACTTAATTACATTCACATTTATCACATAAATGTAAGGGAAAACAGAAATTAATATTAAAAAAAGAAAACATTTTCTCCCACCAATATATATTATATAATCGTCCACAACTGGGAGATCCAAGAACAGTAAAACAATCTCAAAGAAAATAAGAAAAACTCAAAATGGTTAATCTTGCAATTCACTTTTTCTGAGGGAGGAAGGTTAATCGGTAATTGCAGCCGGTACAGTGGTAACTAAAAGAAGTTGCTGCAGAGGGTTCTTCATCTGTTCTTTCAACTCCACAAACTCTTGTAAAGAATTTCTTAGGTTCAACAAATAAGTAATTATTAAAATTCAAAGAAATAGAACACTTACAAGGGAATCACACTAGGAAGGTCCCACTTAGGGCAATCTTTGGCTTAAAAGCCAAGAGTTCACACCTCCTAGTCTGCGATTCCCCTGATAAGTCAGGAAATATATTTATCTTTGAACCCAAAAAACTATCAACCATGTGTCGGAAATACAATTTCAAAACATTATTCCTATCTAAATCAAAGGCGAAAGTCACTAATAATATAGCTTTATCAATTAAGTTCACATCGACTCTCCCTTTTCTAACTGTCCTCAGGGCACCTTTACCAAGCGGCAGTAAAAGGGGCCCTCTGGTGGCATTGGTGCATGGATTTACTGCGCACCAAGGCCCCTTTTATTACCACCCAGTAAAAGGAAAATTCTGGCTGGGACAGGAAATGGCCGTGCAATAACTGAAATACTTGCCATGTAGCCATTTCCTGGTGGAGCCCCTACCGCCTCCCATTTAGGAGGCGCTAGGTGCTGTGGCAGTAGCCCAGCAGTAACCAGGCAGTGCTGCCTGATTACCTCTCAGCGCACCCTCATGCTAAAAAAAAATCTCTCTTTGGCATAGTAAAAGGGACCCTAAACCATTACTCCTTGATCTGATCTTTCTTCTCATGTTCTAATACAAATTTCTCCAAATGCAAAGGATTAAAAACAAATAAATGGTTTACCCTGAAAATGCCATAATACATCTACAGGGAAAGCGAAGAAAAAAAGTTGTTCCCAAGGCCATCAACTTGGTCTTCTGAGCTAAAAATTGCTTCCTATGTTCCTGAGTAACCCTTGTAACATGGGAACAAATCTGCAAAACATGTCCATTTCTCACCTACATTAGGCAAATAATGTTTTACTGAACATACTTCTCTCACTTGCTCTTCAAACGATTCTAAGGTCGTGGGAAAATGCAACTGCTTTAAATGAAATATTTTGGTAGCATAATGTACGCCTTGTCTATACATATGAACTTGAAGCATCAGATAAATCCAACAGGGTCTGTAAGACATTGGTTACATGGAAACTCAATTCTACTTAGACCTTAGGAAGTAATTATTCCATCAATGGGCTTTAATTTATTCTTTCCTTTTCTTGTTTTTTTTTCCTTCTTTTTTCTTAATATTTTGTTGTATCTACTCATATCTTAGATATGCAAAATGTTTACTCGTGATATTGTTATTTAATTGATCTATATGTTACTTTCTCCTTGGTGGTAATTTACTGTGATTATTCCGATAGTATTGACCTTCTTCAGCCATTGTTATTTGTATTTGAAAATTCAAGAAAAATTATTGGAACTAAACATTTAAATACCCTCCCTACTGTCTGTCACTGTCAGACAGTAGACTAGATAGGCCTTTGGTCTGAACTAGTCTAGCAATTCTTAAGTACACATGGAAAGAAGCAATCATGAAAATGTGCGCACGAGGAATTAAATTGCCTTCCATTATGTGCATAGTACTTAAAATTTCAGAAACTACAATTCAATAAGAATACAGAACTTTAAAATAGTTTACAAAATAACTCTTATGATTTAATATAGAAAAGTAATAAGACTAGTTTAAGTTCCTCTAAGGCAGTAGTGTTTACTTATTGTTTCTGGTATTTCTTGATAGATTTTGTTCCTTATGTGGTTACTATTTGCTTACAAGCAATGTGTAATATCACCATGACATCATCTGTAACATGACTCAATCATCAACCATCACCAATGAAATAATGAGACTTCCTTCCATGACTGCACTCTTGCCAAGATCTCCAGGATACTGTCTGAAGAAATATAATAAATCAAGATTTCATAAACTTCTTTAAAGGTGAAAGATATTGATGTTTGTCCTGCCTATGTACACCAGCTTGTTTTAAACATTATAATAACAAATACAGAGCATCAAAACTACCTACTGTAATTTTAACTTACTATTCTTATTACTACTCTGTAAAATATTTTCCATTTTAATAACTTTATGTACTGTTCTGGCAAGTGATGTAAAACCGTCATGCCAACAAAGTTGGCCAGATCGATAACTCCATGTGAACTACTGGACAGAATGACTAGCACTTAATCTCCAAACTGGGTCCTAATGCTACAGCTGTGCATCTGAAGTACAAGGGACAATTATAAGATCTTGTTACTGTTAGAGAAGATTTAAAAAAAAAAAAAAAAGCAGACGAGGAAGCACATGCATGCCCAAGCAACATGGTAAATGTGGCAGGCCATAAATCAGAGTGTGTGTGTGTATATATGTGGGGTGGGGGTGAATGGAAGCCATCTCTCAGCCACCTCCCTCCGGTTACCTGACTGCTCTCCGCTGTAATACTCCGCCTCCATTACTGCCGGGCTTACGGCAGGATCTGACGGTCTCCACGGTAACTCTCTTCGCTGCAAGCGGGAGAGGCAGTGCCGCACTTCGCTCCACTTTCTCTGGTCACATGAGGCGGGCTCGCCTCTCCTACGTGTTAGGAATTCCCGAAATACAACTGTTAACAGTGTACTAAAACGATCTGCAAAATCTGAAAAGTTCCAGATGATTTTTCCTCTTACTCTTGAGGGCCCAATATGGCGAACATAGAATACGATGAGACTCCTCTAACTACGCATGCTCCAATCCACCTCTCTGGGTTAGAGTTCAAGCTGACCTGAAGTATCGCGTCAGCAGCTTTTCGGAGTTCGTTCGATAGTTTTGCGTTTCAAACCTCCGTTTCAAAAGTCGGTCCAAGTGTAGGCCTGGAATGTCTACGCTTTCTGACAGGTTAAGAAGGGAGTCAAGCGACCCTAGAAGCAAGGGTTGTGTGCAAGTTAACAAAAGGTAGCAAAGCCTGTGGTAATTATGGTGAATTTACAAGCGTTTGCGTAAAGTATTACATTAAATGTACTGAGCCAATTTTCTTGAAAACTTTTCACATCCATTTAAACTACTGTATATTTAAGCTATTTATATATAATTTTTTTATGTAAATGACAAAATGCATTAACAGGGAAATACAATTAATAAGCTATAAACTTTAAATGTGAAATGTTGTTTGTCGTGAATGAAAATAGTGTGTTTGTTCTTTCTATATTTTCTAAGGAAAGTTTTGTTTGTAAGTCCAGAGTTTATATGTAGAGACCATAATGTTCTTCCTTAACCTTTAACTTCAAAGACTTCTAGCAGTTCTACTAATGTTATGATGTTTGACGAATAACACCTCCTCCCCAGAGCTTTTGGAAAAAGGGCTTAGCTGTTCTACCTGTGATTGATAGTGGTAGGAAGATTTAGAAGGAAACTGATGGTACTATAAACACCCAGCTCAGTTTCAAATCCCTGGTGTTTGGCTGCTGTTTCTCTGGCCATTGCACTGCAGAGTAAGGGAAAGGCTCATTGGCTTCTGCTTCCCTGGGCATTGCAAATTACTCCTAAGGCAGTGGTTCTCAGTTCTTCAGTCAGGAGGGGAGCAAGATGACAGACAATGAGAGAGGATGCTCACCTTGCTGCTCTTTTTGAGCCCCACAGCCATGGGGGGAAAGCAGAAGAAGAGGTCAGAACTTACTTTATGGAGTCTTCTGCAGTTGCCCCATCGGGCCCAATGGAGAAGTTTGTGATGCAAGGTGAGCCAGGCAGTGCTCCACAGGCAACCCCAACCCCAAGCGTAGGTGTCTTGTGGATGGAAACTTCTTTAAGCTTGGAGGAGCATGGTTCCTCCCCTGCCGTGCCTAGACCCGAAAGTGCTGGAGATATCACTGCTGCATGTGCTTTGACAGCTGTCAGAGAAAGTTACCATAGTAACATAGTAAATGACGGTGCTTTCAGCACCTAACCTTTCGTGAAATATAGTATGCCCTATCAGACGGACTCTACACTTGTCTTTAGATTGTTTAGATTGTCTTTAGATTGTACACCTGTCTTTTAGATTGTAAGCTCCTTGAGCAGGGACTGTCCTTCCATGTTAAATTGTACAGTGCTGTGTAACCCTAGTAGAACTTTAGAAATGTTAAGTAGTAGTAGTAACATAGTAAATGACGGCAGATAAAGATCTGAATGGTCCATCCAGTCTGCCCAACAAGATAAACTCATTTTACATGGTATGTGCTACTTTAAATGTATACCCGAGTTTGATTTGTCCCTGTCTTTCTCAGGGCACAGACCGTAAAAATCCGCCCAGCACTGTTCCTGTACTAAAAGTTCTGAAGCTAACGTCGAAGCCCCTTAAAATCTACACTCCAGCCCATCCATATCCATGCAAACCCATCCATACCCATTCGCAACTGGTGTGTCTGGAGAGACCTTGAACTTACTAGGTTTGGGACATTATTTCCTAACTCTGGCTATGCCTAAAAGTTACAGCCAAACGGAGACCCTGAAAGCTGCTGCTCTGGAACCTTCTCTTATAGATGTGAGACAAGCCATTGATTCAGCTCATTCTGGGATTACTAAACATTTGGTAGTGACCTCAGACACAATATACTGTGTTGTTGAAAGCTTGCAAGGGACCATGAATAAAAGATTTGACAATTTAACATTGTTGAGTAGAGACAGTCAGGGTAAGTGTACTGTTTACAATACTACTGTAATGGTACATGCTGTAGAAATTCAGGCTCTTGAAAAGGAAAGTATGGATTTTTCTACATTAACACAAACTTTGATTAAAGACAATGGGGCCCTTTTGCCAAGCTATGGTGAGTACTAATGTATGGTTACCGCAAATTACAGTGGCATAGCATGGGGTGTGGTGAGGTGGCCTGCAGTAAGTTGCAAATATGCGCGCACTAGCCACGCACTAAAAAATGTTTTTCACTTTTTAGCCGAGGGGGCATTTCTGGGGGGTGGAGAGGGAGTTTTTGCATTAATCAGTTAGTGCAGCTATATTATCGCAAGCTAGATGATTAATGCAGGATTAGCAATTGAGCCCTTACTGCCTACAAAACAGGTGGCAGTAAGGGTGCATGTGTGCACTTTTTTGTTCATGGCCGAGCGCTAATGGTGTGTCAACAGCAGAATCAGAAAAATACCCTCCACAATAAAAGAACCACAACAGGAGTACAGAATGACACAATGACAATCCACCAGGGAGATGAAGCTCAAACAGCTTTCTTGAAGCACCAGAAAGACCTGACACAGGGCGGGTTTCTGCGGACGCAACTGCTTGCCTCAGGGGTCACAATATAACACTATAAAACAGAGAATAAATCTTAATCAATAGATAAAAGTAGTATATCTCACCGGCATTTGTCAAAGCTAATTGGCCGTGCCCACTTCCGGTCGTGACAGCCAATCGGAAGCAAGGATACGCCCAAGCCTCGCCTACTTCTTGCCCTCACCCTTCCTCTTTGGCATCAGATGTGTCACAGCCCTGTCCCTTTTGCAAACCCCCACCCTTACCCCTGCCTTATTTGTAAAATCCCCCCCCCCCCTTTTGGTGATATCAATTAAGTGACTTCATAGCCGCACCCCCTTTTCTAAGAGGGCGGCTACCACCAGACAACACTACATCACTTCTTGTTTCCATTAGTGGCCGCCATCTTGGATGGGGTCACATGATGGGAAGTGATGTGAAAAAACCCTGACATCGCCCCCCTACAGCTTTGAAGGAATGTACACAGCTTAACTTTTTTCTCACAGGAAAGAAAAGAGGCATTTTTTAGCCTCTGACTCATTGGGGTTTTTTTTCTTTCAAAAGGATACCTTGTGTTTATTTTAAGCTGGATCAGGTTAGGACCATCTGCTTTTAAGAACGATGGGAAGAACTAATGTGCTGTACAAAGCATCTGAAACAACTGTTTGAGCTGTTTGCTTTGCAACAGCTGTCTGTGTAAGATCAATAAGTCTGCAGCTTCCACTGCAACCCCTCCCTTTCCCTAGCCATCAGCCCTATCTATCTGCAGCCTCTCTCAACCCCCCCACCCCCCACCTCCACTTTTCCCTTCCAAGCCATCTTTCATAGAAAGATCTAGTGTGATTGCTAAGGGCTGTTCCTTCCTACTTTTACAAGAGACTGTAACACTTCAGAGTGAGCTGTTTTTGCTTATTAAGACCACAAGCTTCCTAAAAACAAAAGAAAGAAGTAACTGTTTTCAAGTTTGACTGTTTTATAAAAAAATTGGTGGTTACAATAAAACTGGGGAAAAAAGTTACAGATAAGCAAACTTTTTCCTTTTTTATTTTTTTATTTTTATTTTTATTTTTTTTTTGAAAATCATCTTTATTAATTTGACATTACATAGAGGCATATTTTCAAAGCACTTAGCCTTCCAAAGTTCCATAGGTTTCTATGGAACTTTGGAAGGCTAAGTGCTTTGAAAATATGCCTCATAGTAACATAGTAGATGACGGCAGAAAAAGTCTGCCCAGCAAGATAAACTCATATGTGCCACTTTTTGTGTATACCTTGATTTGTACCTGTCTTTTTCAGGGCACAGACCATATAAGTCTGCCCAGCACTATCCCCGCCTCCCACCACTGGCTCTGGCACCCAATCTCGGCTAAGCTCCTGAGGATTCATTCCTTCTGAACAGGATTCCTTTATGTTTATCCCACGCATGTTTGGATTCCGTTACCGTTTTCATTTAGGTGCATCTTTTCTGGCAAGCTAGTATTCTGTAATGGGGTCGTTGTGCAATTTGGCCATTATAGAATACTGGATTAATGCTCACTATTTGGCATCATGCCATTAAGCTGAGCGAGCACGAACCAGACTCAGTGGAGTTTTTCATCCAAAAGTCTTTTTGAAGACCAACTTGTTTTAATCCCTTTTGATATACATTTCTCAAGTCTGGAGACTGTCACATGAAAGACTGTTTATTAAACTCCTGAAGCAGGCTTGTGGCCGAAACACAGTACCGTGTTGTCTCCTGACAAACTCTACTTAAGTATCTGAAGTTTCCTCATCTATCCCTGGATTGCTTGATCTATTTCCCACTGTTTGTCCCTATTTGGCTGCCATATTTGTGGTGTCTGATACAGAATTGCCTCTTGGTAATGGTGCTGGCATAACCATTAGCCAAAATTAAAGGGGTACCTAGGGCAGTTGCTGGAGAGGGGAGGGGGTGTTACCAAAGACCAGCTACAGTCAAAGCAAAGCAATAGTCTTGAACCATCAGCCTATGCCTTTATTCATCAAGAACGGGAATTTGCAAATAATCCATTTAACCAGGAAAATGGCTTTGGGAAATTCCATTCATTAGGCATATACTAAATGAAACAATTAAGTCCCAATTATGCAATTTCACAGGATTGTTCTGGGGCACCTGGCATTGAAGTGATCATGACTGAGTTTCTCAAAATCTCAGAGAGGTGTCTAGGGGGCTTTGAAATTAATTGCGGGAGAGGGGGCCAGAAAGCTTCAGATTCATCTAAAGCACCTAAAACCCTTGCGCCAGGCTCGGCTTCCTATGCATCAGGCTATCCCTTCCTCCCCTACTAAACACAGGTTTATTTAAGATAGACAATTTTTTTGCTAATTTAGACCATCTCCATTATCACTTAACTAGATCTATCCCCCTTGCCCAAGAAAAAGTAATCAGCTATATGTACATTGATTTGGGAAGGATTACATTAAGGAAAGGATGTTGGGGTCTCCTAGTCTGAGACAGAGAGGATGTTTTATGCTGTTGTAATCTATTTTTATAAGTATTTTTATGTTAGGGCTTATTTTTGGTCAGGATGAACATTTGTTTTTTGGTTTTTTTTTAAATACTTTAATAAATACCCTCCTTTGTAAACTATTAATTCTTTTGAGTAATTAAAGTGATCTAAAAATCATGAAGACTTGTTGGTCAAGAGCAACAAACTAGAGCTAACATGGTTTGCAGCTGAACAGGGGCAGACACTCCCTGCCCTGGGAACTGAACACCCATCTCCATAGCATCCAGAGCAGATAGCCCAGAAATCAAACCTAGATCCTCTTTAAGATAATGCCATCGAGCCACCTCTGTATGGCTGTTTTATATGGATTTCTAAAGCATTTAAAAATGTTTTTGTGTAAAATTTATAACTCATACTTGTTACATATAGTTACAACTTTAGGGACACAGGTCAAAAAAAACCTATTTCAAAAATGGTATGTCAACCCTGACCCAAGTCTATTTTCAGTATCTCTGAAAACAAAAATTGCAATTTATTCAAATTTCATATGTCATAAAATAGCTCCTGTGGTTTCTGAATTATGCAATACAATAATACAATCTACTATAATAAAACTCACCCTCAACGTTCTGAGGACACTGACGTCAGTGAAGCCAAGCCCTGACTTCCTTCAAAAAGGTTCGAAGGTTCGTGGTGGTGAAGCCACCAAAATCGCTCCGGGCCCCGCCCTCGAGGGCGGAGCAATGGCAGAACAACGAAGGGGTTGGCAGGGAGGGAGGCGGGGGGGGGGAAATCGCTCTGGGCCCCGCCCTCGCATCAAACTTCATGACGTTGGGGGCGGAGCAATGGCAGAACAACGAAAGGGTTGGCCAGGGAGGGAGGGAGGGTGTTGGCGACGAAAACCTTGCTAGCGCCCGTTTCATTTGTTCTGAAACGGGCTTCTTTTACTAGTAATACAATAATACAATAATACAAAATCATATAGAGCCAAATTATATTCGTTATTAACACGTTATGTATGTAACATGAAGCATAAAACAAGATAACATGAGCAGATGAGAGGAAACATTCTTATGGTATAATGGAGATTGCTGAGTGTTTAGAAAAGTAAAGATCAAACTTTGACTTCATATTTCTTAAACTATAATACAGTATTCCACCATAAAAAATGGACAACTTAGAATTATCTTTCCAATGTTGAATAACCAATTTTAGAGCTATGCAGGTAAGAAAATCAGAGAGGTTTCTTCATCCGAGAGAGAATAAAACATTACAAGAGATTTCCAAATAATGTGCTTAAAAGCCAAGGGTTCTGTAAACTCTATAATTTCCTGTATTTTGGACCAAATATCAAACCAAAAGGTGTTTACATTATTACAATCAAATAATATATGTTTTAGTAATCCTTTTTGCTTGGAGCAGGATCAACATAATTCAGTAGAGGAAAATTGGCTTTTAAACGATTTAATAGGTGTCCATAAGGCTCTATGTTGAAGGAAGAAAAGAGATGTACTGGCATAGGATGTACTAAATACCTTTCAAAAAGAAGCCAAGTAGGGAAAGAGGTCGGAGAGGATTTCAAATTTATCATCCATAAACAGAAACCACTTTGAGGCTTGATTTAAAATGAATGATTGGTTATATTGTATGAAGTTTGGAAAATCGACTCCTCCTTTTTCTTTTGGAAGGTGTAAATATCTATCTATATATATATCTATATCTAAATATATATATATATATATATATATATATATATATATATATATAAAGAGAGAGAGAGAGATTTTATTCAATAAATAAAAAGTTAAAAAAACAAAAAAATATATATGTATATATTTTAAACTTTTTATTTATTGAATTTAACATATATCCAAGCAATTACACTTGTACAGAAAAGTGATATTAAAGGCAACAGTAACAAGATATCCACCCATTCCTATTAGGAAATTAAACAAACACTCAAGTACACAAATATTAAGACTTAATGAGAGGAGTTAAACAAAAATAAAAGAAACAATTTAAGCATTTAGCATACAAGTGCTAGGGAAAGGTAATAATTTAAATGAAGAGCTCAACTCAATCTCCTAACACCCATTTGGTTGCCAAAAAGGTTGAAAGGTGAAAAGGTTTAGAGAAAACATACTTAATAGATTTGTATCTTATAATGCATTTACATGGATATCTTAGGTTAGGAAAAAGGTTCCCCCCACCCAACACACACACTTGAAGAGCACCTGGTTTTATTAACAAAAATTGCTTACATTGGCATTGGGTATAGTAACATAGTATAGTAACATAGTAGATGACGGCAGAAAAAGACCTGCACGGTCCATCCAGTCTGCCCAACAAGATAACTCATATTTGCTGCTTTTTGTGTATACCCTACTTTGATTTGTACCTATGCTCTTCAGGGCACAGACCGTATAAGTCTGCCCCGCACTATCCCCGCCTCCCAACCACCGGCTCTGGCACAGACACAGACCGTATAAGTTTATCCCTTGAAACATACGGAAAGATTTGAAACTTAAAGCCCATAAATAGTTTATCTCTGTTCTTAAAGAAAATTTTCAATAACCATTGTTTATCAGAAATAATGCCACTGAGGTGACCAACGTCGCCATGATGGCAGCTTCTGAGTCCAAAGTATCCAATTTAGCTGAAACATCCAAAGAAACTTGCTGCAGTTCCACAGCTTTCCTCGGTAGATAATAAACTTGTGAAAAAGGAGGAAATTTATCCTCCGGTATAGCGAGAATTTCATTCATATAACGTTTCACCATTTTCAAGGACATAACAGTGGACACCCAAGGAAAGTTTAAGAAGCGAAGATTGTTGCTCCTTGCAAAGTTTTCTAAAATCTCGCATTTATTCTTCATATTCGTATTAAATTTACTACTTAGTAGCTTCATCGCAAAAACAGCTAACACTGTAGTGTTACAGTCTCTTGAAAAGCAGGGAGGTCCCTGTAAGTTTGCTTATCTGTAACGCAAAACAACCCCTGTATAAAGCATTTTCTGTCTTGACTGTAGCTGGTTGGGCTGATGGTTTTGATAAAGGAGAGGTAGAAAGAGGTGGGCAAGGGGGGATGCAAAGAGAGAGAGAGAGAATTTAACCATTGAAGTCTATAAATTTTGAACACTAGAAAACTCCTTACTAGTTTGTTCCACTCAGGAAGATAATGCCTTCACTTCTATTTCAGTTTTTTTCTGCTTTCAGTTCTACCTGAGAAAGCTTCTGTGAAAGAGCATGAGTTTGTGGAAACAAGGTCTTACCCAAGTCCGAAATCAACAACCACAAAGAATCCAGTGTTACCTTGGCGGCAGTGGCGTAGCCAGAAGGCAATTTTTGGGTGGGCCAACAGGTTGGATGGGTGGGCACTAGGGTTACCAACTTTCTGAAAGAGAAAAACCCACCACCTGATGCACCCGTGCTCTGCCTCACCCCATGCTCCACCCCTACTTCGCTCCCAATAACTTCAATGAGGGTAGCAGTGCAGGCCACACTGAAGCTAGAGGGAAGTCCAAAAGACTGCACTCTTCAGTCCCCATTGAGCCATGGTCCCCCAACACATTTATGCTTCTCCTGTATCAGGGTTTGTCAATTCTTTTGTGGCCAAATAAAATTATGTGACCCCCCCTGGAGGTGCAGAACAATGTACCATAGACAGCCCACTCAAGTTGTGACCCCAAATGTGGGTTTTGTGACCCCATTTGGTATCCCAACCCACAGTTTCGGAAGCTCTGTCTTATATGGTATTGAAGCCAAATACATTCTGCATCCACAGAACCCCCTGGCCCTTCCCCAACAGTAGATGCAGAGCAGGGCTAGGACACTTCCCCATAAAACTCACCAAATACATATTTGTCTCTTGTGTAATCTCAATAACAGACGTGTAAAGTAATTCAAGCTACTCAGAACCTAGATCAAATCTATCATTCCAGCACTAGCTCCCAAAACAAGGATTCCACCTACGATATTTTAGGGCCCTAAATATTACAGTGATGCCCTAAAATATCAACATCTATTAGGAAAACTGAACAAGCCAAATTACTACAGAATGCTACATAGAAAATTCATACTATAAGAATACCTTGGTCACACACACAGAACACAAATGCCAAATGCAGAATAGGTGACCACAAATATAAACATCAATTAAACCGAAATCCCAAGAAGCCAGCCTTTTCATGTAGTACAATACCAGAGAAATAGAAAGAGATGCATTTCCTCCTATACTCATAGGAGCTGACTCTGTGGGTGCTGTGGGTGCTTGAGCACCCCCAATATTGAGAAAATTCCTTGTATGTGTCCAGGGAGGGGTTATTTCCACTGGGCTTAGCACCCCCAATAATTTTGAAAAGTTAGCTCCTATGCTTATACTGTGCAAAAAATAAAGATGACACATGCCAGGGATGGTGTTAGAGGAGTGCAGCTAGGGCAACTGCCCTTGGCCACCTGGCCAGAGAGAGCCCCAAGCCTGCCAAAACTTGAAGAAGGTGCAGCCTGATAATGTGCTCTGGGGTCCCTCCTAGATTTCTGCCCTGGGCCCCAGCCATATCTAACATCACATCTGGCAAGATGTACATTTCAAATCTGACGTATTCTAATCACAAAATAGAACATTAAAATATTTTTCTACCTTTTGTTGTTTGGTCATTTTTTTTTCTCCAAATAATGTTCATCCCAGGCTCTGGTTTCTGTTAACCACTGACTTCTCTTCTCTCGCTAGGGTCTTCTGTCCATTTGGCATTTCTTTTCTCTTCATGCTCACCATCCATCTTTGTGCCACTATCTTTCCCCATCCAGCTTCTCTCCCCTCCCTCTTTCCCCCCGCCCGCATTTGGCTTGCCTGCCCTCCTTCCTTTTCTCACTTGTTCTGTGTGTTTAGTATTTGACTCCCTGTTCTTTCATCCCTTGCCTTCAGTACCTCTTTCCTTTCCCTTCCCTTCTCCCAGGTTCAGCACCTCTTCCTTCCTGCCAGTCAGCCGCCACCTCCCATGAGTACAACACCTCTCTCCCTTCCCCCGCCCCCCAAAAGGTCTAACACCTTTCTCCCTTCCCTCCAGACCCCCCCCACAAGTCCAGCACTTCTCTCCCTTCCCTCCAGCCCCTCCCCCAACAGCTCCAGCATCTCTTTCCTTCCAGCCCCTACCCCCACAGCTCCAGCTCCTCTCTCCCTACAGCCCCCCATATGTCCAGGACCCAGCCAGCCACTCCCACAGGGCAGCACTTCTCTCCCTTCCCTCCAGACCCCCCCCCTAAGTCCAGTACCCCCCCTCCCTTCTCTCCAGCCTACCCCCATGGATCCAGCACTTCCCTCCAGCCCCTCCCCCAACAGCTCCAGCATCTCTTTCCTTTCAGCCCCTACCCCCACAGCTCCAGCTCCTCTCTCCTTACAGCCCCTTCATATGTCCAGGACCCAGCCAGCCACTCCCACAGGGCAGCACTTCTCTCCCTTCCCTCCAGACGCCCCTCAAGTCCAGTACCCCTCTCCCTTCTCTCCAGCCTATCCCCATGGATCCAGCACTTCTCTCCCTTCCCTCCAGCCCCTCCCCAACAGCTCCAGCATCTCTTTCCCTCCAGCCCCTCCCCCAACAGCTCCAGCCCCTCTCTCCCTACAGCCCCCCATATGTCCAGCACCCAGCCTGCCCCTCCCACAGGGCAGCACTTCTCTCCAGACCCCCCCCCCTGCCCGGAAGGTCATCTGTGTCTTTTTCCTCCCTTCTGTTGCTCCTTTCCCTGTGCTCCCACCTCGTTCCGCGAGTCCGGCACTTCAGTTTTCTTTTTCTCCCTGCTTCTGCCGCGGTGCTTCTGGCATGCACTGCACAGCGATTCACAGACACGGGCCGGCTCCGAGGTTCCCTCTGCCGCGTGCATCCTGCCCTAACAGGAAGTTGCATCGAAGAGGGCGGGATGCGGAAGAGCGAACCCTGAAGCCCACCCTGTGTGTGTGAATCACCTGCGCACACCAGTTAGAAGCACCGCGGCAGAAGCAGGGAGAAAAAAAACCTGAAGTGGCGGACTCGCGGAACGAGGTGGGAGCACAGGGAAAGGAGCAACAGAAGGGAGTAAAAAGACACAGATGACCTTCCGGGCAGGGGGGGGGGGTCTTAAGTTGGAAGCACCGCTACTGAATAAAAAACAAAACAATTGAAGGACTCGCTGTGGGAGCGGAGGGAAGGGAGCGAACCAGCTACGGATGCAACTTGGGGACAGCGAGTCAGTGCACCATTCCTGGGTGGGCCTTGGGCAAAAGTGGGTGGGCCCTGCTTGGCGGGTTTCCTTTGCAGGAGCTCAGGAATAGGCACAACTGACACAAGCTCAGGCAAAACACCCCCTGGCTCCAGTTTGGCAACTCCTTGATCCCCCACAATGGAACTCACTGCAGGGTTGTTTTTCTTGAGGGGGGGGGGGGCTTTCATATTACCTCCTACTGTCTCCTGCTGATGTACTCGAGCCTAACTCGAAACAACGCCCCTCATGCTTCCTGTTAGAGGTGCTGCCGACTCCACAAGCAGAGAATTTAGATTGTAAGCTCTTTTGAGCAGGGACTGTCTGTCTCAGGTGTTCAGCGCTGCGTGCGTCTGGTAGCGCTATACAAATGCTAATAATAATAACTTGCTCCTTGCAGCTGTGGGGGAGGGACGTCCCCATGCATACCTCCTACCCACCCCCCCCCCCCCCCCCAGACTGTCAAAGTAATGCTTGGATGTTTCACTTATATATACTATCTGCTACCACATTTGCTTATTTCCGATCTGACGAAGAAGGGCAACCTTCGAAAGCTAATCAAGAAATGTATTAAGTTATGTGCAATAAAAAAGGTATCATCTTATTTTCTTTTCCTTGTTTTATTTTGTTTGATTTCTATTGATAACCTTAAGAGTGGACTAACACTACTACTACTAATCATTTCTATAGTGCTACTAGATGTACGCAGCGCTGTACACATTATATGCACGGCTACCATACCTCTCAATATAACATCAGAAATAGGTTTCTTAAATATAACATAAAATAAACAAACAGACTATATCCTATCACAAGGGGGCGCTCATATGCTTGCTTGAATTCAGCAGTCTGCACCAACGCCACCCACTGGTTGTGGAAATCCAGACTACCCTAGCACCAGAGAATGCCCTCCCTTGGTTCAGGACTTTCTAGTTATGAAGGACACAGAATTAGCATGTACCAAAAAGGTTTAAATTTAATCACTTCCAAGTTTAAATATCAAAATATGGTTTTCTTCAGCTTACTGTAAATAAATGATACAAGCTTAATCAGACATACTTGCAATTCACCAGTTTCCCCAACTACTCTAATAGTTCACAGGGATAACACCCTCTTCAAATTCTCTTGCAGCTCCTCATTCTTTTACCAAACTTTTTCCAGAGGGTACTGACCTGCCCAGTTCTACAATCTAATCCAGGCCAGGTTTTACTCTTCATAACAAGCATTACTGCCCATTCCAAAACATTTAACACATAGCTTTCCCCCTTTGCCTATGTTCTACTCCTGTCTGGTGTCCCGTCTGGGCTTGGAGATGCCCTTTAGGCATTCTCTATATTGCCCACTGAGGCTGGAGTAGCCAAATTTTTAACAAAGAAATACCTGCCCTGCTCCATGCCACACCTCTACCCTTCCCTTGTCCTACCATCATGCCTCACCCCAATTCCCTTGCCACACCTACTGTTGCACCCTTCACCTACCCCTCTACAACAAGCTGTCAACACTAGGGTTGCCATCTCAGAAGAAAAAACTGTCACATGTACAAACATTCTATGATTTTGTCACAAACTTTACATAACAGAAGCAGAGTTCCAGTAACCAAACTGCAAAACAACAAACACATTCCAGACTTACATACTGTAGGAAACCTGTCATAATAAAGCCGCATTAATGTCCAGGGCAGGGCAGGGGAGCAGCCTAATGGTTAGAGCAGCAGACTAGAAATCAGAGGGCCCAAGTTCAAATCCCACCACAGCCCCTTCTGGTCTTAGGCAAGCCACTTAATTACTCTGAATATCACCATTATCTAGATCAGGGGTAGGTAATAAGGGTTCTCGAGAGCCCCAAGTAGGTTTTTCAAGATATCTACCATGAATTATGCAAGAGATAGATTTGAGGAAAGC
Organism: Microcaecilia unicolor; assembly: GCF_901765095.1. Classification (NCBI taxonomy): domain Eukaryota; kingdom Metazoa; phylum Chordata; class Amphibia; order Gymnophiona; family Siphonopidae; genus Microcaecilia; species Microcaecilia unicolor. Next base: position 146,693,546 of record NC_044040.1, read on the forward strand.
AGAAGAGGGTATGCAAATCTATCTCATGCATCTTTATTGTGGCTATCCTGAAAACCTGACCTGTCTGGGGTAGAAGCAGAGCCAGGTTGACGGCGCAGGCAGAGCAAGAGCGGACATTTTCAGTGCAACAGGATGAAAAAAAAATAGGTGCTGGCAGAACTCTGTTTGGGAGAGCAGCCGCTCCCCTGGTGCCCCACCTAGCTACACCACTGGTCTGGGGCTTTTGAGGGCCAAAATTGCCTACCCCTGATCCAGATCAGTGGTTTTCAACTCAGTCCTACACCCAGCCAGCCGGGTTTGCAGGATATTCACAATGAATATGCAAGAGAGAGGTTTTCATATACTGCCTACTTGATATACAAATCTCTCTCATGGATATTCATTGGGATATCCTGAAAACTCGACTGGCTGGGTGTGCCCCAAGGACTGGGTTAAGAAGCACTAATCTAGATACTAGCAGCTTTCAGCTCCATTAGCCAGTGCCGAATATCCAAGCATAAGTTTAAACACTGACCATAGAGTTTAAATATTGCCCTGATACTTCTTTTGTTGTTGTTGTTGTTGCATAATTGATGCAAAGTCTGTGGGCAAAAATGTACTTATTGACTTTATACTAATGTAGACCATTTTAAAAGTGTCTGGTGTTAAACCAAAGGCACAAGACTTGAGGTCTGGTAACTGATTCCTTCCCACCTTAGCATGTTTTGACATTTGAGCTAGCAAGATGTCATCTTCCCTTATGGTTAGTTAATATTAACCATACCTTTCAGTTTCTTCCCTTATTTCCTGCCCTTGCAGCTGTTTAATCAACATGCATAAAATGCTGAGGTAAACATTAACAATTCATATCACTTAAGAGTTATTCTGTTCCACAAATCAAAATTCAGCTTCTGCTAGAAAATTAAGCATTTAAAAAATACTGTAAATTTAATATACAGTTTTATGGTAACCAGAATAAATCAATCATTGGACTGGGGTGGTCACTGTGAACCAAATGTATGAAGTTTGAGCTGGTGTTTCTAAAATGGGGAAAATCTCTGGGAAATTGTGAATGAAAGATTATGGAGTCATAGCCAGGAGCTAGCCTAGAAACTGAGTATAATTGAGCTGAAGGCCCAACAAATAGAATTGAGCTAAAGTCTACTGAAGTTGTCAGTGCAATGCTTGTTCTCCACTCCAGTTCTCAGTGACTAAACATCCCCTTCATTAATAACACCATCACAAGCTGGGTTTAAAAAACGTTTTCTAGAGTGAAAGACCATAAACACTAACTGGCCAGACTTGGGGAAAGCCACTGCTTATCCATCTGCTTTTTAGGATCCTGCCAGGTACTTGGGATCTGGACTGCTGTAACTCTGTAAAATTGCCTATTGATTTACTGTAAACCATGGTGAACCCTTTCTGTGGATACAGCAGTACATAAATAATATATTGATATATTAACTAGTCACTTTTTTAAACAGGATACTGGGCTTGATGGACCTTAGGTCTGACCATGTGTTGCAGTTATGCAGAGTTCACACTGATAGGAATAGAGGCAAACTTAAAGGACGGACCACCACAGGAGATATTGCTTAATCACACTTTATTTAGAGCACCAGAAACAGTACCCGACACTGGCTTTGTTTCGGCGGGGAAACCCACCTGCCTCAGGGGTCACAATCAAACTCTTTATAGTCAAAAAGAGACATGTACTTGCTGGTGCACAATTGTTTGTAACTCACAAGGCAAACAAAAGTAATAGCGCTGGTCAGATGTAGTAGCCTGGAAAGCAAGTACACTTTCTGCCCATAAAGAGTTTGATTGTGACCCCTGAGGCAGGCGGGTTTCCCTGCTGAAACACAGCCAGTGTCGGGTCCTGTTTCTGTTGCTCTGAATAAAGTGTGACGCATGCAGAGCAACTTGGACACAAAATCATTGAAGAAGCAACGCGTCGAAGGCCAGCACAGGACTTCTGCTGACGGGGGTTGGGGTCCCCCGTCAGCACAGGTACTGGACGGCGGCGAGGGACCATTTTCGCCGAGCAGGGGGGGTCGACTGGGTCGCGGAAAGGGGGTGTGAAAATGGAGGAATGGCAGAGTCTGGAACAGCAAGGGAGGGAGGGTGGGGGATGGCCTTGCTAGCGCCCATTTCCTTCCCTTTTGAAACGGGCATTTTTTTACTGGTTTTTTATGATTTTTAACCGTGAAAATGATCGCTCACCACTTGCCACACTGACAGGAATTGTCAGCAATATTCTTAGAAACAAATTGCTATACATTGCAAAATAAGATAGCAGATGTAAATTCTCAAAGTGGATATATTCCAAACACTAAAATGAAAATAAAATGATTTTTCTCTACCTTTGTTGTCTGGTGACTTTCTTTTTATGATCATTGATAAGTCTCTGACTCTAAAGTTTAGCAATTTCATTAAAGCAAAATATACTTTCACATATCACAGACTCTTCCTATCCAAGGAGAATCTTTTATATAAAAACAAACACCAAAAAAACAATCAGATTTTCACTTACCAGCTCTTCTACACTACACGTCAGCTAAACTTCCTCTTTTGAAACTACTGTTGGAACCACCAGCCAATGAAATGGCTTTTAGCTGTAGCTATCCGGTTACCTGATAATTATGCACACATCATTGCAGTCATGCCCTCCTCTCGGTGTACAAGCTCAGAAACAAAAACGAAAACTTTGAACCACTTACAGATTTTAACAATTACACTATTTAGTTTTTATTTCTCCCCAGTCTCACTTGCACACCTCCCTCCAAACCTGGCTGTTCTCTTTAATGTGAATGTTGTTCAAGCTCACCCTGAATGAGGAGTTCTTCCCACACCAAAGACATATATAGCACTGGTTGTATTCTTTTAAACAACTTCAGCAGAGCCTGCCTGCCTCATTGAGCACTGCGGTTGAAGAGGGGAGGGCAGGGGAGAGAAGAGAATCACAGCTTCAGGTAAAACATTTTGCAAGTGAGCTGACCTCAGGAAAAAGGTGCCTGTAGGCGCCCTCCAGAGGTCGGCGCCCCCCTGCGGTGCTTACTCCGTTTACTGTGTTGGCACAGCCCTGCTGTTGTAGAATACTGTTTGTGGTGAAAAGGAACTTGATATACTGCCTTTCTGTGGTTTTTGCGACTACATTCAAAGCGTTTTACATAGTTGTAAAGAAACAGTGTGTTTTAAAATATATTGGATATTTTCCTGCATTGATTATGTTCTGAGGTATATTTCTCCTATTTGTCCACCAGGTGGTGTTTCTTTGCTGTAAATCTATTACAGGGAACTGAATGTTCTTTTCCTTTAACACAAGCAGGAAGCAAAAAGCAGTATATATTTGAAATTTTGTTGACTGGGCTCTGATTGGCCCAGGAGATCATCTCATTTGGACTTTACTGGTTTGGAGTTCAGTCTTAGCTGGTGAGGAAAGAGAGATGGATCTCTTTGCTGAGGCTCGGTGAATTATATGTCCTGACCTTCCCAGGTACTGTTTAGACAGTATATAGATGTTTAGTCAGTGTTATATTTGATCCATATTTCAGTTACCTGTTATTGTTTGCTGATTGCACATTTTTTGTTCATTGTTCCAGTGTGACAGTAAACCTGTTTGTTGACTGCTGTCTGGACTGATAAAGAATTCTGGTGGATTGTGTGTGAGTGCTTTCTGGGAGCTGTGGGATCACTGGGAGTGTGGCCCCAGTAACCTAGAAATCACTGGGGATAATTGGAGAGCGGGAGACTTGCCTAGGGGTGGTTGTAACCCAGTCAGTGGAAGGAGGTTGCTGGTGTAGAGCATGAGCGGCAGGTGCAGATGAATCTGAGCTGGGTTGGGGATAGAACCTCTAAGTGGCTGCGGGGTAAGGTAATCCCAGGCAGGTGGCTAGGCATTTTGTGACAATAGTATATACAGGTACTTATTTGTCCTTGCGGCAATGGAGGGTTAAATGACTTGCCCAGAGTCACAAGGAGCTGCAGTGGGAACTGAACCCAGTTCCCCAGGATCAAAGTCCACTGCAATAACCGCTAGGCTACTCCTGGGGAGAGGGATGTGTACTGCTGTATTTATTCTGTTTTGGTGCAGTGTGTTTTGGGGGCAGCAGCTTGCTCTCAATCCAACAACTTTCGTAGGCCTGGAAATTTGCCAAAAAAATGTTCACTGCTTCTGATACAATTCTCCCCATCCACTGCAAAACCATTTCTTCTTTCAGAATCCTAATGAAAAAAAGGCTTTTAATCTTCTATCAGGCAGGCATTTTCTTACCACTGCATTTCTATGCCAGTGATCCTCTATAATATGCTCCAGCTTCACTTTTAAGTAGCCAGACCTTGATATATTGAGGCTGAGGGTGACCCCTGGGGCAGGTGCACACATTAGTTTTAGTGTCTGAAGCTGTAGTAATCAAATATCCTTCACCATTCTCTTCTCATGCACTAGAACAAATGTAAAGAGTCTCTGTAGGTGGGCTGATGAATATTATTTGCACAGGTCTCTGGACGGGTACATGCAACACACACTGGGAAAATAACTTGGATGACAAGGATTTGTATAAAAGTGCTCATTTATTGTACTCTCCCCATCTGCACAAAAATAATTAAAAAGTAGAGCAATGAAAATAATAAGGCTTATAAAGGGCACTTTCATGTGTACAAGAGGTGCTTAGTTATAGATATAGAGAAAATTAGCACTTATTTTTTTATTTTTGTTACATTTGTACCCCGCGCTTTCCCACTCATGGCAGGCTCAATGTGGCAGGCAATGGAGGGTTAAGTGACTTGCCCAGAATCACAAGGAGCTGCCTGTGCCGGAATCAAACTCAGTTCCTCAGGACCAAAGTCCACCACCCTAACCACTAGGCCACTCCTCCACTTGGGTGTAAGGTGCCCTAGCCAAATTTAATCTCCACATTCTTTCAAGAACTCTGAATTTCTCCTTCTCTATCAGAGCATTGCAGCATATGGTTATTACTAGCAGACAATATTATGATATCATCAGGTACTTATATGAATATATAAAGAAAATATTTATTTTTATTCTTATAAAAAATGTATTATTGTTATGAGGATGGGGAGCTTCAAAGCAGGATATCATTATCTTGTTTGTGGCAAATGTGTAACAATGTTGTGCATCAGTCAGAATGAAAGAACAGTGACTAACAAAACTTGGTATAATTCCAGATGGGAGCAGTGTTCAACTGATGTTTGCAGGGAGCATTTTGAGGCCTTGCACATTGTTGTTGAATAACCACACTGGTCGCTGAGCAGTATGAGGCAGACGTGGAGAAAGAGTATCTGTAGAACAGAGAGCAAAGTCCTGCCATAAACAGAACACATACTCTGTTTATGGCAGGACTCTTCCGCTTCATCCTCCTTTTTAGAGCTAACACTATAGCTAACATATGAATCCCCAGGAGAAAAGCTGCCTTCCATAGACCAGCATCCTCACTTTCTGACCAGGACGGAAACGTGGACCTGCCATTCTCACAAAGGTAAAAAGGGGCCTTCTGAGTGCTTGTAACTACACAGGGCACTTGATATATTCTCCTACAAGCAGGACCTGATGTTCTTACAGCTGTTGCACTCCTTGTTAACCTCTTTTCACTGCCTACAGTAAGTTGTTGTTTTTTTCAGTCTTTATTCTCTATCATCTTTAACCTGCAGAACATTGACACACTGGTTCTAATGTCTTCCATTCTTCACTTTCTAATAGATTCAATTTAATTATTTATTATTTATTTTGGTACATTTATACCCCGCATTATCCCACAAGAGCGGGGTCAATGTAGCTTACAAAATTACTAAAGGATACAATACTGGGAGTGTACAGATTCAAGAAATCAAAGGGAGGGATAAGAACATGAGGATAAGACTAGGGTGCATGATGAGGTTGGTACAAGGGTATATGTCGAGGTAGGTACAAACGGTGGTCAGGCGGGTACAGTCGATGTGAGGAAGGTTAGGACTTGGCATTGGCTGTGGGGTAAGCTTTCTGGAATAAAAATGTCTTTTCTTGAAGAGCTGGTGGTCATCAGTCTCTTTCAGCTTTCAGGACATTCCAAGATTTCGTGCTAGCGTAGGAGAAGGTCGACGTAAAGAGTAATTTATATTTAATCTTCTCTCATACTTATCAGATATGAAAATGAGATATGGATACACATTAAGTGCTAAAATTTCATGGCCAACAGTAAACAAGATCCATTTCTAAACCTATCTGCCTGGTGAGAAACCAGTTCCTATTTTTCCTATTTACAGGCATTTCTTTATTAATTCTTCCACCCAGGGTTTAATTTGTAAAAACAAGAAGAGAGGCGGGAGTAGAGGGACTGTTCTCTGTCCTTCTCCTTTTCCTTGTAGGCTGGCTGAAAGGGAGGGGATGAAGGAGAACACCCCTGCTGCTCTGATCTCTGAAAAGAAGGGGGTAAAACTGTATTGTAGGACCTAGTAGTTAAGCTCTGCTTCTTCGCAGTGTTGCCAGATTGGGCTACTCTGTTGTCCCCTTAGGCGACAAAAAATGTTGTGTGTATGACTTGGGCTAGTTTTGTGTTTACTCTCAATCCATGCTGCTAACAACCACCAGGCAGCCCCTTTTCTCTTCCCAGGCTAGAAAAGGAAGTGCTGCTGGCCCACTCACCAGCAACCAGTCAGTTATACACCTGCTGCTGAGCCTCTGTTGCTGTACTGCCTTGTGCTCCAGAGCCATACTCACAGCCTATTTAGGTTTTGGGAGCCTCCCTCCCCCCCCCCCCCCCCCCCCAACAACTGTTGCCATTGTACATGTGGCAGGCTGCAGGAGGTAAGGCTGAAACCTGAAAATTAGCTGTTGGGAGTTGTGGGAGAGAAATAGACTAGCATTGCTGGGCATTAGAGGAAGAGAATACCATAGAAAGGGAAAAGACAAAGGGCTTTATTATTCATTAGTTGGAGGCTGGGAAGGGCAGAGAGAGAGGGTGGGGTATGGGGGGTAGGGACAAGAGAGAGTGTAGTAGAAAGTGTGTGACGGAGAGGCAAAGAGAGGATGGGGAGTTGGAAGGGAAGACAGTGTGAAGTGATGGGGTGAGGCAGGGGCGTAGCTACGGGTGGGCCTGGATGGGCCCAGGCCCACCCAGTTTTGTCTCAGGCCCATCCTCACCTTCTCCCACCCCCGCCGTAGCGCTGCCTCCTCTCCTGCACTTCACGGTCTCTGTCTCCCACCCTCGCGGCAGCGCTTTCAATTTGCTATCAGCGCTGCCTGCCTGACAGCTGACAGATGCGGCGTGACGTCCTCCTGCTCCGGGGCCTTCCCTCTGCCGCGTTGATTCAACTTCCTGTTTACGCAGGGCGGATTGCACGCGGCAGAGGGAAGGTCCCGGAGCAGGATGTCGTCGCGCCGCGTCTGTCAGCAGTCAGGCAGGCAGCGCCGATAGAGCGCTGCCGTGGGGGTGGGAGACAGAGACCATGAAGTGCAGGAGAGGAGGCAGCGCCACGGTGGGAGAAGGTGAGTGGAGGCAGCGTCGATAACTTTAAATGTGCTGGATAGAAGCGCGTGTGTGTGTGGGGGGGGGGGGGGGGGTTGTAGTGCCCACCCATCCAACCTGCTGGCCCACCCAAAAATTGTCTTCTGGCTACGCCACTGGGGTGAGGGCAGAGAGTGTCAGACTTGTGAGTTCTTGTGCCAACACTCCATACTACAAATCCCAGGGCAAGCAGTTGCTTTCCATGTCTGTCTCAATAGCAGACTATGGAGTTTTCCTCGAGGAATTTGTCCAAATCTTTTTTAAACCCAGATATGCTAACCACTGTTACCACATCCTCTGGCAAAGAGTTCCAGAGCTTAAATATTCGTTGAGTGAAAAAATATTTCCTCCTATTTGTTTTAAAATTATTTCCATGTAACTTCTTTGAGTGTCCCCTAGTCTTTGTACTTTTGGAACGAGTAAAAAATAGATTTACTTCTTCTTATTCTACATCACTCAGAATTTTGTAGACCTCAATAATATCTCCCCTAACCTCTTTAGCCTGTCCTCATACAAGAGGAGTTCCATCCCCGTTATCATTTTGGTCGCTGTTCTTTCAACCTTTTCTAATTCCGCTATATCTTTTTTGAGATACGGTAACCAAAACTGAACACAATACTCAAGGTGCGGACGCACCATGGAGCGATACAAGGGCATTATAGTATTTTCGGTCTTATTCACCACCCCTTTCCTAATAATTCCTAGCATCCTGTTTGCTTTTTTGCCTGCCACCGCACAGTGAGCAAAATATTTCAGTGTATTATCTACAACGACACCCAGATCTTTTTCTTGAGCGCTGACTCCCAAGGTGGACCCTAGCATCAGGTAACTATGATTCGGATTATTCTTTCCCATGTGCATTACCTTGCATTTGTCCACATTAAATTTCATCTGCCATTTGGATGCTCAGCCTTCCAATTTCCTAAGGTCTTCCTGCAATGTTTCACGGTCCACTCGTGTTTTAACAACCTTGAATAGTTTTCAATCATCTGCAAATTTGATCATCTCACTCGTCGTTCCAATTTCCATATCATTTATAAATATGTTAAATAGTACCGGTCCCAGTACAGATCCCTGTGGCACTCCACTGTTCACTCTCCTCCATTGAGAGAAATGACCATTTAACCCTACCCTCTGTTTTCCATCTAACCAATTCCTAATCCACACCAGAACCTTGCCTCCTACCCCATGACTCTTTATTTTTCTCAGGAGTCTCTCATAAGGAACTTTATCAAAAGCTTTCTGAAAATCTACATCAACCGGCTCACCTTTATTCACATGTCTATTCATGCCTTCAAAGAAATGAAGCAAGTTGGTGAGGCAAGGCTTCCCTCGGCTAAACCCACGCTTACTCTGTCCCATTAAACCATGTTTGTCTACGTGTTCTATAATTTTATTCTTTATAATAGTTTCCAGTATTTTGCCCGGCACCAACATTGGGCTTACCGGTCTATAATTTTCCAGATCACCCCTAGAACCCTTTTTAAAAATCGGCGTCACATTGGCCACCCTCCAATCTTCAGGTACTATGGACGATTTTAATGACAGGTTACATATTACTAACAGCAGATCAGCAATTTCATGCTGTGAGTTGTAGTCTGTGCGGCAAGTTTCTCTTCATATTCTTTTTTAGCCTTCTTTATTAATGCTTTACATCTGATTTGCTAGTGCTTATGTTGATTCTTATTTTCTTCATTTGGGTCCTTTTTCCATTCTTTGAAGGACAATATTTTGACTGTAATGGCCTCTTTTACTTCACCTTTTAACCACGCTGGGTGACGTTTTTTCTTCTTTCCACCTTTGCAAATACGTGGAATGCATCTGGACTGGGCCTCCAAGATGGTATTTTTGAATAACGTCTTCCTGCAATTTTTCACAGTCCATATGTATTAGCATTCTGCCAACAATTAAGAACATAATTATAGCCATACTGGGTCAGACTAATGGTCCATCTAGCCCAGTATCCTTCTAACAGTGACCAATCCAGATCATAAGTGCCTGGCAGAAACCCAAATGGTAGCAACGTTCCACGCTATATTTCATGCTTACTTTTATCTCACACACTGTTACTGTTAAGGTCTTACCAGACATATTATTTGATCAGTTTCATATCTTCTTTTGTGTTCTGAAGGGTTCCAAGGGTTTTATTAATGGCAAAGAAAACCATATTGCTTAACTGGTTACACAAGATCCACCAAGCATGCCACAATGGCTCTCTCAAATGATAACTTAGTTAACTATGGGGAGACTTACCATGCAAGATTTGACCACTGCCAAAGGGTATGCATTCCATAGTGTATGGAACCTCTTTTGGACCCCAGTCACAAGAGTTGCACATAATGTAATTTTGAACATCCAATAGTTGGGAAAGATTTTATGTTTTTGTTCTGCCAGCTCGAGTACTTAGTAGGTTGGAAGGAGAGTGGAGGGGCACAGTATATCTGAGATTGTTGTTCTAGGACAACTCTCTTAATTCTTCACCACTGTGTGTGAAGCTTTTGGACTATGGAGATATTATTGAAGTTGTTAAACATTTTAATTGTTTTTTTTGGTTTTGTATCCATTATGTGTTGTTCCTTTTGATATCAATAAATATATTTCAACATAGAATACTAGTATAACCCAGTAGCAGCATGTCTAACATCTAGGCACCCACATTTCTGTCACTAATAGAGCTTGTGTAAGTATGGGTGCCTACATGAAGCAGGGAAGCACGTAACTTACAGTATTCTCTAAGGGCTCCTTTTACTAAGCTGCAGTAGAGCTATTACGGGGGTAGCTTGTGCCAAATTGATACTACTACCGAGGTAGCATGGTCGCCCAGTGGTAATTCTGAAGTTGGCATGTGCTGTTTCTACCGCAGGGGCGTTCCTGGTTGTAATCAGCAGCATGGGCAGATTGCTGCGTGCTGCCTGATTACCACATGAGTAGCGCATAAATAGGTGGCGGTAAGGGCTCAGTCAGTAAATAGCAACACACTATTTTTAATATTAGCACAAAGCCATTTACTGCCCCATTTTAAAAAGGCCTTTTTACCCGCCATGGTAAAACATGGCCCAGCGCACACCAATTTCATGCACCCACACTAGCGCAGGCCACTTATTACCGCAGCTTAGTAAAAGAGCCCCTTAGTTACCTGCATAAGTCAGAGCTCTGCTATGTCTCGCCCATGCTACGACCCTGTGTACCTTCCACTTGCAAATATACGCTAAATTAAGCTGGTATTTGCAAAATATCTTGTAGAAACTGAGCTATGCAGTGTGAGTTGACTGACTGGCTGAAGCCTGCTGTTGTCCTGAGGGGTGTCTGTAAGGTCCAGTGGCGCAGTGGCGTACCAAGGGGGGGCGGTCCGTCCCGGGTGCCAGTGGGTGGGGGGTGCTCCGCTCCCGCCGCCTCCCGTAGCCGTTCCCGCGGCGCCGCACATTAAAAAAACCGGCGAAGCAGCGTCGCAGGCAGCGCCCCTCGTGCCCTGCTTGTAAAAAAAAAAAATCAAATCTCCTTCCTTCTCCTCCTCGTCTTGACGTCTTGACGTCGACTCGGGCCTTTTGATTGGAAGGCCCGAGTAGACGTCAAGACGAGGAGAAGGAAGGAGATTTGATTTTTTTTTTACAAGCAGGGCACGAGGCGCTGCCTGCGACGCTGCTTCGCCAGTTTTAACGGGACTGAGGTGGGGAAGGAGAGGGGCGAAAGGGACTTGGGTGGGGGTGTTCAGCGGGGAGAAGGGGACTGGGGTGGGGGGTCTCAGACAGGGGAGGGGAGAAGGGGACTAGGGTGGGGGTGTTCAGAGGGGAAAAGGGGAGGGGAGAAGGGGACTGGGGTGGGGAGAAGGGGACTGGGGTGGGGATCTCAGACAGGGGAGGGGGAGGGGAGAAGGGGACTGAGGTGGGGATCTCAGAGGGGAGAAGGGGACTGGGGTGGGGGTGTTCAGAGGGGAAAAGGGGAGGGGAGAAGGGGACTGGGGTGGGGATCTCAGAGGGGAAAAGGGGAGGGAAGAAGGGGACTGGGGTGGGGAGAAGGGGACTGGGGTGGGGGTCTCAGAGGGGGAAAGGGGAGGGGAGAAGGGGACTGGGTGGGGGTGTTCAGAGGGGAGAAGGGGACTGGGGTGGGGATCTCAGACAGGGGAGGGGAGAAGGGGACTGGGGTGGGGATCTCAGAGGGGAGAAGGGGACTGGGGTGGGGGTGTTCAGAGGGGAAAAGGGGAGGGGAGAAGGGGACTGGGGTGGGGATCTCAGACAGGGGAAGGGAGAAGGGGACTGGGGTGGGGGTGTTCAGAGGAGAGAAGGGGACTGGGGTGGGGGTCTCAGACAGGGGAGGGGAGACGGGGACTGGGGTGGGGGTCTCAGACAGGAGAAGGGGAGGGGAGAAGGGACTGGGGTGGGGGTGTTCAGAGGGGAGAAGGGGACAGATCCTAGATGGAAGGGGGAGTGAGAGGGAGGGCAGACCCTGGATGGATGGGAGAGGGAGGGCAAATGGTGGATTGAAGGGGCAGAGAGAAAGGGCAGGCAGTGGATGGAAGGGACGGCAGAGAGGGCAGACACTGGATGGCAGAGAGAGAGAGAGAGAGAGAGAGAGTGAAGACAGATGCTGGATGGAAGGAAGACGGTGAAAAGAAGATGAGGAAAGCAGAAACCAGAGACAACAAACTGTAAATAAAATATATTTTTTTATTTTTTTTGCTTTAGGATAAAGTATTGTAGATGTGTTAAATGTTTATAATAGAACATGTAAATAAGGTAATCTTTTTATTGGACTAATTTTAATACATTTTGACTAACTTTTGGAGAACAAAACCCCCTTCCTCAGGTCAGGATAGGATACTGTAACAGCACTATACTGTACTGACCCGAGGACGGAGGTTTTGGCCTCTGAAAGCTAAATGTATTAGTCCAATAAAATGGTATTATTTTACTTTCTATATTTGTTTTATTTCTATTTGTTAATTTGTAAAGTGGTGATTGGTACTTGTTAGTTTTTTTTAATTTACATCTGCTGTCTTTATATTTTGCACAGTACTAGGGGACAGTTTCTGTTTCTGTGGTGTTGCACTGTATGCAGAGTCTGGCATTGGGGGTTCAGTTTAATTTTTGTCTAAATAGAAAGTTTATGATTACTTATTCTATAGTGGATTAGGGTGTATCTGTGTTTGTGAAAAAGACATGGCTTTCAGTTGGCATTGACTGTGCAGGATCTACGATCTGTACTATTTTGTCTGGTTTCGTTTTACAATAGGTGAATTGATGTTCTAGTGCTCACTGTAGTGTTTAAGATGCTTTCCTTTTCTTTGTGTGACTCGTAGAAATGACTGCTTATGGTATGGTAGAATTGCTCTATAGGTCCTGAGTGTTTTGTATTCTCGGCATGCCTAGTACTGGATTTGGGGAGGGGGTGTTAAAAAATGACCGGCCCCGGGTGTCAACTACCCTAGGTACGCCACTGCAGTGGCGAAAAGTGCTAGGGCTATAGTGACCTCCTGGTGCACTGGCAGGCTTTTCTTCTTCTTGAATTGGGCTCCAGGTCCTCCCCTAGTTGTTTGCATGGGTACATTGTAGTCTCCTTATCAAATCTGAAGCTGTGCATACACTGCCTCTCTGTCATGTCAATGAACTGCATTTTGGGTCCGTAGACCATCTGCTTAGGGATCTTCCTTCTTCTCTGTTTCCTTTCTGCCCTGTGAGCAAGGGTCCACAGGAGTAGTACCCTGCTTCTACTCATGTTTATACCGACCACCAGTAGCACCTGGTATCACTATCAATAATACCTAGTGACTTCCGACTACTGTTGATACACACACACGCGTGCATATATACTAGTAAAAAAAGGCCCGTTTCTGGAGCCAATGAAACGGGCGCTAGCAAGGCTTTCCTCTGGCCCCCCCACCCAACGCACCTTCGTTGTTAGTGACGCCATTGCGCCGCCGTGGCCGCCGTCGATGTGTGACTCTGGCCCCCCCACCCAAAGCACCTTCGTCGTCAGTGACGCCATTGCACCGCCCTGGCCACCGTCGATGTGAGTGAATTGCTCTGCCCTCAACGTCATAACGTTTGACGCGAGGGCGGGGCCCCGAGACTGTGATTTTCGTGGCTTCAGAGCTTCGAACTTACGAACCTTGGCTTCAGTGACGTCAGACAATAGAACGTTGAGGGTGAGTTTTTATATATATATATATATACAGTGCACTCCATTTAAGTGCATGTCGGATAAGCGCATGCTCTTATTAACTGCATGCCATACTTCGGTCCCGTTTTTGGCACCATCAGTTTCTATGGGGACAAACTTTGGTTTAGCGCAGCACTGATAAGATTTGCTTATATGCATGGTTCAAGACCGCTCCTCTGCAGGAAAGACTCCGCTTAAGCGCGCACATGGAATATGGAAGCCGATTGGCGCCTGACAACCAACAAGATTTCAAATTTACTGTCTCTTTAACTGCCACAGGCAGAATAAGCAAAAGATTGTTGTTAGAGCGTACACCGGGGTCGTCGTCGCGACGGAACTGTAAGACTTTAACACTGGCTGAACGAATAGAAGTTCTTAAAAAATTAGAAAACAAACAAAGTCAAGCATCTATTGCTAAAGGATATGGTGTCAATCCCAGTCAAATTTCACGTGTCTTGAAGCAGAAAGACCAGCTTCTGGAAGACTGGCAAAGCAATACAAATCCACAACGGAAACGAAAACGGGCGGGAAAAGCTGAGGAGGTAGAAGATGCTCTTCTTTGGTGGTTTTCTGAAGTCAGGAGCAGACAGTTTCCTGTCAGTGGTCCACTGCTTATAGAGAAAGCTAACCAGCTAGCTGAAAGTCTTGGACTAACTGAATTCAAAGCCACTGTTGGATGGTTGGAAAGATGGAAGTAGAGGAACAGCATAAAATTCAAGAAACAGCATTGTGAGAAACAAGACACTGATGACTTTGGTGCTGAAAATTGGGTTGTTTCAGTTCTTCCTACCATCCTGAACGAGTTTGCACCTCGTGACGTTTTCAATGCTGATGACAATGGTCTCTTCTGGCGAGCGATTCCTGATGGAACACTTGCATTCAAACATGCCGAAACTACTGGAGGTAAAACATTGAAGGACCGACTGACAATCCTCCTTTGCTGCACTATGGATGGGAGTGAGAAGTTGGCAGGGCCGCCGAGAGGTGGGGACAGGGGGGACAAAATTCCCGGGGCCCGGGCCTCCAAGAGGGCCTGGCACCGCAGTCCCATCCGCCACCGGGCCCCTTCCACCCGAACCCCCGCCAGCAGAAGTGCTGTCTTCTGTTCTGACTCCAGGGTGCGCGGCCCACACAGACGCGCTCCTCTCAGCTGATCTTCGCTGTACTCTGCAGGACGTCAGACGCATAGAAGCACTACTGAGTACAGCGAAGATAAGCTGAGAGGAGCGCGTCTGGGTGGGCCACGCACGCCGGAGTCAGAACAGAAGACAGCACTTCTGCTGGCGAGGGTTTGGGTGGAAGGGGCCCGGCCCAGTGGCGGAGGCGGGTGGGATTGTGGCACCGGGCCCCCCTCAGAGGGGGCGACGACAACCTGGGGGGCAGTGGGGATGGGGCCGGGGGCCCAGAGGCCCGGGGGCGGCCTTGTCCCGGGCCCGGCCCAGTCTCTTGGCGGCCCTGGAAGTTGGAACCCCTCGTCATTGGAAAGAGCAAACAGCCCCATTGCTTCAAGAAAGTTAAGCAACTTCCTGTGTCATACGAGGCTAATGCAAATTCATGGATGACTGGGAGAATTTGGAAGCAGTGGCTAAAGAAGTTAGACACTAGAATGTGGGCACAAAAGCATCAGATTTTGCTGCTTTGTGATAATTGTGCTGCACACAGGGATTATGTCAGGCTGTCTAACATCAAGGTGGTCTTCCTGCCACCAAACACTACCTCTCTGATCCAACCTATGAATCAGGGCATAATAGCTAATTTCAAACAACATTATTGGGCTATTGTGCTACATCGTCTGATGAGTGTTATGGATGACCAGACTGGCAAGGATAAACATGCTGTTGAACTGGCTCGTAATCTGTCACTTTTGGATTCCTTACATATGCAGAAAGAAGCCTGGAATCATGTTACACAGGCAACCATTGTGAACTGCTACATGCGGGCAAGCTTTGTTAAGGATGTAGAGAGGGATGAAACAGATGCAGCTGTTGCAAACGCGTCAGATGAAGAGGTTATTGACATCCCAGCCGGTGTTACTGAAGAGGAGTTCCATCGCTACGTAGCTGTTGATTACGATCTACAAACAGCTGAAGACAGCACTGATGTTGAGATATGTGCCTACATGCAGGCAACAACAGCTGATGATGGAACAGATGAAGAAATGAGCTGCGAGGCACATGCTGATGAAATTCAACATTCTCCTCCTGTCACTTTTGCAAGAGCGCTGGAGAGTCTCAACACTGTGCGGGCCTATCTGGAGGCCACTGGATGTCAGTGCTATGACAGTTTTTACCCTCTGGTAGACGTAGTCTATGGAACTCAGAGACCCAAGAGTGTACAGAGGACTATAACTGATTACTTCAAGTAAGCCTAATGTCAGTTAACTGAGACTGTATACTGTACATATAATAATAAACAGTACTGTACATATGTTTATCAGATGTCAAGCTTCTTTGGGTCACAACGGTTAAGTGCACGCTCTGATTAACTGCATGCATTTCTTTGGTCCCAGACCTTTGCACTTAGGCGGTTTGCACTGTATCTATCTATCTATCTATCTATCTATCTATCTATCTATCTATCTATCTATCTATCTATCTATCTATCTATCTATATACAGGGTTAAACAAATGGACACACCTAAAAGCACACAAGTACACACCTGTTGTACAGAGAGAAGGGAGGATAGGTAGGGTTACCATATGTACGGATTTACCCGGACCTGTCCTTTTTTTGAGGACATGTCCGGGCAACCGGGCGGGTTTTGCCAATCTGCCTGTTTGTCTGGATTTCTGGACAAATGGGCAGGCTGGTGGGCGGGCCGTTCTATAGGATGGCCTGCCCGCCAGCCTGCCCGTTTGTCCAGAAATCAGGACAAACGGGCAGATTGCTAGCCTCCCCTCCCCTTAGTTACTACTGCTCTGGTGGTCTAGTGACCTCTTCCGCCTTCAGGGCAGGAAAGAGCCCCCTCTGCGCTGCCCTGCATGCATCCTTCCTGTTGGTGATCTCGGTGCCGATTCAAAATGACCGCCGAGAATTGAAGTGACCTTGCGAGACTTCAACTCTCGGTGGCCATTTTGAATCGGCGCCAAGATCACCAACAGGAAGGATGCATGCAGGGCAGCGCTCCAGGCAGGAAAGAGGGGGCTCTTTCCTGCCCTGAAGAGATCACTAGACCACCAGGGCAGTAGTAGTAAGGTACGGGGAGGGGGGGTGACAGGGTGTGTGACAGGGGGGAGGGGAAAATGTGACAGGGGGTGGAGCGAGGACGTGAAAGGGGCCAGGCGGGGTGTGTGGTGGGGGTGGGGCATGTGTCCTCCTTTTTGGGGGACAAAATATGGTAACCCTAGGGATAGGGGCTAAGGAGGGGGAAGGAGGATGAGTGTTTAAAGGGTTGGAGAGGGTTAGGTGAGGGCAGAGAGGTAACCAGTAAGAGGAAGAATGAGGCTTTTGGGTGGCCTGATGTTGACTTTGCATACACAAATGCAACCTAATTTTTATAGAATTGCCATCTATGTGAGCTTCAAAGTAGCTTGCAGGTCATGGATACTTTGAGAGTTCAGAATGAGTAAGAGCAATATGTACTTTTATACCTGTATACTTTGCACTTGTTTTACAGCAGGCACTAACTACATACTAAAAATTGTGCATGTGAATTTCAGAGTGAAATCCCCACATGCATTTTTCCTTCCTGCCCTGTTAACTGCAGCATAAAGTATGTCAGGAGTAGCAGAAAACCATTGTGGTTGGAGAGGCCAAACAAAACAATCTCTAGCCCTGCTCCCAAGCCCTCTAGTTGCTGATGCGATGTTAGACAAATATTAGTAGATCCCTGATCCTGTGATCCACTCCATTCAGCTGACTATGTATTTGCTATGTAAAACAGCACATGTGCTTTTGGCTACTAAGTGGAGAGCAGTTTTCATCCCAGAGAATTTAACAGGTAACTGCTTAGCTACCCGGGCAAATTCCTTTAAAACTTGCTCTCAGTCCAAATCTTAGGAACAACATATGAAGCCATGAACATCTTCACAAACATGAATAAAATGGCCACAGTGGAAATAATCACATTATACTTTAAAGTTTAATAAAACTTGCTATACCACCTCAGCTAACTGGCAGATCTAGGTGGTTTACAACTCTAAATTCATAAAGTAGGAAAAGAACTATAGTATGTCGACAGGAATGAGCATAACTTGTGAAAGACACTCAAATTCTGAGGATACAGATGGGCCTATAGGATCAAAAAGAAAGGAAGTAGAGACAGGAGGAAAGAATGAAGGAAGAGTGAAGAGGGGAGGGGAGAGCAGTAAGTTAGCAATAAGTAGCAGCAATTGCCCTATATAGGATTGTAAGCTTGGGTGAAAAGCCAGGTTTTTATTGCTGAATGCACAGATCTATAGAGGGAGGGAGTTCAAAAAAAATGGAGCTGCAGTGGTCCATGCCATGATAACATCATGACTAGACTACTGTAATGTCCTGTACACTGGCCAAACCAAACAGAGTTTGTATCAGCTCCAACTAATTCAGAATGCTACAGCATTACTGATAGATGGCTTCAAGTGGCATGACCACATCACACTCTTCTTGCAAAAGCTACACTGGCTACCAGTATCTTACAGGGCTAAATTTAAAACTCTATGTTTGATTTTCAGTGTCTTTGGACCAAATGGGCCAGACTACTTAAAGAATAAGGTTGCCCTTTACATACCTTTAAGACCTCTAAGGTCCTCTCAAGGATCGTCATTATCTTTATTTTTTTTTTAATTTTATTTCCATTTTGCTCACATCTTTTTCAGTAGTAGCTCAAGGTGAATTACATTCAGGTACACTATCTGTATTTTCATCAAAAGAAATTGTACAATGTGATACTCACCATCGAGCCTTCTCAGGAGTAGCCCCCATGCTCTGGAATTTACTCCCAAAAGTGCTACATATAAATCAAGAAAACTTCTACTTCAGGAAGGAGGTGAAAGCTTAGCACTTCTCCCAAGCCTTTAATACATAGGGTGACTGACTATACACTCATTCTGCACCTGGACTAGCTTGCTACATACACTGTAACTTAGATCAGTTCCTTATCTCTTGTTTAACTATATAATTAACTTGCCTTGAATTTAACTAACCATCAAATTATCCCAACTAACTCTATACCATGCATCTTGTTGCCATCATATATCTGCTCTTGGTCCCTCAGCTATATGGTAAGCCGTATTGTAGAAAATCTTTAGCATCATATCTGTTAGTTGAATGTTCTAATGCATGCTTATTAGGTCTATCATTAATATTATGCTAACTTGGAATTATATCTCTGGTATTTGAATTCCAGTGCTGTTAAATGTGTATATATTTGATTCTGACATAAGTACGTAAGTGTTTCCACATTGGGACAAACCGAAGGTCCATCAAGCCCAGCATCCTGTTTCCAACAGTGGCCAATCCAGGTTACAAGTACCTGGCAAGATCCCAAAACAGTACAATACATTTTGTGTTGCTTATCCTAGAAATAAGCAGTGGATTTTCCCCAAGTCCATCTTAATAATATCTTGTGGACTTTTCTTTTAGGAAGCTATCCAAACTTTTTTTTTTAAACCCCACTAAGCTAACTGCTTTTACACATTCTCTGGCAATAAATTCCAGAGTTTAATTAAACGTTGAGTGAAAAAATATTTTCTCCAATTTGTTTTAAATTTACTACTTTTTAACTTCATTGTGTGCCCCCTAGTCCAAGTATTTTTGGAAAGAGTAAACAAGCAATTCACATCTATCCACTCCACTCCACTCATTATTTTATAGACCTCTATCATATTTCCCCTCAGTCATCTTTTCTCTAGGCTGAAGAGCCCTAGCCACTTTAGCCTTTCCTCATAGAAAATTTGTCCCATCTCCTTTATTATTTTCGTCGCCCTGCTCTGTACCTTTTCTAATTTCACTATATATATTTTGAGGTGCGGTGGCCAGAATTACACACAATATTTGAGCTGCAGTCACTCCATGCAGCGATACAAAGGCATTATGATGTCCTCATTTTTGTTTTCCATTCCTTTCCTAATAATATCTAACATTTTATTTGCTTTCTTAGTGCCATTGCACACTGAGCAGAGGATTTCAACGTATCATCATCGATGACACCTAGATCCCTTTCCTGGTCGGTGAAACCAAATGTGGAACCTTGCATCATGTAACTATAGGTTCCTCTTTCCCACATGCATCACTTTGCACTTGCTCACACTAAACGTCATCTGCCATTTGGATGCCTAATCTCTCAGTCTCATAAGGTCCTCTTGTAATGTTTCACAATCCTCTTGTGATATAACAACTTTCGATAATTTTGTGTTGTCAGCATATTTAATTACCTCGCTAGTTACTCCCATCTCTAGATCATTTATCATTTCACGGTAGTTCTATTATTAGATTTCAATTTACTGTGTTCAAGTTTACCTCATTTAATGTATTTATGTTGTGAAGATGAGGCTAATGTGAAGATGAAGCTCCCACCTCAGGATCCCAGGTCCCTGTTTCACTCAGGGTGAGCTGGTTCTCAGTATGCAGATTTTATGCAAATTAGTCTACTACCCCTTTCTGCTCAGGGTGACCTGCTTCTCGAAAGGCAAACATAGTCAGGTCTCACCACAGAATATTTCTCATACAAATCTTTTATTCCCGCTTCCTGGGGCACACTTTTACCAGCTTAAACATTTCTTCCTACTCAGTTTAATCCTCCAGCTTAAACACCTGGACACACAGTCCTTCCTTGTAACATGAACACCCCAGTCCTTCCTTGTAACCCGGACACCCAGTCCGTCCTTGTAACACACAGTTCTTATACCTGGCACTCTAGGGCCTTCTTACCCCAGCCAGCTTCCTTGCTTTGCACACAGTTCACCACCAGTCCAAAGGGCTCAGCCAGTACTTCACATGGGGACCTCCTGCTTCAGCTACCAGCTCTCTTCTTCTGCTGCTAGCTCTCCTCTCCCCCTCACCACTCAGGTGGGGTATTAAGTGTTTAATGGCCAAACAGGACCCAGCCCATAACCTGCTGCACCTGTTTCCACCTCCAGGACTCTCCCCGGTCCTAGCGACCTCCAGCTATACCTCCCCTTACTGGCTCCCTTCAGCGACTCACCCAGCCCTTCTCCCTGGACATTTTAGGGGAACAGCGCCCTCTAGGGGCCTAACCAGGGTAGGACAGCCTCTCCCTTCTCACAATGTTTATTCTTGGTTATTTTACTATTATGTTTTTAACAAAATTATGTTTTATGTTAAACTGTACCTACTGTACAGTGCCTTGGGTGAATCTCTTCATAAAGGCGGTTAATAAATCCCAATAAATAAATAAGAAGGCATGGTGCCTGGTAGATTCTAACTGAGCAGATTTAGATCCAGGGAGGACTAAATGGTGATCATTAATGGCGCAAAGAAGGTGGGCTGGTGAATATGAAATAGTGAGAGATGATAAATACTGAAGAAGGTCTGTCCTATAGCCTTTAAGTGTAAGTGTCAATAATTTGAAAATGATCCAATAGGAAGCCAGGGGAAGCAGCAGAAGAAGCAGTGACGACCTTGTAAGAACGAACAGTTTGAAAGAAAAGAAGAGAGCCAAGTGAGAAGAGGCGGGATAATAAAGAGTGGTTCACTAAATCAAAAGCTGCTGAAACATCAAGGGAAACTGCAAGAACAATGTAATGTTTATCTAAGTGAGAATAAAAATTTCATTGAGCAATGCAGTAGCAACAGCCTCAGTACTAAAATGAGCTCTGAAACCTGATTGTTTAGGGTGAAGAACAAATGATTTCTCAACAAAAGAAAACAGATGAGTGAAAACTATTTTTTCTAAAACTTTGGAGGTAAAACATTAATTTGAAACTGGGCGATAATGAACAGGGATTTGGGAATCCAAAAAAGGTTTTTTTTAAGGCTAGGCTGCACTAAATCTGATTTCTAGGGCTGTGGCATCTGTCCAGAAGAAAGACTGTTATTGCTTAAAAGTAAGATCTGTGGTAATAATTTTAATCCAGGGATTTTTAACCAGGAAGATGGAAATGGATTTAGAGAGCAGTGTGTAGTTTTAGTACCAGTAAGAGTTTCAGAAAGGTAAGGAAGAATCTGCAATTGGAAAGAAGACCCAATGAGTACCCCAGGAAGAAGAACTGATGCATGTGAGGAAAAGTCAGTTCAGATAAGTTAGAACCATCGGGGATGGTGGAGTGATAGAAGAAAGAATACCAGATACAGAATTTACAAGATCCTGAACTTTTGTAGAGAAATATTGGGCAAGCACTTCAGCAGACAGAACAAGAGGGTTTTTCTGTATTATTTGTGAGGAAGTCAGGTTATGGAAAATGGTAAATATTTCTCTAGTCAAATTTGGAGCTTTATATGGTTCCAAAAGTACAATGCCTTGGATTTCCGCAAGTGGAAATTGTAGTCTTGTAGCTTAGACCAATAAGAGAGTAGATCAGCCTCTGATTTTGTTTGCCTCCATCTACGCTCTCACTTGCACAATTGTTTCTATAGGAGTGGTGCCATGGTTTTTTTTGTTTAGGACAGTATACGTCTAGATGGCTTTGAATGAGCAATCTGATCCAGATCTGTAGAAAGTACAGATTGAAAACGCTGGGCCTTCTTGTCTAGGTTCAGGGTTTCAAAATCTGGTGGAAAAGAAAAAAAAGGAAGGAGAGATACTAGGCGGATTGATCAAAGTGAAGCATGTAGACCATTGAATAGTAACTGACGCCTCTACCAAAGGTAGAGTGAGATAGACAAATGGACAACTAAGTGGGATCAGAGTGGAAAAGAAAAAAAAATAGGCAGGAGGGGGATTCTGTAGAGGAGAGAACTAGATCCAAGGTGTGACTGCCTTGGTGAGTTGGAAAGGGAACCCATTGAAAATGATTAAGGTCCAATAGAAATGAAAGAAAGTTCCTTGAATGAGGATGCTGTGGGACATCAGCATATGTGTTGAAATCCCCCAAAATTAAGATATTCGGATAGCGAGTGGACACATCCGCAATTGACTGATAACAGCAGTTCCACTGAGCCTGGGTCAGCAATGGTGGGCAATAACAAAGCAAAATATCAAAAGAGTTGGAGTGCAGATTCTAACAGCTATGGCGTATGGAAAAGTAGGAGAAAGTTCAATTTGCAATTTGGAGGAATAAAAGATGGCCGGACCGCAACCAATTCTGGATGACCTAGACAAAGAGAGAACATCATCAAAACCATCTGGCAGGCAAACAAATAGCTCTCTTCACCATTCCTAATCTACATTTCTTTGAGACAAACGATATCAAGACTGGTAGATTTAATATGATTGTGTATAAGAGTGGTCTTAGAGCGCAGAGACCTGCAGTTTAGCAGGCCAGTTTGAATGTGTTTCTCGGTATGAGCACAAACAGAGGAGAATTTGGCTGAAGAAAGAAACTGTACGTGAGAGAGAAGACATGGACTAGGGTAGATTTCAGGGTGGTTGCCAGTAATGACTGGAATCGAGTATACTTGCAGTATTGTGATACTTACAATGCTATGTTTGTACAACTGTTGGCAAATATTATGCTAACTTAATGAGTTGGAAAATCATGCAGATCAGGGCATTGGTGATTCTGCAGTAGCTAAATTATGTGAACAAAATGTCACAAGAGTGAAATTTTGTGTGAAAAGTAACTGTTCCATAGAGAGAGAGAGAGAGATTTTTTTTGCAATACAGTACATGATTTTATCACAATGCTGCAGTTTCCACATTATTTAATTGAGCCAGCACCATGAAAAAACTTTTCATATTGACAGCTCATTTCTGAACGTTATTGGAGTTTCTGCACAGCTTAATACATTGGAGTTCTTGGGTGTTAAGTAGAGTAGCCATTACAGAGCAGAACAATCCAAAACACTACCTTAGTGCATTCACAGAAAAAACAGCACATAAAGGATGTAGAAACATGTGAAAGGGAAGGTGAAGTCACATCACAAGGGACCATAAGATCCTCAGGTGAGGGCATTTAGTAGGAAAACAGTAGTGGAGGGAGAACTAAAAACAGCATTAGGATGGCATTATAGGAGAACGAAGGAAACTTGAAAATATGAATAGTAAATATAGAAACTTTTGTTCAAAGCAATTTACTTGACATTCCCCTCTCTCTCTCTTCACATATGCTTCTCTTGCTTTGCTTTTCATTTATGAATTGTTTTGGGGGCACAGCCCTGAGTTCTTTTTATTTATTTATTTATAATATTTCAAACCTTTTTCACAAGATATATCTTGTACAAGAAACACAGAGATATTATCTGAAATAACAAAAAAATATTCTAAAGTAAATATTCCTCTTTTCTTAGACCACTAATTTAGAGGGGGAGGTCAGTAAAGTTGAGGAGAACATATATAATATTAGTTCATAATAGGCAATAAGGCCTGGACCCAAACCACGGACTATTTTACAATTACTTTACTTAACACTAGTCCCGAAAGTCATTTGGTAATTTTCTTTAAAGCAATAAAGCTTTTCAGCTGATCCAGTTCATAGAAAACATATTTGTTACCCACATATCTTATCATACATTTTCATGGGTATGCCAGTAAAAAACTGGCCCCCAGTGCTTTAGTATCTTCTCTTAATGCAAGAAACTTTCTCCGTTTTTCCTGAGTTGCTCTTGTGACATCCGGGTAAATCCAGATTCGTGCACCCAAGAATTCTTTTAAAGCATTTTTAAAATATAACTTCATTATTGAGTTGAAGTCTTGCTCGAAGACTAAAGAAACCAACAACGTAGAGCGAGTGTGGATTTCGGTTAAGGATTGCTCTAGGAATGCAGTCAAATTTTGTAATCCGGAGGCTTGTTGCATTTGATTCTCTGGTTTTCTCTTTTCCTCCTCTCTCCTTTTTTGCGGTATTGGAAGGTAGTAGATTTTGTTTATCGGGGGAATATGGTCAGAGGAATTGAGAATATCAGACAAATATTTTTTAAACAATTCAAGAGCACTCAGTTCTACCATTTTAGGAAAATTCACAGCCCTGAGTTCTTGCACCTTTATCCAATTACTTTATCAGGGGCGTAGCCAGATAGCCAATTTTGGGTGGGCCTGAGCCCAAGGGTGGGTGGGCATGAAATTCCCCCCCCCCCCCCGGTACTCCTCCAGTTTGCTCTTCTCTCCACCCCTCCCTGCCCACAAACCCCAAATATTAAATATTTAAACTGGTGGAATCCCTAAACTCTGCCAGCTGAAGATTTCCTACTACTACTTGAGCAGCCAGCACTCTTCCAAATGGCAGCCGGCAGCACTTGCCTCAAACTGATGCTACTGCTGGCAGGCCATGCATGCTCAGTGCTTTTGCATGTGTGAAAACTGAGCATGTGCAGAAGGGCCAGTCTTAGCGTCAACTCAAGGCAAGTGCTGCTGGCTGACATTTGGAAGAGCGCTGGCTGCCCAAGGACAGAAAATCTTCAGCTGGCAAGGTTTGGGAATACCCACCAGCCATAGCAAGAGTGTCACAATTTTAGGTGGGCCTGAGTCCAAAGTGGGTGGGCCCTGGCCCACCCAGGCCCACCTGTGGCTACGCCACTGCTTTAAGTGATCCCTATCTAAAGAGCAGCTACTTACTGCTTGAGCTCAAAAATATGTCTGTCTGTCTTAACTAAACTGTAAGCTCTGGGGAGTAGCTACCATCAATTATATGCAGGGCTTCTGATTTTAGATTTTAACTGATAAACGCTAATAAAAGCCACAGTACAAAAATAAAATAGGTGTTTAATGAATAAACACCAGAAAAATACCACTTTCCCTAATATTCTTTCATCCTTCCCTTTGGCTGCCTTTTCTTTACTCAGCTGCACAAATTTGTAGTTTTGATTCCACAGGTAAAGGAAACCAGAAATGGCCCCTGTGCTATGAAAATACTGATGAACACTGATATTTTGTATTCCCTAATTAGCTGAAATGTAAATACCTAAATATACAATTAATTATCATCTAAGAAAAGAAGCCCTAATTATATCTGTGAAGCATTGTGTATGCTTGATAATTACCATTATCAAGCATACACAATGCTTCACAGATATAATTAGGGCTTCTTTTTTGTGGTATACAAATGGTATACAAATTTCATTTCATTTATTACCATTTTGGAAATTGCCCATCACATATGGGTATACAATTATGTGCATGTGGCCATTTCCTCCCAGATTCTATATAGCGTGATTTAAGTTGTGCGCACAAATCCAGTTGTATTCTGGATATGCACACACAACTTAATTAGTTAAGCCAATCAGCACTGATAAGTGCTAATTAAGCAATTATCAACACTAATTGGCATTAATCAGAATTTTCATGCACATGGAGTGGAGGAGTGGCCTAGTGGTTAGGGTGGTGGACTTTGGTCCTGGGAAACTGAGTTCGATTCCCACTTCAGGCACAGGCAGCTCCTTGTGACTCTGGGTAAGTCACTTAACCCTCCATTGCCCCATGTAAGCCGCATTGAGCCTGCCATGAGTGGGAAAGCGCGGGGTACAAATGTAACAAAAAAAACCTGATGCGCTTAAATTCTAATGCACATATCTAAAAAGGGGGAGTGGCCGTGGGCACGGAATGGGCAGGTCATTGGCCTTCCTAAAATCTATGCTTGTTGTTATAGAATACACTTAATTTAGTCATGGACATTTACACCAAATTTTACTTGGCATTAACGCCGTGACTAGATTTAGTTGTGTGGATGGCCACTTGGCATATTCTGTGAACTGTGCTGAAATTTAGGCATATTCTATAAAATACGCCTGAATCTAGGCATACTTTATAGAATATTCCTAGGTATATTATTTTCCACACAAACTTTCTACCCGTGATATATAGAATCTAGCCCTTCATGCTTAAATGTTTGCGTATATCAAAGAGGCATTGGAGGCACACATAAATGTATTCATTTTTTTGGATTTCCAAAAGTGTGTAAGTGTTTGAGGAAAAAGTGCCTTCACTAAACCATCAGTGGAGGGCTTGTGCTTGCTCTTGTACAGAGATGTGCTTTAGTCTGATGTCCTCTTCTTCCTATAGGCTGCATGAAGTGACCTAAAGCAAGATGGTTATTCTCAGAAAGGTAAGCTATGAATACTCTCTGCTTTGTACTTGTTTGCTGAAACTGGTGTGACCAGGGTTTACATTTGACTTATGTCATTGAATTTATTATTATTCACATTAGAAAAATGAACCATTTGCAGGAAATGCTGACTAGAATAAAACAAGTAGCCCTGTAGATCAGCACAAGATTGAGGCACATTGGCAGAGCTGCAGGGAGCTAAGTATTGTAATAATAGAAGATAATGTGGGCAGGGTTGATCCTAGACACAATCAGGCTTATTTTCAAAAGAGAAGGATGCCCATCTTTTGATACAAATCGCAAGATGGGCATCCTCACAGGGTCGCCCAAATCGGTATAATGGAAAGCCGATTCTGGGCGTTCCCAACTGCTTTCCGTCGCAGGGACGACCAAAGTTCCCGGGGGCATGTCGGAGGCGTAGCGAAGGTGGGACTTGGGCATACCTAGCACATGGGCGTCCTCGACCCATAATGGGGAAAAAAAGGGCGTCCCTGATGAACACTTGGATGACTTTACCTTGTCCTTTTTTTTTCTTATGACCAAGCCACAAAAAGGTGCTCGAACTGACCAGATGACCACCGGAGGGAATCAGAGATGACCTCCACTTTCTCCCCTAGTGGTCACTAATCCCCTCCCACCCTCAAAAAAATGTTTTAAAATATTTTTTCCAGCCTCTATGCCAGCTTCAAATATCATACCCAGCTCCATGACAGCAGTATGCAGGTCCCTGGTGCAGTGCACTTCAGGCAGGCAGACCCAGGCTCCCCCCTACCTGTTACACTTGTGGTGGTAAATGTGAGCCCTTCAAAACCCACCAGAAACCCACTGTACCCACATCTAGATGCCCCCCTTCACCCATAAGGGCTATGGTAGTGGTGTACAGTTGTGGGGAGTGGGGTTTTGGGGGGCTCAGCACACAAGGTAAGGGAGCTATGTATCTGGGAGCTTTTTCTGACGTCCACTGCAGTGCCCCCTAGGGTACCCGGTTGGTGTCCTGGCATGTGAGGGGGACCAGTGCACTATGAATGCTGGCGCCTCCCATGACCAAAGGGCTTGCATTTGGTCGTTTCTGAGATTGGCGTCCTCAGTTTCCATTATCGCCAAAAATCAGAAACGACCAAGTCTAAGGATGACCATCTCTAGGGACAACCTAAATGCTAAGATTTGGGCATCCCCGACTGTATTATCAAAACGAAAGATGGACGCCCATCTTGTTTCGATAATATGGGTTTCCCCGCCCCTTCACCGGGACGTCCTGCGAGGACGTCCTCAGGAAAACTTGGGCGCCCCTTTTGATTATGCCCCTCAATGGAGAAGAGGACTAAAACTTGGGAAGAAGAACTCAATACTGAATCCCCTATTCCCGTTCCCCTGTGTCTTCTATGTTCTACTATGGCTACTCTTGAATTATCTTTCTCGTCTTCCTCCTCACCCTAGTTTCCAGTCCTTGATCCTCATCCTCACCTTTGTGTCTTTTCCCACTGCTTCTGCCACCTATACTGAATACACTTCTTCCTCCTTCTCCTCTTTCTTTCACCTATGGCTTTTCCTGGGTCTTTTCTCTCCTACCCCAGTTTCCAGTCCTTCAAGCCTCCCAAAGGACCTCAAGCATCCCACTGGCCCCTTGCCAGCTGCTTTCCCACCATGGCCTCTTCCTGACTTCTCTCTTTCCTTCCTTCCTCTATGGCCTCTTTCCAGCTCTCTCTGACCTCTTTCCCCTCCTATGGCCCCTTCCCAGCTTCTCTCCCTTCTCCCCTTGGCTGTTTCCTAGGTATTTCTCTCTCTTACCCTTTGTCTATGCCCCATTTGTAGCTCCATTCCCTCCTGCCCTTCTCACATGACCCCTTTTTCAGGTTCTTTCTCTCTCTACTACTACTACTACTACTACTACTATTACTATTCCCTTGTGGCTCTTTTGCAGTTCCTCTCCCTTCTACCTGACTCCACAAGTACTTGTTCTTTCTCTCACCATTCCTCCCATGCCTCCTTCTTGTGTCCTCTGCCTCCTTTCCCCTCCCCCATGGCTTCTTCTCAGCTGTTCTCCCTCCTACCCTCTATGGCCTCATCATGGACATGCCACTCCCCTTCTCCAGCTCTCACTTCCTTTTGTCTCATTTGGCTGGTCTCTTGCTCAGCAGACCAGCAGACCTTCAGACCAAAGCAACAATAAGGCAAGTCAGCACAAGCTCTGAGAGCTTCTTTGTGTGCTCAAAGGTGCTACAGCACTTTTCATGGATTTTCTGGTAACAGGAAATCTGTGCAGGAGGAGGGATAGGGCTGCCACAAGGCCTGGGAATATGCTGACTGCCCAAAGATCTCCACATGCAGGGAAATGGCTCAGCACTGGGCTCTGCTTTTGTTGTGTATAGGCAGGCTCATTGGGCCCCTTGTGGCGTAGGAGCCAAAGACAATTGCCATGGTTGTCCTCCTCTCACCAAATGCTGACTTCAAATATGAGTCAGGAATTTATTTTTTTTAATTTATTTTCACTTAAAATACCACCAGTCGCTACATAAAAGTGCCATTAGATGGTGAACATCCTATATAATAATTTGTACCTCCAACGTTCTACGTCTGGATGCCTGGGTTCGTAACACAATTCCCATAGGTCCGTCCTCGTGTCTGAATGTGATAATGTCAGAGGGCGGATCAGTGAGAGGGAAGGGAAAGCAGCATCAGCCAGACACAATGTTGGAGGTGAGGATACAATCACACGAGAATCGCCCCCTCCCTCCCCCCCTGTCCTCCGAGTTCCAGGCCTGCCCCCCTCCCTCCCTTCCCCTCCCCTCCAATTTCCATGCCCCCCTCTTCTCTGAGTTCCAGACCCCTGCGCCTCCCTCCCTCTCGCTCTCCCCCCTCTGAGTGGCAGCCCGACCTGCATTGCCCACCCTCTTCTCCCAGTCCTCCGCCTGCCCCTCGCCTTCCTGTGTGCCAGCCTGAATTTTAAAGTTCTTATCTTGGGGTACGCTGGCAACAGTGAAAGGTGAGCAGACAAGGCGCTTCAGCCTGCCTTCCCTTCTGTCTCAGCTCTGCCTCTGGTCCCGCCCTTCTGGAAACAGGAAATGAGGGCGGGACCAGAGGCAGAGCTGAGACAGAAGGGAAGGCAGGCTGAAGCGCCGTGCCTGCTTGACTTTCACTGCTGCCGCTGGACCCCGAGGTAAGAACTTTTAAATTCAGGCCAGCACACAGGAAGGCGAGGGGCAGGCGGAGGACTGGGAGAAGAGGGCGGGCAACGCAGGTCGGGCTGCCACTTGGAGGGGAGAGAGAGAGAGGGAGGGAGGCGTGGGGATCTGGAACTCGGAGAAGAGAGGGGGCATGGAACTCGGAGGGGAGGGGGGCCTGGAACTCAGAGGTGAGGAGGGAGGGGGCATGGAACTCGTAGGAGAGGGAGGGAGGGCAGGGGCCTGGAACTCTGAGAAGAGGGGGGCCTGGAACTTGGAGGAGAGGGAGGGGGGCTTGGAACTTGGAGGACAGGGAGGGGGGCCTGGAACTTGGAGGACAGGGAGAAGAGGGGGACCAGGAACTAGGAGGGAGGGGGAGGCAGGGGGCCTGGAACTCGGGGGAGAGGGGGCCTGGAACTAGGATGAGAGGGGGGCCTGAAACTCTGAGGAGAGGGGGAAGAGGGGGAGGAGGAGAGAGGGGCCTGGAACTCAGAGGAAAGGGAGGGAGGGAGGGTGGGGGCCTGGAACTCGGAGGAGAGGGAGGGAGGGAGGGGGGCCTGGAACTCGGAGGAGAGGGAGGGAGGGCAGGGACCTGGAACTCTGAGGAGAGGGGGGCCTGAAACTTGGAGGAGAGGGAGGGGGGCCTGGAACTCTGAGGAGAGGGGGAGGAGAGGGAGGGGGAGTGGGAGGAGGAGAGGGGGGCCTGGAACTCGGAGGAGAGGGAGGGCGGGGGCCTGGAACTCGGAGGAGAGGGGGAGGAGGGGGAGGAGGAGAGGGGGGTCTGGAACTTGGAGGAAAGGGAGGTAGGGAGGCAGGGTGGGGGCCTGGAACTCGGAGGAGAGGGAGGGAGGGGGGCAGGGTGGGGGCTTGGAACTCGGAGGAGAGGGGAGCCTGGAACTCGGAGGAGAGGGAGGGGGCCTGGAATTAGGATGAGAGGGGAGGAGGGAGGGGACCAAGCTGAAACTCGGAGGATAACCTTGCTAGCGCCCGTTTCATTTGTGTCAGAAACGGGCATGTTTTACTAGTACTTAAAATGAGAACAAACAAAATTAAGATTAAAGACAGTAAAAAAATAAAAAGAAAGCTTGCAGAGAACTAAGGCTTGAAAGTTTGCATATAAACCATGTTTTTACTAGTTTTTTGAAGCTAGAATGAGAGAGGCTTCATGTCTGAGTTCACAAGGAAGAGAATTCCAGAGGCGAGGTCCAGCATAGGCAAAAGCAGTGTCTCCAGTGATGTGCAGATGGAGAACTTAGGGAGGGGGAAGAGATAAAAGTGCTTGTTGAGATGAGTGCAAGAAGTGTGTAGGAATATAAGCAGTCAAAAGTTTAGAAATATACTCTGGAGCAGTCTATAGTGTGCCTATGAACACAGTGGTGAATAGTTTAAATGTTATACATGCTGACTTGGTATGAAAGGCATTTATGTGGAATATTCAACCAGAGTAGCAGTGAATATTACATGTCAAGAGTGAGATGCATTGGTAGGGCTGTGTTCTAACACAGATCTATCTCAGAGCTGGAATACAAGGAGCAGTGAGAGATTAAGGTCCCTGTGCACAAAACATTTTTCCCATAAATATAAAATGAAAGAAACTGTTAGTGCATAGACCCTTAAGGTGTAGGTGCATTCACAGAAATAATGGAAAATAAACATTGACGATAATCATAATGTCAAGATTCCCACTGGATTAGCAGGGAATGTAGCATATTAGTTTCAACAGAGTTTCTGGGAAAATGTGCATTGCTCATTCCTGCATTATGCTAGGTTCTAGCCGGTGTCTGTCCCTGTCATCAATTAATGACATGAGAGCTTTGCTCACCCACCATACAATCTATGGAATAAGCTAAAGAAATGAGTGTTCTAGAAGGGATAGATGGTTTATGTACAATTCAAGAAAACTCTAATGTCTTCAGTCACTGTTTGGGCAGGACTTGGGTAGGTTTGAAATCTGGATGTTTTTGAGCAATCATGGAAAAGAGAGAGAGGTCCAGTCCAGATCAAAAAAAGAAGTATATTTTTATCTAGACTTGTTTCATTCACGACTAAGTCAGAGAAGGTGCCCTAACTGACCAGCTGACCACTGGATTGATTAAGACATGACACCCTCTTAATCCCCCAGCCTGTTTGCAGTCCTTGAAAACTGGACTTGGACTTGATCCAAATTCTAGTGCGTCATCCTGTGTCTTAGCAAGATCAAAGGGTAGATAAGATAGCTATCAACCCTGTAAATGAGATCATCCACTGACATTGTTACTAGGCAAGAGCTTATACAAAGTCACTCCAAAATCATATGCTTATGACATATTTCAAAAACTGTAAAACATATTTGGAATATTGTGCAATGCATACTAGTTACTGTTTTCTTGTAAACAGGAAAAGAGAAACAAATTTAAAAGTTTGCAATGTTAATCATGATCTTGAATAAAGAAATAGATTAAAGATTCCAATTACCTTTGTTTGACAGGTACCCTAAAACATTCTATTTTCTTACTGTAGATGGAAACATAGGCCCTATGTGACATCAGGAGCTATCCAGAACTTGAGGGAGGACTTAACTGTGAAAGAAAAATGACAGATTGTAAAAAGAGAAGGGAATAAAAGGCACTAACTATAACTTTGTCTCATGAGCAGGGTGACCATGTCTGGCTGGAGTCTTCCTCCAGCAATGAATATAATGTTCCCATTGGGGCAGAGGTAAAGGACACCGACTTTGGGCAGACCCTGATTGTGGATGATGAGGGGAAGGTAGGTAAACAGCCTTTCATTATATTGTAAATTACACTGGGGATTGTGTGTGTCATATAAATGTTACCTAGTATAAAGTTTGGGATATTACTGTCCTTTAGAAGAAGAAGAAATGGCTGGAGAAGGAAGGAAAAAAAGGAGAGAGTCTGGTATGAGAGTAAACAAGAGAAAGAAATTAGAGGAAGAGAGATTGAGGGACTAGACCAGAGGTTATTATTAATCTTTTTTAGTTCCTACACCCCTTTAACTGATATATAAAACTCTCACAGCCCCTTCCTAAACCACATGTCCACCGGTGACTGACAGCTACATAGGTTGCTAAATGTTAGCTGCTAACATGTCACCAAATTTACAGTAGTACACAGTTATACTGCCAATAACTGTCCTAATAACTGCCTTCACTCTGTTTCAATGAATTGCCTCAGATTTCAAGACCCTGCTCCACACCCTGTTTGAAAACTTCCCACACCCTTTCTGAAAATTGGTGTTATATTGGCCACCCTTCAATCTTCTGGTAATTTTAAAGATAAATTACATATTAATAATAGCTCTGCAAATTCATTTTTTAGTTCTATCATTACTCTGGGATGTATACCATCTTGTCCATGTGATGTTCTACCTTTTAGTTTGTCAAATTGCCCCATTACATCTTTCAGGGTTCACAGACATTATTTTCAGTTCTCTGACTCCTCATCATTAAACTCCATTTCTGGCACGGGTATCTCCCCCACTCTTCCTCAGTGAACACTGAAGCAAAGAATTTATTTAGGGGCCATTTTACAAAGGTGAGCTAAAAAGTGGCCTGTGCTATTTTTAGCAGGTGATTTTCCCACGCATTCAGGCCACCTCTTAGCGTGTCTGCCAAATAGCTGAATTTCTGTTTTCGGCAATAATGGCCAGTTGCTAAGTCCAAAAAGAGCACCTGGCCATTTACCGCGTGAGCTCTTACTGCCTCCTATTTACTTGGCGATAAAGGCTCACATGCTAACCCTGCAGTAATCGAGCAGTGTGTGGCAATGTGGCCATGTTGTCAATTACTGCTGGGAATGCCCCCATAGTAGAAAATAGAAAATTATTTTCTACCGTGGGAAACTGCGTGTGCCAACTTCTGAACTACTGCCGGGCTTCTGCACTACCCCAGCTGATTTGGCATGTGTTACCCATGCGGTAGCCCTACCGTGTCTTTGTAAAAGGGGCCCTAAATCTCTCTGCTATGGCCTTGTTCTCCTGAGTGCCTCTTTTACCTCTCAATCATCTAGCAGTCCAACTGATTCTTTTACTAGCTTCTTGCTTCTAATATACCTTTAAAAAAATTATTATATGTTTTTATCTCCTGGCAGTCATTTGTCCTACTTAGCTTACTTCATTCCGCTTCCCAAAGCTGTTGAGGTAACTCCACAACCACTAAGGTTTTCAGGACATCCACAATGCATATATATGAGCAAAATGTGCATATACCTTGTCTCTAATGTATACATATTTTTCTCATGCATATTCACTGTAAATAACCAGACTGGCTGTGGAATCATCAGCACAAGTTTAGGAAGCCTTCCTTTAAGTTACCCCTTCCAATCCTTTACCTCCCTCCCCCAGGTCTCAGTTCTTCTCAGGGCTCATGCCTGCTCTTTCGGGTCCTTCCTCCCCTTTCTCAATCTGTCTCCCTTCATCTCGTTTCTAGTCTGTTTCCCTCTGACAGTCCCTCTTCCTGCTCTTCTTACTCTCTACCAGCCATTTCCCATTTCTTAATGTGCTCAGTTCCTTTTCCTGTCATAATCCATGTCCTCTCTTTTAGTACCTCTCAGCTCTTCTCCTATGTCTAAGTCTCACAGCTTGTGCCAGATCTACCAGTCTCTCTCCTCTCCCCCTCCCCTTTTCACAGCTCACACCCTTTTCCTATCACTCAACCCCCTTTTTCCTTTCTCATCCCGTTTCCTACCCTCCCAGACAGTAGCCTTTCCCAATCCCTTTCATAATGTCAACATTCCCTCTTCTAGCTCCACTCATAGCTGCTCACAGCAGATAAAAAAAAGCTTGATATAAGAAAATTAGATATTATTGTATAAGAGAGAAGTAGAAGAGCAGCTTTACTAATAGAAGCATCAGTGCAAGCTAACTTTTCTATACAACATGTGGAGAAAAAGAAGATTCTAAATTACCAACAAATGCAATCAGAGGCCAATAAAATGTGGCAGAAATTATGACCTCATTAAAAAGATCTTCTAAATATATCTTCATATGTACATATAACACCTTATTAACTTTATAAAGCAGTGATCTTTGGAACAATACAAGTGCCGAGCAAGCACTAGCAGTGAATTTGAAAGGCTGAGATGGTTTATAGTTTATGGTTTATTGATATTTGATAAAATTGCCTTTAGTTACAAAGCTAATCAAGGCAAATTACAATAAAATTTAAAACAAACAGAAAGGAACTTCATAAAATAAAGAAAAGATATCATTCAGTAAAAGGAACACACAACCACAGAAATAGCAATCTCCTATATACCCTGGCATAGAATGAGGATCATTCCTGTAATGATATGCACAGAATTGATCCATCTGGAGATATTACCTTCAGTGGTGAGGCAGATGCCCAATTTTGGGTGGGCACAGGTACCTCACTCCCCTGCTCTCTGCCCGGTATCTCTCCCCCACCCCACCCCACCCCAGGCGATCCGGGCTCTCAACTCAACCCCCCCCCCCCCCCCCCGCATACCTTATAAATGCCTCTTCTTTGCTGTCAGTGAGCAGTGACCAATGCATGTTGCTCAACGCCAGCCCACAGCCTTCTCTCTGATGCACCTTCCTATTCCACATAGGCAGGCCTACATCAGAAGAAAGGCTGTGAGCTGGTGCTAAGCCACATGCATTGATGGCTGCTCTGTGCTGGCAAAGAAGTGGTATTTAAAATGTATGTGGGGGGGGGAGGGATGCCAGGAGTTTTCAGCTGGTGGGGCTTGGAGATCCCCACCAGCCATATCATAGATCTGCGGCAAGTGGGTGGGTCTGGGCCTAGCCGTGGCTATGACACTTATTACCCTAATATTCCATTTCCCTCTCTGATACCTCTCTTTGAAGCCCCCTTCTTTCCTCTCCCAGTCACCCCTCCTAGTCCTTCTATCAGCTTCCCATCCCTTCCATATTGGCACCTCAGGGCATACTAAAGGCTGGAAGATATCTGTCCTGCACTAATGCTGCTTCCTTTTCGCCCTGTGCCAGCCAAGAGGCTTCAAGGTGATGTAGGAACAGTAGCAGAGGAGACACAATTGTTTTCTACTTAACCCCTCTCATGGACATGTGGCCTAGAGCTATGACATCAATCTTTTTCTTTCCCATCCTTCTTTACCAGCAACCTTAATAAGAACATAAGCGTTGCCATACTGGGGCAGACTCCTAATGTCCATCAAGCCCAGTATCCTATTTTCTTCAGTGACCAATCCAGGTCACCAGTACGTGGCAAGATCTCAAGAGTAAAACAGCTTTATGCTGCTTATCCTAGAAATAAGCAGTGGATTTTCCCAAGCTCATCTTAATAATGGCTTATGGACTTTTCTTCCAAGAAGTTATCCAAACCTTTTTTAAACCCTGCTAAGCTAGCTGCTTTTACCACATTCTCCGAGGACAAGCAGGCTGCTTGTTCTCACGACTGGGTGACGTCCGCGGCAGCCCCCACCAACCGGAAAAAGCTTCGCGGGACGGTCGGCACGCAGGGCACGCCCACCGCGCATGCGCGGCCGTCTTCCTGCCCGTGCGCGACCGCTCCCGCCAGTTCCTTTTTTTCCGCGACTGGAGAGAGTTGTGCTTTGCCGCTCTCTCTGTTTCAGCCGCCGGAATTTTCGATCGCGTTTACGCGGATCGTCGCTTTGCTTCTGTTTTCGGTTACCGTACGGTTTCCTTTTTTCGATAAAAAAAAAAAAAAAAAAAAATCTGCGCGTGTGGAGCACGCGCTCCCCTTTCCCTCGCTTCCAGCGGGGACGCCACATTGCGGCCTAGTGGTCGCTCGGTCGTTTCTTTTTTCGAGGTGTGATTTCAGCCACCATTGACGACTTTGACTTCGCCAACGCGATTTTTCCGTCGATGTCCTCGAAGGTCCCAAGTGGATTTAAAAAGTGTGGTCGCTGCGGCCGGCCGATCTCGCAGACCGACACCCACGCTTGGTGCCTCCAGTGCCTCGGGCCGGAGCATAATATCAAGTCGTGTTCTTTGTGTCTCGGTCTCCGGAAACGGACTCAGGTTGCGAGGCAAGTTCTGCGGGACCGTCTTTTTGGAATTTGCGCCGGCCCCTCGACGTCGACCTCGACGGCATCGGTATCGACGGCCGGTCCTTCGGTACCGGTATCGATGCCCGAGACATCGGCACCGATGGCAGCGACCCCAGGAGAACAGGTCCCGTCGGCCCGCCGGTCCGCCGGTGAGAGTGGGGGTGAGAGGCCGCGTGGGCAATCGGCCCCGGTCACTCCCTCAGCTCGTGGGCCACGGGACCGAACCCTGTCTGACCCGGTACCTCGAGACCGAGGGGGATCGACCTCCTCCTCCTCCATGCCCTCCGGCGCCGGTGACGGGCATCGGAAAAAAGATAAGAAGCGTCGTCACCGGTCGCCCTCGGTGCAGCCCGATGTCGGAGAGGAGGCGACGCCGAAGCGTCGCCGCAGAGAGGAGCGGTCTCCGTCGGTTGTGGAGGTACCGACGCGTCGGGGTTCCGGCACCTCGGTGCCGTCTCCTGGCTCCCAGCAGCTTCCGGCACCGACACCCCTACCGGCCCCACCGCCTTTCCCGGCAGCGGGCCTTGACGAGTGCCTCAGAGCCATCCTTCCGGGGATCCTGGAAGGGCTGATGCGCCAGGCTGTGCCGGCGCCGGGGGTGCTTGCGCCCTCGGCGCCGATGACTGTGGCGCCGGCGTGCTGTAGCCCGGCGCCGGGGCCGTCGACACCGCCGCCGCTTGCGGTGCCGGTCTCGACCGCCACGCAGGTGGAGTCCCCGTCGACGTCGATGGAGGGAGCTCCGTCCCCGCCGACGCGGGAGCCCACCGCTCGACGACACCGAGACCCTGGTGCCTCGACGTCGAGCCGGGCCCGGTTCAGGACTCAGCTACATGAGCTCATGTCCGATACCGAGGATGAGGACTCGTGGGGGGAAGAGGAGGACCCTAGATATTTCTCCTCAGAGGAGTCTACGGGCCTTCCCTCGGATCCCACGCCTTCACCGGAGAGGAAGCTCTCACCTCCTGAGAGTCTCTCCTTTGCCTCCTTTGTGCGGGATATGTCTATCAGCATTCCCTTTCCCGTGGTCTCTGTGGAAGAGCCGAGGGCCGAGATGCTCGAGGTCCTCGACTATCCATCACCACCTAGAGAGTCCTCCACGGTACCGCTGCACAATGTCCTCAAGGAGACACTGCTTCGGAACTGGGTGCGACCATTAACTAACCCCACCATTCCCAAGAAAGCAGAGTCCCAGTACAGGATCCACTCTGACCCAGAGTTAATGCGGCCCCAATTGCCCCATGACTCTGCGGTCGTGGATTCTGCTCTCAAGAGGGCACGGAGTTCGAGGGATACCGCCTCGGCGCCCCCGGGGCGGGAGTCTCGCACTCTGGACTCGTTTGGGAGGAAGGCCTACCAATCCTCCATGCTCGTGACCCGCATCCAATCATACCTGCTCTATATGAGCATCCACATGCGGACCTATGTGCAACAACTGGCGGACCTGGTCGAGAAGCTCCCGCCGGAGCAGTCCAGGCCTTATCAGGAGGTGGTCAGGCAGCTGAAGGCGTGCAGAAAGTTCCTGTCCAGGGGTATTTATGACACCTGTGACGTGGCATCTCGTGCTGCGGCCCAAGGTATAGTGATGCGCAGGCTCTCATGGCTGCGCGCCTCTGACCTGGACAACCGCACCCAGCAGAGACTGGCCGACGTCCCTTGCCGGGGGGATAATATTTTTGGTGAGAAGGTCGAGCAGATGGTGGACCAACTACATCAGCGGGAAACCGCTCTCGACAAGCTCTCCCACCGGGGGCCTTCAGCATCCACCTCCACAGGTGGACGTTTTTCCCGGGACCGGCAGGCTGCACCCTACTCTTTTGCGAAGCGTAGGTACAACCAGCCGGCCCGAAGGCCTCGTCAGGCACAGGGACAGCCCCAGCGCGCTCGTTCTCGTCAACAGCGTGCGCCTAAGCAGCCCCCTGCGCCTCCACAGCAAAAGCCGGGGACGGGCTTTTGACTGGATCCACGGGAACATAGCCGCCCTACAAGTGTCCGTACCGGACGATCTGCCGGTCGGAGGGAGGTTAAAATTTTTTCACCAAAGGTGGCCTCTCATAACCTCCGACCAGTGGGTTCTCCAAATAGTGCGGTGCGGATACGCCCTGAATTTGGCCTCCCTGCCTCCAAATTGTCCTCCGGGAGCTCAGTCTTTCAGCTCCCATCACAAGCAGGTACTTGCAGAGGAACTCTCCGCCCTTCTCAGCGCCAATGCGGTCGAGCTCGTACCACCCGGGCAGGAAGGGCAGGGATTCTATTCCAGGTACTTCCTTGTGGAAAAGAAAACAGGGGGGATGCGTCCCATCCTAGACCTGAGAGGCCTGAACAAATTCCTGGTCAAAGAAAAGTTCAGGATGCTTTCCTTGGGCACCCTTCTGCCAATGATTCAGAAAAACGATTGGCTATGTTCCCTGGATTTAAAGGACGCATATACTCACATACCGATACTGCCAGCTCACAGACAGTATCTCAGATTCCGCCTGGGCGCACGCCACTTTCAGTATTGTGTGCTGCCCTTTGGGCTCGCCTCTGCCCCACGAGTATTTACCAAGTGCCTCGTGGTGGTAGCGGCCTACCTACGCAAGCTGGGAGTGCACGTGTTCCCATATCTCGACGATTGGCTGGTCAAGAACACCTCGGAGGCAGGAGCCCTCCGGTCCATGCAGTGCACTATTCAACTTCTGGAGCTGCTGGGGTTTGTGATAAATTACCCAAAGTCCCATCTCCAGCCATCCCAGTCTCTGGAATTCATAGGAGCGCTGCTGAATACCCAGACGGCTCAGGCCTACCTTCCCGAAGCGAGGGCCATCAATCTCCTGGCCCTGGCTTCGCAGACCAGAGCGTCCCAGCAGCTCACAGCTCGGCAGATGTTGAGACTTCTGGGTCATATGGCCTCCACAGTTCATGTGACTCCCATGGCTCGTCTTCACATGAGATCTGCTCAATGGACCCTAGCTTCCCAGTGGTTCCAAGCCACCGGGAATCTAGAAGATGTCATCCGCCTCTCCACCAGTTGCCGCACTTCACTGCTCTGGTGGACCATCCGGACCAATTTGACACTGGGACGTCCATTTCAAATTCCACAGCCCACGAAAGTGCTGACGACGGATGCCTCTCGCCTGGGGTGGGGAGCTCATGTCGATGGGCTGCACACTCAGGGTCTGTGGTCCCTCCAGGAAAAGGATCTGCAGATCAACCTCCTGGAGCTCCGAGCGATCTGGAACGCACTGAAGGCTTTCAGAGATCGGCTGTCCTGCCAAATTATCCAAATTCGGACAGACAATCAGGTTGCAATGTATTACGTCAACAAGCAGGGGGGCACCGGATCTCGCCCCCTGTGTCAGGAAGCCGTCGGGATGTGGCGCTGGGCAGGCCAACACAGCATGCTTCTCCAAGCCACATACCTGGCAGGCGTAAACAACAGTCTGGCCGACAGACTGAGCAGAGTCATGCAACCGCACGAGTGGTCGCTCCATTCCAGAGTGGTACGCAAGATCTTCCGAGAGTGGGGCACCCCCTCGGTGGATCTTTTCGCCTCTCAGACCAACCACAAGCTGCCTCTGTTCTGTTCCAGACTTCAGACACACGGCAGGCTAGCGTCAGATGCCTTTCTCCTTCATTGGGGGACCGGCCTCCTGTATGCTTATCCTCCAATACCTTTGGTGGGGAAGACCTTACTGAAGCTCAAGCAAGACCGCGGCACCATGATTCTGATAGCGCCCTTTTGGCCCCGTCAGATCTGGTTCCCCCTTCTTCTGGAGTTGTCCTCAGAAGAACCGTGGAGATTGGAGTGTTTTCCGACTCTCATTTCGCAGAACGACGGAGCGTTGCTGCACCCCAACCTTCAATCCCTGGCTCTCACGGCCTGGATGTTGAGGGCGTAGACTTCGCTGCGTTGGGTCTGTCTGAGGGTGTCTCCCGGGTCTTGCTTGCCTCTAGGAAGGATTCCACTAAAAAGAGTTACTTTTTCAAGTGGAGGAGGTTTGTCGTTTGGTGTGAGAGCAAGGCCCTAGAACCTCGTTCTTGCCCTGCACAAAACCTGCTTGAATACCTTCTGCACTTATCGGAGTCTGGCCTCAAGACCAACTCAGTAAGGAATCACCTTAGCGCGATTAGTGCTTACCATTATCGTGTGGAAGGTAAAGCCATCTCTGGAGAGCCTTTAGTCGTTCGATTCATGAGAGGTTTGCTTTTGTCAAAGCCCCCTATCAAGCCTCCTACTGTGTCATGGGATCTCAATGTCGTTCTCACCTAGCTGATGAAACCTCCTTTTGAGCCACTGAATACCTGCCATCTGAAGTACTTGACCTGGAAGGTCATTTTCTTGGTGGCAGTTACTTCAGCTCGTAGGGTCAGTGAGCTTCAAGCCCTAGTAGCTCATGCTCCATATACTAAATTTCATCACAACAGAGTAGTGCTCCGCACCCACCCAAAGTTCCTGCCGAAGGTGGTGTCGGAGTTCCATCTTAACCAGTCAATTGTCTTGCCAACATTCTTCCCCAGGCCGCATACCCGCCCTGCTGAGCGTCAGTTGCACACATTGGACTGCAAGAGAGCATTGGCCTTCTACTTGGAGCGGACACAGCCCAACAGACAGTCCGCCCAATTGTTTATTTCTTTCGACCCTAACAGGCTAGGGGTCGCTGTCGGGAAACGCACCATCTCCAATTGGCTAGCAGATTGCATTTCCTTCACTTACGCCCAGGCTGGGCTGACTCTTGAGGGTCATGTCACGGCTCATAGTGTCAGAGCCATGGCAGCGTCGGTGGCCCACTTGAAGTCAGCCACTATTGAAGAGATCTGCAAGGCTGCGACGTGGTCATCTGTCCACACATTCACATCTCATTACTGCCTCCAGCAGGATACCCGACGCGACAGTCGGTTCGGGCAGTCGGTGCTGCAGAATCTGTTTGGGGTGTAAATCCAACTCCACCCTCCAGGACCCGAATTTATTCTGGTCAGGCTGCACTCTCAGTTAGTTGTTCTTCGTAGGTCAATTTCTGTTGTACCCTCGCCGTTGCGAGGTTCAATTGACCTGGGTTCTTGTTTTGAGTGAGCCTGAGAGCTAGGGATACCCCAGTCGTGAGAACAAGCAGCCTGCTTGTCCTCGGAGAAAGTGAATGATACATACCTGTAGCAGGTGTTCTCCGAGGACAGCAGGCTGATTGTTCTCACCTACCCTCCCTCCTCCCCTTTGGAGTTGTGTGTTTCATCTTTTGCTAGTCATTCAACTGGCGGGAGCGGTCGCGCACGGGCGGGAAGACGGCCGCGCATGCGCGGTGGGCGTGCCCTGCGTGCCGACCGTCCCGCGAAGCTTTTTCCGGTTGGTGGGGGCTGCCGCGGACGTCACCCAGTCGTGAGAACAATCAGCCTGCTGTCCTCGGAGAACACCTGCTACAGGTATGTATCATTCACTTTCTCTAGCATTGAATTCTAGAGTTTAATTACATGTTGAGTGAAGAAATATTTTCTCTCATTTGTTTTAAATTTACTACTTAGTTCCTTCATTGCATGTGGCCTAGTCCTTGTATTTTTGGAGAGAGTAAACAAGTGATTCACTCCATTCAACTCAGTATTTTATAGACCTCTATCATATCTCCCTTCAACCGTCTCTTCTCCAAGCTGAAGAGCCCTAGTTTCTTTAACTTTTCCTCATAGGGAAGTCATCCCATCTCCTTTATCATTTTTGTCACCCTTTTCTGTTATATTTTTTATAAGATACCGTGACCAGAATTGCACGCAGTATTTAAGGTGCAGTCGCACCATGGATTGATACAAAGGCATTGTAATTTTATTAGTTTTGTATTCCATTCCCTTCTAATAATTCCTAGAGGGTTTAAATGTATCATCAATGATGACACCTAGATATTTTTCCTTGGCGGTGACTCCTAATGTGGAGCTTTTCACCACATAGCTATAGTTTGGTTTCAACTTTCCTACATGCATCACTTTGCACTTGTTCACATTAAATGTCATCTGCTGTTTTAAATACCCGATCTCTAAGTCTCGTAAGGTCCTCTTGCAATTTTTCACAATCCTCTTGTGATTTAGCAATTTTGAATAACTTTGTGTCATCAGCCAATTTAGGGGTCCTTTTATGAAGCTGCAGCAAAAGATGGCGGTAAGGGATCCTGCGCTAATCCTGCGGTAACTGTGCAGCGCATGACACTACCCAATTACTGCTGGGCACACACCAGCACTACAAAAATTAAAATATTCTT
Organism: Microcaecilia unicolor; assembly: GCF_901765095.1. Classification (NCBI taxonomy): domain Eukaryota; kingdom Metazoa; phylum Chordata; class Amphibia; order Gymnophiona; family Siphonopidae; genus Microcaecilia; species Microcaecilia unicolor. The sequence goes on from NC_044040.1 coordinate 146,736,645, forward strand.
GTAGTGCCAGAAATGGTGCATGATGGAGGTGGGAACTCCATTTTAGCAAGCGGTAAACTTGCGTTGGGCTTACTGTCACTTTGTAAAAGACCCCCTTAATTACCTCACTAGTTATTCTCATCTCTGGATCATTTATAAATGTACTAGTTAAAAAGGCCCGTTTCGTAAACAAATGAAACGGGCACTAGCAAGGCTATAGAGAGAGTGAGAGTGTGTATATGTATGTGTGTGTGTGTGACACAGAGAAAGTGTGTGTGTGTGTGTCTCTGTGTGAAAGAGAGTGTGCACAGGTAGGGTGAAAATGAAGAGACAGCAGTGAAATGTTACATAGGACAACTGAACCATTTGAGGCGTGTTTGTGTGTCTGTGTGAGAGAGCGTGTATATGTGTGTGGGTGCGTGTGAGATAGAGACAGTGTAAGTGTGTTTGTGTGCGTCTGTGTGAAAGAGAGTGTGAAAGGGTAGGGTCAAAATGAAGAGACAGCATTATAATTGTTCATAGCACAGCACAAACATTTGAGGCAGTTATTGCCTTATCTCCCCTGCCACCCCCTCCATACCCAACGATTCGTTCCTTGTCTTCCATCCCCTCTGTGTCCCGTGTGTATGTGTGTGTGAGAGAGAGAGAGAGAGAGAGGTGCTAGCAGTCCCTGTGATAGTGGCAGGTCAGTTGCTCATTATAGCCAGTTAAGAGTGAGAGTGTGTGTGTATGTGCTGTTTTTTTTCCTTCCCTCATATGCCCTCCGTGTCCGTTGTTTGTGTGGAGAGCAGAGATCTATATGGTCCTTTTAGCGTTGCTGTTGACGTTGCGTAGCAACTGTATGCTGCTGGTTTTCATTGTTCCGCGATGTGTCTTATGTCACGTTCCGTTGCTTAGTAACGGGTTCGCGATGCAATTGGTTGAGTGTCATTGGTCCGCCTTCGACGTCATGACATTTTAAGTGGGGGGCGGGGACAACACTCATGGGCGAATTCCTGGTTTCACCACCATGCATTTAGAACGTTGAGACTTGTGGAGGCTTCAGAACATTGGAGGTGCGTTTTATATAGAGAGATTAAAAAGCAGCGGTCCCAGCACAGACCCCTGGGAACCCCACTATCTAACCTTTTCCATTGAGAATACTGACCATTTAACCCTATTCTTTGTTTTCTATCTTTAACCAGTTCCACAATAGGACTTTACTCTTATCCCATGACTTTTTAATTTCCTCAGGAGTATTTCATGAGGTACTTTGTCAAATGCCTTTTGAAAATCCAGATAAACAACATCAACTGGCTCACCTTTATTCACATATTTATTCACCCCTTTCAAAGAAATGTAGTAGATTGCTGAGACAGAATTTCCTTTGACTAAATCCATTTGGCCTTGTCTCATGAATCCATGCTTATGTATATGCTCTGTAATTTTATTTTTTATAATAGTCTCTACCATTTTGCCCGGCACCAACATCAAGCTCACCAGTCTATAATTCCCCATATCACCTCCCGACAGTGTTGTATAGTAACTAAGTAAATGTAACTAGTTACTGGACTTAAAAAAAGGTTTTGTTACTTTTACTTGTAAGAAGTACAGGATAACATTTGTTACTTTCATTTTTACTGAAGTAATAATTTTGCCAATTTTTGCTACTTTTACTCAGTTACATCTGATGCTTGCAGATAAAAGTAAAAAGTAAAAACAGAAAGGAGATGTAAATAACGATTCCTCAATAAACCAAATGAAACAGCAAAACTGGGAATAGGATTTTGCTATTGCAAACCTTGTCATGCAAACAGTGGATCGTCTCATCTTAAATTTTGCTGTTCAATGAGTATAACCTATAAGAACAGTGGAGTTGCCTGTGTTTGTTGAACTGGTTACTAGTCTCCAGCCAAACAGAACAGTAATGAGTTGGATCACTTTAAAGTGAAGATGAAGCTAAAGCTGGTAGCAGTTCTTGGTGAATTCTCTACAACAGACTGCTCATCATCCCATGGGAAATTTTACATTGGGGTAACTGTCCACTGGATTGATAAAAATCTTCAGGAAGGAAGTCTGCTTGTCTGGCCTTAATACTGAAGGGTTCCAACAGATTTGATGTTCTTGCATCAGTTCTCAAAAATATTCAAACAGAGTTTGCCATCAAATGAAACATTGTTTGAACAATAACAGACCATGATTCAAACTTTGTGAAAGCCTTCTTTGTAATTGAACAACATGACAATGATACTGAAGATAAAGATGAAGATGCAAGTGATGAATTAGACAGCACTACTTCTAATGCTGATGATAATGACAATAATGATGATAAAGTATTCTTTGCTATATTGAAGTCAAGTGTTTCAGAAATTCCCTTGATGATAACCTGCAGACCCAGTAAGAAGACATCAGTATACAATGGCCCAAACCTACACGCCCGTTTGCCCTCGAGGTAGATGCCTCTTCAGAAGGAGCGGGAGCAGTACTCTCTCAAGCTTCCTCGGGAGGATGATTGCAACCATGTTTTTTCCTCTCTAATAAATTTACACCCACAGAACATAATTATACAATTGGGGACCAGGGACTCTTAGCCTTGAAGGTAGGCCTGGAAGAATGGAGGCACCTGCTGGAGCGGGTACTTCACCCTTTCAAAGTCATCATAGATCATAAAAATCTCCTTTATCTGCAAGAGGCTAGATGGTTAAATCCCTGGCAGCCCAGATGGTTGCTGTTTTTTGCACAATTTGATTTTTGCCTGACCTTTCGCCCTCCCTGAGAAGGATATTCGGGCCAATTCCCTGTCTAGGTCCTTTGAACAGGCTGAACAACATGATGAACCACAGTTTTTTCTGGATCCTGCTAAGGTCTTGACGATCGCGGACCTTGCTTCCCCTCCGGGAAGAACAGTAGTGCCCTTCCAGACACGTAGAAAGGTCTTACACTGGGCCCATTCTTCTCGATTAGCGGGACACCCCGGGGTCCGAAAGGCTATGAGCCTGATCTCCCCACGTTAATGGTGGCCCTGGATGACTCAAGATGTTTGGCACTTTGTCCTCACCTATCCTAATTATACCCAGCACAAGGTTCTGCACACTCGCCCTCGAGGCCTGTTACAACCCTTTTCTATTTCTAAAGAACCTTGGGATGAAATATCCATGGACTCTATCACAGATCTTCCCACCTCTAATGGACATACGGTCATTTGGGTCGTGATAGACTGCTTCACTAAAATGGCCCAGCCTCCTGTCAGCTGCCACCGTGGCCTACTTCTTCCAGCATATCTTTTGCCTACATGGACTCCCTTCCCGGATACTCAGTGATCGAGGAGCTCAGTTTATGTCTCAATTCTGGCAGCGACTTTGTGCCTTTTTAGGAGTCCATTTTCTCCGCCTATCATCTGCAAACTAATGGACAAACAGAAGTTAATCAGACATTAAAAAACCTTTCTTTATATGTATGTCAGCTCTCATCAGGATTAATGGTCGTCCTTGCTTCCTTGGGCTGAGTTTGCGTACAAAAACAACAACACCCATGACTCCTCTCAGATGTCTCCTTTCTACGCTATGTATGGCCACCATCCATGCCTGCTGTTACCCGTCCCAGAGTCCTCTGACATGCCAGCCACTCAACAAGCAGCCAACGACATTCGGGATGTCTGGGAGTAGGTACGACGACAACTCCAGCAGCCCTCTGCTGCTTACAAGCACAGCTCTGATCATTGCAGTGTAAAAGTGCCCTGATTTGCAGAGTTACAGATGGGGAGGAGCTTGGTAGATAATAAGAAAAATTATAGCAAGAGATTGTCCTTGGTTGCCTAGGCCTTGAATTGTCTACAAGCCCCCTACCAAATGACCCTTAGAAGTTTAAGGGAGATCCTTAAGTGTCAACTCCAGTTTGGCTGATTTTAAAAAGGGACAGTTGCTGTCAAATTCGAAAAAACCAGTACAGGAGCCAGAACCTTGAGCAGATTGGGGAGTCCGGCCCATAAATGGGGCTCAGTGTAATATGCACTCTGTCCACAGCTGGGTGTTATCAGTATGGTGATACCCACAAATGGAAGACAACGTCATAGGGGTCCAGACCTGGTGATGACAAAGATTTACCGGGAGGAGGAATCAGCCCTGGTGTTCCATCTGTTTGCAGGATAGGCATTCCAAGGTTGTAACGGTGCATATGGCCTTGTAAAGGAACCACTGATTGCAAACTCCTGGTGGGTGTAAGGGGAGAAATGCCCACTGATGACAGAAGTTCAACCTGGAGTTATATGAGTAATTACTTTATTGACTGTGTTGAAAAGATCATTGAAGCAGAGTTGCTGTCTGATGAAGTTGCAAATAAAGTTGAAATTACCCTTAAACCTGGACTGTCGCATGGCTCCTGGACTGAGGAGCTTCAGGGAATCTGGACTTGGATATGTCTACCAAAATACCCTAGCTATCATTCCGGACCAGTATCCAATCTTGTTCATCTGTAAGGGAGAAAGTTGGGTGTGCATGAGAGTGAACAGAAGCTGTGGAGCTGAAGCAGCGTGTGAGTGTTCCTCTGTGGCCTGGGTCCGGTCTTAACCCAGGTGAGACTCAGGCTACATAAGGAAAGGCAGTATAGTAAATGAAATAAACCATAAACCATGATTCTTCAAGCTTTTTTCATCCAGATACAAAATGATCATCAAGCATTAAAGGACAAGGGCCAACGAGCAGTTTTACAACAGCCCAGATACTTGCAAAGTATATGACTTTCAGTGTCTAGTTTTCAAATAGAAAGTACCTATGTATGTTTGCTCTAGCAGAAAGCACCAGTGGCGTAGCTATATGGGGCCACGGGGGCCTGGGCCCCCCAAATTTCCTCTGGGCCCCTGGTTTTGCTGGCGGGGGTCCCCAAACCCCGCCAGCTCAAGTCTTGTCCAGCACCTGTCTCCGGCGCTGCTGCATTGCCTGCCCTGCTCTGTCTTCCCCTCACATCCGGCATGCGCCTTTTAGTGAAACTGAGCATGCTCAATTTCACTAAAAGGAGCATGCAGGATGTGAGGGGAAGAGAAAGCAGGGCAGGCAACGTGGCAGCGCCGGAGACCAACACTGGACAAGGCTTCAGCTGGTGGGGGTTGAGGACCCCCGCCAGCCAAGGTATTTACTGTGGCAGTGGGTTGGGAGTGGCAGGGTGGTGATGCAGTGTGTGTGTGTGTGTGGGGGGGGGGGGTGCGGCAGACCAAAATGTGCCCCCCCATCTTGGGCTCTGGCCCCCTCCCACCGCGAGGTCTGGCTACACCCCTGGAAAGCACACGTGCTGAGAACAGACACACACTTTGTACCTGTTCTTTTGTGTGAGTAGTGTGCATACTTGTGAAAATATCATGTATGCATGCTATCTTCATCCTCTTGATCTGAATGCACCCAAAGAGATGCTAAGTACACATGCTATGGAAGCCTGTGCATGCTTTCACCCAGGCTGAAGAGGGTAGTTTTCAGCAAAGTCATTTTACCAGCGTAAATAGCTTTGAGAATTGTCTTCAAAATGCACAAATAGTAGGAGCAGACGGTAAGGATCTTGGATAAGAATCAAACTGTGAGCTGAAACTGAATATACTATTGTCTTTATGTTTCAGGATCATTGGATAAATGCTCGGAATATTAGCAGTGTCCACCCAATGCATCCTACGTCTGCACGTGGGGTGGAAGACATGATCCGCCTGGGGGACCTGAATGAAGCAGGCATTGTGCATAACCTTCTTATTCGCCACCGGGAAAGCATCATCTATGTGAGTGCCAGGACTCAGTAGAATAAAGAAATTCTTCCCCAGTCTGATTACTCATGGATCATGATACATGTCACTCTTTTGGGTGCTATTGTCATGATTCTTGTGAGGGTTGATTTCTGTAGAAAGAAATTATACCTTAACTCTTTACCAAAATGAAGAATTAGATTTGGTTATTTAAAGAAAAATGACACTGGTCCGCTTTTAGCTATGGGCTGACCTCATAAAGGGGGTCCTTTTACTAAGCTGTGGTAGAAAGTGGCCTTAGCGCACCCTTATGCATTTTTTCCTGTACGCTAAGGCCATTTTTATCTCAGCAGTAAAATGGCCAATTTTCTATTTTTTCAATTAGTGGCCATGAGATAATGTTGCCATTAGCATTCAAACAAGTCAGAAAGAGTAGGAATTGGACTATGGCTTCCCAAGGACAAACCTCGAGAACTTCTTGCAGGCGGCAATCAGCCACAAGAAAACATTAACATATGTCTCACAAAAGGTCTTTTTAATCATTTATTTATATTTTTTCATTTTACAAGGGTCACTTGCAAACAGTAATACAGAGATGACTGTACATTAATACAATATTAGAAGAAAACAATTCCAACTAGATAAATGGATTATATACAATCTTTCTCTTTCTTAGACCACAAAATAAATAGGGAGAGTGAAACAAGACAAGGAGATCAATTAAACAACAGTAAAACAAGAAAACGTGGTATTAACCTGATTATCCCCAGTTATTATTTATCCGAATCATTATTCCACATTGATCATCTGGTTGGCTTCTTCAAACCCAAGACGGTGTATAGTCAATTAATTTCAATGAAAACATACTTATTTTCCAATATTAGTGGAAACAATACACCTGATTTCATTTTCCCCCTTTTAAAACCAGAAATTATTTAACAATACAAACACTTGAATCTCTGATCCAATTCCCACTGATTAAAGTAATCCCAGTTTCACAGGCTTCACTCCTTTTGAATTAATATACTAAGAGGAATCATTTCAGAGGAAAAAAACTTTAGGAGTCATACCCGGAACTCTGGGAAAACAACAATCTCGATATTAATCATCTGTAATAATATTCATTTTGTTCAAATTTTTCTGGTCTATTAACATTTTCAAAATCTTAACCATTTCCTATTCCTGTAGAACTTCATTTGCTGTATCCATTTTTCATTCTCCACAAAAGGTCTTTTTAAAGACCATTTTACCAGTTCACGTTTGGTGACCTATATCTCTATTGAATCATTGGAAAATCTCACATTAGATATAGTGCTCAGACTCCTGAGGCAGGCCTTACGGCTGAAACACAGTACTGCATCGAGTCTGCAGTGATCAATAAATTCCCAATTTGGAAATTCTTGAGTTCTCGTTGTTTGTCCTGGAAATTCTTGAGTTCTCATCGTTTGTCCTGGAAATTCTTGAGTTCTTGTCATTTGTCCTTGGGAAGCCAAAGTCCAATTCCCACTCTTTCTTACTTGTTTACATTTTCCGTGGGACCACAGTGTTCTTCTGCTACAGCGGACTGCTTTGTTTTGTGCCATTAGCATGCAGCCATTAAAACCAATTACTGTGTAAGCTCTTACCACCTCACATTTTGTAGGTGGTAAGGGCTCATGCGGTAATCCTGCGCTAAACAATTAGCATGTAGTAATGTAGATGTGCTAACTGTTTAGCAGAGACGTGCTCACTCGCTGCCCCCAGACATGCCCCATCAACCAAAAACGAAAACATTTTTTAGCACAAGGGTAGCATGCGCATGTCCCGCAATAAGCCTTTTTAAACTGCAGTAAGCCCATGCCAGTGCTTACCGCAGCTTAATAAAAGGACTCCAAAGCTAGTTAGTTATTTGGGACCCTTTTACTAAGCTGCACTAAGAAATGGGCTTAGCGTGTCTTACTCAGGCTTTTTCCATGCAGGGCCGTGAGAGACTGAGCCGGGCCCAGGGCAAGGCCGCTTCTAGGCCCCCCCCTCCCAGGATCATCGCCACTGCCCACCCCTTCGCTGCTGCTGCCCCCCCCATCCAGGGCCGGTCTTAGGCAGGGGCAACAGGAGTGGTCGCACAGGGCCCCGCGGCACTTCCTCTCACTCCTTGCCATTCGATCCTCAGTTGCTTTCCTTCCAGCCTCCCTGTGTTTAAAAAGTTGCAGCGGCGGCAGCGAAAAACTAGGCTCACCTCTAGCCTTTAAGCCTTCCCTTCTCTCTCAGCGTGCACTGTGCCGCCTTTCTCTGATGCAATTTCCTGTTTCTGCGAAGACGGCACAGTGCACACTGAGAGAGAAGGGAAGGCTTAAAGGCTAGAGACAAGCCTGCTTTTTTGCTGCCGCCGCTACAAATTTTTAAACGCAGGGCGGCTGGAAGGAAAGGAGGGCTGTGGAAAACTGAGGGCACAGGTGGGGCTAGGGTTGGGAACTGAAACTCAGGGACTGAAAAGGGAGGTAAGTTGGGGGCTGGGGCGAGTCACTGGACATGGGGGGGGAGGGCAGAGGAGAATCGATGGACATGGATGGGAGGGGAGGGCAGGGGGCAGAGGAGAATCACTGAATGTGGATGAGAGGGGAGGACAGGGGGCAAAGGAGAATCGATGGACATGGATGGGAGGGCAGAGGAGAATTGCCGGACATGGATGTGTGAGGAGGGCAGGGGAGAGTGGAGAGTTGCTGGACATGGATGGATGGAGGGGAGGGCAGGAGAAATGCTGGACATGGATGGAGGTGAGGGAAGACAGGAAGGAGATGCACATGGATGGAGGGGAGAGGATAATTTCTGGATACGGATGGAGGAGAGGGGAGGGTTGAAATGCTGGATATGGATGGAGGGGAGGGAAGAGAGAGGACGTGAGATGAAGTGAGATGAACATGGAAGGAGGGGAGGAGAGAGAGGAGAAATGCTGGACATGGATGGATGAGAGGGAAGAGAGGAAGGAGATGCATATGGATGGAGAGGAGGGAAGAATGAGGAAGGAGATGCATACTGACGGAGATGAGGGAAAGGGAAAAGAGGAGAAAAACTGCACATGGCTGGAGAAAATAGGCAAAAGCTGGATCCACTCTATACCTCCTCCAGCCAAGTCCACTGAGGACCCAGCTTTTACCTATGGATGTAGGGCAAGAAATGAAGAAGAAAGGAGGAAAGTAAATAAATAAATGGAAAGGAAGCCCTGGAAGTGGAGCTAAGGGAGCAGGTAGAGAGCAGCAGAATCAGAGATTGGGACCGACATGATCAGAAAAACAAAGTCACAGGACAACAAAGGTAGAAAAAAATCATTTTATTTTCATTTTAGTGTTTGGAATATGTCCAATTTGAGAATTTACATCTGCTGTCTTATTTTGCAATGTACAGCAATGTTCTGTTTTTCTGGTATTGTGCTGCATGCAGAATCTGTATGCTAATTTGGTTTGTGTCTTTTTGGGTACAATGGAGCTGTAACAGCTTACAGAAATTATTTATAATGAAAAAAACACAAGTTATTTTTCTTCTCCTGTACTGGTGTAATATTTTCAATGATTACTGTTTATATGCGCCATGCCTGGTAAAAGGGTGCGGCTAAATGTGCCAACATTGTCCAGTTCAGCACACTATTAGCAGCCAAGTTCATACAAAGTTAATTATGTTCAGTGGAAAATAAATCTGTTGGCTCAGGCTGCTTGCTATCTCAATATTCAATCACTGTTTCATTATTGATACCAAGTATTACATATTAAGGGGGTTCGTTGTAATTCATTTATCTAGTCCTTACGTGCACTTGGTTTTGCTTTTTAAACCCAAAGGTTTCCTAGTATAGCATTTTTCATGTTTGAATTAATTTTTGTATACAAGTTTTGCTTGATTTGTCTTTAATTGAAATAAAAGAAAATAGCCATGGCCATGCGATAAGATTGCTCTTACCGCATGGGCATGCGAGGGAGAGTATTTACCACCACCCATTGAGGAGGTGATAAGGGCTCTCTTGCTAACCCGGCAGTAACCAGGTAGCGCGCATCACTGCCCAATTGCCACCGGCATCGCGCCGCACTAAAAAATACAGCCCTATTTTCCCCAGCGTGGGAAATGAGGTGTGCTAGGGCTGGATCTACTGCTGGCACCTGCGTTAGGCCAGCGGTAGCTCCAGATTAGCATTCAGTAAACCTGTGTTGGGCTTACCACCACTTTGTAAAAGGTACTCTTAGTGCATCCAGCGTTAGGCTATTTTTTGCTGCATTATGTGCACGTTAGTGCTTAATGCAGGTTAGTAAAAGAACCCCATAGTTAGGGGCCCTTTTATTAAGCTGCATTGTACTAATATACACAACACAGGAAAAATACCTAACAGGATGTGCTAAAGCATTCAGCATTAGTTTTGCCCAGTGGCGTAGCGGGGGCGGCTGCCACCCAGGGCGGATCGCTGCTGCACCCCCCCCAGGTGCAGACTAACACGACACCTCCCCACCGGCTTCGACACCCCCCCCCCCTGGCATAGCGCCACCCCGACATGGTCCCCACCTGCCTACGAGCTCCATCCATCTGCAGCGCCGCTGTAAAGAAGAAATCGCTTCGTCGGCCCTTCCCTCACTCACTGTGTCCCACCCTTGAGGAAATAGGAAGTTACGTCAGAGGGCGGGAGACAGTGAGTGAGGGAAGGGCTGACGAAGCGATTTCTTCTTTACAGCGGCGCTGCAGATGGATGGAGCTCGTAGGCAGGTGGGGACCGTATCGGGGGGGGGGGGGAGGCACTGCGCCAGAGGGGGGGGGTGGACGGATGCACCCCCCAACCGTTGACACCCGGGGTGGACCGCCCCCATTGCCCCGCCCTTGCTACGCCACTGGTTTTGCCATTTGTGTGCACTAAGCACTCAGTATTTTGGGGGGCGGGAGTACGTATGTCAGGGGCGGAGAATGGGTAAGAAAGCACTATTTAGCTAGCATTCTGACATCACCGGCATGCTAACTGATTAGCAAATCCGTATTTATTTATTTTCAAATTCGTATCCTGCTCAATCTACCATTCTTGGTGGGTAGCAACTGACATACACAATATTTCATAAAACATAAACTGATTGATATTCAAAATGATTTAACCAGCCCAAAACGGCCACTGACTGGTTAAATCATTTGTTCGGGGCTATTCACTAATTTTCAGTGGCACTTAACTGGTTATCACTCCTGAAAATTAGCTGTTAGCACCTAAGTGAAAGCCAGCTATTTTGATGGTGTTCCAGGGGCGGAGTCAGCACTTGGCCAGTTAAGTGCCAATATTCAGCATTTAAATGGCCAGGGTAACTGCATAAATGGGACTGCATAAGACACAGTCCTATCTTTATGTGGCAACCCAAGACTAGTTAAGTTCTGAATATCAATTTAACCAGCCATGTGTGAGCCGGCACTGCATAAACCGGATGTTCAGTGCTGAAGTCCTGATATGACCCGGCTGAATATTTACCCCAAAGTGACTACCAAAAGGGCCTTTTTACCAAGCTGCGGTAAAAGGAGCCCTGAGGTGGCATCAGCGCGTGGATTTGCCATGTGCCAAGGCCCCTTTTACTGCAATGGATTTTTTTTTAAAAAGGAAATGGCTGTGCAGTAAGTACAAACTTGCTGCGCAGCCATTTCCTGGGGGAGTCTTAGTGCCTTTTATTTAGGAGACAGTAAGAGCTACCGCGCTAACCTGGCAGTAAAAATAAAAAATGTTTCTGGTCGCACAGGAAATTATATGCGGTGGGGGTAGCACTACCACCGGCTCCCGAAGAGCGGGGGTAGTGCCAGATTGGGTCAAGGGCCTTTCATGAAATGCCTAGCCACCTGCCTGGGGTTGCCCCACAGCCACTTAGAGGGTCTATTCCCAGCACAGCTCAGGTCCGCCTGCTCCTGCCGCTTGTGCTCTACACTAGGACCCTCCTCCCACTGACTGGGTCACGACCGCTTTAAACACACTGTTTCTTCACAGGCCCCAAAAAGACTAAAAATGTATACAATTTCAAAAAACACCCTTTTCATCTGTGTATCAATATTGTCTAATATAATGGCTGTACTATTTTATTGGAATTTGCATATAATAATTAACAACTGCCCAGTGCTTCTGCCCCAAAGGCTTGCTGAACCAGAAAAGTTTTCAATTTCTTCTTAAATGATAATTGATTCTTTTCAACTTGATGGTAACAAATTACATAGTTTTGGTCCTGCTATTGAAAAGATGGAGAATCTATATTCCTCTAATCTCACAGAGCGAAAAATTGGGACAGCTAGTATATTCATTACGGCTGACCTTAATGCTCGTGGAGGTTGATATAAATGTAAAGTAGAAGAAATTGCTACAGGTATATTGTTGTTTAACACCTTAAAGATAAGCATCAACATTTTGTATTGAATTCTTTTATCAACTGGCAACCAATAGAATTTGATGAGAACAGGGGAAATGTAATTGTATTTTGAAAGACCACTCAGAACACAACCAGAAGCATTCTGAGCAATTTGAAGTGCTTTCAACAAACATTTATGTACCCCAATAAGTAAACTATTACTGTAATCATTTAAGAGACTAATCAAACTCTGAATTACTATCCTAAAATTCACAGGAGTTAAATAGTCTTTCAAACACCTAACCACCCTTAACTTAGAACACAGTTTCCTGCTTCCAACAGTGGCCAATCCAGATGACAAGTACCTGGAAGAAACCCAATTAGTAGCAACATTTCATGCTACCAATCCCAGGGCAAGCAGTGGCTTCCCCCATGTCTATCTCAATAGCAGACTATAATTTTCCTCCAGGAACTTGTCCAAAACTTTTTAAAACCCAATCATTTTCTATAGTTGACATTTCATATTTAACACTGAATCTAACATAACTCCAAGGTATCAAATTTTATCCAAAACTGTAATAACAGTCTCATTAATTTGAAAATGAATAAAACAGGATATCATCATAGGAAAAAGAATTTTGGTTTTGGGCATATTTAATTTTAAATGATTTGCATTCATTTACTGATTTATAGAACAAAAACATACTTTTAAAAACTTAAAACTGTCAGTGATAGATTAAATATTTTGACACTCACCACAGGACTTAAGAAAGATCTGGGTTTTCTAGCCCTTATAAACCATAAAATTGTACTGCTTTGTCACCCTCCTATCTCCATGCATATCTCCCTGTCCCTCATCCACCCGACTCTTCCTGTCCCTTACCTATCCACCCTCATCCTGTTAGACTGTCACTGAAATGCTTTCATGTTTCACTTATATATACTGTCATCTACCAACATTTGCTTATTTCTGATCTGACGAAGAAGGGCTACCTTCGAAAGTTAATAAAAAAAATGTATTTATAAATGATCTAGAGATGGGAATAACTATTGAGGTAATTAAATTTGCTGATAACACAAAGTTATTCAAAGTTGTTATATCACAAGAGTATTGTGAAAGATTGCAAGAGGACATTACGAGACCGTGAGACTAGGCAACCAAATGTCAGCAAGTGCAAAGTGATGCATGTGGGAAAGAGGAACTCAAACCATAGTTATGTCATGCAAAGTTTCACATTAGGAGTCACCACCCAGCAAAAGGATATAGGTGTCATTGTTGATGATACATTGAAACCCTCTGCTCAATGTGCAGTGGTGGCTAAGAAAGCAAATAGAAGGTTAGGAATTATTAGAAAGGAATGGAAAACAAAATTGAGAATGTTTTAATACCTTTGTATCGTTCCACGGTACGACTGCACCTCAAATACTGTGTGCAGTTCTGGTCACTGCATCTCAAAAAAGATATAGCGGAGTTAGAAAAGGTACAAAGAAGGGAATGGGATGACTTCTCTATGAGGAAAGGCTAAAGTGGCTAGGGCTCTTCAGCATGGAGAAGAGACAGCTGAGGGGGAGATATGATAGAGGTATATAAAATACTGAGTGGAGTGGAACAGGTAGATGTGAATTGCTTGTTTACTCTTTCCAAAAATACTAGGACTAGGGGGCATGCAAAGAAGTTACTAAGTAGTAAATTTAAATATTTCTTCACTCAGTGAGTAATTAAATTCTGGAATTTATTTGCCAGAGAATGTGGTAAAAGCAGTTAGCTTAGCAGGTTTAAAAAAGGTTTGGATAATTTCCTAAAAGAAAAGTCCATAAGCCATTATTAAGATGGACTTGGGAAAATCCACTGCATATTCTAGGCTAAGCAGCATAAAATCTGTTTTACTGTTCTGGGATCTTGCCAGGTACTGGTGACCTGGATTGGCCACTGTTGGAAACAGATACTGGGCTTGATGGACCTTCGGTCTGTCCCAGTATGGCAATGCTTATGTTATTATGTTCAAATGTACATTCAAAATAAAATGTTTTTTTTCTACCTTTGTTATCTGGACATTTTAATTTTCTATCATGTTGGTTCCAGATTCTCTTTTCTGCTTTCCTGTCTGTCTTCTGCTAATTCTTCATCAAGCGTCTGCTGTCTATTTGTCTTTTCTCCTCTCGCCTGTGCTCACTACACCTGCCTTGACATATCAATCTTTCCTTTTTATCTCTTTCTTCTTTTTTTCTTTACTGCCTCTCTCTTCACTCAAGTTTCACCCTCTTTCTCACCCTTCTCCTTCTTTTTACGTTTCAGGTACTTATTTATTTATTGCATTTGTATCCCACATTATCCCACCTCTTTGCAGGCTCAATGTGGCTTACAATACATCATGGGTACATCAAATTCCATCTCCTTCTCTGACCCACTAGCTCTCCCATTCTCCATCTCACTCCTTCCCCAGCCTTCCATTTCCTTTCATCTTTAATCTACTCCCTATTACCATATTTCTACCCCTTGTAATCACTGTTCTTTTCTCATTTATTTCTTTGACACCTTCACCCCCCGTTAGCCTCTTCCACATGGTTCCATCATTCTCAGAGTCTTCCTCCCTCCACCCTTCTAGCCCAGCTCCTGCCCCTCTTTCTCCCTCCCCACCCTCATAGCCTGACATCGCCCTGTCCCTTTCTCTCTTCCCTCCTGCCCCCTCCTCCATAGTCCAGCATTTTTTCTATTCTATTCTGTTATTTCTATTCCATTTTTAATCTTACGGTGCAAAGTGGATTACAGAATTAGAGAAAAATCCTATCCGGATCAAACGCACAATTAAATCAATAATCCTTTCATTTTAAGATCTTCAGTGTATATCATTAAACATATTTGCTATGAAACAGAATTCTGTATTGAAAATAGATGTTAGAGCCTTTCGAAAGGAGCTATAAGGTGTAATCAAGCAAATGTTTACAGGTAAATTATTCCATATTTATCTCCCTGAAACATAAATGAATGCTCCCATACAGACTTGAACCACATATGCTTTACAGATGGAATGTCAAGTAACAGTGTTTTAGAACTTCTTAGATGATTTCTATGAGCTGGAAACAAAAGTAAATCCCCTACAATTTCTGAATTTGTGCCATATGTACTCTTATAAACTAAGCAGGCTACTTTAAATTGAATACAGAATTCCAATCTCAGCCAGTGTAAATTATTCAAAAGTGGCCTGACCGTACTAAACTTACCCAGTTTAAAAATTAATCTGGCTGATGTGTTCTGCAACAGTTGAAGTCTCCTCAGTTTTTGCTTACTTATACTGCAATATAAGTAATTGCAATAATCCAGTAATGAGCATAAGACTAGCCTGAGCTACAGTTCAAAATCCACCAGGACTCAAAGATGCTCTAATTGCTCTCAATTTGCATAAGTGGAAAAAATATCCTTACTAATTCATTAATTTTGATATTGGTAAGAGAGCTTAGAGTCAAGAATTACACCTAGTACTCTTGACTTGATATCAAATTTTAGTGAAGTACCTGATAAAAGAACTATTGTTTACTTTTTGTTGGTCTCCGAACCAAACTAACTTTGTTTTTTGTGTGTTAAGTTTAAGAAAATTAGCTGAAGCCCAATATTTTATTATCCTTATGTAATGTTTTAACAGTAAAAAGTACTTTCCAAAGAATTTTATACAGGACACCACAAAATTATCGTTAGCATATGATAATGAGAATATATTTATTGACTGAAGATATCCCCCAAGGTGACTCATAAGCATTAACGAGCTAAGTTAACAGTGGAGATCCCTGCAGAACACCACATTTTGGCATCAATCCTGCTGGTACCTCACCATTTTTCATAACCATATAATATCTGTCGCCCAAAAGGCTGAGAACCATTTAACAACTACCCCTCCCCATTCCCATTTCACTCAGCCTAATAAACAATAGACCATGATCAGCAGTGTCAAAAGCCGCTGAAACATCAAACTGTAAAAGAATAGCTTCTCTGCCCATAGCTAAATGTCATTTTATCTCAGTTGTAAGCACTGTAGGCATTGTCTCTGTACTATGTTGTGAACGAAATCCATGCTGAGAAGAATGCAAATGCATTGATTCTTCCAAATATGATGAAAACTGATAGAGGTTTCACTCCAGCTGCCTGACTGGGTGGCTGGGTTCACATCAGTCTCTGCAACGTAGACTAAATAATACTCTTTTAAAGAACATAACATAAGAATATAACAGTAGCCATACTGGGTAAGACCAATGATCCATCTAGCCCAGTATCCTGTTTTCCAAACAGTGGCCAAGCCAGTTCACAAGTACCTGGCAGAAACCCAAATCATGACAACGCTCCATACTACAAATCCCAGAGCAAGCAAGTTGCTTCCCATATCTGTCTCAATCGCAGACTATGGACTTTTCCTCCAGGAATTTGTCCAAACCTTTTTTAAACCCAGATACGGTAACTGCTGTTACCACCTCCTCCGGCAAAGAGTTCCAGAGCTTAACTATTGGTTGAGTGAAAAAATATTTCCTTCTATTTGTTTTAAAAGTATTTCCATGTAACTGTCACGCCCCTCACCTGTGGCGCTCCTCACCCGACCTCTGCCGCCTTGCCCGCTTCATGCCCCTGCCACCGTGGGGGGGGAGCGCCGGCCAGATTGGAGGCGTCAGTGCTCCGATGTCTTCCGTGTCCGCCGCTGCTGCTGTGCTCCTTTCTGGTCCCACTGTGCGCCCACAGTGTCGAGTGACGGCGCAGCCAAGATGGCCGGCGCTCCAAGTAGTTACAGGTCTCTTCTCTTCCAGGCGCGGGGCCCGAGAACGCTCGCTCCACCCCTGCCACTGGATAGGCTCCCTGCAGCCAGGCTCCGCCTCTCCCAGCTGGCTCACCCAATTGGGGATTTCCCTTACCAACTGAGCTCGCTTGTGCCTAATGGTGGGGGCTACTTTAGGAGCGTCTATCCTTTACTCCAGTGCTTCGGCTTCTACTTCTGTAGATTGGATAGTGCTTCTGAGTGACTTCGTTTTGTGCCTGCTATCTGACCTGACCTTGGCCTGAATACCGGATTACTCCTTGCCTGCTGCCTGACCTGACCTTTGCCTGACTACTGGATTACTCCTTGCCTGCTGCCTGACCTGACCTTTGCCTGAATACTGGATTACACCTTGCCTGTCGCCTGACCCGATCCTTGCCTGAACACCAGATTGCTCTCCGCCTGTTTCCAGAAGTCCTGCCGGCCGCCTGCTCCTGGGGGCTCAACCCTTGGGGAACGGCGGTCACCACAGGTGAAGCCACGGGATTGCTTGGCTGCCTAACGGAGCACAGGTTTCAGTCTTCATCTCTGTACTCCCAAGAGGCACAAGAACTCACAACCGTAACAGTAAGCCGAAGCCATGAGTTCATTCGACAAGACTGAGCTGGCGGATCTGGCTCAAGTGTGCAGCAGCAACAAGCCCAGTTGAACAGACTGTCCAGTGTTCTACAAGATGTCTGCTCCCAGATGTCTACCCTCAAGAACTAGCCTCCTGCCGGCACCTCAGGCCCCAGGTGTAATCCGTTGGGTTGGTCATGAGCCCTTGGGCCCTGGCCGAGGCCAGCAGGGCGCCGACCCAGGCCAAGGGGAGACCGACCCACCACCGCACACCTCAGCTACACAATACCCCCTAAGCTACCCCTCCCCACAGTCCCTCAGGAAGAAGGGAAATAGGCATAGTCAGGCCTTGCGGCCGAACCGGAACCCACGCACACAGAGCCACTCGTGCGAGCCTCACGGCTGAACTGGAACCCAATCACACACAGGGAGGGGTGAAAGAACCCAGAGGGCCCCAAGATGCCAGACACGCGCTGAACACCAGCAATAGGGCAGAGGGGGAAACAAAGGACCAGAGCGGGCCACGCCCATGCAGGGGACTAGCGCAGGATAGGGGAACTAACACAGCAACCCCCCCCCCCCCACCACCAGGGTAGGAGCCCCAGGCAGAAGCCAGAGGAACCAGACACAAAAGGAAGGCAGAAAGCCTTTGCCTCAAACCCACTGTAGACAGAGGCACACGGAACACAAAGGGTTAAGCTTGTAGAGCCAGCAGAGAGAGAGTGCCATAAATCAACAAACAATCAGA
Source organism: Microcaecilia unicolor (assembly GCF_901765095.1). Lineage (NCBI taxonomy): Eukaryota > Metazoa > Chordata > Amphibia > Gymnophiona > Siphonopidae > Microcaecilia > Microcaecilia unicolor. Next base: position 146,754,738 of record NC_044040.1, read on the forward strand.
GAGAACACTTCCCCTCCCGAGAGGGAGTGGGGCCCATCCAACAAACACACTGGCAGAGGCAGGAATACAATACACACAGTACACAAAGGGTTAAACTCAATCCTTAAAACAAACAAACAAAGGAGAACGCTCTCACTCAGCCCAGAGCCCCGGAGGCTGAGCAATGCCCAGCCCCCACTAAACAAACGAGCAGCTGACCCTGATTACAGAGCTAGCACACACACACAGAGCAGCAGCTAACCCAGAGGGAAGGAAAAGAATACTCTAATACAACACAGATCCCTGTCAGAACCTAGAGCATGTTCTGAGAGAAACATATCAGGCTTTCCTATTACCACCAAGTAAGTAACGCAAAAGCAGAGAAACTCTTTAGCTGCAGGCTAAAGTACTATCCCCTGACGTCAGCACAACCCCTGGCAGCCAATCAGAAGAGACGTCCCCCCTCCCCCTCAGCCAAACCGGCAGAATCATAACACCAGGCCTGCTCTTCCGACTCCTGGTCTGCGGCTTCTGGAGCTGCCTCGTTTCAATGGGACCCCTCGGCTTGCTGAGGTTTTTTGAATCAGTGCCAGATGCTGTTTGAAATGCAGCCCGGGTCCTTTCCGTCTGAAAGTATGAAGATTGCATATATCATTTCGCTACTCTCAGGTCCAGCTCTGGCCTGGGCTTCGCCTCTTTGGGAGCAGTGTGACCCCATTCTTTCAGACTTGGGGGAGTTCCTGCGTCGATTCCGGATGGTGTTTGACATGCCGGGACATCCCTCTTCTGCCGCTGGGGAGTTATTGCGTATCCAGCAAGGGACAGTGTCGGTAGGAGCCTATGCTGTCCTGTTCCGGACCCTCGCTGCAGAATTACGCTGGAACCAGGAGGCCTTGTTGGCCATTTTCTGGCAGGGTTTGGGCAGTCGAATAAAGGATGAATTAGCTGGCCGGGAGCTTCCCATGACCCTGGACGCTCTCATTACCCTATGCACCCGGATTGACATCTGGTTCCAGGAAAGAGCACAAGAGCGGGCTAGTCAACGACCGGGACAGAGGCCAGCTCGCTGGCCGACCCGGTCGGGCTCGCCGGGAGCCTCTGGAGGGGCTGGGGCCAAGACCGAGGACAAACCCATGATGATGGGCGACACCGCCTCTCCGAGGTGGAGAGATCTCATCGCCGCAAGAACCATCTCTGTATGTAATGCGGTCACCCCGGACACTTTGTGAATGCTTGTCTGAATAAGGCGGGAAACGCTGCGGCCCAGGCCCCGTGAAGGGAGTGGCACTGGGTCGGTCGTCCTCCCTTCCTGATAATTTGCTGTCTGCACCTGTCCTTCTGCAAGGGCAGGGGTTCTGTGTCCATACTGTGGCCCTATTAGATTCGGGGGCCAGGGGAAACTTCATTGATGCGGATCTCCTGGTCCGGTTAGGGGGGTCCACGGTTCCTTGCCAACCGGCCCTGCAGATCACCTCTATTCAAGGGTCAACCCTCCCTCGGCCCATCACGCGGGTCACCTCTCCCCTAGTTATGCAAGTAGGGGCCTTGCACCAAGAGGTGATTCAGTTTTTGGTTCTTCCTCAAGCTATTCACCCAGTAATTCTGGGTCTGCCCTGGTTGCGCCTCCACGCACCTACTATCGACTGGTCCACTGGAGAAATCGGCCGCTGGGGTTCTTGTTGTTTTCAGATATGTTTTCTGCCAATCAAGCCTCCTAACAGGGTCCTTGCAGCTCTCCCCAGAGTTCTGCAGGTTACGCAGGCCAGTCTACCAAAGGAATACCAGGATTGCCAGGATGTGTTCAGTGCCCAGGAGGCCGACACTCTTCCTCCTCATCGGTCTTTTGACTGTCCGATAGAGTTGCTTCCGGGAACTACTCCGCCCAGGGGTAAATTGTATACGCTGTCCCAGGATGAGTCCCGGGCCATGCATACTTACATCCAGGAGAATCTACGGAAAGGGTTTATTCGACTCTCTTCATCGCCAGCGGGAGCTGGATTCTTTTTTGTCTCTAAAAAAGATGGATCTTTACGACCCTGCATCAATTACAGAGGCTTAAACAACATCACTATTAAGAACCGGTACCCGCTTCCTCTGATTCCCAAATTGTTTGACCGATTACAGGGAGCCAGGATATTCACGAAACTGGATTTACGGGGAGCCTACAACTTGGTATGGATCCGGGAGGGAGATGAGTGGAAAACAGCTTTTAACACTCACGAAGGTCACTTTGAGTACCTCGTCATGCCTTTTGGGCTCTGTAACACCCCGGCAGTTTTTCAAAATTTTGTTAATTTTATTTTTCAAGATTTGATATATACTTCGGTCATTGTCTACCTTGATGACATTCTGGTCTCCAACTCTCGGCAGGAGCACCCTTTACACATCCACACCGTCCTCCAACGACTCCGAGAACACCGCCTCTTTACCAAATTGGAGAAGTGTGCTTTCCATCAGTCAGTGATTTCCTTCTTGGGATACATCGTGTCCGCTAAAGGCCTCCAGATGGATCCTACTAAGCTTCAAGCCATCCGCAATTGGCCGGTTCCCCAGGGACTCCGGGCCCTGCAAAGATTCCTGGGATTTGCCAACTACTATCTGCAATTTATTCAGAACTATTCTCTGATTACCGCACCTCTGACGGCTCTCACGAGGAAGGGGGCGGACGTCAGGAACTGGTCCCCTGAAGCACTTTCAGCCTTTTCCACCTTGAAGGAAGCCTTCCTGTCTGCTCTGGTGCTTCGCAGCCCAGATCCTCCTGGTGGAGGTGGATGCCTCGTCCCTGGGGGCTGGGGCAGTGTTATCCCAGACCCTGCCCTCCGGCAAACGGCATCCATGCTTTTTCTTTTCTTGGAAATTCTCGCCTGCGGAACAGAACTTCACTATCGGAGATCACGAGCTGCTGGCATTCCAGGAATGGCGGTACTTGTTAGAGGGGGCTGCGCACCCAGTTACAGTGATTACAGATCACAAAAACCTCCTCTATTTACAGAACGCCACAAGATTGAATCCATGCCGGGCCCAATGGTCCCTGTTCTTCGCCCAGTTCGATTTCCGCCTGATTTTCCGTCCGGCCAACAAGAACGTACAAGCGGATGCGCTTTCTTGGATCTTTGAAGCGCCCGAAGACTAGGAGGAGCCTTATCCAATGCTCAACCCGGTATGTGCACCCCCCATCTTGGGAGCCTCCACCTCTTGCAAGACCACTGTTCCTCCACGACTTCGGAGGAAAGTTCTTCAGTGGGGACACTCGTCTGCCTTCGCAGGGCACTTTGGATTTCAGAAAACATTTCATCTCATCTCTCGCTCTTACAAGTGGCCTCGCATGGCTCAAGATATTCTCCAATATGTTTCATCCTGTCCTGTCTGCGCCCAGAGCAAGTCTTCACACAAGAAACCTTGGGGCCTGTTGCAACCCTTACCGGTACCCCAACAACCCTGGCAGGACATTTCCATGGATTTCATTACTGATTTGCCTCCCTCCCAGGGGAACACGGTCATATGGGTGGTAATTGACTGGTTTTCCCGTATGGCCCATTTTGTACCAATGAGATTGCTGCCCACGGCTGCTACCCTTGCGTCCCATTTTATCCTGCACATTTTCCGTCTGCATGGCTTACCCCAACAAATCATCAGTGATCGAGGCTTTCAGTTTACATCAAGATTTTGGAGGGCTTTATACTCCACCTTTGGCATCACTACCCATTTCTCCTCGGGCTACCACCCCCAGACCAACGGTTTGGCGGAAAGAGCAAACCAGACACTCAAGACTTTCCTACGGGCTTACACCACCCCCTGTCAAGATGTCTGGACCTCTTTGCTGCCCTGGGCAGAGTTTGCTTATAACAATAGCTTGCATTCCACATCTCAGACCTCCCCATTCTACACTGTTTACGGACATCATCCTCGTGTACTCCACCATTTGCTCCCACTCAAGTTCCTCCCCAGGTGCAGCATACCATTGCCACGTTCCACAATACTTGGAGTAAGGTGCGGGGTCACCTCTAGTGGGCCGCGGCCAGGTCCAAGCACTATTTTGATCTAAGGAGACAGGCCGCGCCAACTTTTCAACCGGGGCAAAGCACTAAACATCTGAAACTTTGGCTGCCTTCTCTCAAGTTTGCCCCCCCCCCCCCCGATTCATTGGACCTTTCCCAGTTCAGTCCCGAGTGGGGGCTGTTACTTACCGGCTCCGGTTACCTAGTAACCTGCGAATCCACAACGCATTCCACGTATCTCTGCTCAAACCCTTCCTAACCTCCAGATGGCATCTGGAGGCCACGAGACAAGCATTACCCGAAACCGAACCAGATCCAGAGTATGAGGTGGAGGAGATTTTGGATTCTAAATGATGGGGGAGACAACTACTGTACCTACTGTCATGGAAACACTATGGGTCGGGGGATAATTCCTGGGAACCAGCCAGCAACATCCATGCTCCAGACATGGTCCACGAATTCCATAACCGCTATCCCTCTAAACCCGGACCGGGACGGAGAGGGGATCTTCTGGGGAGGGTACTGTCACGCCCCTCACCTGTGGCGCTCCTCACCCGGCCTCTGCCGCCTTGCCCGCTTCATGTTGCTGCCACCGTGGGGGGGGGGGGGGGGGGGGGGGAGTGCCGGCCAGATTGGAGGCGTGGGCACTCCGACGTCTTCCGTGTTCACCGCTGCTGCTGTGCTCCTCTCTGGTCCCGCTGCGCGCCCATGGTGTGGAGCGCCGGCGCAGCCAAGGTGGTCGGCGCTCCAAGTAGTTACGGGTCTCTTCTCTTCCAGGCGTGGGGCCCGAGAACACTCGCTCCACCCCTGCCACTGGATAGGCTCCCTGCAGCCAGGCTCCGCCTCTCCTAGCTGACTCATCCAATTGGAGCTTTCCCTTGCCAGCTGATCTCGCTTGTGTCTAATGGTGGGGGCTACTTTAGGAGCGTCTGTCCTTTACTCCAGTGCTTCGGCTTCAACTTCTGTAGATTGAATAGTGCTTCTGAGTGACTTCGTTTTGTGCCTGCTATCTGACCTGACCATGGCCTGAGTACCGGATTACTCTTTGTCTGCTGCCTGATCTGACCTTTGTCTGACTACCGGATTACTCCTTGCCTGCTGCCTGACCTGACCTTTGCCTGAATACCGGATTACGTCTAGCCTGTCGCCTGACCCGATCCTTGCCTGAACACCAGATTGCTCTCCGCCTGTTTCCAGAAGTCCTGTCGGCCGCCTGCACCAGGGGGCTCAACCCTTGGGGAACGGCAGTCACCACAGGTGAAGCCGCGGGATTGCTCGGCTGCCTAACGGAGCGCAGGTTTGACTCTTCATCTCTGTTCTCCCAACAGGCACAAGAACTCACAACCGTAACAGTAAATTCCTCGAGTGTCCCCTAGTCTTTGTATTTTTGGAACGAGTAAAAAATCGATTTAGTTCTACTCGTTCTACACCACTCACGATTTTGTAGACCTCAATCATATCTCCCTTCATCTGTCTCTTTACCAAGCTAAAGAGTCCTAACCTCTTTAGCCTTTCCACATACGAGAGGAGATCCACCCCCATTATCATTTTGATTGCTCTTCTTTGAATCTTTTCTAAGTCCGCTATCTTTTCTGAGATACGGTGACTAGAACTGAACGCAATACTCAAGGTGTGGATGCACCATGGAGCGATATAGAGGCATTATAGTATTTTCAGTCTTATTCATCATCCCTTTCCTAAAAATTCCTAGCATCCTGTTTGCTTTTTTGGCTGCCACACACTGAGCAGAAGATTTCAGCGTATTATCTACAACAACACCCAGATCATTTTCTTGAGCGCTGACCCCAAAGGTGGACCCTAGCATCAGGAAACTATGATTCGGATTATTCTTTTCAATGTGCATCACCTTGCATTTGTCCACATTAAATTTCATCTGCCATTTGGATGCCCAGTCTTCCAATTTCCTAAGGTCTTCCTATAATATTTCACAGTTTACATGTGTTCTAACAACCTTGAATAGTTTTGTATCATCTGCAAATTTGATCCCCATCTCTCGTCATTTATAAATATGTTAAATAGTACCGGTCCCAGTACAGATCCCTGAAGCACTCCACTTCAAGTCTGCTACTCTAGCCTCCAGGGATGATGCCATTTTTCAAAGCAAAATTATTTCCTGTGGAAAATGATATGATCTGTGAGTACAAAGTACCTGTGGACTTTACATGTGCGCATGTTGTTTGAAAGTTACCCTTAAGATCACTAGTTCCTCCTTCCTTTGTTTCCTATGGTTATGTTCCTGTCTCAGTGTAATGCCCTGCTTGTAGAAAGTTGTCCCTTCTCTAGGTGGAAATTAGATTGTGCAATGCTTGTAGACATCAGTGCCCTGTTTCATTGGTTGTTCAGGCAGGGCTTTGTTTGTGGATGATGTTGCTGCTTGTAGTTTAAAGGGCAGTTGTCAGAGGTGAGACAGTGTCCCTGGTTGGGAACTAGCTATGATGAAAGTGTGGCTTCCTAGTAAAATGCCAAGAAAATTCCACTCTTTAGCAGCTGGGTACATCCACCTTATGTAATCAGCAGGAACACCGATCTTGTCTCATCTACCACATTCTGCACAATATGAGACAAGCTGACATCATAGATGCTCATTCTGCTGAGTAAATGGTGGACACACTGAGCAGCTCAGTCATGGGATTTTCATGCTGTTTTATCAGTTAATTATTTTTTTAGACTGGCATTGAATCGTGAAAGCCTTCTTACCTGTCTGGACTCTGGAGTTGCTTGTTCAAAGGACATGAGAGCTATTTCTTTTATATTGGTTCAGTGTACAGCTAGCATTTTGTGCAGTTCCTGTGTTAATTCTACTGCTAATGCTTCCTTTCGCAGACTTATATTGGTTCAATTCTGGTCACTGTGAATCCATACCAGGTACTTCCACTGTACACAATGGAGCAGATACGACTGTACAGCAACAGGCGGATTGGAGAGTTGCCGCCTCATATCTTTGCCATTGCAGACAGTTGCTTCTTCAGTATGAAACATAAGAAGCTGGACCAGTGTTGTGTGATCAGGTAACAAGAGACAATTTTCTGATGTTTGCTGCAGCATACTATGATGAAGCACAGTAGTGTAATGATTTTTTTTAATACAACATACACCTCTCCAGCAAATCCATATTAAGGGAAAGAGGATGGAATTTGATATACCGCCTTTCTGTGATTACAGTCTAAGGGCTAGATGCACTAAAGTCCTCGGAAGAGCCGTTCCCTTACCGATTCCATAGCGAATCGGTAGGGAATGGCCATGCATCAAGGAAATGGAATGCAATTGAGCTGCTAGTTGTAGCTTACTTGCATTCTCTATTTCCTCGGAAAACAGTTGGCCAGTCGGCCGGTCGAGCATGCACAGAGCAGCCAAGCGTTATGCTGGCTGCTCTGCGCATGCCAAGGACGTCCCTGACGAGCACTGCCAGAGCCGCGAGCCGGAGCGCAAGCTGCAGCCGCCGGTACAGCCGGTGATCCCTGCCGCCCCACTCTCGGAAGAAGGGGGTGGATTGCTGCTGACCGTGCAGACCCTCCTCCCCGGGAACACGTGGCTCTGGGGGCGATGGGGGGTGAGAGTTGCACCAAATTACTACCACCGGCATCAGGACATGCGAGGACGCCTAACATGGACATCCTTCACTTAAACATAAAAAAAAGGACGCCCTGACGAGCAATTGGACGTTTTTGCCCAGATTTTTTTGTGATGGGTGTTTGTCCAAATAAAAAAACTATTTGGACGTCCCTTTCGATTATGCCCCCCTCCAGGTCTCTCTCTGCCAATCACAGCGCGTTTAGCTGACACCGGTGACAGCTAAACGCGCTGTGATTGGCGGAGAGAGACCTGGAGGGGGGCATAATCGAAAGGGACGTCTAAATAGTTTTTTTTATTTGGATGTCCTCGCAGAAGAACACCCATCACAAAAAAATCTGGGGAAAAATGTCCAATTGCTTGTCAGGGCCGTCCTCCAGTCCACCTTCCCCAGCGTTGTCTGACCAATCCCTGGTGGTCCAGCGTAAAAGACAACCCCCTCCCGGCCCCCCTACCTTAGTTGGAGGAGGGAGAAAGCCTGCCTCCCTCCTCTTCCTTGGGTTAATGCCGCCGCAAAATGGCGGCGCCCAACCCCACCCAGTGCATCCTGGGATGTGCTGGGCGGGGCTACAGACCATATAAGGGAATCACCCCATTGCTCGCTGGGTGGGAGGGTGGTAGGGGGCTTGGCCGGCGGCCACTAGACCACCAGGGACCATTTTCTGGGGGTTTGGGGGGGGGCTGGAGACCCACCGGATCTCCAGCCCTCCCTGAACCTGGGGGGTGGGATCGTCGGGGGGACCGGAGGTCCACTGGACCTCCAGCCCCCTGTTGGCAGGTTTGCTTTGGGGGGGAACGGGGGCCTGCCAACATGTAATTGCATACTGGACAGGGCTCACCATTCCTCCCCAATGATCTGCAAACCCTAACGCCAGATCGGAGCTGGCGTAGGGTTTGCCATGGCCAGCAACCCAAATTTTGGCGCGCTGGCCAGTGATCATTGGCGATGAATGCGCTGAGCCCTGTTTAGCATGCATTAGCATGGTACTTGCGCAAGGAGCCCTCGAGCTCGTTGTTTCACGCGCTCTTTAATCATGGGGCGGTAGCAAATGCCGGTGCTAATATGGCGCTAACAGCCTCTAGCGCCGGCGTTTGCTTTTGATCATGAGGGCCTGAATTACTGGGTATATCTGGCTACTAGGACTTATTTGGGCACCAGCCTATATTCACACTGGTACCTGGATAAAGCTAGGACAGCCTTTTTGTTGGCATAACTTTATCCAGGCACTTACCTGGGTAGCAGACTGAACATCATTACTAACTAAGTCCCAGCAACACCCTGACTCCACCCATGAACTGCCCTAGCTCTGTTCGGGTAGTGCTGTGGCAGTCTGCCTGGATATTCAATGGCACCATCTGGTTAAGTGCCACTGAATATCCAAGAGCCCTGTTTGCTAAGCCACGCTATAAGCATGCTAGCGTTTTTAATGCACACTATCACTAGAGACACCCAAAGGAATATATGAGTATATGTAGCGTTTGGCATGCACTAATTTTATCACACACTAAAAATGCTAGCTCACCTTAGTAAACAGGGCCCTCAGTTTTTCCCAGCCAGCAAGATTTAACAGGATAGTAGCCTTTTTATCCAGTGAACTCCTGTGAATATTTCCCTTTTAGATTTTAAGCCTTCTTGGAGGAGGAGGAGTAGCCTAGTGGTTAGTGCAGTGGACTTTGATCCTGGGGAACTGAGTTCGATTCCCACTGCAGCTCCTTGTGACTCTGGGCAAGTCACTTAACCCTCCATTGCCCCTGGTACAAAATTAGTACCTGAATATATGTAAACCGCTTTGAATGTAGTTGCAAAAACCTCAGAAAGGCGGTATATCCTGTCCCATTTCCATTTCCCTTTCTGGGTTCACTTTAAATTACAACTGTAAAAGGCATGAGCTAAATCCAATATACCTTCTGTGCCTCCTTCTCTATCTAATATACCACCTTTCACTGGTTAATAGGAAAATGATTTACATTGCACAATAAATAGAATTAAAGGGAAAAAGGAACTCCATCCAGAACAGGATCATAAAGGCAGGAAATAGCAAAAAAGGAAGGGAAGAGATAGGCAAGAAGAAATGCTCTGTTCTATGTATAGTCCAATCCTCATGGCTACATCTCAGTGTATGTTAGTGCAAAAAAATGGTTTTTAGTCTCGTCTTAAACTTCATGAAGGAGCATTCAATCTAACTCTCGGTGAATATCCAGCAGATCGAACCTGGAATAACTTCGACCTGCTAACCGAAGAAGCCATCACTCAAGCAATCAACAAATTCTCCAAAACCCACTCCAAACTGGATATCTGCCCCAGTAACCTGATAAGGTTCGCCCCCAAACGCTTCATAACAGACCTTACATCACACCTAAACTACATGTTATAACACGGACTCTTCCCCAAGGACAAAGGAAATATACTACTCACACCTATACCCAAAGACTTAAAGAAAAAATTAAATGACACATCCAACTATCGACCAGTAGCATCCATCCCCCTGATAGTCAAACTAATGGAAAGTATGGTAACCAAACAACTTACTAACTACCTAAACAAATTCACAATACTGTACGAATCACAGTCAGGATTTCGATCCAACCATAGCACTGAAACAGTGCTAACCACTCTCATAACCAAATTCAAACAATTGATTGCAACCGGGAACAATGTATTGCTCCTACAATTTGAATGTCCAGCGCGTTCGATATGGTTAGCCACCAAATACTCTCAAACATCCTAGACCACTTTGGGATTGGAGGAAACGTACTAAGTTGGTTTCAAGGCTTCTTAACAACAAGAACATATCAAGTGATTTCAAACTCAAAAACATCAACACCATGGAAACCTGAATGCGGAGTACCACAAGGATCACCGCGCTCACCAACCCTGTTTAACTTAATGATGACACCTTTAGCCAAATCGCTATCTAACCAAGGACTCAACCCGTACATCTATGCAGACGATGTCACGATATACATCCCATTCAAACATGATATAACCGAAATCACAAATGAAATCAAACACAGCCTCCAAATAATGAACTCATGGGCGGACGCATTCCAACTAAAGCTAAACGCAGAAAAGACACAATGCCTCATCCTAGCCTCACAATATAACACAAACAAACCCAATACTATAAACACCCCAGACTACACCCTTCCGGTCTCAGATAGCCTAAAAACTCTGGGAGTCACAATTGACTGAAATCTCATACTCGAAGACCATGCGAAAAATACTGCAAAGAAAATGTTCTACTCAATGTGGAAACTTAAAAGGATCAAACATTTCTTCCTAAGGTTAATATTCCGCAGCCTAGTACAATCAATGGTACTAAGCCATCTAGATTACTGCAATGCCATTTATGCCGGATGCAATGAACAAATCATTAAGAAGCTTCAAACCGCCCAAAACACAGCAGCCAGACTCATATTTGGGAAAGTGAAATACGAAAGCGCCAAGCCCCTAAGAGAAAAACTGCACTGGCTCCCATTAAAAGAACAAATTTCATTTAAAGTTTGCACCCTGGTCCACAAAATCGTTCACAGAGAAGCCCCAGCCTATATGTCAGACCTTATAGACTTGCCTATTAGGAACGCAAAAAGATCAGCACGCTCATTCCTCAATCTCCATTACCCCAACTGTAAAGGGCTAAAATATAAATCCACATACGCAACCAGTTTTTCCTACATCTGCATACAACTATGGAACGCACTACCGAAGGCCATAAAAACAACGCAAGACCTATCTTCCAAAGGCTACTGAAAACTGAACTGTTCAAGAAGGCATACCAATAACATCCATCCTCAACACTAAATAATAAGACTGCACATGAACTAGAAAACTGAACTCTTTTTCACTTGAATGAATAACCTCTTTGTTAATAATTGATCAAGCACTACCACTTCATTCCTTATGTCGATTATGGTCTCTCTATAGTCGATGAACTAATGTATACTACAATCCAATCTTTCACTCATGAAATAATATGCAATACCACAACGTATTCTTCTTTACCAAGTATGTACAGGTATGCACCATGTATGTATGCACCTAATGCAATGCCTTTTGTAATTCTGTTACCAGGAAATGGCAACCACCATTATGGCAAATGTAAGCCACATTGAGCCTGCAAATCGGTGGGAAAATATGGGATACAAATGCTACGAATAAATAAAAAATAAAAATAAATAAATAATAAGAAAGGGGCAATATGTTCCACAGATAAAGGGCAACAAAAAAGAAAGCAAAATGTGTAAATTAGAGTCTCAACCAAATGACAGATGGTAGAAAAAGAAAGTGTTCATATTGTGAACAGAGAAAACCAGAGAGATGTGGGGAGGGATTGGTCCAGAATTGTTGGATCGCCCAGCACTCCCACAAAGCATGATAATATGTTGTACATGGAGCTCTTCCACATCTCCCACATGTTGGCTCTCTCACCCCTCCTATTTTGAAAAGCCGTAATTTAGATGTATAGGCCCTAAAAAATCACCCTTCCTTGACATTCTCTTAATTCTGCGCTGTCTATTCGTCTAGGAATCTCTTGTATACTACTCAGCAACATGTGTGATGTCACCACCCTCTTAAGGTCTGCTGACCATTTCAGTAGGAGATGGTTCATAGTTTTGTGTGCTTCACTTTGTAAAAGCCTTTTGTGAAGGAGCGATATTGATATCACTTCCTCAGTAGGCATTTCATACAGTTGATCTATTTTGTTGGGCACATCCATAGTAAGAAACTCTTTGGGGATCCCTACAACATAGTGAGAGATCTGTTGATATGCGAAGGCATCCATCCACAATATTTCTCCTATCCCCAATGAATCCACCCCTTTAAGCTTACCAGTAGAGTCTACCAGGTCTTGTATAATTTTAAGCCCTTTTTGCTTCCAAATTTTAAATCTGAAATTATCCATTCCTGGAAGGAAGTCTCCATTCCCCACTATAGGTAGTAATCCACTCTGATGTGTGTCAAATGCTCATTGATGGCTTAATTCTCTCCACACCAGTCTAAGTGGTCTAACCAACAAGCTGTTCCTTACATTTTTTGGCAGTGAGGACTGTTTAGGTACATGCTAGTTTTAATTTTTGTGTACACCTATTAAAAAATGGCTCAGCACACGCCAAAAAGACGCACCCACACTACAGCAGGCCACTTTTTACCGCGGCTTTGTAAAAGTACTCCAAAGATAGGACTGATTTTTGTGCGGTCCTATTTATGCAGTTACCTTGGCCGGATAAGTGCTGAATATCACTTGACAATGCCATAACAGGACTCTGTAAGCCACATTGAGCCTGCAAATAGGTGGGAAAATGTGGGATACAAATACAATAAAATAAAATAAATTAACTGGCCAAGTGCTGATTCTGCCCCCGGAACACCCCCCAAAATAGCTGTCTGACTGGCAATTTTCAGTGCCACCATCCAGTTAACTTGCGTTGAATGTGCCCGGCTAGTCTCAAACAGGCAACTTAAACAGCCAAGATCCTCTCCTGGTCATTTAAATCATTTTTAAATATCAGGCCAAAGATGTTCAGCATTCAGACTAAATATCAAAAAAAGTGAGGCAATGACTTACTCAAACGTGTATTACAACAAGGTTAAAATGTAAGTCCAACAATTACCCTCCCCACAGCAATAATGAGTTTCCAAAAGGGAGAAAAAGACCTCAGTGTTCTGCCATCACCATATAAATGATGATGGAGACCTTACATTGTGTCAGTCGTCAGTCAACCCCCGCCCCCCCCCAGAAACAATCTCAAATCTATGAAAAAAAATTCTTTAAAGAATTTTTTCATAGATTTAAGATTGTTTCCAATGTTCTGACCCATCCTTCTCCCTTCATTAGAAACATGACAGATGCCCAAACTCCCCTACTTCCTGATCAACCCATCCAGATAATTTCGAAGCAATTGGGAGCACTCAATGAAAAACATGAAGGTGTTGATATTTAAAATGATTTAACAAGCCACAACTGGTCGCTGACTGATTAAATTGCTTGTTCGGGGCTATCCTCTAATTTTCAGCAGCACTTAACTGGTTTTCGCTGCTGAAAATTGGCGGTTAGTGCCTAAGTGAAAACCAGCTCTTTTGGAGGCTTTCTAGGGGTGGAGTCAGCACTTGACCGGCCAAGGTAACCACATAAATAGGACTGTAAAAGTCAGCCCTACCTTTAAAAACCAGATGTTTAATGCTGAAGCCTAGACCATAGCCCAGCATTGAATATCTGGGAATAACACTGGCAGCAGTCAGCAAAACGCTAACTGCCACTGGCTGAATATTGACCCTGAAATGTTCATGTGTTCCTCTGTTATTGTTCACTTTCTCTGGGATTTCTGCCCTTAGCCACTACAGACAGGAAAACTAGGAGTTCCCATTATAGCAAAGACTGCAAATCTTTTTAGACCTTTCTACCATACATCTTCAGATACCTGAAATTACCAGGTTGGTGGGTAACGGTGGGTCAACAGTTCTGAGTCTTCATTTCCAAATGGAAGCTGTGTCTTTTGCTTTCTAATGGGCTTAGCTGTGAACACCTCTTTAGGCAGCCCTTCATTTCATTCAGTGCATTCTAACATTTATTATTTTATATTTCAGTGGGGAGTCTGGTGCAGGGAAAACTGAAAGCACCAAACTGATGCTACAGTTTCTAGCTTCAATCAGTGGACAGCATTCCTGGATTGAACAGCAGATCTTGGAGGCCAACCCCATCCTAGAAGGTAAGATCAAGCTCATTCCCCAGTGACAGCGCAAGTGCTGCAAGTTTGTTATGTAACCTAGATCGGTGGTACACCTAACCAGTCAGGTTTGCATGTACTGTCTCTGTTGTATGCAAATCTATCTAATACATATTCATTATGGATGTCCTGAAAACCTGACTGCTGGATGTGCCCTAAGGACTGAGTTGAGAACCACTAACTTAGATCACTGCCAGTGTTGGATTTTGACTTGCCAATCCATAAAGAGTACACAAGGAATTTGTAAAACATAATTAAAAGCTCAGAAATGGTGCATGAAAATGATCTCAGCTAGAGTAGGACTGGATAAGCAAGTTCTGCTACAGCAGGCCTTGACAATTTTTCATTAAATCTAGGGGCCAGCCCAAAAGCTTAGGAGTCAGTGTCTAAGACCTTTCTTGCTTCACCTTCCCCACCATTTCAACATTGTCCCCAGGAAAGATGTTTTTTTTTATTTGGGGGTGGGGGGTGGAATCCCCTCCCTGATCAGCAGCAGCTCTTTTAGAAATTGAATTATTAAGGTTTTTTTTCCCCCTGTTTTGTGCCTGTGTGCAAAGAAACTTCAGTAAATCAGTTCCTTAAGGTACCACTGCTATTCAATTGCAGAAGTCAATAGTCTCCCATCCCAGTGCATGCTACCAGCTGTGTGACAGCACCCTCTAAATAGGTGAAGCAAAGAGATAATTGCTTCTGTTTCACCTATCATCATAGCCTGGGTCCCCATCAGTCTCTCTCTCTCTCATACCTCCTTCCCACAGCCTTCACCCAGTCTGTCTGTCTCTCTCTCATACCCCCTTTCCATAGTCTTCATCCAGTCTCTCTCATGTCCCCCCACCCCCCAGCCTTCACCCATTTCTCTCTGGCTTACAGCAGCCACCAGCACCTGCATCATTATTCACAGCACTGGCTCAAGCTGCTTCTCTTGGCTCTGCAGGAGATAGCAGGCCTTTGAGTGAGTGTTAGCCCTGCACTAGGTGGTGATGTTGCTGAATGCAAAATAAAGCAAATGCCCAGAGGTGCAGGGAGAGCTCTGTGGGCTGCTGCTGATGAGAAAGGGGTAACTGGTTCTGGGGGGGACAAGGAAAGGATACTAGTTCTAGTGGGGCCACAACAGGAATGGTAAGAAGGATGAGAAGCTAGAGAAGATAGAAGAAAAGCAAATAAGCAAAAATAAAACAAATAAAAAGAAGTTGCTGAAAGACAAAAAAACAAGAGTGGAAAAAAACATAAAAGGTAAAATGAAAAGTCCTCAGGGAAGGGGTGTAGGAACCCCTGGCTCATAAAACCGGTAATGCAGCCTCTCCCCCCTCCCTCCCAGGATTTCGTGATTACTAATACATCCCTTCATTAAAAAAACATTCCTGCCACTGATTCAGAGGATCAAAGCTCTTTGAATTTCCATTTGAGTATATCTCAGTTTTATACTGGCATTTCCGCAGCTGATTTTGTAAGGGAACCAAAGAATATAAACTGCAGTGTAATAAAATTTTATCAGAGAATTCTCAGATGGATATCCAAAGAAAGACTTTAGATCTCATTTTCATTAAATATCTCCCTTTAAGAACTAAGTTTAATATGCAGCAGGGCACCTGGAAATATCTAACTGTGAGTAATGAATGGTGTCTTCTCACACTTTTCCCACTATTCTTTCCAGCCTTTGGAAATGCTAAAACAATTCGAAATGACAACTCAAGCCGTTTTGGAAAATACATTGACATTCACTTCAATGAAATAGGAGCTATAGAAGGAGCCAGAATCGAGCAATTCCTGCTAGAGAAATCAAGGGTTTGCAGACAGGTGAGGTCATGCATAGACACAGGTGATACATAACAGAAGAATATGCAATGTGCACAAGTGATGTCTGCACACATATGCCTCTTTGATTTGACAAGCTGTGCTTGATCTTGCATCTTTGTGAGATGTATGCTTTGCACACCTGATATTGCAGATGGAGAAAATTTGGAAACTGACACATTTAGAGAAATTTAATTGGAGGTGGGTCAGCAACCCATTAATACCAGCCTGCTCCTTAAAAACATTGAACAATAAGTAAACCATACAGTTTTTTCTTCATGGTTCATGGGTAAATGAATAAGGGCATAATAGGCTAGTGAGTTCGTCATTTCCCTCTATGCATATTTAAATACATGGCCATGGGGATCAAAAGTAGTGTTGCACTGAACACAGATCACATCAAGTTCTGATATTTAGTTGGTGTTATTGTTCTGCTGCCTCCTGTTTTGACATTTTTGCCATGGTTAAGTGTAAAGTAAAATGAAGGTATATCACTTAGAGTGTCCATTACTTGTGCTATCCCCCCAGACTTTTTTGGATTAGTTTTTTATGCATGGTACAGACGTGGAATCATTGGCAGTATCTGCTTCTGGTTCAGGTGAAGAAGCAGCTGCTCAGGAGGAGAATATTATTTCTCCGAGGACAAGCAGGCTGCTTGTTCTCACTGATGGGTGACGTCCTCGGCAGCCCCTCCAATCGGAATCTTCCTAGCAAAGTCCTTTGCTAGCTCTCGCGCGCCCGTGCGCACCGCGCATGCGCGGCCGTCTTCCCGCCCGAAACCGGCTCGAGCCGGCCAGTCTTCTTTCGTCCGCACTCGGTACGGCTGTGTTTTTTGTCGTGTCGAGCCCCGGAGAGTCGACCTCGCGCGTCCGTTTTATATTGACGTGTTTTTCTTCGGAAAAGTTCTGTAAATTTGTCGGGAAGTGCTTCGAAAACCCCCTTGGATCTCGTTTTCCCTTCCCGTATTTCCAGTTTTTGCCCCGGTAAGTTTTCTTTCGTCGTCGGGGTAGGCCTTCTTTCGGCCTCGGTCGAGATTTTTCTCCCTTAAAGTTTTGGTGCTCCAAATTCGTCATTTCGGATTTTGACTTCGCCGGCGTGATTTTTCCGCCCATGACATCGAAGCCTTCCAGCGGCTTCAAGAACTGCACCCAGTGCGCCCGGGTAATCTCGCTCACTGATAGGCACTCTTCGTGTCTTCAGTGTCTGGGGGCCGAGCACCATCCCCAGAACTGTAGTCTGTGTTCCCTGTTACAAAGGCGGACTCAAGTAGCGAGATTAGCCCAGTGAAACGTTTTGTTCTCGGGCTCTTCGTCGGCATCGGCACCGGGGTCATCGTGTGCATCGACGTCATCAGCGTCCAGACCTTCTTCCTTGGCTCCCAGTGCATCGAGTGCATCGAGGCATCGGCCCTCTGCATCGGCGCCGAGACATCGGATAGCTGCATCGACGTCGGTGGTACCGGGACCTCGTCTCCTGATGTCGTCGGACGGTGGTGCATCGAGTGGAGTGCAGGTGAGGGCTGTCCATTCCCCTGCTGGTGGCGGTGAGCCCTCGGGTGGGTCTCCTCCTACCCTGAGGGCTCCTGCGGTACAGCCCCCCCGAGATCGACCCTCTTCGGTCTCGGCCCCGAGGAAGCGACGGATGGATTCTACGTCCTCCTCGTCGGTGCCGGGGAGCTCCGGTGACATGCTTCGGAAGAAGTCGAAGAAGCATCGACACCGGTCCCCTCCCCGTGTCGGCACCGAGAGCTCTGGGTCGCCGAGGGAGTCGGCACCCAGCAGGCATCGGCACCGAGAGGACCGCTCACCCTCTGTTCAGGAGGTGTCGATGCGCTCCACTCTGGACAGCCCGGAACAGCCTCCACGCCCGGAACAGGTTCTGACGTCGACGCCTGCATCGACCTCCATGCCTTTCTCTGCAGCCGCTCTGAACGAGAGCCTCCGGGCCGTTCTCCCAGAGATTCTGGGAGAGCTGTTGCGCCCTACCCCTCCGGTACCGGCGGTGCTTGCGCCTCCGGTACCGTCGAGCGTGGCGCCGGCTGGCCCATCGCCCGGGGTGAGGTCCCCGATGTCGGTACCGCGTGCGGTGCCGACTGCGGCCACCTCCCAGGAGGGCTCCCCGACTACGTCGGCGGAGGGAGCTTCGCCGATGCGGGCGAGGGAGTCTACCTCTCGACGCCCCCATCGTGGACGTGGCTCCACGGAGTCGAGCCGGGCGCGGTTGCAGACGCAGGTCCGTGAACTTGTGTCTGACACCGAGGGTGAGGCCTCGTGGGAAGAAGAAGAAGACCCCAGATATTTCTCTGACGAGGAGTCTGAGGGTCTTCCTTCTGATCCCACTCCCTCTCCTGAAAGACAGCTTTCTCCTCCCGAGAGTCTTTCTTTTGCTTCCTTTGTCCAGGAGATGTCTACGGCCATCCCCTTCCCGGTGGTTGTGGAGGACGAGCCCAGGGCTGAAATGTTTGAGCTCCTGGACTATCCTTCTCCACCTAAGGAAGCGTCCACTGTTCCCTTGCACCATGTCCTGAAAAAGACATTGCTTGCGAACTGGACCAAGCCACTAAGTAATCCCCACATCCCCAAGAAGATCGAGTCCCAGTACCGGATCCATGGGGACCCAGAGCTGATGCGCACCCAGTTGCCTCACGACTCTGGAGTTGTGGATCTGGCCCTAAAGAAGGCTAAGAGTTCTAGGGAGCATGCTTCGGCGCCCCCGGGCAAAGACTCTAGAACCTTAGACTCCTTTGGGAGGAAGGCCTACCATTCTTCTATGCTCGTGGCCAAGATTCAGTCTTACCAGCTCTACACGAGCATACACATGCGGAATAATGTGCGGCAGTTGGCGGGCTTGGTTGATGCTCTTCCCCCCGAGCAAGCCAAGCCTTTTCAGGAGGTGGTCAGGCAGCTGAAGGCGTGCAGAAAATTCCTGGCCAGAGGAGTGTATGACACTTTTGATGTTGCGTCCAGGGCCGCTGCTCAAGGTGTGGTGATGCGCAGGCTCTCATGGCTACGTGCCGCCGACCTGGAGAATAGACTCCAGCAGCGGATTGCGGACTCGCCTTGCCGTGCGGACAATATTTTTGGAGAGAAAGTCGAACAGGTGGTAGAGTCTCTCCACCAGCGGGACACCGCATTCGACAAGTTCTCCCGCCGGCAGCTTTCATCTTCTACCTCTACAGGTAGACGATTTTTCGGGGGAAGGAAGACTGTTCCCTATACTTCTGGTAAGCGTAGGTACAATCCTCCTTCCCGACAGCCTGCGGCCCAGGCTAAGCCCCAGCGCGCTCGCTCTCGTCAGCAGCGTGCGACTCAGCAAGGCCCCGCGGCTCCCCAGCAAAAGCAAGGGGCGAGCTTTTGACTGGCTCCAGCAGAGCATAGCCGACATCCAAGTGTCAGTGTCGGGCGACCTGCCAGTCGGAGGGAGGTTGAAAGCTTTTCACCAAAGGTGGCCTCTCATAACCTCCGATCAGTGGGTTCTGCAAATAGTCCGGCAAGGATACACCCTCAATTTGGCCTCCAAACCTCCAAATTGTCCACCGGGAGCTCAGTCTTACAGCTTCCAGCACAAGCAGGTACTTGCAGAGGAACTCTCCGCCCTTCTCAGCGCCAATGCGGTCGAGCCCGTGCCATCCGGGCAAGAAGGGCTGGGATTCTATTCCAGGTACTTCCTTGTGGAAAAGAAAACAGGGGGGATGCGTCCCATCCTAGACCTAAGGGCCCTGAACAAATATCTCGTAAAAGAAAAGTTCAGGATGCTTTCCCTGGGCACCCTTCTCCCCATGATTCAGCAAAACGATTGGCTATGCTCTCTGGACTTGAAGGATGCCTACACACACATCCCGATACTGCCAGCTCACAGACAGTATCTGCGATTTCAGTTGGGCACACGCCACTTCCAGTACTGTGTGCTACCCTTTGGGCTCGCCTCTGCGCCCAGGGTGTTCACAAAGTGCCTAGCTGTAGTAGCAGCGGCACTTCGCAGGCTGGGGGTGCATGTGTTTCCATATCTCGACGATTGGCTGGTGAAGAACACATCCGAGGCAGGAGCCCTGCAGTCCATGCAGATGACTATTCGCCTCCTGGAGCTACTGGGGTTTGTGATAAATTATCCAAAGTCCCATCTTCTCCCAGTGCAGAAGCTCGAATTCATAGGAGCTCTGCTGGATTCTCGGACGGCTCGCGCCTATCTCCCAGAGGCGAGGGCCAACAACTTGTTGTCCCTCGTCTCGCGGGTGCGAGCGTCCCAGCAGATCACAGCTTGGCAGATGTTGAGATTGCTGGGCCACATGGCCTCCACAGTTCATGTGACTCCCATGGCCCGTCTTCACATGAGATCTGCTCAATGGACCCTAGCCTCCCAGTGGTATCAGCCTGCTGGGGGTCTAGAAGACGTGATCCACCTGTCCACGAGTTTTCTCGAATCCCTCTATTGGTGGACAATCTGGTCCAATTTGACTCTGGGACGTCCTTTCCAAATTCCTCAGCCACAAAAAGTGCTGACAACGGATGCGTCTCTCCTGGGATGGGGAGCTCATGTCGATGGGCTTCACACCCAAGGAAGCTGGTCCCTCCAGGAACGCGGTCTACAGATCAATCTCCTGGAGTTGCGAGCGATCTGGAACGCTCTGAAGGCTTTCAGAGATCGGCTGTCCCACCAAATTATCCAAATTCAGACAGACAACCAGGTTGCCATGTACTATGTCAACAAGCAGGGGGGCACCGGATCCCGCCCCCTGTGTCAGGAAGCCGTCAGCATGTGGCTCTGGGCTCGCCGTCTCGGCATGGTGCTCCAAGCCACATATCTGGCAGGCGTAAACAACAGTCTGGCCGACAGACTGAGCCGGATTATGCAACCTCACGAGTGGTCGCTCAACTCCAGAGTGGTGCGCCAGATCTTCCAAGCGTGGGGCACCCCCTTGGTGGATCTCTTCGCATCTCGAGTGAACCACAAAGTCCCTCAGTTCTGTTCCAGGCTTCAGGCCCACGGCAGACTGGCATCGGATGCCTTCCTCCTGGATTGGGGGGAGGGCCTGCTGTATGCTTATCCTCCCATTCCTCTGGTGGGGAAGACTTTGTTGCAACTCAAGCAAGACCGAGGCACCATGATTCTGATTGCTCCTTTTTGGCCGCGTCAGATCTGGTTCCCTCTTCTTCTGGAGTTATCCTCCGAAGAACCGTGGAGATTGGAGTGTTTTCCGACCCTCATCACGCAGGACGAAGGGGCTCTTCTGCATCCCAGCCTCCGGTCCCTGGCTCTCACGGCCTGGATGTTGAGAGCGTAGACTTTGCCTCTTTGGGTCTGTCAGAGGGTGTCTCCCGCGTCTTGCTTGCTTCCAGGAAAGATTCCACTAAGAGGAGTTACTTCTTTCTGTGGAGGAGGTTTGCCGTCTGGTGTGACAGCAAGGCCCTAGCTCCTCACTCTTGTCCTACACAGACCCTGCTTGAATACCTTCTGCACTTGTCTGAGTCTGGTCTCAAGACCAACTCTGTAAGAGTTCACCTTAGCGCAATCAGTGCATACCATTACCATGTGGAAGGTAAGCCGATCTCAGGACAGCCTTTAGTTGTTCGCTTCATGAGAGGTTTGCTTTTGTCAAAGCCCCCCGTCAAGCCTCCTACAGTGTCATGGGATCTCAATGTCGTTCTCACCCAGCTGATGAAACCTCCTTTTGAGCCACTGAATTCCTGCCATCTGAAGTACTTGACCTGGAAGGTCATTTTCTTGGTGGCAGTTACTTCAGCTCGTAGAGTCAGTGAGCTTCAGGCCCTGGTAGCCCAGGCCCCTTACACCAAATTTCATCATAACAGAGTAGTCCTCCGCACTCACCCTAAGTTCTTGCCAAAGGTCGTGTCGGAGTTCCATCTGAACCAGTCAATTGTCTTGCCAACATTCTTTCCCCGTCCTCATTCCTGCCCTGCTGAACGTCAGCTGCACACATTGGACTGCAAGAGAGCATTGGCCTTCTACCTGGAGCGGACACAGCCCAGCAGACAGTCCGCCCAATTGTTTGTTTCTTTTGACCCCAATAGGAGGGGAGTGGCTGTAGGGAAACACACCATATCCAATTGGCTAGCAGATTGCATTTCCTTCACTTACGCCCAGGCGGGGCTGGCTCTTGAGGGTCATGTCACGGCTCATAATGTCAGAGCCATGGCTGCGTCGGTAGCCCACTTGAAGTCAGCCTCCATTGAAGAAATTTGCAAAGCTGCGACGTGGTCATCTGTCCACACATTCACATCTCATTACTGCCTGCAGCAGGATACCCGACGCGACAGTCGGTTCGGGCAGTCAGTTCTTCAGAACCTGTTTGGGCTTTAGGATCCAACTCCACCCCCCGAGGGCCCTGTTTGTTCTGTTCCAGGCTGCACTCTCAGTTAGTTGGTAAATTTTTTAGGTCAATCTCAGTTATGTCCTCGCCGTTGCGAGGCCCAATTGACCATGGTTGTTGTTTTGAGTGAGCCTGGGGGCTAGGGATACCCCATCAGTGAGAACAAGCAGCCTGCTTGTCCTCGGAGAAAGCGAATGCTACATACCTGTAGAAGGTATTCTCCGAGGACAGCAGGCTGATTGTTCTCACAAACCCGCCCGCCTCCCCTTTGGAGTTGTGTCTTCCCTTGAAGTGTATTGTCTTGCTACATACTGGACTGGCCGGCTCGAGCCGGTTTCGGGCGGGAAGACGGCCGCGCATGCGCGGTGCGCGCGAGAGCTAGCAAAGGACTTTGCTAGGAAGATTCCGATTGGAGGGGCTGCCGAGGACGTCACCCATCAGTGAGAACAATCAGCCTGCTGTCCTCGGAGAATACCTTCTACAGGTATGTAGCATTCGCTATATTGTTAAACTTCACTATTTGAAAGACTTTGCTTGTATCTGATCAAGTGTGCTGTGAAGTAGCGTTGGACTCACCAGCAACAACCAGTCTGTTGAAGGACCTTCTCCCCCCCTCCCCCCACAGGCACATTAACTTGGCCTATGCTATCTTCTCTGATCTTCAGGGCAGTAGTGATGAATGGTGTCAAGGAGCTTGGTGGATTATTGTGCACCATAAGTCAGTATGCTGACTCAGGAAGTCTATTCCAGGCATACGGTGCAGCAAGATAAAAGGAATGAAGGTTGGAGTTGGCAGTAGAGGAGAAGTGTACAGATAAGAAAGACTGACCCGATGAACAGAGTTCCCGGGAGCAGTATAGGGAGAGATACTGAGGAGCTATAGAGTAAATAAACTTGTAAGTCAATAAGAGAAGTTTGAACAGCATACAGAAATGGATAGGGAGCCAATGAAGTGACTTTAGGAAAGGTCTAATGTGAGCATAGTGACACTGGAGGAATATAAGTCATGCAGCAGAAGAGAGATGGTTTAGTGGGAGACCTATGAGAAGAAGTTACAGTAATCTAAGCATGAGATGACAGAGTGTGGATAAGGGGTTTGGTAGTGTGCTCAGAAAGGAAGGGGTGAATTTTGGTGATATTATAGGAAAAAAAGGACAGGTTTTAGCAGTCTGTTGGATTTGTGTAAAGAAAGATAGTGAGGAGTCAAAGACGACACCACGGTTGTGAGCTGACAAGAAAGGGAAGATGAGAGTGTTAGCCACAAAATTAGAGAATGGGGGAAGAGGAAAGGTTGGTTTAGGGCAAAAGATAAGAAGCTCAGTCTTGGCCATGTTCACTTTCAGATTGCAGTGAGACATCCAGGCAGCAATGTCAGACAAGCAGGCTGAGACTTTGGCCTGGATTCCTGCTGAAATTTCTGATGTGGAGAAGTAGATCTGTGAGTCATCAGTATAAAGATGATACTGAAAACCATGGGAAGAGCACCAAGGAAAAAAGTATAGATGGACAAAAGAAGAGGTCCCAAGACAGAGCCCTGAGGTACACCAACTGGTAGTGAGATAGCAGTGGAGAAGGATCCACCAAAACAAACTGTAAAAGTGTGATGAGAGACATAAGAAGAAAACCAAGAAAGAACAAAGCCCTGAAATCCAAATGATCACCACCTACTCCTTGATACACTGCCCTCAACAGTGTTAAAATCAGCACATAGAAGGATGAGGATAGAATAGAGGCCTTTGGATCTGGCCAGGAACAGGTCCAACCTTCCACAGCATGACCCCCCTGGTATTTCTCTCACACACACCCACTCCTTACATTAGGTACCTAGATATTTTAAATATCAGATTCTATATGTTCTTTACCAGCAGGGAGTGATGAGAAAGCAACAGGGCTTTAGCACCGGGGGAGGGGGGAAACAAAGAGAATTATAGTGAGAACACATCCTCTTTCTCCCCATGGTGATGCAAGTGGTGTGTGTATATATATTTCTCCGAGGACAAGCAGGCTGCTTGTTCTCACGACTGGGTGATGTCCACGGCAGCCCCCTCCAACTGGAAAAAAGTCTCGTGGGAGGTCCCGCACATGGGGTACGCCCACCGCGCATGTGTGGCCATCTTCCTGCCCGTGTGCGACCGCTCCTGCTCAGTTTTTCATTTTCTGCGCTTGGAGAGAGACTGCTTTGCGTCCCTCTCCGTTCTCAGCCTCAGAAACCGGTAGCGCTTGTTCGCTTTTTCTTTGTTTTGTGGCGCCGTTCACGCCTTCTTTCTCCTTTTCTTCTTTAAAAAAAAAGTTCTACTTTTCATAGTTTTAGCGCATCGGCACTGGCGGCATGAACTTCGGCTCCGGACATGGCTTCGACCTTAGGAGTACAGGTACCACCAGCCCGACGACCATCTTTCACTGGGAGAAGTGAGCAGCCGAGTGGGCCTCCACCTACCTCAGCAGTTCCTGCGGTGCAGACCCATCGGGACTGACCCCTTTCGGACCCGACCCCGAGGAGGCGTGTGGATTCCACGTCCTGCTTGTCGGTACCACGGAGCGCCGATGACGTGCATCGAAAGAAGTTAGCTAAGAAGCATCGTCATCGGTCACCCCCTTCATACAGTACCGGGAGCTCCGGGGCATCGAGAGATTCAGCACCCGAGAAGCGTCGATGCTGGGAGGACCGCTCCCCCTCCATCCAGGAGGTGTCGATGCGTCGGTCGTCGGGCAGTCTGGTACCGTCTCCTGGCCCCATTCAGATTCGAGCACCGACTCCAGCACCGGCCCCTCAGCCTTTCCCGACAGAGACTCTGGACGAGCACCTCTGAGCCATTCTTCCAGGCATCCTGGAAGGGCTGCTGCACCAGTCTCTCCCGGTGCCGGGGGTGCTTGCGCCCTTGGCACCGTTGATGGAAGCACCAGCTGGCTCTGGCCCTGTGATGCGGTCGTCGACACCATTGCCACTTGCGGGGTCGGTCTCGGCCGCCACTCAGGTGGAGTCCCCGTCGACATCGATGGAGGGAGCTTCGTCCCCGCCGGCGTGGGAATCCACCTCTCGACGCCATCATCGAGGACGTGGTTCCTCTGAGTTGAGATGGGCCCGGTTTCGGACGGAAGTCAGAGAACTCATGTCTGACACCGAGGAGGAGGCCTCGTGGGAGGAAGAGGAGGGCCCCAGGTATTTCTCGTCCGAGGAGTCCTCTGGTCTTCCCTCTGACCCCACTCCTTTACTGGAAAGGAAACTCTCCCCACCTGAGAGCCTTTCCTTCGCCTCTTTTGTGAGGGACATGTCTGTGAGCATTCCCTTTCCTGTGGTTACGGTGGATGAGCCGAGGGCTGAGATGCTCGAGGTCCTCGACTATCCATCACCACCTAGAGAGTCTTCCACGGTTCCGCTGCACAATGTCCTGAAGGAGACACTGCTGCAGAACTGGCTGAAGCCTTTATCTAATCCCACCATCCCGAAGAAAGCGGAGTCCCAATATAGAGTCCAAACAGACGGAGTTGATGAGGACTCAGTTGCCACACGACTCTGCGGTCGTGGATTCTGCTCTCAAGAAAGCCAAGAGTTCGAGGGATAACGCCTCAGCACCCCCGGGGCCTGAGTCTCGCACTCTGGACTCTTTTGGGAGGAAGGCCTATCATTCTTCCATGCTCGTGACCAAGATCCAATCTTACCAGCTCTACACGAGCATTCACATGCGGAATTATGTGCGGCAACTGGCGGACCTGGTTGACAAGCTCCTGCCGGAGCATGCCAGGCCTTTTCAGGAGGTGGTCAGGCAGCTTGAAGGCATGTCGCAAATTCCTGTCCAGGGGTATTTATGACACTTGTGATGTTGAATCCAGGGCCGCTGCCCAAGGTATAGTGATGCGCAGACTCTCATGGCTGCACTCCTCTGACCTGGACAATCGGACCCAGCAGTGGCTGGCGGATGTCCCTTGCCGAGGGGATAATATTTTTGGTGAGAAGGTCGAGCAGTTGGTCGAACAGCTTCACCAGCGGGAAACCGCCCTTGACAACCTCTCCCACCGGGCACCTTCAGCACCTACCTCTTCAGGTAGGTGATTTTTCAGGGGAAAGAAGACTGCTCCTTACGCTTACGCCAAGCGTAGGTACAATCCTCCTTCCCGGCAGCTTTCCCAGGCTCAACCCCAGCGCGCTCGTTCGCGTCAACAGCATGCGACCAAGCAGGCCCCTGCACCTCCCCAGCAAAAGCAGGGGATGGGTTTTTGACTGGATCCACGGGAGCATAGCCGCCATACAAGTGCCTGTGCCGGATGACCTACTGGTCGGGGGGAGGTTAAAATTTTTTCACCAAAGGTGGCCTCTCATAACCTCTGACCAGTGGGTTCTTCAAATAGTGCGGTGCGGGTATGCCCTCAATTTGGCCTCCACTCTGCCAAATTGCCCACCGGGAGTTCAGTCCTTCAGCTGCCACCACAGGCAGGTACTTGCAGAGGAACTCTCCACCCTTCTCAGTGCCAATGCGGTCGACCCCGTACCACCAGGGCAAGAAGGGCTGGGATTCTATTCCAGGTACTTCCTTGTGGAAAAGAAAACAGGGGGGATGCATCCCATCCTAGACTTGAGAGGTCTGAACAAATATCTGGTCCGAGAAAAGTTCAGGATGCTTTCCTTGGGCACCCTTCTCCCCATGATTCAGAAAGACGATTGGTTATGCTCCCTGGATTTAAAGGACGCTTATACTCACATCCCGATACTGCCAGCTCACAGACAGTACCTGTGATTCCGTCTGGGGGTGCAGCATTTCCAGTATTGTGTGCTGCCCTTTGGGCTCACCTCCGCGCCACGGGTGTTCACGAAGTGCCTATTGATGGTGGCGGGGTCGCTACGCAAGCTGGGGGTGCATGTGTTCCCTTACCTCGACAATTGGCTGGTGAAGAGCACCTCGGAGGCAGGAGCTCTAGAGTCCATGCAGAGGACTATTCAACTTCTGGAGCTACTGGGGTTTGTGATAAACTACTCAAAGTCCCACCTACGCCCAGTCCAGTCACTCGAATTCATTGGAGCCCTGCTGAATTCACAGACGGCTCATACCTATCTCCCCGAGGTGAGGGCTCACACTCTCCTGTCCCTCGCCTCCCAGGCCAGAGTGTCCCAGCAGATCACAGCTCGGCAGATGTTGAGACTCCTGGGCCATATGGCCTCTACTGTCCATGTGACCCCCATGGTACGTCTTCACATGAGACCAGCTCAATGGACCCTAGTTTCCCAGTGGTACCAGGCCACGGGGAATCTAGAAGATGTAATCCGACTGCCCACCAGTTTTCGCAATTCACTCCACTGGTGGATGATTTGCTCCAATTTGATCTTGGGACGCACATTCCAAATTCCTCAGCCGCAAAAAGTGCTGATGACGGATGCATCTCTCCTGGGGTGGGGAGCCTATGTCGATGAGCTTCACACTCAAGGACGGTGGTCCCTCCAGGAATCTGGTCTGCAGATCAACCTCCTGGAGTTGAGAGCGGTGTGGAATGCGCTGAAGGCTTTCAGAGATCGGCTGTCCTTTCAAGTTATCCAAATTTGGACAGACAACTAGGTTGTGATGTATTACATCAACAAGCAGGGGGGCACCGGATCTCGCCCCCTGTGTCAGGAAGCCATCGGGATGTGGCGTTGGGCTCGCCAGCATGGCATGCTTCTCCAAGCCACGTATCTGGCAGGCGTAAACAACAGTCTGGCCGACAGGTTGAGCAGACTCATGCAACCGCACGAATGGTCCCTTGGATTTCTACTCCCTAAGTGCATCACAATGCGAAGAAATGCAAAGTGATGCACTTAGGGAGTAGAAATCCAAGGGAGGCGTATGTGTTAGGTGGGGAGAGCCTGATAGACACGGACGGGGAGAGGGATCTTGGGGTGATAGTATCTGAGGACCTGAAGGCGATGAAACAGTGCGACAAGGCGGTGGCCATAGCGAGAAGGTTGCTAGGCTGTATAGAGAGAGGTGTGACCAGCAGAAGAAAGGAGGTTTTAATGCCCCTGTATAAGACGTTGGTGAGGCCCCACCTGGAGTATTGTGTTCAGTTTTGGAGGCCGTACCTTGCGAAGGATGTTAAAAAAATGGAAGCGGTGCAAAGAAAAGCTACGAGGATGGTATGGGAGTTGCGTTCCAAGACGTATGAAGAGAGACTTGCTGACCTGAACATGTATACTCTGGAGGAAAGGAGGAACAGGGGTGATATGATACAGACGTTCAAATATTTGAAAGGTATTAATCCGCAAACGAATCTTTTCCGGAGATGGGAAGGCGGTAGAACGAGAGGACATGAAATGAGGGGGGCAGACTCAGGAAAGATGTCAGGAAGTATTTCTTCACGGAGAGGGTGGTGAACGCTTGGAATGCCCTCCCGCGGGAGGTGGTGGAGATGAAAACGGTAACGGAATTCAAACATGCGTGGGACAGGCATAAAGGAATCCTGTGCAGAAGGAATGGATCCACAGAAGCTTAGCTGAAATTGGGTGGCGGGGGGAAGAGGGGTTGGTGGTTGAGAGGCTAGGATGGGGGAGGGCAGACTTATACGGGGTCTGTGACGGAGCCGGTGATGGGAGGCGGGACTGGTGGTTGGGAGGCGGGAAATACTGCTGGACAGACTTATACGGTCTGTGCCCTGAAAAAGACAGGTACAAATCAAGGTAAGGTATACACATATGAGTTTATCGTGGGCAGACTAGATGGACCGTGCAGGTCTTTTTCTGCAGTCATCTACTATGTTACTATGTTACAATTCGAGTGTGGTACGCAAGATCTTCCGGGAGTGGGGCACCCCCTCAGTGGATCTTTTCGCCACACAGACCAATCACAAGCTGCCTCTATTCTGTTCCAGGCTGCAGGCCCATGACAGGTTAGCATTGGACGACTTCCTCCTGCATTGGGGGAACGGACTTCTGTACGCGTATCCTGCCATAACTTTGGTGGGGAAGACCTTGCTGAAACTCAAGCAAGACCGCGGCACCATGATTCTGATTGCGCCCTTTTGGCCTTGTCAGATCTGGTTCCCTCTTCTTCTGGAGTTGTCGTCCGAAGAACCGTGGAGATTGGAGTGTTTTCCAAGCCTCATCACTCAGAACGAGGAGGCGCTTTTGCATCCCAACCTCCAGTCTCTGGCTCTC
This sequence comes from Microcaecilia unicolor, assembly GCF_901765095.1. NCBI lineage: Eukaryota > Metazoa > Chordata > Amphibia > Gymnophiona > Siphonopidae > Microcaecilia > Microcaecilia unicolor. Next base: position 146,784,274 of record NC_044040.1, read on the forward strand.
ACGGCCTGGATGTTGAGGGCATAGATTTCGCTGCCTTGGGTCTTTCTGAGGGTGTCTCCCGAGTCTTGCTTGCTTCCAGAAAGGATTCCACTAAGAAGAGTTATCTTTTCAAGTAGAGGAGGTTTGTCGTCTGGTGTGACAGCAAGGCCCTAGAACCTCGCTCTTGTCCTGCACAGACCCTGCTTGAATACCGTCTACACTTACCCGAGTCTGGTCTGAAAACCAACTCAGTAAGGAATCATCTTAGTGCAATTAGTGCTTACCATTATCGTGTAGAGGGTAAGCCTATCTCTGGACAGCCTTTAGTCATTCGGTTCATGAGAGGTTTGCTTTTGTCAAAGCCCTCTGTCAAGCCTCCTACAGTGTCATGGGATCTCAACGTTGTCCTTACCCAGCTGATGAAACCTCCTTTTGAGCCACTGGTTTCTTGCCATCTGAGGTACTTGACTTGGAAGGTCATTTTCTTGGTAGCAGTCACTTCAGCTCGGAGGGTCAGTGAGCTTCAAGTATTGGTAGCCCATGCTCCCTATACCAAATTTCATCACAACAGAGTAGTCCTCCGTACTCACCCAAAGTTCCTGCCGAAGGTGGTGTCGGAGTTCCATCTGAACCAGTCAATTGTCTTGCCAACATTCTTTCCCCGTCCACATACCTGCCCTGCTGAACGTCAGTTGCATACATTGGACTGCAAGAGAGCATTGGCCTTCTACCTGGAGCGGACAAGCCCACACAGATAGTCCGCCCAATTGTTTGTTTCTTTTGACCCCAACAGGAAGGGGGTTGCTGTCGGGAAACGCACCATTTCCAATTGGCTAGCAGATTGCATTTCCTTCACTTACACCCAGGCTGGGCTGACTCTGGGAGGGTCATGTCACGGCTCACAGTGTTAGAGCCATGGCGGCGTCAGTGGCCCACTTGAAGTCAGCCACAATTGAAGAGATTTGCAAGGCTGCGACGTGGTCTTCAGTCCACACATTCACATCTCATTACTGCCTCCAGCAGGATACCCAACGCAACAGTCAGTTCGGGCATTCGGTGCTGCAGAATCTGTTCGGGGTTTAGAATCCAACTCCACCCCCCTAAGCCCAGTTTTATTCTGTTCAGGCTGCACTTCCTGTTAGTTGTTCTTCGTAGGTCAATTTCTGTTATGTCCTTGCCGTTACGAGGCCCAATTGACCCTGTTTGTTGTTTTAAGTGAGCCTGGGAGCTAGGGATACCCCAGTCGTGAGAACAAGCAGCCTGCTTGTCCTCGGAGAAAGCGAATGATACATACCTGTAGCAGGTGTTCTCCGAGGACAGCAGGCTGATTGTTCTCACCTACCCTACCTCCTCCCCTTTGGAGTTGTTCTAATTTTACTTAGCTTTCTACTTAACTGAGTGGGAGCAGGAGCGCATGGGGGGGGGGGGGGGAAGACGGCCGCGCATGCGCGGTGGGCATACCCCGCACGCGGGACCTCCCGTGAGACTTTTTTCCAGTTGGAGGGGGCTGCCGAGGACGTCACCCAGTCGTGAGAACAATCAGCCTGCTGTCCTCAGAGAATACCTGCTACAGGTATGTATCATTCGCTTTGGTTGAGCTCCTTATTACTATGAGGTAAGTGCTAACAGTTATGGTCCTGTTTCTACTCTGGGTTATAATTTCCTCATTCCAGGCTCCAGAGGAGAGGAATTATCACATCTTTTATTGCATGGTACAAGGAATGACTCTAGAGCAGAAGAAGTTGTTGAATTTGGGCAATGCTGCTGAGTACACCTATCTCATCAAGGTAACGTATGCTCTCCATTTTGTCATTTGCTCTTCTTAATTTGACACTAGTTCAGCCCAGTAACCTGTGGTGGGAACTGAGAAAATAATCCTCTGCCTACAAGTATTTATTTATTTTAGACATTTATAACCTGCACTATCTACCATTCTGGGAAACTCACAAAATACATTCACAATAATACCAGCATAATAACTAAAACAGACACATCGACAATACTTAATAAATATAATCATTACAATGCAAAATCAAAAGCCTGTTGTGTAAATGCAAGGGGGATGTACATAAGGCGAGCATAGGTGGGAGATAAGTAGGGCTCCCACTTACACATTTATAGTGTAAGTTACGCACTGAATTACCACATTTAGATGTGCACGTTTAAACCAGCTATTCACATAATTGGGTGTGCCTAATGTAGGCGCTTAGATACTGACTAACTCTAGTATTTTACGACCGAATCTGGGCACCCAGTTACAGAATTTTCCTCTGCATGGATAATTTATAGTTCACACCCTTGCTGTACCTTAACTCTGCCCCATCACTATATGGATAGTGATAGGATGGTTAGACAAATTTTCAGTCTGCCACTCTCTGTATACGGGCTGAATATTTACAGATAGCAGATTTATATCATCTGCTAATATCCATATAAATCACTTGAATATTGACCAATTGATGTGGTCTGGATATGTATCTGAGACTGTTCCCTTGCTCTATTCTTTAATAAACTCCCAACACCATGCTCATTCCTTCTGTTTACCCTATCCCCTTCCCCTTTGTCAAGAATCTTTCTCCTTAACCCACTCCCTTTCAAGATTCTCTTATTTACCTAGTGTATCCTCTCTCAAAAATGTCTCATCTGTCATTCAGAAATCCTCATGTTTCTCATATCCACTTGACCTTTTGCTCTTCAGCAATACATACATTCGGTCAGAGCATGATTTTGCTGACTCATTTCTTTCCTGGAATGCAATCTGATGTGTGGCAGAGATATTCTTGGCAGAATTTCTGCAAGCAGCATCTTACTTCTCCCTTCTTTATGATCTCCTCTCTCCATTCAGTCAGAATGTCAGAACAGGCCTGGATATATGAAAAGGCAATATAAGCAACTGGAGCTTCACCAACATTGCCATGTTGTCACCTGAGCCTGCCACCACCATGCTGACTGTCCTGTATAGCAGCACAAGTTTGGGAAAGTAAATTCATCACAGGACTTCCTCTGAGCCATTACACTCTCCCAAGCCCTGTAGGACACCATCCCTTGCATAAGTTTCTATGGTGACAAGAACCTGTTGAGGTGAGGCAGGTACCCAGGCCCAGGGCCTGTGAAAGAGCTGTGGCATTGCAAGAAGCCCCACACTGAATTTACTTTCTCAATCCACTATTGCAGTGGGACCTGCGCTGCTGTATAGGCAAGCAGCGGTCACCCAGAAAGAAGGATGTGAGCAGGGGCAAAATTGGGGAGAAATCTACAGCTCCAATGACCTTTGACAGAGCTCTAGGTATTTCAGCACCTGGGGCGGTCAAGCTTATTTACTTCTCCTTCCCTCTTCTAGACCTTCACTTTTTTCCCCCTCCATTCTGATTCACAGTCCTTTTTCACGTTTCCTTCTCTAACTTGGATTTTAGGACAGAGGAATTCTTCCTATCTTCCTGCTGCTAATTCACATTTGCATCTCATTCTTGTTTTTGCCCCCTAAGGGTTTTACACTTGGGCAGCTGTGCTCCTCACCCACACCTAGTTACAGCTGTGACCGCTGGGGTTCCTTGTACTCTATAGGCACTTAACCTAATATCGACACTTATCCGGCCAAGCATTGACTCCATCCCTGGAATACCCCAAGAAAAGCTGGTTTTGGGTTGGGCGCTAAAGGACATTGTCAGCTGCAATAACTGGTTAAGTAGGAGCCGCTTCTGACTGGTTAAATTGCTTTGAATATCAACCCCATACTTTTTTAGTATAGTCAGAACCTTTTTTTAAAATCTCTTTCGCCTTGGTCAGCTCTGCAGTTGTTCATGTTATAACCATGCATTACAAGTCATGAGATTGTTCTGATCAGTACAACAGCACCCTCAAATACACCCACAATTCTGGATCTAAGTAGGAAGAATGTTCAAAATCTTTAAACACCAATACTGTTTCAAAAATGTTTTTGAAAATCAGAATGGAAAGGGGAAAAACAATGATTTTATTTGGTATAACTATCTGCTGAACTGTCTGCTATTACCTCCATAATAGTGGTTATTCTCTGTGATGTAATAACCAGATACATTTCTAAATGCATGTTCTCTTATAGGGTAAATGCACTTCCTGTGAAGGTCGCAGTGATGCCAAGGAATACGCTCACATCCGCTCAGCTATGAAGATTCTTCAGTTCTCTGACTCCGAGCATTGGGAAATCTGCAAGCTATTGGCAGCCATTCTGCACTTGGGGAATATAGTGTTTCAAAGTAATTATAAGCACAGTCTGTCTGCATCTGTCTGACTGACATAATGCATGTATCTATCCCTCCATCTGTTCACTGTTTTATTATAATGGGTGCGCATAAGCACTGTTTGCAAGCATGACTGGACAAGTTTTAGGATATCGCCATATCTTCAGCCTAATGCTGAATTATTGTAACCAATTAGGATCTATTTTTAGCCGGCATTGTCACTAAGGTAAGTTAAATGCTGGCACTAAGGCAGTGATTCCCAAACTAGGTTCTGTAGAACCCTTAGGTTCATCAAACTCTCTTCAGGGGTTCCCCATGAAATTAGATGTAGATCTGTTTGATTGAACATATACAGGGTGAGGCACAAAAAAGTAAACCCCAAGAGATTTTTACTGTTTTCTCAGCAACCACTTTGAATTTCAATGAAGAAAATTTACATACTTATTTAGACATCACACTTACATATTACTACAAGTTATGTTGATGTAACTGACATTTTAGCGTTACTACCTAGCGATTTTTGCGCATTAAAAATGTTCAAGCTAAAACACAGTAAAATAACATCATTCAAACAATACAATTAACAATGTGTCAGAATTTCGCAGTCACTGTGAACCAGTGGCGTAACTACATGGGGCCATGGGGGCCTGGGCCTCCGTAGATTTGGCCCTGGACCCCCCTGCCGACGACCATCTCGACTCGCCTCCCGCCGCCAACCCTCCCAGTGGCCTGCTGGCTAATCTACAAGGCTTTGTTCTGTTTCTGTGAGTCTGACATCCTGCATGTACAACGTGCAGCATGTCAGAAGCTACTACTTACTACTACTTATCATTTCTATAGCGCTACCAGACGTACGCAGCGCTTTACACTTGAACATGGAGAGACAGTCCCTGCTCAATAGAGCTTACAATCTAATTAGGACAGACAGACAGAACAAGTAAGGGATAAGGGTTAGGAAAGTGTTAGGACGGACACGACATATGAGGGATAAGGGACAGTTGAAGGGAGGATGAAAAGGTGAGGGTTGAACAGGTGAGTAGGGGTTAGGAGTTAAAAGCAGTATCGAAAAGGTGGGTTTTTAGCTTAGATTTGAAGATGGCCAGAGATGAGGCTTGGCGTACCGGCTCAGGAAGTCTATTCCAGGCATACGGTGCGGCAAGATAGAATGAACGGAGTCTGGAGTTAGCGGTGGAGGAGAAGGGTGCAGATAAGAGAGATTTGCCCAGCGAGCGGAGTTCCCTGTGAGGAGTGTAGGGAGAGATGAGAGTGGAGAGGTACTGAGCAGCTGCAGAGTGAATGCATTGGAAGTCAGTAAGAGGAGTTTGTACTGTATGCGGAAACAGATAGGGAGCCAATGAAGTGACTTGAGGAGAGGGCTAATATGAGCATAACGACACTGGCGGAATATTAGGCGTGCAGCCGAATTTTGAACAGATTGAAGAGGAGAGAGATGGCTCAGTGGGAGACCTGTGAGAAGCAAATTGCAGTAATCTAGGCGGGAGGTGATAAGAGTGTGGATGAGGATTCTAGTTGCGTACTCAGAAAGGAAAGGGCAAATTTTGGTGATGTTATAGAGGAAGAAAGGGCGAATTTTGGTGATGTTATAGAGGAAGAAACGACAGGTTTTAGCAGTCTGTTGAATATGTGAAGAGAAGAAGAGGGACGAGTCGAAGATGACCCCAAGGTTACGAGTTGATGAGACAGGAAGGATGAGCGTATTATCTACAGAAATAGAGAATGGGAGGAGAAACAGAACGAAGCCTTGCACCAGAAGAAGAGGACCTCGACTGGCGGGGATTGGGTTCCTTTGCCAGCAAAGGTAGGCAGTGTCGGAAGATGGGCGCCCTTCTCTTTCGATATGACGTCTAAGTCCGACTTTGGACGTTTAGCAAAAAACGTCCAAAATCTGAATAGCAAAGAAGATCATTTTCAAAAAAGAAAAACGTCTATTTTTTGTTTTCGAAAATAGAAGGTTTTTGATTTGGATGTTTTATTTTTGTGGTCCATTTTTGAAAAAAAAACGTCCAAGTGGAATTCAAGCCATTGGGATGTAGGAGGAGCCAGCGTTCTTAGTACACAAGTCCCCCTGACATCCCAGGAAAGCAATAGGGCCCCCTAGGGGGCACTGCAGTGGACTTCATAAAATGCTCCGAGGTACACATCTGACCATTGCTCCCTTAGTCTGCTGAGCCCCCCAAAACCCACTACCCCCAACTGTACACCACTGCCATTGCCCTTACTGCTGAAGGGGGCACCTATATGTGGGTACAGTGGGATTCTGATGAGTTTTGGAGGGCTCCCAGTTTCCTCCACAAGTGTAACAGGTAGGGGGAGGTAGAAGCCTGTGTCCACCTGTCTGCAGTGCACTGTACCCACCACTAGACTACTCCAGGGACCTGCATGCTGTTCTAATGTACCTGAGTATAACATCTAGGCTGGCAAGAAATGTTTTTCATCACATATTTGGGGGGTGGGAGGAGGTTAATGACCACTTGGAGAATAAGGGGAGGTCACCCCTAATTCTCTCCAATGGTCATCTGGTTGTTTAAGGTACCTTTTTGTGCTTTATTCAGTATAAAAACAGGTCTAGCTCAAAACGTCTTAGTTTTAGTCCTGGACGTTTTTGTTTTCTTTCGTTATGGCTGAAAAACGTCAGCCTCAGGAACGTCGAAGTACCACCCTAAACACGCTCCTGATACGCCCCCTTGAGATTTAGACGCACTTCTGACCAGTGCTTTTTTTGTAGGAAAAAAGGTACCAGTACTCATTATGGGTGGGGGGTCACAATCTATGGCTCCGCCCCCATGATAGCCACACCCACAGTAGCCACACCCCTTATATCAGCCGTGGCGCATATAAGAAGTATCATTAAAAATACTATACCAGTATAGGAGCAAAAAATAGCTTGTGATTTTTTTTCATTATAAATAATTTCTGTAAGCTGTTACAGCTCTAGTATACCCAGTGCAAAATAAGACAGCAGATGTAAATTCTCAAATTGGACATCTTCCAAACACTAAAATGAGAATAAAATGATTTTTTTCTACCTTTGTTGACTGTTTTTCTGAACATGTTGGTCCCAGTCTCTGATTCTGAGGCTCTTTACCTGATCCCTTAACTTCGTTTCCAGGACTTCCTTTCCATTTATTTCTTTATTTTCCTCCTTCATTTCTTGCCCTACATCCATAGGTAAAAGCTGGGTCCTCTGCGGACTTGATTGAAGAAGGTATAGAGTGGATCCAGCTTTTGCCTATCATCCATGTGCAGATTTTCTCCTCTTTTCCCTTTCCCTCACCTTGTCAGTATGCATCTCCTTCCTCTCTCCATCACGTCCAGCATTTTTCCTCTCCTTCTCCATCCATGTCCAACATTTCTCCTCTCTCCTCCCCTCCATCCATGTTCATCTCACTTCTTCTCTCTTCCCTCCCCTCCATCCATGTCCAAAATTTCTCCTCTCTCCCCTAAATCCACGTGCATCTACATCCTCTGTCTTCCTTTCCCTCCATCCATATCCAGTATTTCTCCTCTCTCCCTTCCCCTCCAACCATGTGCATCTCTTTTCTTTCCCCCAACATTTCTCCTCTCTTCCCCTCCACTCCATCCATGTACAGCATTTCTCCTCTCTCCCCTCCATCCATGTGCATCTCCTTCCTGTCTTCCCTCCACTCCATCCATGTCCAGCATTTCTTCTGCCCTTCCCTCCCTCCATCCATGTCCAGAAATTCTGCTCTCTCCCCTGCCCTCTCTTCCCATCTGTGTCCAGCGATTCTCCTCTCTTCTCTCCCCTGACCTCCCCTCCCATCCATGTCCAGCGATTCTCCTCTCTCCCCTGCCCTCTCTTCCCATCTGTGTCCAGCGATTTCTCCTCTCTTCTCTCCCCTGACCCTCCCCTCCCATCCATGTCCAGCGATTCTCCTCTCTCCCCTGCCCTCCATGTCCAGCAATTCTCCACTGCCCTGCCCTCCCTGTCCAGCGATTCTCCTCTGCCCTCCCCTCCCATCTATGTCCAGCGATTTCTTCTCTCTCCCCTTCCCTCCCCTCCCCTCCATGTCCAGCAATTCTCCTTTGCCCCCTATCCTCCCCTCCATGTCTAGTAACTCATCCCAGGCCTCCACCTGCCCCCCCTTAGCTTCCCGACAGCCCCCCCCCCCCCCGTGACGCGTTTAAATCTTTTATTATTTTTTTTTGCGTGAAATTGCAGTGCCGGCGTTAGTGAGAGGACCAGGTTCGCCTCCTCCTGCCTTCCCTTCGTTCCCTTTCAGTGTCCCACCTTCCTGTGAGGTAGTTTCCTGTTTCCGCGAGGGTGGGACACTGAGCGGGAACGAAGGGAAGGCAAGAGAAGGCGAGCCTGGTCCTCTCACTAACTCCGGCGCTGCAACTTCATGTAAAAAAAATAAATAAAAGATTTAAACGTGTCGCGGGAGGGTGGGGCTGTCGGGAAGTACATAAGTATTGCCATACTTGGACAGACTGAAGGTCCATCAAGCCCAGCATGCATCCTGTTTCCAACAGTGTCCAATCCAGGTCACAAGTACCTGGCAAGATCCCAAAACAGTACAATACATTTTATGCTGCTTATCCTAGAAACAAGCCGTGGATTTTCCCCAAGTCCATCTTAATAATGGTTTATGGACTTTTCTTTTAGGAAGATATCCAAATGTTTTTTAAACTCCGCTAAGCTAACTGCTTTTTTGCCACATACTCTGGCAATGAATTCCAGAGTTTAATTACACTTTGAGTGAAGAAATATTTTCTCCAATTTATTTTACATTTACTACTTTGTATCTTTATGTGCCCCTAGTCCTAGTATGTTTAGAAAGAGTAAACAAGTGATTCACGTCTACCCATTCCACTCCAATCATTATTTAATAGACCTCTATCATATCTCCTGCCGACTTTTCTTTAAGCAGAAGAGCCTTAGCCACTTTAGCCTTTACTCATCCCATCCCACTTATCATTTTCAATGCACTTGTCTGTACCTTTTCTTATTCCACTTTAACTTTTTGAGATGTGGTGACCAGAATTGCACACAATATTCGAGGTTCGATCACACCATGGAGCATGTGCATTATAACATCCTCATTTTTGTTTTCCATTCCTTTCCTAATAATTCTTAACATTCTATTTGCTTTCTTAGCTGCTGCCACACATTGAGCAGAGGGTTTCAACGATCATCAATGCTAATTTCTGGGATAAAGTTTTTTGGGATCTTGCCAGGTATTTGTGACCCGGATTGGCCACTGTTGGAAACAGGATGCTGGGCTTGATGGACCTTTGTTCTGTCCCAGTGTGGCAATACTTATTTACTTATGATGACACCGAGATCCCTTTCCTAGTTAGTGACTCCTAATGTGGAACCTTGCATCATATAACTATAATTCGGGTTCCTATTTCCCACATATATCACTTTGCACTTGCTCACATTAAACATCATCTGATATTTGGATGTCCAGTCTCCCAGTCTCGTAAGGTCCTCTTGTAATTTTGTGTCATCAGCAAATTTAATTACCTCACTAGTTATTCCCATCTCTAGATCATTTATAAATATGTTAAAAAGCAGCGGTCCCAGCACAGACCCATGGGGAATCCCACTATCTACCCTTCTTTATTGAGAATACTGACCATTTAACCTTACTCTCTGTTTTCTATCTTTTAACCAGTTTTTAATCTACAATAGAACACTACCTCCTATCCCATGAATCTCCAATTTCCCCTTGAGTTTTTCATGAGATACTTTGTCAAATGCCTTTTGAAAATCCAGATTCACAATATTGATAGGCTCACCTTTATGCACATGTTTGTTCACACCTTCAAAGAAATGTAGTTGATTGGTGAGGCAAGATTTCCCTTGACTAAATCCATGTTGACTTTGTCTCATTAATCCAGGCTTTTGAATATACTCTGTAATTTTGTTCTTTATAATAGTCTCTACCATTTTGCCCAGCACCGACGTCAGACTCACCGTCTATAATTTCTTGGATCACCTCTGGAGCCCTTTTAAAAAAATTGTCATTACATCGGCCACCCTCCAATCTTCTGGTACCATGCTTGATTTTTAAAGATAAATTACATATCACTAACAAAAGTTCTGTAGGTTCATTTTGCAATTCTATCAGTACTCTGAGATGAATACCACCCAGTCCAGGCGATTTGCTATTCTTCAGTTTGTCAAATGCGCCATTACACCTTCCAGGTTTATAGAGATTTCATTCAGTTTCTCTGACTCGTCAACTTTGAATACCATTTCTGACACCGGTATCTCGCCCAAATCTTCCTCGGTGAAGATTGAAGCAAAGAATTAATTTAATATCTCTGCTATGACTTTGTCTTCCCTAAGTGCCTCTTCTACCCCTCTGTCATCTAGCGGTCCAACTGATTCTTTTGTCGGCTTCTTGCTTTTAATATACCTAAAAAGGTTTTTACATGGAGGGGCATAATCGAATGGGGCGCCCAAGTTTTCATGAGGGCGTCCTCGCAGGATGGCCCCGTAAAGGGGCGGGGCCACCCGTATTATCGAAACAAGATGGACGTCCATCTTTCGTTTCGATAATACGGTCGGGGACGCCCAAATCATGAAATTTAGGTCGACCTTAGAGATGGTCGTCCTTAGGTCGTTTTTGAGATGATCGTCCACGGTTTTCGGCAATAATGGAAACCGAGGACGCCCATCTCAAAAATAACCCAATCCAAGCCATTTGGTCTTGGGAGGAGCCAGCATTCATAGTGCACTGGTCCCCCTCACATGCCAGGACACCAACCGGGCACCCTAGGGGGCACTGCAGTGGACTTCAGAAAAAGGTCCCTGGTGCATAGCTCTCTTACTTTGGGTGCTGAGCCCCCCCAAACCCCACAACTGTACACCACTACCATAGCTCTTAGGGATGAAGGGGGGCACCTACATGTGGGTACAGTGGGTTTGTGGTGGGTTTTGGAGGGCTCACTTTTACCACCACAAGTGTAACAGGTAGGGGGGATGGGCCTGGGTCCGCCTGCCTGAAGTACACTGCACCCACTGCAACTGCTCCAGGTACTTGTATACTGCTGCGATGGACCTGAGTATGGCATTTGAGGCTGGCATAGAGGCTGGCAAAAAAGTATTTTTAAAGATTTTTTTGAGGGTTGGGGGAGTAAGGGGAGGTGATCCCTGATTCCCTTCGGTGGCCATCTGGTCAGTTTGGGCACCTTTTTGATGCTTGGTCGTGAAAATAAATGGACCAAGTAAAGTTGCCCAAGTGTTCGTCAGGGACGCCCTTCTTTTTTCCATTATCGGCCGAGGACGCCCATCTCTTAAGCATGCCCCAGTCTCGCTTTCACTACACTGCCGACATGCCCCTGTGAACTTTGGTCGTCCCCGCGACGGAAAGCAGTTGAGGGCGCCCAAAATCGGCTATCGATTATGCCGATTTGGCCGACCTTGCAAGAAGGATGCCCATCTCCCGATTTGTGTCGGAAGATGGGCGCCCTTCTCTTTCGAAAATTCACCTGTATGTGTTTTTGCCTCCAACGCAATCTTTTTTCAAAGTCCCTTTTTGCCTTCCTTATCAGCGCTTTGCATTTGACATGCCATTCTTTATGCTGTTTCTTATTATTTTCAAGTCTGATCCTTCTTCTATTTTCTGAAGGACTTTTTTTTTAGCTCCAATATCTTCCTTCCTCTTACTTTTTAACCATGCCAGTTGTCACTTGGTCTTTCTTCCTCCTTTTTTAATACATGGAATATAACTAGTTGGCCTGGGCTTCCAGGATGGTATTTTTGAACAGCCTACTGAAGTAATCAACTCAATGAAATTACATGGAAATACTTTTTAAACAAATAGAAGGAAATATTTTTTCACTCTGGAACTTGTTGCCAGAGGATGTAATAACAGCTGTTAGCGTATCTAGGTTTAAAAAAGGTTTGGACAAGTTCCTGGAGGAAAAGTCCATATAAACATGGGGGAAGCCACTGCTTACCCTGGGATTGGTAGCATAGAATCTTGCTACTATTTGGGTTTCTGCCAGGTACTTGTGACCTGGGTTGGCCACTGTTTGGAAGCAGGATACTGGGCTAGGTGGACCGTAGGTCTCATCCAGTATGGCTGTTCTTATGATTTCACATAGACATAGAGCCTTCAAATCCTAATAAACCCTGGTTATGTTAAGAGGTAACTCTCATTCTCAGTATACAATATGGGGGTAATTCTATAAATTTGTGTCTTCTTTTTGGAACCTTGATGCAGTGAGGGGAATAGCAATTCTGTAATGGCATTAGGACGCCCTTATTCCATTATAGAATCTTAGTGCAAACCACCATTAGTGCACAAAAAAGAAGATGCACCCGCTTACGCCAAGTCAATTGCAGTCATAAGTGAGCATGCGCCAATCCAGGTGCACAACTTACGGTATTCTTTAAGCTACGCACGTTGATGGTTAACATGCCCATGTCCCATCTCTGCTTCTTCACAACTGCATATGATGCCACTTGTGCGCAAGCTTACAGAATAGCACTTTGAGCAGAAGCATAAGTGGTGCCTATTCTGAAGTTACATGTGCTTCTTATGCAAAATTACCCTTCACCAGCCAAAATTACTTTTCACGGTTGGAGGCCCCGCTCCCATTACCCTCACAGAGCAATGTGAAGGGGAAAAGCAGCAAACGCAGAGCAAGCAAAATTCAGGGTGGCCTCCTGGCCAGTTAAATAGCACTTAACTAGCTATCTGCGAATATTTAGTGGAAGATAGCTGGTAATCTCCCGCTGAGTATTTGCAGTCAGCTCTCAGCAGCTAGCCAGTTATATCATGCAGTATAGCCGGCTATCCGCAAATATTCAGTGGCTCGCCAGCTAAAGTTTGGTGGCCAAATTAGGCCGCCCAAATAGCAGGCCTATCTTTGGCCGTTATAACTTAACCGATTAGCACTGAATATTGGATTTATCACCGGCCAAAAATAAACTGGATATTAAATGCTAGACACTGGAAATGAGCCGGTATTGAATATCCAGGCTCACTGCTGACCTCAGGAGCTAGCCAGGCTGCCTCCTGCAGTGTGAATATATGCCCCATTGTGTTGTAGGGATACTTATGATTTGTGAGCCACACAAGACACTCTCTGTACTATGTCACAGAATATAAAAAAAACAAGACAAAAGAAATAGAAGCTAATGTTGACATATGAAAATGAAACTGAGGTTAATGTTACAGTATGGCTCTTAAGACTGTGCTCACTGCAGAAGTGTTTCCCCATGAGACAAAAGGGTAGATTTGCTGAAGTTACTACCATGTTAGTGAACGCTAATGTCATTAATAAAATGGAATCTGCAGTAAATAATGTACATTAATACATGTTAACACATAGTAATGTTGTAGTGCCTTTTAGTACATCTAGCCCAAAGTTTGTGTATTAGTGATATATATTGATAACAATGGGTTACACATGGGAACAGCTGTCATTGACTGGAGGAACTGAAGAAATAAATTGATATATATATCAATGGTCAAAAGTTTTCTGGTACATTTGTTTTATGTTGTATATGCCCTTAACTCAGTTCATTGCTGCTCCTTCTAGGTTAAATGTTACCATACATCCTCTTTTAAGAGAACATATCCTCCTTTTAGGCTTCTTCAGATATGTCCTCCAGGTTTTTTTTAATTTTTAGGAAAATATCTTCTTTTTCTTTTATGTGCCTATGACCAACACACCTACCCACATAATGAGAGACTAATCTACTACTACTACTACTACTTAACATTTCTAGAGTGCTACTAGGGTTACACAGCGCTGTACAGTTTAACAAAGAAGGACAGTCCCTGCTCAAAGGACCTTACAATCTAAAGGACGAAATGTCAAGTTGGGGTAGTCTAGATTTCCTCAATGGAGGTATAATGGTTATGTGCCGAAGGCGACATCGAAGAGGTGGGCTTTGAGTAAGGATTTGAAGATGGGCAGGGAGGGGTCTTGATGTATGGGCTCAGGGAGTTTATTCCAAGCATAGGGTGAGGCGAGGCAGAAAGGGCGGAGCCTGGAGTGGCGGTGGTGGAGAAGGGTACTGAGAGGAGGGATTTGACTTGTGAGCGGAGGTTTCGGGTAGGAACCTAAGGGGAGATGAGGGTAGAGAGGTAATGAGGGGCTGCAGATCAAGTGCATTTGTAGGTAACTAGGAGAAGCTTGAACTGGATGCGGTACCTGATCGGAAGCCAGTGAAGTGACTTGAGGAGAGGGGTGATATGGGCATATTGGTCCTGACGGAAGATAAGACGTGCAGCAGAGTTCTGAACGGATTGGAGGGGGGATAGATGGCTAAGTGGGAGGCCAGTGAGGAGTAGGTTGCAGTAGTCAAGGCGGGAGGTAATCTGTGGCCTATTAGTCAGTTTGAACACATGGGGATGATAAAGAGAAAGAAAGGCATTACTGATCTCCGTTTTGTTTCGCTGCTGGTTGAATCTGTCAAAGGAATTTTGTTTGTGCAGCACAACTTTAAGCATACGCCATGTAAAAGACTTTTACATGTATCTCAGATCCCAGCCAAAGTCGTTGAGGGATATTTACTCTTCTGATAAGTACGCTTGGGCTCACACTCAGGCAAACTCAAATCCAGAAGTTTTAAAAAATAGATTATTGTACTGTAAGTCAGTCGCTGTTTGATATGTGTTTATTAACTAAAAGCTATTTACACATTTGATACGATTAAATATTTCTTTAGCAAAGGTAGTAACTATTTTTCTTTTTTGTGTCCTCATTTTTGTCTCTGCAAATATGGTAACCCCGTTCTAGGTGCTACGCATGATAACCTGGACTGCTGTGATGTGCAGCAGTCTACTCACTTTTTCACTGCTGCCAAACTGCTTGAGGTACTCCGCTTCCTACTCTTTGCACAGAGGTCTGAACTTTGTTATTGCCTCTTTTGTGATGGCTGTTTGATATGGGTTTTGAATACAATTTAGCTCCAGACTGCTGCCTGCACACCCTCCAGAAACTAGTGAAATCCCTATAAGTGGAAGATACAGACATTGTAATGTGTGGGAAGGCTGGCTCTGTACACACAGGACAGATTACAGCATCAAAATGTGAGGCTTTAGGGATCAACACTGCATAAAGTGGCAAGGCACTGCCTGTGAAGGATCTGCATATGTGAGGGGAACAGTTATATTTACTTAAGCAAACTTTCTTAATTAGAATTGGCTGATTTTGCACAGTAAGCAGATCTTGGAACTCCAGGATCTGAGTTTCATTCTGCTGACATTTACTTAAGACATTTAGGGGTCCTTTTACTAAGCTGTGGTAAAAAGTGGCCTTAGTGTATGTACCCTTACACGTCTTTCCCACGTACTAAGACTGTTTTTACTGTTGCCGGAAAATGGCTGATTTTCCAGTTTTTTGAATTAATGAACATAAACTAACCTCCCTGTTTACTAAGCTGCATGGCAATGCCGACACAGCCCAGATAGCACATCTTAGTAAGCAGGGGGGTAATGTTGTCATTAATGCATGGTCATTACCAAACAGTAGCTCATTAGCCCTTACCATCATCCATTTTATAGGCGGTGAGGGCTCATGCACTAATCTCGCACTATCAATTAGTGTGCGGTAATATGGGTGTACCAACTGATTCACGCTATCATGCCTACTCTCTGCCCCCAGACATGCCACCATCACAGAAAAATAAAGAAAAACTTTTTAGCACATTGTTTTAACGCACCCATTGGACTTTAACCACAGGATGCCTCAGCACGTCCCATGGTAAATCCTTTTAAGCTGCAATAAGCACATGCTAACACTTAACACAGCTTAGTAAAAGGAGCACTTAGCAAGTCACATAAACTCCCTGATCTCAGAATTCTACTTTAAGTCCTTCTGGACTCATTGTAAAAATATTATTGACCTTCTACACTGAAACTTAATAAATAAAAAAAATTCTTGAGAGACCATAATCTGTATCATAGTTGGATTGTGTACCTTATTCATTTTCAGACCTTAGATTTGGATTTAGTCCTTGACTTTTCAGTAGTACCTCAAGTTGAATTATAATCTGGTACTGTAGGCATTTCCCTATCCCCAGAGGATTTATAATTTAATTTTGTACCCGAGGCAATTGAGAGTTAAGTGTCTTGGCCACGACCACATGGAATGGTGGCAACATTTGACCCCTAGTTTCCCCGGTTCTCAGCCTGCTGCTGTAACCACTAAGCTACTGTTCTACCTGATATCTAAAAATAGTGAATTAGATAGCTAACATTAGTTTATAATATGTGCTCACTATATCAGCATTTCTCAAATATGGCCACCAATGGAATTTTGGGGCTAACCATAAAGTAGTTTGCTAAAGTAAACTGAGTATTTTAGGAAATTACAATGCAAACAAGAGCTCCAAGGCCACAAAACAAAATTGTTGAGACCTCATGCTCTAAATAGTATACCTAATTCCAGAAAAAAAAAGATTTTACAAATATAATTTTCCACCTTTTGTCTAGGCTCATCACCAGGAAACACTGGCATTATCATCCTTCCCTATTCTCCTCCTCCCTTCTCCTGGTAACAGTTACTCTCCATGCTTGGCTTGGATCATGTGGCCTACCCCCAAACTGGGGTAGGCTGAGCCACTATTGGCTTGGGGAATGAGTAGTGTGTCTACAGTAAGGGGTGAGCAGAGTGCTATGCTGCTTTGGTTCAAAGAAGAAGTGGGCATGTCCAGAACAAAGAGGATCCTTGGGTTAGATGGTGCCAGGAGTGATGGGGCATCGTTCCTGCTCCATTGACTCCTCATGCTGCTCTTGATTGATGAAAAATCTAAAGGTTTTGAGGCCTTCTATTGTTGAAAGTCATGGGGGGGATGCAGGGAGAGGATCTCTGTTGGAGGGTGAGGGTAAGAGGATCATACTAGTGACAGAGGAGAATTGGAGGGGGAGTTTTATAAAGGGGGTATTTGAGGAGCAAATATATAATTAGATGCAGTGACAGCCTATTCTATAACAGCATTTGGGTGCCCATATTCAGTTATCAAATACTAGAGTACCCTGGTATCAGCAAGCCTTGCATTTCCGCACTCACAGTTACACCAATCATAGACCTGGCAGGGACATGCATAACTTACATACCTAACTCACAGAATACTGTTTGTGGGAGCCCCACCCAGTGCCCACCCATGCTCTACCCATGTGTGTTCTCCCCCTTGCATTTAAATGCTATGCCAGTTACAGGCACCCTTACAGAAACAGTACTTAGGTGCCCTGCTAGCACTTAAGTGTCACATCTTAAAAATCTCTGGGGGTCACATAATTAATTTATTTGTGGAATGTATAAAAGTTGTGATATATATGGAAGTGTGCGATGATTAAATCATGATTGGACATTGAGAAGACTATGATGGTCAGTCAAAGTCCTTTTACATTATGATGAGCACATTTTCATCAATTTGAAAAAGAAAAAATCTTTGAGCACTTTTTCACCCATTGACTTGGTTTTAATTTTTATATTAGATTTGCATTGCATTGAATGCAATGTGATGATACGCTGTGGGATTACATTTTTTTTACTATTTAGTATATTCCCTTTCAGAATTTTGAATTATATTTTTCCTCTCTACAATTTTAGTTTCTCCTGAATATTAGCGCATGGCCATTAATGCAAAAATGAGAAAAAAAAGTATTTTTATGGCTACAGTAAAAATGGCCTTAGGGAGTCTTTTATTAAACTGCGGTAGCTTTTTTTAGCTCACTGTAGAAATCAGCTGGCAGTAAATGCCAAGATGCCCATAGGAAGAATATAATAGATGTCTTGGCCTTTACTGCCTGCTGATTTCTACTGCGAACTAAGAGCACTACCGCTGTTTAGTAAAAGACCCCCTTAGTGTGCAGGAAAAACCTGCATAAGTGGGGGGAAAGGGAAATGGGACTTGATATACCACCTTTCTGAGGTTTTTGCAACTTCATTCAAAGTGGTTTACATATATTCAGGTACTTATTTTGTACCAGGGGCAATGGAGGGTTAATTGATTTGCCCAGAGTCACAAGGAGCTACAGTGGGAATTGAACTCAGTTCCCCAGGATCAAAGTCCACTGCACTAACCACTAGGCTACTCCTCCACTCCATGCTAAAGCCACTTTTTACCACACCTTATAAAAAGCACCCCTTAGTAATTTCAACTATAAATTGTCTTTTGCATTTAAATCCAATTTTAAACCTTGTATTTGTGACCCCTTCCCCAAACCAAATTAAGCTGTGGTTTGGCTATGCATTCAACCGAATCTTACTAAAGTGCACTAGATTTTTGCACTTAACACGGGTTAACAGCCTAAAGTGCAAAGGCTCTGCAGAAACTCTTAGGGGTGTGTCTAGCATTCCCCCTGCAATTTCCACAAAGTTTTCTAATACGTGTTAATTGCAGGCCCCTTGAGTGCAAGTTCACCTAATAACACCTTTTGAAGCATCATTAGATGAACCCCGTTACCTGCACATTTGATAGTATGCGCAACCAATTGCATGTTGACTGTGATGTGCAGTCCACACCCCAATCATTCCCTACCCATCCGACAGTAATCAGCACCAGATTTATACCACATTGACTGTTTAAAGCACGCTAGGCATTAATGTGGGCTAGCACTGACAGTGCACATTAAAACCCACACTAAGGGGCGGACAGATGTTCAAAACTCTGACGGTGTACATAACAGCACCAGAAAATACTGCCCAAACAGAGCTACAAAGTTCCTCCCCAATGCTGAGCACTAATGGCATGCAAATTTTATGCACGCTGTTTGCGCTGAACATTAGGATGTAAGGAGGGGGGGCTTACCCAGCACATAAGCAGTCTGCATGTCTAGGTGGAGAAGGCACCAGTTTGGCAGCAGTTATGGATCATCATCAGCCCGTGGGGAGGTGGAATTTCGAGGATGTCTGCTGGCTCACAAGGGCTTTAAGGACCCAGCTGGCAAGTTGAAGAAAACAAGCATCAAGCTTCAACCAGTGGCTTTGGCATACATATCCGATGGCTCAGATGTGGTTGAATTCGCCTATGCCTTATTTTTCTTTTTCCCTCTCACTCCAGCAAGAAAGCAGCTGCACACATTTCTCCAGAGGCAAGGGCAGCTGGGGCTGGGCGGCAGTCTGCGGATGTTAGTTGTCCCATCACTAATGTAGACTTCTGAGAGGGAGCCAATGTTGGATGACAAGTCCCTTCGGAGTGGCTTTGGCATCCAATCCTGTGGCAGAATCATGAAGAATGTGTCTCCAAACACCCTAACACCAGCTCTGAGCTGGTACTAGGTTTTCTGTGTTAGGGGCACCCCTCTTAAGGGCGCTGTTCTCTTTTAATGCTAGTGGTAGTATCGTTTGTTGATCACTGCAGTGGGGACCTCTAAGCATTCTGCGGGAGCAAATTCTAGCACTACTCCAATGCTAATGGCCTCTAGCACCCACATTTGCTTCTGAGCATCGGGCCCTAACTGCTTAGCACATATTAATAAGCATGCCCCGTACTCCTGTGGTCATGTTTTTGGTAGCATTTGGCTGAAGTGCTTTCATATATGACCGAAGTAGTACAGGTTCCATTTATGCCTTTTAGGAATGGAACTGTCCTGTAGGTAGCATAAAGAGATAATCACCAAGGATTTTTCTAACTGGGTATCCAAATGGGATGTACCCATAGGAAGTGGGTTTCCTTAGCTTATTCAAGGGCCTATGTTTGAGGGAAATTATTTTATCTTGGTCTGCCACCCAACAGCAA
Organism: Microcaecilia unicolor; assembly: GCF_901765095.1. Lineage (NCBI taxonomy): Eukaryota > Metazoa > Chordata > Amphibia > Gymnophiona > Siphonopidae > Microcaecilia > Microcaecilia unicolor. Next base: position 146,804,170 of record NC_044040.1, read on the forward strand.
GAAATCATAATGCTTGCTCTGAGCACCATCTATGTCACATGAAAAGGAAATAGCCTTATAGTGGAGGAGGGAGACAAAAACCCAAATACCTGCCCAGAAGCAGTCTGAGCTTGAAACAGGAACATAAGCTGTTAAGGAGAACCCTGTTGAACCCACAGAAGGAATAGGCAAGGAACAGGAAGCACACATAGGAGACTTCAGAGGGGAGATGATTGTGAAGTGTACCTGGACCAAGGGGGGGATCCAACACAGGAACTAGAAGGAGGGAGACTTTTTCTGTAGGATAAACTTATGATACCAAATTTAGTGAGGAGCCCTATGGTATGGGACTGGATTTTGTCCAGATAGTGAGACCCATGTGACACTAAGACAACTGTGGATAGAGAAGAGTGCTGTTGACCTGGAAATAACAAATGAGAGATGGAATGAAGATGTTCTATGGATGGAAGAAGGAAACTGATGCACTTCTTACTGTACTAGAGCCCGACCAAACCCAGTAGCTTCATTTTCTTCTTAATCCAAATCTGTGATCGAAATTAGCCACTCGGTTTTGGCAGAAACCAAAACCATAAATAAAAAACTTCCCACCCCACACTCAACCAAAAGAGTCTCCCTTCCAAGCCGAACCCCTAGCGGCAGTCCCTCTCCCCCATAATCGCTTCCCCCTCCCCCCCATTCCATCCCATCCCATCCCACCTCACCTCTAGGCCCTTCCTGGGCTTACTTTAAGAAGGCCTGGTGGTCTAGTTGTATCTTATTCCTTGTTGAATCCCACTTATTCCTGGTGGTCTAGTTGAATCCTACTTATTCCTGCTTAGTACCACTGCTCCATCACAATGAAATTCACTCCTGTCCATAACACAGCACTTACAGTTCAAAAAAGATGCCCATTTCAAGTTCTATACAAGTCACCCAAATTTGGGTGCAATCCTGAGATGCACATGCAACTTAATTGGTTAATGAGCCATGAATAAGCAATAATTGGGCACTAACACTCAATTACTGACATTAATTGGCACCAATTAGAAGTTGTGTGCACATCTACCTGTGCGCTGTTCTATAACACTGGGCACCCAAATCCCATAGCATGCAATCCAAAAGGGGGCACAGCCATAGGAGGGGCATGGGCGAGTCCGGGGCATCCTGAAAATTTGGGCCCAGTGTTATAGAATACTGGGGTTATACGTCCAACTTGTGCTCCAGGATTTACACCTGATTTCGGCAGGTGTAAGTCCTTGCATCCAAAGTTGAGTGCAGGAATTGGTGCTATATACTATTCTATAAAGGGTGAAGTAAAGGAGAAAGCAATCCACTGAGGTGGATGAACACAAACTCCCACAAAAACAAACTGTCAAAATAGGAAGTGGGAAGTGGACCAATGACTCCAGGGAAACGGGACTATGGTGATAAAGGAAACAACTTTATTCGCCAACTCGACATAGTACTGTGTTTCAGCCACAGGCCTGCCTCAGGAGTCTTAAATGATTCACGTCTATGGTTTTGTCTTTCATAGATGATACAGAGACGCTGCAGTGCTTACATTATTTCATTAAAAATCTTTATCAAGACTACACGAATAATATCCACTTTTTCATGCAATGTGAATCATTTAAGACTCCTGAGGCAGGCCTGTGGCCGAAACACAGTACTGTGTCGAGTCTGCGAATAAAGCTGTTTTCTTTATCACCATAGTCCCATTTCCCTGGAGTCATTGGTCCACTTCCCACTTCCTATTCTATAAAGGGTGCTCATACAAGAGCATCCTTTATAGAATAGGGCTGAGTGCCAATTTTTGAGTGCCATTTACTGAACCCGGCCCTTTATGCCTATATTATCAGGACACCATAGGCATTCAGAACTGTTCCCAGTGGTGCACAAATTTACACTTGCTCTGAAGAAGATGTAAATGTGTACGTGCACGCATTTTATAAAATACAAGCATGCATATCAACTCTGCCCCTTCTCCTCCCAAACTACAATCCAGGAATGCCTGTGAGTGGCATGCATATAAGTATGTGCCATCTTGTTGGCATGCATTTTGAGCCTCACTGTTTTGTATTAGCTGTTTTCCACATGTAAATTCCTTTAAAAACAAATTAGGACTGCAAATCTATACATACAATGAGATAAACCAGGACTAGATCAGCCTCTTCTAGAAAACTTTGGAACCAAGTAGCGCTCTAATTACATCTCTGTCTGGTGCAGGTAATATAATCCTAATCTTTCTCATTTATTTTGCTAACAGGTGGACTCTGGAGAGTTCCAAACCAGCTTGATTAACCACTCTATCATCATCCGAGGGGAAAGTATGTCTATGCCCCTGAGCACTGCCCAAGCTTCTGATGGACGAGATGCCTTCGTGAAGGTAGATTTTCCATATATTTCCCTTTTATTCTTTCTCATTCTTGTTTTTCTTTTTTAATTCTCCCTCTTGACTTTTCTTTCTCCTATTCTCTCTTATCTGTTCTTACGTTTTTTTTCTTCTCTCATTCACTTTCTCCATTCTCTCTTTCTCTCAATATGACTCTTGGGACTGAAGCGATATGTTACATACATTTTTGCTAAGTTCATAAGCTCTGGCTGCTACTCTAATCTCTAAAAACTGGAAGTAAAATGTTTTCATTCCTATCTCTGTTGTCTGGACATTTTAATTTTGTAATTGAATTAGTCCTGGCATCTCTTTCCAGCCTCCTCATAAGTGTTTCTCTAGGATATCCTTTCCTTTTCTCTTCACCTGTCTTCTTCCCTTTGTTCTTTAGAACTGTTTCTGACATTGATCTCTCTTTCTCTGCCTCTGTGTCCAGTCATAAATCTCACCCCTTTTCCTTTCTAAAGTTCCAGTCCGCAGTTATTTTCCCTCTCCCACTAACCAGTTTTCTATCTTCCACTCTCACCCCGCCCCCCCCCCCCCCCCACCAGCCTTCCTAGTACTTCTCTCTCTTTTTCTCACTACTTCTTCATCCTCTTCTGCTTTCACTCACTTCTTAGTCCCCCGTTTCCATCCTGTGTGTTCACCTCCTCCCCAGGCTTCATCTTTTTTCTGCCTCTCATTCTTCACCTCACTCATTCATTCCTGGTCTCTAGCCCATTTTTGCCTTTTCTGACCTCTTATCCAACCCTTTTTTACTGCCTCCCCCTCTCATTTCCACCCTCTGAACCCCTTCACACACCCAAACCTTTCCACTGCCTCTCATCTTCTCTTCAGTCTTCTCAGCCATTCAAACTACCTGTCAACCACTCTCCAACTATAATTCCCCTTCTCTTAACTCCTTCACACATGCTCATTTATACTGCGTAGCTTACCTAATATTTCACTCACTCATATCGACCCATTCCCCAAGCTGCCATTATCTCCCCAGTCTCCTCTTAGTCTTTGATTGTCCACTCTCCCCATCCCCAAATCTCTACTCTGCTCTCCTTCCCACCTCCAAATCCCCATTTGCTCTGATTATATGTTTTATAAAGGGATATCATGATAAGAATCACTGAAAAAAAAAAATACCTTCATTTTTTTCACATGTACAAATAAAAACCATTGCTAATCTGTTCAAGTGTCAAAGAGAGTGAAGAATTAAATGAAGCCTTTTAATTTTTTTTCTTTGGTCTGCTTGTTTTTCTTTTTCTTCCAACTCAGCTGGAGCCATTGCCTCTGTGAACCTTGATTCCCAACTGCCTTCGCATTTCTCCTCTATTTTACTAGATCCTCCCATGCTTTCTAATCTTGTTCCTATTCTCCAGATCTCCTTCTTGATCCCTGTATTATGTACTCTATGGAGCATAGTTATCAATGTGTACTACCGATAAAATGGGTTATTTTACAACTAACTCTTGCTTTTTAGCACAGGTCCCATTTTATTCAATGAAACCTAGTTACTAATAACTCGGTTAACAGTAAAATAACAAAGATACTTAGCCCATGGCAGTCATTGGGTTTTTAGCTACTTACAGACGTGGGCTGAATTAATCCTGGATTTTCAATGCCAGGCCATGTATGGGCTCTGACATTGAATATATGATTATGTAAGTACAGCAAACAGGAAGGGAACCTCTATGGAGAAGAAAGCCAAAACAGGGTGAAATAGAGGTCGACCAAATGACGAGCCAACTCAGGCTGAAAAACTGAATCGGGGATCCTCTGCATTCTTATCCTCATGCATGCTGTCACTGAGACTGCTCAAACGTTGCTCTTTTTGACTGTGGTATGATTACTTAGGCTGAATTTGCTTCCTTCCAGGGGCGTAGCCAGACAACAGATTTTGGGTGGGCCTAGGCAAGAAGTGGGTGGGCACCAAGTGCCCCCCCCCTCACCACAAACAAAAATATCTCAGCTGGTGGGAAAACGCTTCTTTCCACCTTGGCAGTCTGCAGCAGGCATGCGCTGAAGACTGAGCATGCCCAAGTGCCAGTATCAAGGAGAGTAGTGTTTTCATTACCATCAGGGGGAGGTCTTCAGCTGGTGGAGCTGGGGATCCCCATCAACTACCACTAAACGTGTGCTACTGTTGGGTGGGCCTGAACCCTAAGTGGGTGGGCCCTGGCCCACCCAGGCCCACCTGTGGCTACGCCACTGCTTCCTTCTGTAAGCAAATATTAATTTTATTGTATTATTTTCATAAACTTGATTCCACCACCCATTTGCCTCTAGCAAGATCAGTTGATTGAAAATCAAAAATATTGACACAAAAGGTCCATAAACATTAAAGAGTGAACCAGAAATGCAAAACTGGGGTGCATTAAGTTTTAAACAAGTGACAAATATATAGTAAATTATCACATTTTGTCATAGTGTTTTTGCCTGATCCAGCATTTATTACTGTATCATGCCTCATTTTTTCTCTCTTGCATTTTTTCATCAGCTATTTCTTTTTTCCACCATGCCTCCTTTTGTGCTTCTTTTCTCTGGGTTAGCTATTTTTTTCTTTGTAAATGTTTGCCTTTAACTGTTTCCTGAATTTTTTTCTTTCTTTTGCACTTTTTTCTTTTTTTTCTCCATATTTTACTATCTTTCCTTGCCTTTAATTTCTGTTCTGACATATATGCTCTACTTTTTTGAGGTCCCTTTGTTGTTGAAAGGTTGAGTGGTTACAGAGCGGATCAATGCTTACCTTCTTCCTTTGCTCTCAGGGAATTTATGGACGTCTCTTTGTATGGATCGTGAATAAGATCAATGCTGCCATCTTTACACCAGCTTCTACTGATAGAAAAAATGTGCGCAGATCCATTGGCCTTCTTGACATTTTTGGGTTCGAAAATTTCAGTACAAACAGGTATGGATGATGTTCCAACTTTATTTCCTCCTCAGGGATACCAAAAGCATGGCATGAAGAAAAGTTTATATATGATGTTGTAGTCACCTCAGGTGATTACATACAGGTGGTTGATAAATGTAAATAAAAATATGACTGCAGAGTTGAAATCGGTTCGCTATGCCACTGACAAGCTCATTTTCAAAAGAGATAGATGTCCAAAAAGTGACATAAGTCAGCATTTGGACGTTTATCTCACAGAAACGTCCAAATCAGTATTATCAAAACCTCTTTTTGGACATCTTTCTCTGAAGTCCGTCAGAAGGATGTCCAAATCTCAAGGGGGCGTGTTCAAGGCAGGACTTGGGCATTCCTAAGACATGGACATCTTTCAGCAATAATAGAACAAAATAAAGATGTCCAAGACTAAAACTTAAACGTTTTGAGCTAGACCTGTTTTTATTAAAAAATAGCTGCATTGGGAATTGAACCCACTTCCCCAGGATCAAAGTCTGCTGCACTAACCACTAGGCTACTCCTCTACTCCACACAGCAGGTGCCCCAAATGACCAGATGACCACTGGAGGGACTTGGGGATCACCTCTGCTTACTCCCCCAAATCACAAAACATTTTTCCAAACAGCGCTTTCAAAAGGAAAAGATAGACTTTTTTTTTGTAGAAAATGACCTTTCCTGTTCTGATTTTGGACGTTTTACAAAAAACATCCAAATTCAGACTTAGATGTCATATCCAAAAATGTCCCTTGTGCATTTGACTTGCCCAAAGTCACAAGGAGCAGCAGTGGGAGTTGAACCCATGTTTCCAGGATCAAAGCCTGCTGCACTAACCATTAAGCCACTCCTGCTCTGTTTTGGACATCTTGCATTTGGATGTCTTTTGTTCAAAAATGGACCAAAACAAAGGACGTTCATAGCATTTTCAAACACAAAAGATAGATGTCCATCTTTTTCAAAAATAACCTTCTTTCCTGTTTGGAATTTGGACATCTTTGTAAAATATCCAAATTCTGATTTAGACGTTTCTTTCAAAAAAGCCCCTCCACGTAATTTTACCCATTGCAAAAAAACCTCCGCTCACAGGACAAATCCCTCCTCTCAGTACCCTTCTCCACCACCGCCAACTTCAGGCTCCGCCCATTCTGCCTCGCCTCACCCTATGCTTGGAATAAACTTCCTGAGCCCTTACGCCAAGCCCCCTCCCTACCCATCTTCAAATCCTTGCTCAAAGCCCACCTCTTCAATGTTGCTTTCGGCACCTAACCTTTATACCTTTTAGGAAATCTAGACTGCCCCAATTTGACTGCCCCTACTTGACTGACTGTACATGTGTCCTTTAGATTGTAAGCTCCTTGAGCAGGAACTGTCCTTCTATGTTAAATTGTACAGCTCTGCGTAACCCTAGTAGCACTTTAGAAATGTTAAGTAGTAGTAGTAGTAGGTGCAAAGTTCTAGTTCTACACATAACCTTTTGAAAATTCAAACAACTTGCGTAACTCTTTTAACTTAAAGTACACCCCAGAACATCTCTTTCTTGTGATTGTAACTTTATGTGTGGAATGAAATTACATACATCTCATTAGGCAGTTCAAAAGCCACATTCATGAGAGAATTTTCAGCACTGCCCACATGGACATGATGCCAGTTCAGCATACTTTTCCATGGAGAACTGCTTAGGGAAAAAGTACTTGAATAGATTTGTACCTGATTTTGTGTAGGTACTTTCCCCTGGCCTATACCTGCCCCCGAATCTACCTACTTTTATCCGGTTAAAGGGTGTCATATTTTCAGACAGCCAGTTTATAAAGCCAAATTATGTGTCTGACACCTTATTTTCTATACCTAAGTCCCGACAAAGATTTTAAAAATTTCTCTTTTTGTGTTCATTACAATTGTTGTGTTAGTCCTCTTGGATATGTGGAAATAAGATTGAACTGATCTGATGAAGAAAGGATAACTCTCAAAAACTTGACAAAGATGCCTTCTTATTAGACTAACGTAATATATATCTCCTGCAATTTGGTTATTGACCCTTTTGTTTACAGATGTTTGACAATAAGAATATGTGGTTCGGTTTTTTTTCCTACTAAAGGAGATAGAGATTTTATGACATCTTAGTGTTGTGCTGTCCATCTAAAGGTTGTATAAAAAGATGTGTCATCACCTTTAATAGGATTATACAGAGATTCCCAGCCTTGTGCTGTATTACATTAATATACAGAAATGTGATGATAGCCTCTGCAAGTGCTGTGATATCAAAAGTGAAGAAGAGAGACATGGGGAGAATGAATTTCAAAGCCCTTTAACCAGATGGTGATTTTTCCAGATAATTTGACTTACATCAAACACAATCACCTCCAAGTCCCGCTCTTCTTTCGTATACAGAAGCACTTCACACCTGATATTGTACCTTGCCCTTGGATTCTGGTGATCCAAGTGCATGACTCTGCATTTCTTAGAATTACATCTTAGTTTCCAATTATTTGGCCATTCTTCAAGCTTCGCTAGATTTTTCCTCATGTTATCCACACTCTGTGGGGTGTTCACTCCACAAAGAGACAAACCTTACCAGACAGTCCTTCTGCAATATCACTCACAAAGGTATTAAAAAGAGCAAGCTGATCCCTGTGATACACCACTAACAGCATCCCTTTCCTAAGAGGAAGCTTAATTTACCACTACCTTCTGTCTCCTCCCATTTAACCAGTTTTTAACCCAGTCAGTAGGTCCCATACCGAGGGCACTCAAATCAGTTGCCTGTGCGGAACCATCTCAAAGACTTTGCTAAAATCCAACTGCAGTACATCTAGCGTCCCTCCTATGTCCAGCTGTTTGGTCACCCAGTCAAAGAAATCAATCAGATTCATCTGACATGACCTGCCTCTAGTGAAACCATGCTGCCTCGGGTTCTGCAGGCCATTAGATTCTAGAAACTTCACAATCCTCCACTTTAGAAGCATTTCCATTAATTTTACTCACCACTGAGGTCAGACTGACAGGTGTGTAATTCCCATCCTCCTCCTTACTTTTGCTCTTGTGCAGAGGGACCAAATCCGCCCTTCTCCAGTCCTCCAGGACCACTCCAGACTCTAAGGAAGCATTGAAGAGATCAGACATGGAGCCACCAGGACATCTCCTAGTTCCTTAAGTACCCTCAGATGTATCCCATCAGGCCCCATTGCTTTGTCTACTTTTAGTTTATCTAGCTCCTCATAACACAGTCTTCTGAGAATTGGTCGAGGTCTACCATACATCCATCCATCCCCATTAGTGTTTGTTTTCTGCGGTCCTATTCATGGCCTTTCATTTGTGAACACAGAAGTAATTGTTAAGCAGTTCAGCTTTATCCTGATCAGATTCTACATATTCCTCCCCCCCCCCCCTCAGCTTTAAGCCTCGCAATGCTATTATGGCACTTCCTCCTGTCGCTTACATATCTGAAAAACGTCTTGTCCCCCAATTTTACAGTATTGGTTATCTTTTACTCCATTTGCCTCTTTGCTTCTCTAACAGCTTTTCCAGCTTCTCTTAGCTTTTCCAAGTATGTTTGCCTTTCTTCCTCTTTCTGAGTCATCTTATAACATACAAAAGCTAACCTTTTTTCCCTTATCTTTTCAGCCACTACATTTGAGGACCAATTCTTCAGTTCTACAGAAGATGGAGTTGGGGGGGGGGGGGGGGTTGATTTGGCAGAATCTGGTGACCTGTGTCCAACTGTCTTCTTTCTGTTCAAGATCTTTTGTCCTTTTTCTGGAGATCCCCAATATTTCAACATGCATCTCCAGGATGAATTTCTGATTGTCACAGATGTTTTAGTCTTGACACCTCCTCCATTAGTTCTTGTACTTCTTTCATGAGGGATTCAAAGTATATGCATTTATCGCATGAAATCAGAATCTTGCCTTGGGCCAAGTATTCAGTCTGGACAGAGGCAGAAACTGTAATGAGAGCCACAGCTTTAGGGCCACGATGTTTCTTTGCCATACTTCAAATGTAGGAGCTGTTTGTACTTGTGGATAAAAAGAAATGAAAGGCCTACCAAAGTTCCAACCTTATTTTTGCTTCACCTGTTCTGTAAGTTACAGGAAGCTGGTAGTTTTATTTTGAAATCTGAGAACCTGTTCAAATTTACTCTGTGGATGTAGTTCAATGTTATTCTTTGCCTATTAATGGGATATACTGTGATTTTAGCTTATCCTTTCAGGGTGGTTTTGTTTTGGGGGGTTTTCTTCCTAACCAAACTGACTGGGGGTCCCTGAATATAGGTTTGGAACCACTAATGTGAAACACAGGGGTCTAATAATATGCTCTGCACTCTTTCCCCATAGTTTTGAACAGCTCTGCATTAACCTTGCTAATGAACATCTACAACAGTTCTTTGTTCGCCACATCTTCAAGCTGGAGCAGGAGGAGTACGAAGCTGAGCTCATCCCCTGGCAACACATTGACTTTACTGATAACCAGCGCACCCTGGAGGTGATTGCCTTACGGCCCATGAACATCATCTCCCTCATAGATGAGGAGAGCAAATTCCCACAGGTCAGACCCTCATTCTTTGCCTTAAGTATCTTAAGTAATCTGCTGAGATTCTGCTAGCCAGGGGCAACAAATCTGCAGTTTGAATGACTTACTGTCGAAAATGCTGGGAGACCTATTTTTTAAATAGTTTCAGAACCTCTCTTTGAAAAGTATCTGCTAGAATGCTTGTTATTCAGTCTTCCATGATATTATCCTTCTTCAAGTCTAGAACTTAAAGTCATTCTCCTTTTTTGCAAGATAGACACCAACAAACTCCCTAATCCTTTCATAAAGCTGCTGAGGCCAGGTACAAAATGGTAAACATTTTGGAAGACAGAGTTCCAGTGGCTCTGTGATCTAGAAGTGTAATTTCTTGCACTGGGAGAAAGTGGTCCTGGACCTAATAACCCAGGCAGCTGTATGCTCCCTCCTCCCCTATCACCCAGAATAACACACACAAACAATTCTGGCATGCAAGGTCATATTTTTACTTGATAAATATATAGTATAGCTGTCCTGAGCCAGTCATCATTTGCAGTGTGTATTTTTGCTCCCAGCCCACACCCCGCCATCCAGAATGGTTCACATAGGGGTCCAGAGCCAGCTCATACCCCTTTACCCTCATGCCTCCACACGACCCCTTTGGGTGGACAGACCTCCAGAGTGTGGGTGAATGGGAGCAGGAATAGAGAAGAGGCCAAAGCACCAGGCTCACCACCTTTTAGCCCAGACCTGTAGCCCACCACCTGGTCAGTCTGGTCCAACTCCAAGGCCTTCTCTTTGGCCAAGTCACCCAGTAGCCAGTGGCCACCACCCCTTCCCCTAGAAAGAATGCAAAAGGGGAAAGTTTATTTCCCTTTCCCCCAGGGAGGGCCAATGATACCTGGTTACTGTCACCTTCCAGGGTACTCCAGCCCAAGGGCTGTCTCTAACCCAGGCAGCCATACCCCCCCCCCCCCCAGAATAAACAAATACAAACTATTTTGGCATACAACGTTGAAGTTTTATTGGATGGACATGTAGTATAACTATCTTGAGCCAGTCATCATTCACAGCATGCATTTTTGCTCTCAGCCCTCAGCTCACTGTCCAGAGCCAGCCAAGCCAAGGCCATGGTTGGCACAGCTGTCCAGAGCCAGCCCTCACCCTTTTTTCCTGTCACCTCCATCCATTCGCTTCAGGTTGCACGAACCCCCCCAGACTTGGGTGGTACTGTTCTATCCTCTGAGATGGGTCTTACTGGTTCAGAGACCTGCCACAGCCTAGGAAAAGTAGTTCCCCACCCCTAGGCACCTTTACAATAAAACTGCAGTCTTATTTACATAGACACTAGTGCCCTCTCAATTGCATTCCCAGAATCATATTGCCTATATCATAATAACCAATATCCAGCAAATGCACAGTATCCGCATGGTGCAGTCTTCTTGTGTCTGTTGTCATCAACTGGTGCCATATGACCTCCCCATGTCAATGAAACTGATTGCTTGTTGACCTTCCTGTAAGCTCAGTTTAGACACCTGTTGCATCCCCATGCTGAATGGGAATGATGTTGGACCATATGAATATTACTGATGGATAAACTGCACACCCCAGGATATTGAGGGAGCTCAGAGAGGTTCTGGCGGGTCCTCTTAAAGATTTGTTTAATAAATCCTTGGAGACGGGAGAGGTTCCGAGGGATTGGAGAACGGCGAATGTTTTCCCTCTTCACAAAAGTGGCGATAGGGAAGAAACTGGAAACTACAGGCCGGTAAGCCTCACCTCGGTTATTGGAAAAGTAATGGAAGCGATGCTGAAGGAAAGGATAGTGAATTTCCTAGAAACCAATAAGTTGCAAGCTCCGAGACAACATGGTTTTACCAAAAGGAAATCGTGCCAAATGAATCTCATCGAGTTCTTTGATTGGGTGACCAGAGAACTGAATCAGGGACGAGTTATAGACGTAATCTACTTAGATTTCAGCAAAGCTTTTGACACAGTTCCCCACAGGAGGCTCTGGACGGGCTGAAGATAGGACCCGAAGTGGTGAACTGGATTAGGAACTGGTTGACGGACAGACCCCAGAGGGTGGTGGTTAATGGAATTCGCTCGGATGAGGGAAAGGTGAGTAGTGGAGTGCCTCAGGGATCGGTGCTGGGGCCGATTCTGTTCAATATATTTGTGAGTGACATTGCCGAAGGGTTAGAAGATAAAGTTTGCCTATTTGCGGATGATACTAAGATCTGTAACAGAGTGGACACCAGGGAGGGAGTGGAAAACATGAAAAAGGATCTCAGGAAGCTAGCAGAATGGTCTAAGGTTTGGCAATTAAAATTCAATGCGAAGAAATGCAAAGTGATGCACTTAGGGAGTAGAAATCCATGGGAGATGTATGTGTTAGGCGGTGAGAGTCTGATAGGTACTGACGGGGAGAGGGATCTTGGGGTGATAGTATCTGAGGATCTGAAGGCGACGAAACAGTGTGATAAGGCGGTGGCCATAACTAGAAGGTTGCTAGGCTGTATAGAGAGAGGTTGACCAGCAGAAGAAAAGAGGTTTTAATGCCCCTGTATAAGTCGTTGGTGAGGCCCCACCTGGAGTATTGTGTTCAGTTTTGGAGGCCGTATCTTGCTAAGGATGTAACAAGAATTGAAGCGGTGCAAAGAAAAGCTACGAGAATGGTATGGGATTTACCTTACAAGACGTATGAGGAGAGACTTGCTGACCTGAACATGTATACCCTGGAGGAAAGGAGAAACAGGGGTGATATGATACAGACGTTCAAATATTTGAAAGGTATTAATCCGCAAACGAACCTTTTCCGGAGATGGGAAGGCGGTAGAACTAGAGGACATGAAATGAGATTGAAGGGGGGGCAGACTCAAGAAAAATGTCAGGAAGTATTTTTTCACGGAGAGAGTGGTGGATACTTGGAATGCCCTCCCGCAGGAGGTGGTGGAGATGAAAACGGTAATGGAATTCAAACATGCGTGGGATAAACATAAAGGAATCCTGTTTGGAAGGAATGGATCCTCAGGAGCTTAGCGGAGATTGGATGGCAGAGGCGGGGCTGGTGGTTGGGAGGTGGGGTTGGGAGGCTGGGCAGACTTATACGGTCTGTGCCCTGAAAAAGACAGATACAAATCAAGGGGCTGGTGGTTGGGAGGTGGGGCTAATGCTGGGCAGACTTATACGGTCTGTGCCCTGAAAAAGACAGATACAAATCAAGGTAAGGTATACACAAAAAGTAGCACATATGAGTTATCTTGTTGGGCAGACTGGATGGACCGTGCAGGTCTTTTTCTGTCGTCATCTACTATGTTACTATGTTACAATAGAGTCAAGTCCTTCTTTATGTCCCTTATTAGCACTGTTGCTAGCATTTTACTAAAGTCCTTCCCTCCAAAGTGAATGTTCATTAGCCCTGGACGAGCATGCCTCTCCACCAGTGTTGCCACTGTGGGAAGTAGCTGATGCCAGCGCATGCTATTCCTTCTATGCAACAAAACTCTTAGTTCTTTAGATGCAAAACAATGATTCTGTCTGTCCAGCTTGTTTACTTGCTACCTAGCTTAGAGTCTACCTCACACCACCTCTGATGCCGCACTTATATGGAAGAAATGCATGCCAAATGCCCCTGGCTCCTAGCCAAAAGCTTGGATAGCTTTTTTTAGGACCAGTACAAAGTGGAAGCTAGTCAAGGGGGAACCATATTCATTATACTGTAACATGTGGACTCCCCCTTTGGGTCTAACAGCCAACACATTGCTTACCCAGCGGGTGACTAGCACAGCAGCCCTCAGCATAAGGTATACCCCTTTGCCCTCCTCAGTTTTTGACCTATGCACTTGCACTCAAAGCTTGTCACCCTTGATCATGGTGCTCCTCGCCAACAGCCCTGGTCTAAGAACCTTGTCTTCTGTCTAGATGCTGCCACTAGTTCACCAATTCTCAGCACACCTAAAAAGGCCAGTCTAAATTAAGTTTTCTGAACTCCTCTCCCCCCTCTGCCAGGTTATGCCACAACTGGACCAGCTTGCCATGTGTTATTAGGTATCTTGCATCATCATTAAGCTGTGGCATTTGTTGCTAGAAGTTATGATCAAGACTAGCAGTATAGCTAGATTAATAAAAGGTTTGTACAGGTTTAAGGAAGACAGAACCATTAGCCATAATTAGCCAGTTAGATTTGGGGGATCTCCAGTTTTGGTAATGAGCAGTTTGAATTGGACTCTCCTATTAAGGCCTGTCAGTACTTTCAGCTGATCTGGATTGACCACTGTTAGAGGAAGGATGCTGGGCTGGATGGTCTGACCAAGCATAGCATTTCATATGTTCTTATCTCTCTATGATAAGCATCCAATGGAAACACTGTTAACCAATTGGAGGATAGTGTCACACAGCAGGAACTGAGCATTGATAGGTGGAAAATATCTGATGATAGTACATTGGATACACTGTAGGGATGTGAATTTATTAGCCCACATTCAGTAACAAGTTCTAATGTGGGTTAAAAATATTTATTTACATGAATGTATGAAATAAACTAAAGAAAATATCAATATAAATCAGAGAAAAAAGTCCAAAATGAACCAGAAATGGAATGACAATTTTTGCCATGAACACCTCATCATCCTGCAGAGGTTCAACATCTCTTGTAATAAGAACTCTGCTAGGAGTGAGGTATTGAGCACTCTATTTTACAAATAATGATGCTCAGTAATACAGAGAGCAATATTCAATGTCCTTTCTGCAAGTAAAAACACAGTTTTCTAGGCGTGTGCAGAGCAAATATTTTCATTTTGTTTGTTTTTCCTTGTTTCTTATGGGATTTTTTGTTTTGATCATTTTTTTTTCTCATTTGGGAGCAATGAGGTCCATAGGGCATATTATTTAACAACAGTGCACACTGTCTTGCAATAGTGTGCACTATTTCACACAGTGAGCATTATTTTGAAATAGTGAGCACTATCCCCCTAATTCCCCAGTGTCCTTCTAGACTGGCTTAAATGGGTTATGAACTCCTACCAGCAAATGGAGACTGAGAACACACTGAACTTCAAGACACCATATATGTGGGCTGTGCAGTTCCTTGGAATCCAGTCTGTTCTCATTCTCAGCAGATGGTAGAGTGGTAAGTCTGTGCAGTCCCTTTTCTCTTTAAAAAGAAAAATGAAATCATAATAATAGAACAAGACCTTGACAAGAGGAGGATTTTTTGGAGGGGGAAGGGGTACTCTCCTTTGTTCCTTTCTTTTGGCTTAATTTAAAACAAAAAAGATTTTTGTCTTCCTGCTTGTAGGACTAGGGTTTGAGGCCCATGGAGGTCTTTGTTTCCATGGGGGTGCACACTTGAGTGTCCGGGTCCCTTCCCCACTTCCCCCTCATGGTCTGTGTCCTGGCTCAGCTTTCCTCTTCTGCCACAGGGCAGATAGTTTATAGTTTATTTTGATTTGCTAGGCCACTGTAGCTACTAAAGCAGCACAGAGCAGTGTACAGGCTAAAAAAATTGAAACAGCAAAGAAACACCAGTTAAAAATATTTCATTCACACCATATTTTAGACAGACAAGCAAGGAGAACAGTAAACAAAGGTTTCTAGCTGGTTAATGCTCATGCCATCTAATCAGTCTGATCCTCCGAAACCCTGCCTAAAAAAACAGGCCTTCAGGTTGGCCTTGAAAGTTTTAAAGGAAGGTTCACTACAAAGGGGACGCGGAAGATTGTTCAATATATGTGGTGATCAGTGCTTTTTTTGTGCCGGTACGTGCCGGTATGGCGTACCGGCACCTTTTTTTTTAGGTCCGAAGTTGTGCTGGAGCCGGCTCTCCGACGTTGTGCTGGAGCCGGCTCTCCTCCCTCCCCGGAGCTAGCCTGGAGTCCCTCCGCACCACCAGACGACCCTTCTGACACCCGACCCGGCCGGCACCTGACCCAGCATTTTTTTTAAATGTACAAGCGGCAGTGTGGTGCCTCGTGTCTGAGTAAAAGAAGAAAAATCGCTTCGTTGGCCGGCCTTCCCTCACTGTGTCCCGCCCTTGCGGAAGTTACATCAGAGGGTGGGACACAGTGAGGGAAGGCCGGCCGATGAAGCGATTTTTTCTTCTTTTACTCAGACGCGAGGCACCACTCCGCCACTTCATAGTTTTTTTTTAAATGCTGGTTCAGGTGCCGGCCGGGTCGGGTGTCAGAAGAGGGTCGTCTGGCGGCAGGTGGGGACTGGGTCGGGGAGGGGGTGCTCAGATGGCTCAGGTGGCTAGAGGGAGGGGGAGCAGGGGAACGAGGAGAGTCGCTGGACATGGGTGGAGGGCAGGGGGGACGGGGGGGTTGCTGGACATGGGTGGAGGGCAGGGGGACAGGAGGGTCGCTGGACATGGGTGGATGGCAGGGGAGGGGGGTTTCTGGACATAGGTGGAGGGCAGGGGGGGACGAGGGTCACTGGACATGGGTGGATGGAGGGGAGGGGGTTTCTGGACATAGGTGGATGACAGGGGAGGGCAGGGAGGACAGGAGGGTCACTGGACATGGATGGATGGCAGGGGAATGGGGTTTCTGGACATAGGTGGATGGCAGGGGAGGGGGGTTTCTGGACATAGGTGGAGGGCAGGGGGGACAGGAGGGTCACTGGACATGGGTGGATGGGAGGGGGTTTCTGGACATAGGTGGATGGCAGGGGAGGGCAGGGAGGACAGGAAGGTCGCTGGACATGGGTGGATGGAGGGGAGGGCAGGGGGCAGAGGAGGGTTGCTTGCTGGACATGGGTGGATGGAGGGAAGGGCAGGGGGGAGAGGAGGGTTGCTGGACATGAGTGGATGGAGGAGAGGGAAGGGAGAGAGAAGAAATGCTGGACATGGGTGGATGGAGGGCAGGGGAGAGAGGAGGGTTGCTGGACATGGGTGGATGGAGGGGAGGGGAGAGAGGAGGGTTGCTAGACATGGGTGGATGGAGGAGAGAGAAGAAATGCTGGGCATGGATGGAGGGGAGGGAAGAGAGAGGAAGGAGATGAGATGAGGGAAAAGGAAGAGAGGAGAAAAACTGCACATGGATGGAGAAAATAGGCAGAAGCTGGATCCACTGGACAGTCAAGTCTGCGGAGGACCCAGCTTTTACTTATCGATATAGAGCAAGAAATGAAAAAGAAAGGAGGAAAGTAAAGAAATAAATGGAAAGGAAGCCCTGGAAACGGAGTTAAGAGGACAGATAGCAGCAGAATCAGATACTGGGCCAGCATGATCAGAAAAAGAAAGTCACCAAAGGTAGAAAAAAAATCATTTTATTTTCATATTAGTGTCTGAAATATGTCCAATTTGAGAATTTACATCTTCTGTCTTATTTTGCACTGGGTATACTGGAGCTGTAACAGCTTACAGAAATTATAATGAAAAACAAATTGCATTATTTTTTTTCTTCTATACTAGTATAATATTTTCAATGATGTCTGTTTATATGCGCTATGGCTGGTATAAGGGGTGTGGCTAACATGGGTGTGGCTATAATAGGGGTGGAGTCATGTGTGGTGACTCCGCCCACAGTGAGTACCGGCAC
The DNA here is from genome assembly GCF_901765095.1 of Microcaecilia unicolor. NCBI lineage: Eukaryota > Metazoa > Chordata > Amphibia > Gymnophiona > Siphonopidae > Microcaecilia > Microcaecilia unicolor. The sequence goes on from NC_044040.1 coordinate 146,821,475, forward strand.
CTTTTTTTGTACAGAAAAAGCACTGGTGGTGATAGAAAGAAGAAAGCACTATACCTAGTAGGTTCTTAGTGGGCAGTCTTGAGGCTGGGAAGGACAAGGTAATGGTCATTGAGAGAGTGAAGATTACGAGCAGGTCAGTAAGGGATGGTGAGGGATGCTAGGTAATCCGGAAGGTCAAAGCGAAGCACCTTAAAGGTTAAGGTCGCCTTGAGTGAAAGGGGTCTGCCTGCAGCAGTCAGTGCTGCCTTGGAGACTTCCTTCAAAAACAAAAACAAAAGAAGTCTTTGTTGCAGCAATTAGCTTCTGTTGCCTTCTCCTACTCATGGTGTGGTCCTGCGTGGGTCAGTCTTAAGGCAGTCTCTGATTGTGAGTGATGGCAGCTCCACGTTTGAAGCACTGCTTGTCTTGTCAGTGCCGTGGGCTGGATGCAGTGGGGGTTTGTAGTTTTTGCACCGAGCAGGGGCAGGTCTTCCTTCCAGCGTCGGCATCTTCGGGGTCGGCTCCCAGATGTTCGGTGGCAGCATCGGGTACTTGCTCAGAGGTGTAGGTAATGGCGGCAGCTCCAGTTTCGACAGGAACTGCCACTGTTTTGGATTCTTTGCCGGCTCCTGATCTTCACCTGCAGCTTGAGCCGGTGATTTCAGTCACAGGCTGGTCTGAGACCTCAGGGGTCGATTTTCCTCCAGACTTAGTGTTGGTTATGTACAAAGCTTAATGCCAGCATAAGGAGGCAGCTGCAGAAGGGTCTCTTCCATGGGGTCTTGCCTTTCTTTCTGCTCCTGAAGTGGCCGTGAAGCGGCGGCATTTGGATTGGGATCTGGAGGACATTGGCTCCTTTCAGTCTGAGGAGGAGGACGATTTGAACATGGATGAAACTGTGGATCAGGAGCAGTCCTCTTGGGAGGATCTTTGGTTGGAAGAGGTGCTTCCTGGGAGAGGTGCATCTGTAGTATGCATATTTCAGCATGATGAGCTTCAGGAACTCATTGCTCAGGTTTCTGCAGTGCTAAGGTTTGAGGATTCCCCTAAGAAAGCACCTGGGATGGTACACCTTCTGCTAGAGAGTGTCCGTAAGTCATCCAAGTCTTCTTCCATGCACCAAGACATTAGACTCAATGGAGGGTTCCAGATACCCCTTTCCATCTGGTCCGGTCCATGGTGCATCTCTATCCCATTCTGGAAGCCAATCTGGAGTCTTTGAAGCCTCCGGTCATGGATGTGGTGGTCTCTGCGGCGACTAAGAAGAATACGGTCCCTGTGGATGGTGGTACAGCTTTGAAGGATCCTTAGGACTGGCGCCTGGAGGCCTTGCTCAAGCAGGGTTTTCATGTGGCATCTTTAGTGGTGCAAGCAGCCATTTGTGGCAGTTTGATTGCTCGTGCAGGTTTTCACTGGGCTGAGCATGTGCTGGACAGGGACACCGATGACTGGGCTGTGGTGGATCAGGAGGTCACCAAGATTGTGTTGGGGTCCTCTTTTTGTCATATACCCTTTGTGACCTTCTTCGGTCTTCGGCTAAGTCAATGGCCCTGAGTGTGGCTGTGAGGCGGACCCTTTGGTTGTGTGGTTGGTCGGCGGATGTGGCTTCCAAGTCTAAGTTGAGTACATTTCTCTTTTAGGGCTCTTTCCTTTTTGGGGAGTTGTTGGACAAGTTGGTCAAGAGTTTAGAGGAAACTAAGGTCCCGCACCTGCCAGAAAATAGACCTCGCTCAGGCGCTAGATGTTCTTCTACTTCTGAGTCCAAGAGGAACAGGTTTCGTGACACTCATTGTTAGTGGCCTGGTTGTGGTGGTGGTCCTGAGCGCACACATTTTTTCCAACGAGCTCAGTCCTTTAGCGGGGGTCGCAGAGGAAGCTGTGATTCCAGTTCCTCAGTCACCCCTCGTCATTCATCCCAATGAAGGTGTTCAGGTCCAGCCTCTGGTTCCGATAGGTGCCAGGTTGAGAGACATATACCAGGGGTGGACCCAGATTACTGAGGACCAGTGGGTCATAGAGGTTATTCAGGACAGAAAAACCCTGCAGTTTGCTCTTTGATGGACACATTTGTAGTGTCTCCCTGCCAAGCCAGATGGAAAGTCCAAACGGTTCAAGATATCCTTCAGCAGCTGATAGCACTGCGGGTGGTCATTCCAGTTCTGGCCACCGAGCAGGGCCAGGGCCGTTATTCTATCTATTATTATTTATTGCATTTGTATCCCACATTCCTCCACCTATTTATAGGCTCAACATGGCTTACATAGATTTGTTAACGTTATCATATCAGGGAAACAGATATGGTTGGTATAGTGTACCGGAGGGAAGGGGGAAGAAGAAAGAGAGTGATTAGGTTAGTTATAGAGGTGGGTTTTCATGATTGATTGGACTGGTGAGGTGACTTAGTGAGGTTATATGTTCTCATTGTAGGCCTTGTTGAAGAAGAATGTTTTTAGAGACTTTCGAAAGATGGTTATTTCGTTGATTGCGTTCAAGTATGTGGGCAATGCATTCCATATCTGCATGCTCATGTAAGAGAAGGTAGTGGCATGCATCTGCTTGTACTTGAAACCTTTGCAGCTGGGGTAGTGTAGGTTGAGAGATTTGCGGGATGATCTTGTGGCGTTTCTGGGAGGTAGGTCCACGAGGTTTAGCATGTAGATTGGGACATCTGCATGAATGATTTTGTGTACAATTGTGCAGATCTTTTTTTTTTAATTTTATTTTATCATTTTACTTAATTACATTCACATTTATCACATAAATGTAAGGAAATACAGAAATTAATATAAAAAGGAAAACATTTTCTCTCAACAATATATATTTACATAATTGTCCACAATTGGAAGATCCAAGATCAGGAAAACAATCTTAAAGAAAATAAGAAAAACTCAAAATGGTTAATCTTACACTTCACATTTTCTGAGGGAGGAAGGTTAATCGGTTATTGCAGCCGGTACAGTGGTAAATGAAGGAAGTTGCTGCAGAGGATTCTTCATCTGTTTCCACAAACTCTTATAATTTCTTAGGTTCAAACAAATAAGTAATAAGGAAATAAAACACTTACAAGGGAATCGCGCTAGGAAGGTCCCACCTAGGGCAATGATTCCTGGCATAAAAGCCAAGACCTCACACCTCCCAGTCTGCGATTCCCTTGATGTGTCAGGAAATATATGCATCTTTGAATCCAAAAAACTATCAACCATATATCGAAAGTACAATTTCAAAACATTGTTCCTATCTAAATCAAAGATGAAAGTCACTAATAATAACTCTATCTATAACGTCTGAATTTTCCAAAATGTCAGTTAAACTTACATCTCTTTTCTCTGATAAGGAAGATTTATAAAAGAAATATAATTTTAGTCACCAATAGGTGGCTATCAGAAGGTATTAGCAAAGTATCAGAGAAATATTTCTTCAAGAATTCAGTAGCTGATATATAGGATATTATAGGTAAATTTATCATTCTCAAGTTATTTTCCCTTAATTGGTTCTCCAGAAATTCCAGTTTTTACAAGAAGGATAACTATTCTTCATTACCAAATTATCTGATTTTCATAGAGAAGCCATTTCCGTAATCAAAGTCTCTATTTTTATATCTTGGACTTCCACTTTGTTAGATAAGTATTAATATAAACTCTTTAACTCACATAGTGAAAAATTGTAAACATCTGAAGAAGAGAGTTATTCACATTCTGCTGCAGTTCCTATAGTACGTCCATTATGACATTATTGGCTTCACCAAGTCCAATTTCTCCACAGAAACCACTCCAGATATCTTTGGGGGGAAGAGCTCACTCTCCAATCCCCCAGTTGATTTATTATCCGAGTCGATGCTGCGCCAGGACCTCCTCGGGTCACATGAAAATCCTAACCCACTTCGGGCGTTTCCATTATTGACCTCCATAGTGAAGCATTACTATGTCCGGGTCTTGGAGGGGTCGTGTCAACAGGGGGACTCAAAGTTACTCCCTCCACTAAGATTCGGCAATAAAGCCTTGCTGTTCCCTCGAAGCAAGAACCGATATCCCCGACGTTATGACCCCGACTCTCTACAAAATAGACTGAGAAGTGGTGGGAACCCCAGCCGTGTTCGAGGAGGACAGCACCACCGCTTTGCCTTTTCTCTTCCCCATTCTCTGAGAAGCGCGCCCTCTTCTTCAGCCATTCTGGTGTAAAACGGGAACTCAACTAGCGTACGTCCTCCCTCAACGCCATCTTGGATCCTCCAAACATAGGACATCCTGTAACTAAGGCACTATGGGGGTATTTCTATAAGGATCCAACTAGATTTAGGTGGCAAGTACGTACATAAATGCTGGTATTCTAGTCATTTATGTGAACATGCGTAAAGGAGCAGTGTGTAAGCCAATATTTGACAGCATGTACTTTCAAGTTGTGTCAGTGTGGGCAGGGCACACATTTCTATGCATAGATTATGTAGCAAGCATTTATACCAGCTCTATGGCTGCTGTAATTGGTCATGCCTAAAATAGAGGTGCATATTTGACCTGTTACACTAGCATTCTGTAAAGGAAGAGTAGATGCCTATTTATGTTCTTGGCACCTAAAAAATAGGTGTCCCTTTATAGAAATAATTTCTATGTGCTTGTGCATATAGCTGTCCCTAATTTGTACATTTCTCGTACTCATGGCATCGCAGGCATATTCACAATCATTTAGCCAAAGGACGCCAACTAGAGTTCCATCTGAAGCCCTAGTTTCAGTGTATCTATTGGCCAACCAATTAACACTGCCTGGGTCTTTCTTCTTCTGAAGGCTCTAGGCACTCAGAGTGGTCAGGACTTTTGCAGTTTACTTCTGATACTGTTATTGTGACACGTAACTGCTCCAATTGGTGCTCTTTATTTTCTAGGGAACTGATGCCACCATGTTAAACAAACTGAACAAGCATCACAGTAAGAGTAGCATCTACATCCTACCACGGAGCGTCCATGACACCAAATTTGGGATCAACCACTATGCTGGAGTTGTGTATTACCAGTCTGAAGGTGTGTATCATATGACCAAGGCAGATGAAATATTGCTGTCATTCTATTTGATATTGGATACGTAAAAATCTCTCTGATTGGGAAACATAATTATATAATTTGTTTGCTGTGCTGAATTGTTCCAGCTCCTGCAGGGTTCCAGTGGATTAATTTAAATAAATGCATTACTTTTGTATTATTTTTCTGTGTTAAACTGTTTAAATGTGACCTAAATGTGACTGAATGATAATTCTATACTTGGCAGATGCAAAAGTCACTGTTTGGGATATGTAAGGTACACTGTAGACTTCTATAAATGTGCAATTATACTTAGGCACAAATTCTATATTAAGTGCACAAAATTCTATGTTAAGCGCGCAATTCTATGCTTAGGCACAAATGTGCGTCTATACATGTGCCTTTATAATTAGGCTCAAATTCTATACTTAGGCACAAATTATATGTTAAGCACGTAATTGGGCGCGTAGTTATAGAACAGGGCTAGTTACACATCTAACATAATTAACTAATTGGCAAGAACAAATACTAATTGGTGCTAATTTGATGTTGCGCACATAACAGACTTACACCCCTATTCTATAAACAGCACACCTAACTTCTCTCACATGCAAATGCAAAGTGGGTGTTAACATGGGAGGGACATGGGCATATCAGGGGCATTCTGACTATTGTTACATGCACTTTATAGAATAGTTAGGTGCCACCATTTACACTAGCCATAGACCATGATTACGCTCCTCGTTGGGGGAAAAAAGACTGACTGACCAACCATCCACCAAGAGAGTTTCATTTCAACACCCTCTAAATGACACTGCTTCGAGAAGCGCACTCGACCCTCCACCAGCAGAATGCAATAGGACCAGTTCCTCCGCCGGACAGGGGTCAAAGGTTCTATTTCAGATACTTTCTCATACCAAAAAAGACAGGAGGAGTTTGACCAATTTTCAGTCTAATGGACTTAAACAACTTAATCAGCCACAGAGCCGGCGCCTATTTTTCACATGATTTATCTTGTTTATATCAGTCGTTTTTATTGATGGTAACTGCCAAACACACATCCAATATATGACAAAACAGCCGAAACTTGCTCCAATAAACAATTTATCTTGTTTAAAATATATGCCAGCTCCGTTGGATGTCCACTCTCCGCTCCCCCCCCCCCCCCCCCCCCCCCATGCCATCAACCTGGCTACGCCACTGTTATGTGTATGCCTACCTATCAAATATGTGCTATTGACAGAATAGTGCTTGGGCAGATTTTTGGCATATACAGTCATATGTGCACACATACATACATCTCATATATTCAATACATAAATGTTATATGTTCTTTAGAGAATTATCCCCATAGGATCAGACTCAGAAAATGGCACTCCAAATTTGGGCACCAAAAAAAAATCCGCATGGAGCACTATGCTATAAACAGTGCTCCAAGTGTGTATGATTTATGTACTATAAAGTATTTCTTACATGTTGTCCCTTAATTACATCATAATCTGTGATATGTTACACATTGGTCCATGGCAAGGGGAAATGAATATTCACACCCCTCATCAATGTTAGGTGGGTATGGGCCATGGCACTTTTTAGCTGTGGATTAGGAGTTCTGATATCTGTTAATCTTTGATATGTGAATGGTGGGATTTACTTTCTACTCAGGGCTGGCCTTAGACCTGGTAGCACCCTATTCATATAAGAGGAATGATGCTGTGTGCTGCCTTGATAAGAACCCCCTCCTTTCCCAGAGATCAGAGAAGCAGAGAGAATCCCTCTTGACATTTCACAATGACACACTTTTGAGGCCACAGTGGTGTCCTAAATGGGTGCCTCACTCACACAGTCCTAAAGCTAGCCCTGTCTTTGCTAGAATATAAAGGGGTGCTTTTAATTGTGGGTTCCTTGTGCTGGTGCATATTATATGTGGAAAATGTAGCTCTGCTTTATCCACTGATGATCCTTTTGACCGTAGGCACTATTCAGCCAACAGCGGTCAGCAGTTTTTTAAAAACTGATCACCGAGGCAGAATTAGCCCCAGTTAGTCAATGTTGAGCCATGTCCAGCCACTGGCATTGAATAGTCAGGACTAATTTGGCATTTCCTAGCCACCAGAGCTTATGCGGGTCCAAGCTGAATATCAGCCAGGCCTGCATAAATATATGGGCCCCCTTCCAATGCCCGCTCCCACCCTTCTGGAAGCAACGGCAGACCCTCCCGCCAGAGCCCTCTTCCTCCCTCCACCCCCCTCCCCCCCAGAATGGCAAGCCCCCCCCCCTCATGTTATGGGGCTTACCTGCCCATTCCCTGGTCGTCCAGTGAGGAAATAGGCAGGAGCAATGCCCACTCATTGCACTCCATTGTGCAGACCTGCCAAATCATCATTTTCCACTGAGAAATCAGTATTTCCCACTGAGTGGCTTCCCGTCCAATGACAGCAGGAAGCACCTTTATAAAGCACCGTCTCCTGCTACCGCTGATCTCTCATCCAACAGCAGGAGATGATGTTTTATGAAGGCGTTTCCAGCTGCTGCTGGACGGGGAGACCACTCCTGTAGCTGCTGGCTGGGAAATGGGCGGAGTTGTGGGTGGAGCTGGGTGGGTCAATGGGTGGGCTGGGGGCGGACCCTAAATCTCCCGCTAAGTGGATTGGTCTCCTTGGCAGCTCTGCATTGTGCAGCCTTCCAAAAATGGCTGCCGTGACTTCTAATAGCAGACTCGTGGTACTTCAAGTACACAAGGGAGAGGGAAGTGCAAAAGTAGACAAAGACAGTAGTGAATGTTGCCACCCAGGGCCACACGTGCTGGCATGCCAATTGGCCATGGCCAACCAGGCATGTGGAATCACAGCATAAGAGCGAGATCAGTATGCCCCAAATGTAAGCTGGCAAAAAAAGCTTTCAAAATTGCTTTGAAATTCTTAAATGAATTCTGATTAGAGCTCCAAGGGAACTGAATTCCAGAGGGTGGGAGCAACCACAGAAAAGCAGGTGGTCCTGGCAAGATGAAAGTGTATCTGAAGATGTGTTGGAATAACCAGTGGATGTTCCTGGGATGACCATAGAATGCAAGCAGGGGAGTATGGAAGAAGTGATCTGTAGAGAAATTGAGATAGACCTGAATGAAAATTCTGATGGGCTACAATAAGGATATTAAAGGAGGTGTGATAATGAATTGAAAGCCAGGGTTTGGACATCAGGAGAGGCATGACACTGTCATATTTTTGGCCCTGTGGATAAGCTTGACTGCAGTACTTTGGATTAGCTGGATCAGGCTACTCCAACAGTACTATGTGAGACCATGAAAAATGGAATTACAGTAATCCAGACAGAAATTACCAAGGAATGGAATAGTAAGCTAAGGGATTTTACATCAAAGAATGAGCCAGCAGCATGAATTTGCATTAGGGTGAAAATGGATTTCCACACAAGGAAGGAGATATGATTGGAAAAGGTAAGACCATATGCTTGTATATACTAGTACTCTGGTCATTTGCTGGCATTATTGGCACCTAAATGTTGACACCCTCTTTAGAGAATTACCCCCTTGGTACCAAATAATCATGAACATAAACAAATAATCACCAAACGTCATAAGAATTTCTGCTCCTCATCCCTTATAATGCTGTTCACAAACAATTAACTGTGGTACATTAACTTATATTTGTTATGCTGTACACTTCTGATTTGTGTTCCTTAGTCATGATGTAGAGTTGTTTCTATATTGCTGACTACATTGATTTGGTGCTCTTTTATTATTGTGGAATCACTGGAAAATCTTATACTCCACCTTCTAATCTCAGCTTTCTTTGCTTTGTTGTCAGGATTCTTAGACAAAAATCGTGACATGATGAAGTCCAATGTTGTTCTTCTCATTCATTCCTCCAAAAATAAGTTCCTGAAGCAGATATTCCAAGCCAAGACCAGCTCTTCACAGGGGCTGCTGAGTATCCGACATCTTAGCTCTGAGCAGCCTCATAAGGTCAGACTCATTTCCTTCTCTTCTTTCTACTGCATAATGGATCAAGCAGGCAAATGATCAACTTCTACGTTTCACTGATACCTAACCTGTCCTTCAGGTTAGATATCAGTGCCTTCATTTTTTTTTTATTTAGCTCACACCTTTTCAGTAGTAGCTCAAGGTGAGTTACATTCAGGGGGCTCCAGTATAACAGGCATGCCTTTAACCTCCAGCTAATATTGTATGGATATAAGAAAACCCATAGTAATAAAGATCACTGCCAGTCAGTTTCAGTTTCCATTTGATTTGCTACTAAACTGTTTATCCAATTGAAATCAGTCTTGCAAGTTCTATAATTCACCGGGCTGGGATGTCAGAAATCCAGGACTGTCCCAAAATCTCCAGCCTGGAACTAGATTCTTTGCTTCGGTCTTCACCAAGGAAAATTTGGGTGGGATACCGGTGTCGGAAATGGTATTTCAAGCGGATGAGTCGGAGAAACTTACTGACTTCACGGTAAACCTGGAGGACGTAATGGGGCAGTTCAGCAAACTGAAGAGTAGCAAATCTCCTGGACCGGATGGTATTCATCCTAGAGTACTGATAGAACTGAAAAATGAGCTTGTCCATGATATAAACAACAATACCAAAATAATCTACTAAAGAGATCACCAATAAACGTACATCAGTGAGAAAATATAGCTGTTCATATTGTGAACTCTGATGAGCAAATAACATAGAAATTGTACCAAAATGCCAGTACTGGTGCCGAAGTGCACTGTGCTGTACTTTAGGGATATATCATAACAGAGAACATTTAAAGTTGGTCAACTTGAAGTGCCTCTTAAAGAACCTATTTATATTAAGAGCAACTATAAGATGTATTGTACACAGATGGTGCTTGATGGGAGAAAATGCTAGATTCCCGGGATGTATTTATACCCTCACATCTCTTTTGCAGATCGCCGATATGGAAAAGCAGCTGCCAACTCTTGGTAGTCAGTTCAAGCAGTCCTTGGAGCAACTGATGAAGATCTTGGAGGGCTGCCAGCCATATTTCATTCGCTGCATCAAACCAAATGACCATAAAAAGCCTTTGGTAATCTGTGCCTAAAACTTAGGGGCTCTCCAAACTGCAAAACAATAAAATCATATAGCTCACTGACTTTGTCCCCCTACTGTTCAGAATACAGATTTGACTGGAAGGGGAGGGGAGAGCATAGTTACTAAGCTGCAGTAAAATAATGCATTTTACCATGGTTCCTGAGTACCATAGGTTACCAACTACTGCAGTAAATATAAATTTGAAATAGCTGCAACCGAGAACATTGTACGTCCCTGGCTGCATTAACAATGTGTCCCAAGTTGGGCCTGCTGTCTCTTAATGGAGCTAGTGGTAAGATAAATTAACCCCATCCGTGATCCTCCTCCTGACACAAAGCACAAATCCCCTACTCCCCCAAATCCTCTGGCACCTATCAGAGATTTCCCTAGTGGCTAGTGGGTGAGCAAGAGTGATCTCCAGTTGCTCCCACCTCATTGAGCACCTCAGTTCAAAATGACATGGATCAACCCCTAGCAGTTGTCTCATGGCACTATCGATAGCAGTCAAGCTGCAAAATAAGGCAGCCCTTTGGTAGCTTGACTCTAGTGATAGTACCATGATTGTTCTGCTAGCCAGATTTGGGGGGTCAGGGAGTGACCCCTTTAAGAGAGAATTTCTCTTTGCAAATTTGTATAAGTACTCATGCTAAAGTCATCAAAGTGATTTGCAACTTCACATTCTATCTAAAAGTTGTCCTGTAAGTAAACGTTGCCATTCAAAAGTCTGATTACTTGGCTCTTCCACACTTAAAAATACTACCATGCAACTACTGATCTGAGAGCAGACATCATGTTTTCAAAACCAAGCAACTCACCATTAGTCATGCACCATCTTCCATAGACCGGGCCACTGGAGCTGTGACTGGTTAAGTACTGAAAATCTTGAGGTTGTACCCCAGCCTACTTGAACCATAATGGCTCTGACACTGCCAAATATCAGGAGCCTTACACAAATGTTTAATACTACATAAAGGACAACAAAAACACAGAAAATCAAAATGTTCTAAAGCACAGCTCCTACCACCAGTACGCACCAATTCATTAGTTTCTCAACGTGTTCTGAGACAGAGGATGTTTATGGTAGGAGGATGGAAGGGATGAGTTTGGGAGAGAGAAAGTTTTTGAAACAGATAAGGACTTTTGTTAGAGGAAAAGCAATAAAGAGTCTTTGTGGGAGAAAAAAATGGGGATGCTTGTGGGGTTCAGGGAGAGAAAAGGGAATTTCTGGGAGAGGTATAAAGAAAACTCTTGGGAAGAGAGAAAGAACATGTATCACAGGACAGTTTTGGAATAAAAAGGAAGCATATGAGGGTAGATGAAGTGGACAGTGAGGGAGGGAGTTTACTGACGCTGTGAGGAGAGGTGTAGAGAGTTTGTGGGACAATGGACAGAATATTTCTGATAGACAAGAGTATGTTAGATAGGCTAGATCTGGGATAACATTCTGAAATTGTTCTTTCTTTAGGAGTTTGACCGGGAATTGTGTGTCAGGCAGTTGCGGTATTCTGGAATGCTTGAGACTATCCGCATCAGAAAATCCGGATATCCTATCCGATATACTTTTCAAGATTTCTTCCAGCGGTACAGAGCATTAATGCCTGTAAAAACTACTCCAGTTCTGGTGGGTGGCAAGTATTATCACGTTTAACCTGAACTTGAAGCACTGCTGAAGACGTATAACATAACATAACATACTAAAGTCACTCTTTTATATTGTGTCAAACCCAAAAGCTCAGAATGGTTTATAACAAATAAGCAAAAAATCTAACAAACTGTACTCATATATTAAAGACTGAATTTTCCAAATGTTGCATTGAATAAGGATGTCTAAAGTCTGCAGTTGGATAGTTATTTGGATTTGTTAGGCATCTAACAAACTTTTAAATACCCCAGTTCTGTGTCTAAAAGCTTTAAAATGATTTTTCCTTTATGAGGACAAGTCTATTAAGAGACACCCACATTTAGCCTTCTTGTAGCCTATTCTAGAATGAAAAGTATGCATGTACTTTTCTTTCTAGAATACCAGCATAACAGGTAATATATGCACATATATTTTAGGTGTGACCACAGAGCTGACATAAAAACATGCTTGCTCCTATATTGGTAAAGAACATGCATAGATTATAGCAGAGGTTTTCAACCCAGTCCTTGGGACACATTTATCTTGTTAGGGTTTCAGGATATCCAGGGTTTCATGATATCCAGAATGAATATGCATAAGATAGATTTGCATGCACTACCTCTGTTGTATGCAAATCTATCTCATGCCTATTCATTCTGAATATCCTGAATCCCTGACAGGATAAGTGTGTCCTGAGGACTGTTTTGAGAACCCCTGGATTATTCCATTCTATAATCTGTATGTTTAAATGTGCATCTCGCCTGTGCTGTGCTCAAACTCCACCCATATGAACGCCTACCTCCAAAGTACACACCATCGCATTTAGGCACCATTTTATAGAATAGGATGTAGCTGAAACAATGGCCTTTATGCGCATATGTACACACATATGTGTGTATATGTGGGATCCGAATGCATTGAAGATGTATCATGCTCTAATTTTTGATGTCATGCACACCTTGAGACAGCCTTGACGGCAAAACTCTGGCCACAGTCGGTGTGACTGACAAATTTCTTCTGCATGTTTATCTCTACATATGCTTTGAAAGTTGAAGTTTAAGGTTTTTTTTACTTCTAACTTATATTTTTGGAACCACTGATGAAGTGTTAGCCTAAAGACTATTGAGAATTGAGATAAGGGTTTTTTATGCCGATGAAGAAAAGTGACCCACAAATTTTCCTTCTTACTCTATTAAGTTGTATACTGGGTGTGGGTGTGGGTGCAGAGGCTTTTTCCCTTTCTCATTATCAGATGTCTCGGCACTTCACAAGATTTTAGTACCGTTAAAATACTTTGCTGTTTCTAACAGTGGCGTAGCTACAGGTGGGCCTGGGTGGGCCAGGGCCCACCCACTTAGGGCTCAGGCCCACCCAACAGTAGCACACATTTAGTGGTAGCTGCTGGGGATCCCAAGCTCCACCAGCTGAAGAGTCTCCCCCTGATGGTAACGAAAATGCTACTGTCCATTATACTGACACCTGCACATGCTCAGTTTTCAGCGCATGCCTGCTGCAGACTGCCAAGGTGAAAAGAAGCGTTTTCCCACCAGCTGAGATATTTTTCTGGGTGGTGGTGGGGGGAGGAGAACACTTGGTGCCCACCCACTTCTTGCCTAGGCCCACCCAAAATCTGCTGTCTGGCTACGCCCCTGGTTTCTAAACAAGAGGTTGATTTATTTGATATGCCAGTATTCTGTCCATTTACATATGTACTTGGCATCTTATGTTGGTGCCCTCCTTAAAAACTTATCCCCTAATCCCCGGATTCTATATAGCACGCCTAGAGATCTGCGCCAAAATCCAGGTGGATTCTATAACAACGTGTGTAACTTAATTCACTTAATATGCTAATAAGCATTTATAACAGCAATTAAGCAATAATGAGCACTAATTGGCAATAAATAAAATTTATGTGCACAGCTCGCTAAACGTATTCTGTAACGCAGTGCGCCTAACTTCTAACGTACACAGATAAAAAGGGGCATGGCAATGATTGGGGAAATGGGTGTTTCATGGGCGTTCCAAAATTTACATGTGCAGTTATAGAATATGGCCCTCTAAGCCTAAATCTACAAGCTGGAATTTACGCCATGTTTTCATTGGTGTAAATGGACATGCATAGTTTTAGGCGCTAGGATATCAACTAAGCATATTCTATAAGTGGTGCCTAGATTTAGGTGTGGTATATAGAATATGCTTAGGCAAAAATGTTTTCCATGCGGATGTTTTAGGCATCATATAGTGCCTAAAAAATCCGCATGGAAAACACTCCCCCCCCCCCCCAAATGGATATATTAAAAAATCTTTATTGAATAAAGCCATAGAGTCAAGCTTCTACATGCCAAGTCATGAAAGGTTGCAACAATCTGCACATTCAATAGCAGCTAGTTCACTATCACTTCATCATAGCTGAAAACCCATACTAAAACCTTGGGGATCATTTTATAAAGTAGGCACAAACATGAGCTAGTTATGTGCATAAATGTTTAGAATACTAGCATATATGTGCATATATATGTGTAAGTGCCAGATAGATATTTATTTATTGGGATTTATTAACCACCTTTATGAAGAGATTCATCCAAGTTGGTGTACAGCAAGTACAGTTTAACATAAAACTTACAATTTTGTAAACAGCATAACAGTAGCAAAAATGACCAAATATAAACACAAATACAATAAATGAGTAAACTTGAGAACAGCAAATTAAACCCTAATAATAGGGCTACCATGAAACAGTTTCAAAAATATACACATTTAACAGCACTGAAATTCAAATAACAGAGATATAATGCAATATCAGCATAATACTAATGAAACATCTAGTAAGCACGCACTAGAACATTCAAATAACATAGATATGATGCAAATGATTTTCTGCAATACAGCTTACCATGTAGCCGAGAGACTAAGTGCAGATATATATATGGATTAAGAGCTGGTTGAAAGATAGGAAGCAAAGAGTAGGGTTGAGTGGTTGAATGGTCAGTATTCTCAGTGGAGAAGGGTAGTTAGTGGGGTCCCGCAGGGGTCTGTGTTGAGACCGCTGCTTTTTAACATATTTATAAATGACCTAGAGATGGGAGTAACTAGTGAGGTAATTAAATTCGCAGATGACACAAAATTATTCAGGGTCGTCAAGTCGCAGGAGGAGTGTGAAAGATTACAGGCGGACCTTGCAAGACTGGGGGATTGGGCATGCAAGTGGCAGATGAAGTTCATTGTTGACAAGTGCAAAGTGATGCATGTGGGTAAGAGGAACCCGAATTACAGCTATGTCATGCAAGGTTCCGCGTTAGGAGTTACGGACCTAGAAAGGGATCTGGGAGTCATCGTGGATAAGACGTTAAAAACTTCTGCTCAGTGTGCTGCGGCGGCTAAGAAAGCGCACAGAATGTTGAGTATTATTAGGAAAGGGATGGAAAACAAACACGAGGATGTTATAATGCCATTGTATCGCTCCATGGTACAACCGCACCTCGAGTATTGTGTCCAATTCTGGTCGCCGCATCTCAAAAAAGATAAAAAGGAATTAGAAAAGGTGCAGAGAAGGGCGACGAAAATGATAAAGGGAATGGAACGACTTCCCTATGAGGAAAGGCTGAGAAGGTTAGGGCTCTTCAGCTTGGAGAAAAGGCTGCTGAGGGGTGATATGATAGAAGTCTACAAGATAATGAGCGGAGTAGAGGGGACAGATGTGAAGCGTTTGTTTACACTTTCAAACAACAACAAAACCAGGGGACACAAGATGAAGCTAGAATATGGTAGATTTAACACAAATAGGAGAGAGTTTTTCTTTACTCAGCGTGTAGTTAGACTCTGGAACTCGTTGCCGGAGAATGTAGTGACAGCAGCTGGCCTTACGGAATTTAAAGAGGGTTTGGACAGATTCCTGAGGGAAAAGTCCATTGAACATTATTAAATTTTTTTTTTTTTTTGGGGGGGGGGGGGGGGGGGGTTGCCGGGTTCTTAAAGCCTGGATTGGCCGCTGTCGGAGACAGGATGCTGGGCTTGATCCTTGGTCTTTTCCCAGTATGGCGGTGCTTATGTGCTTATATATTGATGGAGACAGGATGGGTGGTACAGAATCAGTTGGAATAAATAGATGGGTGGCTAAACTCAAGGCAAGTTCTTTGTATAGTTATACAAGATATAAGGAACTGATCTAAGTTACAGTGTGTGTAGCAAGCTAGTCCAGGTGCAGAGTGGTGTATAGTCAGTCACACTATGCATTAAAGGCTTGGGAGAAGAGCCAGGCTTTCACCTGTTTCCTGAAGTAGAGGTAGTCTCGAGTTAGATGTACCTAAGCCCTATTCTATAACTACACACCCACCTCCAATAGCACATAGCTTGCATGCAGGTGTACACATGGGCAGAGTGCAAACTTGTACATGTAATTTATAGAATACTATACGGTATAAATGTATCTCTGGATCATAGATGCACACACTTATGCCAGCTCTGTGTTCTGAAAACCTGACTGGTTTGGGATCTCCAAGACCAGTTTGGGAACCACTGCACTAGTGAATTTCTGTCCCGGACATACACTGAATTTATTTCTTGACATTCACTGCAGGAGGATGCTCGTTTGTGCTGTACTGATATACTTGAGAATGTGTTTGGAAATGATGACTGGAAAGCTGGTAAAACAAAGATTTTCATAAAGGTATAGTATGAATCTTGAACACATCAACCCTATAGCTAACCCAATGGCCTAGCCATGTACTATAAAAGAGAAAAGCAACTCAGTGGCGGACTTTTTGGTAGGTTAAGGCTAAAAGTCTTGTTTAAATAACCCTTAAATCCTGCCACCATGTTATAGCTGTTGCAGTGACTGAAATTAAGGAGCAGCTTTGTCTGGCCATAGGATATTATTGGAATACCTGATCAATATATAAAGGAAAAGAAGAAGCCATACATGATCTAGAGGGAGTTCTTTCAAGGAAGGATGAACATAACACCAATATACCAATATTCTAAGTTTTTTAAATGTTGATGCAGTAGAAGATCACTATGGTGCTTATTTTCAAAGCAGATGGACACCTCAAAATGCCTAAAAAAAAGGTCCATATTCTAAAAACATCCAAATCCCAATTTTGGAAAGTCAGAATTTTGACATTTCACACTGCAGTTTGTCCAACTAACAAGGGGGGGTGTTGTGGGCAGGTTTTTGGCAGGACTAGGGAGGGCCCGAAGTAGCTCATCCAACAGAGACCTTTGCAGGGAAAGAAACGTCCACGTCTAAAAAGTATGTTTTTATCTGGACCTTTTTCAGTCACATCCAAGTTACAAAAAAAGTGCACTGATTGAGCAGCTGACCACTGGAGGAATTAAGGCACGACCCCTCCTTAATCCCCTAGTGATTGCTCTTCCCTTCCCTCTCCTCTAAAAGAAAAACGAGGCTCTATGTCGATTGCAAGTATTATGATCATTCTGAACAAAGCAGGAAGCATGTCAGAGGAGTAGCCTAGTGGTAAGTGTAGTGGACTGTAAACCAAATCCTACTGTAACTCTATTACATTTTTTTTCCCAGGATCCCTCTGGGAACAGAAAAAAAAATACTGTACCCAAGGATATAAGACATCTGCCAGCCTGAAGGTTATTGAAATGGTACATTTTCAGGTACAGTAGGCATTTTTCTGTTCCTGGAGGGATCTCATTTACAAAAACAGTTACAGTAAGATTTGAATTTGTGTCCCTTGGTTTACAGTCTACTGCACTTACCACTAGGCTAATACTCTATTCTGCAAGGACTGCTCTGTGGCAATTTTCATAAGACAGTTGCTAGACAGAAGTTGCCGTTCCATGTTTTCCCCTGTTTATAATTTAAACGCTTACCCCCCCTCCCCCCCACACACACACCATTTACTAAGCTGCACTAGTGAATGCTGTGTGCTAATGCTGACACAGTCCATTCTTTATGAGCTGTGTCAGCATTGCCATGCGGCTTAGTAAACAGGGGGTTATGACCCCCTTTTACTAAGGCGCGCTCACGTTTTTAGCACACACTAAAATTGGGCGCGTGCTAAATGTTAGCGATGCCAATGCATTCCTATGGGCGTTTCTAACGTTTAGCACTTCCCTAATTTTAGTGCACGCTAAAAACATGAGCACGCCTTAGTGAAAGACCCCCCAAAGTTTGTAAAATGGTTGTTCAGGATGGACATCTCCAGAGTAAGGATGTCCTTTTCACATATTTTCGAACAGGAAATACGGATATCTTTCCTATTCGGAAATTGCTGTGAGATAGACTTATTTTTTTGTACGTTAGGAACTGGATGTCCCTTGAAAATGCCCCTCCATTTGTCTTTCTCCTGCAATAATTCTCAAACCTGGGTCTATCATTGTAAAAGTAACTAGATACAACTATTAGTAACGTATACAAAATGTAATTAGCTACCATTACTATTAACTCTAAAAGCAAAATCAGTTTTCAGAATTCACCTCTGGAATAATTGACCCCCAAGACCATCACTGAAATGTTAAATAGTACACACATCTCAGAAATAATCAAAATTGTAGATTGGACTTCTAACAAACAGTATTTGTGCAAAAGGACAGAACCATAACATATGCTCAACATTTTCCATTTATTCCATAATCCCACCAGCAAAGGGGGACAACAGGAGAATCCCATCTGCTAAACATTTGAGGTAAAAGTATGATGTCAAACTCAAAGGCATAGAATATTAATATGTTTAAGTCCATATTTTAGCCCAAATTTCTTTTTTTTCTTGGCACCCAAGATAGCTTCCCATCTATTCTCTTTTATTTGGAGTTGTCCGGCTTATATCCACAAAAGCCCAGTACAGTTATGAGATTAGACTTTTCACTCCAGACTCTGTATACAGTATTTTCTCAGATGACAGGGAATCTTGCAAAAATGTTGGGCCTGATGTTCAATGCAATTTAACTGGCCAGAAACATCTCCTGGCCTTTTAAATCACCTGTTCAAGGCTAATGGCTAATTTACAACAGCATTTAACTGGTTAATGCCGCTGAAAATAACCAGTTAGCGCTGAACTGCTATTTGGGGGGGGGGGGGGGGGTCTCAGGGGCAGTGTCAGCACTTGGCCGGTTAAGTGCCTATGTTCAGCGCTAAACCAGAGAGGTTAACTGCATAAATAGGACCGCATAAAAGTCAGTCCTAACTTTATGCAGTAACTCACAGCAGGTTAATTACTGAATACCACACTTAGGGACCCTTATAAAAAAGCATACTGTGCAGCAATCTGGAACTACCTCCAGCCCAATGCAGCACCCTCAACGTGCAGCATTTCCGGCGCTAGCGGACATATTTGAAAATATTACTCAGCAGTAATCAGGCAGCACCGCACGCTGGCTAGTTACCGCCAGGATAGTGTGAGAGTCCTTACCGCCACCTCAGTGGGTGACGGTAAGTGTTCCCCCCCCCCTCGCAAGGCCACGTGGTAAGTGCTCTGAGACCTGATAGGCTAGCAGAGGTCAGCTGGTGACTCTACCATCTCCTTAGCAACAGCTTGCCTGGGAGTGGGGAGAGGGGCTAAAGACACCAAAGAGGGAGGATGTGTGTGAGGGAGCTCTGACTGCATAATAGGATTTTTGAGTTTAAAAAAAGTGTTTGAAACTTATTTTTTCTGCAAATGCTTTCCTGAG
This sequence comes from Microcaecilia unicolor, assembly GCF_901765095.1. NCBI lineage: Eukaryota > Metazoa > Chordata > Amphibia > Gymnophiona > Siphonopidae > Microcaecilia > Microcaecilia unicolor. Next base: position 146,840,781 of record NC_044040.1, read on the forward strand.
TGAAGATAAAGTGAGCTGGAAGTGAAAGGTGTTGGATTTGTTACTTGTGCGCTGTTTAAAAGACTGAGGGAGAGAGACCAAATGCATGACTGTATGAAACAAGTTTAAGTGGATTAATCCCAGTTAAGCCACTAGGAAAACTGGTCTCCAAGGCTTAAGGTTGGGCCTGGGGTATTGCAGCTTGTGTATTCTGCATGATTTGCTAGTGTACTAGTGTAGGAGATTGCATGCTTTTGGAGAGACCTTAGTTAGGGTACACAGTAAAAGAATAGACAAACTATTTAGGGTTGCAAAATTATTATTTATTTTGTCAGCTAGAAAGCTACAGTTATCCCTGTACCCCAGCTAGGGCTGTTCCTGGTGTTAGACAAGAAGAAAGTCTTTTTTGTTGATTTTCTTTAAAGTGTGAGGCAGTAGGTTCCTGAGCTGGAAGAAAAGAACCTGAGCTCCAGCATTCAAGCAAGGTGAAGAAAGATGCTCAAAGAAAGACCAAAGTAAAGATAAGTCTACACTTCCATGCACAGCAAAGGAAAGGACATTGAGAAGTCACTGAGTTTAATCAAACCTACCTGTTCTAGAGACTGGTTCTGGGTGTTCTCACCTGAAAGACATAAATTAGTTGAAAAAGAATCAATTCTTGAGATATACACTACAAAGGAAAGTTATAACTATAGAGTAAGAGAGAGCAAATATGCTAATTTGGTCAATACTTATCTGATGGTTTCACTGTTGTTCCTAAGCAATACTACTGCACCTGTTAAAGAAATCTGAGTTGTTAGTTTATGTTTAAATGTATATTTATGCAAAAAAAGAACCTTATTTGTTAACACTACATTTTCTATACCCCAAAGTGGTTTAAAATAAAAACTAGTAACTTCTGCTTACCATCTGTCTGGTTACTGGGTCTTAAAATCCTTTTAGTTTCCTTTCTTCTCCATAGTTTAGAACTTTGGAGACGAGGTTAGTTTAATGGTTTCTAAGCTCAAAGGTGAACTATGAGCTTGAGGTATTCAGCCAGGGTAATAGTAGAGATCGCAGGGCCCTCCGAGACTCAGTAAGCTATATACATTTCAGGGAACAGTTTAAGAACATAAGAACAGTCTTACTGGGTCAGACCAATGGTCCCTCCAGCCCAGTATCCTGTTTCCAACAGTGGCCAATCCAGGTCACAAGTACCTCACAAATAGAAGCAACATTCTATGCTACCAATTCCAGGGCAGGCAGTGGCTTTCCCATGTCTATCTCAATAGGAGACTATGGACTTTTCCTCCAGGAACATGTCCAAACATTTTTTTAAAACAAATACGCTAACCACTGTTACCACATCCTCTGGAAACTTGTTCCAGAGCTTAACTGTTTATTGAGTGAAAAAATATTTCCTCAAATTTAAAAAAAAAATATTTCCATGGAACTTAATTGAGTGTCTCCTAGTGTTTGTACTTTTTGAAAGAGTAACAAATCGATTCACTTTTACCAATTCTACACCACACAGAATTGAACATAGTACTCAAGGTGAGATAGCACTTTGGAGCAATACAGAGGCATTTAAGTATTCTTGGTCTTATTTTCCATCACTTTCCTAATAATGTGTAGCATCCTATTTGCTTTTTTGGCCATCACCACACACTGGGCAGAAGATTTCAGCATACTGTCTACAATGACACCTAGATTTTTTTCTTGGTTGCTGATTCCCAAGGTGAACCCTAGCATCAGGTAACTATGATTTGGATCTTTCTTCCCAATATGCATCACTTTGCATTTGTCCACATTAAATTTCATCTGCCATTTGGATGCTCAGTCTTCCAATTTCCTAAGGTCTTCCTGCAATTTGTCACAGTCCGCATGTATTTTAACAACTTTGAATAGTTTTGTGTCATCTGCAAATTTAATCACCTCACTTGTTCCAATTTCCAGATCATTTAAAAATGTTAAATAGCACTGGTCCTGTTTTCTGTCAAATAACCAATTCCTAGTCCACAACAGAACATTGCCTCCTATCCCATACTCTTTGCTCCTATCCCATACTCTTTAATTTTCTTAAGAGTCTGAGGAACTTAAAAGCTTTCTGAAAATCTAAATACACTACATCAACTGGCTCACCTTTATCCACGTTTATTTATGCCTTCAAAGAAATGAAGTAAATTAGTGAGGCAAGACTTCCCTTGGCTGAATCCATGCTAATTCATTTCCAGTAATCATGTTTGTCTATGTGTTCCATAATTGTTACTCTTTCAAAATAGTTTCCACTATTTTGTCCAGCACTGAAGTCAGGCTTACCAGTCTGTAATTTCCTGGATCACACCTGGAACCCTTTTTAAAATTAGCAGTACATTGGCCACCCTTCAATCTTCAGGTACTACGGACAATTTTAAATGACAGGCTACAAGTCACTAACAGCAGATCAGCAATTTTATGTTTGAGTTCTTTCGGTACCCTAGGGTGCATGCCATCCAGTCCAGGTGATTTACTACTCTTTAACTTGTCAATTTGGCTCAGTACATCTTCCAGGTGCAGCAAGATTTTTTTCAGTTCCTCCACATCGTCACGCTTGATAACCATTTTTGATTCAGGTAGATCACTTACATCTTCTTCCATAAAGACCAAAGCAAAGAATTCATTCAGTCTCTCCACTATGACCTTGTCCAATGGATTCCCTTACAGGCTTTCTGCTTTAGATGTACCTGAAAAAGTTGTTACTGTGAGTTTTTGCCTCCATGGCAAGTTTCTTTTTATAGTCTCTTTTAGCCTTAATTATCAATATTTGCATCTAACTTACCATTGATTATGTTGCTTCTTATTTTCTTCATTTAGATCCTTTTCCCATTCTTTGAAGGCTGTTCTTTTGGTGCTAATAACCTCTTTAACTTCATCTTTTAACCAGGCTGGCTGTCATTTGCACTTCTTTCCACCTTTGTAAAACTGTGGAATGCATCTGGTCTGAGCTTCCAAGATGGCATTTTTAAAAACAATATCCATACTTGATTTAAAGTCCTAACCTTTGCAGCTGATCCTTTTAGCTTCTTTATAACCATGTTCCTCATTTTATCATAGTCACCCTTTCAAAAATTAAATGCTGCTACAGTAGATTTGCTTAGTGACTTCACTCCAGATATTAGCTCAAATTTGATCATGTTATGATCATTGTTTCGCAGTGGACCCAACACCATTGCCTCTTCTACTATGCCCTGCATTCAGTTAAGGACTAGATCTAAAATAGTTCTCCCTCTTGTCAGTTCCTAGACCAGTTGCTCCAAGAAGTAGTCATTTATTATGTCTAGAAATTTTACCTCCCTAGCACTCCCTGATATAACATTTATCCAGTCAATATTGGGGTAATTGAAATCAATCATTATTATATTGTTGCCCAGTTTGCCAGCTTTCCTAATTTATGTAAACATGTTTTCATCTGTCTGTTTGTTCTATTCTTGCAGATGGTAGTACAGCCTTACCAGTATATTCTTTACCTTCACACGTGGAATTTCTATCCACAAGGATTCCACGCTGCTGTCTGTTTCAAGTAGAATCTTTATTTTGTTTGACTCAATTCCCTCTAACATATAGCGCAACCCCTCCTCCTACAATTTGATCCACTCTATCATATAATTTGTACCCCGTTAACACAGTGTCCCATTGATTGTCCTCCTTCCACCAGGTCTCTGAGATGCCTATTATATCTACTTATGAGTTAGAGGGGAATATAGATTTCATCACACAAGAAGAAAAGAAAGAGAAGTGATTAGGTAGGGAGAGAGAATATGGGAGGGGGTAACTGAGTCAGGAGGATAACTGGGGGTTGTTGGTGACAAGGGGTAAGAATGGGAAAGGGAAATATGCCTCTGTGCAAAGCTTTCCGCAAGCACTTTACAGCCTGTTAACTATCTAGCCCAGGGGTGGGCAACCTGTATACACAGAGTACTACATGAATGTCAGTACTTTGCCTAGTGGGCCACAACATTATGTAATGACAGAACTGGAAATGCACAGAGCTCCATAGGCTTTCTGTGATAAATAAGTAATGGCCCCTTTTACTAAGCCACGTAAGTGTCTACGTGTGCCAAAATGGAGTTACCGCCCAACTACCGTGTGGCTCTTGTGGTAATTTCATTTTTGTTGCGCATCTGATACGCACGTCTGAAAAATAGTTTTTATTTTTGGACTCGCGCCCAAGTGACATTAGACACACACAGGTCATTACCGGCCGGATTCTTTACTGCTAGGTCAGTGGCTGGCGGTAAGATCTCAGACCCAAAATGGACGCACAGCAATTTTGATTTTGCCGCACATCCATTTTCAGCAAAAAAAAGAGAGAAGCCTTTTTTACAGGCGCACTGAAAAATGGATTGGCACACGCCCAAAACCCACACCTACACTACCACAAGCCATTTTTCAGTGTGCCTTTGTAAAAGGACCCCTAAAAATTTAACCAAAAATTATGAAAGCAAAGTGCTTGAGTGACATTAGACACACGTAGGTCATTACTGTCCAGATTTTTTACTGCTAGGTCAATGGCTGGCAGTAAGGTCTCAGACCCAAAATGGACGCGCAGCAATTTTGATTTTGCCGCACGTCCATTTTCAGCAAAAAAAAGAGAAGCCTTTTTTTACAGGTGCACTGAAAAATGGAATGGCACATGCCCAAAACCCGTACCTACACTACCACAAGCCATTTTTCAGTGTGCCTTTGTAAAAGGACCCCTAAAAAGTTAACCAAAAATTATGAAAACAAAGTGCTTGAGTGGCTGTTCTGATTCTGAAAATATTTGTGACATAACAGTATTTAAAATCACAAAAACTCTGGTTAATTAAAATTTTCTATGTATACTTCCCATGGTCTCTCAGGCCACAAAAAATTCAGTGGTGGACCACAGGTTGCCCACCCCAGATCTAGCCCAACAACTGTAGCCAGGGACCATAGCCACAGAACATGCCTTCATTCAGAACATATACATGTATCCTGAGTCTGCCATTAGGAATCATCCTATCAAATTGGCTAGGATCCCTCCCAGGAGATGAATTCAGGTTCAGGAATCAAGTCCTATTCCCCCCCTCTCCCAAAAAATGAGCTATAGGGTCAGCCCCTCAAAACCTTTCTTGAGTTCAGTGCATTTCAGAGAAAATTTGACTCTCGCCATTTTTTCATCACGTTACCCTTTCAAGAATGTTCAGATATTGACTTGTTTGTGGAGATCACAGAGAATATGTCTTCCTGGAAGGCAGGATTTGTGCCCACAGTGCCAACAAGGAAAAGAGGTTCAAGGCCTGATCAGCGACAGAGCTGTGTTCTGCCGTGCATTAGATACCAAGTTGATACCCAATTTTGGGTTTTGCTTCCCTGGGACTGCTGGGGCTATGGTTGCTATGCAGGCAGCATTCATAGCACCCAGGGAGGAGAGAGTTGTAGTCACAATTTAAGGCCTCAGTGCCCATGGTTGCAGGTTTCTGGAAGGGCTCTGATATATGAGCACTAGCCCAGGCCCATCACTGTAATAACCACACTAGATATGATGAGGGAGAAAGGAGCATACAAAATACAAGGAAATCTCTGGAAAGTCCTGAATGAAGACTCATGGCACCAGATCATAACCATGGTTTTGACTGAACTGGAAATACAAAGGAACAAGAGGAAACTGCTGGGGCAAAAAATTGAACAAATAAAAAGAAAAGAGTAGGCCTTGGATGCATCACTGATTTCCTGTCATGTTTTTGGTGCTAGTGATTTTCAGAATAAAGCTGTCATTTCCTGTTTTATTTGGAAGGCAGTCTCACATTCCTGCTATGTCCTGGAGGGTAGTATTTTCAGAGTGAAGCATTAATTTTTTGCTGCTATCAGGTGAGATGTGTTGGATGTTTCATTCTCTTAAATGGACCCTAAAGATGTTGAATCCTGTTGATATACCTTCTGATTTTAGGATTACCATGATATGAAACTGGAGGTGGAGCGAGAGAAAGCCATAACTGCAAAGGCGATTCTTATCCAGAAGATGATGAGGGGTTTCAAAGACAGGTGAGCGCTTTAAATCTAAATTTTCTTGTTCTTTTTCCATTTGCTTATCTAATGGTTCCAGCTGGCCTATCCAGTCTGCCTAATTATTCTAGCCTTCATTTCAATGAATATATCATAGCTGCCAGCAATAGAAGTTTAACCACTTGAAGGATTTCACTTCAAATGCCAGTATGGGTTTCACAGGATGTAACAGGAGTGGATGAGTGGATTATCCCAGTCTCTTCTTTTGATCAGGCTGTTCATATCTTCAGAGGTTGGTGGGATAGGTTATGGTAGCTGCTGCAGCTGTTACCAGATTTGTGAGAGAAATTAGTCATACTGTGTGTGTGGATGTTAAGTACTGTCAAGTTAATGTAGACTCATGGCGACCCTGTGTATAGTTGCCATGAACTGTGCTATCTTTAGTATGGGTGGTAACATGCCAAAATAAGGAATAAGATTAACAGGTGAAACCAAATAGGTCTTGGAGACCAGAGCATCTTCTAAATATGCTAACATTTTATTATAATGCCTACATTTTATAAAACCTATTAGGTTATAGTGTACATTTGTATAAAAATATAAATATTTACAATCAGTGGATCTCAGGAGGAATTTGTAACAGAAAATAAGATTCTGCTAACAAATGTATGCATTGGTATGGGAGATTAATACTATGAATGTCTTGAATTTTCATTGGCTTGGAGGCCTGCGAGCCCTGCCCCAGTTTGTAAATTGTTCATTCTGAAGTAAGCTGTGTTCTGCTCGCATATTCATGGAGCCAGGGTATATTGTGATGTGTATTTAATTTGAGTATTCAATTGCATTGTCTGTGTAATAGATAGCACTGTGTATTAGGACTGCTTTTCTTAAAGTTTGTAGTATCCTGTGATTGACTCCTTGTGAGCTTTCCCTATTGGCTGTTAGCTCTGAGCTAGGGCCAGCCCTTCCTCTCTGCCCCTGCGGGCTGTGTGAGAGAGCCCACCTTGCACGCTTTGTGATCAGCAGTTGGTCTAGGGTGCTGATCCCTCCTTTAATTTACTGTAATTCCATCAAGATTTTTCATCATTTCCCCAGGTTATTCCCTTGAGTTTCTCCCCCTTATTTCATTTGAGAGTTATAGCTTTTCCTCTCAGCTGGGCTGAGTTTCTGGCCAACTCCTTGCTTCTGGGGTGGCTAGATACAGACTCTGTGCAGAAGACAACAATTCTGTCTAAGCAACTGAACTGTAAGTTGGATTTTCTTTGTTTATTCTGAGTACTACAATAAAGAAGATTTGCTTAAGAATTGACAGTCTACTGGTAAATCTTCTACTTGGGGATTGTTTAAGCTGACTGTTGAATCTATACTTTGCCTAGAACAGTAAAGGCTGGTTCATGTATTCTATCCTATCTCATATGTCCTTTCTTTTGCATGCATAATCTTGTAGTCCCTATTTCACAATATGAATGCATTTGCCATCCTTTTCTGTAATGTTATTCCAGTTGTGCCATAATATCTGTTCTTCCCCTATTGATTTCAGGAAAAAGTTTGTGAGGCAGAAACAGGCAGCAGTGACACTACAATCAGTTTGGAGAGGCTATTATTGCAGGAAGAGTTACAGAATGGTAAGTGACCACTGCACATCAGAGGGCCTACATGTAGGGTTGCCAACTTTTTGCCAAAGATAAACCTGCCCTGCTCCATACTTTGCCCATTGTCCTGCCTTCATGTCATGCCCCAAGTCCCTTGCCACGCCTACTGTTGTACTCTTGTCCCACCCCTCTACAACAACTGTCCACACTAGTTTTGGCATCTCAAAAGAAAAAACTGCCACATGTACATATGTTCTATGATTATTTCACAAACTTTACATATCAGAAACAGAATTCCAGTAACCAAACTCTGCAAAAAACAAACACATTCTGGACTTAGAACTTCATCAATAATCTGGATCCAAACCCTGGAGAACACCCAGCTGACCAAATATGGTCAAACTTCACGCTCCTCACCGTCAAAACAGTCACCCAGGTGATCAAAAGGTTCTCCAGCACCCACTTAAACTGGACATCTGCCCCAGTTACCTACTAAAATCTGCCCCTAACTGCTTCATAACAGACCTCACATCTCACCTAAACTACATGCTCCAACAAGGCCTTTTCCCTGAGGAACACGGCAACATCCTACTCTCCCCAATCCCAAAAGATACAAAACAAATTAACTGAACTTGCCAACTTTCACCCAGTTGCATCTATCCCACTAGCAGTCAAATTGACAGAGAGCATGGTAACCAAACAAATTAATGAATACATAGACAAGTTCTCTATACTACACGAATCACAATCGGGATTCCGCCCCCTCCATAGCACCGAAACCGTGCTAGTCACTCTCCTGGCTAAATTCAAGCAGGAAATAGCCATAGGTAAAAGCATACTCCTCCTCTAATTCGATATGTTGAGCGCATTCGACATGGTAAACCACAATATACTACTAAGACTCTTAGACTACTTCGGGATTGGTGGAAATATACTCAACTGGATCAAGGACTTCCTAACCACCAGAACATACCAAGTGAAATCAAACTTAAACATATCGCCACCATGGAAAGCAGACTGCGGAGTACCCCAAGGATCACTGCTATCACCAATACTTTTCAACATAATGATGATCCCACTGGCCAAGTCCTTATCAAAGCAAGGCCCAGTGATGTAGGAAGGGGTGGGGCGGTCCACCCCGGGTGCACGCCACTGGGGGGGGTGTCGGCTCTGCTGGTTCCCTGCTCCCTCTGCCCCAGAACAGGTTACTTCCAGTTCCGGGGCAGAGAGAGCAGGGAACCAGCGGAGCCGACGCAGCTCCCAGCGATGTGCACTCAGGGCGGATCGGCGTTCCAGCCCGCCCCCTGCTTTCGTATGGCAGTAAGAATGCGCTCCGGGGGGGGGGGGGTGTGGCTATGGCACTGGCAAGGCCTCAACCCGTTCATCTACACAGACGATGTCACAATATTATTCCTTTCAGACATGACCTAACAGAAATCACCAGCAAAATCAAACTCGGTCTGAATTCTATGAATTCATGGGCAAACTGTTTTCAACTGAAATTGAACACTGAAAAAACACACTGCCTCATCCTCTCATCTCAACACAATACGTACAAACCCACAACCTTAATCACCCCAGAACACTCCCTCCCCATCTCAAACAGTCTGAAAATACTTGGCATTACAATCGACAGCAACCTCACACTTGAGAGCCAAGTGAACTCCATAACAAAGAAAATGTTCCACTCAATGTGGAAACTTAAACGCATAAAATCTTTCTTCCCGACGGAAATATTTCGCAACTTAATACAATCAATGGTACTAAGCCATGCAGACTATTGCAACGGAATCTATGCAGGATACAAAGAAACTCCAGACCGCTCAAAACACAGCAGCCAGGCTGATATTTGGCAAACTGCGATTCGAAAGTGCCAAACCCCTCTGAGAAAAACTACATTGGCTTCCAATCAAAGAACGTATTACCTTCAAAATCTGCATCCTGGTCCACAAAATTATCCACGGCCAAGCCCCAGGATACATGACGGACCTTATAGACCTACCAATCAGAAACATATCCAAATTATCCCGAACATACCTAAACCTCCACTTCCCAAATTGCAAAGGACTTAAATACAAAGCAACCTACGCATCCAGCTTCTCCTATATAAGCACACAACTATGGAACGCATTGCCAAAAGCTGTGAAAACAACCTATGACCATCTAAAACTTCAGGAAATCACTAAAAACCAACCTGTTCAAAAAGGCATACCCCACTGATCCAACATAAAGACCTACACCCTGCAACACAGCAAAACCAAAGCTCGTAATGGACAATATATTATCTTCCTCCCCTCGATCCCCATTGTACCTAAAACACTTGTACCATTGTACCTAAAATACTTGTACCATTATTCAACCACTATATCACCTGTATTTGTTTCTTTCTCCGAGGACAAGCAGGCTGCTTGTTCTCACGACTGGGTGACGTCCGCGGCAGCCCCCACCAACCGGAAGAAGCTTCGCGGGCGGTCCGCACGCAGGGCACGCCCACCGCGCATGCGCGGCCGTTCCCGCCAGTCTTTTCTTTTCCGCGCTGGAGAGAGTCGTGCGTCGCCGCTCTCTCTTAGTCAGCCCCGGAAAACCGTCGCGTTGTTCGCGAATTCGTTAATTTTTTGTTTCTTGTTGCCGCACGCTCCAAACCTTTCTTTTCCTTTTAAAAAAAAAAAAAAAAAGAGAGAACGCGCTTAAATTTTCCCTCGTTTTCTAGCGGGGGCATCGCGTTGCGGCCTTGTGGCCGCGCGGTCGATTTATTTTTCGAGGTGTGATTTACCGCCACCATCGACGACTTTAACTTCGCCGACGCGATTTTTCCGTCGATGTCCTCGAAGGTCCCGAGTGGATTTAAGAAGTGTGGTCGGTGCGGCCGGCCTATCTCGCAGACCGACACTCACGCTTGGTGCCTCCAGTGCCTCGGGCCGAAGCACAATATCAAGTCGTGTTCTTTGTGTCTTGGTCTCCGGAAACGGACTCAGGTTGCGAGGCAAGTTCTTCGGGACCGTCTTTTTGGAACTTGCGCCGGCCCCTCGACGTCGACCTCGACGGCATCGGTATCGACGGCCGGTTCTTCGGTACCGGTATCGATGTCCGCGAAATCGGCACCAATGGCATCGACCCCAGGAGTACAGGTCCCGTCGGCCCGCCGGTCCTCCGGTGACGGTAGGGGTGAGAGGCCGCGTGGGCAATCGGCCCCGGTCACTCCCTCTGCTCATGGCCCTCGGGACCGAACACTGTCCGACCCGGCCCCTCGAGACCGAGGGGGATCGACCTCCTCCTCCTCCGTTCCACCTGGCGCCGATGACGGGCACCGCAAAAAACAGAAAACGCACCGTAATCGGTCCCCATCGGTGCGCCCGGCCCTCGGTGCCGGAGAGGAGTCGACGCCGAAGCGTCCACGTCGAGAGGAAAGGTCCCCCTCGGTAGTGGAGGTACCGACACGTCAGGGTCCCAGCACTTCGGTGCAGTCTCCTGGACCCGAGCAGCTTCCGGCACCGACGCCTCTACCGGCCCCCCCGTCTTTCCCGGCAGCGGGCCTGGACGAGTGCCTCCGAGCCATCCTTCCGGGGATCCTGGAAGGGCTGATGCACCAGGCTGTGCCGGCGCCGTGGGTGCTTGCGCCCTCGGCGCCGTTGACTGTGGCGCCGGCGAGCTCTAGCTCGGTGCCGAGGCCTTTGACACCGCCGCCGCTTGCGGCGCCGGTCTCGCCCGCCACGCAGGTGGAGTCCCCGTCGACGTCGATGGAGGGAGCTTCATCCCCGCCGGCGCAGGAGTCCACCGCTCGACGACACCGAGGCCTCGGTGCCTCGACGTCGAGCCGGGCCCGGTTAAGGACTCAGCTACATGAGCTTATGTCCGATACCGAGGAAGAGGCCTCGTGGGGGGAAGAGGAGGACCCCAGATATTTCTCCTCAGAGGAGTCTGTGGGCCTCCCCTCTGACCCCACGCCTTCACCGGAGAGGAAGCTGTCGCCTCCTGAGAGCCTCTACTTTGCCTCCTTTGTTAGGGATATGTCTATATGCATTCCCTTCCCCGTGGTCTCTGTGGACGAGCCGAGGGCTTAAGATGCTCGAGGTCCTCGACTATCCATCACCACCTAGAGAGTCCTCCACGGTGCCGTTGCACAATGTCCTCAAAGAGACACTGCTTCGAAACTGGATGAGACCATTATCTAATCCCACCATTCCCAAGAAAGCAGAGTCCCAGTACAGAATCCACTCGGACCCAGAGTTAATGCGGCCCCAATTGCCCCATGACTCGGCGGTCGTGGATTCTGCTCTCAAGAGGGCACGGAGTTCGAGGGATACCGCCTCGGCGCCCCCGGGGCGGGAGTCTCGCACTTTGGACTCGTTTGGGAGGAAGGCCTACCAATCTTCCATGCTCATGACCCGCATCCAATCTTACCAGCTCTACACGAGCATCCACATGCGGAACACTGTGAAGCAACTGGCGGACCTGGTTGATAAGCTCCCGCCGGAGCAGTCCAGGCCTTATCAGGAGGTGGTCAGGCAGCTGAAGGCGTGCAGAAAGTTCCTGTCCAGGGGTATCTATGACACCTGTGACGTGGCATCTCGTGCTGCGGCCCAAGGTATAGTGATGCGCAGGCTCTCATGGCTGCGTGCCTCTGACCTGGACAACCGCACCCAGCAGAGACTGGCCGACGTCCCTTGCCGGGGGGATAATATTTTTGGCGAGAAGGTCGAGCAGCTGGTGGACCTCCACAGCAAAAGCCGGGGACGGGCTTTTGACTGGATCCACGGGAACATAGCCGCCCTCAAAGTGTCCGTGCCGGACGATCTGCCGGTCGGAGGGAGGTTAAAATTTTTTCACCAAAGGTGGCCTCTCATAACCTCCGACCAGTGGGTTCTCCAAATAGTGCGGTGCGGATACGCCCTAAATTTGGCCTCCCTTCCACCAAATTGTCCTCCGGGAGCTCAATCCTTCAGCTCCCATCACAAGCAGATACTTGCAGAGGAACTCTCCGCCCTTCTCAGCGCCAATGCGGTCGAGCCCGTACCACCCGGGCAGGAAGGGCAGGGATTCTATTCCAGGTACTTCCTTGTGGAAAAGAAAACAGGGGGGATGCGCCCCATCTTAGACCTGAGAGGCCTGAACAAATTCCTGGTCAAAGAAAAGTTCAGGATGCTTTCCTTGGGCACCCTTCTGCCAATGATTCAGAAAAACGATTGGCTATGTTTCCTGGATTTAAAGGACGCATACACTCACATCCCGATACTGCCAGCTCACAGACAGTATCTCAGATTCCGCCTGGGCGCACGGCACTTTCAGTATTGTGTGCTGCCCTTTGGGCTCGCCTCTGCCCCACGGGTGTTTACAAAGTGCCTCGTGGTGGTGGCGGCGTATCTACGCAAGCTGGGAGTGCACGTGTTCCCATATCTCGACGATTGGCTGGTCAAGAACACCTCGGAGGCAGGAGCCCTCCGGTCCATGCAGTGCACTATTCAACTCCTGGAGCTGCTGGGGTTTGTGATAAATTACCCAAAGTCCCATCTCCAGCCAACCCAGTCTCTGGAATTCATAGGAGCTCTGCTGAATACCCAGACGGCTCAGGCCTTCCTTCCCGAAGCGAGGGCCAACAACCTCCTGTCCCTGGCTTCGCAGACCAGAACGTCTAAGCAGGTCACAGCTCGGCAGATGTTGAGACTTCTGGGTCATATGGCCTCCACAGTCCATGTGACTCCCATGGCTCGTCTTCACATGAGATCTGCTCAATGGACCCTAGCTTCCCAGTGGTTCCAAGCCACCGGGAATCTAGAGGATGTCATCCGCCTCTCCACCAGTTGCTGCACTTCACTGCTCTGGTGGACCATTTGGACCAATTTGACCCTGGGACGTCCATTCCAAATTCCACAGCCCACGAAAGTGCTGACGAACGATGCATCTCGCCTGGGGTGGGGAGCTCATGTCGATGGGCTCCACACCTAGGGTCTGTGGTCCCTCCAGGAAAAGGATCTGCAGATCAACCTCCTGGAGCTCCGAGCGATCTGGAACGCACTGAGGGCTTTCAGAGATCGGCTGTCCTGCCAAATTATCCAAATTCGGACAGACAATCAGGTTGCAATGTATTACACCAACAAGCAGGGGGGCACCGGATCTCGCCCCTTGTGTCAGGAAGCTGTCGGGATGTGGCGTTGGGCTTGCCAATTCGGCATGCTCCTCCAAGCCACATACCTGGCAGGTGTAAACAACAGTCTGGCCGACAGACTGAGCAGAGTCATGCAACCGCACGAGTGGTCGCTCCATTCCAGAGTGGTACGCAAGATCTTCCGAGAGTGGGTCACCCCCTCGGTGGACCTTTTCGCCTCTCAGACCAACCACAAGCTGCCTCTGTTCTGTTCCAGACTTCAGGCACACGGCAGACTAGCGTCGGATGCCTTTCTCCTTCATTGGGGGACCGGCCTCCTGTATGCTTATCCTCCCATACCTTTGGTGGGGAAGACCTTACTGAAGCTCAAGCAAGACCGCGGCACCATGATTCTGATAGCGCCTTTTTGGCCCCGTCAGATCTGGTTCCCTCTTCTTCTGGAGTTGTCCTCAGAAGAACCGTGGAGATTGGAGTGTTTTCCGACTCTCATTTCGCAGAACGACGGAGCGTTGCTGCACCCCAACCTTCAGTCTCTGGCTCTCACGGCCTGGATGTTGAGGGCGTAGACTTCGCTGCGTTGGGTCTGTCGGAGGGTGTCTCCCGTGTCTTGCTTGCCTCTAGGAAGGATTCCACTAAAAAGAGTTACTTTTTCAAGTGGAGGAGGTTTGTCGTTTGGTGTGAGAGCAAGGCCCTAGAACCTCGTTCTTGCCCTGCACAGAACCTGCTTGAATACCTTCTGCACTTATCAGAGTCTGGCCTCAAGACCAACTCAGTAAGGAATCACCTTAGTGCGATTAGTGCTTACCATTATCGTGTGGAAGGTAAAGCCATCTCTGGAGAGCCTTTAGTCGTTCGATTCATGAGAGGCTTGCTTTTGTCAAAGCCCCCTGTCAAGCCTCCTGCAGTGTCATGGGATCTCAACGTCGTCCTCACCCAGCTGATGAAACCTCCTTTTGAGCCACTGAATACCTGCCATCTGAAGTACTTGACCTGGAAGGTCATTTTCTTGGTGGCAGTTACTTCAGCTCGTAGGGTCAGTGAGCTTCAAGCCCTGGTCGCTCATGCTCCGTATACCAAATTTCATCACAACAGAGTAGTGCTCCGCACCCACCCAAAGTTCCTGCCGAAGGTGGTGTCGGAGTTCCATCTTAACCAGTCAATTGTCTTGCCAACATTCTTTCCCAGGCCGCATACCCGCCCTGCTGAACGTCAGTTGCACACATTGGACTGCAAGAGAGCATTGGCCTTCTACTTGGAGCGGACACAGCCCCACAGACAGTCCGCCCAATTGTTTATTTCTTTCGACCCTAACAGGCTAGGGGTCGCTGTCGGGAAACGCACCATCTCCAATTGGCTAGCAGATTGCATTTCCTTCACTTATGCCCAGGCTGGGCTGACTCTTGAGGGTCATGTCACGGCTCATAGTGTCAGAGCCATGGCAGCGTCGGTGGCCCACTTGAAGTCAGCCACTATTGAAGAGATTTGCAAGGCTGCGTAGTGGTCATCTATCCACACATTCACATCACATTACTGCCTCCAGCAGGATACCCGACGCGACAGTCGGTTCGGGCAGTCGGTGCTGCAGAATCTGTTTGGGGTGTAAATCCAACTCCACCCTCCAGGACCCGCATTTATTCTGGTCAGGCTGCACTCTCAGTTAGTTGTTTTTCGTAGGTCAATTTTCTGTTGTATCCTCGCCGTTGCGAGGTTCAATTGACCTGGGTTCTTGTTTTGAGTGAGCCTGAGAGCTAGGGATACCCCAGTCGTGAGAACAAGCAGCCTGCTTGTCCTCGGAGAAAGTGAATGATACATACCTGTAGCAGGTGTTCTCCGAGGACAGCAGGCTGATTGTTCTCACCTACCCTCCCTCCTCCCCTTTGGAGTTGCGTTTTCATCATTTTGCTTGTCATTCAACTGGCGGGAACGGCCGCGCACGGGCGGGAAGACGGCCGCGCATGCGCGGTGGGCGTGCCCTGCGTGCGGACCGCCCGCAAAGCTTCTTCCGGTTGGTGGGGGCTGCCGCGGACGTCACCCAGTCGTGAGAACAATCAGCCTGCTGTCCTCGGAGAACACCTGCTACAGGTATGTATCATTCACTACCGGTCTAGGCGATCGCCTTCACGGTACTATGTAAGCCACATTGAGCCTGCAAATAGGTGGGCAAATGTGGGATACAATTGTAATAAATAAATATAATAAAGCAGCACTAATGTCCAGGGCAGGGCAGGGCAGAGGAGTAGCCTAATGGTTATAGCAGCAGACTGGGAATCAAAGGGCCCAAGTTTGCAATCCCACTATAGCCCCTTCTGGCCTTTAGCAAGCCACTTAACCCTGTATTTCCTTGGAATGGCCAGGGGTGGGCACTGGCAACCTCACCCCATTCAGGGTTTGCCATCAACCATCATACCTGCAGTGGCCTCATAAGCATTTCACAGCTTATGGGCAGCAGGGACTTGAAAAAGAGAATGTCCAGGACTCAAATAATAACAACCCTACCTATAAAGACGCAGCACCATAGAATACCAATATACTTCCTACTGAAAATACAAAATAAGTCAGACTGCTACAGATCCCTACACAGAAAATAAACACAACCCTACCTATAAAGAGGCAGCACCCTAGAATACCAATATGCTTCCTATTGAAAATACAGAACAAGTTAAGACTGCTACAGATTCCCACACAGAAAATAAATACTAGCAGAATACCATACCTTGGTGACATGCACAAAACACAGAGAGACCCTCAACAAATATGAAACAAGGGACCACGCATCAGTAATAGAGATATGAAGACAAAAAACTGGAAACCTCAAAAAGTCAGGTGCTGCATGTACAGCAATACTAGAGAAACAGAAGAAAAGTATGTTATCAGAGAAGCACATTTGGCAAAATTGATATATTCCAATTAATAGAATAAATGTGTGTGTGTCGGGGGGGGGGGGGGGGAGTATCCTCTGAGCACTGTATTTTCCCATTTGCTTTGGTCCCAGTGTCTCTCTTCTGCTTTTCTCTTGTCAAGGTCTCCTGTCCATTTCACATTTTATCGCTCTCCATCTCCACCATCCATCTTTTCTCTATGTCCCTAATGCTTCCTATTCAGCATCTCCCCTCTATGCTCCTTTATCTATCCTCCCCCAATGTTCACCATCTGCCTTCTCAGTGTCCCTTATCCGTCCCTCTGCATCCAGCATTGTCCATCTGTCCTTGTCCCTATGCTCCCTCCATTCCTACTATCTTTTCTCTATGTCACTGTCCCATCCCTTGTCCTGTTTCCCTCTCTTCCCCTTCTCCCACACCCCACAACATGGGGCCAGCATCTCTCCTTCTCGCTCCTCTGCCTCCCCCTTTCCTAGTTTGGCATCTCTCCCTCTCTTCTCTGATTCCCTGGTTCTGTCTCTCTCTCTTCCTCAATCTATTCCCCTCTCCTGGTTTGGCACCTCTCCCCATTTCTTCTCCCTTCCCACCCTGGTCCAGTATCTTCACCCCTTATTCCACTTATTCTCATGCTTCCCCCCAATTCTGGCATCTCTCTCTCTCCCTCTCCCATCCTGCATAAGTACATAAATATTGCCATACTGGGACAGACCAAAGGTCCATCAAGCCCAGCATCCTGTTTCCAACAGTGGCCAATCCAGGTCACAAATACCTGGCAAGATCCCAAAAAAGTACAAAATATTTTATGCTGCTTATCCCAGAAATAGTGCATTTTCCCCACGTCCAATGTAATAATGGTCTATGGACTTTTCCTTTAGGAAACCGTCCAAACCTTTTTTAAACTGTGCTAAGCTAACTGCCTTTACCACATTCTCTTGCAATGAATTCCACAGTTTAGTTACACGTTGAGTGAAGAAAATTTTTCTCCTATTTGTTTTAAATTTACTACTTTGTAGCTTCATCGCATGCCCCCTAGTCCTAGCATTTTTGGAAAGCGTAAACAGACGCCTCATGTCTACCCGTTGAACTCCACTCATTATTTTATAGACCTCTATTATATCTCCCCTCAGCTGTCTTTTCTCCAAGCTGAAGAGCCCTAGCCATTTCAGCCTTTCCTCATAGGAAAGTCGTCCCAACCCCTTTATCATTTTCTTCGCCCTTCTCTGCACCTTTTCTAATTCCACTAGATCTTTTTTGAGATGTGGCGACCAGAATTGAACACAATATTCGAGGTGCAGTCACACCATGGAGCGATACAAAAGCATTATAATGCACTCATTTTTGTTTTCCATTCCTTTCCTAATAATACCTAACATTCTATTTGCTTTCTTAGCCGCAGCAGCACACTGAGCAGAAGGTTTCAATGTATCATCAATGACGACACCAAGATCCCTTTCTTGGTCAGTGACTCCTAATGTGGAACTTTGTGTGACATAGTTATAATTTGGGTTCCTCTTTCCACATGCATCACTTTACACTTGCTCACATTAAACGTCATCTGCCATTTAGACGCCCAGTCTCCCATTGTCGTAAGGTCCTCTTGTAATTTTTCACAATCCTCTCGCGATTTAACAACTTTGAATAACTTTTGGTCATCAGCAAATTTAATTACCTCACTAGTTACTCCCATCTCTAGGTAATTTATAAATATGTTAAAAAGCAGCGGTCCCAGCACAGACCCCCGTGGAATCCCACTATCTACCCTTTTCCATTGAGAATACTGACTATTTAACCCTATTCTCTGTTTTCAATCTTTTAACCAGTTTTTAATCCACAATAGGACAGTACTTCCTATACCATGACTCTCCAATTTCCTCTGGAGTCTTTCATGAGGTACTTTGTCAAACGCCTTCTGAAAATCCAGATACACAATATCAACTGGCTCACCTTTATCCACATGTTTGTTCACCCCTTCAAAGAAGTGTATAGATTGGTGAGGCAAGATTTCCCTTCACTAATTAATCCATGCTTTTGAATATGCTCTGTAATTTTGTTCTTTATAATAATCTCTACCATTTTGCCCGACGCCGACGTCAGACTCACCGGTCTATAATTTCCCGGATCTCCTCTGGAACTTCTTTACAAAATCGGTGTTACATTGGCCACCCTCCAATCTTCCGGTACCATGCTTGATTTTAAGGATAAATTACATTTTATTAACAATAGTTCCACAAGTTCATTTATCAGTACTCTGCAGGTCTGGCATATCTTCTTCTGCCCCACCTCTCCAAGGGTCTAGGTCTATGTTCTCCCCCTCTCTATAGTCCAAGTCTCCTGAGGCAGTCACCCAGTGCCATGTCGAGTCATTTATGTAACTGCAACACAAGAAGTGTTTCCTTATGCAACTTTTATATACCACATGAATTAAAGTACTGTTTTCATTTAAGCCCCTTTGTTTGTCAAAGTCTTCTTCCATTTCCCGCTTTTTTGGTGTTGTGCATTTGTTCTGTGAGATTTTTTTGTTCAGCTACCACGTGGTTACTATTTGGTTCATGCCAGAGCAGGCTGTGGGCAGAGTCAGGGCGGACCAGAAAGTTTTCCAGGCACCACTGATATTCACTGCTGGTGCTGGGATAGCCAACCAGTTAAGTAAGGTTGCGTAAAAAGCAGTCCTAACCATGTTTAGTTAATGATCCAGGTACTGGTACCGAATATCGGCTGAACCCAGATAACTTCTGTCAGCTGCTAAAGACCTGGATATTTGGTGCCATACATGGATATGGCTCAGCACTGAATACCCAGGCCTAATTTAGCCCATTTTAAAAAATATGCTGAGTGCTGCGGGCTGATTGACCTGATATTATTTAGATTGGTCTATCCTGTGAATTTTTTAAAATGTATTTTTTATGATATGAATGCATTTGTTTTATGATTTTGTCATATTGTTTTACTTAGATTGTTACCTGTCTAGAAGTTTTGAGATAGGTGGGATATAAATAAATAAATAAATGAATTCTCATGTTAATACTCTATTATCTCATTATTGCACCTTTTCCTATTGTGCAGGTCCAGCGGGGGTTTGAGCGCCTCCAAGCCATTGTTCGAAGCCGCAAGATCTGCAAACAGTATGAGACTACTCGGGCAGTCATCATCCAGTTCCAGGCCTTATGCCGTGGCTATGTGATACGTAAGAAGGTGGTGGAGAAGAAAAGGGCTGTGAGCATTATCCAAGCTTATGCCAGGGGCATGATTGCCCGCAGGATGTTCTGGAGGATAAAGAGACATGTATGTACTTTGAATGGAAAATTGTCATAGATGAATAATTATCAGTACAACAATGGCTCCTCCCCATTGCCCTTACATGGGCTTCAATGCAGTGCGTGCCAATAGGCAGTAGCATAAAATAATGACAGTCAAATGATGGTGCATAACCAAGAAGCATGGGCACAGCATTGGCTTAAGTGAAATCTAACTGGGAGCATGTGATTTCTCAAGATACATCAGCAGGACAAGAAATTTGTTCTGGCCCTTTTGTGAAAATGCTGTATTCCTGAAGAAACAAACGTGCAATAATCCAGCTTGTTAGGGGTCATTAATCTCCAAATTCTATAAATGACGCTCAAAATTGCACATACAAATTTGGGCACATGCCCATTTTGCATGGACAATTTAATTGAGTAACGAGCCAATTATCACCAATAATTGGGCGCTAACAATCAATTATTGGCACTAATGGACAACAATTTGGATTTATACATGCATCTTGCTAGGCGCTATTCTATAAAGATGCGCTCAGGTTTTTTTGGCACACAAATTTGGGCACTATTTACTGAATCAAGCCCTATGTCAGCTGTAGCACCCAAAGTTTTTTTTTTCTGGGTTTCTTTACTTAGCACTCTTTGCTGTTACTTAAGAAAGTGTGAGTACTGCTACAGATCAGTGGAGTTTGTATATTTATTTATTTATTAGGATTTAATTGCCGCCTTTTTGATGGAATTCACTCAAGGCAGTGTACAGCAAGAATAAGTCAAACATAAACAATAGACAATTACAGCAATAAAAATATTCAAACAACAATACAAACCATGGCATAATAAGTATTTCCCAGTCAAGTTCTATTCAGGTACAGTAGGTACTTCTCTGTCCCCAGAGAGCTTACAATCTAACGGTTCCACTTGCTAAAAGAAAAGCTTTATCAATTAATGCATATTTTAAAAAATGCAATATGAGTTTTTATACTTGTTAAATTTTCTGGTATTTCAGTGCTGTTGAATTCATAATAAGCTTTTGTTTCTGTAATTGCTCTTTTTCGTTTGAACAACTTCAAACATAGGCAATAGGGCATTAGGAAAAGCTCCGAATAGAGAGAGACACATGAAGAGCAATTCTATAAACCTGGTGCTTACGTTTATGCATGCATTATCTAATACTAGTATAAAAGGCCCGTTTCGGTAGGCAATGAAACGGGCTCTAGCAAGATAATCCCCCCCCCCCCCGCAGCATCCTTCCTGTCTCCCCTGCCCCCCTGCAGCCACCCATCTGGTCTCAGGACCCCCTCCCCACCAACCCTCCTCTGCCCCTGCAGCCACGCATGTGCAGCGGCCCTCCTCTCTCCCCTGCTCCCCCTGCAGGCACCCATGTCCAGCGACTCTCCTCTCCCCCTGCAGCCACCCATGTCCAGCAACCCTCCTCTCCCCCTGCAGCTACCCATGTCCAGCGACCCTCCTCTCCCCTGCCCCCCCGTAGCCACCCATGTCCAGCGACCCACCTCTCTCCCCTGCCACCCCCCGCAGCCACCCATGTCCAGTTACCCTCCCCTCCCCTGTCCCCCTCCAGCCACCCATGTCCAGCGACCCTCCCCTCCCCCCTCGGCGCATCACCCAAACCCCTACCCCCCCCCCCCCAGCGCATCACCCAAGCCTCTACCCCCCCTCGGGCACATCAACCCCTTTGCCACCCGCAGCCGCCAATACTAACACTGCCCGGCTGCTGCTGCGTCTCCTGTTGAGCAGCAGCAGTCGGTACAAAAAGAAAAAAGCCAAAAAAAGATTTTAAACCTGAAACACGGCTCCGTAGACAGCCATCTGACATTGGCTGTCATCTCTGCAGCCGCTCCTCCTCTCCCCTCTGACGTCGCTGCGCTCCTCCGGGGTCTTCCTGTAGGGGCAGTGACGTGGAGGGGAGAGGAGGAGCGGCTGCAGTGACGACAGCCAATGCCAGATGGCTGTCTAAGGAGCCGCGTTTCAGGTTAAAAATCTTTTTTTGCCTTTTTTCTTTTTGTACCGGCCGCTGCTGCTCCACAGGAGAAGCAGCAGCGGCCGGACAGCGTTAATATTGGCGACTGCGGGTGGCAAGGGAGTTGATGTGCCCGAGAGGGGGGGGATAGGGGCTTTGGTGATGCGCCGGGGGGGAGGGTCGGGTGATGCGTCGAGGGGGGGCACTGAGAGCTGATTGGTAGGCAGGGGGAGGAGTAGGGAAACATGCTCCGCGTGTTTCCCTACTCCTCCCCCTGCCTGGCTCGCGGTTTTGCAGGGCAGGGGCTTGGGTGTTGCGCCAAGGGGGGGGGGGGCACTGACAGCTGTTTCCCTTGCTTTGGAACCAACTGTCAGTGACATCACTGACGTCAGTGCATTCTAAACTGCCTAGCAGACCACCTCCGAGGGAGCCACGGTACCAGGCACATTAGAACGTTGGAGGTGAGTATTATTATATAGGATAATAATGTTCTCCTCCAACATTCCAATGTGTCTCACTGGGATCATAACCACCTGCTGACATCACTCCTCCAACGTTCTCCTCCAACGTTCCAATGTGTGTCACTGGGATTGTAACCACCTGCTGACATCACTCCTCCAACGTTCTCCGTCTCCCCTCCCTCCCAGTTGTTTGGGAGGGAGGGACGACTGGAGCTCGGAGGGAGGTGGAGGGGGTGGGGAGAGATGCTGCACATGGATGGATGGAGGGGGCAGGGCACAGAGGACGTTGCCTGCATATGGATGAATGCAGGAGAGCATAATGCAGGGGAGGGAGGGGACCCTGAAACTCGGAGGGAGGCAAGGAGGGGACGACCCTGGAACTCAGAGGCAGGGAGGGGAGGGAGGGGATGACCCTGGAATTTGGAGGGAGGGAGGGGGGACGACGACCCTGGAACTCGGAGGGCGGGAGGGGGGGCCTGGCACACACTCTCTCTCACACACACACTCGCACCCAGTCTCACTCTCTCTGTCACACATTCACACACACTCTCTCAAACATACACACTCCGAGGAAAACCTTGCTAGCGCCCGTTTCATTTGTGTCAGAAACGGGCCTTTTTTACCAGTACAACATATAAAGGTACAGAATGATGACATATATACACATATGTGTTATGTCAATATTCTGCCTAAGCAGTATTCTACAAATACCTATTTAACTTGTAAGGTAGATATTTGCAAGGGCAGCGAACAAACAGTGGAGATGGCTAGAGACCAGGGTATAGTCAAAATGTTTTTAAAAAGACTTTAATAAACAAATATGCATAAAACCATACAGAGAAATGCATAACCATGGGCAGGCCATGTTTCGGCGACAGTGCCTACTTAAGGAGTTCACAGTATACAAATCTTCCACTTCTGCCTTCTCAGAGAAAGAACTATTTTAGACAATGCTAGATGGCAGGTAGTAGAGAGAGACAGAGAGGGAGCAGATGCTGGATGCAAGGGTAGAGAGAGAGAGAAGATGCTGAATGACAGCGGTGAGAGAGGAAACATTTAGTGAAAGACTGAAAAATAAGAGAAAGGAGAATGGGAGGGTCAGCGTGAAGGAAAGAAATGGAAAGATATAAGTAGATTCAGTAAAAGAGAGGTTGGAGACTGGCTAGTATAAATGAAATCTGAATGTATAGGCTGAAAAAGATGGAACAAAGCTGAAAGAAACAGATCATTGTTGAGCTGGATGTAGTAGAGGAGGTGAACAAGACAGAAGGGGAAAAAAAAATGACAAATGGACAAGAGATCCTTGGAAAGAGTTAAAAGAACACAGGAAAGCAGTAACCAGAGACTGGTACTAACACAATTAGAAAAATTAAGGGCCCTTACTACAAAGACCACATTATGGGCGTCTACGCAGTTAATGTGTGTTAATTTTTAGCGCACGCTAAAAACGTAAGAGCGCCTTTGTAAACAGGGCCCTAAATGACCAGACAGCAAAGGTAGAAAAAAGATTTTTAATTTGGGATTAAGTAATGTGGGCTAAATAAAATTTTGGATTAGGTTTTTGTGGTCCAAACCTCCTCCTCCGTCAGATCTGAACAATTTTCTACTGTTAGTGCTTGTCCTGACACCCATGAATTTTCTCATTTAAATTAGCATAAAGTAAGTGTGCTGAAAGAGCCGGCATCTTTTACAAATATATTGTCCATTTATCAACTGACTCCAGAGTAACTGCTTTTCGTTGTTGAGTGTTTTTTGTTTTGTTTTAGAAACACTTGGCCCTCATGGAGAGAGAACAAATGAGAGAACATCGCAGAAGGCAGAAAGAATTACTTGAGAAACAAGAAAAGGAGGATCTGGAGATGGTGGAAAGAATGTTTGGATTTTTACCCTCTATGATCGGAGGTCAGGTAGGGAAGGCACCAAATGGATTTGAGGTAATTCATTGTACAGGAAGAATGTGTTTGATCTGTTAGTCTTTTGATTATGCTTCTTGTGCAATGTTCCCTGTTAGCTGTGCGGGATTCTTCCAGCTATATTACTGCTAGTGGGGAGTGCTGTTTCAATATCACATTTTCAATAGCAAGGGACAGGCAAGCTCTGCAGGACTCCAGGGAACCTGCCTATCCCTAGCAGTTGAAAACACGATATTGAAGCACATGTCCCACCAACAGGAAGACTGTTCGAGGACTCCTACACAGCTTAGATGGAGCATTGTCCTTGTGTACATTATTCCCCAGATTCTATATAGGTTGCCCAAAGTTGGATGCTGGAATTGTGCCCAGATCTCGGATCCACGCACAACTCAATGGACGATAACAAGCACCAATTAGGTACTTAATTGGTGTTAACAAGCACTTAATTGGAGTTGTGCATGAATCTCCTTTGCACACTATTCTATAACATGGCGTCTAACTTTTTCTGCGCATGACATAAAAGGGGGCATGGCCATGGGAGGGGCCTGGGTGGGTCTTGGGGATTCCCAAAAGTTAGGCACCATGTTTTAGAATAATGCCTATCCGCACCTAACTTTGGGCGCTGGATTCTCGCCTGATAGTCTGGCGCTCAATGGTAACCATGACCTGCATACTGTGCTAGTATTTTATAAAGGTCGGGCACCCTTTATAGAATAGGAGCTTTGCCTGGAACTTCGTGACACCTAATTTTTGGTGCCATATACAGAATCTGGCTCTATAAGTATTTTTTGTATAGTTCAACAATGAATTTTTAATGCCAGACTATACAGAAAAAATTGAACTCATGATTAGACTGAAGAAGCAGTAGTGTAGAGACGTTTTTGCTTCATTTATGATGGTTCTTTTAAAAAAAATTCTAAATAGTTTGGTATAGATTTTGCAAGTGGGGGTTTTTTTGGTATTAGTTTTTGAGATTTTCTCACTTTTTGGCTGGATTGTTTGTCGTGCCAGACGTATATGTTGTCTTTATAAAATATTATGTGCCTTTATAAAATTGCCTACTCAAAAGCATTAAGGACTAGATTCAGTATATCATGCCTAAAAAATTGGGACCAAAATGAAATACGCCTAGGCGTACTTTATAGAATAAGCCTAAATTTTGGCACAATTTATAGAATATGCTGAACGCCCATCTGCACAACTAAACTAACCCTCCACTATCCAAGCTGCAAAGGTCTCAAATACAAATCAACCTATGCATGCAGCTTCTCCTATATAAGCACACAACTATGGGAACGCATTACCAAGCGCCGTGAAAACAACATATGACCACATAAACTTCCGGAAATCACTAAAAAACAACCTGTTCAAAAAGGCATACCCTAAAGATCCAACTTAAATGCCTGAACCCTGCAACACAACGAAACCAAAGCTCGTTCTGGACATAACTCTTCCTCCTCCTTACGATTCCCCAATGTGTCTGTCACACATGAACTTTACTACAACATCACTCTGTATTTGTTAAACCGGAACTGGCGATCGCCTTTACAGTACTATGTAAGCCACATTGAGCCTGCAAATAGGTGGGAAAATGTGGGATACAAATGCAACAAATAAATAAATTCAGTTGTGGGCAGTTATGCCAAGTAAAACTTGGTGTAAATGCCGACGCCTAAACTTGGCACGGACTGGGTGTATTCTATAACACACAAATTTTAGAAATGGCAACGATCCACCCATTCCACGCCCATGGCCATGCCCCTTTTCAACTATGCAACTTAGAATTTACACACATCACGTTATTGAATACGCTTAGACAGTTCTGCACAGAAATTCTCGTTAATGCTAATTACTGTCAATAATTGCTTGTTAAGTGGCAGTTATTGAAGCTGATTGGCTTGTTAAGAAATTAAGTTGCACGCACAAATCCAGATTATAACTGGATTTGGGCACACAAGTCGCACTATATAGAATCTGGGGGATAGCGCATGCCATAAATATGTGCATAAAGCTGATCCTGCTCCCACTTTTCCCATTCTCCACCCCATGAACATCTACACATATGGGGATGATTTTACAGAGGTTTTACCTGTGGCAAATATTTATACACACATCGGGAGGAATTCTATAAATGGTGCCCAAAGTTAGGCAAGCAAATACAGCGAAGGTGACACCAAAAAAAATGGGAGCTAGATGATGTGTAAATCGTGCAGGAAATTTTATTCCAATATCCAATAGACTTGACACGAATCATGTTTCAGCCACAGCGGCCTGCTTCAAGAGTCTTTACAATGGATGTATTCTAACACTCTAGCTCTCTTGGGGAAAAAAGTTTTTAAGACCAATGACTTATCTTGACCAAAAGACACTGTGAAGATGAAGCTCCCACCTCAGGATCCCAGGTCCCTCTTTCACTCAGGGTGAGCTGGTTCTCAGTATGCAGATTTTATTCAAATTAGTCTACTACCCCTTTCTGCTCAGGGCGACCTGCTTCTCGAAAGGCAAACATAGTCAAGTCTCACCACAGGATATTTCTCATACAAATCTTTTATTCCCGCTTCCTGGGGCACACTTTTACCAGCTTAAACATTTCTTCCTACTCAGTTCAATCTTCCAGCTTAAACACCTGGACACACAGTCCTTCCTTGTAACATGAACACCCCAGTCCTTCCTTGTAACCCGGACACCCAGTCCGTCCTTGTAACACACAGTTCTTATACCTGGCACTCTAGGGCCTTCTTACCCCAGCCAGCTTCCTTGCTTTGCACCCAGTTCACCACCAGTCCAAAGAGCTCAGCCAGTACTTCACATGGGGACCTCCTGCTTCAGCTACCAGCTCTCTTCTTCTGCTGCTAGCTCTCCCCTCCCCCTCACCACTCAGGTGGGGTATTAAGTGTTTAATGGCCAAACAGGACCCAGCCCATAACCTGCTGCACCTGTTTCCACCTCCAGGACTCTCCCCGGTCCTAGCGACCTCCAGCTATACCTCCCCTTACTGGCTCCCTTCAGCGACTCACCCAGCCCTTCTCCCTGGACATTTTAGGGGAACAGCGCCCTCTAGGGGCCTAACCAGGGTAGGACAGCCTCTCTCTTCTCACAACACGAACAGTGTGGATCTAGTTTTTATCGTTTCTTAGGAATCTTCTAAGAAAGCAGTGAGATCCACTTCTGTTGTAATCAATTGGTCAGTCCCCTGTTGAGAATCAGAGACTCTTCTCTTACCAAGCAAATAATAATTCACAATTTGAACCGTATCAGCAATAGATAACCCGAGAATCTCCTTGAGTAATTTCTTCAGGAGAATCTCAAGAGTCTTATATTCTTTTTGAACTCTCTCAACTTGTGATGTTCCTGAGTATTAAGATGGTGTCTTCTGAAAACCAGCCAGCATGAGATTTCCCACTCTTCCTCTTGATAGATATATTAGTTAGTCTGCACTCTAGTGACTTTATTTACTTGTTTGCTTAAATACCACTATATTGTTAAATCTATTATTCCTCCTATGTTTGAGGACTTGTGTAATAAGTAGTTAGGAATTATTAGGAATGGAAAACAATAATGAACATTATAAATGCCTGGCTTTGTATTGCTCCATGGTATGACTTCATCTCAAATACTATGTGCAATTCTGCTCATCGCATCTCAAAAAAGATATAGCAGAATTAGAAAAGGTGTAGAGAAGGGTGATGAAAATGATAAAGGGGATAGAACGACTTCCCTATGAGGAAAAGCTAAAGCGACTAGAACTCTTCAGCTTGGAGAAGAGACAGCTGAGAGGTTTATAAAATACTGTGGAGTAGAATGAGTAGACATGAATCAGTTGTTCACTCTTTCCAAAAATACTAGACTAGGGGGCATGCAATAAAACGACTTAATAGTAAATTTAAAATAAACTAGAGAAATCATTTCTTCACTGAACGATCAATTAAACTCTGGAATTAGTTGCCAGAGAATGTGGTAAAAAGCAGTTAGCTTAGCAGGGTTTAGAAAAGGTTTGGGTAATTTCCTAAAAGAAAAATTCATAAGCCATTATTAAGATGAACTTGGGAAAATCCACTGGGGTTTTTTCTTCTAGTTTTGTTTTGGTTTTTTCTCTTTTGTTAATAATTATTGGAAACTACTTATTTTGCTGTTTCAAGAAACTTGAATTATAATTATTTGAAAATGCAATAAATTAAAAAAAATATCTGGGCCTCTCCAGAAGTTTAAAATCTGCCATTTACATGTGGGGATGCTTCTAAAGTAGCTACCTTGACAGAGATTTAGTAGGCTTTCAAGGATTTAATTCTGTGTCCCTAGTGCCTTCTTTTTTCTTTTAAAGATATGGCAAGATGTACGAGAAAATGTAAGCAGCTTTACCTCATGGTAGTCTAACACTGAACAGCTCAACCTGTCAAGACTTCACTTAGTCAGAAGCTCTTTCCATTCAAGAAGCAAAGGCAGAATTGTGTTGTGGAAGTAATATATTACTCTGAAAGAACAGCTCAAGAGACAGAAAAGATTGGGTGAAAGTTATCTCTAGAACTGGGAGAATTCATTGGAGGATAGGAAAGCAGACTTGTCTAAGCTAGAGATACTTGGCACTAAGAAATGTAGGCCACAAAAGGTTGACAATAGTGGTGTGTGCACCACCCAAGAAATCCTTGGAATGCAGGGAAATCCAGTAAAGGAACGGGCCAGCAACCAATGGCATTCCAAATCCAAAAGCAGAGATGAAATGTACGTCATGGACCTTCTCTGTTGCAATGCTACACAGTTCTTACCCAGTCATTGGCCCGTGTGGCTTTGCAGCAGGAGAAGCGCCTAGGAAGTGCACCATCTCCTGCTGCTCAGTGTCAAGTGTTCCATTGTACTCAATGCAGAATTTCTCCCCATGGTGACAGCAGATGATAAAGAATATCTTTTTTGCTTGGAAGGGCCAAACAAACCAAACTGTGTTCCTGCCCTGCATTCTCTGACAACTGATACTATGTGGGACAAATAATTGTTAGGGTTATAACTTCTGTGACTCTCCCCATTCTGCTGCCTATGACGTTTTAGATGCTTCTCTGACTGCTGCACCACAGGTTTCAAAGAAAGTTAGTGTGGGTTCAGGAGGAAGCAGGTAAACAGTAAGGTAAACAGACCTTTATTATATTCTGTTCTACTCATAAATCATTCCCATGCATTCCGTCATAAAGGGGGATGGGGGTGGGGGAACAGTGAAGCTGAAGTTTCACAGGCTTTCCATCAAGGCAGTTGGTATGCACTCCTTTTGTCCTGCTAGGAAACAATAGAAGTTTTCTTTGGTTGGCCTGGAAGTTGGACTGATGAGGCATGATGAACATAATTCTCTCCTGTGAGTTACAGTTACTTTCTTTGCATTTTGATGCCAAATCCAAACCAGCCTGCCCATTTTGGGTCCAATATTCAAAAAAAGCTGAGCTCCTAAATTTATGCTCCCAAATTTGTGCCCCGTTTTCTGCCAGTCAATTCATGATGAAAGAAGGAACAGATTAGAGAAGCAAACCAATCTCAAATTGTGCTTATAAAGTCAATGCAAGAGAGAGTAGGATGGTTAATATCATTTATGAAAGATCATTTACAGGTGATAAATTAAGTTGTATTGTGTGTAATGTAAGTTATTGAAAAATTTGGTGGGAAAATAATTCAGATGAATGTAAAATCAGACCTCTGTAGGAAACTGACAACATCGCACTATCCCATCTTGATGCCAGTATCGGAATGAAGGGAACAAAAAGGAATCTGGGTCACTGGTTTCTTTTTTCAGGTTACTTGTTTAAACTGGGAACATGAAATATTGCAATTACAATTGCACCATTTTATAAGCAGCTTTGCTTTTGAGAGGGACAATTCTACCTTTCTTTTGCTATCAGGGCTAGTGCAGGAGTGCAAGCAAAAAGGGAAAACCAGGAGATGAAGACAGAGGACAGGATGAAAATCAATAGAAGTGGGGAGGAGTGAAACTGGAGGTTGTGTAAGAAAGCTATATGGATCTTTAGCTCTGTCTCTGCTCTCCACAGGACCTAGAAGTGGAACCACACAAGCTGAATGAAGTGGACCTAGATATGATTCCAATGACCATAGAACCAGATGAGGAAGTCAATGATCTGGCAGCTTACACTTTTCCCAAGTTTGCAGCTACTTATTTCCAGGGATCAGCTACACATTTGTACACCCGACGCCCTTTGCGCCACCCACTGCTCTACCATGAGGCAGAGAGCGACATTCTGGTACCCTTTTCCTTTCCTACCCTATTTGTCTGTGTCATATACAACAGAAAGCAAATGGTACTGTTATTCATATGCTGACTGACGATGATCTCATGTGAAATTTGTTGGGGCTGCTGCTTCCTAAGAGGTAAATATTCAAAAGCCCGCTGAGCAGGCCAAGATAGCCAGATAATTTGTAGGGGTTTTAATTTTTACATTTATTTATGCTTTTACCAACAATATCAAGTATACATAAATCATAAACTTGAATTGATCAGGAAAATTCCAATACAATCAAATAAAAGAAGAGGAAAAAATAAATCCACATTTACTACTACTACTACTTAACATTTCTAGTCCACAATAAGTAAGGGGTCAAGTCAGAAATTAACATAAAGAAGAAAATAAATATATATAAGCAAAGGAAGCAGCATAAACTAAACAGTACCCTGCAGCCAGTTCGCTTCTCTCTCTAAGGCAGGGACATTAGAGCTTACTAGTACACCTACTTGTTCCCTGGCCACAATAAAATCAATTAATTGTTTAGGCTCAAAGAACACAACATTTTTTTTGACTGATTTGTAATACAACATTTAACAGGAAATTTCAAGATAAATGTGACACCCAAAGCTAGAACCCTAGGCCTAAGAGCCAAGAATTCTTTCACACGCTTCTGTGTCACCTGTGATAAATCAGGACATTTACATGTATTAGTGCCTAAAAACTGATTAAGATGATGAAAATACAATTTGAGAACATAACCTCTATCATGTTCCAAAGCAAAAGTCACTAAAAGAGTTGTCCTAGCTGTTATAACCTCCAAGGAGCATTCCAGAAATGCTGTTAAATCCAATTCATCTGGCCCGTCTCCCTTCTCTCCAACAGGAGTTGAGCTTCCAGACTTCCCCCCTAAGATCAAACATTGAGTTCTTATAGGAGGGGGCATATTTTCAGATGGTATCTGTAGAACTTCACTGAAGTATTTACTACTACTACTATAAATCATTTGTATAGCGCTACCAGTTGTACGCAGTGCTTCACAATTTAACATGAAGAAAGACAGTCCCTACTCAAAAGAGCTTACAATCTGATTCAAGACAGACAGGACAAATAAGGGATAATCAAGACAGACAGACAGATAGGACATAAGGGATAAGGTAGGACAGACAGATAGGACATAAGAGGAAAGGAACAACTGAAGAGAGGAAGACAAGATAAAGGTTACGAGCAGGTGACAAATTAAGAATTAAAAGCAGCATCAAACAGGTAGGCCTTTAGCCCGGATTTGAAGGCAGCCAGGGATGGAGCTTGACGTAATGGCTCAGGAATTCTATTCCAGGCATAAGGTGCGGCAAGATAAAAGGAACGGAGTCTGAAGTTGGCGATGGAGGAGAAGGGTATAATTAGGAGAGATTTGCCTAGTGAACGGAGATCCTGGGAGGGAGTGTAGGGAGAGATGAGTGTGGAGAGGTAGTGAGGGGCAGCAGAGTGAATGCACTTATAGGTTAATAAGAGGAGCTTGAACTGTATATGGAAACGGACAGGGAGCAAGTGAAGAGACTTCAGAAGAGGGCTGATATGGGCATAGACACCATCTCCATAGGAGAAACAATCGGGAACTTGGGAAAATTCAAAAACCTCAGGTTGTTCTTCCTTGATTGTTCTCCGTATATTCTAACTTCCGAGCCACCAAGGATCTTTCCTTCAAAAAAGATGTTTCCAATGGTTTCATTTCTGCCAATGCACAGCCTGTCTAATGTGAGTTCAACAAATCTCTGTGACTTTTCATTCATTACGAATTTAAGATTAGTGTCTATAGCTTTAATTGCCTGCCATAGATCTTCCAACATTACCACGACCGGTTTCTCAATCTCCCCCAGCAATAACCGATTACCTCCAGAAGTACTTCCCTCCACTCCTACAGCCAGCAGCACAGATCATCCTGCAGTTGGGCCAACCCCCAAGGGCTCCTGCACAGTTGCTTCTCCCTGGATGTGGTGCTCATAAGCCTCAATGAAATGGGAAGCCACAGCTAGCACCACTGCTGAGAAACTTCCGGGGGGGGGGGGGGTCGTTGGCCTCTATTCCGGGCTAAGAGATACCCAGTCTAAGCTAAGGTCCACCAAATCCCTTGGCGTACCTCTTGAAGTGGTTTATGACTTTTTGTATATATGCATGTGGCTGCTTTCACAGTTACATAGTTTGTTCAAGAATTTTAAACATAAAACTTTAAAAGTAAAAAAATCTGTACTACAAAGGGATTATGTGTTGCTGAAGCTGGATTCTGATCTGAAACATTGTTGGCAATAAATACCATGGGTGTTCATATCTAATTTTAAATATAAACAAATGTATAGGAGTCAGCTGTTGGGTGCTGTGGGTGATTGAGCACCCCTAATATCAAACAAACCCTTTGACTTTGTCCAGGGAGAGTAATTTCCATGGGGTTTAGCACCCCTAATAATTTTGAAAAGTTAGATCGTATGTTGTGCAAGGCACGCCAACAGTCATTTGTACTCTTAACACTGTCATTCATCTGAACCTCCAAAAGCCCTGTTTTTTAGCATATTGGATGAATATTTATGAGGGATACTTGCGTTATTTGCTGTGCTAATTGGGTTGATTAACATATTTTGGATAACTTAATAATTGGATTTGTTGAATATTCAAAAAAACTGGATTTGTGAACCACTATCCTAGCCAAGTGCATTGCCATGTTCACTAGTTAACATGTGTAGTAGTGATTTTGGTTTGCATCAGACCTGTTTTTGTATTTCTTTTGTAGGCTTCACTGGCAGTGTGGAATATCATCCTTCGATTTATGGGAGACCTTCCAGAGCCAACATTATTTGCATCTAATGTGAACAGCCGGAACAACTCAGTTATGACAGAGATCTATAACAGTTTCAGCAAGAAGAAGAACATCCAACCAGGGATTAATGGGAATCTGTATGAGGTCAGGAAGTCATGTTGTTAACCCTGACTATCAAAAGAATTGTTCAGTTCTTGGATATATAAGGTGACATGATTTTACACACAGTGTAAGAGAATGTGCCAGATCCTGTTGGGCAGTGGTTTTCAATCAGATTCTTAAAACCCACCTAGCCAATCAAGTTTATAGAACATCCACAGCAGGGCCAGCCCTATCACTTGGCATCAACCTATGGTGACAGAATTCGAGGGGCAACAGCACAGCACCAGCATGGTCAGCAAGATAATTGCAAAGCAGCACATCAGAGTCACTGCTAACATAGAAGCAGACCTTTGAGTACCCACATGTGCTCAAAGCTGACCGCATTCCACCCCCTCTGACAGAAGGTTTATGTAAGACAGGTAGAACCCAACAGGCTGGCTCCCTATCCGTTTTCGCATCCTGTTCAAACTTCTTCTACTAACCTATAAATGTACTCACTCTGCTGCTCCCCAGTATCTCTCCACACTCGCCCTTCCCATGCACTCCGCTCCATGGATAAATCCTTCTTATCTGTTCCCTTCTCCACTACTGCCAACTCCAGACTTCGCGCCTTCTGTCTCGCTGCACCCTACGCCTGGAATAAACTTCCTGAGCCCCTACGTCTTGCCCCATCCTTGGCCACATTTAAATCTAGACTGAAAGCCCACCTCTTTAACATTGCTTTTGACTCGTAACCACTTGTAACCACTCGCCTCCACCTACCCTCCTCTCTTCCTTCCCGTTCACATTAATTGATTTGATTTGCTTACTTTATTTACTTTTTTGTCTATTAGATTGTAAGCTCTTTGAGCAGGGACTGTCTTTCTTCTATGTTTGTGCAGCGCTGCGTACGCCTTGTAGCGCTATAGAAATGCTAAATAGTAGTAGTAGTAGTAGTAGTAGTAGAACCCAACAGGCCAAGAGCATATTTAATACTCAAACACCCATCACTGCTCTTGGTTGCATTTTGTGGCAGCTGCCTTGGACAAAGAATATACATATGAGGTAGGGTGGCGGCAAGGGAAGAGGGGAGATGTTGGACTTGAGAAAAGAGAAGGGGAGATATTGGATATGGGGAGGATAGAATAGGGAAGAAAGATGTTAGACACCTGGGGGGAGGGAGATAATGGACTACAAGGTGGTAGGAAATGGGAGGAGAGAGTCTGGACTTAGGGGGAGTGAGTGCATTGGGAATGGAAGGATATATGGTGGACTGTACTAGGGAGGGGAGGGAAAGAGATAGAGAAGGGGGAGATGCTGGACACCAGAGATAGAGAAGGGGAAACATTAAACTATGGAGGGTGGGGGTAGGGAAGGGGAAATTCTGCACTGTAGTGGGGGAGCATGGCTAAATGTTTGCCTAGGACCTTGAATACCTTGGGCTGGCCCAGATCCACAGCAAATATGCATGTGATAGATTTGCATATTCTACCTCTGTTGTTTGCAAATATATGACATGCATATTCATTGTGGATATTCTGAAAAACCAGCTGGCTGAGCAGGTCTCATGGACCAGGTTCAGAACTTCTGCTACAGAGTACTAAATTGAGTTATCCTTCTAATCAGATAAGGAAAAAGGAGCAATAAGAACTGTGATCAGGCTCATTTTTTTTTCACAGAAAGCAAACAGAAAGATAAAAGGCTTAAAGGAAATTTCTTCCATCAAACTGAAACGTTCATCCAGGTTAACAGGACAGGTGAGCATTCATTAATAAAATGTGGTTTCTGTGCTGTTGTAGGTCTCATCACTTTCAATCCTGGGTGCAGATACTATACATACTGTAGGTTACAAGAGGGCTGACATTCTTCTGTACTTTTCTTTAGGCCATTTGGCACCACCAGAATCCCAAACCTTAACCCAATCCAGACTGTTAGACCAATCATAGGAGCCAACTTTTCAAAATGATTAGTGGTTCTAAACTGAACACAAATTTTCTCAAATTAACTTCTGCCCATCCTCCCACACACACTAGTCTTCATGTTCCCCAGTGAAGTGTGCTTTTGTCACATATACACCCCCATCACTGATACCATCTCTCACTTTACCAAACACATCCCCCTGGTGCCGATCCCTGCTCTCTAAACCTCCACTTCAGTGAACCCCTCTTTACCATTCCCTATAGTTGATTTTATAGGTGCCAGATCTGTGAGTGCAGTGGCTGCTGAGCCCCCCCCCCCCCCCCCAAATTAAGTAACTTTCTTCTTTGTGGCCAGGAAGGAATAATTGTGTTGTATTTAGCACCCAAACCATTCTGAAAAAGTTGGCATGATATCCTTTCTTCACTCCCTCCAGCCATACTGGGTCAGACCTGCTCTGCCCCAATAAATTAATTTTTGTCCTCTAAAGAGAAATATTTAATGAAAAGATGGTGACCATTCCCTTATAGATATTCTGTATTTTCTTATAGGTGTTGAGCCAGTTAAGCAATGGAGAAGATTTGCTTGAGAGAGAAAGCCCACTGACGGACAAACCGATGTCTAGTCTGGAAAAAGTTCACTTTATTATTGGCAATGCAATTCTGCGCCCAAATATCAGGTGTGTGTCACACAGCTTTTAGCATATTCTACATTTCTCTCCAGAGCTGCCTGAGAACTTGAGAGTAAACTGAGAGTCCAGTGTCTGCCTCCCTCCCCACGAGATGCATAGTATAGTGTGATCCTCAGTGAAGAGCCATGTTTTGTCCGTTTGGGTTTCAGGAGATATACAATTCTTGACAGTTTAACCTAGCTCTAGTTATTCATATCAGAGGATAAATTCTATAATATATTGGATACTGCTGGGCTCATATTTGAAGGAGAAGGATGTCCATCTTTCAACATAAATCGGAAGATGGACCTCCTTCTCCCAGAGACATCCAAATCGGTATAATGGAAACCCGTCTCCAACTGCAGTCCGTCGCAAGGACGTCCAAATATCAAGGGAGTGTTTCAGAGGCATAGCGAAGGCGGGACTTGGGCGTGCCTAACACTTGGATGTCTTTGACCCATAATCGAAAAAAGCAAGGACGTCCCTGACGAACACTTGGACGTTTTCACCAGGATGTGTTTTTCTTACGAATAAGGCACAAAAAGGTGCCCGAAATGGCCAGATGACCACCGGAGAGAATCAGGGATGACCTCCCATTACTCCCCCAGTGGTTACTAACCCCCTCCTACCCTCAAAAAACATCTTTAAAAATATTTCATGCCAGCCTCAGATGTCATACTCAGTTCCATGACAGTTCATGAAGGTCCCTGGAGCAGTTTTAGTGGGTACTGCAATGCACTTCAGCCAGGCGGACCCAGGCCCATACTCCCCCCACCTGTTACATTTGTGGAGGGAACAGCGAGCCCTCCAAAACCCACCACAAAACCACTGTACCCATATATAGGTGCCCCCCCTTCACCCGTAAGGGCTATGGTAGTGGTGTACAGTTGTGGGTAGTGGGTTTTGGGGGCTCAGCACACAAGGTAAGGGAGCTATGTTCCTGGCTGCATTTTTTGAAGTCCACTGCAGTGCCCCCTAGGGTGCCCGGTTGGTGTCCTGGCATGTCAGGGGGACCAATGCACTACAAATGCTGGCTCCTCCCACGTCCAAATGACTTGCATTAGGATGTTTTTGGTTTAGAAAATCGCTGAAAGTCAGAAATGTCCATGTCTAGGGACATCCAAATTTAAGGATTTGGATGTCTCTGACGGAATTTTTGAAATGAAAGATGGATGTCCATCTTTTTTCAAAAATACAGGTTTCCACTCCCCTGGATTTCGTCGTTTTGCAGGGACGTCCAAATCGCAACTTGGACGTTTCTTTTGAAAATTCCCCTCTGTGTGTACTAAGCAGGTAATAGACCTAGGTGCAGGGGTTAATAAATGTGAAATAAGTACTTAAATCAGTATGCAGCCACATTTGCCTGCTTACTGGATTGCATTGCACTAAACTGCATGGGAAATAAGGAGTGAAGGTGTCTTCCTTTTGTGCTCTATTGTCCTGGGTGAACATCAGGCAGGCTATACAAATATATTTTTTTCTTGTTCTGTTTGAGGACAGAGCTGGGACTAGCAAAGCTAGGGGGCCAGTTGGCACATAATCCACACAGTCAGCATCTACCATCCCTTAGTAAAGCAGTCCAAACAGATAGTTTCCATTAAAAAAAAAATAGACATTTTGCAGTTTCGAAAATGGCCATATTTCCTATTCAGATTTTGGACATACCGCAAAACAGCCAAAGTCAGACATAGACGTCATACCGAAAATGCCCCTCAATATGTATTGTTATTTGATTTTGTTTACTGCTGTAATTACCTATTGCCTATGCTTAGCTTATTCTTGCTGTACACCACCTTGAGTGAATTTATTTAAAAATGTCATCCAAATGGCAGATGTCGTTTAAATGTAAGCAAGTGCAGAGTGATGCATGTGGAAAAGAAGAACCCAAACTATAGCTACATGATGCAAGGCTCCA
Source organism: Microcaecilia unicolor (assembly GCF_901765095.1). Lineage (NCBI taxonomy): Eukaryota > Metazoa > Chordata > Amphibia > Gymnophiona > Siphonopidae > Microcaecilia > Microcaecilia unicolor. The sequence goes on from NC_044040.1 coordinate 146,878,532, forward strand.
CATTAGGAGTCACTGCCCGGGAAAATGATCTATGTTACATTGATGATGATACGTTGAAACCCTCTGCTCAGTGTGCAGTTCTAAGAAAGCAAACAGAATGTTAAGAGTTAAGAAAGGAATGGAAAACAAAAATGAGAATGTTATAAAGCCATTGTATCGCTCCATGGTGCAACCATACTTTGAATACTGTGTGAAATTTTGGTCACTGCATCTCAAAAAAGATATAATGAATTAGAAAAGGTACAGAGAAGGGTGACAAAAATGATAAAGGGGATGGGATGACTTCCCTGTGAAAAAAAGGTTATAGTGGCTAGGGCTCTTCAGCTTGGAGAAGAAGCATCTGAGGGAAAATACAATAGAGGTGTAGGAGTGGCCTAGTGGTTAGGGTGGTGGACTCTGGTCCTGAGGAACTGAGTTCAATTCCCACTTCAGGCACAGGCAGCTCCTTGTGACTCTGGGCAAGTCACTTAACCCTCCATTGCCCCAGGTACAAATAAGTACCTAAGCCACATTGAGCCTGCCATGAGTGGAAAAGCATGGAGTATAAAAATAAATAAATAAAATACTGAGTGGAGAGGAACAGGTAGACATGAATCATTTGTTTACTTTTTCCAAAAATACTAGGACTAGGGATCTGTACTGGGATCGGTGCTATTTAACATATTTATAAATGATCTCAAAATCAGAAAGACAAGTGAGGTGATTAAATTTGCAGATGACACAAAACTATTCAAGGCTCTTTAAACACATGCAGACTGTTGCAGGATGACCTTAGGAAATTGGAAGACTGGGCATCCAAATAGCAGATGAAATTTAATATAGACAAATGGAAAGTGATGCACATTGGGAAGAATAATCCAAATCATAGTTACCTGATGCTAGGGTCCTCCTTGGGAGTCAGCACCCCCCCAAAAAATGAAAAAAAGAGATCTAGGTGTCATTGTAGAGAGTATGCTGAAATCTTCTGTTCTCCACTGCAACTGTCCCTGACACCTTCAAGCACGCTGTAGTCACACCACTCCTCAAAAAACCATCACTTGACCCTACATGTCCCTCCAACTACCGCCCCATCTCCCTCCTACCCTTCCTCTCCAAGATACTTGAATGCGCCGTTCACAGCCGCTGCCTTCATTTTCTCTCCTCTCATGCCATCCTCGATCCGCTTCAATCCGGTTTTCGCCCTCTACACTCGACAGAAACGGCACTCTCTAAAGTCTGTAATGACCTGTTCCTTGCTAAATCCAAAGGTCACTACTCCATCCTCATCTTTCTCGACCTATCCGCCGCTTTTGACACTGTCAACCATGAGTTACTTCTTGCCACACTGTCCTCATTTGGGTTCCAGGGCTCTGTTCTCTCCTGGTTCTCCTCTTATCTCTTCCACCGTACCTTCAGAGTACATTCTCATGGATCTTCCTCCACCCCCATCCCGCTGTCTGTTGGAGTTCCTCTATCTACACCTCTTCCCTGGGCTCGCTGATCTCATCGCATGGTTTCCAATATCACCTTTATGCTAACGACACCCAGCTTTATCTATCCACACCAGAAATCACTACGGAAACCCAGGCCAAAGTATCGGCCTGCTTATCCGACATTGCTTCCTGAAACTGAACATGGCCAAGACCGAGCTTATCGTCTTTCCACCAAAACCCACGTCTCCTCTTCCTCCACTCTCTATCTCAGTTGATAACACCCTCATCCTCCCTGTCTCATCTGCCCGCAACCTCGGAGTCATCTTCGACTCCTCCCTCTCCTTCTCTGTGCATATCCAGCAGATAGCCAAGACCTGTCACTTCTTTCTCTTTAACAGCAAAATTCGCCCTTTCCTCTCTGAGCATACCACCTGAACTCTCGTCCACTCTCTCATTACCTCTCGCCTTGACTACTGCAACCTACTCCTCACTGGTCTCCCACTTAACCATCTATCCCCCCTTCAATCCATGCAGAACTCTGCTGCACGTCTTATATTCCGCCTGGACCGATATGCTCATATCACCCCTCTCCTCAAGTCACCTCAACTGGCTTCCGATCAGATACCGCATACAGTTCAAGCTTCTCCTTCTGACCTACAAATGCACTCTGTCCACAGCCCCTCATTACCTCTCTACCCTCATCTCCCCTTACGTTCACACCCGAATCCTCCGCTCGTAGAACAAATCCCTCCTCTCTGTACCCTTCTCCACCACTGCCAACTCCAGGCTCCGCCCTTTCTGCCTCACCTCACCCTATGCTTGGAATAAACTTCCTGAGCCCATTCACCAAGCCCCCTCCCTGCCCATCTTCAAATCTTTGCTCAAAGCCCACCTATTCAATGTCGCCTTTGGCACCTAACCTTTATGCCTCTACTCAGGAAATCTAGACTGCCCCAATTTGACTGCCCTATTTTGACTGACTGTACATTTGTCCTTTAGATTGTAAGCTCCTCGAGCAGGGACTGTCCTTATCTGTTAAACTGTACAGCGCTGCGTAACCCTAGTAGCGCTTTAGAAATGTTAAGTAGTAAGTAGTAGTAGTAGTGTGCAGCAGCAGCCAAAAAAGCAAACAGGATGCTAGGAATGGATGGTAAATAAGACCAAGAATATTATAATTCCTCTGTATTGCTCCATGGTGCAACCTCACCACTAATGACACACCAACAGTTTTAGCTCCCCAGCTTCTCTTGCACCCTGTGCAGCTGCACACAGCTAGCTATGACCCCAAATTACCCTGGAAATATCTTGCTATTCAGAAAGGCCTTAATATACATGATAAATGGTCATAAATTTGTTTGTATGTGGTTTCTGTGTCTCAAAATGTTGTAGTTATATAAGCACTTGTCCTGTATTTTGCTCTTGAATTAGATTGCTATAAATTTTGTTGATTTATTTTTGCAGTATAATTAAAATGTCATTAAAGGAAATCCATGCCTAGGTTCTTCTAACACACCTAAAGGTGTTTGAAGTTATCATATTGTTGGGCTTGCAGAATTCTATCAAACATTCTTCAGCTTTGTTTCTGTTGCCAAACCCATATTTTCCAATCACTTGGCCTTCTTTGTTCCCACTTTTTGCATTCCAGTCACCCATGACTATCAGTATATCTTGTTTGCATGTTCTGTCAATTTCAGCTTGTACTTGTTCATAAAACTGGTCAAATTTATCCTCTTCTGTATCTGGTGTTGGCACATATACTGAATATAGTTGTATTGATGGGTGTTCCCATAGCAGCTGGCTCAGTGGGTGCTGAGCACACCCAATACTGGGCAAGTTCCTTCACTGAATCCAGGGAAAGGTAATTTGTATTGTGTTTGGCACCCTGAATTAATTAAAAATGTCAGCACCAATGGGCATTCCTAATAGACAAAGAGAAATTAAGCATTCACTGACTGCATTGCATTACAGTTCTTACAAGCTTCTTAATTTTAAATGCTTCTTCGTCTTTCACTTCTAGTGTTCTATACCATATGATCATCAGAATCAAAGTGTCCAATCCCAGTCCATTTCAGTTGATTAACACCCAACAGGTCAAGCTGTGTGCATTCCATTTCATTCTTGATAACATCTAGCTTTCCTTGGTTCATACATTCCATGTCCCAATATGAAGAGTATTTTTCCACTTTCTGGCTCTCATTTCATTCACAGCTACATCAACAGACAGATGTCCTGAGGGCTTTGTTCCAACCACTTCACAAATTCCGGTTTTACTCTAAAGAGTCTTTAGCTCTTCCTCGGTAGCCCATTGAGTGCCTTACAACCAGTGCCTTCCAGTACTACATAACATAGTAACATAGTAGATGACGGCAGAAAAAGACATGCACGGTCCACCCAGTATGCCCAACAAGATAAACTCACATGTGCCATTTTTTGTGTATACCTTACCTTGATTTGTACCTGTAACGAAGGGCCTTTATACAGTGGTGGAAATAAGTATTTGATCCCTTGCTGATTTTGTAAGTTTGCCCACTGACAAAGACATGAGCAGCCCATAATTGAAGGGTAGGTTATTGGTAACAGTGAGAGATAGCACATCACAAATTAAATCCGGAAAATCACATTGTGGAAAGTATATGAATTTATTTGCATTCTGCAGAGGGAAATAAGTATTTGATCCCCCACCAACCAGTAAGAGATCTGGCCCCTACAGACCAGGTAGATGCTCCAAATCAACTCGTTACCTGCATGACAGACAGCTGTCGGCAATGGTCACCTGTATGAAAGACACCTGTCCACAGACTCAGTGAATCAGTCAGACTCTAACCTCTACAAAATGGCCAAGAGCAAGGAGCTGTCTAAGGATGTCAGGGACAAGATCATACACCTGCACAAGGCTGGAATGGGCTACAAAACCATCAGTAAGACGCTGGGCGAGAAGGAGACAACTGTTGGTGCCATAGTAAGAAAATGGAAGAAGTACAAAATGACTGTCAATCGACAAAGATCTGGGGCTCCACGCAAAATCTCACCTCGTGGGGTATCCTTGATCATGAGGAAGGTTAGAAATCAGCCTACAACTACAAGGGGGGAACTTGTCAATGATCTCAAGGCAGCTGGGACCACTGTCACCACGAAAACCATTGGTAACACATTACGACATAACAGATTGCAATCCTGCAGTGCCCGCAAGGTCCCCCTGCTCCGGAAGGCACATGTGACGGCCCGTCTGAAGTTTGCCAGTGAACACCTGGATGATGCCGAGAGTGATTGGGAGAAGGTGCTGTGGTCAGATGAGACAAAAATTGAGCTCTTTGGCATGAACTCAACTCGCCGTGTTTGGAGGAAGAGAAATGCTGCCTATGACCCAAAGAACACCGTCCCCACTGTCAAGCATGGAGGTGGAAATGTTATGTTTTGGGGGTGTTTCTCTGCTAAGGGCACAGGACTACTTCACCGCATCAATGGGAGAATGGATGGGGCCATGTACCGTACAATTCTGAGTGACAACCTCCTTCCCTCCGCCAGGGCCTTAAAAATGGGTCGTGGCTGGGTCTTCCAGCACGACAATGACCCAAAACATACAGCCAAGGCAACAAAGGAGTGGCTCAGGAAGAAGCACATTAGGGTCATGGAGTGGCCTAGCCAGTCACCAGACCTTAATCCCATTGAAAACTTATGGAGGGAGCTGAAGCTGCGAGTTGCCAAGCGACAGCCCAGAACTCTTAATGATTTAGAGATGATCTGCAAAGAGGAGTGGACCAAAATTCCTCCTGACATGTGTGCAAACCTCATCATCAACTACAGAAGACGTCTGACCGCTGTGCTTGCCAACAAGGGTTTTGCCACCAAGTATTAGGTCTTGTTTGCCAGAGGGATTAAATACTTATTTCCCTCTGCAGAATGCAAATAAATTCATATACTTTCCACAATGTGATTTTCCGGATTTAATTTGTGATGTGCTATCTCTCACTGTTACTAATAACCTACCCTTCAATTATGGGCTGCTCATGTCTTTGTCAGTGGGCAAACTTACAAAATCAGCAAGGGATCAAATACTTATTTCCACCACTGTATATATTGATGTATAAAATTCATTGTGAATATATCTGCTATTCTGTGATCCTGTTATTTTTCTTTGTTTTTCCAGGGATGAGATTTATTGCCAAATCTGCAAGCAGCTATCAGAGAACAATAACAAAAATAGCCTGATTCGAGGGTGGATCTTGATGTCACTTTGCCTGAGCAGTTTTCTCCCTACAGATAAATTTTTCAAGGTATGGTTAGAACTAGGAGCTCTCATGTAGTCAAATAAGGCAGTAACATATTATGAGACCTAACTGTGATTCTCACCCAGTTGTTGAAGGCTCCTGTGATTGTGAGCTCAAGCCCTTAACCTGGAAAGATGTGCTTTTGGTAGTAGTCATTATAGCCTACCAAATAAGAATAGCCATACTGGGTCAGACCAATGGTTCATCTATCCCAGTATCCTGCTTTCTACAGTGGACAGTCTAGGTCACAAGTACCTGGTAGAATCCCAGCTAGTAGTAAGATTCCATGCTACCAATCCCAGGGCAAGTAATGCCTTCCACATGTCTATCTCAATAGCAGACTATGGACTTTTCCAATGATCCAAATTTCAAGAAAGGATGGCACTTTCTTCTTTTCTGACATTCCAACTTGAAGTGGTGTCAAAATTCCTACTTGACCAGTGCATCATCTTGCTCACTTTCTTTGCAATGAGAAAGAAGTGGCCCTCCATAAGCCAAACTGTAAACTAGCTCTATTTTCCTATCTAAAGTAGGCAAAAGCCCTAAGAAAGCCCATCAAGCTTTCTGTTTCTATTAATCATAACTTTCTTATGAGCAAATGCAGAACCTTTTACAGATTAACAGATTGTCACTGTTATATCCCTGCTAGTTTTAGCACGGTGGGATGCATCAGTTCCCATGTATTAAAAGGGTGATGGCAGTGTTGATGAGATTTGCGGATTTGCAAGGCAGCAGTGTAAATTTTTGTTTTATTTTTTTTATTTATTTACAAAATCTTGATTTACTGCAAAGGCTAATTCTGGTTTCTATGTGATTAACAATACTAAAATCTAGGAAAGGTTGCTCTTTTTTAGTGTTCCCCAGGGCTCTATATTGTCACTTGTTCATTTAATATCTTTGAGTCCTCTTGCAACCCTAATTCAGGAGAGTGGGATTAGCTCTTACTTTTAAGTAAATGACATTATTAATTTTTAGTACAGCTCCTAATTCTATTAATTTAAGTCCATGACAACTCTGAGTAAAGTCACTGATTGGCTGCACAAATATAAGCTGGTGCTTAACTGCGATAAAACAGCCTGTTGACTGAGTCATACACCCATGCAACTACACTTAGGTAGGAGCTATTTTGATGTATTTATTTATGTATTTGTACCCCACATTTTCCAATCTAGATGTTGGTTCAATGTGGCTTACAGTTTACTTCATATAGACGAGTTACAATGTTGTTTGGATTAGTTGAGAGCTTAGATCATGATCTGTTAGTGGTCAAGTAGCAAGGAGTGTTGGTTGTTGTTCAGGCTAACTGTGTGGGTTAGAAGAAATGGGCTTTCAGGTGTTTGCAAAACGTTGTGTTGTCATTCGTGCATTTTAGTGTTTTTGGTATTGTGTTCCAAATCTTGGGGCAGATGTATGTGAAGCTGGTGGAGTATGAGAATTTGTATTTTAGTCCTTGGCACTTAGGGAAGTGAAGTGTTCACTCTGCACCTACTACTTCTCGCTTTACTTATGTCCCATGTAGACTACTGTAATGTGGCTTTGTAGGTATCCTGCAGTATCAACTCAAATGGTTACATTGTACCCAGAACACAGCAGCCAGGCTTCAAGGCTCACAAATTTGACCATATATTTCCCATTCTTAAGAGATTACATGGTTACCTATCTCTTATCTTTACCAGTTTAAAGTTCTAGTCCTGACTCTTCAGGTCTCTTATAAAGGGATACCATTATATCTTTCAGCATTAATTTTTATGAACAGCATCTTATCCTTCTGCCCCCTTCTCGTGCTCATCTGGAATCAACATAGAGTTCAGTATTCTTTTTTCTTACTCCTCTTCTCTGTTCCCTTGAGTAAAGAATGATCTTTAAGACAATTTACAGACTCGCTGAAGACTCACTTTTTTTTGCTTTGGCCTTTGGTACATAAATTGAGATTGTTAGAGCTGTGGTCTTGGTCAAGAGCCTGGATACACTTTTAGTATGAATGTACCTCTTGTTGCTTTCATCTCTCTTATTTTTATAGAGATCTTTTCTTTTCTCTTGGTTTTGTTTCTATTGTAAACTGCCTTGACCTAAAAAGTAGTGATGTAGCCACAGGTGAGCCCAGGCCCACCCAGCAGCAGCACAGCAGAGATGGGACTGGTGGGAATCCCCAAGCCCTGCCATCTGAAGACTCCCAGTATCTCTCCATCCAGGAGATTGGGGAGGGGTCACTTAACTCCACTCCCCTGACCCCCCCCCCCCTGTACCTTTAAATCCTTTAGTTCTTCACTGGCAGTGAGCAGCACCATATTCCCCCTGCTCATGTTGGCCCAAACCTTTTCTCCCATGCAAATTCCTCCTGTGTCAGAGGAAAGGCTTGGAGCCGGCGCAAGCAAGGGAAATGAGCTGCTGCGCACTGCTGGTGAAGATCTAAAGGATTTAAAGGTACCAGGGAAGTGGAGTTAAGTGACATCCAATCACCTTGGAGGGGGGGAGATGTTGGGCTGAGGAGGGTCACAAGGGCAGCCAGGACAGGGTTGTCATATCCACCCACTTTGGGCTCAGGCTCGCAGAAAACTGGGTGTTCGGCTACACCCCTGATATAAAGCATTAAACATTGTGCCAAATATACACATTTTTCCTGCAATGCTACACATGTTTTATAAAAGATTCTGCCTTCAGCAAGCCTTTTTATAAAAATGCTATCACAAGTTTGCAAGTACCAACTTAACCATCTGTTGTCTGACCTGAACACCCCAAAACAAAATTGAGCTGAGACTATTTAGATGAAATCAAAGAAGGGCTGGAACTGCATGTGCAAAACCACAGCAAGTATAGCAACATACAGCACAGCAGGAAGACTTTATGGAAGACATGGACTCGTATAGCAGATTTGGACACTCAAAAAAAAAAAAGATTAGACTTTACATGTAGATACATTCTTTGAAAGTTACCTCATTATTTTAAATAATTTATATACCACCTTCCTAATAAAATCTAATGGGCACCTGTATGACTCAGTCTGGTCACTGTTAGAGATAGGATGATGGGCACAATGGACTTTAGTCTGACTTGACATGGCTTTTCTTATGTTCTTAAAGCAGTTTAACAAAACATTTTTTAAAATACAGTTGTAAATATTTAGAAGGATAAATTCAGAAGAAACTAATGTACAAATTTTGACCACATATGAAGCTATACAGGGCTAAAGTAACTGCCTAGGCTATTGATAGCACAGCCGAATATTGCTGCTGTATGTATAGTTGCTGACAAGTTGGTGTATTACACTTGTATTCAGTGCCAATAACTATACATGTAGCAACACTGAATATAAGTCTTTTTTAAAATGTCATGGCTAGCTTTAAAAAAATTAAAAAAAGCACTGATAGCCCAGACTGAATATTGACCCAACATTTTTTCTGCTTCATGCACCCAGTACCTCATTAATTTTATCCATGAGGGACCACCAGGATATGCACCGTACTGTACAGGACGACTGAGACGTACCTTTGCAAACGGATCTCGCAGTGAGCCCCCGAGTTGGCTGGAGCTTCAGGTATTCTAACCTTTGTTCCTGTACTTTGTTGTCTTTTCCTACTAACGGGGCTGCTGAGAGACTAAACAGAGCCTGGGGCAAACAATTTAGTTTAGGAGAGTAAGCCACATCCATATATTTGCTTTGCCCTCAATATGCCACCCATAGAAAAATGGGTTCAAACTGGTGGTCACTTTTGTGCCCACCTACCTCGTAAATAGTTTTCAAAAGTAGACCAGCCTCGGTGTTTCCTTATGAAAATTAAAATGTCTGCAGGTACTAAAGTAACTGCATAATTATTTGAAAACAATTTGAAGTACTGAAATTTTGCCCCATTGGGACATCTCTGCACTGGAAATTGAGCCACAAACCAGCTATTCATTTTAGATAAACAACAAAATGGGTATTCCATCAGCAAGCAGAAGATAATTTGGGATCCACCCCCCCCCCCCCAAGACACACACGCACGCACACACACACACCACCATTAGTAGTGCCAGTCCATATAGCCTCTGTCTACATTTTTGTACTTATGTCTCTCAGTTCCTTGTCATTCTAATTCACTGAATTCATTATCACTATAGACTACTAAGATGAATAAGCCTATCATGTGCACCGTCATACTGATGAATGGTCAAGCTCTCAGTATCCCAACTGATCCTGCATCCACAGCACAAGAGCTTTGTCAATTTATCAAGGATAAACTCAAGATGAAGGACATGTTTGGCTTCTCCATCTACATTGCTGTGAATGATAAGGTATCGTTTGAAATTATTTCAAAGATTGTATAGGCCATGAAATCATAGTCATTAAGCATTATTGGAGCAATATTTAAATTCCACGATTGCCATTTCTTTTAGATACTGGCCGTGGCATTTAAACAACTACTCAGATTTCAGCACTGAGTATCTGGATATACCACTGCTGGAAATATTATTCAGATAACAGCAATGTCAGCACTAGTCTCTGAGATAGCTATTTGCATAACTTAGAGCAGTTTATTTGCCATTATCTGGATATTTTCCAGCTCTGTCCTCAACTGTCCTGGTACTATCCAGATATTCTCAAATTCTGTATAGGTCGCCAAAATTTGGGTATGCATCCCAGATTCACACGTAAATTAATTATGCAATTAACTAACAATTATGGGTGTTAAGCACTTAATTTGCAGTAATTAGGAGTTAGGCATGCATGTGCCCTATTCTATAAAATGCACGCCTAAATTTCATAGATTGCAAATTAAAATGGGGGTGTAGGTATGGTGGGGCATGGGCAGGTCGGAGCATTCCCAGAAATTAGGCACAATGTTATAGAATACCTGGATTTGTATACCTACTGGATTTGTATACCTGCCATTAGTTGGGTGCGAGCATTTACACAGCTTTTGGCAAACATAAGTGCTTCTGCACAATGTTAGATATGAGAAATGCGCCAAGCTAGCATTCTGTAATTGTTAGCTCTTAATTGACTAAGCAGAATTTTGTAAATTAGTGCAAATCGTACATAATGCACATTTTACAGGTAGGTATAGATGTAGGCAGAGTCTCGGGGAGCATGGGTGGACTCACACTTACACACTTAAGGCTAGATTCTATATATGGTGCCTGAAAAATCCATGTGGAAAAAATATATGCCTGGGCATATTCTCTAAAGTATGCCTAAATTTTATAGAATAGATTTAAATTTCCGTGCGGTATATAGAATATGCCAAGCGCAGCTCCACATGACCAAATTTGGTCACAGCCATTTTACACCATGTTTTACTTGGCGTAAATCCTAATGCATAAATTAGGTGCAGAGCGGATGTATTCTATAACAATGCGAATAGATTTTAGAAACACCCATGCTCCGCCCATGGCCATGCCCCCTTTTCAACTATGTGACTTAGAATTTACACACACCATATTACAGAATACACTTAGCGAGTTATGCACGTAATTCTTAATGCTAGTTAGTGCTGATAATAGCATGCAGGAAAGACACATGTAAGGGCGAGCTAAGGCCACTTTTTACCACTGTTTGGTAAAAAGGGCCCCATAGTATGTTTTGATAGCTCTAAAAAAAAAAAATTCTGATATTTAACTACACATTTACTTAGTAATATTTAGAAGAAAAGAGCACCCATCTGCACATCTGGCCAGATTATCAAAAACTGCCACCTCTACATTTGGAGTATTTTATACTTTTATATTTTTTTTATTATATCATTATCATGGCTTTATGGAAGCTTACTTTTACTAAGCTGTAATAAAAAGTTGCCTTAGTATGCCCTTAAACGAGTCTTTACTGCATGCCAAGGTCATTTTTAATGTAGCCATAAAATGGCCAATTTCTATTTTTTTTTTATTAATGGCCATACACTAATGTTGCCATTAGCACATGGCCATTTTGAAAAAATTACCACATGAGCACTTACCATTTTGTAGGCAGTAAGGGCTCACACAGTATTCCTGACTAGTTAGCACACACTAATGTAGATGCGCTGTTTAGCGCAGGAATGCCCACTCTGGCCCCTGACATGACCCCTAAAAAAAAAAATATTTACCCTGAATCTAATGCATGCACATTTCATAGTACAATGTTTTAAGCTGTGTTAGTCAAATCAGTTTCAGCTCTTTCATTGATTGGATATTTAAGTGAATTTCAGATTGGGACCTAAGGTCTTTAGTCAGATGATATAAAGTCATAAATTTACTACTACTACTTATCATTTCTATAGCGCTACTAGACGTACGCAGCGCTGTACACTTGAACATGAAGAGACAGTCCCTGCTCGACAAAGCTTACAATCTAATTAGGACAGACAAATAGGACAAACAAGAGATAAGGGAATATTAAAGTGAGGATGATAAAATAAGGGTTCTTAACAAGTGAACAAGAGTTAGGAGTTAAAAGCAGCATCAAAAAGGTGGGCTTTTAGCTTAGATTTGAAGACGGCCAGAGATGGAGCTTGACATACTGGTTCAGGAAGTCTATTCCAGGCATAAGGTGCAGCAAGATAAAAGGAATGGAGTCTGGAGTTAGCAGTGGAGGAGAAGGGTGCAGATAAGAGAGATCTACCCAGTGAACGGAATTTCCGGGGAGGAATGTAGGGAGAGATGAGAGTGGAGAGGTACTGAGGAGCTGCAGAGTGAATGCACTTATAGGTCAATAAGAGGAGTTTGGACCTATTACATATGAAATCAAATGTCAAAAGTAAGGAATCCAATACTCAGCCAGCGGCGGGCAACACGTTTGCTGTCCACCTCTGGCATTAAACTCGGTTATTCAGTGCCAGGCTATTTCCGGCAACTGACAATAAATATCCGGGTTTATTTTGGCCTCTGAAAAGTTAACCGACTATGTCTATATTCAGCACTAACCGGTTAATTTTTTAGTATCAAAGTTAGGGCTGCAATTTAAGCGACCTATTTTGACCGCTCATAGCTGATTGGTGCTGCATATCTGCACCTAACTGGCTATGTCATGCGATATAGCCAGTTAACCACTAACCAGGATATTCAGCAGGAGATAATCGGTTATCTCCTTCTGAATATCTGCAGTTAGGTTTTTAAACACTATTTAACCGGAGCTGTTCCTGGCCGGTTAAATAGTTTTGAATATCAGGGTGGGGGAGGGGGGGTATTTTTTAAAATTAATCTTTATTGAATCAGCCAAAGAACAACAATAGTCATAGGACTGGTATCAAGTAATTTTTTGTTTTGATATTATGTCCTCCCAACCCACCCCTCATCCACCCTTCCCCCCCCCCCCCCCCCCATCCTTATTTCCAGCTATCCAATCCAGTCTCCCAGATCTGGTGGTTTCTTATTCAAACCTGAGAAACTAACAATAGAATAAGCAATATAACAATAGCTTAACAATTCAAAAGCCAGCTGCGAATCCTATGTGAGATGGCTAGCCAAAATGACTCCCAAATATGTTGAAATTTAGCCCAACGTCCCGGATGCTTCCAGCCTGCTTTATGACATTCCAGGATCATGAGGGCATATGCCATATTATTTATTTATTTATTTATTTATTGCCTTCAGAAAATGGAAGAAGGAACCGTCTGAAAATAACAAGAAGCAGCATAAGGAGTGTCAAAGCAAATGCAAGGCGCAGATAAAGAAGGCCAAGAGGGATTACGAAAAAAAAGATAGCATTAGAGGCAAAAAAGCATAGTAAAAAAATTTTCAGTATATTAAAAGCAGGAAGCCGGCAAAAGAATCGGTTGGGCCGCTGGATGACCGAGGGGTAAAAGGGGCGATCAAGGAAGACAAAGACGTAGCAGAGAGATTGAATGAATTCTTTGCTTCGGTCTTCACCGAGGAAGATTTGGGTGGGATACCGGTGTCGGAAATGATATTTCAGGCGGACGAGTCGGAGAAACTTACTGACTTCACGGTAAACCTGGAGGACGTAATGGGGCAGTTCAGCAAACTGAAGAGTAGCAAATCTCCTAGACCGGATGGGATTCATCCTAGAGTACTGATAGAACTGAAAAATTAGCTTGCGGAGCTACTGCTAGTGATATGCAATTTATCCTTAAAATCGAGCGTGGTACCGGAAGATTGGAGGGTGGCCAATGTAACGCCCATTTTTAAAAAAGGTTCCAGGGGAGATCCGGGAAATTATAAACCGGTGAGTCTGATGTTGGTGCCGGGGGAAATGGTAGAGGCTATTATTAAAAACAAAATTACAGAGCACATCCAAGGACATGGATTACTGAGACCGAGTCAGCACGGCTTTTGTGTGGGGAAATCTTGCCTGACCAATTTACTTCAATTCTTTGAAGGAGTAAACAAACATGTGGACAAAGGGGAGCTGGTTGATATTGTGTATCTGGATTTTCAAAAGGCGTTTGACAAGGTACCTCATGAAAGGCTACAGAGGAAATTGGAGGGTCATGGGATAGGAGGAAAAGTCCTATTGTGGATTAAAAACTGGTTGAAGGATAGGAAACAGATAGTGGGGTTAAATGGGCAGTATTCACAATGGAGAAGGGTAGTTAGTGGGGTTCCTCAGGGGTCTGTGCTAGGACCGCTGCTTTTTAATATATTTATAAATGATTTAGAGATGGGAGTAACTAGCGAGGTAATTAAATTTGCTGATGACACAAAGTTATTCAAAGTCGTTAACTCGCGACAGGATTGTGAAAAATTACAGAAGGACCTTACGAGACTGGGAGACTGGGCGGCTAAATGGCAGATGATGTTTAATGTGAGCAAGTGCAAGGTGATGCATGTGGGAAAAAAGAACCCGAATTATAGCTACGTCATGCAAGGCTCCACGTTTGGAGTTACGGACCAAGAAAGGGATCTGGGTGTCATCGTCGATAATACACTGAAACCTTCTGTTCAGTGTGCTGCTGCGGCTCGGAAAGCGAATAGAATGTTGGGTATTATTAGGAAAGGTATGGTAAATAGGTGTGAGGATGTTATAATGCCGTTATATCGCTCCATGGTGCGACCGCACCTTGAGTATTGTGTTCAATTTTGGTCGCCGCATCTCAAGAAAGATGTAGTGGAATTGGAAAAGGTGCAGCGAAGGGCGACTAAAATGATAGCGGGGATGGGACGACTTCCCTATGAAGAAAGACTAAGGAGGCTAGGGCTTTTCAGCTTGGAGAAGAGACGGCTGAGGGGAGACATGATAGAGGTATATAAAATAATGAGTGGAGTGGAACAGGTGGATGTGAAGCGTCTGTTCACGCTTTCCAAAAATACTAGGACTAGGGGGCATGCGATGAAACTACAGTGTAGTAAATTTAAAACAAATTGGAGAAAATGTTTCTTCACCCAACGCGTAATTAAACTCTGGAATTCGTTGCCGGAGAACGTGGTGAAGGTGGTTAGCTTGGCAGAGTTTAAAAAGGGGTTAGACGGTTTCCTAAAGGACAAGTCCATAAACCGCTACTAAATGGACTTGGGAAAAATCCACAATTCTGGGAATAACATGTATAGAATGTTTGTACGTTTGGGAAGCTCGCCAGGTGCCCTTGGCCTGGATTGGCCGCTGTCGTGGACAGGATGCTGGGCTCGATGGACCCTTGGTCTTTTCCCAGTGTGGCATTACTTATGTACTATGTACTTGTACTTATATCCCACATTTTCCCACCTCTTTGTAGGCTCAATGTGGCTTACAATGTATCATTATTGGTAGATAGTAGATTGGGAGATAACAGTGAGTGTTACATAAAGAGTAGCGTAATCAAAATTTAAACAAGTAGATATATGTAGAAAACAGTGCTGATAATAGGTAAAGGTGGAGATGACATCAAGCATAGCATAGTTGAAATTTAAACAAGCAGATATAAGCAAAACAATGCTGATAATAGGTGTAGGTGGCGATATATTACTTTTATAGTTGCTGATCTTATTGGTATGCCTTATTAAAGAGGTGGGTCTTCAGGGATTTGCGAAAGTTAGTTAGTTCATAAGTAGTTTTTAAGTTGCGCGGCAATGCGTTCCATAGCTGTGTACTCAGGTAAGAAAAGTTTGATGCATGCGTTAGTTTGTATTTTAGGCCTTTGCAACTGGGGAAATGAAGATTAAGGAATGTGCGGGATGACCTTTTAGCGTTCCTGGGTGGCAGGTCTACCAGATCTGACATGTAGGCTGGGGCATTTCCATGAATGATTTTATGAACTAGAGAACATACCTTGAACGCGATTCATTCTTTAGGTGGAAGCCAATGTAATTTTTCCCTTAGTGGTTTAGCACTTTCATATTTTGTTTTTCCGAATATGAGTCTAGCTGCGGTGTTTTGGGCGGTTTGAAGTTTCTCGATGATTTGCTCTTTGCAGCCAGTGTATAGTGCATAGCAGTAATCTAGGTGACTAAGCACTATTGACTGTACCAGGTTACGAAAGATGGTCCTTGGGAAGAAAGGTCTTATTCTTTTTAGTTTCCACATTGACTGAAACATCTTCTTAGTTGTATTTTTCGCATGACTTTCAAGTGTAAGATGTCGATCGATGGTAACTCCAAGAATTTTCAGGGTGTCCGAGACAGGAAGGGATAGTTTTGGTGAGTTTATGGTGGTGAATTTGCTCGTGTTATGTTGTGAGCCATTATGTCATATTAGGAGTTTCAGCTTGTAACCACTGGAATAAAATTACATGTTTAGCCAGTAGAAACAAATAAAAGAGAAGTGTATGTTTAGCCTTATTTAGACTAACAGAACTATTAGAATAATCATTGAATAAGAATATCTGAGGTGCTAAAGTTAAACAAAAACAAAATATTCGTTGAACACGATGTTGAACTGACTGCCAAAATTGTTGTATCAAAGGGCATGTCCAAAACATATGTCCCAATGTAACTTCTGATTGTGAACATTTAAGGCATTTCCTGGTTTGGGCCAAGCCCACTTTAAACACCCTCTTAGGAGAAAATAAAGTTTGAAATAAGGACTTGTATTGCAGAGGTTTACTTGAACAATGGCTTACAAATCAAATGCCTAGGTGAAAAGTTCCTTCTGCCTTCTCAGTAGTATCATCTGTGAGTGCCTCCCTAGGTAATGTGGCAACATAGTGATGCACTTGCAGGTAAGAAAAACATCGAGTCTGAGACAATTGGTATTGAGCATACATATTATTAAATTACTATTGTCCCACTTTCCTCAATATAATACTTCAGTAATCCCATGTTCCTCCCATTCTAAAAAGGACTGATCAGTCATTCTAGCCTGTGAGCTCTGTCGAACACAACCTCCCTGTTCAGCAGATCACGTGATCTCATATCATATTGGGGGGGGGGGAAGAAGTTTTTTAAAATTATCCTCAAATTGAAAGGTAACCAATGTAAGGAAATCAAAAAAGGGGTAGCTTTTGCCAATTTTATTTTACCCCTACAAATAACCTTTGCAACCATTTCTGCAGCAATTGAAGACTTCCCTAAAGTGTCTTAGGTAATCCCAAATATAAAAGATTACAATAATCTAAATGTGAAAGGACCACTGCCTGCACTACCTGCCTCTGATCTCTTTTTAATAATCTGAACTTTAAGAAGACATTCCTAAAAAGATAGGACATGATATTCCAAATACAGTATTGAAGTCAGTATGATTCCCAAACTTTTAATCTGTAGCTGAAACTGAATGTATTCCCCCCCCCCCATCCCCCAGTATTCACTTTCTCAGATGGCAAAGATTCCAAAAGTTTTCCTACCCACAGAACCAATAGTCTTTTCCATGTTTAGCTTCAAGTAGTTGTCCATCTACCTACTAATATCAGCTAGACAGAAGGGTAGCAGTGGCCCTCAAAGAATCTAGTATGGGCAGACCTAATTGAAAATTGTCTGTTTAAGAAAAGTGGACCACATTATATACTTGAATCAAAATACTAAGATCATGTATATACAGGGGCCAGGTTAACCATTAAGCAAACTAGGGGAGGAGCCAGCTGTCTTGGTGCATGTGGGTACCAATGACATAAGAAAATGTGAGAGTGAGGTTCTGGAAGTCAAATTTAAGCTGAAATCCAGATCTTCCAGGGTAGCATTTTCAGAAGTGTTCCCCATTCCATGAGCAGGACCCAAGAGACAGCCAAATGCGTGGATGAGACAATGGTGTAGGTACGAGGGTTTGAGATTTGTTAAGATCTGGGCAACATTCTGGGGAAAGGGGAACCTATTCCAGAAAGATGGGCTCCACCTTAACCAGGGTAAGACCTGCTCAAAAGTGCCCGGTTTGGAACAAAGTATCTTGGAAAGATATCACCAAAACAGGGAAGTTAAGGCATCCCAATCAGTGGCGTACCAAGGGGGGGGCAGTGGGGGCGGTCCGCCCCGGGTGCACGCCGCTGGGGGGTGCCGCGGCGCGCGTCTGTCGGCTGCGAGTTCGAATCGCTACGCTAAATTCTCTCGTTCGCTGCAGCTCCCTCCCTCTGCCCCGGAACAGGTTGGGATGGCAGGGCTCAGGGAGAGAGGGGAATTGCTGGATACATAGGTGAATGGAGGGGGGCAGGGGAGAGAGGAACAGATGGGAGGGCAGGGCCCAGGGAGAGGAGAAATTGCTGGAAATGGAGGGGAAGGGAGAGGGGAGAATTACTGGATGTGGATGGAGGAGGGAAGGGTAGAGAGGGCCAAGGATGGACTTGGATGGGATGGCAGGACCCAGGGAGAGGAGAAATTGCTGGAAATGGAGGGGAGGGGAGAGAGGAGAATTGCTGGATGTGGATGGAGGAGGGAAGGGCAGAGAGGGCCAAGGATGGACTTGGATGGGATGGAAGGGCCCAGGGAGAGGAGAAATTGCTGGAAATGGAGGAGAGGGGAGAATTGCTGGATGTGGATGGAGGAGGGAAGGGCAGAGAGGGCCAAGGATGGACTTGGATGGGATGGAAGGACCCAGGGAGAGGAGAAATTGCTGGAAATGGAGGGGAGGGGAGAGAGGAGAATTGCTGGATGTGGATGGAGGAGGGAAGGGCAGAGAGGGCCAAGGATGGACTTGGATGGGATGGCAGGGCCCAGGGAGAGGAGAAATTGCTGGAAATGGAGTGGAGGGGAGAGAGGAGAAATGCTGGATGTGGATGGAGGGGAAATTGTTGAATTTAAGGACTGGATCGGAACACTTTGAAGGCAGATGCTGAAACTGGAGAAAGGATAGGGACAGAGGGCTACAGATGGTAGACAGAACACATAAGGACACAGGAGGATGGTGGACATGGTGAGAGAAAAAATATCAAACGGAAAGAAGACACTGCATAAAACAGAAGACACTGGGACCAAAGCGAATAGAAAAACTAAATGATCAGACAACAAAGGTAGAAAAAAAGTATTTTATTCAGAATTTATTAATTGGAATATGTCAGCTTTTAGAAATGTGCATCTGTGATATTTTGCATGTAAGTTTCAATTTTTCTAGTATTGCTGCATGCTGAGTCTGACTTCTTGAGGTAACTTTCCATTTAGTATTTTGCCTTCATATTTGTTGTGTCATGTGTTTTTCATGTGTGATCAAGGTACAGTATCCTTCTAGCGTGTAGTATTTGCAGCCCTTTTTTTTTTCACAAGGTAGTGTATTGGTGTTTTAGAGCCTGGTGTAATTACAGTTCTGCCTTTCCATGCATAAGGTTGTAGCTCGTCCTGTCCTTGGAATTAGTGCTGTTATGGTTTGGTAAGGTTCTGACTGTGTTTTTGCACAAGTTTGTGTATAGTATTTTGCAGTGGAGAGATTGTGTGTCCGCACCTCTGACCCCCCAGGGTTATGAGAATTGGAACTACTAATTGTGGACTTGAACTGAATAATTTCTTGGGAGGGGGGGTTTCATGATAGCATTGTGCTTATTATTTCAATCAGTTTTTCTGTACAAGTTTAGCTTCATTTGTCTTTATTTGAAATTTCATAAATAGAAAATTTTCTAAAAATTGAATAATCTTATCAATGGGTGGGGCGGGGGCGGGGCTAGGATGGGGCCCCACCAAATTGGTCTGCATAGGGCCCCGCACTTGCTAAGACCGGCCCTGACTACCATCTGCCTATCCAGAATGAACAAATAGATGTAGAAATATTATCAGAAATTAGGGAAGCTAACCAACTAGGTAACACAATAATAATAGGCTATTTCAATAGCCACAATATTGACTAGTTAAATAATACATAAGGGCATTCTAAGAAGGTAAATTTCCTAGATGAAATTATGGACTAATTGATGGAGCAGTTAGTTCAGGAACCAACAAGAGGGGTTAGTTCATTTAGAAGAGTATAGAGCCTCAGTTTTTTATGTTGCCGGTCTTAAATTATGGAACAGTCTACCTCTTAGTGGAAGTCATAAGGAATGTAGCTCAGTTCAAAAACCTATTTCAAATTGCCTCTAATGTTGTGATTTGATAAGGGATGAAATACTTAAAGTGGTTTTGAGATGGTTTTATGTTGTTTTATGATGTTTTAATTATTGATATTTTGTGATTTTCTTTTTGTTTTGTAAGCATTATATGATTATCCCCCGTTTACAAAACCATGCATCAATGTCGACAGAGCCCATTCAAAGTGAATGGGCTGTGTCTGCAATACCGCAATGCTAGCTGCTAGTGTGGCTTTGTAAACAGGGGGGGGTATGTTTGTTATTTTGTAAACTGCTGAGAATTGTACATTATGTGGTCTATTCATTTTAGAAATAAATAAAATAGTCCTTAGTGGAATGCATGATCTGGTGCAAGAGGTAACAGTGCTGAGGCTACTTGACCACAGTGATAATAACATGATCAGATTTGATTTAATTACTGGAGTAAGTGCACATAGAGGCAATCCAATACATTAGGAGACTGTAATAAAATTAGAGGCCAATCGAAAACAAGCTTTGGTTTTAGCCAGAACAGAATCTGCAGCCAAAATGGAAACAAAAACTGAAACTGGCCAGGCCCCACCCCTGAACATTACCCACTCTCCTTCCCCCCGCCACCAGCACCACGGCCACTCCACTGCACATGGCCTCCCTCCCCTCCCCACAGCCACCCCACTGCACATGGCCTCCCTCCCCCTACACACACACACTGCCACCACCACCACCACCACCACACACAGGAGTTCATTTCCGAAAGGTAAAAAGGTTTAAAAGGAGTCAAAGTAGCATTTGGAAAATCTTCTCAAAACATCCAAATTGGTATTTTCGAAACCTGTTTTGCAAACGTCTATCTATGCAATTCGTTTATAGTCTATCCAAATCACAAGGTGACTTGTTGGGGGTGTTTTGAAGGCGGGATTAGGGCATGCCTGACACTTGGACATTTTACAGCTATAATGGAACAAAACAAAAACGTCCAGGATGAAAAATCTAAATGCTTGGGTCTAGACCACTTTTTAGAATGGTGCCCTAAATGACCAGATGACCACTGAAGGGAATTAGGGATGATCTCCCCTTACTCCCCGTGGTCACTGACTCCGTTCCACCCCCCCCCCCCCCCCACACCTGTTACAAATGGTAGTTTAAAGAAAAATCTGACTTGGATGTCATATTGAAAATGCCTCTCACAGCCTCCATTCTACCCCGCCCCCCCCCCCCGAACCCATCCATCAGCCTCCACCCCCCCACCCCCAGGTCTCCTTAAACCCTGGTGGTCTAGTGGCCTAACCGGGGCAGGAGTGATTTACTGTCGTTCCTGCCCCTGCCATCTCTGCCACCAAAATGGCTGCCAAGACCTGCTGAAGGTGATGGTAGCCATTTTGAGATTGGAGCCGGCATAGGCAGGAGCAATTTTTAATTAAAATTCAGTTGGCCTGTAGACAAAATAAGGGAAATGGTCTAAAAACCCTTAGAGGAGCAACTGCAAAGGTCAAAAATGTATATCTGGCATGGATGTTGTTCAAAAATAAAATCCTGGAAGCTACTACTACTACTATTTAGCATTTCTATAGCGCTACAAGGCATACGCAGCGCTGTACAAACAAAGAAGAAAGACAGTCCCTGCTCAAAGAGCTTACAATCTAATAGACAAAAAATAAATAAAGTAAGCAAAACAAATCAATTAATGTGAACGGGAAGGAAGAGAGGAGGGTAGGTGGAGGCAAGTGGTTACAAGTGGTTACGAGTCAAAAGCACTGGGTCAAAAGAGGTGGGTTTTCAGTCTAGATTTAAAGGTGGCCAAGGATGGGGCAAGACGTAGGGGCTCAGGAAGTTTATTCCAGGCGTAGGGTGCAGCGAGACAGAAGGCGCGAAGTCTGGAGTTGGCAGTAGTGGAGAAGGGAACAGATAAGAAGGATTTATCCATGGAGCGGAGTGCACGGGAAGGGGTGTAGGGAAGGACGAGTGTGGAGAGATACTGGGGAGCAGCAGAGTGAATACATTTATAGGTTAGTAGAAGAAGTTTGAACAGGATGCGAAAACGGATAGGGAGCCAGTGAAGGGTCTTGAGGAGAGGGGTAGTATGAGTAAAGCGACCCTGGCGGAAGATGAGACGGGCAGCAGAGTTTTGAACCGACTGGAGAGGGGAGAGGTGACTAAGTGGGAGGCCAGCAAGAAGCAGATTGCAGTAGTCTAAACGAGATGTGACAAGGGTGTGGATGAGGGTTTTGGTAGAGTGCTCGGAAAGAAAGGGGCGGATTTTACGGATGTTGTAAAGAAAGAAACGACAGGTCTTGGCGGTCTGCTGGATATGAGCAGAGAAGGAGAGAGAAGAGTCAAAGATGACCCCAAGGTTTCGAGCTGAGGAGACAGGGAGAATGAGAGAGCCATCAACAGAAATAGAAAACGGGGGGAGCGGGGAGGTGGGTTTGGGGGGGAAAATGAGAAGCTCGGTTTTGGTCATATTTAATTTCAGGTGGCATTGAGACATCCAGGCAGCAATGTCAGACAAGCACGCTGAAACTTTGGTTTGGATGCAAGGTGAGATATCAGGGGTAGAAAGGTAGATTTGGGAGTCATCAGCATAGAGATGGTAGGAAAAGCCATGGGATGAGATTAATGAACCAAGGGAAGAAGTGTAGATAGAAAAGAGGAGGGGACCAAGAACAGAACCCTGAGGTACGCCGACAGGCAGAGGGATAGAAGTAGAAGAGGATCCACCAGAGTGAACACTAAAGGTGCGGAGGGAGAGGTAGGAAGAGAACCAGGAAAGGACAGAGCCCTGGAATCCAAGTGAGGACAGGGTATCGAGAAGTATATTGTGATCGACAGTGTCAAAAGCAGCGGAAAGATTAAGAAGAATGAGGATGGAATATTGACCTCTGGATTTAGCCAGTAATAGGTCATTGGAGACTTTAGTAAGCGCAGTTTCGGTTGAGTGGAGAGGGCGAAAACCAGATTGTAATGGGTCAAGAATAGCATGTGAGGAGAGAAAATCAAGGCAGCGGCGGTGAACAGCACGCTCAAGTAATTTGGAGAGAAAAGGAAGGAGGGAGATGGGTCGGTAATTAGAGGGACAAGTAGGGTCAAGTGAAGGCTTCTTAAGGAGAGGTGTGACCACAGCATGTTTAAAGGCAGCAGGGACAGTCGCAGTGGAAAGTGAGAGGTTGAGATTGTGACAGATAAAAGGAATAAGAGTAGGAGAGATGGCATTAAGAAGGTGGGTGGGAATGGGATCAGAGGAACAGGTGGTACATTTTGAGGAAGAAAGGAGAAGTGTAGTTTCCTCAATAGTAACTTCAGGAAAGGAGGAAAGGGGATGAGGGGAAGGAGAGAGAGGGGAACGGACTAGTGGAGGGAGAGCTGGTGAGGTAGAGAAAGCAAGGTTTATCTTTTGAACCTTGTTGTGAAAGAATTCAGCAAGGGTCTGAGGAGATAATGAAGGGGGAGTTGGGGGAGGGGGCACCTTGAGGAGAGAGTTCAATGTGGTGAAGAGAAGTCGAGGATTAGAGCCAAGAGAGTTGGTCAGTTGGATATAATAATCCTGTTTGGCACGTAAAAGAGCAGATTGGAAGGAGGTCAGCATGAACTTAAAGTGTAAGAAATCAGCAAGGGCCCGAGATTTCCGCCAGAGGCGTTCGGCGGAGCGGGTACAGGAACGTAGGTAGCGGATATTAGAATTCAGCAAAGGTTGGGGTTTTGTACGCCTTACAGGGCGGGTCATCAAAGGTGCAAGAGTGTCTAAGGCAGAGGATAGAGTATTGTTGTAAGAAGAAACAGCCTCGTTGACAGACGTGGATGGTGCCACAGTAGAGAGGAGGTTTGAAACATGGGAGGATAGAGATGAAGGGTCAATATCGTGAAGATTCCTAGATAAATTAGATAGGATAGGACGGGACTGGGAGGGAGGAGATTTAAGTGTGAAAGTTATAAGATGGTGATCAGAGGAGGGATGATCAGAGGCAAGGAAACTAGAAGGTGAACAGTTGGAGGAGAAGATGAGATCAAGACAGTGACCATTTTGATGAGTGGGGGAGGTGGAGCATAGTTGGAGATTAAAGGACGACGTTAAAGCGAGTAACTTGGAAATATAAGAGTTGGAAGGATCATTAGCAGGAATATTAAAGTCACCAAGGATGAGCTCAGACATATTCCATGTATTAAAAAAAAAAAGGTGGGAGGCCAAACCACAGCCAGCATGGTTAAAAACTGAGGTGAAGGAGGCTATTAGAGCAAAAAGAAAATCCTTCAGAAAATGGAAGAAGGATCTGACTGAAGATAATAAGGAATAGCATAAGGAATGGCAAGTCAAATACAAAGCACTGATAAGGCAGGCACAGAGAGCCTTTGAAAAGAAGCTTACCTTTGAGGTAAAAACATAATAAAAAACTTTGAGGTACACAGAAGCAAGAAGCTGGTAAAAGATTCAATTGGGTCACTAGCCAGCTCATTTTCCAAAGTGATCGCCGGCCATTTTCCGACATAAATCAGGAGATGGCCGGCGATCTCGGAAAAGCGGCCAAATCGGTATAATCGAAAGCCGCTTTTTTGCCAACATCGCCGCTTTCCCGTCGCATCACCAGCCAAAGTTCAAAGGGGCATATCGGCGGCGAAGCAAAGGCGGGACATGGGTGGGCATGGGCGTGGCTACCAGATGGCCGGCTTTCGGAGATAATGGAAAAAAAACGTTGATAAGCAGTATATCGCCGGGTTTACTTGGTCCTTTTATGTTCACGACCAAGCCTCAAAAAGGTGCCCCAAATGACCACTGGAGGGAATGGGGGATGACTTCCCCATACTCCCCAGTGGTCACCAACCCCCTCCCATACTAAAAAAATTAAACTAAAAACATTTTTTGCCAGCCTCTATGCCAGCCTCAAATGCCATACCCACCTACATGACAGCAGAATGTGTTGTATCCTCCAACAGTCCTTCCCTGGTTGCAATGTGGCTCTCGGGTGAGTGTGACACCTTTTCTGTTAGGTGCCCTGCAGAGTCACATCAGCAATGCATTGTGGTGGGTGTAGGGTACTGGGCTCTACTCCCATGGTGCTTTTCCCCCCTGCTAACTGGGTTCAGAGTGTGCCCTGTTTTGTTTCCGGTAGTCCATGAGGTAGTGGCCATTTTTGTAAGCCAGTTTTAGATCCCTTTCACGTGTCACCCACGTTAGAGAACGTTATTACCTTGAATGTGGCTGAAAGAGGGCATTGTACACCATTCTGCAGCTCTGACCTACTGCTAATCTCAGTACCAGGGAGACTCTTTGCCAGTGGGGCACAACCTCTGATCTGCAGTTAACTGTGAGTAAACGTGCTTATTCAAATAAAGGACTTTTTCAAAGTGATTAGTCTTCAGGTGTCAACTGGTGTGCCAAGGTTATACAGCAGCAACAAGTCCTAGAGGCCTGTGTGTATGCAGGTCCCCGGAGCACTTTTAGTGGGTACCGCAGTGAACTTAAGGCAGGCGGACCCAGGTCCATCCCCCCCTACCTGTAACACTTGTGCTGGTAATGGAAGCCCTCCAAAACCCACTGTACCCACATGTAGTTGCCCCCTACACCCCTAAGAGCTTTGGTAGTGTTGTACATTTGTGGGTAGTGGGTTTTGGGGGGGGGGCTCAGCACCCAAAGTAAGGGAGCTATGCACCTGAGAGCAATTTGTGAAGTCCACTGCAGTGCCCCCTAGGGTGCCTGGTTGGTGTCCTGGCATGTGAGGGGGACCAGTGCGCTACAAATGCTGGCTCCTCCCACGACCAAATGCCTTGGATTTCGTCGGGTTGGAGATGGCCGGGCATTTTTTTCCATTATCGCTGAAAAACAAACCCGGCCATCTCAGACCCAGCGAACTCCAAAGCATTTGGCCAGGCTAAACCGTATTATAAAAAAAAAATATGGCCAGCCATCTTTTTCGATAATACGGTTCTGGCCAGCTGTAGCGCCTTCGCCAACATAGATCGCCTGCGATCTATTTGGCCGGCGACGTTCGATTATGCCCCTCTAGATGATCAAGAGGGGCATAATCGAAAGTGGGTGCCCATCTCCGTGGGTGGTCATGCGAAGGGGCGGGACAAACTGTATTTTTGAAAAAAGATGGGCGCCCATCTTTTTTTCGATAATACGGGTTGTGCGGGGCAAATGCCTAGGATTTGGGCGTTTTTGAGCTGGGCGCTATCGGTTTTCAGCGATAATGGAAACCGAAGGCGCCCAGCTCAAAAACGAACAAATCCAAGGCATTGGGTCATGGGAGGGGCCAGGATTCGTAGTGCACTGGTCCCCCTCACATGCGAGGACACCAACTGGGCACCCTAGGAGGCACTTTTACAAATTAAAAATAAAATTAAAATAGCTCCCAGGTGCATACCACCCTTCCCTTGTGTGCTGAGCCCCCAAATCCCCCCCAATACCCACTGCCCACAAGTCTACACCATTACCATAGCCCTAAGGGGTGCAGGGGGGCACCTACATGTGGGTACAGTGGGTTTTGGGGGGTTTTGGAGGGCTCAACATTAACCAGCACAAGTGGAACAGGTGGGGGGGGGGGATGGGCCTGGGTCCGCTTGCCTGACGTCCACTGCACCCACTAACAACTTCTCCAAGAGACCTGCATACTGCTGTCAGGGAGCTGGGTATGACATTTGAGGGTCGCATACAGGCTGTCAAAAAAAGTTTTCAAAGTTCTTTTTTTGTGGTGAGAGGGGGTTAGTGACCACTGGGGGAGTCAGGGGAGGTCATCCCCGATTCCCTCTGGTGGTCATCTGGCCAGTTGGGGCACTTTTTTGGGACTTGGGTCGTGAAAAAAAAGGGTCCAGCAAAAGCGACCCAAATTCTCACTTCTGCCGCCCTTTTTTTTCTATTATCGGCGGAAGGCACCCATCTCTCCTCGGCCGATAAACACGCCCCAGTCCCACCTTCACCATGCCTCCAACATGCCCGCGTCAACTTTGTTCATTCCCGTGACGGAGTGCAGTTGAAGATGCCCAAAATCGGCTTTCAATTATACCAATTTGGGCGCCTTTGCGAGATGGGTGTCCATCTCCCGATTTGGGTCGAAATATGGGCGCCCATCACTTTCGAAAATAAGGCTGCAAGGGTTAAAAGGGAAACTCAAGGAGGACAAGGCTATAGGGAAGAGACTAAATTAATTCTTTGCTTTGGTCTTCACTGAGGAAGATGTGGGTGAGATATCACCATCAAATACTGTTCTGGCATGGGTAAGTTGAACAAACATTGTTTGAAATATCTGTATGCAAATGCCAGAAGCCTAAGAAATAAGATGGGATAGTTAGAATATACTGCACTAAGGGGCTCATTGTCGAAAGCGAAAAATGTTTAAAAAGTGTCATAAAGCAGCATTTGGACGTTTTGTTTGCCAAAACATTCAAATTGCTATTTTTGAATCTATTTTGCAGACATGTATTTATTCATTTCTTCTGCAGCGCATCCAAATCCAAATCATTTCCCTTATTTCTGCCATAAAGGAACAAAAGAAAAACATCTAAGACTTAAAACTAAGATGTTTTGAGTTAGACCTGTTTTAATAATAACTAATCCACAAAATAAGTGTCCTAAATGACCAGATGACCACTGGAGGAATAAAGGACTGACCTCCCCCCTTGCTCCCCCAGTGGTCACTGACCCCCCTCCCACACCCCAAAGATGTGAAAGAAGCAGTACATTCCAGCCTCTATGACAGCGTCAGATGTTATGGCCAGTCATATCAAAGCAGCAAGCAGGTCCCTGGAGCAGCCTAGTGGTCAGTGCAGTGCACTGTAGAGAAGGGGACCTGCTTGCTGCTTTGATATGAGCAAAACATCCAAAGTTGGACTTAGATGTCATATTGAAAATGCCCCTCCACATGAAAAGATAGATATAAATAGGCATCTCTGACACCTGGTGGAAAGAAGATAGCTAATGAGACACTATCATACCAAGGAACAAATTATATCGCAGTGATAGGGTGGAGGGAGAGCCTTGAATCGAATAGACTAAAAATTCTGTGGTCACAAAACACATCTTGGAATCCCTATGGATAGAAATTCCATGTATAAAGTGGGAAAGAGATAAGAATGTACTACCGTCCACCTGGTCACGATGAACAGACAGATGCAGAAATGTTCTCAGAAATTAGGGAGGCTAAAAAACTGGGTAATACAATAATAATGGGTAATTTCAATTACCCCAATATTGACTGGGTAAATGTAACATCAGGCATGCTGGGGAAGTAAAGTTCCTTAATGAAATCAAGGACTGCTTTATAGAGAAGCTGCTGCAGGAAATGAGGGGGAGGGAGGAGCAATGCTAGACCTGATCCTTAGCGGAGCATATGATCTAGTGCAGGAGGTAGTGGTGCTGCGGCCACTTGATAACAGTGATCATAATATGATCAGATTTTATATAATATCTGGAGTAAATACACACAGGAAATCCAATATGTTAGCCTCAATGCTATGATAAAATGAGAATGGCCAAAAAAAAAAAAAGAACGTAGCGGAGCAGCTGCAAACATCAAAAATTACATCAGGTATGGATGTTATTCAAAAATACCATTCTGGAAGGCCAGACCAGATATATATATATTTAAAAAGGAGGAAGGAATGCCAAATGACAGCCGGCATGGTTAAAGAGTGAGGTGAAGGAAGCTATTAGAGCTAAAAGAAAATCCTTCAGAAAATGGAAGACGGATCCGACCGAAAATAAAGGAAACAACATAAGGAATGGCAAGTCAAATGTAAAGCACTGATAAGAAATGCAAAGAGACTTTGTAAAGAAGATTGCATTGGAAGCAAAAACACATAGAACATTTTTTAAGGTATATTAGAAGGAAGAAGCCGGTAAAAGAATCAGTTGGACCACTAGATGATCGAGAAAGACAAGGCCATGGGAGAGATGCCAGTGCCAGATATGGTATTCAGTGTTGATGAGTCAGAGAAACTGAAACAAATCTCTGTAAACCTGGAAGATATAATGGGGGCAGTTTGACAAACTGAAGAGTAGCAAATTACCTGGACCAGATGGTATACATCCCAGAGTACTGATAGAAGTGAAAAATGAACTTGCAATAACATGTAATTAATCTTTAAAAACAAGCATGGTACCGGAAGATTGGAGGTTGGCCAATGTAATGCCAGTTTTTAAAAAGGGTTTCAGAGGAACATTATAGACCGGTGAGCCCGACGTCGGTGCCAGGCAAAATGGTAGAGACTGTTATAAAGAACAAAATTACAGAACATATACATAGGCATAGATTAATGAGACAAAAAGGGGCATAATCGAAAGGGGCACCCAAGTTTTTCTGAAGACGTCCTTGCAGCATGTCCCGACGAAGGGGCGGGGAAACCTGTATTATGGAGTGTTCATCAGGGACGCCCTTCTTTTTTCCATTATCGGTCGAGGGCGCCCATGTGTTAGGCACGCCCAAGTCCCGCCGTCGCTACGCCTCTGACACGCCCCTGTGAACTTTGTCATCCCCGCGATGGAAAGCATTTGAGGACACCCAAAATCGGCTTTCGATTATGCCGATTTGGGCGACCCTGTGAGAAGGACGCCCATCTTGCGATTTGTGTCAAAACATGGGCGCCCTTCTCTTTCGAAAATAAGCCTGAAAGCCAACATGAATTTAGTAAAGGGAAATATTGCCTCACCAATCTGCTACATTTTTGAAGGGGTGAACAAACATGTGGATAAAGGTGAGCCAGTCGATATTGTGTATCTGGATTTTTAAAAGGCATTTGACAAGGTACTTCATGAATGACTCCTGAGGAAATCAAAGTCGTGGGATAGGAGGTAATGTCCTATCAGTGGCGTACCTAGGGTAGTTGACACCCGGGGCCGGTCATTTTTTAACACCCCCCCCCCCCCCCAAATCCAGTACTAGGCATGCCGAGAATACAAAACACTTAGGACCTATAGAGCAATTCTACCATACCATAAGCAGTCATTTCTACGAGTCACACAAGGAAAAGGAAAGCATCTTATACACTACAGTGAGCACTAGAACATCAATTCACCTATTGTAAAACGAAACCAGACAGAATAGTACAGATCGTCGATCCTGCACAGTCAATGCCAACTGAAAGCCATGTCTTTTTCACAAACACAGATACACCCTAATCCACTATAGAATAAGTAATCATAAACTTTCTATTTAGACAAAAATTAAACTGAACCCCCAATGCCAGACTCTGCATACAATGCAACACCACAGAAACAGAAACTGTCCCCTAGTACTGTGCAAAATATAAAGACAGCAGATGTAAATTTGAAAAAAACTATAACAAGTACCAATCACCACTTTACAAATTAACAAATAGAAATAAAACAAATATAGAAAGTAAAATAATACCATTTTATTGGACTAATACATTTAGCTTTCAGAGGCCAAAACCTTCGTCCTCGGGTCAGTACAGTATAGTGCTGTTACAGTATCCTATCCTGACCTGAGGAAGGGGGTTTTGTTCTCCGAAAGTTAGTCAAAATGTATTAAAATTAGTCCAATAAAAAGATTACCTTATTTACATGTTCTATTATAAACATTTAACACATCTACAATACTTTATCCTAAAGCAAAAAATATATATTTTATTTACAGTTTGTTGTCTCTGGTTTCTGCTTTCCTCATCTTCTTTTCACCGTCTTCCTTCCATCCAGCATCTGTCTTCACTCTCTCTCTCTCTCTCTCTCTGCCATCCAGTGTCTGCCCTCTCTGCCGTCCCTTCCATCCACTGCCTGCCCTTTCTCTCTGCCCCTTCAATCCACCATTTGCCCTCCCTCTCCCATCCATCCAGGGTTTGCCCTCCCTCTCGCTCCCCCTTCCATCTAGGATCTGTCCCCTCTCTCTCTCTGCCCCTTTTTTCAGCCCCCAGTTCCAGCCCCCTTCTCCCCTCTGAACACCCCCACCCCAGTCCCCTTCTCCCCTCCCCTTCCCCTGTCTGAGACCCCCACCCCAGTCCCCTTCTCCCCTCTGAGATCCCCACCCCAGTCCCCTTCTCCCCTCCCCTTTTCCCCTCTAAACACCCCCACCCCAGTCCCCTTCTCCCCTCTGAGATCCCCACCCCAGTCCCCTTCTCCCCTCCCCTGTCTGAGATCCCCACCCCAGTCCCCTTTTCCCCTCTGAGATCCCCACCCCAGTCCCCTTCTCCCCTCCCCTTTTCCCCTCTGAACACCCCCACCCCTCCCCTTTTCCCCTCTGAACACCCCCACCCCAGTCCCCTTCTCCCCTCTGAGATCCCCACCCCAGTCCCCTTCTCCCCTTCTCCCCTCCCCTGTCTGAGATCCCCACCCCAGTCCCCTTCTCCCCTCTGAACACCCCCACCCCAGTCCCCTTCTCCCCTCCCCTTCCCCCGTCTGAGACCCCCACCCCAGTCCCCTTCTCCCCTCCCCTTTTCCCCTCTGAACACCCCCACCCCAGTCCCCTTCCCTTCTCCCCTCTGAGATCCCCACCCCAGTCCCCTTCTCCCCTCCCCTGTCTGAGACCCCCACCCCAGTCCTCTTCTCCCCTCTGAACACCCCCACCCGAGTCCCTTTCGCCCCTCTCCTTCGTCACCTCAGTCCCGTTAAAACCGGCGAAGCAGCGTTGCAGGCAGCGCCTCGTGCCCTGCTTGTAAAAAAAAAAAAAATCAAATTTCTTTCCTTCTCCTCGTCTTGACGTCGACTCGGGCCTTCCAATCAAATTGATTGGAAGGCCCGAGTCGACGTGAAGACGTCAAGACGAGGAGGAGAAGGAAGGAGATTTGATTTTTTTTTTACAAGCAGGGCGCGAGGCGCTGCCTGCGACGCTGCTTCGCCGTTTTTTTTAATGTGCGGCGCTGCGGGAACGGCCATGGGAGGCGGCGGGAGCGGAGCACCCCCCACCCACTGGCACCCGGGGCGGACCGCCCCCACCGCCCCCCCCCCCCCCTTGGTACGCCACTGTGTCCTATTATGGATTAAAAACTAGTGAAAGAAAACAGAGAATAAGTTTAAATGGTCAGTATTCTCAGTGGTGTGGGGTTCCCCAGGGGTCTATGCTGGGACTGCTGCTTTTTAACATATTTATAAATGATCTAGTAATGGGAATAAAAAGTGAGGTAATTAAATTTGCTGATGACAAAGTTATTCAAAGTTGTTAAATCTCAAGAGGATTATGAAAAATTGCAAGAGGAATTTATAAGACTGGGAGACTGGGCATCCAAATGACACATGATGTGTAATGTAAGCAAGTGCAAAGTGATTCATGTGAGAAAGAGGAGCCCAAATTATAGCTATGTGATGCAATGTTCCACATTAGGAGTCACCACCCAGGAAAAGGATCTAGGTGTCATTGTTAATGATACATTGAAAGTCTGTGCTCAGTGTGCAGCGGTGGCTAAGAAAGCATATAGAATATTAAAAATTATTAAGAAAGGAATGGAAAACAAAAATGAGAGTGTTGACTGCACCTCAAATACTGTGTGGAATTCTGGTTACCACATCTCAAAATACACATAGAGGCTCATTTTCAAAGCACTTAGCCTCCCAAAGTTCCATAGAAACCTATGGAACTTAGCCTCCCAAAGTGCTTTGAAAATATGCCTCATAGTGGAATTAGAAGTTTAGTTTAGTTTATTGTTGACTTAATATACTGCCTTTCATAAAATCAAAAGCAGTTAACAAAATAAAATCAATAATTAAAAGAAAGCGAAAGGAACTCTAACCGTTAAAAGAACTGAGAGGATCGATTTAGTCTGAAGAAGAAAGAGAGAGAAACAGAGAACACTGAGTCGATCAGCCTGCTAAGCTGGACCGCTAGGCAGATGAGTTTATAAAGGCCTTAGTGAAAAGGTAAGTTTTTAGGGCAGTTTTAAATTGTTGGTATGGTTGTTTGTTACAAAGTGAAAAAGGCAGGGAATTCCATAGGGGAAGGAGTCAAGGCAAAAAAAATCAGAGTGAGAGGTGGATTGAAGCCTAGTATGTGATAGAGCAGGGGTGGAGAGCTGGTTAGCTGTAGTAGAACGAAGGGTACAAGTAGCATCAAAATCTTATATTGTATATAGAAGGAGACAGGGAGCCAGTGATGTTGTTTTAGCAAGGGACTGATGTGGTCATAACAGCGAATACAAGAGAGTAAACATGTGACAGTGTTTTGAACAGATTACAGCTTTTTGATGTTAGTGGATAGAATACAAGTGTAAAACAATATTGCAGTAATCAAGTTTTGAAATTACCAGAGTGTGAAGTATTGCACAAGCATCATCAAGAAAAGGACGAAGGCATCAAATAGATTGCAATGAACAGAAACAAGGCGGATGGATGCAATTTGAGAAGAAAAGGATAGGCGGGTATCAAGAATAATACCTAAATATTTCAAGGACTCTACCAATTTTATTGGAGAACCTCGAATTGAGGGACAAGGAAGGAACCATTGCAGATCTTGATAAGCAAAGTGCTATGGATTTTGAGGGATTTAGTATTAAATGGTTAGATATGAGCCAGTGATCAATGGAATCAAGACACCTTTGCAGAACAGAAAGATTAGGTACAGCAGGATTAAAGGTAGAAAGTAGAAGAATATCATCCGCATAGATATAAAAGGTGATACCGAAACTCCTGATTCAGAAGTTCTAGGAAAGAATTGAACCCTAAGGGGTATCACAGTGCAAAGCATAGGAGGAAGAAGTACCTTGAGAAGTCTGGACTACAAAGCTATGGTCAGATAGAAGAGAAGAAAATTATGAAAGAACCATTCCAGAAATACCGATAGAAGCTAGGCAAGAAAGAAGAGAGTGATCCACTAAGTCAAATATAGCAGAGGTCTAGAGAAATTAAGAGAATATTTAACTCTTCAAAGGCAGAGTGAATGTCATTTAATAGAGAGGTAAGAATGGTTTCTGTGGCCACAATGAAAACCTGATTGTCTAG
Source organism: Microcaecilia unicolor (assembly GCF_901765095.1). Lineage (NCBI taxonomy): Eukaryota > Metazoa > Chordata > Amphibia > Gymnophiona > Siphonopidae > Microcaecilia > Microcaecilia unicolor. The sequence continues at coordinate 146,912,361 of NC_044040.1, forward strand.
AGTGCAAGAAAAGTGAAGCCTCAATATGATCACTTAAATGGTGAAATACAATTTTCTCTATGAGCTTCAAAAGAAATGGGGTATGAGAGATGTGCCTATACTTAACAGGATCAAGTTTATTAAGCGTAGAGCTCTTCAGTACCTACTGAACCAAAGATGTTTTCCATACAATGGAGACAGATCCAGAGGAGAGAATTTCTGATCAACAGGACAAGAGGGTAAAGCTTGTGGGTAAGGGGCAATGGATCTAAGACACAGTGTATTTTCCTTACAGAACTGCAGGTTCTGGTGAGGTCAGATATAGTTGGTAGTGTAGACCAGGTAGAACAGGGGGCAACACAAGAAGCACCTAAAGGTGCAAGATCCAGATTCGAGGAAACAGGAGGCAGGCTAGATAGTGAAGGAGGTAGACAAGAACCTGACACACCAGATCAGGTAGGAGGGGGCAGGACTAATTCTTAGAATCTTGTCCTAAAGCTCTGCGCATGAAAATCAGGGGCCATCGACGAGTGAGAAGAACTAGATGGCCCAAGTGAGGACAATTTAGAAAAAAACCTAAACAGGGTGTGTGGAAGATTAGGGGCTTCCCTATTGATTTTAGGATAGTAATCACAGTGAGAATTTTTTTAACTAAGCAAAATAGTCATGGAGAAGTTGATGATAATGAGCATGGTGGCAAAAGGATATAGACATGCCACGCCCTTTCAGCATGGCATAACTGACACAGTTAAGCGTAAATTTCCATTGTACCAAAGTTTATGAGGTGAACTTACTGAAGTAGGTAGACAGAAGGGAACATAGGGCTCAAGGGCCGACTTAAGCTTAGAGCACCAAAGAGGTTTGGTCAGTAAATGGCAAAGTTGTAAAATCAAAGGGAAAGACTGCATCAACGGGGGAACAGAAAAGAGATCAACTGCTCTAAAATCCAGAAAGATTGAGCTAGCAGAAGAGATAATATGATCAGAGAAAATAAAAAGACAAGGAGAATTTAATTAATTGGTGATCTGAACAAGGGAGGGGGGAGATTGAAAAATGAGTAAACGCAAAAGGTGCAGACGAATGGCTGGCTTGATTGGGAGAAGTAATATGTTGAAGGAAGGAAAGATCTGATAACAGAGAAACCTTTCATCAGAGGGACAAGTTGGACAGTCAACATGAAAATTGAAATCTCCTATAATTAGTAAGGGCAGATAGCTCAAAACTCCGGCGCTGTACAAAACAGCACCAGAAAACACCTCCCTAATGCTCAGCGCTAATGATATGCAAAATGTTATGTGCTCTGTTGGTGTTGAAGTAAGGGGGGAACATGCATAGCACATATGCACAAGACCTGTGCACCCTTCTTGTGCTGCTGCAGTGATACTGAACGGCTCCTTCCTGTATGTGCACAACGTGATGGGGATGGGCTGGCAGAAGCCGTGCTTGGGTACAGAGATACATGCCCTGTTCGCCAAGCACTTTCCTTATCTCCAAGACTGCTTTGCAAAAAGTTGGCTAGTTCAAGGAAAAAAGAAGATTACAAGAGACCAGCAGAGATTACAGGAGAACAGTGAGCGCAAAAAAAATTCCTGGAGTGAGGGTAACTCCATTGCAAATTATTTCACTCTTCTCAGATCAGCAAAAATGAATGACAGTTTTTAAAAGCATCGCAAAGTCTGTATCTGTCAAACCCTGTTCGCAGTGGTGCTATTGAACCCAGCTAGGGGGGACTTCAGCAAAGAGTTATGCAGCTGAACTGTTCTGTGCCCTTCTTCAGAAACCCTAACACCAACTCCAAGCTGGCATAGGGTTTAACACGATAGGAGCACCCTTATGAGGTGCGCTATTTTTTGATCATCTCATATGCATGTTTTTCATATCATTTGCATGTCATTTGTGGTGTTCCTACCCATTGTTTTCTGTGGTAAAGCCTTTTGTGCATTGTGTGCCGGTAAATGTGGGCACTAGTCTGGAACCAATGACCTCTAGTGCCCGCATTTACTTCTGAGCATTGGGGCATGAGGAAACTGAAAGGAAATATCAGTGAGTGAAAGAATTGGTCAAGAGTAGAAGGGAAGTTGGCGGAAGATAAACAAGAAAGGAAGTAAGGATAGAGCCATCTAGAAATAAGAGCAAGGAGTCAGGAAATGGAAAAAAATCATAATCCATAGTTGAAAGAGAAGGCTGGAAGGGGCAAGAATTGCCACCCCCCCCCCTCCGAAGGGACACCACCTTGTAAGTGGTGGAGGGGCTTCCGTGTTTCAATGACTCAGAGGGCAATGCTGTAGGGTTACCCATATCAGACAGGCCTCTGAGGAGAAACCAGATAAAGAGTGTCCCAACCTGGAGGATCCAAGATGGCGTTGAGGGAGGACGTACGCTAGTTGAGTTCCCGTTTTACACCAGAATGCCTGAAGAAGAAGGTGCGCTCCCCAGAGAATGGGGAAGAGAAAAGGCAAAGCCATGGTGTTGTCCTCCTCGAACATGGCTGGGGTTCCCACCACTTCTCAGCCTATTTTGGAGAGATTCGGGGTCATAACGTCGGGAATATCGGTTCCTGCTTCGGGGAACAGCAAGGCTTTATTGCCGAATCTCAGTGGAGAGGGAGTGACTTTGAGTCCCCCTGTTGGCACGACCCTTCCAAGACCCGGAAACAGTATTGCTTCGCTATGGAGGTCAATAATGGAAACGCCCGAAGTGGGTTAGGATTTTCACGTGACCCGAGGAGGTCCTGGCGCAGCATCGACTCGGATAATAAACCAACTGGGGGATTGGAGAGTGAGCTCTTCCCCCCAAAGATATCTGGAGCGGTTTCTGTGGAGAAATTGGACTTGGTGAAGCCAATGATGTCATAATGGACGTATTGTAGGAACTGCAGCAGAATGTGAATAACTCTCTTCTTCAGATGTTAAAAATTTTTTACTATGTGAGTTAAAGAATTTATATTAATACCTATCTAACAAAGTGGAAGTCCAAGATATAAAAATAGAGACTTTGATTACGGAAATGGCTTCTCTATGAAAATCAGACAATTTGGTAATGAATAGTTATCTTTCTTGTAAAAATTGGAATTTCTGGAGAACCAATTAAGGGAAAAAAACTTGAGAATGATAAATTTACCTATAATATCCTATATATCAGCTACTAATTCTTGAAGAAATATTTCTCTGATACTTTGCTAATACTTTCTGATAGCCACCTATTGGTGACTAAAATTTCCTTTATAAATCTTCCTTATCAGAGAAAAGAGATGTAAGTTTAACCGACATTTTGGAAAATTCAGAAGTTATAGATAGAGTTATATTATTAGTGACTTTCGTCTTTGATTTAGATAGGAACAATGTTTTGAAATTGTATTTCCGATACATGGTTGATAGTTTTTTGGGTTCAAAGATGCATATATTTCCTGACACATCAAGGGAATCGCAGACTGGGAGGTGTGAAGTCTTGGCTTTTAAGCCAGGAATCATTGCCCTAGGTGGGACCTTCCTAGCACGATTCCTTTGTAAGTGTTTTATTTCCTTATTACTTATTTGTTTGAACCTAAGAAATTAAAAGAGTTTGTGGAAACAGATGAAGAATGCTCTGCAGTAACTTCCTTCTGTTACCACTGTACCGGCTGCAATAACCGATTAACCTTCCTCCCTCAGAAAATGTGAAGTGTAAGATTAACCATTTTGAGTTTTTCTTATTTTCTTTAAGATTGTTTTCCTGATCTTGGATCTTCCAATTGTGGACAATTATGTAAATATATATTGTTGAGAGAAAATGTTTTCCTTTTTATATTAATTTCTGTATTTCCTTACATTTATGTGATAAATGTGAATGTAATTAAGAAAAATGATAAATAAAATTAAAAAAAAAAGAATTGCCACCCCACCTCCTAAAGATAGTGAGTGACGTGAGGTAGAGAAGACAAAGTAACCAAAAGGGAGGCACTGTTAAAGGTTAAAAGGTAAGGAGTTTCACCTTCATGAAGCCAGGTCTCCATGAGGAAAAAAAAAAAAAGATTGAGAGTGAGTGGTTAATATTTATTTATTTATTTATTTATTTATTACATTTGTATCCCGCGCTTTCCCGCTCATCGCAGGCTCAATGCGGCTTACATAGTAACAAGAGAATACAATCTGTAGTATCTGAATCAACAAAGGAGATATGTGTTAGGACAAATGAACAAGGGTAAATGGGATAAAAGAGGTATGAGAGAAAGGATAGGGAAGGTAAGGAAATGGAGCGATGAAGAAGAGGTAGGGGAAGAGCATGGAGGGTAAGAAGATTGGTAGGAGGTAATTTCTGAGCCATTGTTGTTAATGATTAGATGAACCGGTAAATGGATGGGTTGCTTATGTTTGCTTATGGTAGGTCAAGTCATTTGGGAAGGTATTCATATCATGTATAAGGGAGGATTTGTTGAATAGATCTACAATTCAGTAACAGGATGGATAATGTAAGAAGCTTCATAGAGGGAGCAGATCTAGCAGTGGTAGCAGATCTAGCCAGAGGGACTAAGGTACAAGGCCTGATATGAGGATGAGGCGGGGTGGGCAGTTACCCCATAATACCGGGATAGACGACATGACAAAGCTAAAACCAAGGAATGGAAATAGGATTAACAGAGAAAATGCTGAGAAGTAAATCTTCTCACAAGGAAATTCAGTGCAAAGTGATTGTCATATGGAGTGACTAGTCCCCCTTATGCCAGGGACAACAAATAGCAGTTTCAGTCAAAACAAAGAATCTAACAGCCACTCAGAGAACAATCAAATTATCAAATTAACTGTTTAATATTTAAAACTATTATATCTAAATACATGTTTTACTGGATCATTCTATGAGGGATGATACTGGGATAATCATGATTCTTAACTTTTACATCTTATGGAAGGGACTAGAAGCCTAAAAGGTCATGGGGAGGGATGCAAAACTGAAGGTTTGTCCATGGTGTCTAATGACAGAAATGGAACAATAGAAAGTCCTGTGGTATCCCACAAGGAGTATCCATATATGTGATGCTTCTCAGTCTGAACGGATAAAAAAAAAAGTTTCAAACCATTTTAAAACTGAGCTGCTCGCTCCTAATTGTTCTGTGCGCTGACAGCCTTGCACTAGTTTGTAATGTGATTCTAAAATGTGTGTAATGCTTTTACTGTTATTCTCATTTCTAAGGACTATCATTGCTGCAGTTCTCACTCTGCAAAGATATGTGAGCAAGGCATTGTATGTAATGTAGTTCACAGGCAATGCAATCACACTTGCCTGTCTGTATAAGAACGGTTACCACTGGTTGTGAGGCTGCTCAGACCTCTTTTCTCTCTCAGCCAAGCTTGGCTTCTGTGTCTACTTGCTATCATTTCCTATTCAGTCTTATTATCTCTGTCCTGAGAGGTCAGCCAGGTATGACCTTTCCCTCCAATTGAGAGCCGTCCTCTAGGACCACCCCTTGCTACCCGATGGCAGGCTCTGTCCCCATTGGTCTCGATGTGCTCCTCCCTGAGCCTGTGTGAGGCTTCAACACCTCTTTGTCCCTTCAGCCATGAGGCATTTCAACATCTTGCTACAGACATGAGGTATTCACCGTCTTACTTGAGACAGCTTTGTCCTGATGAAACTCCCTGCAACGAACTTGGTTTTTTACCTTGAAAATATCTCCTCCCTAATGAGATATCGCACATTCCAGTCATCCAGCTTCGAACCACTTTTATCTGCTTAACTATTTCTCACCTGCAATAAAGCTACCTCTCCTCAGATCTCCACCTCCAACAGCTCTCAGATTACGGAGTCTCTGTGCCCTGGAGCAGCACTTCTGAACAACTGTCTGTGAGTAAATTATCTGTGATTTATTCAAATAAAAGAGACTTCAGAAAAATAATAGAGACTTCAGGTGTGATTGTAGTGCCAAGGTTATACTTCAAGATATCACAGACTTTACAGTAACAAGTCTATGAGAGGCTTGAACACTAATCTACCCAGATTGGTCAATAAAATGGAATGGTCCATGAAATCAGTGCCGTAGAGAGGGCTAAGGACACCCGGGGCGGGTCGCCGCTGTGCACCCCCCCCCCCCAGGTGCAGCATGGCGTGCCCCCCCCCCCCCCCCCCGCGGCGCACCCCCCCTCCAGAGCAAACCCCCCCCCGGACCGCATTCTTACCTGCGGGAGGGCCGATCCGCCCCGAGTGCACGTCACTCGGAGCTGCGTCGGCCGTGCTGGTTCCCTGCTCTCTTTGTCCCGGAACAGGAAGTAACCTGTTCCGGAGCAGAGGGAGCAGGGAACCAGCGGGACCGGCCCCCCTTGAGCGCTTGCACCCGGGGCGGACCGCCCCTCCTGCCCCCCCTTCCAACGCCACTGCATGAAATTGAAAGCTGCAGATAGAACTAATTGCAAAACCAAGCTCTTTCCCTTTATCAAGCCACAACTGTTCCAATAATGCCATAAACACTGTCTCTGTTCTAAAACCTTTCCTAAAGCAAGACTGACATTCGTGTTCAATTTCAGATTCATCCATAAGCTTTTGTAATTGCTGAGCTGTAAGTACTGCAATCAGTTTGGTAAAAGCAGTAAATTTGCAGCAGGTCTAAATCAATTCCTGAAGGAGCTGTATAAAGAACAGGCTTAATGTCACTGTCTTTTTTTGTGTATGGTGTACAGCGCTGCGTATGCCTTGTAACACTATAGAAATGATAAGTAGTAGTAGTAATGGTGGTTAAGAAGATCATTCAGCAGTTCAGTCAAACCATTTCGCCATGCTATCAGGAGCAGGTCTTAACAATTAAGCTGGGTAAGGATCTAAGACACAATTTCTTTTTATAAATTTGGTCAATAAAGGCACTCACTTCCACTTTATCAATTTCCAAAAATTAATTCCAAGATGATTTATCTGACGATACCCTACCCATATGGGTTACAAGTGAACCAGGCTATTTAACAGCTAAGTATATTGCTATACTTGCTCTAGGGGAGATTTCTAGAGTTTCCTCCCTAAAACCAGTGCATTTTGTCTAGCAAAAAAGGTGCCGGTTCTCAAATGCCAGGACACCCTTCAGGGATGGAGTGATCATTGAGGGACCCACCCCACAATAACCAGGCCCCCTGCAACCAGACACAGAATCTACGACAAAGCAGAATTTGGATATAGAACCTGAGCTCTTTCATTAAAATATGAGAACCATGGGTCAATTTTAGCAGACAGTGGAAAAGGTGCCGGTACTCAGTACCCCCTCAAAAAAAGCCCTGCCTAAAACTATGCTGATCCAAGTCTCTAAATATGGGGGAAAGTTATCAAAGTGTGTTACCATTAAGGGGGTTAGTTATCAATGTGTGGGCTACTGTTAAGTCAGGTTATTTTAGCATAGGGTCTCATTGCATAAAATGAGATCCTATGCTAAAATAACCTAACTTGTGATAAAATAACCCGACTTAACAGTAGCCTATGTTGATATGTTCCCCCCTAAGTCAGGTTATTGTACCACAAGTCATGCTATTCTAGTACAGAGTCCCATTGCATAAAATGGAACCTGTGCTAAAATAGTATGTTAGCCCACGTTGATAACTTCCCCCACCATGCCATCTTAAGTTGAAAGAGTGCTTCTCAGCAGTTCTGTTTTCACTTGAAAACAGTCTGCTAATTGATGTGCTGAGGAGTTTTTCTTAAGTCCAGATATGGTATTATAGGGATGATTAGGATTTTTAAAACTTGAATTCACAGGAGCTATTTTTACTCTCCACAATTTGTTTTGCCAAATACAATTTTCTAATGTCAGTAAGAACTTGTTTATATTCTTCAAATTCTATTTTCCATTCCATCCTCATCATATCAGTCCTTGTCCTATGTGTTCTCAACTTTTTAAACATCTTTAATGTGTCAGTAAACCAGAGTTTCTTAACCTTTTCTATAATAATTAACTCCCTTAACAGAGCTATGATATCAACAGCAGAGTTTAAAGAAGAGTTCCAGTACTCTACTTTTTCTACCATAGACATGTTACTTTCCAAACTTTGGGGCCCTTTTACTAAAGGGTTGCTGCATGGCAACCCGAAACTACCACCGGCCCAATGCAGCTGCCGGCAGCAGTTCAGCCTCAAGCACATGCTATTTCCAGTGCTATGAAAAATAATTACATAGTTTTGTGTGTGGCGTTAACCCAGTGGTAATCAGGCAGCACCATGTGCTGCCTGGTTACCACGGGAACCCCATATCACCACCTCAATGGGTGGCGATAAGTTCCCCCCCCCCATGACATGGCCACACGGTAAGAATAATCTTACCACGTGGTCATGTCTTTTTAGGGGCATTTTACCCACTGCGGTAAAAAGGGCCCTGGCGCGTAGCAAAAATGGCCCCTGCCGCCATCGCAGGGCTCTTTTTACTACAGCTTAGTAAAAGGACTCCTTTGAGCTTTCTGTGACAAATTACAGTCAGTTTCATAAACAAATTAAAACCTATTTATTTAGGAAATTTGTCCTGAATTGTAACAATTAGTTAGGTTGTTATCCTTTAATTAAGTTTAAATACTAATATTTTATAATATTGATTAGTTTTTTGTACTTCCTGGAAATGTCCAGCTTCTTTGTAAATGTAATCTGCAGTGAACCAAGAAGTCTATATGGCGGAATATAAGTTATGTTGTTATTGTTATTAGTCAACACATTGACAATAATACATAATGCATAAAAAATGTCAAATCACAAATAAATTATAAAAATATAATTAGTTATATAGAGGGGCATAATCGAACAGGGGCGCCCATCTCTAGGGACGGTCCCGTAAAGAAGCGTACACGACTGTATTATTGAAACAAGATGGGTGGCCATCTTTTGTTTCGATAATACGGTCGGGGACGGCCAAATCTCAACATTTGGGCCGCCCTTAAAGATGGCCGACATTGGTTTTCGCCTATAATGGAAACTAAGGGCGACCATCTCAAAACTGGCTAAATGCAAGCCATTTGGTCCTGGGAGGAGCCAGCATTTATAGTGCACTGGTCCCCCTCACATGCCAGGACACCAACCAGGCACCCTAGGGGGCACTGCAGTGGACTTCACAAATTGCTCCCAGGTGCATAGCTCCCTTACCTTGGGTGCTGAGCCCCCCAAAACCCACTACCCACAACTGTACAACACTACCATAGCCCTTAAAGTGTAACGGAGGGCACCTAGATGTGGGTACAGTGGGTTTCGGGTGGGTTTTGGAGGGCTCCCATTTACCGCCACAAGTGTAACAGGTAGGGGGGGATGGGCCTGGGTCCGCCTGCCTGGTGCACTGCAGTACCCACTAAAAACTGCTCCAGGGACCTGCATAGTGCTGTGATGGAGCTGGGTATGACATCTGAGTTTGGCATAGAGGCTAGCAAAAAAAACGTTTTTTAATTTTTTTTTGTGTGGGAGGGGGTTGGTGACCACTGGGGGAGTAAGGGGAGGTGATCCCCGATCCCCTCCGGTGGTCATCTGGTCAGTTCGGGCACCTTTTCAAGGCTTGGTTGTCAACAAAAAGGGACCAAGTAAAGTCGGCCAAATGCTCATCAGGGATGCCCTTCTTTTTTGCATTATCGGCTGAGGACGGCCATCTCTTAACCACGCCTCTGTCCCGCCTTCGGTACACTACCGACACGCCCCCTTGAACTTTGGCCATCCCTGCGACAGAAAGCAGTTGAGTCCGGCCAAAATTGGCTTTCGATTATGTCGATTTGGCCGGCCCTGAGAGAAGGACGCCCATCTCCAGATTTGTGTCGGAAGATGGGCGCCCTTCTCTTTCGAAAATGAGCTGGATAGTTTGTTTGGTTTTTTTTTATGTATCTTTATTGAATCAGCCAAAGAACAATAGTCACAAGACTGGTATCAAGTAATTTTTTGTTTTGATAATTTGTCCTCCCAACCCACCCTTTCCCCCCTCCCATCCTTATTCCAGCTATCCAGTCCAAGCTCCCAGATCTGGTGGGTTCTTATCCAGAACTGAGAAAAACAACAGAATGAGCAATATAGCAATAACTTAACAATTCAAAAACCAGCTGCGAATCCTATGTGACATACAGGCTTATTTTCGAAAGTGATCGCCGGCCATCTAACGAACATAAATCGGGAGATGGCCGGCGATCTCTCAAAAGCGGCCAAATCGGTATAATCGAAAGCAGCTTTTTTGACAGCATCGCTGCTTTCCTGTCGCCTCACCAGCGAAAGTTCAAGGGGGCGTGTCGGCTGCGTAGCGAAGGCGGGACATGGGCGGGCATGGACGTGGCTACCAGATGGCCGGCTTTCGCGGATAATGGGGAAAAAAAAGCGACATTCATCAGTATTTCGCCGGGTTTACTTGGTCCTTTTATTTTCACGACCAAGCCTCAAAAAGGTGCCCCAACTGACCAGATGACCACCGGAAGGAATCGGGGATGACCTCCCCGTACTCACCCCAGTGGTCACCAACCTCCTCCCACAAAAAAAAAACACAATTATAAACATATTTTGCCAGCCTCTATGCCAGCCTCAAATGCCGTACCCACCTCCATGACAGCAGTATGTGTTCTATCCTCTGACAGCCTTTCCTTGGTTGTGGTGTGGCTCTCGGGTGAGTGTGACACCTTTTCTGTTAGGTGCACTGCAGAGTCACATCAGCAATGCATTGTGGTGGGTGTAGGGTAGTGGGCTCTACTCCCATGGTGTTTTTCCTCCTGCTAACTGGGTCAGAGTGTGTCCAGTTTTGTTTTCGGTAATCCATGAGGTAGTGGCCATTTTTGTAAGCCAGTTTTAGACCCCTTTCATGTGTTACCCAAGTTATTACCTTGAATGTTGCTGAAAGAGGGCATTGTACACCATTCTGCAGCTCTGACCTACTGCTCATCTCAGTACCAGGGAGACTTTTTGCCAGTGGGGCACAACCTCTGATCTGCAGTTATTTGTGAGTAAACATGCTTATTCAAATAAAGGACTTTTTCAAAGAGATTAGTCTTCAGCAGCAACAAGTCCTAGAGGCCTGCATGTATGCAGGTCCATGGAGCACTTTTAGTGGGTACCGCAGTGCACTTAAGGCAGGCAAACCCAGGCCCATCTCCCCCCTACCTGTAACACTTGTGCTGATAAATGGGAGCCCTCCAAAACCCACTGTACCCACATGTAGTTGCCCCCTTCACCCCTAAGAGCTATGGTAGTGGTGTACATTTGTGGGTAGTGGGTTTTGGGGGGGGGGGTTGGGGTGCTCAGCACCCAAAGTAAGGGAGCTATGCATGTGGGAGCTTTTTCTGAAGTCTACCACACTGACCCCTAGGGTGCCCAGTTGGTGTCCTGACATGTCAGGGGGACCAGTGCACTACAAATTCTGGCTCCTCCCACGACCAAATGCCTTGGATTTCGCCGGGTTCGGGATGGCCGGCATTTTTTTCCATTATCGCTGAAAAACAAAACCGGCGATCTCAAACTCGGCGAACTGTGGCATTTGGCCGGCCTAAACCGTATTATCGAAAAAAAAATACGGTTCTGGCCAGCTGTTGCACCGCTGCCAAAATAGATCGCCGGCGACGTTCGTTTATGCTCCTCATGGCTAGCCAAAAGGGCTCCCGAATACATTGAAATTTAGCATAACGTCCTGGATGGTTCCAGTCTGCTTTATGATGGCATATGCCATAAATAGTTATATAGTTAATACATAAAATGATGTAGTTGAGAATGGATATTAATAACTTGCAAACACAGGGGCCGTTTTACTAAGCTGCGTTAGGTGCTAATGCGCACCTAGGGGTCCTTTTACCAAGCTGCGCTAAAAAGTGGCAGGTGCTTGTGTCAGTACTGGGGTTTTACGCATGCTGCAACCACTTTTAACATGGTGGTAAAATAGCTGCCTTGCCATTTTTTTTTGTAATGACCACACACTAATTTTCCAACTAGCACATGGCCATTACCGTGGGAACCCTTACTGCCACCTATTTAGGAGGTGGTAAGGGTTCCCGTGCTACTCCCGCACTAATCGGGTAGCATGCAGTAATATGGCCCGCCTACTCTCCACCCATGGGCATTCCTCCCACGCTGGGAGATGAAAAATATTTTCTAGTGTGGGATTAGCACACGCTGTGCAGGAAACTACCATGGGACACTACCGCAGGACACCTCAGAGTGTCCCACAGTCGTGCCCTTTCAGCACGCATTGGGCCCACATTAGGCCTACCACACCTTAGTAAAAGGGCCCCCTGTTACAGCTTAAAATGATATACTGCAGGATGCACTCAAGTGTCCTATGGTAAGTACTACATTAGCATTCACTAATCCATGCATTAAAAAAGATTTCAAATTTGGGGGGAGAGGGGGTGTATCAAGGTGCAATTCTGCATTAATCTGTTAGTGCAGCTGCATTACTGTGCGCTTATTGGTTAGAGCAGTATTACCACGTGAGCCATTACTGCCTACAAAATAGGTGTTGGTAACTGCTCATGTGGTAATCTTTTTTAATAGCCACGCACTAATGGCAAAATTAAGCATATGGCCATTAATACAAAAATTGGAAAATCTCCCATTTTACTTCTGTGGTAAAAATGACCTTAGTGTGTGGGGAAAATCCTCACAAGTGTGTGCTATGACCACCTTTTACCACAGCTTAATAAAAGGGCCCTTATGTGCATATATTACACAGCACATAGTTTACAGGTGGATGTACACAGGCAGGGTGCACAGTTATGTTCGTAAATTACAGAATACTATCCAGCCAATTTTCAAAGAAGTTTAGGCTGGCATGAGAGGCTCCGGCCTGCTTAAATCACCTGGGGCCCAACTGCCAATATTTAGTGGCACTTAACCAGGCAGAACTGCTGAATATCAGCGCTGACTGACCCAAAAAAATGTGGGCAGGTAAGTAGTAGTACAGGGGGTGTTACAAGATCCATGAGAGGTTGTGGCAGTCATTTTCTGAAGGCAGTAGCAGGGGGCAGGAGTGGGCTTCGCTCCTTCTCCCATTGCCCCCACTGGACCACCAAGGATACAGGTAGGTCTGGGGAGGGGTCCTGTCTACACTCAGGGAGGGTGTTTGGGGTTGGGGGGATGTTCAGGGGGAGGAGTACTTATTCGCACGAGATGGGAGAAGGAGGCAGGCTACTTCAGGGGGAGAAAATTAAAAAATTATATGGGTCCCAGCCAATATTCAGCTGGAGCCTGCATAACTGTCTTATGAATATCAGCCGGGACCCAAATAAGCTCCAGTGGCCAGCACAGCACTATTTAGCCCTAGATATTCAATGCCAGGGCCCTCATGTGGCCCGGCACTGAATATCCAAGGCTAATTTAGCTGGCAATGATCAGACTTTAAAAAAAAAATCTGACTGCCCCAGGATTAATATCTACCCCTATATGTTGCACACATATCATCAGAACTTAGGAATACACCAGGGGCAGGAGGGGGGTCCAGAGTCCGAGGTGAGGAGCACATTTTAGCCCACCCCCCCCCCCAGCGCCGCCGCCACCACTTTTTTGACCCTCCCCCCTAGCGCCTCTCCCCTTTCGACCAAAGTCCTCTTCAGCGCTGGTCTCCGGGCCGACGCTTTGCTGCTGCAGCTGATGTGGAAGGATTCTGTTTCTGTGTGAGTCATCCTGACGTCCTGTATGTTCCTATGTGCAGGACGTCAGCCCGGAGACTGGCGCTGAAGAGGACTTTGGCTGCGGGGGTTGTGGACCCCCGCCAGCACAGGTACCTGATGGCGGCGGCAGAGAAGGGGGGGCCAAAGGGTCGGCGGGGTGGGGGAGGCCAGGGCCAAATCTGGGTGGCCCATGCCCCCACGTAGCTACGCCCTGGAACACACACTTAAAATGTAGCACACAAAGCCCTGTCTTTAAACAATCCTCAGTGTTCCCTTGACTCTAGCCAAGTTTCACTACAATGCTTCTTCAGCACTAGCAATTCATGACTTTGCTTTCCCCAGAAAGAGTGTCTGTAATGAATGTTCTAATCTTGGTTCCCTTTTGAAGAAACATTGTAGCAAAACTTGGCTAGAGTCAAGGGAACACTGAGGATTGTTTAAAGGCAGCTATGTTTTTGCGCTATGTTTTATGATCATAGCACTTGGGATTATTCGGGACAGAGGTGGACTAGAGTAAATGAAGCTATTTTAAAGGACTGTTATTGAAGCATGTATGTGGTGAAGAGTTAATTCATGCTTGCGAGATGAGTATGAGCTTCATTTTTTGATGAAGCTTTGATGATTTGCACATTATTTATGTTATTTGTGTATATATCATTTGACTGTGATTTTTTGCATCTAAATAGTACACCTGGAGACATGTCGGGTGTATGTATAGATGATGGTTCCTCTGGTCAACCAATGACCCATCGCAGTTGTAATGGTTTGAACTGAGCAAATTTTTTCACATTTACACATTTTATTTAATTTTATTTATTTTTGATACTCTGTACTGATTTGTAGGAGTTAAAATTTAATTCCAAGAAGTGCAGAGTGATGCACTTGGGGTGCAGAAATCCAAAGGAGATGCACCAGATAGGAGGGGAGAGACTGATAAGGACAGCTCAGGAGAGGGACCTTGGGGAGATGGTGTCTGAGGATCCCAAGGTGATGAAACAATGCGACAAGGTGGCAGCCACAGCCAGAAGGATGCTAGGCTGCATAGAGAGGGGTATAACTAGCAAAAGAAAAGAGGTGTTGATGCCCCCGTACAAGTTGTTGGTGAGGCCCCACTTGGAGTATTGTGTTCAATTTTGGAGGCCTTATCTTTCTAATGATGTAAAAAGACTTGTATGAGGTTTGCATCACTTAACATATGAGGAGAGACTTGAGGACCTAAACATGTATACCATGGAGGAAAGGAGAGACAGGGAGTGATATGATACAGACATTCAAATATTTGAAAGGTATTAATCTACAAACAAACCTTTGCCAGAGACAGAAAGGTTGTAGAACTAGATGACATGAATTGAGGTTGCAAGGGGGGCACCTCAGGAATAATGTCAAGAAGTACTTTTTCACAGAGAGGGTGGTAGATACCTGGAATGCTCTCTTGTAGGATGTGGAGATGAAAACGGTAATGTAATTCAAAAATGTGTGGGATAAACACAAATGAATCCTGTATAGAAGGCATGGAACCAAACAAGCTTAGCAGTAATTAGATGGCAACAGTAACTGAGAAGCAAAGCCAGTGCTGGGCAGACTTCTGTGGTCTGTGCCCTGATCATAGCTGGACAGATTCAACTTCAGTAGCTGGAGAACAAGGTCAGTGTTGGGCAGACTTCTATGATCTTTGCCCTGAAAATGGCAAGGACAAATTATGATGAAGTATATATATTAGAATCACACCATACCATATGCTATGAGTTTATCTTGTTGGGCTAACTGGATGGACTGTACAGGTCTTTATCTGCTGTCATCTACTATGTTGCCTTGTTACTATGTTAATATGAAATGTATGTTTTGGGAAATAAATGTTATAGTTTAATTTAAGAACAAACCTTGATATTTGTTCATCATCGTCTAATGGCAGTTGGATGTGCTCTAGCCAAAAAATGGAAAAGTAATTCACCACCTTCTATTGAAGAATGTTTGTGCAAACTTTGAACTGTTCTAATGGAAAACCTCACTTATCAAATGAAAAAGAAATAGTCTATATGGCTACCATATAAGAAATACCCGTGGAAATGAATGTCTGATGATCTGACCTTGTTTAGAAATAAATATCAACTGTC
Source organism: Microcaecilia unicolor (assembly GCF_901765095.1). Lineage (NCBI taxonomy): Eukaryota > Metazoa > Chordata > Amphibia > Gymnophiona > Siphonopidae > Microcaecilia > Microcaecilia unicolor. Next base: position 146,927,997 of record NC_044040.1, read on the forward strand.
CAATTTTAATTATTATAACAGTTATTCTGTGCTTGATTATGAAGAATGAAGTAAAAGGGTAGGATTTTGGGAGGGTTGGGAAGGGAAGTTATATTTACAAATATCTTGGAGACCTTAAATCTAATTTATGTATATCCCTTTTTCATATGCTATATATACAACAACTGATCCTAACTATTGCTTACGTATGAAATTTTAATACTTGAGTGACTTTGATTTTGATATTGATACAATATTTCTATTGATGGGAAAAATTGTTAATCTCTTATTATGATCTTTATAATTTCAAGACTTAATAAAAACTGTTGAAACAGGATAGGCTCCTACCAAGCACCCTCTGGGTGCCTAATTATAGACATACAGTTATAGAATTACCTCCTAAATGCAAATTATTGGGAACTCTATCCCACTGCCTTTTTCAGCAACTCTGCATTCCCTACTCTCAACATCAACAAAGCCCTTTAAAGGGGACTCATCTCCCTTCATCTCTGTAACTAACAGAGTTGCTACACTGGGATTAGTTAAAAGAGTTCCTGATGGATTGGAGTTAATTGGGGCATATGATGCCATGGTTTTGTAGAAGTGCTGAAGAAACAAATTGCTGTTAAGGGAGGTGTCCCTAGATGACAGCACAATCTTCACTTGTTCCAGTCACCTATTCTTTTACCACACAATGTAGAAAGAAGTGAAATCAGTGTGATTATTTAGATTAATAATAAATGAATCCATCCACACAAATAGGTGGGCTTAAGAATATGGCATAATGCTCAGTCTCTAAAAATATACTAATAACAAAACCAAAACTAGTTGTCACATTCTTGAAACTGAGTAAGAGAAAAAAAACAGTATCCACAGATTTTGTCCCAATTTAAACGATAGATAGATAGATAGATAGATAGATAGATAGATAGATAGATAGATAGATAGATAGATAGATAGAGAGGATAGGACCCTGGTAAACATCATTGGGGGGGGGCGGTCCTGGAGGTCCCTGGGTGAGGAGCAAGCCCATGTTAGGAAATAAAAGGCAGCAAGATGGTGCAGCAAAGGGGATTAGTGACATATTGTGGGGTATAAATGATATAAATAAATAAATAAATATTGGGAGGTGATAAAAGTATTACCATGTGCTTGCACATGGTCTTTTGGTGGTCCAAGATTCCTCTGCCATTAGACCAGTGTGGAATAAGGGGAGTCCCTGATTAAGAACTGGCAACCCGAGGATTTGGAGAAGGAGAGAAGTCATAGTCCAGACAGAGACTGTGAGTGGAGAGTGGATAAAGGGGATCACTTCCAGGAGGTGGAGATTAGAACTGGGGAGAGTTCCATCTCATAGAAGAGCCGGGATATCCAAGACCGGGACCCGTATGCAGGAGGTGCAAAAGTCCATGAGGGGTTGATTGCCGAATGGAATGGATGGACAAGGAGAGGCGCTATATAAAGTGTATATATTTCTGATCTGCATTCTTGTAAATACTCTGCTAAAATCGTCAAGTTTATATTGGACTGTTATCTATTTCATTGGTTTGAACAGACTGAACTGCGGGTTGCAAAGGTTAATAAAAGTTCCAGATAACTTTCATATAAACTGCTGGATTGTGGAGTGAATTAATCTTGGAAAGTGTTTCGGGAGTCAACGGCCCTCTGGGGTCATTATAACTAACTACCAGCTTGCATCCCACAGGAGATTTGGAGTAGAGACTGAGTTCCTGAGTGGAGAAGAGTGCCTCCAAACCCACTAACCACTTCTTTTTCCCAGGTGGAGGCACTGCATGTCAACTGTGAGGTGAAAGGGTCTGAAGGAGTTTGCTCTCTGAGGAGGATCCCCACCCACTCGGAACCTGGACCCAAGGAAGCGCCAGGAAGGGGAAGTTTCATATAGTATACTAGGAGCTGGTTTAATGTAGTGTTCCTCAAGCTGGATCTCAAATATCCCATAGCTGGTCTACATTTCATGATATTCTTAATGAATGCATTTGAGAGAGGTTTGCATCATATGGAAGCAATGCAATCTCATACATATTAATTGTGGAAATCCCAAAAACCAGACAGGCTAGAGGGTACTCCAAGACTGGCTTGAGAAATACAGGTTTAATAGACCCACACCTTACACCGAAGAAGAAAGTATATGTGTACAGTATTGTAGGAAACTGAATGGTGTTTCCGTCTAAATGGAAACTGGCAGACTCTGCTATAAGAGCTTTTTATACCTCCCTTGTAGTCCAGTAAAACTGCCTTTCACCAAAGCATGTGCCAGATCTTTTGGTCTATATTCATTAAAAAAAAAAATCTCATCCTATCATGACTTATAATCTGTGCCCTCTAGGCTTGGTCCTTGGGTAATGGAAGGAAACATTTGATGGATGCTATTTCTCAGTGTGAACAGCAGGCAAAGGAGCGAGGTGACCAGGAGCGCTATGCTTCCTGGCGTCTCTACTTACGAAAAGAAATATTCACACCATGGCACAACTCCCAGGAAGATCCAGTGAGCACTGATCTCATTTACCATCAAATAATCCGTGGCATCCATTTTGGAGAGTACTTTTTTGACAAGGTAAGCATTGTACAACCAAGTGCTCAGATTATGTTATGCTATATCATATACCACCTTCTTTAAACCAAAGTGTAACCCAAAGTGGCTGAAAAGGTACCCTCTGTTTCTATACTGCGCTGTAGGAAAAAAAACTGTTGAAAATATCATCAAGTGGCAGCGGAAAACCAGGGTCAAGCTCCACCTCAGCTCCACCTCCAGCTTCCTATCTCCTTCTTCCATCTCCAGTATTAGATACCTTCTCCAACCCCTATCCCCAGTCCCTGTGTTACCTCTGAGCCCCCTTCTCCCTATCCCAACATCAAACCCCTCTCTCAGCCTTATCATCAACTGCCTCCTGCAATCTGTCTCCAGCATCAGACCCTACTGCCACCCCATCTGCCAGCATAAGTCCCCTTTTGCCATCCCCAGCTTAGCATCAACTCCCAGCCCCTTCTCTAAATCTTAGCCCTACATCAGACCCATCTCCAAGTCCCAGTCTCCTTTTCCCACCTGCCCACGTCCGTCCACAGCCCATTCCTCAAATCCATCTCTTCATCCATCCGATGGTCTAGTATCTGCCCCTCACTCCCCTTGCCATGGTCTAGTATCTCCCTCCCCCATGGTCTAGTATTTCCCCCTACTCTCCCCTCCCCCCCCATGATCTAGAATTTCCCCCTCTTTCCCCATGTAGTTTATTATTTCCCATTCCATTCCCCATCTATTCTGTTCCTGTTCATCCCCCCCCCCCCCCACACACACACACATTGTCCAGTGCCTCCCCTTCTCTTCCTTTCCCCACCTATGCTCCAGACATCTTCTTCTCTTCTGTGCTCCCATCAAACCTCAGTTCCTGTCACAGCTCCTCCAGCGCAGCCATGATAGCATTAGCAGCAAAAGGAGTAAAGGACCAGTTAAGGGGCTGAAAAGCCTTGGCATTTGGGTGCTCTTCCAACCCCACCCCCATGACTGCAGGTTGTGTGCATCACAGGAGGCAGTATCGGCAGAATCTCGCAGTGCACCTGAACACCAAGGCTCTGTGGCTTCTTAACCAGTCCTTTTGCTGCTAACACTGTTACAGCTGCACTGGAAGAGCTGCGAAAGAGACTGCAGTTTGAGGAGGACATAGAAGTGTAGCCAGGTTGTGACGCCAGGGGGAGGTGCCATTACTGTCCAAAGTCTGTTTGGGGGAGCAGTCGCTCCCCTGGCTCCCCACCTAGCTATGCCTCTGGACATATACTAGGGGAAGATGCCAGAAACACATTGGTAGGAGTGACGTCATCATTCTCACCCCTGTGCCTGTAGTGTTTGGGGGTGGAATTGCCCCCCAAATTATGCCCATGCAGTTAAAAGAAGGGGGCAGCTGGTGGGAAGATTGTGGTGGAGCCCGGACCCGCATGCCCCTCCCCCTTCATTCCAACACTTGTGATATAATCTCACATACAATCATCCTGATTGCTACTATAGCTACATCATTGTTCTCATTTGTTAATGATCTTATGATTAATTATAAGAGAAATGAATGAAGATGAGTGGAAATTGGATGGAGAGCTGCAGGACTGTAGAATCTAGCAAAAGAGATGGTTACATATATGGTTAGAGACGAAAGCAAGGCTACATTAATATAAGAGAAGGGATATGAAGTCAATAAGTCAGAGTCAGCAGCAACAGAAATGTAGGTGAAAGGATGAGTTAAATGGAGGAAACGAATAGAAAAATGAACAGTGGGAGATGTGACTAGATTTATCATGAATAGCTGTATGGATTGTTATTTATTTATGACTCACCTATCTTCAACAATCAGGCAAGTAACAATAAAAGCATTAATCACAAAACAGAGACCAAATGAAGCTAAAACTTAACCCAACAATTAACTAAGGATGGATACCATGAGGGAAGAGAAAAAGGTATGGCTAAAGACTAAAAACAGAAACAATACTCATATGTGCTGTGTAGTTCAGACCCATAGCAAAACTGTATCACCAAAGAATAATAATTTGAGACTTGTGGACAACTGCTCAAAGTCTGGATGCCTGGCTGAATACCTGAATCTTGAAGTCTTTGTTTTTTGTTTTTTTGGAGGAAGAAGATTTCATGGAGATAGTTGCAAAACACATGTATATTAAATTTGGGCGGTTCCTTAAGCCAGAGCTGATTCAATCTGCACTCCAGGAATGTATCCCAGTAAAGCTGTTAGCAAGTAAACCAAAGGAGTTATGGATAAATCTTGTGACATCTGCATATGCCAAGGTAGGAACCAAAATGATTGTGCAATAAACTAATGTTAAAGCAGGAGCTTTGCAGGCTTGTCCAGGGTTCCAGCATGTTTCTCTCTAAATGGAACAGAGAGCCGTCAAGAGAATCTCAGGATGCAGAATGGCACATGCATCTCAGGGTCTGATCCTGCATTCTGAGACACTAGCATGAAATTCTTCACCTGATTTACCTGCTCAGACTTTCAAATGTAAGCTGAAATTGCTGTAGCACCCAGAGTCCATATGGAGGGCTGTGCTTGCATAATAATAGCATAGTTATATATATGGAATAGTGATCAGCACAGGAAGAGAGTTCTCTGGGAGCTGCTGCTTGTTCTTTCTGCTCCACACAGTGTAGAGTCACATAAAGTTAGTACAGTAGTGAACTTATACTAAGGAAGAAATAGAATAGAAAAGAGAAAATATTATAGTTCATGCTAATACATCCCCTAAGCAAAATTGGATAAGGAGAAATAACAAAAACAAATGAAAACTTCTAAAAACATACTTTGCACATTCACTGCTCCTAAGCTGTTCATTGTTCGTAACTAATCCATTTGACCACTCCACCTATAACAGCTTTACAATAGATCATAAGTACATAAGTATTGCCATACTGGGAAAGACCAAAGGTCCATCAAGCCCAGCATCCTGTTTCCAACAGTGGTCAATCCAGATCACAAATACCTGGCAAGATCCCAAAAAGTACAAAACATTTTATACTGCTTATCCCAGAAATAGTGGATTTTCCCCATTTAATAATGGTCTATGGACTTTTCCTTTAGGAAGCCGTCCAACCCTTTTTTTAAACTCTGCTAAGCTTACCACATTCTCTGGCAACGAATTCCAGAGTTTAATTACATGTTGAGTGAAGAAAAATTTCTCCGATTCATTTTAAATTTACTACATTGTAGCTTCATCGCATGCCCACTAGTCCTAGTATTTTTGGAAAGCGTGAACAGACCCATTCCACTCCACTCATTATTTTATAGACCTCTATCATATCTCCCCTCAGCCGCTTTAGCCTTTCCTCATAGGGAAGTGGTTCCATCCCCTTTATCATTTTCATCGCCCTTCTCTGCACCTTTTCTAATTCCACTATATATTTTTTGAGATGCGGCGACCAGAATTGAACACAATATTCGAGGTGCGGTCGCACCATGGAGCGATACAAAGGCATTATAATATCCTCATTTTTGTTTTCCATTCCTTTCCTAATAATACCTAACATTCTATTTGCTTTCTTAGCCGCAGCAGCACACTGAGCAGATGGTTTCAACGTATCATCAACGACAACACCTAGATCCCTTTCTTGGTCCGTGACTCCTAATGTGGAGCTTTGCATGACATAGCTATAATTCGGGTTCCTCTTTCCCACATGCATCACTTTGCACTTGCTCACATTAAACATCATCTGCCATTTAGACGCCCAGTCTCCCAGTCTCTTAAGGTCCTCTTGTAATTTTTCACAATCCTCCCGCAATTTAACGACTTTGAATAACTTTGTGTCATCAGCAAACTTAATTACCTCACTAGTTACTCCCATCTCTAGGTCATTTATAAATATGTTAAAAAGCAGCGGTCCCAGCACAGACCCCTGGGGAACCCCACTAACTACCCTTCTCCACTGAGAATAATGACCATTTAACCCTACTTTCTGTTTTCTATCTTTTAACCAGTTTTTAATCCACAATAGAACACTACCTCCTATCCCATGACTCTCCAATTTCCTCTGGAGTCTTTCATGAGGTACTTTGTCAAACGCCTTCTGAAAATCCAGATACACAATATCAACAGGCTCACCTCTATCCACATGTTAGTTCACCCCTTCAAAGAAATGCAGTAGATTGGTGAGGCAAGATTTCCCTTCACTAAATCCATGTTGACTTTGTCTCATTAATCCATGCTTTTGAATATGCTCTGTAATTTTGTTCTTAATAATAGTCTCTACCATTTTGCCTGGCACCAATGTCAGACTCACCGGTCTATAATTTCCCGGATCTCCTCTGGAACCTTGTTTAAAAATTGGCGTTACATTGGCCACCCTCCAGTCTTCCGATACCACACTCGATTTTAAGGATAAATTACATATTTCTAACAATAGATCTGCAAGCTCATTTTTCAGTTCTATCAGTACTCTGGGATGAATACCATCCGGTCCAGGAGATTTGCTACTCTTCAGTTTGTAGAACTGCCCCATTGCATCCTCTAGGCTTACAGGGAATTCATTGAGTTTCTCCGACTCATCAGCTTCGAATACCATTTCCGGCACCGGTTATCCCACCCAAATCTTCCTCTGTGAACACCGAAGCAAAGAATTCATTTAATCTTTCCGCTACAGCTTTGTCTTCCCTGATTGCCCCTTTTACTCCTCGGTCATCTAGTGGTCCAACCAATTCTTTTGCCGGCTTCCTGCTTTTAATATACCTAAAAAAAATTTTTACTATGTGTTTTTGCCTCCAACGCAATCTTGTTTTCGAAGTCCCTCTTAGCCTTCCTTATCAGCGCTTTGCATTTCCTTATCAAACCACATATCCTCTGGAACCCACAATAAAAATGTTAGGTGTGACTATAAACCACCACCTAACTTTTGAACCGCAAGCATCAATTGTTACAGCCAAATCCTTTAAGGCTCTTTGGAAACTGAAACGAATAAGGTCCTTTTTCTTGATAAAGATCTTCAGACTCCTAGTACAGTCCCTTGTCCTGACACAAATTGATTATTGTAATGCAATCTATGCGGGATGCAAGGAGCAGATATTTAACTGCACTAAACACCGCGGCTCAACTTACCATTAGAATATCTCTTTTTGAAAGAGCTTCACCATTATTTCTTAAACTACATTGGCTCCTGTCACGTCTGTGCTCACCTCGCCCTCTGGTGGCCAGAACCGGTGGCTGCTATGGACCGTCACCTGTTCCAGATTTCAGCCCAGTCCGGTCCGGATCTTCTGGGCTGCCAGACTTGCTTGCTTGGATTGAACCTACACAGCACCCGTAGTTTCCTGGTGATGGTTGCAGCTGAGCTCCAGGTGCTGCTGGGCTTATTAGCCATTCTGAAACCTTGCTGCTTTGCCTTTGCATTGCGTCTAAGGCCCTGGTATGTTGGTGCTTGTTGCACTTCAGCCTAGTTTGATTCCTGTTCTAGTTCCTTGCCTGATTCTGTTTAGTTTATGTGTAGCTTAGCTTGTACTTTCTTAGTCTTGACTCTTGTTTGTATTTACTGTGTCTGGTTCTAGGTTCTCTGTGTTGCTTGTTTAGTGGCTGCCTGGCAGCTTTCAGTCTGTCTTTTGTTTTTCAGTGTTTGGTTCCCTGCTGCAGTGGTTGTTTACAGCTTTCAGTCTGGTCTTTTGGTTTCTCATTCCCTGCCTGGCTGTCTCTGTATATTCCTCTCCCCTTTGACCCTCAGTCCTGGTTCTGCCTAGTGAGGTATCCAGTGCTGCCTTGCCCAGTAAGCCCTGCCGGCCACCTGCAGCCAGAAGCTCAACTTTTGGTGAAAAGCGGCCAAGTGCAGGTGAAGTTTAAGGGTGCCTGCTCTGCTTTAGTCCTGCCTGTGTGCCTCTGCTGCAACTCCAGTCCGGAGTTCCAGTCCTGTTCTGCCTAGTCTCCGGTGTGGGGTGGTTTTGCCTGCCACTGCCGCTCCTCGGCAGTGGCCCAAGGGCTCACAAACCAGTTTCCAGCTTTGAAAACGTGACAGCTCCTAATCAAAGCCAGGGTCACCTTCAAACTCTGTGCATTCATTTTCCAAATGTTATATAGCTTAGCCCCTGACTACATGCAATATTTTGTAGAACTCCCTCCACAAAATGCTATCCTTGGGGCCAGAGACTACTTATCACTTCACTTTCCAAACTGCAAGAATGTAGTTTACAAGTCGACTCACTCAGCTGATTTCACTTACCAGAGCACAAAATGGTAGCACTTCTTACCTAAACCCATTAGATCAACATAATTACCTGAAGTTCCATAAAATTTTTAAAGCTTTCCTCTTTACAAATTTCTGTGAACTCTAGGAATAACTAATTCTGATGTTAATTGTGGTTTTATAATGCTTCTCCTATCCCTAGTTTTAAATCGTATATTGTACCTGATCTTCAGTTGCTGTTTACTTCTACTAGCTATTGTAACTGAATTATGAGTATCCTACTTTATGCTGCAATTGTACTATAATTATCCACTATCTTGATGCTATAATCATTCTTTGTTGAAGCCACACTGAACTCGAGAATTCTTGGGATAATGTGGTATATAAATGTCATCAATAAATAAATAAATAAACAGTTCCACTACTGACACTTTAGGGAATTTTGACTTTATAACAAGCATCTATTCATTCTGGGGCTTGTAGTCCTCTATTTCCCTTTTAAAATAGGATTATAGCAGATATGAATATATTTGAATGGAAGTTAAAAACCTAGCACTGGCCAATGGTACCATTCATAAAACTGATTGTCAGTGTTTGGCATTAAGCGTGCTCAAGATGCTAGAAGTGGTTTATATAAAGTGATATGTTTTCAGCTTGATTTTATGTCCATATTCCTCTGTGTTGCAGGCTCCATATGTTGAACAGAAACTTCTTCCCAGCAATGTGATGGAACAGGTGGTGGACTATGCCCAGTTTAAGTGGCCTGTACTTTTCTCAAGATACTTTGAAGTGTCCAAGTTCTCAGGTAACCTCGATAAATTAGATAAGAAAAACGTCACCAGTGTAGAGTTTGCATTAATATTGATAATTTACTCTCAAAGTGAGTAGTATTAGTACTATAAGAACATAAGAAATTTCAAACTAAGTCAGACCAGTGGTCCACTGAGCTCAAGATCCTGTCAAATCTGGGTTACGTAGAGGTGTAGGCCCTGATATTTGAAAAAAATGAGAGGTCAATATTCAACCAGTGGCGGTCAGCATTCTTTTAAAAGCTGATTGCCGCTGACTAAAGTACACATAGATGTTCAGTGCTGGGCCCTATCAGGGTCATCTGTTTCCAAGTTTATTCCAGTCTTGCTATCCCGCAAGTCAAATAAAATATGTCTGTGGCTTACAATTCTAAAAAGATGAAAGAGAAAACTAGTCAAAAGGGAGAGAATAGGAAAAGAGTGTAGGGAGGGAGAAACAGAACTACAATTAATGATAAGAACGATAGGGCATCAGCAGGAATAGGGTAAGGATGGATATGTTTGAGCTGGTTTGCAGGCTCATCACCTAGGCAATATTTGTAAGTATAAATGCATCCTCAAAGATGAATGTTTTAGGTCTGTTTTGAATTTTCCTAGAGAGGTCTGTGATCGGTGGTAAAAGGACATAGTATTCCATAAAGTGGGACCAGCAACAGAAAAAATAGATTCTCGTGTACATAAGTACATAAGTATTGCCATACTGGGAAAGACCAAAGGTCCATCAAGCCCAGCATCCTGTTTCCAACAGTGGCCAATCCGGATCACAGAAACCTGGCAAGATCCCAAAAAAGTACAAAACATTTTATACTGCTTATCCCAGAAATAGTGGATTTTCCCCATTTAATAACGGTCTATGGACTTTTCCTTTAGGAAGCCTTTTCCTTTAGGAACTCCAAAAGACAGCCGGCCTGTTTGAAAAGTGAGGTGAAGGAAGCTATTAGGGCTAAAAGAAATGCCTTCAGAAAATGGAAGGAACCGTCTGAAAATAACAAAAAGCAGCATAAGGAGTGTCAAAGCAAATGCAAGGCGCAGATAAAGAAGGCCAAGAGGGATTACGAAAAAAAGATAGCATTAGAGGCAAAAAAACATAGTAACATTTTTTTTCAGTATATTAAAAGCAGGAAGCCTGCAAAAGAATCAGTTGGGCCGCTGGATGACCGAGGGGTAAAGGGGGCGATCAAGGAAGACAAAGACGTAGCGGAGAGATTGAATGAATTCTTTGCTTTGGTCTTTACCGAGGAAGATTTGGGTGGGATACCGGTGTCAGAAATGATATTTCAAGCGGACGAGTCGGAGAAACTTACTGACTTCACGGTAAACCTGGAGGACGTAATGGGGCAGTTCAGCAAACTGAAGAGTAGCAAATCTCCTGGACCGGATGGGATTCATCCTAGAGTACTGATAGAACTGAAAAATTAGCTTGCGGAGCTACTGCTAGTGATATGCAATTTATCCTTAAAATCGAGCGTGGTACCGAAAGATTGGAGGGTGGCCAATGTAACGTCCATTTTTAAAAAAGGTTCCAGGGGAGATCCGGGAAATTATGGACTGGTGAGTCTGACGTCGGTGCCAGGGAAAATGGTAGAGGCTATTATTAAAAACAAAATTGCAGAGCACATCCAAGGACATGGATTACTGAGACAAAGTCAGCACAGCTTTTGTGTGGGGAAATCTTGCCTGACCAATTTACTTCAATTCTTTGAAGGAGTAAACAAACATGTGGACAAAGGGGAGCCGGTTGATATTGTGTATCTGGATTTTCAAAAGGCGTTTGACAAGGTACCTCATGAAAGGCTACAGAGGAAATTGGAGGGTCATGGGATAGGAGGAAAAGTCCTATTGTGGATTAAAAACTGGTTGAAGGATAGGAAACAGAGAGTGGGGTTAGATGGGCAGTATTCACAATGGAGAAGGGTAGTTAGTGGGGTTCCTCAGGGGTCTGTGCTAGGACCGCTGCTTTTTAATATATTTATAAATGATTTAGAGATGGGAGTAACTAGCGAGGTAATTAAATTTGCTGATGACACAAAGTTATTCAAAGTCGTTAACTCGCGACAGGATTGTGAAAAATTACAGAAGGACCTTACGAGACTGGAAGACTGGGCGGCTAGATGGCAGATGACGTTTAATGTGAGCAAGTGCAAGGTGATGCATGTGGGAAAAAAGAACCCGAATTATAGGTACGTCATGCAAGGTTCCACGTTAGGAGCTACGGACCAAGAAAGGGATATGGGTGTCGTCGTCGATAATACACTGAAACATTCTGCTCAGTGTGCTGCTGCAGCTCAGAAAGCGAATAGAATGTTGGGTATTATTAGGAAAGGTACCCATTCCACTCCACTCATTATTTTATAGACTTCTATCATATCTCCCCTCAGCCGCCTTTTCTCCAAGCTGAGGAGCCCTAGCAGCTTTAGCCTTTCCTAATAGGGAAGTCGTCCCATCACCTTTATCATTTTCGTCGCCCTTCTCTGCACCTTTTCTAATTCCACTATATCTTTTTTGAGATCAGCGACCAGAATTGAACACAATATTCGAGGTGCAGTCGCACCATGGAGTGATACAAAGGCATTATAACATCCTCATTTTTGTTTTCCATTCCTTTCTTAATAATACCTGACATTGTATTTGCTTTCTTAGCCGCAGCAGCACACTGAGCAGAAGGTTTCAATGTATTATCAACGACGACACCTAGATCCCTAATATCAAGTCTAATATGACTGAAGGATGGCATAGCCAAAAGGTGTTGTTGGGATGAATGGATTGCTCAAGAAGGGGCATATGGAGTCAAATATTATGCAGGTTTGTCCAATATTCAGTGCCATACCTGCATAGCTAAGTGGACAAAGTTAGGACTGCTATTTATGTGGTCCAACTTGCCCATTTAACTCTGTGGGCATTGCACAGACTCTGCCCCCAGACTACCCCAGCACTAACCAGGGGTGCTTCAGCAGTCAGAGGGGATATTCAGCATCACTGTCTGGTTAAGCACTGCTAAATATCTCTTCCTGATTCACTTAGGGTGATTTAACCAGACAGGAATAGTCTAGCAGAATTCCAGGAAAGGAAATTACCAGGTAAGAACTAATTTTGCTTTTATCTTAGCTAGCCCTTTAGTTTTGTTTCACTAGTTCTGCAGGAGTCATTTCTGTTTTTCTTTGATTAAGAAGAGGCTTTTACCAGACAGCATGTGGTAGCTACATGATTCAGTACAATTTATCTGCTCCTTTCCTTCCTAAGTAACTGGCTTGTTCAACAGAAGCTTGATTATATATTTCAACAACTCCTGGTTCAGTTACTTGGACCTTATTTGCAGTAAGTTAAGTTACCCATGTGCAACAGTTTACTTTTGATTCTCTCCTCCCCACCCCACCCCTCCCAATATTATTCCCAAAGTAAAAAAGAAATATTAGCATAGGGAATTAGTATATAAAATCATTATTGGGCAGTGGGCATGCAAAGCACATGCAAATCGATGATTAAGAAATTGCTCCCAGTTTAAATCTAGCACAGTTTTTCACTTTTTCTGGTGCTAATGGCATAAAGATACAGGCCCAGATGCATCAACCAAACGTAAAAAAATCTAAAACGTAAAAGTCCCTAACGAATTTGAAAAAACGAAGAATGCACCAAAAAACAAGTCGCACATGTTCGGTGCAGTATTGTAAAGTACAATGCATTAAACTAGTGTAATCCCTGTCGGTAATTGGCACCTAAAACACGTTGCAGGAGCGTCCTGTATTGACGGCCTTGTGTCCTGTATGGACGGCCTTGCCCCCCCCCCCCCCCGCCCGAGGTCCCCGCTGCTCCCTGCTTCCCCCTGAATGAAAAATCAAAATTTTAGCAGTCCCGACCCCACTCCCTTCCTCTCTTCCTTTCTCTCTACTCTTTCTCTCACAGCTCCGCCTCCCGCCATCCTCCGCCCCCGTGCCCCGCCCCCGCCACCCCCGAGGTCATCGCCACCACCACTCCCCCCTCCACCGGGCCCCCCTCCGCCTTACCGGGCCCACGCAGCGCCTCTCACCTCTGTGTGAAGGCGCTGCACGGGCAAGAAGAACATCTGATCACTGCCGAGTCTTCAGGACATCTCTCCTTTCCTGACCTGGGCCTGCCCTCGTCTTACGTAAGTAACTCACACAGAGGTGAGAGGCGCTGCGCGGGCCCGGTAAGGCGGAGGGGGGAGCGGTGGCGACAACCTCAGGGGGGGCAGCGGGGCACGGGGGCGGAGGATGGCGGGAGGCGGAGCTGTGGGAGAAAGAGTAGAGAGAAAGGAAGGGAGGGGGGTCGGGACTGCTAAAATTTTGATTTTTATGCTGCACAGGGAAGCGGGGAGCAGCGGGTCCTCGGGCGGGGGGGCACAGGGCGGAGGATGGCGGGAGCTGTTTAGAAAGAGAGAGAGGAAGGAAGGGAGGGAGGGGGGCCGGGGCTGCCCAAAATCCTGATTTTTTAAATGCAGGGGGGAGTGGGGAGCAGCGGCGATCTCAGGCATGGGGGTAAGGACGCCCACAAGGATGTGTTAAGACGTGTCTGTATGACAGCTCCGACCTTAACAACAGCTCTGACCTCACGTTAAATATATCGCGGTAAACGATTCGGTGCAATCGACGGTATGGTTAGTGCATCCCGAATTGTCCACATTATAATGGTAGTTACTCGTTTGCATTCCATTTTCGTTAGCTGCTAGCGTCGTCGGAAAATGGCCTTTAATGCTTGCTAAGGTTAGAAATTTCTTCATGAAAGGGTCGTTAAAGTTTAGTGCATCTGGGCCACAGTTAGAAGCAGAAGGGTCATCTGAGGTGGTGTGACCCTTCTCTTCAGATGACTTAAGAACCCTGCTGGGCCAAGTTCCCCCCCCCCCCCCCCCAACCCCTAAAACCTAATTGGTGGTCTAATTGAACATACACACAAACACACACCTGGAGACTCTCCAACCTCTCTCCATGACCCACAATAAATAATCCCTGGTGATTCTAGTGGACTCCTTTCAATACCTGAACCACAAAAAACTAATCCCTGGTGGACCTACTCGATATGCTCTTGGACAGCCTCTGACTCCCCCCCCCCCAACCCCACCACCACCTCCTCAACTCCCCTGTGATACTGTGAGTGAAGGTTGAGGGTGGGCCTTCACATAACACAGCCAAGGTTGTAAACATTAAGTGCTTTATTAACTTAAATCTGAAGCCTGTTACTTCACAGGCCTAGGAACAAAAGGTAAAGTCTCTTATCTTCAGAGGGGGAAAAGTCTTAGCATGGGGTCTAAGGCTAACAGGGCCCAAAACCCAGTCTATAGTCTGTGACTACCATGCCCCAAACACAGTTTGTAGTTTCTCTCTTTAGATTTCCAGGTCTGGCCAGGGGCATAGCCAGACAACAGATTTTGGGTGGGCCTAGGTAAGAAGTGGGTGGGCACCAAATGTTCTCCCCCCCCCCCCCCCCCCACCAAAAAAATATCTCAGCTGGCAGGAAAATGCTTCTTTCCACCTTGGCAGTCTGCAGCAGGCATGCGCTGAAAACTGAGCATGCGCAGGTGCCAGTATTGTGGAGAGTAGAATTTTGTTACTATCAGGGGAAAGTCTTCAGCTGACAGAGCTTGGGATCTCCACCAGCTACCGCTAAACATGTGCTACTGTTGGGTGGGCCTGAGCCCTAAGTGGGTGGGCCTGGGCCCACCCAGGCCCACCTGTGGCTACGCCACTGGGTCTGGCTCTAGCCAGACCCCAGAACAAAGCTCACAAGTCTTCAAATAAAAAATTGGCTTACCTCAGCCAAGTCACAGCAGCTAGAAGTATTCAGTAACCTCATATGTTGGGGCTTTGGTTCTTCCTTCCCTGTGCCTCCTTATCTCCACTCTGGCCCTGTCTTGTATAGTTCCTGGTTTCAGCTCCACCCCTCCCAACTCACTTCCTCCCTGGGCAGGGCTAAGGGACAATACCTGATGAATCATTCTTAAGGGTGAGGGGCAGTGTTCCGTATACCCCTTCATACCCCCAAAAATAATCCCTGCTGGTCCTAGAGGAGCCTTCCCAAACCTGGCTCCCCCTCCAAACTCTATCCACCCACCTTCCTCCAAATATTAGAAGATTGGAGGAATGCCCACTCGCTCCTACCTCCAGGAGCACCAAAAATTATGATGCCTGAACTCTAGTGGTGCATCAAGAATTGCCGGATGCCACAGGTCCACTGAGCCACCAGGTATATTTTGTGAGGTAGAGGCAAGGGACATGGATCTTGGGTTCTGACAGGCTGTTTCTTTACTACTGTCTCCCTTCCTTACAGTGCATGAGCCAGTCTCCACTCTCGCTCTGACATGAAAGGAAATGATATTTTAGTTTCAGTGAAGCAAAGGTTTGCATATTACCACAGTGGTGTGTGCTATTCCTTCTGGCAAGACACACTTTTTTAACGCTGAAGTAATTTACAAGCCGTTAATTTACTGCATCGGGAGTAAAATGTTAGAACGCTGTGGGCTGAACCTTGGTGCACTGAGGCCATAATAGAGCATGCTTGTGCTTTCACGCTGTTCTAAATCTAGCTGACCAAATATTAGCCCAAAGTTTTGCTGGTTAAGATCAGCTGAAAACGCTAGTAAAAGTAGGGGGCTTGGTTGCTCATCAGATCTTTGAAAATTGACTCCTTTCCATCTATCCTATGACTACTTGACTTGTTCCACTACTTTGGCTCATATTGGGGATACTAATTTTAATCACAGAAGTAAAGTTAAATATATGGGCTCTTGGGTACTGTAAATGTCAGAATTTGAGCATCATTAGCTTGTGTATTATTCTTCCAACAATTACTTTTTCTGTTTTTAAAAATTATATTAAAATAAACACCATTCTCCATTTCAGGCCTCAAATGAATTTACGTTCAAATGTACTGTACCTCAAATGAACCTTTCCTCTGTTTTTCAGGACCCACACTACCCAAGAACCAGTTCATTATGGCCATTAACTCAAAAGGGATCAGCTTCTTAGACAAGGCAGAGAAGAAATTTCTGGACCTCTCTTTCCCAGAGATCATTGGGATTCACACTTCAAGGTTGGTCTCATAAACACACACACCCTCATTCTATAATCTTAGTGCCTAAATGTAAGCCCTATTTGCTCGCAGTTACATTCACTTGGGTAAGAGCACTGTGTGCGCTCATTAGTATTCTAGAATGTGAGAGGCCACCAGACTGAGGGGGGACAATAGAGTCCCAGTAGACCAACAGATATTTGTTTGGGGGAGGGATTGTAGGGGGGGGCTGGTTTGACAGGTCTGGGCTTTTTTTTTGACAGCCCGGACCTGTCAAATACCTTCTGTGGGAAGATTGTGCCTTGGGTGCAATCCTCCCACAGAAGTCCCCCAATGATCAAAACTAATAGCGTGCATAAATTTGCATTCTATTAGTTTTGATCATTGGGGCTTTATTTCCCTGCACTGTTCCAGCGCTACGTTTTCAGCGCTGTTCGGAATAGCATGGGGTTTATTATCATCGGCCCAAAAGGAATCCTGTATAGAAGGCATGGAACCAAACCAGCTTAGTGGTGATTAGATGGCAACACCAGTAATTGGGAAGGAAAGCCAGTGCTGGGCAGACTTCTTTGTTCTGTGCCCTGATCCTGGCTGGACAGATTCAGCTTTAGTAGCTGGAGAATAAGTCCAGTGCTGGGCAGACTTCTATGGTCTGTGCCCTGAAAATGACAAGGACAAATCAAGATGAAATATATATAGGTAGTATCACATTATAATTTATTCTATGAGTTTATTTTGTTGGGCAGTCTAGATGGCAGTCAGTTTGGCCTTCATGTGTGGACCGCCAAGGTGCTGATTTTTTTTGGCCCTGACACCGCAGCAGGGGTGGACTGACCCCCTTTATCAACTCCTCCTCTAGTGCTGCCCTTGTATCCAAACCCTCGCCCCCTCACTGTACCTTAAATTGTTTCTCTGTCCAGGTCTCTGTCAACAGCAGGATTTGCACAGGCTGCCTGCCACTGAACCCAGAGCTTGGTCCCTGCTGCATCCTGCTCCCTTCTGACCTAACTTCCTGCTTCCGCAAGGGCAGGACACAGCAGAGAGCAGGCTCTGGCCTTAGCAGTAGATGATGCCCTGTATGAAATTGCTACTGCTGCTAGTGACCTGGACAGAAAAACAATTTAAGGTAGATGGAGGGGGAGGGTTCTGAAAGAGGGGGAGCACCGGACCCAGGACTGGAAGGGGAGGGAGAGATGGAAAGAGATATTGGACATGGAGGAGGAGGGGAGGAGAGGGAGAAGGAGATATTGGACAATGGGAGAGAAGGAAGGAAGGAAGCTAGATGGAGAGATGTAGGACCTAAGGGCAGAAGGGAGGGAGAGAGAGATACTGGACAGTGGAACAGAGAGAGGGAAGAAATGAAGACATGGAAAAAATGAAGACATAGAAGAAATGAAGCTGGAGGAGGAGGAGGGTAGAGAGAAAGAGATATTGGACAATGGGAGAGAATGAGGGAAGAAAGCCAGATGGAGAGATGTTGGACCCAGGGGCAGAGGCAAAGGAGAAAGAGATGTTGGACAGTGGCTGGGTGGGAAGAAAGACAGATGGAGGGATGTTGGATGAGGGAAGGGCAGAGAGAGAGAGAGAGAGAGAGAATGGGCAATGGTTGGACAGGAGGGAGGTAGGGAAGGAAGAAAGGTGAAATGTTGGACCCAGGGGTGGAGGGGACATGAGGTGCATGCAGTAGTTTGCAGACTCTGGGATTCAGACAGCTGAAGTTTCTGGATCTCCACTCAAAATATTTGAGTAGTTCTGACTTATAGCATTGTATAAGTTACGTGTGTAAATTTAGGATTCGCCCATGTACCTCCCCCTGTGCATGCCCCTTTGCAGTTACAGTTTCAGTTTGTGCAGAACTGTAATTTAAAAGATTCAAAGCAATACTCAAAACATGGCTCTTTCAGCAAGCATTTAATCTCACAAAAGGCACTATCATTTTTCCACCCAGTTCCTGCAATATTCCCCTCTTCATCTTTTCTTCCCTCTGCTAATGCATGTAAGGCTGATTGATTGAGATCTTTGATCACTGTCCTATCCATTTTTATAGTTCTTTTCCGTTTTCTATTGGTTTTTAGAATTGTACACTACTGTGATCTGCTAATTAGTTAATAGTAGTAAAACAAACCCATCTGACTTCTGACTTTTCTCCTGTTACCACAGCCACTTTTGAAGACTCTAAATATAGGAATCTTAGAATTTAAGGCACCTAAATTTAGGTGTTCAATGATAGCATATTTTTAAATTTAAAAGTTTAGAGGCAAATTTTAGAAACAATGTGCAGAGGGATAATTTAAATGTCCATGTCAGGACACATAGAATTCCCATATCCTATATAATAATTTGCACCTCCAACGTTCCATGTCTGGCTGCCTGGGTTCATAACATCTCCTGACGTCAGCCAGCCTCCAGCGTTCCATTCCCCCTCACTGTCCCGCCCTCGCGTCAAGACGTAATGACGTCAGAGGGCAGAACAGTGAGAGGGAAGGGAACGCTGGAGGCGAGCTGACGTCAGGAGGGATGTTATGAACAGAACGGAAGCCAACGCCAGCCAGAGAACGTTCAGGTACAAATCGAGGGGAGGAGAGAATCGCTGGACATTGAGGGGAGGGAGGAAGGGGAGGGCAGGGCAGAGGAGAATTGATGGACGTGGATGGGATGGGAGGACAGTAGAGGAGAGAATCGTGGGACACGGATGGGAGGGCAGGGAAGAGGAGAATCGCTGGACATGGAGGGGAGGGGAGGGAAGAGTTGCTGGACATGGAGGGGAGGGCAGGGGAGAAAGAAATAAGAAGCTTATATGACAGCCTTCCTAGGGCCCGTTTCATTGTTGAGGAAATGGGCATGGTTCCACTAGTTATTGTACAAGAGGCTCTGCCAAATGTAAAACTTCTTGTAAAATAGGATTAGGGCTGCATACCCAGAGGGAGCGGTGATTTTAGAAAGTCGGGTTAGAACGTAAGAATAGCCATACTGGGTCAGACCAATGGTCCATGTAGCCCAGTATCCTGCTTCCAGCAGTGGCCAATCCAGGTCACAAGTACCTGGCAGAAACCAAATTAGTAGCAGTATTCCATGCTACAAATCCCGAGGCAAGCAGTTGCTTCTCCATGTCTGTCTCAATAGCATAAGTACATAAGTAATGCCACACTGGGAAAAGACCAAGGGTCCATCAAGACCAGCATCCTGTCCACGACAGCGGCCAATCCAGGCCAAGGGCACCTGGCAAGCTTCCCAAATGCACAAACACTCCACACATGTTATTTCTGGAATTGTGGATTTTTCCCCAATTCCATTTAGTAGTGGTCTATGGATTTGTCCTTTAGGAAACCATCTAACCCCTTTTTAAACTCTACCAAGCTAACCGCCTTCACCACGTTCTCCAGCAACGAATTCCAGAGTTTAATTACGCGTTGGGTGAAGAAACATTTTCTCCGATTTGTTTTACATTTACTGCA
The DNA here is from genome assembly GCF_901765095.1 of Microcaecilia unicolor. Classification (NCBI taxonomy): domain Eukaryota; kingdom Metazoa; phylum Chordata; class Amphibia; order Gymnophiona; family Siphonopidae; genus Microcaecilia; species Microcaecilia unicolor. Next base: position 146,947,931 of record NC_044040.1, read on the forward strand.
CTGTAGTTTCATCGCATGCCCCCTAGTATTTTTGAAAAGCGTGAACAGACGCTTCACATCCACCTGTTCCATTCCACTCATTATTTTATATACCTCTATCATGTCTCCCCTCAGCCGTCTCTTCTTCTCCAAGCTGAGAAGCCCTAGCCTCCTTAGTCTTTCTTCATAGGGAAGTCGTCCCATCCCCGCTATCATTTTCATCGCCCTTCGCTGCACCTTTTCCAATTCCACTATATCTTTCTTGAGATGCGGTGACCAGAAATGAACACAATACTCAAGGTGCAGTCGCACCATGGAGCGATATAACGGCATTATAACATCCTCACACCTGTTTTCCATACCTTTCCTAATAATACCCAACATTCTATTCGCTTTCCAAGCTGCAGCAGCACACTGAGCAGAAGGTTTCAGTATATTATCGACGACGACACCCAGATCCCTTTCCTGGTCCGTAACTCCCAACGTGGAACCTTGCATGACGTAGCTATAATTTGGGTTCTTTTTTCCCACATGCATCACCTTGCACTTGCTCATATTAAACGTCATCTGTCATCTAGCCACCCAGTCTCCCAGTCTCGTAAGGTCCTTCTGTAATTTTTCACAATCCTGTCGCGAGTTAACGACTTTGAATAACTATCCAGCTTATAATCGAAAGAGAAAAACGCCTATATTTCGACCCAAATCGGGAGATGGGCGTTTTTCTCGCAAAGGCACCCAAATCGGTATAATCGAAAGCCGATTTTGGGCGTTTCCAACTGCACTCCGTCGCGGAAACAAATAAAGTTGACGGGGGCGTGTCGGAGGCGGGACTGGGGCGTGGTTATCAGCCGAGGAGAAATGGGCGTCTGTAGCTGATAATCGGAAAAAAAAAGGCGATTTTGGGTCACTTTTTTTGGACCCTTTTTTTTCACGAACAAGTCCCCAAAAAGTGCCCCAACTGCCCAGATGACCACTGGAGGGAATCGGGGATGACCTCCCCGGACTCCCCCAGTGGTCACTAACCCCCTCCCACCAAAAAAAAACCCCACTTTAAAAACTTTTTTCCCAGCCTGTATGCCAGCCTCAAATGCCATACCCACCTCCATGACAGCAGAATGTGTTCGATCCTCTCACAGCCTTTCCCTGGGTCAGATGTGGCTCTCAGGTGCACTACAGGGTCACATCAGCATTGTATTGTGGTGGGTGTAGGGTATTGGGCTCCGTGATTTCATTAGCTTGTGTTACAGTCTCACGATGTTGGTAGTTGCTAGGCTCTTCTCACATGGTGCTTTTCCCCCTGCCTACTGGGTCAGAGTGTGCCCTGTTGTGTTTCCTGTTGTAGTCCATGCGGTAGTGGCCATTTTTGTAAGCCAGTTTTAGTTCCCTTTCCTGTGTTAGCCACGTTAGACAACTTAGTTCTTCCCTTGAATGTGGCTGAAAGAGGGCATTGTACAGCATTCTGCCAGCTCTGACCTACTGCTAATCTCAGTACCAGGGAGACTCGTTGCCAGTGGGGAACAACCTCTGCAGTTAACTGTGAGTAAATGTGCTTATTCCAATAAAGGACGTTTTCGTAGAGATTAGTCTTCAGGTGTCAACTGGTGTGCCAATGTTATACAGCAGCAACAAGTCCTAGAGGCCTGAGTGTATGCAGGTCCCTGGAGCACTTTTAGTGGGTACCGCAGAGCACTTCAGGCAGGTGGACCCAGGCCCATCCCCCCCCCACCTGCAACACTTGTGCTGGTAAATGGGAGGCCTTCAAAACCCACTGTACCCACATGTAGGTGCCCCCTTCACCCCTAAGAGCTATGGTAGTGTTGTACATTTGTGGGTAGTGGGTTTTGGGGGAGGGGGGTTGGGAGCTCAGCACCCGTGGTAAGGGAGCTACGCATGTGGGAGCTTTTTCTGAAGTCCACTGCACTGACCTAGGGTGCCCAGTTAGGGTCCTGGCATATCAGGGGGGCCAGTGTACTACCAATCCTGGCACCTCCCACGACCAAATGGCTTGGATTAGGACGTTTTTGAGCTGGGCGTTTTTAGTTTCCATTATCGCTAAAAAAAACAAACGCTCAAAAACATCCATTTTTTCGAAAATACGGTTCGTCCCGCCCCTTCACAGACCCGTTCTCGGAGATAAACGCCCATGGAGATAGGCGTTCGCGTTCGATTATGCCCCTCTTTGTGTCATCACCAAATTTAATTACCTCGCTAGTTACTCCCATCTCTAAATCATTTATAAATATATTAAAAAGCAGCGGTCGTAGCACAGACCCCCGAGGAACCCCACTAACTATCCTTCTGCATTGTGAATACTGCCCATTTAACCCCACTCTCTGTTTCCTGTCCTTCAACCAGTTTTTAATCCACAATAGAACTTTTCCTCCTATCCCATGACCCTCCAGTTTCCTCTGTAGCCTTTCATGAGGTACCTTGTCAAACGCCTTTTGAAAATCCAGGTACACAATCCAGCTTATAATTGAAAAAGAAAAACGCCTATATTGCGACCCAAATCGGGAGATAGACGTTTATCTCACAAAAACGAATAAAGCGGTATAATCGAAAGCCGAATTTGGATGTTTTCAACTGCACTCCGTCACGGATGCGGACAAAGTTGATGGGGGCGTGTCGAAGGCGTGGTGAAGGCGGAACTGGGGTGTGGTTATCGGGCAATCAGAGATGGGCGCCTTTCGCCGATAATGGAAGAAAATATGCGTTTTTAGCGAGAATTTAGGGCACTTTTCCTGGACCCTGTTTTTCCACGAATAAGGCCCCAAAAAGTGCCCTAAATGACCAGATGACCACTGGAGGGAATCGGGGATGACCTCCCCTGACTCCCCCAGTGGTCACAAACCCCTTCCCACCACAAAATATGCCGTTTCACAACTTTTTATTTTCACCCTCAAATGTCATACCCACCTCCCTGGCAGCAGTATGCAGGTCACTGGAGCAGTTATTAGGGGGTGCAGTGGACTTCAGGCAGGTGGACCCAGGCCCATCCCCCCCCCACCTGTTACACTTGTGCTGGTAAATGGGAGCCCTCCAAACCGCCCCCCAAACCCACTGTACCCACATGTAGGTGCCCCCCTTCACCCCTTAGGGCTATAGTAATGGTGTAGACTTGTGGGCGGTGGGTTTTGAGGGGGATTTGGGGGGCTCAACACCCAAGGTAAGGATGCTATGCACCTGGGAGCTCTTTTACCTTTTTTTTGTTTTTGTAAAAGTGCCCCCTAGGGTGCCCGGTTGGTGTCCTGGCATGTGAGGGGGACCAGTGCACTACGACTCCTGGCCCCTCCCACGAACAAATGCCTTGGATTTATTCATTTTTGAGCTGGGCGCTTTCATTTTCCATTATCACTGAAAAACAAAAACGCCCAGCTCACAAATTGTCGAATAAAACATGGACGTCTATTTTTTTCGAAAATACGGTTCGGTCCGCCCCTTCACGGACCCGTTCTCGGAGATAAACGCCCATGGAGATAGACGTTTTTGTTCAATTATGCCCCTCAATATCAACCGGCTCCTCTTTGTCCACATGTTTGTTTACTCCTTCAAAAATTGAAGTAAATTGGTCAGGCAAGATTTCCCCACACAAAAACCCTGCTGACTCGGTCTTAGTAATCCATGTCCTTGGATGTGCTCTGTAATTTTGTTTTTAATAATAGCCTCTACCATTTTCCCCAGCACCGACGTCAGACTCACCGGTCTATAATTTCCCGGATCTTCCCTGGAACCTTTTTTAAAAATGGGCGTTACATTGGCCACCCTCCAATCTTCCGTTACCACGCTCGATTTTAAGGATAAATTGCATATCACTAGCAGTAGCTCCGCAAGCTAATTTTTCAGTTCTATCAGTACTCTAGGATGAATCCCATCTGGTCCAGGAGATTTGCTACTCTTCAGTTTGCTGAACTGCCCCATTAAGTCCTCCAGGTTTACCGTGAAGTCAGTAAGTTTCTCCGACTCGTCCGCTTGAAATACCATTTCCGACACCGGTATCCCACCCAAATCTTCCTTGATGAAGACCGAAGCAAAGAATTCATTCAATCTCTCCGCTACGTCTTTGTCTTCCTTGATCGCCCCCTTTACCCCTCGGTCATCCAGCGGCCCAACCGATTCTTTTGCTGGCTTCCTGCTTTTAATATACCGAAAAAAATTTTTTACCATGTTTTTTTGCCTCTAATGCTATCTTTTTTTTCGTAATCCCTCTTGGCCTTCTTTATCTGCGCCTTGCATTTGCTTTGACACTCCTTATGCTGCTTCTTGTTATTTTCAGACGGTTCCTTCTTCCATTTTCTGAAGGCGTTTCTTTTAGCCCTAATAGCTTCCTTCACCTCACTTTTCAACCAGGCCAGCTGTCTTTTGGAGTTCCGTCTTTCTTTTCTAATTAGTGGAATATGTTTGTCCTGGGCCTCCAGGATGGTATTTTTGAACAGCGTCCATGCCTGTTGTACAGTTTTTACCCTCTCAGTTGTCCCTCTAAGTTTTTTTTTCCACCGTTCTTCTCATTTTATCATAGTCTCATTTTTTAAAGTTAAACGCTAAAGTATTTGACTTCCTGTGTATAGTTACTTCAAGACTATGGACTTTTCCTCCAGGAACTTGTCCAAACCTTTTTAAAACCTAGATACACTAACTGCTGTTACCAAATCCTCTGGCAGCGAGTTCCAGAGCTTAACTATTCTTTGAGTGAAAAAATATTTCCTCCTATTTGTTTTAAAAGTATTTCCATGTAATTTCATTGAGTGTCCCCTGGTCTTGTACTTTTTAAAAGAATGAAAAATCGATTCACTTTTACCCATTCTACACCACTCAGTATTTTATAGACTTCTATCATATCCCTCCTCAGCCGTCTCTTTTCCAAGCTGAAGAGCCCTAACGTCTTTAGCCTTTCCTCATATGGGAGGAGTTCCATTCCTTTTATCATTTTGGTCACTCTTCTTGGAAACTTTTCTAATTCCGCTACATCTTTTATGAGACAGAATTGAATTTAGTACTCAAGGTGAGGTCATGCCATGGAACAATACAGAGGCATTATAATTTTCTTGGTCTTATTCTGCATCCCTTTCCTAATAATTCATAGCATCCTGTTTGCATTTTTGGCTGCTGCTGCCAAACGCTGAGCAGAAGATTCAGCGTATTGTCTATAATAACACCTGTATCTTTTTGTTGAGGGCTGACTCCCACATATAAAGTATCGCATACCATGTATAATGAGTTTATCTTGTTGGGCAGACTGGATGGACCATATAGGTCTTTATCTGCGGTCATTTACTATGTTACTGTGTTTTGTTAAGGTCGGTGCATTTTTTCTAGCAAAAAAGGTGCCAGTACTCAAATGCTAGGCCACTCTTCAGGGGTGGGGTGATCACTGAGGGACCCACCCCACAATAGCCAGGCCCCCTGCAACCAGTCACAGAATCTATGACAAGGCAGAATTGGTGTGTAGAGCCTGAGCTCTTTCATTAAAACTTGGGGTCTGTGCGTCAATTTTAGCAGACAATTGAAAAGGTGCCGGTACTCAGTACCACCAAGTACCCCCTCAAAAAAAGCCCTGGTTAAGGTGTACCCTAGTATCAGGTAACTATGATTTGGATTATTCTTCCCAATGTGCATCACTTTGTATTTGTCCACATTAAATTTCATCTGCCATTTGGATGCCCAGTTTTCCAGTTTTCCAGTTTCCTAAGGTCTTCCTGCAAATTTTCAGAATCCGCATGTGTTTTGACAACTTTGAATAGTTTTATGTCAGCTGCAAATTAAATAATTTCATTCATCTTACCGATTTCCAGATCATTTATAAATATGTCAAATAACATCAGTCCCAATACAGATTCCTACAGCACGCCACTATTTACTCTCCTCTATTGAGGAAAATGGCCATTTAACCCTATCCTCTGTCCAATAACCAATTCCTAATTCACAGAAGGACATTGCTTCCTATCCCATGGCTTCTTAATTTTCTCAGGAGTCTATCATGAGGAACTTTGTCCAAAGATATCTAAAAATCCAGATGTACTACATCTACCAACTCACCTTTATCCACATGTTTAATCACACATGCAAAGAAATGAAGCAAATTGGTGAGGCAAGATTTCCATTGGCTGAACCCATTAAACCATGTTTGTCTATGTGTTCCATAATTTTATTCTTTATAACTGTTTCCACTATTTTGCCTGGCACGGAAGTCAGGCTTACAAGTCTGTAATTTTCCAGATCACCCTTGGAACCCTTTTAAAAAATTGATGTTACATTGGTCACCCTCCAATTTTCAGGTACTACGGATGACTTTAACGACAGGTTACAGATCACTAACAGCAGATCAGCAATTTCATGTTTGAATTCTTTCAGTACCCTGGGGCGTATACCATCCGGTCCAGGTGATTTATCACTCAACTTGTTGATTTGGCTCAGTATATCTTCCAAGTTCGCCGAGATTTCTTTCAGTTAAGTGGAGGGGAATTTTCGATAGAACGTCTAAATCAGAATTTGAACGTTTTACATAAATGTCCAAATTCTGAACAGGAAAGAAGGTCATTTTCGAAAAAGATAGGCATCTACCTTTTGTGTTCAAAAATGCTATGGACGTCTTGTGATTTGGACATTTTTGTTTTTGGTCCATTTTCGAACAAAAAACGTCCAAATGCAAAATGTCCAAAACAGAGGAGGAGTGGATTAATGGTTAGTGCAGTGGGCTTTGATCCTGGCAACATGGGCTCAATTCCCACTGCTGCTCCTTGTGACTTTGGGCACATCAAATGCACAAGGGGCATTTTTGGATATGACATCTAAGTCTGAATTTGGACGTTTTTTGTAAAACGTCCAAAATCAGAACAGGAAAGATAATTTTCTACAAAATAAAAGTCTATCTTTTCCTTTTGAAAATGCTGTTTGGAAAAACATTTTGTGATTTGGATGTTTTATTTTTTGGTCCATTTTCAAACAAAAAACATCCAAATGCGAAATGTACAAAATACACAAGAAAATCCACAATAGAGTGAAACCATTCACATGTTCTAAGTGTGGTAAAAGCTTTGGTTGTGATGTAAATCTCAAAGTACATCAGAAAGTCCACACGGGAGAGTCTGGTAAAAGTTTTGGTCAGAAGGTAAACCTCACAATGCACCAGAGAATACACACAGGAGTGAAACCATTTACTTGTCCTGAGTGTGGTAAAACCTTTGGTTGGAAAGAAAGCCTCACATGGAATCAGAGAATCCACACAGGGTTGAAACCATTTACATGCACTGAGGAGGTAAAAGCTTCAGTTGCATTGGGACAGGTAATTAGGGAATGTACACTCTTGCTATGAAGTATGGAAAAATAGCACTCTGGTATTTAGATATATGTAATGAGACTTCCTTTTCATCTATATATCTGAATTCAAAGCCCAAATCTAATGATAAACAATAGACAAGGCTCAGATGTTATAAAAAAAATAGAAAGCTTGGCATCAGGTAGAATAGTAGAAAAGTGACATCCCAGGAAAGCAATAGGGCATCCTTGGGGGCACTGCAGTGGACTTTATAAAATGCTCCCAGGTACACATCTGACCATTGCTCCCCTTACCTTGTCTGCTGAGCCCTCTAAAACCCACCCAAAACCCACTACCCCCAACTGTACACCACTCCATAGCCCTTACAGGTGAAGGGGGCACCTATATGTGGGTACAGTGGGTTTCTGGTGAATTTTGGAGGGCTCACAGTTTCCTGCACAAGTGTAACAGGTAGGGTGGAAGTAGAAGCCTGAGTCCAGACAGCAGTGCAGTGCACCCACCACTAGACTACTCTAGGGACCTGCATGCTATTCTAATGGACCAGAGTATAACATCTGTGGCTAGCACAGAGGCTGGCAAGTAATGTTTTTCATCACATTTTGGGGAGGGTGGGAGGAGGTTAGTAACCTCCAGGGGAATCAGGGGAGGACATCCCTGATCCCCTCCAGTGGTCATCTGGTTATTTAGGGCACCTTTTTGCGCCTTATTCGTTATTAAAACAGGTCTAGCTCAAAACATCTTAGTTTTAGTCCTGGATGTTTTTTTTCTTCCATTATGGCTGAAAAATTCTAAGTCTCAGGAACGTCCATATCCCACCCTGAACACGCCCCTGATACGCCCTTGAGATCTGGACGCACTTCTGACGGACTTCAAAGAAAAAAGTCTAAAAATAGGTTTCGAAAATTCTGATTTGGACATTTTTGTGAGAAAAATGTCCAAATGCTGCTTTATGCCACTGTTTAGATGTTTTTCTGTCTTGAAAATGAGCCCAATAGTATCATAGTAGATGACAGCAAATAAAGACCTGTACAGTCCATCCAGTCTGCCCAACAAGATAAACTCATATGTGCTACTTTAGATGTATATCTGACCTTGATTCCTCCTTGCCATTTTCAGGGCACAGACCGTAGAAGTCTGCCCAGCACTTATGGTGTGGTTTTGGAGGGTGGTTCTTGAGATAGATGGTGTACCTGTATTATTTTTTTGTCACATTTGTACCCCGCGGTTTCCCACTCATGGCAGGCTCAATGCGGCGGGCAATGGAGGGTTAAGTGACTTGCCCAGAGTCACAAGGAGCTGCCTGTGCCGGGAATCAAACTCAGTTCCTCAGTTCCCCAGGACAAAGTCCACCACCCTAACCACTAGGCCACTCCTCCTGTCTATTAGAATGTTAAGGTGATAAAATTGTCAGGAGCCTCTCTTGCCTACTTAAACTACACAGAATATTGACTCCCTAATTTAGATTCTGTTGTTCAAAGAGTATTATAACCATTCATATTAGCTGCTAAGAGTATGTTCTCAAAAATATATTTCTAGGGAAGTTGCCTCATTTAATTCAGATGATAGACTATTTCACAGCCTTACCCCTTAGACTGGAAAAAAATGTTCTCTTGAATTGTAATTGTAATATGTATTATGTTTTAGTCTGAGTCTGCTGGCTTTACCAGTTCCATCTCTCCTGAATCTGTTTATATACTAGTGGCAGGGATGACACTTTTGTGTTTGCAGGGCAGAAAAGTCATTTGGACAGAGCTGCACCATCCGTACATTGCAGGGAGCGGAGTTTGTCCTGATGTCCGATGACAGTGCTGACATTGCACAGTTATTGCTCACATTTCTGGACGGGTTGAAGCAGAGGTCACAATATGCAGTGGCAATGCAGGATAGCACAAACCTAGGTAAGCAACAGTGCAACCAGTATGTAGAAGCAATGGATACATTGTGACTCTACACAGAATGGATGCCCCAGAATTCACAGAAAAAAAATATGTATTCTCTAGTCATTTTAAGGAGATGGTATAGATATGCATGTAAACAATAGTCTCTTTCTCAATTCATGCAAGTCATTTCCTGACAAGTAGAACAGAATCATAATCTTAGTCCTCTATTTTATCCTGTTCTTTGGAACTGAAGATGTGCCTCATATCAATTTGAAAAAGCAGTATAATAAAACTAGGTCATGTGGAGGGGCATAATCGAACTGGGCGCCCATCTCTCAGGACGGCCCAGCGAAGGGGCGGGGCATCTCGTATTATCAAAACAAGATAGGCGGCCATCTTTCGTTTTGATAATATAGTCGGGGACACCCAAATCTCAACATTTAGAGATGGCCGACCTCGGTTTTCACCTATAAAGCAAACCGAGGACGGCCATCTCAAAAACGACCAAATCCAAGCCATTTGGTTGTGGGAGGAGCCAGCATTTCTAGTGCACTGGTCCCCTCTCAAATGCCAGGACACCAACCGGGCACCCTAGGGGGCACTGCAGTGGACTTCACAAATTTCTCCCAGGTGCATAGCTCCCTTACCTTGGGTGCTGAGCCCCCCAAAACCCACTACCCACAACTGTAATGGGGGGCAACTAGATGTGGGTACAGTTGGTTTCGGGTGGGTTTTGGAGGGCTCTCATTTACCACTATAAGTGTAACAGGTAGAGGGGTGGGTCTGGGTCCGCCTGCCTGAAGTGCCCTGCGGTACCCATTAAAAACTGCTCCAGGGACCTGCATAGTGCTGTGATGGAGTTGGGTATGACATTTGAGGCTGGAAAAAAATGTTTTTAATTTGTTTTTTTGGGTGGGAGGGGTTTGGTGACCACTGGGGGAGTAAGGGGAGGTCATCCCTGATTTCCTCTGGTGGTCATCTGGTCAGTTTGGGCACCTTTTCGAGGCTTGGTTGTGAACAAAAAGGGACAAAGTAAAGTCGGCCAAATGCTCATCAGGGACACCCTTCTTTTTTCCATTATCGGCCGAGGACGGCCATCTCATAACCACGCCCCCGTCCCGCCTTCGGTACACTGCCGACACGCCCCCTTGAACTTTGGTCATCTCCGCAACGGGAAGCAGTTGGGGACACCCAAAATCGGCTTTCCATTATGCCAATTTGGCTGGCCCTGAGAGAAGGGCGCCCATCTTCCGATTTGTGTTGGAAGATGGGCACCCTTCTCTTTCGAAAATGAGCTGGATGGTGTTTTGCTCCAGATATTTATTTATTTATTGGGATTTATTAACTGCCTTTATGAAGAGATTCACCGAAGGCGGTGTACAATAGATATAATCAATATATAAGATGTACCCCTTCTCAGTGCAAACTTCTGGTAGCATTCATAGGTTTCCTTTTAGAAAACGCCCCCTAAATTTAATCTGCCACACTAAATGAAAAAAAAAATGGTAAAAATATACAAAGGCTTGACTTTGCAAACTTTTCGGGCTAGTAGTAGTAGCATTATGAATGGTCAGAGGGAGAGAACCAAGTATTAATAACCTTACACTAAGCCCCCACAACCAGCCACAGACTGCACAGGATGCTTCACCTACCATCTGCTGGAGATTTTAAAGATGCTTGCCCCAGTACATTCTGTAAGAGAAGAAGGATTGGAGGAAGTATATTTCCCAAGTACAGGAGAGGCTGGAATTAGGGAACCTGGAGAAAGTTTTATACATTTTCCCTCTCCCCCAATCCTATGTTCTGTGGTAGGACAGGACGCTATGAGATACATAGGAGAAGAGTTGTATTATTATTTATTTTTATTTTAGTTACATTTGTACCCCGTGCTTTCCCACTCATGGCAGGCTCAATGCGGCTTACATATACAGGTACTTATTTGTACCTGGGGCAGTGGAGGGTTAAGTGACTTGCCAGCATCCCCTTCTAAAAATATGTTGAAAAGTTTTCTCAGAGCCATGACTCTGCATGCCTTCCCTATTTGTTTATTTTTAAAATCTGTTCTGTTCAACAGTCTTTTCTCCCTATGTGTTAAAATAATTTGATTGCATAACATATCCTAGCACATTATGTTCCTTTTACTCTGCAACCAATGAGGAAATATCTAAGCTTCTCACTTTCTCTCATATTACAAGTTATCCTAGTGATCTTTTCCTCTCTTCCTTTATCCTTCTACAATTTCAGTTTTTAAACCTCCTCTTACTCATCTTTTAAACTTTCCCTTAAATATTCTTATGTGAGTCCTTTAAAAAAAACTCTCATGATCCTGCTATTCCAACTAATTACCATCTGATAAGATATAATACAGCCAGAGACCCCCCCCCCCCCCCCCCCCACACTGGAATGGTGGAGGACTGAGCCATAGAGCTCAGGCTACAAGAGGCATTGGCCAAGTCAGAAGTCTGATGGTTGGCATAACTAGGAGCTTGCTGGAAAAGTATGGCCTAGTTTTTAAGCCTAAGCTGAGACCTGAATGGCCTGAATTGGAAAAGAAAGGGCAAGAAGTGTGAAAACAAAATGGAGAATCAGAAAACAAAATGGAAACTCTAAAGTGTCAGTTATAAAGTGGATATTCCCCAATTTCCCCATTTAAGTTAGAAAAAGACTTGTTTTTCTTAAGTATCTGCAGGTGCAAAGGAAATGACTTACTGACTGAGCAAGATTGTGGTCAGCTAGTTTGAAGTAAACAAGTGTAACATTGTAGCTTATGGGCCCCATTACTTAGAATGGAGTTAGGAGAGTATATAAGGCAGGAAGATTTAGGGCGTGTCAGAAGACCTTTTGGCTTGCTACACAAAGTGCTGTCCGACTGTCCACCCATCTGCTTGTATTCCTGATCCCGTTGTATTATTGTGGTAAGCTATAATAAAGGTAATTATCCTTATAACTTCTCCTCTCACTCCTTTCTATGAAATATCTAGAGATAAAATGGTTAATAAGAATACACATACGTCCATGGACATTAGAAGCGAGTCTGATAAGCGCTGGCGCTTTATAGATGACAGCCTTGAGAGGAAGCTCTCTGGTGAATGGCTAGCTCGCCAGCCTACCACAGAGGGTCCTCATGGGTCTCTCCAACCCCAAATAAAAACATTGGTGACGCCCTTCTGTTGAAAGGCAAGGCACACGCATTTCAAGTGACCAAAGATCCAGTTTCATCCCTTACTTCTCTCCCAGTATTTTGCTACTTTGTTATTGCATTTCCACTTGGTAAAAGTGTAAACAGCCACCACACAACTTTCCTGATAACTAAATCTTGGTTACTATCCTTCTTGCTTTATATATCATTTCCAGCTAGTATGCATCTTGGTGAAAATATGCGCAAGTGTATGGGAACTGATGCCTGACTAATCTTTTATCTCCTAACCCTTCTCTCTATTATTCCCTCTAAACTGCCATCCTCTTGGTTGGTAAACCGCTTTGAGTTCGAACGTGTTTTCAAGGGAGGGTCTACATGCGAGCACTCTGGCTCAATCCCCTGAAAGTCACGCTTCTCTATCCTTCTAATCGTTCCCTCTTCATAAAGGGACACTCTGAAACACAGCCTACCCCGGCTCTGCCCTACACCAAATTGTGGAAATGTGAGTGTTTTGGTGGCAAAATACTGCATAATGGAGATTTTACTTTTTTTTCCCTGCACTAGTATTCTATTTTGATCCATCTTATACTGTCAGATCCTTTTCTCGCTTTACTTGTGACGCCTTACACTGGTCTTTTCTGTATAACTGTTACTCTGCATGTTTAATTCATTAGTTCCTCTTTTTAAATTCCTCTGCGTGGCTACCTTGAGCTATTTCCCAGCTGCCTTCCTATTGCCTAATAATTTCTCTCATTTACTTATTATTCTTTGTAGTGTTACTGTCTAAACCATTCTTTCGCACTTTAACTTCTCCTGTTCTTATTCGGTGTCTTTACCCCCCCCCCCCCCCCCTTTCCTGTTCTTATGACTTTACCTAACTCCATTGCTCAGAACTTCCTATATTTGTTTTTTTGCTACGCAGAGGATCCTCTGCCCCACCCTCCTCCAGTCTTTTCACACTGGTTCCTTTATGTCTCTTGAGACTGTCTTTTCCATCTCTTTCTGTGACCGTTAATCACTTTTCATTTTATAAATCAATATCCTTGCTATCCGTTTCTGCTGTTAGCTTGTGGACATGGGTGTGTCCCTGTTACTAGTTAATGTCCTCTAGTCCTCTAAGTCTCCGTATCCCTCCCCTCCCCCCCCCCCCCCACACACACACACACATCGGTTTTCTACACTTCCTCCTTCTCTCCACTTATTGCGTTCTTTATTTTCTATTTTTCATATCTCTAATCCTGTACTCGCTGTGTGTGTTCTGTTTGCTGTGGGCTGCCGTTGCCCCCCCCTTCTTCTTTGCCTTTCGCTATTCTTTCTTACGGTTTCAGTAACACTCATGGCTTTCTGCCAGCCTGACAGAAGCTGTAACTTCGTATGTTGCTTCTCTCATGATTCATATTACATTTATTAAATCAGTTCCCCCTTCAAACCTTATTCTTATCTGAGACACGCATTTCCTTCTGGCACCGCTATACAGTTCACAGCGATCTGTTATTCATTCCCTTACCTTTCCCCCCCTTTTTTCCTCTTTCCCAGCGCTCTTCTCTTAGCACCCATCTAGAGTTTCTCTCACCCAAGTTTTGATATTTGCTATAAAGGTCTGCATTGCGTTTACATTTCCTACTGGTAAAGTGGAAACAGTCCCTATACATGCCTTTCCCTGTTAATCACCTTCTATTTACTGTCCCTTTCTACTTGATATATCACTTTCAACTAGTCTGCATCTTGGTGAAACCACGTCACGTGGTGAAACTGATGCCTAGTAATTCTTTATGCCTCTACTAACTCTGTTTACATTTTGTCCTAAACTTCCATCTATGGATGTTGAACTAGCCCCTCTGGCTTAAAGCCATGAAACTTCCTCCCATTTCAACTATAATTCTAAGCCTTCGTTCTTAATGAAATGAAGCTTTTCTAAAATACATGTGGTTCTATTACCCCCCATACCAGCGTCAGAAAATGTAGATGATTTTGCTGCCTTACAGATGGAATCTGGCATCCTATTTTAATCAACTTCAATTTTCATAGTCTGCTTGTGGCTTTAGTGTAAACGCGTAGTTGGTCAAAGACCCACTCGCTTTCTTTTCCCTTTCTACATATAGTTTTATGTTTGCCATAAATATCACTTGGACTTCCTCTTATCCCCTATCTTAGCCTACAGTATCAGTCTAGCCCTGGGTATTTTTGACAGGCTGCTTTTTGCTTAGATTTGCTTTAATGCTACGGATCAGTTCTAGAAGTCAGCCGTCCATTTCAACTCTGATTTTTAAGTAGTTTCTCTTCTTTATTTCCATTGCATTCCAAATTTCTTGGATCACAGTCATATTGCTATGACTTCTTGCTTAAATTCTAAGGCTGTCTTTGACTAGTTTCAATCATAAGTATTGCCACACTAGCCAGATCAAAGGTCCATCAAGCCCAGCATCCTGTTTCCATCAGTGGCCAATCCAGGTCACAAATACCTGGCAAGATCCTCCTTCATATTCTGTTGAATCTGTTCTTCTTTAGGCAAACCTAATATATTAATGTAAGGGGCCCTTTCACCAAGCAGTGGTAAGCACTAATGCGTACCTATCACAGCTTAAAATGGCGCACCATGGGGTGTACTGAGTTGTCCCATGGTACTTATGTGCCTGTGCTACCAGTATGCTAAAAAATAAAATGTATTTTTTGATGAGGGGGTATGTCTGCGCTAATCAGTTAGTACAGCTACATTACCACATGCTAACTGATTAGCACACAATTAGCACGTGAGCCTATACCACCTATAAAATAGGTGGTGGTAAGGTCTCACACACTGATTTTTGTTAATGGCTGTGTGCTAATGGCCATTAAATCAGAAAATGGAAAGCGGCCATTTTCTGGCCACAGCAAAAGGTGTCTTTAGTGCGCAGACCTCTTCACTATTTATTTTATTAAACCCAAACTCCACCCTTGCTGTCACTCTCCACAGGGAAACCACTCTCTCTCTCTGCATTTTATTCCAATACTCCTCTCTTGGGCTGAGTTTCCTCTCACTCCAGCACACTGGCAGGGACTTCTCTCTCCCCAGGGCTCTGGAAAAATCCACCAACTCTAGTAATACCCATTCTATGAGAAATTACACAAAGATAGCAGGAGGGCATTCCACTGTGTTTGCCCAGCAACACTGAGCATTGATTTCCAGAAGGTAACCAACAGAACCTTCTGGACAGAAGGAATAGTCAAAAAACACTGCTGACTAGCACATAAAGCTTGATACGAAACATAGGTCAAAAGACACAAAGACAAAAGTGATGGAGACCCTGAGAGCAAGACCTTAAAAATCGAAAGCGTGACATTATATAAAATATGATGTTCCACTGGAAGCCAGTGTTCCATGGTGTTATATGGTCAAACTTCTTAGCATTAAAACAAAGCTTGACCACTATATTCTGAAAGGTCTGCAGCCGCTTGATCTCTCTCTCTGGGCAACACCCATCAAAAAAATTAAGTTCAATCAGAGTAGGTCAAAGAATACATGGAGCCATTCATGGACAGTAACCCACAAGCATTCAAAGTCTTTTGTTTTCTTGAATAAGTAAGAACTCATAAACAATGTTGGAATTTCATTTATTGGTCATGAAGCCAAAAAATAATCAGGAAGCGCCAAAAAATAATCAGGAAGCAAAATATCTATACTATCCAAAATTCAAAAACATTTTTTGCTTATGGCTGTTTGAAAAGGCACCACATGGTTGTAAAAAAAACATTTTTTGAAATATCTTATAAAATACTGAAGCCTCAACTACACCAAGGGATAAATCTACTGACTTTTATGTCAACCCTGAATGGGTTCATGTCCGACATGGATCGGACTTGAACCTTTTAGGAAGCTCAGGGAGTATGAAATTACCACGCGAAGGCTGGTTTGCAAACTAAAGAGGAAAGATTTGAATGTGCAGATAAGTGATAGTGGTTTTTCCCTTGAGCTTGGTCCAGTCTTCTGAAACTATTGTGTGTAGTATTACAATAGTTTTGGACTGTAGTTGAGAAGATATCACAGTGGTTATTGTTTAGGATATTGACTGTTTTTTTCAACAGTGAAGTTGTTTCTCACTGCCATTTTTCCAGTGTATAGCAGGGAGCCGGTGATAGTTAAACATAGTAACATAGTAGATGACGGCAGAAAAAGACCTGCATGGTCCATCCAGTCTGCCCAACAAGATAAACTCATATGTGCTACTTTTTGTGTATACCTTACCTTGATTTGTATCTGTCAGGGCACAGACCGTATAAGTCTGCCCAGCACTATCCCTGCCTCCCAACCACCGGCTCTGGCACAGACCGTATAAATCTGCCCAGCAATATCCTCGCCTCCCAACCACTAGCCCTGCCTCCCACCACTGGCTCTGCCACCTAATCTCAGCAAAGCTTCTGAGGATCCATTCCCTCGGAACAGGATTCCTTTATGTTTATCCCACGCTTGTTTGAATTCTGTTACCATTTTCCTCTCCACCACCTCCCACGGGAGAGCGTTCCAAGCATCCACCACTCTCTCCGTGAAAAAATACTTCCTGACATTTTTCTTGACTCTGCCCCCCTTCAATCTCGTATCGTGCCCTCTAGTTCTTCCGCCTTCCCATCTCCGGAAAAGGTTCGTTTGCGGATTAATACCTTTCAGATATTTGAACGTCTATATCATATCACCCCTGTTTCTCCTTTCCTCCAGGGTATACATGTTCAGGTCAGCAAGTCTCTCCTCATACGTCTTGTAACGCAAATCCCGTACCATTCTCGTAGCTTTTCTTTGCACTGCTTCAATTCTTTTTACATCCTTAGCAAGATACGGCCTCCAGAACTGAACACAATACTCCAGGTGGGGTCTCACCAACAACTTATACAGGGGCATTAAAACCTCTTTTCTTCTGCTGGTCACTCCCCTCTCTATACAGCCTAACAACCTTCTACTTACGGCCACCGCCTTTCAGGGTTGACCCATTCAGGGTTGACATAAAAGTCAGTAGACATCCCCTTGGTAGTGCCCTTTCAAACAGTCATAACATTTTGGTTGGTCTTGAAGCCACCATGATCTCATCTCTTTTGATTGTGCAGATATCCCAGTATAAACAATGTCCTCATGTCTAAATTTAGGGCAGCCATCTATGTAATTTGAATTATCTTTGACAAATTGAGTCCATCAGTGCTGAATATTGACCCCTTTATTTCTGGGATAACCTACGCACACAACAATTTTGTATGTACTAATTTAATAAGTCAGGGTAAGGGATTATTTTTAAAGGGTAGGTTTTACCTAGATAAGTTCTAATTTTATCTGAATAAATCTTTTAATATTCACCTCCTAGTGAATGTACCACCTAGTGCATAGGTTTTCCAGTGAAGAGCAAGCATCAGTCTGTCCTTAATTTCCTTGTAATTTATAAAGGGCCTTATTTGCACATAAGCAAAGACATGGGATAGGCCAAATGTATCAGTTTTCCTAGTGAAGCTAACAAACAGGTTGCCTTCTGTGAATTGCTTTAAGTCCAAATTTCTCCTTGTTAGGATTTTAAATCATTCCCCAATGAGAATGGTAGATTACAGAAATTAGCCACATTAGAGAATGTCATAGCTTCAATAAAAAATTAGCACCACTCCTTACAGCTATACGTTTTAGGTATCCATGAGATTTTTCCAAAGGCATAGATCTTCAAATCTGCTTGCTCTAGGTTATTTCAGGCTTTACAGAGATTGCCATTCAGTAATGGCTTTCAAGTAACAGGGATTCCTGAATCTCCCTGTCTTCATTCATGATATAAAAAGGACCAAGCAATTTTTGGTTGCCTATTCCTCTATGTAAACTGGATAACAGTATCTATCTGTAGTGGTTTGAACCATGCCAATGATGTGAGTTTGATAGTGGCATGTGGATGTCTCTGTAAGACCTTTCAACCCCTGCAAATCTGCATATTTATATTTCTTGATTTTTCTGTGAAGCAAGGATTCAGTCTTTAGCTGCAGGTTCAATTCCAAGAGACAGCAGGACCAGGTGGATAATGCAGGAGATGTGTTCATATAGGAGAATTTTTCATGAGCAGAGTCTGATGCCAAGAATGTCTTCCTCATGGTGGAGCAGGGCCCTGATTACATGTAGCAAACCACCTACACTTATAGTCATCCTCCACTGCCTGCACCTTGCTAACCACTTATGGTGAATTTTTAGGACCTTACCTGTTAGCTCAGCCAAATAAGTCTTCCCTTAATAAGCACTTGTTTTATTCTTACAAAAACAAAACCATTACATCTTCTCACATCAAAAAGAAACACCATTTTCTGTTATTAATATGCAAGCTCACTTTTTTGTTACTTGTGCAGCATAGTTGAGGACATCTCAGAAATTAATTCTGAATCACTGTTCAAACTTGGATTATTTATGCCTACTTTGTAGTATATTGAAATTCTCCATATTGGGAGGGAGCTAAAACCTAGTGAGCTCCATTCTTTTGTATGTTTCATGTTCAGCACAATTATTTCTCACAGAATATACTGTTAATTACAGCCCTTTATGTTTGCTTTTCACTCCAGATGACCCTAATATCCTGGCCTTCAAGAAGGGGGACCTCCTGATTCTAGCCCAGGACAAGGAGGTGCAACAAAACCAGAACTGGATTTCTGCTGAGAATGAAAGAACAGGGAAAATGGGAGCTGCAGCTCTAAATGCGATCTACATCATCCCAACTCTTGTCAAACCAAACAATCAGCTGGTGGTAAGGAATATCTCATAAGGCAGAAAATGCTTTCTGGGCTGCGTTAATGGCTGCCCTAGTTCAGCATGGACACCATGATTTTTTCAGCTCTCATTCCTCTGACTTCAGGTTGGTTAGGGCTCTATTACTAAAATAGCACTTGAAGGCTTTGGGTAGAAAAACAAGATTCTGTTTTAGGATGACCATGAATGTGAAACAGCACCAGTGGAAATGATTCTTTGGAGGGATGCAGCTTGCTGCCTTAGCCAGTCAAAATCACAGTGATACTTGGAGAGCAATTCTATAACAACAGTTTCCATGCCTCTGTTTACTGGTGTGAACTATTATAAGCACTTTATATTAGTTGGTGGCTAATAGTCCTGGTTTGCGTATATACTACCTTTTTCCCCAAAACATTTCTAGAACTTCCACTTGAAGATGCTGCCTCCTGCTGGAATGAAACATTAAGGCCTCTGTTTGCTCATTCAACAATAATATTACTCCAGGAAAATCAAACACCTCAGCCCCAAAGACTAAAAAAGTTTAATGGTTTCATAATGGACTTTTCCTTTTAAGGCAACAGGTTCACAGGGCTGAGCGCTGTTGGTGAAAAACCCGTAATTTAGAATCGTCACAGGCCTTTAGAACCTCTTCTAAATACTGTAACTCCAAACTAAAAGCAGCTAAAAGGACTTATTTCCTCAAGCTAATAACAACTCAAAGAATCTGTCAAGAGGGTTATTTCAAATAGTAATTTGTTTTACTGATCATAATCCTTCCTTTCATTCAACTTCTATTCCCTCTGGTGATTCACTAGGTACTTATTTTACCAACAAGATAACCACCCTCCAGGCCTGAACTACTCTAGTTAACTTCCCACTTATGGAGCCTTCCCATACCTCTGCCAATTCCAGCGTGTCTGTTTCATCATGGGGCTCTTTTACTGTGCTTTCTCTTACTTCCTTATTCTACATAGTAACATAGTAAATGATGGCAGATAAAAACCTGTGTGGTCCATCCAGTCTGCCCAACAAGATAAGCCCATTTTACATGGTATGTGTTACTTTATATGTATACCCGAGTTTGATTTGTCCTTGCCTTTCTCAGGGCACAGACCATAGAAGTCTGCCTAGTACTGTTCTTGTACTAAGTTCTGAAGCTAACATCGAAGCCCCTTAAAATTTAAACTCCAGCCCATCCCTATCTATTCAGTCAAGATCAGGGCATAGACCGTAGAAGTATGCCCAGCTCCCGTTTTCTTTCCCCAATTACAGGCGTTGCCACCCAATCTCCGGTAAGATTCCATGGAACCATTCCTTCTAAACCGGATTCCTTTGTGTTTATCCCACGCATATTTGAATTCCATTACCGTTTTCATCTCCACCACCTCCCACGGGAGGGCATTCCACATATCCACCACCCTCTCCATGAAAAATTGCTTCCTGACATTAGTCCTGAGTCTGACCCCCTTCAACCTCAATTCATGTCCTCTAGTTCTACCGCCTTCCCGTCTCCGAAAAAGGTTAATTTGTGAATTAATACCTCTTTCAAATATTTGAACATCTGTATCATGTCACCCCTGTTTCTCCTTTCCTCCAAGGTATACATGTTCAGGTCAGCAATTCTCTCCTTGTACGGTTTGCAACACAAATCCCATACCATTTTTGTAGCTTTTCTTTGCACCACTTCCAGTCTTTTTACATCTTTAGCAAGATACGGCCTCCAAAACTGAACACAATACTCCAAGTGGGGCCTCACCAATGACTTGTAGAGGGGCATCAACACCTCCTTTCTTCTGTTGGTTATGCCCCTCTCTATGCAGCCTAGCATCCTTCTGGCCATGGCCGTCACCGTGTTGCATTGTTTCTTCACCTTTAGATCCTCAGACACCAACACTCCAAGGTCTCTCTCCTGAGTCGAGCTTACTAATCTCTCCCCACCTATCCGGTATCTCTCTTTTGGGTTTCTGCACCCCAAGTGCATAACTCTACACTTCTTGGCATTAAATTTTAATTTAAAGGGATTGACGATTTGAATATGAAAGAATGAATAGGATGAATGAATCACGTGTAAAATAATGGGAAAGTGAGCACGAGCACAACATACCCGAAAGTGAAGTATAATAAGGAGTAGGTAATATGAATTTTCATTCTCTCTAGCACTTTCATCTTAAGGACTGAACTACATAAGATGAGCACCTCAGCTATAGTGTGGTGTGGTGTGGTGTGGTGTCTAATTTACTTGATATGCAGCTTAGATAAGAACGAGGTATCCAATTATACAGATTTGATTGTATTATCTATGTATGAATATATGTTAGAATTATCTGTTTAAAAAGAGTTTGTTAAACGTGTCAATATTGAATAAGGTCCAGATTGATCTTGCAGTACGTACATACACTACTTAAAGAGGTGGAACACTTAATATGCTATGATGGTTCCCTCGTGACACTACCGCATATTCCTTTGGGATATAATGGTTGGAATGGGTATGGACTGAGCACATTAATACACAATATAAATTTTATTGTTTGGATTTCTGTATGGAGATGGTATTCTTGATTTTGGAAATTTATTTTGAGATATAGTAGGGATTATTTAGACTCAAAAGTACATTTGATTGTTCTTCTGGTTGTTTAGTTAATTAAATTTTAACTGCCAGACCCTCGACCATTCTTCTAACATTCGGAGATCCCTTCTCATTGTTTCTACTCCCTCCAGGTTATCCACTCTATTGGCTATTTTCGTGTCATCTGCAAAAAGGCACACCTTTCCTTCCAACCCTTCAGCAATATCTCCCACAAATATATTAAACAGAATAGGCCCCAGCACTGACCCCTGAGGAACTCCACTGCTCACTTTCCTTTCCTCCGAGCGGATTCCATTTACCACCACCCTCTGCCACCTGTCAGTCAACCACTTTCTTATCCAGTTCACCACTTTCGGTCCTAAGTTCAACCCTTTCAGCTTATTCACAAGTCTTCTGTGGGGGACCGCATCAAAGGCTTTGCTGAAATCCAAGTAGATTATATCTAGCACCTGTCCCTCATCCAGTTCTTTGGTCACCCAATCAAAGAAGTCAATAAGATTCGTTTGGTAGGATTTTACTTTGGTAAAGCCATGTTGCCTCGGGTCTTGTAACCCGTCAGCTTCTAGAAAGTTAACTATCCTTTCTTTCAGCAGCGACTCCATTATTTTTCCTACCACTAACATGACACTTATCGATCTGTAGTTTCCCACTTCTTCCCTGTCTCCACTTTTGCGAAGAGGGATCACATCCACTCATCTCCAATCTCACGGAACCTCTCCTGTCTCTAAAGATCTATTAAATAAATCTTTAAGAGGTCCCGCCAGGACCTCTCTGAGCTCCTTCAGTATCCTGGGATGTATCCCATCCGGCCCCATAGCTTTGTCCACCTTCAGATTCTCCAGCTGTTTATAAACTCTTGCTTCCGTAAATGGTGCAGTATCCACTCCGTTCCCAGATGTTCCCTCGGCAGCCAACTGCGGTCCTTCTCCAGGATTTTCCTCCATGAATACCGAAGAGAAATAATTATTTAGCACTTTGCTTTATCTTAATCATTCTCCACATAGCCATTCTCATTATCTTTCAGTCTCGCAATTCCATTCCTATCTCTTCTCCTTTCTCCAACATATCTGAAAAAGATCTTGTCACCTCTCTTTACATCTTTAGCCATTTTTTCTTCCGCTTGCGCTTTCGCTAGCTGTATTTCCCTCTTCGCTTCTTTGAGTTTAATCCAATAATCTTTTTCTTTGATCCTCTCGTTGTGTTCTTTTGTATTTCTTGAACAAAGCCTCTTTTGCTCTTATTTATTTTCAGCTACTTGTTTGGAGAACCATATTGGCTTCCTGCTTCTCTTGTTTTTGTTTACTTTCCTCACAAAAAGATCAGTCTCCATATTTATAGCAGCCTTTAGCTTGGACCACTGTTTTTCCACTTTTCCTACGCCTTCCCATGCCAATAGTTCCTTCTTCAGGTATTCCCCCATTTTATCAAAATCAGTATGTCTGAAATCCATTACTTTGAGTTTTGTGTGTCCGCACGCCGCCTTCTTCCTTATATCAAACCATATGGTGTGATGATTACTATTACACAGGTGGGCACCCACCCAGATATCGGAAACACTACCTCCATTAGTGAGCACTAGATCCAGCATCGACCCTTCCCTCGTGGGTTCTGTCACCATTTGTCTGAGCAAGGCAATTTGACAGGCATCCACAATCTCCCTACTTCTTTCCGATTCTGCAGACAGGACGTTCCAATCCACATCAGACAAATTGAAATCTCCCAACAGTAGCACCTCCCCTTTCATACCAATCTTTTGAATATCTTCTATCAGATCCTTGTCTAACTTCTCCGTTTGCACAGGAGGTCTGTAGATATCCCCCGTATGGATACAGGTTCTGTCTTCTTTTTCCAGGATGATCCATAAAGCTTCTTCCTTTCCCCAGGTTCCCCACATTTCAGCCGCTCTGATATTGTCTCTTACATACAGAGCCACTCCTCCACTTCTTTGGCCCTCTGTATCCTTCCTAAAAAGATTATAGCCCGGTACGGTCATATCCCATTCATGGGAATCGTTGAACCACGTCTCCATAATAGCAACAATATCCAAGTTTTCTTCAAACATCAGGGCTTGCAAATCCTGAACCTTTTTACTTAGACTACGAGCGTTTGTGCACATAGCTTTCCATGCGCTTAGTGAGTTTGGGTGGTTTTCTATATTTACATGACCTTTCCCTCTGCCATCATGTTTATTCTTGGGGTGACGTTCCGAAATCCCCTGCTTCCTTTTGTCACCCCCACCCTCTAGTTCAAATGTCTAGAAACATACTGTCTGAATTTCTCCCCGAGGATCCTTTTTCCCATCACAGAAAGATGTAGCCCATCATTACAGTACAGCCTGTTATTTTTCCACGTATTACCCCATTCTCCTATGTATCTAAAACCTTCTTCTTTACACCAAGACTCAAGCCACTTATTGAATTCCTCTGTTTTGCTAGTCTTTCCTCTCCCCTCCCCCATGTAGGAATTACTTCAGTAAAAGCCACAATCCGAATCAAAGATTTCAGTCCCTCCCCAAGCTTCTGGAACGCTCTCTGTGCTGTAAACTTGCTATTGTTGGCCAGGTCATTTGTCCCCAGGTGAATTACAACATCAGCATTAGAAGCCTCGCTGTCTTCTCGGATCACTTTCAGTATTTGGTCTGTACATCTTGTAGCTGAAGATCCTGGAAGACATTTCACTAGGTTGGAACCCCTGAACTGTGTTCCTAAGTTAATGCCTCTGATAATGGAGTCTCTGAGCAGTAAAAATTTTCTGCTTTTCACCATTCTGTCATTATTTGAGGGATGTTTCTTGGGTGGTGCTACTTTCATTGCCTCTGGTTCTACCACAGTACTTCTTTTTTCACCATCATAATGATGCAACGCGGCAAAAGAATTTGACAGTGGCAAAGCTTGGAAGGGCAAGTGTTTCTGTGTCACATATCTTAGTCTAACGAAGCAAACACCCACAGAAGGTGAGCTCTCCACAGGAAAACCAACGAAAGGAAAAACACACAGTGGATCCAAAAAAAGTCCTCTCACAATGAGTGTCTTCCTGAACAAGGTCTTTATTAACAGTAGCAGAATTGACCCGACACGTGACGTGTTTCGGCCGTGAGGCCTGCGTCAGGGGTCTATAAAATAATATAATATACAAAAACATGCATAAAAATACAAATATAATTAAAAACATAAATAAAATGAACATTCATCTAAACTTTCTTATACAGATTTAAACCATTAAAACATCAGAATGAAAAATGAAAGGTATATATAATAAAAATATATAATAAAAATATGAATTTATAACTTTAAATCAATAAAGAATTAAAATTATATGAAGAAATAAAAATATAAATATATACATACATATATATATATATATATATATACATATATACACATACCACACAGAGATAATGAGGACAAAGAATAACATAAAATACACAACAAAATATAGTATCAATATAGAGAACATACCCAGTATTATCTGTAGAAAAAAGTACCTTGTAGATCAGATGAAAAGAATAGCACTAAAGCTGCTAACAACGATGTCTATAATATATGTAAAACGATAGAATAAATCAATACATACTCTCCATACATTCATATATAACAGAATGAAATTAAACTAAAAGAAGAGTAGAACACAGAAATATGAACAGGGATCACAAAAAAAGAAAATGTGTAGGGTAATGGAAAATAATGAAGAAGACCACATGGGTTTGGGAATAAAATTAAAAACAAAAATTGGAAAAAACTTGAAAAAGGAAAATAAGGCACGGCTACCAAGAAACTCGGCAAATGCCAAAAGGATATATAAATGTCTCAAAAAAGAATCATGATTGATAAAACCGAAAATGATAAAACACAGAAGAAACTCAGAAAAAATGCCTGCTATTTCTGTGAAAAAATAGCACTTGAAATAATAATGAAATATAAGGAGGACAAACATAATGATAATGTAAATAAAAAAGCAAAATAAAAATGGAAAAATCTATAGCACATATTAAAAAGGAACACCTTAAACTACGGAGAAAAACAAAACATAACATAGGGGAAACCGCCTATGTGGCAGATGCATATACCCTTGCAAGAGTACGGTCGAATGATGAACCACATAACATACTGGCAGAAAAGCTAGTACATATGAGAACACATGAAGGACATATTAAACGATACTATCAACACGAGAGATATAAAATAAGAGTCAAAAAATATATATATATAGACATCTAAAAATATATAACACTGTGCCCAAAGGAATGATGACGTCACTCCCCTCGGTATAAATCCAAAAAGAGGCAAATTACTAATAAAAAAGTATATACCAATAAACATGAGTAGAGTAGTGGGTATGGGGCATACTATAAGCTACTACAACAGACAGCATAGCTATCGGCGTTGCAACACGATCGAGCCATGGAAGCGCCAAAATAAATGCTAAGTTCTGTAAAGCACGCTAGTTTGTGTAAGGCACAATGCTACACTCTATATCTGCACAAAATCAGCACTAGTTTAAGTGAAGACGTGATCAAAGCTAGCAAAACTAAGGAAAAACCAATGAAAATACTTACCATACACAAGAAAACGCTGTGCTGCTTTGTGATACGCGATATATGGCAAAACGTGAAAACACCAGCGAGGGAAAGATTTATACCGGAAGTAAAGATGACATCACTTCCCCAGTAAATGAAAAAAAGCCGTTGCTAAGGAGATATAGCGCATGCGGGTGGTGGGGTCGGTACTTCATAGTATGATCGATATGAGAGACCCCACTGTTCAGAGGATTAGTAAAAACAATGGGGCACATATTAAACTGTAGGTGGACTCTGACAACGATAAAACACGGGATTAAAATATATGAAAAACTATATGTGATCCCTTATGTAGTTCCAACTACATATTGAAAAATAAAAATAAAAAATAGTGATGCTGATGATCAACATGAACGAATTGTCTTGTAAAAAAGTGAGTAAACACATATATAGGTCCTCGTATACAATATATATGCTATAAAAAATATATATGAATAAAATGGTAGTAATACTGGATGATGACACTACAAAAAAAAAAAAATAATAATAATAAAAATGAAAAAATAAAAATGAATATGAAAAACAAAAAATGAAAATTGAAAAGGAAACCGCAGGAGTCTGGGACCCATAAATAAAATGAAAGTAAAGATAAAAATAAAAATAAAAAGGATGATCATAAAAAAGGACTGAAATCCATGTCCATATTGAGTCCATGCGGTGTAGATGTGCCTAATGTATGTATAGTTCTCTGTTCTTCCCTTAGCAGTTTCTCATCTATATTGCCACCTCTCCAAGACATAAATATTTTTTTGAATACAAAAAATTTTAAATGTTCAATTGTATGATTTTTTTCAACCCAATGTGTCACCAGGGGGGCGCTATGTATCTGCCTTGTAAGGCAACTCCTATGTTCTATAATTCTTGTTTTTATGGCTCTCTTAGTTTTTCCTACATAGAGTAAGTCACAGGGACATATTATGATGTAAATAACTCCAGTAGTATTGCAATCTGAAAATTGTCTGAGAGTGTAATTTTTGTTATTATGCTTACTATGAAATGAAGTAATGGTAAGCGAGTGTTTGCACACTGAACATCTCCCACATGGTATATGGCCAAAGGAATCTCCTCTTGTGGACCTAGGCTCTGGGAGTGTAGAGGGAACCAAAAACTCTCTAATGTTACGATTACGAGAGTGTGCAATAACTGGAACTTGATTTGTAAAGCAGGTATGTGTCTCCAAAATATGCCAATGCTTTTTAATGATGTTTCTAATGCCTCCAGATAAATGTGAATATTTTAATGTGCAGACCAAATCTGGGCTAAGTTTATCTGGCTTAGCAATCAGGAGATCATTCCTATTCTTGTCAATGGCCCTCTTTAGACTATTATTTACACATGCACGGGGATATCCTCTAGAGCTAAACCTGTTGGACATATCTACAGATTTAGCTTGAAAATCGTCAAAATCTGTACAAAGCCTACGCAACCTCAGGAACTGTGAATATGGTAAGTTTTCTTTTAATGATCTATTGTGAAAACTAGTGAAATGTAAATAATTATTGTAATGTAAATAATTATTCTTATCTGTAGGTTTCCTGTATATAGTAGTTTTGAACCCATATGTAGTTTTTTGTATCAAGATGTCCAAAAAAGGAATCTCACTATGGTGATGTCCTTTTTTGGACATCTTGATACAAAAAACTACATATGGGTTCAAAACTACTATATACAGGAAACCTACAGATAAGAATAATTATTTACATTTCACTAGTTTTCACAATAGATCTTTAAAAGAAAACTTACCAGCAATTCCCCTCTCCCTGAGTCCTGCTCTTCCAATCCATGCCCATCCATGCTCCTCTGTCACCTGGCCCCTCCATTTTTCCCTATCCAGCATTTCCCCTCTCTGCCTGAGGCCTGCCCTGCAATCCATATCCATCCATGCCCATCTGTCCCCTCCATTCATCCCTATCCAGCAATTCCCCTCTCCCTGAGTCCTGCCCTTCCAATCCATGCCCATCCATGCTCCTCTGTCACCTGGCCCCTCCATTTTTCCCTATCCAGCATTTCCCCTCTCTGCCTGAGGCCTGCCCTGCAATCCATATCCATCCATGCCCATCTGTCCCTTCCATTCATCCCTATCCAGCAATTCCCCTCTCCCTGAGTCCTGCCCTTCCAATCCATGCTCACCTGTCACCTGGCCCCTCCATTTTTCCCTATCCAGCAATTGCCCTCTCTACCTGAGGCCTGCCCTGCAATCCATATCCATCCATGCCCATCTGTCCCCTCTATTCATCCCTTTCCAGCAAATTCCCTCTCTCCCTTAGTCCTGCCCTCCCAATCCATGCCCATCCATGCTCCTCTGTCCCCTGCCCCCTCCATTCATCCATTTCCAGTAATTCCCCTCTCTCCCTGAGCCCTGCCCTCCCAATCCATGGCCATCCATGCTCCTCTGTCCCCTGCCGCCTCCATTCATCCTTTTCCAGCAAGTCCCCTCTCTCCCTTCCATGACCCCCCCCCCTCGCATCCATGCTCCTCTCTCTCCCATGTCCCAGCCTGGCCCGCCCTCTTCTCCCCCCCCTTCGCATCCATGCCCCCCTCTTCGCATCCATGCATCCCCCCCCTTCGCATCCATGCCCCCCCCCCCGTTCGCATCCATGCATCCTTTTTTTTTTTTCTTCTTCGTTTTAACTTTACCTCCGTGGCGGTTCGTGCAGCGAAGCGTCAGGGAAGGAGGCGGCGCTCCCGACGTCTAGCTTTCCCTTCGCTGTGTTCCGCCTTCAAAAGAAGGCGGGAGACAGCGAAGGGAAGGCTAGACGTCGGGAGCGCCGCCTCCTTCCCTGACGCTTCGCTTCCGGATTTGTTTGGTTTGAGGCGAGGGCGGGGCAAAGACGGCTGGCTGGCTTGAAGGCTTCACACCACGAATCCGGCGCGAACCCTTCAGCCTGGGAGTGACGTCAGATGGCTTCATGGCTTCAAGGCTTCAAGGCTTCAGGCTTCAGGCTTCAAGGCTTCAGGCTTCAAGGCTTCACAGAACGTTGTCCTCAGAACGTTGAGGGTGCGTTTTATTATATTAGATAGGAGTTGCCTTACAAGGCAGATACATAGCGCCCCCCTGGTGACACATTGGGTTGAAAAAAATCATACAATTGAACATTTAAAATTTTTTGTATTCAAAAAAATATTTATGTCTTGGAGAGGTGGCAATATAGATGAGAAACTGCTAAGGGAAGAACAGAGAACTATACATACATTAGGCACATCTACACCGCATGGACTCAATATGGACATGGATTTCAGTCCTTTTTTATGATCATCCTTTTTATTTTTATTTTTATCTTTACTTTCATTTTATTTATGGGTCCCAGACTCCTGCGGTTTCCTTTTCAATTTTCATTTTTTGTTTTTCATATTCATTTTTATTTTTTCATTTTTATTATTATTATTTTTTTTTTTTTGTAGTGTCATCATCCAGTATTACTACCATTTTATTCATATATATTTTTTATAGCATATATATTGTATACGAGGACCTATATATGTGTTTACTCACTTTTTTACAAGACAATTCGTTCATGTTGATCATCAGCATCACTATTTTTTATTTTTATTTTTCAATATGTAGTTGGAACTACATAAGGGATCACATATAGTTTTTCATATATTTTAATCCCGTGTTTTATCGTTGTCAGAGTCCACCTACAGTTTAATATGTGCCCCATTGTTTTTACTAATCCTCTGAACAGTGGGGTCTCTCATATCGATCATACTATGAAGTACCGACCCCACCACCCGCATGCGCTATATCTCCTTAGCAACGGCTTTTTTTCATTTACTGGGGAAGTGATGTCATCTTTACTTCCGGTATAAATCTTTCCCTCGCCGGTGTTTTCACGTTTTGCCATATATCGCGTATCACAAAGCAGCACAGCGTTTTCTTGTGTATGGTAAGTATTTTCATTGGTTTTTCCTTAGTTTTGCTAGCTTTGATCACGTCTTCACTTAAACTAGTGCTGATTTTGTGCAGATATAGAGTGTAGCATTGTGCCTTACACAAACTAGCGTGCTTTCCAGAACTTAGCATTTATTTTGGCGCTTCCATGGCTCGATCGTGTTGCAACGCCGATAGCTATGCTGTCTGTTGTAGTAGCTTATAGTATGCCCCATACCCACTACTCTACTCATGTTTATTGGTATATACTTTTTTATTAGTAATTTGCCTCTTTTTGGATTTATACCGAGGGGAGTGACGTCATCATTCCTTTGGGCACAGTGTTATATATTTTTAGATGTTGTAAGAACTTGTCAGCAAGCACCTCTCCGTGCTGTCTGCTCTCGACCTGCACCTCTCCGTGCTGTCTGTCTTCACCCACACAAGAGCTTGTGAGCATGACACAGGAGACCTCGTGGCACTCTGCTGACTTGCCTCTGGAACTCGACCGCTCCCACTATCCCCACTCAGGAGACCTCCTCTGGAGACTGACGCCTTTTCCACTCAGATTCGCTTTGAGTTCTCTAGTCCCCCAGAACCCGCCTGTAGTCAGTGGGCCTTTCTGCACCCTTCCCTGGGGATACAATTATTGCCTGGGTCCCCCCAACCCTCTGCTCTTCCCTTGGTTTCAACTTTCAGTCACTGTTATTCCACTGTCAAGGGTAGCAGGGATTCTCTGGTGTCCTTGTCTTCAGGGGGTTATTCAACAACAAGGTCCCATCTGGGATAGTGCCCTTTGTAACCCCCACAGGGGTGCTCTCTGGTGTGCATTGGCCCTCTAGTGGCTCCTGCCTGGCCTCACCAGCCTTTTGCCTCAGGGAACCACCTTGAAACCAGACTTCTCGGTGACTACATTCATTCAGGCCTCTAGGTTTGGTCCTCCCCTTACCCTCAGGGTGACCTCTTCCTTAACCTGCAGTCCTGGCCCGGCCTCCCCGCTGTATCACCTGGTAACCGACCCACCTTACCAGTTCTTCTGGTGGGGCCCCCAGGTCACCCTTCTCTGGAAGATCTCACAGCTTCCTCTGCTTGCAAAAATATGCAAATTAGCTGGTTGCATGTAAATTCAGTTTATTAGCTAGGTTACAGTCTTGTGGGAACCTGGCTTGCCCACTATTAATCTGTTACTGCGATTCACCCCTGAGACCATTTACTGGGGACATCTGGGTCTCAGGGTGTAACAGCCTCCTCCCCTGGATAGGACCTTCTTTATTCACATTAACCTTACGGTCCTATCCTCCACCCCACGGCTGTTTGTTCTTTTAAACACTTCAGTAGCAATTGTTCATAACCCTAGTACCCAGTGCCTGGTCCCCACCAGGTAAGTACCTCTTTGGGTTTGGAGGGAACCTTCTCCTGACCTTTCTCTTGAGCTCTACTTCAGCAGGCCTCTTTCTTCAGTCTTCCTGCTAGTAATCCTCAGGCTCTGGGTGTTGCAGGTTCCCCCATCTTCTCTCCTCTCCCTTGGCTAGAGGATGCTTTTTATAGGGTGCCCAATAATCCACTCCACCTTTCTTTAGGCCTCTCCCCCTGCTTCCAGAAAGGTCCGCACCCAGAACTTTCTCCACCTATCCAGCTTCTAAACTCAGAGAGTCCCCCTGGTGGCCTCCCCGGGAAGTACAAGTCCTATGCCAGGAGCACCCCCTAGCTGTTCCTTCTGGTCACTACCATGGACTATACTCTTTGGCTCCCTCTAGTGGCCAGAATGGGCATTTTCCCGATTTTTAGTGGGAGTGCGCCCTCTGGCGGCCTCCTCCTGTAAGGGCAGACACTATGGTTATCACAATGTCTATATATATATTTTTTGACTCTTATTTTATATCTCTCGTGTTGATAGTATCGTTTAATATGTCCTTCATGTGTTCTCATATGTACTAGCTTTTCTGCCAGTATGTTATGTGGTTCATCATTCGACCGTACTCTTGCAAGGGTATATGCATCTGCCACATAGGCGGTTTCCCCTATGTTATGTTTTGTTTTTCTCCGTAGTTTAAGGTGTTCCTTTTTAATATATGCTATAGATTTTTCCATTTTTATTTTGCTTTTTTATTTACATTATCATTATGTTTGTCCTCCTTATATTTCATTATTATTTCAAGTGCTATTTTTTCACAGAAATATCAGGCATTTTTTCTGAGTTTCTTCTGTGTTTTATCATTTTCGGTTTTATCAATCATGATTCTTTTTTGAGACATTTATATATCCTTTTGGCATTTGCCGAGTTTCTTGGTAGCCGTGCCTTATTTTCCTTTTTCAAGTTTTTTCCAATTTTTGTTTTTAATTTTATTCCCAAACCCATGTGGTCTTCTTCATTATTTTCCATTACCCTACACATTTTCTTTTTTTGTGATCCCTGTTCATATTTCTGTGTTCTACTCTTCTTTTAGTTTAATTTCATTCTGTTATATATGAATGTATGGAGTGTATGTATTGATTTATTCTATCGTTTTACATGTATTATAGACATCGTTGTTAGCAGCTTTAGTGCTATTCTTTTCATCTGATCTACAAGGTACTTTTTTCTACAGATAATACTGGGTATGTTCTCTATATTGATACTATATTTTGTTGTGTATTTTATGTTATTCTTTGTCCTTATTATCTCTGTGTGGTATGTGTATATATGTATATATATGTATGTATATATTTATATTTTTATTTCTTCATATAATTTTAATTCTTTATTGATTTAAAGTTATAAATTCATATTTTTATTATATATTTTTATTATATATACCTTTCATTTTTCATTCTGATGTTTTAATGGTTTAAATCTGTATAAGAAAGTTTAGATGAATGTTCATTTTATTTATGTTTTTAATTATATTTGTATTTTTATGCATGTTTTTGAATATTATATTATTTTATAGACCCCTGACGCAGGCCTCACGGCCGAAACATGTCACGTGTCGGGTCAATTCTGCTACTGTTAATAAAGACCTTGTTCAGGAAGATACTCATTGTGAGAGGACTTTTTTTGGATCCACTGTGTGTTTTTACATATCTTAGTCTACCAGAGCCTACTGTGACCCATGTATTCCTCTGATGTTTCATTCTCTGAGGCAGTGGTGGTGGTAAATTAGCTGGGAAATGAGTAATCCTGGCTGCTTCTTTAACTGTAGTTAATTCCATCTTGAGTTTGTTGGTCTCTTCTTTCAAGGCTGATATTTGGAGACAGATAGGACAAGCTCTAAGGTTCCAGATAGTTTGCCACACTATTGCACATATGCATCTTACAACTTCTTCTGTTGACCTATTCCTCTCTAGCTGGTTAAAAATATCACAGTGGTCTTTTGCCATTGCTCCTTCATTTAATCTTATCTAGCCTCTTAGTAGGTACAGTACCCTCATGCTGGAGAAAAGCCATTGTTAAGCCTATACTTAAAAATCCTATACTTGATCCTATGAGTCCAGCCCATTACCGACCTATTTCTAATCTTTGTGTTGTTTCAAAAATAACAGAGAAAATAGTCTTTGACCAACTTCTCTTAATATTTCATCTGCGGTGACAGACAGGATTTAGATCCAATCATAGCACTGAGACCACAGTTGCAGCTCTCACAAGTGAATTGCACTCTGTCTTAGACAAAGCAGATATCATTCTCCTTATTTCATTAGACCTTTCCATTAGAGACCTGCATGGGAACGGGGTTCTTGGGAATCCTGCCGAAACCGTGGGGTTTCTGCGGGGATGGAAGCAGTTCTGCGGGGTTCCCGTGGGGATGGAATCAATTCCTGCAGGATTCCCATGGGGATGGAAACAATTCCTACGGGGTTCCCGTTGAAGTGTAAGCTGCACCTGCGCCAGCCTCTCATCTACCGAGTACCACGTTCTTTGAGTGCTGTCTCCTCCTCCTCCTTGCTTTAACGCACAAATTCTGAAAGTCTTCCAATAAGGAGGTGGTAGAGACACAAATGAAGACGGAATTCAAAATTGCATGGGATGAACACAGAGGATTTCTAATTAGAAAATGGAAGTTATAAAAAAACCTAAACTTAAATGGCTGCATGTGTGTGGATGTGTCGAATGATGCTTAGATGGCGACTCTGGCTGTGATGAACTAGGGCCCAATACCAGGCAGACTTGTATTGTCTGTGTCTCATATATGACAATCTGGTTTAGGATGGGATGGAAAGGGCTTAGACACCAACTTCAGTGGCTGGAACATGAGGACAGTGCTGGACAGACTTTTACAGTCTGTGTCTCACAAATGAGAAGACAAGTAGACTGGAGTGGGCTTCGATGGCAACTCCAGCAGTTGGAACATAAGGATAGGGCCGGATAGACTTCTATGGTCTATGTCCCAGAAACACCGAAGAAAGACCATAATCAAGTATATAATATCACACTCGTTGATTTAATCATGAATTGATAATGAGTGTGACTATAGGGCAGACTAGATGGACCGTTTAGTCCTTTATTTGCCGTCACTTACTATGTTACTATTAATCCTCTTTGCTCCTGGGCTGATGTGCAGACCTCAGCTCTGACACAGTCTCGAGCATCAGATGTCACCTGGCCTACTGGTGCGTGGATGTGGTAACCTCTCAGCATAGAGTGCCAGTGAATCGGAGACAAATCTTACATGTGCGCACCAGAGTGTTCCAATTTCCAAAGTCCATTCCTTCCTTGCCTGCAGTGCTGTGGATCATATCCAGAGAGAGACTGAGAGAGCTGACTGAAATTTTCTTTTATGTACCATTAAATTCTTGCGGGAATGGGTGGGGACGGGTAGGGACAGGTTTGGATGGGTTAAATTCTTGCGGGGATGAGTGGGGACGGTTAAGATTCCAGCAGGGACAGGTAAGATTCCAGCAGGGACGGGCGGGGATGGGTAAGATTCTGTCCCCATGCAACTCTCTACTTTCCATGGCCACTGACATAATAGACCACTTTCTTACTCTTCCATCTACAAACCAAACCAGGGGTGGAAGAAGACAAAATCCAAATGACTAACCCAACAGCTGAATAGGAGCTTCAAAATAAGATTTATTAAGACCCGACACGGTCTGTGTTTCGGCAGAAAGCCTTCTTCAGGGGTCTAAAAACATAAAATTAATTTACAGGTTTTACAATTTAAAAGTACAATGAAACAATATTTAAAACATGAAATCATAAAACAATTATACTAAATAATATATATATAGTGATAATAATAAAATCACATAGAAATAATAATATAGATATATGATATATAAGATATTAAGTGACACACAAAACACTAAAAACTGAATATAAGTTTATACATGAATAAGGATCCTAATATAAATATTCTCAATAATGAGAATATGTAAATACAGGCACCATATGGTAGTAAAACCGAAAATATGGTAATGACACAATTCAGTAAATCCTAGTGTAACAAAAAGGTACAGCTGCATGATGGGCTCCGTTTTTTAATAGCATGGTATAATTTAATAAATAATAATGCCATAACATAATTATCTCATCCAGAAGAAATAATAAGCGAATTTTTGAGCGTCATTAAAAATATATTAATAACTAGTAAAAAAGGCCCGTTTCTGACACAAATGAAACGGGCGCTAGCAAGGTTTTCCTCGGAGTGTGTATGTTTGGGAGAGTGTATGTGAGAGTGACTGTTTGAGAGTCAGAGTGAAAGTGTGAGTGTGTGTGTGTGTGAGAGAGAGAGTGAGTCTGGGTGTGAGTGTGTTTGTGAGAGAGTGTGTGTGTGAGAATGAGAGTGTGTGCAAGTGTGTATGTGAGACACAGTGTGTGTGTGTGGGCGAGAGAGAGAGTGTGTGTGAGACACAGATTCTCTGTGAGAGTGAGTGTATGAGACCAAGCGAGTGTGTGAGTGACTGTGTGGCACATAGAGAGTGAATGTGATACAGTGTGAGACAGAGTGTGTGAGAGTGAGAGTCAGAAAGACATTGTATATGAGAGAGAGAGTGTGAGCCCTGCCCTCCCAATCCATGCCCACCTGTCCCCTGCCCCCTCCATACATCCTTTTCCAGCAATTCCCCTCTCTCCCTGAGCCCTGCCCTCCCAATCCATGCCCATCCATGCTCCTCTGTCACCTGTCCCCTCCATTCATCCCTATCCAGCAATTCCCCTCTCTCCCTGAGCCCTGCCCTGCAATCCATATCCATCCATGCCCATCTGTCCCCTCCATTCATCCCTATCCAGCAATTCCCCTCTCCCTGAGCCCTGCCCTCCCAATCCATGCCCATCCATGCTCCTCTGTCACCTGCCCCCTCCATTCATCCCTATCCAGCAATTCCCCTCTCTCCCTGAGCCCTGCCCTGCAATCCATATCCATCCATGCCCATCTGTCCCCTCCATTCATCCCTATCCAGCAATTCCCCTCTCTCCCTGAGCCCTGCCCTCCCAATCCATGCCCATCCATGCTCCTCTGTCCCCTGCCCCCTCCATTCATCCCTTTCCAGCAATTCCCCTCTCTCCCTGAGTCCTGCCCTCCCAATCCATGCTCCTCTGTCACCTGCCCCCTCCATTCATCCCTATCCAGCAATTCCCCTCTCTCCCTGAGCCCTGCCCTGCAATCCATATCCATCCATGCCCATCTGTCCCCTCCATTCATCCCTATCCAGCAATTCCCCTCTCCCTGAGCCCTGCCCTCCCAATCCATGCCCATCCATGCTCCTCTGTCACCTGCCCCCTCCATTCATCCCTATCCAGCAATTCCCCTCTCTCCCTGAGCCCTGCCCTGCAATCCATATCCATCCATGCCCATCTGTCTCCATTCATCCCTATCCAGCAATTCCCCTCTCTCCCTGAGCCCTGCCCTCCCAATCCATGCCCATCCATGCTCCTCTGTCCCCTGCCACCTCCATTCAACCTTTTCCAGCAAGTCCCCTCTCTCCCTTCCTTGACCCCCCTCGCATCCATGCTCCTCTCACTCCCATGTCCCAGCCTGGCCCGCCCTCTTCTCCCCCCCCCTTCGCATCCATGCCCCCCCCTTCGCATCCATGCTGTCGTTTCTCCCCTGCCCTCCCGCTCCCATTGTTCAACTTTACTGGCCACCCTCTTATCTCACCCCAACTTCCTTTTTTTTTTTTTCTTCTTTTTAAATTTACCTCCGTGGCGGTTCCGGCAGCGCAGCGTCAGGGAAGGAGGCGGCGCTCCCGACGTCTAGCCTTCCCTTCGCTGTGTTCCGCCTTCTTCTGACGTCATCCTTGACGTCAGAAGAAGGTGGAACACAGCGAAGGGAAGGCTAGAGACGTCGGGAGCGCCGCCTCCTTCCCTGATGCTGCGCTGCCGGAATTGTTTGGTTTTTTTCCGCCCTCGACGTCATGACGTTTGACGCGAGGGCGGGGCAGAGACGGCTGGCTGGCTTGAAGGCTTCACACCATGAATCCACAAACCCTTCAGCCTGGGAGTGACATCAGATGGCTTCAGAACGTTGTCCTCAGAACGTTGAGGGTGCGTTTTATTATATTAGATAAATAATAAAATAAATGGCTAACATACCGGGTAAAGTGAAACTTCAGCCATAGGTTTAGTTCATATTATTTTGTCCTGGTTAACTTATTTCTTGTCTGCCTGTTCTTTTTTTTTTTTTTTATTCTCCCCTGTCTCTTCTTCTGCAAAATCCTCTGTTCACTGTGGAGTTCCGTCTTTCCCCTCTACTATTCAACATCTTTCTGAGTCCTCTAGCAACACTTATACAAAATTACAACATTCATTTTTTTCTACGCAGATGACATTCTTATAATCTTCCCAACCTCTTCTTTTTTTACCAGATATAAATCCATTACAAATTGGTCTTCAGGCTCTGCCAGACTAGCTTTAATCTCATAAACTAGTTTTAAATACATCAAAAACCACAGCCTTTTGGATCACAGGATTCTATTAAAAGCCTACATTAATTCCAATCTTTTTCAACCTTCCAATGTCCACAGTACAGTTATTTTGTTATTTAGGCGTAATAATCGAATCTCAACTCTTTTTTTTTTAAATAAAGTTTCACTGGTCATTACGAGCTTCTTTTACAAAGCCGCATTAGTGATTCCAACATGGCAAATGAGAGGAAGCCAATATGAATTGAATGGGCTTCCTCTCATTTGCCGCACCAGGAATTGGTAGCGCAGCTTTGTAAAAGAGGCCCTAAGAGAGGTTTTTTCCTGACTCTGTCATCTCCATTCTATTCAAAGATTTTTGAATTTTGCATCTCTTCACACTCTGACCCATACGTTTATTGTTTAAACTATTGTAACGCTGCCCTTGCTGGTATTTCTCAATATCAACATTGCCATCTTCAAATCCTCCAGAACTCAGTAGCACATCTATTATTTGGAGCAAAGAAGTACGATCACGTTACTCCTATATTGCTCTAACTTCGTTGGTTGTCAATAATATTTTGAATCTGGTTGAAAATATTGGTTATTACTCACAAAATTCTATATCTCTGTGGCCCTTTTTACTTTGACTCCTTAGTCATCCTGTATAAACCAACCTGTGCTCTTTGGTCACTTGATGCTAACCGATTAGTTTTGCCATCTGCGAGAAGTGCTCACTATGAGTCCACTAGATCCTCTGTATTTTTCTATCTGTTATCTAGTCCTTGGAATACCCTTCTTTCTACCATCAGGGCTGAACTCTCTGTGCCCAAATTTAAGACATTACTAAAGACCTACTAGTTTCAGTCTTGCGAGACTGCTACAGGAAGTCTTGACAGCCAGTGTGATTCAGCAGCAGCAGTGAGCATGAACGAGTGGGCTCCATTCCTGCCCCCAAAGAGACCATGAGATCACCAGGGTTTGTTAAGGTAGGCCTGAATAGGCACTATGGGTGGTCGGGCAGCTCAAGGGGTCAGGTCTCTGCCCGGAGAGGGAGGGCGACAGCATAATCTGTTTTCTGCTAGGATGGGGGGTGTGGGGGCGCAGCAGTGTGCGTTTTCTGCCAGAAGGGGAGACAGGGAGTGAAGGTAAGTTGTTTTTGGATTCAGCTTCAGTTCTAGCTGAAACCAAACAGCTCCTACTAGGCGCCCTCCAGATGCCTAATTGTAGGATGCCCTGTTATAGACTTGCCCTTCACATGTTTATGGGAAAGAAATAGAAATAAAATGGAAAAATACACATGATGAATGGGTAAGAATAAAGAGAATGATATTAGAGACTCCTTTAGGAGGAGTCACATGGGAGGCAATTCCATAACTGGGCACCAAAGATAGGTGCTTAGATGCAGCACACTGAGCATAATTTCTTATAACAGCATCTGGATGCCAAGATGCCATGATACAACACATTTTTAGAATACCAGCTCTCAACTCAAATTTATACTCAAAAGAGCACTAATTGTAGTATCAACCACTTTCAACGAGCCATCAGTGGCAACTTGTTTCATATGAGTAACAACTCATGATTTGCCTTTCTCTTCATTGGCTCCTATGTTGCCTAATCATTTTTAATACAAATTTATCAAAATCCAAGATCTCAGTTTTAAATTTTTTCAAAAACTTTTAACCAGCTTTTATATCAAATCTATATATATATATATTGTTCCTCTCTTCATAGTGGCTGCTATATCAATAGAGCAGACAATATGAAGAGAGAAACAGTATATGCCAACAACCTACCGTGACACAGAGACGAAACATGGTCCATGTTGGTGTCCTACATAATTTTAGATAAGTGCCTAGTCATACTCAGTGTACGTAAATGTAACTCACCTTGAGCTACTACTGAAAAGGTGTTAGCAAAATCTAAATAAATAAAAATCTAAAATTAGGCAACATAGGAGCTGATGAAGAGAAAGGCAAGTCATGAGTTGCTACTCATGTGAAAAAAAATTGCCACTGATGGCTCATTGAAAGTGGTTGATAACTACAATTAGTGCTCTTTTGAGTATATAAATTTGAGTTGAGTTCTAGAATTCTAACAATAATAAGTTTATGACAGCCCCCACTTGAGATCCTCTTCAATTGAATATAAGGTTATGATATAATACTAGCACAAATTGTCATCTAAACACCTACAATTAGTCACACCTATTTATACCACCATGTTAAGAGCAGGTATCGTGCACGCCTACATGTGACACTTTAGCAGTATTCTGCAAGTTATGGGCCAGATACTATATATGGCACCAGAAAAATCCAAGTGGAATAAATTTCCACCTAAGTGTATTCTGTAAGCCATGCCTACATTTAGGCTTGGTAGATAGAATATGCTTAGTTGCCATCCCAGCACCTAGAACTATGCGCATCCATTTACACCAAGGAAAACATGGCATAAATACCAGCGCTTAGATTTTATTTATTTTATTTATATCCCACATTATCCCAATAGATCAGGTTCAATATGGCTAACAACTTATTGTGATTAACAGTACAAAAAGTGATGCGGTATAGTATACATTAAGTAGTAATTTAAAAATACATGAGGATTGAGTAATTACAATATGTAATATGGAAAACGAATGCTAGACACAAAAAGGTAACAATTTAAGCGCAGAGGGGCGTATTCTATAACAGTGCATATAGATTTTGGAACGCCTATGAAATGCCCATTTCTTTGCCCATAAACACTCCTCTTTTTTGCTCCACACATTAGAATTTAGGCGCTGTGAATTACAGAACATGCTTAGCGATTTATGTGTGATAATTATTGCCAATTAGTGCTTATAATTGCTTGTTAAGTGCTGTTATCAACACTGATTAACTTGTTAAGCCAATTAAGTTAGGTGCATTGTTACAGAATATAACTGGATTTCAGCGCAGAATGCTACGTGTGATATATAGAATCCAGAGGTATGTGTGTGAGAGCCCTACCTATGGCTGCCCATGCTCTGCCCATATGTACATCACCATTGCACTTATGCAGTACACAAATTGTGCATCAAAATTATAGAACAGCAGTGAGTGCACACATTGCACTTTTATTTCTTTTTCTTTTTTACATTTTATTATAATTTATATTCTGCTCTCATCCAGAATGGAGTACAAACAAACATACATACATAATACTAATGTTACCACCTGTCACGTCTGTGGCCGTGACCACCCTCAGCCTTACCTTCTTTCTGGGGGTCAGCAGCTCTGCTGGCTTCTGTCTGTGTTTGTCTTGTCTCTAGTCTCTATACT
This sequence comes from Microcaecilia unicolor, assembly GCF_901765095.1. Taxonomy (NCBI): domain Eukaryota; kingdom Metazoa; phylum Chordata; class Amphibia; order Gymnophiona; family Siphonopidae; genus Microcaecilia; species Microcaecilia unicolor. The sequence continues at coordinate 146,989,065 of NC_044040.1, forward strand.
GATTGCTTCACTAGACCTCACCTGTGTGGGCTATGCCTCTCTAGGGAGCCAGCATCTAAGATGGCTGCCACCGGCTCTGTGCCAGCTTCCAAGATGGCTCCTGCTTGTCTTTCCTGTGGGCTCACTTCTTATGTGTGTCAAGCCTCTCTTTGGGGTCAGTGTACTTCCTGCTTCTGTCCTACTGCTGGTGACTCATCAGTGAGAGCCTTCATAAGGAAGTGCTATGCTTGCAGTCAGGGCCTTTGCATAAGTGTTATGCTCTTAGGCCAGGTCAGGTTAGTAAGTGTCTGCTGCACTACTGCTTAGCCTCTCTCTGGGTTCCAGCCCAGTTTCTTTCTGTATCTGTGTCTCTGTTGTCCTTCCGTGGGGGGTCTTCCCTGCCACTGTCTGTCTGTGGACTGCGGGTCCTTCCTGACTTACCCTGTGTTTGGGGTGAAGCCTCTGTTCCTGGCTTACCCTGTGTTGGGGTGAAGCCTCTGTTCCTGGCTTACCCTGGGTTGGGGTGAAGCCTTTGTCCGGGTTTGTTCTCTGTCTGTATGTGAAGCCTCAGCCTTTGTGGGTTCCCCAGTCAGTGGGTGGAACGGCTGTGGCTTCAGACCCTTGGCCTGTTCTTCCTGGTTACTCTGTTTGCTGTGCTGCCTGCCCAAGACCCTTGGCCTGTTATTCCTGGTTTGCTCTCTTTACCCTGAACCCTGCCTTGCCTAGCCTGTGTGCCTACCCTGCTTGTATATCCTGAGGGTATATCCTGAATCCTGTATCTGTCTGGCTAGTGTGTATTTCCTGGGTGATTTCCTGTATCCTGTCTCCACCTAGCTAGAGGGTTTACCCTGTGGGTATTCTCGGATCCCCGTTCTGCCTAGTGTGTTGCTGCCCTAGTCCTTGCTCTTGCTAGCTTCTGTACGCCTTGTGTTCCTTGGTCTATCTTCTGGGTCTTGCTAGTGGCTGTGCAGCAGCACACTGTCTGCGTCTAGTTCCGTGCCCTGTCGCCCTCGTGTATCCCAGACCCAGGGTGGGTCCTCGGGATCTTCAGTTCCTGCCTTATCCTGCAAGTCCTGCCAGCCGCCTGCACTTCGGAGCTCAACTCCGGAGGAACGGTGGCTAGGTGCAGGTGAAGCTGTTCCTGTCTCATCTGTTCTAGTTGCCTGCCTTGTACTACTCCAGTCCAGAGTCCCAGTACTGCTCTTCTGTGTTTCCAGTCTTGAGGTGGTCTTGCCTGCCACTGCCACTCCTTGGCAGTGGCCCAAGGGCTCACGAACTCCAGTCCTGCCTCGAGGACCTAACAGAATGCAAAGGCCCTCGAGAATGCAACACCACCCTTCTTGGCTGGACTGTAGTGATGTGCTCCCAGATACCTGTTGTTGTAGTCGTGGCGAATATTCAGGGAACACACACTCACAGCCGAGGGAGTAGAACAAATAAACTAACCTTGTCCTTTACTCTTAAAGAATAAAGGAGGAAAAGAAGCTAAATTTAGGATTTGTTCCTGAAGTGGAAGAACCGCACCTTCAGATTTGCAAATTATCTTTTTCTTTATTGAATACAAATGCAAGCAAATTTTCATTCAAATAAACTCAAATTCACAATTAATGTGTGGCTTAATAGAACTGCAATAACCTATCCAGCATTCAAATGTAGAACTACATGTATACCCTTTACCTTTTCTGTTTCTTTCAACAGAATCACCTAAAAAGGCAGAAAAGAACCTTTTCAGATAAATATTTAAATTGTCTTTTATCAAAATCAGATATTTATTTTAATACTCTTTCCTTGCTATTAATGTCAGAATTTGAGTCTTTATGGGTATTATGGATGTTTGTGCAGGGATCTCACTTGTACCCAGAACACTTAGGCAAGTCAGGAAAACATTGGAGTCAACGTTCTCAATTGGTTCAAGGGGTTCCTAACCACACGATCATACAAAGTGACATCTAGCTCGACTACATCAGCCACATGGATACCTGAATGCGGAGTTCCACAGGGATCCCCCCTCTCACCGACCTTATTCAACTTAATGATGATACCCTTGGCCAAACTACTATCAAACCAAAACCTCAACCCATACATATACGCAGATGACGTAACGATCTACATCCCATTTAAACAAGACTTAAAGGAAATTTCCAATGACATCAACCAAAGTCTACATATCATGCATTCTTGGGCGAATACATTTCAGCTGAAACTTAATGCAGAAAAAACCCAATGTCTAATACTCACCTCTCAGCATAATACAAACAAATTCTCCACCATTAATACACACCAAAACTGAATCTTCCAATTTCGGACACCCTAAAAATGATCTGAGTCACCATTGATCGACACCTAACACTTGAGAATCACGCGAAAAACCAAGAAGATGTTCCACTCAATGTGGAAATTAAAAAGAGTAAGACCTTTCTTCCCCAGGAATGTCTTCCATAACCTGGTACAATCAATGGTACTCAGCCACTTAGACTACTGCAATGCACTCTATGCTGGCTGCAAAGAACAAATAATCAAGAAACTTCAGACAGCCCAGAACACAGCAGCTAGACTCGTATTCGGTAAAACAAAATATGAAAGTGCTAAACCCCTACGAGAGAAGCTACATTGGCTCCCTCTTAAAGAACGCATCACGTTCAAAATATGTACCCTAGTTCACAAAATCATTCACGGAGATGCCCCAGCCTACATGTCAGACCTGATAGACTTACCACCCAGGAATGCTAAAAAATCATCCCGCAAATTCCTCAATCTTCACTTCCCCAACTGCAAAGGTCTAAAATACAAACTAATGCATACGTCAATCTTCTCCTACTTGAGCACACAATTCTGGAACGTGCTACCGCGCAACTTATAAACAATCTACGAATTGACTAACTTCCGCAAACTACTGAAGACACATCTCTTTAACAAGGCATACCAAAAAGAGCAACAAATGTGAACTCCTCCACTTATATCCAGAATTGTCTCATAACATTTGCTTGTTATACTAATATCATGCTTTTTTACTATCATGTTTACCCAAGATCCTTCTGTAATACTAAATGTTTATTTGTTATACTTCACCATTCATGATGTATTGTAAGCCACATTGAGCCTGCAAAGAGGTGGGAAAATGTGGGATACAAATGCAGTAAATAAATAAATAAATAAATAAACATAGATTTTATTTATATTTGATGTTCTGTTCTTTAGTTTTCCCTTAAAATGTTGTAAACAAAAAAAATATATGATATGTCTTTCAACACCCTTTGCAAATGTCACTTAGCTGTGTTTGAATTGATTTGATGATTTCTTTCTTGCATTGGAGCTCAGCCGGAAATCCTGCAGAGGATAATTCACCGATCTCTTCTTCCTAAACCTCGCTTATAAAGAAAATAAATGGATGCAAAACCCTGAACTCCCTGTGCTTGTCCGGGCACTGACTCCTCTCTGGTGACATTTAATCAGTTCTCAATACTGTGGCCACACTCTCTAATCAAAACCAAATACATTTAAGGATTTCTCACTTTAAAACCTATTTCTCACTGTTGATTCCCTATTCTATAATGCTGCCGAAGGCTTTTGCACTGCATTCAGGGATCTCACTCAGATCTATCTTGAAAATACAGCACACTCAAAAAGAAGCAGTGCTGTATATTCCTTAACCTGCAGCCTGATTCCAAACCCTGTACTGAACTCAGAACTCTCACAAACAACACACCTTTCCCACAGACACAGCCTAAAAGTTTCTTTTTCCAAATACCAAATTCACCTTCAACCTCTCCTCTGTCACACTTTAAATTCTTACACACTATTTTCTGACACCCTTATAGGCTAGTACAATTCCCACCACAAATCACAGCCTCTCTCACCCTAAAATGGTAAATCACTGTTTATCCCTTGAAATTCAGTGCTATCACTGGAACATTCACACTCACCTCAGCTCACTTTCAGTAATGGGCACACATAAGCCTGCGTCTTAATTGCTTTTCCAATCGCTTATTTCACTTTAAACCCATAAAATCTATACTTTTTCTCTAAAATTTCACATACCCAGTAAACGTTTTTTTTTCTTTCTCACTCTCCGTGCTCAGCCAGCTCTCTCCCTCAGCTCAGCAGTCTCCCTAGCAACTCACCCCCCTAGAGGAACATCTGACATCACTCAACCAATCAGCTTGTCAGCTAAAGACTGTTCTTTCCCCCTATTTGGTTTAGAATCTTGGCTGTCCTAACTGAATCTACAGGTTGCTTCCCCTTCCCCCCATAGAAGTTAATGCAAAACTTACTATATATAGAATTTTAAAGTCAATTTTAACCTAACCTGTACCCAAAACAGCAAGAAACATTTTATAGTACAATCCCCACCTAATCATGGGTTATTCATTTGTAAAAAAAAAAAAAAAAAAACAACAACCATATTTAAGAAACATCTCATACTTTCTTTACCTAACTCTATTAACAATCCCCAAACTAAATTTAAACGTTTTCCAGCCAGCACCATCCACCAAAACCCTGGCACAGCCCCCCAGAGCCCCAGGAAAAAAACATTTAATATAGCTTACCATATCCTATATAATAATTTGCACCATGAACATTCCATGAAGCTGCCTGGGTCCGTGCCTCCATTCTGATTGGCTGTGCCTGGGACTGAAGCCTCGGATGACGTCATCCAGAGAGCCCAAGCAACAGCAGCATTCTGACAGAGAAAAAAAAAGTAACAGCCTGTCAGAAAACCTCCCCTGTCTCACACATACTACTCTCTGTGACACACAACACACACAGTTCACCCCCTCCCCACACACACACACACACAACACACACAGTTCCCCACCCCACACACACACAATTACTGACTTCCACACACGCACACACACACTCATGCAACATCTAAAAGGTGGGGGGGCTCTGTCATTCTGACAGAGAAAACAAATGTAGCACCCTGTCAGAAAACCTCCCCTGTATCACACATACACACATGATCTCTCTCTCTCTGACACACAACACACACAGTTCACCCCCCCCCCCCCACACACACACACAATTACTGACTCATGTTACATGTAACATCTAAAACCTCCCCCCCCCGTGTCATTCTAACAGAGAAAAAAATGTAACCCTCACCTCTGGCACTGTCAGACACACACACACACACACAATAACGCTCTCATATACACAGCACATACACAATCACTGTCTGTCTCATAGACACACACACTGACCCCTCCTTGGAGAATACAACACAGATGATGAACACTTCGGAACCCCAATACAAGCCCAACACCGATACAGACCACTTCACCACACCCATCACCCCACCCCCCTTTCTCATTCTGACAGAGAAAAAAAACTGTACCACCCTCTCAAAAACCCTCCCCTGTCTCACTTACACATAAACACACGATCTCTCTCTCTGACACACAACACACACAGTTCCCCAACCCCCCCCACCCCCCCAAAACGTAACTGTCACACACACACACAATTATTGACTCACACACATACACACACACACACACACTCATGCACCATCGCAGTTCAAACCCACCCCCACCACTGTCACTGTCAGAAACACACACACACAATCTAACTATCACATACACAGTTACTGTCTGAATCATATACACACACACTGAAAAAGCCAAGAACTACACAAACAACTACCCCTCCTCTGTCAATAGAACAATGGTGTACAACACTTAGGAACTCCACTCAAACACAAACTATCAATAAAAAAAACAAACAAACATATATTAAAACAGTTCAGGTCAAAACAAACACAAATAGATAAAACCCTTGCTAGCGCCTGTTTCATTTGATTGAGAAACAGGCCTTTCTTACTAGTATTACACTAAAACATATACTAAATCAGACAATAACCACATCATAGTTTTTCAGTTGCTTGAAAAGATACTCAAGGAAATATTGCCTAGATTATAGAGTTCCTAAAGTCTCAGCCCTTTCTCAAATTTTATTTGACAACTTTATTAGCCCACTACTTTCCATTACACAAAGTCATGGCATTGGAGTACACTGCTAAGTAGATGATCTATTACTAATTGCTAAAGTATCATCTTTGACATTAGCTTTTAATGTGTTACAGAAGTGTTATAGATGAGATCCCCACATGGCTAAAAGATAATCTGTTGGTTCTTAATACTGTTGCATTTGCGGTGATAGAAACCCCCCTACAAAAGCTTTAGTTTTGATAGCTAAAGCTATTGATATAATGAGCATGTTCAAGTATTAGGGAGTCACACTTGATTATTGTCTGAGATTTGAAGATCAAGTGTCTAATGTGGTGAAAAGGGGTTGTTGTGTGCTTCGTCAACTGCATGCTGTTGAGTATGTATTAGACATAATCAGTTTACATACACTGCTTCATGCTTTACTAATTTCCCATCTAGATTACGGAAACATGGTCTTTGCTGGGTTACCTATCTCTACTCATAAACATTTGCAAACAGCACAAAATGCTACAATTCGCTTGTTAGGAAATATTCATACATTTTATGATGTAACACCATTATATGTACAAATTCACTGGTTACCCATTTCCTATCGCATTTAAATTCATATTACTAGCACTAGCTCATAAGGCATTTTTTGAGAATATGCCCCCATATTTAGGATCTTTAGCTATTCCTTACACTCCAACAAGAACTTTAAGTCACTATCTCAACATAGATTGCAAACCGCTCTGACTTGTGAATCAGAAAAAGTGGTATATGACATCTTTTAATAAACATATACCAACACTCAGGCTGTGTATATACTTGGGAAAGCACATTTTCTAGTTAACACCTACTCTTTGGAATCAGCTTCCAGCTGTTATTCATGAAATAAAATCTTTGTCAAAATATTTAAAAAAAGGTTAATAACATATTTTTTTATTCAGGCATTTGGCTTACCTGATGTTTCAGGGAAGGGAAACTAAGAGAGTCTTTTACTAAAGTTTAGCTTGAGTTATCTGCAGCAGGGCCCATTTTATTCCTATGGGCCCTGCTGCAGATAACGCGCGGTAAGATTTAGTAAAAGATCCCCTAAGCATGTCATCTTCAGGACATTTATTTTATGTTTGTATATGTGTGTGTTAAGATTATTGTTATTCAATAAGTTGTATGTATGGTTTAGTTCCTTTCTATTTTAATTCATTTATAGCTTGTAAACCACACCATGATCACATATAGCCAGGTAGTATAAAAACATTTAATGATAAGTGTTGGTATTCTATAATTTTAACATGTGAATGGCTGTTACATTTAGGCCCTAAAGTTACAGAACGAGGGGGCTATGTAAGACCTTATCTTTTTGTGTTGACAGACTTTATTAATGATGTCCCCAGACCAAAGGAGCATAGCCCAAAACCATCATATGGAAGATCTTGAAGAACAGGAGGAGAAAGTGAAACCCTTCACACTTGAAGAGTTCTCCTATCACTATTTCAGGTACTGTTCTCAGGATGGCACATCTTTGGATGCGAGTATATATAGTCTTCAAGAGATTCTACAAATAATACAATCTGGTTACTAATACACACATCTGTATAAGCACAGAGCAGTAATACAATGATATCCAAATAGGGGCAATTTTCAGTCACTTACTGAGTGGCAATCTAACTGGCTATGTGATTTTCAGCCATAGCTTATCTGGCTTCGCTCTAACCAGCTGAAAATGCCTCTGTTATCCCTGTAGATAGGACTAGCCATGGGACTTAGCCACTAATAAAATTTCAGTGTTGGCTGACTAAACCCCCATTCCTCCCTACTTTCACTCCTTGGACTACCCAGAATTTGGTCAGTTAAATATATCACGAAGTGCAATGATATCCCACAAGCCAAAACCATCCATTGGAACCAAATAGCTGGTTTTTGGGTTTTTTCACCTTGGGCCTAATTTTAAGGCTTGTTGCCATCCTTCCTATAGGTGAATCCAGAAGTCAGGCACATGATAAAAACAAAAACAGTAAAATTGTCTGCTCTTCACTAGAGATAAAGAGAGGATGAAGGTACTAGTGGTCTGGCTGGAAGCAGTGATGGGACTCACGTTCCCTGTGGCTCCTCCTGGACCTCAGGCACTGGCACCTCTTTATATATATAATTCCCATCTTCTTCAGTTCTTTCCCTCGCTTCCTACACTGATTAGGCACCAAGAGGGAGGAGAGCAGCAGCAGCATGTCAGGCTGCATCCTGCTCTTCTGTCTCATGAAACCTAAATACCGATTTTGTACACTCAGCTATACAGTGTCCCATTTGGTTCTAAACATCAGTCAAGTTTACAGCTAAGGTGTCTGGGAAAGGAGTTCTTTGAAGGAGACATGGTGAGATATGGGGAAAAGGAGCAGGGGATTTATGTTAAGCAAGGGGGAAACAGGAATTATATTGGGCAGGGTCATTGTGGGGATGGAAATTAGAGAAGACATGCTGCTTTTTTGAGTCATGCAGTGCTTTTTTGGGGTTCCACATCTGTGAGCAATTTGTTGTAAACAGTTGACGATACATGTGTTTACACTGACATTTGGGTAGGGTAGAACTCTGTTAGGGGAGCTACAACTGTTTTCTTTTTGTTTGTTTTTTGTTTGTGGTGGTGTTTTTGTTACGAATGTACTTTTGTTAACCATTTAGATCAGATTTGGCCGGAGGGACAGTTTATAATTTTGTTAATTACTAAAGGAACCCCCATCCCCACCCCACAGCCTCTAAATAAAGCAATGTCCACAAATGTGGCCTTGGAGAAAATACAACAAAAAAGACACAAAAGGGCCTCCAAGGCTGAAACAATGATACAATCTTTAATAAAATAGGACCCGACAGGGGCCGTGTTTCGGCGCAAATGTGCACCTGCCTCAGGGATCTGACAAAACACAATAAAACGATATAAATTAAAATAGGTATCCATGCATATGATAATCAAAATCAAATCAAAATTAAGAATAAAAAATATCTAAAAACAGGATAAAAAAGCATAAATATATGTCCATGCATGTACTGATAATAACATATGTGTTAATAATAAAAAACATAGACATACATATATAATATCAAATAAAACAGTGTATATACATATATACACTGTTTTATTCTGTTTTTAGACATTTTTTATTTTTTATTTTGATTTGATTTTGATTATCATATGAATGGATACCTATTTTAATTTACAATTTTGTATATTGTTTTATTGTGTTTTATAAGACCCCCCTGAGGCAGACGCACATTTGCGCCAAAACACGGCCCATGTCGGGACCTATTTTACTAAGGATTGTACCATTGTTCCAGTCTTGGAGGCTCTTTTGTGCTTTTTTTGTTGTCTTGATTTGTGTACTTTTGGACCATCTCTTTTGTTACTTGGAGAAAATACAGCAGCAGGTGATGCATTTGCTGCTATTTTCTTTAAGAATGTTATTGATAGAATTAACTCTTTTTCTGTCTGCACACAGGACTCCTGAGAAAGAGCCTTTACATATTAATGCTCTTCCAAAATCCCATCAGAAGTTGAATTTGTGGGTACATTCCAGGGAGCCCCTGAAACTACCATTGCTGAAGAAAGTTTGTGCAGATGCAGAGTTAAGGGACTTTGCCTGCCAGGCTTTTATTGGTATCCTTTTCGCATTAATTTAACATGAGAATAAATATGCTTTCTATACCGATGGTCATTGCCTTTGTTGTTGGGGACACTGCTTCTGGAACCAGTGACATAGCCACATGGGGCCTTAGGGGCCTGAGCACCCCAAATTGGATTTAGTCCCCCCCCCACAAAGTCTGCTGGGACATAGAAGAAAGCAGGGCAGGCAGCGTGGCAGCGAACAGCGCTGGAGGAAAGCTTCTGCTGGTGGGGCTCGGTGACCCCTGCCAGCCCAGGTATGTGGGGTTACCGCAGGGGGCAGAGAGCAATGGGCAGGAGGGGCATAATGTGTCCCCCACTTTGGGTTTAGGCCCTCCTCAAAAAAATTGAGGTCTCTCTATGCATCTGGCTGGAACACCATGAATAATGTGGCAAGTAGATTTCAGGCTTTTGTCACAGTGATGGAATGTGCCAGGTTTCTCAGCATCACAGCAAAAGTATCATTGAATTTCACTTTAGTAAGGGGAAAATGCCTGGATGCATATCAAGTTTCTTTATAAACGTAGCAATTCATGAGAAGCGTGTATCTAACTTGAATTTGAGATTTAATTACTTACTTTTTCCAAACTGAGCTTCAAGTGAGTTACAAAGCAGGCACGTGAGTTATTTCCCTGAGCATGAGGCCTTATGTTGTCATCTGTATCTGAGGCAATGCAGGGTGAATTGACTTGGCCAAGGTCACAAAGAGTATCAGTAGAATAAACAGGATCGGAAACCTGTCTTGCCCTGGTTCTTAGCCTGTTGTAATCACTAGGCTACTCTTCCATTCCTCATGTCTTTTCTTAGAATCTGAGCTACTTTCCTTAATTCTGTCTTCAGCCATCATGAGATACATGGGAGACTATCCATCAAAGCAGGTCATCTCTTCTGTGGAACTCACAGATTTTATCTTCGTGGCAGCCATCAAGGAGGAGAGACTCCGTGATGAAATCTACTGCCAGATAATGAAACAGCTGACTGGAAACAGTAAAAGGTAATAGGGCAGGACCAGGGGCAGCAGCACTGGGACTAAGTCCAGTCATTTACTTCCACTTCTGGGGCTGAAGATCCCAAAATGTGGAAAGATCAATGATGTGTATGTTAGAAAGAGCAGGACTGAGGATGTCTTCCTCCTCATTCATGCCTGAGATATCTTTTCCTTACAACTAATGGAAAGATACTCTCTTTCTGTGTTGCACTTTTAGTTAGACTGTCTTAATCTGTTCTCTCTTTCTCTCTTCTCTTCTCAGTTACAGTGTGAATAGAGGTTGGCAGTTACTCTGGCTCTGCACAGGTCTTTTTCCTCCCAGCAAGTCACTGCTGATCCATGCTCAGAAGTTTATGGAGACCCGGAGACAGGAGCCACTGGCTCAAGACTGCATTAGGAGGATTCAAATTGTTATTCGGTAAACATTAGGGAAGCATTTTGATCCAGAACCTTGGAGACCCTAAAGGATTCCTGGGTTATAATTCATCAATTATAATCTCAAAAACTCATATTTATATATTTTATTTAGAGAGGTGTGGTAGCCGTGTTAGTCCACTCTTAAAGGTTATCAATAGAAATCAAAATAAAATATGGAAAAGAAAATAAGATACCTTTTTATTGGACATAACTTAGTACATTTCTTGATTAGCTTTCAAAGGTTGCCCTTCTTCGTCAGATCGGAAATAAGCAAATGTGGTAGCAGATAGTATATATAAGAGAAACATCAAAGCATTACTTTGACAGTCTGACAGAGTGGGAGGGTGGGGGTATGCATGGGGACATCAAAGCATTTCATTGATATTCTAACAGGATGGGTGTTGATAGGTGAGAGGAGGGTAATAAACAGAGAGACAGAGAAATACAGCTTTATGGTTTATAATGGGTTAGAAAACCCAGATCCTTATTAAGTCCTGTTTGTTGGGTGTCAAAATATTCAATCATTCTTATTTCAAAGGTCTTACGTTCCTGTATTGTTTTAAAATTACCTTTCAGTATTCTTACTGTGAAATCACTGGTGCAATGTTCTGGTCTTGTGAAGTGTTGGCCCACAGGGGTGGGGGCTTGACTGGCACCGGCTATTTTCATGTGATGTCTGTGCAGATTGAATCTTGTCTTAAGCATCTGGCCTGTTTCTCCAATATAGCATCCTTCGTTACATTTTTTACACTGAATGATATATACCACATTGGAAGATGAGCATGTAAAATAGTCCTTTATGTTGAATATTTTTCCTTTGTGAATGACTGTGGGGTCTTGTGAAATGTTTTGGCATAGTTTGCAGCTGGCTGTGTTACACGGAAATGTGCCCTTTTCTTTTTCCGTCTGTGTTGGAAGTTTACTTCTGATCAGCTTGTGTTTTAAATTTGGTGGCTGTCGGAAGGCCAGCACTGGTGGGGATGAGAATATCTCTTTCAGTAATTCATCTTCCTGGAGTAGTGGCTGTAGTTCTCTTATGATTTTCCTCAGTTTTTCCAGCTCTGGGTTGTATGTCACTACAAGGGGAATTCTGTCTGTGGCTTTTTTTTCTTTGTACTGTAGCAGATTTTCCCTGGGTGTTTTGAGGGAGGAGGCAATATTCTTGGAGATTATTTTGGGGTTGTAGCCTTTCTGTTTGAAGGATGCAATCAGGGTTTCAAGGTGCCTGTCTCTATCCTCTGGGTCCGAGCAGATACGGTGGTATCTTGTGGCTTGGCTGTAAATAATGGATCTTTTTGTATGTGAAGGGTGGAAGCTGGAGTTGTGGAGGTAGCTGCATCTGTCTGTGGGTTTCTTGTATATAGATGTTTGTATACAGCCATCACTGATTGAGACTGAGGTGTCCAAAAAATTGACTTTTTCTGGGGAGTAGTCAATTTTGAATCTGATTGTAGGATGGTATGTATTGAAGGAATAGTAAAATTGTTTCAGAGTTTCTTCCCCCTCCATCCAAATAAGAATGATTGAATATTTTGACACCCAACAAACGGGACTTAATAAGGATCTGGGTTTTCTAACCCATTATAAACCATAAAGCTGTATTTCTCTGTTTATTTCTCTGTTTATTACCCTCCTCTCACCTACCAACACCCATCCTGTTAGAATATCAATGAAATGCTTTGATGTCCCCATGCATACCCCCACCCTCCCACTCTGTCAGACTGTCAAAGTAATGCTTTGATGTTTCTCTTATATATACTATCTGCTACCACATTTGCTTATTTCCGATCTGACGAAGAAGGGCAATCTTCGAAAGCTAATCAAGAAATGTACTAAGTTATGTCCAATAAAAAAGGTATCATCTTATTTTCTTTTCCATGTTTTATTTTGTTTGATTTCTATTGATATATATTTTATTTAAAAGAGTTCTATACCGTATTCTTGATCCAAGAACATACTCCCCTCCCCCTATATGACATGTTCTTTGAAAAGCTCTTAGATTAATTCAGTAGGGCAATGAGCCAAGGACCATCACTGAAATAACTGGGTTAAGGAAGATTATAAAAATAGAAATAGCACACTCCAAATAGGCAATGAAAGACCATGATGCCATAGACCAGCAGAGGCTGGTTCCAGTTGAGCTAGAAGCCTAAAGGAACTGTAGGAAACTTCTGGCTTAAAAATGAAATTGGAAAAGAAAATTTCTGACTTTGGACAGGTTCCTTAAAGCCTCAGGTTACTGAGATGATATCATGTGGTAGAGTGGAGAAGCAGCCTAGTGGTTAGAGCCATAGTAGACTGACAGCCAGGGTTCACATTCCACTGCTGCTTATTTTGATCTTGGGCAAGTCCATTAACACTGCATTGCCTCAGATACACACTTAGATTGTGAGCCCTCCAGTGACACGAAAATATCTACTATGGGATTGATATTATAGTGATTTAATCGAACAGGAGAGGCTCCTGCCTGGTTAAATTGCTTGTCCTGGGCTATCCGCTGATATTCAGCGGCCCTTAACTAGGCAGTGCTGCTGTGTGCCAGCACTAACCGCCAAACACATAGTTGGCAATTTGTGGACAGAGTTGGCACTTATGAGGTTAAGTGCTGATATTCAGCATTTAACCGCCTAAGTTTATCTGGATAAATTGGACCGCATAAAGCACAGTCCTATCTTTATCCGGTTTTCCTTATGTAGCTAAGTGCTGAATAACACACAACCAAATAAGTCATAGCTGGCTTCACATTCCCACATATTCAATGCCGGTGCCTGGACATGGCCTGGCATTAAATATTCTAAGATTAAGCCATCGCTAGTTGAATATTTATCACTATATCTCAGTGTAACTTCACCTTGAGATACAACTGAAAAAGCTGAAAGCTAAATCCAAAATCACCGCCCTCTCCAATCCAGATCTCTCATACCAGACAGCAAGAGAGTTATGATTATGCAAGCCATGCACTTGTGAGGTGGTTTCATGAATACTAAGGTTGGCAATGGATAAAAGATATTACAAAATGTTACTATAAAATATAGTAGTAATCATGATTTAATGTTACTGTCACTATTGTGGATTAGTTCCCCTCTCTATGTGACCCTGATCTCTTGGGGAATTATTTCAGCTTGAGGCTGTGAGAGTGAATGCCAAGCTATATTCTGGGGGACTGGGGAGCATCTACTCCCATTCGCAGTCTTTCTTCTATCAATGAGAGTTTTTACATCAACAATGAAAGCACTTTCAGTTTCCTTCCACCTATTTTGCCAATTACCCATGAAGAAAATAATTCCAAGGACACCAAAACCTATGTCTGATAAGCTGGCAAAAGAGAAGCATTAATTGTAACTATCTGTCTTAGTTAGTTCTGCAGCTGCCAGTCCACAGTCCAATGAGCACTGCTATTCTCTGTGTCTGTCTTGTGAAAATAATTGTCCTCTTTCAGAGTAACAGTGCTCAGAGGTTTCAAGTATTCTTTCTTTATTGTTGAGCCTAAAAGAAGGCTATTAGCATGTCTCCCAGTAGGGAATATGACAGAGCATCAGGTTGGGAGCTTGTCCCCTAGCTGCAGGCCTGACCCAAGGGGATCTGACAACCTAGGCAAACTTTCAGCCATGTGCCACCCCCCTCCCCATGCACTGCTGTAGGCCATCTCCCTTTCCCCTCCAAGATAGCCAACACCCTGCTAACAGTATCCCACTACCCCTTTCTACTCACTGCAGTTTGCCAATAACCCTTTTAACTTTCCAAGTGGCCAGTATCTCCCTTTCTTTTCCATATTCCCCCTCCATGTCCAATATCTTCCCTGCTTGACCCTATTCCCCATCCAGGTCTAGCATTTCTCCTTCCCCTCCCTGTCCCCCATGGTCTAGGGTTACCATATGTCTGGTTTTACCCAGACATGTCCTCTTTTTGAGGACATGGCCGGGCAACCGGGCGGATTTTGCCAGCCTGCCCATTTGTCCGGATTTGCGGACGAATAGGCAGGCTGGCGGGCGGGCGGATGGGCAGGCGGGCGTCCTATCCTCCCCTTCCCTCCTTTACCTTAGTATGGTGCCCTGGTGGTCCAGTGACCTCTTTGGGGCAGGAAAGAGCCTGCTCTTTCTTGCCCAGTGCATCTGCAGACTTTCTCCCGGCGCCGATTCAAAATGGCTGCCGAGAGTTCAAGCTGAGGGAGGCAGGATTCCAGCCCTCTTTAAATACCTGCAGGCTTGCGGTGGTGCACTTCTCTACTCTGACCCACAGGAAACGAACAGTCATGGACGGTGTTGGCTCTGGTGGCTGGTCCCCTCCTGATCTGCTCTCTGGGTCAGAGAGCAAATCATCTGAACAGGGACTCACAGCCCGCCACCAGAGAGAAGGTGGCAGAAGACAGTGTGCAGTAGTACATCGGCAGCACAATGAGTCAAGTCGGAAGGAGGGAGCCAGAGCTGCAGTGGAGTGAGCCCGACATGCATCATCATGGGGACGGGAAAAGGAGGATCCCGTGGTACATTGGCGTCAGACTCAGGTTGGCAAGTGAATCAGAGTAACGTCTCTGCAGTCCCTCCCTTCCCCTCCAGCCCTGGGTGTCCTTCTCGAACATACCTCAGTGCTTCCTGGTGGTCTAGTGGGGCAGGAAATATCCCCACTCTTTCCTGTCCACTGATCTGCTGTTTGCTTCCTCGTTTTATTTAAAATGGCTGCTACGGAGGACTGCAGCGGAGAGGGGGAGAGACTTCAATTGGTGGTCTCACAAGAGTTCTGCGGAAGTCTCACAAGGTCACCGCTTGAAGTCTCGGCAGCCATTTTAAAGAAAATGTGGGAGCAAGCAGCAGATCTGAGGGCAGGAAAGAGTGGGGATCTTTCCTGCCCCATTAGACCACCAGGAAGTACTGAGGTATGTTTGGGGAGGGAGGACAGGGCACCCAGGGCTGGAGTAAGGAGGTTGGATGAAAACAGGAGACAGGATAAGGTCAAAAAGTTGAGGCAATTTGGTCCATTTCTGTTTTCCCTCCCCTGCTCAGCCATCATCCAAGTACATTCAAAACAAAGCAAACAAACCTATGAGCTGCTGTATCCATGTTGTCATTCTTTCTTGTTGGTAGCATTATATTTTCAAACATGCTAGCTTGTGCAGCATACAGATATACACAGAGAAAGTATAATAACAGAATAACTTTCATAGGTAAGAGTAATAATTTATTATAAATCATAATCAGTACGGAGTTGGATAAATTCTGCTCGAGATGGGGCCCGTTTTTGGACTCTATGCCCCCATCAGCTAAAAGTACCCTCTTGAACATTTGACTGGCTCATGGAGCTCCGGACATTCTTTCCCAGGATACTTACTGAGTTTCAGGGAGGGGAGGGTGGGATTGAGTTGATAAGGATGTACCGTTCTGGGGGGTCCTGGGGGGACATCAGAGTCAGGTCCCCTGGGGTGTCCCCGATCGGGATTGTGCCTTCGGCATCAGTTGGAATCTCAAGGGAGGGAAGGGAGAAAACTAAAAATTGATGATGATGTTTGGTGATAGAATAACAGTGAAGTAATTATGTTATTGTCTAATCTGCTACTTACCTGTTGATGTGGATTACTTTGTTTTCTTTTTATGTCAATAAAAATGATTGAATATAAATCATAATCAGTGTCATTTGGAGGGTCTGGATATAGGGACACCCTAGCACGTGTTGTATTCATGAAGAGATTTTTTTTCTCCTGGTAAAGGACCACTAAAAACAGACATCATGTTATCAGAATCAGGTGCTCAACATTCAAAGTTTCTATTTATTTACTTATTTATGATATTTATATCCCACATTAAACATGGTTTAGGTTGAAACCTGGGAGCGTGTAAAATCTTTTTTTTCCTGTGCCTAGATCAAAAGAGAAAGATGGTTTGTGGGAACTTGCTCTTTTTGTTTTGTGGCATATTATAAAAATGCACTTAATGTTGTTTATTACTACTATTTATTATAAGACAGATATTGAATATAGATGCATCCTGGGAATAATGATAGCTAAGGGAAAGCAGCAGTAGAAGAGTTGGAGCTGAATGGCATTTATGTTTTCCAAATGGTGATGCATAGCTTTGTGATGTCCTTGTTGTAAGACCAGAGTAAATAATTTCTTAGCTTCTTGTTTAAAATCATGGAGGAACAATTCTGGTGGAGGGGAAATGAGTCAGCATGCGTTCCGCAAACAAAATCTAGCCTTAAAACTATTAGATGTCTGGTGCAGGGTGGGGGGGAGGGATGTCTGGTGCTGGCTCCTGGGGGGCAAAAATATGTTTTTACTCATTTCCCTCCATGGATTTTATAGAACTCGACTGTGTCTCTGCTATCCCTTTTCCAAGCTGAAGAGCCCTAAAATCTTTAGGTCACCGCATAGGGCGCAAAGAATACTCTGGGCTTTTACTTTTCCCTTAGGACTGGATGGAGAGAGTGGAGACAGTGTTCTTATACTGGAAAACTACTTCTCCCATATACCTTATGCTCATCTCTGGACTAGGCAGAAAGGCTTTATGGCCAAGGCTTGGTCTTCTATTCAGGTATCTTGCACTTGCAGCTCCAAACTTTTCCTGAGTTTAAAGCAGCAGGGATCATTTTGGAGATCCATCTCCAGGATGAGCAGGGGAAAAAAGCTGCTGCTAGCTCTACAGCTAAGTCCTAGGACAGTGTGAAGCATACCTACTGCTGGGCGTTCCCAGACTACCACCTGTGAGTGGCACTAATCTCCCCCCCCCCCCCCCCCCCGTGCCCTCAACCTGACTACGCTTCTTTAGAGTAGGGACCCAAAATGTTCCAGTCATGGTATAAAACAGTACATCGTGGCATCCTCTATTGCTGTCACTGTTTAATGCTGCTCCCACTCCCAACCTTATGATCAGGCCATGTCCTTCTGTCTGTCATACCCTTATCCTTATTGGTCCTGTCTCTCTGTCCTGATTTAGATTGTAAGCTCTTTTGAGCAGGGACTGTCTTTTCTTCATGTTCAATTGTAAAGCGCTGCGTACGACTGGTAGCGCTATAGAAATGATTTATAGTAGTTATAGTAACATACATGAAGGGAGGAAGGGAAAAGGGAAAATGCAGTACAGTCTCAGCCTATAAAAAAAAAGACATTTGCTGTTGCTGCTAGGTGTGTAGATGGATGATTATGCTGATTATGATGATGCTGATTATGCTGCTGATTGTGCTAATTATGATTCCATATCATCAAGCTGATCAATCCATAGACTGGTGGGTTGTGTCCATCTACCAGCAGGTGGAGATAGAGAGCAAACTTTTGCCTCCCTATATGTGGTCATGTGCTGCCGGAAACTCCCCAGTATGTTCTCTATCTCAGCAGGTGGTGGTCACACACAGCAGCAGCTCTGGCTAGGCCTCCAAGCCTAATCCTTAGGTTTTGTTGAGGCCTGGGGTTGAGGGCTCTTTTGAGCAAGTGCAAACCTGGTGGTGCCAGGTCCCTCCTTTTCTCCCCCCTCCCGCTGGCTCCGTTTAAAAAAAAAAAAAAAAATTTTAAACGTCTTTAAAGGCGTTTAATTCGACGTTTCTTTAAACGTTCATTGCAGCTACTCACTGGGACACCAGTTCGTTACAGCTCGGAGCGGCAAGCAGGTAATTTTACCTTTTTATAGCGGGCAGGGGGTTCCCCGATTCTTCTCCTCGTGGCATATGGCGTCGGAGGGCGAGGGCGCAAAGGGTCGCTCCCCGGATCGCTGGAGCGCTTCTAGAGGGGATGCGGGGGTTTTACAACCTGATTCGCCCTTGATGGGTGACAGTTTAGTGACCGATGAATGTCCCGGTCGTTCCTCCGGCGTGGCGGTTTTTTCCCGCCATAAACGCCCATCCCCCGCTCCTCGCCTCCGCCATCTTGGCCGGCCACGCGGCTCGGACGGCTTCTTCGTGGGCCGCCCTTGAGGTTGGAGACATTAATGCCATGAACGCCCTTAATTTGGGCGACGGCACAAGCGGCTAAAGTTAAGCGCCGTTCTTCCCGCGCGGCTCCTTCGCAGAGTTTCGCGCCGGACGCCATTTTGGATGCGCAGCATGTCTCTCCCCCGCTATTGCGAGCGCCGGTTGAGAGTGCGTCTAGGGCTGTTGCCCAGGCTGCGGAAGTGCACAGTCTGGGGGGTTTCTCCCCCGAGTTTGTTTTGCTGCTGCATCAGGCTTTCCTCATGCAAAACGCTGCCCCTGCTCCCTCTTCTGATAAAGAGGTTGAGGATCTCAGAGGTAAACGCCCTCGGGTGGATTTCAAGGCCTTGGAGGACTTTGTCTCCTCCGATGTAGATGAGGGCAGCGTGTCTGAGGTCTCCCAACGGTCCTTTGGGGATTCCTTGGAGGAGATAGATCCCCGCTCGGATGGAGCGGATGACCCCTCTGCAGCGCGGCTTTTTAGCCCAGAGGATTTGCCCAACCTGTTTTTACAGGCCATGGACACTTTGAAGATTTCCTCTCCGGAGGACGTCTCTCCCTCAGCCCCTGTTGGCTCTGCCATTATGCTGGGGACGAAGCGCCCGCCTAGATCCTTCCACGTGCATGATGCCGTGCACACCTTAATTGCGGCTCAATGGGATGTCCCGGAAACGAGCCTTAAAGTGGCTAGGGCTATGTCCCGCCTCTATCCTTTGGCTGTGAGTGAACGTGAGGCCTATCTGTGGCCTACCGTGGATTCTTTAATCACTGCGGTGACTAAGAAAACGGCGTTGCCGGTGGAAGGTGGCATGGCCCTAAAGGACGCCCAAGACAGAAGATTGGAGGCGGCCTTAAGGTCGTCCTTTGAGGCAGCTGCTTTAAGTTTGCAGGCCTCAGTTTGCGGCTCCTATGTGGCCAGGGCGTGCCTGACTATGGTGCAGCGGGCTTCCCCCTCGGATCTTTCCTTGAGGGCTGATTGGCCGGCCCTGGAATCGGGCTTAGCCTATTTGGCAGACTTGCTGTATGATGTCTTGAGAGCCTCAGCTAAAGGCATGGCTCAGACAGTCTCTGCGCGGCGGTGGCTTCGGCTGAAACATTGGTCTGCTGACCACGCCTCTAAATCCCGCCTGGCTAGATTGCCTTTTAAAGGCAAGCTGCTCTTTGGGGTCGAGCTGGACAAAATCGTGACCGATCTCGGCACGTCTAAGGGCAAGAAATTACCAGAGGTCAGGGCTCGGGCTAGTACTCGTCCCGGTACCTCCAGAGGACGGTTGCTGGAAGCCCGTCGGTACCGCCCGGGCAAGTCGGGTTCCTCTGCCCCCTCTTCCTTCAAGAGGAATTTCTCCCCCAAGCAGCATTCCTTTCGCAGAGACCGCCGTCCCGGAGGTGCTCCCTCCGGTCCTCCCCCAGGGTCTCGTACCCAATGACGGGGCCTTGGTCCACGCCCCAGTGCAGATTGGAGGACGGCTGTCCTCGTTTCTGGGCGAGTGGACCACTATAACTTCAGACGCGTGGGTGCTGGAAGTCATCAGAGACGGCTACAAGCTAGAGTTCTGCCAACCCTTAAGAGACGGGTTTGTACTCTCTCCCTGCAAGTCTCCGGTCAAGCTGTGGCAGTGCAGCAGACCTTGGACAACCTGATCCGCCTGGGTGCGGTCGTTCCGGTGCCAAAAAATCAGATTGGCAAGGGACGTTACTCCATTTACTTTGTGGTTCCAAAGAAAGGAGGTTCTGTCCGGCCTATCCTCGACCTCAAAGGGATCAATCGGGCCTGGAAAGTGAGGCACTTTCGCATGGAGACTCTCCGCTCTGTTATAGCGGCAGTGAAGGCAGGAGAGTTCTTGGCTTCCTTGGACATCAAGGAAGCGTACCTGCATATTCCCATCTGGCCTCCTCTCCAACGCTTTCTGCGTTTTACAGTCCTGAGACGACACTTCCAGTTCAGAGCCCTCCCTTTCGGGTTGGCTACTGCTCCGCGGACCTTTTCCAAAGTAATGGGGGTCATAGCGGCCTTCCTGCTAAAGGAAGGAGTACAAGTCCATCCTTATCTGGACGACTGGTTGATCCGAGCCCCCTCTTATGCAGAGTGCGGCAAAGCTATGGACCGGGTAGTTGCTCTTGTGAGCTCCCTGGGATGGATCATCAACTGGAAGAAGAGCCAGCTGCGCCCGACTCAGTCCCTGGAGTATCTGGGAGTTCGATTCGACACCCAAGTGGGCAGAGTGTTCCTGCCAGACAATCGGATTGTCAAGCTTCAGGCTCAGGTGGACTAGTTCCTAGTAGCCTCTCCTATTCGGGCTTGGGACTACGTGCAGCTGTTGGGCTCTATGACGGCCACGATGGAAGTAGTGCCCTGGGCCAGGGCTCATATGAGACCACTACAGCTATCTCTGCTGCTGCGCTGGACTCCGATGTCGGAGGATTATGCTGTGCGCCTTCCCGTGGACCCAGCAGTGCGCAAGGCGCTGAGCTGGTGGACGCAGACAGTCAAGTTGTCTGCAGGATTGCCTCTGGTGACCCCGGAGTGGATTGTCGTCACGACAGACGCCTCTTTGATGTGCTGGGGAGCCCACTGCTTGGGAAGGACAGCGCAGGGGCTCTAGTCTCCTGCAGAGGCAAGTGGTCTATCAACCTCCTGGAACTCAGAGCCATTCGGTTGGTGTTATTGGAGTTCATCCCAGTACTGGTGTTGTAGCCTGTACGGGTCCTGTCGGACAATGCCACGGCTGTGGCCTATATCAACCGCCAGGGAGGTACCAAGAGCGCCCCTCTAGCCAAGGAGGCTATGAGTCTTTGCCAGTGGGCGGAAGCGAACCTGGAGCAGCTTTCAGCGGCCCACATTGCCGGAGTCATGAATGTCAAGGCGGACTTTCTCAGTCGCCATACCTTGGAGCCCGGAGAGTGGCAACTATCTGCTCAGGCGTTCTTGGACATCACGAAGCGCTGGGGCCAGCCGAGCCTAGATCTGATGGCGTCATCGGCCAATTGCCAAGTGCCGCGCTTTTTCAGCAGAGGACGGGACCCTCGATCCCTGGGAGTAGATGCTCTTCTCCAACAGTGGCCGGCACAAGAGCTCCTCTATGTGTTCCCGCCCTGGCCCATGTTGGGCAGGGTGCTAGACCGGGTGGCAAAGCATCCCGGCAGGGTAATCCTGGTGGGTCCGGATTGGCCCAGACGTCCCTGGTATGCGGACTTGATCAGGCTCTCAGTCGACGATCCTCTGCGGCTGTCAGTGGAGCGGGGCCTGTTACATCAGGGTCCCGTGGTGATGGAGGATCCCTCTCCCTTTGGTCTTACGGCCTGGCTATTGAGCGGCAGCGTCTGAGGAAGAAGGGCTTCTCAGACAAGGTCATCGCCACTATGCTGAGAGCGAGGAAGCGCTCTACTTCTACTGCTTACGCCAGGGTTTGGCGTATCTTTGCAGCATGGTGTGAAGCAGGCTCACTTTCTCCCTTCACTGCTCCAATTTCTTCAGTGTTGGCGTTCCTGCAAGAAGGTCTGGAGAAAGGCCCTGTCGCTCAGTTCCCTTAAAGTCCAGGTAGCGGCTCTGGCTTGCTTCAGGGGCCGCCTGAAGGGTGCTTCCCTGGCTTCGCAGCCAGATGTGGTGCGCTTTCTCAAGGGAGTTAATCACCTGCGCCCTCCTCTGCACTCAGTGGTGCCTGCGTGGAATCTCAACCTGGTGCTAAGAGCATTGCAGAAGCCGCCTTTTGAACCCTTGTCGAGGGCATCTCTGAAAGACCTGACGTTGAAAGCAGTCTTTTTGGTGGCTATCACTTCAGCCAGAAGAGTTTCCGAGCTCCAGGCGCTCTCAGGTCGAGAGCCTTTTCTGCAGTTCACTGAGGCAGGAGTGACTATTCGCACAGTGCCTTCCTTCCTGCCCAAGATTGTTTCTCGCTTCCATGTGAATCAGCAGCTCTGTCTCCCTTCCTTTCGTAGGGAGGACTACCCAGAGGAGTACTCTGCTCTTAAATATCTGGATGTGAGACGAGTCATCTTCAGATACTTGGAAGTGACCAATGATTTCCGGAAATCGGATTATCTGTTTGTCCTGTTTGCAGGTCCTCGTAAGGGTCTGCAGGCTGCTAAGCCTACAGTGGCAAGATGGGTCAAGGAAGCCATTGCAGCGGCTTATGTGGCCGCGGGGAAGGTGCCGCCTATCCAGCTGAAGGCTCACTCCACGAGAGCTCAGGCGGCCTCGATGGCAGAGGCCGGATCCGTCTCCTTGGAAGAGATATGCAAGGCGGCAACTTGGGCTTCGGCTCATACATTCTCCAAGCATTACCGTTTGACTGTGGCTGCACGGGCGGAGGCCCGGTTTGGAGCTTCAGTGTTGAGGTCAGGGATTTCAATGTCCCGCCCTGGGTGAGTACTGCTTCGGTACATCCCACCAGTCTATGGATTGATCAGCTTGATGATATGGAAGGTAAAATTATGTATAATCATACCTGATAATTTTCTTTCCATTAATCATAGCTGATCAATCCATAGCCCCTCCCAGATATCTGTTCTGTTTTTATTCTGGTTGCATTTCAGGTTCAAGTTTAGTCTTCAGTTATTTCAGAAAGACTTCGTGTTCAAGTTCTTTCACTTGGATTCTTCAAGAGTTGAGACGAGTTTGTGTTACAGTGAGCTGCTGCATTCCTCTCCCCTCCGTTTTACGGGGCTGGATTGAGACATAAATTCTGCCGGCACTCCCTCCCGCTTCGTGCGGCTGTAGGGCAGCTTTGTACCCCTCCCGCTTCGGCGGTGTTAGGGTCAGTCAGCTCCTCCCGCGGTTGCGGTTGCAGGATAAGCCAGATCCCCCCGCATCGGCGGGTGTGGTGTCCCTCCCCCGCTCCGCGGGGATGAGCTGGACGGATTCCCCTCCCCCACTTGTGTGGGGATGAGCTGGGTTAATTCCCCTCCCCCGTTTCGGCGGTGGTGAGCTGGGCAGAGTGTCCCTTCGTGGGTGTAATTCTCTAAGTGCTGAGTCCTGCGGATGGAGCTTTGATATCGACATACTGAGGAGTTTCCGGCAGCACATGACCACATATAGGGAGGCAAAAGTTTGCTCTCTATCTCCACCTGCTGGTAGATGGACACAACCCACCAGTCTATGGATTGATCAGCTATGATTAATGGAAAGAAAATTATCAGGTATGATTATACATAATTTTACCTTATGATGCTGATTATGATTACTTCATGAAAGACTCCAGTGGAAATTGGAGAATCATGGGATCAGAGCTAGTGTCCTATTGTGGATTAAAAACTGGTTAAAAGATAGAAAACAGAAAGAAAGGTTAAATGGTCAGTATTCTCAATGGAGAAGGGTAGATAGTTGGGTTCCCCAGGGGTCTGGGCTGGGATCACTGCTTTTTAACATATTTATAAATGATCTAGAGATGGGAGTAACTAGTGAGGTAATTAAATTTGCTGACACAGTTATTGAAAGTTGTTAAATCGCAAGAGGATTGTGAAAAATTACAAGAGGACCTTACGAGACTGGGAGATTGGGCATCCAAATGGCAGATGATGTTTAAAGTGAGCAAGTGCAAAGTGATGCATGTGGGAAAGAGGAACCCGAACTATAGTTATATAATGCAAGGTTCCACATTAGGAGTCACCGACCAGGAAAGGGATCTAGGTGTCATTGTTGATGATACATTGAAACCCTCTGCTCAGTGTGCGGCGGCTAAGAAAGCAAATAGAATATTAGTTATTATTAGGAAAAGAATGGAAAACAAAAATGAGGATGTTATAATGCGACCGCACCTTAAATATTGTGTGCAGTTCTGGTCACTGCATCTAAAAAAAGATATAGTAGAATTAGAAAAGGTACAGAGAAGGGTGACAAAAATGTTAGAGGATGGGATGACTTCCTTATAAGGAAAGGCTAAAGTGGCTAGGGCTCTTCAGCTTGGAGAAGAGAGGGCTGAGGGGAGATATGATAGAGGTCTATAAAATAATGAGTGGAATGGAACGGGTAGACGTGAATCAATTGTTTACTCTTTCGAAAAATACTAGGACTAGAGGCACGCAATGAAACTACAAAGTAGTAAATTTAAAACAAATTAGAGAAAATATTTCTTCACTCAAAGTATAATTAAACTCTGGAATTCGTTGCTGGAGAATGTAGTAAAAGCAGTTAGCTTAACGGGGCTTAAAAAAGGTTTGGATAGCTTCCTAAAAGAAAAGTCCATAAGCCATTATAAAAATGGGCTTGAGGAAAATTCACTGCTTATTTCTAGGATAAGCAGCATAAAATATATTGTACTGTTTGGGGATCTTGCTAGGTACTTGTGACCTGGATTGGCAGGCCAGGTAGGTTGGACAAGCCTGAGCTAAAATATAGTGGCGGGCCTTCAATACAGAGATATCAAATAATAATACCAAACCCTTGTGCACATGTTCAAGACATGTTCCTCCTCCCATTAGCCACAAGTTTTCCACACATAAAATCTGCATATATTTACCTTTGTGCCTTGCATGGTATAGCACTCACTCTATTTCAGAAATGCTCTGATTTCCTGCCGGTGCTCCTTTAAATAATTCCTGAGCCTGCGTTCTGTTTGCTGTTTTCCAGGAGTGGGTCTCGGAAGCAGCCGCCTCATCCTGTGGAGGTGGACGCTATCCAGCAGATGAGTACTAAGATCCTCCACAAGGTGTACTTTCCCAATGAGACAGAAGAGGTAATAAACCTTTCTCCCCTGAGCCCCTAAGAAGTAGGTAAGATGCCTCTCTCTTCCTTATGCGTAGGTCAAAGAAGTCTCTCTCTGCTCTCAACCTTGTTCAAGTCGAGCCACCCTGGCTGAGTATAGAGAAGCAGTCTTGAGTTTTGCCTCTTTTAAAATTTTCACAAAGAAATAACTTCCTGAATTTTTCATAGTAAGAACTGAAAAGGCTATACATGGCTCCCAGATGTGTTCACAAGTTTGGGCGTGACCCTGAGATGCACATGCAAATTAATTGGCTAATGAGTCATTAACGAAGGCCGCTAACAACCAATTATTGACATTAACTGCTACCAATTAGCATTTGCACATGCATCTAGCTGTGTGCTATTCTATAATATATATAATATATTCTTTTTAAAAACTGTTTATTTATGGAATAAGGGTTTGGTGACTAGTGATGGATATGTTTATTAAAGGTTAGTGTTGAGTTATGACCATGAGAAATTTAAAGGGGCTGTAAGGGTAACTATTGAAGAATGGTATGACTATGTGTTGTGTTTAACTAATGTTTATCCACTCCTACCCTGGCTGAGATAATATTTAATAATTTATTTATACCCCACAATTTCCCACCGCTGGCAGGCTCAATGTGGCTTACAACATTTAGTTAACAAACAGGAAAGTACAATAAATTGAAAGTGATACAGGTGGCGGGAAGGTACAGGGTTAAGAAAAAGTAGTTAAGTCCACAAGATCTTTATAAGAGTTGGAGACCAGGAATCACAGAGGCAGGACAGGATCTTTAGGGTAAGCTTGCCCAAATGAGTAGGTCTTGAGAGACTTCCTGAAAGTCAGATGATCTTGAACCGTTTTTACAGATTTAGGCAATGTATTCTACAAATGAGTGCCGATATAGGAAAAGGTGGAAGCGTATGTGGTTTTTTACTTGAGTCCAGAACACGCAGGGTAATGGAGGTTTAAGTATGAACGAGAAGATCTAAGTGAATTTCTTGGTGGCAAGTTGACAAGGGCATCCATATATGCTGGAGCTGCTCCATAGAGGATCTTATGGACTAGGGTGCAAATTTTAAAAGTTATGCGCTCCTGTACAGGAAGCCAGTGTAAGTTCTCACAAAGTGGTCTGGAACTTCTAAACTTTGATGCACCGAAAATTAGTCTAACCTCTGTGTTTTGGGCAGTTTGTAGCTTTTTGAGAAGTAGGTCTCTGCACCCTGCATATATGCCATTGCAGTAATCGATTCGGCTTAAGACTAGTGATTGGACTAAATTACAAAATACTCCTCTTGGGAAATAAAGCTTTAATCGTTTTAGTTTCCAGAGAGAGAAGAATATTTTCTTGGTGGTTGAGTTGGTATGATCCAACAGTGTTAAGTTCCGGTCAACAATGACTCCTAGTATTCGTAAACTCTCAGAGATGGGCAGGGTAAGGCCAGGTGAGTTTAATGTAGCAGGTCTGAATCTGGTAAAGGGAGAGGAAAGGATTTAATCACCTCTCTGACCTTTCTTTAAATTAGTCCCTTATTTTCAACTCCACTTACTCTCTTACCTATCTATATGTTCCATCCTTGCTTATACCCTACGCTGTCTACAGAAATGTTTTATTACTTATTGTGTTGACATTGTAAGCAGTATACTCATAGGCGCCCGGTATAAGAGGCTTGGGGAGGCTATGCCAAGCAGGATGGATCAGCTGTTTCTATAGAAATGCTAAATAGTAGTAGTAATAGTTCTCCGGCTGCTCTGGGGGGTTTAAATAGCAGCAGCTGCAGTGAAAGCAGTCTCTAGCCTTGTGTATAACCAGTTGTAATTTGATTACCTTACTGCTGGAGAGCAGAGCAGAGGGGTTGGCTGGAGGTGTCCTGGGTTGCCAGGGAGATATTTAACTAGGATGAATTCCTGCACATGAGCAGTTTATACCAAAGAGACTTGCATTGACCCCTGAAATTTTAAAATTGCTAAAAATAAGTTTTAAAAGTATTTGCATTAAATCTAATTGCAGAATTTAGGTGCTAGGAAGTGGGATTGGTATGCCAAGTACTCAAATTTGCTCAAGCCATATGCAAATTAGTCTGTTTTTGGGAGATTCTCATTTGCATATTTATGGGTAAAAATTGTTGGAAATGTTTACAGCCTTAATGTTAGGGCTTAGCTCTGATGAAAAATGTGGTTTGATCCAAAAACGAAGGGTTTAGCTAGTGTTTTTGACTAAAAATTCCCATTAGAGTGTCTGTATGTTAATCTGCATTCAAATAGAGCTCTCTGATTGGATGAGCAGCTCCTGTTAGAAAATCTGCCCGGGAACAGAGAGGAGAGGAGAGAATCAATGGGTGGGTGGGTGTGGATGGCTGGAGGGGGGGCAGGGGAGAGAAGAGAATCAATGTGTGGGTATGGATGGCTGGAGGGGGGCAGGGGAGCGAGGACAAGAAATGAAGAAGAAAGGCAGAAAGTAAAGAAATAAATGGAAGGGAAGCCCTGGAAACG
Organism: Microcaecilia unicolor; assembly: GCF_901765095.1. Taxonomy (NCBI): domain Eukaryota; kingdom Metazoa; phylum Chordata; class Amphibia; order Gymnophiona; family Siphonopidae; genus Microcaecilia; species Microcaecilia unicolor. Next base: position 147,017,079 of record NC_044040.1, read on the forward strand.
GAGTTAAGAGGACAGATAGCAGCAGAATCGGATACTGGGCCAGCATGATCAGAAAAACAAAGTCACCAGACAACAAAGGTAGAAAACATCATTTTATTTTCATTATAGTGTTTGGAATATGTCCACTTTGAGAATCAGGTGCTCAACATTAAATGTTTATATTTATTTACTTGTGTCAGTGGCGTACCAAGGGGGGGGCGGTGGGGGCGGTCCGCCCCGGGTGCACGCCGCTAGGGGGGTAACCTGTTCCGGGGCAGAGGGAGCATGAAAACGAAGAGCCGACAGGCGCGCGGCACCCCCCCCCCCCAGCAGCGTGCACCCGGGGGGGGGAGGTTCTTTCGCCGGGGGGGTCGCACTGCACCCGGGGGTCATTTCGCCAGGGGGGGTTGCTCTGTTCCGGGGGGGGCGCTGCACCTGGGTGGCGTGGCGCATCGGCGATCCGCCCCGGGTGTCAGCGCCCCTAGGAACGCCACTGACTTGTGTATGGCATTTTATCCCACATTAAACATGAATTAGGATGTTTTGTGGCTCTAAATGAGAATTGTGATATTATGATCCTTGTTTCATATTGTTGATGGTCTGCATTTTCCATATGGGTGGTATATTGGTGTATTAGGTTCTGCCCAGTGTGATATTTATGGTACATTAAGGTTCTGAGTGTGTTTTTGCACAAAGTTGTGCATAGTGTTTTGCAGTTGAGCGATTGTGGTTAGTATATGCTTTGAGCAACCTCTTTATTCTTTGACATATGATACATATCTAATATCTAAATTTAATAAAAGGTATTAATTGTGACTTTTATTTTTATTTATTTATTATTTCTGTGTGTTATCAGACAATTATGGATTTAAGCTCCACCTTGGCCCCACCCCTAACCCCGCCCCCTTTAGCCTCCCCAGTTGGGCCACCGACCACCTATGAGTATACTGTGCCATACTTTGTATTGTTATTTGAATATTTTTACTGCTTTAATTGTCTATTGCTTATATTTGATTTATTCTTCCTCTACACCACCTTGAGTGAATTCCTTCAAAAAAGTGGTAAACAAATCCTAATAAATAAATTAAATAGTGCTTGGCACCCAAATCCCATGGCGGGCAACTCAAATGGGGGCATGGCCACATGAGGGGCATGGGCATGTCTGCTGCATTCTGAAAAGTTGCACGTGTTGTTACATAATCATAAGTCAGCGCGCCCAACTTGGGCACCAGGTTTCAGATGGCATAAGCCTGGCACTCAAAGTTAGGACAAAGGAATCGGCACTAAGCACAGTGCTATAAACAGCGCTCTTTATAGAATCGTGCTTAGTGCCGATATTTTCTGTTGCCCATTTTTGAGCTCCATATATAGAATATGGCCCTTACTGCACAGGACTGGCTTATTATGTGAGAGAAAGAACAGCATGTGTGGTAATTGCCTCCAACCTCCTGCTGTCTGCCTGCCTGTCCTGGGCCCTGGTGCCAACAAATACAAATCTTTTTATTTATAGGGTTTGCTCTGATCACAGGCACATACTTGGCAGCGGCGTAGGCGAACTTTAGAAAACCGCTGGGCAGGGGCCTAGCCAGACCTCGCAGTGGGAGGGGGCCAGAGCCCAAGGTCGGGGGCATGTTTTAGTCTGCCACCTCACCGCTGCCCCACCACCACCTTGCTACTCCCCCCACCGCACCGCACAGCAGCAAAATACCTTGGCTGGTGGGGGTCCCCAACCCCCACCAGCTGAAGCTGCTCTGGTGCCTCCGCGTTCCCTGCCCTGCTCTCTCTTCCTCTTGACATCCTGCAAACAAAGAGCATGCAGGACATCAGGAGGAAGAGAGAGCAGGACAAGGAACATGGCAGTGCTGGAGACCTTGCTCTCTCTTCCTCCTGACATCCTGCACGCAAAGGAGCATGCAGGACGTCAGGAGGAAGAGAGAGCATGGCAGGGAACATGGCAGTGCCAGAGGCCGGCGCTGGAGAAGGCTTCAGCTGGGGCGGGTTGGGGATCTCCGCCAGCAAAACCAGGGGCCCTGATGAAATTGGGGGGGGGGCAGGCCCCCGTGGCCCCACTTAGCTACGCCACTGCCCCTGGGTACATATGATTGTATGCAATACCCACAGTCCCCTGATTCCCTGTAGCAGATTTTTCAAAATTAAGCAGCACATTGTCATATATTTGCATATTAATTATGTTGATTTTTAAACTTTATATATAAAGTAATTTCTGGTATTTCACTTACCTTTTTTTCATATATTTTAACAATAGATATCAACATTGAAAAGGGAATACAATTAGAATTAAGCAAATGAAAAGAGCACAAAACAGAAAGCTCAGATAAAAAAGAAATGTTAAAATGAAAACTAGAAAGTCAAGTGAACATACTTCTGACTTACAAGATACCCTCTCGTAGGACACAACTCTCCGCTGCCTCCCCCCCCCCCCCCCCCCCCCCCCTCCGCCTAACAGGCTGAATCTCTGTATAATTATTGAGATAAGCATGGGACAAGCACAGAGGATCTCTGAGGGAGAGAAAGGGATTGTGGAGCTGCACAGGAGAAAGCTCATAAAATACATACTTCACTCCATCATAATGAAGAATAAAGTTACAAGGAAAATGCACCAGAAAAACTGTGCCTGGCACCAAGGGACAATCTTAACCCCTATACCCCTTACATATAACCTGATACTCATAAACTACAGTCTGAAATCAATGTCCTGTGGGAAAATGAAGGATTTGAGAAGGTTATTTATCTCTCTCCATTCCTTCACCTTCTGATATATCCAGACAAGCTGATGCATCCAGACTGACAGCAGAAAGGTCACCATTTCCCATTGCCTCTTTTTTATCATGTCCAGTTGTTATCCTTCTACCCAGAGAAATAAAACAGATTGTACCCACAGAGGGGAGTCCCTCCTCCAGTATCTTCAAAACCTCCTTCATATATCACTGAAAGAATTCCAAAGGAGGAGGCTTAAGAAAATTGAATATCCTCAGATTGAGGGATTTGATGGATTTTTTTCAACATTTTCCAGCCTATGATGGACTACAGTCTTATCCTGGATAACTTCTATCTGCATAGCCTTGTCCTGCTTAGAAACCTGCCCCGGTTTCTCAATTCTGTATCCCTGGGACACCGTACTCCTATCCTGAGACTGCAATTTGAAAAGTATATTTGAAATTAACACAGCCAACAAAGAAAAATATTGTTCCTGAACAGCCCACACAGTTGCAAATACTACCCATACCGTGTTTCCCCAAAAATAAGACACTGTCTTATATTAATTTTTGCCCCCCAAAATGCGCTAGGTCATATTTTCAGGGGCTGTCTTATTTTTCGGGGAAACATCGGGGTTGGATCGGGGTTGGGCCACCCGCCTGCCCTCCATCGCTCCCGGAACTAACCTTAAACGCCTCCTTTCACCTTCGCAGCAAGCAGCAGCAGGGCAGGCCACTTCTTCCTTCCCTGTCCCGCCCTCGCCTGACGTAATGTCCACTGGGCACTGGGAGGTAAAGGTGGAACAGGGCTAGCAGTATAAGTTGCATACCTTTTGTCAAAGCAAATTTGCATATCTTTGACAAATAGTCATGCCTACTTCCAGTCATGACAGCCAATCAGAATAGAGGATCTGCCCAAACCGCTCCCACTTTTTGCCTTGCCCTGCCCACATCCACCCCATCCCTTTTGATGTCATAGTCCTGAACTATTTGCATGACCCCACCCCCAATCCCCACCCTTTCAGTGATGCCACAGGAAGTGGCATCATAATTCTGTCCAGGCCACCCCCCTTTTTCAAGATGTGGCAAGTTGTGGATGCTCCTATGGGCACTTCCTATTTCATACTACTTGCCAGTTGCCACAAGGAGGTTTGATTGAGGAGACAGCATGACATCAAAAAGTTGAAGCCACTTAGGTTAGTCTATGTTCCCCTTCCCCGCACAGCTGTTATTCTGCGTACACTCAAAACAAAGCAAACAAACCTATGAGCTGCTGCATCCATGTTGTCATTCTGTCTTGTTGGTAGCATTTTTATTTAACATATTTTTTTAAATTTGCCAGCTTGTGCAGCATACGGATGTATACAGAGGAAGTATAATAATGAAATAACTTTTCATAGGTAGAGTAGTAATTTGTTATAAATTGTAATCAGTGTGTCATTTGGAGGGACTGTTTATAGGGACACTCTAGCATGTGTTATATTCGTGCAGAGATTTTTTTTTTCTCCTGGTAAAGGGCCTCTAAAACAGACATCATGTTATGAGAATCAGGTGCTCAGCATTTCTATCTGTTTGTTTGTTTGTTTATTTATTTACTTATTTATTTATTTATGGCAGTTATATCCCATATTAAACATGAATTAGGTTGAAACCTGGGAGCATTTAAAATCTTTTTTTTTCTCTGGCTAGATCAAAAGAGAAAGATGGTTTGGGTAGTGGAGATTTAGGTACGTTTGTGTAGATTCGGATGTGTTTCTAGTTGGTAAGTTGATCAAGTCTGTCATGTATCCCGGTGCTTCACCGTAGATAATTTTGTGAACCATAGTGCAGATTGTGAAGGCAATGCGTTCTTTGATTGGGAGCCAGTGTAGTTTTTCGCGGAGGGGTTTTGCGCTTTCAAATCGTGTTTTTCCAAAGATGAGTGTTGCTGCCATGTTTTGAGTGGTCTGAAGTTTCTTTAAGGTTTGTTCTTTGCATCCCGCATAAATTCCATTGCAGTAGTCTACATGGCTTAGTACTATTGATTGTATCAGGTTGCGAAAAGTTTTTCTTGGGAAGAATTGTTTCACGCGTTTGTCTTGGTGGGGCAAAGGACTCAAATACAAATCAACTTACGCATCCACTTTTTCCTACATCAGCGCACAACTATGGAACACACTATCAAAAGACTTGAAAACTACATACGACCACTTACACTTCAGAAAAACACTTAAAACCCACCTGTTTAAAAAGGCATACCCTACCGACCCAACATAAATGCCTGATCTCTGCGACACAACAACACTAAAGTTCGTAATGGTCATTGCACAACTCTCCCGTTGTACAATTCCTTTATGTGGTCCTACCACATGAACCTTAACCTACCACAACATCACCTTGTATTTGTTTACTCCTGAGTCTGCAAACAGCTCTCCGGCACTATGTAAGCCACATTGAGCCTACAAATAGGTGGGAAAATGTGGGATACAAACAGTGGTGTGCTGGTAAATTTTTAACAGGCTCTCTCCCTGGTCCACCTCTGCGCCCCCCCCCCCCCCCCAAATTGGCTATACCCAGGGAGAGAGCCGGGGGGTCATGCATTACTCTCTCTGGGAAAAATTTTTTTTTAATGCTCCCAGGTTCCAATCTAATTCATGTTTAATGTGGGATAAAATGCCATAAATAAGTAAATAAATAGATAGAAACTCTGAACATTGAGAACCTGATTCCCATAACTAATTAACACTGAACTCCTTAATTTGTTTACTTTAATCACACTGTTATTATTTAATGCTATACTGTATCCTATATCTCACATATCTGATATGAATTAATTATTTCTTTACTTCTAATTTTCTTGTTATCTTATGTACCTTAATTGTAATAACACTCTGTTCTTCTCAAACCGTTAATGGTGATTACCATTGCGGCATAATGTAAGCCACATTGAGCCTGGGAAAATGTGGGATACAAATGCAGCAAATAAAATAAATAAACATGATGTCTGTTTTAGAAACCCAGTACCAGGAGAAAAAAAAATCTCTGCACCAATAACAGGGTTAAATGTCATAAATAAGTAACTAGATAGATAGATAGATAGATAGATAGATAGAAACTCTGAATGTTGAGCACCTGATCCTTATAATATGACATCTGTTTTAATGGCCCTTTACCAGGAGAAGGGGGGGAGCTATACTGCACAGAGGACAGGGGTTGAGTGTGGAAGAGAGCAGGAGAGGTTTACAGGAGACACTGTAAATGCCAGAATAGTAATTAATACATTAATCACAGAATTAAGTGTGATTAACTTTCAGCCCCCTACATTTCTTCCAAACTACAAACATTCCTGAATTACAGATTCTGAAATACCTTCTGTACCATATTTGTTTACATTATGAAAATATATGTATTTAGTGTGAATATCATTTATGCCTAGTATATTTACACACATATAATATATAGAATATAAATGTTCAAGCCCAACCACACAAGATAAAAATGTTTATATACTTGTTAGATTAGTTTTGTACTAAGTTTAGGGAGGTAGTGGGGGAGGGGAAGGAAAATTTCACTCAGCCTTTCTGGTACATAATAATGTCACAAACGTTATGCAGGAATCAATGTGCCTTTTGTTAACGCAAACATCAGCAAGGTTTGGGGAAAGAAAAAGTTAGACACCGATCCTGCTGATAAGCACTTGCATGCAAAAGCAGGGATGCCTAGTACTCTGTCCCAGTAATGTTCTGCATTCTCACCCAAGGTTTTCTTCCTCGTTTTTTTTTTAACTCTCCCTTCCTTCCAGCATTTCTGCCCTACTGTCTCCTCTCATTCCTTTATCACTAGTTTTCTTCCAAGTATTATGCTCTCTCCCTCTCCTGTTTGGATCATTTTATCCTTCACTGTAGCTAGACCTTTCTTGCCACCTCCTCTCCTTTGATGATCTTCTCTCCCTCCCCCCCACAAACTGTACTGCCTCAAAGCTCATATGGAAAAACAGGCAGAAAAGTGCTGCTTTCGAGCTCTACTGTTCCAACCTCAACAAGCTGCAGAAGGCAGCAGCAGCATTTTTAACAAGAAATTATTTCCTGTGTATTCCTTCAAACTGCTCATGCTTGAGCCACAGAACAGGTCACTTGTTCAAATTACAGCTGACAAGATGCAGACCTGAAATTTTGCATCACAAATTTCTTACTAAAACTGAACTACTCTCACTCTGTTTGCAACTCACAGCAAAGGAAACAGACCAGAATAAGAGCCAGATTTTGTTTACTGAATCTTTCCTAAGCAGCAAGGCTATTACTTTTAACTTCTAACATTACTGGTGGAAGTAAATGCATTACTAGAGGTTGCTGGAGAGCTGAGCACACTGACTAATTCTGCTAGAGCTGCATACTTGATAGACTTGGGGCCGACACAGTTGACCCGGCTGATGCTGTAACTGCAGCGCTGTTCAAACCTTAATCTTCCAGCAGTTCTAGTGGTGGTCACCCAGAGCCTTGTCTCTGCTGAGTACTGCCCGCTGATGCAACACAGGCGGGTGGGGGCTGGGGAGGAGGGAGAGAGGAGGAGAAAAACCCCCTAGATGGTTGTGTGCTCCCTGCCTGACTTCAACAACCGGCTCGCAAAAACCAATAAAATTTTAACAACCGGCTCGTGGGAGCCAGTGCGAACCGGCTCCAGCACACCACTGGATACAAATGTAACAAATAAATACATAAATAAATAAATAGTGGGGACCGTTTGTCTAGAATAGATATGGTTATGTTGAGCAGAGAGTTGGAGTTAAGTTGAATGGTTTTGTCTACTGAGTTACTATACCAGATACCGAAATATTTTATTTTGGGGGGGTTCCCAAGAAAATGGAAACTGGGAAACATGGTTTTTATAAACATGGGGGTTAAGGGGCATAATTGTAAATGTGTTCCAATTGATTTTATAACAAGAGAGTACCGAAAAAGATTCTATGTAAGTTAAAATGGAAGGAATAGATTCTATGGTAGTGTAAAGAATGATGTCATCTGCATAGATGGAGAGTTTAAAGGTGTCATTATCTAGTTGTACACCTCAGATGGATGTATTAGAGCAGATAATCACACTATACACGTTCTAGACAAAAACGAACTCTTATCACATGACTGATTAATTTCTTTGATATTAATGATCAAGCAATACCACTTTAACCCTATGTTGAATAGGGTCACTATATTTGATGACCTAATGTATGTTACAATACAATCTATTACTCAGGAACCTTCATGCAATACCATAATTTATTCTTCTTTACCATGTATGCATGCACATGGTATATATATACATCATGATATGTTCTATATATGTTATGTTCCATGAATATTATCATGTATGTATGCACCTTAACGCAACACCATCTGTAATTCTACTACCCGGAAATGGCAACCGCCATTACGGCAAATGTAAGCCACATTGAGCCTGCAAATTGGTGGGAAAATGTGGGATACAAATGCTACTAATAAAATAAATAAAAAGTAAAGGGGATAATGGACAACATTGCTTCCTTCCCCTTTGCAATGAAAAGGGAGAGGAAGTGGATCTGTTTACAGAAATAGTAGCCAGGGGGTTGTTGTAAAGTAATTTTATCATATTCAGAAAACCATCCCCAAAACCAAAGCAATAATCCTACTACCACTACTACTACTATTTAGCATTTCTATAGCGCTACAAGGCGTACGCAGCGCTGCACAAACATAGAAGAAAGACAGTCCCTGCTCAAAGAGCTTACAATCTAATAGACAAAAAATAAAGTAATCAAATCAGTTAATGTGTAAAGGAAGGAGGAGAGGAGGGTAGGTGGAGGCGAGTGGTTACAAGTGGTAACATGTAAATCCCTGCCTTTTGAATCATAGATCTATCAAAATTACTTAACGCACAAAATACTGTAGCCAAAACTATTACTGTGCTTGTTATGATCACGTAACACCTTTGTTAAGAAGTTTACATTGGTTACCAGTTCCTGCATGGAGAGTTTTTAAGACTGCTCGTATCGCATTTAGTACACTACAGGGGAATGCTTTCTCAGCATCCAATGGGATAGTAACATATTGTTCAGATACCGAGTTAGCATAAAACAGAAGATTCCAAAATAATCTGGAGTTATCATAGGGAAGACGATTGGGAGTAAATCCATTTTGATTTCTGTGGATAAACTGAGGTAGGAGTTTATGTAAATGAGAAGCAAGGATATTTGCATATATTTTGTTATCAATATTAATTAGGGAAATTGGCCTAAAATTTTCAACCTTATTATGATCTTTGTCAGGTTTGAGTATAATCACAATAGTGGACTCTAAAAGGAGCCTTTGTAAGAGAGATCTTTTAGAATTAGATTATAAAATTGTAGTAGTTTAGGGACTAAGATTTCTGAAAAGGCCATGTAGAACTCAGCATTAAAGCTGTCTTTACCTGGTGCCTTACCAGTGGGGAGAGCCTTAATGGCTGAAAGGATTTCTTTTTCAGTAATTTCACTATTCAATTGTTCAAAAAGAGAGGAAGAGAAGTTAGGAGGGGATATTGATGTTGTGAACTCTTGAAAAGCAGAGAGTGAAAATTTATCTCATGACTGTAACTTTTTGTAGAAATTCTGATGTGCAATTGCAGGATCAGCGGTGTGGGAAACACCATTAGAATCTATTATTTGTGGGACTCTCAATCTGTTGTTTTTGGATTTCAAATATTGGGCTAAGAGATGGCTAGAATTTTTATTTTCTGTATAAAATCTTGATTTTGGTGAGTGAATGCGTGAAATGGCTTCCTAAGAAATAAAAGAACTATTCAAGGTTGTTAAAACACATTCAGACTGTAAAATATTGCAGGAAGACCTTAGGAAATTGGAAGACTGGGCATCTAATGGTGGAATTAGAAAAGGTTCAAAGAAGAGCGACCAAAATGATAAAAGGGATGGGACTCCTCTGCTATGAGGAAAGGCTAAAGAGGTTAGGGCTCTTCAGCTTGGAAGAAACATGGATGAGGGGAGATATGATTGAGGTCTACAAAATCCTGAGTGGTCGGGAGTGACATACCAGAGGGGGCCCGAGGGAGTTTGCTGCTCAAATCTTTGCGGCAATTGTGGAGGACGGTGCTCCCCCTTTGGGGACAAAACAGCAACAGCAGTGTGTGGTTGCCTCTGGGAGGAAATGTCTCCTTTAGACCAGGAGATGACAACGCGATTTTTCGATCCTTGCAGGAACAAGGTGTGAATTTATGTTTCAACGGTTTTTATTGATGATAATAAACAGCGTGAACATAAACAGGAAATTCAAACACTTTGTGAGCCTAGGCACAGGTCACAGTTTCATACATATATCGTAACTGCATCATCAATATTTTCTAACATCTTTTTCTCCCCCCCCCTCCCCCCTGTTCAGTTTACAGCATTTCTATTGAGTATACCTCAAAATAATGCATCACTTAATCCAATTATACATCATCTCCTATCATGATGCTATCAACATTGGGCTATCATAGACTGGTTTATCAACGGTCCTCGTCCCCCCCCCCTCCCTCCCTCCCCTCTCCCCCACTCCCCCCCCCCCATTCCCTTAATATACCTTCTGTTGGTTCAAAGATTTTCTCAGCAAACATACCTTAGTCACAATCTTATTAACCAAAACTTACGCTTCTCCCATTCCTCCCTCCCAACCCCCCCCCCCCCCTTGTTGCATGGTTCCTCCTTATCTCGACCTATCTTCTCCATTTCCCCATGGAAGCCCATTAAGCACTTGACTTCTTGCCTTCGGTGAAATCAAATTTATGTACTGTCCCCACACTGTCAAAAACCGTGCCTGTCTTTTTGGTGTTACTCTCGCCCCTCTCGCTTCCCATAACATTAATTGATGCATTTTATTTCGCCAGTACCAGTAAGAAGGGGGGGTGTCTAGTATCCAGTGATTCATAATACACTTTTTCCCCACTATACAGGATTTGCTCAGAAACAGTCTTTCTCCCTGTGTCCCTACTCCCCATTGTTCAGGCACACTGAGCAGCATTCTTTCAAACGTAATTTGGACTGGGCATCCGGTAACCTCCCTTACAAATTGGCCTATTCTCCTCCAGAATGCCTTTATGGTCACACATTGCCATATACAGTGCGATAAATTTGCGCCGTCCTGTCCACATTTTAGGCATCCATCCGTTTCTGCCACCCGTGCATGAAATGCCCTTCTGGGAGAGAGGTATGCCCTATGTATCATTCTATAATGGCACTCTTGCAACTCTGCACTATATATTACCTTCTGCATGCCCCTCAATGATTGTTGTAAGTGGTGTTCAGAGATATTCCTATGAATTTCAGTTCCCCACTTCATCGCCACCTCAATTACCCTCCTCCGTGGTAGCCCTTTCTCCAGCTCTCTAACAAACCAAGATACAGAGACCTGCCCCAACGCATCCCCTTCCAAAAACTCCCTCAGCTTAGTCTCGAAGCTATGAGTTAATCCTTCCTTTGGGATGCTAAGTATGTAATGGGCAAGCTGATGATAAGCCAATATCCCCAATGGTCCCCCTGAGCACTTACGTTGGAAGTCAACTATGGGTATCACAGTATTATCGTCTCTGAGGAAGCTTCCCAATAGTTCCACCCCTTGACCTTGAAGCGCCCGAAACACTGCATTATCACTGCCCGGTGTAAAATCCTTATTCCCAACAAGAGGTAATAGTCTGCTAACCGTTGGATCCTGACCCCACCTTTGTACCAGTTCCCGCCACACGTGCCATAGCGGTCCCAGCAACATACTATCTTTAACTTTTTCCGGCAGTTGCCCTTTCCTTCTAACATGAAGTAGGTAATTCAGGTGCCAAGGATAGAAGTATGCCCTCTCTAGATTCACATCCGTGTAGGTGTTTGTATCAAGGATCCAATCTCTCAGATGCCTCAACAAACATGCCTGATTATAAATCCTCATGTCTGGAATGCCTAACCCTCCCTGCCTCCACTTTCCTAGTAGATATTGCCACTTCATCCTAGGTTTTCTACCAGCCCAGCAATACTTCACTACTAGTTTTCGCAAAGCTACCAGCTCTCGCCTTCCCAGGCGTAACGGTAGCGCTTGTAGTACATAAAGCCATCGCGGGAAAAGTATCATACGAAATAATTGTATCCTGCCCATAAGGGACACAGGTAGCCCAGCCCAACGGGCTAATTGCTCCTGAGTATCCTTTAGTAATTTAGCGACATTCAAGTCATAAATTTGTCTGATGTCCATAGGGAGCTGTATTCCCAGATACCTAAAGGATCCCCTTGCCCACCTTATCGGGAATCTATCTCCCCACTCTCTCTCGAGTTCTGCATGACTAGCTAGTGCTTCAGACTTCAGGTAATTCAATCTGAATCCCGAATAGTCCCCGTACTCCTTTAAACTTTCCATAAGATGTGGCAAAGATCGGTTTGGATCAGTGATTAATACCAGTAGATCATCCGCGAAGGCTGCTGTTTTAAAACTATAATCACGTATCTGGACTCCCTTAATGTCAGCATTGGACTGGATTTCTCTGAGAAGAGGGTCCAATGCCAATATGAAAAGTAGAGGCGACAGTGGACATCCTTGTCTCGTGCCTCTCTTTATTGGGAACCAGTCAGACCGTAGCCCATTAGCAAATATCTGAGCCTGCGGATTTGTATACAAAGTTCTTACTGCCCTCGCAAATGAGCCCCTGATCCCATAGGCCTCCAACACTGCAAACAAATAAGTCCAATCAACTCGGTCGAACGCCTTTTCGGCGTCGAAACTAATTAGCAGGGCTTTGCTCCTATCATTTCTTATTTTTTCCAAGGCAACCCATATTCTACGCATATTCTTAGCTATGACCCTCCCACATGTGAACCCCACTTGTGAGTCTATAATTAGTGATGGTATACATCTGGCTAGCCGGTTTGCCAATATCTTTGCTAAAAGTTTTAATTCAGTGTTCAGCAACGATATTGGTCTATACGAGTCTGGTTTATCAGTTGGTTTACCTGGTTTTGGCAATACACTGATTTGCGCTCTATTTAGGTGCCTAGGCAACTGTCCTTGTTGTATGTTATCATTAAATACCTCGGTCAATACAGGACTGATCTCACTATTTAGAAGCTTGTAAAATTCATTCCTCAAGCCATCCGGCCCCGGTGCCTTCCCTAATTTGCTCCCTTTAATTACCAGAACTACCTCCTCTTCTGTAATAGGAGCATTTAGTACCTCTGCATCCTCTTCTGAAATCTGTGGCAGATCCACACTATGAAGATAAGTCTCGCTAGGTCTCACTAGGTCTTTTTGTTTTGCGTATAGTCTGCCGAAAAAGTCCCCTAGTATTTTAACTATACTTTCATCTGTATTTACCCGTATACCCGTTCTATCCTCCATTACAAGTATTTTTTTGGCACTAAAGCGCCTATGAGCGATTCGAGCTAGTAGTCTACCACTTTTATTAGCAAACCTATACAGCTTGTATTTATAATATATGTTTGTTTTTTGCGCTTGCTCATGCAAAAGTTCATTAAGGGCCTGTTGCGTCTCCAATAACTGTCTTTTAAATCTTAGTTCATGGTGTACCCCATATTTCTTCCGCAGCGCTACTACCTGTCTTTCCAGCCTCATCACCTCCCTATTCCTAGCCCGTTTTTTAAATGCTAGATAGGATATTATATCCCCCCTTAGGACCGCCTTCCCCGCTTCCCAATAGAGTACTGGATCGATCTTATGTTTTTCATTGTTGTTGCTATAATCTCTCCATTTCTCCACCAGGAAGGGCAAGAACTGGGGGTCACGGTAAAGATACGTTGGAAACCTCCAAGATCCTAGTTGATATCCTCCCTCTCCTACTTTAATTTGAACTCTCACCCATGCGTGGTCAGAAATCGTTATGGGACCTATCTGTGCCTCCTCCACTTTTGTTAGTAACTCTCTAGAAATCCATATATAGTCTATTCTAGATAACGTTTGGTGTGCCCTGGAAAGATGCGTAAAATCTTTGTCTACCGGGTGTAATATTCTCCATGCATCTACCAGTTCTAACATGTCACAGATTCTGGAATTACCTCTCTCCTTTCTGGCCAAATCCCTCCCAGTTGGTTGAGACCTATCCCAAGTCGGGTCCAATACATCATTCAAGTCTCCTCCTACCATTAAAGGTATATCACCCAGACTATGGATTGTGCGTGTGATTTGAGTGACAAACTTCTTATCATAGGTATTGGGTGCATATATGTTGCATAGCAGAAGTGGCTGTCTCTCCACCACCACCGAAGCCATAACATATCTCCCTCCTCTATCAGCCACCACCTTCTTAACCTCTACATTCAAGTTTTTCCTTATCAATATCACCACTCCCCCCTTTTTCCCGACTGCTGGTGCATCATACATCTCTCCCACCCACCAGGTTTTCAACTTCTTATGCTCATCCCTTGTAAGATGTGTTTCCTGCAAGAACGCTATGGACACTTTTTTATCATTCAGCATTTTCAGGATTTTTTGCCTCTTAATCGGCGAGTGAATGCCCCCCACATTCCATGTTATGCATTGCAATGTTGTCATGTCACACCTCTCTCAGTTTTGTGTCTTACTTGCAAAGCTTTACATACACTCTTCTTTCTTACACATAGAGAGAGCGTCCCAGCCTCCGCCCTCTCCTCCTTCCTGCTTCTTTGGGCCACCTCGAAATTCTCTTTCACACTTCTCTCCTTCCAATTCCATGCATACAAGGGTTTCCTCCCCCCTTCCCTTCCCCCTCCCTCCCATCCTCCCTCCCTCCCCCCCATATCCCCTTCACCCTCTATACCCACCATCTGTCGTCCCTTGCCTATTGGCAGAACTTCCTGATTTCCAAGGCTAGGGCGCCTCACGTATCTGTGATTATCCCCACCCACCCATTCCGTCACCAAGGCTTATTTCTCATCAAGTTTCTGATATTTAAAACTAGGTAAACGGAAAAGTCTCTTCTGCACATATCCTTCGCGAATACCTTCAGTTCTCTTCAGACTCATAGCTGTGCCAGCCCTGCACTGTGCCAGTTTTCATTTGGCCAGCTGTAGTCCTCAAAAGACCATGCCTGTTAGCCCAAACAATCACATTTTTCCGCTTTGCTTACACTTGACGCACAATATCTCCCCAGTGGAGATTCAAACAATCACTGTCTGCATCCTTCATGACCGCTGTTCCTCCTTCTTCGCTCTGACAGTAATTATCTGCCATGCCAAGTGTCCTTGATGCTTCCAGCAACTGAGCCAACCATAAACTTTCAAAAAATTCAAACAACCAAAGTATACAACTGCTTTTCTCCCGATACAAGCCAGCCAGTCTTCCTCATAACTGGCTACCTGCTTCACTTGTATACCAACAGTCATAGAGTCCAAACATGACTTTACTGCGCGTTTGTATAAAACCAAACCATCTCCACTGAGGTTTTTTAACCTGTGACCAATGTTCATTGTTTTCTCTTCTTTCCTTCAGAAAGCTTCCTTTTTGCCTCATCCCTCGCGCTCTTTGGCTAGCATCCGGTCTACATATTTAGTTGCCTCCTCCACTTTCTCGAAGTAGACTGCTTGACCATTTTCCAGCAGTTTGAGCTTAGCTGGATATAGAAGGCTGAATCTGTATTTAAGCCCAACAAGTTTGGTGCATAGCGGTGCAAAGCCCTTTCTTGCTGTGGACACTGCAGTTGAATAATCTTGGAAACAGAGGATTTTTTTGCTTTTGTATTCCAGTTGCTTGCCTGCACGCAGCTCTTGTAAGATGAGCATTTTATGGGCATAATTTAAGATCCTCAGGATCACCACTCGAGGCCTGCCTGTATCCTCTCTCCTCTGGCCAAGTCTATGCGCTCTCTCCACCCTTAATGCTGTTGTCAACTCCTCATTGTTAAGTGCCGTCGGCAGCCATTTTTCTAAGAATATACAGAGATTCCGCTCAGGCAGGGTTTCAGGCAGCCCCACGAGGCGCAAATTGTTCCGTCTCGAACGATTTTCGAGATCGTCGAGCTTTGCCTCCACCTCTGCCAGGCGTGCCCGCATTCTCGGGTGCTCCTCTGAGACCTTTTGGATATCCTCCTCCGCTATCCCGACTCTGCGCTGCACTTCCTGAAGCTCGGTAAACAGTTGCGTGTGCCTCTCAGTCAGCCCTTCTAGTTTGTCTAATATTAATTGCAATTTATTACCCACCGCTTGTTCCACCGCTGCCCTCACCTCTTCCGTGATTTCTGCAGCCCATGATGTGCCTGGCGACGGCGATGCTGGCGCGGCCCTGTCCGCCATTTTGTTCTCCGCGGCGCGGGCTTTTTCTTTAGGATCTTTTCGAGCCGCTTTCGCTGCCATCCGCGCCTCCTCAGCCGCCACTTCCAGCCAATTTATGTGTTGAGTGTCTGTGCTAGTATTTGCTTCAGTTTTTGGGTGGGAGTTCGTTTCTACGAGCGCCGATTTAAATATGCGCCCCGGAGCAGTTCTGTCTCACGTCTTCACCGCTCCATGCCTCCACCGGAAGTCCTCACAAGGTGTGAATTTATTGGACAGCGTAATAACAGAGGAGGGGACGTTAATGTCATATAGGGTGTTCTCTGCGAAATGCGGGCAGGGGGCATCCACGTGGTTTGCATATGGGCAGTTGGCCCATTATGTAAAATCCCTGCCCAATGGTAGCTTACGCCCACAGTTTGGGAGGCACTTCCGAGAGCTACTTGAGGGTGATGCGGCAGGCCAGATATCGGTCTCTTGGTTTTATGATAGGCTGGGCAGGCAAGCGCTGACAAGGGATGTGACGGAGGTCGCGAATAGGTGGAGTATAGAATCCGGAAAAAATATATCGGCAACCCTAGCACTTGCAGCGCTATGGAACACTACGAATGTGGTGTATGGGGCGGAGCTGCAGGAGTGTCACTTCCGAACTATCCACAGAGCCTATTTTTCTCAGCGACAAGCTTTTCGTGCCGGAGTAGTAGATCAACAATATTGTAGAAAGTGTAAGCGGATAGAGGCAAACCTTTTTCATGGCATTTGGCAATGCAGGATGATTTCTCTATTTTGGACAAAGATTGAACGTTATCTGAGTACAATGTTAGGGCGAAGAATCAAGATCACTTTTGAAAGAGCAATATTTGGCGCACCCAGCCTGTGGTTGGGAACAACAAGGGGGGAGAGTATGTTCCTTAGGAAGGCATGTTTATTAGGGAAGAAATGCATCCTCTCCTATTGGACTCAGGATTGCCCACCTTCTTTCTGGCATTGGAGGAACAGGCTACATGAACTGCTAACCTGGGAGGCTAGAGGGGCAGGTTTGTCACCAGGAAGGCAACGGAAGTTCCTTGCAGTGTGGGGGGGGGGGGTTTCTAGAAGACATTTCACCAAGGGCGCGGAGTAACATTTTGAATACGCTACCGTGGAATAACAATATCGGTTGTAATTTTGATTTTCAAGTTCACACCCCTAATAGGGATAGTTCTGTAGTTGGGGAGCATTGTTGTATGTTACTTTTGCTGACCGGTTGCTACACTTATAGTTGATTGTTAAGGCAACGGTGATATGGGAATGGCCACCAGGCTACCATATTCAGACCTCCAATTGAATTGGTGGCTTCAATTACGCCCAGCTGGCTGGCAGCCAGGCCCAGTACTGAATGTTGCAGCAGCTACCTGGGACGGAACCCGGGACACAGATATTTGGGAATAAGCAATGAACTATTATCAGTAGCAAACTCTGTGTAGGTGATGACATTTCTAGACTGGGAGGGAGGGGAGGGAAGGGGACATGTTATTATAAAAGTTGATGGTGGTTTTTCAAGTTGGAAAGTATCTGTTTATTATACTGTTGATATAACAACTCTTCGATTCCATGAATACTGTACTTGATGGTCATCAATAAAAATTGTTGAAACATAAAATCCTGAGTGGTGTAGAACGAGTAGAAGTAAATAATTTTTTCTCATTCCAAAAATACAAAGACTAGGGGACACTCAATGAAGTTACATGGAAATACTTTTAAAATAAATAGGAGGAAATATTTTTTCACTCAACAAATAGGTAAGCTCTGGAACTCTTTGCCGGAGGATGTGGTAACAGCAGTTAGCTTATCTGGGTTTAAAAAAGGTTTGGACAAGTTCCTGGAGGAAAAGTCCATAGTCTGCTAATGAGACAGACATGGGAAAGTAACTGCTTGCCCTTGGATTTGTAGCATGGAATGTTGCCATGATTTGGGTTTCTGCCAGGTACTTGTGACCTAGATTGGCCACTGCTGGAAACAAGATACTGGGCTAGATGGACCATTGGTCTGACCCAGTATGGCTACTCTTATGTTCTTATGATTCCCACTGTAGCTCCTTGTGACATTGCGCAAGTCACTTAACCCTCCATTGATTCAGGTACAAAAACTTAGGGCCCCTTTTACTAAGCTGCGGTAGGCTCTACACGCGCCCAACGCGCACTAAAACTGGCTTACCGCCCGACTACCGTGTGCCTTTTGCGGTAATTTCATTTTTTGGTGTGCGTCCGCTATGCATGTCTGAAAAATATGTTGTATTTTCAGACGAGCGTAGCGGACGAGCGCCAAGTGGCATCTGATACGCATAGGTCCTTACCATGCAGATTCCTTACCACTAGGTCTATGGCAGGCGGTAAGGTCAAACACCCAAAATGGTTGCACGGCAATTTTGATTTTGCTGCACGTCCATTTTCGGCAAACAAAAAGGCATTTTTGGTACATGCGCTGAAAAATATTTCTGCACGCGCCCAAAACTCACGCCTACACTATCGCAAGCCACGTTTTACCGTGGCTTAGTAAAATGACCCCTTAGATTGTAAGCCCTCTAGGGACAGAGAAAGTACCTGCTCATAATATGTGATTGTTCTCTGCCTTGAACTTGATGGTTAAGCAGATTTACATGTCAGAATTAAATTTTAAGTGTTTTAATTTTATTTTTAAACAGAAAACTGTATAATATCAGTTCTTTGACAGGCTTTTACAATGTCATTCAAATCCCTAACAATTACAGACTGCCAATAGAAACCAGTCAAAACTCTTGGTTCCTGTTTGTTGATAATTCAGCCCCTCCCTTCTCTTCCCCACCTCTCACCCCACCAGATAATGCTTCATTGTTCAAATACTTCAAAAAGGTTCCCAGTCTTTTTCAGACTTGTCATATGCCGTATAAGAATTTTAAATGTTTTAGGGGTCTTTTACAAAGGCGCTCTAGTGTTTTTAGCACATGCTAAAAATAAGCATGCATTAAATGCTAGAGACGCCCAATATGGGTGTCCGTAATGTTTAGCTCAAACAAAAAATGCTAGTGTGCCTTTGTAAAAGGACCCCTTAGTGTATTGTCAGTATGTTGTTATTTATTGTTTAACTTTTTATGTTTTATTTGTGTGTACAGTCTTTATTGTTGAATGTTAAATTATTCATGGTCCAAAATTTTATGATAGGCAGGTTATAAATCATTTTCAAATAAAATTAAAATTAAAAATTTAATTTTTAGGTGTTCGAGGTAGGGATGCACACAAAAGTGAAGGATCTATGCCAGAACATTGCCAACAAACTTCAACTCAGCTCCTGGGAAGGATTCAGTCTCTTTGTGAAGATCATCGATAAGGTATCTCTCAGGGTCTTGCATCCCTGGTGCACCATTTTGTCCTGAAACCACAGAACCCTTGGTGGAATGTGAAGTCCCTAAATCTAGATAATATGTCTGCTCCCATCCTCGTGTGCTGTGATCGTCAATTGTTATGTAATATGTCTATATTTAGCCTGGAACAGAGCCTGGTGTGATAATGAAAAACAGAGCAAAGGAAGATGACTAGGCCTAAAATGGCCTAACAGTGGAGATGGTAGAAGCTAGTACTTTGGCAGATTCAGAGCATGCTTAGGACTGATACGGTGGGCAATGATTGAAAAGAGTTGAAGGTCAGGAAAAATAACCTACCTGGGGGCAAGGGGAAGGGGGAAGCTGATGTTTGGTTAAGACTTGAAATTTATGTCCCTACCTATCTGAAATGGAAGAAGTGTAACTGGGCAGATTAGATGGGTGTATTTGGTCTCTTTTTGCCATTATTTAGTGCATTAGTATAGCACCACACATACATATATACTTTTTCTCTCTCTCCTTCTCTCACCCCTTCCCTTCTGCTTTCTCCCCTGACTACCCTGTACTCTGATTCTAACTACCAGCACTGCGTGTCTAACTCACTCTCTCTTCACAAAACTGTGGGAACCCTTCCTGGGTGAGGGTTGCTAACACAACTTTCCCTCAGAAAAAAACAGCATCTCCATACCTCTCTCCTCTAGATACATAGATATCCATTCTCTCCTTGCCTCCTTCACCCTCTTCTCCAAATTTGGCACTATATAGACTTACACTCCCTGCCTACACATCTTTAATCCTTTTCCATCTTTAATCCTTTTCTCACCATATCTTTCCTCCATGGATTTCCACTCCTTCCCTCTTCGTCCCTCATCTTGTCTTTAACATGAGGAAATTGCTAGTACTGGTCATGGGTGTGGCTGCAAGGAGAGCAAGAGGACAGTAGTCAGTGGTCTTGGGACCAGTTAGGAGGCAAGAGAGGAGGGGGACTGCACTGAACTTGGCCCAGCTTCCTCTTCCTGTCACTGGCCCACCTTAATGGACCATCTTAAGGCCTGTGCAATATGATGGCTGAGGGATTTCCCCTAGTCATGAGGGACTAGGGAATGTTGTCCCATGTTTTCTCAGTCTTTCTCATAGTCTGTTCAGATAATCCTGAAATTTGTTTGCTTTAGTATTTCATAGCTTTTGTTGGAAAAATCAACAAATGTACTTGAGCAGAACATGCCAATGAGGTGTTTCTATGAATTTCTGTAAACTATACCTGAATTTATCTGAAATTGAACTTGTATTTTGTAACTTATTTTTTTTTTAAGCTTACCCTTCTTTAAGTGCTCAGCCTCTAATTCCTACATAATTTAAACAGTTTTACAGGGGTTCTTGAAACTTTTTTTTTTTTTGCAATTTGCAGCCTTCAACTCTTGCTGGTAGCTAGACAGATATTTTCATAAAATATTCTCCACCTTCCTTCACACTTTCCCCTTCCCACCTTGTTTGATTTCCCTTTTCTGCCCCTCCCTTTTGTTTCTCTTCCTGTCCCTTCATACCTTTTACCCTCCTCCCTGTTCACTTTACACCACTTCATTTCTCTCTTCTTTTCCTCCTTTCCTTTCCCATCTCAAGCCCTCAATTTACCCTTATCTATCTTTTTTGTTTAATTTTAATATAATTACAAGGAAAAAAGGTAGGAAAAAATATATAATAAAGCCAATATAACAAAAAGACACAACCATTTAATCAAGCCCACATCTTGGGGAACATCCTACCAGTTGAAGGAAGTTTAACTTAAAGAGAAAAAATTAAAATACCACAGCACAGAAATTAAAGTAATTATCCTAGAACTTTTTAACTATCCTCACCAGCAGAAATAACATTCTAAGCAAGATCAATCACCATTCACAACTCCCTTGATTGGCTTCCCAACCAAAAAAGTCTCAAGCTGTAAAGGGTCCAAAAAAGCATATCTCCTGATACTCAGCTCTATTCAACCAGCCAGGGACAGCTCTTGGCTGGTTAAATGTCACTTAATTGACTATCCAGGAATATTCAGTAGGAGATTCAGCACATCGCCTGCTAAGTTTGGCAACCAAATTGGGCCGCCAAAATAGCAAGTCTATCTTTGGCTGGTTCAAACTTAACTGGCCTGCGCTGAATATTGGCTTGGCCGGTTAAGTTTAAACTGGCCAAAACCAAACTGGATATTCTATGCCAGTCACCAGAAACAGCCCAGCATTGAATATCTGGGCTCAGCGCCAACCACAGAAGGCAGCTTGGCTAACTCCCGCGGTCTGAATATCGACCCCATAGTAATTACTCTCATACTCTTACATTTACGAGGAAACTTAAGAATGAAGGTAGCACCAATTGCAATCACTTTAGACTTAAGCTAAAGAAAGGTTCTTAACTGTATAGCATGAGAGAAATCTGGAAATAACATAATAGCCTGTCCACAAAATAACACTTTTCATAGCAAAATGAGCTTTCAGAAGTAGCAATTTCTGTTCTTCATTGTAAATTAACCAATAAAGGTGCATGCTTAGTAATAACATTTTGTGAAGACTCCAAAAAATGAGATACATCTAAACTATCAGAAGTATTTAATACATCAATTCCTCCCTTTTTCCTATTCTCTTTACTTCTAGGTAAGTAATATGCATTAACACATTAAAAACATCGAAATTAGGCAATTGCAATATATCTTTCAAGTACATTTTAAGCAGTTCTATTGGAGATAAATAGTGAGTCACTGGGAAGTTTAAAAATTTCAGATTTTGTGCCCTGGCTGCCACAGTGGAGTGAACAGATTTCAACTGTGAGTCACATTATAAACTTTGTTGCTCTACTGCAGTAACCTGACTGACAAGTGTCTTCAGAAAACAGAGAAAATTTAACCAAATTGTCCTGTAATACTTTTTGTATTGCCATACTGGGACAGACTGAAGGTCCATCAAGCCCAGAATGCATCTTGTTTCCAACAGTGGCCAATCCAGATCACAGCTACCTGGCAAGATCCCAAAACAGTACAATACGTTTTATGCTGCGGGCACTGTTTTTGGAGATCTGATCAAGCTTCTACAAGTTTCTATAAGTGAAGCGCGAGTGATAGAATAATTGCCTGAGTGAAGGCAACACAGCAACTCGTAGCTTCCAAAGATAAAGAGATAAGTTGAATATATACTTGTCCTTATATTGCCTTGTTGGACTACAACAGTATTATAAGTTTTTTTAAATAGAAGACTTTAAACCCCGTGAATGCACAGAAGAAAAAATCACACTTAAAAAGAGTGATAATCACAACAAAATATTTAAGTATATTCACCTAGTATTGTTTATAAGGTAATTCACAAAACGCAATTTCTGTGCATCACAGGTGGTTGGGGGCAGTCCATGATTACATCCCGTCACGAACAGATTGGCCCAATACAAGCCAGACACGCACAAGTGTCTATGTGACCGTATGAGACGCCTCTTTATTCTGTTGTGTCAACCAGCTCTCCTTTTTTGTCTATTTATGTATCCTAGAAATAAGCAGTGGATTTTCCCCAAGTCCATTTTAATAATGGCTTATGGACCTTTCTTTTAGGAAGATATCCATACCTTTTTTAAACCTCGCTAAGCTAACTGCTTTTACTACATCCTGTGGCAACAAATTCCAGATTTTAATTACACATTGACTGAAGGAATATTTTCTCCGATTCATTTTAAATTGACTACTTTGTAGTTTCATTGTATGCCCCCTAGTCCTAGTATTTTTGGAAAGAGTAAACAATCGATTCATGTCTACCTGTTCCATTCCACACTCATCCTATATAATAATTCTCCAACGTTCTGACTTGCCTGGGACCGTGGCTCATTCCAAGTTGGTCTGCTAGGCTCCGTAGATCAGGCTGACATCACCGTAGCCATTATGATGTCAACTTCAAAACCCGGGGGGAAAAAAAACATGCCTCACAGCTGATCCATGTCCAGAGGAGAGTCGCTGGACATGGGTGGCTGGAGGGGGGGCAGGGGAGACAGGAGGGTCGCTGGACATGGGTGGCTGCAGGGGGGGCAGGGGGTCGCTGGACATGGGTGGCTGCAGGGGGGGCAGGGGAGAGAGGAGGTTCGCTGGACATGGGTGGCTGCAGTGGGCGCAGGGGAAGAGGGGGGTCGCTGGACATGGGTGGCTGCAGGGGAGCCGAGGAAAATCTTGCTAGTGCCCATTTCATTTGTGTCAGAAACGGGCCTTTTTTACTAGTTACTTTATAGACCTCTATCATATCTCCCCTCAGCCCTCTCTTCTCCAAGCTGAAAAGCCCTAGCCTCTTTAGACTTTCCTCATAGGGAACTCATCCCATCCTCTTCGTCGCCCTTCTTTGTACCTTTTCTAATTCCCCCATGTCTGTTTTGAGATACGGTGACCAGAGCTGAACACAGTATTCGAGGTGCGCTACAAAGGCATTATAACATCTTCATTTTTGTTTTCCATTCCTTTCCTAATAATACCTAACATTCTATTTGCTTTCTTAGCCGCCACCACCACACACTGAGCAGAGGATTTCAACGTATCATCAACAATGACACCTAGATCCCTTTCATAGTCGGTGACTCCTAATGTGGAACCTTACCTGACGTATCTATAGTTCGGGTTCCTCTTTCCCACATGCATCATCTGCCATTTGGATGCCGTCTCCCATGACTCTCCAGTTTCCTCTGGAGTGTTTCATGACGTACTTTGTCAAATGCCTTTTGAAAATCCAGATACACAATATCGACCAGCTCACCCATATAGTAACATAGTATATGACGGCAGAAAAAGACCTGCACGGGCCATCCAGTCTGCCCAAGAAATGTGCCACTTTTTTGTGTATACCTTACCTTGATTTGTACCTGTCTTTTTCAGGGCACAGACCGTACAAGTCTGCCCAGCACTATCCCTGCCTCCCAACCACCAGCCCCGCCTCCCACTACCGGCTCTGTTATCCAATCTCGGCTAAGCTCCTGAGGATCCATTTCTTCTGAACAGGATTCCTTTATGTTTATCCCACGCATGTTTGAATTCCGTTACCGTTTTCATCTCCACCACCTCCCTTCAAAGAAATTTAATAGATTGGTGAGGCAAGATTTCCCTTCACTAAATACATGTTGGCTTTGTCTTATTAATCCATGCTTTTGCTCTGTAATTTTGTTCTCTATAATAGTCTCTACCATTTTGCCCGACGTCAGGCTTACCGGTCTATAATTTCCTGGATCACCTCTGGAACCTTTTTTTAAAATTGGCGTTACTTTGGCCACCCTCCAATCTTCTGGTACCATGCTTGATTTTAAAGATAAATTACATATTACTAACAATAGTTCTGCAAGTTCATTTATCAATTCTATCAGTACTCTTGGACTAGAATGCCCTCTTGGGGGAGGAGATAGAGGCAAAAACAGTGATGGAATTTTAAAAGATATGGGATAAACACAGAGGTTCCCTAATTAGAAAGACAATGGTATAAAAAAAAATTAAATGACCTCATGGTTTGTTGATCTGTTTAGTGGTGCTTCAATGGCAGCTCCAGCTGTGAGGTCAGTGCTGGGCAGACCTTTATGGTCAGTATCCTGTATATGGCAAGACAGATCAGGATGAGCTAGAGTGGGCTTTGATAGCAACTCCAGTGGTTGGAATGTAAGGCCAGTGCTAAGCAGACCACTACTGTCTCTGTCCTATATATGGTAAGACAGATCAGCATAGGCTGGGATGGACTTTGATGGCAACTCCAATAGTTGGGACATAAGGCCAGTGCTGGGTGGACTTCTATGATCTATGTCCTGAAAATAGCAAAGAAAGATCAGGATCAAGAATGCTTATTTTATACCATATTCATTGTCAGTTTAATCATGAATTGATAATGAATGTGACTGTTAGGCAGACTGGATGGACCATTAGGTCCTTATTTGCTGCCGTCTACTGTGCTACTATGTTATATTTAGTGTGTGTAGATTAGCTTTAACTCTAACCTATCAAACACACATTTAGGTTTTTATTTTTTAGACTCCCATCAAAAGTATCCTGGCACTTGTAGTATAAAAGACAAGTCTACAATCCTAGAATGCTTACAGATTTGATTTAAGAAAGTGGGATTGGATCAAACAGAAGCTCATTGACAGCTTTGCTAAGATCCCGTTTAACACCTTCAATATGTTTTCTTTCTTCTAGGTGCTCAGCCAAAATAACAATGAGTATTTCTTTGACTCTTTGAGACATCTCTATGATTGGACCAGGCGCAATAAACCTATGAAGGATGGTGAGAACCAGATTCTCCAGTAATATAGATACACTGGTCTCAG
Source organism: Microcaecilia unicolor (assembly GCF_901765095.1). NCBI lineage: Eukaryota > Metazoa > Chordata > Amphibia > Gymnophiona > Siphonopidae > Microcaecilia > Microcaecilia unicolor. The sequence continues at coordinate 147,042,634 of NC_044040.1, forward strand.
CATGCATCTATCATTCTTAATCATTGTGGGTTGAGGGAGAAGGTAATACTAAGCTGCTAGCCTGGGTGAGGTGTTTCAGAAATCTCTTTCTTCATTATTAATTGGATTTCATGGGGTACTGCAGTCTCATACATCGGTTATACTTATCTGTTTTTTGAGATGCTTATACATCTGCCTTGTTCTTACAGGAATGCCTGTATCCATCAGTTACCAGCTGTTTTTCATGAGGAAGCTCTGGATGAATGTACTTCCTGGGAAAGACCTGAAGGCTGATAGCATTTTCCACTATCACCAGGTTTGTAACACTTTACATCAGTGGTTCCCAAACCTGGTCCTGGAGGCACCCCAGCCAGTCAGGTTTTCAGGATGTCCACAATGAATATTCATGAGAGAGATTTGCATGCACTGCCTCCACTGCATGCAAATATCTCTCAAGAATATTCATTGTGGATATCCTGAAAATCTGACTGGCTGGAGTGCCTTCATGATCAGGTTTGGGAGCCACAGCTTTACATAAGAATACAAGAATTGTCATACTGGGTCAAACCAAAGCAGAACTGCCTAGGGATCCCGATTTTTGAGAGGGAGATATTAGAACATGTCCCCAGCCCCATCCCACTCTGCCTTGGCCTCGCCCACTCTACTTCATGGCTCCACCCCCTGGCACACCTCAATCCCACGGCCATTCCAGAAAATATTTTATTTACACCAGTGACAGCAGGGATGGGTAAGAGGGAGTGTTTCAGTTCACTCTATTACACCCTCGATCTAGCATCTGTTCCCGCGAGGGAGCCTCAGCCCTCTCTCCCCTCCCCACTTTGAGCTTAAGCCCACTCCAAAATTGTGGCACTGGTTGAACTGCTGGCGAAGATGTCCAAGCCCTGCTAGCTGAAGAGGTCCACTACATGAGCCCCCTACCATGCTGTTTGAGCAATGCAGCAGTTGGCAGTGTGCTTCAGCCTCTGATGCCAGCCCTCCTGCATATGCTCAGTTCAGGCACTTGAAAATGGAAAAAAAGATGATGCATTTTTATTGGACTAGCCTAATACCTTTTTCAATTCACTTTCAGAGGCCAAAACCACCTCTCTCAGGTCAGAACAGTATACTGCTGTTATGGTACCCTCTCCTGACCTGAGGAAGCAAGTGTTAGTCTCTGAAGGCTAGTCAAAGATGTATTAAAAATATTCCAATATAAAGGTATCACCTTATTTTATATTTTGTGGGGTTTTTTGCATTTATTAACCTTTATTATCACAGCTACCATGTTACTTTACCCTAAATTAAAAATAACCCCCCTAACCCCCCCTCCCCCCTATTTACTAAGCTTCACTAGCTCCTGTTGTGCACTAATGCTGACACAGCCCTTTCACTTTGAATGGGCTGTCGACATTGTTGCATGGCAGCTGCTAGCACAGCTTAGTAAATAGGGGGTAAATTATTTTCTCTACCTTTGTTGTCTGGTCATTTACTTTTTCTAATTGTGTTGGCCCCAGTCTCTTGTTTCGGCTTTCCTTCGTCTTCTTGTAACTCTCTTGCCAAGGTTTCCTGTCTATTTGTCATTTTCCTCTCTCCTTTTTCTTTGTTTTCTTCAATTTTTTTTCTGCCTCTCTGTCCAGATTTATACCCAGTCTTTAATTTTCCTCTGAGCAAAAGATTTCAATATATTGGGCTAGATTCTATATATGGCAGCTAAAAAAAATTGGCTACAAAAAAGTGCTATTCTATAAGCCACGCTTAAAGTTAGGCATGGTTTATAGAATAGTGCTTATGTGCAGGAGTCGCACATACATTTAGGAACTAATGTATGCACCAATGAAAACATGGTACAAATGCCCATGCCTAAATTTACTCACATAGTCTGCATATTCTATAATTGTGCATATACAGTGCACTCCATTTAAGTGCACGTCGGATAAGCGCATGCTCTGTTTAACTGCATGCCGTAATTCGGTCCCATTTTTGGCGCCATCGATTTCTATGGGGACAAACTTCGGTTTAGCGCACCACTGATAAGTGCAAGATTTGCTTATAACATAGTAACATAGTAGATGACAGCAGAAAAAGATCTGCACGGTCCACCCACTCTGCCCAACATTTTTTGTGTATACCTTAACTTGATTTGTACCTGTCTTTTTCAGGGCACAGACCGTATAAGTCTGCCCAGCACTATCCACACCTCCCAACCACCTGCCCTGCCTCCGACCACCGGCTCTGGCACAGACCGTATAAGTCTGCCCAGCACTATCCCCACCTCCCACCGCTGGCTAAGCTTCTGGGGATCCCTTCCTTCTGAGGAGGATTCCTTTATGTTTATCCCATGCATGTTTGAATTCCGTTACCGTTTTCCTCTCCACCACCTCCTGCGGGTTTAAGACCGCTCCTCTGCAGGAAAGACTCCGCATAAGCGCACGCACGGAATATGGAAGCCGATTGGCGTGTGACAAAGGGGTGGTAAATTTGAAATCTCGTTGGTTAACTGCCACAGGCAGAAGAAGCAAAAGAATGTTCTTAGAGTGTACACTGGAGTCGTCATCGTCGCCGCGTCACTGTAAGACTTTAACACTGGCTGAACAAATAGAAGTTCTCAAAAAATTAGAAAACAAAGTCAAGCATCTGTTGCTAAAGAATATGGTGTCAATCCCAGTCCAATTTCACATATCTTGAAGCAGAAAGACCAGCTTCTGGAAGACTGGCAAAACAGTACAAATCCACACCGTAAACGAAAACGGGCAGGAAAAACTGAGGAGGTAGAAGATGCTCTTCTTCGGTGGTTTTCTCAAGTCAGGAACAGACAGTTTCCTGTCAGTGGTCCACTGCTTATGGAGAAAGCTAGCTGAAAGTCTTGGACTAACTGAATTCAAAGTCACTGTTGGATGGTTGGAAAGATGAAAGGAGAGGAACAGCATAAAATTCAAGAAACAGCATGGTGAAAAACAAGACGCTGATGACTTTGGTGCTGAAAATTGGGTTGTTTCAGTTCTTCCTACCATCTTGGAGTTTGCACCTCGTGAGATTTTCAATGCTGATGAAAACAGTCTCTACTGGCGAGCGATTCCTGATGGAACACTTGCATTCAAACAAGCCGAAACTACAGGAAGTAAAACGTCAAAGGACCGACTGACGATCCTCCTCTACTGCAATATGGATGGGTGTGAGAAGTTGGAACCCCTCATCATTGGAAAAAGCAAACAGCCCCGTTGCTTCAAGAATGTTAAGCGACTTCCTATGTCATACGAGGCTAACGCAAATTCATGGATGACTGGGGAAATTTGAAAGCAGTGGCTAAAGAAGTTAGACACTAGAATGCAGGCACAAAAGCATCAGATTTTGTTACTTTGTGATAATTGTGCTGCACACAGTGATGATGTCAGGCTGTCCTACGTCGAGGTGGTCTTCCTGCCACCAAACACTACCTCTCTGATCCAACCTATGGATCAGGGCATAATAGCCAATTTCAAACAACATTATTGGGCTCTTGTGCTACGTCGTCTGATGAGCGTTATGGATAAATGTGCTGTTGAACTGGCTCGTAATCTATCACTGTTGGATTCCCTACATATGCAGAAAGAAGCCTGGAATCATGTTACACAGGCAACCATTGTGAACTGCTACAAGTGGGCAAGCTTTGTTAGGGATCTGGAGAGGGAAGAAACAGATGCAGCTGTTGCAAACGTGTCAGATGAACAGGCTATTGAAATCCCAGCCGGTGTTGCTGAAGAGGAGTTTCATCACTATGTAGCTGTCGAGGGAGGACGTACATTAGTTGAGTTCCTGTTTTACACCAGAATACCTGAAGAAGTCAGCGCGCTCCCCAGAGAATGGGGAAGAGAAAAGGCAAAGCTGTGATGTTGTCCTCCTCGAACACGGCTGGGGTTCCCATCACTTCTCAGCGTACTTTGGAGAGATTCGGGGTCATAACGTCGGGGATATCAGTTCCTGCTTCGGGGAACAGCAAGGCTTTATCACCAAATCTCAGTGGAGAGGGAGCGACTTTGAGTCCCCCTGCTGGCACGACCCCTCCAAGACCCGGAAACAGTAACGCTTCGCTATGGAGGTCGACAGTGGAAACGCCCGAAGTGGGTTAGGATTTTCATGCGACCCGAGGAGGTCCTGGCGCAGCATCGACTCCGGATAATAAACCAACTGGGTTCTTTTATATAAATTCTTTTAACTCTATATTTGAATACTCATCTTATTTCAAAAAATTGGACCCAGGGGTTGGTTGTTGTTAGCGTCCGAAATGCACATTTCGCCCTTCCCCAGGCTGTCTCAAGGACTGACCCCTTTTGCCATCTTAGCGCCAGCTCTACTTAAATAAGCAACTGATTTAAGGGTTATTCCCTCGTAAAAGAAGAAAAATATATATATATAAAAAATGTGGCATCATGGTGAGCCGATGAAGAGTTGTGTGCAAGTTCTATTGCCATAAAGTTGAGTTGGTAATATGCACAGCTGAGGTTCCTACTACTACTACTACTATTTAACATTTCTAGAGCGCTACCAGGGTTACGCAGCGCTGTACAAAAATCAAAGAAGGACAGTCCCTGCTCAAAGGAGCTTACAATCTAAAGGACAAGAAGGACAAGGAGTGCAGACAGTCAAAAATTGGAACAGTCTAGATTACCTGGGTAGAGGTACAATGGTTAGGTTCCAAAAGCGACATTGAAGAGGTGGGCTTTGAGTAAGGATTTGAAGATGGATAGGGAGGGTGCTTGGCGTATGGGCTTGGGGAGTTTATTCCAGGCTTAGGGTGAGGCGAGGCAGAAAGGGCGGAGCCTGGAGTTGGCGGTGGTGGAGAAGGGTACTGAGAAGAGGGATTTGCCCTGTGATAGGAGGTTACGGGTAGGGGCGTAAGGGGAGATGAGGGTAGAGAGGTAGTGAGGGGCTGCAGATTGAGAGCATTTGTAGGTTAGTAGGAGAAGCTTGAATTGTATGCGGTACCTGTTCGGAAGCCAGTGAAGTGACTTGAGGAGGGGGGTGATATGAGCATATCGGTTTTGGCAGAAGATAAGACGCGCAGCCGAGTTCTGAACGGATTGAAGGGGGATAGATGGTTAAGTGGGAGGCCAGTGAGGAGTAGGTTGCAGTAGTCAAGGCGAGAGGTAATGAGAGCGTGGATGAGAGTTCGGGTAGTGTGTTCAGAGAGGAAGGGGAGAATTTTGCTGATGTTGTAGAGAAAGAAGCAACAGGTCTTGGCTGTGTGCTGGATATGGGCAGAGAAGGAGAGGACTACAAGAATATTCTAATGATTGGATGAATATATGTGGTTGATAGATGAACAGAGGAGAGGGAGTCATTGGTAATATGTGAGGATATAATTTCTGGACTCCCACTAGTGGTTAAATTAACAATTAGCCGAAGAGACTTATATTTAGTGCATAAACAGTAGTCATAATAATTTTATATTTCTAGATTGCACTTCCAAATTTAGCCCAAATGCAATTCATAGCATTTTTTAAAGGTTCAATTAGTCTTTAACCCAAAGAGCTTATCTTCTGAGGGGCCCATCTTTTTGAACAAATTTATGGAAAGAACCAAAACACATAACACCACCAAAACACACTAACTGTTCATTAATGCATCAATACATCCACTTCTGAACTTCTATCCATACCTTTACCTATTCACCCATACCTTTATTCACAGAAATATGTATACCATATGTCTTCATGTCTTAACATTGCCCTTTTAGCTTCCCGTAGTCTCTTTCCAATGTTTCACGGTTTTGTTCCATTGTTATATTCCTTAACGATACTTTGATTGTCTCGCATAACTCTTCACAATGTAATCCATAACCAAGTTGTAACAAATTGTATTTCCATTATTCATAATATATTGTAAGCCACACTGAGCCCGCAAAAAGGTGGGAAAATGTGGGATACAAATGCAATAAATAATAATAATAATAGTGTAAGCTTGAATTAGAGCCCTGTGCTAATGTTCACACATGGCTTCCTAATGCAAGTATGACACACACGTTTTGCTCCTTAATGCAGTAACTAAATTTTGTTTATCTTGTTAGGCACACTGGATGGACTGTTCAGGTCTTTATCTGCCGTCATTTCATTTACTATTCCCTATTTCAGAAGGGGACTAAAGGGGGAATTCCTCAAGTGCGGTAAAAGATCGCCTTTTCCCACAACTTGATTTACCTCCGGATTCAGCTACCTTTGAGCTCCCAGTACCACAGGTTGCTGAATCATGGGTTACGAGAATAACGCTGCTTGCGAGCCACCTCACCCATGGCCTAGGGGCATCAAACAGTACTCCACTAGAGGGAATAGGGGAAGTTGCCCCCTTAATCCCCCAGTGATTCCCTGCCCCCCCCCCCCCCCCAATTACAAACTGGCAAGAAAACCCAGTCTCTGTGACAGCGCTGGGAAAATACATGTTTATTTTTCTAAAATGGCAAAGATAAACATGTATGTGCCAGCAGAAAATTGTTAATGGCTGGTTTTCAACATGTTGAAATCTTCAATGGGGGTTTTTTTTTCGAAAATATATGTTTATGCTGCTCCCTCTTGGCATATAAACATCTATTTCTCCTATATTTTAGAACAGTCTCTGTATCAGCAGATTCTGTTCTAAAATACTAATGAAACTTGAGATGTCCTATCGTCTAATTTCTGACTTCTACATCCTATCTAAAATGGGGCTGCCCACATCTAGCTTGCGTCACTCTGGTTTAAACTGGAAAGACTGTTACTTATAAATCACAAAAAGAAATTGACTTGTAGTAGAAATAAAGATGCAGTATCCAGTTTCTATCAGCTGTCAAGCAAAGGTACTATTCAATATAAAATCTGTGAGCAAGTAATTGGCTATAGGACTTATTCTATAAAGGTTATGCTCCTAAAATTTATACTCCTAAATTTATAAATTATGCTCCTAAACTTCCCCATCTAAATTTATGCTCCTAAATTACGAGCCTAATCTATGCTCCAGAATAGATTACACTTGTAAATTTAGGAGCATATACTTAGAAGATTCTATAAATGGCGCCTAAAACATTGGTATGGAAATCAGTGCCGACTAAGCGTATTCTATAAGTGGCACCTAGATTTAGGCATGATGTATAGAAAACACTTAGTTGATATCCCAGCACCTAAAACTACGTGCATCCATTTACACCAACAAAAACATGGCTTAAATCTTGGCTCATAGATTTAGGCGCACTGGGCCATATTCTATAACTATATGTGTAAATTTTAGAACACCCACAAAATGCCCATTTCCCCACCCCCTAACCACCCACTTTTTTGGTTGCGCGCTTTAGAAGTTGGACGCACTGCATTACAGATTATGCTTAGCGAGTTTATTTTATTTGTTTCATTTGCATCCCACATTTTCCCACCTATTTGTAGGCTCAATGTGGCTTACATAGTACCGGAAGGCATTTGCAGATTCCGGTGTGAACAAATACAATGTGATGTTGTGGTAAGATAAAGTTCATATGGCAGGGCCACATTAGGAATCGTAGAGCGGAAGAGTTGTGTTATGTTCATTACGTGCTTTAGTTTTCTTGTGTAGCCGAGATCAGGCATTTAAGTTGGATCGGAAGGGTATGCCTTTTTAAACAGTATTTTCTGGAAGTTTAGGTGGTCGTTGTGTGTGTCAATTCTAATTATTGCGAATTAGTGCTCATTATTGCTTGTTATGTGCTGTTATCAACGCTGATTGGTTGTTAAACCAATTATGTGCGTTGTTACAGAATACGCTTGGATTTCAGCGCGGATCTCTAGGCATACTATCTAGAATTCAGGCGATAACCTTTATAGAATAAGGCCCTATATGAGCATATCTCTCATTCCCTAGCCCCCATGGCTTACTCTTTTACACCCAAGTACCTCCTCCAAATGCTCACTCTTTCATTCTGTGGATACTACCCTAGCCCTGTTTATACTACCAACTGATGGGTTTGTGCAGTCATCAGTCATTTTAATCTTTGCAGTACTGGTTCTCTTGGGGTTGGGAACAGTATCAGAGTATTAGGGATGTGCTGTCATTTTATTTCTGGAACACAAGAAAAAACATATGACGCATTGTTCATTTTCCTTTTGTTTTGATTTTGGCCACCATTTTAACTTAGTTGGGACATTGGAGCCAACTCTGTGGGTGCTGTGGGTGCTTGAGCACCCCCAATATTAAGAAAGTTCCTTGTATGTGTCCAGGGAGGGATTATTTTCATTGTGTTTAGCACCCCCAATAATTTTGAAAAGTTGGCTCCTATGATTTGGGATATGGGACTGTGAGTCAGGAGCAGTTTTAATCAGCCTGGCAGAATAGGTGTGCAGCTGAGAATGGGTATAAGAACAGGAGTCAGGTCGCAATGTTGACTTTGAAAACCCCTGCTGTACTAGACCCAATTGTATCACTCACCAGGTCCTATGATGTACCAGACTTCATTGTTCTGTGGTTCTTTTGCTGGATAAACTGTTGCGTTTCTGGGCTCATGTTGTGGACCGTACAGGTCTTTATCTGCCGTCATTTACTATGTTACTATGTTGCACTAGACTCTGTGACAGAAATGCATTTCTTTCTTTCAGGAGCTGCCCAAATATCTGCGAGGGTTTCACAAGTGCTCAGTAGAAGAAGCTGTGCAGATGGCTGGATTGATTTATAAGGTCAATTTTAACAATGACAAGACACAATTTGCAGTCATCTCCAAGAACCTGAAGGACCTGGTTCCTGAAAATATGATGCGACTGATGTCTTCTGAGGATTGGAGAAAGGTAATGTCCCATTGGTGCTGTGGTATAGCCAGAAACGAATTTGGGAGGGGGGGGTGGCAGTTAACATGGATAGGCACTAGGCACCCCCTTTTTTTCTCCCCCCCCCCCCCAAAAAAAAATTAAAATCAAAATTACCTCAGCTGGTAAGGATCCCCAAGCCTCACTAGCTGAAGAAATCCAGAGCCCATACCCTAGTCAGCCATGGAGTGGCAATCAGTGGCACTACTTTTACTCACTGACGTTGGCACTACCATCAAGTTGAGTACCTATGGGCTGGCAATGCTCAATGCTGATCTCATGAGATAAGTATCAGGAAGTGTTTCCATGAGAACGGAGCAGATTTTTGGTGTCGTAATCAGCGGTTGAAAATGCTGCTGCTGACTTACATATTTTTGGACTGCATTACACAACTGACTTGGGATGGGTTCCAGATTTTTTCAGCTGGTGAGGACTGGAGATCCCTGCCAGCTACAAGAATGGAGTGTTTGGCTGCTGGGTGGACCTGAGACGAAACTGGAGGGGCCCAGGCTGACCCAAGCCCACATAAGGCTACATCCCTACATTGGCGTCAGAATTCATAAGCCTTAGTAAATGACACAATGCTCTTAGATTGACATAGATGTTAATTACTAGGAGCTCCATGCTTTTTAAATAGCTATTGAACTGGACTTCTGGTAATGAAGGACAGCTGTGTGCATGTGTACAGATGGAGCTCCTATATGCCCCTTAAAGAAATCTAGTAAATGTTGCCCAAAAAGTCAGACCAGGAGTATAGTGGCATTGCTAAATACTCTGAGTATTTTGGTATTAAGGAAAGCTTGCCAAATTCAATGTGATGTCATGCCGTGAGGAGCCGCTATTGGGTGAGACTCCAGGACAAAAAGAGAGAAAGATGTGGACCCTTATGGGGGAGGAGGTGAACAGATGGGAAAAAGAGGAAAAGAGAACGTGTGAGCGAGAGAAGTGTGATATGGGGGCGGCGTGTGTGTTGGGGGGGCAAGACAAGTGAGACCAGGACTCGGGGAGTGAGAGCAGCAGAGAGGCGCTCAAGTGGCTGACCTCACAAATCGCAACCCAGAAAGACCTGCACTAAAAAAAAACTCAGGTACTGCAAACTGCGCTACCGTAGGATTCTGGAGAGATGCTGTTTTCGTTGCTGGTTGATTATTCTTATTGTTAGTAGCATGCACAGTGGAAATAAAAGCAAACATTGAACTGATTATAGCATGTTTTGCAAGTTCATCGCTTAGTTACAAAATACCATCGAACTCAAAGAGCTCCACTAACTTTCCTGCTTAAATTCGGGACCTTCCAGCTTTCTCAAATCAACACAGTGCCACAACATAGACCTTTCAGCTTTCAGACAAATCTTCCTGTCACTGTGAAAAAAACAGCACCTCAACACAACACAGTGCCACAACACAACATAATGCACCGCTATGGCTCATGGGAATTTACTGTGAATGAAAAAGGTCATGAGAGCAGAATGAAATGAAAAAGAAGATACAGTTAAAAAAAGAAGGATATGGTGGGTGGGAAAAGTCCTGGGTGGGAATTGTTCCCCTTAGGTGGGAATTGTCCCAGGGGGAATAAGTGAGTGGGAACTGTCCGGGTGGGTACTCGCCGGATACTGGCCCCATCCCACGAAAGACTCCATTACCAACTGCTGGAATAGTTCCCCCTGTAGAGAATCCAGGATTATTGTCCAATGGAGCACTAGGACCTAGTGGAAGCATTTCTCAGTGTTAATTGGCTTTGCGTAGGTGCCTGCCATGCATGTGAAGTGGGACCTGGCCTGATCGCACCTGTATATCCCTGCTGTTGAAGATGAATGTTGTTGATGAATTTTGATGCCTGCTCAGTTAGGAGAAACAGAGAAAACAAATGGGTGCCATAGAGAAGGGGGCAGAAAAATTCTGTGATTTGAAGTGACTCAAGACTGGTAAACAGAGAAACCAAGGCTATTGATACGAAGGACATGCAAGGATTGACAGGAATTTCAGAATTTCTAAAATAGTGCAATGGATTGTAACTTTAATGAATGTTATTCTGGTTACTGGCTATCTTCATTTTGATATGGGAAAGATTGTTCTTACCCCTAGACCCAAGTCTTCTGACTTGAGTTTTGTACTTCCAAGTAATTACAGACCAATTGCCAGTAATCAATCACAAAGTTGATTGAATCGATTGTAGGTCAACAGCTATCTAGATATCTTGATCAATTTAGCATCTTACTTTCCTCACAATTTTGGTTTAGAAGTTTACATAGTACTGAAAATCTGCTTTTGACTTTGGTATCACAAGCAAAGAAGATTCTTAGCAATGGTAGTCAAGCAGTTCGATTGCAATTTGACATCTCAGCTGCTTTTGACACAGGTGACCTTATATTGCTGCTCGCTAAATTGAGTGAATAGGAATCTCTGGCGTAGTATTTAGTTGGTTTCAGAAAATTTTGTTGAATAGGTGTTATGTGGTAAAAATGAAGGGCATTCTTTCTTTCACTTGGCAACCTCTTTATGGTGTGCCTCAGGGTTCCACCCTGTCACTCATCTTATGTAAAGTTTTATGAGTTCTGTGAGCTCAGTTTGATTAGAGATTGACGATAGATCATGTTGCAGAAGTTCAGGGTTCTTCAGAAAAATCAAGTAAATTGCCTTATCAAAAAGGTTTTCTTTAGATTGAACTTAGAGCTGTTCGACCTTATTTCTCAGAAATACATTTTGCATTGTTGATGCAAGTTTTGATATTGTCTGAAACAGACTATTGTAATGTATTATATCTTGGGATCTCTCTTAATTACAGAGAAAAATCCAATTCAAAATACAGCTGCTCGCCTAATTTTTAGACTGTAAGTTTGATCATTCAACACCTCTGTTGAAAGAGCTTCATTGGCTTCCAGTTTGTGCTCAGTTAGAGGTTTTGTATTATTTATTACATGGTGCTATTATTTGACTCAGTTTAACCTTGTCTTTCAGGTTACACAGGGTAATCGCTTACTTAATTGTGAAATACTTAATTTTTCCTCTTTCAAGGGAAATCCAATATAAGAAGGAATTGGAATCATCTTTTGTTTTTCAAGCTGTACAGCTCTGGAATAATTTGCCTGCTTCTCTGAAATGCAATTTGTCTTCTCCTTTTGGAAACATTAAAAGCCTATTTCTTTCAAAAAATATATATGTCACTACTAGTTAATAATTTTATTGTGAGACATACACGGCCTATATTGTGATGAGATTCTTTTGTATTTTTATGTATTCCACTTTGGATCTTTGTAGGGAGTAAACAGTTGATAAATATTGAAATTAGTTTAGATTGCCTCTAACTCTTCTCTTTATTAGTAGATGGGCTTCGTTCCAACTAATGCCTCTGTTTTATATATATTTTTTTCTCATAGAATATCATTCTAGCTTACAGTAAGCATTCTGCAAAAACAGTGGATGAGGCCAAAGTGGCTGTACTGAAAATCATTTACCGCTGGCCAACATTTGGCTCTGCCTTCTTTGAAGTAAAGGTAAGTCAGAAACCCACTGTAGGTTCCAAACAGGATTTAGCATGCTAAACTCTCAAAATCATACTTTCTGCTTACCCTCCCAGTGTTACTGGGCAGTTCCTTTTGACCTGATTAGGGACTGCTGCTTTGGTCTTTCTTCTTTATAGCAGTAGCAGCCTGGCTTCATGATAGCAGTTTGATACTTTATGCTAGTAAATCTGAGGTTGTTTGGATTGACAGAAGCAGTCCAGTCCAGGCTGTCCAATCTAGGTACAGTTCAAGTGGGCTGCCCCTACCTGTTAGTTTAAAGGTATGGAATTTGGAGTGTGGCTAGATACAATGGTCCAATATTTAAAAATAAATATGTAGCAGCAGCAGAAGTATGGATAGTGCCGCTGAGTATTCTTTAAGACAGCCTTGGCAACATCCGGGTAATTCCAGAGCAGGTATCTGGACAGCAGTGAAAAGCTGTCCTAGTTTAATCTGAATGGTTATCTGTGGAACATTGCTGCTGTTCAGATAGCTGAAGTTCAATCCACTCTCGTCTGGGTATTCACATTGCTCACTATCTGGATAGCCGCACTGAACATACATGATTTATTTAAATGCCGCCATCAACATTAAAAAAAAAAAATGCTGACCACAGAGTTTAAATATCAACCCAAATATTATCAGTGAATGACCAGTTCTAATTTGACTAGGAAAACTAGGGGCTCAATATTCAGACCGTGGGAGTTAGCCCGGCTAACTCCTGCAGTCAGCTCTGAGCCCGGATATTCAGTGCTGGGCCACTTCCGGTGACCACCATTGAATATCTGGTTTATTTTTGGCCAGTTCAAACTTAACTGGCCAAGCCAATATTCAGTACTGGCTGGTTTCTTTGGAACCAACCAAAGATAGGCCTGGTATTCATGTGGCCAAATATGGCTGCCAAACTTGTGCTGAAATTTGGTGGATAGCCTGTTATATCACATGATATAACCAGCTATCTCCTAGCCACTAACCGCAAATTTTTAGTGGGTCATGGCTGGCCATGTCCCGCTGAAATTTCACAGATAGCTGGTTATGGGGCATTTAACCAGCCAAAGGAAAATCCAAAGGAAAAAACATACATAATTATATATTTATTCCACAGTTCATCAAACAAAATATGTGGCACAGAAGGAAAACCTCAGATACAAGAACTGGACATGGCTGTGTTTCGGTGAACATATGCCTGCATCAGGAGTCACACATATCTAAGGTGTATCACAAACCACAAAAGTCACTACATACAAAAGCAACGTACAGCTTGTGCAGCGCTATTCACATGATCAATGCGCATCAATGCCAAAAAGAGAAGAACCTAAAATGCTGCATTTAGGTGCACGCATTTACGCCTGCCATGCCTAAGTAGGCACTCCTCAATGCTAGTATTCTATAACGGTATCTTGGTGCACAGATTCTGTTATACAATTAGCACTCAACATGTGGCATCTGCATACCTAACTTGAGATGCCAAGTTATAGAATTGCCTCCTATGTTCCTAAATTAGGATCCTATAAAGTAGGTGTCAGCAGAAGTAGATTTAGGGCAGGGAAAAAGAGATTATCCACCCGATATTTAGTGCTATTTAACCAGCCAGAATAGTGCTGATATTCAGCAGGGGATAACTAGCTATCACCCGAATATCCCCAGATAGCGGATAGCCAGTAATATCGGGCGATATAATCGGCTTTCCACAAAGTTTTAAACCAGGTTTAGCGGCCATATTTGCCCGCTTGAAAACCTGGTATATCGTTGGCCGGTTTGAAGATAACTGGCTAAGTCTGAATATTGACTTAGCAGTTATCTTCAAACTGTCCAAAAATAAACCAGATATTAAATAGCGATCACTGGAAACAGCTCGACATTGAATATCTGGGCTTAGCGCCCACTCGGGAATTAGCCATTCTAACTCCTGTGTTTGAATATCGGCCACCTTATGAGTGTGACACTAATTTTCAGCATTAGGCATATAACTTAGGCTGTGGATTTTTAGATCTATGCAAATGAACAGCAGGCCTAAATTTAAGCATATAATTGTTAGAAACCAAAAATTAGGTACATTTTTCAACTGAAAACTTAGGGTCAATGGTTTTGCTGAAAATAGGGGACATATTTAGGCACATGATTTAAGTCTCTAAATTTAGGAGCTCAGCTTTTTTGAACATTAGCCTCCTGGTGTTTAAATTCCAATAGCAATTACTGTCTAGTCACATCAAATTAGTGAATAAATAAAAAGAGAAATGAAAGGGAAAATGTACTTTAAGCTAGCAAAGCACTCTAAAAGCAGCACATGTTAAATCAAAACAAAACACGTGAAACTTGCAAGCAAAGACTTCAAAAGACATGACGTGAATACTTGGACAACCTCAGCTTATTTTCCTTATAACTCTTTAAATAACAGAGGATAGCCACTATCTTTTTATTGATGGCTTGAACCGTCTCAAATACAGGGCTGATACCGGGGGGTGTTTATAGTCGGAGTCTGTTCTCACATGGCCCCCTCTGACAACCTAGTGTCAAGTGAGGGCTGTAATTATGTGGGAATTATTTCTCTGATATACCTACTTACCATAAGAAATATACAATTTGGAAATATGCTGCGAATAACATTTTTCTACCTCCTCACACCCACCCCAGATATGATGGACCAACCACCCCCGAGGTAAGGGGTGATAGAAAGGACAGAAGCTATTTTCCTTCCAAAGAGAGAGTCTTTATTCCAGTACAGATAATAACAAGGCAATAAGATGATAAAGCAATTAGACAATAATCTAATTAGGCAATAAACAACTAGGCAAAGTAATTAGGTATGTAATTATGGATTTAGGTAAAGTAATCAGGGAATTAGGTAGGGAATTAGATGAAGGAATTAGGGAATTAGGTAGTGTAATTAGGTCAAGTAATTGGACAGAGTAATTAGATAGAGACAGAGCAATTAGATAAAGTAATTGGACAAAGAAAGGTAAAGTAACAAATGGCAAAGAAATCAGGCCATAGCAATTTTATGAGAGGGAGAAAGACCACTGCTGTAAAAAGTTACTCTCTGTTGATCATCTCCTCCTCTGACTAGATACAGTACCTCAGTGGCTTTATATACACTGGACTGAGCACCAATCCTCCTCCCATCCAGTCTACAACTTGCCATGTCAGCCAAATTTATTGTAACATCAGCTAAATTCCGTCTTATGTTATTGTTTACAGAATACAGAATAATGTTTATAAAACTCAGCATCTTAAAATAAGTTCAAGGTTTCTTTTACAGAGGATTATAGACGCCATTTTGTTATAGGAATTTTCTAGTACCCAGGGCTTATCAAAGTGTTATCTAGATCCTGAGCACTTCTCCGCCTTCAAACCTTGTGGAGTAGTCTCAGTGGCACCAACTCTGTCAGGGAGGGTGGAATAATGCTCTTAAGAGTCAGAGTGACCTCGGATACACAGCTTTTCACAGCTCTCAGCAAAATTGCTGCTGTATTACACAGAATGCTGAAGTCAAGGCTTTCAGAAAGATTCAGCCCTCAGAAAAAGTATAGAAAAGTTTGAGCCTTATAGCTATGCAGTTCATAGGTCATAAATGACCTGTCAGTGGTCAGAAAAGAGCAAATCAATTCAGGGGATATGAACTAGAATGAGGCCCACTAAGGCTGATAAATTGAAGAGCAATGGGGGTTGCGGAAATTGTCCAGACTTGTCATTTTTTTGTGGCCTTGATCCCATAATAGTGGCCAAATAAAACTGTGTGACCCCTACCCCCCAGAGGTGCAGACTAATGATGCACCTATGGACAGGCCATCCAAGCAGTGACTCCAAATATGGATTTTGTCAATTCTTTGGGGTCCTGACCCACAGTTTGGGAAGCTCTGATCCAGGCCTCATAACACTAGTACAGCCCTGGATTTAACAAGGGCCTGCTTAAGGCATGAGCCAGGTGAGGCATTGGATCAGGGCACCAGAGCTGAAGGGTGCCAAAAGCCTGCCTCACCGGTTCACCCTTCACAGCAGCCACAGCATGCAGTTGTGTTCTGGCCACCAGCACAATTGCAGGTTTAAACGTGAGAACAGGTACTGCTGGTTCAGTGAGCCCAACATGACCCCCCCCCTCCATCCCATGTAAACCTATCCCCAAAGCCCCTCCCCTTTCCACACCTCACCCCTTCTGCTCCCATCCCACTACATCACACCAACATCCCCTTCACAGAACCCCAACTCATTCCAAGAGTCCTGGGGATAACTGGGGCAGGTACCACCAATAAATGTTCAAACTGCTGATGCAGTTGGGGGTGGGGCAGTGCTGAAGCAAAAGATGGCTTAGAGCAACACAATCCCTTGACCCCTCCCTCCCCCTTGATTCCTAGCCACTTCTCTCCCCCCTCCTTTGCAATATCCCATCAAAGTGAACACCTTCCCTTTACTCCCTCCTCTCCACTTCATTACATGCTACCCATTTCTTTTTCTTCCAAGGGTCCAGCAAGCATTCTCTCCCTCCCTCTCCTCCAAGACCCCAGCAAGCACTCTCTCCCCTACACAGCAAGTACTCTCCCTCTTCCCTCCTCCTACCCAATAAGCACTCTTCTCTTCTTACTCATGGGGTGTGTCATATGGCTGGTGATAATGGCCACCCACTCACCTCTCTGAATGGCTGGTGATGATGACTCCAGTCCTTTCTCCATTCGCTGCTGCTTCCTTTAACCAGTAAAAGCCTCATGGTAACTGTAGCACACTCGAGTTTTCCCCCTCCTGATTCATACCCCTAAAGTTGGCCCTTCTCATACAGATAATTTTCTGTTATTTAAAGGAAATCATCCTGCCTGCCAACTGAATCTCCTTAGATACCATACACGCCTTGTCCTTGGTGAGTGTCAAAGTCATTAGCCACATTTGTGACATCATCACACGTCACTGGCAGTTTTTTTTTCTCATATGCTTGATGAAGTTATGGTTAACTCATTCACTGCCAAGGATGGTGTGAATTGTGGAGCAAAGTAAATTTACAGAGATGCCTAGCTGGGACAGTTCTGGATTTCTGACCACCGCATCCTGGTGCTTTCTAAGACCTGCAGCACTGATTTCAACAGGCAGGATCAGGCACTACAAATCCCATTCTGATTTGGGATGTAAGCTCAAAACCAGGACTGGCCAAAAAATCTTCAACCTGGAACTAGGTAACTTGTGATCTCTGAAATTTGTGGCATTTTGCAGTAACATTTTCAAAAACACAATAATATGATATTCCTTTTTAAGAATTATTTCCAAAAGGATGTAACTAGTTCACTAACCAGCTTATAATCGAAAGAGAAAAACGCCTATATTTCGACCCAAATCGGGAGATGGGCGTTTTTCTCGCAAGGCGCCCAAATCGGTATAATCGAAAGCCAATTTGGGGCGTTTCCAACTGCACTCCATCGCGGAAACGAATAAAGTTGATGGGGGCGTGTTGGAGGCGAGACTGGGGCGTGGTTATCAGCCGAGGAGAGATGGGCGTCTGTAGCTGATAATAAAAAAAAAAAAGGCGTTTTTACCACAATTTTGGGTCACTTTTTTTGGACCCTTTTTTTTCACAAACAAGTCCCAAAAAAGTGCCCCAACTGCCCAGATGACCACTGGAGGGAATCGGGGATGACGTCCCCGGACTCACCCAGTGGTCACTAACCCCTTCCCACCAAAAAAAAAACCTACTTTAAAAACTTTTTTCCCAGCCTGTATGCCAGCCTCAAATGCTGTACCCACCTCCATGACAGCAGAATGTGTTTGATCCTCTCACAGCCTTTCCCTGGGTCAGATGTGACTCTCGGGTGCACTACAGCATTGCATGTGGTGGGTGTAGGGTATTGGGCTCCGTGATTTCATTAGCTTGTGTTACAGTCTCACGATGTTGGTAGTCGGTAGGCTCTTCTCCCATGGTGCTTTCCCCCCTGCCTATTGGGTCAGAGTGTGCCCTGTTGTGTTTCCTGTTGTAGTCCATGCGGTAGTGGCCACTTTTGTAAGCCAGTTTTAGTTCCCTTTCCTGTGTTAGCCACGTTAGACAACTTAGTTCTTACCTTGAATGTGGCTGAAAGAGGGCATTGTACAGCATTCTGCCAGCTCTGACCTACTGCTAATCTCAGTACCAGGGAGACTCGTTGCCAGTGGGGCACAACCTCTGCAGTTAACTGTGAGTAAATGTGCTTATTCCAATAAAGGACATTTTCGGAGAGATTAGTCTTCAGGTGTCAACTGGTGTGCCAATGTTGTACAGCAGCAACAAGTCCTAGAGGCCTGCGTGTATGCAGGTCCCTGGAGCACTTTTAGTGGGTACCGCAGTGCACTTCAGGCAGGTGGACCCAGGCCCATCCCCCCTACCTGTAACAATTGTGCTGGTAAATGGGAGGCCTCCAAAACCCACTGTACCCACATGTAGGTGCCCCCTTCATCCCTAAGAGCTATGGTAATGTTGTACATTTGTGGGTAGTGGGTTTTGAGAGAGGGGGGTTGGAAGCTCAGCACCCCCGTGGTAAGGGAGCTATGCATGTGGGAGCTTTATCTGAAGTCCACCGCACTGACCTAGGGTGCCCAGTTGGTGTCCTGGCATATCAGGGGGGCCAGTGTACTACCAATCCTGGCCCCTCCCACGACCAAATGGCTTGGATTAGGACGTTTTTGAGCTGGGCGTTTTTAGTTTCCATTATCGCTCAAAAATGTCCATTTTTTCGAAAATACGGTTCGGCCCGCCCCTTCATGGACCCGTTCTCGGAGATAAACGCCCATGGAGATAGGCGTTTGCGTTCGATTATGCCCCTCCACGGAACTCAATTGCTTGAATATTTTACTCTGTTTCTTTAGGCTAGAATACTTAGGCACAATAACAACAACAACAAAAGCCTTTATAGGATCCTGTTGGGGATAGGGATGTGGATAGGTCAGAAGCACAGGTGTATCTACAAAATTGCCTTGCCACCCCTTTGTCACCCCAAAGAGAATCAGCACTATTCTTCTACGGGTCCAACATCACCTTCCTTCCACCCTTTGCCCCTCCCCCTTCCTGCAAACCCTACAAACTTGTAACGTTCACCACCAGCAATTACATCAGGCTCCCTTTGGCCAGCCCAGGGTCCTTCCCCTTATTGCAATTTCCTGTTGCCATGTGGGCAAGACATAGTAGAAAGAAAGCCTCAAGATGTCTGGAGAAAGCCTCATCTAATCATTGCCAGCAAACACTACAAGTTTGTAGGGCCTATGGGGAGGGCGGCACATAAGGAGGTAAGAAGGCGATGTAGGACCTACAGGAGGGAACAGGGAGTGAGACAAGGGAGGTAAGGGGAAATGCTAGATATGCAGAAGTGAAAGAGGGTTTGAGAAGAGAGATGTTGCCCATTGATTGAAGGGAAGAGAAGGGGGGAATGCTGAACATGGATGGAGGGGAAGGGAAGAAAAGGGGGAAATGCTGCACATAGAAGGGAAGGGAGATAGAGAAAACATTGCACATGGATGGAAGGGAGAGGGGGAAATGCTGTACCTGGATTGAGGGGAAAAGAAAACAAGATGGGGAAAATGCTGCATATGGATGAAAGGAAGAGAAGAGGGGAAACGCTGCATATGGATGGAAAGAAGATTAGTTAGAAGGGAATGCTGCATATGGACAGAAGGAGAAATTAGGTCTTACCTGCAAATTTGCTTTCTGCTTTCCCTAGTCCTTCTAGACCGGATCAGAACCTGCCCAGTTGAGAGAATTTTGGGGATTGTCCCTTTGGTTGTCGGGGCATGCTTGGAGGACTTGCTGCCGAGAGTTTTTTTTTTTGGGGGGGGGGGGGGGGGGCGGGTTGATGACAGCTTATTCTTCTCATGAAAACAAATACAACCCCAAACAGCTAAGGCATGTTCAGCTCGTTGGAACAGGAGCACTGTTGCATTTCTGCCATTAGAGGCAGCTGCATTTCATGTAGCGTAGCACACCTGCACATCGTGTGGGAACATGGAGCCCAGGGACGTAGCCAGACACCCAATTTTGGGTGGGCCTGGGCCCAAGATGGGTGGGCAGAAGAACTCCACCTTGTCCCACAAGTGATTTGGTCTCTCCCTCTCTCACCTGCATGCCATATGGTTCTCAAACATACCCCCCTCTCCTGTATACTTTTTAAATAGCAGATTTTCACAAAAATCTGGCTGTGAATACGCACTGCTCATGTTGGCCCAATAGCCTTCCATCTGATGCAACTTCCTGTTTCCACATAGGAAGGAATACATCAGAGGAAAGGCTGTGGGGCAAGTGCGAGCACTACGTCTCAGTTGCTGCTCGCTGCAGGTGAAGATCTGCTATTTAAAAAGTAAGCAGGAGGGACAGTTGTTGGGAGTTTTTGGCTGGTGGGGCTTGGGGATCCCTGCCAACCACATCATAGGTGTGCTGCTACTAGGTGGGCCTGAGCCCAAAGTGGGTGGGCCTGGGCCCACCCTTGGCTACGCCACTGATGGAGCCATGGGAGTGATTTGGTTAGTGGTTCAGTCTCTGTTTGCATTCTTTTTGCTTTGATATGGATATTCTGGCTCAGGTAGGAGCTGCACAGTTAAGTTATAGGCTCTGCTAGAAGCTTGTGATTCCTAGTCTCCACCCACCTGCTACTGGGAGTGCATAACCCATCAGGCTGGGCCAGTCTGGAGGGACTAAGCAAGTAAGTCTAATTTCTCCTTTTCCAAAGTATACATATTGAGATGTTTAATTTTGTCTCCATATGCTTTATGACTAAGACCACTCACTGTTGTGCACTCAAGCATCCTTCTGGCTTTTGCTGTCACCTTTCCTACCTGTTAGGGGCGATTGTATCTGATGATTTGATGTATCTAAAGTCTTATTTTTCTTTCTGTTTGCAGAAGTACTTCACCCCCTATGCTATACCGCTCCCTTGGGCTTTTGCAACCTAAATGCCTGACCCTTCATTTTTTAGTATTGAATCTTAGTTGTCAAATTCTTGATCATTCTTCAAGCACTGCTAGATCTATTCTCATGTTATCCATAACATGTAGGGTGTCTGCCATATTGCAGATTTTGGTATTATCCGCAAAGAGGAAAACATTAACCAGACAGCGCTTCCACAATATCACTCACAAAATTGTTAAAAAGAAACAGACCAAGATCTTAAGGATTTTCTCCTTCTCCATACCTTGTACTGTTTACAGTAGTTAAGGTGTTATCAATTGTTCAATTTTTTTGCTTTGATTTTCCAATTAGAGCTCTTACTTTGTGTCAGTTGCTTTTGCAGGCTTTTCTTCCAGTTTTTGATGTGTGTTCTGTTTATGAACCCTCTTGATTTAAATATAAGGTTTGTGGCATAAAAATAACATTACATTTTCTTTGTATCTTCAGAGGTCTACTTCACTATAACTAGTCCATTTTATTTTTCATTAGCTTCTATCCTCTCTCTTCTTCTGTAGCGGGCCAGTTCACTGTAACCTATAGGTGTGCCAAGGATGTTATCTGCTCCTGAAGGGTCTGCATTATTGCTATCAGCATCATTAGCTCTAGAATGGCC
The DNA here is from genome assembly GCF_901765095.1 of Microcaecilia unicolor. Taxonomy (NCBI): domain Eukaryota; kingdom Metazoa; phylum Chordata; class Amphibia; order Gymnophiona; family Siphonopidae; genus Microcaecilia; species Microcaecilia unicolor. Next base: position 147,064,383 of record NC_044040.1, read on the forward strand.
AATATGCATTTTTCATTTCTTTTCCTTTCATGCTTGAGTAGTAGCAATTGCCCTACTGAGATATGGTCTAGGTGTCATACAAGAAGGTCACCATGTGAAGGTATTCAACAAGAACTGACTGAAGAAAGATATTCTGTTCTCTCCCCCTCAGAAACATACAGCAATGGTTAATCACTGATTTCATCAACATTTGATGGAATGGATTTTCTGTTGCACAATCTTAATGTTATGACTTTTTTTTATTTCCCTATTCTATCTGGTTAATGTGCTATATTTATTAAATATTTACAGCAAACTTCAGAATCAAATTTTCCAGAGATTGTTCTGATAGCAATCAACAAGTTTGGAATATCGATTATTCACCCCAAGACAAGGGTAAGCAGTATGTGGGTAACAGGGGTGACTCTTGTGGAAATCATGTGGGGAGTTAGTAAGCCAGAGGTAGTGGTGAATGATTAGTTTTGTAACTAGCTCTAAATATGCTGTAGAATTTGGTGGTAGATGATGCTGCTGCATTGATACAACATCTGGTAATAGTTGAGCCTCTGTCCTGTAACAGTGGGAGTTGTGTCTCTTATCATAGTACAGGATCTAGTAATGACTGGACATACCTGTTTTTTTATTCAAAATTTCAAACCTTATATATATTTATTTATTTATTTATTTGTTGCATTTGTATCCCACATTTTCCCACCTATTTGCAGACTCAATGTGGCTTACAAGAGTAGATAAATAATTGGTTACATAAAGAACAAGTGTAACATAATGGATATAATCAATTCAATAAATCGGGAAATAGGTTATCAAGTAAATAGTGATGTGCTAGAGATCCTATTATTGATTATTATGGTAAGTCTTGTTAAAAAGGAAAGTCTTTAATGATTTTCGAAAGTTGATAAGGTCATGAATATTTTTCAGAACAAGGGGTAATACAAAAGAAACATTTGGGAAATCCCTTCTATTAAAAAATAGTTCATAGTTCACACTATGGAGATAGAGAAACTCAAGAAAATAAAAAGGAGCCAGTAGTCCTCAACCACTAATAGCATTAATTAGAGTGTCTCACAATTTATCCCAACCCCCTATGTAACAGGACAGACCCCATTTCTGTTACTGTATAGTGTCTGGAAACAGTTGGGTTCTTGTCTCTTATTTGGATACTGGCCAGATTTGTATCTGTTATGGTACATCATCCAGTAATGGCTGGACACATGACTCTGCAATGCTACAGTGTCGCTGACAACTTAGGCTATGCCTGTTCAGTGTCCGGTAATTGCTGGGCTCCTGTCTATTACTGTACAAGGTTTTTGCAATTGCTGGGCTTATGTCTCTGTTACTGACTACAAAGGGTCTGCATTAGCTCCAGTTAATTCAGAATGCTGCAGCAAGACTTATAGGTTGTAAGCAACATGACCACATCCCACAATTTTTGCAAAAACTTCACTGGCTGCCAGTACAACACAGGGTTAAATGTTTGATCTTCAAGGGCCTTAAAGGAAATGACTCAGAGTTCTTGAAGAACAGGATCTGGCTCTACTCACCTCCAAGGTCACTAAGGTCCTCCCAAGGAGTATCAAACATCACACGATATGATACCCGCAAGCGAGCCTTCTCTGGAGTAGCCGCCACACTCTGGAATGCACTCCCTGGAAGGCTTCGCTTAACACAAAACTATCTCTATTTCAGCAAGCAGGTGAAAGCTTGGTTCTTCAACCAGGCCTTTAATAGAAGAAGTTAACTTGCTAGTCACACACACACACACACACACTATAGCAGAACATGTTTATCCACTCCTACCCTAGCTAAGGTAATATTCAAGCACCTTTCTGACCTCATTTACAACTTTCTTTAAATTAGTTCCTTTACTCCTGTTACTCTCTACCTTATCTGTCTATATGTTCCAACTTTGCATATTGTGTTGACATTGTAACGTAGCATACTATGCCATACCTTGTATTATTTGAATATTTTTACTGCTGAAATTGTCTATTGCTTATGTTTGATTTATTCTTACTGTATACCACCTTGAGTGAATTCCTTCAAAAGACGGTAAATAAATAAAACAAGGTCCAATAAAGGCTGAACTTGCTAATGTTACTGTAAAGGGACTGAAAATAGCTGGGGTTGTGTCTACCAGGTCTGGAAATGACTGAACCTATGTCTGTTTACCAGTGTCCAATAACATCTGGATTGGTTTTGCTGGATAGCATCTGATGACACATGAGCATGTCTTTGTCACTGTACTAGGTCCAGTACTGGTTAGACTCATTGTGCCCATTTTTGTGTAGTGTCTAGTAATGGCTAGGTAGCATCTGCTAAAGGCTAGGCTCAATTCTCTGTTCTGGTGCAAACCCTGGTAGATTAGTTAATACTACCGTGTTTAGTAACACATTGCCTCAGGTGGTATCCATTTATGCTATAAGGTCTCTGGGGCAGGGACTCAATGTATATAATTTGTGGTAGAAAGACCTCATTTTGGATGCTGTATAAATGTCAAGTTAATAATAACCACTTTGCTTCTTGTCTGTGCAGGAGTTGTTAGTAACTCATCCGTTTACTAAGATCTCCAGTTGGAACAGTGGCAACACGTACTTCCACATAACCATAGACAACCTGATGCGAGGCAGCAAGATTCTCTGTGAGACATCGCTGGTGAGACTTCTCTGCATGCACGATGCTTTCTCTTGAAGCTGGGGCGATATCCACTATCCAGGATCACTGCCTAGATTCAGAAGTGTACCATACTAGGATGTGTAATATTAGCATCTTATTAAATATGAGAGCAGATGCACACCCACCTCTTCCACCATGCTAGAGTGCCAAAGTGGTAGTCAGGTTTTATTTGGTGAAACAAATTCTATCCGTTTCACATTTATACCCCAAAACAAGACTCAGAACAGCTTACAACCCGATCATAACAGATAAATTTAAATCAGATCATAGAATAATAAATGGGTTAGTTTTCAATGGCCACAGTGAAATTACTTTTCTAAGCACCAGCTAGTAGGTATGAATATACAAATACAGCAGTCACTGCTAGTGGTTATCCGTTCAGTGGTGATAATCAGCAGCCATGAGAGTAATTCCATAAAGTAGGTGCTAACATTTATTTGCCTCATATGTGCGTAAATGTTTAGAATATTGGCATATTGTATACATGTGTATGTGTGCACATATCCATGTAACATAGTAACATAGTAGATGACTGCAGAAAAAGACCCACACGGTCCATCCAGTCTGCCCAACAAGATAAACTCATGTGTATACCTTACCTTGATTTGTACCTGTCTTTTTCAGGGCACAGACCGTATAAGTCTGCCCAGCACTATCCCCTCCTCCCAGCCACCAGCCCCGCCTCCCACCACCGGCTCTGGCACAGACTGTATAAGTCTGCCCAGCACTATTCCCCGCCTCCCAACCACCAATCCCGCCTCCCACCACCGGGTCTGGCACAGACCGTATAAGTCTGCCCACCACTATCTTCGCCTCACCACCACCAACCCCTCTTCCCCCCACCGGCTCCACCACCCAATTTCAGCTAAGCTTCTGAGGATCCATTCCTTCTGCACAGGATTCCTTTATGTATATCCCACGCATGTTTGAATTCCGTTACCGTTTTCTTCTCCACCACCTCCCGCGGGAGGGTATTCCAAGCATCCACCACTCCCTCTGTGAAAAAATACTTCCTGACATTTTTCTTGAGTCTGCCCCCCTTCAATCTCATTTCATGTTCTACCGCCTTCCCCTCTCCGGAAAAGATTTGTTTGTAAATGCCAAATACGTACCTATAGTCTGTTCTATAAATATGCAATGTGGGCCTATGTGTGGGAGGAGACTGGACAGAGTGTGGAAAAGGCACACACACGCATACCTTCGAATTCTACATATTGCGCACAAATATGGGCACACAGTTTGAGTAACGAGCCAATTAGCATCAGTAATTGGGAACTAACAATCAATTATTGGCATAATTGACAACAATTTGTATTTATGCGCGTATCTTGCTAAGTGCTATTCTGTGAAGATGCGCGTGTAAATCTTCTTGCGTGCAACTGAAAAGGCAGCGTGGCCATGGGAGGGGCATGGGCGGGTCAGGGGCTTTCACTATTGCTGCGCTCAGTATTATAGAGTTCAGGGGATCCATACTTAATTTACCCACAAGGGATTTACACTACGCCAACAGCTGGGCACAGATCCCAGCGCTATGTGCTATTCTATACATGGTGCCAAATTCAGAGCACCGTTTAAAGAATAGCGCTCAGTGCTTATTTTTTTCGGCACCCAAATTTGGGCGCCATTTACAGAATGTGGGCCTTTATGTATAAAATACTGGAAGTCAGTATTATTTATATACCATCTACAAGCCTGAAAGCTATCAAAACAGTACACATTCAGGTACATTAAGTTACCTGTGTATATTCCACTTGCAGCTAAGTACATACACATGTAAATTCCCTAGTATTCTATAAAGTAAAGGTGGGCAACGATTAAAAATTTTATTTGAAATTAATTGTGGGATTAAAAAGCTTAATTGCTCCCTCCACTCTCCACACACCTCCCCAAGAGGATTAGAATCTCAACTCCCCTACCCTGCCACCCCTTTATACCTTTCTAAACCTTTTAGTTCTGTTCCAGCCCCAATCCTTCCCTCTGTTGCAACTTCCTGTTTGATAGTCCCTAGGCAAACAAGAACATTAGGCCTCCTATCATAATATTAATCAACCCAATATTCACCCCCTGGTGGTCAACGATTTTAAAACTGCTGACCACAATGGGCTGAATCTAACCCAGACATACCAGGCCGGAACCTTGTCTGGACAGTGACACTAAAGATACAGGTCAGCAGCGGCTCTGGTCATCCTATTCTTTCTGCCAGCAGCTGACTTACCAGGGCAGAAATTAACACATTGAAGAGGGTCCCTCCCAAACATTTGATCCCTAGGCACATGCCTGGTTTGCCTGTTCTATAATCCTGACCTGTTCCTTGTGCCTGTGTTTTGTGACCACCACAGGGCTCCTCCAGCCGCATCATTTGCACTGGCCTAAAGATGGCCCTGATTTTAGAATATTCAGCTAATATGTCCTGTTTAAAAATCCTCAAAAGACATTGAGTGAAATGTCTCTGCTGACCACATTCACAGCAGTGCAGGCTTGTCTAAACTAATCTTTTCTTTCTTCAATACAGGGATACAAAATGGATGACCTAATAACATCTTATATAAATCTGCTACTGCATGCTTTCAATAAGCAGAAGGATGCCTCACAGCCATCTTGAGGGAGAGGTGGAACTAGCTGCCATAGAGTCATTCTGTGCTTGAAAAACTCTTATCAGAAACATGTTTTAATCTCATCAGTGCAAGTGAGGCCTTCAGTAAAGCCCAGTCCCTTTCCTACACTGCCTCTGGGCAAAAGATAAATGCGGATGGTTGAATGTTTGATCATATAGTTCTTTTTAAGTATCAGCTGTACAGTCTAGCAAAACTTTAGAGGGCCATTTTCAAACGTATTCCACAATATCAGCCGTGCTTTACCTCTGAAAATAGGTTTTATAAAATTGCCCATCAGCGTGGCAAGTAACCTTATGCATACATGTTTGCCTGGGTTGAGCAGGGCTTTGCATTTACATATGTATATTTGAAAATTTGAATGTATGCACATAAATTAACCTTGAAAACTTGTTAACACTAAAGACCATATGTAAATATACGTGCACAGCTTCCCTAGGATACGTTTTAACATAGTAGATCAACTTGTTTTGAACTACACCTGAAACAAGACATGAGCCAAATCCAAAAATGTATATGTTTGCTTTGAAAATCCAGTCGTCCATATAGTGGAAACCATGCATGTACTTTTTGAGGGTGCACAGAGTTATACATTTCCCCCTTAATGTGTGTGCTTTTTGTCTACAAACATCTTCTTTCCTCAAGGAGGCAGAGTTTGTGAATCTATCTTCTCAACAGCACAAGTGGTTCACCAAGGATAAGAGTAACAGTGCAGGAGGAAATGTGAAAAACCAGATGTCCAGGAAAAAAATAATCTCACTCTGATAGGGCATTTGGTGCACTTTCTTGAGGAGGTCAGATCTCATGGGAGCAAGCTTACTATTACCTATTTCTCTGTAGCGACCATCCCAGAATTTCATACAGAGAGTTAAGGCAGAAACCTGAAATACGCAATATGGAAAACTAACACTGTGCAAGACCTTTCTAGATCCTAGGATTTTTTTCTATAAAACCTCTATAGTGTTCTTGTGTGTATACGACTATGCCTAAGGTTAGTAAACAGAGACCTGCTTCAGTTCAGGTTTTGCCCCCTGCATATGGGTCTGGCCCTTCTATGATGTTCAAGAAAATCCTTGCCCTGAGCCCCCAGTGCAATGTCTGTTCACTATTTCCCTGGCTCTTTATCTGGTACAGCTGACTGCGCTAGGAAAACAGCTCTTTCATTTCTTACTGAAGTATGCTCATGTATATTGGAAACATGCCTCCTATCTTCAGAAATAGTATGTAATATTTAATGGAAAAGGAAGAGTTTGGATTTTGATTCTCCTACTTTAAAAATCACAAAAGCAATATTGTCTTCCATTTCCAAATTTTGAATAAATGGTTGCTAACGTTGAAGAGTACTAATGTTCCATTTTCTCTTGCCTCAGGGAAGTTGCACTGAAGGATATAGCAAATGGTTTCTTAGGGTGGAAATGTTCCCTCCCATGAACTTGTAATCCCTTCCTTTTCTCATACTTGCTCTGATGTCTGTTGGTGGGGGGAGGAAGGGATGGTGGAATGGACAGTATGGAGCTCATTTTCAAAACACATGGACATCTCAAAATGGCAACAAAAAAAAAATCCCGTCCATCTGACAAAAACATTCAAATTACAATTTTGGAACATCAGAATTTGGACATCCTACACAGTTTGTCCAAATAGTAAGGGGGCTTGGGTATGTTTTCAGCAGGACTAGGGAGGTCCCAAAATTAAGACATCAACAGCGATAATTGAATGGGAGGAAATGTCCAGGTCCAAAAAGAAGGATGTTTTTATTTAGACCAGGGTACAAAAAGGTGCTTGGATTGAGCAGCTGACCACTGGAGGGATTAAGGCATGACCCCTCATGAAACCCCCAGTGGTTGCTGTCCCCCTCTTTCCCCTGAAAGTGAAATCAGAAGAGAATACCAGGTTCTGTGACTGCTTCAGGTATTATGAGCATTCTGAGCAAAGCAGGAAGTACAGTTACAGTTCTTGTAGTCTACTATTACCAGGTATAGTTCTAAGTAGATTAACAATAAGAGGAACTAGAACATACATCTAGGATCATACATCAATATTTCGGAGAAGAATAACTAACTGGCCAAGTTCAAAACATATTTCTTTTAAAAAATAAGTTTTAAGCACCTTTTAAGCTCTAATACTGTTTGGGAGCAGGGAGCAATAACCGAATGGTGGCTGCTTGATACAAAAAAGTTGTCTGAAATCATTTCCAGAAATGCACACCCTTAGTGCTAGGAAATGTTAACACATTAAAGTGATATATAAGATGCTGCCTCCTATGTCCCAGTCTACATATTAATGTCACCATGTAAGTCGGGATGACCCCATATCTTAAATACTAAACTGCCTAATTTAAACATAATTCAGGCCTCAATGGGTCATTACATAGAATGGAGTGATATGCATAGAAACTTTCAAAGAAAAGATTAAACCGATTTCAGTATTTTGTATGGTTTGTAAATGTTTTGGAAGACACTTTGCTACCCCAAGTAGACTATATTGCAGTAGTCCAATTTACTTAGAATTAAAGCCTGAACTATCACTTTAAACTGTTCTCAGACAAAGTATTTTCAGATTCTTCTCAATTTCTGCATTACTCAAAAGCAACTCTTGGTCAAATGATTTATCTGATCCATCATTGACAGTTTACAATCAATAGCAGATCTGAGGAGTAGCCTAGCATTTAGTGGACTGTAAACCAGCATACTGAGGTTCAATCCCCACTTCAGCTCTTTAAATTGTGAGCCCCCAAGAAATAGACATATACCTACTGTACTTAAATATTTATGACACCTGCAATCCTGAAGGCTATTGAGGTGGTGTACAATCAGGTACAGTAGGTATTTCCCTGTTCCTGGAGGGCTCAATATTCAAAATAAGAGTTGTAGGGGAATATGAACCTGGGTGCTCTGGTTTACAGTCCACTGCACTAACCACTAGGCTGCCCCCCTGCTCTGCAAGGATGTCTGCATGATCACTTCTGTTAAAATGCTTCCAGACAGATGTCTTTGGCCCTGGATTTTTGACATTCATAATTTGGATGTTTCAGTTTGCAAAATTGCTGTTCATTTCATACGTTCTCACATATTTTTGAGCAGACATTCCCAACATATTTCCTGTTCAAAGATGGCTGTGAGATGGATGGGGTATTTTTGGACATTATGAGCAGGACATCCCAATTCTGACTTGAATGTCCTTTCAAAAATACCCCTCCACATAGGAGTGACAAAAGTCTTTCTACCATAATTGGTAAGAGTCATATACTAAGAAGGTATGTTATTGTATTAACAAAGAGTATGCAAGAAATAAGAGAATAAATTTGTTATGACTAGTTATGAAGTGGTTAAGAAATCAATCATTGAACCAGCAAGGTGTTGTATGTTCATGTCACAGTCTTGTAATGCCTGGTGCTCCCAGGGGGCACTATCCAATAGCAAGAGAATGTGATCTACCCAGGTAGAACTTCAAAGTGAGCCAAACATACAGGAAGATTGAATTATGAGGCAGCACATTTCATTTTAGAAACCAAGTGGAGCCTTCTTGAAGGGCCGAGGCCAAAGTCTACATTAAGTAGATACTAAAATCCAGTGCTGTTAAAACATAGTAACATAGTAGATGATGGCAGAAAAAGACCTGCACGGTCCATCCAGTCTGCCCAACAAGACAACTCATGTGTGCTACTTTTGTGTATACCCTACTTTGATTTGTACCTGTGCTCTTCAGGGCACAGACCGTATAAGTCTGCCCAGCACTAGCCCCGCCTCCCAACCACCAGCCCTGCCTCCCAACCACCGGCTCTGGCACAGACCGTATAAGTCTGCCCAGCACTATCCCTGCCTCCCAACCTCCAGTCCCGCCTCCCACCACTGGCTCTGGCACAGACCGTATAAGTCTGCCCCGCACTATCCCCGCCTCCCAACCTCCAGCCCCACCTCCCACTACTGGCTCTGCTATCCAATCTCGGTTAAGCTTTTGAGGATTCTTTCCTTCTGAACAGGATTCCTTTATGTTTATCCCACGCATGTTTGAATTCCGTTACCGTTTTCCTCTCCACCACCTCCCGCGGGAGTGCATTCCAAGCATCCACCACTCTCTCCGTGAAGAAATACTTCCTGACATTTTTCTTGAGTCTGCCCCCCTTCAATCTCATTTCATGTCCTCTCGTTCTACCGCCTTCGTATCTCCGGAAAAGGTTCGTTTGCGGATTAATACCTTTCAAATATTTGAACGTCTGTATCATATCACCCCTGTTTCTCCTTTCCTCCAGGGTATACATGTTCAGGTCAGCAAGTCTCTCCTCATACATCTTGTTACGCAAATCCCATACCATTCTCGTAGCTTTTCTTTGCACCGCTTCAATTCTTTTTACATCCTTAGCAAGATACGGCCTCCAAAACTGAACACAGTATTCTAGATGGGGCCTCACCAACGACTTATACAGGGGCATCAACACTCCCTTTCTTCTGCTGGTCACACCTCTCTCTATAAAGCCCAACAACCTTCTAGATACAGCCACCGCCTTGTCACACTGTTTCGTCGCCTTCAAATCCTCAGATACTATCACCCCAAGGTCCCTCTCCCCGTCCGTACCTATCAGACTCTCGCCACCTAACACATACGTCTCCCGTGGATTTCTATTCCCTAAGTGCATCACTTTGCATTTCTTCACATTGAATTTTAATTGCCAGACCTTAGACCATTGTTCTAGCTTCTTCAGATCCTTTTTCATGTTTTCCACTCCCTCCGGGGTGTCCACTCTGTTACAGATCTTAGTATCATCCGCAAATAGGCAAACTTTACCTTCTAACCCTTCGGCAAGGTCACTCACAAATATATTGAACAGAATCGGCCCCAGCACCGATCCTTGAGGCACTCCACTACTCACCTTTCCCTCCTCCGAGCTAACTCCATTCACCACCACCCTCTGGCGTCTGTCCGTCAACCAGTTCCTAATCCAGTTCACCACTTTAGGTCCTATCTTCAGCCCATCCAGTTTATTTAAAAGCCTCCTGTGGGGAACCGTGTCAAAAGCTTTGCTGAACTCTAAGTAGATTACGTCCATAGCTCGTTCCTGATTCAATTCTCCTGTCACCCAATCAAAAATCTCAATGAGATTCGTTTGGCACGATTTCCCTCTGGTAAAACCATGTTGTCTCGGATCTTGCAACTTATTGGCTTCCAGGAAATTCACTATCCTTTCCTTCAGCATTGCTTCCATTACTTTTCCAATAACCGAAGTGAGGCTTACCGGCCTGTAGTTTCCAGCTACTTCCCTATCACCACTTTTGTGAAGAGGGACCACCTCCGCCATTCTCCAATCCCTTGGAACATCTCCCGTCTCCAAGGATTTATTAAACAAATCTTTAAGAGGACCCGCCAGAACCTCTCTGAGCTCCCTTAATATCCTGGGGTGGATCCCATCCGGTCCCATGGCTTTGTCCACCTTTAGCTTTACAAGTTGTTCATACACACTCTCTTCTGTAAATGATGCTGTATCCACTCCATTTTCATTTGTACTTTTTCCAGTCCATCACGGTCCTGCTCCAGGATTTTCTTCTGTGAAAACAGAACAAAAGTATCTATTTAGCAAATTTGCTTTTTCTTCATCACTATCTACATAGCGGTTCGCAGTATCTTTTAGTCTCACAATTCCCTTTTTAGTCATTCTCCTTTCACTAATATACCTGAAGAAATTTTTGTCACCCCTCCTTACATTTCTAGCCATTAGTTCTTCCGCTTGCGCTTTCGCCAGACGTATCTCTCTCTTGGCTTCTTTCAGTTTCCTCTGGTATTCCTTCCCGTGTTCCTGTTCTTGAGTTTTTGTGTATTTCTGGAACGCCAACTCTTTAGCCTTTATTTTATCAGCCACTTGTTTGGAGAACCATATCGGTTTCCTTTTTCTCTTGCTTTTATTTACTTTCCTTACATAAAGGTTCGTAACCCTATTTATAGCTTCTTTCAGCCTGGACCACAGGCAAGCAAGGCAAACATCTGTCCTGGGGACATGAGAGGAGAGATGGATGACTCTGGGGGCACTAAAAGCAATCCTTAGCCTGGCTGCCATTGTGTCCAGCACTGACCTGTTACTACCCACTGGGGTGACAACTTTGATTTTCAGTGAATATAATGGCTGCGTATGTCTAGTAGCACTTCAGAAGCAAATATGAATCAATGGCAGGAAGACAGCCAACTCTGTAAAACCACCAGGTACATGAGAGGGAGTTAGGCAGGGAGAAAGCCACACCCACTGAAGGGTAGAGGGAAAGACCAAACTGAGGGGGGTGGGGAGAAATACTAGGCCTGTGGGAGGGAGAAGGGAGTTGGAAGATAGAGAGAGGCCAAACATGAGGAGCAGGGCAGTATTCTTCAATGCATAGACCCACAGTCATCTAGCAGCAAAAATTAATTCATTATTTTTTAAAAACCATAGCAACTGTGCAGAAGCCACAAAGGTCCCTGAGGGCAGCCATTGTCCTGCAGGCCTTGCATTGAACATTGATTTAGTGGATTGCGCTCCCCCCCCCCCCCCCCCCCTTATACACACACACACACACACACACAGAACAAAACCGACACTGCAGCACCCTTGCATTTGAGACATACATCCTGGTGTCTTGCTTACACTATAGAAAAAAAAAAAACATGATCTCCCAAAGCAGCACTGCCCAACATGTTATTGAAGTACTGCTGCAAAAAAACAACTCTACCCTATTCCTCTTCCCTGTTCTCTAGACTCTGACCAATTAATGGTCCCTTTGGGTGCTGCAGAACTATACCCTTCTCCATGGGCACAGTTTGACCATTTCATTTGGGAGCAAAGGGTGTGGCTTGGCACATTAGCATATTCATTTGCATACATACATCTCATAAATATTCATTATGATTATTTAAAAAACCCCACACATGCACTAAGCTAACATAGACAGACCCTCACATGATACAAAATAGGGGCCCACAAAAACTAAAATAGAGATTTCCTCAAGAAAGTCAGACTCTTTAAGCAGTGCAAATACTGGTAAAAGAGAAACAAAAATGTATTTTTCCTGCACTCTGCAAAATACAAAAATAGAAAAAAATGTGCATCTCACAAAGCAGGCACATCTTAGTCCTTAAAAAGCATTAAATAAAAATGTTTTCTTTTCTACCATTTTATTTTTCTAATTGGGCTGCTTCCAGTCTCTTTTCCACTTTCCATGTATCAGTCATCTCCTAAATTCTTTTCCAGGTTGGATTTTCCATTTCTCTCTCGTCTTCTTCCTTTCCTTATCTACTTATCTTTCATTTAATGTTTTTTTCACACTTTTCTTTCCCCCTTTAGTCCTTAGTCTCCATTTCACTTCTCATCTACCTCATCCCCTTTTCCCATACCCCTTCCCCAGTAGCCCCATCCCTTTTCAATGCTTCTCATCCTCTCTCCAGTCTTCCAGGTCATTATGTCTCAACCTTTCCTCACATCATCCCCTTTTCTTGTCCCTCTTCTCTTATCCCTCATTTCACATCCTCACTCATTATCCCAACCCATCAATATACCCCCGCATATCTAAAACTGTCAAGTATTCAGTAGCCCCTCAAATTCCCACTCCATCTCTCTGATCCATAATTCCCTGCTCTGTTCCTCTTCCTCTCCCCTTCATCCACACCTCCTAGCCCCTTCAATCTTCTGCTTTGTTCCCCTTCCCTCTTCCCACACACCCCCAGTCCCATCCATCTCCTGCTTTTCACCCCCCCCCCACACACCCTAGCCTCATTCATCCCCTGCTTCCTCCCCCCCCCACTCAGTATGGTCCAGTGTTCCCCTCCCCCTTTCCTCCCCCCTCCCAGTGCGATCCAGTGTCACTCTCCCGTCCTCTTCCCTACCCCTCCTCCAGTCTGCAGTCTTCAAGGTGTATGGATCGGTTCAGGGTTGCTGGCAGTGTTCGCAATGTAAGCACGCTGCCTTCAGCCTGCCCCGGAAGCCTTCTCTGCAGCATCCCGCCTACGCGGGAACAGGAAGTTGCTGCAGACAGAAGGCTTCCAGGGCAGGCTTGAAGACTGCAGACCGGAGGAGAGGAAAGCAGCAGGAGAGCTATTAGGTTCTGGGCAGGGATGGGGTGGACAGAGGAAGATGCTGCACCACTCGAGTCAGGAAGTGGCGTCTTTTTTTTTTTGGGGGGGGGGGGGCACTACATCTATGCCCTTCTCTCTTCTATGATTCCAGTGCTGAACCCCCTATAGTGCTGGTAAAGAAAAGTTCTCAGAGCTAATCTTGGTTCTGGGGACAATTTTGCCTCTAAACATCCAGCTTAGGGGCTGAGCTCTTTGGTGATCAAATACACAAGCAGTATAATAAACCAAGAATTACACTGAACACTGCTGCTCATATCACACTTTATTGTGTTGATTAGTTAAAAAGTGAACAAAATAAACTGGTGAAGATTACATAGTAGAATTATAAAAATAATACTGTAATGAACCTGAGTCAAACCACTGGAGGCTAAGGCACTTTCCCGGAATGGAAGAAGCGATTATGTGAAGGAATGCGCTGCAGTTTTTGGATGCTGTTGATTTGACCTTGCCATAATAATGTCACTTGTGATTACAGAAATCATACAAGCCACACACAATTCCAATAAAGGATTGCAGAGTTAGCTGCTGGTACTAAATACACTTTTTACCCCAGATAGGATTATTGAGCTTTCTCTGCACCAGCAAATCGTATCTGCCTTTGTGTTTTGTATAAGATTATAACATAAATACATACTTGCATATTTATTCTATGTAAACTGTGAGGCCATACAGAAGAACAGAAGGTGTACATATTACAGGTAGTTCTTAAAATTTCGGCCACTTGGCCTCAAAGTGTCATAGCCTCAGCTCTGAGAGTGCACACAGGAGGCGTGTTCTTCATGACAAAGGTAGGCATAAGCTTTATTTAAATCCAGAACATGAAGATTACCTAGGAAAGTCCAGGATTGGCTAGGACAGTGGTTCCTAAACTTCCACTGCATGCAAATCTCTCTCATGAATATTCATTGTGGATATCCTGAAAACCTGACTGGCTGGGGTGCCTCTAAGACCAGGTTTGGCAACCACTGGACTAGGACCTTTCCTATCAACAGTTTCACATACTTTAAAGCACATACCTGCTGTACAGAATGTACAGATAGGGGGCAATTCTATAACTGGGTGCCACAAGTTAAGCACCTACACGGAGTGCCCATAGCATTAATTCTACAATAGAACCTAGGCCCCCCCAGATTCCGTTATAGAATTTCAGCGTAAATCAGCATCAACACACCTACATTTAGGTGTGCCCACCTACACCATGTTAACAGCAAGCATAAGTGTGTGTTCCTAAATGCAGGACTTTAGCACATAACTTACAATAATCTCTATTCTGTAAGTTAAATGTGTAAGTGTTGGTCCCACCCATGGAGGTTTAATCACAGGCGACAGCATGAGCCTATCTGGCCTATTATGTGGGCTGAAACCAGTAGGCAAAGCTTGTCGCCCTATCAATTACATTGTTTTGGGTGTACTAAGATGACGGCAGCTGCATTGGGGAGAATTAAGACCTCCTTGGGTGGTGCGGGTGGAGACTGGCTATAGCCTTGTGACATCATGCTGTCTCTTGTTATCACACCTCCTTGGTTCCACCCATCCCCCCCCCCCCCCCATGAGTGCTCTCTAGCATTTACATGCTAAGCGATTTGTGCATGTAAAATATAAAAGCGCACTTAGCGTGCAACTAGCATTTACTTGTGTAAGTGTGAAAATTGGGCGCTAAATTAGAGAATGAAGGTGGTAGTATTATAATGCACAGAAACAGACTGGTCAATAAACTGAAGTAGATAAGTCTTTCTGAAATGCATATACTTCCTCATACAATGACTGAGAGCCTGGACCCTTCCCTGCTGCCCACAGCTATTACTATGGAATAAGCAAAAATTCCAGACATGCATAAGCCACACTAGTGGGGAAAAAAACACAAAAAATTTTAATCAAGAAAAATATTTCATTAATGGGCAATCTTCCTCACCCCAAATACGAAGCTGTAAGTATTGAAAGTTAAGGGGCCCTGACTGCAGAGGTGCTATATGTAATCAAGGGGATTCAACAGTGGTTCTCAGATCTAGGCCTCCACAACCCTAGATAGGTCTGATTTTCAGAACTCATGCAAATGAACCTGGTTCTTAGATCAAAATGTATCACAACCATGAATACTTCTGATCACCAGTAAACTAGTGAAAACCATGCATGCACATAGTTATAAACCAGACCTGTTTGGGGGTCACAAGACTCAGCTTTGAGAACTGCTGGGTTTGAAGCTGCCTTAGCAAACTGTTTGCAAGAGCTGATCCCTTATGGCAACAGCTACAGTAGTTGCTGGTTTGTGAAAAAGTGGGAGATAAATCTGCGCTAGTGCAATTGCAAAGTGTATGAAATAATACCAGAACAGGGACAATGTGACAACCTTGCAAAAGATGTACACTGCTATTATATGGACTAGCCTGCACAATAGTGTACAGATGAGAGAGCAGTGTGTTGCTGCATGATAAGAAGCACATCTTAAATGGAAGACGGGAGCTGCAATCCTGCTAAGCATGTAAAATAATACTACAGTGCAATATGTTGATGCCATTTCTAGGACTTCTATTCTTAGATCTTTATAACTTGTAAATGTTTATTTTCCAGCTAATTGGAGCTTTTTTAAACATACAAAAATTCTCCTGTTTTCATTCCACAGGTACTGTTGCTGGGTACCTTTTCTATTGGACTCAAAATATGCACATTTGTGTCGCACAGAAGTCGTCTATACAGAAAAGTCACAAAACCTGAGGGAAGGATATAAACCAAGCCAGGGGAGGGGTAAGAGAATATTAGGGGGAAGTGGTGTTTTTCCCGTGTTTATCCAAAAAACACCTTTTTTTTTTTTTTGCATTGGAATATTTTATTGGTTAAAACCTAAAATTAGAAACCCTAGTTATTTCATATAAGTAGACTTCTCCAAAGACAAGCAGGCCAATATTCTCACTGATGGGTGACGTCACGTCGGCCCGGAGGACTTTCCAGCAAAGTCCATGACAAAGTCTAAAATGTCCCCCGTCGCGCGGGCGGATGCAGTGCGCATGCGCGCGTCCACTTTCCCGCCCGCCGCGCGGGCACATTCCTCAGTTTTTTCTTCTCCGCGTCTGAGGTGACACGGAGCTCGACGATCTCGTCTTCGTGTTCCTCCTGTGCCCGGAGGTGAAGAAAGAAAAAAGCGAAGTATCCTTTTTTTGTTATCTTAGAGGATGATGTCTTCGAGGCCGACGTCGTCGAAGTCGACGTCGAAGGAGGCGTCGGCACCGGGAGACAGGGGACAGGCTGCCTTTAGACCCATGCACGCTGGGAGCAGTGATGCATCGAGTGGGTCTCCACCCGCCTCGGCGCCTCCTGCTGTGCAGGCCCCCCGGGACCGTCCTGCGTCGGACCCGGCCCCGAGGAGACGTGTGGATTCCACGTCCTCCTCTCCGGTGCCGAGGAGTCTCGATGACATGCGTCGGGCGAAGGCCAAGAAGCATCGTCGTCGATCTCCTTCGAGACACGGCACCGGGAGCTCCGGGTCATCGATGCACTCGATACCCGAGAAGCGTCGGTGCCGAGAGGATCGCTCTCCCTCTATTACTGAGGTTCCGACGCGTGGGGTCGCTGGCAGCTGAGTCCCCACTCCCCAACCTCAGCAGACTTTGCCTCTGGCACCTCAACCGACCCCGCAGCCTTTTCCGACTCCAGCTGTGGATGAGAGTATGCAGGCCATGTTCCCTTTTTTCTTGAACATGATGCAGCAGTGGCAGTCGGCATCGAAGTTGTCGGTGCCGACGGCGTCGACGGGGCCGGTGTCGATGCTTTCAGAGGCACCGGTGCCGACGGCGTCGAAGGTGTCGACATTGCCGATGCCGGATGTTCCTGCATCAGGCCTTCAGCCTGTGGTGAGGTCTGTCTCACCGGTGCCGTCTCCGGTGCCGGTGCCTTTGACCTCCCAAGTTGACTCTCCCGAGACATCGGAGCAGGAAGCTTCCCCGGAGCCTCAGGGACCATCAACTTCTCGGCACCATCATAGAGGCCATCATGCCTCTTTGTCGAGACGGGCTCAGATTCGGGCGGCTCTGTCTGAGCTTTTAGCCCCATCTGATGGTACCTCATCCGAGGATGATGAAGGAATGCATGGGGAGTTCTCTGGCGAGGATTCTCAAGGCATTCCATCTGACTCCACTCCCTCGCCACAAAGGCAGCTATCTCCTCCCGAGAGCTTGTCTTTTTCATCTTTTGTTCGGGAGATGTCTGAGGCCATCCCCTTCCCCGTGGAAATTGTGGACGAGCCCAGAGCCAAAATGCTTGAGGTTCTGGACTATCCATCTCCACCTTCATCTTCTGCCACAGTTCCTTTTCATGAGACTCTTAAGGAACTTATGCTAAGGAACTGGGAGAAGCCTTTTTCAAGTCCAACCGTCCCTAAGAAAGCTGAGTCCCAATATAGGATCCACGGGGAACCCAGTCTCATGCAGACCCAATTGCCTCATGATTCAGCGGTGGTGGATTCTGCCCTCAGAAGAGCCAAGAGTTCCAGAAATTTCTCCTCGGCGCCCCCGGGGCGAGAATATGCAACTCTGGACTCTTTTGGGAGGAAGGCGTATCAGGCTGGTCTGCTCGCTTCCAAAATCCAGTCTTACCAGCTCTTCACGAGCGTGCATTTACGGAACTCTGTGAGGCAACTTGAGAGTTTAGTAGATACACTCCCTGAGGAGAAAGCTGAACCCTTTCGCCAAGTGATCAGGCAGCAGAAGGCGTGTCGCAAGTTCCTGTCCAGGGGCATTTTTGACACTTGCGATGTGACATCTCGCTTTTCCGCTCAAGGTATAGCGATGCGCAGGCTCTCATGGCTGCGTGCCTCTAACCTGGAGGAAAGGACTCAGCGGAAAATAGCGGATATCCCATGCCGGGGGGATCACCTTTTTGGAGAGAAGGTTGAAGAGATGATTGATCATCTTTACCAGCGTGATAACGCTATGGACTCTCTCTCCCGCCGGGCGCCTTCTGCAACCACTTCCACTGCTAGGAAGTTTTTTAAGGGAAAGAGGAGTGCTCCCTTCGCTTCTAGAAATCGTAGGTACACTCCTTATTCCCGTCAGCCGGTTCAGGCTCGACCCCAGCCCGCTCGCTCTCGTCAGCAGCGGGCACCGAAGCAGCCCCCTGCAGCTCCCCAGCAAAAACCAGGGACGGGTTTTTGACTGGCTCCAGCAGAGCATAGCCGAAATCAAAGTACCTGTGCCGAACGATCTGCCGGTCGGGGGGAGGTTAAAATTTTTTCACCAAAGGTGGCCTCTCGTAACCTCCGACCAGTGGGTTCTTCAAATAGTCCGGTGCGGGTACACCCTCAATTTGATTTCCAAACCTCCAAATTGCCCACCAGGAGCTCAGTCTTTCAGCTCCTACCACAAGCAGATACTTGCAGAGGAACTCTCCGCCCTTCTCAGCGCCAATGCGGTCGAGCCCGTACCACCAGGGCAGGAAGGGCTGGGATTCTATTCCAGGTATTTCCTTGTGGAAAAGAAAACAGGGGGGATGCGTCCCATCCTAGACCTAAGGGCCATGAACAAATATCTGGTCAAAGAAAAGTTCAGGATGCTTTCCCTGGGCACTCTTCTTCCCATGATTCAGAAAAACGATTGGCTATGCTCTCTGGACTTGAAGGATGCTTACACTCACATACCGATACTTCCAGCCCACAGGAAGTATCTTCGGTTTCGGCTGGGAACACAGCACTTTCAGTACTGTGTTTTGCCTTTTGGCTTGGCGTCTGCACCCAGGGTTTTTACAAAGTGCCTGGCCGTTGTGGCAGCGTCGCTACGCAGACTGGGAGTGCATGTGTTCCCTTATCTGGACGATTGGCTGGTGAAGAACACCTCCCCGCAAGAAACTTTGCAGTCTATGCGGATGACTATTCAGGTGCTGGAGATGCTGGGCTTTGTCATCAATTACCCCAAGTCCCATCTCGTCCCTGTGCAAAAATTGGAATTCATAGGAGCTCTGTTGTGCACACAGACAGCTTGTGCTTATCTCCCAGGACCCAGGGCAGACAGACTTCTGTCTCTGGTGTCCAAAGTGCAAGCATCTCAGCAGGTCACAGCTCGGCAGATGTTGAGATTGCTTGGCCACATGGCCTCCACAGTTCATGTGACACCCATGGCACGTCTACACATGAGATCGGCTCAATGGACCCTAGCTTCTCAGTGGTTTCAAGCCACAGGGAATCTAGAGGATGTTGTCCGGCTGTCCACCAATTTTCGAAATTCCCTCAGTTGGTGGACCATTCGATCCAATCTGGTCTTGGGACGCCCATTCCAAATTCCTCAGCCTCAAAAAGTGCTGACGACGGATGCATCCCTCCTCGGGTGGGGAGCGCATGTAGATGGGCTTCACACTCAAGGAGCTTGGTCTCTTCAGGAGAAGCATCTCCAGATCAACCTCCTGGAATTGCGAGCGATCTGGAACGCTCTGAAGGCATTCAGAGATCGGCTAGCCAACAAAATTGTTCTCATTCAGACAGACAATCAAGTGGCAATGTATTACACCAACAAGCAAGGGGGTACCGGATCCCGTCCTCTGTGCCAGGAGGCCGTGCAGATGTGGCTATGGGCCTATCAAAACGGAATGTTTCTCCAAGCCACTTATCTAGCCGGTGTAAACAATGGTCTGGCCGACAGACTGAGCAGAGTTATGCGGCCTCACGAGTGGTCCTTGAACATGACTATTGCCAAAAAGATCTTTCGAGTTTGGGGAACTCCGTCGATAGATCTTTTTGCTTCCCAGGACACTCACAAGGTTCCTCAATTCTGTTCCAGACTCCAGGCCCACGGCAGACTAGCGTCGGATGCCTTCCTCCTTTTTTGGGGGACAGGACTCCTGTACGCTTATCCTCCCATCCCTTTAGTGGGGAAGACTCTCCTGAAACTCAAGCAGGACCAGGGAACCATGATTCTGATAGCGCCTTTTTGGCCCCGTCAGATATGGTTTCCTCTTCTTCTGGAACTTTCGTCAGAAGAGCCATGGAGATTGGATTGTTTTCCGACCCTCATTACTCAGAACGAGGGAGCGCTTCTACATCCCAACCTCCGGTCTCTAGCTCTCACGGCCTGGATGTTGCGAGCATAGAGGTTGCCTCCTTTGGTCTCTCTGAGGGTGTCTCCAGGGTTCTGTTTGCTTCCAGGAAAGATTCCACACATAAGTGTTACTCTTTTAAATGGAGGAGGTTTGCCGTCTGGTGTGACAGTAACGGTCTAGATCCTTTCTCTTGTCCTGCACAGACCTTGCTTGAGTACCTTCTGCATTTATCCGAGTCCGGTCTTAAGACTAACTCGGTCAAGGTTCACCTTAGCGCTATCAGTGCTTACCATTCACATGTTGATGGCTTGCCGATTTCTGGACAGCCTTTAGTCATGCGTTTCATGAGAGGTTTGTTTTTGTCAAAGCCCCCTATCAAACCTCCTCCAGTGCCATGGGATCTCAATGTCGTTCTCACCCAGCTGATGACAACTCCTTTTGAGCCACTGGATTCCTGCCATCTGAAGTACTTGACCTTGAAGGTCATTTTCTTGGTGGCTGTTACTTCAGCTCGTAGGGTCAGTGAGCTTCAAGCCCTGGTAGTTCATGCACCATTCCTTGTCTTTCATCATGACAGAGTAGTCCTCCGCACCCACCCAAAGTTTCTACCGAAGGTGGTGTCGGAGTTCCATCTGAACCAGTCAATTGTCTTGCCAACATTCTTTCCCCCTCCTCACTTGAGCCCGGGCGAAAGCAAGTTGCACACTTTGGACTGTAAAAGAGCACTGGCCTGTTACGTGGAGCGGACGCGCCCCTTCAGAAAGTCCGCCCATCTGTTTGTTTCTTTTAATCCCAACAAGAGGGGAGTTGCTGTCGGAAAATGCACCATCTCTAATTGGCTAGCAGATTGCATTTCCTTCTCTTACGCCCAAGCCGGGCTGACTTTGGACGGTCATGTCACGGCTCATAATGTTAGAGCTATGGCTGCGTCGGTGGCTCATCTAAAGTCAGCCACCATAGAAGAGATTTGCAAAGCTGCGACGTGGGCTTCGATCCACACATTCACATCACATTACTGCCTTCAGCAGCATAGCCGACGTGACAGTCGGTTTGGGCAGTCGGTGCTGCAGAGTCTGTTTGGGGTTTAGAATCCAACTCCACCCCCCTAGGCCCATGTTTATTCTGTTCCAGGCTGCACTCTCAGTTAGTTGAATTTGGTTTCAGGTCAATTTTGTTTTTTGTCCTCGCCGTTGCGGGACCCAATTGACCATTCTTTGTTGTGTTGAGTGAGCCTGGGGGCTAGGGATACCCCATCAGTGAGAATATTGGCCTGCTTGTCTTTGGAGAAAGAGTAGTTACTCACCTGTAACAGGTGTTCTCCGAAGACAGCAGGCAATATATTCTCACAACCCTCCCACCTCCCCTTTGGAGTTGTATTCCTCTAATTCTTGTAATTAACTGAGGAATGTGCCCGCGCGGCGGGCGGGAAAGTGGACGCGCGCATGCGCACTGCATCCGCCCGCGCGACGGGGGACATTTTAGACTTTGTCATGGACTTTGCTGGAAAGTCCTCCGGGCCGACGTGACGTCACCCATCAGTGAGAATATATTGTCTGCTGTCTTCGGAGAACACCTGTTACAGGTGAGTAACTACTCTTTATTACTTCTTTCTTCATATAAAAGACGTCAGCAGAAAAGGAATTCTTGATCTATCCTGTCTCTCCATACAACACAGACAGAAAGCAAGCCAACATTAAAAGGTAAAAACTGCAAGAATTATTGACGGAAACCTAGCTGTGGCTAAGCTCCTTCACAAGCCCATGTGCATCCATGAAGTGCAGGCCCATCTAGTGACCTTATGGAGCACAAGTTACAGTGACAGCAGTTCAGGGAGGCTGCAGCCATAGGTTCCTTTCATTCAATCAGAGGAGATTCCTCTGCAGCTTACAGTACAGGATGCAGGTGAAGCACACAGTGCTGGACAAAGCACTTGAAGGCATTTGCTGCAGAGCGTAAGAGGCAGAATGGGCAGCTCCTGGTCAGCAAACGACACCACCGTCTCCAGGACACAACATTATTTTTTGGCAGTTAGCTCCGAGAGCTTCTTCAAGCGTCTCTTCAGCTCCAGAGGCAGTCTCTCATAACATTTCTTACAGACTGGTTTCATGTCGAACTCCACAAACTTATTCCTGAAAAGAAAAGAAATGTTGCTAAAAGTGTGCTTGAATTACTAAGACTCTTGCCAGCCCCCATCATAAAATGCATTTGTAGTTTTCAGGTAGTAGCTGACTTTTGGGATGCATCACACCACCATTTTAAATTTAAGCATGCAAGGCCTAGACTGACATTATGAGTGCTTGAAATTCTGGGCTCTAAAACCGGATTTGCAACTGGTTCCCTGCTTTACTTACGGTGCCTCAAATGAGGACTGTAGTCATGTTACATATTTGGTGGTTTCTGAGAGATAAATTATTACCAGAGTTCGCCTGCTCAAGGCACCAGGAGCCTGCTGCCTGAACTCAGGTTATAATCTGCCCTGTATTAGCAAGCAGAGGGGCAAACCCACACTTACTTCAGAGTGAGTTTAGTGTTGCAGCTGGAGCAGGAGAAACAGTTTACACACCAGGCCTTGTTCAGAGCAGAGACCACTGCAAAAAAAAAAAAACACCAGAAAGTGTGAAAAATGGGATGGGTAAGAGACATCATGAAAAACTACTGATAGTTTGCAATATACGCCACACTGAGCCCGCAAATAGGTGGGAAAATGTGGGATACAAATGCAATAAAATAAATAAATAAATATACCAGAAAACTAGCACAGTGTGGATTACAATAAAAGAAGACCAGTCATTATTGGTCACAGATAAAGCGTATAAAATAAGAAGCCTAGACGTCTAAAAATGTAGAAAACAGAAAAAGTTTTTCACTTTCCCCGAAAGCTCAAAATCAGTTTCAGATTAAGGGCCCTGTTTACTAAGCAGGCTAAGGGCTCACTAGCATTTTTAGCGTGCATTAAATAGCACACGCTAAACGCTAAAGACACCCATATATTCCTAAGGGTATCTCTAGCGTTTAGCGTGTGCTAATTTTAGCACGCACTAAAAACTCTAGCACACTTTAGAAAACAGGGCTCTGAATATCTAGTAGTAGGGTATTCCGGCTTTTTGCTGCCTGATATGCAAAAACTGAATGAAAAATTAATTGATATGTTATACCCTTTGCTGATGGAAAACAAATGGCCTGTAGGTCCCCACACTGCAAAATTTTAATCAATGGATTGGAAAGCCAATACTGTGATTATATAAGAAGGAACTACACCATGGGTTATTCTAAAGATCAAAATACACAATTTAAAAGGAAAATGCACCTCTACTGTCAACCAATGGAATGGTTGCAAAAAAAAACAAAAAACGGGGGAATCAAAGAGTCAAAAAAGAGGGACAAAGACAGACAGACACACAAACAAAACTTACCATCTCCCTCAATCACATGGTTGCAGTTGTAGCAGACATCTCCAAAGAGCTGGCAACAACAAATCACATTACTTTGACAGGATAGAGAAAATGTCACAAAATAACTGCCATATAGGCTTGTAACAAAAAACAAACACATTCAAAGTGTGGGTTTTTTAGCACAAGAAGTCTTGTGATCCCTTGTGGCTCTGGGAATCTCACAGATCTAACTTGTTTCACAAATAAAACATTAGAATAATTCAAATTTTTCTTAACAGAAGGATATAGAACAAAAAGGCTCTGGATTGACAGCATTATTATAGCCCAATTTCAGGGAATACAAAGTGTGCAACTGAAACTTGTTCACTTTTGTCTACTCAGTTCTTCAGTTCTCACCAAACTGAGCTTACATATCTCCAGGTCTCGGTGCTTGCTGAAGCTTAATGGGTTTCGGTAGCATTGTTGCAGAGAACAGCTTTGATCCCTTCGTCAACTGCTTGTCAAGAGTACTGAGACTTGCAGAATGGTAGGCTAACCCTATCTTTGCTAATAGTTGTGTGACATCCAATCACAAGTTTGAACTTTGCCAAAGTCTTTGATGGCATAACTTATGGAGGCTTGAATGAAGAAGTAGGAAAACAGTGGGAAGATAAACAGTGTAGAGTTCTAGTCATAGGATGTGCTGGGTTTTTTTTTAGCCAAACCAATAGAAGTGTTAATGCCGTGAGCTTTCTAGAAACTGTTGACCACCTCATCCACCTCAGAAGAAGGGGCCAGTCTGGTCTTGAAGGCTCGGGTACTATAAAATCTTTTTACGTAAAGAAAAATCTGAGATGGTTATTAGTTAGATGACATAAAACAGCAACTGGTTATAAAAGGAAGAATATCTCACTGGGTATAAAAAAAAGTGGTATATCTATGTGCTCACTACTATTTATAATATTCATGAAGTACTTTGGAATCCATGTACCAAATCAGGGTAGGGCATGCTGATCTATGCTATGCATATTTATTGTGAATAACCTGAAAAATAAACAACAACAAATGACTGTGGGATACAAGTTGGGGAATTCCTATGATAAGTAATCTTGCTATAGTTTCAGAAAATACACAAACAAATGCTAATTCCAATAAAAAGGAGGGATGTGAAAGGGTTAATGCTGACATTTATACCAGCAGCCTGGGCTTGATGGACCTTTGGTCTGTCCCAGTATGGCAATACTTATGTACTTATTTTGTTTTATTCTGGTGACTAACCACATCAGCCATTTGGGTGTAATTTGTATAATGGAAAATTTAATGTAAAAGGTTTTAAAAATTGATCCTCTAACAAATGCAGCAGCCATAGTGCTTCAAACCATTTACAAACAGTGGAGGAGTAGCCTAGTGGTTAGTGCAGTGGACTTCGATCCTGGGGAATTGGGTTCAATTCCCACTACAGTTCCTTGTGACTCTGGGAAAGTCACTTAACCCTCTATTGCCCATGGTACAAATAAGTACCTGTATATACTATCAGGCTCATTTTCGAAAGAGAAGGACGCCCATCTTTCGACACAAATTGGAAGATGGGCGTCCTTCTCCCAGGGTCATCCAAATCGGTATAATCAAAAGCCGATTTTGGACGTCCCCAACTGCTTTCTGTCACAGGGTCAGCCAAAGTTCAAGGGGGCGTATCAGAGGCATAGCAAAGGCGGGACTTGGGCATGCCTAACACATGGTCATCCTCGACCCATAATGAAAAAAAAGGGCGTCCCTGACGAGCACTTGGACAACTTTACCTGGTCCTGTTTTTCTTATGACCAAGGCACAAAAAGGTGCCCAAAATGACCAGATGACCACCGGAGAGAATCAGGGATGACCTCCCCTTACTCCCCCAGTGGTCACTAACCCCCTCCCACCATCAAAAAACATCTTTCAAAATATTTTTTGCCAGTCTCAGATATCATACTCAGGTCCATCACAGCAGTATGCAGGTACATGGAGCAGTTTTAGTGGGTGCAGTGCACTTCAGACAGGCAGACCCAGGCCAATCCACCCCCTACCTGTTACACTTGTGGTGGTAAATGTGAGCCCTCCAAAACCTACCAGAAACCCACTGTAACCACATCTAGGTGCCCCCCCCCCCTTCATCCATAAGGGCTATGGTAGTGGTGTACAGTTGTGGGTAGTGGGTTTGGGGGGCTCAGCACACATGGTAAGGGAGCTATGCACCTGGGAGCAATTTCTGAAGTCCACTGCAGTGCCCCCTAGGGTGCCAGGCTGGTGTCCTGGCATGGCAGGGGGACCAGTGCACTATGAATGCTGGCTCCTCCCACAACCAAAGGGCTTGGATTTGGTCATTTCTTAGATGGGCATCCTTAGTTTCTATTATCGCCAAAAATCAGAAACGACAAGGTCTAAGGACAACCATCTCTAGGGACGACCTAAATTTCAAGATTTGGGCGTCCCTGACCGTATTATCGAAACGAAAGATGGATGTCCATATTGTTTCGATAATACGGGTTTCCTCGCCCCTCCATCGGGACATTTTGCGAGGACGTCCTCAACAAAACTTGGGCGTCCCTTTCGATTATGCCCCTCTATGTAAACTACTTTAAATGTAGTCACAAAAAACAAAGAAAGATGGTATATCAAATCCTGTTTCCCTTTCCCTAAATGAGAAGGTCATTATTTCTGGTATTTAGGCTAAATCCAGGAGAATTAATAAAGCAACTCAGTGCATTTCATACCAGACAAAACAAGGGTGCACAAATTCAGTCCTCAAGGGCCACAAACAGGTCAGAATTAGAGAATGACATGGGGACGGGGACGGGGACCCAAGGTAACTGCGGGAATGGGGACGGGGTCACAGCCTGCGGGGATGGGGTGTGGACAGATCCTGCAGGGACGGGGACAGATCCCATGGGGATGAGGCAGGGACAGGGACAGAGCCCATGAGGACGGGAACAAACTTTGTCCCTGTTTCACTTTCTACTTTGAAGCCTGTTAATGAACTGGACTGTTATTTATGTTTGATGTTTGGAAAAACAAGCAAACATGCTGGCCACAGCTAGCAACATTTGCATGGGGGATCCTGTACATCCTGCTACCAGCACATCTTCTAAGAAGACTTCTATTGCAGGAGGGATTGTGGAAGACAGGAGAGCTAGACTGAATCCTGAGATTGTTGATGACTTCTTATTCATCCACAGATTAAAAAATCATAAAAGTGCTTCACAGAGCATATTTCTCCCCTCTAGAGTATACAGAACAGGTTGTATTTTGTACCCCTGGACAATTTAACAGGGTGGATTAGGGTTCCTTGGGGTAGTAGAAGTCAGCTATTGTTGGGGTTGGAAAGCTAGAGGGTGGTGGTGGTGGTGGTGGTGGGAGGGTTTATTATAGTTGCTCATTGTTATTATTGTTTTCTATTTGTGATTTATAAACAACAGTGAAACAGTATAGTGTTCCTTTTTACACTTTAATAAAAAGATTTAAATATATAATCATAAGTGTTCGAGGCTTCTGTAGATGAGAACAGAGCCCACGGGGACAGGGTGGGGACGGAGACAGAACCCACGGGGACGGAGACAAATTTTATTCCTGTCATTCTCTAGCCAGAATTTCAGGGTAGCCCTAATGAATATGCATAAGGTAGATTTGCATAAGAACATAAGCGCTGCCATACTGGGACAGACTGAAGGTCCATCAAGCCCAGTATCCTGTTTCTTACAGTGGTCAATTCAGGTCACAAGTACCTGGCAAGTTCCCAGAACAGATTTTATGCTGCTTATCCTAGAAATAAGCCATAGATTTTCCCAAGTCCATCTTAATAGTGGCTTACAGACTTTTCTTTTAGGAAATTATCCAAACATACAAGGTAGGTAAGTAGCTGTATCTCATACATATTCATTTGGGCTATTCTGAAAATCTGACCTGTTAACAGCCCTTGAGGAACTGAACTTGTGCACCCCTGTACTAAAATATTCTCTGCTGCATCTTGATATCAAGAATAATAGGACCAACATTTTTATTTATTTAGATTTTGCTCACACCTTTTTCAGTAGTAGCTTTGAGCTCGATACACTCCATCAAACTCGCATGTCTTTCATACATTTCAAGGAAGGTAAAAAAAAAGAGTCAATATATCTCCGTGTGGCTATTCATTTGCTGGGTATTTTCAGGAAATAGTATGAGCAAGCATTTATTGATGATGATTACGAGTTTTGTTTTATTGTATGTTTTAATGTATTATGTATGTATGTATTTTGTTACCTGCCTAGTTAATAGGTGGGTTATAAACTATATAAAATAAATAAAAACATACAAGTTTTCATTTTTTTTAAATCACCATGCTTACTTTTCTGAACATAATTTGTAACTGTGATAAAACAGGTAGAAGAAGTCCACGCATATCATAGTACTGAGGTGTTTGCCAGTTCTGATTTTGGAAAAAGGAAACCCCCTATGGAGTTTCCCTTTGAAACTTAGGATTTGGGACCTGCAAACTACCTGGGGAGTTGAAATAGTACCCCTATAATGTGTTCATGAGTGTGTATATGGGCAGAGGAGAAGTCAATAGTAGCTTGGGACTTCTTACCTGGTTGTAATGAGTCTCGCAGTAGGCTAGCCCTCTTTTCTCATAGTGGCGGTGTCCCAAGAATGGCTTCTCACACTTAGCACAAACAAAATGCTGAAAAATAAAATAAAAATGTGTATCCCTCAGTATTATTATTTCTGTGCCCTTGGGATCCCAGCTGGTCTGTGGCATTGCTGTTCCTGTATCCCTAAGATCTTCACCAGACACAGGAGCTTCCAAATCAGGTCAGTCCCATAGATTCCTTAACTGGGATTACCATTCCCTGCTTCATCTATCAACCACTGAAGTAGGCCTGCCTACTTATTAATTTGAAACATAAAACAATAGTAACAGTGGTGTGCTTCTAAAAGACACATCTTTCTGCTCTGTCCTTCAGTTATATGTGGAGGGGCATTTTTGATATGCCATCTAAATCTGATTTTGAATGTTTTGCTGAAAACATCCAAAAATGGCGAACATAGCAATTCTTGAACCAGAAAAACATCTATGTTTTTGTTTCGAAAATGTCAGTTTCCTAGATATTTTGTGCTCAGTGCATTTTTCTTTTGTGACCATTTTCGAAAAAAAAAAAAAAAAAAGTCCAAGGAAAAAACGCACTAAAACAAGCCATTAGGACATATGGGGGGGGGGGGGGGGGGGGTAGCATTCTTAGTAGTCTGGCCACACAGACATCCCAGCAGAGCAGTGGGGCATCCTAGGGGGGCACTGCAATGGACTTCACATAAAAGGTCTCAGGTACATATCTCACCGTTACCCCCCCCCCTATATTGTATAGGGAGCCCTTCAAGACCTACTGTACCCAACTGTACACCACTACAATAGCTCTTATGTCTGCAGGTGTCACCTATGTGTGGGTACACTAGGTTTTTGGTGGGTTTTAGAGGGCTCACACTTTCTACAAGTGTACCAGTTAGAGTGGGATATAGGCCTGGGTCCTCTTCTCCACAGTGTACTGCACTGACCACTGGCCAAACATCTGAAGCTGTTATAGAGACTGGTATGTACTGTTTCTTTCACATCTTTGGGGGGTGGGAGGGGTCAATGACCACTGGGGGAGTAAGGGGGTATCATGCTTTAATCCCTCCAGTGGTCATCTGGTCATTTAGGGCACCTTTTTGTGACTTAGTTGTAATTGATCCAGGTCTAGACCAAAACATCTAACTTTTAGCCCTGAACGTTTTTGCTTTGTTACATTATGGCAGAAAAATGTCCAAGTTCTGGGGATGCCCAAACCCTGCCCCCAAGACACCCCGACATGCCCTCTGGTGATCTGGATACACTGCAGATGAACTGCACAGAAAAACATCTTTAAAATGGGTTTCAAAAATAGTGATTTGGATGTTTTTGCAAAAAAAAAGTCCATCTGCTACTTTGTGCCACTTTTTGGACATTTTTTCTGTTTCGGACATGAGCCCCTTAATTAGTTAGAAAAACAATCTCATTTCCCTTTTACACACAAGCCTGACCCTTGCCAATAGATGAAGTTACAACAAACAGATCTTAAATTATTTGAAAAGGAACCACAGATCTTTCCAACCGTATCATGACTGCACCAGCCTGATTCTCTCACCTCCACATGCCACTGCTTGCCCAAGGCATTTACCACACGTCCTTCGATGGGCCTGCGACAGGCACCACAGATAGGGATACCCATCTTGTCATGGCAAGGCAGGCAGTACAGCTCTCCCTTCAACTCCCGAGCCTCAGCAGTTAGCTCCTTCCTGCAAAACACAACAGTACTCTAGCTCTGATACTGCTACCCTGGACCAAACATCCACCCTGAAAAAGAAACCATTCTAAAAATGCAAGCTCCATACAAGAACAAAGTTTAGAAAGATACTTGTACAAGCCTTCAATATGCAGCATCTGTTTTAAAAGGACTCGCTCTGTTTCTGAATAGGGTAATGCAAAATTTAGACTGGTGTGCCTGACGTCGGTGCCAGGCAAAATAGTAGAGACTATTATAAAGAACAAAATTACAGAGCATATTCTAAGCACAGATTAATGAAACAAAGCCAACACGTATTTAGTGAAGGGAAATCTTGCCTCGTCAATCTAGTACATTTCTTTGAAGGGGTGAACAAAGAGAGGCTGAGAAGGCTAGGGCTTTTCAGCTTGGAGAAGAGACGGCTGAGGGGAGATATGATAGAAGTGTATAAAATAATGAGTGGAATGGATCGGGTGGATGTGAAGCGACTGTTCACGCTATCCAAAAATACTAGGACTAGAGGGCATGAGTTGAAGCTACAGTGTGGTAAATTTAAAACGAATCGGAGAAAATTTTTCTTCACCCAACGTGTAATTAGACTCTGGAATTCGTTGCCGGAGAACGTGGTACGGGCGGTTAGCTTGACGGAGTTTAAAAAGGGGTTAGATAGATTCCTAAAGGACAAGTCCATAGACCGCTATTAAATGGACTTGGAAAAATTCCGCATTTTTAGGTATAACTTGTCTGGAATGTTTTTACGTTTGGGGAGCGTGCCAGGTGCCCTTGACCTGGATTGGCCACTGTCGGTGACAGGATGCTGGGCTAGATGGACCTTTGGTCTTTCCCAGTATGGCACTACTTATGTACTTATGTACTTATGTACTTATGATAAAGGTGAGCTGGTTGATATTGTGTATCTGGATTTTCAAAAGGCATCTGATGAAGTACCTCATGAAATACTCCAGAGGAATGGGATAGTAGGTAGTGTTCTATTGTGGATTAAAAACTGGCTAGAAGATAGAAAACAGAGAGTAGGGTTATATGGTCAGTATTCTCAATGGAGAAGGGTAGATAGTGTGGTTCCACAGGGGTCTGTGCTGGGATCGCTGCTTTTTAATATATTTATAAATGATCTAGAGATGGGAGTAACTAGTGAGGTAATTAAATTTGCTGATGACACAGTTATTCAAAGTTGTTAAATTGCAAGAGGATTTGTGATGCAAAGTTCCACATTAGGGGTCACCAACCAGGAAAGGGATCTAGGTGTCATTGTTGATGACACATTGAAACCCTCTGCTCAGTGTGTGGCGGCAGCTAAGAAAGCAAATAGAATGTTAGGTATTCTTAGGAAAGGAATGGAAAACAAAAATGAAGACGTTATAATGCCTTTGTATCGCTCCATGGTGCAACTGCACCTTGAATACTGTGTGCAATTCTGGTCACCGCATCTCAAAAAAGATATAGTGGAATTAGAAAAGGTACAGAGAAGGGCGAAGAAAATGATAGATGGGATGACTTTCCTATGAGGAAAGGCTAAAGCAGTTAGGGCCCTTTAGCTTGGAGAAAAGACGACGGCTCAGGGGAGATATGATAGAGGTCTATAAAATGGGTAGACATGAATTGCTTGTTTACTCTTTCCAAAAATACTAGGACTAGGGGACATGCAATGAAACTACCAAGTAGTAAATTTAAAACAAATCGGAGAAAATATTTCTTCACTCAACATGTAATTAAGCTCTGGGATTTGTTGCCAGAGAATGTGGTAAAATCAGTTAGCTTAGCGGGGTTTAAAAAAGGTTTGGATAACTTTCTAAAAGAAAAGTCCATAAGCCATTATTAAGATGGACTTAGGAAAAATCCTCTGCTTATTTCTAGGACAGGCAGCATAAAATGTATTGTACTGTTTTGTGATCTTGCCAGGTACTTGCAGCTATTACCTCTGAGAATTTTGAAAAAAAGATATCACCCAATTAAATAAATTGTTATCTGAATTTTGTTAGAATGGTAAAAAACCAAAGATGGCGCAAAAAGTTTTATGAACATATAAGCCTTCCTGATATTCGCCTATATAACAAAGCTTGTTTGATTCAACGCCTTGGGGACTGGTTTATGAAAGCAAGTCTTTTTCATCAATTCTCTGTTACATGTGCCCTTGGACTTGCTGCCCCCTTATTTGAGGAAAAGTGTATTACTTTGCCCCCTGATTCAATTTTCACCAGGAAATCAGTTTTACTTACTGGGCCTAATATGGCATATCTTTGTTAAAGTATGTATTATATGAAAATGGCTCCATGGTTTTCTGGACAGATCTTCAATATCAATTCTAACTAAGACCAAGAGATTCTCTTGCCAATAAACATATACCATTATATCAGATCCTTGATGTGGAAGGTCTGGGGTTTCATATGGGTGATCATTTGAAAGTATTTTCTGATAAATTTCCGGAGGATGGAATTTCTGTGTCTGTGCTCAATTACGAGCCATAACAGCTATCTCTGTCTAGAAAGCCTGGTGCATTGCAAGCACAATGGTGCATGGATCTGGGACTTCCTCCAGTGTCTCTAGATTTGGCCCAATTAATCAAACGGATTCCTGAAATCTCAGTAAATGCTGAATTAAGAGAATGCCAATTCTGGGCCACACTGAGGCTATTTTACCCAAGAACAGGTTTATAAGTCGGGGCTACCATTAACCTTTTTTATATATATTATTTTACTTTGGATTGGATTGGATATATTAATTTGATATACCACAATATACTTTTGTGTCTAAGTGGTTTGCAATAAAAAGGTAAGAATACATCATACAAAATATAATACAATAAAATGTACAAAATGTAATACAATACAAATTAGTGATAATAGAATGGAGGTGGAGGTAGATTCTGGGTAAAGGGATGAGGAGTCAAAATGGATGAAATGCTGATGACACTTTCTATTAATGTGTTAGTGTAAACTATAATATTTTATTCATTGTATCATTCCAAGTTGGTAGAAATTTATTGGTATTTTTCATCAATAAGTACATTGAATAATAGAGATGGTGGAAGGATAAAGGGATTAAGATTTTGTTTGACTACAGTCTGGAGGGCTATAAGAGTCCAAGCACTCCAGATTCTAAGTGTTGTTTGGCTCCGGGATAGATGAGGGGTAGGTTAGTATGGGTATGAAACTGTTGAAAAATTGAACTAGCAAGTCAATGGTTTGTAATGCATTTTTATTCTTTTTCACTTGTTCAATAAAAATTGTTTAAAGTAAAGAAGGACGAGGGGAGGAGGGTGGGGGGAGGCCTAATACAAAAAACTGAAAATTTTATTTGGTTCCTCCTGGTATCTGGTATAGCTAACCA
Organism: Microcaecilia unicolor; assembly: GCF_901765095.1. Classification (NCBI taxonomy): domain Eukaryota; kingdom Metazoa; phylum Chordata; class Amphibia; order Gymnophiona; family Siphonopidae; genus Microcaecilia; species Microcaecilia unicolor. The sequence goes on from NC_044040.1 coordinate 147,097,803, forward strand.
TTATGAATATTCTGTATTTATATAGTTTGTTTTTTATTGTGTCAGCTGTTTACTTTTTATAATAAAAAGTTTTAAATCTGTCAAGCCCCTCTCCCCCTGATATTTAAAAGAAATCACTCATGGATCACCTCAACACCACTCTACCCAGAACAAACTTGTAAAAATGGATAATTGGACATCCCCCAAGAATTCATGGGATATCTTTGGCCGGTTTGAAATTCAAAACGGTCCAGCACTGAATATCCGGGTTTAACACTGACAGCTCTATCGCCTAAATCCACTTTTAAATATTAAACTATGATTCGTATATATCACCCAGATAAATGGGTTATTTGAAAATTAGCCACCATCCTTGCAGGTAATGTTGCTACTATTTGGATTTCTGCCAGGTACTTGCGACCTGGATTGGCCACTGTTGGAAACAGAATACTGGGTTGGATGGACCATTGGTCTGACCCAATATGGCTATTCTTATGTTCTTGGCTGAAAGTACATGCTGCTGGTTTTTTGAAAGTGCTTTGCTTTGAGGGCAACTATCCCCTAGAAGCTGCCACCTTAAGTGATTGCCTAGTCTGCGTAATGTTTAAGGTGGCCCTGGCAGTGAACACAACTGAAGCAACTGTAACAGGCAGGACCTTAAGTACAGTGAATGTGGCTGTGAAGAGGTGTCTGTGCACTTACCCACAGTGGGTGCAGTTAAAGTGATCCGGATGGAATGCATCATTTCGAAACATCAAGGGCTGCTCATCAATAATGAGGTGGCATTTCTGGCAGATGTATTTTCCCAGACCCTTTGCCTTCTCCCGGTTGTGGCAAGGCCGACACAGGTGCCTAAAAGAAAAGAAAAATCTTACACTATCAGTTTTTCTCCAATACAATGAGGAGGCCAAAACCTATATGTTAATGCACTGTTAAGAGTCCTAAGTCACAAACAGATTCGCTCGTGATTATTTCTATCACAGTATCAGTTGCTTTGCAGAGTCTTGTTGACCTGTGAATCTCTTGCTGCACTGAAGTGCAACTGAAAATCAGACCTGTGGTATTCTGTATCAGACACATTGTGGTAGATTCAGTACACGGTACCCAGCGTTAGGCACCAGGATGATGTGTGCTAAGAGTGAATTATATAAAGGCAGTTCTATGTGGAACTGTCTTTATAAAATACTAGCTTAAGTCATTTTCACGCCTAATTTTAGGCGCAAGCATTTATGCCTGCCAAAAGCTGGAGTAAATGCTCAACACCTAACTACTGTCAGTTAGGCATGGTAATGGAAGTATTCTATAACTCCGTGCCTCAATCCTGGAATGCCCATGACTTGCTCATGTCCCTCCCTTGACCATGCCCCCTTTGGAGTTGTGTGTGAGATGAATTAGGTGCACAGATTATAGAACAGGGGTGCAGAGCAGATACGCGCATAACCAGTGATAAGTACCAATTAGTACTTGTTAGGTCAATTATCGATTGCTATCACCAATTTAGCCAATTACTGTACACGCATATCTATAATCTGTGCCCAAAACTGTGTGCCTAACTTTGGGCTATCTATACAGAATTTGGGGGAAAGTTAACAACGCTTCTTTAGGAAAAGCAAGGTAATTTGGTGAAAAGTCTTGTTCTCACCTATTCCATCCAGTACCTTTCAGTGGGAATTTAAGACTTCTTACCATCTCTAGTGGTTAGTGCAGCGGGCTTTGATCCTGAACTGGGTTCAATTCCCACCACAACTCCTTGCAACTCTGGGCAAGTCACTTAAGGGTCCTTTTACTAAGTTGCAGTAAAAAGTGGCCTAGTGTGGGTGGGTGTTTTTGGGCTCATGCTGGGCCATTTTTTACCGCAGCTGGGAAAAGTGGTTTTATTTAATGGGCCGGGAAATGGGCATGTGCTGAAATTAAAACTAGCGCACGCCTATCTACGGCCTGAGCCCTTACCACCACCCATTGACCTAGCGGTAAGGGCTCATGCACTACCCGCATGCGCCTACCACCGGGAAAGACCCCTGTGGTAGAAAATAGAAAATTATTTTCTACTGTGGGATTCAGGAAGCACTAAACTCAGAATTACTGCCGGCCACATGCGCTAGCAGTAGTGTCAATTTGGTACTCGCTACTGCAAAATTAACTCCAAAATATACTGTGGCAAAGCAATAAGAATGCACCTGAATGCCGTATTAAAAATGCATATTAATCTGCATCTCATTTCCAAAATGTCTCCCTTCCTGGCAGTATGTGAACAGTGACTGACTCACATGCAGACAGAAAAGGGGACTTTTTAAAAAAAAATCACTGGATCTACATCAGCCCCTTTCTCAAATCTATCCCCCCCCCCCCCCCCCCCGATATGATGGATGACATGATCTGACTATATTCTCACCTCCGAAAAGGTAGCCAATCGAGCTCCACACACACACACACACACCCCAACAAGAAAATAATTTCCAGGTAATCTAGCACCCCCAACCAGACCCAACCCCAGCATTTAAAAAAAAAAAAATCCTGGTTGTCTAGTTTACCCCCTCCCCTCTCCAAATCTCCCAGGCCAGCCCCATGCAATGTCCACTTGTTCCTGCCTCCAGAGCTGCCATAATCCAAAATGGCAGTGCCTGACTTTTAGCTGGCCTGGAGGCAGAAGTGAGTGGGCATCACTCCTGCCTGTCCACTTTTTGAGGTGCATGGGGCAGGTCTGGGGGTTTCAGGGAGGAGAGGGGAGGGGGGTCCACTAGATTACCAGGGATGCTTTTTTTTTAATGTCAGGGGCAGGGGCAGAGTCTGGTAAATTATTAGGCAATTTTTTTACATAAGGCGGGGAGGGGGTTAGATTGACTACCTTGTCGGGGGGGGGCAAGGTCATGTTGGAGAGGGGGGTCACTACATCACCAGAGATTGGCTACCTTGTTGAGCCCCCTTGTATGACGCCACAGACCTGTTGGTATATTTCTTGCGTTGTGCTCTTATTCATGGCTGTCAAAACAATTCTCTGCACCACAGCAATTTATTTAATACCCTTTTACCATACATTTTACTATGCTGTGTGCTGACATCTACCGAAGGAGCAAATTTCTGCTTGCAACCCCTTTCTGCATCATGCGCCCAGTAACATGGGCACTTACCTTGCATTAACCATGTGATTCTGCCCACGATAGGTTTCTGAACTGGCCTCAATGAGCCATTGAGCTCAATATCTTGTCTCAACATCAGATCACCTGAAAGTACCAAGCACACCCTAATGTGGGAACCCCTCCTGAAGATATTACGATCCTCCTCATTTGGACTTGGCTAACAGGGCCGTGCCAACCCGGTAAGCGGGGTAAGCACTGCAGGGGGGCGCCTGCCTTCAAGGGCGCCGAAGCCAGCCACCGTGTTGCCATCCAGTTGTATTTAAAAATTAAAAAAAATAAATAAACTTCACCGCGTTGGCAAGTCGGCAGCTGTAAGATTTCACCTTCACAACTCCGCCCACGACCGGTCCTGTACTGTGAGATCAGAAAGCAGAGCACCTCCCTCCTCTTCGCTCAACGTAATCCCTTCTACGCCCACCGCACCGCTCATCCAATCATCGGCTGTTTCGTCAGTGTGCTGGCGAAACAGGGAAAAGGAAGCAGCTACAACCAGGCAAGCGATGCGCAGGTGCAAGGCTGTAGGCTCCAGTTCTGCTCAGGGGCGTAGCCACGGGCGGGCCTGGACGGGCCCAGCCACTTTCCCTCCAGGCCCGCCCACCCAACATCCCCTCGCAATTTGCCTGCCCTAGGCTTAATCGTGTCTTCCCCGCTGGCGCTGCCTTGGTCCCTCCCTGCAACATTCTTGTCTTCACCCTTACCCGTCACCGTCAGCGCTGAAATTCATTCTCACAGGCAGCTTCGCTCCTGCTCCCCTTTGCCGTATCCACTCCTCCGGCTCTCTCTGATGCACTTCCTGTTTAACAGCCAGACGCGGCAAAGGGGAGCGGGAGCAGAGCTGCCTGTGAGAATGAATGGCAGCGCTGACGGCGATGGGTACGGGTGAAGACAAGAATGCTGCAGGGAGTCAGGGACCGAGGCAGCGCCGGCGGGGAAGACCAAGGCAGCATGCTGGCTGGTGGCAGGGAGACAGGGAGAGACAGGAGCACTGTTGGGGTGATGGGGTAATGTTAGGTAGAGGTGAGAGAGGGAGGTGGGAAATGTTGGTGGAGGGAGATGCATGTGGAGGAGGAGGGAGGGACAGATGCACAGCAAGAGAAAAGGGGCAATGTTGAACATGGAAGTGGGAGGAAGTGGGAGGGAGGGAGACAGAGAGAGATGCTGTATGGGGATGGGAGGGATGCTATAAGGGGAAGGAAGAGGAAGAAAGAGATAGATGTTGGGCCCAGGGTGCAAGGAAGGGAGATACTGAGAGTGATGTGGGCAGTAGGAGAGAAGAAGGAGGGAAGAGAGGTTGTACATGGGGATGGATGAAAGGGAGGGATAGATATACACTAGAGGGGAAAGAGAAAAAGAGGGAGATTGTGGATCCAGGGACAGAAGGGAGTGAGGGAGAAATGCTGGATAATTGGAGGGAGGGAAGAGAGAGAGAGGAAGAAATGCTGGACTACAGGGAAGGGGGGGCTGGAAGATGCTGGGGAGTGTGTGTGTGGAAGGGACAGGGAGATATTAGGCTACAAGGGTGGGGAGGGGAGAAAGGGAGCAGGCGTGCTGGGCTAGAAGGTTGGAGGGAGGAAGATGCTGCAAATGGTGGAACTATTTGGGAGAGGCAAAAGGGGAGATGGGAAGGAAACAAATGAGAGGAGAATAGTGATTGGGGGGGCAGAAATATGGTAATGGAGAGTTGATTAAAGATGAAAGGAAATGGAAGGCTGGGGGAAGGACTGAGAAGAGGAATGGGGCAGCTAGTGGGTGAGAGGAGGAAATGGAATTTGATAGCTGAAAACTAAAAAGGAGAAGGATGAGGACGAGGGTGAAATTTGAGTGAACAGAGAGGCAGTAAAGAAACAAAACAGAGAGGAAAGAGCTAAAAAAGAAATATCAATGTGTCAAAGGTAGGTGTAGTGAAGGAATGGAATAAGACAGGAGAGAAGAGAAAAGACAAATGGACAGCAAGCAGTTGAAGGAGAATTAGCAGAAAGACAGGAAAAGAGGAAACTGGAACCAGCATGATGGAACAGTAAAATGTCCAAACAACAAAGGTACAAAAAAGTATTTTATTTTGAATCTATTAAATGGAATATGTTAGCTTTGGGACATGTGCACACTGCATAGCTGTTTTTGTTTCTCTAGTGTTTCAGGACATTCCAAGTTTAACTTCTTGGGGTTCCCAGTTCTATTTTTGTGATCCCTTGTTTTGTATTTGGTGAGGGTCTGTTGGTACGATAGTAATGGCAAGTGGGGAGATCGGAGGGGAGGCAGGGATCGGGAGGGCCCCTTCCTTTATTTTCTGACCTGAACCCCAGCACGTCTAACACCAGCTCTGACCCTTGCTATAGCTAGTGGGGATCTCCAAGCATGGCTAGCTGAGGACCTCCTCCAAAGGCAACCAGAACTCCCTTCTACAAAGCTCTCCCCCTCCCCTACTCCATCCCCATGTCCAATCTCTCTTCCCTCCTTCTTCTCTCCCACTGTCCACATCACTCTCACTATCTCCCTTCCTTGCACCCTTGGTCCAGCCTTTATCTCTCTTCCTCCTCCTTCCCCATCCTTGAGTCACTGACAACTGTGCATGCATATTTTGCCGACATCAATGGCTCAGGGATGTTGCTGCTGCCTGCCAAACTTGGTAAAATGGAATTTTGGCCACCTTCAGAGGAAGTCTTCTGCTGACAGAGCTTGGGAATCCTCATGAGCTAAAGTATTTATATTTTGAGTTGTGAGGTGCTGGGAGAGGGGTGAAATGTGGGAGTAGGGAAGGGGCAGAAAAAATGTTGAGCCCATCCAATTTGGGCTCAGGCCCACCCAAAATTGGCTGTCTTGCTACGCCACTGGTTCTGCTTCTGCTGAGTAGCAGCAGCAGCACCCCGAGCTTCAGTCTAAGCAGGGGTCGGTCGGATGGAGAATGGTAGCCCCATGGTCGCCCAAGCCCATCTTCTGGCTGCAAGTGGGCGCAATCGGTTTTTGGCTTGCTTGTACTTGGTGGGATTCCAGCTGAGTCCTGTCCAACTTTGTCCTTGATGCTACGGTTCGCTTTATCCTCTATGGGATTTATACGTTGCGATTTTAAGGTATTTTCGGTTAGCTTTCTTTTTATTCAGTGTTCTCAAGATAATTGTATGCTTCTGAACTATGTTTGATTTTATATTATCTATCTACATTTTGAAGTTAAATGCAGAAGTATTTACAGCTGAGTCTATATTTTTAGTATAATGGGGGGGGGGGGTTGGGAAAAGAGAAGGGAAGTTGTCTATTTGTAGTTATAATCCTTCTGAAACTCTAAAATTTGTCATTCACCTTTTATGGTAATGGGCTGAAAAAGGGGGCAGGATGGGAGAAGAGAGAAAGGAGATGCCACACGGGGGAGGGGGTGCCAACTGATAGTCTACAGGGGGGCACCAGAGACCCTAGGCACGGCCCTGTTGGCTAATAATGGTTGAAGGAGCTGTCCTCCAGAAAATTTTAATCCCACGTAGAATATTCAGCTTGTCCACATCCTCCAGCAACAATTCCTCATCTAATTTGTATGCTGATTGAAAAAAATAATTCTTTAAATTTTTGTTTTAAATCTGCTACCAATGATTTTCATGGAGATTCCCCTACTTAGAAGGATAAATAACAGTTCCCTACTGACTTGTTCTACCCCACTACTGATTTTGTGAGCCTTTTTTTCACCTAGCATTTTTCTCAAAGCAGAACAGCTCTAACCCGTTTAGCCTATACTCACAGGCTCTACCCCTTTTGTCATCTTGGTTGCCCTTCTCTGTACCTTCTCTTAATTCTGCTATATCTTTTATGAACTGAGGTGACCAAAACTGCACACAATATTCATGGTGCTGTCATACCCTGGACCCAGGGGCGAACTCACCATTGGGACTATAGGTCAGTGCCTGAGGGCCCACTGCAGTAGGGGGACTACACTTCCCTTGCCTCCATTTAGTTTGACCATAACCCATTTTGCCCAGTGTCCAGATCACAATCTACCTCTGATCGATGCAAAGGCATTATGAAATTTTCAGCTTTATTCTCTCTATTCCTTTCTGAATGAGTTCTACCATTCTAATTTTTTGTTTTCTGATCACTGCTCCAAGGAGTTCAATACATGTCCATAATGATTCATTTTCTTACTCTTAATGTAGAATCAACACTGCGCACATAAAGTTGGGGGGGGGGGGATGATTCTAGCGGCATCACTTTGCACTTGTCAATATTATATTTCATTTGCCACTTAGATTCCCAGTCCCCTAGACATACATGGTCCTCCAGCAACTCCTCATAACCTGCTCATCTTTTAATTGTGTTGAATAGTTTTGTGTCATCTGTAAATCTGATCATCTCACTCACTGCTTCCAGATCATCAACTTATAAATTAAACCACACTGGTCCCAGTACAGATTCCTGGGGGGCGTTCACAACTTCTCTCCACTGGGAAACCAACCATTTAGTCCAATTTTTTCCTATACTTTAATACATGTCCATAATGATTCATTTTCTTACTCTTAATGTAGAATCAACACTGCGCACATAAAGTTGGGGGGGGGGGGATGATTCTAGCGGCATCACTTTGCACTTGTCAATATTATATTTCATTTGCCACTTAGATTCCCAGTCCCCTAGACATACATGGTCCTCCAGCAACTCCTCATAACCTGCTCATCTTTTAATTGTGTTGAATAGTTTTGTGTCATCTGTAAATCTGATCATCTCACTCACTGCTTCCAGATCATCAACTTATAAATTAAACCACACTGGTCCCAGTACAGATTCCTGGGGGGCGTTCACAACTTCTCTCCACTGGGAAACCAACCATTTAGTCCAATTTTTTCCTATACTTTAATACTTTAGCATTCCACAATAGGACACTGACTCCTACCACATGGATTTTACAGTTTTCTCAGGAGTCTCTCATAAGAGCCTGTCTACCACTCGTTTGGCTTTGACACGATAGTGCACTTTTTTTGGCTGGTATTTGCTGAATATCAGGCCAGGGCCATATAAGGTTGGTTTATTTTTAATTGAAATCGCCCCCACCGCATCACATCCCCTCCCCCTCCCAACCTGAGGCCACAAGCCACTCTGCCCGCAAAAACTCAGCGGTTAGCCGGGAACAGGCGGTTTAAGCAGGCCGGAGCCTCTCCAGCCCGCTTAAGGGCCTAATATTCAGCTGGCAGCGGTTGACATTTTGCTAAACCGCCAGCGGCTTTATCCCTGAATATTCAATGCAGGTTCATGTCTGGGCTCCAGTACTGAATATTTGAGTGTGCATCGCCAGACAAAACTTATCCAGTTAAGGGCCCTGTTTACTAAGCAGCTCTAAGGGCACATTAGCGTTTTTAGCGTGCACTAAATGCTAAGTCGCCCATAGGAACATGTGGGCGACTTTAGCGTTTAGCGCACGCTAAAAATGCTAGCGTGGCTTAGTAAACAGGGCCATAAGTGTGATATTCAGTATTAACCAGCTAAGAAGAACCTCATAAAAATAGGACTGTATTTTATGGGGTGCTGACTCTACCCCCAGAACACCCCCAAAATAGCAGTTTTGGCTTCAGCGTTAACAGGGTATTTTCAGTGGCACTATTTGGTTAAGTGCTGCTGAAAATCCTCAGCACTGAACAGACGATTTAAATGGCTAGGAGCTTCTCTTGGCTGTTTAAATCATTTTGAATTCCAGATCAATAAGATATGGCTTCTCTTTGATAAATCCATGCTAAATCCACCCATTACATCATTTTTATCTATATTCCCAGTTATTTTTTTTAGCAATACTTTCCACCATGTTTTCCAGCACCAGGCTCACTGGTCTTGAAATTTCCTGGGTCACCCCTGTATCTCTTTTTAAAAGCTAAAGAAGTCTTTTGCCTAGAGAAATGTGAGAGAGTAAGCAGAGTGTCCTCTTGGCAAGCCACAGATTCTGTGAGGGTGTCTCTTTGAAGCCCAAACTGAGCTGTAGCCCCTCAGAAAGTGTCCATTATGCCTGTGCATACAGCTGTATTTGACTCAGGATAAAGGGACCAATGTTGTTCCTCAGGCTCAGATGAGGGCTCGTTATTCAGAAGACACTGAGACCCTGCAGCAAGCAGAATCAATGAATGTCCTCTCACTGCAGTGAACAGGGGGGAGCTTTCAATACCTCGCCAAGGGCAGCCTATTATCCTCTATTCACAGACCCCTTCATCTCCCTTGAAGACCCTCCTCTATTGCAGATGAAAAAGCAATTTTATAGGGACAAACCTGTTGCCATGGTCACCAGCCCTCTCTCTCTTGCCTCCCCAACAATGAAGGAACAGACCCATTCTAAGATGCCTTGTTGTGTCTGTTTCATTTCAGCCCTCCTCCCCCTCCCCTTCCCATAATGGCTAAGTTGCAGAGTGAGGGCTGGGGCACAAACAGAGACACTGGTATGGAGGGAGCAAATACCAAAATATTCATAACCACAACTCTAAAACAGCCCCCTGACAAAGGCCCAGCCAGAGCTGAAAACTGCTTTACACAGCCAGCGAAGAATGCCTCCTCTAATGTGCAAGGCAGCAGATAATGCACTATCTATACTGTCACAGAGCTCTTTATATAGGGGAGGACTGTTTGCCCGGAAGGATCCTGCACAGTCTGTTGTGAACTCCGAGGAAGTTACTTCTTGGGACGCTGCCTAGGATCCACTGTGCTGTGCCTTGCTCAGCAGGTAAGAGAAAACAACAGGGAGGGGAGGTCCAGAGACAAAGTCGGCACTTCTTGTAGGTAGAGAGAAGCAGTGGAGGCATAAGGTTATTAATCTAGGGCTTAGCTCGGTACAGTCTTCCACCTCCAACCCCCCCCCCCCCCCCCCAATAACTGCAGCACCATTGAGCTGTGCCCATCTAGGCAAGACTCACAGGAGCGAGTCTCTTGTAATGCTTCTGGCTAGACAGGTGGGCAGACAGGCTGTAGGGAAATGAACAAGTTGGAGACAAGTTTTTATTACCCCCTCCCTTTCTCAGCTCTGCTTCTTCATTATCCTCTCCCTCTCCAGCTTATTTTGTCTCTTGTTATCTGTACACACACACTGCCTCTTCTGCCGCTTTTCCCTCTCCCAAGTTTAACTCAAATCATATAAAAATCTCTCTGAACCAGCAAGCAAAGAAAACCTGCAGATTTTGTACAAGACATTCTGGAAGGAAGCAGTGGAAAAGAAGGAAAAGGAAAATATGATTCAAACATTAAAATGCCAAGAAGGCTTCAAAATAATACCAGAAGGAAGCCTTTTCCACAAACTGAAAAGCTCAAGGACGATATGAAGCAGAAGGGAGAGAAATGCAAAAGGAATGTGAGATAATACTTTTTCACTGACAGGGTAGTAGGCTCCTCACATAGATTTCCAGACAAGGTTATTGAAGTCAAAACAGTGGCAGAATTCAAGCATGCCTGAGAAAAACTTTGGCGGGGGCAATTCTATAACTAGGCACATCCATTTAGATGCCCCAAGGGCACAAGGTAGGAGTCTATTCTATATCACAACCCAGGTGCCTTAGGTTTTGTTACAGAATACTAGCATCGCTTAGAATCGGCATACCTAACATCTAGGCACCCGTACTTATGCCAGTCAGGTTTTCGGATTATCCTCAATGCATATGGATGAGATAGGCAGTGTATAAAACATGACTGGCTGGATGTGCTCCGAGGACTGGGTTGAGAAGCACTGATTTATATTTATTTATTTATTGCACTTGTATCCCACATTTTCCCACCTATTTGCAGGCTCAATGTGGCTTACAGAGCACTGTCATGGCATAGCCATGTCAGGTTACACCATACAATTGGTGTTACAAGAAGTTAAAGCAAAAGGATTTGTTCAAGCATTAGTAGGAAAGTATATTCTGAGTAAAGTTGTAAAGGTGCTATATTATAGTTGGATAGGTGTTGTATTATAGCTAGTTAAGGGTTCTCGTGGTAGGCTTTGTTAAAGAGGTAAGTCTTCAAGGCTTTGCGGAAGTTAGTTAATTCGTTGATCTTTCTCAGGTGAATTGGGAGTGAATTCCATAGCTGCGAACTCAAGTAGGAGAAGCTGGTCGAGTGAGTTAATTTGTATTTTAGACCTGTGCAGCTGGGGAAGTGTAGGTTGAGATAGGTGCGGGATGATTTCTTAGCATTTCTTGGTGGTAGGTCAATGAGGTCTAGCATGTAGGTCGGGGCATCTCCGTAAATGATTTTATGAACAATCGTGCAAATCTTGAATGTGGTACATTCTTTAAGTGATAGCCAGTGTAAATTCTCTCTTAGCGGTTTTGCACTTTCATATTTTGTTTTCCCAAATATGAGTCTGGCTGCGGTATTTTGGGCTGTTTGAAGTTTTTTGATGGTTTGCTCTTTGCAGCCGGCGTAAAGTGAATTGCAATAGTCCAGGTGGCTTAGTACCACTAACTGTACCAGGTTCCGAAAAATAGCCCTTGGGAAGTAGGGTTTTACTCTTTTGAGCTTCCACATGGAGTGGAACATTTTCTTAGTTGTGTTTTTCACGTGAGTTTCGAGTGTGAGGTTTCGATCAATGGTGACTCCTAGAATTTTCAAGTTGTTTGAAACAGGGAGAGAAAAGTTTGGGGTGGTTATGGTAGTGAATTTATTTGTATTGTGTTGTGAGGTTATTATGAGGCATTGTGTTTTTTCAGTGTTGAGTTTTAGTTGAAATGCGTCCGCCCAGGAGTGCATGATTTGGAAGCTTTGGTTGATTTCGTTGGTGATTTCCTTTAGTTCATGTTTGAATGGAATTTAGATCGTAACATCGTCTGCGTATATGTATGGGTTGAGCTTTTGATTGTCTAATAGCTTGGCTAGGGGTGTCATCATTAGGTTAAATAGTGTTGGTGATAGAGGGGATCCTTGGGGAACACCGCATTCAGGTAGCCATGGGTCACCGCTCAAGTGTGACACCTAGTGATGAAATTCATGGCTCATGACAGCGCTGTATACATCTAGTAGCGCTATAGAAATGATTAGTAGTAGTAGGGTTCTATAAAGTGCCCTAGGCCTAGAGTATGTCCCCTACTACAATGAGCAGACTAGGTATATTGGGAGTGGAAACATAAAACAGAGGGAAAGTCCCTGGATCATTACAAAAGAAGGCTTATGGTACAAGGATCTCAGCCATTATTTCAACCGAGCTGAAGAAGGAAACTGCTAGTTCCAGACAAAAAAAAAAGTTAGCAGGCTATAACATGAATGGTGTATTCTGCTTTTATTGAAAACTATTTCACACCCCAAATTTGCCCCTTCCTACTTTCTAATACTGACAAGAAGACCAAAAAAGTTGACTTTCATGTTGTGAGCATTTAAGGAGGGAATCAATTTTGGATTTAGCTTCTGCCTTTTCCAGTAGTAGCTCAAGATGAGACACCCAGCATACCTGAATGTATTTCCCTGTCCCTGGGGGGCTTACAATCTAAACCTGTCTCATGAGGCAATGGAGAATTAAGTGACTTGCCCTAGATCACAGTAAGAGTCAGTGGGAGAAGCAGAATGGGAACCCTGGCTTTCCTGGTTCTTAGTCCACTCCTCTAAACCATTAGGCTACTCCTCCACACCCTCTACCCCCTGCTCTTATAGTGGGTAGTAATGAGCTTCCAATTTCCCTTTGAAAATAAGGGCTGGCAAGTAAATCATGTTCACATATAGAGGATAATTTTATAGAAGGTTGCCTACGTTAATATATCCGTGTGTAAATAGTGGCATTACATGTGTATATTACATACATATGAAAATACCAAATTTCAGAAAGGCACTATTTACAGGTTGAGAGCCACACCAGACAAGATTTTAAGGGGGGCTAGTTTGGGCACGACTAAAATCTACATATGTATTCCCCATTTTACAAAGTGGATTCAAGTGTATATGACAAACTTTTCACATTAGCTTTTACACTAGCTCAAAGGTGTGCATAGGTTTTAAAGCAGTGCATGTTTCGGCTAGCTTTACACAAGGAAACTATTCTCCTTAATCCCGTGTATTTTAAAAATAGTTAAAATAGAGGCCTCACTATTTAACTGGCAGTGCTTACGCATATAGGTTTGTAAAATAGGGCAGCTGCATGTGGAAATCACCAAATCAGCATTTCCACATTTAAGTGCCAACACCTCCATGCAGAAGAAAGATACTGGGTTCAAGCCATTCATTCTTTCAATGTATATATTTGTAAAATGGCTGCCCTCTACTGCAGATGTTGTCAGATACACATGAACTTCTGCAAGTATTTTGGGACACACTGAGGCAGGCATATTTTCAAAGCACTTAGACTTACAAAGGTACGTGGTGACATATTTTCAAAGTACTTAGACTTACAAAGTTATAAAAAGAGGCATTTTCGATATGACGTCCAAGTCTAACTTTGGACGTTTTGCACAAAACGTCCAAAATCCAAATAGGAAACAAGATCATTTTTGAAAAAGAAAATTGCCTATCTTTTTATTTCTTTTTCAAAAACACTGTTCTGAACAAGGTTTTGTGCTTTGGACGTTTTGCTTTTTGGTTCATTTTTGGAAAACTACAAAAAAAAAAAAAAACAAATAAGTGCAAAACTACTACTACTATTTAACATTTCTAGAGCGCTACAAAGTGCACGCAGCGCTGTACAAACACAGAAGAAAGACAGTCCCTGCTCAAAGAGCTTACAATCTAAATAGACAAAAAGTAAAGCATTTAATATTTAAGCAGTCAAGCACAAGAGAACAGTCACAGAAGGACTGAAGATGTTGAAGGGTGGTCAGTGTGATTAGGTGTAACTCTGGTTGGAGTAGTGGGAGAAGGTGATAGAAGAATAGAAATGGGTGAGGTAAAAGTAATGAGTGGGTTGATAGGGAGGTTATATAAGACATGTCACTCTAGGGGTGGGCGGGACTAAGTCTAAAGCAGGAGAAGGTATTCTCTGCAGCCTATCTGTGAGATTCATGCTATTGGGATATAGGAGGAACCAGCATTTTTAGTAGACTGGTCTCCCACACATCTCAGGAGAGCAATGGGGCACTCTAGAGGGCATTTCTGTGCACTTCATGAAAATGCTCCCAGGTGCACATCTCACCTTTGCTCCGTTATTTTGTCCCTGAGCCCTCCAAAACACACTGTCCCCCACTGTACACAACTACAATAGCCCTTATGAGTGAAGGGGGCACCTATATGTGGGTACAGTAGGGTTTTGGTGACTTTGGGAGGGGTCACATTTTCCACCACGAGTGTGACAGGTAGAGGGAGATAAGGTCCTGGGTCCCCCCACTGTGCACTGCACTAACTATAACACTATTCCAGGGACCTACATGCTGCCCTAATAGACCTGACTTTAACATCTGAAGCTGTCACAGAGGCTGGTAAGTCATATTTTTATTCACATTTTGGGGGAGAGGGTCAGTGACCACTGGGGGAGGGGGGTGTTGAGGGTCTGAAAACAGGTCTAGACCAAAACATCTTAGTTTTAGTCCTGGACATTTGTTTTGTTCCATTGTGGCTGTAAAACGTCCAAGTGTTAGGCACATCCTGATCCCACCTTCAAAACGTCTCCTTGTGATTTGGACACACTACAGATGAATTGTGTAGATAAGAAAAACATCTAAATGGTGCTTTATGACACTTTTTGAATGTTTTTTGAAAATGAGCTCCATAGTAACCTATGGATGTAAGTCTAAGTGCTTTGAAAATAAGTCCCACTGTGCCTCAGCAGATCCTTTTCTAAAATACCACTGGAATTGAGCACAATCTGACCTGGATGTCTTATTTCCAATCTCATGAAACAGATAGGAAACCACCAAGCGGCAAAACACAATATGGAAGAAAACAAGGAGTGGGCCACAGATGTCAGAAGAAACCACAGGAATGGGTGTCAAATCATACAGCAATTTTATAGCACAACCCAATAAGGTTGCTGTGATTCTTCTGACACCTGTGGCCCACTCCTTGTTTTCTTCCATATAATTTTCAATCTCTACATTCTATGTAAAATAAGGTTCATAGGTGCCTATGAGGCATATTTTCAAAGCACTTAGCCTTCCAAAGTTCCATAGAAACCTATGGAACTTTGGAAGGCTAAGCGCTTTGAAAATATGCCTCTATATGTTTTTATGAAAAACTAACAAATCCTGCAGATATCATGGGTGAAATGAACCCGTGCACATTTACACCTGCTTGGGAGGTAAATGTACTTGCGTTTGTATAAATAAAGCATGTAAATTGTAATTCTGTTCATGCACTACCCCCCCCCCCCCCTCACACACACACACCTACATCCAGTCAAATAAAGTTGCGTATGCTCTTGTCAACACACATATTTTTAAATGTGGGGTAATATATGAGGAGTATTTTGCATATATATTCTGTAACATGCATGAAAAAAGAAAACTTTGTAATTTATCCCCATACTGAGTGCCTGCACTGAAGCAGGTACTTATTACACAGACAGCCCCACCCACCCCCTCCACCCCTGATGTACATCCAGTAGCTGTGAGCATTTTTTTTTTAAACACACTTACCATCACCAGATAAATTAGATCCAGATAATCATGCCAGGCCATATGTGGGCACCAGCACTGAATATCCAGGCCTGACCATATTGGAGGCAGCTGTTGGTACTTATGTAGGTTCTGGCCAATATTCATAGAGAACCTACATAAGACACTTATCTGGGACCTGGATAACAGTGATCTGTCAGCCTGTTAGTCAACCCCCCCCCCCCCCCCCCCCCAGTACCATTTCTCTGATCTCCCTAATTTCCAACTCCTGATTCCCTCCTTTCCAATCTCACCCCCCTCCATCCCGATCCTGTGTTCATTTCCTCTCCTCACTCCCAGACTCCCAGCCACCCCCGAGATTTACCTGATCCCTATTGTCTAGTGGGTCAGGACTAGAACAGAATACATGCACAAATTTATACCTGCTCTGAAGGTGCTATAAATTTGTGCATCTACATTTGCTATAACAGGGCCAGCCTTAGCAACTGTGAGGCCCTGAGTGAACCAGTTTGGTGGATGGGGGTCCTGACCGTCCAGTTTGTCCCCCTATCTCCAAACCCTAACCACTACCCTACCTTAAAACATGCATGTCTCCATAGACGGCTGAGGGCAAGGCCGTCTGCCACCAACCCTGAAGCCTACTGAGTCCCACCCTCGCTGAACAATGAAATCATCAGAAAGGGGCGGGATGCAGCAAAGAACAGGCTCCAAGGTCAGAAGCAGATGGCCTATATGAATCACTGCAAATGCCCTGAGCCCGCTATGGAGAAACACATGTTTTAAGGTGCGGGAGGTTTAGAGACAGAAGGACATGCCAGGGTGTGGCTCTAGGAGGGCAGGACTCTGTGTAGCCACCCTCTGCTTAAGGCCAGCTTGTTTCTGGATGCCTATTTTACAAAGTCAGTTAAGGGGTGCCTATTTTTAAACTAGGAGGATTTTTGGACTTTTCACCTAGATGTCCTTATATAACAATACCTTCAATATGTCTCCATACAGCAGGTTTTACCTTTATTCATTTATGTACCAACCAGCTTTTCTCTTATTGATGCCTTCAGGTTCCAAGCTGAAGGAAATAACAATGAATGGGCCAGGAGACATCAAAGTCCTAATCTTCAACAACTCCTTAGAATCAACAGAGCGCTGTGGTAAAGAAAGCCCAGTGGAAAATGTTCTGTTAGCAGCTTTTTATCTTCTAGATTTCATCATTGCAGTTGTGGGCAACACCTTGGCCCTCTGGCTCTTTATCAGGGACCGCAAATCAAGCACTCCTGCCAACATTTTTTTGATGCATTTGGCTATAGCAGACCTGTTCTTTGTGTTGGTCCTGCCAACACGACTTGTGTATCACTTTTCTGGCAATCACTGGCCATTTGGCGAGATCCCATGTCGGCTCACTGGATTCCTTTTCTACCTCAACATGTATGCTAGTATTTATTTTCTCACCTGCATCAGCACTGACCGCTTTCTTGCCATCGTGCACCCAGTTAAGTCCATCAAGCTGCGTAGGCCTCTCTATGCCCACCTGGCCTGCGCCTTCCTTTGGGTCATTATTGCATTGGCCATGGCTCCACTCCTGGTCAGTGTACAGACAGTTCAAGTGAACAACTCCACCATCTGCCTGCAGCTCTACCGGGAGAAGGCATCACGCCATGCTCTCGTCTCTCTAGCTGTGGCCTTCACCTTCCCTTTTGTGATGACTGTGACCAGTTATTTGCTGATAATCCGGAGCCTGCAAAGGGGGACCCGTATTGAGAACCACCTGAAAGAGAAGGCTGTCAAGATGATAATCCTAGTTCTGGTGATCTTTTTCATCTGCTTTGTGCCTTATCATATCAACCGCTACATTTATGTCCTCCACTATCACGGTGCCCAGACTTCCTGTGATACACAAAGGCTGCTGGCGCTCAGTAACCGCATCACATCCTGCCTGACCAGCCTGAATACAGCCCTGGATCCAGTCATGTATTTCTTTGTGGCTGAGAAGTTCCAGGAAGCCTTATGCAAAATATTTTGTGGTAAAGGTCCCACTATACCCCCAAGTTGTGAAGGTAAAACCAATGAAAGCTCCCTGAGTACAAAGACTGAACTGTAAAAGCTATAAGAATGAGGGTCTCAGATATGTATTCTCAGTTACACTTCCAAAGCCACAACAGCTAAAACCCCTATAAACTAAACGGTCTATAGTAAAGGCTCCTCCAAATTAAAAGTCCAGATCAAGAATCTCTTCATCCAAGGGGGCCTGGATCAGTCCAGAAAAACCTACTACTACAAGACAAATGACGGTATTTAACTCACCCCTTTAGGTTTATGCACTAACTCAGAAGATCCTCTAAAAGACTTTTATTAAACAATCTTGGGTGAATTTGAGAAACATTAAAAGAATGTTTGTTTTACAAGCATCTGAACTTTGTCATAATATTGTGCCCCGCTGGTTACCAGGGTGAAAGCTTGTACTGATCAGTCAATTCCTGTTCTCAACTATTGGTTTCAGGCACCCCTTAATTGACTTATGGAAAAAGCACTTTACCCCAAATTCTATGTATGGCTTGCACATTTCTGCACACAAAACTGCACGCTATCCTGAGATGCATGTGCAATTAAATTGGCTAAACAGCCAATCAGTACCAATAATTGAGTGGTAACAAATCAATTATTGGCAACAATTTGGATTTGCACGCACATCTTGCTATGCGCTGTTCTGTAAAAATCCACACACAAATCTTATAGTGTGCAATTCAAAAAGGGGGCATGGCCTTGAGAGGGGCATGGATGGGTCGGGAGGCATTCACTAAAGATGCGTACAGTATTACTGAATACTAGGGATCTACATCTAAATTATGCACCAGGATTTACACCAGGTTTCAGTTGGTGTAAATCCTCACGCCCAGAGTTTGGTATGGAAATCGGCTCCAAGCACTATTCTGTTAATGGCGTCCAACTTAGCGTGCTGTTTACAGAACAGCATTCCACACAGATTTTTTAATGCCGTTTTTTTTTTAGCACCATTTACAGAATCTAGTCCTTTATGCGCTTGTATAGACCTCCCTTGCCAGAAGCCCCTAAACAGCATTCCCCACACCTTTTTGTGGACCTCCTCTCACATTACATTACCTCTCACATTTATACTCCAAAGAAGTGTCAATGTGGTCTGCAACATAATTATAGCATTCAGCTAACCTCCAACAGCTACTCAATAAACATAAAATACTACTATAATCCTTACCTAAATTCTCTTCTCCCACAGAAGAACAGAAACAAAAACCAATTCAAAATCTACAACCTTTGTGCAGCTCACCCCTCCCCGGCACTTACCTGCCAGCATTCTTCACAAAGCCAAGATCAGCAAGTGCGACACTGCAAATCTCACAGAGGAAGCACTCTGGGTGCCAGTTGTTATTCATGGCTTTGATCACACGGCCAATGATGAATTCACCTTGGTAAGAAAGACAGGTGTGCTCAGTTCATATTAAACAGATTGCTGTCCCACCCCAATTCCCCTACCATCCTCCTCCCCAAAAAGAAAGTTAATAAGTTGCCGAGACAACACTCTCTCCAATGTAATGGCATAACTAGGATTGAATGGGCCCCTATCACTTTTTAGGTGCTGGGGACTGGGTGAACCCCTTCAGAACTCCAGTGGCGTATATGTAGAAATCGAGAGACATCTGGGAGACAGTGTGTATACATGGATTTCAGGGAAGCAGGGGTAGGCATGTATGAGGGGGGGGGTCAGGGTTTTGGTATGTTGGGCAGACTATATGTGAGGTGTGTAGGGGGGTACCTAAGAGCAGGGGTGTGAGGGGTGTCTACTGTATGTAAGATGTCTGAGGTAAGGGAATAGGGGCTCCTGTATGACAGGAGCACAGTGGTGATGAGATGTGTGGGACTGTGTATAAGAGATGCATGTCAAGGTGGGGAAGGGGTAATGGGACACTATATGCAAATCGGGAATATCTTGTAAAAAATAAATTTAATACAATTACCTTGGAACAAATCATACACAGTAAGAACTATCCAAAGAACTGAAATCTACTATCAACTATTATAAAATATAACACAAAAAATTGTGTAAAGTGATGTGCTCAGAACTTATACATGTCTTAATTATATGTGAAACCTCGCATCTGCCAGT
This sequence comes from Microcaecilia unicolor, assembly GCF_901765095.1. Taxonomy (NCBI): domain Eukaryota; kingdom Metazoa; phylum Chordata; class Amphibia; order Gymnophiona; family Siphonopidae; genus Microcaecilia; species Microcaecilia unicolor. Next base: position 147,117,506 of record NC_044040.1, read on the forward strand.
CACTGTCATCTATCATCGCACATCCATAGTCCATCCCTACCATGATATTCAAAAATACATCTTGAATCTCAAAGTAGTTCAAAATCGGGAAGAGTTATCTGTGAAACACTGTGTTAAAGTTCTTCTACTGTTCACTCACGGAATAATTCCATACAGATAGATAGATGCAGGACTGCAAATGATATTATAAGTGCACATTGACCAGAATTGCACACAATACTCAAGGTATGGTCGCACCATGGAGCGATACAGAGACTTTATAATAGTCTTTGTCTTATTTTGTATCGCTTTCCTCCAGAACACTGAAGATGGCAGTATGTTGCCAACTGGTTCATGTGACCATACATAGCACCGATAGGAAAGAACCTTAAATAGTTTTCACATAAAGACTGGACCACTACACTGCAATGTACTATAGCTGTTTTCAAGTCTTGGGGCCCTGTTTACTAAGCCGTGCTAAAAGCTGGCTTTCTTTTTCCTGCCCAGGGGCATGGAGCCACTAACCCATAGTTCCATCCTAAAGGGGCCACAGCTGACATATGCTCCCCCTCCCCCAAAAGCAACCCTTCCACAAAAAAGGCAATCTTCCTACACACAGAGACATCCCTCTCCCCCCCCCCCCCCCCAAAATAGCCATCACTCACTCAATGTCTTTGTGCCTATCTTTTCAAATCCCTGGTGATCTATGGGGTTTCAGGACAAGAATGATCTGCAGTCACTCCTGCCTCTGCTGGCATCAGGTTCAGAATGGCAATGGAGACCCCTAATGGTAATCTTTCTGCCAATTTTTATCACACTTTAGTAACTACCCCCTAAATGAACAAAAAGATATTGAATCAGCATTCAACACTATTGACCATCAGTTCCTACTTAACACGCTGAAAGACTTTGGCATTGGTGGTCAAGTCTTATCCTAGTTTCTCTCGTACTTGTAGGAAAGGAAATTTCATGTCAGCTTCCACTAGCTTTCCAATCACGCGTGGTGTACCAAAAGGTTCAACCCTATTGGCAGTACTTTTTAACCTATTCATGGTGTCTCTGGGAGATATTTATCAAGATTTAAACATATTGTACAGAATATATGCAGATTTCATCATCCCTATTTAAAAACATAATCAAGATTTACCTGTAAAATTTAAAAAATATTTTTAACAAAATTATTGATTGGATGAGACAGGCAAAAATGTCCTTAAATGTTGCAAAGACTGAAATAATGTATGTAGATAAAACCCTTGACTCATCTCTATCAACAACGTTTGAATATCAAGGCAAAAAAGTGATCGTGAAGTCCTTTGACTATAGTCTAGGAGTCTTCCTAGACACTAATTTATCAGTGCAAAAACATATAAACTATGTGATCTCAGCCTCTCTCTTTCAATTTCGCATGTTGAGCAAGTTGACAGATATGTCACACCTTATGACTTTCAGACAATTGTACATAGATGGGTACTGACTAAAATTGACTACTGTAACTCTCTCTTTCTGAGTATACCATCATCCCAAGTCTAAGCCCTGCAGGTCATTCAAAACACAGCTGCACAACTGATCTCTAGAATCTCAAAGACTGAACACATAACTCCAACACTAAAGAAATTGCACTGGCTTCCTGTAACATACAGAGTTCAGTTCAAGATTCTTGTATTGACACATCATCATATATTTGGGACTGTTCCAGCCTACTTCCAAAATACCCTGCAATCATACAAACCAAAATGAGCTCTAAGATCAGAGACATCCTACTAGCTCTACTTACCTTCCGTGAAATTATATAACTATGCAGAAACAAAACTATGAGCCTTCTCGATCGCCGCCCCATCCTTGTGGAATGCTTTACCTGGATACCTGAGATCATGTGAAGATACTCAACAATTCAAACAGTTGCTAAAAACACATCTGTTTACAAAAGCCTTTCTGGCCACATGAGAACTTATCTGATTGACTCTCTCCTTTTTTACTTTCTTTCTTCTTTCCTTGTTTGTTTGTTGTTACAGACATTCTATGGAGCAGGTTTCATCCTCATATGCTTAGTGACTGTTACCCGTCTAAAACTATGTATATGACAACTGATCAAGACCATATATACGACTATTGTTTAAGTGTGTATATGGCTATTGTTAAGCAGCTTGGATAAAGGTGGAATATAAATGTGGTAAATAAACAAATAGACATCTCAGAGGAAATAATAGGCATCTCAGAGGACCGGTAAAGAAAAAGGACAAGCAATAGGAAATCGATACCAAGGTACTAAATTTATCAAAATTACAGAGCAGACTGAACTGCTAGTGGAGTGATGCTATATATCAAGGATGCCACAGAGTTAAATATGATGCAAGTTCTACAAGAAAGAAACTGCACACTGGAATCTCTATAGATAAAAATTTTATGAGGGACAAGAGGGAGTATAGCAGATGAGGGTTTATCATTGTCCATTGTAACAGGACATCAAAATAGACAATGAAACACTATTGGAGATTAGAAGGGATACTAAAAATGAAAGAGATCCAAAATCTTTGGGATGAATTTTCATCAGGGCATGAAAAGGAGGTTAAATTTCTAGAATCCATAAACAACCGCTTAACGGAGAAGCTGGTTCTGGAATGAATGAGAGCAAGAGCTACTTTAAATCAAGTCCTCAGTAGAATGCAATGAGCTCCAAATATATGCATATTTATCTCATGCATATTCATTGTGGTAATCTGAAAACCTGACTAGCTAGGTGTGCCTCCAGGAGAACGTTGAGAAGCACTGTTCTAAAGGAACTCGCACATGAAACTGCAGACCTAATCAAAGTAATTTGCAACCCATTATTCAAGTCTGCCACTGTAACTGAAGATAGCAGATTAGCCAGTAAAATGCCAGAGGTGATCCAGAAGACTACAGCCAAAAGGAGCCTGACATTGGTGCCTGCTAAAATGTTGGAGCTATTGCTAAAACAATAATTAATGAGCAGAAGGATAAATGAATACATTTAGCAAGTAAATCACACCTTACTAATTTCTTGGAATTCTTTGAAGGTGCAAAGAAGCATGTGAAAAAGTGTGAGCTAGTCACTAAAGCATATCTAGATTTTCAAAAGGCATTTGACAAAGCCCTCATGAGGCTCCTTGGGAAATTAAAATGCATCTCGCAGTAAGCCATTTTAACCAGCGGATGTGAACAATGTCAGCATTTTAGCTGGATTAAAACAGGTTCTGGAGGACAGCTCATTTAACAATTACTAGGTAGATGAAAATCATGACATTTTATTTTTCTGAGGAATAGGAACAGATTGGCCACTATCAGAGACAGGATGCTGAGCCTGGGATGACATTTATGCTCTTAGGTTTAAAAGTTATAAGAATGGGAACCAGGGAAATCATCTTGACTTTTTTAAAAGAAATTTAAGGCCATTATGTCTAGGATGAGTCTACATCCTCCAGTCTTTTTCAGACCAGGAAGTACTTAGAATAAAAACTCTGCTTTCTCTCCTGTGATGGAACACATTTAACCACTCTGTCCAACGAAAAGGAGAAAAGCTGGCTCAGTAGGGAGGGCATGAAGCATGGAATGGTGATCTTTAATAAGATTCCTTGACCTAATCTTCAAAGATATTGGTCTCCACTGCTCAACATGTTAGCAAGTCTTTCCTTGTCATTTTCAGAAAAAACATGGGGCCCACACCTATGAGAATCAGTGAGCATCAATTCTGTTGCAGACTAGGATCTGGATATTGTTTCAAAAACATTGTAGATCATACAAATCAGATCTCAACATTTTTCAAAAGGTAAACAAATATTCATAAAGACTTTTTCAGAATGCTACAATTTAGTTGTGTAGCTATTTACAATTATACCCGCTCCATTAAGGTTCATAGATACCTGACCAAGAGATACCAAAGCTTGGGTTTTAGTAAAAGATCATGGATTTGATATAACGTCTTGCTGCAGTACAACCAAAGCACTTTACATTACTGTATATACAGGTACTTTCTCTGTCCCTAGTGGGCTCACAATTTATGCTTTTGTACCTGGGACAATGGAGGGTAAAGTGAGTAGCCCAGAGTCACAATGAGGTGCAGTGGGAATTAAACCCAGTTCCCCAGGTTCTCAACCCACTGATTTGACAACCACATTGTGATGTGGTAGCTAAAGCTAGTTAAAATATTTGAGCTGTGTTGACACAATACTAATGTCAGCCTTGCAGTGTTTTGTTTTGTTTTGCTATTGTCAATTTTGTTATTGTACATTGAACCAATCATCAATATATTACACCACATTTTCATACATTGCTTCTTATTACATTTGCTTCTCTACTATATACAACATTCATCCAACAGTCCTTGAACTTTTGTCAATTGCATACATCTTAGCAGGGAAAGTGAGCGGATCATGCCACCGACTGTTTAGGGATATTAAAGACATGAGGCAATCAAATAAAGGAACTCTGGGTTCTCCTGCCATCCTTCAAACAAATGCTGAAAATAAAATGTCCTCAGACAAGTATGGATGTGGTGCAATAATATGTGGAGGGGCATAATCGAAAGGGGCGCCCAAGTTTTCCTGAGGATGTCCTAACAGGACGTCCCGGCGAAGGGGCAGGGAAACCCGTATTATCGAAACAAGATGGGTGTCCATCTTTTGTTTCAATAATACGGTCGAGGTAACCCAAATCTTGAAATTTAGGTCGTCCCTAGAGATGGTCGTCCTTAGACTTGGTCGTTTCTGATTTTCGGCGATAATGGAAACTAAGGACACCCATCTCAGAAACGAACAAATGCAAGCCATTTGGTCATGGGAGGAGTCAGCATTCGTAGTGCACTGGTCCCCCTGACATGCCAGGACACCAACCGGGCACCCTAGGGGGCACTGCAGTGGACTTCAGAAATTGCTCCCAGGTGCATAGCTGCCTTAACTTGTATGCTGAGCCCCCCAAACCCACTACCCACAACTGTACACCACTACCATAGCCCTTATGGGTTTTGGAGGGCACCTAGATGTGGGTACAGTGGGTTTCTGGTGGGTTTTGGAGGGCTCACATTTACCATCACAAGTGTAACATGTAGGGGGTGGATTGGCCTGGATCCGCCTGTCTGAAGTACACATAGTTCCCTTACCTTGTGTGCTGAGTCCCCCCCCAAACCCCCTACCCACAACTGTATACCACTACCATAGCCCTTATGGGTGAAGGGGGGCACCTAGATGTGGGTACAGTGGGTTTGTGGTGGGTTTTGGAGGGCTCCCTGTTTCCTCCACAAATGTAACAGGTAGGGAGGGGGATGGGCCTGGGTCAGCCTAAGTGCACTGCACCCACTAAAACTGCTCCAGGGACCTACATACTGCTGCGATGGACCTGAGTATGACATTTGAGGCTCGCAAAGAGGCTGGCAAAAAATATTTAAACAAATTTTTTTTAGTGTGGGAGGGGGTTAGTGACTACTGGGGGAGTAAGGGGAGGTGATCCCCGATTCCCTCTGGTGGTCATCTGGTCAGTTCGGGCACCTTTTCATGGCTTGGTCGAAAGAAAAAAAGGACCAAGTAAAGTCGTCCAAGTGCTCATCAGGGACGCCCTTTTTTTCAATTATGGGTCGAGGACGCTCATGTGTTAGGCACGCCCAAGACCCGCCTTCGCCACACCTCCAACACGCTCCCAGGAACTTTGGTCATCCCTGTGATGGAAAGCAGTTGGGGACGCCCAAAATCGGCTTTCGATTGTGCCGATTTGGGAGACCCTGGGAGAAGGACACCCATCTTGCAATTTGTGTCGAAAGATGGGCATACTTCTCTTTCTAAAATAAGCCTGATAGTAGTGCATATGCACCATCAACTTAAAGAGGAGCATCTCAAAATTCTTGTTTTTCAGCTAGATGGCAGCAGAAAATGTTTTGATGGATAAACAACTTAAGCAGTCATCCTACGCCCCTGAGTAATACGTCTTCCTGTTGCAAAGCAGATTCCAAAGGAAGATTTAGACAGCTGAAACACAATATGTCATCAGAAAAGGACCTGCTTACTGTGCTGACAAGAGTTTTACTCAATCTGTGGACTTTTCCCTCTTTTCATTACAGTAATCCTAAATTTTATGTTTTAAATAAATTAATAATAATAAGCCATCACACCCTGCTTAAGCTGAACTCATTCTAGGGCTTTTTTGCAGGTAAAATTCAAAGGCCGTGGCTAGTTTAAAGAGGTTGCAAATCATAAGGAAGCTACTTAGAGTCAGGTAACTTACCACAGGCTCCACAGCAAGGTGCAAACAACATCTGAAAGTCATGCTCACAGTACTTTCGTCCTTCAAACTGGGAATAAACAAAGACAACTGTTTTACTACAGAATAATCAATAAAATGACACCAATTGCCCCGCCAACCTCTAATCAGGGCCAGTTTGTCCATTAGGCAAATTAGGCATCTGCCTAGGGCAGCACAATTTAGGGAACAGCATTAACCCATTAATCAGTATGCCTATGGAAAATATCACAACCAGTGTGCGACCTTGAGCATGTGCGGATGCTCTAGGCCCAATACCAGTTGCAATGTCTTCCACAGGCACACTAAATGTCATATCAGTGCCACCCTGGAAGGGATAAGGAAGGAAAGGAAAGCTACTGAATACCTTGGGGTACGCAGGAGGGGAAGGTAAGAGAGGTAAGAGGAGATGCTGAACACTGGGAAGAGGGAGCAAATGAGTAGGAAAGGAAAGAAATGCTGGAGAACATGAAGGAGGGAGAAGTAGAAAGGCAGAGAAATGATGAAGAGGACTAGAGAGAAAAGTTGGGAAGGAGAGAAATGCTGGACACCATTCAGAGGAAGAGGACAGAAGGAGATGCTAGTCATCATGGGGGTTGGGGGAGAGTAGTGAAGGATAGAACTGCTGGACAACAGGAGATGTTAGGCTACAGATGGATAAGGATGGGGATATGTTGGACATGAGTACAGTGGGAGTAGGGCCTTGAGCTGCTCTGGGGTAGGAGAGAAGCACGGTTGAAATTTTGCCTACGGTGTCAGGTACCTTGGGCTGGCCTTGCCTCTAATAATATTGTTGAAAATAAGGAGAGTTTACACTCTAATTATGTCATTTATGGATAATGGCACACTGAAAGTAGGGACTAGCCAGAAGCACTAGGAACAGGCTAACAAGGGGTATCAAGACATGCTGCCAGAAGGTTTACAATACAGAAGCTATTAGGAGCCCTGAAGACAGGTAGCCCATGCTCATAAGGGCAAAAGTGAAGTGAGATAGGATTATATAGGGTTTTACAGTAATTAATAATCTCACCTCATAGAAAAGTCCATCAGGAAACTTTCGGAAACACTGTGCACACACAAAGCAGTCTTCATGATACAACTCTCCATTACTGTTTACAATCCTCTCAGCTGGATCAAAACGGGACCGACAGCGCTCACACACCGCATTGGCGAGAGCATCGGCCATGTTACTGAGAGAAAGAAGAGTTTGAGTCAGAAGTCAAATCATTAATATACATATTAACAAATCATATGCATAAAAAGGCCAAGACCATTCCAGCGACCAAAGCCTGGACAATTACAGCAAGAAGATACTTTCTGCTGAAAACACAAGACACCTACAGAAAAAGAATGGGCCTGTTCTTATGGCACAGACAGGCCACTCCATTACCTCTTATTTCAATACTTTGAATCCAAATTCAGAAGTATAAGACTGAGTCAAGTTAATTTGTCTTCTCACAGTATACGTTTACAAGTACATTTCTAGAATAACTCCCCATCCACTCTACAACATTCAGAGGCAGTGCAGATGTGGTCATTGAGTGGGATGGTCACATGTTACACATGCTCTTTACCATCATATCTAGCATGAGCTCTGATAATTTTATCCTGGATCCTGTACAGTGCTTGCTAGGGATCAACATCCGAAATACTGTACCTTGTTCCAGAAACAGCAGGGAAAAAGGGAAAAAGTTTACCTATCACTATCCTTAGTTCAGGCCTTTCTACCTCTGAACTTATCTTCCTCTTCATTCTCTTCTTCTAGACATAAGACCCTGATCAGTAAGGATCTCACAATTCACGCAGGAGTGTAGATTGGAGAGAATATTGATGTGTGTGGGACAGACAGAGCATTTGGCATAAAGAAGGCTGTGAGGTGAACAGATATGGCCCCATAACTGTGAATTAAAACCCTATATTAATAGCTATAGGTTTGGAAAAATGATTATGTGAGATTTTATACCCTGGTTTCTTCACTTATGACACAAATGGATGAAGCTGGAGGACAGAAACCGTTTTGCTGATGTTTTCTTTAGGAAGCAATGTCTCCAAATATGTTAGTTTTCTGCTTACCACAGCAATAATTAATCTAATTCCTAAGCAAGGGTATGAAAAGTATGATCACAGTCTCTCAAATTTACTACTAATGCTCACGCTAGTAGATGCATTGTGCCAAAGAGAGCTGCTTCTGGAGTTCATAAGATGTAACATGTATAGGCAACATATCAAGGTGTGCTTGAAAATTCTTTTTAATCTAGCCAATGACAAACAACATTTCTGTATCTTCTTGGTCTCTGACTGCTTTGCTTGGTTCATAAAGATTTTTTCTTTCTCCACTCGATGGTCAGAAATAATCACCTGGCACTCCTATCAGTGCTGTTCTGGTGTTTTTCTCCTTTAACACAATGTCCAGTTTTCTTGCACCATGCTATTTATTGGTTGGAATGGGACTATGATGCAGAAACAAATAGGAGACAGTTTACTGCAGAAGCAGAACAGACAACCAAACAGCAGTAGCAATCCAAGGAAAGACAAACACAGCAAGAGTTTATCCAAATGTCCTTTTTCCATTAAAGTTGACATTTGGATAAACTCTTGCTGTGTTTGTCCTTCCTTGAATCACTGCTGCTCTTTGGTTGTCTGGAATGAGAATGTAACAATGTTAGTCTTGTTGAGCCCTTGAGCCCAGGCCGAGGCCTAGAATAGGTGTTAGGCAAAGGCCAGGGTGGACCGAGCAGGCGATATACATTACCTCAGCTACCAAGTCCTGCACACACACGCAGCAACCAACTTGCATCTCCAGAAAAGGGAAGATAGGGCATAGGCGGGCCTCACGGCCGATCGGGAACCCATTTACTCAGAATTCAAGCATGCGGGCTTCATGGCCTAACCGGAACCGACTCATGCGTAGGGAAGGGAGAAAGAGGAAAAAACGAGGTCTCCAAGAGAACTAGGACACCAGCACACACAGAAACAGGTCAAGCAGTACCCCACGGCACACAAAGGAAATGAGGGACTGCGAAATAAAGATACTATAAGCAGAGACCCTCAGCGGACAGGAGAGGGAAAAGTCAGCAAAATGGAGTGCGATGCCTAACACACCCCCAGCACAGAAAGGAACAGTGCTCAGCAATACAGAGGATAATTACAGCAAAGAAAGGACTGACAGTCACAAAGGAAAACTACTGCATGTTGCTCACAAGGATGAGAATTTTCATATTTATTCTTCCTCTCCCTTCCCCCCCAGCCCTCGGGAGCCTTTATGAAGTCAGAAGTCAAAATAATCAGAATTCTCTTCCTCCTTCATACATTCCAGCAGCAAACAGTAAACCCAATGTTTTAATTGTTAACCTAGAGACAGCAAAGCAGGACTGGAAGGAGGCCATGACTTACAAAAAAAAAAAAAGAAAAGCCAAGCAGGAAAGAATCACTTCAATGATTTAGGGAGAGGGGATAACATAAACAACAGAGGGCAAACAGAAAGGCTCACTCTCTTGAAGAATGCAGAGAGGCAGAAGGAGAAGAGAAAATTACTAATACTTGGTATGTGATACTTTATATGTATACCAGAGTTTGATTTGTCCTTTCCATTATAAGAAAGAGAAGTTACTGGATAAAAGGAGGGAGAAGAAAAGGCGGCAAGGGGCAGTCACATGAAGGATGAGGGTGATGGGATTCTATTTATCTGACTACTTGCAAACCCAACCACTTCATAGAGAAACCTTGAAGCAAAGGTATACTTGAACACTGGTTAACATTTCAAAGGTTCAAATGCTGAGCAGAAACTGCCACCACATGACCAGTAAAGCATTCCTGCTACACCAATAGTTTGACAGAAGCTTCTTTGAAGTGCCTCTCAAGTCACAAGAGTACATTACAATTATAACAGTACTGCAGATGACCATACTATAATTTTAAATTTATTTTCTTATTTAACTTTTTTTTCTGCACATAATGCTTAGGAAGGTTCTAAACTGGCACACTGGAAACTGAACTCTACCATATATGCACAGAACAGGTACAAAACGGACAGCCAGAGGGCAACCGTCCCAGAGCAAGATTCCATTTTTGGGTACCCATAAAGACACACCCCAACCAAGAAATCAGTGGAATCCATCCAGGCTTACCCCTGTATGCATTTGCCTTTCTACACATTCCTTCTCATCGCTAAGTTGCCACACTGCTTGTCCCATACAGCAGCTCTGATCCTGTAGCAGCAGCAATCTGAGAAAGTAAAATTCAGAACAGAGCCTCCTGCGAGCCCCTGTGCTCTCTCATACACCCTGCAGTGCAAAGCCCCCTTCTCCTATGGAGGTTTCCTGTTACCATGTAAACCATGCACAGGGTGGAGCACTACAGTGCCTAGAACAGTGCAATGGCGGCAACGGAGGCAGAAGGCGACCGAAAAGGAAGTACGACAGTGGTGGAGATTCTTTGACATCTATAAAAATGCAACACCAGATACAATTGTCTAATCAAAACAGATATGGGATTAGGGAATTACTTATGGTTGGAATGACTAAAACAGACATGGGCACTTTACAATGAATAGGAGTTAGGAGTTAAAAGCAGCCTCAAAAAGGTGAGCTTTTAGCCTAGTTTTGAATACAGCCAGAGTCTATTCCAAGCATACAATGCAGTAAGATGAAAGGAACAGAGTCTGACGGCAAAGAGAGATTTAACGAGTTCCCGAGGACAAGTGTAGGATGAGATAAGAGAGGAGAAATACTGAGGAGCTGCAGAGTGAATGCACTTGTAAACCAATGAGAGGAGTTTGAACTGTATGCGGAAGCAGATAGGGAACCAGTGAGGTGACTTGAGGAGAGGGTTAATGTGAGCGTAGCGACACTGGCGGAATATAAGTCATGCAGCAGAATTTTGAATGGATTGAAGGGCAGCGAGATGGTTTAGTGCAAGACCTGTGAGAAGCAAGTTGCATAATCTAAGCATGAGGTTATAAGAGTGTGGATAAGGATTTTGGTAGTGTGTTCAGAAAGAAAGGGACAAATTTTGGTGAAATTATAGAGAAACAAACAACAGAATTTAGCAGTCTGTTGGATACCCCTTAGCTTCTTGGGTCTTTACAGGAGATCGGACTACCAAAAACCCCACACAGGTCCGAGCTAGCCTTTTTATTACCCAGACCACGCAACCAATCTAATAGCACTTGTCACTCATCTTTTATCACAGTAATATTTACTAAAGTCAATTGCAGTTCCTCTTCCCCCAGTGGTACAATGAGCCAAATCCCATATCTAGTCACCCCCCAGGGAAACCCACCCCATATGCCGGGAGCCCACAAGGCTTTCTCTGAGGGGGTTACACAGGTGACAGAAGCTGCATAAGCATCTGCCCTATTGGTTGTCTGCAGTGTGTTCTTTCTAGCAAAAAAGGTGCCGGTACTCAAATGCTAGGCCACCCTTCAGGATTGGGGTGATCACTGAGAGACCCACCCCATAATAGCCTGGCCCCCAGCAACCAGTCACAGAATCTATGACAAGACAGAATTGGTGTGTAGAGCCTGAGCGCTATCATTAAAACTTGGGGTCCATGGATCAATTTTAACAGACAATGGAAAAGGTGCCGGTACTCAGTACCCCCAAGTACCCCCTCAAAAAAAGCCCTGGTTGTCTGAAAGAACAAGGAACACTGCATCCCTTCTGAGATACTAAGGAAAAAGAAGAGACCGGGCTATATGTATATTTTTTCCCGGCAATGAGACCTGGATTTCATCCCATTCATTAGTGGTCCAGGAACTTCTCTGTAGTTGAAGGAAGTTTACTACCTAATTCTACAGAACCTGACATAAAAGAAACGGCATCTGAGTCTCACAGGCCCCGAGTCTCATCATAGCTAAATTCAGAACTGTAAATTAATATTGAAAGGAACTGTATCTGCCCTTGCTACCTCTCCTGGTAGGAGAAGCAAGAAGAGTTTGGACCTTATCTAAGCTTTGGAGTTAAAGGGATCAAATTTGTGGGCTCTCATTTAGATTCTTATAACATCATTTACACTGGACTTCCTAATTCTGAGCTAAAGCATTTACAAACACTCCAACACACTGGTGCCTGCTCGTTGGAGGGATCATGTCACCCCTCTATTTCAACGTCTTCACTGGCTCCCAATTAAGGGAAAATTAGGTTCTTACCTTGGTAATTTTCTTTCCTTTAGTCATAGCAGATGAAGCCATTAAATATGGGTTGTGTCCATCATCCAGCAGGGGGAGATAGAGAGCACTCAACTTTTCACAGTGCCTCATGGCCAGCCAGCTCCACTGCCTCTTCAGTATTTGAAGCTTCCAAAGCAGTATGGCAAACCGCAATGGGAATAACATGAACTTTGCCCTCTGGCTGTCCGTTTTGTACCTGTTCTGTGCATATATGGTAGAGTTCAGTTTCCAGCGAACGATAGCCCCTTAACAAGGGCATGAACTCAAAAGGAGGGAATGAACACATCCTCCTGGAGGGAATAAACTTGTCCTCCTTATTGTGTAACTGGAGGGGATACACGCAACCTCCTGTAGGGAATAAACTCATCCTCCAAAACATAAACTGGAGGGAATGGACTCATCCTCCTATAAGTGAACATGAATCCTGAAGACTGTTTTCCAACTTTCTCCCAAGGAAGGAACTTCAGGAAACAAGAATAGAACCTGAAACAGATTCACAGCATACAGACAATCATACAGGGAGGGCTCATGGCTTCATCTGCTATGACTAAAGGAAAGAAAATTACCAAGGTAAGAACCTAATTTTCCCTTCCTTGTCATCAAGCAGATGAAGCCATTACGCATGGGATGTAACAAAGCAATCCCTATATAGGGTAGGAACAGGTCACACCACGCGCTAGCACTTGTGCTCCAAAACGCGCATCCCTCCTAGCAGCCACATCCAGCCTGTAATGTCGGGCAAAAGAGAGCTTAGAAGCCCATGTTGCTGCACTGCATATCTCTTGACAAGAGAGTGCTCCAGTTTCAGCCCAAGAGGAAGAAATCGCTCTGGTAGAATGCGCCTTAAAGGCTACAGGCGGAGACCGGCCGGCAAGCAGATAAGCTGAAAAGATAGTTTCTTTGAGCCAGCGGGCAATAGTGGCTTTAGACACTGGAGACCCTCTGCGAGGACCTGATAGCAAAACAAACAGATGATCATAGATCCTGAAAGAGATAGTAACTCGCAGATACTGCAGCAGAGTCCTGCGCACATCCAACAGGTGCAACTGCCCAAAAGATTCTGGAAACTCCTCCTTATCAAAGGAGGGCAAGAAAATAGGCTGGTTTAGGTGAAACGCTGAAACCACCTTAGGCATGAAGGAAGGCACGTCCGAACCGTGACCCCGGACTCTGAGAATTGCAGAAATGGGTCTCTAAAGGACAGCGACAGGAGCTCTGACACCCGTCTCGCCGAAGTAATCGCCACAAGAAAAACGGCCTTTAGTGTCAAATCTTTCTCCAATGCTCGCCGAAGCGGCTCAAAAGGAGAAGCCTGCAAGGCCTTCAAAACTAGCCCCAGGTTCCAAGCTGGACAGGGTGCTCGCACGGAAGGCCGAAGCCGAAGCACCCCACTAAGAAACCGTGCCACATCTGGATGAGCAGCTAAAGACACGGCTTCAACCTTACCATGAAGGGAGGCCAACGCTGCCACTTGCACCCGCAGGGAATTATAGGCCAAGCCTATTTGTACACCATCCTGCAAAAAGTCCAGAATCGGCGAGACAGGAGCCCGCATGGGTGTGATCGCTTTTGAAGCACACCAAGACTCAAACTGGCGCCAAATCCTGGCATAAGCCACGGAAGTGGAACACTTGCGGGCCTGCAGGAGAGTGGAAATGACTGTGTTTGAATAGCCTTTGTCCCTCAATTGCGCCCTCTCAATCGCCATGCCATAAGACCAAAGCGGCAGGCGTCCTCCATGGCTACCGGGCCCTGTGACAACAGGTTCGGTACCAGAGGTAAAGGAAGGGGAGCCTCCACTAGCATCTGTCGGAGGTCCGCATACCAAGGCCTCCTGGGCCAATCCGGGGCGATGAGGACCACTTCTCCTGGGTGCAGCCGAATCCGCAGGAGCACGCGCCCTATCAAGGGCCACGGAGGGAACACATATAGTAGGCCCGGAGGCCAGGGCTGAGTCAAGGCATCCAACCCTGCCGAGCGAGGATCTCGCCGACTGCTGAAGAAGCACGGGACTTTGGCATTTGAACTTGTCGCCATAAGATCCATCACGGGCTTGCCCCATTTGGCACATATCTGCAGGAATACTTCGTCTGCTAGTTCCCATTCTGCTGGATCGATCTGATGCCTGCTTAGATAATTGGCTTGCACGTTGCTCTGACCTACAATGTGAGCTGCCGACAGAAACTGAAGATGCAGCTCGGCCCAGTGGCAAATCTGTTCGGCCTGCGCGGCCAGTGCTCTGCACTGAGTGCCGCCTTGTCGATTTATGTAGGCCACTGCTGTCGTGTTGTCCGACATCACTCTGACAACCAATCCTTCCAGGGTCACTTGAAAGGCCTGAAACACCAATTTCAACTCCAGGCGGTTGATGGACCACTCCGACTCCTCGGGTGTCCATAGACCCTGGGCATGCTTCCCCTTGCAATGTGCACCCCAGCCCTTCAGGCTGGCATCTGTCACTACTAGACACCAATCGGGGAGCGCCAGCGGCATTCCTCACCGCAGCATGCTGTCTGAGCCACCACTCCATGCTGAGTCGGGCCGCAGGGAGCCAAGAAAGTCTGCATTGATAATCCTGAGAAACTGGAGACCATCTTTGAAGTAGGGAATACTGTAGAGGTCTCAGGTGCGCTCTCGCCCAGGGCACCACATCCAATGTGGCTGTCATCGATCCCAGCAGCTGGACAATGTCCCAAGCTCGCGGGCGGGGCATCCTCAGGAGCAGACGGACCTGATTTTGAAGCTTGCACCGCCCTAGCTCGGGTAGGTATACATAGCCCGACTCTGTGTCGAACCTGGCCCCCAAATATTCTAGAGATTGCGAGGGGGTCAGGTGACTTTTGGCCATATTGACTACCCAGCCTAGAGATTGAAGTACTGAGACCACTCTGGCTGTAGCTTGATAGCTCTCTGTTACAGAGTCTGCTCTGATGAGCCAGTCATCTAGGTACGGGTGAACCATGATACCTTCTTGCCTGAGCAAAGCAGCTACTACCACCATTACCTTCGAAAAGGTTCGGGGAGCTGTGGCAAGGCCAAAAGGCAAGGCCCGGAACTGGAAATGTTTTCCCAACACCGCAAACCTCAGAAACTTCTGGTGCGGGGGCCAAATTGGTATGTGCAAGTAAGCTTCTTTCAGGTCTAGAGACGTGAGAAACTCTCCTGGCTGTACCGCAGCAATGACGGAGCGCAGGGTTTCCATGTGGAAATGCCGCACTCTCAGGGACTTGTTTAATTCTTTTAAGTCCAGAATAGGGCGAAAAGACCCACATTTTCGCGGCACCACAAAGTAGATGGAGTATCGGCGTAGCCGTGTTCGGCGGGAGGTACCGGGTACACGGCCCCTAACTGAATCAGACCTTGCAAAGTCTCCTCTACCGCTGCCCGTTTGGCGGCAGAACCGCATCGGGACTCTACAAACATGTCTCTTACTGGGGCGTTGAATTCTATTCTGTAGCCATCTCTGATCAGGTCCAGAACCCACTGATCTGAGGAAATATTGGCCCACTCCTCGGCAAACAGGGAAAGACGTCCTCCGATGACAGGAAGCGAGTAGGGGGCTGGCGCACCATCATTGAGAGGGTCGCCCCTGAACTCCAGGCCTAGAGCCGGTGGCTGCGGAACGCTTCTCCGAGCGAAAGGAGTTCCTCTGCTGAAAAACGGGCACGAGAAGTGAACCCAGCAGAACGCCCCAGGCGGTACCTTCTAGCTTCACGGAAGCGAGGTCTATAAGAGGAGTGGACTGCCTGGCCCTTGGAGGAAGGCCTCAGCCTATCTTCGGGCAAGCGCTGGGGTTTAGGATCTCCCAGGCCTTTAACAATTTTTTTTTTTTAATGCTGTGAGGAAAGCAGAGGTAATAAGAACTCCGGAGGCTCAGATGAGTGGGAAAGGCAGGGAAAGGCGAACCAATGTGCCTGCATCCACTGAGTGGGAAAGGACAGAGAAAAGCAAGCTAATATGTCCACATCCACGGGGGCATGGGTAAGGCAGGGAAAGGGCTAACCTATGTGCCTTCAAAGTGAAGCTGCTATAGCCTCTAACACCCCGGCTAACAACTGGCAAGCCAGGAGCCACCCCCAGGCAGATTTTTGATGGCGCTCGAAGAAGCTGCAGCCACCCTGCTTGGGGAGATAGAGAATACTGAAGAGGCAGTGGAGCTGGCTGGCCATGAGGCACTGTGAAAAGTTGAGTGCTATCTCCCCCTGCTGGTTGATGGACACAACCCATACGTAATGGCTTCATCTGCTTGATGACAAGGAATTTCAGAATTCAATATAAAATTCTCACCTTGATCTTTAAAGCTATTGATACAGGCTTACTGGACTATCTTGTGACCCTCACTATCCTATATGTTCCTGCCCGCAGTTTGCGTTCCCTTAATGACTTTAGATTAGTCCTCCCCAACCCCCAACAAGCCTACTGAGAGGTTACACTACGTAGTGCTTTTTATTTTATGGCTCCATTCCTGTGGAATAGTTTACCCCTTGATATTAGGACTAAAAGATCTTTTACAAAATTTAAAAGTACTTTAAAGACATACTGTGTGCAAAAGCATATTCTTGATGAAGACACGAGGGTAGTTTTCCGCTTGGCAGTTAGGTATTCTGTAGTAGGGTGAGTGTGCTTCTGGTTCGAATACGATCTATCATGTCTAATATTGGAGTTCTGTTCTATTATTGATTTAAATTTTAGTTGTTTTTATTGTACTTTGCTTTGATTTATGCGTTAAAAAAAGATTCAAAAATTTCAATAAACTTAATTATCATAGACAATGTAAATATTGTTGCCACTTGTTGCTTTTTTCCTTGGATCTGTCTCTGCAACATAGTGTTATTTTGCCTGACATTTGACTTAAGTAAACAGTTGGTTCAGAACAGTAGACTGGCTTATTGAGAGAGTGCTATGTGTCAAAATAAAGCTGCTTACAGCCTCCCGGCGAGTTCCGGTCCTGGCCCTAATCCCAAACATACTAATACTGATTATGTACATGGGATATTCATCTCCCAGGTGCACACTAGGTGACTGCCTACCAAAACACTAAAACCATTGGTTACAGAGGCAATCGGCATGGGTCAGCAATAGGGAGGAATATTATGCAAGCTCACTGGCGCTGCAGCATAGTGGTTCCTTGGTGGGGAACTCAAAGAGTTGCATTTTCATGCAGCTTGTAAGATGTCAGTTGACCATTCTTGCTGTACTATGATGTGTTTATACTACTGGTAGTTGATAGATCAAATAGATTGTGTAACACTAAAGCAAGCCCCAGGAGAATGGGGAAAAACTACTAGGAATTAAAGGAGGAGAGAGAGCACCAGCACTGTGGAAGGGAGCAGAAACAAGACCATTAGAGGATGGGCAGAATGGGAAACAGAGCACTGACTGAGCAAAGCTGGTGTGACAGGCAGGAAATGGATAGAGTTCACAGGGCAACAACTACTGTAGTTGCTACCCACAGTACAACAGGTTCTGACAACACACAAACACAAAAAACTTCAGGGCTTTATATCACTTCACCCTCACTTTATGGTGTGTACAAATGAACAGCAGCTCCAAGTATTGCTTTTGGTTATTTTTGTGATTTAGGCTTTTATGTTTCACTTTCTTTGTATCTACACATCAGGACCTGGAGCTGATCACTTTCAACGCTACCCTGTTCCCACAGGCTTAGAAGTACATTTAAATTGCCCCTGCAAAGGGAGAGCGTACAAAATTTGCAACTGCTCTTTCAAGGACTGGTGTCCTTCTCTTCTTACCCCTTTCCCCCTCCCCTACTTCCAGCACAATTATTGGAAAGGGAACTGACCAAGAAAAAAACCTGCAACACTGCTATTAAGTCTCCCCTTGCTGCTTTAGCAACCCCTTGGCCTTCTACTTGTTCTGCTCCCTTACCGTAGCCTGCCAAGATAGCTGGGCCATTCAAAAATGCCGCCTCCTGCTGGTCTGAGGGTAGGAGAGAAAACTGCAGAAGTTTTATTTAAAAAAAAATTTATTATTATATATACATCTAATCTGTTTTCAGAGCCAGAGACCAATGCAGAAAGCCTTGTGGTACAGCCAGCTCAGAGCATGGCTTCTATTGCGAAATTAGCAATGATTGGCTCATGCACTGATATGCAGAGTGACATTAACAAAAACAAAACGAGACTTGGGCTAGAAAAGCTTTCTGCATCACCCCACCCCCACCCCCTAAACTGATGCACTGACAAATCCTCCCCCCACCCAACCTGACCATCCTCCCTATCCCCACTATTTTAAAAAAATTTCCCTGATGTTTAGTGCACCCACACCTCTCTCTCCCCTCCCCCATCCTAACCCTGGCAATGGGAAAAGCTTTCATTGGTGACTAGTGTATCCTCCAACCTCTCCGCCAGGACACCCCTACCTGAAAAAAAAAAGCAGAAGCGATGTCCATTTGCTTTTGCCTCCGTCATTATCATCTAGAGAAATGGTGGCACCTGACCCGACATGGTGCATCCTGGGATGCACCGAGCAGGGTCAATATGCCAAATAAGTGGAATTTTCCCTTATTTGGTAGTCTCTACCCACACTTCCAAATAAGGGGAAAGTTCCCTTATTCAGCAGACTGACCCTGCTCAGTGCATCCCAGGATGCACTGCATGGAGTCAGGCACTACCATTTTTCAAGATGGCAGTGCCAGAGGCAGGAGCAGGTGGGTATTGCTCCTGCCTCTTTTAAGTTATGCTTGGGGGGGGAGGGAGTGGGAGAGGTGTTGATGGTGGGGGTGCCCTTGAAACCATGCAAAGATTTTTTTTTACTATCAGAGCGGGGTGGGGGTGCAATAGACGGAAGGGAACCTTTTTTTTACAGTCAGAATGGAGAGGGAGAGCTGCACTAGACACCAGGGAAACTTTTTTTTTATATATATCAAGAGGAGGGAGAGTGGTCAGGTTGGGACAGGAGAGTGCCAGATGCAGAAAGCCATCACAGCAG
The DNA here is from genome assembly GCF_901765095.1 of Microcaecilia unicolor. Lineage (NCBI taxonomy): Eukaryota > Metazoa > Chordata > Amphibia > Gymnophiona > Siphonopidae > Microcaecilia > Microcaecilia unicolor. The sequence continues at coordinate 147,136,848 of NC_044040.1, forward strand.
GGGAGGGGGTCAAATCAGGCTATAATGCCCTGGACCTGGCAAACAAATTCTTGCATTGTGTGTGCATATCAGAAACCCATCTTTTCTGTGTACTGAAGCACAATGCTTAAGAGCCTCATTAGCATCTATTTCAATGCACTGTGCAGGGATGTCTTCCAATAAAGTTAAAGCCCACCACGCTCAACCCCTCTCTGCACTGCTCAGCCAGTAATGTTCTGCGGTAACCACATGGTTAGGCTCGCCATAGCTTTCTGCATCAGCCCCCAAGTTTGGCTTATTGCTATTGAAAAACTTCACAACCCTAGACTGTGAAGAAGAGGCACAGAAGGAGGAAGGGAAGAAGGACAAAGGAGCTACAGGGAGTGAAGAGAGCCACAGGAAGTGGTCAGGAAGGACAGAAGAGGAAGGAGAGAGCAGAGAGACAGAATGATGTAAACAGCATGGGAGTGAACTGAAGAAGTACACAAGGGAGGGGTGGGAAAGACAAATGGGGTACAAAGGGAGAGGTTGCGTTTCTCTGCATTGCTGGTTATAATGCTGAATGCTCAGAGAAGCAGTTCATATGAGATATTTCTTTGAGAACAGAGGAAGAATTGTTTTAATTATATATACTTCAAATTGATCTTTCTCTAATACCCTATTAGTTTGCTGTATTTTGGATTTTTAACAAAGTTTTTATGTAATTTGACTTCTAATGTTTATGTTTAATTGACTTGTTGCAATATATGGATTTAACTGCCTCTTCATAATTGGTTGTTTCTTGTATGTCTTTATTTGATTAGGCAGCTACTAGTGTGTTAGCAAGCACTAATGCCATTAACACACATTAATCAACAATCAGGTCCCATTGCATAAAATGGGGCCTGTGCTAAATAATGCATGCTAACATGACAGCACACGTTAACAAATCTAGACCAGTATGTTTTTGTGGTTACATTTGGAGGCTCATTTTCAAAGCTTTGAAAATGAGCACCTTGGTCTTTTTCCAAAATACAATTTTATAATGGGGCATTATAAAAAAAATATTAGAGTTGGTTTTGACACTTCTTCCATGCAGTGAAATTGGTATTCTACTAATTTTATCTGTTTTTAGTCTATTTTGTATTCAACAGACCTCTGTGTTTTCTGGACAGTACATCAATACCACTCTGCTGTTGTAGGTCACTTAGAGGGGCATAATCGAAAGGGACGTCCAAGTTTTGTTGAGGACGTCCTCGCAAAACATCCCAATGGAGGGGCAGGGAAACCCGTATTATCGAAACAAGATGGACGTCCATCTTTCGTTTCGATAATACGGTCAGGGATGTCCAAATCTTGAAATTTAGGTCGACCCTAGACTTGGTCGTTTCTGATTTTCGGCGATAATGGAAACCAAGGACGTCCATCTCAGAAACGACCAAATGCAAGCCCTTTGGTCGTAGGAGGAGCCAACATTTATAGTACACTGGTCCCCCTGACATGCTAGGACACCAACCGGGCACCCTAGGGGGCACTGCAGTGGACTTCATAAATTGCTCCCAGGTACATAGCTCCCTTACCTTGTGTGCTGAGCCCCCCAAAACCCACTACCCACAACTGTACACCACTACCATAGCCCTTATGGGTGAAGGGGGCACCTAGATGTGGGTACAGTGGGTTTGTGGTGGGTTTTGGAGTGCTCGCTGTTTCCTCCACAAACGTAACAGGTGGGGGGGGGGTATGTGCCTGTGTCCACCTGTCTGAAGTGCACTGCACCCACTAAAACTGCTCCAGGGACCTGCATACTGCTGTCATGGACATGAGTATGACATCTGAGGCTGGAATAGAGGTTGGCAAAAAATATTTTGAAAGATATTTTTTTTGAGGGTGGGAGAGGGTTAGTGACCACTGGGGGAGTAAGGGGAGGTCATCCCCGATTCTCTCCGATGGTCATCTGGTCATTTCGACCACCTTTTTGTGCCTTGGTCGTAAGAAAAACAAGACCAGGTAAAGTCGTCCAAGTGCTCGTCAGGGATGCCCTTTTTTTTTCCATTATGGGTCGAGGACGTCCATGTGTTAGGCACACCCAAGTCCCACCTTCGCTATGTCTCCGACACGCCCCCTTGAACTTTGGCCGTCCCTGCGATGGAAAGCAGTTGGGGACGTCCAAAATCGGCTTTCGATTATACCGATTTGGACGACCCTGTGAGAAGGACGCCCATCTTCCGATTTGTGTCGAAAAATGGGCGTCCTTCTCTTTCGAAAATGAGCCCATTAATTTTACTGGACTTAATACATGTTTGACTCATGCTCTAACCTAACAAAGGAATCATAGTTCTCAAAAGCTAGTCAAAAATGACTTAAGTCACGTCAATAAGGTATCACCATTATATCTGTGGACTTAAGTGGACTAAGATAGCAAACACTACTTTACTGAAAACTTTCAAATATAAAAATCTCAAATCAGTCTTCTGTTCCTCAGACTGCTGCTGCTCGCTCCCACAAAATCTGGGAGAGAAATAATTACATTCCTTAAGATGCTAGCTGAACAAAGAGAAACACTACAAGTAGTTTGGCTTGGTGCAGAGCACCATCTTGGTTTCAGTCTCAGATTACTGAATATGAATGAAAGAACACTACTAAAACTACTGGACACTGTAGGCAACAGTGCTAATGATAAAGACAACATACCATCTCATAAAAGAAGCTAGAAAAATAAAACCCAAGGAGGATTTATATACATCTTTGCTTATCATTTTTAAATAACCTTGTCATCTGCACACCGAAGGCATTTCAGGAGGCAACTTTTCTCTCCTTCTCCTAGTACTAAGCTCAGTAACATTGCCGGCCTTGGGAACTCTGTACAGAGCTCTGAAGGGAAAGGCTCAATAAGCACTCTTTCCTGTCTTTGTTTCCAGATAATTGGAGAAACACTGCTGTTTGCATAAAAGTTGAAAATGCCAAGTACTCACATCCTGCTACTAAGGCAACAATTAAAGTTTTGAGAAACATCCATGCCATCTCCTAAGACCTACCCTATAATCCGTGTTGCCATTCCTGCATCACCACCTGGAAATGAAGGGATGCCGCTATCCCGATCCTGTCGACGTCTGTACAGCCTAGAAGACTGCAGGTCTCGAAGTCTCATGGAAGTCATAATGCTACCTGAACAGTTATAGGAGCAGGTGGTACATACAGCCACTGGGGGAATGCCAAGATGAGGGATCCTGATGAATCACCTTCTGCTCTCTTCTCAGATATGCTTCCAAGGATATGGGAAACAGTTACATGAGGAGTCAGAGATCCCAGGCTACTCAGCAGACGTCACAAGTCAAAAGCCCAGGACTCAAATGCACATCTTTCACTAACCTCATCAGAATTCTTCCTTCCTCCCAAAACATTCCAACTAAGAATCAGGGGAAAAAATAACAGTATATTTTCAGGTTCCACTAGTGTAAGAGACAGCTCCATGCAGTGAAACTAGTGTGCAGAACCAAAGTTCATCTTGTTTTCAATTGAGTTTTTCCATCGATGCTTGTACATGTCCTTATCTGAATTGCTCTAGTTCATCAGGGATGATAACAATTTGTCCAAGTCCATGGCAAGGACATGCAGAGCATTATGGCCCCTTCCTCCTCTCAGTTGCTCTGTTCGCACAGTTGCACCACATAAACATGTGTTTCTGTCATTAATGCAAAGCACAGCTGCAGTAGCAAAAAATCAGAATAGGATTCAGGGATTGGAGCATTCCAGAAGCTGAGAAGAGTGAGAGAACAGTGGAATGCTTTGCATTCCAAACGCCCAGGAACTGGCATACAGTTGAACATTACAGAGGGGATTCAGTTAGGACCCCACAACTCTTTCTCCTCCCAGCTTCCTCCTCTTGTGACATCCACTCCGCCTCCAAGTCCAGAGAGGCAGAATCTCTAATTACATGAAACAGATGCAGGAAAGATGTAAAATACACAAAAGGAAACAGATTTTGCTCCATTCATACAGTTTCAAGAAAGGGAAGACAGGGGGAAGGTTCAGAAAAACTTCCTCAGGATCCCAGCTAGAAAGTTGTTAGCCATTTACCATCACCCGTCTCTATATCAAAGCTGTAGGGTAAGCCACTCTACTTTCAAAAGCTGCCAAATCATGACAGGAGAATATTTTCACACTACCTTGATCCACACCCACCTCAAAACCAAGATTTAAGAGCAAACTCTCCCTACTATCCCCCATGCCCATCTGAAAACCATAACTGGAGGGTCCACAACCAACTTCAATCAGGGCAGACCCTCTTCACCATCACCCATACCTGCCTCCAAATCAAAATCTAAGGGCAAATCTCCAATCATCAGTCATGAGCACCTTCAGACCAAGGCTCGAGCAGAGCCTTCTGGACCATCACTTATGAACAGCTCCAAACAGAGATTGAGAAAAATCAAACAGTGAATAATAAATAGCTTTAGCAACAAAAACAAGAGAGCTCTAGTGAGATTTATTGCCTTAAAAACCATAAACACAAAAAAGAAACTGGTCTTCCAAAACCAGTTTGGTCTCAGAATGTGACCTGTAAAGCTCACAAAAGGAAGAGAGCAGACACTATAAAAAATAAAATAAAATAAAAAAAAAAAACATAAAAAGGGAAAACTTTAACATACTGGGCAGATTTTTACAGTCTGTGTCCCGCAAATGACAAGACAGATTTGGATAGGACTTGATGGCAACTCCAGTAGTTGCAACATAAGGACAGAGCTGGGCGGACTTCTACGGTCTATGTCCCAGAAAGAACAAAGAGAGATCATGATCAAGTATATAATATCACATTCATTTTTAATACAATCTAGAATTGAGAATGAATGTGACTGTTGGGCAGACTGGATGGACCATTCAGGTCTATCTGCCGTCACTTGCCTAGGTTACTATGAGGGGCATTTTCGATATGACGTCTAAATCCAACTTTGGACGTTTTGCAAAAAACGTCCAAAATCTAAATAGAAAAGAAGGTCATTTTCAAACAAGAAAAATGTCTATCTTTTTTTTCCCCTAAAATACTGTTTTGAACAAGATTGTGTGATTTGGACATTTTGTTTTTTGATCCATTTTTGAAAAAAAAACATCTTAGTGCAAAACGCACAAAATCAAGCCATTGGGATGTAGGAGGAGCCAGCATTTTTAGTAGACTGGTCCCCCTAACATCCCAAAAGCAATAGGGCATCCTAGTAGGCACTGCAGTGGACTTAATAAAATGCTCCCAGATACACATCTCACCATTGCTCCCTTATCTTATCTGCTGAGCCTTCCAAAACCCACCCACTACCCCCAACTGTACACCACTACCATAGCCCTTATGGGTGAAGGGGACACCTATATGTGGGTATAGTGGGTTTCTGGTGAGTTTTGGAGAGCTCACAGTTTCCTCCATAAGTGTAACAGGTAGGGGGAGGTAGGAGCCTGGGTCCACCTGTCTGCAGTGCACTGCACCCACCACTAGACTACTCAAGCGACCTGCATGCTGTTCTAATGGACCTGAGTATAACATCTGAGGCTGGCATAGAGGGTGGCAAGTAATGTTTTTCGTCACATTTTGGGGGGATGGGGTGGGAGGGGGATTAGTGACCACTGGGGGAGTAAGGGGAGGTCATCTGGTTATTTAGGGCACCTTTTTGTGCCTTATTGTTTATAAAAACAGGTCTAGCTCAAAACATCCTAGACGGTTTTGTTTTGTTCCATTACGGCTGAAAAACGTCTAAATCTTAGGAATGCTCAAGTCACAGCATGAACACGCCCCCTTGAGATTTGGACACACTTCTGACAGACTTCATAGAAAAATGTCTAAAAATAGGTTTTGAAATACTGATTTGGATGTTTTTGTGAGAAAAATGTCCAAATGCTACTTTGTGCCACTTTTTAGACGTTTCTGTTTTGAAAATGAACCCGTATGTTAAGTATATAAATCTTAACCAAGCAAAAAAGCAAGACTCCAATCCAAAAATATTTGTTTAACACTTATATAGATATATAAACAAGTCTTTTATATATTTATCATTCAGCCTTTTAGAGATTTATCTTCATGCTTCCCTGATGAAGCGTTGTTCAGCGAAACATGGTCCACGTAGGAGGCTATGTGATGGAGTTTCTGCTATGAGTATATGAAATCTCTTTTGAAAAAGAATGTCTCCTTTTGAAAATTCTAATTCAGTGAAACTAAATACCAGTTATTAATTTATGCATTTTTGAAATACATTTGTTTTCGTGTAAGGTGTCCTACGTGTTAAGATTAGACAGCCAGTAACCTTTCAAACATTCTTGCAGATTGAAGTGAGAAGTTATTATACCCATGAACACACTTTTTCCTTACATAGATACATAAGAAAGTCTTTATATAGCTCTTGAATAAAATATTTTGGGGCACATAAAAGTATTCCAAAGGACTGATTTCCTAAAACCATCATGAATCTAGAGTTAGCATACGTCAGTGGCATCCAGACCTAAACTAAGGCCCTACAGATGAGTCCTTGCTCAGGAAGCTATTATTTGAACTGGTTCTGAATAACTTTATATTATTTGACCATTAAGCTGCAGCATGATAACACCAAACCTGTCAATTCTATGTTGGCTCCCCAGAGGCCACTCTTAATTGATTAGAATACTTATTTTTCCATTCCTGCTTCCACCTTCGGTGGTTCAAGAGCTAAGAGAGACCAATTGTTCTATGCCTATTTAGCCTCTATTTATGTATTTCTTGCTTGGATTTTTATGTCATTTCTGCCGTGTTTCCACATCCAGCCTGCACATGCTGTTCTCCTTTGGATTGACTACTCAGCATAGTGACCTCATCTTGCATTAGAAACTGGAGTTGTCTGTCTGCTTAGAGTGTTTAGGTACCATCACTAAGGTGCTTAGCACTTCTGTGAAAGCTGTGTTCAGTGTAGCCCTTGGCCATACTCAGCTCACCTTGAACCTAATGAAATACATTCAGAGTTAAACTGTGCAGTCTGAAAACAACTCTGCATAAAATATGTCCAAGGTATAAAAAAAAAAAAGTCAGTGTAGAGATAAGTGGACAGGCATGCTGTTTAAAAAAAAAAAATCCATGTTCTAACAGAGGTTTCCCCAATGTAGGGCTATCAGACTTCATAATCATCAAGCACTGCAGGGCACAGTAGATATCTCTTTGTACACAGCAGTGAATAATAGATTGGACACAATACAAGATGCAGGATAAAAGAAAAAGAGCAAACCAGCTATATTACGTGACAGAGCTGGTTAGGCACAGATATTCAGTGCCAAACTGGCTATGTTTAACAGTTAAAATGGGCCACATAAATAGGAGGCCTATCTTTGACCTCTAAAAAGTTACCCAGTTAGCGCTGAATATCAGCATAACTGGTTAACTTTTTAGCGGTTAAAAAGAAATGGAAATGGCCCAGCATTGAATATCCGGATTTAATGCCGGCAGTGGACAGCAAAAACGCTGTCCCCCGACAACTGAAGATCGGCCCCAGTATATATACTTTGGAAAAAAGGCACCAGAAGGGTATGATAAAGACATTTAAATACATCCATGGCATAAATGCACAGGAGGCAAGTTTCTTTCAACTGAAAGGAAGCTCTGGAATGAGGGGGCATAGGATGAAGATGAAAGGGAATAGACTCCAGAGTAATCTAAGGAAATACTTCTTTATGGAAAAGGTGGTGGAAGCATGGAATGGCTTCTCGATGGGGATGGTGGAAGCAAAGACTGTATCTGGATTCAAGAAAGCATGAGACAAGCACGTAAGATCTCTAAGGGACAGGAAGGGATAGTAATTGGTATGGATGAGCAGACTGGATATGCCGTATGCTCTTTATCTGTTGTAATTTTCTCTGTTTCTTAAAAATAGATCCAAGAAAAAAAAAAAGTCAAACTTGAATCAACCTATAAAAATCCTCCATGTAGCCCATTACACTTAATCTATACAATCTGTCTCTGACCTCTCTCAGGCTCACCTACGGCCTTATTTTCGAAAGTGATGGGCGCCCATATTTCGACCCAAATTGGAAGATGGGCGCCCAAATCAGTATAATCGAAAGCCGATTTTGGGCGTCTTCAACTGCAATCTGTCGCGGAAACAGGCAAAGTTGACGGGGGCATGTCGGAGGCGTGGTGAAGGTGGGACTGGGGCGTGTTTATCGGCCGAGGAGAGATGGGCGCCCTCGGCCGATAAATCAAAAAATGAAAGGCGTTTTTACCGCAAATTTAGGTCACTTTTTTTAGACCCTTTTTTTCACGAACAAGTCGCAAAAAAGTGCCCTAAATGAGCAGTTGACCACCGGAGGGAATCGGGGATGACCACCTCTGACTCCCCCAGTGGTCACTAACCCCCTCCCATCAAAAAAAAAACCAACTTTAACAACTTTTTTTTCCAGCCTCAAATGCCATACCCAGCTCCATCACAGCAGCCATCTTCAAAAGCAGTGCCAACACTGCACATTGCATCTCATGACACACTTTGTGAAGATTAGTCTAACAAACAAGGAAATTTTTCCTATTTTGTAGTCAGGGCATAGGAGCCGACTCTGTGGGTGTTTGAGCAACCCCAATATTGAGAAAATTCCTTGTATGTGTCCAGGGAAGGGTTATTTCCACTGGGCTTAGCACCCCCAATAATTTTGAAAAGTTGGCTCCTATGAGTCAGGGCAGAGATTACCAAATAAGAGAAAAATTGCCTTACATGGCAGACTGACTCTATGTGGTGCTTTCCAGGATACACTATGCAGGGTCAGGTATTGCCATTTTTGAAGATGTCAGCATGGAGACAGGAGCGAAGGGGTATCATTCCTGCCTCTTCTTGAAGGAACACTGGAAGGGATCTTGGGAACCCAGGGGCATTTGTGGGAGGTTGAGGGTGCCACTAGTTACAAAGGCTATACTATTTTTTCTATTTGGTGGAGTAGGGGTCAAAGGATCGGAGGTTATTGGGGGGGGGGGGGGTATTAGCTTTTCTGTCCCGAGGCAACTATTGCAGAAGGACAAGTTAACCCTTCTACACCTTCTCAGATCTGATGTTAAGGTTCCCATGTTGTGCTCATCTTAAAGTCTTCTGTAGCCATTCTCTGCATTGAGGCAGAATAGCCAAGAAATGGTACCATTCATTTTAATATGCAGTGCACCGATGACTGCCTAGTGAACTATCTTCTGTGATGAACCCCTTTCTGCATCGTTTACATAGATCTCTCAGGAGCCACACGCTTCTGCCTGAGGTAGCTTTCAACATCAGCCCTCAATCCAATGCTATAATCACATTAATAAATTCCTACACAGCATTATCTGCTCCTTACTGTCAATCACAGCAAATCTTTGGATCAGAAAATGATCCTCATCCCCTCTCCAATGCACACTAACAAGATTAGGAATATCACAGTTCTCTTCTACTCTGGTGGGCTGATGCTCAAAACCAAACACATTTGGGGGCTAGAAGTGATGCACCCAGATTAGTGAGTGCAGAATGCTCAAAGACTCTAGCACAGGAGACAAGGGCACCAAAGATTAGCACAAATAGCATGCTAATGAAATCAAACAGATGTTAATAAGGTCATTTCCTACTCCCTCCCAATGCTCTGGGAACAACCCACAAAACAAGGCCACCTTACTGCTGAAAAAATAACACCAGCTCAGAGCAGGCACTAAGGCAGTGATGGCGAACCTATGGCACGCATGCCAGAGAGGGCACATGGAGCCCTATCTGTTGGCACGCGCGCCGCCGGTTCCCTCACCCGAGACTTTCAGCCCTCCCATCCACCCGGCGTCAAGCATTCCTCCCTCCCTCCCACCCGGCACCAGCCCGCCCGGCCTCCATCCCTCCCTCTGAACCTGAAGAAATTTAAAAGTCTTCCCTTGTCCAAGGAGGCGGCGTCAGCATCAGCAGTAGCAGCGAAAAGCGTGCTGCTGGTTCGGCGCGTCTTCAGCCTTCCGTCTCTCAAGCTCTCTGGTCCCACCCTCATTTCCTGTTAGGGCGGGACCAGAGAGCTTGAGAGACGGAAGGCTGAAAACGCACCGAACCAGCAGCACGGTTTTCGCTGCTACTGCTGATGCTGACGCCGCCTATTCGGACAAGGGAAGACTTTTACATTTCTTCGGGTTTGGAGGGAGGGAGGGATGGCGGGCTGGTGTTGGATGGGAGGGAGGGAGGAATGCTTGACGCCGGGTGGGAGGGAGGGAGGGAGCGCTGGTGCACGCCGGGTGGGAGGGAGCGAGGCCTGGTGCTTGGGTGGGAGTGCTGGGTGGGTGCATGGCCTGGTGCTTGGGTGGGAGGGAGGGAGGCCTGGTGCTGGGTGGGTGGCCTGGTGCTGGGTGGGAGGGAGGGAGGCTTGGGTGCTTGGGTGGGAGTGCTGGGTGGGTGCATGGCCTGGTGCTTGGGTGGGAGGGAGGGTGGCCTGGTGCTGGTTGGCCTGGTGCTGGGTGGGAGGGAGGCCTGCCGCTGGGAGGGCAGGGGGGAGAGGAGGGTGGCTGGAGGGGAGGGCAGGGGAGAGAGGAGGGTGGCTGGACATGGGCGGCTGGAGGGGAGAGGAGGGTGGCTGGACATGGGTGGCTGGAGGGGAGAGGTGGGTGGCTGGACATGGATGGAGGGCAAGATATGAAGAAGAAAGGAGGAAAGTAAAGAAATAAATGGAAAGGAAGCTTTGGAAACTGAGTTAAGAGAACAGATAGAGTGCAGCAGAATCAGCAACTAGGACCAATATGGATAGAAAAACAAAATCACCAGACAACAAAAGTAGAAAAAATCATTTTATTTTCATTTTAGTGTTTGGAATATGTCCAATTTGAGAATTGGGAAAGAAAGCCAGCAGATCAATGTCACAACAAAAAGATTTTATTGAAGATACTGTGTATGAACAAATCGCCCGACACAGGCCGTGTTTCGCCCACCTAGGGCTGCATCAGGGGCTAATTTGAAACCTTCGTAAAGGGGCAAATATGGTGTATAAAAGTCAAGAAAAAACCAGCTAAAACGGGAATCCTGTGGTCTCTAACATACGCAAATGGACACACCATTATTGAAGCTGGAAATAATTTCCAGCTTCAATAATGGTGTGTCCATTTGCGTATGCTAGAGACCACAGGATTCCCTTTTTAGCTGGTTTTTTCTTGACTTTTATGCACCATATTTGCCCATTTACGAAGGTTTCAAATTAGCCCCTGATGCAGCCCTAGGTGGGCGAAACACGGCCTGTGTCGGGCGATTTGTTCATACACAGTATCTTCAATAAAATCTTTTTGTTGTGACATTGATCTGCTGGCTTTCTTTCCCATACTGGATTTTGCAGATCGTTTGCCTTGTTGTTTTTTGGGACCCAATTTGAGAATTTACATCTGCTGTCTTATTTTGCACTGGGTATACTGAAGCTGTAATAACTTACAGAAATGATTTATAATGAAAGAAAATCATGTTATTTTTTTTCTCCTATACTAGTATAATATTTTCAATGATGTCTGTTTATATGCGCCATGGCTGGTGTAAAGGGGTGTGGCTATCATAGGGGTGGAGTCATATGTGGTGACCCCGCCCATAATGAGTACCGGCACTTCGCGATGAGTAATTAGGTTTTGGGTTGCTGTTTGGGCACTCGGTCTCTGAAAGGTTCGCCACCACTGCACTAAGGTTTTGGAAGAGAAGATTTTTTGTGATTCTTTCTTTAAAATCTGCTGGTTTTTATGTAATTTGGAAGAAGGAAGCCCATGCATGCTCCTAAGAATTGGTAGTGAGAGACAAATGTGTGCAAGCCAGAGCAAATCCAAAGCACACATTGGCTCCTGTTGCCTGCGTTTAAATATAAGCCTTCCAAGTAAAAAAAATGTGAAACGCTTATATTTAAAGGCGCAGAAAACAGATGCCTATGTGTGCTTCACTTTTGGGTTTGCCAGGCGCATGTGCACAGGAACTGAGCTTACTGCGAAACTCTTCTTCGCATGCCGCATTTTCCTCATTTTCGCTTTTAGAGCGCACATATAATTTGAATACCATTTCCTTTGAGCATTGGCAAGCTAGATTTCTGCACTACTGGCTTACCGCGGGAGTTCTGAGCATCAGCCCATCAGAGAAGAGTTTATTGTAGGGTGTCTCAAACATGGCAGAGGCCACATATTTTTCTACTAGTTAGTGATCACCTGGGTAAATCTCACAAGGAGCGACAATGCTAGGAGAAAGCAATAAGATTAAAACCATTCCCTCAGGAAGTGGACATACATTTTTGCAAATAACCCTTCTGTTATTTCCTATTTGCATCATGTTAACCAGACTAAGCTACCCTTTGGGGAAGAGAGGAAGGGATTGTGAATTTAGCTCACGCCTTCTTCTAAGGTAGATCAAGGTGAGTTACATTCAGGTACAGTTGGTATTTTCCTGTCCCTGAAGAGCTTACAATCTAAGGGCTCCTTTTACAAAGCCATGGTACTGATTCCTGTGTAGCAAGTACGACAAAGGCCACAGGAACTGAATGTGCTTTGTCGCATTTGCTATGCTGGGAATCAGTACCGCAACGTTATAAAAGGCGCACTAAGATTGTATGAAATAATGGAGGGTTGAAACTTCAACAAATATTAAACACAAAGCAATATAAGATCCATTATAATCTCTAAACCAACATATGGAAGAGAGGGAAGGCATTACGGTAGTTAGTAACTAACTGACAATGCAGTAAGGTTCTCCGATTGTAAAGAAAGCGGTCAACTGTTTAAACGTAGCCCTGAAAGAAACAAGTAACCAACAAAGGCTACACAAACAGGAAATATGTTCAAAATGGCCAATGCTGAAAACTTTCCGCAAGTTTAACATTGTTTTACCACAGGTTTTACTAGCTGAGCAATGCAGAAAGGGTTTCAACACAAGAGTAAACTCACTTGGAATCCCTAACCACACACCACAATAAAATGAACATTAGTGTGGTGATTACCAAATTACAGAGCCACTCAAGAAAAAAAAACTTTTGGATGCACAGCTAACATGGGACATTTTCGCCAGGTCAAACTGAATTCCTCCTAGCAGTTATACAGTAGTTTTAATTCTGTAGGCTGCCAATAGCTCTCAAAAGGTAGTTGAAAAGGAGTAAATTCTCAAAAAGTCACCAAAATCTAGGCACTGCGATGATGTGCACTAAGCACGAATTCTATAACAGCAGTTGTGAGCACAAGTGCAGTTATAGAATACTAGCGTAAGACCACATTTATGCACCTAACTTTAGGTGCAAAACCTAATGCCTGCTCAACGGCTGGTGTAAATGCTTGTGCCTAACTATAGGCAGATAGGCCCATAAATGACAGCATTCTCTAAGTCACGTGCATAACTGCTTGATACATCCCAACCCGCCCATGCCCCTCCCAGGTCCACACCCTTCTGAGGTACTGTGCTCTGGAATTGGAGTTTACAAATTATAGAATAGCGACTAAAGGCAATTACATATGCAACTGCTAATGGGTGCCAATTATCCTATACAATAATTCTCACCTCCAACGTTCTAATCTTGCTGCCTGTGTCCGTGGCTCCTTCGGAGTTGCTGAGCTAGGCTCCATAGTCGGGCTGACGTCACCATTGCAATTATGCTGTGAACTTCAGAACCCGCAAAAAAAGAAAAAAAAACATTCCATGCCTCACAGCTGATCCATGTCCAGCGACCCTCCTCTCTCCCCTGCCCCCCCTGCAGCCACTCATGTCCAGCGACCCTCCTCTCCCCTGCCCCCCCTGCAGCCACCCATGTCCAGCGACCCTCCTCTCCCCCTGCCCCCCCCTGCAGCCACCCATGTCCAATGACCCTGCTCTCTCACCTGCCTCCCCTCCAGCCACCCAGGTTGTGTAGCGAATTCTTTGGGGCAGGCAGGAAAGATCCCCAGTCCTGCCTGCCCGCTGCTGGCACTGGCACTGACCCTCCCCCGCTGCCGGATCGCTGTTCAAAATGGCCGCCGACACTTACAAGGGCGGCCTCCAAGACTACAGCAGAAGTCTCGTGAGTCTGTCATTGGAAGTCTCGGCAGCCATTTTGAACAGCGATCCGGCAGCGGGGGAGGGTCAGTGCCAGTGCCAGCACCAGCAGCGGGCAGGCAGGACTGGGGATCTTTCCTGCCTGCCCTGAAGAATTCGCTACACAACCTGTGTGGCTGGAGGGGAGTCAGGTGAGAGAGCAGGATCATTGGACATGGGTGGCTGGAGGGGGGGCAGGGGGAAAGGAGAGTCGCTGGACATGGGTGGCTACAGGGGGGGAGGGGGAGAGGAGGGTCGCTGGACATGGGTGGCTGCAGGGGGGGCAGGGGAGAGGGAGTGGGTGAGGTGAGTCCTGAGACCAGAGAGGTGGAGGTGGAAGAGGGTCTTGAGAGAGGGGGGTGGGGGTACACACTCACTCTCTCTCTCTCACATACACTCTCTCTGACACACTCTCTGTCTATCACACTCTATCTCTCTGTCTCACACACACGGACACTCTGTCTCTCACACATTCTCTCTCTCACACAAACAAACACACACACACTGTCTCTCTCTCTCATTCTCTCTCTGACACACACACTCTCTCAAACATACACTCCCAGGAAAACCTTGCTAGCGCCCGTTTCATTTCTGACAGAAACCGGCCTTTTTTACTAGTAGTCAATAAAATACAAATGCAACTGACCTTATTCTATAACTTGTGCGTGCAAATTTGCACACTAGTCAGAAATTTAACCGTACAAGTTTATAGAATTAGAGGAAAATGTATTGAGATAGTCCAATAAGATATCACCTTATATTCTTTTTGTTGTTTTGCTTTCATACTAGTGTGCCAAAACATTCAAAGTATGAATTTAGCTGAAGATGTACAATTAATTTCCCTTACCAAGTCAAGTCCTAAGTGGCTGCTTCAAATGCTGGTTTGTTTGTTTTTTTGGACCACCTAGTTTTTATTTCAGGCATCACTGATACCCAAAAGGGCCAGTCCAGAACCATTCAGTCTCTAGCAATGGGATTTTTTTGTTACATTTGTACCCTGCGCTTTCCCACTCATGGCAGGCTCAATGCGGTAGGCAATGGAGGGTTAAGTGACTTGCCCAGAGTCACAAGGAGCTGCCTGTGCCAGGAATCAAACTCACTTCCTCAGTTCCCCAGGACCAAAGTCCACCACCCTAACCACTAGGCCACTCCTCCACTCAGATCCCATCTGAGTAGGGTTACCATATTTGCTGTGATAAAAAAAAAAAAAAAAAAGGACACATGCCATGCCCGTCACACCCTCACCACGCCAATGCCCCTGCCTCTCCTTCCATGTATGTCCCCTCCACAATCTTTTTTCCAGCCTCCCTCCACCCACCTTTATTTAATAGCTCACTCCATCCGCATCCTCTCCCCTCCCTTCCCTTATCATGCCTGGTGGTCTAGTGGCCTCTTTGGGGAAGAAGTCTCACAAGGCTGCCGCTTGAACTCTCGGCAGACATTCTGAAGCAGTGCCGGGAGCAAGATGTCTGCGGCAGTGCCAGACAGGAAAGAGGGGGCTCTTTCCTGTCCCAAAGAAGCCACTAGACCACCAGGGCATGACAATAAGGTACAGGAGGGGAGGACAGGACACCCTGAGGCCCGCTCACCCGCCCACAAGCCAGAATACCCACAAACCCGGACAAACGGGCAGGCTGGCAAAGCACGCCCTGTTGTCCCATGGTGTACTGAAAAAAAGGGCATGTCCACGCAGGGGTGTAGCCAGACCTCGGCGGGAGGGGGTGCCAGAGCCCGAGGTGGGGGGTACTGTTTAGCTGCCTCCCCCGCCGCCGCCGCCGCCAACCCCCCCGTCACTTTGGCCCGCACTGCCACAACCCCCACCCCCCCCCCCCCCCCCCCGCCTTACGTCCTGCACGGGGTTACATGCACGGTGTAGGACGTAAGGCGTCAAAAACAGATGATCCCACACGAAGGCACTGGAGTCGACCAGTGCTGAAGAAAACTCTTCGGCTGGCGGGGTTTGGGGACCCCCGCCAGCAAACAAGGTACCTGATGCGGTGGTGGAGCGGGCAGCGGGGAAGGGGGTTAAATGTAGATGGGGCCAGGGCGTAATCCGTGGGGGCCCATGCCCCCGAGGCCCCACGTAGCTACGCCCCTGTGTAGCATCCAAGCTACATCAGAATGGCCCCAGTTGCCCAACCTAGTTGCTGTTAATATGGCATTTTCAATACAAAGCAAGCCTTCAGGCTTCCCAATAAACTTAAATTTTCACGTTATTTTCAGGCTATATATACAACTCGCTGCAGCAATTTCTTAAGGTAACTGAGTCTGAATGAGGCCCACTGGAAGAGCCTGAAAGTTCGTTTTTTAACTGCTCTGTTTACCAGCAGCCGCTGTGACGTCACCTCGCTGACAGCTGATTGGTCAGTTAGTTGAGGCCTCCTTTGATTGCTGGCTACTGTCTAATGATACGGACGGAGGTGTCTGTGTAGGTTTCCCGGAGGGTTCTCTTACCTGCCCGTCATGGTGGCGGCGGTGGTGCTGGCTCTCGCCTGCTCTTGTACTTTAGTGGACGCGTTTCATCCGTGGGCAGTGGCTGGCACTACTGCTGCTGCTGCAGCTGGAACCGAGAGAAAAGACAGCGATTTAGGCCCAAAAAAGGAGAGCTTTACCCCGCCCGGGAGCCTCGCTGCCAACACGGCCCACTGAATGCAGCGCCGCCTCCAAGCCTGGTCCCCACCCGCCCGCTGCTGCCGAAGGAATAAGCTCCGGACCGGCAGTTGCAAAGCCGCAGGAGGAGGAGGAGGAGGAAAGCTGGGACCTGAGGCGCATTCCTGCCATTCCTCTCCTTTAAAGGGAGCTGGGGAAGCCTTCTGGTGTTACAGCTTTCCTCTGCCTTGCAGTGTAGCTAGGTTCAAAATACAAATCTTCAAATTCAAAACGATCGTATTGGATTTTAAAACACTACTGTTGCAAACTGAAAGTATATGCATTGTAATTATATGATGGCCTAGAGTAGGAAGAAAGATTGGATTGTGAAACATTCTTTAGAGTAAATGGTAGAAAAGGCCTTTTGGTTTTTTATTTGTGTCCATGTTCTTCATCTTAAACCCTAAGTTCTGTAGTATTGCAGGACGTGAAGGCAATTCTGTAAGTGAGTGCCCACCACATTTATTTGCCCCATGTGTGGATAAATATACATAATATCGTCATGTGTGTAAACCAATACTTACCCACGAAAGTGAACACAAGGTGGCTAAATGCTGTTCTGTAACTGCTTGTGTAACTTACATACAGAATACATTTCAGGTTATATGTATCCCACCTTTCACATTTATAGGTCCCCAGTTACACCAGGTCTATAGCTGATGTCACTGCAGATGTAAGGTGAGCAGTCAGCTAGTATTCTATACTGCAATCTGAGTTCTCAGATGTCCTGAAAGAATAGGTTCAGGGGATCAGGGCACCTAAATGGAGGTGATTGCTTACAGAATGACTTCCTCTGGATCACCAAAGGAATGGATCAGTCCGGAGAGTCCAGACTGAGTTATGCCCATCTGGTAGAAGGTGGAGAAAGAGAGCACAAATTAACTGTGCTTTATAGAATGCTGTGCACCAAGGAGGTTAGATTGAGACAGAAGATGGTATGAGCCTATCTAGCCCATTATGAGGGTGAAGCCAGTAAGAGCATAAGAATAACCATACTGGTGCCCAGATGATCAAAAGTCCGCACACACACAGTATATACTTGTATATTTCTGCTTAGAAACCTTGAAGAAAGTATATATCCATTTTTGCTTAGAAAATGTAAGAAGGGAAATGGGACTTGATATACTGCCTTTCTGAGGTTTTTTTGCAACTACATTCAAAGCACTTTACATATATTCAGGTACTTATTTTGTACCAGGGGCAATGGAGGGTTAAGTGACTTGCCCAGAGTCACAAGGAGGTGCAGTGGGAATTGAACTCAGTTCCCCAGGATCAAAGTCCATTGTACTAACCACTAGGCTACTCCTTCAAGGTTCCACATTTAAAGACCAATGATGGAGAACTGTGAGCTGTTCATGTACTATAATTGTCTACCTGACTGCAGGTTTACTTGCTGTTTCGTTAGGTAAGACATTCACAGCCAACTGAGGTCTCTTTTCCTCCTTTTTAGAAATATACAGAAAACGTTTGCAAAAAAATAAATGTAATGATACTAAGCAAAAGGACTTTTAAGAAATGTCATGAACTGTGAGTGCATATTATATGTTTTATAACCTGGAGTACATTTGTAATGTGATTTATCCACTATACATATATTTTTGGTGTGTTCACTTTTATAGTGGTTCTCCTTTTTTGGTGCCCAGAATTGAATGCAATACTCAGAGAAGTTGCACCATAGAGCAATACAGAGGAATTATAATATTCTTGGTCTTATTTTGCATAATTTTCCTAGTAATTCCTAGCATCCTGTTTGTTTTTTTGGCCGCTGCTGCACACTAGGCAGAAAATTTCAGCGTATTCTCTATATTGACACCCAGATCTTTTTCTTGGGTGCTGATTCCTAAGGTGGACCCTAGTATTAGGTAAGTATTATTTGGATTATTTTTCCCAATGTGCATCACCTTGCATTTGTCCACATTAAAATTCATATACCATTTGGATGCCCAGTCTTCCAGTTTCCTGAGGTCTTCCTGCAATTTTTCACAATCCGCATGTGTTTTGACAACTTTGAATAGTTTTGTGTAATCTGCAAACTTAATCACCTCACTAGTCATTCCATTTTCCAGCTCATTTATAAATATGTTAAATAGCACCAGTCCCAGTATAGATCCCTGTGGCACTCCACTATTTACCCTCCATTTAGAAAAATGGCCATTTAATCCTACCCTCTGTTTTCTGTCCAATAACCAATTCCTAATCCACAAAAGGACATTGCCTCCTAGTCCATTAACATAGTAACATAGTAGATGACGGCAGAAAAAGACCTGCACGGTCCATCCAGTCTGCCCAACAAGATAACTCATATTTGCTGCTTTTTGTGTATACCCTACTTTGATTTGTACCTATGCTCTTCAGGGCACAGACCGTATAAGTCTGCCCCGCACTATCCCCGCCTCCCAACCACCAGCCCCACCTCCCACCCATCAGCTCTGGCACAGGCACAGACCGTATAAGTCTGCCCAGCACTATCCTCACCTCCCCAGCCCTGCCTCCCAACCCCGGCTCTGGCACAGACCGTACAAGTCTGTCCTGCCTCCCAACCCCGGCTCTGGCACAGACCGTACAAGTCTGTCCAGCACTATCCCCGCCTCCCAACCACCAGTCCCGCTTCCCACCACTGGCTCTGGCACAGACCGTATAAGTCTGCCCAGCCCTATCCCCGCCTCCCAACCTCCAGCCCCGCCTCCCGATCTTGACTAAGCTCCTGAGGATCCATTCCTTCGGCACAGGATTCCTTTATGCTTATCCCATGCATGTTTGAATTCCGTTACTGTTTTCATTTCCACCACCTCCCGTGGGAGGGCATTCCAAGCATCCACTACTCTCTCCGTGAAAAAATACTTCCTGACATTTTTCTTGAGTCTGCCCCCCTTCAATCTCATTTCATGTCCTCTCGTTCTACCACCTTCCCATCTCCGGAAAAGATTCGTTTGCGGATTAATACCATTACTTTTTAATTTTCTCAGGAGTCTCTCATGAGGAACTTTGTCAAAAGCTTTCTGAAAATCAAGATATACTACATCAACCAGCACACCTTTATCCGCATGTTTTTCATGCCTTCAAAGAAATTAAGCATATTGGTGAAGCGAGACTTCCTTTGGCTGAATCCATTTAAGACTGAAACCTTTTGGGTTGAATCAAGAAACTGATCTCTCAGTGTGTTTATAGTACTGGCTAAGGGGGTCATCATTAGGTTGAAAAGGATGGGATAGAGGTGATCCCTGAGGTACTCCGCAGTCGGTTTCCCAGGGTGGAGAGATGTTGGAGTTTGACATTACTTGATATGAGCTTGTGGTTAGGAACCCCTAGATCCATTTGAGTATGTTACCTCTGAAATGTCCTTTTCTGTCAGAATTTCTCAGAAAGAAAGTTAAGTAGGACCTTTCCTCTCTAAATAGTTTGGATTCTAAGGAGACTGTTTCAAACAAACCCTTTGAAGCTAGCCCAGTAATCAGATTGCCCTTAGTAACTTTGCAAATATTCTACTTCCTCACACCTTAACACCTAATTCAGGTCAGTAGCAGTACTACCTCTCCAGCATACATGAACAGAAAATAACTTTCTTTTAGGACAGTTTAAGCCTTGCTACTATTTTTTTTATACTCTTGGCTGTTAAATTTCTATCTCTAGAGGAAGTTTCAGTTTAAAACTATGGGGAAAATTTTTGTACCAGGGGCGTAGCTATGGGTGGGCCTGAATCTCAGCTTAGGCCCACCCAGTTTTCCCTGCTCCTCCAATCAGTGCACAGCCAGCCTTTAGCCCTGCAGCGAACAGGAAAGAGCAGCTCTTCTCTCTCCTTCCAGCATCCCGGCACCAGCCACCAGGTATGCCCCCCCCCCCCCCAGCCTTCCAATCCCCTGATCCGCCGATAGCATCAGTGAGAAAGCAGTACACACGCTGCTTTAGACCTTGCCGAGAAGCCTTTCTTTCTCCTTCAACTTCCTGTTCTCGTGTAGGAGAGAGAAGAGCTTCCAGGCAGGGACAGGTCTAAAGCAGTGTTTGTACTGCTTTAATTAACCACCATATATTAACTTATTCTGAAAGGGGTCACTGAGCACGGCTGTGAAAAGGTCAGGTAAACAAACAGCCACTGTGCTGTTTCAAGGGTCTGAGCCGCTTGTTTAAGAGCAGCTGGGTAAAAGAATAGTTTTTGCACTATTTGCAGTTGAAATCGGTAACCGGAGCAAAAACGAAACTGAAGCCTGTGGCTGTCCAAAGCCTTCAGAAAAATACTTTCAAGCAATTAGCATCCTCTTGACATGTAAAGCTAAACATTAGGATGGTCAGATTAAGTAGACCAATTCTTCATGTGTGAGGAGTAATTCAATACAGTACTGTCAATCTCCCAACCACATACTAATTAATTATATAAATCAGTCTCTTAAATCAGTTTCCATATTAGTGATGGATCCATACATATATTTTAATGTGTCCGGGGATCTTCAGATTTCTTAAAAGTTTCCACCATATGGGAACTAAGTCCCAAATCATTAATGGTGTTCCTTATATCCTCATTGATCCAACCGTAAATCACACTTCTATTTATATTCTTTTATTTTAGCTTTATATTTTTTCCCAGAAAAAAATGGCTGCGACATTTCACACAGCCTTCATAATTTAAATAGGGCACAGCGGATCGTAAATTCTGTAATCTGATTGGCCCACAAGTATAAGTAGGCAACCATTCAAATGAGCGACCACCAATCTAATTCAGAATTCAATCCATATGGTTGTGGCGTCCGAAGCTGAAAAATCATCCTTTGTTCTTTATAATTCAAAAAAGATCCTGCATTACCACCCTCCCAACCCAGTTGAACTTGATCAATAAC
The DNA here is from genome assembly GCF_901765095.1 of Microcaecilia unicolor. Classification (NCBI taxonomy): domain Eukaryota; kingdom Metazoa; phylum Chordata; class Amphibia; order Gymnophiona; family Siphonopidae; genus Microcaecilia; species Microcaecilia unicolor. The sequence continues at coordinate 147,158,269 of NC_044040.1, forward strand.
ACGCCATTTAATATCTTCTAATTGATGTTCCTTATCTATCCAGTGTTGAACTATCGGAGCAGATGTTACTCTATTTTTTTATCCGAGATTTATGTTCATTAAGCCTGGTTTTAACTGGACGACTAGAGCGTCCAATGTAAATCATATTACAAGGACAAATGATGGCATAAATAATATTCATAGAGTTGCAGTTCGTACGAGAGCGAGCCAATAGGGGACGAGAAGAACCCGGAGGTGTCCATATCTCTCCTTCAATGGTGGACTCACACCACTGACAGGTTTCACATTTAAAGTGACCCAATGGTTCAGTACTATCAATAATATAGTCCATTCTTTTATATGTAAGTATTTCCCCTATGGTTTTGCCTAGCTTAAAAGCACAAATAGGGTGTTCCTTAAAGCATGTATGAATCTGAAGCATTTTCCAATTCTCATGTATGCTTTCATTAATACGAGTGCTTAAAGCAGAATATGGCACCACTGCAACTAATTTATCAGTCTCTTGTGTAGTATTATACTGTAATAGTAAGTCCCGGTTAGAGTATTTAGCTCTTAAACATGCTGATTTAATAGTTGTTTTAGGGTAACCCCTCTCCTGAAATCGAGAAGCCATCTTAGATGCTTGAATCTCAAACATTCTATGTTCAGAGCATATCCTCCTAGCTCTCAATAGTTGACTCACTGGTAAACTTTTTTTCAAATGGTAAGGGTGGGAGCTGGAGAAATGTAACAAAGTATTACGAGTTGTAGGTTTCTGATATAAATTCGTATGAAGATGACCATCCTTTTTGTATACCCAGACATCCAAGAACTCAATACCTGTAAGATGATATTTAAATGTAAACTTTAAGTTTTCTTGATATGAGTTAAACTTTAACATAAATCCCTCCAAAGCCCGATATGATCCTTCCCAAATGAAGAATATATCGTCCAAGAAACGTTTCCATAAGGGGATATATTTAAATTCCTCCAAACCATACACAAACAATTCTTCAAATTTAGCTAGATAAAGAGTTGCGATAGAGGGGGCTAAAGATGCCCCCATCGCAACTCCTTGAATCTGCTCAAAAAATTGATTTTGAAAGAAAAAATAATTTCGTTCAATCACTAATTGTGCTAATTGCATCAGAAAGTTTTTGGAAATTCTTTGCGTAGAAGGACGTTTATCCAGTTCTTCACCAATAATCTGTAGAGCGTCTTTTTGAGGGATAATGGTGTACAATGAAGTAACATCTACCATAACTAAAAAAGTGCTCTCTGTCACATCCAATGTTTGTAAACACCGTAAAAAATCTGTAGTGTCCTGAAGATATGAACGCACTTGCATAGCTGCCGGTTTCAAAAAGACATTAAGGAACTTAGACAGGTCAGGATAGGATACTGTAACAGCACTATACTGTATTTACCTGAGGAAGAAGGTTTTGGCCTCTGACAGCTAAATGTATTAGTCTAATAAAATGGTATTATTTTATTTTCTATATTTATTTTATTTCTATTTGTTAATTTGTAAAGTGGTGATTGGTATTTGTTAGTTTTTTCAAATTTACATCTGCTGTCTTCATATTTTGCACAGTACTAGGGGACATTTTCTGTTTCTGTGGTGTTGCATTGTATGCAGAGTCTGGCATCTTGGGGGTTCTGTTTAAGTTTTGTCTAAATAGAAAGTTTATGATTACTTATTTTATAGTGGATTAGGGTGTATTTGTGTTTGTGAAAAAGACATGGCTTTCAGTTGGCATTGACTGTGCAGGATCGATGATCTGTACTATTCTGTCTGGTTTCGTTTTACAATAGGTGAATTGATGTTCTAGTGCTCACTGTAGTGTTTAAGATGCTTTCATTTTCCTTGTGTGACTCATAGTAATGACTGCTTATGGTATGGTAGAATTGCTCTATAGGTCCTGAGTGTTTTGTATTCTCGGTATGGTGGTTTTAAGGTTTGCAACATAGGTTCCAAATATGTATGTGGTTTATGTTGCTGTAGGACAGCTGTTGGGCAGACTGTTTATTAAAAATTATTTAGGATCCCCCCAAAAAACTACTCACACCTATATATACATAGTGCTCACCCATATTAGCTCTGGGCCCACCCAAAATGTCAGGTCTGGCTACGCCACTGTGTTGTACACTATGGAAACTAGTTAATAATGCTTGCTTCTCTCTCTTTTCTTTTTCTTTTCTTTTTCTAAGACTGTTCTAGGCCCTACTGTACCTTCTAGAGACTATCTGTTAATGCTGTGGCAGAAAATTCAAGATTTAAAACTATGGGGAAAAGGGTATGGAGACTAGCTAATGAAGTTTGCTTTTTTTTTTTTAACATTCTAACTGTGTTTATCAATATCCTACAATTCCTCTTTTAAACCCAAGCTAAGTTACCTAGCACATTATAAAATAAAGTCACTTATTCACAGAAATGTCCTGTTCTCTCAGAACCTGAAAGAAAGAAAGTTAAGTGGTACCTTTCTTCTCTAAGCCCTGCGTAAATAGAGTTGCAGTCAGGGCATTTTTTGTACCGTTACGCACCAGTACAGCATACCGGCACCTTCCCTCCTCCCCCCCAGCGAGTCCTGCACCCTTTCTCTCACTCCCCTACTTACTTTTTTTCTAGGACTCGGCAGCGCGAACGGTGCAGGCAGCAATTGAGAGAGACTGGCAGCATCGGAGCTTCCCTCTGCGAGTCCCGTCTACTTTGTTTCAACTTCCTGTTTCCGCATAGGCGGGACTTGCAGAGGGAAGCTCTGATGCTGCCAGCCTCTCTCAATCGCTGCCTGCACCGTTCGCGCTGCTGAGTCCGATGCTGGCAACCTTTATTGCTTCATAGCAGGCAGGCAGTGGAGAAGGAGGATGGGCTGGGGGAAGAAGAATCGCTGGACATCGAGGGAAGGGCAGGGGAGAGAGGAGAATGGATGGAAGGGGAGGGCAGGGGAGAGAGGAGAATGGATGGAAGGGGAGGGCAGGGAAGAGAGAATCACTGGACATGGATGGAAGGGGAGGGCAGGGCAGGGGAGAGAGGAGAATCGCTGGACATGGATGGGCGGGCAGGGGAGAGAGGAGAATCGCTGGACATGGATGGTAGGGGAGGGCAGGGGAGACAGGAGAATCGCTGGAAATGGATGGGAGGGGAGGGCAGGGGAGAGAGAAGAATCGCTGGACATGGATGGCAGGGGAGGACGGGGCAGAGAAGAATCACTGGGCATGGATGGGAGAGGAGGGCAGGGGAGAGAGGAGACATACTGGACATGAATGGGAGGGGAGGTCAGGGAAGAGATTCGCTGGACATGGATGGAAGGGGAGGGCAGGGGAGAGAGGAGAATTGTTGGACATGGATGAGAGGGATGGGAAGAAGAAAGAGGAGAATTGCTGGACATGGATGGCAGGGGAGGATAGGGGACAGAGAAGAATCGCTGGACATGGGAGGGGAGGACAGGGGAGAGAGGAGACATGCTGGACATGGATGGAGGGGAGGAAAGACAGGAAGCAGATGCATATGGATGGGAGGGGAGGGCAGGGAAGAGAGGAAAAATGCTGGAAATGGATGGAGAGGAGAGCAGGAGATAGAGGAGAATTGCTGGACATGGATGGATGGAGGGGTTTGGGGGGGAGAGAGGAGAAATGCTGGACTTGGATGGAGGAGAGGGGAGAGAGAATTATTGCTTTATATGAATACAGGGGAGGGAAGCGAGGAGAAATGCTGGACATGGATGGAGGGGAGGAAAGAAAAAAGAAGAAGATGCACATGGATGGAGATGAGGGAAAGGGAAGAGAGGAGAAAAACTGCACATGGATGGAGAAAATAGGCAAAAGCTGGATCCACGTTATACCTTCTCCAGTCAATTCCACGGAGGAGGACACAGCTTTTACTTATGGGTGTAGGGCAAGAAATGAAGAAGAAAGGAAGAAAGTAAAGAAATAAATGGAAAGGAAGCCCTGGAAATGGAGTTAAGAGAACAGATAGAGAGCAGCAGAATCAGAGACTGGGACCAATATGGATAGAAAAACAAAGTCACCAGACAACAAAGGTAGAAAAAATCATTTTATTTTCATTTTAGTGTTTGGAATATGTCCAATTTGAGAATTTACATCTGCTGTCTTATTTTGCACTGGGTATACTGGAGCTGTAACAGCTTACAGAAATGATTTATAATGAAAAAAAAATCATGTTATTTTTTTCTTCTATACTAGTATAATATTTTCAATGCTGTCTGTTTATATGCGCCATGGCTGGTATAAGGGGTGTGGCTATCATAGGGGTGGAGCCATATGTGGTGACCCAGCCCATAATGAGTACCGGCACATTTTTTTCTACAAAAAAAAGCACTGGTTGCAGTAATCAACTTTTGTTAGGACTAGGGATTGAACTAGGGTGGGAATACTGATTTTGTGAAGAATTGTCATGGAGGCTCATTTTCAAAGCACTTAGCCTCCCAAAGTTCCATAGAAACCTATGGAACTTAGCCTCCCAAACTGCTTTGAAAATATGCCTCTTAGTCTCCTCAAATTCCATAATGAATTGAAGACACTTGATACCACTTAGGAAATTTGGTTTTCTAAAGTGAGGAATTGGTCAATTGTGGCTCCTAAGATTTTCATAGTTGAATCAAGGGGATGATGTTCTCATTGGTAAATGATTTAAGATTTATAGCATGATGAGGATTAGTAACTACTAAAAATTTAGTTTCATGGTATGACGAATCCTGCTTGTGTCATATGCAATGGAGAAAATAACATAAACCAGTCCTAATCAGCAAAGTCCTCCCGTGGACCTGCTCCTGCAGGCCACAACATGCACTAGTCTCTTGCCAACAATATTCTCTAGCCTGCCTCCAGCTGGGTGGAACCGTGCAAGATTCACTTATATGGATAGTTTAAGACTGCTGCTTTGCAGGAAAGACTCTGCAAAGCGCACACACGGAATATGGAAGCCGATTGGCACGTGACAAAGGGGTGATAAATTTAAAATCTCATTGATTAACTGCCACAGGCAGAATAAGCAAAAGAAAGTTGTTAGAGTGTACACTGGAGTCGTCGTCATTGCGCAACTGTAAGACTTTAATACTGGCTGAACGAATAGAAGTTCTTTAAAAAATTAGAAAACAAACAAAGAGGGGCATAATCAAACACAAATGCCTATCTCCATGGGCGTCTATGTCCGAAAACGGGTACGTGAAGAGGCGGGACAGACCATATTTTCGAAAAAATGCCCAGCTCAAAAACGTCCTAATCCGAGCCATTTGGTCGTGGGAGGGGCCACGATTTGTACTACACTCGCCCCCATCCCCCTGACATGCCAGGACACCAACTGGGCACCCTAGAGGTCAGTGCGGTGGACTTCAGACAACGCTCCCACATGCATAGCTCCCTTACCATGGGTGCTGAGCCCCCAACCCCCCTCCCCCAAAACCCACTACCCACAAATGTACAACACTACCATAGCTCTTAGGGGTGAAGGGGGCACCTACATGTGGGTACAGTGGGTTTTGCAGGCCTCCCATTTACCAGCACAAGTGTTACAGGTAGGGGGGGATGGGCCTGGGTCCGCCTGGCTGAAGTGCACTGCGGTACCCACTAAAAGTGCTCCAGGGACCTGCATACATGCAGGCCTCTAGGACTGGTTGCTGCTATATAACATTGGCACAGCAGTTGACACCTCAAGACTAATCTCTCCGAAAACGTCCTTTATTGGAATAAGCACGCTTACAGTTAACTGCAGATCAGAGGTTGTGCCCCACTGGCAACGAGTCTCCCTGGTACTGAGATGAGCAGTAGGTCCGAGCTGGCAGAATGCTGTACAATGCCCTCTTTCAACCACATTCAAGGGAAGAACTAAGTTCTGTAACGTGGCTAACACGTGAAAGGGATCTAAAACTGGCTTACAAAAATGGCCACTACCTCATGGACTACCGGAAACAAAACAGGGCACACTCTGACCCAGTAAGCAGGAGGCAAAGCACCATGGGAGTAGAGCCTACCAACTACCAACATCGTGAGCATTTGCCACAAGCTACTGGAATCATGGAGCCCAATACCCTATACCTACCACAATGCATTGCTGATGTGACTCTGCAGTGCGCATAACAGAAAAGGTGTCACACTCACCCGAGAGCCACTTCAGAACCAGGGAAAGGCTGTCAGAGGATAGAACACATTCTGCTGTCATAGAGGTGGGTACGGCATTTGAGGCTGGCATACAGGCTGGAAAAAAAGTTTGTAAAGTGGGTTTTTTTTTGGTGGGAGGGGGTTAGTGACCACTGGGGGAGTCCGGGGAGGTCATCCCCGATTCCCTCCAGTGGTCATCTGGTCAGTTGGGGCACTTTTATGGGACCTGTTTGTGAAAAAAAAGGGTCCAAAAAAGTGACCCAAAATCGCGGTAAAAACGCCTTTTTTTTCGATTATCAGCTAAAGACGCCCATCTCTCCTCGGCCGATAACCACGCCCCAGTTCCGCCTTCACCATGCCTCCAACACGCCCCCATCAACTTTACCCGTTTCCACGACGGATTGCAGTTGGGAACGCCCAAAATTGGCTTTTGATTATACCGATTTGAGCGCCCATGGGAGAAAGACGCCCATCTCCCGATTTGGGTTGCAATATAGGCATTTTTCTCTTTCGATTATAAGCTGGAAAGTCAAGCATCTATTGCTAAAGAATATGGTGTCAATCCCAGTCAAATTTCACGTATCTTGAAGCAGAAAGATCAGCTTCTGGAAGACTGGCAAAACAATACAAATCCACACAGGAAACGTAAACAGGCAGGAAAAGCTGAGGATGTAGAAGATGCTCTTCGGTGGTTTTCTCAAGTCAGGAGCAGACAGTTTCCTGTCAGTGGTCCACTGCTTATAGAGAAAGCTAATCAGCAAGCTGAAAGTCTTGGACTAACTGAATTCAAAGCCACTGTTGTATGGCTGGAAAGATGGAAGGAGAGGAACAACATAAAATTCAAGAAACAGCGTGCTGAAAAACAAGACGCTGATGACTTTGGTGCTGAAAATTGGGTTGTTTCAGTTCTTTCTACCATCTTGAACGAGTTTGCAACCGTGACATTTTCAATGCTGACGAGTGATTCCTGATGGAACACTTGCATTCAAACAAGCCAAAACTACAGGAAGTAAAACGTCGAAGGACTGACTGATGATCCTCCTTTGCTGCAATATGGATGGGAGTGAGAAGTTGGAACCCCTCATCATTGGAAAGAGCAAACAGCCCCATTACTTCAAGAATGTTAAGCGTCTTCCTGTGTGATACGAGGCTAACGCAAATTCATGGATGACTGGGGAAATTTGGAAGCAGTGGCTAAAGAAGTTAGACACTAGAATGTGCTTTGTGATAATTGTGCTGCACATGGAGATGATGTCCGGCTGTCTAACGTCAAGGTGGTCTTCCTGCCACCAAACACTACCTCTCTGATCCAACCAATGGATCAGGGCATAATAGCCAATTTCAAACAACATTATCAGGCTCTTGTGCTACATCTGATGAGTGTTATGGATGACCAGACTGGCAAGGATAAACATGCTGGTGAACTGGCTTGTAATCTATCACTGTTGGATTCCCTACATATGCAGAAAGAAGCCTGGAATTATGTTACATAGGCAACCATTGTGAACTGCTACAAGCGGGCAAGCATTGTTTAGGATGTGGAGAGGGACGAAACAGATGCAGCTGTTGCAAACGCGTCAGATGAACAGGCTATTGACATCCCAGCCGGTGTTACTGAAGAGGAGTTTCATCACTACATAGCTGTTGATTACGATCTACAAACAGCTGATGACAGCACTGATGTTATGCGCCTACACGCAGGCAACGGCTGATGATGAAACAGATGATGAAATGAGCAGCGAGGCACATGCTGATGAAATTCAACAACCTCCTGTCACTTTTGCAAGAGAGCTGAAGAGTCTCAACTACTACTACTACTACTTGTCATTTCTAAAGCACTACTAGACATACACAGCGCTGTACACTTGAACATGAAGAGACAGTCCCTGCTCGACAGAGCTTACAGTCTAATTAGGACAGACAGACAGAACAAACAAGAGAAAAGGGAATATTAAAGTGAGGATGATAGAATAAGGATTCTGAACAAAGTGAATAAGGGTTAGGAGTTAAAAGCAGCATCAAAAAGGTGGGCTTTTAGCTTAGATTTGAAGACGGCCAGAGATGGAGCTTGACAGGCCTATCTGGAGGCCACTGGCTGTCAGTGCTATGACAGTTTTTACCGTCTGGCAGACGTAGTCTATGGAACAACTCACAGACACAATAATGTACAAAGGACTATGACATATTACTTCAAGTAAGCCTAGCGTCAGTTAACGGAGACTATATACTTGTACATATAATAAACAGTACTGTACATATGTTTATCAGATGTCAAGCTTCTTTGGATCACAACGGTTAAGTGCACGCTCCGGTTAACTGCATGTATTTCTTTGGTCCCAGACCCTTGCAGTTAAGCAGATTGCACAGTATTCAGTTTTTATTTCATTATATTTATATTGTGATAAAGTCACCTCCAGGATAGTTGGGTTAAGGCAGTTTCAGTCTGAAATACAAGTCCCAGAAGGCATTGCAGGCAAGGAGCCCGGGGGTGAGATGAGGAACCCGGACTGGACTCCTGGCTGCAATGGGAGAAGACATGGGGGTAAGCTGGCAGGATGTGTAGATTGGCTGCCACTAGGGGGAAAGAGAGATAGGAAACCCTGTGTGCAGGAGCTCATCATTAGGCTAATACTCAACTCAGCTGGTATGGGTGTGGTGGAAGCTAATGGAAGGAGAATGATTGGTTGTGGTGGCAGAAGCCAGGGATTGATTAGGCAGGTGGGATGGAGTCCCAGGAGAGAAGCAGTTGCAGGCTGAAAACCCTTGGGCAAGAGAGGTTCCTAAAGTACTGAAGCAGGCTGAAATCCCTTGGGTGTGAGGAAGTCCCAGAAGTATTTGCAGGCTGAAAATCCTTGGGTAAGGGAGGTCCCTAAAGTATTGAGTTTACCAGTGAAGCTGATGCAGGGTGAAATCCCTTGGGTATGAGGAGTCCCTAAAGTATTGAACTCTACTGAAGGTAAAGAGAGTAGAAGGTGGAGACCGCTGCTTTGTGATTTAACTGTGATGATGAACTGAAAGAACTGTTTCTATTTAGAATTGAACTACTACTGTGCCCCAGGGACGTAGCCAGACAACAGATTTTGGGTGGGCCTAGGCAAGAATTGGGTGGGCACCAAGTGTTCTCCCCCCCCCCCCCCCCCCCAAATCTCAGCTGGTGGGAAAACGCTTCTTTCCACCTTGGCAGCAGGAATGCACTGAAAAATGAGCATGCGCAGGTGCCAGGGTTGTGGAGAGTAGCGTTTTCGTTACCATCAGGGGGGAAATCTTCAGCTGGTGGAGCTTGGGATTCCCACCAGTTACCACTAAACATGTGCTACTGTTGGATGGGCCTGAGCCACTGCTGTGCCCTGGATAAAGAGCCCCAGAGAGGGAGCTGACTGGGAGCCTGTATTGAATCTGGGTATGTGTTGATAGCCTACTGCTTAAAGGGGACTATTTGCCACACACTTTCAGGTGGCTTATATTAGGGTTACCATTCGTCCGGATTCCCCCGGACATGTCCTCTTTTTGAGGGCACCGTGGGGAGTCTGGGCGGATTTCCGCATTTCCCCGATTTGTCCGGGTTTCGTCGGGACGAATGGTAACCCTACCGCGATCCTGTAACGCGGTCGTTGCCGAGAGGGTCCGCCGACTCCGCCCTTCCCTTACCATGAAAAACGGGTCGGTATGCTATACCTTCCTTCCCCTGTTCTTGTGCCCTCCCTGGCTCCAACAGTGTATAGCTGTTGCGTCCGTTACCAGCACTGCAGTCGGAAGCGTTGCTATGGGACACACGTTATCTCCTCAAGCTCGAACGAGGCAGGGCGGCAAATCAATCCCTGATCCTAGCAGGGAGGGTGGTGGACGGGCAGTGCACAGTCTATGCACAGCAGTGGGTTTCCGCTGGCACCTAGCGATGTCTGGAGCCGATCGGCGCTTCCTGGTGGTGGCCGGCACCAGAGCAGCAGCTCACGTCGATGACGAGCGGAGCAGCCAGGGCTTCTGAGGACAATGACTTCGTCTTCGTGGTGTAGGGGCTGGAGCAGACGGTGGATGGAAGATGGAGCAGAGTCTGAGAGGGGGCGCGAGGGAGGCGGACAGAGACTGGATGGAAGGGAGAGAAAGGACAGATGGTGGATAGAAGGGGGGAGAGAGAGGACATATTCTGGATTGAAGGGAGAAAGGGAGAGCAGACCCTGGATGGATGGATGGGAGAGAAAGGGCCCATGGTAGATGGAAGGGGCAGAGAGAGAGAAAGGGCGCATTCTGGTTGGAAGGGATAGGAAGGGCAGATGGAAGGGGCAGAAACAGAGAGAGGACAGATCCTGGAGGGAAGGGAGTGGGTGGGATGGCAGACCATGGATGGATGAGAGAGAGACAGACAGGGGCAGGGCAGATAGTGGATGGATTGGGCAGAGAGAGAAAGGGCAGACCCTGGATGGAAGATAAAGAAATGGCAGAGACAAAGAGGGCAGATCCAGGATGGAAGCAAGAGAGAAGGCATACAATGGTTGGAAGGGGGGGAGAGGACAGACAGGGGCATACGGTGGATGGAATGGGCAGAGACAGAGAGAGCAGACACTGGATGGAAGGGAAAGAGGGCAGATGCTGGATGGAGGGGCAGAAAGAGAGAAGTCATGCACTGGATTGCAGGGAGGGAGAGAGAGAAGGCAGACACTGGATGGAAGGGGCAGATGGTGGATGGAAGGGGGAGCGTGAAGAGAAGATGAGGAAAGCAGAAACCAGTGACAGTAAAGGTAAATTAAAGATTTTTTATTTTTTCTGCTCTAAGTTAAAGTACTATTGTAGCAGTGTTAATACATGTTATAAATAGAAAATGGAAATAAGGTAATTTTTTATTGGACTAATTTTAATACATTTTGACTAATGTTCAGAGACCAAAACCCCCTTCCTCAAGTCAGGACAGGATACTGTAATAGCAATATACTGTATTGACCTGAGGAAGGTTTTGGCCTCTGAATACATAGAGGCTCATTTTCAAAGCACTTAGCCTCCCAAAGTTCCATAGAAACCTATGGAACTTAGCCTCCCAAAGTGTTTTGAAAATATGCCTCTAAATGTATTAGTCCAATAAAATGGTATTGTCTTGTTTTCCTTATTTGTTTTGTTTCTATTTGTTAATTTGTAAAGTGGGGATTGGTATTTGCTAGTTTTTTTCAAATTTACATCTGCTATCTTTATATTTTGCACAGTAGTAGGGGACATACATCACTATCACTGTTTCTGTGGTGTTGCATTGTATGCAGACTCTGCCTTCTTGGGGTTCAGTTTAATTTTTGTCTAAATATTTATATTGTTTATATTTTATTTAAAATTTTCTATACTGCTAATGCTCACTAGCAGGTCTTGGCGTTCACTATGATTAAAACCAGTTTGTGGTTACTTATTCTATAGTGGATTAGGGTGTATCTGTGTCTGTGAAAAAGACATGGTTTTCTGTTGGCATTGACTATACAGGATCGATGATCTGTACTATTCTTGCTGGTTTAGTTTTACAACAGATGTTTGATGTTCTACTGCTCACTGCAATGTTTAGGATGCTGCCTTTTCCTAGGTACACTCTTGTGTGACTCGTAGAAGTTACTGCTTAAGATATGGTAGAATTGCAATGTAGGTCCTGAATGACATTTGTTGTGCTTTGTATTCTCAGTATGTATAATACTGGATTTTGGAGGGGGTGTTAAAAAATGATCGGCCCCGGGTGTCAAATACCCCAGGTACGCCATTGGCAATATGTGACGGGGCGAAATAAGGATTCGAAAGGGATGTGGTGTGGGTGGGGCAGGGGGTGTGGTGTGGGTGGGCGGGGCAGGGGGCGTGACATTTCAGAGGACAAAATATGGTAACCCTAGCTTATATGTGCTTAAGATTGAAGATGAATGCTGCTGTTGGAACTGTGTACTAGAAACCTGCATGGAATAAAGTCCCTACGATTGAAGTTACTGGTGGACATCTATTTCTGGACTGTACCAGCAGCCTGTGGCTAGAGGAGATTGTTCTATCCTTGGCTGCACCTAGAGGCACCTGGTTACACTATCTAGATATGGGAAGCTTTCAAATAAATTAAAAAGTTGTCCAATAAGTAAAAATGTTAATAATGTTCTCCTGCACCTTTTAAGGCACTGCCTATCCAACTGGAACAGCTTTACACTTGTTACAGATACACCACACATAGGCAGTCCGTTATTTTGTTATTGTTTTGAATATACTAAAACCGTGGCGAGCTCCGCCTACTGGCTTCAGCTCTTACAGTGGACTAGATGGCGTGTCTCCTGTTCTATGCGACTCCCTACCCCATCCTTTTCTTTTTAATAGCGTTGGCTACTGTTTTGGGTGTACTAAAACGGCAGCAAGCTCCGCCTACTGGCTTCAGCCCTTATAATGGACTAAGTAGCCCCCCCCCCCTCGGCTTTGTGACGTTATGCCTTTCCCCAATCTCCTTGTTTGCGATAGGCTCTTCCAGCTTTCTTTCTCCGGTGTCATTGTGACATACCTTCCTGTTTCCGTCAAGATTCAGTCAGACACTAGACAGTGCAGTCCCCCAAGGAGGTTGGTAGTTCGTACTAAATGTATGTGATCCCAGGACTTTTCCTCTTCTATATTTCTTTCCGAAACTGTTGTCGTTGTCCTGTTAGTCCACTTGACTGTATAGACACAAAGGTTAATAAATAATGACAGAATATAACGATGATACCTTTTAATTGGACTAACAATGTTTTCTGGCTAGCTTTCAGGAACTACAATATTCTTTCTCGGGTCAGAATAGTAGGAGCAGAACATGGTAATAATAGGATATATAAAATTATTCAGTGACATTCTGGGTGGGGGGACAGGGTCATGTTATAAAGAAGCCCAAGGCACACTTTTGTGGGGAAGCAGAACAGAGTACTACATCAATGACCTTTTGATCAGAAATGTTTAAAAATTCCCTTTTAATATCATGAAGTTTAAGACCTTTGCAGATAAAAAAAAAAAAAAAAAAAAAAGCAGATACTTGAAACTATAAAGAAAAATCTTAACAAACAGCTGGGTATTCTAACACATTCAGTCATAAACGTCTACTGCCAGTCACCCACTTACCTTGCAAGGCTTTTATAATTCACTTACATGTTCTAGTATTGCTCTCTCTTGCTCCTGAAAGGTTTTCTTTTTCTTCTGTTTTTTTTTTTTGGGGGGGGGGGGGGGAGAGTTTAACTCTTGCCTGTGCAGTGGTTGCTCAAGGTGCATTACAGTTGACTACAGTTAAAAGATGTAATTTAGTCAAAAATGAATCATTTTATATATATTTTTAAATCAGTTTTTACTTATTAACCTTTATTTCTATTCCCTCTTACTTTTGAGGCTGTTGCCTTTCTCTGGTGTGTATGGGCTGATTCAGGCACCATGATGGCTTAATTCTTCTAGTTTGCATGGGCCTAGTTGCTTTTTTATGGTCTGCATAGATATTGCATTATTCTTTCCTTTTGACAATGTGGCTGATTCCTCATGGGTGTATTCCTATCTAGCCAACCCAAGCATAGGGACATTGTCCCATTGTATGTTTTTAGCAATAAAATAGAAACCAGTTTATTTCACTGTATTTCAGATTTAGCAACACTGGATAGACTGTTTTCATGACAAGATGGCAGATCTGAACAAGCAGCTACAGGAATACTTGGCACAATCCAAAAGTGGTGGGGTGAGATCTGTTGCAGTCCCAGTCGGAGGCACGTCACTGACGTCTGGGGAGCCTGAAACGCCAAGTGCTGGAATTCGTAGGTGGTTGGACCGGGTGAACCCTTTTTCAAGTGAGCAGAATGCCGGCCCTAGCACAAGCCCTGGAACTGCATGGCCATGGTCCCCAGAGCCAGACCCATGCCTGCCAGGCTTATCTCGCTGGCAGCGACTGGTGGCAAGTGGGATGTGTGTGCTGATGGCAGCTATCTGCTTTGGTCTGGCTGCCCTATACATACCAGTGCTGTTGCTCCGGGCTCGCAAATTTGCTCTTCTTTGGTCACTGGGCTCAGTCTTTGGTCTGGCAGCTGCTGCATTTTTGCGGGGGCCCAGCCGTGTGCTGCGGGAGCCGAGTCTGGGTAGTGTTCTGTACCTGACTGCTCTCTGCAGCACTTTGTATTCTGCACTGAGCCTGCATAGCACCATCCTTACAGCACTAGGGGCAGCCACACAGATTGCAGTCATTGGTGGTTACTTGGTGACTCTGGTGCCGGGTGGGAGTGCTGGGATGCGTTACCTGGGGAGTCTTGTCTGCTCCTTCCTCCAGCGGAAAGTATCCAAGACATTGCCCGTGTGAGCACTCTAAGGCGTGTAAAATTTACATAAGTCATATGAATCAAGGCCGGACACTTGAGAGGAGCCAGAGTGTTAATTAATGAGTATGTGGAGCTCGTGATTTAGGATTAAGACTGTGTTAGTGTGCAACACTCAATGTGTCAAGAAGAGGGAGACAAGCATAGAGGTGACTTGTTTTGGGTCTACAGAGAAGAAGGATCCATGACCTCTGAGGGAAGGTATGCAAATGGATGTTTCCCTTAATTTCTTGCTCTGTGCTGATTCTCCAAGAAGGTGTCAAAGTTGCCCAATATTAAGTCTCTCCAGACCATGTTATGAGGACCACAGACATTTCATGCACAGAAATCTTGTCAGTTTGTTGCACAGTGTCTTAGGTATAAATGGGTTAAACAGTACATTCTTGTTCTGAAAATGATTATGGGAACTGTACTTTTGACCAGGAAATCTTGGTGTGTTTGAAGTGGATGTTCAAGGCCTGATACACCATAAAATCCAGTCTACTGTCTTTGTGCAATGATGGTAAGAAATAGTATTTGTTCAGAAGATAACCAAGATTGAACTGCATGACTATCAACTAATTAAGTTGTGGATATAATACTACTACTTGTAACTAAACTCTTCACAGAACATGAGACTTTTGGTGTCTTTGGAGATCAGTTTATTATCTAACAAGGACAAGTTTCCAATTTTAATGGTGGGTATTCTTTTAAGGTTACTGTTGGGATTTGGAATGGTGTGCTACAGGAATTGTCCCTGTCCCCAATTTTATTTAAAAAAGCTTTGAGTTTGAATTAGTATTACTCATTGAGGAGGCTAGTATTAGTGCTCACTTCTATGCAGATGATATTCTGTTATTGACTCTGATTAAAAGCATTCACAACCTGACTTTGTGCCTTTACAAAATTGTCTAGAAAAGGTCCAGGGATGGTTGATAGTAGACTGGCTTTAAATACAGCCAAGACGGTGGCCTGTTGGATTTCTGGATGTGTTTCACACCCAGGGATTCATCCAGTGGTATGGGGCAGACCTGTTGTCCTAGTGGATTTTTTTTTTAAATACCTGGGAGTATTGATAGCTTTGATAGCTTATCAACTGACTTTAAGGCCCAGGTATCTACCAAAGTGAGAAGAGGTTTCCATGCTCTATGATGAGAGCAGCTAGGAATTTTTTTTTTTTTTTTGATACGAGAACTTTCTATTATTTTATTCATGGCTTGGTGATATCCGTATTGGATTATGCCAACGTAATATACACTGGCTGTCGGACTCTAAGGAAATTTCAAATGCTACAGAATGCAGCAGTGGGGTTGTTAGCTAGGGCGCGGATCAGGGATCAAGTGACTCCATTATTTATAAGGTTTCATTGGTTGCTGATCACATACCACATTCAATATAAAATCTTAACATTAAGAGCTATTCCCTCTTATCTGACTCCAGTGGTGGTGCCATATGTACCTGCGTGAGCATCTCAACAGATTGTAGAGCCTGTTTGCCTATGCATGTAAAAGACATTTAAATTTTTTTCTAAATCTCTCTATTTTAGTTTGGCTTTTGGCCTTCCTGAATAGTAGCAAAAAATGCAGGCAAGAAAAAAAAAATTATTTTATTTTTTAAAATCTTACAGGAATGAGGGAAGTTTGTTATTGCGGTTGAATCACTTTTTATTTATGGCAATCTGTTTCTTACTCTTTTTTTCTTTTGTTGGTTTTGTACACTGTTTAGATCTTATTTAAAGTGTTAAGTGGTGTAGTAATCTTGTAATAAACATAAACTTTAAAAACTGAGTTCATACAAAGCACTGGAAACTTGACATAGCAAAGGGAGACCAAATTCTAACATGGATGTGCTGTGCATGTCCTTCCTTAATAGCTCGGTGTTAATTCTTGCTGACCCTGGAAGTTGCTGATGGATTGATAACTCATTTACTAACTGCCCATATTTTCTGAAAGAATTCTGCCTTCTCCACTAAAGCCCAAACTGCTCAGTGTATTTTCCTCATGGATGTGTTTTTGCTTTTCCTGACCCATATACTTCCTCCACTCTGGTAGGACCCTGCCATCTTTTTTTATGGCCTGACCAGGACAGATTTAGACTGCCCTGTGTTGCAAATTGAGTGCTGCTTACGGAGCTTTCACTTTTCTGATCCACTGCCTCTATTTCACATATGCAGAAACACCTGTAATACGTTGCACAAAAGAACATACTTACAATACATTTCACTTGGTTGCTAAAGACTGGCTAACAAATTAAAAAAAAATGTCCTAGATATATTCTCGGGGCTTCATTGTAAAACATATTTCAAGGACATGACATGGGGAAAATCCTTTGGAAATTTTGCTTTTATATATCTATGCCTTTCTGAAACATCTGCCTTCCTATCTTTGGTTCATGTAGCATCTATGAAATGTTTACATAAAAGCCCTTGAATTCATCATAGAGCACAGGAACTGAGAGTTCCGGAAATCTTGAGTCCTGGTGGAGAATTTCCTTGAGCTGATGGCATGAAAAACTGTAGATCTGTCTTAATGCAACCTAAACTATGGCAACAATTTATACAGAATGTAACATCTGTACTGTTTCTAATACTGATTTGATGAAGTGAAAAAGGCTTTGCTTTTCAGAAGCCAGCATGGACTGGCCCTAGTGATGAGAGGATAATTGAACTGAACCCTTACTTTACCCTCACCCCAGCTCAACAAGAGATGACGTCTCATTCCCTCATGTGCAATAGTTCCAAAATAAGACAAAAAGCACCAAGAGCCTTCAGAGACGGGACAGTTCTTTATTAATAAAAATCAGTTTTCCAATGTGGACCTGACACGGGCTATGTTTCGGTGCATAGCGCCTGCCTCAGGGGTCTGTGTTAAACATACATAAAAATACATAAATCAGATAATAATATTAAAAACTTAACATAAGTAAATCAACCAATCATAATATAACGATAAAACAAGTATATAGACAATGACTAAAAAGTATAATAAGTTAGAACCAACAGAGATAAAGAGACTATTATACCCATGCCTCGATGTTGTGCGTGTTACTGGAAAACTTAAAGGTGCATTACAGATAAATTGTATAGGCAAACAGTTCTTA
The DNA here is from genome assembly GCF_901765095.1 of Microcaecilia unicolor. Taxonomy (NCBI): domain Eukaryota; kingdom Metazoa; phylum Chordata; class Amphibia; order Gymnophiona; family Siphonopidae; genus Microcaecilia; species Microcaecilia unicolor. The sequence continues at coordinate 147,175,749 of NC_044040.1, forward strand.
AACCAAGTATAGAGTTGTGTAAAAAAAAAAAAAAAGTTAGTACATGGATGAGAGAAAAAATAAAAATAAATAACCATACTGATAGTATCTGAAATTAAAAACTGCACACATGTGATCTTTATAAACATTAGTCTCTTTGTTACAGACTCTTACAATCCAGTGATTTCTTTTTTAGTTTAACAAAAGCATGATACTTTTTATTCATTGTCTATATACATGTCATTGTTATATTATGATTGGTTGATTTACTTATGTTAGTTTTTAATATTATTTATCTGATTTATGTATTTTTATGTATGTTTAACACAGACCCCTGAGGCAGGCACTGTGCACCGAAACACTGCCCAGGTTGGGTCCACATTGGAAAATTGATTTTTATTAATAAAGAACCGTGTCCTGTCTCTGAAGGCTGTTGGTGCTTTTAGCTATATTTTGGACTTTGTTCTGTACTTTGGAACCTCTCTGTATTGTTACTTCCACAATAGTTCTAAACATTGTGTATGAAAATGGACTTTTATTCATGTTTGCTACTGTGTATTTTATTGGTATTACAGAAAAATGCTCCTTAAGATGCACATTGATAATAGCACATAATTGCAGGCTTTCTTGTGCCTTATGCCTTTTAAAACTGAAAATAAAATACAATTGGTAAAAATCTAATGGCCTAGAATAAAAGTATTTTATGAATTTTTAAAATTAGTACCTTTTTGTTAATAGCCTGTTAACTGCTACGGTTAAGTGTGATATGGTTCAAGAACCTTTGCCTTCTAGCGCAGAGAAATTAAAAATGGCTCTTGCTTTAAACAGTGATATATATCTGCTATTTTTTTAGAAAACAATTGTATGGATGCTGAAGAACATTCTTAGTACTTGTACTTGTAACTGTATCGTTAAGTTTAGTTTCCCTAAGCTGTAATACACATTCCTGTTTTACCAGTCTAAACTCTGGTCTTTTGTAGATTTAGTAACTCCTTAGTGGCTGATCAAACAAATCCAGGCTTCCCTCATCTAGCCAAATGCTTGGGAGGAAAAACAGTACAGTTCCAAATCTTTTCTAATTTTGGTACCACTAATTGTAGCTAGTCATTGCTCACCAAATAAAATTAAACTTATTCAGAACTGTGTGGTTGCTTGCATTGCCTGAGAAGACTTTCATACATTCACCAGTTTTAACAGTATGTGCCAGATCTATCTGAGTGCTGGAAAGTCTGTGCACAAGAAAATATTTGAGTAAGGCTGTGAGGTGTTGTGTCTCTGAATCTCAGCATGTGCATTAAGTAACCTCTGGCAAACAAGTTTTTTCTTTGGTAGGTGCATGTTGAGCTCTGTTCCTATGCAGAGCTTGGTTTGTGTAGGTACAGGGAATAGTCTGTGCCCCAAGGAACCCAAACCAAACCCTTTGGCACAAGAAGATGCAGCCAGAATCATAGTGGAGGTGACATGCCACAGGGATCCTTTTGCCTAAATGATGGCATTCCAGAACCAGACCAACCATAGAAAAGCCTCTATGTTCACAAAGCCAAAACCAAGAGGGAGGAGCAGAGAAAAAACAAAATCAAAAGGCTTGAGCCTAATATTTCATTCTGGGCTGTCTTCCCCTGTAGAACATTTACTGGGAGCTGCTACAGCAGGAAAGCAGGGACACTATCCTGCTTATAATCGAAAGACAAAAACGCCTATAGTACGACCTAAATCGGGAGATAGACGTTAATCTCACAAAAACGAGTAAATCCATATAATGGAAACCAATGTTTCAGTGCGTCCGTGTCGCTCGTACGTTCACGTAAAAACGTCCAAATAAGAGGCGTGTTAGGGGCGGTGATACGACGTGGACGGGTACAACGTATAACGAATAGCGAAATGGCTCTGGTTGAGCGGGAAGATGGGCGTAATATGATGGACCCGAAATAAAAGCGACCAGAGCAAGGGGGAAAGCGTCTTTAGACCCATTAGCGATTGTGCGTAGTTGGAGAGTGGCGACATTGTTGGTGGAAGAGCTGAAGTGGTGGTTGCAGAGAGAAAGCCGAGCGTGTTGAGTACCTGTGACGGTCGTCTGTGTGCCCTGCCTCTTTTTGTGTCATACCCTTTGACCGTTCCTTACTCCTACTCCTTTGCTCCATCGCCCCCTTCCCCTCCCCCTATCCCTCCCCATTCACTCCTCCCACGTGTATACTCTATTCCCTGACCTCCGTTTGTCTCTGTGTTCCTGTACTGTTTGGCGAGTGAGTGGCCAGAGGGCGTGGTGGCTGGAAGTGACAGATCTGTGTGTGTTGCTGTTTGACTACTAGTCCTAATACTTGCACTGGTGGTGGGGATATGGATGCACTTGTGGCATGCATGCTACACAAAGAGGCCACCCACCACAGGAGGTATTCACGGCCCCGAGTGTTTAGGCCCCGCACCACCTTCCTACAACTCACTGACCAGCAGTGTCTAACAAGGTTCAGGTTTGATAGGGCCACCATTCGTCAGCTGTGTGAGCAGCTGAAACCCCTCCTTCAGCCCCAGACACGTAGGAATAACCCCATCCCTGCCCACCTCAAAATCACTTCCTCTCTCTCTGTCCTGGCCACTGGCAGTTTTCAATCCGTATTAGCTGCTAACACAGGCCTCACCCAGGCTTCTATTTCACACTGTCTCACCCAGTTCCTGGATGCCTTCATAACTCACACCTCACACTACATCACATTCCCCACCACCCCCAGGCCCTGCACAACAACATGGCCGCCTTCTATGCTCTTGCTAGATTCCCCTCGGTCATCGGTGTGATAGACTGCACACACGTAGCCCTCAGACCCCCCCGGGCACACGAAGCCACCTACAGAAATAGGAAGGCATTTCATTCTATGAACATGCAAGTTGTATGTGATGCCCAGGGGGAGATATTAGACGTGTGTGCCAGGTACCCCGGCTCCAGCCACGATGCCTACATCCTACAGCACTCGGGCATCTTCCGCAGGTTCGAGCGAGGGGAGTTCATTGGTGGATGGCTACTAGGTAAGTGCAACATGCATGTACCACCCATACTAGACCTCCTCCACTGGGCAACCCTCCGCCCTGGCTTCCTCCACCACAACCCACTATCCAAATCCCCCCGCCCCCCCCTGTACCTGCTCCAAGCGATACACACTCATCTATCTCATTCTGCTTTTCTGCAAAGGTGACCGAGGCTACCCGCAGAGGATATGGCTCATGACCCCCCTGATCCACCCACAACCAGGGCCAGAAGAAACCTACAACAGGAGACATCGCAGCACCCGGGGGATCATTGAGCGCACCTTTGGTTTATTGAAAAACCGCTTCCGCTGTCTGGACCGGTCTGGAGGAGAGCTGCTCTACAGTCCAGAAAAGGTGGCCAAGATCTTTGTGGCGTGCTGCATGTTACACAATTTGGCCCAGCGCAGAGGACAGCCTCTCTCAGGAGCCACAGCCACCACCAGAAGAGGCCCCAGATGAGCTGGAAGAGGAGCCCCCTCCACCCCCAGCCCACAGAGCAGAGCTCAATGCCTACCAGCTTGGCGTAAGAGCAAGACAAAGACTCATTGAAACAAGTTTTAGGTGAAAGTAAGTGAACATTTATTTATTTACATAAAGTGCATGTGTGTGTTCAACCCCACCACCACCACCACCACCACCCCCCTCCCACACCCACCCCCTCCCACCAACCCTCACCCTACAGCATGTCCCCTCCTACCCCTCCCACGCCCTTCCTTTGCAGCTGGTGCTGCACGGGAAGTCTCTTCACCCTCTTCTGAGCTGCTGCTCCCAGTGTCCTCCTCCCTATCCCCACGGCAGCCTGCGGCTTCGGCTGCACCGTGGAAATCGGGCCACCTTGTTGGTTCTAGTGGTCTGGCCACAGGACCCAGAATGGGAGCAGATTTGGTGGGTGCTGCAGGAGTGGGTGCGGAGGCTGAGGATCGCAACGCCCTCCTCTTAGCTGGTGGTTGGTGGTGGTCAGTGGAGGAGGACGTTGATGGCAGGGGCTGCTCCAGCAGCACGGGGGCTGGAGTAGGTGCTGTGCCCTGAGGGCGCAGGTGTTGGATGCTCTGCTCCAGCCGTTTCAGTTGCTGGAGCACCTCCTGGTGGCCTTCACGTTGCGCCTGGAGGAGTTCCTGGTGAGCTCGCTGCTGTGCCTCCAGTGCTTGGCGCTGCAGCTCGAGTTTCTGGTGCCGGTACTCCAAGCGCACGTTGTGGCGGAGTAGTTCCGTGGCCAGCCGCAGGAGTTGCCTCCTTTGGCCGGATGGCCTCTGGCGGGGAGCTGGGCCCTCCTCCTCCTCCTCCTCCTCACCAAAGTCCTCCGATGCTGGAGGTGCGGCCTCTGCTGGTGGTGCATGTGCCTGTGCTGCAGGTGGTGGTGGTGGTGGCAGAGGCTGGACAGCTGGTGCAGGTGGTGGTGGAGGCAGAGGCTGGACAGCTGGTGCAGGTGGTGGTGGACGCAGAGGCTGCACAGCTGGTGCAGGTGGTGGAGGCTGGACTGCTGGTGCTGCAGGGGGTGGAGGCAGAGGCTGGACTGCTGGTGCTGCAGGCTGTGGAGGTTGAGGCTGGACTGCTGGTGTAGGGTGTTGGCCTTGCAGGCCACTAGGGCCAGCCTCCTCTGAGTCATCACCTGTATAGCACAAGAGTGAGGAATAGTGTTGGTGCAAATAACCCACTTTTGTCTTTCAGCATTCATATACATTGGCATGTCCCCCAACCTGATGACCCAGCAAAGAGATGGTGAGGAGGAATGGAATTGACACGGGTGTGAAAGAGAGAGCCCCACAGGCAGCTGGGTAGAGGTGGTGGATGAGCAGCCAAGAGAAGGACACCACTCACAACGTTGTGGACAAGCTGTTAGTTGTATAATTGTTAAATTGAACAACATTGCAGCATGTGTTGTGTTACTACTGACTTGCTAGACTGCATAGAACTGCTTCATGACCCCCATTACAGGCTCCTTCAGTTGAATGCATGTGGCCCACACTCAGTAGAGCACAGAGGTCACAGGAGGAACTAGGCACAGTTTGTTAATGGGAAAATAGGAGGGAGTAGTAGGGAAGGACGGCCCCCAAAGTTCTGCCACAGTAGTAACCTACACACACCCATAGGAGCCAACTGGAAAGTAGTATTGGGGGTGCTAAGCCCAGTGACCAACACTCCTCCCTGCACAGCTACATGATCTTTCCTCAATATTGGGGGTGCTCACACACACACACAGCACCAACCCTGTCTGCTTGCTCCTATAACACACATGACCACTACCACTACTCAAATAGAGCTTACAATTCAATAAATATGGGCACACAGGACAAGTAAGAGGAAACCCAATGACAACGGTAGGGATAGGGAGTAAGGGTAGAGAGCTAGTGAGTAGGGGTTACCAGGTCACAACAGCATCATAAAGGTGGCCTGTTAATATACATAAAGACAGCCAGAGACACTCCCCACCTCCCTCCTCCTGCCCCCCACTCCTCACCTCCCTCCCCCTGGCCCCAACTTCTATAACACAAGTGTACTGCAGCACAACAGATACCCCAACTGCATAATGAAACACCTACCTGAGTCCTCAGCCTGGCCCGAGGTGTCCAGGGAGCCAATCCCGTGGATGCCCTCCTGGGGTAGGAGGGAGTGCACCATCAGCTCCATGGGTGTGAGGTTGGCAGTGTCATTGCCTGGGGGATTGGCCCCCGCCTTCCTCCAAACATCCCTCCTCAGCTTCTGCCACTTCCTCTTGCAATCCTCCACGTCTCTCCCAGCATGGAAGACAGCATTCAGGCTGTCCCGTACTGCCTCCCATTCGCGCTGCTTTGTTGTTGCAGCCAGCCTCTGCCCTGTGGGAGCAAACAGACTCCGGTGCCGCTGTAGTATTTCTTGCACCAGGAGCTCCACCTCAGCTTCAACAAAATTACCCTTCCGGGTCGGCGGCATACGTGGTGGCATTGTACCAATGGGGTTATCGAAAATACGGAGTGGGCGTTTATATAGGCGCCAAGAACGCCCATTGAGACGGGGGAATAGGCGTTTCTGATATGGGTGTTTGTTGTTCAATTATACACACAATTCCTAAGCGTGCCCAGCTCAGATAGCGATTAGGAACACATGGTTTCGATTATGAGTAGATAAGTATGGGCGTCTCCACCTGCCTTCCCTTTCTTCATTGCCATTTTACCTGCCATTTCCTGCACTGAAACCTTGCCGGTTGTTCGTAATAATCATTTACAGGGTTTTACCCTCACTTATATGAAGGTATGTGTTTAGCAATGTATGCTTGGGTACACCTGTGTATTTAGGGGGGGGGGGGAATTATTATTGGCCCTCAGCCACCACGCCTTCCGTTTCCTCTCTTCCACATCCCCTGATGCTCCCTTCCTTTCTCCCATTCTCTCTGCCTGGTTGTAGCAGGCAGTGTGTGGGGGCCAAGAATTTACTACAGTCGGCCCAAATCAAGCACCCCTCGGTAAGGGTCATTTCAATCAGGGAGATGTGCAGCTAATGTTCCAGAAGATAAAAGGCGCACTACACAGTCTTGAAACAGACATTCATGGTAAGCTCTCATTTGTCTGACACCTCTTCTCTTTGTGCTCATAGTCAAGGAGTGTGCATTCACTGTATGTATGTAGTCAGATGTTAGGTAGCCCTCTTTTCACCAGGTTCCTGTGCACTGTACTGTGGGGTTGGCAGGTCCTCAGTGGTGTGGGCCAGCTGTTGGAGGTGCTGTATTGGTTTCCGGTAGCTTCCATCTTCCTTGTTTATGTGGTGTACCCCAGTCCCCATTTATGAAGTGGCCACCCATTCTCAAGGTCCATAGGCGGGGGAGGGGAGAATGATTAATGCAATGGATGTGTATAGCACATTATGGAACACCTTCCTAAATTGCTCCATAGGTAGTAGGGAACATGCACATTGTTTTTAATCGGTAGCCTGGACAAAATGCTCAAGGTGGCTACAGGTAGTGCCACTGAGGCCTATGACGTGGTGGTGAGGGAGAGGGATGTGTGTACAGGTCCCAACCCAAAGTACCTGCTGGTGGCTAAAGCCTGGTGGCTGCTGTGGCCTAGTGGTTAGAGCACCAGCCTTATAATCATAAGGTTGCTGGTTCAAATCCCACCTAAGGCAAGTCACTTCAGGGACAAAGTTTGACACAAACCCAGAATACCTGAATGTAACACACCTTGATCGACTACTGGAGAAAGTGTGATCACAGCTGCACATAATGAGCACCATTTTTATTTGTGCCCTTCTCTAACACAAGTATTACATTGCAACTGTGATGAAGTAACCATCCATCTATTGGGTTTCCCATTGTTTCCCCTTTTCTCCTCAGCATTATATACCATAGCTGATGTATTCAATGTGAAAATATGAGCCAGCTGTTTGTAGGTCCTTCTTGGGCCGCCCCCCCCCCCCCCCCCCACCAATGTGGCTTGTGGGTAAGGATATGTGTCCATCAGACAGCAAACACTGTGTATGTGGTACCTGGGGTTATGTGGAAGTGTCTACCTGGCAGATCACACGTGGTACACTATTAATCTCTTATTGATGGCACTCTGTGTTGTGGGTCAGTATGGTGGAGGAGAGGGAGGGAGGGAGAGATGCTGGCTGGCCATTTGTATTCATGAACACAAATATCCATCCAGCCTCCCCGGCCCAACCCCCCCTGCACATATGGCCATGCAGGTTGGAATGAACAGGTGGCGTTCTGTATGGCCAACATTCTCAGACATACATCACCTTCTCATTCACACAGCACATTTAATGCTATGCATATTGCTGCCTCCTTCCTCTCAACTCAACAGCACCATTTGGTGATATGTAATGCACAAGGGAGACAAACACACACACACCCTGATAGTTATAGTGTAAGAGAAACATTTATTTCCCCCCCCCCCCCCCCCACCCCCACCCCTACAAAATAACCCCCAACAATGCCCTCCTCCCCCCCACAACTCCCCACAGAACCCCAACAATTCCCTCCCCCCCCACAGAACCCCCAACATTTCCCTCCCCCCACACACACAACCCCAACAATTCCCTCCCCCACCCACTCCCCACTCCCCCAACAGGCCCCCCCCCTATTTAAATTAAGGGCGGCCACGCCCTCTGACCAAGGCCCTCTGTAGCAGGGCAATGAGCAGGCCCAGCAGTACCCTTAGTGGGCCCTGGAGCTGCTCATTGCCCTGCCGTAGGGCTCTCACCTCCTGCAGCAGCTGGTGCTGGCCAACTACAAGCTGCTGCTGGCCATCTACCAGCTGCTGCAGGAGGCGCATCATGGCCCCTGCACCTAGGGCAGGTGGAGGTGGTGCACGGGCTGGAGCAGGCCCAGGGGACGGAGCAGACCCAGGGGAACACAGTGGGGCAGGTGATGGTGCTGCTGCTGCAGGGGATGTGGATGGCTGAGGGGAGGAGAGGGCTCTGCTGCTGGTACAGGTGGGGAGGGGGGCCTCCATATAGTCCTCATCTATGATGAGCACCCCCTCCTCCGAGCCCGATGACTCCTGCGCATCCTCATCCTCCTCCTCCTCTTGCCGTTCCTCCTCCTCCTCCTCCTGCTCCTCCTCCTCCTCCTGCTCCTGCTCCTCCTCCTGGCCGTGGTGGCCCTCCTCGTCTTGGCGCTCGGCTTCCTGCTGGTGGAGCCCTGTGTATGTAAAAGGAGTGTGATTGAGATCAGCGCATACAACATGGCTTGCATAGTGCAGTAGCTGGGTGGCGTGAGGCAGGGGATGGGGCAGGGTGTGGTAAGGTGTTGCCTATGCCCATGGGGAATGAGCTGCATCAGATGACATGACACAGAACCCTGGACCCTCCTCTAACACACATCACACAGGACATGTTGCCATACCAAATTCATTGCTGACCAGCATGTTTGCATTGTGAGATGCAACGAGGGGTTGATGGGCAGTTGTTGTAGGAGTTATTGGGGGGGGGGGGGGCAGTGGGAAGGGTGTTGAGCACAATTCTTTTATGTGAGTTAGGCCATGACATGCAGTAAAAGTAGGGCCTCAGGCAGGTGTACCAGGACACACTAATCAGCCACCACAGTAAGGGGAATAGTAAAGTGAGGCATATCATCTCATTCATCTCGGGGGGATGGTCGGAAGTTGCAGGCACGCTCATGGGAGAACCCCTGCAACCTGCATCCTTGATCTGGGACAGATATGTTATTACTTACTAGGTGGCTATTAGGCACATGGGAATTGATATTGTACAACACATTTGCATTATTCATGAAATGTATGTACTAATCTGTACAGGTGTCCTGTTTTTGAATACTTACGGCGAGCCCTGAGGTGCCTTCGCACCGCCCGGATGAGGTCGGGCCTCTCCCGCCTCACACGGCGGAACCGCCTCCTGAGGGACTCCAGGTCCCGGTGGACTCCAAACCGTCTGTAAGATATAAGTTTGTAGAGCAGGGGTCAGGGGGGTTGGTCCTTTTTGTCCTCTGCACACATTCATTTGCTATTCACATACCAGAGAGAGAGGGTCTACAGTGTTGGGGGGGGGGGGGGGCCACTTCCATTGGTACTGAATCATAGGAGCCACCTTTTTAACATTTTGGGGGGTGGAACCCCCAGTGGAGATGACCCCTCCCTCCATACATACAAGGCATTTATTTGATATTGGGGGTGGGGTGGTCAAGCACCCACAGCAGCCACCGAGTTGGTTCCTATGCAGATGATGCCAGAGAGGTGGGCATGAGGCCAGACTGTACCGTTTGTATTCATTATAATGTATGCTTGTTAAACTACTTTATATGTGTTATCATGACCATGTTATAAAGTATGGTATAGGTTTCATTGGTCTCATGTTTCCACTATTCGGATGCGTTGTAAGCCACTGGCTGCAAAGAGGGGTTGAAAAATGTGGCCTTCACATAACTAACGAAATTGTCACATAACACTAATAGAATAGTCACATACCTAACCTAACGAAATACATTCTTGTAGGGATGTGGGAATGGTCGTCGTTTCAATAACATACAAATTATTAGTGATTGTGCATGTTCCTATATTACTCATGATCCTTGCATGGACACTCCAGTTACTGGTGCTAACATTGATGACGGAGCTGTTATATGTGTAGGTACAGGAGGGGAGGGGGGTTGGGCCATAACCTTACCTTTCTAGCCTGTCCCGGATGTGGGACCAGGCTCGCATGGCCTGCAGCCTGGGGGGCAGGTGGTGGTGTTCGACAAACAGGCGATGCCGGTGCCTTAGGCAGAGGCGGACGAGCAGCAGGCTCTCCTCCTGTCCAAAATTCGGTTCTCTGCGTTGTGCCATTTTTCCACGTGTTGGAAAAGAAGTGCCTTATATAGACGACCTTGCGTGAGAGACGTCGTTTCATGCACAGCTCCATATATGGATGACCATTCCATATATGGCCCCTATCAGCATGTGGACGCCCTCGTAAGCATAGACGTCTTTGATGTGCACATGCCTGCACGTGTGTGGAACGTGCCTTATATAGATGAGTATGACGCACCCCACCCGACCCTTTTCACATATACACAATATGCATATAGCTGCATGTTCAGTAGGTGTACAGTGCATGCAGATCCGGACATTCAGATGGGCACATATGATGAAAGTATGGGTGGAGCAGCATGATATGTCTGTAGTTGACACATATACGCGTTCCTCATATTTTCCCGTACCTGGATGGCCTGAACAACATGTACTGTACTTGCGATACACCTATGTACATTATTTTACACACCACGTGATTTGGTCGTTTGCACCTGCAATAATCGACCGTGTTAGGGCGCCCAATTTAGTCACGCTTATGCGCTCGTCATTTGATTGTTTTCTTACAGGGATAATCGATTATCGAAAAACGCCCACACTATTTTCCCATTATACATGTCTATTTTTGGACGTTTTCGTAAGAACGTCCTAATTCGTACTTGGACGATCTTTCCATTATGCCCCTCTATGCCCCCATGATACATGATTGTGTGTGCTTGGAGGGTGATGCAGATGTCCCCAACCCACCCATGCCTCTAGTGCCCAGAGCCACACATACCACTTCCTGACCTATTGCAAGATCCCTCCTCCTCCCTGCCACCAACTCAAGCCATGCTCCTGTAGCTCCTCCAAAGGTTTCTTCAGGATCCTGCCCTCTTGCAGCATGCAGTCACCCATCCAGGGGAATCCTGCCCTTGTCTGTCTATGCCAGCAGGTAACTGCCACATACACAACATCTCTCAGAAACAAGTTTCCCCATCATTGCTTCAACAAGAGTGAACACTTGCCAATCATACTGAGACCTGATCAATGTCATTTCACTCCATAGCCTGCTTTTTACTCCAATGAACTGGGAAGCATTGTTGAAGACTCCTGTTTCCCCAAGCCCTGTCCAGGCTACAGCTCTCCTCTAGGCTCCTGCCTTGGATAATAATTTTAATATTAGTGATCAGTGCAAGAAAATACAACATAATGGAAAACAAATTGGCAGTGTACTCCAATGTGATATCCAGGAAATGAAAACAAAACTGACACTGAGAGGAAGATGGAACTTGTGGGGCATGCAATAGATAACTCAGATTCCAAGGGGCTAACAATGCTCATAATGGGACAGCATGGGGTACAAATGTAATAAATAAATAATCACCATGAGTATAAACCAAACTGTCCTTTAGCCAATCATAAAGCTGCTTTAACAAGCACACCTGATTATAAGGTCTGGAAGTCCCATCCCACCATGTCTCCAGTTACCAAGAATAAACTGCTTGCACATTTTTGGCTTCTTTCCAACAAAACTTAGATAACAACTTGGAAAATTGTCCTAGATCTTTCTTAAGCAAGTGTAGTGGGAGAACCTACAAAACAGAGAGCCATTTTGACTAGATTAATCCTTCCCAAGATAGTGAAGTGAGACCTATTATTTTTTATTTAGATTTTGCACACACCTTTTTCAGTAGTAGCTCAAGGTGAGTTACATTCAGGTACTCTGGATAATTCTTTGTCCCAGGAGGGCTCATAATCCTAAGTTTGTACCTGAGGTAATGGAGGGTTAAGTGACTTGCCCAAGATCACAAAGAGCAGCAGTGAAATTTGAACCAGCCATCTCTGGATTACAAGAATGGTGCTCTAACCACTAGGCTACTCCTCCACTTGAATATATCTTCCTAATGAGATACTGCACTCTCCAGTCACCCAGCTCTGAGCTACTTCTACCTGTTTAACTATTTTCTCACCTCTGCAATAAAGCTGCTGCCTCTCTTCAGATTTCTACCTCCAACCACTGATACAGCTCTCGGAATGACGGAGTCTCTGTGCCCTGGGGCAACACTTCTGAACATCTGACTGTGAGTAAATTACCTGTGTTTATTCAGTAAAGGAAACTTCAGAAAATAAAGAGACTTCAGTTATGTGCTGGTGTGCCAAGGTTATACTTCAAGATCTTGAGACTTTACAGTTAACAAGCCTTAAGAGGCTTGACAGAGACAACTAGTGTCATGTAAGGGACAACTATTTCGAGACATTTAATGACTATATGGTAGGCACCGAGGTCAAAAGCAAAACACCCAAATATCTGAAGGAATTCATAGCCCAACGCAATGGAAAGGAATCCCCACTATGATTTAACTTGTACCCTGAAAACTCCCCATATTCTGTAAAAGTTTCCATTAAAGTCTGCATTGACTTAATCGGGTCAGTTATGTACACAAGAAGGTCGTCCGCAAAAGCTGCCAACTTAAAACGTGCACCTGAAATCTCAGGGTTTGCATAAATTTCTCTAATCATTGGGTCCAGAGATGAAACAAGAAAAAGAGGTGAAAAGGGGCACACCTGCCTAGTTTCCCTAAAAATAGAGAACCCAGCTGGAACACAACCATTGACAAATATCTGAGCTCTAGGACTAGAATACAATGCTCAAACTGCATTCAAAAATCTACCGTCTATACCATACTTCTGTAAAACCTTATACATAAACTCCCAAAGAACACAATTGAAGGCCTTTTTTGCATCAAAACTTATCAGCAGGGAAATTTCTTCAATCGCTTTGGATGGCCTCCAAAGAAGCCAAAATGGTTCTCAAATTTTTGAATGTAACGACCCCTTTACAAAACCAATCTGAGAAGGATGGATGACATTAGGGTGGATCTGTGCTAATCGACTGGCCTGAACCTTAGCTAGCAATTTAGCTTTGAAATTAAATAAAGAAATAGGCCAGTAGGACTTGGGCGACAGAGGTTCCCTCCTTGGTTTTAGCAACACTTTAATTTGCATTAAAGTCAAAGACGGAGGCAAGGTAATTGAATCTATGATATTATTAACCCAATCTTTAACTGATTTGGTTATCACCTTCCAAAGCAATTTGTAGAGCTTAGCCTGGTACCCATCCGATCCAGAGCCTTATTCAGGGGGCTCTGTGATCACCCATTCCACCTCCTCAACTGTGATAGGAGCATTAAGAAATACCTGATTCTCTGGGCTTATAATAGGCAAGTCCAAACTATCCAAATAGGTGGAGTGGAATCCAACCCCGAATCCAAAGGACTAGCATATAAAAGTTAACCCTGGAAGATCTCACAGATCTGATCTTGCCCCCCCTCACCCCCATACACACACACACACTCACTCTTCAAAAAAGCAATCTTAGTAATGCCATCCCAACTTTTGAGCAAGCAGGCCAGCAACTAGCCACTTTTGTTACCATACATATAAAGTTGATATCAATAATATATTTGAGATTTGTGAGATCGCTGATGCAGCAGCTCATTCAAGGACATTTGCAGCATCAACAACTGGGTATTATTGGACTCCGTGGGAGTCCTACCATAAAGGTGACTGGTCACTACAACCTGATTCTCCAACCGCCCTATCCCAGGACTTTTTGTTGTGGCTAGAATAATTAATTACACTGCCCTGCTAAACCGCTTTTGCTGCCTCCCAGAAGAATTGAGGTTCATCCCTATGTTCTCTGTTATGAGCAGAGTATTCCTCCCACTGCCAAAGGAGATACTGTTTGAAAGCAGGATCCCCATACATCTCCAAGGGAAATTTCCAATTAAGGGTACCCCGGTTTCCCCCATCAAAGTCCCGCTCCACCCATTGCAAAGCATGATCAGAGACCTCATAAGGTCCAATAGTAGCCTCTTGAATGGAGGACATCAAGTTTCAAGAAATTAAAATATAATCAATACGAGCCTGGGAGGAATGGGCCCTTGAATGGTGGCTATAACTCTTCTGAGGATGGAGCACCTGCCAGATGTCCAAAAGATCAAGTGTGGTAGCTAAATGTGGCAAACCCCAAGAGTATTATAGAGAAGCCCTATGGGCCCCATGAAATGCATCCGCAGCAGAGTCCATATTAAAATCACCATCCACTATTATAGGAATCCTCTCAAAAGACAAGAGAGAACAGTAAAAAGTTTTATCATATACATTGGTTGTATAAATATTACATAGAACAGGACACTTATTGATACTGATGCTATAATAAATGTACCCATCTGATCCCGTATGACAACTCCAGAGGCAGATCTCTCTTGCCTGAGTCACACCTGCATCAGCACTTATTCAGCAGGTGTGCTTCGCTGTTAATGCTGACTCTCCCATTCATTCTCTGACCTGAACTGAGCATGTGCGAGAAAGCCAGCATCAGCAGCGAGGCATGCTTGCTGAATAAGTGCTGCTGCAGGTGCAACTCAGGCAGGAGAGGTCTTTGGCTGGCAGGGCTTGGCATTCCTGCCAGCCAGGAAAGTAGAGGGGTCCTGAGCTGAAAGTGAAGGGTCCAGACCCCATCGTGGCTACACCACTGGGTGGTAAAATTGGATTAATAACTGAATGAGTGATACACAACGGAGAGTGGTGAGAAATCACATTTACTTTGAAGAAAGAATGATCAATGTAATATCTAATTGAGTGAAACCTCATATTAAATTTGGGGGTCGAATAGTTGAAAGAATGGCTGTGGTCCAAAAGGAAGCTACAGGTTCATCCCACACTACAAGCCCTAGAAATTAGACTTAAGTACCTAAATACATATACCACTAGTAAAAGAGGGTCGTTTCCAACAGAAAGGAAACGGGTGCTAGCAAGGTTCCAGGGCCCCCTCCTCCCCCCACCCCCTCGTCTCAGGGCCCCATCCCGTCTCAGGGCCCCCCTCCCCACTCCCCCCTCCAGTCCCACGACCCCAGTGCCATCTGAGTTCCAGGCCCCCCTCTCCTCTGATTTCCGCTGTCCAGCGCCTCCCTCCCTCTGTCTCTGGCCTCCGAGTGCAAGGAGGACGTGTGTGGGTGCCCAGTAAGGGCGGGGCCAGAGGAACAGCTGAAACAGAAGCGAAACTACAGCCTGTCTGAAGCAGCTGCCACTTCCGAAGGGCTGGGGCACCCGCACATGTCCTCCTTGCACTCGGAGGCCACAGAGACAGAGGGAGGGAGGCACTGGGCGGCGGAAATGGGAGGAGAGGGGGGGCATAGAACTCGAATGGGAATGGGGCCGTCGCAGCCTGTGGAACTCGAATGGACGGACAGACAGATGGACATGAGTGGAAGGAGGGAGGGAGGGAGGTAGGGGATCATGGAATTCGGGGGGGGGGGGCGTTTGTTTACTCACCTCCAGTGGCTGCTGCTAGGTTCCCTTCCCTCTCACTTCCCATTGGTCCGCCCTGTGACATCATCCCCAGGGCGGACCAATAGGAACTGTGTTATGAACCCAGGCAGCCAGACGGAGGTGCAAATTATTACACAGGATAGGGAAGGGGAGGGGAGCGATGAGGGCATCATGATAAAATTAAAATATCTCTAAGGTGGACATAATTTCATTACAAATACAGGCTGTCTACTCTATAATTAATCCTCATCAGTAGTAGTACTGCTATATTGTAACTAAATTCTTACTGAATTTTTCTTTATTCACATATCAAAATTGTACACATTTTAAAATCACACTTACATGTGTTTAAACTATACCAGGGGTAGGCAACTCCGGTCCTCGAGAGCCACAGGCAGGTCAGGTTTTCAGGATATCCACAATGAATATGCAGGAGATAGATTTGCAAGCACTGCCTCCATGGTATGCAAATCTATCTCCTGCATATTCATTGTGGATATCCTGAAAACTTGACCTGCCTGCGGCTCTCGAGGACCGGAGTTGCCTACCCCTGAACTATACAATCGGAACTATTTCTTATTTTGAAGAACATTATGAGTGACTTCAAAATCAAGGGGGTTTGACAAGCCTTTGGAGCTTAAATGTTAATATAACTCAAGAAGTAACAAGCAATTCACAGTGGGAGAGGAATTGCACATGCAGGCAGAATCATTTTTCACAAAAGCATGTGCCATCTGTTGGAAGGAGTGAATTTGCATTTCATCAAAGGTGTAGAAATATGCTAGCCCTTGCTCTCAATAAAATACAGGCCAATGGCTCAGGCTAAGAGCTAGGCCTCTTAAAATCAAAAATCATCTCTGATACAAAATATATTTTACTTCAGCACAAGCTGAAGTGAGTTCTCAGAAAGCTGGCAAGGGAGAGGGGCTTTGCTCTTGTAAACAATCCTGGGACTGGCACCTGCGAGAAGTCATGAGAAAGATAAGATAGCAGTGGGTCAGATGCAAGTAGGAGGAGAATATCCAAAGGAAGGGGGAGCTGAGGAGAGCAAAATGACCTGTGAAGTCATCTCACAGATGCGCTCTGAACATATCTTGTTTATACTTAGAGCCTGAGAACTTGTGAAGTCATTCTGATCAACTGATAAGGGCCAAGAGCTCTGATGAGAAAGCTAGGGTCCATTGGAATCAATGGGGTAAAAATGGTATAAAAAAAGAGGGCAGTCTGAGGGATATTAGATCAGAAGGCAGAGAGAGAGAAGACTCCAGAAGGCTGAGGAGAGAGGACGTGTCATGAAGTGCTGTTCCACCATGTGAATGCCTGATTTGCCTGTACTGCTATTGGTAAGATTGTAATAAACTATCTTCTTATATCTCAGTGAGTCCTTCTGATTATGGAGTTTGTCAGTGCCCAGTCTATACTATTATATCTACTGAATACTGGGTTTCTTTCTAATTAAGGAGCCTGTTGCTGCTCTGTGTAAAACTGTCATGAGCAGATACAAGGTTGGGGTAATTGAGTATTATGAGGGAACATACAATCCTTTTCAGGATAGTGGAAAGCCCATGGCTTCCGCTGCCCAGACAGAGATGGCAGACCTAATAATATTCAAAGGCTAGCTCAAACAACCCCTTTTTGGTTTGGATGTTGAAAATTACAGATGAAGGACCGTCAGCAGGTTTAAAGCAAAGTTAACATCACAAAACAACACCAAGCTAAATGAATTGAAGTACTTTATATCACTATTAGTAAAAAAGGCCCATTTCTGTAGGCAAGGAAACGGGCCTTAGGCAGGCAATTTCCCCCCCCCCCCCGTGCTATGGCCCCCTCGAACCCCCCCTTCCGCGAACCTGTCGTTCCCCCCCCCCCCCGTGCGAGCGAAAACTGCCGCCACCGCGTTGTTCTTCCCTTCCCGTAGGTTCTTCAATCATCTTGTCTGGAAGTTCCTCTGCGTGCGTCTGACGTCAGACGCACGCATGCATCTGACATCAGACGCACGGAGTTAAACTTTCTGAGAAGATGATTGAGGAACCCACCCAAAGGTAGTGCACAACAGCGGCGGGAGGGGGGGTGCGGTTTTCGGCGTTCTGGGGGGGGATCGACAGGTTCGCGGGAGGGGGTGGGTTTCGAGGGGGGCATAGCGTGGGGGGGGGGGTGACAGCTGATTCCGAGGCAGTAGGAGGAGTAGGTAAACACGCTGCGCATGTTTCCCTACTCCTCCCCTTGCCTTGGAATCAGCTGTGTTGACATCAGTGACGTCCGTGCATGTCTGCCTCGCAGACCACTTGCAGCCAGGGAGCCACGGTCCCAAGCATAGAATGTTGGAGGTGAGAATTATTATATAGGATGTACGATCTGTTTAGTTAACGAGAGCGGTCACAGTAATCATTTCAACATTCGTTTGTTGAGTTTTGAAGAAGGACCATCAGCAGGTTTAAAGCAAAATTAATATCACCAAGTTAAGTGGATTGAAGTATTCTATATTATTATGTACAATCTGAATGTTTAGTTAATGAGGACGGCCACAGTAATCATTTCAACATAAATAGTTTTGATTGCATAGTTTAAACAAATGTATGCATGATTTTAAAATGTGTACAATTTTGATATGTGAATAAAGAAAAATTGAGTAAGAATTCAGTCACAATATAGCATTATTAATACTGATGAGGACTAATTATAGAGTAGACAGCCCATATTTGTAATTAAGGTATTCGTAATAGAGGGAGTTATTGCTTCAATTGGGTAGGACACTAAAACAGGTCTATCAGCTGAAAGAATAGCTTTTTTTATGACAATTGTTTGAATCTTCCAATTCAATTTCAGGAGCTGATTGGAATGAAAAACTACAAAAATATATAATACGTACAGAATATCGTGTTCGAGCATTAGTATACTACTATCATTCACAACGAATCCCAAGAGGATTGCGATTGGATAAAGAGCCTCGTTTTCTGGATGATGCAACATATGTGAGAAAGTGGAATGTGTTAATAACAAAATGCTCTTTAGATTAATGCTTATTACTATTGACAAGTTGAAAACTTTAGCAGAAGAATCATGGACAGAATACAATGTTAAGTTAGATAAGTTGAAAACTCAGCTTTCATCTGCTCATCAGTGGCGTAGCCAGAAGGCAATTTTAGGGTGGGCCAACAGGTTGTATGGGTGGGCACTAGACAGTGGTGTGCTGGTAAATATTTAACAACAGGCTGTCTCCCCTGTCCACCTGTGTGCCCCCCCCCCCCCCCCGTCCACCTCTGCACCTCCCCTCAAAATTTGCAGAGCTGGCTATAGCCGGGGAGAGAGCCTGGTGGGGGGTGGGGGGGGGCAATGCATTACTGTCTCCAGGAAAAAAAAATTAAATGATCCCAGGTTCCAATCTAATTCATGTTTAATGTAGGATAAAATGCCATAAATAAGTAAATGAATATAAACGTTTAACGTTGAGCACCTGAAGTGGACGTATTCCAAACACTATAATGAAAATACAATGATTTTTTCTACCTTTGTTGTCTGGTGACTTTGCTTTTCTGATCATGCTGGCCCAGTATCTGATTCTGCTGTTATCTGTCCTCTTAACTCCGTCTCCAGGACTTCCTTTCCATCTATTTCTGTACATTCCTCCTTTCTTCTTCATTTCTTGCCCTACATCCGTAAGTAAAAGCTGGGTCCTCCGCAGACTTGACTGTCCAGTGGATCCAGCTTTTGCCTATTTTCTCCATCTCTGAGTTTTTCTCCTCTCTTCCTTTTCCCTCATCTCATCTCCTTCCTCCCTCTTCCCTCCCCTCCATCCATGTCAACCATTTTTCCTCTTCCCCCTCCATCCATGTCCAGCATTTCTCCTCTCTCCCCTCCATTCATGTTCATTTCACTTCCTCTCTCTTCCCTCCCCTCCATTCTTGCCAAGCATTTCTTCTCTCTCCCTTCCTCTCCATCCATGTGCATCTCCTTCCTCTGTCTTCCCTCCCCTTTATCCATGTCCAGAATTTCTTCTCTCTCCCCTCCATCCATATGCATCTCCTTCCTGTCATACCCTTCCCTCCCCTCCATCCATGTCCAACAATTCTCTCTCCCTGCCCTCCCCTCCATCCACCCATGTCCAGCAACTCTCCTCTCCC
This sequence comes from Microcaecilia unicolor, assembly GCF_901765095.1. Lineage (NCBI taxonomy): Eukaryota > Metazoa > Chordata > Amphibia > Gymnophiona > Siphonopidae > Microcaecilia > Microcaecilia unicolor. Next base: position 147,195,406 of record NC_044040.1, read on the forward strand.
CTGCCCTCCATCCATCCATATCCAGCAATTATCTTCTCGCCCCTGCCCCCCTCCATCCATCCCTACCCAGCAATTCTCTTCTCTCCCCTGCCCCCCTCCATCCATCCCTACCCAGCAATTCTCTTCTCCCCTGCCCCCCTCCATCAATCCATACCCAGTGATTCTCCTCTCTCCCCTGCCCTCCCACTCCCATCCATGTCCAGCGATTCTCCTTCGCCCCCATCCTCCCCTCCTATTCATATCCACCTGCCCACCCTCTTCTCTCCCCAACATCCGCCTTTCTCTTCCTGCTACAGTGCCACCCTGCGTGCCGTGATTTAAATCTTTTTTACCTCCATCAAAGTGGCCGCGTCATTGAAAGCCCTGCCCATCAAGCCTTCCCTTTGTGAGTTCATTCCCTCAGAGCCCGCCTTCACGGAAAGAGGAAATGACATCAGAAGGCGGGACTCTGAGGGAACAAACTCATGAAGGGAAGGGCTTGATGGGCAGGGCTTTTAATGATGCGGCCGCTTCGACGGAGGTAAAAAAGATTTAAACCCCGGGGGATGTTGGGTGGGCAGGCGGGCCTGGAGGGAAAGTGGCTGAGCCTGGGCCCGTCCAGGCCTGCCCATGGCTACACCCCTGCTGCTCATTATGATCAACAATATAAACAGTATCAAGAAGGACTGTCAGCAGGTTTAAAGCAAAATTAATATCACTAAGTGGATTGAAGTATTCTATATTACTATGTACGATCTGAATGTTTAGCTAATAAGGACGGCCACGGTAATCATTCCAACATAATCCAGTAAAAGTGGTTACCTTAGCATGTTTTTAAAAAGGTTTGGATGGCAAAGGAAAAGTCCACAGACCATTATTAAAATGGACTTGGCAAAAATCCACTGCTTATTTCTAGAATAAGCAGCATAAAATGTATTGTACTATTTTGGGATCTTGCCAGGTACTTGTGACCTGGATTAGCTACTGTTGGAAACAGGATGCTGGGCTTGATGAACCTTTGATCTATCCCAGTATGACAATACTTATGTACTTAAAAGAAATAGTTTTGATTGTATAGTTTAAACAAATGTATGTGTGATTTTAAAATGTGTACAATTTCGATATGAATAAAGAAACATTGAGTAAGAATTTAGTCACAATATAACAGTAAGGTATAAATAAGGTATAAGAAGCAAATATTTTTCACACAAAATCATATGTTAGAACAAGAGGTTACTCTTTGAGTGTCAGGATCAGGAAATATTTTTTTCATGCAGCATAATAAATTAATATAATGGTGTCCCAGTGGAGGTGGAAAGAAATTGTAGACGCAGACATGGTGAAAAATAGATAAAATCTTAAGAAGAGTTTATTCAGTTGATCAAGTTTATTTTTTATATGCTCTTTATTAAACAACAGAGAAAATGAACAGACAAGCAAACAAAAGAAGGAACAGATTTTCACTCCAAAATATTGGTTGATCAAGTTTAATCCTTGTTTCATCCTGCAAAGTCGTTAACTCGCGAGAGGATTGCGAAAAATTACAGAAGGACCTTACGAGACTGGGCGGCTAAATGGCAAATGACGTTTAATGTGAGCAAGTGCAAGGTGATGCATGTGGGGAAAAAAGAACCTGAATTATAGCTACGTCATGCAAGGTTCCACGTTAGGAGTTACGGACCAAGAAAGGGATCTAGGTGTCGTTGTCGATAATAACTTCTTCTGCTCAGTGTGCTGCTGCGGCTAGGAAAGCTAATAGAATATTGGGTATTATTAGGAAAGGTATGGAAAACAGGTGTGAGGAAGTTATAATGCCGTTGTATCGCTCCATGGTGCAACCGCACCTTTGAGTATTGTGTTCAATTCTGGTTGCCGCATCTCAAGAAAGATATAGTAGAATTGGAAAAGGTGCAGCGAAGGGCAACTAAAATGATAGTGGGGATGGGACGACTTCCCTATGAAGAAAGACTAAGGAGGTTAGGGCTTTTCAGCTTGGAGAAGAGACGGCTGAAGGGAGACATGATAGAGGTAAATAAAATAATGAGTGGAGTGGAACAGGTGGATGTGAAGCGTCTGTTCACGCTTTCCAAAAATACTAGGACTAGGGGGCATGCGATGAAACTACAGTGTAGTAAATTTAAAACAAATCAGAGAAAATTTTTCTTCACCCTACGCATAATTAAACTCTGGAATTCGTTGCCGGAGAACGTGGTGAAGGCAGTTAGCTTAGCAGAGTTTAAAAAGGAGTTAGATGGTTTCCTAAAGGACAAGTCCATAAACCACTACTAAATGGACTTGGGAAAAATCCACAATTCCAGGAATAACATGTATAGAATGTTTGTACGTTTGGGAAGCTCGCCAGGTGCCCTTGGCCTGGATTGGCCACTGTCGTGGACAGGATGCTGGGCTCGATGGACCCTTGGTCTTTTCCCATTGTGGCATTACTTATGTACTTATGCAATGGCTGCATCAGGGGCACAAACGTAACTGTAAAAACAAAATATAATAAATACATAATAGCAAATCATAACACACTAAAATGTAACATTCAAAACTCATAAAACAAGTACATAGAGTCAAATAAATCATAGTTTTCTATATACATAAAATATGACAAGTATATAAAGAAAATCAAATACGAGTAAAATCAAGTATATCATAGTGCTCTGTATGCGAAATAAATAAATCATAAGGATAAAATTATAAAACACATAAAAGTATACAGAGTGACTTACTAAAACTACATATAAAGTGTGTGGGAACCAGAATAGAGTGTGTTAAATACCCTTATAGTTTAAAGGATTCATATCACCATGAGGCATTACTGTGGGTTATATAAAAGTAAAAAAAAATAGGTTATGCTCTGAATCATAACAAACAGGAGGCTAAGAGCAAAATGTTTGTGTGAGCGCATACTTTCTAAAAAAATTCTGTTAACTTACCAGGACCCCTAGAGGGATCTCTATATGGGCAGTATGTGTTAGTTTATCTCTGCAGATGCTTGATATAAGCCCTGGCTGGGTCACTTGAACTTAAGTGTGTCACACAGAGAAAAATGTAAAAAAGAACAGGAATGCTCCTAGGTATGGTACTATAATGAATGTAATTTTTAAAAATATTCTAAACACTAGAAAAACTTACAGTACATTGTAAAATTATATGCGTTCCACCTATGCATTTCAATGATATCATAGGGACAACGTGGCTGCCATTTTGGAAAACATGAGATTTGAGATAAATTATGGTGAACTCAAGTGACTTCACTGATTCTGTGACACCTCCATACTACTACTTAACATTTCTAAAGTGCTACTAGGGTTACGCAGCGCTGTACAATTTAACATAGAGGGACAGTCCCTGCTCAAAGAGCTTACAATCTAAAAGACAAGTGAACAGTCAGTCCGATAGGGGCAGTCAAATTGGGGCAGTCTGGATTTCCTGAACGGTAAGAGTTAGGTGCCGAACGCAGCATTGAAGAGGTGGGCTTTAAGCAAAGACTTGAAGATGGGCAGGGAGGGGGCTTGGCATAAGGGCTCAGGAAGGTTGTTCCAAGCATAGGGTGAGGCGAGGCAGAATGAGCAGAGCCTGGAGTTGGCGGTGATGGAGAAGGGTACTGAGAGGAGGGATTTGTCCTTTGAACGGAGGTTTCGGGAGGGAACATAAGGGGAGATGAGGGTAGAGAGGTAGTGAGACGTGCCATGGCAAACATTTGTACTCCCAGTTTGCCTGAGTATGCTGCTACCATCGTTAGATAGTTTATGAATATATATGGCTCTGTTGCTAGACCCAATGGCAGCACACAATACTAGAGGTGATGTTATTCTCTTTCAAATCTGAGATACTTCCTATGACCTTGATGAATCATTGTGTGCCTGTATGTGTCTTAAGATCCAGGGAGCACAGCCAATCCCCTTTTGAAGAAAAGGGATTACAGTAAGGTGCCTAGAGAAACCATCTTGGAATTTTTATGAAAAATGTGTTCAAGGCCTCTGGTCTAGGATAGCACAGAATATCCTATTTCTTTGGGATCAAGAAATACTTGGAATAGATTTTTTGCCCTCTTCTCCTTGGTGGAACATTGGTTTCTGAGGAAGGGGAGAGTTCCTTTATCAAAACATCCTGATGCTGAGCATCTGACCATGAAGTTTTTGGTGGGCAATCTGGTGAGGTCTTAAATAAACATAATCAAGGGACTGGTTAAAACCTTAGCTTTCCTCTAACAGGAAGGTTCTCTAGCTATGGCAGTCTTACTCCATTCAAAAAACAATCCCAGATTTTGGCTGAGGAACTAACTTTTAGGCCCTTGGTCCCCTTAAGAACCATCTCAGATAACGCCCAGTAGAGGGGAAAGTGGACAGCCAATGGTAAACAACCAGAATAGGGTGTTCCCTCAGACTCATCCTGGGCCTCTCCCCCAGCTGAAGAACCTCCACCACCTGATCAATCAGGGCAGCAAACTCCTCCTCCTCCTCCTGAAGGACACACACCACCAGAAACTCTCTCTCCTCCTCCAGAGAGATCTCCCTGGACTCCAGGGAGTTGGAATGCCCCAGGAATGGTGGGTCAAGGAACCTCCTCTTCTGATTCCAACCTCTGAGGAGAAACAGGGGCCAGGGTTCCAGGAACTTGAACCTGGATCTCTGCCCTTACATGGGGATTGGGCCCAACCGCTATGAGTCTCGCCAGGCTGAGAGGGTTCTACATATGCCCTCCAAAATTGCTGCTGCAAGCTAAGGCCCAAATTTCAACCTGAACTCCCAAGGGGCTGTTCCAGGGGAGTACAGGATGAGGCACTATCACCTGAACCCCCTAGGTTGGGATCTGACAAGGGCAGTCCTCTGCATGGCTGACATTCCTATCTGAAACTGTATGTCTATGTGATCGGTTCCAGTTGGGTGGGCTGCTTCATACCACCCTCAAAACTCAGCTGCCAGCTCTGGGAGCTGCCCCTAGCCATTAGAAACTGCCCCCAAAGGCCCAGCCACACTGTCTGGGCATGCCAAACCAGTGGCTGCACAGAGCCACTTGCCCCATGGGACCCACATTGGTACAAACCCCGGTCACTCACTTCCTCCACAGGAAGCACAGAGCGGAGGTCAGCAGACATTGCAGTGCTGGCTGTTCTCCAAGTTCCAGCTCTGAGCTGGAACTGACTGAAGGGACTACATTTGTCTTTGTTTCCTTTGGTTTTCTTCTTCTTCCTTTTTTTTTTTTAAGAGACTTTACATGCTACCTACAGCAGCTCTGTCCAGCTTCTGCTATCATTTTTTTTGTTTTTCTGGAATGCGCAGTGGTGCCAGAGGAGGTCCAAGCTCAAAGGCGGAAGACCACAGGAACTAAAGGCCCCACTGGCAGGGGCCCCGTATGACCTGTTCCAGCCACTCCTCGAAACTTAAGCCCATGGGCAAGGGCTTTGAACAAGGAAAACAAATTCCCCTACTTAAACTGGCAGGATACTTACTTAATCAGGGAAATCAGCTACCAAGGAACTCACCCATTATGCAGATGCCATAGCCTGAGCTGGAGGGAGGATGGTCACAGCAATGAAAAATAAAATGACAGTTGCACCAATCCAAAATACACCATCTGCTGGAGGTAGAGAAATACAACAGGTTTGGACTGGTCTAGCTGGACACTAAGAAATCTACAAATACGGGCTAAATTTTCATAGCACATATACGCAAGGGTGTGTACACAGGGGTAGAGCATGGGCATGGCTCCCACTTACATACATAACTTGCAGAATACTGTAAACACTTCCATACCTGCCACACCTAGGTGCTTGTACTTCCATAAGAACATAAGAGTAGCCATACTGGGTCAGGCCAATGGTCCATCTAGCCCAGTATCCTGTTTCCAAAAGTGGGCATACCTGGCAGAAGCCCAATTAGCAGCAACATTCCATGCTACAAAACCCAGGGCAAGCAGTTGCTTCCCCATATCTGTCTCAATAGCAGACTCTGGACATTCTCCAAGAACTTGTCCAAACCTTTTTTAAACCCATTTACACTAACCACTGTTACCACATCCTCCAGCAAACAGTTCCAGAGCTTAACTATTCATTGAGTGAAAAAATATTTCCTCTTGTTTTAAAAGTATTTCCTGTGCAGAAGGAATGGATCCTCAGAAGCTTAGCCGAAATTGGGTGGCGGAGCAGGTGGGGGGGAAGAGGGGTTGGTGGTTGGGAGGCGAGGATAGTGGAGGGCAGACTTATACGGTCTGTGCCAGAGCCGGTGATGGGAGGCGGGACTGGTGGTTGGGAGGCAGGAAGTACTGCTGCGCAGACTTGTACGGTCTGTGCCCTGAATAAGGCAGGTACAAATCAAGGTAAGGTTTACACATATGTTTGTCTTGTTGGGCAGACTGGATGGACCGTGTAGGTCTTTTTCTGCCGTCATCTACTATGTTACTATGTTACTATTTCCATGTAACTTCTTTGAGTGTCGAAAGGGACGCCCAAGTTTTGCTGAGGACGACCTCGCAAAACGTCCCAGCGAAGGGGCAGGGAAACCCGTATTATCGAAACAAGATGGATGTCCATCTCTTGTTTCAATAAAACGGTTGGGGACGCCCAAATCCTGAAATTTAGGTCATCCTTAGAGATGGTCGTTCCTAAACTTGGTTGTTTCTGATTTTTGTCGATAATGGAAACCAAGGACACCCATCTCAAGAAACAAGCAAATGCAAGCCTTTTGGTCGTGGGAGGAGCCAGCATTCATAGTGCACTGGTCCCCCTGACATGCCAGGACACCAACCGGGCACCCTAGGGGGCACTGCAGTGGACTTCATAAATTGCTCTCAGGTACATAGCTCCCTTATCTTGTGTTCTCAGCCCCCCCAAAAACCCCTACCCACAACTGTACACCACTACTATAGCCCTTACGGATGAAGGGGGCACCTAGATGTGGGTACAGTGGGTTTCTGGTGGGTTTTGGAGGGCTCACATTTACCACCATAAGTGTAACAGGTAGTGGGGGGATGGGCCTGGTTCCACCTGCCTGATGGGCACTGCACCCACTAAAACTGCTTCAGGGACCTGCATACTGCTGCGATGGACCTCAGTATGACATTTGAGGGTGGCATAGAGGCTGGCACAAAAGATTTTTAAAGATGTTTTATGAGGGGGTTAGTGACCACTGGGGGAGTAAGGGGAGGTCATCCCCAATTCCCTCTGGTGGTCATCTGGTCAGTTTGGGCTCCTTTTTGTAAAGTCGTCCAAGCGCTTGTCAGGGACGCCCTTTTTTCCCCATTAAGTTCATCAGCTCCAGGCCACTGCGAGAAAAGCTGCACTGGCTACCTGTCAAGGAATGTATAACATTCAAAATTTGTGCCCTGGTGCACAAAATCCTTCACAGCGAAGCTCCAGCTTATATGGATAATCTTATCATCTTGCCACCAAGGAACTTGAGCAAATCTTCCCCACTACCCCTCGTGCAATGGCCTCAAGTATAAAACCAGCCATGCATCTACCTTTCCCTACATCAGTGCACGTTTGTGGAATGGTTTGCCCAACTCAGTAAAAGCTACCTCTTTCAGAATCTCCCTGAAGACCGTTTTATTCAGGACAGCTTACCCTGCAGCTCAGCACTGCCTTGTTTTCTGACCCATTATGTTGTGCGATCATACTGCATTCCTTACCTCCTCTCTCACTTCTCTCCCTCTGTCTCTCCCCAACAACTACCTCGCCCTTACTGTGTCTGTTTATTACTAGATTGAAGTGTCCTTTTATACTGCTGTTAGCCTTTTTGAACTAATGTAAGCCACATTGAGTCTGCCCATGGGCGGGAAAGTGTGGGATATAAATGCCTAAATAAATAAATAAATAAATTATGGGTCGAGGATGCCCATGTGTTAGGTACACCCATGTCCCGCCTTCGCTACGCCTCCGACATGCCCCTGGGAACTTTGGTCATCCCCGCGACAGAAAGCAGTTGGGGACGCCCAAAATCAGCTTTCGATTATGCCAATTTGGGTGACCCTGTGAGAAGGGCACCCATCTTCCAATTTGTGTCAAAAGATGGGCATCCTTCTCTTTCTAAAATAAGCAATCTAGTCTTTGTACTTTTGGAACGAGTAAAAAATCGATTTACTTCTGCTCATTCTACACAGGATTTTGTAGACCTCAATCATATCTCCCGTTAGCCGTCTATTTTCCAAGCTGAAGAGCCCTAACCTCTTTAGCCTTTCCTCATACAAGAGGAGTTCCATCCTCTTTATCATTTAGGTCACTCTTCTTTGAACCTTTTCTAATTCCAATATACCTTTTTTGAGATACAGCGACCAGAACTGAACGCAATACTCAAGGTGCGGTCCTACTACAGAGTAACACAGAGGCATTATAGTATTTTCAGTCTTATTCATTATCCCTTTCCTAATAATTCCTAGCATCTTGTTTGATTTTTGGCCGCTGCTGCACACTAAGCAGAAGTTTTCCGTGTATTATCTACAACAACACGTAGATCTTTTTCTTCAGTGCTGACCCCCACGGTGGACCCTAGCAGCATGATTTATTTTTTTTTTTGTTACATTTGTACCCCGTGCTTTCCCACTCATGGCAGGCTCAATGCGGCAGGCAATGGAGGGTTAAGTGACTTGCCCAGAGTCACAAGGAGCTGCCTGTGCCAGGAATTGAACTCAGTTCCTCAGGACCAAAGTCCACCACCCTAACCACTAGGCCACTCCTCCATTTAGATTATTCTTTCCAATGTGCATCACCTTGCATTTGTTCACATTAAATTTCATCTGCCACTTGAATGCCCAGTCTTCCAATTTCCTACGGTCTTCCTGCAAAATTTCACAGTCCGCACACGTTTTAAGAACCTTGAAAAGTTTTGTGTTGTCTGCAATTTAATCACCTCACTCTTCATTCCGATTTCCAGATCATTTATAAATATGTTAAATATCATCGGTCTCAGTACAGATCCCTGTGGCACTCCACTGTTCACCCTCCTTCATTGAGAGAAATGACCATTTAACCCTACCCTCTGTTTTCTGTCCAATAACCAATTCCTAATCCACACCAGAATCTTGCCTTCTATTCCATGGCTCTTTATTCAGGAGTCTCTGATGAAGAACTTTATCAAAAGCTTTATGAAAATCTAGATACACTACATTAACCAGCATGTTTGTCCACACCTTCAAAGAAATGAAGCAAATTGATGAGGCAAACCTTGGCTGAACCCATGCTCTGTCCCATTAAACCATGTGTGTCTACGTACTGTGATTTTACTCTTAATAATAGTTTCCACTTTTTGTCCAGCACCAACGTCAGGCTTACCAGTCTGTAATTCCCCAGATCACCCCTGGAACCCTTTTTAAAAACTGACGTCACATTGGCCACCCTCCAATCTTCAGGTACTACGGACAATTTTAAAGACAGGTTACATATTACTAACAGCAGATCAGCAATTTCATGCTTTTCTTTGAGTACCCTTGGATGTATGCCATCCAGTCCAGCTGATTTACTACTTTTTAATATGTCAATTTGGCTCAATATGTCTTCCAGGTTCACCAAGATTTCTTTCAGTTCCTTCACATCATCACCCTTGAAAACCATTTACAGTACAGGTAGCTCTCTTACATTTTCTTCCATGAAGAACAAAGCAAAGAATTAATTCAGTTTCTCTGTTATAGCTTTGTCCTCCCTAATACGCCTTTTGTACCTTCGTGATCTAACGGCCCCACAAATTCCCTTGCAGGCCTTCTGCTTCTGATGTACCTAAAAAGGTTGTTACTGTGAGTTTTAGCTTCTGTGGTAAGTTTCTCTTCATATTCTTTTTTAGTCTTTTTTATTAATGCTTTGCATTTGACTTGTCAGTGCTTATGTTGCTTCTTATTTTCGTCATTTGGGTCCTTTTTTCATTCTTTGATGGACCATCTTTTGGCTGCAATAGCCTCTTTTACTTACTACTAGTACTACTACTATTTAGCATTTCTATAGCGCTACAAGGCATATGCAGCGCTGCACAAACATAGAAGAAAGACAGTCCCTGCTCAAAGAGCTTACAATCTAATAGACAAAAAATAAATAAAGTAAGCAAATCAAATCAATTAATGTGAACGGGAAGGAAGAGAGGAGGGTAGGTGGAGGCGAGTGGTTACGAGTCAAAAGCAATGTTAAAGAGGTGGGCTTTCAGTCTAGATTTAAAGGTGGCCAAGGATGGGGCAAGACGTAGGGGCTCAGGAAGTTTATTCCAGGTGTAGGGTGCAGCGAGACAGAAGGCGCGAAGTCTGGAGTTGGCAGTAGTGGAGAAGGGAACAGATAAGAAGGATTTATCCATGGAGCTGAGTGCACAGGAAGGGGTGTAGGGAAGGACGAGTGTGGAGAGATACTGGGGAGCAGCAGAGTGAGTACATTTATAGGTTAGTAGAAGAAGTTTGAACAGGATGCGAAAACGGATAGGGAGCCAGTGAAGCGACTTGAGGAGAGGGGTAGTATGAGTAAAGCGACCCTGGCGGAAGATGAGACGGGCAGCAGAGTTTTGAACTGATTGGAGAGGGGAGAGGTGACTAAGTGGGAGGCCAGCAAGAAGCAGATTGCAGTAGTCTAAACGAGAGGTGACAAGGGTGTGGATGAGGGTTTTGGTAGAGTGCTCGGAAAGAAAGGGGCAGATTTTATGGATGTTGTAAAGAAAGAAATGACAGATCTTGACGATCTGCTGGATATGAGCAGAGAAGGAGAGAGAAGAGTCAAAGATGACCCCAATGTTTCGAGCTGAGGAGACAGGGAGAATGAGAGAGCCATCAACAGAAATAGAAAACGGGGGGAGTGGGGAGGTGGGTTTGGGGGGAAAAATGAGAAGCTCGGTTTTGGTCATGTTTAATTTCAGGTGGCGTGAGACATTCAGACAGCAATGTCAGACAAGCACGCTGAAACTTTGGTTTGGATGCAAGGTGAGATATCAGGGGTAGAAAGGTAGATTTGGGAGTCATCAGCATAGAGATGGTAGGAAAAGCCATGGGATGAGATTAATGAACCAAGGGAAGAAGTGTAGATAGAAAAGAGGAGGGGACCAAGAACAGAACCCTGAGGTACGCCGACAGGCAGAGGGATAGAAGTAGAAGAGGATCCACCAGAGTGAACACTAAAGGTGCGGAGGGAGAGGTAGGAAGAGAACCAGGAAAGGACAAAGCCCTGGAATCCAAGTGAGGACAGGGTATCGAGAAGTATGTTGTGATCGACAGTGTCAAAAGCAGCGGAAAGATTAAGAAGAATGAGGATGGAATATTGGCCTCTGGATTTAGCCAGTAATAGGTCATTGGAGACTTTAGTTTAACTATTTTCCTCACTTTATTATAGTCACCCTTTCAAAAACTACATGCAGCTACAATAGATTTCCTTTGTGGGTTCATCCCAGATAGTAACTCAAACTTGATGTTATGATCATTGTTTCCCAGGGAACCCAACAGCCAGGGGTGTGCTGGTAAATTTTTAACAACGGGCTCTCTCTCCGGGCATAGCCGGCCCTGAAATTTTTTGGGGGGAGGGGGAATACATGCCTCTCTCTCCCCTCCCTTGTGCGGGCATGCTAGGCATACCTTTGCCGAGCCCCACCAGCCAATAAATGGACTGCCACCATTCTCTGCTGCTTGTTTCTGGCTCTGAGCAGCATGATGGAACCTTCTTGCGCTTGCATGAAAAGTCCCAGCCTGATGCTCAGAGTCAGAAACAAGGAGCAGGGAGCAGCAGCAGTCTATTTACTTGGCTAGTGGGGCCAGCATCACTGCCAGCAAAGTAAAAGAGAATTCAGGAGGGGGCCCAAACCCACATTTTGGGAGTCAGTTGTTAAAGTAGCCATGGGGAGGCCTACTTTAACAACCGGCTCCCAAAATTCTTAAAAACTTAACAAACGGCTCTTGCGAGCCTGTGAGAGCCCACTCCAGCACACCACTGCCAACAGCGCAACCTCTCGCACTATGCCCTGCACACCACCAAGGATGAGATCCAAAATGGCTCCCCCTCTCATCAGTTCCTGGATCAGTTGCTCCAAGAAGCAGTCATTTATTACATCTATAAATTTTATCTCCCTGGCACTCCTTGATGTAACATTTATCCAGTCAATATTGGGGTAATTGAAATCACCCATTATTATAGTATTGCCCAATTTGCCGGCTTTTCTAATCTCTGTAAACATTTCTTCATCTGTCTGTTCATTCTGTCCCAGTGGACGGTAGTAGAGCCCTACAAGAATACTCTTTCCCTTCACACAAGGAGTTTATATCCATAACGATTCTAAGCTATCTGTTTCATGTGGAATAAGCTGTTTCATGTGTAATGTTTATTTTATTTGACTCAATTCCCTCTTTAACATATAGTGCAATCCCTCCCCTCCGATTTGATCCTATTAGTGCAATACAATTTGTAACCCGTTAATACACTCACACTTATACCAGGCTGGAATAAGTGTGAGCACCTAAATGTCAGGTGTGTTAATTACCCAGTTACACTAGTACTCTATAAAGGAAAGTAGGTGCCTACTTTCTGTTACAGAATGGGTTCCTACTGCTTGGTTAATTGAAGGTGCCCAGCTATAGATTTGCCCCTATTTGATCAGGCCAAAGACATTTTGTTACGTTCCTCACCTGGTTCCAGGCCTGTGCGGCCGATTTGCTGGCGAGGCGCGGTCCGGCAGAGATAGCCGGCTATTTTGGATGTGGTTTCTCCAGGATGGATCTGTTTCTGTTTCCCATTTCTGGCAGCTGTCATCTTGGTTGGATCAATGTCCGCAGCCATCTTGGATAGCTCAAGAGTCAGCCATCTTGGATAGATCTTATCCTAGGAAGCCATCTTGGTGTTGATTAGATTCAGGAAGGAAGCCCATATTTGGACGTAGGCATCTCTGCTGATGGGGGCAGCCATCTTCAATCAGCTGCACATGTTTGAGATTGATTCCAACACTATTTAAAGCCCTGCCTTCAGTCCTTCATTGCTTCGGCCTCAATTGTTCTGAGGAGTTGCTGTCGAGTGTTGTTCACCGAATATCTTCTGTTCCTGTTTTCCTTTGTACCGGACCTTGGCTAGTTTTCTTGGATTTCGCTTGTTTGCTGCCTGCCTTGACCCTGGACTGCTTTTGACTATTCTTACCTATTGGAGTACTGGTTCTGGACTGTGTCTGTTCTCTGCCATCCTGGTCAGCGGCTGTGCAGCCCCGCCAGTTCCAGAAGTCCTGGTGGCCACCTGCAGCTGGGAGCTCAACTCTCGGTGAACGGTGGTCGCTTCCCAGGTGAAGCTAGAGGTTGTCTGGCTGCCTGACTGAGTGCGGCATCATTCCATCTCAGCTGTGCTCAGTCGGGGCACAGGGGCTCACTACTACCGGGTCATAACAGTAGGCCGAAGCCATGAGCTCGCCAGATGAAACAGAGCTTGCCAACCTGGCTCACGCATTACGCCAGCAACAGACGCAACTAACACACTTGTCCAGTGTACTGCAGAATGTCTGCAATCAACTTCCCGCTTCCCTGCAGCAGGCTTCCGGGGCTCCTTCGATCTCGAGAGCAGGGGTTCCCACCGTATGGCTGCAGCTCCCGGAGCCGCCTCGGTTTGACGGGACACCGGCTACCTGCCGGGGGTTCCTTAATCAATGTCAGATTATGTTTGAACTACAACCAGAGGCGTTTTTATATGTCAGAATTAAGGTGACTACATCGTTTCCCTGCTGTCCAGTGCCGCGCTGGCTTGGGCGTCTCCACTGTGGGAACAGCGGAGTCCAGTTCTGACTAACCTGGAGGATTTCCTACGGCAATTCCGGATGGTATTCGACGTTCCTGGCCGGCCTTCTTCTGCCTTGGGGGAACTGTTGCGGATTCAGCAGGGCTCCGGGTCGGTCGGGGCGTATGCCATCCGGTTCCGCACTCTGGCCGCGGAGCTCCGGTGGAACCAGGAGGCATTGATGGCTATTTTCTGGCAGGGGTTGGACGGCCAAATAAAGGATGAGTTGGCCGGCCGCGAGATTCCTGCTACTTTAGATGGCCTCATCGCACTCTGTAAGAGAATCGACATCCGGTTCCAGGAGCGAGTCCAGGAGAGAGCCACACCCCAGGTGGTGCAGAGATCCAAAAGCCTGCCTCGTCGCCCAGAGGCACCTGGGTCCCGTGAGGAGGGTTCGGAAGGAACCAAGGAGAAGTGACATCGCCTGTCCCAGGAGGAGAGGTCCCATCGACTCAGAAAACATCTGTGTTTGTATTGTGGGGAAACCGGCCATTTCTCGGGCGGCTGCCCAAACAAACCTGGGAGGTCGGGAAACGCTCCGGCCCGAGCCCCATGAAGGGAGTGGCTCTGGGCCGGTTGGCTACCCTTCCGGACAATTTGCTCTCTGTTCTTGTCCTGCTTCAAGATGAGGAACGCCACGTTTACACCAGGGCCCTACTGGATTCCGGGGCCGGAGGGAATTTCATTGACGCAGAGTTCCTGGCACAGTTGGGGAGTGCCACGTTGCCCTCCCAGCCAGAACTCCGGGTCATCACCATCCAGGGGAATAGCCTGCCCCGGACCATCACTCGGATTACCGCACCTATACATCTTCAGGTGGGGGCTTTGCATCAGGAGAAGATTCAGTTCCTGGTTCTCCCCAAGCCATCCACCCGGTGATTCTGGGACTGCCCTGGCTCCGTCTACACGCACCTGTGATCGACTGGTCCACCAGAGAGATCGAGCAATGGGGTTCCCGGTGTGTCAAGCACTTCCTCCTGCAGGTCAAGCCTCCTCTGCCGCTCTGCTCTGCACCGCTTCAGGCACCTCCGGAAGGCTTGCCCGGGCTGCCCAAGGACTACCAGGATTTCCGGGATGTGTTCAGTGCTAAGGCAGCTGATACGTTACCTCCTCATCGGTCTTTCGACTGTGCCATAGACCTTCTGCCAGGAGCCGATCCGCCCCGGGGGCACCTGTACACCCTGTCCCGGGAAGAGTCCTGCGCTATGAGGGAATACATCCTGGAGCACCTCCACAAGGGCTTTATCCGGGCTTCCACTTCACCCGCAGGGGCCGGATTCTTCTTCGTGTCGAAGAAGGACGGGTCCCTTCACCCCTGCATCGACTACCGGGGCCTGAACAAGATCACGGTAAAGAACCGATACCCACTTCCACTCTCATTCTGGAGCTGTTTGATCGCCTTCAAGGAGCCCAGATCTTCACCAAGCTGGATCTGCGAGGGGCCTACAACCTAGTGCGGATCCGGGAGGGGGATGAGTGGAAGACGGCCTCAAATGTCCGAGTGGGTGCACACCTGGGAAGCAGTGACCATCAAACGGTTTGGTTTGATATAACGGCTGAAGTGGAGGGCGGCCACTCTAATCTCAAAGTCCTGGATTTCAAGCGTGCTGACTTTAGTAAAATGGGGGAATACCTGAGGAAGGAGATGATGGGCTGGGAGGACGTACATGAAGTGGAAGGGCAGTGGTCCAGGCTGAAAGAAGTAATAAATAGGGCCACAGACCTTTATGTAAGGAGAGTAAATAAAAGCAAGAGAAAAAGGAAACCGATATGGTTCTCCAAGCAAGTGGCTGAGAAAATAAAGGCTAAAGAGTTAGCGTTCCAGAAATATAGAAAATCTCAAGAAGAGGAACAAGGGGAGGAATACCGGATGAAACTGAAAGAAGCCAAGAGAGAGGTACGTCTGGCGAAGGCGCAAGCAGAAGTACAAATGGCTAGAAATGTAAGGAGGGGCGACAAAAATTTCTTCAGGTATATTAGTGAAAGAAGAATGACTAAAAAGGGAATTGTGAGACTAAAAGATACAGCGAACCGCTATGTAGATAATGATGAAGAAAAAGCCAATTTGCTAAATAGATACTTTTGTTCGGTTTTCACTGAAGAAAATCCCGGAGAAGGACCGCGAGAGACTGGCAAAAGTACCCCTGAGAATGGAATGGATATAGCACCGTTCATGGAAGAGAGTGTGTATCAACAACTTGGAAAGCTAAAGGTGGACAAAGCCATGGGACCGGACGGGATGCACCCCAGAATATTGAGGGAGCTCAGAGACGTTCTGGCGGGTCCTCTTAAAGATTTGTTTAATAAATCCTTGGAGACAGGAGAGGTTCCAAGGGACTGGAGAACGGCGGAGGTGGTCCCTCTTCACAAAAGTGGTGATAGGGAAGAAGCTGGAAACTACAGGCCGGTAAGCCTCACTTCGGTTATTGGAAAAGTAATGGAAACCATGCTGAAGGAAAGGATAGTGAATTTCCTAGAAGCCAATAAGTTGCAAGATCCGAGACAACATGGTTTTACCAGAGGGAAATCGTGCCAAACGAATCTCATTGAATTCTTTGATTGGGTAACTGGAGAATTGAATCATCGACGTGCTATAGACGTAATCTACTTAGATTTTAGCAAAGCTTTTGACACGGTTCCCCATAGGAGGCTCTTAAATAAACTAGATGGGCTGAAGATAGGTCCCGAAGTGGTGAACTGGATTAGGAACTGGTTGACGGACAGACGACAGAGGGTGGTGGTAAATGGAGTTCGCTCGGAGGAGGGAAAGGTGAGTAGTGGAGTGCCTCAGGGATCGGTGCTGGGGCCGATTCTGTTCAATATATTTGTGAGTGACATTGCCAAAGGGTTAGAAGGTAAATTTGCCTATTTGCGGATGATACTAAGATTTGCAACAGAGTGGACACCCAGGAGGGAGTGGAAAGCATGAAAAGGGATCTGAGGAAACTAGAAGAATGGTCTAAGGTTTGGCAATTAAAATTCAATGCGAAGAAATGCAAAGTGATGCATTTAGGGAGTAGAAACCCACGAGAGACTTATGTGTTAGGCGGGGAGAGTCTGATAGGTACTGAGGGGGAGAGGGATCTTGGGGTGATAGTATCCGAGGATCTGAAGGTGACGAATCAGTGTGACAAGGCAGTGGCCGTAGCGAGAAGGTTGCTAGGCTGTGTAGAGAGAAGTGTGATCAGCAGAAGAAAGGAAGTGTTGATGCCCCTGTACCAAGTCATTGGTGAGGCCCCACCTGGAGTATTGTGTTCAGTTTTAGAGGCCGTACCTTGCGAAGGATGTTAAAAAAATGGAAGCGGTGCAAAGAAAAGCTACGAGAATGGTATGGGATTTGCGTTCCAAGACTTATGAGCAAAGACTTGCTAACCTGAACATGTATACCCTGGAGGAAAGGAGGAACAGGGGTGATATGATACAGACGTTCAAATACTTGAAAGGTATTAATCCGCAAAAAAATCTTTTCCGGAGATGGGAAGGCGGTAGAACGAGAGGACATGAAATGAGATTGAAGGGGGGCAGACTCAAAAAAGATGTCAGGAAGTATTTTTTCACGGAGAGGGTGGTGGATGCTTGGAATGCCCTCCCGAGGGAGGTGGTGGAGATGAAAACGGTAACGGAATTCAAACATGCGTGGGATATGCATAAAGGAATCCTGCGCAGTAGGAATGGATCCTCAGAAGCTTAGCCAAAATTGGGTGGCGGAGCAGGTGGGGGAAGAGAGGTTGGTGGTTGGGAGGCGAGGAGAGTGGAGGGCAGACTTATACGGTCTGTGCCAGAGCCGGTGATGGGAGGCGGGACTGGTGGTTGGGAGGCGGGAAATACTGCTGGGCAGACTTGTACGGTCTGTGCCCTGAAAAAGGCAGGTACAAATCAAGGTAAGGTATACACATATGAGTTTATCTTGTTGGGCAGACTGGATGGACCATGCAGGTCTTTTTCTGCCGTCATCTACTATGTTACTATGTTCAGACGGCCTTTAACACTCATGAGGGTCACTTTGAGTACCGGGTGATGCCGTTTGGCCTATGTAATGCTCCTGCGGTGTTTCAGAATTTTGTCAACATCATTTTCCAGGATCTGCTCTACACCTCAGTGATCGTATACCTGGATGACATTCTGACCTTCTCCACCTCACTGTCCCAGCATGTTGCCCAGGTCCGCATGGTGCTCCAGCGTCTCCGGGAGCACTGGCTGTATGCCACGCTGGAGAAGTGTTCTTTCTACCAGAAGAGTTTGCCGTTCCTGGGATATATTGTCTCGGCCACCGGATTGCAAATGGATCCTGGGAAATTGACTGCAATCTGCGACTGGCCAGCCCCCCAGGGCCTGCGGGCCTTGCAGAGGTTACTGGGGTTCGCCAACTACTACCGGCAGTTTATCAAGAACTACTCCCTTATCACGGCTCCCCTAACGGCCCTCACGCGGATGTTAAGAACTGGACGCCAGAGGCGGTTGCTGCATTTTCCACTCTGAAGAAGGCATTTCTTTCTGCACCGGTCCTCTGCAGTCCGGATCCTACCCAGCCCTTCCTGGTGGAAGTGGAAACTATAATAAAAAAATAAAATCACTGAACACATAGACAAACATGGTTTAATGTGACAGAATCAACAAGGGAAGTCTTGCCTCATCAATTTGCTTAATTTCTTTGAATGCGTGAATAAACATGTGTATAAAGGAGATGTTTTAATCAAAATTTGATATACTGCCCTTTCTAGATTGTCAGGAAACATTTGACAAAGTTCCTCATGAGGGTCTCCTGAGAACATTAAAAACCCATGGGATAGGAGGCAATGTTCTGTTGTGAATTAGGAAATGGTTGATGGATAGAAAACAGACAAGTAGGGTTAAATGGCCAATTCTCTCAGTTGAGGAGGGTGAAAAGCGGAGATTCCCAGTGCTATTTAACATATTTATTAATGATTTGGAAATGGGAATGATGAGTGAGGTGATTAAATTTGCAGATGACACAAAGCTATTCAAAGCTGTCAAAACACATGCGGATTTTGAAAAATTGCAGGAAGGCCTTAAGAAACTGGAAAACTGGGCATCCAAATGGCAGATGAAATTTAATGTGGATAAGTGTAAAGTGATGCACATTGAGAAGAATAATCCAAATCACAGTTATTGGTATAGGTTCCACCCTAGGAGTCAGCATCCAAGAAAAAGATCTAGGTTTCATCATGAATAATATGCTGAAATCTTCTTCCCAGTGTGTGACGGCAGCCAAAAAAGCAAACAGAATGTTAGGAATTATCAAGACAGGGATAGAAAATAAGACAAAGAATATTATAATGCCTTTGTATCTCTCCAATGAGGGAAGAGTATGTTTATAGGAGGTGGCAACCCAGTGAACCTTGACACATTTTTAAACAGAAGTTTACCAATTCTGAATTGTGTGATATATTAAGTATGATTAGACATTAAATATTACCTCAGCACAGGAGAATAAGCCAGCCATTGCCTCTGGGCGTCACAGTTCAAGGGAAAGTAAGCCCTTGGGCCGTAGCCGCGGGCCGTGGCAGGCGAGTCCCTTGAGCTGGACACAGCACTAAGTAGAGTACTAGGCAAGGGAGAACTCAGCCTGGAAACAGGCAGGGCAGGCAAGGCTTGGCTGGAGCAGTGGCGTACCTAGCGTATTTGACACCCGGGGCTGATCATTTTTTAACACCCCCTCCTCTATATGAAAACATTATTTTTAGTAATAATAAACGAGTCATACAACAAGGGCGTACTGTAAGCATTTATAGAAATAGCCCTACAGTACCTAGGAAAGGCAGCATCTTAAACATTGCAGTGAGCACTAGAACATCAATACACCCACTGTAAAACTAAACAAGACATTAGTAAAAATGATCCTGCCAACAGAAAACCATGTCTTTTTCACAAACATAGAACACAGACACATCCTCACCAAGTATAGAATAAGTAACCACAAACTAACATTAAACTGAACCCCCATGAGGCCAGATTCCACATACAATGCAACACCACAGAAACAGTGATGCATGTCCCCTAGTACTGTGCAAAATATAAAAATAGCAGATGTAAATTTGAAAAACTGACACATACCAATCACTACTTTACAAATTAACAAATAGAAATAAAACAAAACAAAATAGAATATAAGATACCATTTTATTGGACTAATACATTTTTCAATTAGCTTTTAGAGGCCGAAACCTCCTTCCTCAGGTGAGTACAGTATACTGCTGTTACGGTCCTGTCCTGACCTAAGGATGGAGGTTTTGGTCTCTGAAAGTTAGTCAAAAATGTACTAAAATTACTCCAACAAAAAGATCACCTTATTTTCATTTTCTATTTATCACCACAGCTACAATACTACTTTATTCAAAAGCAAATAAATAAATCAATCTTTTTTTCTACCTTTGTTGTATCTGGTTTCTGCTTTCCTCGTCTTCTTTCCACTCTCTCCCTTCTACCCAGCATCTGCTCTCTTTCTCTCTCCCTTTCATCCAGTGTCTGTCTGCTTTCTCTGTCCCTTCTATCCACTGCCTGCCTTTTCTTTCCCTTTTATCCAGCATGTGCCTTCCTCTCTCCTTTTTACATGATGCATTCCAGCATCTCCCCCCTCTCTATCTTTATCTCTCCACTCTCTGTTCCCCATCCATATCCATCTTCTGCTTATCTCCTATTTGTCTTTTTTCTCCATGTCCACTGCCATTCCCTCTTACTCCCTCTCTCTCCTATCCATAACCTCCCCTCTGTGTGTCTGTCCCTATCCCCCCATGTTCAGCATCTGCCCTCTGTGTCCCCTTCCCATGTTCCTCACCCTTCTTTCTCCCTCTCTCCTGCACTCCAAACCCCTGCTTCATAGTACTGCATCTCGTTCTCCCCTCTCCCCTGATCAAGCTTTTTCCCAGTCTTCTCTCTCTCATGCATCCCACCTTTCTCTCCCTTCCCCCTCTTGCTTCACTTTGATCTGGCATCACTCTCACTCCTTTCTCCACCCCTCCTTTTCCCATTCCCCTGTCATTGCTTTCCTTCCTCTCTCCACCACTCTTTCCTCTTAGATCTGGCATTGCTCTCTCCACCCCCTCTTCCCCTTAGATCTGGCATCACATCACATCCTTGATCCTCCTCTCTTCATCCCCCCCTTTGGTCTGGCTGGGGCATCGTTCTCCCTCCTTCCTTCCTTCCCCCGTTCCCCTCCCAAACTAGTGTGGTATAGCTCTCCCCCCTCCTCACTCCATGCCTGCTCTGCTCCTGCAGGCCTCCAAGCTTCCAGGCCCAACAGCAGCATCAGAGATTAAAGTGATGCATGCTGTACAGAGAAGGCTTCCGGGGCTGGATGAAGGCAATGTTTACATTGCTGATGCTGCCAGAAGCCTCGAAGTTTAAAGAGCTGCAGATTGGGGCGGGCGTGGAGCAAGGAGGGGGAGAGTGATACCACAGTGGTGGTGGTGGTCGGGACACCCATGCAGCACTGTGCCAGTCAGTGGGGGAGGGGGAGATATCCATGGCAGCACCCTCCTCATGACCTGCACCCGGGGCGGGCCGCCCCCATCACCCTGCTCTCGGTACGCCAGTGGGCTGGAGACAAGGCAAACAAGACAGGAACATAAGATAAGGCTTAACAAGGCTAAAGTGGAAACAAGGTAGGCAGGACAAGGCACACAAGACTAGAACTGAATCCAGACAGAGCAAGGCAAATGCTACTAGAACTGGACCCAGACAAAGAAAGGCAACCAAGGTAAGAACTGGAGACACAACAAGGCAGGACTAGGAAGGCAGGAGACAAGGCAAGGCAGGACTTGGCAAGACTGAAGACAAGGTAGGACTTGGCAAGGCAGGAAACATGGCAAGGCTCAGCAAGGCTGGAGACAAGGGAGGTCGTGGCACTGGAACAAGGCAGGACTTGAAACTAAAGACAATGATTAGTAGTAGTAGTAAAACAACGCACATGAGGCTGGGAAGAAACCAGAAGAACCATTGTGAAGAAACTGGAGGAAGGCCTGGGCCTTCCTTAAATACGCCCAGGCCCATGACATCACTCCTGGCGTATCCGCATAGTTTCTGGCTGCTAGCCCTATAAACTAGGGGCTGCAGTGCATACTCACACCCTAGGAGGCCAGCAAGCAACGAAGGAGGGAGGGAGGGTGCAGTCCCTCCGAGCACCGCAGAGCAGTAAGTCCATTGGGGAGTTGGAGCAGAAGTCAAGGCAGGGCCGTGATACTGGGTTTCATATAAAATGTGAATTGAGGGGCCCCGTGTGATGGCATCAGTATGAGAACTTATGCACATGCACATCAGAACGTCTGGAAAGCTTCTGAATTTCTGAGTGCTCCGGAATAAGCCTCGCTGTTCAGGTTCCAATGGATGAGGTTACTCATATATGAGGACTTGCTATTCCAAAACTCTTATGCAATGCAATATAGTTTAGTTTATTATTGCCATTCCACACAGGTCAAAGCAGTTTACAATAAATTAAAATGGAAAAATATAGGAAAGGAACTACAATTGTAATAGAAAAGCAAACACCTGCAGAAGAAAGGAGAAATTAGACCTTACCTGCTAATTTGCTTTCCTTTAATCCCTCCGGTCTGGCCCAGGATTGGACTGATGGGTTGTGCACGCCTTCCAGCAGGTTGAGAGACTGAGAAAAAAAAACTCTGACTCTAGCGAGCCAATAGGAGCCCTGGTCATGTGACCCTAGCCTCAGTATTTGATTAACAAAGCAGAAAAAAGGGAAGAAGACAGTCTGTGCCCCGAGGAATTCAAGCAACCAGGGAGCACATATTGGAAACGTGCTCTAACAATGCCTCACCGACAACTCTCACCAGAGCAGCGGTATGGCCTTATCATCATGGCTCACCGAAAACCCTAACCAGAGAATCGGTATGGCCGAACTGTAATGGCTCACCACATACTCTAACCAGAGCAGCGGTATGGCCTGACTGCACTGGCTCACCACGTACCCTTACCAGAGCAGCGGGATGGCCTAACTGTAAAGGCTCACCACGTACCCTTACCAGGGCAGCGGTATGGCCTGAACAGGAGAGCAATGATTTCTTTTGATTACTTGTTTTTTTTTTTTTTTAATATCATTTATATTTTCAAATATATATGTAACCAGCAAAAAACAGCTGTGCAAACAAATAAACTGAACATCCAAATACAGACAGAAAGATAGCCCAAGGGAGGAACCTGGGCCGGTCCGGAGGGATTAAAGGAAAGCAAATTAGCAGGTAAGGTCTAATTTCTCCTTCCTTAGCATCCCTCCGGACCGGCCCAGGATTGGACTGATGGGACGTAACAAAGCAGTAGTCCTACGGGAGGGACCCCAGCAAGCCCGCTGAAAGTACCCGCGATGCAAAGACCGCCTCCTGTCGACACTGAACATCAAGCCTGTAATGTTTAGAAAAGGAATGGAGAGAAGACCAAGTCGCTGCCTTACAGATCTCCACCGGTGGAACCAAAGAGCACTCGGCCCAGGACACTGCCTGCCCTCTAGTTGAATGAGCTTTAAAAGAGTCCGGGACTGGTTTACCTGCCAAAAGGTAGGCTGACGCTATAATTTCTTTGATCCACCTAGACAATGTGGGCTTGGAAGCCGACAACCCCTTATGATGACCGGCCACCAGAAGAAAAAGACGGTCCGTGTGACGAAACTCCTCCGTAACAGCGAGATACCTTTTAAGCACTCTCCTAACATCCAGAGTATGCAACTGTCTCTGCTCCTGAGTCCCTGCGGCCGACCCCAGAACAGGAAGAAAAACTGACTGGGCCAGGTGGAAACGGGACACAACCTTAGGCAAAAAGGAAGGAACCAGACGAAGAACCACTCGCTCCTTAGAAAATTCCAGAAATGGAGATCTACATGAAAAAGCTTGCAACTCCGAAACTCGCCGCGCAGAGGCAATAGCCACCAAAAACACTGTCTTAAGCGTCAAATCCTTCAAAGAACACGATCGCAAAGGTTCAAATGGGGGTTTTGTCAGCGTGGTAAGAACCAGGTTAAGATCTCACGATGGGAAAAATGATCTGACCGGAGGGCGGAGAAGACTGACACCCTTCAAAAAATGGACCACATCGGGAAGACTAGTCCAAGACTTACCCCGAATCCTACCTCTGAAGCAGGAAAGAGCTGCTGCCTGCACCTTAAGAGAAGAAAGCGACAGCCCTTTATCAAAACCTCTCTGCAGGAAATCTAACATCTGGGCCACGGACGCCCGAAAAGGAAGAATACCAAACTCCGCACACCAGACCTCAAAAATTCTCCAAGTGCGAATATAGTTGAGAGAGGTGGAACGCCGCCGACACCGAAGCATGGTGGAAATCACTGTCGCTGAAAAACCCCGCTTAGCTAGATGGGCTCGTTCAAGAGCCAAGCCGTAAGACAAAATCGAGCCGGATCTGGATGCAGAACTGGCCCTTGTCCCAGTAAAGTCTTTTGAAGTGGAAGCGGAAGGGGAGACGCCACCAACAGACACTGCAGATCCGCGTACCAAGGCCGTCCAGGCCAGTCGGGTGCCACCAGAACTACCGGTCCCTCCGGTCCCTCGTGTTCCTCTATCCTCTGTAGGAGACGACCTATCAGCGGCCACGGAGGAAACGCGTAAAGAAGGCCCGAGGGCCACTGCTGTAAGAGAGCGTCTACTCCCTCTGTCCTTGCATCCTTTCGGCGACCGAAGAATCGAGAGACCTTTGAGTTGAGACTGGTGGCAAAAAGATCCAGAACTGGAGTGCCCCAGCGATCCACTATCAGCTGAAACGCCTGATCGCTGAGAGCCCATTCTCCCGGGTCGAGAGTGTGACGACTGAGAAAATCGGCTTGAATGTTCTCCACTCCTGCTTCATGCGATGCTGAGATGGCCGAGAAATGAACTTCCGCCCAGGCTAGTAGACTCTCCGCCTCCCGACACAAGAGGCGACACCTCGTTCCTCCCTGGTGGTTGATATACGCCACTGCCGAGGCATTGTCTGACAGGACTCGCACTGCCTTGCCTGCCAGTAGAGAACTGAAATGCTGCAGCGCTAGCCTGATCGCCCTGGTCTCTAGAAAGTTGATGGACTGAACTGCTTCCAGCTGAGACCAGAGCCCCTGGGTCCATTTGCCTAGGCAATGCGCTCCCCAGCCTCGCAGACTGGCATCCGTCGTTAACTGTATCCAACGCAGAGGTTCTAAAGGCATTCCTACAGTGAGATTCTTCATCCTCAGCCACCAGAACAGAGAGCTGCGCTCCCTGTTGCGAAGAGGTAGCCGCATCTGTATCGAATCCCTCTGAGAGGACCACCGGGACAGAAGGGACCACTGAAGAGGATGCATGTGCAGCCTGGCCCAGGGAACTACCTCTATCGTGGCTGCCATGGAACCGAGGACCTGAAGATAATCCCGCGCCGATGGACGGTGCTGGCGAAGTAAGTCCTGAATCTGAGACCGGAGCTTTACAATCCTGGTCTGTGGCAGAAAGACATGGCCCCGAGCCGTATCGAAAACGACCCCTAGATACTCCAGAGACTGAGAAGGAATTAACCGACTCTTGGGTACATTTATTACCCAACCTAGAGACTGTAAGAACCGCATCACCTGGTCTGTGACTCGGCAACTCTCCTGATAAGACTTTGCTCTGATTAACCAGTCATCTAGGTATGGATGAACGAGAATACCTTCCTTCCTGAGAGCCGCGGCCACCACGACCATGACCTTAGTAAAAATGCGCGGGGCCGTCGCAAGACCAAAAGGCAGGGTGCGAAACTGGTAATGCCGCCCCAGAATCGCAAAGCACAAAAACCTGTGGTGGGCCGGCCGAATAGGAATATGCAAGTAGGTCTCTGTGAGATCCAAGGCTGTCAAGTATTCTCCTAGGTGCACCGCGACTATGACTGAGCGAAGAGTCTCCATACAAAAGCTTGAGACCCTGAGAGCTTGATTGACCGCCTTGAGCTCTAAAATAGGACGAAAAGAGTCTTCCTTCTTGGGAACTACAAAATAAATGGAATAGCGGCCTAGCCCGTACTCCGCAGGAGGAACTGGACAGATAGCCTGCAGATCTAAAAGCCTTCGTAGAGTGTCTCAAACCGCCCTCGCCTTGAGAGGAGAGCGACAGGGAGACACCAGAAAAGCGTCTGAAATAGGCCTTGCGAACTCTAAGGCATAACCGTCTCGAATAATCTCCAGGACCCACTGATCCGAAGTGATGTGGGCCCACCTCTGATAGAACTGAGAGAGACGAGCTGCGACAGGAACCAGAGGAGAGGCCCTCGCACCTTCACTGGGAAGAACGACTCTGGGCTCGAAAACCTGGATTGGAAAACCCTGCTCCTCTGCGAGGACCCAAAAGGACTGAGTCCTATTGCCAAAACGAGTCCTAGGAGGCTGATAACCGCAACCAGCTGAAAATCTACGGAAGCCTCTCACTGAACTCCTACCAGAAAAAGAACCTCGGTTGGCTAGACGAGGCCTATCCTGCGGTAGACGAGGAACTTTGGCATCTCCTAAGGAATTAACCAGCTTATCTAATTCTTCTCCAAACAAGAAAGAACCCTTAAAGGGAAACTTGCTCAACTTTGACTTGGAGGCCGCATCCGCCGACCAACCCTTCAACCACAAAGACCGGCGAGCGGCGACCCCCAGAGCCAAGGACTTAGAAGATGCTCGCAGCAGATCATACAGAGCGTCAGATAGAAAAGCTGCCCCCGTCTCAATTCGAGCTACCTCCAAATCGATAGCTTGCAGATCATCCGAAGTCCTGTCCAAGACTCTCTCGGCCCATCTAAAGCAGGCTCTAGCCACCAAAGAGCCACAAATGGCAGCCTGTACTGCCAATGAAGAAACGTCAAAACCTGACTTAAGCAGAGAATCTAGCCTTCTATCCTGGACATCCCGCAGAGCCGTGCCTCCATCCACGGGCACCGTATTGCGCTTAGCAACCGTTGACACCACTGCATCAACCACCGGGACCTTAAGCATAGCTTTATCTGCTTCTGGAATCTGATAAAGACGAGACATAGATCTAGTCGGACGAAAAGCCGCATCTGGGATCTCCCATTGCGCTTTAATGATATCCCAGATCCTGATGCATGGGAAACGTTTTAGCTGCGGATCTAGACCCCTTAATCAAAAAGTCTACCTTACGGTAGTCTACTGAGGAACTGGAGGAAGATCGTCAAAATTCAAAGTAGAGGAGACCATAGCAATAAGCTCCTGCAAATCATCTCTGTGAAAAACTCTAGCTACAGAAGGGTCATCCCCCTGGACAAAAGAAGCAGCCTCAGGATCTGAGGAAGCAAAATCAGGATCATAGCAGGCATTGTCCATCAGATCCTCCTCCTCCTCTAAATAGGGCATCTCCTGATCCCAAAAAATCCAATGCAAATCACCTTCCCTCGATTTCTTAGAGGGAGGAGGAGCAGGACTGGTAGTCTCTCCTGCCCCCATCCCTGCATCACCTTTGTGCATCAAAAACGCCTGGTACATCTGAAGCACAAACTCAGGAGGAAAACCCCCTGCCTGAGCGGGCCCAGATTGTACCAGAGCTGAGGAATTCAAATTATCAACATTTGATGCAGGTAAAATCGCAGGCTGCGAACGCGAAGACGGCTCCGTAGCCGGATTCAAAATGGCCGCCGTTCGCACCAAATCCGAGGGAACGGCGTCCTGACGCGTGCCCGAATCCTCCGGTACCACAGAAATAGACCGCGACGGCGAGGAGCTCGGCCCCGGCAAAAGCGGACCCGAAGTCGAAGGAGAGGAACAATATTTGCAAGAACCGGCGGACAAAACCCCCCGCCGCTGACAGACAGCGCAGCGCTTCAACTTCTCCGACATCGCGGAGACGCGCGTGCACGCGCCGGAACGGTTCACGCCAAAAACAAATAACAAAATTTAGCGTTTAGCCAACTACACACCCGCGAAAAGAGATCTTAAGAGACTCCTGAAGCAACTGAAATTCTCAGAGTCTTTCTTTCCGTTCCTGTCTCTTTTTTTTTTTTTTTATCCACTGCTGCTGCTACTGAAACAGACACCATAGAAACAGACACCAGAGCTGTGTGCTCGTTAAGTCTATGGGGAAGCACTGCCTCTGCTTAGCTCTGTCCCCCCCTTTTTTTTTTTTTTTTTAATCTTTAAACTGGCTGCCTCTCCCAAAGGCAACAGCCCTTTGCTTGCCAAAAGGGGGCCCCTTCCCTGAAAATTGTAATCTTTAGCAGGGAGATGGGGAGGAAAGAAAGGGGGAGGGACCCGGGACACCCGAGTATAACACCCCTGAGGCAAAAGATAAATGCTAACAAGCCTCCAAAGAATTCCTCTGGCACAGACTAAAATAAACACCAAATTTCGGAACAGACAGAAAAAATATAAAAAGTTTTGAAGATAACAAAGAGAGACTAAAGGGCTCACTTCCTACCTGCTGGGAGACTGAGAAAATACTGGGGCTAGGGTCACATGACCAGGGCTCCTATTGGCTCGCTAGAGTCAGAGTTTTTTTCTCAGTCTCCCAACCTGCTGGAAGGCGTGCACAACCCATCAGTCCAATCCTGGGCCGGTCCGGAGGGATGCTAAGGAAAATAGGATAAACTATAGGAGGAAAGAATCATAGGAGGTGACTGACTGACGCTATCACTCAATGCCTGAATCTTCAAAGGCTAGTATGAGTGTTATACCACTTACTGTTGGGTTTTTTTTATATTCAACATTTTTTCTAAAACATTTTTCAATGACCGTAGGATAGATCAATACAATACAGTGAGCTAAATGCCAATGTTGTAGTTCTGTTACGAGGACTCACTAGCATTAATTCACATGCCATGGTAAATTAATATACGGCTAGATTCAAGTAAGAGTGTGAGTGTGCAAGTCACTTGATTGATTTGGTACCAATTTATAACTTCTACTATAAAGAGTTTTTTCTTCTATTTTACATCCCTCTCTCAAATCACTTAGCCTAGTATTGCAGCGACAGTCTTTGGTGGGTGCCTATGCAACAGGATACCTTCTGGAGCTGTACAAAGCCTAGTGGCAGCTGTACAATGACTGGGAGACTTCCGGGGGGCAATGAAGATTGCTTCTGTGGTGTTCCTCGAGAGGTGGCCCAGACAGCAGAAGAAATGACTCAAGAATCACACGCAAGAACTCTATGGTAGTACACAGCACTGCCAAATGAGTCACCATGCTGGCTCTAAAATTTCATACTACACTCTGACCAATAATCAAGGAGGGAATAAAATGCAGAAAATTCCTGGGCAGAACTGTGAAGTCACTTTCCTTCTAACCAATTTCCATCCCAAAGCATAAAAAATGCACTTATGGAAAATGGTGGCCAAATCACGTAATATGGTTACCCTTACCGTTGGATTTGTGCCACACTATTCCATCCAAAAAACTTACCTTAAAAATTCCCAGTAACAATGTATATTTCTCACATCCTCCTACCAAATTTCTTTACCAATAGATGTCAAAAGGTGGCACGAATTTTTGTAGTTAGGAAACAGAGCTCAAGAAATAGAAGAATTAATGAATTCACTGGAATCCCCACTGCACCCACAAAAGCAATTGCTTAGTTTGCACATATTTGAAACTTCACATTTTATTGCTTGTACTACTCATATTTTCACTCTATTTTGAATCCTCTGGCACTCATTAAGTATATTTTGAAAGACAAATAATGCATACCAATTTCTTCAGTTAAATAGCCAAAGGCCCACAGCTCCTGGCCATGCTTGAACATAGGATGTAAACAACAATATAATTAAAAATCAAAAAACAACCTTCCTTTTCTATAATATTACACTTAAACATAATGTACTCTTCTTCCATGTTTCCTTTAGATCTCTAAGCTATAACCCTTTTGTATTGGATTGCTGACGTTGTTTTCTTATTTAATGGTATTCATAGGTTACTGTCATTACTGAATGTTTAAAATAAGCGCATCTCAGTGTTACAAGGTTATAGAGAAAATGTGAATTGGGAAAGAAATGTTTTATGAATTTGCTGTTGCATAATATAGTAGTTGTACTGCATTAGCCAAAATCTTACTGGATATCACAAGCCTTACAATCAGAAAACTATAGCTCAAAAGCTCAGTTTTGTTGTTTCAATCCCAAAAATGCCATGACATTGGTAGAGTCTGCTAAATATGCCACATTAAAAGAAAAGCCACAATAATACGGATTCTTCTCACACATTCAAAACATTTAGTACTTCAGCACAGTTGTATTTTTGAAAATGGGTGGAACAGGAGAAAATACAGCTGAGATTTTGTCTGCACATCTCTGCAGTTTGAAAGGTTCCCAAAGTTAGTCAAAGGCTAAAGGAGAAATAAAGACCTGAACTGCGTAAAGGACTGACTCAAGATTGACATGCCTGGTAAGAAATGAGAATGTGAAGACAGAGTCGTGACACTGGTGGCTTTTTGTAGTTTGTTGTTAATTTTTACGCAAATTACATTCTGCATTTCATACAAAAACAAATAGAACATTTGACAACTGTACATAGAGAAAGTTCTCTCCCTCTGGAAACAAACTGAAATCAGTTGAGGTGCCATGGTCTCATAACACTTATTTTTAAAAATCTATCCCCTCCCCCCCAAAAATATTCCAGCTTGTTATCCACAAAATAACACAGTAATGGGAGAAAAATGCCAGACACCAAAGGAGCCCGGATGTGATAGCTAAGAGCAGTCTCTTGTCCCAGGAGAAGACCATATTAGCAGGACCACTGAAAACGCTAAAAAAAATTGCAGATTCCACAATGTTTAGCCTTCATAGAGATTTTTAGATTTTCTCAGTTTCTTGCAGTTTTGTATTTCTTTTGTTGTTGTTGTTTTCTAAGTTACTTTTCTGCTGCAAGTGGCTCTCTTTGGCAGTTCAGAATGTATGAATTAGTCCAGGCTTCAATCACTTACCCTCAATGTGCTACGGAAGAGACAGATGTTTCCTATGAGGCAGTAGGAAGGAATGATTCTAGCCTTAAAGCAACAAAATACAGAAAAATACTGCAAGAAATGGGCCTGTATAAATCCTTCTAATTTCTTTTTATCAAAGTTCTGCATAATTTCCTGGTAGCCCTGCTCACAAGATATTTGTATGTTCACATTACTGATGGCTATCAACCTGAACCCGAGTCTAGCATAGCAGTTATCACTGACTTCTTTATTTTCAGGATATTCTTCTCACTTTATGAGTTCAAAATAGATATCCATTTAAATACTGTCCAATATGGACTGGAATAGGCCAAGTTTACACCTTTTCTATCGGCCTCTCCCAGTTCCACGAGCAGTTCCTCGTCTTGATGGGCCAGAGTTCATGCTGCCTCCCCTTCCCCAGTTGCCTCCACTCCTGCCTCCCCTAGAAGCATTACTAGTCCCTGCAGGTCCCCCAAATCCTTCTTCTCGATGGGATACATCTTGTGGATCTCCTTCTTGGGAACTGGAGCGGCTGGACTTTGGTGCTCTCTGTGCTGGTCCTGGACCTGTCCGATCTAGAAAAACAGAATTACAGGTTTATATTAAAAACCATACTCTAATCAATTAAAAATGAGTTCTAGAAACATCAGGGTATAGACCTGAACTGATGATTGTCATAGGATTCTTATCTAAGATAGTCTCTTCAAAACAGTTCAAGGCATGACATTTCAGGTCCAATTACATTAGCCACAATATGGGTAAATTAGTTCTTAACTAATACATTTTATTTCCTTAAGCCCTCCAGACCAGTCCAGAGCTTGGGTTTGTGTTGTCCTGCCAGTGGGTGAAGACTGAGAACTACTGAGCTGTGATGTCATCATCTGAGAACTTTGTGCAATCCCCTGACCAGTCAGTATTTATCATAACAAAGCAATCAAACAAAGGCAATTAAAAGGAAAAATAAATTCCCCTAGGAACTAACAAACCTCTCAGAGAACTAATCAAGGATATAGCCCTCCAGACAAAATCCAACAGGAATAACAAACAAGCCAAAATCAAAACTTTACATTTCAGGAGATAGAAAACAAATTGATGCTAAGAACCAAAGGTGGGCTCTGGACTGGTCTGGAGGGACTCAAGGAAAGAAAATTAGCAGTAAGAACTAATTTACCCTTCCTCATCATCCCACCAGACCAGTTCAGATGCTTGGGATGTATCAAAGCAGTACTTACTGAGGGTGGGACACTGAAATCTCTGCTACAAACACTTATGGCCCCACATATGCCCCTGTATAACTCGTTGGTGAGGCCCCACCTGGAGTATTGTGTTCAGTTTTGGAGGCCGTATCTTGCTAAGGATGTAAAAAGAATTGAGGCGGTGCAAAGAAAAGCTACAAGAATGGTATGGGATTTGCATTACAAGACGTATGAGGAGAGACTTGCTGACCTGAACATGTATACCCTGGAGGAAAGGAGAAACAGGGGTGATATGATACAGACGTTCAAATATTTGAAAGGTATTAATCCACAAACGAACCTTTTCCGGAGATGGGAAGGCGGTAGAACTAGAGGGCATGAAATGAGATTGAAGGGGGGCAGACTCAAGAAAAATGTCAGGAAGTATTTTTTCATGGAGAGAGTGGTGGATGCTTGGAATGCCCTCCCGCAGGAGGTAGTGGAGATGAAAACGGTAACGGAGTTCAAACATGCGTGGGATAAACATAAAGGAATCCTGTTCAGAAGGAATGGATTTTTTTTTTTAACATTTGTACACCGCGCTTTCCCACTCATGGCAGGCTTAATGCGGCTTACATGGGGCAATGGAGAGTTAAGTGACTTGCCCAGAGTCACAAGGAGCTGCCTGTGCCGGGAATTGAACTCAGTTCCTCAGTTCCCCAGGACCAAAGTCCACCACCCTAACCACTAGGCCACTCCTCCTCAGAATCTTAGCCGAGATTGGGTGGCAGAGCCGGTGGTGGGAGGCGGGACTGGTGGTTGGGAGGCGGGGGTACTGCTGGGCAGACTTCTACGGTCCGTGCCCTGAAAATGACAGATAAAAATCAAGGTAAGATATACACAGAAAGTAGCACATATGAGTTTATCTTGTTGGGCAGACTGGGATGGACCGTGCAGGTCTTTTTCTGCCGTCATCTACTATGTTACTATGTTATTCCAGTGTTTGTAAGGTTGCTCTTGGAGAAACTGTCAGCCCATCACAACTTTTGTAAGGAGTGCAACACTGTGACTGTTTCACTTTCTTGGAATGATTTCATTCTATTAATCAGTTGTCCAAATAAAGGTGGACCAAGGCGCAAGGCAATTGCTACTACCACCACTTTTGTAAATGTACCTCGGTGATGTGGCTAGTCCAAAGATAGAGCACAAAACTGCAAATATGAACCGTAAGTAATGTTTATGGGACTTCCTTATGAGGAACTATAGGAAAGCCTTCATTAAATCTAAAGAAGAAACTCTCCTTGCTGCACCTCCTCAAACACCATTTTAAAGTTTCCATTAGAAAACTTGGATCCTCAAGAAATGTGTTGACCGCTTTGAGATCAAGAATCAGATAGAAGGTATCCTCTTTGTTTTCAACTACAAAATAAATTGAATAATGTCTTGGAAGCAGAACTGGAACCACTGCTTCTGAATGAAGTAACCTGAATAAGGTTTGTTGGACTGCTGCAACATTTAGGCAAGAACAAAAATGCAACTCCAGAAATGGCTCAGGAAGAGGCTGAGCAAACTGCAGAGTGTAACTGTCCCAAATGACCTATAGTACCGAAAGTACCACTTCTGATAAAATGACTTTAATCAACCTCCTACCAAAGGCACCAGAGAACAGGCCTGCAAACCTTCATTGTAAACTGTTGGTTGTTACTAAAGTCCCTGTGAAGAATTCTCGACCTGCTCTATAGCTACTTCAAAATAACTGACCTCTGAAAGTAAATATAATAAGCTGAGTAGCATGCAAGCTTCCCAGTCTATATCTCATTGACTCCCTAAAGTGTCTTCTAGATGAAAAACCTCTAAAAAAGATTTGGGATGATCTTCTGGAAGCCTAGCTTTGGTCTCAGAAAGACTTTTAATCAATTTGTCCGAATCCTCACTGATTCACGGGCGTGCGAGGGCTAGCAAAGGACTTTGCTAGTGAAGATTCCGATTGGAGGGGCTGCCGTGGACGTCACCCATCAGTGAGAACAAGCAGCCTGCTTGTCCTCGGAGAATAGGCAATTACAGCAGTAAAAATATTCAGATAACAATAAAAAGTATGGCGTGGAGGGGCATAATCGAACGCGAACGCCTATCTCCAGGGGCGTCTATGTCCGAAAACAGGTACGTGAAGAGGTGGGACAGACCGAATTTTCGAAAAAAATGGACGTTTTTCAGCTGGGCGTTTGTTTTTTTTTAGCGATAATGGAAACTAAAAGCGCCCAGCTCAAAAACGTCCTAATCCAAGCCATTTGGTCGTAGAAGGTGCCACGATTCGTAGTACACTTGCCCCCCTGACATGCCAGGACACCAACTGGGCACCCTTCAGACAACGCTCCCACATGCATAGCTCCCTTACCACGGGTGCTGAGCACCCAACCCCCCTCCCCCAACACCCACTACCCACAAATGTACAACACTACCATAGCTCTTAGGGGTGACGGGGGCACCTACATGTGGGTACAGTGGGTTTTGGAGACCTCCCATTTACCAACACAAGTGTTACAGGTGGGGGGGATGGGCCTGGGTCCACCTGGCTGAAGTGCACTGCAGTACCCACTAAAAGTGCTCCAGAGACCTGCATACACGCAGGCCTCTAGGACTCGTTGCTGCTATATAACATTGGCACACCAGTTGACACCTGAAGACTAATCTCTCCGAAAACGTCCTTTATTGGAATAAGCACGCTTACTCACAGTTAACTGCAGATCAGAGGTTGTGCCCCACTGGCAACGAGTCTCCCTGGTACTGAGATTAGCAGTAGGTCCGAGCTGGCAGAATGCTGTACAATGCCCTCTTTCAACCACATTCATGGGAAGAACTAAGTTCTGTAACGTGGCTAACACGTGAAAGGGATCTAAAACTGGCTTACAAAAATGGCCACTACCTCATGGACTACCGGAAACAAAACAGGGCACACTCTGACCCACTAAGCAGGGGGAAAAGCACCATGGGAGTAGAGCCTACCAACTACCAACATCATGAGCATTTGCCACAAGCTAGTGGAATCATGGAGCCCAACCCTACACCCACCACAATGCATTGCTGATGTGACTCTGCAGTGCACATAACAGAAAGGGTGTCACACTCACCCGAGAGCCACATCAGAACCAGGGAAAGGCTGTCACAGGATAGAACACATTCTGCTGTCATGGA
The DNA here is from genome assembly GCF_901765095.1 of Microcaecilia unicolor. Lineage (NCBI taxonomy): Eukaryota > Metazoa > Chordata > Amphibia > Gymnophiona > Siphonopidae > Microcaecilia > Microcaecilia unicolor. The sequence goes on from NC_044040.1 coordinate 147,230,328, forward strand.
GGTGGGTACGGCATTTGAGGCTGGAAAAAAGTTTGTAAAGTGGGTTTTTTTTGGTGGGAGGGGGTTAGTGACCACTGGGGGAGTCCGGGGAGGTCATCCCCGATTCCCTCCAGTGGTCATCTGGTCAGTTGGGGCACTTTTTTGGGACCTGTTCGTGAAAAAAAAAAGGGTCCAAAAAAAGTGACCCAAAATCGCGGTAAAAACGGCTTTTTTTTCAATTATCAGCTAAAGACGCCCATCTCTCCTCGGCCGATAACCACTCCCCAGTTCCGCCTTCACCATGCCTCCAACACGCCCCCATCAACTTTACCCATTTCCGCGACGGATTGCAGTTGGAAACGCCTAAAATCGGCTTTCGATTATACCGATTTGGGCGCCCACGGGAGAAAGACGCCCACCTCCCGATTTGGGTCGCAATATAGGCGTTTTTCTCTTTCGATTATAAGCTGGATAGTATACAACTTACAATGTCAACACAATACGTAATAGAACATTTTAATTGATAGTGAAGGGTAAAGCAAACATGGAACATATATAGATAAATAAGAGAGTAAGAAGAGTTAGAAGGTAAGGTGACTAATTTAAAGAAAGTTGCACATGAGGTCAGAGATGGCTTAATATTATCTCAACTTGGGTAGGAGTGGTCTATCACCTGAAGACTACAGAAAGCCTTGGAAGACTTTCTGATACCAATCAAAAGGGAGTCCTGGGAACCAGTACTAGAACTTGGCTTATCCACTGAATCTTAAGAGTAGACAAAATCTGGTACATTAAAGTAGCCAAGTCCCCCTTACCAAAAATACACAGAAAAGGATCTTCTTGCAGTGGAACTTCATTTTCTTCAGAGAGAATGTCTTCCTCCAGTTCCAACTGCTGCTCTGCTGAATTTAAGTTTAGCTCCTCCTCTACCCTAGAGACTACAGAAAGCCTATCATTCAGATCTTCTACCCCTTTCCAATCTAAGATGCTTAACAGCTACATTAGGAGAAGCAGCAAGGCCAGAAGGTAAATCAAAAGAAGTAGAGGGTAAATCTCTGCCCATACAAAACGTTCTGCATGGAGGCTTGTCTGACAGTGCAAACAAAAGCAGTCAAAAACAAAAGTCTTTCCAGAGCAGCTTTTTTCTACAAGTAAAACACAGCAGGTAAATATAGACCAAAGAAGCACTGATTCAGGCAACTGCTAGTCAAACTGTCTGTTGAGCAGCAATTCAGTCTGGGTGCTCAAGAATTTCCCCCAGGGGAAAGGTTTAAGGCACAAGAAAAACCTAATTTCTTAACAAAAGAGTTGGTTGGGGGAGGGGAGGGGAAAACAAGACCTGGGACCCCCAGGTATTACATCCCTAAAATAATAATAATTTTTTTAAAACCTCCCTCTTCAGCTACTTTTCTTTCTTTCTTTTCCAGACCATCAGAGGCTGCATGGAAAGCCTACCATCTGCTGGAGACTTAGAAATTCTGACGGGCCAAGGGTTGCACAGGTTCTTAAGAGATGATATCACAACTCTGTAGTTCTCTGTCTCCACCTGCTGGGAGGACAGCACAAACCCAAGGTCTGGACTGGTCTGGTAGGACGATAAGGAATTTATATTTTCTAGATTTGCTCATGCTAAGATAGAGTAAAACTGACTTTCCATAATGAATCCTTCAGATTGAGAGGGCATGCAGAGAGAAACATTTTTAACTAATGCTGCTTCATTAATCAGAGAAAAAGGCTCAGTGGGAACCTAGCATCATTAACACAATAGCAGGAATGTGCTAGCTCTGACACCTCCAATGTTCTTAAATCCAGCACACAGCAACCCCTTTTACATCCTATCACTGAGAATATTACAATACCCCTGAGCTTAACCACAGCATGCAATATAAGCTTCCTCATTTCCCCACATGTGACATCATCTCATGGAACCAGTTAGAACTTGTTTATTCTGTTTCTTTGCAAAATGTGTGTTTGTATCTTTCTAAACATGTATTTACTGCTGCCACTAAATTGTCATGACGAAATGTATCCAAAATCAATAAATCTTCTTACTTTGTCCTCTATCTTCAGGGGGTCCCCCAGGGGCATCCACTTCTCTTTGATCTGGAGTCCCAGGTCCATCATGCCATGGTCTCTTTCGAGGTGGCAAAGAAGCCATGTCCATACCCTGCAAAGATGAGGAGCGTTCTCTGCTGGCAGGAGAATGACCATCATGGGGAGGTGGTGGAGGATGATCTGGACGAGGACCATCACGGAAGTGCTCTTGACCTTAGAAAGAATGAGACAAAAAATCTTAATCAAGATGTTCTGCTAACACTGTTATCAGTGGTATTCAATTTGTTCCTTGGTATCCCCCTGTCCAATTTGGTTTTCAGGATATCCATAAATAATATTTTCATCATATTATTTGCATACAACCCTAGAAATAATTAGACATAATCTCATTGGTTTAACTTAGAAGAGATTTGGCTTGTAACTATTATAAATTCCACATTTATGAGCCTAGGGTAACCAGGTTCCTAAAGGGTAAACATGCACATGATTTGTCAGCTACAATTCTATAGGATTTAACCATATGTACTAGAGTAGCCAAATCAGGTAAGTTTGGAACAAGATCCTGTTAATTTTAGCAAAAATGTATAGGAAGCATAGGAGATTCAGTAGGTTTGTTTCAACTTCTTGCTCTTCACCTGATTCTTTCCCTCCATCCCAAGAATCTGGTTTTCTTCCTCCTTCAAACCGAGTAAATTCATCTGGGGTAGGAAGAAGACCTTTCCGTGTTCCTACAAGACAAGTAATGTAGGGATTAACACACTTTGCAAATTGAAAGAAAACTCTACTAGCACTGTGAATTCTACAAAGGAAAGAAAGGTGTCTTACCTCTTGAGGTACCTCGGCTTCGTCCCCTTCCACCTACATCTCTTCCTCTTTTGCTCTCTTCTTTTTGTTCAAACTTCTCCTCTGTTCCAAACTCTTCAGGACTAGTAAAACTGTCCCTTCCCCTGCGTCCCCGGCTCTCATGTCTTTGAGGTCCACCTCTTCTGAAACTGCAAAGACAGGGAAACAAAGTGAGAACAAGCATTTTCTAGAAACACAGTTTTTCATTAATGTGATAAAATCTTGGGAAAGTACCAGTTCTTAACATATGGGAGTAAAGTCATAATAGGGCACCTAGGTGAAATGTTCCAAAAAGCACCAATTTTAGAAAGGCAACAAAAGTGCTTTCTGACCTATCTCCAATAGCACACGTATTTCAAATTTGTGAAAGAGAATAACGCCTGCACTTATAAATGTGTGAATACACTCTATACATGTAAATGTGTATTTTATAAAATAGATATGTACCCCACAACTCTACCCCAGCTCCATCCAAATTATGCCCCTGGAATGCTAGCTCATATACTTATAAAATTGTATGGCTGAATAGACGTGCTATTTTCCATAAATGAAACCTGCTTTTGTTGTGGAAAAAGCTTTATAAAATTACCTCCATAATCAGGGCCAGCCCTACCACTAGACAAACCTAGGGAATCACCTAGGGCACAGAAATGGGGGTGGGAGCAGTGAAACAGTCAATGGAGTCCATTGGATGGGAGCTTTAAAACCAGCATGTAAGCACATTCAAAATGCATGGTTGTAAAGTCAACAGTTCTTGGGCTGATCTCGTGTATTGATTAGCATCAGGAACTACTGGAGCTGCAACCATGTGTTTTTGAATCTGTTCGCACTCCCAGCCTGCGAAGCGCCGCTGCTACTACAGCTAGGCACTTCGTGAACACTCTGGGCGCAGAGGCGAGCCCAAAGGGTAGCACACAGTACTGGAAGTGACGTGTGCCCAGCTGAAATCGCAGATACTGCCTGTGAGCTGGCAGTATCGGGATGTGCGTGTAGGCGTCCTTCAAGTCCAGAGAGCATAGTCAATCGTTTTCCTGAATCATGGGAAGAAGGGTGCCCTGGGAAAGCATCCTGAACTTTTCCTTGACCAGATATTTGTTCAGGGCCCTTAGGTCTAGGATGGGACGCATCCCCCCTGTTTTCTTTTCTACAAGGGAGTACCTGGAATAGAATCCCAGCCCTTCTTGCCCGGATGGCACTGGCTCGACCGCATTGGCGCTGAGAAGGGTGGAGAGTTCCTCTGCAAGTACCTGCTTGTGCTGGAAGCTGTAGGATTGAGCTCCCGGTGGGCAATTTGGAGGTTTCGAGGCCAAATTGAGGGTGTATCCTTGCCGGACTATTTGAAGAACCCAACGGTCAGAGGTTACAAGAGGCCACCTTTGGTGAAAAGCTTTCAACCTCCCCCCGACCGGCAGATCGCCCGGCACTGATACGTTGATGTCGGCTATGCTCTGCTGGAGCCAGTCAAAAGCTCGCCCCCTGCTTTTGCTGGGGAGCCATGGGGCCTTGCTGAGGCGCACGCTGCTGACGAGAGCGAGTGCGCTGGGGCTTAGCCTGGGCCGCAGGCTGTCGAGAAGGAGGAATGTACCTACGCTTACCAGAAGAGTAGGGAACAGTCTTCCTTCCCCCATAAAAACGTCTACCTGAGGAGGTAGATGCTGAAGGCTGCCGGCGGGAGAACTTGTCGAAAGCGGTATCCCGCTGGTGGAGCTGCTCTACCACCTGTTCGACTTTCTCTCCAAAAATGTTGTCCGCTCGGCAAGGGGAGTCCACAATCCGCTGCTGGATCCTATTCTCCAGGTCGGAGGCACGCAGCCATGAGAGTCTGCACATCACCACACCTTGAGCAGCGGCCCTAGACGCAACATCAAAGGTATCATATACCCCTCTGGCCAGGAATTTTCTGCACGCCTTCAGCTGCCTGACCACCTCCTGAAATGGCTTGGCTTGCTCAGGAGGGAGCTTGTCCACCAAGCCCGCCAACTGCCGCACATTGTTCTGCATATGGATGCTCGTGTAGAGCTGGTAGGACTGAATCTTGGCCACGAGCATAGAAGAATGGTAGGCCTTCCTCCCAAAGGAGTCTAAGGTTCTAGAGTCCTTGCCCGGGGGCGCCGAAGCATGCTCCCTAGAACTCTTAGCCTTCTTTAGGGCCAGATCCACCACACCAGAGTCGTGAGGCAACTGAGTGCGCATCAGCTCTGGGTCCCCATGGATCCGGTACTGGGACTCGATCTTCTTGGGAATGTGGGGATTAGTTAAAGGCTTGGTCCAGTTCGCCAGCAATGTCTTTTTTAGGACATGATGCATGGGTACTGTGGACGCTTCCTTAGGTGGAGAAGGATAGTCCAAGAGCTCAAACATTTCAGCTCTGGGCTCATCCTCCACGACTACCGGGAAGGGGATGGCCGTAGACATCTCCCGGACAAAGGCCGCAAAAGACAGACTCTCGGGAGGAGAAAGCTGCCTTTCAGGGGAGGGAGTGGGATCAGAAGGAAGGCCATCAGACTCCTCGTCAGAGAAATATCTGATGTCCTACTCCTCCTCCCACGAGGCCTCACTATCGGTATCAGACACAAGTTCATGAACCTGTGTCTGAAGCCGTGCCCGACTCGACTCCGTGGAAACACGGCCACGGTGGGAGCGTTGAGAGGTAGACTCCCTCGCCAGCACCGGCGAAGCTCCCTCTGCCGACGTCGTCGGGGAGCCTTCCTGGGAGGCGGCCGCAGTCGTCAGAGACCTCACCCCGGGCAAGGGGCCAGCCGGCGCCTCACTCGACGGTACCGGTGGCGCAAGCACCCCCGGTACCGGAGGGGAAGGGCGCAACAGCTCTCCCAGGATCTCCGGGAGAACGGCCCGGAGACTCTCGTGCAGAGCGGCTGTGGAGAAAGACATGGAAGCCGATGCAGGCGCCGAGGTCAGAGTCTGTTGCGGGCGTGGAGGCTGTTCGGGCTGTCCAAGGTGGAGCGCATCGACACCTCCTGAACAGAGGGTGAGCGGTCCTCCCGGTGCCGATGCCTACTGGGTGCCGACTTCCTCGGCGACCCAGAATCTCGGTACCGATGCGGGAAGGTGACCGGTGTCGATGCTTCTTTGATTTTTTCAAACAAAGCATGTCACCGGAGCTTCCCGGTACCGACGAGGAGGACGTAGAATCCAGCCGTCTCTTCCTCGGGGCCGAGGCCGAAGAAGGTCGGTCTCGTGGGGGCTGTACCGCAGGAGCCCTCAGGGTAGGAGGAGACCCACCCGAAGGCTCACCGCCACCAGCAGGGGAATGGACAGCCCTCACCTGCACTCCAGTCGAAGCACCACCGTCCGACGACATCAGCAACAGCGGAGGTCCCGGTACCACCGACGCTGACCCAGCCTTCCGATGTCTTGGTACCGACGATGCAGAGGGTCGATACCTCGATGCAGTCGATGCCGAGGTCGAAGGTCTTGATGCTGTCGACGTCGATGCACTCGATGCCTCCAGTGCTGTTGTTGACGAACAGCCCGAGAACAACACGTTCCACTGGGCCAATTTCGCTACCTGAGTCCTCTTCTGTAAAAGAGCACAAAGACTGCAGGCCTGCGGGCGGTGCCCAGCCCCCAGACACTGAAGACACGACGCGTGCCTATCAGTGAGCGAGATTACCTGGGCGCACTGGGTGCACTTCTTGCAGCCGCTGGGAGTCTTCGATGACATGGGCGGAAATATCACGCCGGCGAAATCAAAATTCGCGATGGTGACAAAGGGCACCAAAAATAAGGGAGAGAGAAAAAACCTGTACCGAGGCCACAAAAAAGGCCTACCCCGAAAGCGAAAGGAAACTTACGTCAGGGAAACAAACTGGACACACGGGAAGGGACAAAGACCGAGGTCTTTTTTTTTTTTAGCGAAATCGCGAAGACGCGCGAGGGTCAACTTGAGGGGCGCGAAACGGCGGCAAAACACGACCGTCCCGAGCGCGGACAAAAGAAGACTGACGAACACGAGCCGGTTCGGGCGAGAAGACGGCCGCGCATGGGCGCGCGAGGACTAGCAAAGGCCTTTGCTAGTGAAGTTTCCGATTGGAGGGGCTGCCGTGGACGTCACCCATCAGTAAGAGCAAGCAGCCTGCTTGTCCTCGGAGAAAAAGCTTTATAAAATTACCTCCATAATCAGGGCCAGCCCTACCACTAGACAAACCTAGGGAATCACCTAGGTCACAGAAATGGGGGTGGGAGCACTGAAACAGTCAATGGAGTCCATTGGATGGGAGCTTTAAAACCAGCATGTAAGCACATTCAAAATGCATGGTTGTAAAGTCAACAGTTCTTGGGCTGATCTCGTGTACTGATTAGCATCAGGAACTACTGGAGCTGCAACCATGTGTTTTTGAATCTGTTCGCACTGCTGGTCTCAAGAAAGAGTAACAATTAAATTGCAGTCAGCAGGTCAGGGTGGGCACCCAGTACCCTTGCACCAGCCCTGCCCATACTGTCCCATGTGACACCTGAATACTATCTCTGTAAGTCTTAGCATCCTATTCAGTCACTTAATTTAGGATGCTAAATGGAAAGTTTCACATAACCTTATCAATTCCTATTCTATTAGGTTTCCATATCAATTTGAACCATAAGGCAGTCTTCTCTCATCTCAGACTCAAATCCAACAGGAAATCTAATAAGATGAGAGATCTCAGCCAGGGGACACATTGTTGTCAACCTCTTTCATGCTTCCTAAATATAATATTTTAATGCATATCTTATCTAAAAGAAACTAGTGAAAAAGTGTAATTACCAACAATGTTGAGAAACACAAACAGCTAAATTATCATCAATCACCAATAAAGGGTGGGTTGGTCCAGACTGGTCTGGAAAACTAATAGAACCAGAGGACCACAAGAATCTACCAAAACAATAATGTATTACGTGGGAAAACACCATGGTCTGTATTACTGTTTTGTTCATAGATAATATCCACATTTACACTTCTGAATATCCTGCAGTGCTTCCAGAATGTAAATAATCTTAATGTTGCTGCTTTGTAGACTGACATATCCATCTCCTATGCAAAGGAAGTTCACATTACACTTCTAGAATGTAAACTAAAATCCAGGAACCATCATGTGCATAGACTAGTAAACTTTAGCAGTACAGGGGTAAAAGGTTGCAGAGAAGGGCAATGAAATTGCTAAAGTGGATGGGACAACTTCCCCATGAGGAAAGGCTGAAGCTGCTAAGGCTCTTCAGTTTGGAGAAAAGACAGCTGAGGGGAGATATGACAGAGGTATATAAAATAATGAGTGGAGTGGAACGGGTAGATGTGAATCATTTGTTTACTCTTTCCAAAAATAATAGGACTAGGGGGCACGCAAAGAAGCTACTAAGTAGTAAATTTTAAACAAATCAGAGAAAATATTTCTTCACTCAATGTGTAATTAAACTCTTGAATTCACTGCCAGAGAATGTGGTAAAAGCAGTTAGCTTAGCGGGGTTTAAAAAAGGTTTATCTTCCTAAAAGAAAAGTCCATAAACCAATATTAAGATGGATTTGGGGAAGTCCACTGCTTATTTCTATGATATCACAAAATATTCAAACAAATGTGAATGCAGGTTTTTTGTATATAAAGTGGAGTGAAGTCTCATATATATAACATGAATAAAGTGATTTTATCACTCAATAACTGAATGTATAATTCGTGTGTATGATCTAATCATTGACTTGACCTCCACCAACCTTTGCTATTAACCAACTTATAACTTATATTGATAAATCTCTCACAACCTAATCGTAGTCAACAAAATATATGCAGCACTTAACTTAGGCAAGTTGGTGCACTCAAAAACCCCGACAGGTCCCCGTTTCGTGCTAACTTTGTCAAGGGGGAGTCACCAATTCTGTTGTACACAAAAGAGAGATAAAAAACTAACAGTTACTGATAATATTATCAATTGAAACAGCTGGTAAAACAGCAGGGCTTAGGATTTCTTTGAGATTTTTAGAACGTGAAAACGCAGTCCTGATATTGAAATTTGAAAACACAGGATGTGATTTGATGATGTCCCAGTGACGTTTGAAATAGCATTATGTAACAACTTTTTTTGCTTTCAAGATGATTTATATAAACAAAAATCTGGAGTGGCTATGGGAGCAACATTTGCCCCTTCTTTAGCCAACCTATACATGGCACAGTTTGAAGAGAAATAGTTGATAAGATCTCCCTTCAAAGATCAGTTGGGCATATGGAGACGTTATATTGACGACATATTCGTAGTCTGGTATGGTAGTGTTGAGGAACTACAGACATTGAATCAATGCCATTCTAGGATTCAATTTACTTTAACCTGGTCAGAATCAAAGATCCACTTTTTGGATGTGGAGATCTACCTATCTGACAAACAATTCACTACGAATGTATTTGTCAAGAGTACTGACCGAAATACTTTTTTGGAATATGGAAGTTGCCATCCTAAGGCATTAAGGCAAAGCCTTCCTTTTTCGCAATTTCTTCGATTTAAACGGATTTGCACCACAGATGCAGATTATAAAGCACATTCGGAGATCTTTGGTGCCAAATTATTGCAGAGAAACTATCCACGCAAAATAATAAAGCGTGCATATACCAGGGCCAAATACAACAGCAGAGACTGGTTGCTTCAACCTTTACAACGCACACAATATGATGAACAGATTATGACTTTCGTTACAAGATATACTCCCGGCGGGGAGGCTACTGCAGCCATCATCAAACATCACTGGGACATCATCAAATCACATCCTGTGTTTTCAAATTTCAATATCAGGACTGCGTTTTCACGTTCTAAAAATCTCAAAGAAATCCTAAGCCCTGCTGTTTTACCAGCTGTTTCAATTGATAATATTATCAGTCCAGGTCACCTCAAGTGTATGAAACCTCGTTGCAAAACATGTCCTATGACTATTGAAGGTTCAGAGTTTGTTTGCAATGGTAAAACATATACATTAAAGCACAGAACCACATGTCGTTCTGTGGGCATTATCTATTACATCAAATGCCCCTGTGATAAATATTACATTGGAAAATCGATTAGGTCTTTACATGAGAGACTTATTGAACACCGTTCGCGGATTTTGGCTCAAAACCTTGGAGCACCCATGGTCCAACATTGGCTGTCTGAAAAACACACTATAGAAGACCTGAAATGTATGGTAATTGAACAAGTAATTCTGTCAAAGAGAGGCGGTGATCTGAATAGAAAGATTTTACAACGTGAAACATTCTGGATCTTTGCATTGGACACAATAGAGCCGAAGGGTTTAAACACATATATTCAGTGGAGTTGTTTTTTCTAATACATTCCTTTCAACAAAAAATTTTTTTCAACAAATGTTTTTCAACAAATTTTTTAACAAAAGTGTTCATATCACAGTTGTTTTTTCTAATATACGTGTTTTTAACAACACTTTTTCAATAAATCACGTATGTTCCTTTTCCAAAGTGTTTAACATACCTGTGGATTTGTCATTGGCAATTTTTTGAGATAAAAGTCCTTGTTGTTGACTTTGATTTTGAAGTTTCTCTTTATGACGTCTTTAAATCAGCTGGCGCGGTTTTTTATTAATAAAAAGACGCTGACGCCATCTTTAGTTAGACAAAGCAATGCTATACATGCACTTGAGGCAGTTACCGGGTAAGCCATCAGCAATTTTAAATGAATGCAAGTAACAATATAATTGATATATATATTTTTTAGAGATTTTCTAGAAGTAACTGTTAGTTTTTTATCTCTCTTTTGTGTACAATAGAATTGGTGACTCCCCCTTGACAAAGTTAGCACGAAACGGGGACCTGTCGGGGTTTTTGAGTGCACCAACTTGCCTAAGTTAAGTGCTGCATATATTTTGTTGACTACGATTAGATTGTGAGAGATTTATCAATATAAGTTATAAGTTGGTTAATAGCAAAGGTTGGTGGAGGTCAAGTCAATGATTAGATCATACACACGAATTATACATTCAGTTATTGAGTGATAAAATCACTTTATTCGTGTTATATATATGAGACTTCACTCCACTTTATATACAAAAAACCTGCATTCACATTTGTTTGAATATTTTGTGATATCTTACACTCGACAGTGCTGGCTCAGTTTTTATTTCTACGATAAGCAGCATAAAATGTATGGTTAGCCTAACATATGAAAACTAATAAGAAAGGAGTAGAATTTAATTAAAATTAAACTAGGGAAGGACATGAGGTGGGGAAGGGAAATTAAAAGAAGAGACAATGGACATAGATGTGTACTGTAACAAACAAGATGGTTTTCCATCTGGCCTTCCACACAGGGCTGCCGAGAGACTGGGCTGGGCCCGGGGCAAGGCCGCCCCTGGGGCCCCGCCCCTGCCGCCCTCGTCCCCGTCCCCCCCGAGGTCGCCACCGCTCCCCCCCCCGAGATCGCCGCAGTCACTGCTCCCCCCTCCACCCCCCACCTCCGTCCGTCACCGGTCCGGGCCCCCTGCATTGAAATCGCAGTCTCACCTCCGTGAAAGCAGCGCTGCAGGCAGCAGAATGCCTCCCTTCGGCCCTCCTTCCCTCCTTGTGTCCCGCCCTCATGGAAGTTACATCAGATGAGGGCGGGACACAGGGAGGGAAGGAGGGCCGAAGGGAGGCGTTCTGCTGCCTGCAGCGCTGCTTTCACGGAGGTGAGACTGCGATTTCAATGCAGGCGGCAGACGGTCGACGACGGAGGGCAGGTGGGACTGCGGCGCTGGGCCCCCTTTGGAGGCCCGGGCCCGGGAAATTTTGTCCCCCCTGCCCCCCCCCTCTCGGCGGCTATGCTTCCACAGTCTTGTCCTGTATTTTTTCCTTCTGGGCAACTGGTGAATTTCTGCTTGTTGCTTTGTTTTCTGGCAACTGCACAGAGAAAACCCTCTTCCCTAGACTGTTTCAACAGTAGGGCTCCTCAGTGGCAGTGGCGTACCAAGGGGGGGGCGGTCCGCCCCGGGTTTCAGTGGGTGGGGGGGTGATCCGCTTCGTTCCCGCTGCTCCCACTTTACCTTAAAAAATTTTTTTTTTGAAGCGTCGTTGCAGGCAGCGCCTCGCGTCTGCCCTGCTTGTAAAAGAAGTGAATCTCTTTGCTTCGTCGTCGTCGTCGGGCCTCACTATGTCCCGCCCTCCTCTGAGGTAATTTCCGCGAGGGCGGGACATAGTGAGGCCCGACGATGACGAAGCGAAGAGATTTACTTCTTTTACAAGCGGGGCAGACGCGAGGCGCTGCCTGCAACGACGCTTCAAAAATTTTTTTTAAAAAGTAGGGTGGGAGTAGGAGAGTCGGGTCGGGGTGGGGTCCTCAGATGGGAGAGGGGTATTGTGGGGGTTCTCACATGCTGGGAGAGGAGGGGGTTTTCATATGGGAGAAGGGGACTGAGTGGGGAGGGGGTTCTCAGATTGGGTGGGGAGGGGAGGGGGTTTTCATATGGGAGAAGGGGACTGGAGTGGGGAGGGGGCTCTCAGATGGGAGAGGGGTGTTCTGGAGGTTCTCACATGAGGGGAAGGGGTTTTTATATGGGAAAAGGGGACTGGGGTGGGGAGGGGGTTCTCAGATGGGAAAGGGGTGTTCTCACATGGGGAGGGGAGGGGGTTTTTATATGGGAGAAGGGGACTGGGGTGGGGAGGGGGTTCTCAGATAGGAGAGGGGTGTTGTGGGGGTTCTTAGATGGGGAGGGGGTTTTCAGATGGGAGAAGGGGACTGGAGTGGGGAGGGGGTTCTCAGATGGGAGAGGGGTGTTCTCACATGGGGAGGGGAGGGGGTTTTTATATGGGAGAAGGGGACTGGGGTGGGGAGGGGGTTCTCAGATGGGAGAGGGGTGTTGTGGGGGTTCTCACATGAGGGGAAGGGGTTTTTATATGGGAAAAGGGGACTGGGGTGGGGAGGGGGTTCTCAGATGGGAGAGGGGTGTTCTCACATGGGGAGGGGAGGGGGTTTTTATATGGGAGAAGGGGACTGGGGTGGGGAGGGGGTTCTCAGATAGGAGAGGGGTGTTGTGGGGGTTCTTAGATGGGGAGGGGGTTTTCAGATGGGAGAAGGGGACTGGAGTGGGGAGGGGTTTCCAGATGGGAGAAGGGGACTGGGGTGGGGAGGGGGTTCTCAGATGGGAGAAGGGGACTGGGGTGGGGTGGGGGTTCTCAGATGGGAGGAGGGGGCTCTCAAATGGGAGAAGGGGGCTGGAACTGGGGTCTGAGAAGGGGTCATGACGGAAAATGGGGCATGCCTGGGTGAGGTGGGAGAATGGGTCGGGCTGAAAAGGGGGGCAAGGCATGTAGATGAAGGGGGCTGAAACTGGGGGCTGAAGGAGGGTAGGTGGGATAAGGGGGCTAGTACTGGGACTGGGGGCTGAAAGGTGGCAGGGGCTGAAATTGTGGGGACTGGGGGCTGAAAAGGAGACAGGGAGAAGTGGCTGGGGCTGAAGCTCAGGACTGGTGACAGAAAAGGGCTGGGGTTGAAACTGGGGGCTAAAAAGGGGACAGGGAGAAGTGGCTGGGGGCTAAAGCTCGGGACTGGTGGGAGAAAAGGACTGGGGCTGAAACTGGGGACTGGTGGGATAGTGGGGCTGGAACTGGGGGCTGAAAAAAGGGGAAGAGAGAGGGGACAGATCCTGGATGGAAGGGGGAGGAGAGGGAGGGCAGACCCTGGATGGATGGGAGAGGGAGGGCAAATGATGGATTGAAGGGGCAGAGAGAAAGGGCAGACAGTGGATGGAAGGAATAGAAAGGGCAGACAGTGAATGGAAGGGGGAGAGAGAGAGGGCAGACAGGGGCAGATGGTGGATGGAAGGGGCAGAGATAGAGGGCAGATGTAGATAAAAGGAGCAGGGAGAGAGGGCAGACATTGGATGGAGGCGACAGCAGAGAGGGCAGACACTGGATGGCAGAGAGAGAACAAAGACAGATGCTGGATGGAAGGAAGACAGTGAAAAGAAGATGAGGAAAGCAGAAACCAGAGACGACAAACTGTAAATAAATATATATTTTTATTTTTTTTTTGCTTTAGGATAAAGTAGTATTGTAGCTGTGTTAATGTTTATAATAGAACATGTAAACAAGGTAATCTTTTTATTGGACTAATTTTAATACATTTTGGCTAACTTTCGGAGAACAAAACCCCCTTCCTCAGGTCCGGATAGGATATTGTAACAGCACTATACTGTATTGACCTGAGGAAGGATGTTTTGGCCTCTGAAAGCTAAATGTATTAGTCCAATAAAATGGTATTATTTTATTTTCTATATTTGTTTTATTTCTATTTGTTAATTTGTAAAGTGGTGATTGGTACTTGTTAGTTTTTTCAAATTTACATCTGCTGTCTTTATGTTTTGCACAGTACTAGGGGACATTTTCTGTTTCTGTGGTGTTGCATTGTATGCAGAGTCTGGCATCTTGGGGGTTCAGTTTAATTTTTGTCTAAATAGAAAGGTTATTGCTTATTCTATAGTGGATTAGGGTGTATCTGTGTTTGTGAAAAAGACATGGCTTTCGGTTGGCATTGACTGTGCAAGATGGACGATCTGTGTTATTCTGCCTGGTTTCGTTTTACAGTAGGTGAATTGATGTTCTAGTGCTCACTGTAGTGTTTAAGATGCTTTCCTTTTCCTTGTGTGACTTGTAGAAATTACTGCTTATGGTATGCTAAAATTGCTCTATAGGTCCTGAGTGTTTTGTATTCTCGGCATGCCTAGTACTAGATTTTGGAGGGGGGGTGTTAAAAAAATGACCGGCCCCGGGTGTCAGTGGCCCTGCAGGTGGTGATCCCAGTTGTAGTTTGCAACCCCTTAGTGCATACATGACGTAAAGAGAACTCTTTGAGGTGAAATCATCTCCGAAGGAGTAACATTTGCTCATAGCCAGCAGAAGTCCACATGAGAGCAAAATAGTTCACTGTTGGGAGACCCTTTGTTGCACAGCAGCTAGCAGTGCACCTTACATACGGAACCTATCTGAAGATTAAATCATAAATAAACAAAAAAGAAAACGCTCTCTCCCAAAGGTCAGAGTGGCTGATTGCAGTGCCTATATACTTTCTGTGGGTGCAAGCTTGGTGTGCCTGTATCTCCTGACATGATCCCTTTTGTTTTGTTTGGAGATATGAGGATCGTTGGGTAGGGTTTTGTTTCCAGATGTGCTGTTTAAATGGTTGTTTGTGCTTAAAACTAATAAAGATACTTAAAAAAAAAAAAGACAACTCATTATCCATTCTACTAAAGATGCGTAAGGTGTTCTGTATTTTTTAGATACCACTTCTTTCTATGTCAAAAATGAAATGTATAATGAGGGTACAGCACAGCAACACTACTCATCATTTCTTCTGAAAAATATGCTAACTTTTCTGTCCCTATTTGCAAGCTGCTTTTCTGAACAGTAGCCCTAGTTCTCTTGCTTCAAAGCTCCATGTACTTTCAGGGTCTCTCTGGCCCTTTTCAGAATCATATCAAAATAATATTTACTCAGCCCTATAAAGTTGATGTTATTTCTTTAAGATTTACTAAAGATCCTCCTTGAAAAAAAGTTCCAGTTTTGTTCCAAGGCTTGTAGGATTGACATGGACAAAGACAGGATGTGGTTTGCTAGAAATTAGAAACAGACAAGAAGAAGGAAATAAGACTCACGATTCTTCAGTTTGTTCAAACTCCTGACCCTGACGTCCAGATGAACTGCGGCGAGACTCCCGAGATCGATCCCCTGATGGTTCAAAGCCTCCTTCAAACCTATGACATTCAGAACAAAGGGAAATTTAATGTGCATAATGAAAAACAATTTAGGCATTGAGCACTGAATAATTTGATTCCATGTCAATCTATTCCATTTAAATTCCTTAGATCATTAGGAGACGTGATATGATGGGTTGTGCTACTATGGCGAAGTAGTGCAGAAAGGGTTGCTCTATCAATCTTGGAGATACCAGGACTCTTACTAGGCTGCAATACATTTTATTGGACAAAAAAACACTGTCTGACTTCAGAAAAAAAGGACAGGGATATAGTGGCATTTCAGATGACTCTAGCTCATCCAGTCTGTTCAGATATTCTAAGGATTCAAGCCCAGTTCAAAGTAATAATGTGTAGCTGTCTGCTAGATTTGTCCCTATCCAGTACACAGTTTTTTGTCTTCCTTATTTCTACTACACTTTTCTGGGTAATAAATATTCAAGATCTTCACTTAGTTCCTTCCAGCACCTCTTCCATGTCTAAGCACAAACTTCAGCAACATTCCAAATAATCAGCAACACGACCCCCACACAGCCTGTCAAACAGAGTGGTCAATGCAGAAAATTTGCATTAAAGACATGTGCAAACATTAATGCCCAATTTTTGCTTATTGAGGCAGTAAACAAATTATATGTAAACAGGGCCTGCACAAAACTTGTGTACTAATCAGGGATTTCACAAAGGAAGCATGCTCGCAAGTTTTTGTGCTAAGGGCAGCTAGCGTTGTGTGTATGTCTAAGCAGAAAACTGTATCAGCACACATCTGCGTGTATACAAGAATGCTTTTCTATGCACAAGATTTCTGCAGTGCCAGTAAGTACAGAATATCATTCCAGCACATGTGCAGATATGTGCTGATGCAATTTTTCTCTGCTCAGACCTATGAGCAGAACCATCACCTCCCCCATTGTTCCCCACCCCCCACCATGCTCTTCATGGAGACCACAAAAAAGTTGACAGGTCCCATATGCTGGCAGGAAAAAGAAGAGCAGGCAAATCTTCATAGATGCTACTGCAGAAAAATGAGCTAACCCTTCTATGCCCCTTAGATATGGCATTCAAGTTTCTGCATTGTGCTCAGCCTTAACATCTTCTGTGCATTATTCTGCATTGGGGTGGAATAGCTCATAGCCTCATTACTATTGACTTTAATATGCTGTGCACTGGTGACTAATGCAAGGTTTTGCACAGGGCTAGCTTCTGTGTCCAGAAACCTTGTGCACAGATGTTGTGCTATCATCTTGTGCAAGTTTTCTGCATCGGATATGTGTGTCTGTATTTCTATTAGCATCTCTAGTTTTTACATAACTTGCAGCCTTCCAGACAGATCTAGCTGCTAGTTTGATTACAAAACTACAACCTGATCTAAAAACCCACCATTACTAGTAAGCTTCCTAGGTCACCTGCATAGTCTACCAGACAGACCCAGCCGTCTGAAAAACTCATGTACATTATCATCTCTGGATACTTTTTATGTTGGTTGATAAAAGGTACCATAGCCTGAAAAGACTGCCAAAATCTGTTGGACTCTCATGCTCTTCTTTTACCATACTCTATCCAAATTTAATCTTCCTTTTTTTTTTTCTCTGTCTTCCCATCCATTCTGCTTCACTCTAACGGTGCAATATATGGGACACTGTCTACCTTCTAATGAAAGAAAAATCAGTCTGTACCTTTCCTCTTGTCGTCCCCGGAACCTTGTATCCTCAGAGTCTCGTGGAAATCTCTCTTCAGAGTGCCGTCGTCCTTCCCAGCGATTTGCATTTCGGTTCTCTCCTTCACTGAATTCTCTGTGATCTGAGGGAAAAGGAGGCCCAGGGCCACCTCGTCTCCATTTTCCTTCTTGTGGGGGATGGCCTCCACGCCCCTCAAAGTCTCGCATGCGGTTGAAGTCATCAGGTGGTCGCTCATAATTTTCATTGAACTCTGCAGGCCGCCCTCGTCTGTCAGAGGGCCCTCTGTTTTCCCGTGAGTCACCCCATTCTTGGTTGTTCCGGAATGGCCTTCTCTCTGCATTGTGATCTGGACCCCTAGGACTCTGATCATGCCTTCGCTCATGTGGAGGTCCCAGTTGATGGTTCGACGGCCCACGAGAGTCCCCTGTAAAACCATGTATGCATCAGGAAAATAAATTAACTTTATTAAAACAGCAGTCTACCCAATTAAGATTAATTTAAGGTTTCAGTTATCTGAACTTAATTAGGTACCAAAGTTTCAAGGATTAATAAAATGTTTTTGAATAAAAATAAAGGAAGAACTGAAGGAAAAACATTTTAATTTTGGGGCAACAACCCCCACAAATTGTTCTTAACTGTTTACTCCAAATTGCTTGGTCTCTGAGCATAGCCAGTGAATTCCTGAGATGATCTTCTGGTATTATGGATTAAAATGAAAACCTAGGGCCCTGTTTACTAAGCCGTGTTATAGGTGCTTTAGCATTTTTAACATGCATTAACCATGTATGTGCCTACAATATCCCTATAGAAGCCTACATGGTTAGCGCATGCGCTAATTGTAGGCATGTTAAAAATGCTAACGCGCCTTAGTAAACAGGGCCCTTAATCTTCTTTATGACTTCTCAATCATATAAACTTAGTTTACAAATTAAAAAATTGTTTTTTTTTCTTTATATGGAGACACTGAAACTAAAATATAAATCTAAGAATGCATTGTGTTTTTGAGACTAATATTAACATTTCAGCAAAAATGAACTTTTTGTGATAAGCTGGGTACTTATGATCTGGACTGGCCACTGTTGGATACAGGATGCTGGGCTCAATGGAACTTGGTCTGATTCAGCATGGCTCTAAGATAATACATAAGTACATAAGTATTGCCATACTGGGAAAGACCAAAGGTCCATCGAGCCCAGCAACCTGTTTCCAACAGTGGCCAATCCAGGTCACAAATACCTGGCAAGATCCCAAAAATGTACAAAACATTTTATACTGCTTATCCCAGAACTAGTGGACTTTCCCCAGTCCATTTAATAACAGTCTATGGACTTTTCCTTTAGGAAGCCATCCAAACCTTTTTTAAACTCTGCTAAACTAACCGCCTTACCACATGCTTCACTACCAACATGTCTTTAATCCCCAGGAACTATGTCCGAAGGCAGTCATGTACTTCTGCAGTATGTTAGGCAGTAAAATGGAAATGTATTTGATACCTGCTCTGTTTCTGGTAATAGAGAAGGGGAAGTTTTCTGGCCAACAAATCCAGTTCTATTAACTCCTATAGCAAAAAGGAACAAGGACCCTACTACTTGGGCAATGTAATGTAAACTAGCAGCATCAAAATGGAAGTTACATCATGGCAGTTCCTGTTTCACCTCTTCTTCATCTTCCTCGCCTTACAGCAGCCCTATTTGCCCAGTCTCAACAGTATTCTTTATGCCATATATGTTAGCCTATGTCAGAGGTGAACAAACTATAGCCTGCAGTGGCCATCTTGGTTTTCTGCTCACAGTGCTGACACTACTTCCTTTGAAAGGGGCAAAAACAAAGGCTAGAGACAAATGATTGTCTGCTGTAACAGTAGGGGGACCCCTCTTTCCTGCCTTTACCTCTACTGGCAACCATCCAGGCAGGACCAATAATCAGGCATTTGGTAATTAAGGGGGTCTTTTACAAAAGCGGCAGTAAGCCCAACATGGGCTTACTGCACGCCAAAACTACTACTACTACTACTACTTATCATTTCTATAGCGCTACAAGGCATACGCAGCGCTGTACACCATACACAAAAAAGACAGTCCCTGCTCAAAAAGCTTACAATCTAGATAAGACATGAGACAGACAGAACAATTAAGGGTAGGGGAATAAAGAGGTGAGGATAAAAGATAGGGCAATAAGTGAGGGTACTGAGTAAGAGAGAACTACCACCAGCCCAATGCGGCCGCTGGCAGTAGTTCCACCTGGAGAACGTGCTATTTCTGGCATTCCAGGAAATTTGTTTTTCCCCTAGCGAGATGCTAACCCAGCGGTAATCAGGCATTGCCACACGCTGCCTGGTTACCACCGGGTTACCGTAGGAGCCCTTACCGCCACCTCAATAGGTGGTGGTAAGTGCTCCCCACCGCATGGCAAAGCAGTAAGAGTTATCTTATCATGTGGCCATTTTTTTGGGGAGGGGAGGAGGCATTTTACCGGCTGCAGTAAAAAGGGCCCTGGCACATGGGAACGGGGCCACCGTCGCCGCCCCTACTGCAGGGCCATTTTTCCAACAGCTTAGTAAAAGGATCCCAAAGTTTGTCCACACTTGGTCTATATAATAACAAATCAAACAGGTCTTGCACAGGCAAGCAGAATACACAAAACAGCTTTCTGAGTGATGAGAAGATTTGCAAAAACATCAGAACACAGATAAGTGCATATTTTGATATGAATGATACAAGTAAGATACATATAGATATTGCTTTGGACTGTTTTAAGGTAGGAATGAGCGTACAACTAATATTCTGAGCTTCTGGGAAGAAACGAGAAAGGAATAATCAGCTGTGGGTGGCAGTGGATTTCTAAATAGCAATACAAACTGGTGACCCTAAAGAGAAATGAAATGATCTCTTATGGTATTGTTTGTACTGTACTGACATTTATCATATTTCTGTTATATGATTGTTCTGCTGGGCTGTTAAATGTTTATGTTTCTGATACTGTTTCATGGTAGTCCTATTATCAGGTTTCAATTTGCTGTTTCCAAGTTTACATCACTGATTGTATTTATTTTTATATTTGGTCCTTTTACTATTGTTATGCTGTTAACAAAATTGTAAGTTTTATACCTGCTGCCCTAAGCAAATCTTTTCATAAAAGCAGTTAATAAATACAAATAAATAAAACCATTTGATTCAAACAGATCAAATACATTTTCATATGTTTGAAAACAATAAAGGAATTATTTGAAAAAGGGAATTAAGGCAAGCAAACTATTAACACACAAGCCAAGGGTCCAGATGAAACAAAGCAGGATCTGTATACCACATAACATTTTTTAAAGACTGCAGTACATTTTTTTTGTTTATGTTTGAAAGGAGAAAGTGAAGAGGCACAGCCATAATAATTCTGAATCTTTGAATAAGAACTATTTTCTATCTGAAGCTTAAAATTATTACTCAAAAAGTATGTCTACACTATATTAGTTTGATAAACACAGTATGCAGAATTATAAAATACTGTACATAGATATTTATTGTTGCACAAAATTCCATCTGGAGTAAATTCTACAGCCTGTATCCCCAAAGGCATTAGTTCCCAAATCTGGTCCTGGTGGCATCCCAACCAGTCAGGTTTTCAGGTTATCTGCAGTAAATATTCATGAGAGAGATCTGCATGCAGTGGAGGCAGTACATGTAAATCTCTCTCATGAATATTCATTCTGGGTATCCTGAATCCCTGACTGGCTGGGGTGCCTCCAGGCCCAGGTTTGGGAACCACTGCCCAAAGGGATATAAAAAGAACAGAGGCAGCTCATAAGTGGGCTTACAAAATGATGTAGAGCCGCACCAAAAGCCCTCTGAAATGAGTCTCAGGAACTTCATCATACACACCTGAGAGGGACAGGGTATATGACAGAGATAAAAATCAACCATTCCTCAGCAGAGAAGAAGTTCTTGAACAAAAGGCCATGATAACAGATTCAAAGCAGGAAGAATGAAAAATAATAATAGGAAATATTTCTTCACAGAAAGGGTGGTGAATACATGTAAAGCTGCCCAGTGGAGGTGATAGATACAAAACAGTAAATTTATTCAAGAGATCATGGGATAAGCCCAGGGAATATTTAGTAGCAAAGAAGCACAGGTCTTCTGGATATATTACTGCAAAAAGAAGCAAATTAAGCAGACAAAATGGGTCCTATATCATGTTTCTATCAGTCATATTAACACTTGTTCCAGTCCCATGGAACAGCCGTGCCTAAACCTTAAATAAGAATGCAAGTCCAGGGAGGAAGTGACGTCACCGTCGGAGATGGAAGCCTGAATCCAGAGCTCCGTCGGGGCAGTGAAGAAATAAGCGCTATTTCCTGGTTCCCTAACCCCCGAGATTGGTGGTTTTGAGGTGAAAGATATAGAGAAGTAATGGCGACACGAAAGCGGCTGGAAAAATTCAAGTTCGCCGCGGCACAGAAAAACGAGGCGGCGAACACGAGCCGCTCCCAGCAGAAAGCTCACAACAAAATGGCCGCCGCGGATTCTGGCTCCGAAACGGAGGACCCAACAGATCAACTAGAAAGTGATACCGAGCTGACTAAACAAGAGGTAGCGAGGTGGTTTAAAGCCTTAAAGGCTGAAATGTCGGCGGTTCGGAAAACTATCCGTGAGGCGGTCACAGATATCCAAAAAGAGGTGAGAGAGATTGGAGGACGGGTGGAGCAGGTGGAAGAAGGGCTGGAGCACGTGGAGGGAGAAATGGAGGGCCTGCGTACTGCTCTCACGATCGTGCAAGCTGAAAAAGCAAAATTGCAATTAGAGGTGGAAGATCTGGAAAATCGCTCCAGAAGGAATAATTTGAGATTCAAAGGGGTCCCGGAAACGGACCAGAATAAAGACTGTGCACAGGTGATTCGGGAAATTTGTGCCAGAATATTGGATATAAATTCTGAGGGGCAGACTAATATGGAGGAGTCTGAAATAAGATTTGATCGGGTACATCGAAGTCTGGGGCCCAGGAGAGACCAGCAACCCAGGGACATTGTTGTATGCTTTAAAGACTATACTATCAAAGACAAGATCTGGAAGAAAGCCAGATCCCAGGGGGAGTTACTCTGGGACAATAAAAAAATTCTGGTGTTTCAAGACTTAGCGCTGGGCACTCTTCAGAGGCGTAGAGAATTCAAAGACTTAACCACATATCTCCAGCAGTCTAATTTCAGATATAGATGGATCTTCCCTTTTGGCCTCCAGTTTACAGCGGAAGGTATCACCAGACGAGTGGTTACGCTGGGAGAGGCTTGGAAGGTACTTACAGAGCTGGGATATACAAATCTGCCTCCGGCAGCTGCGGAGGGGAGATCAAGTGTAACAGCAAAGATAAAAAAAGAGTCATCCTGGCATAAAGTGCGCCCACGAAGAGAGAATACTTCACAGCTATCAACAGAGGAGAAAGTACCTTGAATGGACACGAGAGATACTCAGGATTTCAGTTACCTCAAAGGTTTCATGGGGTTTTGTTAAGAAAAAGATGTTATGCAGTTGGGGGGATTGTTCTGGAGTTGTTACAGGATGTCTATTTATTGTTGGAAAGGGTTCTGGGAACTCAGTAAAATCTGTGAAATATGGGGGGAGGGGACCGGGAAATGTTGTTGGGGGGAAGAGGGCGATGAGCTCCGGCGGGGAGTGATTTCCTCATTACTAGCGGCTGGCGGGTAATGGCTCAGCCCAGCAGGGGGGGAGAGGGGGGGGAGGGAAGGGGATCAAGGGTCTTCACATTGGGTCATGGAATGTTAATGGTATGAACTCTCCACAGAAGAGAAATTTGATACATAGAGAATTGCAGAAACTTAAGTGGGATATTATATTATTGCAGGAAACACACATTCAGAAGAGGGATTTACACCTACTTAAACATAGGGGGTACAGCGACTGTATCTCACACTGTGATGCTAGAGGGGGCAAGGTGGGAGGATTAGTGATATACATCCGTAGACACATCCCACTGGTCATAGAAGAAACATATAGGGATACTTTGGGAAGGTGCCTGGCGATTAGGGGTCAGCTGTATGGCAAGGAGGTGACCATAGTAAATATATACGCCCCCAACTCAGGACAAGGAGAATTTTTTACTCGGATTCATAAGGAGCTCTCCCAGTTCCAGAAAGGGGGGATGGTCCTGGGTGGGGACTTTAATACTAGCATGACATTAATGGATCATTCAAAGGGGCTGATGGATAAGTCCCCAGCACACTGTACACAGTTAAAATCACTTGTCTCTGATTTAGACTTAGTAGATGTATGGAGGCTGAGACACCCAGGCCAGCGGTCCTATACCTTCTTTTCTCATGCTCAGAATACTTACACAAGAATCGATATGGTATGGTGTAGCCGCCAGTTGTGGGATCAGGTGGTTGATTCACATGTTGGGTCCATTTCCACCTCTGACCATGCCCCCGTGGAGCTTGAGCTCAAAGGTCTGACTGAGGAAAGGCGCCAACTCTTTTGGAGATTAAACGAATTGATTCTTGGGGATAGTGGGGTGCGGGATGACATTCGCCGGGTCATTCAGAATTATATGTTGGTGAATGACACTGGCGAGGTTTTGGATGGCACATTGTGGGATGCCCTAAAGGCAGTGGTGAGGGGTCACTTCATCAAATGGGGAGCCCGGAAAAAGAGGCTACGAGAGAAGAGGGAGTTGGACCTCCGGGCACGATTAGTGAAATTAGAATGTTGTCACCAAGAGGGAGGCTCTGGGATAGTCCTGAAAGAATTAAGACAGTGTAGAGCAGAATTAGAGAAACTGCAGGTGGAACACGTGGAGTTTTTACATACAAGACTCCAACAGAAGTTTTATGAATTTGGAAACAAATCTGGACGGATGTTGGCTCATCTTTTGAGGCAGAGACAAAGGAGCCACACAATAACAAAAATAAAAGGGGCGGGCGATAAGATGTACTATAGAGATGGAGAAATCAGGGATCAGTTTGAGAAATTTTATCAGAAGTTATACAGCAGTGAGAGGGGGGCAGGGGGGGAAGAAATCAGGAGGGGTTTAGGAAAGCTGCATCTCCCAAGGTTATCAAGTTTGGAACGCAATCAGTTAGAGGCCCCATTTCGCCTTGAAGAGATCCAAAGGGTGATTAAGGGTCTCCAGGGAGGGAAGGCGCCCGGCCTGGATGGGTATTCTGCTCGGTTTTATAAGACTTTTGTAGGGGAGGTGGGGCCCATGTTGTTGAGGGTTGGGAATGCATGCCTGGCTGGCCAATCATTGCCGGGGAGTATGCATGAAGCGGGGATCTCCGTGCTTTTGAAACCAGGTAGAGACCCGGCGGTATGTGCCTCCTATCGCCCCATATCACTAATAAATCTAGATATTAAGATTTTATCTAAAGTAGTTGCTGATCGGTTAGGAAAGGTCCTGCCTTCATTGATTCATACTGATCAATCAGGGTTTGTCATGGGGCGGCAGGTAGCGGATAATATTAGACGCACCTTACATGTGATGTGGGTAGCCCAACAGAGGGGGATTCCAGTGGCCCTTTTGAGTACGGACGCAGATAAAGCGTTTGACAGGGTGGACTGGCCTTATTTATGGGAAGTTCTAGAACATCTAGGGTTTGGCCAGGGTTTGATAGGATGGATACAACGACTATATGAGAAACCAGTGGCAAGAATCAAAGTAAATGGGGGGTATACATCTGTTTTCCAGATTGAACGGGGTACCAGACAGGGGTGTCCGCTGTCACCGTTACTGTTCGCACTCTCGATCGAGCCCTTAGCTCAGAGGGTGCGTGAATCGGTTGACATTCCAGGAATAATGATAGGTGGCTCTGAACACAAATTGGCATTATTTGCTGATGATGTCTTATTTTTTGTAAATAACCCGGGGCTGCATCTTCCTATATTGATGGCAGAACTGAAGGAGTTTGGTAGGCTCTCGGGTTTTCAGATAAACTATGATAAATCTGACATGATTGGGGTATCCATAGCACAACCTAGGATGGAGGAGCTCTCTCGAAACTTTCCTTTTAAATTAAGGAGGGATAAAATTAAATATTTAGGAGTCCAAATACCAGCTCAGATTTCTCAGATATATCAGCTAAATTATATACCGTTATTCCGGCAAATACGCAAAGACATGGAGGGTTGGACGGGAAAGTGGTTGTCATGGTGGGGCAGGATAGCATCGATTAGGATGAACGTATTGCCCAGACTTTTGTTCTTGTTTCAAACATTACCGGTAGCAATCCCTGGGAGGGAACTGAGAACCCTACAACAGGCTATAGTGAAGTTTGTTTGGGGAGGCAAGGCCCCCAGGCTTAGCAGGAAGCTGCTCTGGCGTTCGACAGAGTTGGGTGGGAGAGGGGTTCCTAACCTCGAATGGTATTACTGGGCAGCACAAATGAAACTTATATCCCTGTGGGGTCAGGAGAAATGGTCGGTGGTGGCACACATGGATCAGGAGATGGTGCAGCAGCACAGCCTGCAGTCAGTAATATGGGCATCTTCTGCTTATCCTACTATTGGCAGGCTTACTACCAATCCGTTTGTTGGGCACTTGTTGGCACTATGGGGTTCCCTTAGGACACGCTTCTGGAAAACTAGAAAAACATCTACATACGCGTATATTCAAGGGGAACCTACTTTTAGAGTGGGGTTGGGAAATCCGGTAGCAAAGAGGTGGGCTGAGAGGGGCATATTGAGGTTTCGAGATTTATTGGAAGATGGGAAAATGAGATTGTTCACAGAACTCAAGGAAGACTATGGGGTTATGGACAGGGACAGATTCTTCTACTTACAGGTTCAACATTACATTTACACACAAGGATGGTTGAGAAACGATCCAGAGGACTATGAAGTCTTAGAAAACATGTGGGGCTCACTGGGAACAATGAAGGGAGTTATATCCCGGTTATATAAATTTATAAGGGGAGGGAGTTTTGAAAAATGTCTATATATGATTAAATGGGAAAGAGATTTGGAAAAGGAATTGACAGTTCATGAATGGAAGGCCATTATCTCGGAGGTCAATAAAGCATCAACATGCGTGTTATTGAAAGAAAATGCCTTCAAGGTACTCTCGAGATGGTATTTTACCCCATATAGACTACATATGATGTTTCCAGGGGCCTCCCAGTATTGTTGGAGATGTACAACAGATGTGGGAACTTTCTTGCATATCTGGTGGTCCTGTGGGAAATTACAAATGTATTGGCAATCTATAACGGCAAAGATAACTGCCCATACAGGCAAAAACTTTTTGTGTGAGCCTCAATGGTGCCTGCTGGGCCTGGGGAACAGACGAGGAGTGAAATGGCAAAGACGTTTGAAGAGGATGTGCTTGACAGCTGCAAAGAGTGTCATTGCTCGGTTGTGGAAACAGCAAGCGGCACCAACAGAGGAAGACTGGACTCTAAAACTTTCTCTAATTGAGGAGATGGAGAAATTAACTGATAAACGGTTGGGAATTTATAACAGGCAAGATGAACTCTGGACACATATTAGAGCAATGACCCAAGTGAGTTAGTAATAGGCGCTTGATGGGGGGGTGGGGGGGGGGAGGGGTAGGGGTAGGGGTGGGGGGGGGGGAAATGAAAAATTAAAGTTTGTCAATGTTCAATTATAGATTTACAGTTGATGGACAAAAGAGAAGGTGTAAAGTGAGAGAAGTATAGAATTGTGTATCAAAGAAGAAATAGTCAAATGTCTACTGTGAATTAAGGAAGTAATGTTTATTCTGTTGTTTAACAATAAAAATTATTGAAACAAAAAAAAAAAAAAAAAAAGAATGCAAGTCCAAGGTCTGAAGTACCTCAAGATTTCTAGGCTTGTCTAGGCATGTTAGAATGTAAACCTCTTCTCTATTCCTAGGAATCAAGGGGTACAGATTCAGTAAACAATGCCTACATATAGGTGCTGAGATACAGGGTGCTAAATGCGAATTCTATAACAGCAGTTGAGTTCACATTCACCAGGCTTGGGTAAATGCTCGCGTCTACCTACTGGCATTTAGGTGCATATTCTATAAAGCCATGCCTCTATGTTGGACACACCGCTGACCCGCTCATGCCCCCGCCACACTCCATAGGGGATACACATTACAGAAATTAGACGCGCTGTAGATCAGTTACGCACGTAACTCCTAATTAGCACCAATTAGTGGTTAATGTCAATTATTGATCATTTTCACCAATTAAGTGCCAATTGAGCCAATTAGTTTATGTGTGCAAATGATCCCATTCTATAATCGCATGCCCA
Organism: Microcaecilia unicolor; assembly: GCF_901765095.1. Taxonomy (NCBI): domain Eukaryota; kingdom Metazoa; phylum Chordata; class Amphibia; order Gymnophiona; family Siphonopidae; genus Microcaecilia; species Microcaecilia unicolor. The sequence continues at coordinate 147,257,825 of NC_044040.1, forward strand.
ATTGCGTACTTATTTTTGGGCACCATTTATAGAATCAGGGGGCAAAAGTCCAGGAAGGCCAACCAAGGAGACTTGGACCCAGATGCAAAAGTTAACTTTTTTTTGTAACACTATTGTCCTTATTTTGGCAAATAAATTAGCTTTCTATAACATTTTTCCAATCTTGAATGTCCTGATGAGCAAAAGGCATGATCTTGCAATTCAAAACTATAGCTGAAGGCAGCCCCCTGGAAAATATCAGGCCTCTGGAGCCTTATTTTCAGATCTGTAGTTTGCTAAACCTGAATCCCTGATGGACCCTCTGTAGTTATGATGCACAGTTCATGTGCTGAAATAGGCACATGAACTGTTCATATGCTGAAATAGGTACTGGCCATGGAGAGCCCACACATAGAAAGCTCTTCTTCCACGCTTTGGAAGACACTTCTCAGTGTCACAATGGCGTTTTTTTTTAAATCTCTTCACAACCCAGAAGAAGTGCTGTGGTCCTTCCTTACCCTAGACCAGCAGAATACTTAACAGGAACAACTAGTGTAGGCAGCAATGGGACAAGAAATGTTAAACTGCAATATCCAGTTTGAAACTGCTGATCTTAATTATACTCCCCAAACAGCTGTGTCGTAAATGCTGGTAAGGGTAACAGAGTACATGGTTATGCAATAAAAATGTGTTTAATGCCTGATCTTTACTTCACTGGTAACCCACTGCAAAAGTCACATTAATTACCTTTATTTGGACCAGGTCCCTGCGGATTTTGGCTGAGCGGAGGGATACGTCCTTGTGAGCCCTGCTGTCCTAGTCCTGGGATCAGAGGTGGGGGAACCTGGTTTGGTCCTCCCTGCAAACAATAAGTGCTTCAGTTATTCAGATTTATTCAGCTCCTGTATTAAAGTTCAAGAGTAGACTTTTATTCATTATTCTTTGTTATGTATCCTATACTGTGTATTGTAAGCCACATTGAACTCAAACTTGTTTGGGATAATGTGGGATATAAATGTCAAAAAAATAGCAACAATTCTACCTTATATATGTATCGTTTGGGGGCAACCAAGGCAGGTATTGTATTCTACCTATTCCGAAGATTTGTAGTGGATATAAATGTCACACATAAATACAGATTCAAATATCCTGAATTTAGAAAGGACTATAGCAGGCCAAATATGTCCCAAAGCAATTATTTCTCTTCAACATTCAATCCATAAATATAGAATGACAACTACTAAAACAAGAGGAACAGTAAAGGACATGCTGCATAATGTTTATGTTAAATCATTAAATCATTAATTTAAATATCACAAAGTAAAACAAGAAACATCAAGAATAATATGAAATTTCCATTCAACCATATTAAAATGGTGGAAACCTTAAATTACCATCGAGTACAAAAAATAATAATGACAGTTCATTTCCCATTTCCAATCACTGGAGGGAGACCTTGTTCCTTATAGTCCCTTAAATGTTCAAAAATACTTGATCTACCGCATTTCCACAAGGAAAACAAAGAGGTTTATATAATTAAAAAATTAGTTTAAAAGAAAAGGAAAGGGGAACTACAAATTCAATTCAATAAGTAACAAAGAACAGGAGGAAAAAGAGATTAAAGAAAAACATAAAACATCTCTGAGCCAAGAACAGCCCCAACTGCCTTATGATCCCTTAGAGAACACCAGGGAAAATAAATACGTTTTTAAAGCAGCGCTACGTTTCAAATAGGAACGTTCAGCATAAATAAGAAAGGGGAGTGAATTCCAAAGAAAGGGAGCTTGAAAGAATGCAGAGTGGTGGGTGGTCTCAAGTCTAGAACGGTAAACTGGAGGGATGGACAGACAGTTCACAGAAGTGGAACAAAGTGCCTGGAAAGGAGTATATGGAATAATGTCCTGCGATGTTTTATGGTTATTTTAGAAACATCCACACACCTAAATAGCAGCCTTTAAACATCTGGAGAGGTCTAGTCATTTAAATGCCATTTCAAAACAGGGGCATTCAGATGTAGAAATTTAGACCTACTCCCATATATCAAGGGCAGTGCTAAATCCCAACATTACCTAATTCTCCCTTCCCATCTCTAGCTCCCCTTCTTCCCACCATCATTAGCCCCACCTTCCTCAGAGGCACCCACGTGTGGGCACAAGCCCAACACATGGCAGCCTTCCCCATACTTCCCCCCTCCTGGGCTTGAGGCCTGCAAAAATTGTCCTAAGGCCGCAAGCCCCTACTACCCCCCCCCCCCCAGACACAGTCCCCAGGCTTACTGGAGTCCCTGGTGTCTAGTAGGGCATAAATAATGCCCAATCGCTGGGGGGGGGGGGGGGGGCTGAGAATGTCGAGAGGTGGGGGCTGGTAAAGCTGGGAGGGGGTCTTTAATTTTGGGTATGTAGTCAAGGAGGGGGTTTGGGATTATTGCTATCATGATGGGGGGCTGGCTTTGCTGAGGGAGCAGCAAGTTTGGAAAGCTGCTCTCACATCTCTGTGAGGGTTGAAAAGTACATTTTTCCCCCACGTTCAGCTTACTACAATTACTGTTCCTTCTGGATATGGAGGGGCTGGGAAGTGCAACTCCTATTTTACAAGAGGCTTTATGTCTGGCAGAGCCTCAAAATAATGTTAGGTAATATAAAGTGGCACATCCTTTCTAAAATGCCACTTTATATTACCTAACCATTATCCACAATGAGAAAAAAAAGTTCTACTTATGCTAATTTGTATTATATTGTATCAAAATATATTGAAAAGATATACTGCAACTAGCTTAAAAATACATATTGCTAAACAAACTCTTAGCAGTGCTTCCCTATTTTAGCGGTTGAAAATCCATGATTGTGAACAAAGCAAATTACTCAAATCACACAATAAGTACTACATTCATTGTGTTTCTTAAAGTTTCAGAAACATACAAATATGAAAGTCTGTTTTTTAAAGTAATTATCAGATGTATTCACCATGCCTGCAACCCCCATTCCACCTAGACTCATGCACTTCATCCCCTGAACACATCATCCCTTCTCACTCACACCCCAGGATACAGTTCCTGCCCCTCACCCACTCTCATATCCTGCAGGGTCATCCTTTCATATTCTCCCTCCCCCCCACCCATAATAAATCTTCTGATTCTCACATGATCCCCCCAAATGTAATATATATTCTGATTTGGACGGTCCCTAGAGGGCCTGGGTCCACTTACCAGAGGCAGTGGGTGTAGCAAAATATGTGTGCGAGGGTGTCCAAGTATGTTTATGTTTATTGTATAATTTGATATACTGCCTTTACTAATGAAAGGTCAAAGCAGTTTACAAATGTTAAATTATAGATAAAATGGAAAGGAACTCCAGTTACAACAGGAAAGAACACGCATTCACGCAAAGTATATAAACAGATAAGTTTTTTTTAAAAAAAGGGGGGTGGAGGTGGGAAAAGTGCATCTCTGAGGTTCTGCGCGTGTGTGTGTAAGAGTCCCTTCTGTGTGTGTCTGAATATATGTATGGGTCTGCATCATCCAAAAACATAGCTGGCGCTCAATGAATTTGTAATCCCCAAGGAATTATCTCTTGTTTACAATATTCCACCACTGAAGCACTGTGTAGTTCCAAATGGGATAAAAATCTATGACTATTAAAGTATCTGACCAACTGTTATCAATCACATCAGTCCCATCAGAATTCATTAATGCTGGTGCTTGCAAAATCTCTTCTCTTTGATCCTCTGAAAAACCCAATCCGCTTTGCCAACTTTGAACCTTGTCAATAAATACCGTATTTTTCAGACTATAAGACGCCCTTTTTATCCCAAACTTTGGGAGGAAAATGTGGGTGCATCTTATAATCCAAATGTAGCGTACCTGCTCGCTGTGGGGGGGGGGGGGGCAGCCAGGGCCAGTCTTAGGCCAAGGCGAGCGTTGCGACTGCATAAGGCCTCGCGCTCAAAGGGGCCCCGCCTCAACTCCACCCAGTGCTTTTTTTGTGAGGTCCGGCTCACCTGCCCACTCCCTTCCATTCATGCACCCGTGCTCCCTGTTTTGAAATCTTTAATTTACCCGAAGTCGCGGCGAACCAGCAGTAAAAGCAGCAGGCAGGCTCGCCTTCTCGTTGCTTCCCTTCCCTCTCAGCGCGTCCCGCCTTCCTCTGATGTAACTTCCTTTCCACGAGGGCAGGATGCGCTGACTGGGAAGGGCAGCGATGAGGAGGCGAGCCTGCCTGCTGCTTTTACTTACTGCTGGTTCGCTGTGACTTCTGGTATGTAAATTAAAGATTTCAAGGCAGGGAGCACGGTTGCACGAACGGAAAGTCAGGTAGCTGAGGGCGGACAAGGCAGGTGGGCGGGGGTTTGAACGAATCGCTGGACATAGGGAGGGGAGGAGAATTGCTAGACATGGAGGGGAGGGGAGGGCAGGGGAGAGAGGAGAATCGTCGGACATGGATGGCAAGGGAGGACAAATTCCACTGCACAGCCACATAGGTTGTGCAAAACTGCTGTCCCCATACAAGAGTGTTGCACAATCTGTGGTCCTCCAGCAGATCTCCGCCACACTTTTTGCTTCAAAATTTTTTTTCCTATTTTCCTCCTCTAAAACCTAGGTGCGTCTTATGGTCCGGTGTGTCTTATAGTCTGAAAAACACGGTATCTCTTTAATTAGTATCACACCATGGGGCACATTTTTGAAAGAGAAAAACGTCTAAAAAGTGGCATAAAGCAATATTTGGACATTCGTCTCACCAAAACGTCCAAACTGGTATTTTTGAAACCCATTTTTCAGATGTTTTTCGTCTGCAGTGCATTCAAATCTCAAGAGGGCATGTTGGGGGGCATATTAAGGGCGGAATTTGGGCGTTCAAAACACTTGGACGTTTTTCAGCCATAATGGGACAAAACAAAAATGTCCAGGATTAAAACTAAGACAGTATGAGCTAGACCTGTTTTTAGAACAAATAAGCCACAAAAAAGTGTCCAAAATGACCAGATAACCACTGGAGGAATAAAGGAACGACCCCCCCCCCCCGCCTTACTCCCCTAGTGGCCACTGACCACCTCCCTGTGAAAGAAACAGTACATACCCGCCTCTAAGACAGTCTCAGATGTTATAGCCAGGCCTATTAAAGCAGCAAGCAGGTTCCTGGAGTAGCCTAGTGGTCGGTGCAGTGCACTGTGGAGAAGGGGACCCAGGCCAATAATCCACTCTAACTGCTACACCTGTGGTGGAAAGTGTGAGCCCTCCCAAACCCACCAAAAACCTACTGTACCCACATATAGGTGACACCTGCAGAAATAAGGGCTATTGTAGTGGAGTACAGTTCGGTACAGTAGGTTTTTGGTGGGTTTGGGAAAGTTCACTGTACAATATAAGGGAGCAACGGTGAGATGTATACCTGGGAGCTTTTAGATGAAGCCCATTATAGTGCCCCCTAGGATGCCCCACTGATCTGCTGGGATGTTTGTGTGGCCAGTTTACTAAAAATGCTGGCTCCTCCTACATTGCAATGGTTTGATTTTGTGCGTTTTTCATTTGGACATTTTTTTCCAAAAATGGTCAAAAAAGATAAACATACTGAGTACAGTAACATCAAGAAAAAGGTCATTTTCGAAATAAAAAGATAAACGTTTTTCCGGGTGGTCATGTTTGCTGTTCAAGTTTTGGACATTTTGAGCAAACTGTCCAAAGTTGAATTCAGATGTCATATCAAAAATTACCCTCTATATCACAAAAAGGGAATAGGTGTAATTACCAAATGCATATCACCTATCCTCCAGTGTGAAAAAGGAAAATTTAATAAAAATTCCCTTTAAATTACATCAGTTACAGACGATTAGATTTGTTTTATCCCCTATCATTTTCATGTTAGAGCAAGCTATTGTTCTTTCCCAATTTGATTAATACAATGCTTTGCACGTTGGTTTGCAATCAGGACTTCCTAGCAAACTGCAGCTTTTATAGAATATTGCAGCAAAAATGATATATAGTCGTTCAAGATTTGATCATGTACACACCCTTATTGAAAAGCCTGCATTGGTTGTCACTATATGTGTGTGTGGAATTTAAGGCTGCCTGTGTAGTTTTAAAAATTCTACATCATGGGTATTACTCTTCTTTTCATACTCAAATTATAACTTATCCAATTGTCTGGAAGAATTCCTATTTTTATTATTCTTTACAATTAGGATTTCCGTCCATCAAGAAAGTTCATTACAAAAAGGTTTTTGATAGCTCATTTACGTATCAAGCTACTAAGTTATGTGCAAATACGTACTCTTTCAGGATACCTATTCTTCTGTAAAGCATTAAAAACATCTCTTTAGAAAATATCTACATAAATGATATAGAAGGGACATTTCTGATCGTTGTATTCTTCAGCTTTTGTAACTCGCTTAGATTCTTTGCTGATTGAAGCGGGATATAAATGCAAAGAATGGAACGGAATAGAATTAGTTTTGTTCCTTGATGAAAAGCTATCCATATTGTATTACTTTTCCTCAATGATGGGAAAATACTCATAATAAAAATTAACCTGAATATTTGAAAAATAAAACTGCTTTTTAAGCTGCCCAATTTCATGTGTATTATATAGAACAGAAAAACATTTCATAAGTTATCCCATATAGTTGATACATACCAAATAAAATAATTCCAACTCATATTATCCAGCTAGAGAGCTATTTACTAACAGTAAATGTGTGCTACTACTGTTAATGCACATTATTTACCAAAGCCCAATTTATGCAACAGGTCCTATGGAAAATAATGTGGTGAATTCTATATATGGCATAAAAAAAATACTATTCTATAAACCATGCTTAAAGTTAGGTGCATTTATAGAATAATACTTATGCCTGGGAATTGCAGCTAACTTTAGGTGTGGTCAGCTGCACCAACTGAAACATGTACATGACTAAATTAGGCGTGCATTCGCTTCATTCTGTAACAATGCGTGTAAATGTTAGGAACGCTCCCATTTTGCCCATGCCCCTCCCATTTCCACACCCCCTTTTTGAACTTGTGCTTAAATTTATGTGTGTATATTTCAATGAAATCTAATTAGTGTCAATAATTGGTTAACAAGCCAATTATCAGTGTTAATTACATCTTAAATGTTAGCGACTTTTATATAATTCGGGGGAATATGTGCTAACAGCATTATCATGTGTTGTTTGTAAATGAACCCCCTAATAAATGATACTTAATATGTATGCATTATTATCCTACTCACAAAGCTATTATGATTTTCTTTAACTGCAACGAACCTGATAACTGATAACAAACAATAATAGATACTTAAAGTTATAGTTCAACTATATACTAATTGTAACACTGAGATTTCTTAACTGTAATGTAACTAAGTCTGCACTGTTTACCACTACTGTAAAATTATATATTTTTTAATCAATAAAGTGAACTGGATGAAGGACGTGTGATAGATGCAATCTACTTGGATTTCAGCAAAGGCTTTGATACAGTCCCTCACAGAAGACTCGTGAATAAGCTGAGAGGGCTGAACTTAGGACACAAAGTGGTGAACTGGACTGGAAAATGGTTGACTGACAGGTGGCAGAGGGTGTTAGTAAATGGAATCAGCTCGGAGTAAAGGAAGATGAGTAGTGGAGTGCCTCAGGGATCGGTGTTTGGGGCGATTCTGTTTAATATAATTGTGAGAGACATTGCTAAAGGGATAGAAGGAAAAGTTTGCCTTTTTGCAGATGACACGAAGATATCCAATAGAGAGGATACCCTGGAGGCAGAATGGTGATAATGTAATGATATGCAAATTGTATGAATTTGGAAGAGTGTGCATTGGAGTAACAACATCTTAACTTATATAAAACACATGAGAGGTTAGGTAGGCATGAGACCTGATTCAGAAATCTAATTAACAGCGGGGAGAAACCAGGAGGGTGCATGTAAATAGCTTTATTCCAGCTTGGCATGAGGAAGCAGTGTGAATGATATAATTATCGTACCTCTGGTAAAGTTGCAGATTACTGCAAGAGTATGTACATACTTTGATTTGAATACTGGAATGTTGGTGTGCGATGATGGTTCCTATGATGCCACCATATATTCCCCCGGGTATGTAATGGTATGAGTTTGTTTGAACTGAGTACATTCTATATCACTTAATTTAATTCAAGTTAATAAAATCTCTATATATAAAAGGCACCACCAACGGTCTAAATGAAGCCTCCAGCCGGAATTGTGAAGGGGGAGAGATATCCGGTTTTCCCATGAGTGTCTGCCCCGCCGTCGCTCTCTCTGTAACACAAACAGTGAAGGAAAACACAGCAAAGCACGAAATCAAATCGCTCTCTCTGTAACAGTGAAGGACTCAGAGGGGGGAGGGGAGAGAGGGCAGAAGCCCTCATTATCTCTGTAACACAAACACAGCAGGAAACTTAACACTGAAGGACTCGACTCCGAGGGGGGAGGGGACAGAGAGCACAGGGGAAGGGAGAGAGGGCAGATGGCAGGGACACACACACTCCCACATGCACACAGAAGAAAACCTTGCTAGCCCCCGTTTCATTTGCATCAGAAACGGGGCTTTTTTACTAGTATAATATAATACTGAGCTAAGATTAGTAGTTAAAATTTAATACCAAAAAGTGCAGAGTGATGCACTTGGGGTGCAGAAATACAAAACAGGTGTACTGGATAGGAGGGGAGAGATTGGTAAACTCGATTCAGGAGAGGGACCTTGGAGTGATGGTGTCTGAAGATCTCAAGATGAAGAAACAGTGCAACAAGGCAGTGGTCATGGCCAGAAGGATGCTAGGCTGCATAGAGAGGGGTATAACCAACAGAAGAAAGAAAGTTTTGATGCCCCTGTACAAGTTGCTAGTGAGGCCCCACTTGGAGTATTATGTTCAGTTTTGGAGGCCTTATCTCGCTAAGGATGTAAAAAGACTTGAAGTGGTTCACATAAAAGCAAAAAAAATGGTAGGGGGCTTACACAGCAAGACGTACATGGAGAGACTTACTGATCTAAACATGTATACCCTGGAGGAAAGGAGAAACAGAGGCGATATGATACAGACAAATATTTGAAAGGTATTAATCCACAAACAAACCTTTTCCAGAGATGGGAAGGTGGTAGAACCAGAGGGCACGAATTGAGGTTGAAAGGGGGGCTGACTCAGGAATAATGTCAGGAAGTATTTTTTCACTGAGACGATGGTAGATACCTGGAATGCTCTCCCGTGGGAGGTGGTAGAGATGAAAACAGTAACGGAATTCAAAAATGCGTGGGATAAATACAAAGGAATTCTGATTGGAAGAAATGGATCCAAAGAAGTTTAGCCGAGAATAGGTAGCAACACCACTAATTGGGAAGCAAAGCCAGAGCTGGAAAAGACTTCTACAGTCTGTGCCCTAATCGTGGCTGAATAAATTTGGATGAGCTGCAGTAGAGCTTTTCGGGGCTTCAACAACTTCAGAAATTTAGAACAAGGCCAGTGCCGGGCAGCCTTCTACGGTCTGTGCTCTGAAATTGGCGAAGACAAATCAAGATTAGGTATACATATGAAGTATCACATCATACTATATGTAATAAGTTTATCTTACTGGGCAGACTGGATGGACCATACAAGTCTTTATCTGCTGTCATCTACTATGTTATGGTAGGCCCTCTTTGGAGGGGGGGAGGGGTCCTTTGGAGGGGTTGGAGAGAAGTTATCAGGGGTGGGGGTTTGATCAGGAAGATGGGCAAAGTGATGGGGGGGGGGGGGGGGGGGGGGGGGGGGGGGGGCACAGGCCCTGCAAGCTCCAGCCCGGGAGCACTGGCTGCAGCTATAAGGCCTGATGCTCCCGGCACAATAAAATAGTTCCAGATTTTGGCTGGAGTTATCCTACTGTGATTTTATGCCCATAACACAACATGTGGTGTGCATCCGGTGCACACTGCAAGTCATGTTATGGTTTTTACATACTTATGCACTGCTTAATGCACATCTGCATCTCAATACTATGTAACTTGTGATGACCTAAATATCATTGCAGTAGAAACAAGACAAGCTGCATTGGAGCCCTTTAGTTGCGTTAAGAAGCTAATAATGCAACTTAAGGCCCTAACACAGCTTTATAACTTCCCCTCTAAGTTGGCTATCTGAAAACTCTCTCGCCTTCAATACTGCTAAAAGTATGTGCATTGTTCCTCAACATGTGCATCATTAGCCATAGTTAGTTGAGGCATCCATGAAATAGTGTTTTGGGTGGGACTTGAAAATAACGTATACAAGCTATTTTTAAATTTATGAGCTCAACTTTCCATAGAAAATCTACCTGCACCAACATAGGTGCAAACTTCGATGAATACTTTACAAATATAAACAAATTTCAAAGTGAAAGTACATGCGCACATTCAGACTTTGTCCCAAAGTGGGTAGTTTGAAAATTGTCCCCTAAACATATATTTCTAGGACATTATCAGTTCTTGCCAATTAATAAACTGTTCCAAGACTATGTCACATTCTGCCCAGTACCACAATAAGGGGCATAATTATCAACGTGGGCTACCATTAAGGCATGTTATTTTACTGTTAACCCCTGTTACTGGTAACAAGATCTCATTAATAATAAAATAAACAAGTCTTACGTTGATAAATTTCCCCTTAATGTTTCTAAATAGAATCACTCTGCCAAATACCACAGCATCCATATCATAAACATTTTATTACCTATTTACTGCTTCAACTATATTAAGAAAAACTACATCCAGAAGATTGTTATTCCTTCTCATTAGTAGACTTACTATATCCAGGATTCTCAATTCATTGTCAAGAGCCACAGATAGGTTAGACTTCAGAGTAACCAAAATATGCAAATTAATCCAATTCTTACAACAAGTACATGTCAATACATCTGATAACTATTTGTCATGGACCTCTAGAAAACTACGCTCATTTGCGGCCCTTCAGAACCAGAGCTAAGATCCCAACTAGTTTCAGATGTGAGCTCTTGTAATCAAAGCAAGAGCATCCAAGTGTCAATTAATGCTTCATACAACAGCAGTTCTACCCACAACAGTATACTGTGTACCTGTTGCTTTGGGCCAATGATTATGTCCACACGTACCTGACTGAAAGGTGCTCGAGGTCCATCACCCAACAAAGATGCTTTCTGCTGGAAAGGAGCTGGACTTTGAGAAGGATGTGGCCCTCTTGGTGGATTCTGTTGTCCCTGAGGTCCTTGCAGGCTTCCTTGAGGAGGGGGTCCTGGCTGTCCCTGTGAACCTGGCGGTCCACGTATTTCCTGAGGTGGCCCTAAATTTGATCCTTGTGATGGGGGTCCCTGATGTGTTCTCATATCCTGTGGACCTTTTGTCTCCCCCCTCATATCCTGTGGTCCCCTCATGCCCTGCGGGCCTCTCATGTCTTGAGGTCCCCTCATACCTTGCGGGCCCCTCATGTCTTGAGGGCCTCTCATGTCCTGCGGGCCCCTCATGTCTTGAGGACCTCTCATATCCTGCGGGCCTCTCATATCCTGTGGACCTCTCATGTCTTGTGGGCCTCTCATGTCCTGCGGACCCCTCATGTCTTGAGGGCCTCTCATGTCCTGTGGACCCCTCATGTCCTGAGGGCCTCTCATGTCCTGCGGACCCCTCAAGTCTTGAGGGCCTCTCATGTCCTGCGGACCCCTCATATCTTGAGGACCCCTCATGTCTTGAGGGCCTCTCATGTCCTGTGGACCCCTCATGTCTTGAGGGCCTCTCAAGTCTTGTGGACCCCTCATGTCTTGAGGACCTCTCATGTCCTGTGGGCCCCTCATGTCTTGAGGGCCTCTCATGTCCTGCGGGCCCCTCATGTCTTGAGGGCCTCTCATGTCCTGCGGGCCCCTCATGTCTTGAGGGCCTCTCATGTCCTGCGGACCCCTCATGTCTTGAGGGCCTCTCATGTCCTGTGGACCCCTTATGTCTTGAGGACCTCTCATATCCTGCGGACCCCTCATGTCTTGAGGACCTCTCATGTCCTGGGGACCTCTCATGTCTTGAGGGCCTCTCATGTCCTGTGGACCCCTCATGTCTTGTGGGCCATGCACCATCATTCCACCCTGGGGATGAGGTCCTCTCATGTCTTGTGATGGATGCCCCATCATCATTCCTTGTGGAGCAGGTCCTCTAGGATTCATTCCCATTAAAGGCCCCTGAGACCCCATTGCACCCTGCATTCCATGTGGAGGAAATCCTTGCATCCCTCTAGGGCCAGGTGGGCCCTGTAGACCTTGGGGGCCAGGAGGAACCTGAGGGCCTAAGGGACCTTGTGGACCAGAAGGACCTTGTGGGACTGGTGGCCCTGGAGGACCAATTGGTCCATGTGGCCCAGGGTGTCTCTGCATTCCCTGATGCATATCTTGAGGCCTTTGCATTCCCTGTGGAGGTCCTTGTGGACCTGGTCCTTGTGGACCTGGTCCCATGAATCCTTGTGGCCCTGCAGAACCCTGAAGCATTGGAGGACCCTGAGGCCCCATTTGTCCTTGAGGTCTGAACTGTCCTTGAGGGCCTAGTGGCGGTCCCATCTGTGGCATGTTCATTGGCATCTGCTGAGGTGGCAGGGGCTGTTGGAATCCTTGAGGGTGTTGTGAAAGTGGCCCCTGCCCTGGAAAAGGTTGAGGTCCAAGATGAGGGCCTCCTTGTGGTGGAGGTTGGGTCTGAGGCTGCTGCTGCTGCTGCTGTTGTGGTGGTGCCTGCTGTTGTTGAACTTGTTCTGCCTGTTTCTGTGCAAGTCTCTCAATCTTCAGTTGCTGGAAAAATAAAGTAGGTATGGTAAGTGACCTATAACCAGAAATAACTGGAAACCAACAGGTGGTCAGTATTAGTACAGAACAGTGAATAGCGTATTGAACTATATCAATGGTGATCAAGTTCAGTTTTACTATCCACTACTAACCATATAACTCAGAACAAATTATTTAACCTCCCTATGCTCAAAAAGATTTTATACTCATAAGAATATTATAAAACTGCCAATTCTTTTTTACAGTGCTGTGTGAACCAATGATGCTATGTCAAAATGCACCCTGGAAAAAAAAAAAGGGGGGGGGGGGGATTATTCCATGGTCCTAGATCTCCAAGACAAAACAATATCCCCTTTATTCTATAACAGGTTGCTACTGAAATCTTAAATTTATAGAATACTGGCATTTTCCCATGTTACACCGGAAACAGCAAACGCCTTTCCGGTACTATGTAAGCCACATTGAGCCTGCAAGTGGGAAAATGTGGGATACAAATGTAACAAATAAATAAATAAATGGCAGTAAGGTGCTCAACCGCTATTCCATATTTACATGCTAAAAGCACGTCACTGTAAGGGGACGTTCACAGGAGAGGAACATGGGTGGGATAGAGGTAGTTGGATATGTGGACATTTCGGTGAATAACTTATAGAATACTATAAATTACTTGAGTCAAATGTCACATTTAAGCGCTAACATTTATGCTTGTCCTTGGAGAACAGCAATTACACACATATTTATAGAATAGATGCACTACACACTTAAATTTGTACACCTAAATGGAGACACCAGTTATATGTCTCCAGAGGTATAACAAAAGATAAATATATGATAACCATATCATCACAGCTAAGAAATGTATATCACTGAATTCATAATCAATGCATCTGATATCTATGTGTGAAGGAATTATGGGAATATATTGTAGATAGAAAAGCAATATCTAATACCAAATGTCAATCTTCACAGTATCTGCTAGTTTAGGAGCCAATAACATTTGAAGACCTGCTTAATAGATACCACTAGGGAACAATTTCCCCTTACCTTTTAGTATAAGAAACTTACTGAAATAAGTATATGTACCAAAAGTTTCTTGTTAAGTTACCTATACATTTTAGTGATCAATTCAAAATAAAAAAGATAGTTAAAAAAATAAAAATTAAATGCCATTACTTATCAAAGCAATACTAAAATGCTCACTATAACATGCTTTCATACTTCCTCAGGAGCTTTCTTAAAGTAACCATCAACCTCTATTATTTTATAATTTTTAAAAATGTGTTCAAAAATCTCATACAGAAAAAAAAAACTAACTGGTGTGAGCAGTGTAAAGTCTTTGTTAATGGGTTGGCTCCACTTCAAAGAAATCAAAGCAAACCATAAAGTGGTTAATTGCAAATCCACGTTCAAATGTTCTTTTAAATAAGCACTTCTGGTTCTTCAACTGAACAACAAAAAAGGTAACTTTACTGTAAGTAAACAAAAAAGCTTAATGGCAAAAAGAAAAGAAAGCCAAATTGAAACCCCAACTTGACCATGTTCTGGCTTATTGTCTACATCCAGAGCAAAAATTTTCCAAAACACAGAAATTACAGAACACACACAAACAAAACAAGAAAGCAAAGCCTGAAGGACAGGAAAACAGGATTCCTTGCGCCTCTTGAATTATTCAAGGCACAGAACTGAATTGCCACAGTGCATCTAAACGAGTCTGTATAAAGGGTATGATACATACCTGTAGCAGTTGTTCTCCGAGGACAGCAGGCTGATTGTTCTCACGACTGGGTGACGTCCGCGGCAGCCCCCACCAACCGGAAATAAGCTTCGCGGGACGGTCAGCACGCAGGGCACGCCCACCGCGCATGCGCGGCCGTCTTCCCGCCCGTGCGCGACCGCTCCCGCCAGTTGAATGACTAGCAAAAAATATGAAACACACAACTCCAAAGGGGAGGAGGGAGGGAAGGTGAGAACAATCAGCCTGCTGTCCTCGGAGAACAACTGCTACAGGTATGTATCATACCCTTTCTCCGAGGACAAGCAGGCTGCTTGTTCTCACGACTGGGGTATCCCTAGCTCTCAGGCTCACTCAAAACAAGAACCCAGGTCAATTGAACCTCGCAACGGCGAGGGTATAACAGAAATTGACCTACGAAGAACAACTAACTGAGAGTGCAGCCTGACCAGAATAAATTCGGGTCCTGGAGGGTGGAGTTGGATTTACACCCCAAACAGATTCTGCAGCACCGACTGCCCGAACCGACTGTCGCGTCGGGTATCCTGCTGGAGGCAGTAATGAGATGTGAATGTGTGGACAGATGACCACGTCGCAGCCTTGCAGATCTCTTCAATAGTGGCTGACTTCAAGTGGGCCACTGACGCTGCCATGGCTCTGACACTATGAGCCGTGACATGACCCTCAAGAGTCAGCCCAGCCTGGGCGTAAGTGAAGGAAATGCAATCTGCTAGCCAATTAGAGATGGTGCGTTTCCCGACAGCGACCCCTAGCCTGTTAGGGTCGAAAGAAACAAACAATTGGGCGGACTGTCTGTTGGGCTGTGTCCGCTCCAAGTAGAAGGCCAATGCTCTCTTGCAGTCCAATGTGTGCAACTGACGTTCAGCAGGGCGGGTATGCGGCCTGGGGAAGAATGTTGGCAAGACAATTGACTGGTTAAGATGGAACTCCGACACCACCTTCGGCAGGAACTTTGGGTGGGTGCGGAGCACTACTCTGTTGTGATGAAATTTGGTATATGGAGCATGAGCTACTAGGGCTTGAAGCTCACTGACCCTACGAGCTGAAGTAACTGCCACCAAGAAAATGACCTTCCAGGTCAAGTACTTCAGATGGCAGGTATTCAGTGGCTCAAAAGGAGGTTTCATCAGCTGGGTGAGGACGACGTTGAGATCCCATGACACAGCAGGAGGCTTGATAGGGGGCTTTGACAAAAGCAAGCCTCTCATGAATCGAACGACTAAAGGCTCTCCAGAGATGGCTTTTCCTTCCACACGATAATGGTAAGCACTAATCGCACTAAGGTGATTCCTTACTGAGTTGGTCTTGAGGCCAGACTCTGATAAGTGCAGAAGGTATTCAAGCAGGTTCTGTGCAGGGCAAGAACGAGGTTCTAGGGCCATGCTCTCACACCACACGACAAACCTCCTCCACTTGAAAAAGTAACTCTTTTTAGTGGAATCCTTTCTAGAGGCAAGCAAGACCCGGGAGACACCCTCAGACAGACCCAGCGCAGTGAAGTCTACGCCCTCAACATCCAGGCCGTGAGAGCCAGAGACTGAAGGTTGGGGTGCAGCAACGCTCCGTCGTTCTGCGAAATGAGAGTCGGAAAACACTCCAATCTCCACGGTTCTTCGGAGGACAACTCCAGAAGAAGAGGGAACCAGATCTGACGGGGCCAAAAGGGCGCGATCAGAATCATGGTGCCGCGGTCTTGCTTGAGCTTCAGTAAGGTCTTCCCCACCAAAGGTATGGGAGGATAAGCATACAGGAGGCCGGTCCCCCAATGGAGGAGAAAGGCATCCGACGCTAGCCTGCCGTGTGCCTGAAGTCTGGAACAGAACAGAGGCAGCTTGTGGTTGGTCTGAGAGGCGAAAAGGTCCACCGAGGGGGTGCCCCACGCTCGGAAGATCTTGCGTACCACTCTGGCATGGAGCGACCACTCGTGCGGTTGCATGACTCTGCTCAGTCTGTCGGCCAGACTGTTGTTTACGCCTGCCAGGTACGTGGCTTGGAGGAGCATGCCGAACCGACACGCCCAACGCCACATCCCGACGGCCTCCTGGCACAGGGGGCGAGATCCGGTGCCCCCCTGCTTGTTGACGTAATACATTGCAACCTGATTGTCTGTCCGAATTTGGATAATTTGACAGGACAGCCGATCTCTGAAAGCCTTCAGTGCGTTCCAGATCGCTCGGAGCTCCAGGAGGTTGATCTGCAGATCCTTTTCCTGGAGGGACCACAGACCCTGAGTGTGGAGCCCATCGACATGGGCTCCCCACCCCAGGCGAGATGCATCCGTCGTCAGCACTTTCGTGGGCTGCGGAATTTGGAATGGGCGTCCCAGGGTCAAATTGGTCCGGATGGTCCACCAGAGCAGTGAAGTGCGGCAACTGGTGGAGAGGCGGATGACATCTTCTAGATTCCCGGTGGCCTGGAACCACTGGGAAGCTAGGGTCCATTGAGCAGATCTCATGTGAAGACGAGCCATGGGAGTCACATGAACTGTGGAGGCCATATGACCTAGAAGTCTCAACATCTGCCGAGCTGTGATCTGCTGAGACGCTCTGGTCTGCGAAGCCAGGGTCAAGAGATTGGTGGCCCTCGCTTCGGGAAGGTAGGCCTGAGCTGTCTGGGAATTCAGCAGCGCTCCTATGAATTCCAGAGACTGAGTTGGCTGGAGATGGGACTTTGGGTAATTTATCACAAACCCCAGCAGCTCCAGAAGTTGGATAGTGCACTGCATGGACCGGAGGGCTCCTGCCTCCGAGGTGTTCTTGACCAGCCAATCGTCGAGATATGGGAACACGTGCACTCCCAGCTTGCGTAGATAGGCCGCTACCACCACGAGGCACTTGGTAAACACTCGTGGGGCAGAGGCGAGCCCAAAGGGCAGCACACAATACTGAAAGTGCCGTGCGCCCAGTCGGAATCTGAGATACTGCCTGTGAGCTGGCAGTATCGGGATGTGAGTGTATGCGTCCTTTAAATCCAGGGAACATAGCCAATCGTTTTTCTGAATCATTGGCAGAAGGGTGCCCAAGGAAAGCATCCTGAACTTTTCTTTGACCAGGAATTTGTTCAGGCCTCTCAGGTCTAGGATGGGACGCATCCCCCCTGTTTTCTTTTCCACAAGGAAGTACCTGGAATAGAATCCCTGCCCTTCCTGCCCGGGTGGTACGGGCTCGACCGCATTGGCGCTGAGAAGGGCGGAGAGTTCCTCTGCAAGTACCTGCTTGTGATGGGAGCTGAAAGACTGAGCTCCCGGAGGACAATTTGGAGGCAGGGAGGCCAAATTCAGGGCGTATCCGCACCGCACTATTTGGAGAACCCACTGGTCGGAGGTTATGAGAGGCCACCTTTGGTGAAAAAATTTTAACCTCCCTCCGACCGGCAGATCGTCCGGTACGGACACTTGTAGGGCGGCTATGTTCCCGTGGATCCAGTCAAAAGCCCGTCCCCGGCTTTTGCTGTGGAGGCGCAGGGGGCTGCTTAGGCGCACGCTGTTGACGAGAACGAGCGCGCTGGGGCTGTCCCTGTGCCTGACGAGGCCTTCGGGCCGGCTGGTTGTACCTACGCTTTGCAAAAGAATAGGGTGCAGCCTGCCGTGCCCGGGAAAAACGCCCACCCGTGGGGGCGGGTGCTGAAGGCGCCCGGTGGGAGAGCTTGTCGAGAGCGGTTTTCCCGCTGATGCAGTTGGTCCACCATCTGCTCGACCTTCTCACCGAAAATGTTATCCCCCCGGCAAGGGACGTCAGCCAGTCTCTGCTGGGTGCGGTTGTCCAGGTCAGAGGCACGCAGCCATGAGAGCCTGCGCATCACTATACCTTGGGCCGCAGCACGAGATGCCACGTCACAGGTGTCAAAAATCCCCCTGGACAGGAACTTTCTGCACGCCTTCAGCTGCCTGACCACCTCCTGATAAGGCCTGGACTGCTCCGGCGGGAGCTTATCGACCAGGTCCGCCAGCTGTTGCACATTGGTCCGCATGTGGATGCTCATATAGAGCAGGTAAGATTGGATGCGGGTCACGAGCATGGAGGATTGGTAGGCCTTCCTCCCAAATGAGTCCAGAGTGCGAGACTCCCGCCCCGGGGGCGCCGAGGCGGTATCCCTCGAACTCCGTGCCCTCTTGAGAGCAGAATCCACGACCGCTGAGTCATGGGGCAACTGGGGCCGCATGAGCTCTGGGTCAGAGTGGATCCTGTACTGGGACTCTGCTTTCTTGGGAATGGTGGGATTAGTTAGTGGTCGCACCCAGTTCCGGAGCAGCGTCTCCTTCAGGACATTGTGCAGCGGTACCGTGGAGGACTCTCTAGGTGGTGATGGATAGTCGAGGACCTCGAGCATCTCGGCCCTCGGCTCTTCCACAGAGACCACGGGAAAGGGAATGCTTATAGACATATCCCGCACAAAGGAGGCAAAGGAGAGACTCTCAGGAGGTGAGAGCTTCCTCTCCGGTGACGGCGTGGGGTCCGAGGGAAGGCCTGTAGACTCCTCGGAGGAGAAATATCTCGGGTCCTCCTCTTCCCCCCACGAGTCCTCGTCCTCGGTATCGGACATTAGCTCATGTAGCTGAGTCCGGTACCGGGCCCGGCTCGACGTCGAGGCACCAAGGTCTCGGTGTCGTCGAGCGGTGGACTCCCGCGCCGGCGGGGACGGAGCTCCCTCCATCGACGTCGACGGGGACTCCACCTGCGTGGCTGTCGAGACCGGCACCGCAAGCGGCGGCGGTGTCGACTGCCCCGGCGCCAGGCTAGAGCTCGCCGGCGCCACAGTCATCGGCGCCGAGGGCGCAAGCACCCCCGGCGCCGGCACAGCCTGGCGCATCAGCCCTTCCAGGATCCCCGGAAGGATGGCTCTGAGGCACTCGTCCAGGCCCGCTGCCGGGAAAGGCGGTGGGGCCGGTAAGGGTGTCGGTGCCGGAAGCTGCTGGGGGCCAGGAGATGGCACCGAGGTGCCGGAACCCCGACGCGTCGGTACCTCCACCACCGACGGAGATCTCTCCTCTCTGCGATGACGCTTCGGCGTCGACTCCTCTTCAGGGTGCACCGAGGGCTCCCGGTGACGGCGCTTCTTGTCTTTTTTCCGGTGCACGTCACCGGTGCCGGAGGGCATGGAGGAGGAGGAGGTTGATCCCCCTCGGTCTCGGGGCACCGGGTCCGACAGGGTTCGGTCCCGTGGCTCACGAGTTGAGGGAGTGACCGGGGCCGACTGCCCACGCGGTCTCTCTACCCCACTCTCGCCGGCGGACCGGCGGGCCGACGGGACCTGTTCTCCTGGGGTCGCTGCCATCGGTGCCGATGTCTCGGGCATCGATACCGGTACCGAAGAACCGGTCTTCGATACCGATGCCGTCGAGGTCGACGTCGAGGGGCCGGCGCAAGTTCCAAAAAGACGGTCCCGCAGAACTTGCCTCGCAACCTGAGTCCGTTTCCGGAGACCGAGACACAAAACGCACGACTTGAGATTGTGCTCCGGCCCGAGGCACTGGAGGCACCAAGCGTGGGTGTCGGTCTGCGAGATCGGCCGGCCGCAGCGACCACACTTTTTAAATCCACTCGGGACCTTCGAGGACATCGACGGAAAAATCGCGTCGGCGAAGTCAAAGTCGGCAATGGTGGCTAAAATCACACCACGAAAATTGTAACCGACCGAGCGGCCACTAGGCCGCAACGAGGCGTCCCCGCTAGAAAGCGAGGGAAAAGAAGGAGCGCGTGCTCCACACGCGCAAAATTCTTTTTTTTTTTTTAATAAAAGAGAAAGAAGAAAAGAAGAAGAGGCCGAACAGGCCAAAAGCGACGATCCGCGTAAACGCGGTCGAAAAAATCCGGCGGCTGAAACGAGAGAGAGGGGAAAACACAACTCTCTCAGTCGCGGAAAAAAAGTAACTGGCGGGAGCGGTCGCGCACGGGCGGGAAGACGGCCGCGCATGCGCGGTGGGCGTGCCCTGCGTGCTGACCGTCCCGCGAAGCTTATTTCCGGTTGGTGGGGGCTGCCGCGGACGTCACCCAGTCGTGAGAACAAGCAGCCTGCTTGTCCTCGGAGAAAGGTAAATACACAAATTACAAAGGCACTCCCAAAATGCTTTGTAGGGTTATTTATTTATTTGGATTTTGCTCACACCTTTTCAGTAGTAGCTCAAGGTGAGATACATTCAGGTACACTGAATATTTTCCTGTCCCTGGAGGGCTCACAATCTAAGTTTGTACCTGAGGAAATGGAGGGTTAAGTGACTTGCCCAAGGTCACAAGCAGCAGCAGTGGGGTTTGAACCAGCCACCTCTGGATACCAAGACCAGTGCTCTAACAACTAGGCCACTCCTCCACTCCATGTTCTTTTTTGATTTATTTTGACCCAACAGTTTCTTTCTGCTAGTTTCTATTTCCAGCTCAGTGAGAACCAGGGCTGGAATCTGGTAACATTAGCCTTCATTTGAACCTACCCAGCATATGTTTCATCTATGTTGTATCCTATCCCCACACACATTTACTCCAGTCATTGCAGTGACAGCTAAAGGCCACACACCAGTGTTCCTTCTGGAAAACCTGCAACCATGAGCTCTGAATCTAGCCACTAGAAGGGAAATTCTATTTAAGGAGTCTCAATTTAGGCACCCCGAGGACCCATGGTGACAGCCTATAACAGCAGCATCATGAGGCCTCGATGACTTTATATAATAATTAGCATAACCTAGTATTGTAACATTTATATGCCCGTAGTTACACCAGCCATAGACCAGGTATATCTGTGATTGCATAAATACGGCAGTATTCTGTAAGTTATGTGTGAAACAGGAAGCCCCATCCTCTGCCTATCCATATGTATGCCCTCCCCTTGCATTTGTGCATTATGCCACTTAACTTGACTTTACAGAACAGCGCTTAGGGGCCTTGATAGCACTACTGCAGGGAGGAGTACACACAAGAAGCAGCCTAGTGGTTAGTACAGTGGCCTGAGACGCTGGGGAACTGGGCTCAATTCCCACTGCAACTCCTTGTGACTCTGAGCAAATCACTTAACCCTCCACTGCTCCAGGTACAAAATAAATACCTGTATATAATATGTAAACTGCTTTGATTGGAACTACAGGTAGGTGGTATATCAAGTCCCATCGCCTTTCCCTATTACCTGACTAGAATATCCTCTTCCTGAGCCTTGCCATCTCAAGAGCCAGGACATAAGACAGAATGAATATATGTTTGGCATCTGAATTGGACATGGAAACAGCAGACCATTCATCTTTGGGAAAGATGTTCCCAGTTTCAGTTTAATCAGATCCCTGTGTCATGGCCAATCTAGTGCCATAATTTCAATGATCCCTGGGTGACTCTCAACTCTGTGAATCACCCTGCTTACCAAA
The DNA here is from genome assembly GCF_901765095.1 of Microcaecilia unicolor. Classification (NCBI taxonomy): domain Eukaryota; kingdom Metazoa; phylum Chordata; class Amphibia; order Gymnophiona; family Siphonopidae; genus Microcaecilia; species Microcaecilia unicolor. The sequence goes on from NC_044040.1 coordinate 147,279,635, forward strand.
GGCCATGATGAAAATACATACAACAGACTATCTTGCAGCCAAGGCTGAACCAGAGTGTCTATCCCTGTCAACTGACACACCTTTCTGCAGCTGAAGAATCTGGGTATCTTGGCATGTTCACCAATCATCATCAAGTCTGTAACTAGGCACACCCAATGCTAGACAATGCGATTGAAGGCTGTGTCTGTTAATTTCCACTCTCCTGAGTACAGTGTGGTCCTGTTCAGGAAATCTGCTTGCATGTTCTCCATTCTAGCCACATGGACTGCTGACAGGGACAGTAGGTTCTTCTCTGCCCAATGCATGAGTAGACTCACTTCCTCCATTATATGCTGACTCCTTGTGTCTCCCTGATGACTGATGTATGCTGCTGCTGCACAGCTGGACAAAATCTGAATGGCCTTGTTTTGAAACAACAGAAGAAATTCCCAAAGTGCTAGGCAAATGGCTCTCACTTCCAGATGGCTGATGAGTTATTTAACTTCCTCTGCTGACCATTGACCAGAAAACGAACCCCCTGCCTCACCATTCAGACTCAGCTTCATTGTCACCAGGGTCCACTATGGCACTCCAAGCCTACTCTACATAGCAGATTGGATGTCTGCAACCACCAAGTCAGATTGGACCTCATTTTCGCTCAAAAGGGCAAGATCACCTGCAGACCCTGAGTCAGGGCCAATGACACAAGAGGACCTCTGCAACACACAGGTTACCTGGTCCATGGTACCAGGTCAAATGCCTGGAGTAATCCCAGACCCTGGGCCCTGACACTCTGAGCAGGGCCCTGATCTATGATTGCAACTTTAGGATCTTCTCTTTTGTCAAAGCTTGCTCGTGGTAAAGTTGATGACTCATCTCAGTTGCTTTAAGAATCACGTCACCTGGGCTGAAGCCATCCCGCTCTTCCTATAAGGCTTCATCCATATTAACTTGTCATCTAAATAGGGGTGTACCAAAACTCTCTTCTTCTAGACCATGGCTGCCAACACTGTCATCACCTTGGAAAACATCCTTGGTGCCACAGGCAATCCAAATGGACAAGTCTGAAATTGAAAATGTTGCCCCAGGACTGTGAAGGGACCTGGTGTTCTGGCTGAATGGGAATATGTAAACAAGACTCCATGAGATCCAGGGAAGTCAAAAAATTCCCCATACAGATGGCCACTATCACCAACCTTAAGGTTTCCATTCTGAACACCGAGATCCACAGAGCATTACTGACTTACTTCAAATCCAGTATTGGGTAGAACAAACCCTCCTTTTTGGGAACTACAAAGTAAATGGAGTACCTGCCTGATCCACGCTCTGTTGGAGGGACTGGGACAACAGCATCCAGATTTTATGATTTACAGATTCAAATGGGCTTTTACATACCCCTGAAGCAGGCATGTGCCAAAACATGGCTAGGTTGAGTTTTATGTATAGCGAATGCTACATACCTGTAGAAGGTATTCTCCGAGGACAGCAGGCTGATTGTTCTCACTGATGGGTGACGTCCTCGGCAGCCCCTCCAATCGGAATCTTCCTAGCAAAGACCTTTGCTAGCTCTCGCGCGCCCGCGCGCACCGCGCATGTGCGGCCGTCTTCCCGCCCGAAACCGGCTCGAGCCGGCCAGTCCAGTATGTAGCAAGACAATACATTTCAAGGGAAGACACAACTCCAAAGGGGAGGCGGGCGGGTTTGTGAGAACAATCAGCCTGCTGTCCTCGGAGAATACCTTCTACAGGTATGTAGCATTCGCTTTCTCCGAGGACAAGCAGGCTGCTTGTTCTCACTGATGGGGTATCCCTAGCCCCCAGGCTCACTCAAAACAACAACCATGGTCAATTGGGCCTCGCAACGGCGAGGACATAACTGAGATTGACCTAAAAAATTTACCAACTAACTGAGAGTGCAGCCTGGAACAGAACAAACAGGGCCCTCGGGGGGTGGAGTTGGATCCTAAAGCCCAAACAGGTTCTGAAGAACTGACTGCCCGAACCGACTGTCGCGTCGGGTATCCTGCTGCAGGCAGTAATGAGATGTGAATGTGTGGACAGATGACCACGTCGCAGCTTTGCAAATTTCTTCAATGGAGGCTGACTTCAAGTGGGCTACCGACGCAGCCATGGCTCTAACATTATGAGCCGTGACATGACCCTCAAGAGCCAGCCCCGCCTGGGCGTAAGTGAAGGAAATGCAATCTGCTAGCCAATTGGATATGGTGCGTTTCCCTACAGCCACTCCCCTCCTATTGGGATCAAAAGAAACAAACAATTGGGCGGACTGTCTGTGGGGCTGTGTCCGCTCCAGGTAGAAGGCCAATGCTCTCTTGCAGTCCAATGTGTGCAGCTGACGTTCAGCAGGGCAGGAATGAGGACGGGGAAAGAATGTTGGCAAGACAATTGACTGGTTCAGATGGAACTCCGACACGACCTTTGGCAAGAACTTAGGGTGAGTGCGGAGGACTACTCTGTTATGATGAAATTTGGTGTAAGGGGCCTGGGCTACCAGGGCCTGAAGCTCACTGACTCTACGAGCTGAAGTAACTGCCACCAAGAAAATGACCTTCCAGGTCAAGTACTTCAGATGGCAGGAATTCAGTGGCTCAAAAGGAGGTTTCATCAGCTGGGTGAGAACGACATTGAGATCCCATGACACTGTAGGAGGCTTGACAGGGGGCTTTGACAAAAGCAAACCTCTCATGAAGCGAACAACTAAAGGCTGTCCTGAGATCGGCTTACCTTCCACATGGTAATGGTATGCACTGATTGCGCTAAGGTGAACTCTTACAGAGTTGGTCTTGAGACCAGACTCAGACAAGTGCAGAAGGTATTCAAGCAGGGTCTGTGTAGGACAAGAGCGAGGAGCTAGGGCCTTGCTGTCACACCAGACGACAAACCTCCTCCACAGAAAGAAGTAACTCCTCTTAGTGGAATCTTTCCTGGAAGCAAGCAAGACGCGGGAGACACCCTCTGACAGACCCAAAGAGGCAAAGTCTACGCTCTCAACATCCAGGCCGTGAGAGCCAGGGACCGGAGGCTGGGATGCAGAAGAGCCCCTTCGTCCTGCGTGATGAGGGTCGGAAAACACTCCAATCTCCACGGTTCTTCGGAGGATAACTCCAGAAGAAGAGGGAACCAGATCTGACGCGGCCAAAAAGGAGCAATCAGAATCATGGTGCCTCGGTCTTGCTTGAGTTTCAACAAAGTCTTTCCCACCAGAGGAATGGGAGGATAAGCATACAGCAGGCCCTCCCCCCAATCCAGGAGGAAGGCATCCGATGCTAGTCTGCCGGGGGCCTGAAGCCTGGAACAGAACTGAGGGACTTTGTGGTTCACTCGAGATGCGAAGAGATCCACCAAGGGGGTGCCCCACGCTTGGAAGATCTGGCGCACCACTCTGGAGTTGAGCGACCACTCGTGAGGTTGCATAATCCGGCTCAGTCTGTCGGCCAGACTGTTGTTTACGCCTGCCAGATATGTGGCTTGGAGTACCATGCCGAGACGGCGAGCCCAAAGCCACATGCTGACGGCTTCCTGACACAGGGGGCGAGATCCGGTGCCCCCCTGCTTGTTGACATAGTACATGGCAACCTGGTTGTCTGTCTGAATTTGGATAATTTGATGGGACAGCCGATCTCTGAAAGCCTTCAGAGCGTTCCAGATCGCTCGCAACTCCAGGAGATTGATCTGTAGACCGCGTTCCTGGAGGGACCAGCTTCCTTGGGTGTGAAGCCCATCGACATGAGCTCCCCATCCCAGGAGAGACGCATCCGTTGTCAGCACTTTTTGTGGCTGAGGAATTTGGAAAGGACGTCCCAGAGTCAAATTGGACCAGATTGTCCACCAATACAGGGATTCGAGAAAACTCGTGGACAGGTGGATCACGTCTTCTAGACCCCCAGCAGCCTGATACCACTGGGAGGCTAGGGTCCATTGAGCAGATCTCATGTGAAGACGGGCCATGGGAGTCACATGAACAGTGGAGGCCATGTGGCCCAGCAATCTCAACATCTGCCGAGCTGTGATCTGCTGGGATGCTCGCACCCGCGAGACGAGGGACAACAAGTTGTTGGCTCTCGCCTCTGGGAGATAGGCACGAGCCGTCCGAGAATCCAGCAGAGCTCCTATGAATTCGAGTTTCTGCACTGGGAGAAGATGGGACTTTGGGTAATTTATCACAAACCCCAGTAGCTCCAGGAGGCGAATAGTCATCTGCATGGACTGCAGGGCTCCTGCCTCAGATGTGTTCTTCACCAGCCAATCGTCGAGATATGGGAACACGTGCACCCCCAGCCTGCGAAGCGCCGCTGCTACCACAGCTAGGCACTTTGTGAACACTCTGGGCGCAGAGGCGAGCCCAAAGGGTAGCACACAGTACTGGAAGTGGCGTGTGCCCAACTGAAATCGCAGATACTGTCTGTGAGCTGGCAGTATCGGGATGTGTGTGTAGGCATCCTTCAAGTCCAGAGAGCATAGCCAATCGTTTTGCTGAATCATGGGGAGAAGGGTGCCCAGGGAAAGCATCCTGAACTTTTCTTTTACGAGATATCTGTTCAGGGCCCTTAGGTCTAGGATGGGACGCATCCCCCCTGTTTTCTTTTCCACAAGGAAGTACCTGGAATAGAATCCCAGCCCTTCTTGCCCGGATGGCACGGGCTCGACCGCATTGGCGCTGAGAAGGGCGGAGAGTTCCTCTGCAAGTACCTGCTTGTGCTGGAAGCTGTAAGACTGAGCTCCCGGTGGACAATTTGGAGGTTTGGAGGCCAAATTGAGGGTGTATCCTTGCCGGACTATTTGCAGAACCCACTGATCGGAGGTTATGAGAGGCCACCTTTGGTGAAAAGCTTTCAACCTCCCTCCGACTGGCAGGTCGCCCGACACTGACACTTGGATGTCGGCTATGCTCTGCTGGAGCCAGTCAAAAGCTCGCCCCTTGCTTTTGCTGGGGAGCCGCGGGGCCTTGCTGAGGCGCACGCTGCTGACGAGAGCGCGCGCGCTGGGGCTTAGCCTGGGCCGCAGGCTGTCGGGAAGGAGGATTGTACCTACGCTTACCAGAAGTATAGGGAACAGTCTTCCTTCCCCCGAAAAATCGTCTACCTGTAGAGGTAGAAGCTGAAGGCTGCCGGCGGGAGAACTTGTCGAATGCGGTGTCCCGCTGGTGGAGAGACTCTACCACCTGCTCGACTTTTTCTCCAAAAATGTTGTCCGCACGGCAAGGCGAGTCCGCAATCCGCTGCTGGATTCTATTCTCCAGGTCGGCGGCACGCAGCCATGAGAGCCTGCGCATCACCACACCTTGAGCAGCGGCCCTGGACGCAACATCAAAAGTGTCATAAACTCCTCTGGCCAGGAATTTTCTGCACGCCTTCAGCTGCCTGACCACCTCCTGAAAAGGCTTGGCTTGCTCAGGGGGAAGAGCATCAACCAAGCCCGCCAACTGTCGCACATTATTCCGCATGTGTATGCTCGTGTAGAGCTGGTAAGACTGAATTTTGGCCACGAGCATAGAGGAATGGTAGGCCTTCCTCCCAAAGGAGTCTAAGGTTCTAGAGTCTTTGCCCGGGGGCGCCGAAGCATGCTCCCTAGAACTCTTAGCCTTCTTTAGGGCCAGATCCACAACTCCAGAGTCGTGAGGCAACTGAGTGCGCATCAGCTCTGGGTCCCCATGGATCCGGTACTGGGACTCGATCTTCTTGGGGATGTGGGGATTAGTTAAAGGCTTGGTCCAGTTCGCCAGCAATGTCTTTTTGAGGACATGGTGCAGGGGAACAGTGGACGCTTCCTTAGGTGGAGAAGGATAGTCCAGGAGCTCAAACATTTCAGCCCTGGGCTCGTCCTCCACAACCACCGGGAAGGGGATGGCCGTAGACATCTCCCGGACAAAGGAAGCAAAAGACAGACTCTCGGGAGGAGAAAGCTGTCTTTCAGGAGAGGGAGTGGGATCAGAAGGTAGACCCTCAGACTCCTCGTCAGAGAAATATCTGGGGTCTTCTTCTTCCTCCCACGAGGCCTCACCCTCGGTGTCAGACACAAGTTCAAGGACCTGCGTCTGCAACCGTGCCCGGCTCGACTCCGTGGAGCCACGTCCACGATGGGGGCGTCGAGAGGTAGACTCCCTCGCCCGCATCGGCGAAGCTCCCTCCGCCGACGTAGTCGGGGAGCCCTCCTGGGAGGTGGCCGCAGTCGGCACCGCACGCGGTACCGACGTCGGGGACCTCACCCCGGGCGATGGGCCAGCCGGCGCCACGCTCGACGGTACCGGAGGCGCAAGCACCGCCGGTACCGGAGGGGTAGGGCGCAACAGCTCCCCCAGAATCTCTGGGAGAACGGCCCGGAGGCTCTCGTTCAGAGCGGCTGCAGAGAAAGGCATGGAGGTCGATGCAGGCGTCGACGTCAGAACCTGTTCCGGGCGTGGAGGCTGTTCCGGGCTGTCCAGAGTGGAGCGCATCGACACCTCCTGAACAGAGGGTGAGCGGTCCTCTCGGTGCCGATGCCTGCTGGGTGCCGACTCCCTCGGCGACCCAGAGCTCTCGGTGCCGACGCGGGGAGGGGACCGGTGTCGATGCTTCTTCGACTTCTTCCGAAGCATGTCACCGGAGCTCCCCGGCACCGACGAGGAGGACGTAGAATCCAGCCGTCGCTTCCTCGGGGCCGAGGCCGAAGGAGGTCGGTCTCGGGGGGGCTGTACCGCAGGAGCCCTCAGGGTAGGAGGAGACCCACCCGAGGGCTCACCGCCACCAGCAGGGGAATGGACAGCCCTCACCTGCACTCCACACGATGCACCACCGTCCGACGACATCAGGAGACGAGGTCCCGGTACCACCGACGTCGATGCAGCTATCCGATGTCTCGGCGCCGATGCAGAGGGCCGATGCCTCGATGCACTCGATGCACTGGCAGCCAAGGAAGAAGGTCTGGACGCTGATGACGTCGATGCACACGATGACCCCGGTGCCGATGCCGACGAAGAGCCCGAGAACAAAACGTTCCACTGGGCCAATCTCGCTACTTGAGTCCGCCTTTGTAAGAGGGAACACAGACTACAGTTCTGGGGACGGTGCTCGGCCCCCAGACACTGAAGACACGAAGAGTGCCTATCAGTGAGCGAGATTACCCGGGCGCACTGGGTGCACTTCTTGAAGCCGCTGGAAGGCTTCGATGTCATGGGCGGAAAAATCACGCCGGCGAAGTCAAAATCCGAAATGACGAATTTGGAGCACCAAAACTTTAAGGGAGAAAAATCTCGACCGAGGCCGAAAAGAGGCCTACCCCGACAACGAAAGAAAACTTACCGGGGCAAAAACTGGAAATACGGGAAGAGGCAAACGAAACCCAAGAGGGTTTCCGGAGCACTTTCCGAACGAAAAGAAACTTTTCCGAAGAAAAAACACGTCGATTAAATAACGGACGCGCGAGGTCGACTCTCCGGGGCTCACCACGGCAAAAAACACAGCCGTACCGAGTGCGGACGAAAGAAGACTGGCCGGCTCGAGCCGGTTTCGGGCGGGAAGACGGCCGCGCATGCGCGGTGCGCGCGGGCGCGCGAGAGCTAGCAAAGGTCTTTGCTAGGAAGATTCCGATTGGAGGGGCTGCCGAGGACGTCACCCATCAGTGAGAACAAGCAGCCTGCTTGTCCTCGGAGAATGATTTTTTAATAAAATATTATTTTTATTTTTGTTCCTACTCTTTCTATCCTATTGTCTCCTATGAGATTCAGCCTCTTTGTTTTGACCTAACCACCTCTACAGCATATCCCTAATGGGTGACCGCAAGGACCCACTAAGGTGACCTGGGCTCTGGTAACAGAATAACACAGTAAATGTTGGCAAATAAAGACCTGCATGGTCCATCTAGTTTGCCCAACAAAGTGGCCAGAGTTGAATCTGGCACTCCGCACAGCTTCCAGTATTGTCCCAGTAATGCCTTCAGTTGATGAACTTGCCTGGTTTTTCTGTTCTAAAGTTTCAGACTTATGTAGTTCTATTATAGGTGGAGATTTAAGGTTGTCTATTCCTGACCACCTTCGCTCATAATTTAGAGATTTCCAGGTGAAATACATTTCAGTCACCATTACTGACTTCATTTTCTAGGACTTCTGACAGTATGAATGCTACAACTTAGATCAATCCAGTCTGCCCAACAAGGTGGCATTCTGCACAGGTTCTACTTCATTATGATTAAACACTGGGACATTTTATCTTTCTCTTTCCCTGCCGATTTTGAGGGACAGAAGCTTGCCCGGCCCTGTTCCCACTTCCCAACTACAGGAGTTGCTGTCAAAGCACATTCCAGCCTTGATCCTGATCTGTTTTATGTTATTTACAGACTCCAGAAGGCTGCCCGGCATGGGTCTAACTTCCCAACCTCTAAAACTGCCGTCAAAGCTCACACCAGCTGTGAGATCATTTAAGTTTAGCTTTAATATTTTAAGAAAGTATGGAATCCTTTTGACTCATTTTGTAGCACCTCTTAATACAGGTCTGTTCTTCTTTTCCTTTTATGCACACCAGTATTGTTATTACTATATGTATTGCATTTTATCTCCCTGACACTCCCTGATGTAACATTTATCCAGTCAATATCGGGGTAATTGAAATCATCCATTATTAAAGCATTGCCCAATTTGCCAGCTTAACTAATATCTGTAAACATTTCTTCATCCGTCTGTTCGTTCTGGCAGATGGTAGTACAGCCTACAAGAACACTCCTTCCCTTCACACTTCCTTCTATCCATAATGACTCCATGCTGCTATCTGTTTCATGTATAATGTTTATTTTATTTGACTCAATTCCCTCTTTAACATATAGCGCAACCTTCCTCCAATTTGATTCCCTCTATCATTGCGATATAATTTGTACCCTGTTAACGTGGAGGGGCATAATCGAAAGGGGCACCCAAGTTTTCCTGAGGACGTCCTCGCAGGACGTCCAGGCCAAGGGGCGGGGAAACCCATATTATCGAAATGATATGGGCGTCCATCTTTCGTTTTGATAATACAGTCGGGGACGCCCAAATCGCGAAATTTAGGTTGACCTTAGAAATGGTCGTCCCCGATTTTCGGCCATATTGGAAGCTGAGGACGTCCAGCTCAGAAATGACCAAATCCAAGCCATTTGGTCATGGGAGGAGCCAGCATTCGTAGTGCACTGGTCCCCCTGACATGCCAAGACACCAACCGGGCACCCTAGGGGGCACTGCAGTGGACTTCAGAAATTGCTCCCAGGTGCATAGCTGCCTTACCTTGTCTGCTGAGCCCCCCAAAACCCACTCCCCACAACTGTACACTATTACCATAGCCCTTATGGGTGAAGGGGGGCACCTAGATGTGGGTACAGTGGGTTTATAGTGGGTTTTGAAGGGCTCACATTTACCACCACAAGTGTAACAGGTAGGGGGGGATGGGCCTGCGTCCGCCTGCCTGAAGTGCACTGCACCCACTAAAACTGCTCCAGGGACCTGCATACTGTTGTTATGGAGCTGGGTATGATATTTGAGGCTGGCATAGAGGTTGGAAAAAATATTTTTTTTAATTTTTTTGAGGGTGGGAGAGGGTTAGTGACCACTGGGGGAGTAAGGGGAGGTCATCCCCGATTCCCTCCGGTGGTCATCTGGTCATTTAGGGCACATTTTTGTAGCTTGGTCGTAAGAAAAAAAGGACCAGGTAAAGTTGTCCAAGTATTCATCAGGGACGCCCTTCTTTTTTCCATTATGGGTCAAGGACGCCCATGTGTTAGGCACGCCACAGTCCCACCTTCGCTACGCTTCCGACACGCCCCCGTGAACTTTGGTCGTCCCCGCGACGGAAAGCAGTTGAGGACGCCCAAAATTGGCTTTCGATTATGCCGATTTGTGCGACCCTGTGAGGACGCCCATCTTGCGATTTGTGTCGAAAGATGGGCGCCCTTCTCTTTCGAAAATAAGCCTGATAGTGTCCCACTGATTGTCCTCCTTTCACCAAGTCTCTGAGATATCTATAATATCTACCTCATCATTTATTGCTATTTACTCTAACTCTCCTTTCAATTTTTTAGGCTTCCAGAATTTGTATGCAGGGACTTCTAATTGTGTTTTTTCCTTGCATCTACAAGCTGCTTAGAAGTTGACAGGGATAATGTGCATCCTTTACCCTGAACTCTCCTTAAACACACCTCTCTATTGGGATTCGTTAAATGCCCTGTTTCAATAGTATCCTTCAAGGATACACCACAATGAACCATGTGCTCCTGGGTGACTGTCAGGTTTCCCCCCATTTTAGTTTAAAAGCTGCTCTATCTCCTTTTAAAAGAGCCAGCAGCCTGGCTCTATCCCGTTTAAGGTGGAGTCCATCCTTTCAGAACAGGCTCCCCCTTTCCCAAAATGTTGCCCAGTTCCTAACAAATCTAAATCCTTCATCCCTGCACCATTATCTCAACCAAGTATTGAGACTTCGGAGCTTTGCCTTCCTCTTGAATCCTATGCATGGAACGGGGAGCATTTCTGAAGATGCTACCTAGAGGATCTGGACTTCAGCTTTCTACCTAAGAGACTAAATTTGGATTCCAGAACCTCTCTCCCACATTTTTCTGTCATTGGTACCCATAGTTACCAAGAAAGTCAGCTTCTACCCAGCATTATCTAAAATCATATCTAGGTGACGCCAAAACTGAGGCCTTTCCAGGGCCAGGATTTCCCCTTGTACAGAGATTTTATTTGGTTCTCCTGCCGTGGATCAGATTGCCCCCACCAGAAATGAACCCCTGGGATCACACTTCCTTCTGCCTCTAGCGCCTCCTCACACAAGCAACACTGGCTACATACAGTGGGGGAAATAAGTATTTGATCCCTTGCTGATTTTGTAAGTTTGCCCACTGACAAAGACATGAGCAGCCCATAATTGAAGGGTAGGTTATTGGTAACAGTGAGAGATAGCACATCACAAATTAAATCCGGAAAATCACATTGTGGAAAGTATATGAATTTATTTGCATTCTGCAGAGGGAAATAAGTATTTGATCCCCCACCAACCAGTAAGAGATCTGGCCCCTACAGACCAGGTGGATGCTCCAAATCAACTCGTTACCTGCATGACAGACAGCTGTCGGCAATGGTCACCTGTATGAAAGACACCTGTCCACAGACTCAGTGAATCAGTCAGACTCTAACCTCTACAAAATGGCCAAGAGCAAGGAGCTGTCTAAGGATGTCAGGGACAAGATCATACACCTGCACAAGGCTGGAATGGGCTACAAAACCATCAGTAAGACGCTGGGCGAGAAGGAGACAACTGTTGGTGCCATAGTAAGAAAATGGAAGAAGTACAAAATGACTGTCAATCGACAAAGATCTGGGGCTCCACGCAAAATCTCACCTCGTGGGGTATCCTTGATCATGAGGAAGGTTAGAAATCAGCCTACAACTACAAGGGGGGAACTTGTCAATGATCTCAAGGCAGCTGGGACCACTGTCACCACGAAAACCATTGGTAACACATTACGACATAACGGATTGCAATCCTGCAGTGCCCGCAAGGTCCCCCTGCTCCGGAAGGCACATGTGACGGCCCGTCCGAAGTTTGCCAGTGAACACCTGGATGATGCCGAGAGTGATTGGGAGAAGGTGCTGTGGTCAGATGAGACAAAAATTGAGCTCTTTGGCATGAACTCAACTCGCCGTGTTTGGAGGAAGAGAAATGCTGCCTATGACCCAAAGAACACCGTCCCCACTGTCAAGCATGGAGGTGGAAATGTTATGTTTTGGGGGTGTTTCTCTGCTAAGGGCACAGGACTACTTCACCGCATCAATGGGAGAATGGATGGGGCCATGTACCGTACAATTCTGAGTGACAACCTCCTTCCCTCCGCCAGGGCCTTAAAAATGGGTCGTGTGGCTGGGTCTTCCAGCACGACAATGACCCAAAACATACAGCCAAGGCAACAAAGGAGTGGCTCAGGAAGAAGCACATTAGGGTCATGGAGTGGCCTAGCCAGTCACCAGACCTTAATCCCATTGAAAACTTATGGAGGGAGCTGAAGATGCGAGTTGCCAAGCGACAGCCCAGAACTCTTAATGATTTAGAGATGATCTGCAAAGAGGAGTGGACCAAAATTCCTCCTGACATGTGTGCAAACCTCATCATCAACTACAGAAGACGTCTGACCGCTGTGCTTGCCAACAAGGGTTTTGCCACCAAGTATTAGGTCTTGTTTGCCAGAGGGATTAAATACTTATTTCCCTCTGCAGAATGCAAATAAATTCATATACTTTCCACAATGTGATTTTCCGGATTTAATTTGTGATGTGCTATCTCTCACTGTTACCAATAACCTACCCTTCAATTATGGGCTGCTCATGTCTTTGTCAGTGGGCAAACTTACAAAATCAGCAAGGGATCAAATACTTATTTCCCCCACTGTAAGTACATAAGTATTGCCATACTGGGAAAGACCAAATGTCCATCAAGCCCAGCATCCTGTTTCCAACAGTAGCCAATCCAGGTCACAAATACCTGGCAAGATCCCAAAAAAGTACAAAACATTTTATACTGCTTATCCCACAAATAGTGGATTTTTCCCAAGTCCATTTAATAATGGTCTATGGACTTTTCCTTTAGGAAGCCGTCCAAACCTTTTTAAAACTCCGCTAAGCTAACTGCCTTTACCACATTCTCTGGCAACTAATTCCAGAGTTTAATTACAGGTTGAGTGAAGAAAAGGTTTCTCCAATTCGTTTTAAATTTACTACATTGTAGCTTCATCGCATGCCCCCTGGAAAGCGTAAACAGATGCTTCACATCTACCCATTCAACTCCACTCATTATTTTACAGACCTCTATCATATCTCCCCTCAGCTGCCTTTTCTCCAAGCTGAAGATCCCTAGCCGCTTTAGCCTTTCATCATAGGGAAGTCGTCTCATCCCCTTTATCATTTTTGTTGCCCTTCTCTGCACCTTTTCTAATTCCACTATTCTTTTTTGAGATGCGGCGACCAGAATTGAACGCAACATCATGGAGTGATACAAAGGCATTATAACATCCTCATTTTTGTTTTCCATTCCTTTCCTAATAATACCTAACATTCTATTTGCTTTCTTAGCCGCAGCAGCACACTGAGCAGAAGGTTTCAACGTATCATCAACGACGACACCTAGATCCCTTTCTTGGTCCGTGACTCCTAACGTGGAACCTTGCATGACGTAGCTGTAATTCGGGTTCCTCTTTCCCACATGCATCACTTTGCATTTGCTCACATTAAACGCCATCTGCCATTTGGACGCCCAGTCTCGTAAGGTCCTCTTGTAATTTTTCACAATGCTCCTGTGATTTAATGACTTTGAATATCTTTGTGTCATCAGCAAATTTAATTACCTCACTAGTTACTCCCATTTCTAAGTCATTTATAAATATGTTAAAAAGCAGCGGTCCCAGCATAGACCCCTGGGGAACTCCACTAACTACCCTTCTCCATTGAGAATACTGACCATTTAACCCTACTGGAGGAGTAGCCTAGTGGTTAGTGCAATGGACTTTGATCCTGGGGAACTGAGTTCGAGTCCCACTGCAGCTCTTTGTGACTCTGGGCAAGTCACTTAACCCTCCATTGCCCCTGGTACAAAATAAGTACCTGAATATATGTAAACTACTTTGAATGTAGTTACAAAAACCTCAGAAAGGCGTTATATCAAGTCCCATTTCCCTTCCCCTACTCTCTATTTTCTATCTTTTAATCAGTTTTTAATCCAAAATAGAACACTATCTCCTATCCCATGACTCTCCAATTTCATCTGGAGTCTTTCATGAGGTACTTTGTCAAACGCCTTCTGAAAATCCAGGTACGCTGATTTAGAGGAACAAAGAGGAGCAGGTTTTTGAAACAAATTATACATATAAGGGCTCATAAATGCCTGTCCATTTTGGAGGGCAAAATGGCTCTGAAAAAATTTAATGGAATGTGACTGAATGCTGTATGGGAACAACCAGTGAAATGACACATCACATTGGAAAATGGGCTAGATTAGACCAAAGATTTCAGAGAACTAAACTCATCCCAAAAATAGCCCAATACATTTCTATGGGAGAAGAATATCCAGCTTTGGAAACATAGCAGATTGGGAATTGCTTCTTTCAAACCACTTCTACCCTTTTTCCTATCCTATTTCCAGATACACACAAAGTCAACACACACACAAACAGCTACGTATACACACATACGCATACCCCACCCCCTAAATACAGACACAAGCCCACACAGAGACTGAAAATAATTCCATGAGGAATGTTACCCCACCACATAGCTCTATCTCTAATAGGTAAACGCAATGATTCAGATGTGTACGTCATGTTCTTTTTTTGTAAATTCTACCGTGGAACCCAGTGACAGAATCATATAGCTTCCTTGATGGTTACTATGTACACTGGGTCTGATATTCAGCGTTATTTAACCAGCCAGGAACAGCTCCTGCCCAGTTAAATAGCACTTAGCCAGCTAAGTGGTAATATTCATTGTGAGATAGACGGTTATCTTCGCCGAATATTAGCACTTAGCGCATAGCAGCTAACTGGCTATATTGCGTGCAATAGCAAAGATACTTACCTGTAACAGGTATTCTCTGAGGACAGCAGGCCTTATATTCCCACAAGTGGATAACGCGGCGCCACGTTGCCCTATCCAGAGCTTATAACAAACTTTACAGATTAATGCTCAAAATGGTCAAGGCACCAGGGTACCTGTGAGGACGCTGCTATCTCCTGGACAGCAGTTTGTGATTACTGTGCAACGGTTGTGCTGTTTTTTTTATCCACTATGGTGCCTTAACCATTTTGAACATTAATATCTTTGTGTTGAAGTTTAATATACACTACAAAGTTCTTTGGTGGTGAAGATCAGTATTTATATCACATAGCCCCTGACGCAGCCCCCTTGTGGGCAAAACACATTAGGTTGAAACTCTATAATAAATATCTGTTTGTATCAACTATTGATCTGCTCTGTTTGTTTCCACACTGGAGTTTGCGGATCAGCTGCCTTGTTGCTTCTTGGGACAAAATAAAACGGGTTCAGGGGGTGGAGCTTGATTCTAGACCCCAAACAAATTCAGCAACACTGTCTGCCCAAACTGACTGTCACGTCAGTATCCTGCTCAAGGCAGTAATGAGATGTGAATGTGTGGACTGAAGACCACGTCGCAGCCTTGCAAATTTCTTCAATGGAGGCTGACTGTAAGTGGGCTACTGACGCAGCCATGGCTCTGACATTGTGAGCCTTAACATGACTCTCCAGGGTCAGCCCAGCCTGGGCATAAGTGAAGGAAATGCTATCTGACAGCCAATTAGAGATTGTGTATTTCCTGATTGCAACCCCCATCCTGTTGGGATTAAAAGAAACAAAAAGTTAGGCGGACTGTCTGTGGGGCCTTGTCCACTCCACGTAGTAGGCCAATGCTCGCTTGCAGTCCAAGGTGTGCAAAGTGCTTTCGCCAGGATGGGCATGAGGTCGGGGAAAGAATGTAGGCAAGCAATCGACTAGTTCAGATGGAACTCCGACGCAACCATTGGAAGGAACTTAGGGTGCGTGCGGAGGACTACTCTGTGATGATGAAACTTAGTATACGGTGCATCCATTACTAGAGCCTGAAGCTCACTGACCCTAAGAGATGAAGTAACAGCCACCAAGAAAATGACCTTCCAAGGTCAAGTACTTCAGATGGCAGGAATTCAGTGGCTCGAAAGACGCTTTCATCAGCTAAGTGAGAACAACATTGAGGTCCAATGACACAGGCGGAGGTTTGACAGGGGGCTTTGACAAAAGCACACCTCTCATGAAGTGAAACAACTAGAGGCTATCCACAGATGGGCTTACCCTCTACATGATGATAAGCACTAATTGCACTGAGGTGAACCCTTATGAAGTTGGTCTTGAGACCAGACTCAGAGAGGTGTAGAAGGTATTCAAGCAGGGTCTGTGTAGGGCAGGAAACAGGATCTAGGGCCTTGCCCTCACATCAGATGGCAAACCTCCTCCATTCTGAATGATGAGGATCAGAAAACAGTCCAATCTCCATGGTTCTTCGAAGGATAACTCCAGAAGAAGAGGGAACCAGATCTGCTGTGGCCAGTAAGGTGCAATCAAGATCATGGTCCCATATTCTTGATTGAGTTTCAGCAAAATCTTCCCCACAAGAGGAATGGGAGAATATGCATATAGAAGACCTGTCCCTGCAATGCAGGAGGAAGGTGTCTGTCATGAACCTAAAGCCTGAAACAGAACTGAGGGACTCTGTGATTCAGCTAAGTGGCAAAGAGATCCACTGAGGTGGTGCCCCACACTCGGAAGATCTCACGGGCAATGCCCATGTTGAGGGACCACTCATGCGGTTGCATAACCTTGCTCAGCCCGTCGGCTAGTCTGTTGTTTTTGCCCGCCAGATAAGTGGCACGAAGGAACATGCTGCGCTGGTGAGCCCAGCACCACATCTAGACAGCCTCCTGACATAGTGTGTGTGATCTGGTGCCACCCTGCTTGTTGGTGTAATACATTGTAACCTGGTTGTCTGTTTGAATGAGCACAATTTGTTTGGACTGTCGATCTCTAAAAGCCTTTAGAGCGTTCCAGATCGCCCAGAGCTCCAGAAGATAGTGTTTCCTGGCGGGGCCAAGCTCCCTGAGTGTGAAGCCCATCTACATGAGTTCCCCAATACCTTTTGAGGCTGTGGCATTTGGAATAGTAGTCCCAGGGTCAAATTGGATCGAATGGTCCACCAGGGTAGAGAATGAACAAGCTCTGGAGATACTTGGATGACATCTGCTAGATCTCCTGTAGCCAGACACCACTGGGAGGCTAGAGTCCATTGGGTGGATCTCATGTGAAGGCATCTCATGGGTGTCACATAAACTATGGAAGCCACGTGGCCCAACAACATCAACATCTGCCGAGCTGTTACCTGTTGCGAGGCTCAACCTTGAGAAGCCAGAGTGACTACAGTGTTCGCTTTCGGTCCTGGGACAAAAGCTCAAACCTGCTCTGTATTGAGCAGGGCTTCAATCAATTCCAATTATTGAGACTTGGGGTAGCACCCAAACAGTCCACTGCATGGACTCCTGAGCACCGACCTCCAACATGCTCTTTATCAGCCAATCATCGAGGTAAGGGAACACACAAACTCCCAGGCTGCGTAGCGACACTGCGACTATCACTAGACATTTGGTAAATACCCTGGGAGCTGACATGAGGCCTAAAGGCAACACGTGGTACTGGTAGTGATGTGTTCCCAGTCAAAATCGTAGATACTTTCAGTGGGCTCGAAGTATCGGGATGTGAGTATATGCATCCTTTAAGTCCAGAGAGCATAGCCAATCATTTTCCTGAATCACGGGTAGAAGGGTGCCCGGGGAAACCATCCTGAACTTTTCTTTGACCAGGAATTTGTTCAGAGCCCATAGGTCTGGGATGGGACACACCCTCCCTGTCTTCTTTTGCACGAGGAAGTACCTGGAATAGAATCCCTGCCCCTCATCCCCTGATAAAATGGGTTTGACTGCATGGGCCTTTAGAAGGGCACACAGTTCCTCTGCAAGCACCTGCTCTTGATGACAGCTGAAGTAATGAGCTCTCTGTGGGCAATTTAGAGGTTTTTGAAGCCAATTGTGGGTGTGTCTCAGGCAGATGATTTGAAGAACCCACCGGTCAAAGGCTACAAGGGGCTACCTTTTGTGGAAAAACTCCCCCCAACTGGCAAGTCGTCCGGGACAGACACTTTTATAGTGGCTATGTTCTGCTGGAACCAGTTAAAAGCTCATCCCTAGCTTTGACTGGGGAGCAGCAGGGGCCTTAGGTGCACGCTTTTGATGAGAATGAGCACACTGGGGTTGAGCCTGAACAGGCTGGCGAGAAGAGGTGGCATATCTACGTCTCTGTGGGTAGTAAGAAGAACCCCTCCTCGATTTACCAAAAGACCTCCTAGATGATGCAGAAGGCACCTGGCAGGAGAGAGAAGAGATGGTATCAGTGTGCTTCTTGATCTGGTCAGCGACCTCCTCAAATTTCTCTCCAAAAAGGTTATCCCTCCGGCATGGGGCATCTGCCAACCTCTGCTGAACTGTCTGTTCCAAGTCAGAAACACACAGCCATGAGAATCTGCGCATAGCTATAATTTGAGCAGAGATCCTGGGTGCCATGTCAAAGGTGTCATAGGCACCCCAGCCAAGAACTTACGACATGCCTTCTGCTGCTTGGCCAACTGGTGTACCGACTCAGCCTGCTCCAGTGGGAGAGTCCGCCAAGTCCAACAGCTTGTGCACCAAGTCCCACAAGTAGACGCTCGTAAAGTGCAGGTACGACTGTATACAAGACAAGAGCATTGAGGCCTGGAACATCTTCCTCCCAAAAGAGTTCATGGTCCTAGCTTCTCTGCTTGGGGGAATTGTGAGGCAACAGGGGCCTATGAAAACCAGGTGTGCTGTGGATCCGATACATCATGTCAATCTTTTTGGGCAAGACAGGGACCAACAGACAGGACTCCCAGTTCTTATTAAGGACTTCCTTGAGTACCTCATAGACAGGGACAGTCACAGCCTCCCTAGGAGGGAACTTGTAGTCCAGGACCTCAAGCATCTTAGCCCTGGGCTCATCCTCCATTTCCAAATGAAATGGAATAGCCTCAGTCATTTCCTTCACAAAAAAGGGGAACGAAAGGTTCTTTCAGAGGGGATGCCATAGGACTCATCCTCCAAAAAGTACCTTGGATCCTCCTCTGACACCCATGAACGTTCCTCATCGATGTCAGACAGAAATTACTCGTGGGAGGGCTGAAACTGAGCCTGCCTCGACTTTGTGGAGCTATGTCCCCAAGAGAGGCATCGAGGAGTTGGCTCCCGCCTCAACTCCGGCCAAGCTTTCTCTACTGATGTTGATGAGGTACCAGCTTGGGTGGCAGTGGACACTGGGGCCACGCACGCAGTGCTGGTGTCAGGGGCCGCGCACATGGTGCTGGCTTCGGAGGTGAGGGCCAAGCGGGGCTGCAACAGGCGGTAGGGCAGGTGCAAGCACCCCCGATACCAATGCACACCACTGCAAAAGGCAATCCAGCAGCTCAGGAATCAAAGCCCAGATACACTTAAAAACCGGCAAAAAGAAGGGGATAAAGGCCTAAACAAGGCACCAAAAATGAAGCTCTTCTGAACTGGGAGTGAAGAGAAATTATAGATGTAGTCTTCTCCTCACCGCAATAGAAAAACTACTGTGGTAACTGTGCCCTAGTGGCAGGTGGGAAGGCACTCAAGCATCCATGGTGGAGCATGTCTCTCACTCCACAAAGCTCTGTAAAGCTTGTTATAAGCTCTGGACCGGGCAATGTGGTGCCGCGTTACCCACTTGTGAGAATTAATGGCCTGCTTGTCCTCGGAGAAAGCCAGCTATCCGCAAACGTTCCACCGCTGGCCAGCTAAGTTTAGGACCGCATAAATATAAGTCCTATCTTTGCCTGCTATTAACGTAACTAGGCAGTGCTAAATATTTATTTTTTACTTTTTGTTACATTTGTACCCTGCACTTTCCCACTCATGGCAGGCTCAATGCGGCTTACATGGGGCAATGGAGGGTTAAGTGACTTGCCCAGAGTCGCAAGGAGCTGCCTGTGCCTAAAGTGGGAATCCAACTCAGTTCCTCAGTTCCCCGGGACCAAAGTCCACCACCCTAACCACTAGGCCACTCCTCCACTCTATTGACATAGCCAGTTAAGTTATAGACGGCCAAAAATACCCCGGATATTCAATGTTGGTCACTGGAAACGGCACGGCATTGAATATCTGGCGTCAGCAGCTAACTGTGCTGCTTGCCACCAGCTGAATATTGGGAGGACAGTGTATATTACCTGCTACTGTGGGACAGTAATATCCTATGGTTAAAATTTTTAATCTATTGGCACTGACATCTATGGCTTCATACATTATCATACTTGGGTTCAATTATTATTTGTTCCAAAGCAAGAGAATGTTTGGGTACTACTATTTTCATACCACTCCTCTCCTCTGCCCTCCAGATCAAAGACACACACACAGACAACACAGATACACATGCATACATATGTAGGCTGGAAAGAATCCCATGAACAATGCTCTGCATTCTTTCCCCACTTGTTAGTTTTGAGAACTAATCACTCCAGTGCAGGCGACATACCAAAACATGGCTATGTTGGGTTTTTAAGCCTTCTATTTTCTTTTTGTGGTTGATCTATTTCTGCATTCTTTATTAAAGCTATGCTTTTAGACACTTATTTTTTCCAGTTTTCGTTGTCTATTGATATTCCTTACCCATTGTTTCTTCAGCTAAACAAAAGTGCATTTGTTCCACTGGGGCAATTATTTTGATTTCTATTACAGAGAAGGTGACGTCTGCATTGTCTAAGCTCTTTATACAATCTCTAGTAATCAAAAAATAATATATTGCTGTATGCCCTCATTTATGTATTTGTTTCAAAATGTTTATATAGTGTTTTACTGGATAGAGTCCATTCAGAGCAGTGTACCCCTTACCTCTAGAAGCTGAGGGTTGGTATACTGTAGTGCTGCCATTTCTTGCTCAATCTCAGCCTGCGTTTTTTTCTTCTCATCCACTTTAATATCATCTTTTCTTTCAATCATTGGCTCAGTGGGAGGCATCATGGGAACTTTATTCTGCATCCAAGCCTGTAAGCAAACAAGAACAATCTTCTCATATTCTGAGTGAGATTTTGATGCTCTGGCATACTTTTATGCCGCTTTTATTTCATATGGCGCAAACCTGCATTTATCTTTGAGATATTTTTTCTATAGCAGTTAGAATGGTTTTTGCTTAGTATTACTGACTAGGATACGGCATGTGTTTATCTCTATGTGTGCTACTAAGACGTTACTATAGATAACTACACTAGAATGGGCTTCTCTCTACGCTATGTGTTGCAATATAGACCTGGGTTTATCCCTGGGCTAATATACAACTGAATTAAAATGGTTTACCTTAGTAATATTAGCCACAGTAAGGACCTAGGACTGACTCTGTTGCCAACAAGCTGCAACTGAATTAAGATAGATTTTAGCATTACCTGCTAAGGTACAGTAAAGCTTTTCTCCAAGTTATTGATATATTATGAAAGGATTTATAATCCACACATCATGACATCTGAGCAGAGTTCAACTTAACATATGTAACACTCAGAACATCAAAGTTAAAACAATACAAAAAAACCCCCATAAAAATAACAATAAATGAAACAAAATAAATGCACCAATAGAAGTAATACAAAACTAAAAATTAAAACACACAATTGGCCTAATTCTATAAATGGCACTAAAAATTGCATGTAGAAATTTGGGTGCACAATTTCTGCATGCAATTTAATTGAATAACAAGCCAATTTGCCCCAATAACTGGATGTTAATAATCAATTATTGGTGCTAACTGGCATTAATTAAAATTTATACATGCATTTTTAGGCACTGGGATCCGTTACTACATGTGAATATTTTTGATACTATGTCATATTAGTAGGTATCAATTTGCCATCTCCAAGTTTATCTCATTGATTATATTCATGCTTATATTACGCCACTTTACTATTTTTATGCTGTTAACAAAATGTTAAATTTTCAATTCAATCCTATTCTTGTATACCGCTAATATCCCCTTTCCAGGGTTCAGTGCGGTTTACATTCTAGGTGTGACAAAAGCAGATAGTGCTAGTGTGAGTTATGAGAAACATTAGAGACCATTGGAGTAATGCATGAAACTAAAAACATTAAAGGAAAGGATAATGGATGATACTAGGAAGCAGAAGTCATGATGGATTATTATGAAGCAGTCCTTGGGAAGAGAAAGGTTTTTAGCCTCTTCCTGAAGTTGAGGTAGCTGTTTTCTGTTCTGATGGGAATAGGTAGAGTTCCATATTTTGACTCCAAGCACGGGGAATAGAGTTTTATTTTAAAATGTACCTGCTATACATTGCCTTGGGTGAAATCTCTTCAAAAAGGCAGTTCATAAATCCCAATCTACTATACTAATTTGCACCTCCAACGTTCTGAAGCTGACTGCCAGGAAGTTGAAGCCCGGTTCGTAATGTCTGAAGCCTTCCAGTGACGTCACCGTGTTGCCTGGGAAACTGTGACACGACTGAAGCACAGGCGCTACGAGTTTGCACCACCATCTCCATCCCCTCCCAGTTCAGCAGTCCACCCCCCCCCCCCCCGTACGTCACCCCCTCCTTCTGTCTCTGTGGCCTCCGAGTGCAAGGAGGACGTGTGCGAGTGCCTCAGCCCTTCGTACGTGGCAGCTGCTGTTTAAAAAGTTTTACCTCCTGCTCGGCCGGCAACACTCAAGTCCACCAAGTACAGACGCCGCTTCAGACAGGCTGTGGTTCGCTGTTCCTGTGGTCCCGCCCTCATTTCCTGTTTGCGGCAGGGCGGGACCACAGGAACAGCGAACCACAGCCTGTCTGAAGCGGCGTCTGTACTTGGTGGACTTGAGTGTTGCCAGCCGAGCAGGAGGTAAAACTTTTTAAACAGCAGCTGCCATGTATGAAGGGCTGGGGCACTCACACACATCCTCCTTGCACTCGGAGGCCACAGAGACAGAGGGAGGGAGGCGCTGGGAGGCGGAAATCGGAGAGGGGGGTCCTGAGACGAGAGGGGGAGGGGGGCTTTAGACAAGAGAGGGTGGGGGGCCTGGGGGGAGGGGGAGGAGGCCCTGGAACCTTGCTAGCACCCGTTTCCTTTCTGTTGGAAATGGGCCTCTTTTACTAGTATATAAATAAATTAAATAAACAAGTATGGTCATGAGAATGTGCGATTTTCTAAAATTGTTAACACCGTATTTTCAGTTAAGGGGGTGTCATTGTGGTATTCATTTCCATATTTTATTAAAACAGAATCAAATTATCTTGTTTAGAAAGAAGTTAAAAACGTATTTGTTTTCTGAAGATCTGCCTGATAGGTAAATGTGATTTTAATGTATGTTGATTCTTGATTTTAATGTATTGTTGCAGTATACTGCAATATTTTGTAAGCTAGTCTGTTGCTGCAAGCTCTTGGCTTAGACTTTTAGTTAAGTACATAAGTAATGCCACACTGGGAAAAGACCAAGGGTCCATTGAGCCCAGCATCCTGTCCACGACAGCGGCCAATCCAGGCCAAGGGCACCTGGCAAGCTTCCCAAATGTACAAACATTCTATACACGTTATTTCCGGAATTGTGGATTTTTCCCAAGTCCATTTAGTAGCGGTTTATGGGCTTGTCCTTTAGGAAACTGTCTAAACCCCCTTTTAAACTCTGCCAAGCTAACCGCCTTCACCACGTTCTCTGGCAACGAATTCCAGAGTTTAATTATGAGTTGGGTGAAGAAAAATTTTCTCCGATTTGTTTTAAATTTACTACACTGTAGTTTCATCGCATGCCCTCTAGTCCTAGTATTTTTGGAAAGCGTGAACAGACGCTTCACATCCACCTGTTTCACTCCACTCATTATTTTATATACCTCTATCATGTCTCCCCTCAGCCGTCTCTTCTCCAAGCTGAAAAGCCCTAGCCTCCTTAGTCTTTCTTCATAGGGAAGTCGTCCCATCCCTGCTATCATTGTAGTCGCCCTTCGCTGCACCTTTTCCAATTCCACTATATCTTTCTTGAGATGCGGCGACCAGAACTGAACACAATACTCAAGGAGCGGTTGCACCATGGAGCGATAACGGCATTATAACATCCTAACACCTGTTTTCCATACCTTTCCTAATAATACCCAGTTGCTATTGTAAACCACAGTAAACCCTGAAAAGGGAAGTTTAGCGGTCAATAAGAATAAATTTGATATTGATATTGATAGAGTGAACTGTGTGTCTGCAGAGAATATACATTACTAACCTAGGGAACTGGGAGACTGGGCGTCGAAATGGCAGATGACGTTTAATGTGAACAAGTGCAAAGTGATGCATGTGGGAAAGAGGAACTCGAATTATAGCTACGTCATGCAAGGTTCCACGTTAGGAGTCACAGACCAAGAAAGGGATCTAGGTGTCGTCGTTGATGATGAGATGAAACCTTCTGCTCAGTGTGCTGCTGCGGCTAAGAAAGCAAACAGAATGTTAGGTATTATTGTCTCCTGGTGTCTTGCTGCTCTCATCTGCCTAAACAGCTTGCTTTGTCTGCTTGCCGGCCTCCATTTTTCAATCAGCTGTTTTCGTCGACAATGTTGTACACGTGAGCTGGAGTGGTCGGTTAAAGGAGCGAATTTCAACTCCATTTTCACCATGCACGGTCAACTTGGATTGTTCAGACGGTTTTCATCTTTTCCAGCCAAACGGTTCAGCCTACTTCAAGGATCCCATATACAACCTGAAGCCCTTCCCAACAACATTTCCTGGGACCATTTTGGACTCTCTTACCCTTTCCCTATTTCTTCTATTCTTTCGTATCTAACTTAATTGTAATTGTTTCACCACTGGTCTGGTGAAAGCCTAATCGGTACATTGTAAGCCACTTTGAGCCTGCTCACATGTGGGAAAAATGTGGGATATAAATGTGCTAAAATAAATAAATTAGGAAAGGAATGGAAAACAAAAATGAGGATGTTATAATGCCTTTGTATCGCACCATGGTGAGACCGCACCTCGAATATTGTGTTCAATTCTGGTCACCGTATCTCAAAACAGATATAGTGGAATTGGAAAGGGTGCAGAGAAGGGCGACGAAAATGATAAAGGGAAAGGGACGACTTCCCTGTGAGGAAAGGCTAAAGCAGCTAGGGCTCTTCAGCTTGGAGAAGAGGCAGCTGAGGGGAAATATGATAGAGGTCTATAAAATAATGAGTGGAGTGGAATGGGTAGATGTGAAGCGTCTGTTCACACTTTCCAAAAATACTAGGACTAGGGGGCATGCGATGAAGCTACAATGTAGTAAATTTAAAACGAATCGGAGAAAATGTTTCTTCACTCAACGTGTAATTAAACTCTGGAATTCGTTGCCAGAGAATGTGGTAAAGGCGGTTAGCTTAGCGGAGTTTAAAAAAGGTTTGGACGGCTTCCTAAAGAAAAAGTCCATAGACCACTATTAAATGGACTTGGGGAAAATCCACTATTTCTGGGATAAGCAGTATAGAATGTTTTGTACTTTTTTGGGATCTTGCCAGGTATTTGTGATCTGGATTGGCCACTGTTGGAAACAGGATGCTGGGCTTGATGGACCTTTGGTCTTTCCCAATACTTATGTACTTATAAACTGATCAGTTAGTGTGCAACTGAATGAAAATGGATTTATCTTGGTGTTGCTGACTTACAAAGTGGCACACGTTCAGGTAGGTTTTAACTGTGTTAATGTATACATTAATGACCTCTTTAGCTAAGCTGTGTTTGTCTTATGTTATTGGCTATATTACAGGCCTGGGAATATTACTGTGGATCTCCGGGAACTAGGCTATGATGGGTTTATTTCAGTATAATGTGTATATTTACATTCTATGTTACTGGATTAGATATGTTATTGTGTGTAAGTTTCTGACCTGCTGAAACTGGACAGGAATTGGTTTTGCATAGGGGACTTTTTTCTGAGGCACTTTCTTTTGGTCTTTTTGCATCACTTCTTCCATTCCCCAGTCCAGACCTGGAATAGTCATTTCCACATCATTCACTTCTTCTTTTCCTGGAGAAGTAAAAGATCATTATAAAACACCACATCTAACAAGATCTTCAGAACACACATTCTACACTAAAAAAGAAAGTCCAGCTGGAGTACCCACAGCATGTGCTCTACACATACAGGGAAAAAGAATTGAGAGAGGGTGCTCAAAGAATGTGCTTTACATCGTATACACAGAATGTGCTCTACATTTAAGAACTGAGGTTGAGAGACCGAACACAACTATGATACATTTAGAGAATGCGCTCAACATATGGTCTGTTTTTAAGCAGAGGAATAGTTTAGTGCTTACAGCATTAGGCTGGCAACCAAAGAAGCCCAACTGCTGCCCATAGTGACCTTGAACAAATCACCTAAGCCCCCATTGCCTCAGGTACAAAATTAGATTATAAGTCTTCTGGGGACAGTGAAATATCTAATGTACCTGAATATACCTCACCTTGAACTACCACTGAAAAAGCATGAAATAAATCTAAAAATAAATAAGACATGGACTGAATTGGATACAAATCTCCACATATTTTTTTTGCTCTTAATTAAAGATCTGGGGTGAAGACAATCAGAAACTATCATACATTTGTGGGCATGGCGTCCATCTCCTTTTCTCTTACCCATCTGCTCCTGCTCCATGGCTATCTTCAGTTGCTCTGGAATCCCCATTCCAGGAATCACTGCTAAACTATTGGGTTCAAGGTCATCTAGGCAGAGAAAACATCAGGATAAGCAAAATGGAGTAAAATTTACCTCAGTAACAAATAGCATAGAGAAGTAGAGGCATAATCTAAGGAAAGAGAGCTACGTGGATATTAAAATGTTTCACTTGAATATGAAATTTGAATTTTTATTTTAATTTGCTTTAGAAATTATTGCTGGTAAAGCATGTAAGATTTAAACACTGCAAGTTTACATGTTCTATTATAGTAAAAAAAATACAGAACGTGTGTTTTTTCTTGAGCTGTAATAATGGCTTAATCAGTACATATGGTAGGTTTGTATACAGATCACAGGTTCATATTTCTCTGTCTGTAATTTCAATGGTTATATTTGTTCAATGGAAGAGCAGCAAGATGAAACCATGTAAGCTACAGCTCAAAACCTGTTGATGCTCCTTGTGATCTTAAGACATGTCACATCACCCTCTATTGCCTCAGCTACAAACTTAGGAGCCAATTTATTAAATTATCGTAGGATTCACTAACCTACAGTACTACTGCTAGAAAACAGGCAGTACCATTTTGGAAAATGATGGCATTGTGACAGGATCACCCAAATAGATGCTGTGAGTGGGTGGGTGGGGGGGGAAGAGACAGGCACAAGAATTGAGAAGCTAGCTTGGGGGGGGGGGGGGGGGGAATGCTGTAGATTTTTTTTTTTTTTTTTAAAGGAGTGGACATGCTCCTCACCACCAGACCACGGGAATTGGGAGCACTAGGGAGAAAACTGGGTGGTGGGGGTGTGTATGCTTTTTTCATTTTAAGCCAGCACCTTCTTGCTATTCCCTGGGATCACTGGTTCATGCATTAGCTTGCCAATCCTTCCCCAGGAGGGGGGAGGGAGCAGGGGGGAATTAACACCACTTCTGCAATTTACATACATTAAGCAATAATATGTGCATTATTGATATAATGCAGTTTAGATTATAAGCCCTCTGGAAACAGGGAAATACCCATTGTATCTGAATGTAATTTGCTTTGAGCTAACAATGAAAAGGTATGAACTAAAACCAAATAATAAAAGTAATGTCATCATGTACATGCCATACAACAGCTATTTATTTATTTATTTTTATGTATTTATTGCATTTGTATCCCACGTTTTCCCACCTTTTTGCAGGCTCAATGTGGCCCCTTTGGTAAGAGTGTTAGGTCCCCCCATTCTGACACAAGGGAAAAATAAAATGTTGCTTGCAACATCTACCCAAAACCTCATTCTCTTCATTTTACAGGGGACAACAACAAATAGGCTTAAAAGAGGGGCCTTTTTGAGCTTCTCGTCCTCACATCCTGTTATGAAATCAGGCCCATACTGAAGAACTTTGCTTGCTATAGTGATCTTTTCACATATCAAATTCTTTTATAATACATGATCTTAGAAAAGTAGTCGGGAGTGGTCCCAGAGGACTGGAGAACAGCAGATGTGGTCCAGTGGCATTCCTGGGAGGGGGGGGGGGCAGTGGGTGCGGTCTGCCCCGGGTGCACGCCGCTGGGGGGGGGTGCCGCGCGCGCCTGTCCTCCGTTTGTTCCATGCTTCTTCTCTGCCCCGGAACAGGTTACTTCCTGTTCCGGGGCAGAGAAGAAGCATGGAACGAACGGAGGACAGGCGCACGCGCGGCACCCCCCCCCCCCCCAGCGGCGTGCACCGGAGGGGGGGGGTTCCTTCGTGGGGGGGTGTCCTTTCGCCGGTGGGGGAGGTCCGCACTGCATCCGGGGGGGGGGCGCTGCACCCGGGGGGCGGGGCGCATCGGCGATCCGCCCCGGGTGTCAGCTCCCCTAGGAACGCCACTGATGTGGTCCCTCGCCACACAAGCAGAAGTAAAGAAGAGTGTGGGAACTACAGGCCAGTAAGTCTGACTTCTGTTGTAAGTAAATTAATGGAAATCTTTTAAAACAGAGAATAGTAAAGATTTTGGAATCCAATGGATTACAGGACCTGAAGCAACAGTTTCACTAGAGGCAGGTCTTCTCAGACAAATCTGATTAATTTCTTTGACTGGGTGACCAGAGAGTTGGATCAAGGGAGAGCGCTAGATGTGGTGTATTTAGATTTTAGCAAAGCCTTTGAAACGGTTCCACATAGACGACTAATAAACTGAGTGTCCTGGTAGGGGCCCTAAAGTGACTGAGTGGGTTAGGAACTGGTTGAGTGGAAGGCGACAGAGGGTAGTGGTAAATGGAGCTCATTCTGAGGAAAAGGATGTTACCAGTGGTGTGCCACAAGGTTTGGTTCTTGGGCTGGTTCTTTTTAACATTTTTGTAAGCGATATTGCTGAAGGGCTGTTTGGTAATGTTTGCCTCTTTGCAGATGATACCAAAATCTGTAAAAGGGTAGACACCCCTGATGGTGTGGATAACATGAGGAAGGACTAAGTGAAGCTAGAGGAAAGATCTGGAATTTGGCAGCTTAGATTTAATGCTAAAAAATGCAGGGTCATGAATTTAAGCTGTAAAAACCCGAGGGAACAGTACAGTTTAGGGAGCGAAGAACTTTTGTGCATGAAAGAGGAGTGGGACTTGGGTGGGATTGTGTATGATGATTCTGAGGTGGTCAAACTGGCAGAAAAGATGACGGTGAAAGCTAGAAGGATGTTTGAGTGCACAGGAGAGGAATGGCCAGTACGAAAAAGGAGGTGGTGATACCCCTGTATAAGACTCTGATGAAACCTCATTTAGAATATTGTGTACAATTCTGGAGACCCCACCTTCAAAAATATATAAACAAGATGGAGTCAGTCCACAAGGTGCCTACTAAAATGGTCAGTGGTCTTCGTTATAAAGTGTATGGGGCAGACTTACAGATCTCAGGGGCCCTTTTACAAAGTGGCAGTATGCCCAATGCGGGTTTACTGCACATTAATCTTGAGCTACTACTGGCCCAACGTGAGAGCCAGTGGTAGTTCCAGTCCCAGCAAGCGCCATTTCCTGCGCTGGGGAAAATAGGGCTGTAATTTTTAGTTACCGCGCCATGTGCTACCCAGTTACCACTGAGTTAGCATGGGAGCCCTTACCAGCACCTCAGTGAGTGGCAGTAAGTGCTCCCCCTCACATGGCCACATGGTAAGAGCAATCTTACTCCGTGGCCATGGCTTTTTTCAGCCTTTTATAACCGCTGTGGTAAAAAGGGCCACAGTGCGCAGTAAAAATGTCCCTTGACACTAGCACAGGGACCTTTTTACCGCAGCTTGGTAAAAGGACCCCTCAATATGTATATTTTGGAGGAAAGACAGGAAATATTATAGAGATAGACTCAGAAGTAACCCGAGGAAATACTTCACAGAAAGTGTGCTGAATTTATGGAATGGCCTCCCAGTGGAAATGGTGGACCCAAAAACGGTATCTGAATTCAACAGAGCTTGGGATAATTATATAGGATCTCTAATAGAGTGAAAGGGAGAATAGATGGCATGGATAGGCCACATGGAGGGACATAATCGAAAGGGACGCCCAAGTTTTGTTGAGGACATCCATGCAAAACATACCGATTGAGGGGGCAGGGAAACCCATATTATTGAAACAAGATGGATGTCCATCTTTCATTTCAACAATACGGTCAGGGACACCCAAATCTTGAAATTTTGGTCGTCCTTAGAGATGGTCATCCCTAGACTTGGTCATTTCTGATTTTCAGCGATAATGGAAACCAAGGACGCCCATCTCAGAAACGACCAAATGCAAGCCCTTTGGTCATGGGAGAAGCCAGCATTTGTAGTGCACTGGTCCCCCTCACATGCTAGGACACCAACCGGGCACCCTAGGGGGCACTGCAGTGGACTTCATAAAATGCTCCCAGGAACATAGCTCCCTTACCTTGTCTGCTGAGCCCCCAAACCCCTCCTAAAACGCACCACCCACAACTGTACACCACTACCATAGACCTTATGGGTGAAGGGGGCACCTAGATATGGGTACAGGGGGTTTCTGGTGGGTTTTGGAGGTCTCGCTGTTTCCTCCACAAACGTAACATGTAGGGAGGGGGATGGGCCTGGGTCCACCTGCCTAAAGTGCACTGCGCCCACTAAAACTGCTCCAGGTACCTGCATACTGCTGTGATGGACCAGAGTATGGCATCTGAGGCTGGCAATCAATATTTTGAAAGATGTTTTTTGATGGTGGGAGGGGGTTAGTGACCACTAGGGGAGTAAGGGGAGGTCATCCCTGATTCTCTCTGGTAGTCATCTGGTCATTTCGGCCACCTTTTTGTGCCTTGGTCGTAAGAAAAACATGACCAGGTAAAGTCGTCCAAATGCCCTTTTTTTCCATTATGGGTCGAGGACGTCCATGTGTTAGGCATGCCCAAGTCCCGTTTTTGCCACGCCTCCGATACACCCCCTTGAACTTTGGCCGTCCCTGCAATGGAAAGCAGTTGGGGACGTTCAAAATCGGCTTTTGATTATACCGATTTGGACGACCCTGTGCAGTGGCGTTCCTAGGGGGGCTGACACCCGGGGCGGATCGCCAATGCGCCCCCCCGGCAAAAGGACACCCCCCTGGGTGCACGCTGCTGGGGGGGGGGGGGGTGCCGCGCGTGCCTGTCCTTCGTTCGTTCCATGCTCCCTCTGCCCTGGAACACCTGTTCTGGGGCAGAGGGAGCATGGAACGAACAAAGGACAGACGCGCGCGCAGCACCCCCCCAGCGGCATGCACCCGGGGCGGACCGCACCCACCGCGCCCCCTAGGAATGCCACTGACCCTGTGAGAAGGACTCCCATCTTTCGATGTGTGTCGAAAGATGGCCGTCCTTCTCTTTCAAAAATGAGCCTGATGGTCTTTAGTTGCCTACTTTTTTCCCTGTTTCTAGTATTACCTCCAAAGTAATTAGTTTATAATTAATTAACTCCTGCCCAGTTGTCAAAAATTTGGCAATGATAGAATCCTAAACTTTAGAGACACTAAATATAATTATATTTAGTAACATCACTTTACAGACTGATCTGCTGTAAACCAAAGCATTAGAATAGAAAACTGAATTTACTAAACCAGCGTTTCTTAAATGCAGCCACCCAGGTTGAAGAAGTTGACTAAAGTTAACTGAATATTCTAGAAAAAAAAAACTGTCAGTGTGGCCCTAAGCAAGAACTGGTGGCCACACTCTAAAATTACCAAACATTCTGTTGTAAGAAGGTTTGGCTTAGGCTATAGCAGTTTTCAGTGGACTTTCTGATACAGCCAGCAGAGCTTAAGCATACTGTGATGGTGCAAACCACTGAATATCCTTGGGATGCTGACATATCTCTCTATATAAAACGCACCTCCAACGTTCTAATGAAGCCTCAAGTCCAAACGTTCTAAATGCATGGTGGTGTAACCTGAAATTTGCCCATGACTGTTTGCCCCGCCCTCGCATCAAACGTGATGACGTCGAGGGCAGAGCAAACACTCATGGGCAAATCGCATCGCCCACCAATACGTGACGACAAACACGACGCGAACGCGAAGCACCAGCAAGAGGGAAGCCGACGGAGAACAAGATGGCGGCTCCTCAACTCCCCTCCCCTCTTTGTCTGATGCCCGGCTGTGCACAGCAAGCCCCCGCCGCCACCCGCTTCCGCTAGCGCAGTTCTGACAGGCTGAGGGAAGCCGAGACCAAGCACACGATGGCGTCTCCTCCATTCCCCTCCCCTCTCTACTGCTCCGTCAGAGGTTGGTGCACAGGCGCGTGGAGTGGGCGGGGCATAGGTGCTGTACGGCTGTGTGGCGCTAGCAAAAATTAAAGAAAAAGCGTGACACAGAAAAAATAGCGAGACGAACCAAGGGCAACTATTAAAGGCGGGACTACACGGAGAAGGAGTGAGAGAGAAGACGGAGTACATGCAACAGCACAGCCAAAACAATCAGAAACCGGCTGGGAGTGAGGGGGCCTTGAACTGGCTGGCTGGCTGGGAGTGGGGGGGTTCCAACTCAGAAGGAAGGAAGGAAGGGAGGGAGGGAGGGAGGTCTGGAACTCAGAAGGAAGGGAAGGGGGTCTGGAACTCAGAAGGAGGAAAAGCAAGGGGGGGGTCTGGAATTCAGGAAGGGGGGAGGGGGAGTCTGTAACTTGGGAGGGAGGTAGGGAGGGGGGTATGGAACTTGAAAGGAAGGAAGGGAGGGAGGGAGGGAGGGCGGGGGGTCTGGAGGGAGACAGGGAGGGAGGGAGAAGGGGATTACCCCTTATCATCAAGGAATGCAAGGAAAAGCATTTTCTAGTGCTTATTACTACTATAAAAAAACTACATACAAAATGTTTCATTGCCTTCCGAAACAGCCCTTTTATAGTAGCTTCAACGTGGCAGGGGGAGGCAGGGAGCCAGCTTGAACGTGGCAGAGGGAGGGAGGGAGGGAGGGAGCCACCTTGAACGTGACAAAATAAGAAGGCAGGGCGGGCCACGACCCTGAAAGGCTGAGGGAGGGAGACCCACGATTCTGAACCTGGGAGAGGGGGGGAGGGAAGAAAAAGGAGAGGGGGACGGGAAGGAAGGGGGGAGGGAAGACGGGGGGAGGTGGAAGGAGGCCGGGAGATGGAGGGGGTGGGCCCTGCCACACACTCCCACACACACAGCCTCACTCTATGTCACACACACACACACTCGCACATTCACTCTGTCTCTCTCTCTCACACAGTCACTCTCACACACACTCTCTCAAACATACACACTACGATCAAAACCTTGCTAGCGCCCGTTTCATTGGTCTCAGAAACGGGCCTTCTTTACTAGTCATTAATAAATCAAAACAAATCAAGTCAGAATTATAACTGAGTTGTTTCTGTAATTGTGGCAGATCCTGCGATACCACAGAGCAGGCTTGAGAGATGGTCTTGAAAGAGATTTTTCTGCAGACCTCATGGCAGCAAAGGTATCTGAGCTGCCAGTGCTGTGTGCAGACAGGGATAAGGAAAAAGTACAGAAAATGACAGTGGGGGGGGGGGGGGGGGGGGATGCATTTCATTGCAAACTCACAAGTTCCTTCTCTTAAATTTTCAGGCACGTAATGTTAAAAAAAAAAAAGTGGGGGGGGGGGGGGGGGGAGACTGGATGACTTGAAATAAGAATCCTAAACAGAGCATTTCCCAGAATGCTTTACTCTTAGAATCCAGAGAAGGAATCCAATTGCCCACTGCTGCTCTGCTTAAGAGCCTCACCATATTCCACTCCATCTTCAGATGCCCCTGGCAACAGGTTCAAGTTGTAACGGTCACGCATTTTATCGCCTGGTCGATTCCGAGTCCAAAATTTGCTTTCAAAATAAAATGAAAGAAAAATTGAATTTAGTATCATTACCATGTTGTAGATCTCCATAATACAAAATTCATTCAGAATACAATCTATTTTCCTATTCCATGTGTACTACAAGTGTTTAGAAATGTAGTCCAGGGCTTAGTTCTAACATCATTCATCAAGGAATGCAAGGAAATGCATTTTCTAGTGCTTATTACTATTATAAAAAAACTACATACAAAATGTTTCTTTAAAAAAAAAAAAATCAAATAATGCACTATAATTATGGGAGGCGACAAAAATTAATATATGGCATGAAAATAAAGAACAAGTCTGTTACACAAATGATGCACAGCAGCTACATTAGGATCTACACAGACATGCTTAGAGGATATCTTAAAATGTACCATAGAGACCTGCTTTTCCTACTATGGCCTTATCAGTAGAACTCTCTTCTACTCACGCTAAGGAACAAACCAAATCAGTCTTAGTTTAAAAGCATGTTGAAAGCCCACCTTGAAAGGACTGGTTCCTGGACCAGAATCTACCCATTTGAGGAACACCCACTCTGTCTGGGTGGTCCCTCTGAGTGTCTCTAAATCTACCCTGAGCCCAAGACTGACAGGAAGCCAAACAAGACTTATCCTCCAGGAGACTGGGAACCTAAGACTCCCCTAGCTATTTAACCAACTTCTCCATATGACAGACACCCTCTATAAGGAAATTTACTAAGATGGGTCTTAGAGGCCACATCCACAGCCAAGCCCCTGAGCCAGAGGGCACGCTGCTCTGCAACCATCAAGGGCTACATTCTTCCTCAGCAAATCATAGAGAAAATCCGCCAGGAATGCCACCCCCGTCTCGAGATGCATGAGGTGATCCACCCTGTCAGAAGACTCTTGGGTGCCAGGGCCAGGCAACCCTTCTGCCCATCTAATATACACTCAGGCCATGTAGCCCCCACATAGCCTGAAGAGCCAAGGTAAAAACCTCAAAGGACTGCTTCAGGAGAGTTTCCATTCAGCAGGATCAAGGCTGTCCCACCCTCCACTGGGAGGGTGGTTTTCCTCATGACCACTGTAACCAAGGTGTCCACTTTTGGAAGGCAAGCTTTCTTGCAAGAATTGGGCACCTGTTACTTGGCCTCCACCAACTTGCTGCCTTCTGGGTGCACAGGAAAGGTCCTAGTAGGCTTCCTATTGCTCTTCAGAAGGGGATCCCTCTTCCAGACCATGGCCAGAGCTGGCTCCTCTGACAAATCCAATACCTCTTGAACTCGGGCAATAAGGTAAGGAAGTTCTTGCCTTCTAAAAATGCATACCATGAAGGGACCCTCTCCTGGGGGAGGGGGAACGTCTCCTCTGAGGGCTCATCCAAGGGATCCAAACCCCAGCTGACATGCCATGGATCCCCTTCTGGTGGATCCAGAGAGCCACAGGACTCCTACTCATCCACAATGTACACTGGGGCCAGCCTAGGCTGTTTAGTGCTTCAGGGACCTTCCAGCCCTGCTTCAACCAAAAGGCTCAATATAAGAGCAGCACAAACTCAGGGGAAAAAAGGGAGTCAATCCTGCTCCTGATGACAGCATCCTGACTGAATAAAACCGGCAGCTGTTCAAACAATAAAGATGCTGTTCCTGACAAAACAGAACTGTCAGTCTCCTCCGGACTCTTGCGATCTCCTCCTGCATCTTTCACTCTGGGTTCTCACTGTTCCCAGCGGCAAGCTAACAGGCCACAGCAGCACTGCATTGCAGTTTCACACACAAATGGCATAAGCCATAGGAAGCCATGACCAACCGCTGGGCCACAAACATAGAACACTGCCAGCTTCTGTCCACAAGGGCTGCCATCCTACAGTGCTACACAGGAGACAGAAACTCCTGAGCCCAGAAAGATTAGCCATCAACTCTGAAAATTCCCCGTTGGATTTTTTTTTTTGTCTGCTTGGACCTGGGGGATGCTCAAGGAGCCCCTCCCTAGACCATGATGGGGGAAGGGGTCAAGGCAAATACAGAGCAGAGGCTCTGCAGGAGGAAGGACCCCACACATTGAGTCATAGATCAGAAAGGCTCAGCTTCATTTTTTTTTTAAGGCAGATGCCCAAAAACATAGAAACATATAGAAACAGGACTGCAGATAAAGGCCAAATGGTCCACCCAGTCTGCCCATCCTCCGTAACCACTAACTCTTCCTTTTCCTAAAGGATCCCATGTGCTTGTCCCACGGTTTCTTAAATTCTGACATAGTCCTCATCTCCACGACCTCCATTAGGAGGCTATTCCACGCTTCTACCACCCTTTCCATGAATGAATACGTTCTTAGATTCCTCCTAAGTCTATTTCCTCTTAACTTAATCATATGCCCCCTCGTTCCAGTGAAAAAAGCTCACTTCTTGTACATTAATGCCCCTGAGATATTTAAATGTCTCTTTCATATCTCCCCTCTCCCTCCTCTCTTCCAGCGTATACATGTTGAGGTTCATAAGCCTGTCCCTATATGTTTTATGTCCAACACTGCTTACCAATTTTGTAGCCACCCTCTGGACCGACTCCATCCTGTTTATATCCTTCTGTAGGTGCGGTCTCCAGAATTGCACACAGTACTCTAAATGGGGCCTCACCAGAGACTTATACAAGGGCACTATCACCTCTTTGTTCCTGCTTATCATCCCTCTCCTTATGCACCCAAGCATCCTTCTGGCTATGACTTTTTCTACCTGTTTGGAAACTTTACGGTCATCAGACACAATCACCCCCAAGTCCCACTCTTCCTTTGTATACAGAAGCACTTCACCCCCTATACTGTACTGTTCCTTTGGATTCTTGTGACCCATGCGCATGACCCTGCATTTTTTAGCATTAAATCGTAGTTGTCAAATATTGGAACATTCCTCAAGCTTCAAAGGGCCTTTCTCATGTCATCCACACCTTCTGGGGTGTCCACCCTGTTGCAGAGTTTGGCATCATCCATAAAGAGACAAACCTTACCTGAAAGCCCTTCTGCAATATCACTCACAAAAATGTTAAAAAGAGCCGACCCAGGACCAATCCCTGCGGTACTCCATTGATAACATTCCTACCTTCAGAGCAAGCTCCACTTATCACTAACCCTCTGTCTCCTTCCATTCAACCAATTTTTAAGCCAGTCAGTTACTCTAGGTCCCATACCAAGGGTACTCAGTTTATTTATGAATCACTTGTGCGGAACCGTGTCGAAGGCTATGCTGAAATATAAATACACCACATCTAGTGCCCTTCCCATGTCCAACTGTTTGATCACCCAATCAAAGAAATCAATCAGATTCGTCTGACATGACCTGTCTCTAGTGAAGCTATGCTGCCTCGAGTCCTGCATTCCAGTAAAATCAAGAAACTTCACAATCCTCCGCTTTAGAAGTGTTTCCATTAGTTTATTCACCACTGAGGTCAGACTGACAAGTCTGTAATTCCCAGCCTCCTCCTTACTTCCACTCTTGTGCAAAGGGACCCATCCGCCCTTCACCAGTCCTCTGGGACCATTCCGGACTCTAAGGAAGCATTGAAGAGGTCCATCAGCGGAGCTGCCAGAACTTCTCCGAGTTCCTTGAGCACCCTCGGATGTATCCCATCAGGCCCCATCACTTTGTGTACTTTTAGTTTAGCTAGCTCCTCACAGACACAGTCATGTGAGAATGGGTCTTGGTCTACTATACATCCATCCCCATTTGCATTTGTTTTCTGCCTTTCACCCGTGAACACAGAACAGAAATAGTTGTTAAGCAGTTCAGCTTTATCCTTATTTCCACCCCCTTAGCTTTGAGCCTTACAATGCTATTATGGCACTTCCTCCTGTAGCTTACATATCTGAAAAAGTCTTATCTCCCAATTTTACCGCTTTCCTGACAGCTTTTCCAGCTGCTCTTATCTTATCCAGGTATTTTCGCCTGTCTTCTTCTTTCTGAGTCGTCTTACAATGTATGAAGGCTAACCTCCTTTCCCTTATCTTTTCAGCTACTACGTTCGAGAACCAGAGCGGTCTTCTTTTCCTCTTTCCTTTATGTAATGTATTAATACTTTAAAATAGCTCCTTTCAGTCTTGTCCACTGCTGTTCTACTTCCTTCAGCAGTTCTCATCCAACTCCCCCATCTCAGCAAAATTAGTTCTTTTGAAATCCAGGACCTGCAATCTTGAATAAGTCTTCTCCTCTGTCTTAATACTGAACCACACCATTCAGTGATCACTAGATGCTAAATGGTCTCCCATTGTGACATAAGAAACATGCTCTCCATTTGTAAGCACCAGGTTCAGAATAGATCCATCCTGCATCGGTTCCGTTACTCACTGCTAAAACAATTCTTTCTGTAGGGAATCCAAGATCTCTTTGCCTCTGGACGACTCTGCAGCAAGGATGCCCCAATCAACATCTGGCATATTATAATCACCTATCAGTAGTACTTCCCCTTTCCTAGCTATCTTGTGGATATCTTCAATTAAGTCTCTGTCCATTTCTTCTGACTGTGAAGGTGACCTGTATATTACTCCTATGTAAATACATTTTCCTTTCCCTCTTTCCAGTTTAATCCACAGTGCTTCTTTCTTACCCCATGTGTCCTGCAGATCTGTCACTTTAATATTATTCTTAGCAGATAATGCCACTCCTCCGCCCTTTTTTCCTACACTGTCCTTCCTGTATAGCCAGGTATAGCTTTATCCCAGTCATGGTTCTCCGTGAACCACATTTCTGTAACCGCCACTAAATCCAAGTCTGCTTCTATCATTGTAGCCTCTAGATCTAGAAGTTTGTTTCCCATACCTCGGGTACTGGTATACAAGGCTCTCCAGATGTTACTCTTTTTTTTCTTCTTCTACAGGGGCATTCGATGTCCTACTTTCCTGAGAGTTATTTATGGCGTTGGGGCCTTTTTTACTCATCCCCAGCAAGTTTAGTTTAAAGCCCTCTTTAGTACTTTAGCCAGTCTGTTGCTGAAGACACACCATCCCTTCTTTGATAGATGGACACCATCACTGCTCAGTAGCTCCTGGAAAGTCATCCCATGGACTAGGAAACCAAAGTGCTCATGTTGGCACCATCCATGCAACCACACATTTAGCTCCAGGATGCAAGCTTCTCTCTTTTGTCCTTTATCTTCAAAAGGGAGAATCGATGAGAACACCACCTGTGCACCTAGGTGCTTCACCTTCTGACCTAAAGCCATGAAGTCCCATTTGATATGTTCAGTAGGATACCTGGCAGTATCATTCGTGCCAACGTGGATGAACAGCATAGGTGAGTGGTCAGTAGGCTTGATGAGTTTAGGGAATCTTTCCACATCACAAATCTTGGCACCAGGTAGACAGCACACCACCCTGGACAACATGTCTGGTCGGTAGATAGGTGCCTCAGTACCCCTCAGAAGTGAATCTCCAACCACCACTATCTTTCTCTTCCTATTGGTCATTTGTCCAGCCAGTGATGTTGGGAGTTTTGATTGTTGTTTCCTCCTGTTTTTGAGATGTTTCTAGCTCTTCTGCCTCTAGGGCTGCGAACCGATTCGTCAGTTCAACAGGAGATGGAGTTGGAGGGTTGATCTTGCAGGATCTGGTGGCCTGAGTCCAGCTGTGCTCTGTCTACTCAAGATCTTCTCTCCCTTGGCTGGAAGTCCCCAATGTATATATATTTTAAATGTTCCCAGAAGGAATACCGAAGCAATATTCCCACACCAGAACTGGGGTGCACAGACCTACCAACCATCTAATGGAGACTGAGAATACTCTTTCTATTCCCTCCACTTCCCCCTAGGTCCAGTATTTCTACTTCTCTCTTCCCCCATTCCCAGGTATCGACTGTTATCCTCCCCCCCCCCACCCCCCGCATGCAGGTCCGGCTTCTCTCCATCTCACTCCCTCCCCTGCACAGGCCTGGTATCTCTCCAACTTGTACCCTCCACTGTGCAACCCAGGATCTCCCTCCCTCTCCACAGTCCTCTAAACTTGCAGCAGATAGCCTGCAGAGGTAGTAATGAAAACAGGCTGCTTCTGGCCAGCCCCAACAGGGCCTTTCCTCTGTCATGTCCCGCCCAAAGGAAGTTACACCAGAGAAGGCAAGAAGCAGCAGAGGAAAGGCTCTGGTGGGGTTGGCCAGACTGTTTTCATCACTACCTTTGCTGGCCACCCGCTGCGAGTTTGGAGGAATATGGGGGTGGGGAGCAGAAAGTGATGCCAGACCTGTGGGGAGGAGAAGGGAGAGAGAGAGATATACTTGATAGAGGGCACCTTGGCCTTTTTGCTGGGTTTCCTCAATGGTAGCTACACCCCTGGTGTACAGGTAAGATCTTGTAAGGTAAGAGGTAAGGATAATGCATTTGATATGCCGCCTTTCTGTGGCATAACCAAAGCGGTTTACATATTATAAACAGGCAATTTCTCTGTCCCTAATGGGCTCACAATCTAAGTCAAACCTACACAGGTAGCTTTCCTTTAGAAATTAGCTTGAAACTACCTGACCACCAAACTACCTGCAGTATTAAAAACTGCCTCATATCATAGCAATCTGTATTGTAAATTTTGTGACCACAACAATAGAGCAATCTCTATCAGGTAAAGTAATGCAGCACTGCGT
The DNA here is from genome assembly GCF_901765095.1 of Microcaecilia unicolor. NCBI lineage: Eukaryota > Metazoa > Chordata > Amphibia > Gymnophiona > Siphonopidae > Microcaecilia > Microcaecilia unicolor. The sequence goes on from NC_044040.1 coordinate 147,319,758, forward strand.
CTATATGTGTGAAGGGCGGACTATTCAGACTAAATGCAGTGCAACAGTGTACACAGGAAAAAAAAAAAAAGGATGCAGAATATTAATCTGTAATAACCTCTGCACATACTGCAGGCCAACAAACAAAATCCACAGGATATTAGAATCAAGAATAATTTCGTAACAGGTACCATACTTTCTATGTAAAAGAAACATGAACAAATGGTCACACTTAATCACATGGCTGTTGACTTTAAACAGCAACAGATGTTCTGATGGATCAAAGCACAGATGCAGAAGGATTAGCTTCATTTCTCACAAGTGCATTTGCACTACTGATTTACTTTTAAGGAAAGGTGGCCCCCATCTGATCCAGTGGTCTTTAGCTTTGATCTCATTGCTTCAGATAATCTCTCATACCTTGTGTGATCATTGGATCCAGAACAAAGGATATGTCCAAGCGGATGCCAAGCCAGACTCCAGATCATTCCCTCATGGGCTATTTCCATACCACCAACCTCCTTCTCCACACTGCAATATAACAGAACTTATGCAATAACATTTACTGAGAGTCCCTATACATCATAAATCCATTGCTTCATGGTATCAGCCGCAAACAATTTCAGTTTGGGCACAGAGAGTAACTAACTCATACAATTCACAGTAAATCATGGAGGAGGTGATATTAGAATCCAGAACTCCATGCAATTTCTGTACTCTCACCCCTATGTCTGAGGGCCAGCAACAGTCAGATTTGACATAAAACACCATTAAGTAAGTTGTCATAGAGATTTGTGTGATGTTCTTTAGATATTACTCTTCTAACTTTTCCTTTTTATATCAATATACATAATGGGTTGATATGAAAAGAAAGGAAATGGTGCTTACCCCACTTGCCAAAATAATAAAGAACCATCAGACCCTCCACTAGCAAACAAGCCTTCATGGACAGGATGCCAGGCCACAGCTGTAAGAACAATATACATAGACTGTAATGCTGGTATCCTTACCATCCTAAACAAATGTCAGACTCCCACACAGATACCAACAGGAAGATTAACAATACCAATACTGTCGCATTAAACACTGACAACGCAATATTAAGGCATAGGCAAAGTAGGCAAGTACCTAGGGCCCAATGGTTAGGAGAAGTGTCAAATGTGGTAATTCAATGACTACCAAGGAAGATGTTTGTAATGGCAAGTAAATTGCGGACAGAAAGAAAAGAAGGGATGAGAGGACCCCTGGTCTGTCTATTCTCTCCTAAAGAGTTGCACGGGGACAGAAATCTTACCCATCCCCGCCCGTCCCTGCTGGAATCTTACCCGTCCCCACCCATCCCCATTGGAATCTTACCCATCCCATCCATCCCTGCAAAAATGTAACCCATCCCAACCCGTCCCTGCAAAAATTTAACCCATCCCCACCCGTCCCCGCAAGAATTTAACCCATCCCCACCCATCACTGTAAGAATTTAATGGTACATAAAAGAAAATTCCAGTCAGCTCCCTCAGTCTCTCTCTGGATTTGAGCCACACCACTGTAGGCAAGGAAGGATTGGAAGCTGAAACTTGGAACACTCTAGTGTGCACAAGATTTGTCTCTGATTTACTGGCACTTTATGCTGAGAGGTCACCACATGCACATGCCAGTAGGTCAGGTGTCATCTGATGCTCATGCCTGTGTTAGAGCTGAAGTCTGCTCATCAGCCCGGGAGCAAAGAGGATTAATTGTAACATAGTAAGTGACAGCAAATAAAGACCTGAATGGTCCATCCAGTCTGCCCAATAGTCACACTCATTATCAATTCATGATTAAATCAACGAGTGTGATATTATATACTTGATTATGGTCTTTCTTTTGTGTTTCTGGAACATAGACCATAGAACTCTATCTGGCCCTATCCTTATGTTCCAACTGCTGGAGTTGTCGTTGAAGCCCACTCCAGTCTATGCGTCTTCTCATTTGTGGGACACAGATCGTAAAAATCTGTTCAGAACTGTCCTTATGTTCCAGCCACTGAAGTTGCCGTCTAAGCCTTTTCCAACCCATCCTAAACCAGACTTCTATATATTAGACAGACCATACAAAGCTGCCAGGTATTGGCCCTAGTTAATCACAGCCAGAGTCGCCATCTAAGCATTACTTCACACATCCACACACATGCAGCCATTTAAGGTTAGGTTTTTTTATAACTTCCATTTTCTAATTAGAGATCCTCTGTGTTCATCCCATGCCTTTTTGAATTCCATCATCATTTGTGTCTCTACCACCTCCTTAATGGAAAATTTTCCACATTTGTGCTGTTAAAGCAAGGAGGAAGAGGAGGAGGAGCAGACAGCAGTCAAAGAACTTAGTACTCGGTAGATGAGAGGCTGGTGCAGGTTGTAGCTTTACATTTCCACGGGAATCCCGCAGAACTGCTTCCATCCCTGCAGGAACCCCACAGGAACTGCTTCTGTCCCCACAGGAACCCCGCAGAACTGCTTCCATCCCCGCGGGAACCCCACAGAACTGCTTCTGTCCCTGCGGGAATCCTGCGGGTTCCGTGGGATTCCCGCAAGCCCCGTTCCCGTGCAGCTCTCTCCACCCCTGTCGGCAGAAGAAGTCAGGAAGAAATGGTTCCTATTTGCTGCTTCTTCCTCTGCAGAAGACCTAGAACCACCCCTTTCCACAGAGGTCTTGTCTATTCTCTCCACCCCTGTTGGCAGAAGAAGTCAGGAAGAAATTGGTTCCTACTTGCTTCTTCTTCCTCTGCAGTCAGAACCATGCAGGGATCCAAAGGGTTAATCCTGCCCTGAACACTGAAACCAAATTCCTTCAAATACCCACAAACCGACTCAACACTGATGTCATTTAGAGTTTCACAAAATTAAACCAAACAATAACAGGCTAGCAGTGAGGCAGCACTGTGCTTCACATTTGTTCTTATAAGAGAGTTGTGAAGTGATCTTTCACCTGTGGCCTCTTTCTTGTGACCCCTAAAAACCTGGAGCTCCTCTTTAAGGTTTCGGATGTCAAAAAGTTTGCAGAGGTGATCCCGTGATGCTGTGAGCAGCCAATTGCCATTAAGATTCCATTTTACCTCCATCACTGGTTTTTGTGAGCATGTCTGAAAATAGTGAGATAAACGTACAACAAATCTAGTCGATCAACATGCAAGTAAAGAATATGAACCACAGAAATTTTGGACTAAGTAAATAGTTTGCAGGTTTTCATTTGAAATGTCATTTTACTTCCTATCTGGTAAACCACGATAGGCGTAGTAAAGGGGTGAAACACCTCCAGCTCTGGACTTGGTGCTCTACCCCTGATATACCATCAGAGCAAACTAAGAATACACACAAGTCTTATTTTCATCCAGCAACCTCAATTAAGTGTCATTGTTCTAAAAGGCAGTTATTTCTGTTCCTTGACTGCTGGAGAGGTAGCTCATCCAGCGACCTCAATTGTTAACTAAGGTGTGGGGAAGTAGAATACTTGCATAGGTTGCTGAGTCGCTTCAAAGAGCCTGTTTAAAAGAGGACCCTTAGATTCAAAACTATATAAAGAGGAAAGGTCCCACTGAACTTCTTTCTGGAGAAAGTTCTGAGAGAAGAGGGCATTTCTCTGGTAGTGACACGCTACTTTGCATTGTCGCTTTGGGAACTTAAAGATTGGGGTTTAAAGGAGGAATTGTAGGTTAGTGTTAGGCAAAATAAAAATATATAAAAAGCAAATTTTAACAACTAATCGCCATAGTCTTTTCCACTTAGTTTTAAAAGCTTTGTACCACAGCATTAACAGATAGAATCTAACAAGCACTGCAGGATCTAGTTTAGGAACTGGGCAACATTCTGGGGAAGTGGGAGCCTATTCCGAAAGGATGGGCTCCACCATAACCAGGGTGGGACCAGGCTGCTGGCATCGGCATTTAAAAAGGAGATAGAGCAGCTTTTAACTAGAAATGGGGGGGGAAGGCCGACAGTCACTCAAAAGCGCATGGTTCGGGATCAGGTATCTTGCAAGGATACCTCACAAACAGGGAAGTAGGGTTTCTGGATAGTGAGGTTGAACAACAGGCCTGTGGTAGGCCAGGTGCCCTTAAATACAACCAAGATCAGACAAAAGATGGCAAATCATTAGTGTCACGTACTAAGCATTCATGCAAAATAGGAACAACAACATACTCTGAACATGTCTATATGCAAATGCTAGGAGTCCTAAAGAAACAAGATGGGAGAGTTGGAATATATTGCACTAAATGAAAAATTGGAATATAATAGGCATTACTGAGACCTGGTGAAGGAGGATAACCCTGGTACACTGTCATACGGGGTACAAATAATATCGTAGTGATAGGTGGACCGGACTGGTGGGAGGTGGTAGCATTGTATATTAACGAGAGCCTTGACTCAAATAGATACAATTCAGCAGGACACAAATCACACCTTTGAATCATTGTGGGTTGAAATTCATGTATAAAAGGGAAAAGGATGGTGATAGGAGTGTACTACTGTCCACCTCGCCAGGATGAGCAGGTAGACGCAGAAATTGATAAAAGAAATCAGAGACGCAAACAAATGGGCATGTGATAATAATAGGTGATTTCAATTATCCAAATAGACTGGGTAAATGTAACATGGGACACGCTAAGAGAGGTACAATTGCTTGATGAAATCAAGGACAGCTTTAAGGAGCAGCTGGTGCAGGAAGCCGATGAGAGAAGGAAAAATTCTAGACTTGGTCCTTAGTGGAGCGCATGATCTGATGAGGGACGTTATGGTACTGGGGCCGCTTGATACAGTGATCATATATGATCAGTTTTGATATCAACTTGAAGTAACTATACACAGGAAGTCAATACGTTAGTGTTTAACTTTAAAAAAAGAGACTATGATAAATGATAAGAACAGTTAAAAAAACCTTAGGGGGGCAACTGAGAGGGTAAAAACTATACAACAGGCATGGACGCTGTTCAAAAACTACCATCCTGTAGGCCCAGGCTAAACATATTCCGCGAATTAGTAAAGACGGAAGTCAAAAGATCTGGCGTGGTTGAAAAGTGAGGTGAAGGAAGCTATTAGGCTAAAAGAAACGCCTTCAGAACATGAAGAAGGAATCGTCCGAAAATAACAAGAAGCAGCATAAGCAGTGTCAAAGCAAATGCAAGGTACAGATAAGAAGACCAAGAGGGATTACAAAAAAAGATAGCATTAGAAGCAAAAAACATAGCAAATATTTTTTTGGTATATTAAAAGCAGGAAGCTGGCAAAAGAATCGGTTGGGCGCTGTGATGACCGAGGGTAAAAGGGGCGATCAGGAAGATAAGACGATAGCTGGAGAGATTGAATGAATCTTGCTTCGGTCTTCACCGAGAAGATTTGGGTGGGATCCGGTTGTCGGAATGGGTATTTCAAGCGGACGAGTCGGAGAAACTTACTGACTTCACAGTAAACCTGGAGGACGTAATGGGGCAGTTCAGCAAACGAAGAGTAGCAAAGTCCTGGACTCGGATGGTATCATCTAGAGTACTGAATAGAACTGAAAAATTGAGCTTGCGGAGCTACTGTAGTGATATGCAATTATCCTTAAACTCGAGCATGGTACCGGAAGATTGGAGGGTGGGCCAATGTAACGCCGATTTTTTAAAAAAGGTTCCAGGGAGATCTGGGAATTATCTAGACCGGTGAGTCTGACGTCGTCGGTTCCGGGGAAAATGGTAGAGGCTGATATCAAAAACAAAATTACAGAGCACATCCGGAGGACATGAATTACTGAGACCAAGTCAGCACGGCTTTTGTGTGTGGGAGGAACCTTGCCTGACCAATTTTACTCAATCTTTGAAGGACGTAAACAAAATGTGGACCAAGGGGAGCCCAGCTGATATTGTGTATCTGGATTTTCAAAAGTGCGTTTGACAACGGTACCTCATGAAGGCTACAGAGGACATTGGAGGGTCATGGGATAGAGGAAAAGTCCTATTGTAGATTAAAAACTGGTTGAAGGATAGGAAACAGAGAGTGGGGTTTAAATGGGCAGTATTCACAATGGAGAAGGGTAGTTAGGTGGGGTTCCTCAGGGGTCTATGCTAGGACCGCATGCTTTTAATATATTTATAAATGATTTAGAGATGGGAGAGTAACTAGCGAGGTAATTAATTTGCTGATGACACAAAGTTATTCAAAGTCGTTAACTCGCGGACAGGATTGTGAAAATTCCAGAAAGGACCTTACGAGGACCGGGAGACTGGGCGGCCTAAATGGCAGATGACGTTTAATGTTAGTAAGTGCAAGGTGATGCATGGGGAAAAAAGAACCTGAATTATAGCTACGTCATGCAAAGTTCCACGTTAGGAGTTACGGACCAAGAAAGGGATCTGGGTGTCGTCGTCGATAATACACTGAAACCTTCTGCTCAGTGTGCTGCTGCGGCTAGGAAAGTGAATAGAATGTTAGGTATTATTAGGAAAGGTATGGAAAACAGGTGTGAGGATGTTATAATGCCGTTGTACCACTCCATGGTGCAACCGCACCTTGAGTATTGTGTTCAATTCTGGTCGCCGCATCTCAAGAAAGATATAGTAGAATTGGAAAAGGTGCAGCGAAGGGCAACTAAAATGATAGCGGGGATGGGACGACTTCCCTATGAAGAAAGACTAAGGAGGCTAGGGCTTTTCAGCTTGGAGAAGAGAAGGCTGACGGGAGACATGATAGAGGTATATAAAATAATGAGTGGCATGGAACAGGTGGATGTGAAGCGTTTGTTCACGCTTTCCAAAAATACTAGGACTAGGGGGCATGCGATGAAACTACAGTGTATTAAATTTAAAACAAATCGAAGAAAAGTTTTCTTCACCCAACGCATAATTAAACTCTGGAATTCGTTGCTGGAGAACATGGTGAAGGCGGTTAGCTTAGCAGAGTTTAAAAGGGGTTAGACGGTTTTCCTAAAGGACAAGTCCATAAACCACTACTAAATGGACTTGGGAAAAATCCACAATTCCAGGAATAACATGTGTAGAATGTTTGTACGTTTGGGAAAGCTCGCCAGGTGCCCTTGGCCTGGATTGGCCGCTGTCATGGACAGGATGCTGGGCTCGATGGACCCTTGGTCTTTTCCCAGTGTGGCATTACTTATGTACTCCAGCAGAGTGCTGACACACCCTAGGGCCAATAACTAGCCTTACTTACAGTGTTGCAAGACTCTGTCCTGTCTTTGGATCCCAGAACTTGATAGGCTGCTGACTGTCTTTGCTTCCTGAAACCACCACACCCTTAGTTGGGTGCCAGTCCACACATTTGACATCGGCACCATGCCCTATTAGGAAAGAATATACTCTTTAATTTATTCATACAGTACATAAAAGAAAATAACACAGGAAATGAAAGCATATCTTTATAAAGCAATGTTTATGGAATCTATACACACTGTCTTAATTTTCTTAAGTTTATTCTTAAATAATAAAATTATTTGTGCAATAAGTACTCCTTAAAAATGTACCTACCTACTTAAATTCTTGCAACTGATAGACTCTCTCTAAAATCCACTATATCTCAGATTCAAGTATGCAGCATAATCAGGCAAATGCTAACAGTCCATATCATGATCATATAACTCACAGTGAAAAGGTACAAGCAAAGCCATTGATGATTTTACCATTCCCCCTCCCCCCCCAAAAAAAAGGAATTTCATTTCCACGCCACATAGGGCCCATAGTTGGATACTTAATGGGAGGCCATGATACTTTGTTATCTACCTTATGATAAATTCTGAAAATTGCTTTACTGTTCTGGTTCCGGCATAAGGAACCCCAATGTACCAGACTATAACAGCTTTTTGGTTTTATTTTCGTTGTAGTAAAGCATTGCAGAGGGGTGGTTGGGGGGGGGTGGTTATAACATTTTATTTTATATAAGCTATTTATATACATTGTTTATAGTATTTTTCAGTGTAGTTGTTCATTGTTCGTATATTTCTTTTCAATAAAAATAATTTGAAAAAAGAAAAAGGGAATTTTATTGTTTGAATGCAACTGGGCAAAACCAGGACTGTCCCTTCTAACACAGAACCATGTGGTCATCCTAATAATTTATGGACTCTTTCCTTATTTTCTCCTTATACACTTTCAGTTCTTGCTTTCTACTCAATACTTTATAGGTTTAATTTCTGGACATTCATCATTATATTTTATGCATTAAAGTGCTGCAGAAGAGATCACAATAACCATGTTAGAAGTGGCAAAACAGGGTCAGTTGATTATCTCCATAAGAAAAGGCACAGAGAAATCTAGGTTCAAGTCTGCTCTTCAGGCTCAGTGAATAGTGATAGTGTATACAGCCTGCAAATCAGGGAAGAGCAACCAGCACATTTTAGCAACACTAATGGGCCATTTTACTAAAGGGACTTAAAATCTTAATGAATGGAAACAGGATACCACACAACTGCGTTAATGGGTTTTGTGATAATTTACCTGCTTCCATTCATTAAACCATGAGTTACTGAATTTTTCAGTTTTCTATCAGGGGCATGGTATTGGTGGAGAGTGGGCACGGAAGCGATGGCCAGCTAGCACAGAGTTAACGCTACACATAGCAGCGTTCTTTCAGATAGGTACCTAGGAAAACTTGAAGATTAATGGACTTCAGAAAAAAGAAAAAATAATTTTAAAAAACTATTAAAAAATGAAGTAATTAAAAATTGGAGGTTTTTTATGAACTAATGAAGAAGTAAGCGGGTCATTAGTATAACTTATATCATAGACGTGACCCGAGCCACTGAAGTTCTTTTTCTTCCTTATATTTTTCATAGCAAATTAATGGTTACTTGTTAAGTCTCTTATAGTGATATTTTTCAGAGGAACAAGTAAAGCCAGTGAAGACAGTCTTCAATTAAGGGATCAATTAAATAGAGAAAGTAAACATTATATCCCCCCAAAAATTTTAAACTAGTAAATTGTGCTAATCTCCAACACTCACCAAAGTCTACTGGAAATTTACTAACCCCTCTGTTTACTAAGCCACGCTAACAACTGCCACATGGCAATACTGACACAGCCCATTCAAAGGGGGGGGGGGGGGGGGGGAGTCTTTCTCCCAAGTTGAAGAATTAAAATTAAGGCTCTGTACATCAGACTCTAAATGTACCAAAAATCATATGATCATAGAATATGTATTCCTAAGTTTACAGAATGGTTTACTATTTTATGTCCGTTTGCTGTAGATGAGAAAAATTAGGATACCTCCCACCACAGAACCCTACTACTCAAGCTGGCTAACTAGCCTTGTGTGTCATCCTTCATTGAATTTAGCATGCTTCATGGATACATGAGTGGTGCAGATCAAGTTGTATCAACTGGCCCACCCCCTGTTTGGATTTAGGAGCTTTTTTGGGAGCATAAGGGCAATCAGCCAACTTATGCTCCCAAGATTGTTTCCTGGCAAGAGGGGAAGATAGGCCTTTGAGCTTGTGGAAAATCTTCTTGCCAAGTATTAAAAAAAAAAAAAAAAGCTACACCATACACTAAGGTTGTTCCAAAACTTACTATTTATAGAGTAAATCTAAATAAACATTTCCTATAGAACAAATCTTTTGTGTATAATACATACCTGCTAATGAGGCCTAATGAATTCTTTTCGGTATGGTCTCTATTAAGGTTATCAGATGGATCCAGTTTCTTACAGGAAGAAGCCAAGTCAGTCTGGTTTTGCCTCACTGTATGCATGGACTTTTAGTTCCAATTTTTACTAATCTTTATAAGGAAGTGAACTACAAGTTGATGCATGTAACAAGGTAAAACCAAGTCTGGCTCAGAAGTCATCTACTATCTCTGTCTCTCTAATGCATAAGTGGCTGTTATATTCTACTCTGATTCTTAAGAGCTGGTTGCTCATGTATGTCATAAAATAAAATGTTATTGTATACAAAGGGCAATTAGTGTGCATTAATGGTTAGTATATGACCTACTCACGTAAACTGCTGTCTGAAAAGTTCCCTCCTCTATTCGGCTAAAAGTATATGTAAGGTTTCATGCTGTATATACTTTCCAATGGATTAAAAAGATAAGGGAAATTCATTAATGAATAGAACTGAGTGTGTCTTGTGAATTAAATCTGGCTTGCAGGTTCAAGTGGGAGCAACGAAAAGTTGATTCAGAGGGTAAAATGGAGGACCCGAGCATCAAAAACTTTCAGGCTTCTGTAGCTGCTTTTAAGCGATTAAAGTGGCTGCTGGTTGGTTATCACATTAAGTTCAAATTGCTGTCAATAGTACATTGTGTGCTTTATCAGGTGTCTTCTGTTTATCTGAAGAATACTGTGTAAAGGTATGCGTCATCACGGCCTCTGCAGTCAGCAATGGGTCGTGATTGTATTGTTCCCTCTCTGCAGCGTTTGCACCTGGGATTAAGAAGAAAAGGAGACTTCTCTGTGGCTGGACCAGTTCAATGGAATAAACTGCCCCTTTGAATAAAAAATCAGACTCAATTTCGTTGTCTAGGCGGCAGCTCAAGGAACATTTGTTATGCTTAACCTATTATACGAATGCATTGTAAAGCTTGCCTTTATTTATTAGATTTTGCCTTGGTTGGACTGCGTTGGTTGACTCTGCCTTTGTAACTTTTTTATTTTTGGTGATGTACTTTTTAAAATGATTATTAATTAGATATTGCTCACACCTTTTCAGTAGTAGCTCAGGGTGAGCTGCATTCAGGTACACTGGGTATTTCTCTGTCCCTGGAGGGCTCACAATCTAAGTTTGTATCTAAGGCAATGGAGGGTTAAGGGGCTCTTTTACAAAGGCGTGCCAAAAAGTGGCCTGTGGGGTAGTGTGGGCACATGTACTGGACACACTTTGGACTATTTCTCCACTGCATCTGGAAAAGGGGTTTTTTTTTGGGGGGGGGGGGGGGCTGGGAAATGGACGTGGGGCAAAATGAAAACCAGCATGCATCTATTTATAGCCTGAGCCCTTAATGGCACCCATTGACTTAGTGGTAAGGGCTCACACGTTACCCATGTGGTAACCGTCCAATGCGCCTACTGCCGATTACTGCCGAGAATGCCCCCCAGTAGAAAATTACTTTCCACCGCGTGTTTTCAGCACGCACCAAATTCAGAATTACTGCCCAGGGCACATGGTAGCCAAGCGGTAATGCTGATTTGGCATGCGCTGGACGTGCGTTGGCCCTTACTCGCCTTTGTAAAACGGCCCCTAAGTGACTTGCCCAAAAATCACAAGCAGCAGCAGTCAGATCTGAATCAGCCACCTCTGGATGTTAAGACCAGTGCTCTAACCACTAGGTCACTCCTCTAATATCTTTTATTCTACTCCACCCTGCATAAGGGCAGATTATAAATACTAATAAATGAAATACTTTGATTAAATATAAAATGATTATTGATTGAAGGATAGTAGCCTTCAAAATATTATAGTAAAAGGTTAATGCTCATTAAGCATACAACTAATCATTCCAAAACTCTGGTCTTTTCCTCACTGCAGCAAACAGAAGAAGTTCCCTGGCCACTTCTTTCAATAAAGAAAGCGAAGATACTTACCTGTAGCAGGTATTCTCCGAGGACAGCAGGCTGATTGTTCTCACATGTGGGTTGGCGTCCACGGCGGCCCAAGAACAGAGCATTTTTCCCAGCAAAAATCCATAAAGGTTTGTGACAGCTACCGGAGCGCGAGGGACTCGCATCGGCATGCGCAGCCATCTTCCCGCCCGCGCGCGTCCGTTCCGCCTCAGTTATATCAAAAAGCAAATAAAGAACAACAACTCCAAAAGGGGAGGTGGGCAGGTTGGTGAGAACATCAGCCTGCTGTCCTCGGAGAATACCTGCTACAGGTAAGTATCTTCGCTTTCTCCGAGGACAAGCAGGCTGCTTGTTCTCACATGTGGGGTTATCCCCGAGCCCCCAGGCTCACTCAAAACAACAAACACTGGTCAATTGGGCCTCGCAACGGCGAGGACATAACAAAGATTGACCTACAAAGAAACATCTAACTGAGATGTGCAGCCTGAACAGAACAAAAATGGGCCTAGGGTGGTGGAGTTGGATTCTAAACCCCAAACAGATTCTGCAGCACCGACTGCCCAAACCAACTGTCGCATCGGGAATCCTGCTGAAGGCAGTAATGAGATGTGAATGTGTGGACAGATGACCACGTCACAGCCTTGCAAATCTCTTCTATAGTGGCTGACTTCAAGTGAGCCACCGACGCTGCCATGGCTTGAACACTATGAGCCGTGACATGACCCTCAAGAGTCAGCCCAGCTTGGGCATAAGTGAAGGAAATGCAATCTGCTAGCCAATTGGAAATGGTGCGTTTCCCAACAGCGACTCCCCTTCTATTGGGATCAAAAGAAAAAAACATTTGGACGGACAGTCTGAAGGGGCTTGTCCGCTCCACATAGAAGGCCAATGCTCTCTTGCACTCCAATGTATGCAACTGATGTTCAGCAGGGCGGGTATGAGGACGGGGAAAGAATGTTGGCAAGACAATTGACTGGTTCAGATGGAACTCCGACACCACCTTCGGCAGGAACTTAGGGTGAGTATGGAGGACTACTCTGTTGTGATGAAACTTGAGATAAGGAGCATACACTACCAAGGCTTGAAACTCACTGACTCTACGAGCTGAAGTAACAGCCACCAAGAAAATGACCTTCCTGGTCAAATACTTCCGGTGGCAGGAATTCAGTGGCTCAAAAGGAGGCTTCATCAGCTCGGTGAGAACGACGTTGAGATCCCATGACACTGGTGGAGGTTTGAAAGGGGGCTTTGACAAAAGCAAACCTCTCATGAATCGAACAACTAAAGGCTGTCCAGAGATAGGCTTACCCTCTACACAATAATGAAAAGCACTAATCGCACTAAGGTGAACTCTCACGGAGTTGGTCTTGAGACCAGACTCTGATAAGCATAGAAGGTATTAAAGTAGGGTCTGTGTAGGACAAGAGCGAGGATCTAGGGCCTTGCTGTCACACCAGAAGGCAAACCTCCTCCATTTAAAAGAGTAACACCTCTTCGTGGAATCTTTTCTGGAAGCAAGCAAGACTCGGGAGACACCCTCAGAAAGACCCAAGGAGGCGAAGTCTACGCCCTCAATATCCAGAAGAAGAGGGAACCAAATCTGCCGCGGCCAAAGGGAGCAATCAGAATCATGGTTCCTCGATCTTGCTTGAATTTCAGCAAAGTCTTCCCCACCAGAGGTATGGGAGGATATGCATACAGAAGGCCATTCCCCCAATGAAGTAGAAAAGCATCTGATGCTAGTCTGTTGTGGGCCTGAAGTCTGGAACAGAACTGAGGGACCCTGTGATTGATCTGAGTGGCGAAAATATCCACCAAGGGGGTGCCCCACTCTTGGAAGATCTTGTGCACTATGCGCGAGTTGAGCGGCCACTCGTGAGGTTGCATGATCCTGCTCAACCTGTCGGCTAGACTGTTGTTTACACCTGCCAGGTACGTGGCTTGGAGATACATTCCGAAAGAGCAAGCCCAAAGCCACATCTGGACGGCTTCCGACACAGGGGGCGAGATCCGGTGCCCCCCCTGCTTGTTGATGTAGTACATGGCAACCTGATTGTCTATCTGAATTTGAATAATTTGATTGGACAGCCGATCTCTGAAAGCCTTAAGAGCGTTCCAGACCGCTCGCAACTCCAGGAGATTGATCTGAAGACCTGATTCCTGGAGGGACCAACCTCCTTGAGTGCGAAGCCCATCTATATGCGTTCCCCACCCCAGGAGAGATGCATCCGTTGTCAGCACTTTTAGAGGCTGAGGAATTTGGAAGGAACGTCCCAAGGTCAAATTGGATCGAATTGTCCACCACCAAAGGGAATTGTGAAATTCGGTGGGCAGCTGGATCGCATCCTCTAGATTCCCTGCAGCTTGATACCACTGGGAAGCTAGGGTCCATTGAGCAGATCTCATGTGAAGGCGGGCCATAGGCGTCACATGGACTGTGGAGGCCATGTGGCTGAGAAGTCTCAACATCTGCCAGGCTGTGATCTGCTGAGATGCTCTGGCCAAGGAAACCAGGGACAGAAGACTGTCTGCCCTCACCTCGGGAAGATAGGTGCAAGCCATCTGTGATTCCAGCAGAGTCCCAATAAATTCCAATCTTTGAACAGGGAAAAGATGGGACTTGGGGTAATTTATAACAAACCCCAGTAGCTGCAACAGTTGAATAGTCATCTGCATGGACTGTAGAGCTCCTGCCTCCGAGGTGTTCTTCACCAGCCAATTGTCGAGATAAGGGAACACATGCACTCACAGTCTGCGTAGCGACACTGCAACTACTGCCAGGCATTTTGTAAAGACCCTGGGCGCAGACGTGAGACCAAAGGGTAGCACACAATACTGGAAGTACTGTGTTCCCAGACAAAATCGAAGATACTTCCTGTGAGCTGGAAGTATCGGGATGTGTGTATAAGCATCCTTTAAGTCCAGAGAGCATAGCCAATCGTTTTTCTGAATCATGGGAAGAAGGGTGCCCAGGGAAACCATCCTGAACTTTTCTTGGACCAGGTATTTGTTCAGGGCCCTTAGGTCTAGGATGGGACGCATCCCCCCTGTTTTCTTTTGCACAAGGAAGTACCTGGAATAGAATCCCAGCCCTTCTTGCCCTGGTGGAACGGGCTCAACCGAATTGGCGCTGAGAAGGGCGGAGAGTTCCTCTGTGCTGGAAGCTGAAGGACTAAGCTCCCGGCGGGCAATTTGGAGGTTTGGAGATCAAATTGAGGGAGTATCCTAGCCGGACTATTTGAAGAACCCACCGATCGGAGGTTATGAGAGGCCACCTTTGGTGAAAAGATTTTAGTCTCCCTCCGACCGGCAGATTGTCCGGCACAGACACTTTTATAGTGGCTATGCTCAATTGGAGCCAGTCAAAAGCCCATCCCTTGCTTTCGCTGGGGAGCTGCAGGGGCCTGTCTAGGCACACGATGTTGACGAGAATGAGCGCACTGGGGCTGAGCCTGCGAATGCTGTCGAGAAGGTGGATTGTACCTACGCTTATTGTAAGCATAGGGAGCATTCCTCCTTCCCCTGAAAAAACGTCTACCTGATGAGGTAGATGCTGAAGGCGCCCAATGGGAGAGTTTGTCGAGGGCGGTTTCCGCTGGTGGAGCTGCTCGATCACCTGCTCGACTTTCCTGCCAAAAATATTATCCCCCCGGCAAGAAACATCCGCAAGCCGCTGCTGGACTCTATTGTCCAGGTCAGAGGCAAACAGCCATGAGAGTCTGCGCATCACTATACCTTGAGCAGCGGATCTGGATGCAACATCAAAAGAGTCGTAAACACCCCTGGACAGGAATTTACGACACGCCTTCAGCTGCCTGACCACCTCCTGAAAAGGCCTGGCGTGCTCCGGAGGGAGCTTGTCCACCAAGTCCGCCAGTTGCTTCACATTGTTCCGCATGTGGATGCTCGTGTAGAGCTGGTACGACTGAATCTTGGACACGAGCATGGAGGACTGATAGGCCTTCCTCCCAAAAGAGTCCAGCGTTCGGGGGCGCCGAGGCAAAATCTCTAGAACTCCTGGCCCTCTTGAGAGCGGAATCCACAACCATAGTCGTGAGGTAACTGCGACTTCATCAACTCAGGTTCTCCATGAATCCGATATTGGGACTCAGCTTTTTTGGGAATGGTGGGATTACTTAGTGGTTTCATCCAGTTCCTAAGCAATGTCTCCTTAAGGACATTATGCAAAGGGACAGTGGATGACTCCTTAGGTGGTGAAGGATAGTCAAGGACCTCGAGCATCTCAGTCCTGGGCTCATCCTCAGATACCACAGTGAAGGGAACAGCCACAGACATTTCCCGGACAAATGAAGAGAAGGAGAGACTCTCCGGTGGAGAAAGCTTCCTCTCAGGTGAAGGAGTTGGATCAGAAGGAAGACCACAAGACTCCTCGGAAGAGAAATACCGGGGATCTTCCCCTTCATCCCAGGAGCCATCCTCCTCAGTATCGGACAAGGATTCTCGAACTACAGTCTGAAACCGGGCCCGTCTCGACGCCAAGGAACCATGTCCCCTATGGCGATGACAAGAAGTCGACTCCCATGCCAGCGGCGATGAAGCTCCTTCCAGCGATATCGACGGGGAGTCGACCTGGGTGGCAGCCGAGGCCGATGCCGCAAGCGGTACCGGCATCAGGGACCGCACCACAGGCACAGAGTCAGCTGCTGCTTCCACAGACGGTACCAAGGGCGCAAGCACCCCCGGTACCGAGGCAGGCTGACGCAGCAGCCCCTACAGAAGCCTGGAAGAATGGCTCGGATGCACTCATATAGAGTCACTATCGAGGAAGACTGTAGGGTCGGTGCAGAAGTCGGCATCAGAATCTGTGGAGGCCTGGGAGGCAGTACCAGGCTGTCCAAAGATCGACGCACCAACACCTCGTGTATGGAGGGTGAGTGCTCCTCCCGGCATCGATGCTTCTCTGGTGCCGAATCCCTCGACGCCCCAGAGCTCCCAGTATCGTGTCTCGAAGGAGACCGATAACGATGTTTCTTGGCCTTCGCTCGAAGCACGCCACTGGTACTCCTCGGTACCGACGAGGACGTGGAATCTACAAGCTTCCTCGGGGTCGGGTCCGATAGCGGTCGGTCCTGGTGGACCTGCACAGCAGGAGGCTTTGAGACAGGTGGAGACCCACTCGACGGCTCCCTACTCCCAGCTAGTGGTGATGTCCGGACAGCCATTACCTGCGCTCCCAATGTCCATGCCATCCCCGGTGCCGATGTCGACGCCGAGGAATCAGTTGGAGTTCCAAAAAGACGGTCCCAAAGAGCTCTTCTCGACGCCTGTGTCCACTTTTTCAAGCTCAGACACAACTTACAAGCGTCTGGGCGATGGTCGGGCCCAAGGCACTGGATGCACCACGCATGCGGGTCAGTACCTGAGATCGACCGCTGGCACCGAGCACATTTTTTGAAGCCGCTGGGAGGCTTCGATGACATGAGCGGAAAAACTGCAGCGGCGAAATCAAAAGGCTCAATTGTGCCAACAGAGGGGCACAAAAATGAGAACCGTGTATGCGCAGCCTAAAAAGGCAGCGACGAGGTGAAAGAAAACTTAAAAAGGGAAAAAAATAAGAATAAGGTTTTTGGAGGGTTTTTTTAAACTGGAAAAAAGAAAAAGACGAAAGAGGCAACTAAAACAAAAAAGAAAGCGTGAATAAACAGCGCTAAAATGCCTAAGTCTTTCTTTGGGCCTGAGAGAGAGAGACCGACACGCAGCCACTCTCCTCCGCGGAAAAATAAAAACTGAGGTGGGAACGGATGCGCGCGGGTGGGAAGATGGTTGCGCATGCGCGGTGCGAGTCCCTCGTGCTCCGGAAGCTGTCACAAAGCTTTATGGATTTTTACTGGGAAAAATGCTCCATTCCTGGGCCGCCGTGGACGCCGACACACATGTGAGAACAAGCAGCCTGCTTGTCCTCGGAGAAATATAGTTAGTGCTATAAGAGGAGCACAACACCAAATTATAGAATTGTGGAAAGAAATGTTTTTCTCTTGGCAAAATGATGACTGCCAAATATGGAATTTTTGACTTATTTCGTTTGAGACTGTGTATTTTTTTTTTAATATATTTTAATTTTAAACCACTTTGATGTTCTTTTAATTGTAAGCCACATTAATGTTTTGTTTGGTTTTTACAGAAAATGGTATGTCAAAAAAACTTTATCAACTAATAAATTTGAGATTTCTTAATTTTCACAAATCATTAATATCGCTGGACAATATGCTGCATATATTATAAGGCAGTCCTAAGTGTCCCACCTGAATCAATAACCATTGTTACCTGAGTTTTAAAAGTCTCAAGTCTTCAACCTGGTAATTCTAATAAAGGAACAAAAGATATTTCTGCAAATAGCGTAGAAAATTCTGATGCTAGACTTGATGAATCTGAGATTTAAAAAAAAGCTGAGCTTCTAAATTGAGGCTCTTAACTCCAGTGCCAAAATCCCCCCCCCCCCCCATTTTCTGCTTAAAATTCATCTAAAATATAGGCCTGCCATTTATTTGCCTAGATTTATGAGTCTAATTTAGCAGCCTAGTGCTGAAACTCAATGCTAAACTCCTAACTTCTTTCTGTACGCTAATCTTCTCCTGTTGTCACCCAGTTTTTAGGTTCCTAAATTCAGGAATTTAGTTAAATTTTGAGCATATGTTTAGCACTCAACCCTAGAAAATTTTCAAAGAGGTCAGTTTAGGAACCCAGCTCTCAATGACTCCAGTACATTGATGAAAGACCACATGCACACCTCCTTTAAATATTGACCTCAATATCTTCAGTTTATTAGAAATCTCCCAGATGGACCTTCAACCCCAAAACAGACAAGATGTGGATAGCAACCACTTTACTAATGTCAATGTTTAAATCATCAATGGAGACTACTATGCAACATACACATCTAAGCGTTAGCACTTACACATGGAAGTTGGTATTTCAAAACCTAGACATGCAAGGGCCATCAATTAGGGGAGTAGTTAGTAAGGTGCGATAAAAGTTGGGCTTTTACCACACCTTAATTTACCACAGGAGTGACTAACCTGCTCAGTACCGTAGATTAGTCACTGCCGTGATAAATGAATAACACAGCTTGCGATCAACCTCCTGGGCTCTTCTTAAAGGAGCCAGCATGCAACGTCCTGAGCTCCCCTTTCCCCCCTTCTCCGCAACGCGCCCCTCAGTCACAACTCCTTTCCCAACTCCCCCCAAGTCAAGACCCCCTCCAAAGCCCTTCCCCAATCAACAAAAATCCCCCAGCCTCCTGTAGGCCCCCTGGGCCTACCTGGCATAATCCCTGGTTTCTAGTGGGGTTGGGGTAGGATTGATCCCCAGTCATTCCTGCAGCTGTACCAGCACCAGGCTCAAAATGGGCGATGATCCCTGGTAGTAGTCTTCTAGTAACAGTACTGCTAAAGGTCAAGCTGTTGTACAGATCTTAATAATTACTCCCTTAACTAGCAGACATACATACTTAAGTGGTATTAACTACTTCCTTTAGTGGCAGGCATGAGTATTTGCCCTTTAATGGATGTTAAAAAGACAATAAAGCAGGCTATATTACCATAACACATTGTACTAATATGAGCTACTGTAGTAATATCATATAGCAATTTGACCCTTAGTGGTAGAAATGTGCAACTATCATTAGGGTTGCCGGTGCCACATTGAAGCTCCTGCCCTGACCCCACTAGAAATCCAGGCTTATGCTAAGTAAGCAAGGGGGGGGGGGGGCTTCAAGAGGGGGGTCTTGAAATAAGGAGTCTTCTAGAGGGGGGGCATGGGGGACATAACATCTCAAAATATTGCATGCTGGCTCCTTTAAATGCACCTGGCACTTTTGCAGCCTGATGCTCTCAGGCTGGAAAAATACCACCAGCTTTTTTTCTGGTGGCATTTTTCCAGGAATAACGTAGCTGGTGGTGCTTTGTTATTTGATTTATATAATAATGAGCTATTTTGAATGAATTTGCATCTCATTACTGTGTAATCCATGGTACCTCATAATAACGTGCTACAGTAATATAAAATGCATTATTGCCCTTTAATGCACCTAAATAACTACCTCCTTTAGACATGTAGGTTTCCAAAATGGCAGTTATATGTGTCTAAGTAAAAACCTCCAATTAAGTACAGAGCCTACACTCATTCTATTGATTTTAGGGGAGGGGACACTGGGGAATAAAGGGGTGACCTCTCCTAATCCTTTCTATAGAGTGATACCCAAAATGAGCAGTATTTAAAAACCTATAAGTAACTGGGAGCAGCCGTAAATCTCTGTGATCTTAGACAGGTACAAAAACTTAAGACTGTGAGCCCTCTAGGGACAGAGAAAGTACCTGCATATAACGTGTATAGTAGCGTTATAGAAATGAGTAGTAGTAGTAGTAGTACATCCATTCTCCTTCTGAAAAGCGAATGCTACATACCTGTAGAAGGTATACTCCGAGGACAGCAGGCTGATTGTTCTCACTGATGGGTGACGTCCACGGCAGCCCCTCCAATCGGAACTTCTCTAGCAAAGGCCTTTGCTAGTCCTCGCGCATGCGCGGCCGTCTTCCCGCCCGAACCGGCTCGTGTTCGTCAGTCTCATATGTAGCAAGACAAAGACAAGGGAAGACACAACTCCAAAGGGGAGGCGGACGGGTTTGTGAGAACAATCAGCCTGCTGTCCTCGAAGAATACCTTCTACAGGTATGTAGCATTCGCTTTCTCTGAGGACAAGCAGGCTGCTTGTTCTCACTGATGGGATATCCCTAGCCCCCAGGCTCATTCAAAATAACAAACATGGTTAATTGGGCCTCGCAACGGCGAGGACATAACTGAGATTGACCTAACAATTTTTCCAACTAACTGAGAGTGTAGCCTGGAACAGAATAAAACATGGGCCTAGGGGGGTGGAGTTGGATCCTAAACCCCGAACAGATTCTGAAGCACTGACTGCCCGAACCGACTGTCGCGTCGGGTATCCTGCTGCAGGCAGTAATGAGATGTGAATGTGTGGACAGATGACCACGTCGCAGCTTTGCAAATCTCTTCAATAGTGGCTGACTTCAAGTGGGCTACCGACGCTGCCATGGCTCTAATATTATGAGCCGTGACATAACCCTCAAGAGCCAGCCCAGTCTGGGCGTAAGTGAAGGAAATGCAATCTGCTAGCCAATTGGATATGGTGCGTTTCCCCACAGCCACTCCCCTCCTGTTGGGATCAAAAGAAACAAACAATTGAGCGGACTGTCTGTTGGGCTGTGTCCGCTCCAGATAGAAGGCCAATGCTCTTTTGCAGTCCAATGTGTGCAGCTGACGTTCAGCAGGGCAGGAATGAGGACGGGGAAAGAATGTTGGCAAGACAATTGACTGGTTCAGATGGAACTCCGACACAACCTTTGGCAAGAACTTAGGATGAGTGCGGAGGACTACTCTGTTATGATGAAACTTGGTGTAAGGGGCCTGGGCTACCAGGGCCTGAAGCTCACTGACTCTACGAGCTGAAGTAACTGCCACCAAGAAAATGACCTTTCAGGTCAAGTACTTCAGATGGCAGGAGTTCAGTGGCTCAAAAGGAGGTTTCATCAGCTGGGTGAGAACGACATTGAGATCCCATGACACTGTAGGAGGTTTGACGGGGGGCTTTGACAAAAGCAAACCTCTCATGAAGCGAACAACTAAAGGCTGTCCTGAGATCGGCTTACCTTCCACACAGTAATGGTATGCACTGATTGCGCTAAAGTGAACCCTTACAGAGTTGGTCTTGAGACCAGACTCAGACAAGTGCAGAAGGTATTCAAGCAGGGTCTGTGTAGGACAAGAGCGAGGATCTAGGGCCTTGCTGTCACACCAGACGGCAAACCTCCTCCATAGAAAGAAGTAACTCCTCTTAGTGGAATCTTTCCTGGAAGCAAGCAAGATGCGGGAGACACCCTCTGACAGACCCAAAGAGGCAAAGTCTACGCTCTCAACATCCAGGCCGTGAGAGCCAGAGACTGGAGGTTGGGATGCAGAAGCGCCCCTTCGTCCTGTGTGATGAGGGTCAGAAAACACTCCAATCTCCACGGTTCTTCGGAGGATAACTCCAGAAGAAGAGGGAACCAGATCTGACGCGGCCAAAAAGGAGCAATCAGAATCATGGTGCCTCGGTCTTGCTTGAGTTTTAACAAAGTCTTCCCCACCAGAGGTATGGGAGGATAAACATACAGCAGACCTTTCCCCCAGTCCAGGAGGAAGGCATCCGGTGCCAGTCTGCCGTTGGCCTGAAGCCTGGAACAGAACTGAGGGACCTTGTGGTTGGCACGAGATGCAAAGAGATCTACCAAGGGGGTGCCCCACACCTGGAAGATCTGGCGCACTACTCTGGAGTTGAGCGACCACTCGTGAGGTTGCATAATCCTGCTCAGTCTGTCGGCCAGACTGTTGTTTACGCCTGCCAGGTATGTGGCTTGGAGCACCATGCCCTGACGGCGCGCCCAAAGCCACATGCTGACGGCTTCCTGACACAGGGGGCGAGATCCGGTGCCCCCCTGCTTGTTGATGTAATACATGGCAACCTGGTTGTCTGTCTGAATTTGGATAATTTGGTGGGACAGCCGATCTCTGAAAGCCTTCAGAGCGTTCCAGACCGCTCGTAACTCCAGGAGATTGATCTGCAGATCGCGTTCCTGGAGGGACCAGCTTCCCTGGGTGTGAAGCCCATCGACATGAGCTCCCCACCCCAGGAGAGACGCATCCGTAGTCAGCACTTTTTGTGGCTGAGGAATTTGGAAAGGACGTCCCAGAGTCAAATTGGACCAAATCGTCCACCAATACAGGGATTTGAGAAAACTCGTGGACAGGTGGATCACGTCTTCTAGATCCCCAGCAGCCTGAAACCACTGGGAAGCTAGGGTCCACTGAGCAGATCTCATGTGAAGGCGGGACATGGGAGACACATGAACTGTAGAGGCCATGTGGCCCAGCAATCTCAACATCTGCCGAGCTGTGATCTGCTGGGACGCTCGCACCCGCGAGACGAGGGACAACAAGTTGTTGGCTCTCGCCTCTGGGAGATAGGCACGAGCCATCCGAGAATCCAGCAGAGCTCCTATGAATTCGAGTCTCTGTACTGGGAGAAGATGGGACTCTGGATAATTTATCACAAACCCCAGTAGCTCCAGGAGGCGAATAGTCATCTGCATGGACTGTAGAGCTCCTGCCTCGGATGTGTTCTTCACCAGCCAATCGTCGAGATATGGGAACACGTGTACCCCCAGCCTGCGAAGTGCCGCTGCTACTACAGCCAAGCACTTCGTGAACACTCTGGGCGCAGAGGCGAGCCCAAAGGGTAGCACACAGAACTGGAAGTGACGTGTGTCCAGCTGAAATCGCAGATACTGTCTGTGAGCTGGCAGTATCGGGATGTGCGTGTAGGCGTCCTTCAAGTCCAGAGAGCATAGCCAATCGTTTTCCTGAATCATGGGGAGAAGGGTGCCCAGGGAAAGCATCCTGAACTTTTCCTTGACCAGATATTTGTTCAGGGCCCTTAGGTCTAGGATGGGACGCATCCCCCCTGTTTTCTTTTCAAACAAGGAAGTACCTGGAATAGAATCCCAGCCCTTCTTGCCCGGATGGCACGGGCTCGACCGCATTGGCGCTGAGAAGGGCGGAGAGTTCCTCTGCAAGTACCTGCTTGTGTTGGAAGCTGTAAGACTGAGCTCCCGGTGGACAATTTGGAGGTTTGGAGGCCAAATTGAGGGTGTATCCGTGCCGGACTATTTGAAGAACCCACTGATCGGAGGTTATGAGAGGCCACCTTTGGTGAAAAACTTTCAACCTCCCTCCGACCGGTAGGTCGCCCGGCACTGACACTTGGATGTCGGCTATGCTCTGCTGGAGCCAGTCAAAAGCTCGTCCCTTGCTTTTGCTGGGGAGCCAAGGGGCCTTGCTGAGGCGCACGCTGCTGACGAGAGCGAGCGCGCTTGGGCTTAGCCTGGGCCGCAGGCTGTCGAGAAGGAGGATTGTACCTACGCTTACCAGAAGAGTAGGGAACAGTCTTCCTTCCCCCATAAAAACGTCTACCTGTGGAGGTAGAAGCTGAAGGATGCCGGCGGGAGAACTTGTCGAAAGCGGTATCCCGCTGGTGGAGCTGTTCTACCACCTGTTTGACCTTCTCTCCAAAAATATTATCCGCACGGCAAGGCGAGTCCGCAATCCGCTGCTGGATCCTATTCTCCAGGTCGGAGAATCGCAGCCATGAGAGTCTGCGCATCACCACACCTTGAGCAGCGGCCCTGGACGCAACATCAAAGGTGTCATACACCCCTCTGGCCAGGAATTTTCTGCACGCCTTCAGCTGCCTGACCACCTCCTGAAATGGCTTGGCTTGCTCAGGAGGGAGCTTGTCCACCAAGCCCGCCAACTACCGCACATTGTTCCGCATGTGTATGCTCGTGTAGAGCTGGTAAGACTGAATTTTGGCCACGAGCATAGAGGAATGGTAGGCCTTCCTCCCAAAGGAGTCTAAGGTTCTAGAGTCTTTGCCCGGGGGCGCCGAAGCATGCTCCCTAGAACTCTTAGCTTTGTTTAGGGCCAAATCCACAACTCCAGTCATGAGGCAACTGAGTGCGCATCAACTCTGGGTCCCCATGGATCCAGTACTGGGACTCGATCTTCTTGGGAATGTGGGGATTAGTTAAAGGCTTGGTCCAGTTCGCCAGCAATGTCTTTTTTAGGACATGATGCATGGGTACTGTGGACGCTTCCTTGGGTGGAGAAGGATAGTCCAGGAGCTCAAACATTTCAGCCCTGGGCTTGTCCTCCACAACCACCGGGAAGGGGATGGCCGTAGACATCTCCCGGACAAAGGCCGCAAAAGACAGACTCTCGGGAGGAGAAAGCTGCCTTTCAGGGGAGGAAGTGGGATCCGAAGGAAGGCCATCAGACTCCTCGTCAGAGAAATATCTGATGTCCTTCCTCCTCCTCCCACGAGGCCTCACCATCGGTATCAGACACAAGTTCACGAACCTGTGTCTGAAGCTGTGCCCGGCTCGACTCCGTGGAACCACGGCCACGGTGGGAGCGTCGAGAGGTAGACTCCCTCGCCCGCACCGGCGAAGCTCCCTCCGCCGACGTCGTCGGGGAGCCTTCCTGGCACCGATGTCGGAGACCTCACCCCGGGCAAGGGGCCAGCCGGTGCCTCGCTCGACGGTACTGGAGGGGAAGGGCGCAACAGCTCTCCCAGGATCTCAGGGAGAACGGCCCGGAGACTCTCGTGCAGGGCGGCTGTGGAGAAAGACATGGAAGCCGATGCAGGAGTCGAAGTCAGAATCTGTTCCGGGCGTGGAGGCTGTTCCGGGCGTGGAGGCTGTTCCGGGCTGTCCAAGGTGGAGCACATCGACACCTCCTGAACAGAGGGTGAGCGGTCCTCCCGGTGCCGATGCCTGCTGGGTGCCGACTCCCTCGGCGACCCAGAGCTCTCGGTACCGACGCGGGAAGTAGACCGGTGTCGATGCTTCTTTGACTTTTTCAAACGAAGCATGTCACCGGAGCTTCCCGGTACCGACGAGCAGGTCGTAGAATCCGTCGCTTCCTCGGGGCTGAGGCCGAAGAAGGTCGGTCTCGGGGGGCCTGTACCGCAGGAGCCCTCAGGGTAGGGGGAGACCCACCCGAAGGCTCACCGCCACCAGCAGGGGAATGGACAGCCCTCACCTGCGCTCCAGATGAAGCACCACCGTCCGACGACATCAGCAGAAGCGGAGGTCCCGGTACCATCGACGCAGCCTTCCAATGCCTCGGCCCGACGATGCAGAGGGTCAATGCCTCGATGCAATCGATACCGTCGCGGCCGAGGGCGGAGGTGTTGACGCTGTCGACGTCGATGCACTCGATACTCCCGGTGCCGATGCCGACGAAGAGCCCGAGAACAAAACGTTCCACTGGGCCAATCTCGCTACCTGAGTCCTTTTCTGTAAAAGGGCGCAAAGACTGCAGGCCTGCGGGCGGTGCCCAGCCCCCAGACACTGAAGACATGACGCGTGCCTATCAGTAAGCGAGATTACCCGGGCGCACTGGGTGCACTTCTTGAAGCCGCTGGGAGACTTCGATGACATGGGCGGAAAAATCACGCCAACGAAGTCAAAACTCGTAATTGCGGTAAGGCACCAAAAAGATGGGGAGAAAAAAAAAACTCGACCCGAGGCCTCAAAGGGGCCTACCCCGAAAACGAAAGAAAACTTAACGGGGCCAAAAACTAGAAATAGGGGGAAGGGAAAAAGACCAAAAGGCCCTTCTCCGGAATCCCTCTTTTTTTTTTTTTTAGCGAAAAGTCAAAAAGATGCGCGAGGGTCAACTTAAGGGGCACGAACGGCGCAAAACACGACCGTACCCAGCGCGGACAAAAGAAGACTGACGAACATGAGCCGGTTCGGGCGGGAAGACGGCCGCGCATGCACGGTGCGCATCGGCGCGCAAGGACTAGCAAAGGCCTTTGCTAGAGAAGTTCCGATTGGAGGGGCTGCCGTGGACGTCACCCATCAGTGAGAACAAGCAGCCTGCTTGTCCTCGGAGAATGGGGAATACATTTATATTTGTTTGGTCTTGAGCTAGTCCTGCTCTGACCCCTCACCCTTATCATATGCACTTATTGCAGATTTACATGGGTATGTTTCTAAAACTGGGGTTTCAATGTTTATTCAACAGAGCTTTGAAAATAAATGGAATCACTTATAACAGGTATGTGTCTTTGTAGGTTTCTTCTGGAGTGGCCTAATGTGACTGGGATAAAAGGTATAGGAGAGAAGTATTAGGGAGTGGTTATGTATCACTATTGTCTTTTTGTCTTTAGCTGAAGATTTGTTTACTTTTTGTATTTAATCATTAACCACTAAGCACCTAGCTTTAGCTTTTTCACTGGATCCTTTCTTACTTGTGGTCTTTCATCAATGTGCTGAAGCCTATGAGTTAATTTCTACTTTCTTCTTCTTCTTTGTCTTTACTGACATAAGCATTCTGAAATTTCATTGATTAAGATATTCTTGTGTAATTTGCCTGAATTTATTATACATAAAAAGTTAAAGAAGAGTGGTTCCTAGAGAAACGTTTAGTTAGGGGGAGGGGAATAAAACAGAGAGTATACATGGGCTGGTCGATATTCAAAACAATTTAACTGGCCATTTCATTGACCAATTACATCGCTTGTTCAGGGCTATCTGCTAATTTTCAACAGCACTTAAGCTGTTATCACACTTAAAATTAGTGCCTATTTGAAAACTGGCTATTTGGGAGGCATTCTGGGGGAAGAGTCAGCAATTGGCCGCTTAAGTGTCAGTATTTAGCACTTAACCCATCAGAGTAATGGCATAAATGGGACCATATAAAACACTGTCCTATATTTATGCAGCAACCCATGGCCACTTAAGTTCTGAATATTGACTTAAATGGCCATGTGTTAGTTGGTGCCACATAAACCAGATATTCAATGCCGAAGCCCGGACATGGCCCCGTATTGAATATCTGGGACTAATGCTGGCAGTGATCCTATGGCAAATAACATGTGATAACCTTTAGTAAAAGATCTCTTAAATTAGAGATTGCATTTCTCAAAATGAATTAGTTTGTGCTAACATTTTGCTCATGGAGGGGAGGAATACTGAAAAATTACTATTAGGGATTAAAAAAAAAAAACTAGGATGAAAAATGTTTTCAGCAAGAACATACTGTAAAGTTTTGAGCATAAAGAGAAAAGTGTGCTTTTTTTCTACAAATGTGACATAATGAACATAGTTCAAACTAGGCAGCAGCTAAAGGAATAAAAGGAGCTCATCTAGGTGAAGAAAAATGAGTATGTCATCAGTTTAAACATTATAGAACTATCAAGTTATCTAGTTTCAGGAAGGAGACACTTTGGCCAGTGCTAGTTTTGAACTTACATCACAAATCAATGTAGCCCCCACTGGCATCAGAATTGCAGGTCCCATAATGCATCAGGAAAAGATTGACAGAAACTGAGAACTGACCTAAAATCTCTTTCCTGGAATTGAAGAGTTTCAACTCCAGATGAGGGCAATTTTCAGCACAGGCTCCTTTACTTTTAAAGTTTGTGTAAAATATGTGTGTTAAAAGGACCCCTAAGACTGTATTATATCATTAGAGGAATCAGCAAAAGTTGATTACCACAAGAATTTCTGTATTCCATATAGATTTTTTTCATAGATTTTTATTGAATGCACAAGACTTTTTGTATAATTTAAGAAGCTATTCATCTAGAGGGATACTAGCTTTAGTTAACTGCTTTTGAAAAATGCTAGCCATCTTCAGTCAAAAATTCACTAGTAACTCTTGGCTGTGCCTTCCCACCCCCTCCCCCAATCTTATTACTCTTCTGTGTCCTCCAGAAGACTGGGCCTGCGCACCCTTTTCTATTTTCCTTCTTGTACTCTTCATGCTGTGGATATGTTTCGCTTTAGTCTTACGATTCTGGAAGGATCAAACCTTTTGTACTTTCGTCAGGGTCAGATGTCCCGCTTTTCATACCTTCCTCCCAATCACCCACCCATCTTCCAAGTCAGATCTCCCAATGTAGCCTTGCACCAGAAGGGTTGCCCACCTTTATCCTGGATTCAACTTTTAGATTATCCAATGCTGTCTCTTTCTGTTATCTTTTTAAGACCCATATGTGCATTTTTATAAGCCCCCTAATGCAGAACATACACCTATATATGATCTCTATTTTTACATGCATTTTTAGGCTCTTTTACTGCCTGGATCTTAAAAGGTGTGGGGGGGGGGGGGGTCTCATTTTATTTTAGAATCAATAAACCAGGACTTCCCTGTGGCCCCTGCAGGTTGCAGTACCGTACATGAGAGCCCTTGCTGGACTTGAATGATAGTGCTACAGCCCACAAGAGTGACTTCAGAGACAGAGATAGATTTATTAATAGATTAACATGCATTAATAAATTATGGCTCCAGGCTTGAGGTAGTGTTACATTTCTGGTGAGGAATGGACCAGAAAACAAAAAGCACTGGTGGACTTGTTTTGCTCACAGACCAGTTTTCCTTCCCTTGATCTAGGAAATTATCAGAGATATATAATGAAGTATCTGGAGAGTCCAAAGGCTATGAATGCGAGGCTTCTCTGAATATGCTTTCCAGAGTTGGAAGCAAAGCATAATTCTTTTCTCAGATTGGAATGGGAAAATCTAAACTCCTCCATCACATGAATGTGATCCTGAAGTTTGTGTGTAGCTTGAATTCCACTGATATTTGAAGTTCATGGACCTGCTTCATATGGAGGAAAGCTACATGAGTCACATATGCAGTAGAGGGCAAATAGGTCTAACATTCTCACCACGGATTAAGCTGATGTCTGCGAACTCTGCATTCTTTCTTACTGCAGCCACAATGATATTAGCTCTATTCACAGGAAGAAAGACTGTGGCCTAAGTTATATTTAGTGCATCCCCAATAAAATCCAGTTTTAATTGCAAGATCAGATGAACGAACCTTGGGGTAGCTGATGATGAAACCTAGCAACTGCAATATTCAGTCACTCATGATAGCTGGTTTGCCCTGACTCAGATGAGCTCTTGATTATCTAAGTAATTAAACAAATAAACTCCTACTCTATGTACATACCCCCCAAATTATATGGTGACTAAATTTGCGCACGCAGATCAGCACGCATTGACAATTTGCACATTCAAATTAATTGAGTCAATCAGTGCTAATAATTGGCCATTTAGACACTTAGCCGCTATTCTATAAAGGCTGCTGCTCCTTTATATTGTAGTGCTCAGGTGTTTTAAGTTTTTTTTTGCGCAGATTTCTAGTTCATATCCTTAATGACAGGCATTTGGTAAAAACTAGTGGAGCAGAAGTAAGGCAGTACTGGCTCTAGTTAACAGCTTTTGATAATGCCCCTATTACAAATCCAAGTTGGAGTGTGGTAATGCCCCTACTACAAATCTAAGATGCACCCAAATCATAAATGGTATCTCTATCTAGGCATCCACTCCATGAAATCTAATGAATACAACTGGTTCCCTCCATTTACCAGTCAAAGAACAGTGTCCAGAAAAATCATTCTGAACATTTTCAAAATTTGTGAAGGCTCTAAAATCAAAGATGGGTCTTTACCTTCAATCATTTTAGGAACCAAGATATTCCTGAAACAAAATCGCCACCTCACCACTCTGTTGCAGTGAAACAAATTTGACTCATTTGGTCAACAAGACGGAGATTTCTAACTTAGGGTCCCTTTCACAAAGGTGTGCTAAAATGAAGTGTGCACTAAATGCTAGAGACACCCATCTAGTCCTATGGGCGTCTCTAGCATTTAGAGCACACCAATCATTAGCACGTGCTAAAACGCTAGCACGCCTTTGTAAAAGACCCCCTTAAGTAGGTCCTGTTTTAGGTCAAGCAATCCAAAGGAAATTATCCATAGATTTAAATCTGTAACTATCCAGTTGTCCAGGGTTACCATGGGACAATGGATTAAGAAAAACTTTATCCTATCCTATCCTTCCTCACTCAGAGAGATCTTCCTGAATAGAGCAGGACTTTGGCAAATTTTTCTGAATCCAGCCAAAATCTTGACCCTAGTTTTGACTGGATAGTGGTATAGCCTTAGAGCTCTTTCAGTCTTGGTAGTGGAATATTAGAGATGAACCAAATTGTAACAAATGCAAGGTTGCCTTGAAGAACTGGTTGTTTCACCATGTTTTCCTGTGAAAAGTGATGCAGGGCTGGGATTGTGTATCCAGTGTGGCTAGGGCCAAGAGCGTTTCTTTCCCGTGTGTTATTCTCATGTATCTGTGTCAGTAGGTTTGAAATTCAGTGTGTTTCTTTTTGCATCTTTAGGTGTTTGTTTTGGAGTAGCATCTGCCCCCCCCTTTTTTTTTTTTTTAGTTTTGTTCACATTTTATTTTATTTTTGTTAAGGATTGTGAACGACCTATATGCTCTTTGAATAAGGTGATGTATCAAATTATTAAAACCTTAAATCTCATCTTGAGCCCCACTGCTTAGAGTGAGAAGGTCCTTTGATAGTGTCTCTCTTTAGGAAACCCTTCAGAATACTGAGGTCAGCTCAGATGTGGAAGTAAAGAGTGGCTGCAGCATGGAATACTTTTAGGAAAGCCACCACTTTACTGTCCTGTCTCTGAAGAAATTATATACATTGCATGATAATTAGAAATCCTTTCGTACATATCTTCAAGAAAGCCTGAGGCTTGCAACCATAACAGTCTGCAAGCACTGACGGCTACTGCAGGCACTTGATGCCATCTCAAAACTATCCTAAGTTGTCCAAATATTGTTTGTCATAGTTACTGCTTCTTTCCATAAGATTTTGAAATTTCTTCTTTTCTCTTGAGGAAGAAGAAATTTTCAAATTCTTCACCATAATTCAATATGGTATGCAGATATTTAACAATATATATGCAGTAAGAAATATGGTAGAAATTTCACCTCCTAGCAAGGTTCAAAGTCTTAAACTCATGGTCTGGGTTGCTTCTGGACCTTTTAAGGGTGGATTTGACAGCCACAATATGGAATGGCAGATGATACCTGTTCAATCCTTGAACTGTTGGGACACAGCATTTTATGTCCCCCTAATTTCCCATAGGAAGTATGGCACATGGGGTTTCACACATTCTCTTACATATATCCTGGAATAGAGGGTGGACAGGTGCTGCTATCAACTTTTAAGCAGTATTGAGGTATTTGAGGAGACCAAGAGGCATATTTTCAAAGCACTTTGGGAGGCTAAGTTCCATAGGTTTCTATGGAACTTTGGGAGGCTAAGTGCTTTGAAAATGAGCCTCCAAGGCACTCTGTGTTCACCTCTAATAGGAACTGCCTTAGCAATTACAAGGATAAGAAAAGCCGTCTGCTGGAAAAAAAAAAAGCATTTCCTCCTGTTGCAGCAAAAGTGTCAAAGGTATAATGGAAGAGAGATCACTGTTCAGGACTGAAGTCTGAAAAAAAATGCTGCCAAACTAGAATTCCTGAGACTCAAGACCACTATATACTGAGAAGTTACAGTGATGTGACAGTTTTTGCCACTTCTCCTGCTATCCATTATTGTTTCATATATGACACACTGAATGGTTTCTGATCTTTAAACAAAATGTAATATTAGACATAGGGAACCTCAATATACACATAACAGAGTTATACATTATGATATAATTTATTCAAGGAACAAAGTTATTCAACACCAATATCACCCACATGAAAAAGTAACGGCTCCCTAAACTTAATAACTGGTCTTTCAAATCGCTGTTGAGGAATCTTAGTGAACTCTTCTTCACACAGGTCCTTTAATCCAAACACATTTGTAGGTTTTTGTGCATGAACTGCTCATTTCAGGTCCTTCCACCACATCTCTATTGGGTTCAAGTCAGAACTTTACCTGGGCCAATTTTAGTCCTCCTCAGGCATTCAGATGTAGATTTGTTTTTGTGTTTTGATCATTGTTTTGCTGCATAACCCAATTATGCTTCAGCTTTAGCAGACATTTTTCTTAAGAATTTTCCGGTACAATGCAGAATTCATGGTTTTTCAGGTTTTAAGGCAGAAAACGCAACACCACTACAAAGTTTGACTCTTGGTATGATGTTCTTCATGTGGAATGCTGTATTTGCTTTATGTCAAACATAATTGGATCTGCGTTATCCAAAGAGTTTCATTTTCGACTCTTCTGGACATAGAACATTATCTCAAAAGGCTTGGGGATAATCAAGGTGTATTTTTGCAAATGTGAGATGAGCACTGATGTTACTCTTGGACAGCAGCAGTTTCTGCTCTGCTAATCTCCCATAAATCCCATTTTTGCCTAGCCTCTTTCAACACTGATTTTGGCTGAGACTAGAGAGGACTGCAGTTCTTTGGATGTTTCTTCTGTGATGTTTTGTGACCTCCTGGATAAGTGGTCAGTGCACCCTATTTTGGCAGGCCAGCCACTCCTGGGAAGATTCACCAATGTTCTATGTCTTCTACATTTGGAGATAAATTGTTCTCACTGTGGTTTGATAGAATCCCAGGGCTTTGAAAACAGCTTTGTAACCCTTTCCAGACTGATATATTTCAGCCACCTTTTTTTTCTTATTTCTTCTAGAATCCCCTTTCATCTTGGCATAGTGTTCATGTAGAAACCTTGTTGTGACTACTTCATTCTCATAGTAAGGTTCAATTTATAGTGAGGTTTAGATTCAACAGGGCTAGCCGAAATCAATTTGTTGATTGAGTAACTTAAAAGGGTAGTTACTTCCTCATATGGGTGTTGGTGACTTTGTTCCTTAAATAAACACTAATGTATAAACTGTATTATGTATTTACACAGTTTATATTTGTCTAATATTACATCTTGTTTTAAAATCAAAAACCATTCAGTATGGCATATAAAGCAATAATAGGGAAAATCAGGAGGGAGGGACAAAACATTTTTCACATCACTATTTGAGGTATCGAGACAGCACCAATCCAGAAGAGCTCTGAAGGGCCTGATCTCAGGATGGAAGTTTTCTTTGATCTAGATCAAGGAAGAAACTAACTCACGTTCCTGTGCCTGGGTCACTGCTCTGAATCTTGGAAAAGCTTGTTTTGACTAAGGCATGGAAAATCAAGTCAATGTCAGCACCAAAGGAGATGCATCAACTGATGAACCACTCAACAATTCCAAAAGGGTTAAAAGACTTACCTCTTCCCCCCCCCCCCCCCCCCGTTTACTAAACGCGTCAATGCCTACACAGCCCATTCAAAGTGAATGGGCTTTGTTGGCATTAACGAGCGGCTTAGTAAACAGAGGGGTTAATGTTCTAACTTTGGCATGGAAACTGCAGCCAGCAAGATGGTCCACTTGAGTGGAAAGAGTTTCTAGTTGACAGAAATGTTAGCTGAGTAAATTGCTTAGAGTTGGGCTACCATAAAGAGAAATAAATTTGCTTTAATTTTCCCTTTTTTAAAGCCTATTAAAGAACAGGCTATAGGTAGGACTAAGGCCTAGCTGGTGGTGTAAACTGAAATATCCCTGTGGGATGCTAGTGAGTGAACTGATGAAATTTGGGCTACAATAAGAGACAGGCTACAGGTGGAGGAGCAAATGGCTCAAAGGACTAGATTCTAAGGAGCAGACAATCAAAACAAATTAACAGGGTAGGAAGGCTCCTAGCCAGTTAAATCCCGCTAGATAGCCCACATATTCAATGGCATTGAACTAACTAGCTTTGTGCTCTGGCTGCCGGAGCACTATCTGTTTAGTGCTGGAATGGTCAAGGGTGGAGTCAAGGCAGAAGCTTAGCTGGTTAGCAGCGATTTTCAGTCCACTCACCAGGTAAATGCCTGGATAAGGTTAGGACAGCAAAAAAGCTGCCCTAATTTTACATGGCCAGTTGTCCATGCACTGGTCTGGATATTTAGGTACCAGTCAGATTCATAGTAGTAGAGTTCTACTTTTGGTTTTGAGCTAGTCTGACCCACTTGGGTCACATGAGTTACCAGCTACCTTTGCCTCAAAATGGACAGTATTCCATTACCACTTTTTCTTTATAATAAATGCTAGCACAATCTAATCCTATGACTTCTGTTCTAGATCCTAACTCTCAAAAGCTCTTTAAAAACTTTATTTTGGATCTTTATGCTTTACCTACTTGCTATGGTGAATTCCAGTGTGATCACTGAGGAGCTTCCCCAATCATGGAAAACTGTGGTAGAGAGACCCATTTTAAAGAAGAGAAACCTGTTCTATACCTGCCAACTATAGGCCTGTTTTCAATCTACCCATTTAGCTAGATTAACAAAAAGGACAATGTTTGGTCACTTCATAATTTTGTTAATAAAGACAAATATTTTGCACCCCCAAAAAATTTGGTTTCTAAGAGATCCATAGCATGGAAACATCCATAATGACCAAGTGAAATTCATGATTAACTTGTGAGGGCCTAGATTGCATTAATAGTTTCCCTAGACCTCAATGCAGCATTTGACTTGGTTGAACATTCCATATTACTAGCCCATCAGCGGCAGTTTGGCCTTGACAGCACTGTTCCTACAAAGATTCTGATCTTCCTTTTCAAACCATTTTTACTATGTTTCCTTTCATTCTTCAAAAATATCCCTTACAGTGTGGGGTGCCACAGGGGTCCAGTTCTTTCACCTATTCTGTTCAATCTGAGTCTGCTGGCTCTCCTTACTCAGTCCATGGGAGTAAGTGCTTATCTTTTTGCAAATGAAATACAGTTGGTTTCTTATACTGACCCATAACATCCAGATCTCTCCTCTATTAACTCATGTCTTATAGCAATATCCTCTTGGTTGGAAGCCCATCACTCAAAGTTAAATCCATGGAAATCTAAGTCTATGTGGATTACTGGTCATGTTTTAGTTTTGGAAACAGCTCTTTCTCCCCTGCACTGTTATTTTAGCCTGCCCGTGTTTAAAGAAAACAAGATGGAGAATTGCTGGCATAGCACACTGCTCTGACATATTGTGGGTTGGTGGACAAATTATGAAATTCTCTCAGGCGGTTCATACCAGACGTTTTGTGTGCTAAACTTGTGGTCTCATATGGGGGTTATGTTGTTCAGTGAAGGGGGGGAAAACAGAATAGCTGGAAGCATGGAGAGGGAAGGATTGGAATGTGTATATTTGGGGTGGGGAAAGAGAAGGAAATAACAGAAGAGTGGGTGGAGCGGAATTGGGAATATGTAGAAGTGGCAAAAGAAGTGTGAGTTACGGATGGGATAGGATTGGATGGACGCGAGATCTCGGTATATGGCATGGAGAGGGGACCTATTGTCTTTTTAGGAGGCCAGGGAGGCACCATGCTCTTGAGCAAATGATCCAACAGACTAGACAAATAAGCATCCTTTTGGGATCCTGACGGGAGATCTATGAGGAGCACAAGCTACTTGTACCTATCATGGATAATAGACAAAGTAAAACAAGGGATCAGTTAATATGAGGGTACTCACATTAAATGAAGATGGCCTGCACTCACCTATCAAAAGAAGCTAAGTATTGCAACCCTTATGGAGAGAAAAAGGTGATATAACATTTATTCAAGAGACACACTTGCAGGAAGTGAACATATTAAGCTAAAGAAGGACTCGGTAAGAGATGTATTTTTAGTTGCATTTAGCGGATGACAAGGGGGAGGGGGAATAGCAATATGATTCATTAAAAATATAACACTTATAGTTCACAAGGTTTTTCAAGATCCAGAAGGCAGATACTTTACAGTGGCAAGAGAACTCCAAGGGCAGCAAACAGTGTTGTGCAATTTATAAGCACCTAAAATTTATAGCCATAAATAAAACCCTCTATCAGATAGTGCCTAAACCTAAAGGGTTTAATGATTATCAGACAGTGATAGCTCAGGATTTTAATATTGTCATTACACTTAGGGCACAAAGGGGCTAATTTCTTGATGGGTGAACTGGACTTCAGAGATGTTTGGAAGGCCCACTACATTGATGAAAGCGATTTTACATGTTTTTACATCCCCACAGTACTCATGTGAGATTAGATTATATGTTACTGCCTAAACAGCTCTTGAACAAGGTAACTCAGCCTGACGCAGAGGCACCCTGTGTCTCTGATATCCAGTGAGAGCTGATGTTGAGCGGGGTGGGGGTGGGGAATAGGTCAGCCTGTATGAATTCACTTTCATGTATATTTAAGACAGGTTTGGCAGCCATACACATAGGAATACAGTGTAGAAGACACTGACCCAAAAACCTACTGGGAAGCTACTAAGGCACTTATAAGGGGAAAGATAATAGCCTATTCTATAGTGTCTGCAGCTCTTTAACAAACCCCACCTGATCAGAACTCATCATTCTAGGCAACAATGGTGCCAACCAATTTGCTAAATCTTTGCCAAGAGTTTAAGCTCAAAATTTAAAAGTGAAATTGGTCTATATGATTCTAAGGGTCCTGTTTACTAAGCTGCGCTAGTGTTTTTAGCACATGCTAAAATTAAGCGCAGCTCGGTAACATTTCACCTGCTTCCAAATGAACAGCAATTTCACCTAACACTACTCATTACAATAACCAATACAGGTCATAAAAAAACTTCCAAAATTTTATTCTAGTGAAAAGTTTTATTGTAATAAAGAAACTTTAAAAACTCTAAGTGTTTTATCTTATAAAACTCTTTAGTGCTCCTCTTGATTGTCATTAATTAGTAAGAATGACAGTGGTTCCCAAACTTTCGGTCAGGACCTTGAGTTGATGAAACCCATACAGAGTACTAGGGTCTGACTGCCACAGTGACACACAGGGCCCTTTGCTGACTGCTGCTCTCATGCTTTGAATAAGGGAAGGAGGAAGAGGTGGGGGGGAGGGGTCTGCTATTATTTATTTATGATATTTATACCTCACATTATCCCAAACTGGCTCAGGTTCAATGTGGCTTATGAGCAATAAACAGCATTGACTAACAATAAAATGTTAACAGTAAGCATAGATTAGTAAATCACACCAAGGGACACAGATTATGATTTTCTTCACCATCATCTAGGGTCACCTAAATATTTAACTGTTCAAATGGGGTCATAATGGATAAAGAGGTTTGGGATGCACTTTTGTAATGTCTTTTCAGGTTCATTCTTCAGCTTTATTCCCTGCTAAGAGTTGTAACAAAGCTCTTTACCTTGCAAAGCGCACAATTTTTTTTTATTATTTTTTTTTTTTTTTTGGGGGGGGGGGGGAATAGGTTATAAATGGGTTCTCAAGGTTTTTTTCAGCTGCCACACAGATAGAGTTTACAGAGTCTTCTAACTATTTAAGTTATAATGTGTGCTGTTAAACAGCTGGATACTTGATAGTTTTTCCCCTGACCTGCTTCTGGTGTCTCACCGCCATCATTCTCTGTTGGATCTACTTCTGCCCCATTCACACTCTAGGGATCACAGCCCAGAGAAGGCTGAGATGGATAGGGTGAGAATATTCCCAGGCTCTCGGACAACACGGTGCAATGTGTGCCTCACGCCAGGTCCACTGGGAATGTGAACAGCTCAAGTGCCATGCACTCCTCCCCCTATTTAATGCCACCATCTCTCTAGTTCCAAATATCAGCTGTTTAAAAGAATAGTTCATTTTGCTTTTTAATGTTTTTAAATCATACCTGGCCTGACATTTGGGCTGGTTGCATGGGGAATGGAAACTGGAAGGTGAGCCCTTGGCAATTAAATGATTAAAAAATAGAAGTAAAATCAGCTGACAGATTGCTAGGTTGAGAAAGGTGGTGATAAGGCCAGGCTGACTGATACACTGCATCTGTATTTTCAGAAGGCATTTGCCAAAGTCCCTCAAGAAGGACCCCTAAGGAAAAACAGTAAGTCATGGGATGAGTTACTGCAAGGTCCAATTATAGACTAGTAACTGGCTTAAAAATAGGAAACATAGAATCAGGCTATATAACCATTTTTCTCAGTGCAGAAGGATGAAGAGTGGAGTGCCTCACGGACATGCTCTGGGGCCAGTGTTGTCTAACATATTTATTAATGATCTTGAAAAGAGATAAGAAATGATGATTAAAGTTGCTGTTAACATTACGTTATTTAAAGTTAATAAACACAAGCACATTGCGAGGAATTGCAGGAAGACTTTGCTAGACTGGGTTAATGGATATTGATAAAATTTCATGTAAACAAGTACAAAGTTATATATATCAGGGAAATAATCATATCTATATGCATTTAATACTGGTTGAACATGAGGGCTGTCCCTTAGGAAAAGGATCCTAGAGTCATTTTGGACAATATGTTGAAATCGTAAAAGCACTGCAAAGGTCAAAAAACAAAATGCAAGGAATCATTTGGGAAAAAATTGAAAATATAACTGCAAATATAAATCCCCACTAAAACACTACCAATATGGAAACTAGATTTTTCATGCACAATTAACCCCCCCCCCCCCCCCCCAAAAAAAAAAAAAATAAAAAATAAAAACTGTACTGTCTTCTGGAGATCCAATGGCATCATTCAGCTGCTGCCCTTGCAGCCAGATATATCATCATCAGAAATGGGAGTAGATTCTCTCCGTACCCCACCCCACCCCCTCCAGCTGCCGATGCTGGTTCATTCAGAAAGAAGAGGATGCAGGACACTGGAAGAAAAGCTGGTGATCTCAGCACACTCAGGGGCTGGAAGAGGAGCAGTGTTGGCTGGAGGGTCTGGAGAACATAATGCGAAAGGAAGGGTAGGTCTGAGGGAATATGAGCAGAAGATTGTTGGGGGTTGGGTATGACAAAGAAGCTTAACTCTCAGGGGATGAGAGAGGAGACTTATTAATCCCTCCTCCACTTTCTGTACTTCCACAGATATCATAAGGACTTTCTTCTAAATTGATGTTTGTATTAGCTCCACTCTGACTCTGCTCAGAGTCTGAGGTGGAAACCTTTTAAGGAGGCTATTACCTAGTCTTTTGGAATATTGTGCTGATATGGCTTTACCCTCTCACTTCTATGACCATCCTATAATTGGCAACACTCTTTGACCCTGACAGGGTCAAAGTGTTCTTAAGGAGAGTTGAGCTGACAGGAAGCAGGCTCCACTCTGGTTTAATCTGCAGTTTTAAATCAATGCTGATATGTATGCCTGGTCTCAACGGCAGGGGATAGGAATCTGGAAGATTTACTAACTGCTTACTGGTGAGGAGTAATTTCCATTTGCAAAACTCTGCAATCTTCCCGAAGTTCAACATTATACGTGAATTCAAC
Source organism: Microcaecilia unicolor (assembly GCF_901765095.1). Taxonomy (NCBI): domain Eukaryota; kingdom Metazoa; phylum Chordata; class Amphibia; order Gymnophiona; family Siphonopidae; genus Microcaecilia; species Microcaecilia unicolor. The sequence continues at coordinate 147,358,943 of NC_044040.1, forward strand.
TCCAACACTGTTTGCTAAATACCAGCTTTCCTCCAGCTGAGGCGGAGACCCTGTCCATTTGCCACCTTGCTCAGTTGATTAAAGCAATGGCCTGTGAGGGAAGCGAATGCTACATACCTGTAGAAGGTATTCTCCGAGGACAGCAGGCTGATTGTTCTCACTGATGGGTGACGTCCACGACAGCCCCTCCAATCGGAAACTTCACTAGCAAAGGCCTTTGCTAGTCCTCGCGCGTCCATGCGCACCGCGCATGCGCGGCCGTCTTCCCGCCCAAACCGGCTCGTGTTCGTCAGTCCCATATGTAGCAAAACAAAGGCAAGGGAAGACACAACTCCAAAGGGGAGGCGGGCGGGTTTGTGAGAACAGTCAGCCTGCTATCCTCGGAGAATACCTTCTACAGGTATGTAGCATTCGCTTTCTCCGAGGACAAGCAGGCTGCTTGTTCTCACTGATGGGGTATCCCTAGTCCCCAGGCTCACTCAAAACAACAAACATGGTCAATTGGGCCTCGCAACGGCGAGGACATAACTGAGATTGACCTAACAATTCTTCCAACTAACTGAGAGTGTAGCCTGGAACAGAATAAACATGGGCGTAGGGGGGTGGAGTTGGATCCTAAACCCCGAACAGATTCTGAAGCACTGACTGCCCGAACCGACTGTCGCGTCGGGTATCCTGCTGCAGGCAGTAATGAGATGTGAATGTGTGGGCAGATGACCACGTCGCAGCTTTGCAAATCTCTTCAATAGTGGCTGACTTCAAGTGGGCCACCGACGCTGCCATGGCTCTAACATTATGAGCAGTGACATGACCCTCAAGAGCCAGCCCAGCCTGGGCGTAAGTGAAGGAAATGCAATCTGCTAGCCAATTGGATATGGTGCGTTTCCCCACAGCCACTCCCCTCCTGTTGGGATCAAAAGAAACAAACAATTGGGCGGACTGTCTGTTGGGCTGTGTCCGCTCCAGATAGAAGGCCAATGCTCTTTTGCAGTCCAATGTGTGCAGCTGACGTTCAGCAGGGCAGGAATGAGGACGGGGAAAGAATGTTGGCAAGACAATTGACTGGTTCAGATGGAACTCCGACACAACCTTTGGCAAGAACTTAGGGTGAGTGCGGAGGACTACTCTTATGATGAAATTTGGTGTAAGGGGCCTGGGCTACCAGGGCCTGAAGCTTACTGACTCTACGAGCTGAAGTAACTGCCACCAAGAAAATGACCTTCCAGGTCAAGTACTTCAGATGGCAGGAGTTCAGTGGCTCAAAAGGAGGTTTCATCAGCTGGGTGAGAACGACATTGAGATCCCATGACACTGTAGGAGGTTTGACGGGGGGCTTTGACAAAAGCAAACCTCTCATGAAGCAAACAACTAAAGGCTGTCCTGAGATCGGCTTACTTTCCACACGGTAATGGTATGCACTGATTGCACTAAGGTGAACCCTTACAGAGTTGGTCTTGAGACCAGACTCAGACAAGTGCAGAAGGTATTCAAGCAGGGTCTGTGTAGGACAAGAGCGAGGATCTAGGGCCTTGCTGTCACGCCAGACGGCAAACCTCCTCCAAAGAAAGAAGTAACTCCTCTTAGTGGAATCTTTCCTGGAAGCAAGCAAGATGCGGGAGACACCCTCTGACAGACCCAAAGAGGCAAAGTCTACGCTCTCAACATCCAGGCCGTGAGAGCCAGAGACCGGAGGTTGGGATGCAGAAGCGCCCCTTCGTCCTGTGTGATGAGGGTAGGAAAACACTCCAATCTCCACGGTTCTTCGGAGGATAACTCCAGAAGAAGAGGGAACCAGATCTGACGCGGCCAAAAAGAAGCAATCAGAATCATGGTGCCTCGGTCTTGCTTGAGTTTCAACAAAGTCTTCCCCACCAGAGGTATGGGAGGATAAGCATACAGCAGACCCTCCCCCCAATCCAGGAGGAAGGCATCCGATGCCAGTCTGCCGTGGGCCTGAAGCCTGGAACAGAACTGAGGGACTTTGTGGTTGGCACGAGATGCAAAGAGATCTACCAAGGGGATGCCCCACACCTGGAAGATCTGGCGCACTACTCGGGAATTGAGCGACCACTCGTGAGGTTGCACAATCCTGCTCAGTCTGTCGGCCAAACTGTAGTTTACGCCTGCCAGATATGTGGCTTGGAGCACCATGCCGTGACGGCGAGCCCAGAGCCACATGCTGACGGCTTCCTGACACAGGGGGCGAGATCCGGTGCCCCCCTGCTTGTTGATGTAATACATGGCAACCTGGTTGTCTGTCTGAATTTGGATAATTTGGTGGGACAGCCGATCTCTGAAAGCCTTCAGAGCGTTCCAGACCGCTCGCAACTCCAGAAGATTGATCTGCAGATCGCGTTCCTGGAGGGACCAGCTTCCCTGGGTGTGAAGCCCATCGACATGAGCTCCCCACCCCAGGAGAGACGCATCCGTAGTCAGCACTTTTTGTGGCTGAGGAATTTGGAAAGGACGTCCCAGAGTCAAATTGGACCAAATCGTCCACCAATACAGGGATTTGAGAAAACTCGTGGACAGGTGGATCACGTCTTCTTGATCCCCAGCAGCCTGAAACCACTGGGAAGCTAGGGTCCATTGAGCAGATCTCATGTGAAGGCGGGCCATGGGAGTCACATGAACTGTGGAGGCCATGTGGCCCAGCAATCTCAACATCTGCCGAGCTGTGATCTGCTGGGACGCTCGCACCCGCGAGATGAGGGACAACAAGTTGTTGGCTCTCGCCTCTGGGAGATAGGCACGAGCCGTCCGAGAATCCAGCAGAGCTCCTATGAATTCGAGTCTCTGTACTGGGAGAAGATGGGACTTTGGATAATTTATCACAAACCCCAGTAGCTCCAGGAGGCGAATAGTCATCTGCATGGACTATAGAGCTCCTGCCTCGGATGTGTTCTTCACCAGCCAATCTTCGAGATATGGGAACACGTGTACCCCCAGCCTGCGAAGTGCCGCTGCTACTGCAGCCAAGCACTTCGTGAACACTCTGGGTGCAGAGGCGAGCCCAAAGGGTAGCACACAGTACTGGACGTGACGTGTGCCCAGCTGAAATCGCAGATACTGTCTGTGAGCTGGCAGTATCGGGATGTGCGTGTAGGCGTCCTTCAAGTCCAGAGAGCATAGCCAATCGTTTTCCTGAATCATGGGGAGAAGGGTGCCCAGGGAAAGCATCCTGAACTTTTCCTTGACCAGATATTTGTTCAGGGCCCTTAGGTCTAAGACGGGCACATCCCCCCTGTTTTCTTTTCCACAAGGAAGTACCTGGAATAGAATCCCAGCCCTTCCTGCCCGGATGGCACGGGCTCGACCGCATTGGCGCTGAGAAGGGCGGAGAGTTCCTCTGCAAGTACCTGCTTGTGCTGGAAGCTGTAAGACTGAGCTCCCGGTGGACAATTAGGAGGTTTGGAGGCCAAATTGAGGGTGTATCCGTGCCGGACTATTTGAAGAACCCACTGATCGGAGGTTATGAGAGGCCACCTTTGGTGAAATACTTTCAACCTCCCTCCGACCGGCAGATCGCCCGGCACTGACACTTGGATGTCGGCTATGCTCTGCTGGAGCCAGTCAAAAGCTCGTCCCTTGCTTTTGCTGGGGAGCCGAGGGGCCTTGCTGAGTCGCACGCTGCTGACGAGAGCGAGCGCGCTGGGGCTTAGCCTGTGCCGCAGGCTGTCGAGGAGGATTGTACCTACGCTTGCCAGAAGAGTAGGGAACAGTCTTCCTTCCCCCATAAAAACGTCTACCTGTGGAGGTAGAAGCTGAAGGCTGCCGGCGGGAGAACTTGTCGAAAGCGGTATCCCGCTGGTGGAGCTGCTCTACCACCTGTTCGACCTTTTCTCCAAAAATATTATCCGCACGGCAAGGCGAGTCCGCAATCCGCTGCTGGATTCTATTCTCCAGGTCGGAGGCATGCAGCCATGAGAGTCTGCGCATCACCACACCTTGAGCAGCGGCCCTGGACGCAACATCAAAGGTGTCATACACACCTCTGGCCAGGAATTTTCTGCACGCCCTCAGCTGCCTGACCACCTCCTGAAATGGCTTGGCTTGCTCTGGAGGGAGCTTGTCCACCAAGCCCGCCAACTACCGCACATTGTTCCGCATGTGTATGCTCGTGTAGAGCTGGTAAGACTGAATTTTGGCCACGAGCATAGAGGAATGGTAGGCCTTCCTCCCAAAGGAGTCTAAGGTTCTAGAGTCTTTGCCCGGGGGCGCCGAAGCATGCTCCCTAGAACTCTTAGCCTTCTTTAGGGCCAAATCCACAACTCCAGAGTCGTGAGGCAACTGAGTGCGCATCAACTCTGGGTCCCCATGGATCCGGTACTGGGACTCGATCTTCTTGGGAATGTGGGATTAGTTAAAGGCTTGGTCCAGTTCGCCAGCAATGTCTTCTTTAGGACATGATGCATGGGTACTGTGGACGCTTCCTTAGGTGGAGAAGGATAGTCCAGGAGCTCAAACATTTCAGCCCTGGGCTCGTCCTCCACGACCACCGGGAAGGGGATGGCCGTAGACATCTCCCGGACAAAGGCCGCAAAAGACAGACTCTCGGGAGGAGAAAGCTGCCTTTCAGGGGAGGGAGTGAGATCAGAAGGAAGGCCATCAGACTCCTCGTCAGAGAAATATCTGATGTCCTCCTCCTCCTCCCACGAGGCCTCACCATCGGTATCAGACACAAGTTCACGGACCTGTGTCTGAAGCCGTGCCCGGCTCGACTCTGTGGAACCACGGCCACAGTGGGAGCGTCGAGATGTAGACTCCCTCGCCCGCACCGGCGAAGCTCCCTCCGCCGACGTCGTCGGGGAGCCTTCCTAGGAGGCGACCGCAGTCGGTACCGCAAGCGGCACCGATGTTGGAGACCTCACCCTGGGCAAAGGGCCAGCCGGCGCCTCACTCGACAATACCGGCGGCGCAAGCACCCCCGGTACCAGAGGGGAAGGGCGCAACAGCTCTCCCAGGATCTCTAGGAAAACGGCCCGCAGACTCTCGTGCAGAGCGGCTGTGGAGAAAGACATGGAAGCCGATGCAGGTGTCGATGTCAGAGTCTGTTCCGGGCGTGGAGGCTGTTCCGGGCTGTCCAAGGTGGAGCGCATCGACACCTCCTGAACAGAGGGTGAGCGGTCCTCCCGATGCCGATGCTTACTGGGTGCCGACTCCCTCGGCGACCCAGAGCTCTCGGTACCAACACGGGAAGGAGACCGGTTTTGATGCTTCTTTGACTTTTTCAAACAAAGCATGTCACCGGAGCTTCCCGGTACCGACGAGGAGGACGTAGAATCCAGCCGTCGCTTCCTCGGGGCCGAGGCCGAAGAAGGTCGGTCTCGGGGGGGCTGTACCGCAGGAGCCCTCAGGGTAGGGGGAGACCCCACCAGCAGGGGAATGGACAGCCCTCACCTGCACTCCAGTCGAAGCACCACCGTCCGACGACATCAGCAGAAGTGGAGGTCCCGGTACCACCGACGCAGCCTTCCGATGTCTCGGCCCCGACGACGCAGAGGGTCGATGCCTCGATGCACTCGATGCAGTCGCGGCCGAGGGCGGAGGTCTTGACGCTGTCGACGTCGATGCACTCGATACTCCTGGTGCCGATGCCGACGAAGAGCCCGAGAACAAAACGTTCCACTGGGCCAATCTCGCTACCTGAGTCCGTTTCTGTAAAAGGGCGCAAAGACTACAGGCCTGCGGGCGGTGCCCAGCCCCCAGACACTGAAGACACGACGCGTGCCTGTCAGTGAGCGAGATTACCCGAGCGCACTGGGTGCACTTCTTGAAGCAGCTGGGAGACTTCAATGACATGGGCGGAAAAATCACGCCGGCGAAATCAAAACTCGTAATTGCGGTAAGGCACCAAAAAGAGGGGGAGAAAAAATTCGACCCGAGGCCTCAAAAGGGCCTACCCCGAAAACGAAAGAAAACTTAACGGGGCAAAAACTGGAAATACAGGAAGGGGAAAAAGACCGAAAGGCCTTCTTCCGAAATCCTTTTCTTTCTTTTTTTTTTTAGTAGCGAAAAGTCAAAAAGACGCGCGAGGGTCAACTTAAGGGGCGCGAACGGCGTAAACACGACCGAAACAAGCGCGGACAAAAGAAGACTGACGAACACGAGCCGGTTCGGTCGGGAAGATGGCCGCGCATGCGCGGTGCACATGGGCGCCCGAGGACTAGCAAAGGCCTTTGCTAGTGAAGTTTCCGATTGGAGGGGCTGCCGTGGACGTCACCCATCAGTGAGAACAAGCAGCCTGCTTGTCCTCGGAGAATCTCAGTTATACAAAATCCTGAAAAAGTGGCCATCTTCAACAACAGTAGGGCTAGAGAGAGTTTGATGTGCAGGCAATCAAGGAAGACAAAGACGTAGCGGAGAGACTGAATGAATTCTTTGCTTCGGTCTTCACCGGGGAAGATTTGGGTGGGATACCAGTGTCGGAAATGGTATTTCAAGCGAATGAGTCGGAGAAACTTACTGACTTCACGGTAAACCTGGAGGACGTAATGGGGCAGTTCAGCAAACTGAAGAGTAGCAAATCTCCTGGACCGGATGGTATTCATCCTAGAGTACTGATAGAACTGAAAAATAGCTTGCGGAGCTACTGCTAGTGATATGCAACTTATCCTTAAAATCGAGTGTGGTACCGGAAGATTGGAGGGTGGCCAATGTAACACCGATTTTTAAAAAAGGCTCCAGGGGAGATCCGAGAAATTATAGACCGGTGAGTCTGACGTCGGTGCCGGGGAAAATGGTAGAGGCTATTATTAAAAACAAAATTACAGAGCACATCCGAGGACATGGATTACTGAGACCGAGTCAGCATGGCTTTTGTGTGGGGAAATCTTGCCTGACCAATTTACTTCAATTCTTTGAAGGAGTAAACAAACATGTGGACAAAGGGGAGCCAGTTGATATTGTGTATCTGGATTTTCAAAAGGAGTTTGACAAGGTACCTCATGAAAGGCTATAGAGGAAATTAGAGGGTCATGGGATAGGAGGAAAAGTCTTATTGTGGATTAAAAACTGGTTGAAGGATAGGAAACAGAGAGTGGGGTTAAATGGGCAGTATTCACAATGGAGAAGGGTAGTTAGTGGGGTTCTTCAGGGGTCTGTGCTAGGACCGCTGCTTTTTAATATATTTATAAATGATTTAGAGATTGGAGTAACTAGCGCGGTAATTAAATTTGCTGATGACACAAAGTTATTCAAAGTTGTTAAATCGCGACAGGATTGTGAAAAATTACAAGAGGACCTTACGAGACTGGGAGACTGGGAGGCTAAATGGCAGATGACGTTTAATGTGAGCAAGTGCAAGGTGATGCATGTGGGAAAAAAGAACCCGAATTATAGCTACGTCATGCAAGGTTCCACGTTAGGAGTTACGGACCAAGAAAAGGATCTGGGTGTCGTCATCGATAATACACTGAAACCTTCTGATCAGTGTGATGCTGCAGCTAGGAAAGCGAATAGAATGTTGGGTATTATTAGGAAAGGTATGGAAAACAGGTGTGAGGATGTTATAATGCCGTTGTATTGCTCCATGGTGCGACCGCAGCTTGAGTATTGTGTTCAATTCTGGTCGCCGCATCTCAAGAAAGATATAGTAGAATTGGAAAAGGTGCAAAGAAGGGCGACTAAAATGATAGCAGGGATGGGACGACTTCCCTATGAAGAAAGATTAAGGAGGCTAGGGCTATTCAGCTTGGAGAAGAGACGGCTGAGGGGAGACATGATAGAGGTATACAAAATAATGAGTGGAGTGGAACAGGTGGATGTGAAGCGTCTGTTCACGCTTTCCAAAAATACTAGGACTAGGGGGCATGCGATGAAACTACAGTGTAGTAAATTTAAAACAAATTGGAGGAAATTTTTCTTCACCCAACGTGTAAACTCTGGAATTCGTTGCCGGAGAAAGTGGTGAAGGCGGTTAGCTTAGCAGAGTTTAAAAAGGGGTTGGACGGTTTCCTAAAGGGCAAGTCCATAAACCGCTACTAAATGGACTTGGGAAAAATCCACAATTCCAGGAATAACGTATAGAATGTTTGTATGTTTTGGGATGCTTGCCAGGTGCCCTTGGCCTGGATTGGCCGCTGTCGTGGACAGGATGCTGGGCTCGATGGACCCTTGGTCTTTTCCCAGTATGGCATTACTTATGTACTTATCCCTGGTTCAGTAGAAACAATTTTGGTGTAGCACAAATAAGGTATTGCTGGTTGCCACTATAACTCACAGATCCTTATACACACCTATAGAAATGTAAGGCTGGCATTTTGGCCTTGCTACCTTTTTGGTTCTTTAAAGGCACTAACAATACTTTATCTCAAATGCTATCCTACTGTCCTATTATTTTAGTCTGAAGTCTGTTAGCCAGATCATGAATTTACAAACTCCACTGGAGTGGAGGAGTAGTCTAAAACAGCAAAGGGCTGAGAACCAGGGGAAACTGGTTCAAATACCATTGCAGCTCCTTGTGATTGTGAATAAGTCCCATAACCCTCCTTTGCCTCAGGTATGAACTTAGATTGTAAGTCTTCCAGGAACAGGATAATGCCTATTGTAACTGAATGACACTCACCTTAAGCTACAAATGAAAAAAGATATGAGCTAAACATAATTTTATCTGAGAATAGGAAGGGATCTTGAAATCATGTGGTTTTCAACAGGAATTATCAGCTCCTCAGAGGAAGTTGCTCTTTATACTATTATCTTCCCCTCCCCCCTCGTTCCCTTCCCCCTTTTTTGCTCTCTTTACTACTACTGCTACTTATAATTTCTAGTTATTTGTTGTCTCTCTTTGTCGTTAATTTGGAATGAACTGCTGTGAGTGATCAATCTTTTCTTGTCAGAAATATTATGGTTCCTTTCTATCCTGGATTTTATGTTTTTTTTAGATTGTGAACTGCCCAGTTCTGCAACTCAGCTTGGGCAGTATAGCATGTTTAAATAAACTATCTAAAACATGGAAAAGAAAATAAGATGATACCTTTTTTATTGGACATAACTTAATACATTTCTTGATTAGCTTTCGAAGGTTGCCCTTCTTCGTCAGATCGGAAATAAGCAAATGTTGGTAGGTGACAGTATGTATAAGTGAAACATCAAAGCATTTCAGTGACAGTCTAACAGGATGAGGGTGGGTAGGTGAGAAACAGGGAGAGTCTGGTAGATGAGGGACAAGGAGATATGCATGGAGATAGGAGGGTGACAAAGCAGTACAATTTTATGGTTTATAATGGGCTAGAAAACCCAGATCGTTGTTAAGTCCTGTCTGGTGGGTGTCAAAATATTTAATAATTCTGATCTTTTATGATTTTTCTTAATTTTTCCAGCTCTGGGTTGTATGTCACTATAAGGGGGATTCTGTCTGTGGCTTTTTTTTCTTTGTACTGTAGCAGATTTTCCCTGGGTGTTTTGAGGGAGGAGGAAATACTCTTGGAGATTATTTGGGGGTTGTAGCCTTTCTGTTCGAAGGATGCAGTCAGGATTTCAAGGTGTCTGTCTCTGTCCCTTGGGTCTGAGCAGATACGGTGGTACCTTGTGGCTTGGCTGTAAATAATGGATCTTTTGGTAATAATGGATCTTTTTCCATCTTTTGTACTCAAGATGGAAGATACCGCATACAGCCGCATGAAAAAGCAAGAAAAAGAAACAAAAGTTAACAGTCATCTTTACTTTCTGACAATCTGCAAGAAGAATGACATCATTCTTAAAGGACTGAGGATCAAAAATCCTTTGGCTACTACTTACAATTCTGACTATGCAGAGAAACTCTGGAAACGCTCTAGTCAGAAACTAAGAAATGGACTTATACATCAACTATACAAGAAGAAGAAAATGATAAAACCCCAAAGGAATGAATTCATGAGGAGCATGAAGGGACAGAGACAGATACCTTGAAATCCTAACTGCATTCTTCAAACACAAAGGCTACAACCCCAAAATAATCTCCAAGAATATTGCCTCCTCCCTCAAAACACCCAGGGAAAATCTGCTACAGTACAAAGAAAAAAAAGCCATAGACAGAATCCCCATTATAGTGACATACAACCCAGAGCTGGAAAAATTAAGAAAAATCATAAAAGATCTACAGCCTGTACTCCAGGAGGATGAATTACTGAAAGAGATATTCCCATCCCCACCAGTGCTGACCTTCCAACAGCCACCCAACTTAAAACAGAAGCTAATTAGAAGTAAGCTCCCAACACAGACTCAAAAATAAGAGAATAGCATACATCCTTGCAATATATCCAGCTGCAAACTATGCCAAAACATTTCACAGGACCCCATAGTCATTCACAAAGGAAAAATATTCAACATTAAGGAATCTTTAACATGCTCGTCTCCAATGTGTAAAAAATGCAATGAAGGCTGCTACACTGGAGAAACAAATCAGATGCTAAAGAAGAGATTTAATTTACATAGACACCATATGAAAAATGCTAGTACCAATCAGGATGTTACCTTTGTGGGGCAGCACTTTACAAAACCAGAACACTGTACCAGTGATTTCATGGTAAGAATCCTGAAAGGGAGCTTTAAAACAATACAGGAACGTAAGACCTTTGAAGTCAGAATGATTAAAATATTTTGACACCCACCAGACAGGACTTAACAAAGATCTGGGTTTTCTAGCCCATTATAAACCATAAAATTGTACTGCTTTGTCACCCTCCTATCTCCATGCATATCTCCTGTCCCTCATCCACCAGACTCTTCCTGTCTCTCACCTATCCACCCTCATCCTGTTAGACTGTCACTGAAATGTTTTGATGTATCACTTATATATACTGTCACCTACCAACATTTGCTTATTTCCGATCTGACGAAGAAGGGCAACCTTCGAAAGCTAATCAAGAAATGTATTAAGTTATGTCCAATAAAAAAGGTATCATCTTATTTTCTTTTCCATGTTTTATTTTGTTTTATTTCTATTGATTACCTTTAAAAATGGACTAACATGGCTACCACACCTCTCTGCTCAATAAACTATCTATAACAGTCAAACTAATCTTACGATGCTGAAAAACTGATCACACTTTACATATGCAGTTCTGGTGGCACTCAGTATTAGCAATACAGAAGTATAAAGTGGTAGCTGTTAAAAAAGGACTAATAATCATAAGTAGCTCACTGTCAGGAAGCTGCTAATGAAATACTTATCTAACAGGACATAGGCTGGGTACAATCTTCCCCTTTTTTATGAGAACAATAGTCTCACTGTCAGACCAAGTGGTTCTTTCAGCAGTTCTATTTTGGGCATGTTCAGAACTCTGCTTCAGACTCACTTCATATAAAAGAAACACCTTAATTCTTTATTAAGAAGTATTTAAATCATCTCAAGTACTGTAATTAGATATAGGTGGGCTCTATATACCCTACTATGGTCCTTATCAAGACAACCTTTAGAAACAAAGCAAGATCAGGTATACATATAAAGTATCACATCATACCTTATGTAATGAGTTTATCTTGTTGAGCAGACTGGATGGACGGTACAGGTCTTTATCTGCCGTCATTTATTATATGCTATGACAAAAGTGTGAAAATTTATGAAATCAAGGCTTTACTTGTTTATTCTTAATTATTTTTTAATTGCTTCTATTATTGTTCTTTTGTGTTGAAAGTGTAGAGCAGTGATATTCATTCTCAAGATCTGCCAAAGGGTCAGGCTTTTAGGATAGCGTTAACAAATATGCATGACAAAAAAAATGTCTACAGCAGAGATAATAGGCATGCAAATCTCGCTCATGCATCTTCATTAGGAATATCCTGACCTGTTAGCGGCCCTCAAGGACTGGAAGTGAATAAGAACCTAAGAATAGCCTTACTGGGTCAGACCAATGGTCCATCTAGCCCAGTATCCTATTTCCAACAGTGGACAATTCAGGCCAAAAGTACCTGGCAGATACCCAAATAGTAGCAACATTCCATGCTACCAATCCCAGGGCAAGCAGTGGCTTCCCCATGTCTGTCTCAATTGCAGCCTATGGACTTTTCATCCAGGAACTTGTCCAAACCATTTTTAAACCCAGATATGCAAACTGCTGTTACCACGTCCTCTGGCAACAAGATCCAGAGCTGAACTATTCATTCAGTGAAAAAACATTTCCTCCTTTTTAAAAGTATTCCATGTAATTTTATTGCTCGTCCTCTAGTCTTTGTACTTTTTGAAAGAGTAAAAAATTGACTTGCTTCTATTTGTTCTACACTACTCAGGATGTTGTAGACCTCAATCATATCTCCCCTCAGCCATCTTTTTTCCAAGCTGAAGAGTCCTAACCTTTTTAGCCTTTCCTTATAAGAAGAGTTCCATCCAGTTTATTATTTTGGTCGCTCTTCCTTGAACCTTTTCTAATTCTGCTATATCTTTTTTGAGATACAACGACCAGACCTGAATACAATACTCAAGGTGAGGTTGCACCATGGAGCGATACAGAGGCATTATAAGTACATAAGTAATGCCACACTGGGAAAAGACCAAGGGTCCATCGAGCCCAGCATCCTGTCCATGACAGCGGCCAATCCAGAGCTTCCCAAACGTACAAACATTCTATACATGTTATTCCCAGAATTGTGGATTTTTCCCAAGTCCATTTAGTAGCGGTTTATGGACTTGTCCTTTAGGAAACAGTCTAACCCTTTTTAAACTCTGCCAAGCTAACCACCTTCACCACGTTCTCCGGCAACGAATTCCAGAGTTTAATTACGCGTTGGGTGAAGAAACATTTTCTCCGATTTCTTTTAAATTTATTACACTGTAGTTTCATCGCATGCCTCCTAGTCCTAGTATTTTTGAAAAGCGTGAACAGACGCTTCACATCCACCTGTTCCACTCCACTCATTATTTTATATACCTCTATCATGTTTCCCCTCAGCCGTCTCTTCTCCAAGCTGAAAAGCCCTAGCCTCCTTAGTCTTTCTTCATAGGGAAGTCGTCCCATCCCCGCTATCATTTTAGTCGCCCTTTGCTGCACCTTTTCCAATTCCACTATATTTTTCTTGAGATGCGGCGACCAGAATTGAACACAATACTCAAGGTGCGGTCGCACCATGGAGCGATACAATGGCATTATAACATCCTCACACCTGTTTTCCATACCGTTCCTAATAATACCCAACATTCTATTCGCTTTCTGAGCCGCAGCAGCACACTGAGTAGAAGGTTTCAGTGTATTATCGACGACAACACCCAGATCCCTTTCTTGGTCCGTAACTCCTAACATGGAACCTTGCATGATGTAGCTATAATTCGGGTTCTTTTTTCCCACATGCATCACCTTGCACTTGCTCACATTAAACGTCATCTGCCATTTAGCCGCCCAGTCTCCCCGTCTCGTAAGGTCCTTCTGTAATTTTTCACAATCCTGTCGCGAGTTAACGACTTTGAATAACTTTGTGTCATCAGCAAATTTAATTACCGCGCTAGTTACTCCCATCTCTAAATCATCAATATATATAAAAGGCGAGTGTCGTACTCACTCGCAAATGCGCAGTAGAGACCTTCTCTGCCCCGCCCCCGCGTCAATACGTGATGACGGGGAGCGGAACAGAGAGGGTCTGTACTGCGCATTTCTGAGGGAGGGACACCGCCATCTAACGCTCCTCCCACCCGAGTCGCCGCCGCCACCCACCTTCTACCCGGTCGGGCCCTCGCTCCACTATTGAGACAGCAAGGGTCCGGGAACGCAGCACTGAGCTCTGCTGAGCTGCCGACATCGCCCTTCCTTCTTCTTCTCTGCCTCTATCCCGCCCTCGACGACGTTACGTCACACGAGGGCGGGACAGGCAGAGAAGAACGAAGGCCGACGTCGGCAGCTCAGCAGAGCTCAGTGCTGTGTTCCCGGACCCTTGCTGTTTCAATAGCGGAGCGAGGGCCCGGCCGGGTGGAAGGTGGGTGGTGACGGCTCGGGGGTGGGGGGGTGGGGGTGCGAATTCGGAGGGGGAGGGGCAGCGGCGAACTCGGCGGCGGGCCTTTCAACCCCCCCTTCCTATAATAGCCCATTTTTACGGGCTCAAAGGCTAGTTTATAAATATATTAAAAAGCAGCGGTCCTAGCACAGACCCCTGAGGAACCCCACTAACTACCCTTCTCCATTGTAAATACTGCCCATTTAACCCCACTCTCTGTTTCCTATCCTTCAACCAGTTTTTAATCCACAATAGGACTTTTCCTCCTATCCCATGACCCTCCAATTTCCTCTGTAGCCTTTCAAGAGGTACCTTGTCAAACGCCTTTTAAAAATCCAGATACACAATATCAACCGGCTCCCCTTTGTCCACGTTTGTTTACTCCTTCAAAGAATTGAAGTAAATTGGTCAGGCAAGATTTCCCCACACAAAAGCCATGCTGACTCAGTCTCAGTAATCCATGTCCTTGGATGTGCTCTGTAATTTTGTTTTTAATAATAGCCTCTACCATTTTCCCCGGCACCGAAGTCAGCCTCACCGGTCTATAATTTCCCGGATCTCCCTCTAGAACCTTTTTTAAATATCAGTGTTACATGGGCTACCCTCCAATCTTCCAATACCACACTCGATTTTAAGGATAAATTGCATATCACTAGCAGTAGCTCCGCAAGCTCATTTTTCAGTTCTATCAGTACTCTAGGATGAATACCATCCGGTCCAGGAGATTTGCTATAGTATTCTTGGTCTTATTTACCATCCCTTTCTGAATAATTCCTAGCATCCTGTTTGCTTTTTTCGCTACTGTCATACACTGGGCAGAAGATTTCAGAATATTGTCTACAATGACACCTGATGTTTTTCTTGGGTACTGACCAATGTTCCTGGCATGTACAAATTTCTTTTCATGTGAGCAACAGTTTTTAAAAAAACCAACAATTTTTGAGCGCCAGTATTAGTGCAATTTTTAAAAATTTGTTTAAATCGTATCATTTAAAGGTTTAGTTTTATAATTTAATTTTGTTTGAAAGTGGGGTCTATATTTTTCTGTTAGGCGAGTCTACACCCACCATACTGCCACATCTGCTGCCCATCTTACCATTTGTTAAATTATTCATACAAGGGCTGTCTCCTTCTAAACCCCCTCATAACTTCACCCCCACCAAATTGTCCTTAAATCCCCACCCCGTCATGCCCCCTTTTTCCTCCTTATTCACACAACCCTCTACCCACTGTTGCCCCACAATTAGGGACTATCATGTAGTAGCAACCTCTCCCCAACACCCCATCCAATCTCCCTATACCATAAATAGAAAAGAAAAGAAATTCCCATGTATCAGGTAAGGTAAGGCAAGGCATTGACAGAAAGGTAGTCAAGGCTGGCAGGGGCTCGGCAGGAATCAAGGCAACACTGAAGTCAGGCAAGGCAAGGAGGGGAAGGCAGGGTCCAGTGCATCCTGCTGCCAGTCCTTAATACAAGTTCCTTTGGCATGTGCATACCCGGAAGTTGGCGTCAGCCGATACTGAAGGAGACATGGAATGCCATCCTGAGGAAGGTCGAAGGACCTGACAGTAAGGCTTGTCCAGGTTTAATAATGGACACAGATTCTTTCATAGCATTTTTTGTCATGGGTTAGGTTTGGTGTCCTCATTTTCCAGGTCCGTCAGAGGAGAGGAACACAAGGATGTGACACTTTGTGAGCAACCGTGTAAAAAATGTGAGCAATGCTCCTGGAATATATGAACGATCGCTCACTTGCTCACCTTAGAGGAAACACTGGTGCTGACCTCCAAGGTGGACCCTAGCATCAGGTAACTATGATTCAGATTATTCTTCCCAAAGTGCATCACTTTCCATTTGTCCACATTAAAGTTCATCTGCCATTTTGATGCCCAGTCTTCCAATTTCCTAAAGTCTTCCTGCAATTTTCACAGTCCGCATGTGTTTTAAAAACCTTGACTAGTTTTGTGGCATCTGCAAATTTAATTATCTCACTTGTTCCGATTTCTATATCTTTTTTAAATATGTTAAATCACACCGGTCCCAGTACAGATCCCTGCATCACTCCACTATTCACCCTCCTCCATTGAGAGAAATGACCGTTTAACCCTACCCTTTGTTTTCTGTCCAATAACCAATTCCTAATCGCATAGGCGTAGTTTTACTGTTTCATTTCGGGGGGGGGGGGGGGCAAAGGATGGGCGGAGCATATTAGCATATTCATTTGCCTATATACATATGCAAATGAATATGCTAATATGGAGGAAGGAATTGAAATTTACAGGCAAAATATCACAGATGCACATTTCAAAAAGCTGACATATTTCAATTAATAAAGTCTAAATAAAATACTTTTATCTACCTTTGTTGTCTGGTCATTTAGTTTTTCTATTCGCTTTAGTCCCAGTGTCTTCTGTTTTATGCAGTGTCTTCTTTCCAGTAGGCTTCCCTCTGCTCCCTACCCTCCCAGTCCCATCCATCTTCTGTTCCTTCCCTCTGCTCACCATCCCTCCGTCCCATCCATCTTCTGCCTGACCTCTCCCAATCCCATCCATCTCCTGGTCCATCCCTCTGCTCCCCACCCCTCCCCTCTGCTCCCCACCCCTCCCAGTCCCATCCATCTCTTGCTCCTTCCCTCTGCTCCCCACCCCTCAGTCCCATCCATCTCTTGCTCCTTCCCTCTGCTCCCAACGCTCCCAGTCCCATCCATCTCTTACTCCTTCCCTTTGCTCCCCACCCCTCCAAGTCCAATCCATCTCCTGGTCCTTCCCTCTGCTCCCAACGCTCCCAGTCCCATCCATTTCCTGGTCCTTTCCTCTGCTCCCAATGCTCCCCGTCTCATCCATCTGTTGCTCCTTCCCTCTGCTCCCCACCCCTCCCAGTCCCATCCATCTTCCATCTGCTCCCCATCCCTCCCAGTTCCATCCATCTTCCTTCTGCTGCCCCCCCCCCCGCGAGGTCCAAGATCGTGACTCCGTCTACCCCCCTCTCTTCCTCCCTCCCTCCCTCTGGCGCAGGCAACAGTCTTTTTCAGCGTTCCTGGCAGCGGTAGCGATGTACATGCTGCCTTCGGTCTGCCCCGGAAGCCTTCTCTTCAAGTTCCTGTTCCCACCTATGCGGGAACAGGAACTTGAAGAGAAGGCTTCGGGGCAGAGCCGAAGGCAGCGTGTACATCGCTACCGCTGCCAGGAACGCTAAAAAAGACTGCTGCCTGCGCCGGAGGGAGGGAGGAAGAGCATGCTCCTCTCTGTCCACTTGGCTTCCCTGCCCTCTCTGTCTGCGTCCCGCCCAAAAGGAAATGACGTCAGAGGAAGGCGGGACGCAGACAGAGAGGGCAGGGAAGCCAAGCGGACGGAGAGGAGCGCGTGCCTGCTTGTTTTTTTTTTTAACTACTGGCGCGGCGGCGCCATGTCGTCGTTTGGGGGGGCATTGCCCCCCCTCGCCCCCCAGTCTACACCCATGCCTAATCAACAACAGAACACTACCGCCTATCCCATGACTCTTTCATTTTCTCAGGAGTCTCATGAGGAAATTTGTCAAAAGCTTTCTGAAAAGTTAGATAAACTACATCAACCGGCTCACCTTTATCGACATGTTTATTCACATCTTATAAGAAATGAAGCAAATTGGTAAGGCAAGACTTCCCTTGGCTGAACCCATTCTGAGTCTGTCCCATTAAACCATGTTTATCTACGTGTTCTGTAATTTTATTCTTTATAATAGTTTCCACTATTTTACCTGGCACCAACATCAGGCGTACTGGTCTGTAATTTTCCAGATCACCCCTGGAACCCTTTTTAAAAATAGGCATGACATTGACCATCCTCCAATCTTCAGGTACTATAGACAATTTTAATAACAGGTTACAGCTTACTAACAGCAGATTAGCAATTTCATGTTGTGTAGATCAGTGAAACTCCTATTTTTTTTAATGCATTTTAAATTGTATTTTAGACATAGAAAATGAAAAATGTTTAATTGTGTGAAATATTCTGCAAAGCACTGTGTATGTTTAAAGTATTATAATACAAAATAATCCTACTAAAGTGGGTGTCCCCAAACCTTTCGGAACAAGGGCCACAGTGGTCCCTTCAGATCACTGGAATGACTGGGGAGATGATGAGGCAGAGGAGAGGGCCTATGGAATTTTCAACCACCAAAAAAATATCCCCTCTCTTATTTACCATCCTATATGACCGCTTGTCTCATTGTTGCTAGGTATATCTGGAAGGGCAGAAAGAGAAATACCAGAACAGTGCAGAATAAAGTGAAGGTACTTACCTGTAGCAGGTATTGTTCAAGGACAGCAGGCTTATTATTCTCACAACTGGGTCGACGAGCCATGCCAGCCCGGGAATCGGCATGATATATAGCAAAAAAGTTGCCAGAGCCTTGCTGCGCATGCGCGGAGTGCCTTACCGCCCGTCAATTCAACAGCACAAGAAATAAAGAGTAGAAAGAAACAACTCCAAGAGGAGGTGGGCAGGATTGTGTGGTTAGGGTGGTGGACTTTGGTCCTGGGGAACTGAGGAACTGAGTTCAATTCCCACTTCAGGCACAGGCAGCTCCTTGTGACTCTGGGCAAGTCACTTAACCCTCCATTGCCCCATGTAAGCCGCATTGAGCCTGCCGTGAGTGGGAAAGCGCGGGGTACAAATGTAACAAAATAAATAAAAATATATAATAAGCCTCGGAGAATATCTGCTACAGGTAAGTATCTTGCTTTCTCCGAGGACAAGCAGGCTTAATTATACTCACAACTGGGGAATCCCTAGCATCCAGGCTCACTCAAAACAACAAACAGTGGTCAATTGGGCCTCTCAATGGTGAGGACATAACACAGATCAACCTGAAACTATATACAAATTAGCAGAGAGTGCAGCTTGGAACAGAATAAAACGGGCCTAGGAGGGTGGAGTTGGATTCTAAACCCCAAACAGATTCTGCAACACTGATTGCTCAAACCGACTATCGCGTCGGGTATCCTGTTCAAGGCAATAGTGAGATGTGAATGTGTGGACTGAAGACCACATTGCAGCTTTGCAAATCTCTTCAATGGAGGCTGACTTCAAGTGAGCCACCGGCGCAGCCTTGGCTCTGACATTATGAGCCGTGACATGGCCCTCCAGAGTCAGCCCAGCTTGGGCATCAGTGAAGGAAATGCAGTCTGCTAGCCAATTGGAAATGGTGTGTTTACCGATGGCAACTCCCCTCCTGTTGGGATCAAAGAAAACAAACAACTGGGTGGACTGTCTGAAGGGCTTCGTCAGCTCCATATAAAAGGTCAACACTCTCTTGAAGTCCAAGGTGTGCAGGTTTCTTTTGCCATGAGGACAGGGAAAAAATATTGGTACGACAATCGACTGGTTCAGATGGAACTCCGACACCATGTTCGGCAGGAACTTAGGGTGCGTGCAGAGGACTACTCTGTTATGATGAACGTATAAGGTGCATCCACTACTAAGGCCTGAAGCTCACTGACTCTACGAGCTGAAGTAACAGCCACCAAGAAAACGACCTTCCAGGTCAACTACTTCACATTGCAGGAATTCAGTGGTTCAAAAGGAGCTTTCATTAGCTGGGTGAGAACGACATTGAGATCTCATGACACTGGTGGAGATTTGACAGGGAGCCTTGACAAAAGCAAACCTCTCATGAAACGAACAACTAAAGGCTGTCCAGAGATAGGCTTACCTTCTACACGCTGGTTATAAGGATTAATTGCACTAAGGTGCAATTATGGAGTTGGTCTTAAGACCAGACTCTAATAAGTATAGGAGGTATTCAAGCAGGGTCTTTGTAGGACATGAAAGGGGATCTGTGGCCTTGCTGTCACACCAGACAGCAAACCTCCTCCATTTAAAAGAATAACACCTCTTAGTGGAATCTTTCCTGGAAGCCAGCAAGACCCAAGGAAGCAAATTCCAGCTCTCAACATCCAGGTCGTGAGAGACAGAGACTGGAGGATGGGATGTAGAAGTGACCCCTCGTTCTGCTTTATGAGGGTCGGGCTACTCCAATCTCCACGGTGCTTCAGAGGACAATTCCAAAAGAAGAGGGAACCAAATCTGACGTGGACAGTAGGGTGCAATCAGAATCATGTTTCCGCGGTCTTGCTTGAGTTTCAACAAAACTTTTCCCACTAGAGGTATGGGAGGATACGCATACAGAAGATCTGTCCCCCAGTGGAGAAGGACGGCATCTGATGCTAGTCTGTCGTGGCCTGAAGCCTGGAACAGAACTGAGGGACCTTGTGATTGAGGCAAGTGGCAAAAAGATCCACTGAGGGGGTGCCCCACGCTCGAAAGATCTTGTGGGCTATGCCCACGTTCAGAGATCACTTGCGAGGTTGCATTATCCTGCTCAGCCTGTCGGCCAGGTCATTGTTTACGCCTGCCAGATAAGTGGCCTGAAGAAACATGCCGTGATGGCGTGCCCAGAGCCACATCTGGTCAGCTTCCTGACACAGAGGGCGAGATTCGGTGCCCCTCTGCTTGTTGGTGTAATACATCACAACCTGGTTGTCCGTTTGAATTAAGATAATTTGATTGGACAGCCGGTCTCTGAAAGCCTTTCGAGTATTCCAAATTGCTCGGAGCTCCAGAAGGTTGATCTGAAGATGCATCCGTCATTGCACTTTTTGTGTCTGAAGAATTTGAAATGGATGTCCCAAGGTCAGATTGTACCAAATTGTCCACTACTGAAGAGAGCATACAAGCTCGGGAGACACTCGGATGACATCTTGCAGGTTCCCCGTGGCTTGATACCACTGAGAAGCCAGTCCATTGAGCGGATCTCATGTGAAGACGTGCCATGGGTGTAACATGTGGCCCAACAACCTCAACATCTGCCAAGCTGTGACCTGCTGTGATGTCCGAACCTTGGACACGAGGGACAGAAGGTTGTCCACACGGGCCTCCGGAAGTTTGGCTCAAAATCCGTGCGCCAAGCAGGGCTCCTATGAACTCCAATTGTTGGACGGAGATGGGACTTGAGGTAGTTTATTACGAACCCTAGCAGCTTGAGCACCTGAGTAGTCTTCTGCATGGACTCTCGAGCACCTTCCTCTGAGGTGCTCTTCACCAGCCAATTGTCGAGATAAGGGAACACATGCACTCCCAGTCTGCATTGCAATGCTGCAACTACTGCTAGACATTTGGTAAATACCCTGGGAGCTGCCAGGAGGCCAAAAGCCAGTACACGGTACTGAAAATGATGTGTTTCCAGCCAAAATCAAAGATACTTCCTGTAAGCTGGAAGTATCGGGATGTGGGTATATATATCCTTTAAGTCCTGAGAGCATAGCCAATAGTTTTTCTGAATCATGGAAACTATCCTGAACTTTTTTCGAACCAGGAATTTGTTCATGGCCCTTAGGTCTAGGATGGGACGTATCCCCCCGTCTTTTTTTCTGCACAAGGAAGTACCTGGAATAGAATCCCTGCCCTTTGTCCCCTGGTGGAAAGGGTTCGACCGCATGGGCCTTTAGAAGGGCGGAAAGTTCCTCTGCAAGTACCTGAAAGATGAATGAGCTCTTGGTGGGCAATTTGGAGGTTTGGACATCAAATTGAGGGCATACCCTAGCCGGACTATTTGGAGAATCCACCAGTCGGAGATTATGAGAGGCCACCTTTGGTGAAAAAATTGTAACCTCCCTCCAACTGGTAAGTCGTTTGGCACAGACACTTTTATGGTGGCTACGCTCAGCTGGAGTCAGTCAAAAGCCTGTCCCTTGCTTTTGCTAGGGAGCAGCAGGGGCCTTTGGCACACGCTGTTGACGAGAACAAGCGCGCTGAGGTGTAGCCTGAGCAGGCTGGCGAGCCGCCAGAGCGTACCTACACCTAGTATAGGCATGAGAATCACCCCAGGACCCACCAAAATACCTCCTAGATGAGGAGATGGTTGCAGAAGGCACCCGGCAGGAGAGAGAAGACATAGCATCAGTGTGCTTCTTGATCTGGTCAAACAGCTCTTCAACCTTCTCTCCAAAAAGATTATCCCCCCGGCAAGGGGCATTTGCCATTCTCTGCTGGACTGAATGGTCCAGGTCAGACACACGCAGCCATGAAAGTCTGCGCAGAGATTCTGGATGCCACGTCAAAAGTGCCAAAAGTGTCCCTGGCCAAGAACTTGCGATATGCCTTCTGCTGCTTGACCAGCTGGCAAAAAGGCTCAGCCTGCTCCGGAGGGAGCGCATCGACCAAGTTAGACAGATGCCTCACTGAGTTCCACAAGTAGACGCTCTTGAAGAGCTGGTACGATTGAATATGAGCGATGAGCACAGCAGCCTGAGAGTCCAAGGTTCTAGCTTCTCTGCCTGAGGGAGCAAAAGTGTACTTAGTACTCTTGACTCTCTTGAGAGCGGCATCCACCACCATGGACTTGTGGGGTAACTGAGACCTCGTCAATCCAGGTTCCCCGTGGATTCAATACTATCTTCTTGGGGACCACAAGGACACAAAGAGGGGATGCCCAGTTCCAAACGAGGACTGCCCCGAGTACCTCATGTACAGGGGCTATCACTGTCTCCTTAGGTGGAGAGGTGTAGTCCAGGACATCGAGCATCTTAGCCCTGGGCTCATCCTCCACTTCTATGGGAAGGGTTTGGCCTCAGCTATTTCCCACACAAAAGAGGTGAATGAGAGACTCTCAGGTGAAGACAGCCTGCTTTCAGGTGGAGGGGAAGGTTCAGAAGGGATCCCAAAGGACTCATCAGAGGAAAGGTATCTGGGATCCTCCTTTGACAGCACCTCCCTCAGGGATGTCCGAAGCCGGGCCCGCCTCGACATCGAGGAGCCATGGCCTCGAGAAGTCGGTTCCTGCCTCTACTCCGGCAAAGCTTCCTCCACCAACGTCGAAGGAGAACCGGCCTGGGTGGCAGTCGACACCAGAACCGCAAGTGGCATCGGTGTCGGAGGCCGCACTGTGGGCTGGGGGCTAGGCGGGGCCACAGCAGAAGGCATGGTAGGCGCAGGCACCCCCGATGCTGATGCACAACACTGCAGAAAACCCTTCAAGATTTCTGGAAGCAAGGCCCGGAGTTGCTCATCGAGAGCTGCCATCAGTAAAGGCTGAGGGGCTGGTGCGGGCTCAGGTTGTCTAACTGTCTGGAGTGCAGGAACAGGATCTCGACTGCTGGGCGACAGATGCGTCGACACCTCTCGAATGGAGAGGGAGCGCTCCTCCAGGCATCGATGCTTCTCGGGTGCTGGATCTCTCAATGTCCTGGAACTCCCAGCACCGTGTGTCGAAGGAGATCGGTGCTGGTGCTTTTTGGCCTTCTCCCAATGCACCTCGCCGAGACTCCTCAGTGTCAACGAGGATGACATGGAATCCTCGCGTCGCTGGGCTATTGTTGAGCCCAAGGCACTGAATACACCAAGAATGTATGCCAGTACCCGAGATGGTCCGGTTGCACCGACTGCAACATTTGAAGCCACTGGGAGTCTTCGATGACATGGAAGGGAAGACTGCTCCGGCTAAATCAAACAGCTCGATTGTGCCTACGAAAAAGATAAAGGCACAAACACGGGGAAATCCTGGCCGACCAAGCCTAAACATGGCCCTCAGTGAAATAGAAAGAAAACTTAGACGCGGGCAAAAAAGAAAACTAAGGAAATAAGAGTTTTGAGTTTTTATTTTTTAAGAAATAAATGAAATAACTAAAAAAGAACTGAGGTGTGTGGTCACGCAACAAGTGGGAAGGCTCTGGCAACATTTTTTGCTACATATCATGCCGGCTCCCCGGCCGATGTGGATCATCGACCTAGTTGTGAGAAAAATAAGCCTACTTGTCCTTGGAGAATGGGTGAAATTTCCATTCCATTAGATCTGTTTTCTTAATAAAGGTTTTCCAAGAGAAACAACTTATTGTAGATAAGTATGGTTTTTGCAGCTCTTTAAAAATTGTTCTAAACAGCATACTTCAATGCAGATCCTCAGATAATTTCTATCTTCACAAATAAAAATGAATATTGCACCACTATGCAGTTGAAGAAAACTGAAACATGCCATCCGTGGGTTCTTTTAGACTTTATTAATGTACTTCTAAACCAAACACTGCTTTAATCTAAATTCAAAACATTTCTTTACTGATCCAAATTAAAATGTTCTTATGAATGAATGTCATTTGATTATAAAAAATTGTTATTTTATTGTTGAAGAAACCATAGGGTGAGAATAGCTGCAGCCAAAGCTTCTCTAGTAGGCAAACTATAAATAAGGAGGGCATGAGGTATAAGGCATGCCAGTCATTTTTTATTTAGACTCTAGCGCTCTAGAAAAATGAGGACCACATTTCCCAAAATGCTCAGCCCTGGAAGAAGTCACTGTATCAAACCGCAAGTAACCTAAACAAAACAGACTGAGGCAGGGGTTTTTAGCCCAGTCCTCGGGCACACCCAGCCAGCTGGAGTTTTCAGGATATCCCCCAATGAGATAACCTCTGGAGGAAAGTCTATGAATTGGGTTTGGCCTATGGGTGTAGTTTAGGGACCTGTGTATTAAAGGGTCCTTCAGGCACATTTTGAATACATAGCCACAGTCAGTATTTCAAATTTAGATTTTATGTGCTCATGCTCAATCCAGCATACCAAATCAAACTTCAAACTTGTATTTTTATATTTAAAAAAGTCTCACTTCCATCTTTGTACATGCACCCTATTTAATATATATATATATATATATATATATATATATATATATATATATATAATATATTTAATTTTTTATTATAAAAGAATCGTAAATAGGGTGCATGTACAAAGATAGAAATGAGGAATTGTTTAGAATGTTTCAGGTGGTAAGACACCTGCCTAGTATTAAGTGAAAGACTGAGTTGCAACCAAATGTATTTGAGTTCTGTTTGACATCAAAGGTTATTTATTTTTGTTATATTTGTACCCCGTGCTTTCCCACTCATGGCAGGCTCAATGCGGCTTATATGGGGCAATGGAGGGTTAAGTGACTTGCCCAGAGTCACAAGGAGCTGCCTGTGCCTGAAGTGGGAATTGAACTCAGTTTCTCATGACCAAAGTCCACCACCCTAACCACTAGGCCACTCCTCCACTCAGGATTTAAAGAGATCTTTCAATCTGCAGGTCTATCAAGAAAGAAAAGATTTAGTTATGCAGGTTCTTTTGAGGCAGCAAGTTTTTCACAGATCAATGAGGATTATGTTCTCTCTGTGACTGTACTTTTGTCCAGTCAGTTTGATCAAACTGTATAAGGCATGTTTTGTTAAAGCAATTTGAGGGATTCTCAATACATCCCTGACAAATGGTTTGGTGCTTGGGCCTCTGAAATAATAATGATATGGCTGGCCCTAAGGGAGGATTCCCTGGTGTTTACAGAACCAATTAATTTCCAGTTAGCCAATTTCAAATCATCTGTTTTTGGTAAACATAATAGAACAGGTAGTCAAGAACCAGTTTCAAGAATGCTCCAATGTTAGGTTAGTCAAGGTTCCATAGGGACGCGTAATGGAGACCCTGATGCTGTCCCACAGATTTGATGCTTTGTCAGTTGGATTAGCGAATGATACATACCTGTAGCAGGTGTTCTCCGAGGACAGCAGGCTGATTGTTCTCACGACTGGGTTGACGTCCACGGCAGCCCCCTCCAACTGGAAGAAAACTTCGCGGGAGGTCCCGCACGCAAGGCACGCCCACCGCGCATGCGCGGCCGCCTTCCCGCCCGTGCGCGACCGTTCCCGCTCAGTTGAATGACAAGCAAAGAAATGAGAAAAAACGCAACTCCAAAGGGGAGGCGGGAGGGTAGGTGAGAACAATCAGCCTGCTGCCCTCGGAGAACACCTGCTACAGGTATGTATCATTCGCTTTCTCCGAGGACAAGCAGGCTGCTTGTTCTCACGACTGGGGTATCCCTAGCTCTCAGGCTCACTCAAAACAAAAACCCAGGTCAATTGAACCTCACAACGGCGAGGGCATAACAGAAATTGACCTACGAAGAACAACTAACTGAGAGTACAGCCTGAACAGAACAAATCGGGTCCTGGAGGGTGGAGTTGAATTCAAACCCCAAACAGATTCTGCAGCACCGACTGCCCAAACCGACTGTCGCGTCGGGTATCCTGCTGGAGGCAGTAATGCGATGTGAATGTGTGGACCGATGACCACGTCGCAGCCTTGCAAATCTCTTCAATAGTGGCTGACTTCAAGTGAGCCACTGACGCTGCCATGGCTCTAACACTATGAACCGTGACATGACCCCCAAGAGTCAGCCCAGCCTGGGCGTAAGTGAAGGAAATGTAATCTGCTAGCCAATTGGAGATGGAGTGTTTCCCGACAGCGACCCCCTTCCTATTGGGGTCGAAAGAAATAAACAATTGGGCGGACTGTCTGTGGGCCTGTGTCCGCTCCAGGTAGAAGGCCAATGCTCTTTTGCAGTCCAATGCGTGCAACTGACGTTCAGCAGGGCGGGTATGCGGTCTGGGAAAGAATGTTGGCAAGACAATTGACTGGTTAAGATGGAACTCCGACACCACCTCTGGCAGGAACTTAGGGTGAGTGCGGAGGACTACTCTGTTATGATGAAATTTAGTATTAGGAGCATGAGCTACCAGGGCTTGAAGCTCACTGACTCTACGAGCTGAAGTAACTGCCACCAAGAAAATGACCTTCCAGGTCAAGTACTTCAGGTGGCATGAATTCAGTGGCTCAAAAGGAGGTTTCATCAGCTGGGTGAGGACGACGTTGAGATCCCATGACACTGCAGGAGGCTTGACAGGGGGCTTTGACAAAAGCAAGCCTCTCATGAATCGAACAACTAAAGGCTCTCCAGAGATGGCTTTACCCTCTACACGATAATGGTAAGCACTAATTTCACTAAGGTGATTTCTTACTGAGCTGGTCTTGAGACCAGACTCTGATAAGTGCAGAAGGTATTCAAGCAGGTTCTGTGCAGGACAAGAACGAGGTTCTAGGGCCTTGCTCTCACACCAAACGACAAACCTCCTCCACTTGAAAAAGTAACTCTTTTTAGTGGAATCCTTTCTAGAGGCAAGCAAGACACGGGAGACTCCCTCAGACAGACCCAACGAAGCAAAATCTACGCCCTCAACATCCAGGCCGAGAGAGCCAGAGACTGAAGGTTGGGGTGCAGAAGCGCTCCGTCGTTCTGCGAAATGAGTCGGAAAACACTCCAATCTCCACGATTCTTCGGAGGACAACTCCAGAAGAAGAGGGAACCAGATCTGACGGGGCCAAAAAGGCGCGATCAGAATCATGGTGCCGTGGTCTTGCTTGAGCTTGGGGATAAGCATACAGGAGGCCGTTCCCCCAATGGAGGAGAAAGGCATCCGACGCCAGTCTGCCATGTGCCTGTAGTCTGGAACAGAACAGAGGCAGCTTGTGATTGGTCTGAGGGGCGAAAAGGTCCACCGAGGGGGTGCCCCACTCTCGGAAGATCTTGCGTACCACTCTGGAATGGAGCGACCACTCGTGCGGTTGCATAACTCTGCTCAGTCTGTCGGCCAGACTGTTGTTTACGCTTGGAGAAGCATGCCGAACTGGCAAGCCCAACGCCACATCCTGACGGCTTCCTGACACAGGGGGCGAGATCCGGTGCCCCCCTGCTTGTTGATGTAATACATTGCAACCTGATTGTCTGTCCGAATTTGGATGATTTG
Source organism: Microcaecilia unicolor (assembly GCF_901765095.1). Lineage (NCBI taxonomy): Eukaryota > Metazoa > Chordata > Amphibia > Gymnophiona > Siphonopidae > Microcaecilia > Microcaecilia unicolor. Next base: position 147,386,488 of record NC_044040.1, read on the forward strand.
GTAGGACAGCCGATCCCTGAAGGCCTTCAGTGTGTTCCAGACCGCTCGGAGCTCCAGAAGGTTGAGCTCCCCACCCCAGGCGAGATGCATCTGTCGTGAGCACCTTCGTGGGCTGCGGAATTTAGAATGGACGTCCCAGGGTCAAATTGGTCCGATTTGTCCACCAGTGCAGCGAAGCGCGGCAACTGATGGACAGGCGGATGACATCTTCTAGATGCCCGGTGGCTTGGCACCTCTGGGAAGCTAGGGTCCATTGAGCAGATCTCATGTGAAGACGAGCCATGGGAGTCACATGGACCGTAGAGGCCATATGGCCCAGGAGTCTCAACATCTGCCGAGCTGTGATCTGCTGAGACGCTCTGGTCTGGGAAGCGAGGGACAGGAGATTCTGAGTCCTCGCCTCGGGAAGGTAGGCCTGAGCTGTCTGTGAATTCAGCAGAGCTCCTATGAATTCCAGAGATTGAACTGGCTGGAGATGGGACTTCGGGTAATTTATCACAAACTCCAGTAGCTCCAGAAGGTGAATAGTACACTGCATGGACCAAAGAGCTCCTGCTTCTGAGATGCTCTTCACCAGCCAATCGTCGAGATACGGGAACACGTACACCCCCAGCTTGCGTAGGTACGCCGCAACCACCACGAGACACTTCGTGAACACCCGTGGTGCAGAGGCGAGCCCAAAGGGTAGCACACAATACTGAAAGTGACGTGTCCCCAGACGGAATCAGAGATACTGTCTGTGGGCTGGCAGTATCGGGATGCGAGTATAAGCATCCTTTAAATCCAGGGAACAAAGCCAATCGTCTTTCTGAATCATGGGGAGAAGGGTGCCCAAGGAAAGCATTCTGAACTTTTCTCGCACCAAAAACTTGTTCAGGCCTCTCAGGTCTAGGATGGGGCGCATCCCCCCTGTTTTCTTTTCCACAAGGAAGTACCTGGAATAGAATCCCTGCCCTTCCTGCCCGGGTGGCACGGGCTCGACCGCATTGGCGCTGAGAAGGGCGGAGAGTTCCTCTGCAAGTACCTGCTTGTGATGGGAGCTGAAGGATTGGGCTCCCGGTGGGCAATTTGGTGGAGTGGAGACCAAATTCAGGGTGTATCCGCACCGCACTACTTGGAGAACCCACTGGTCGGAGGTTATAAGAGGCCACCTTTGGTGAAAAACTTTCAACCTCCCCCCAACGGCACGGATACTTTGATGGCGGCTATGTTCCCATGGATCCAGTCAAAAGCCCATCCCCTGCTTTTGTTGTGGAGGTGCAGGGGGCTGCTTAGGCGCACGCTGTTGATGGGAACGAGCGCGCTGGGACTGTCCCTGTGCTTGAGGAGGCCTTTGGGCCAACTGGGTGTACCTACGCTTCGTGTAGGCGTAGGGTGCAGCCTGCCAAGCCCGGGAAAAATGTCCACCTGCTGAGGTGGATGCTGAAGGCGCCCGGTGGGAGAGCTTGTTGAGAGCGGTTTCCCGCTGGTGTAGTTGGTCCACCAACTGCTTGACCTTCTCGCCGAAAATGTTATCCCCCCGGCAAGGGACATCTGCCAGCCGCTGCTGGGTACGGTTGTCCAGGTCAGAGGCACGCAGCCAGGAGAGTCTACGCATCACTATACCTTGGGTCGCAGCTCGAGATGCCACATCACAGGTGTCATAGATACCCCTGGACAGGAACTTTCTGCAAGCCTTCAGCTGCCTGACCACCTCCTGAAATGGCCTGGACTGCTCCGGAGGGAGCTTGTCGACCAGGTCCGCCAGTTGCCGCACATTATTCCGTATGTGGATGCTCGTGGAGAGCTGGTATGATTAGATGCGGGTCACGAGCATGGAAGATTGGTAGGCCTTCCTCCCAAACGAGTCCAGATTGCGAGACTCCCGCCCAGGGGGCGCCGAGGCGGTATCCTTCGAACTCCGTGCTCTTTTGAGAGCAGAGTCCACGACCGCCGAGTCATGAGGCAATTGAGACCGCATCAACTCTAGGTCTGAGTGGATTCTGTATTGGGACTCCGCTTTCTTGGGGATGGTGGGATTAGATAGTGGCTTCAACCAGTTCCGAAGCAGTGTCTCCTTAAGGACACTGTGCAACGGCACCATGGAAGACTCTCTAGGTGGTGATGTATAGTCGAGGACTTTGAGCATCTCTGCCCTTGGCTCATCCACAGTAACCATGGGGAAGGGAACGCTGATAGACATATCCCTGACAAAAGAGGCAAAGGAGAGGCTTTCAGGAGGCGAGAGCTTCCTCTCCGGTGAAGGAGTGGGGTCGGAGGGAAGGCCCACAGACTCCTCTGAGGAGAAATATCTGTGGTCCTCCTCCTCCCCCCACGAGGCCTCCTCCTTGGTGTTGGACATGAGCTCTCTCAGCTCAGACCGCAACCGGGCCCGTCTCAACTGTGAGGAACCACGTCCTCGATGATGGCGTCGAGTGGTGGACTCCCGCACCGGCGGAGACGAAGCTCCATCCATCGACGTCGATGGGGACTCCACCTGAGTGGCGGTCGACCGGTGCCACAAGCGGCGTCGGCGTCAGAGGCCTCAGCATCGGGCCAGAGCCCACCGGCGCCTCCATCAACGGCGCTGGGGGCGCAAGCACCCCCGGTGCCGGTAGAGCCTGGCGTATCAGCCCTTCCAGGATCCCGGGAAGGATGGCTCGGAGGCACTCGTCAAGGCCCGTTGTTGGGAAAGGCAGGGGGGCCGGTGTGGGGGCCGGTGCTGGAAGCTGCTCGGGTCCAGGAGACGGTACCGAGATACCCGCGGACCCGCGCAGCGACACCTCTTCGACCGAGGGGGAACGCTCCTCCAGGCACTGCCGCTTCCTGGGTGTCGAGTCGTCCCTCGATGTCCCGGAGCTGCCAGTTCTGTATGTCGTGGGCGACCGATGACGGTGCTTCTTGGCTTTCTTGCGATGTCCGTCATCAGCGCTCCACGGAAGAGACGAGGAGGAGGTGGAGCCCCCCGGCCTCGAGGTATCGGATCCGACAGGGTTCGGTCCCAATGGCCCTGAGCAGCGGGTGGCCGGGGCAGACTGCCCGCGCGGCCGCTCACCACCGCCGTTGCCGGCGGACCAAAGGTACCTGTGCTCCTGGGGTCGATGCCATAGTCGGCGCTGACGCCGTTGACATCGGTACCGGCACCAAAGACCCGGCTGTCGACACCGATGCCGTCGAGGTCGACGTCGAAGGGCCGGCGCAAGTTCCAAAAAGACAGTCCCGCAGAACTTGCCTCGCCACCTGCGTCCGCTTCCTTAAGCCGAGACACAAGGTGCACGTCTTGGAATTATGCTCCGGGTCGAGGCACTGGAGACACCAAGCGTGAGTATCGGTCTGCGAGATCTGCCGGCCGCACCGACCACACTTCTTGAATCCGCTCGGGACCTTCAAGGACATCGACGGAAAAATCGCGTTGGCGAAGTCAAAATCGTCGATGGTGGCGATGAAAAGCACACCCGAAAAAGAAAGAAACAACCGCGCGGCCACAAGGCCGTGATGACGCGCCCTCGCGACTAGGAACGACGAGGAAAACTCTTTTTCATTTTTTTTTAAAAGAAAAAAAAATAACGCGAATGCATATACTAACAAAGAAAAACTGCGGGCTAGGCCGCAATCTGGTTTCTGGGGCTGACTAAGAGAGGGACTCCAGCGCGGAAAGGAAAAAAACTGAGCGGGAACGGTCACGCACGGGCGGGAAGATGGCCGGGCATGCGCGGTGAGTGTGCCCTGCATGCGGAACCTCCCGCGAAGTTTTCTTCCGGTTGGAGGGGGCTGCCGTGGACGTCAACCCAGTCGTGAGAACAAGCAGCCTGCTTGTCCTCGGAGAACAGGTGATAAATTTGTATTGAGATTTTTTGATATCCCTTCAGTGTTCGATATGGTGAACCATGAGATTTTGTTTGAACTTTTGCATGCCTTAGGTTCTAGTGGTGTGGTATTGAACTGGTTTATATCATTCCTTAGTTGATGACTGCAACAGTTTAAGACAGGATAAGAGATTTCTGACTGGTATCCAGTGGAGGTAGGATAGCCAATGGGTCAGTGTTTTCTCCAGTTCTCTAGCATATTTTTGCATCCTATATGCAAATTAAGAACAACATGTGAGCTACATGCCAATAATACACAGATAGCAATACAAGTTGAAAAATCATCCAAGGATATAGTTCAGCAAGCAGAGGACTGTCTCCATAAATTAAGCAACTGGTTCACATTAAATTGGTTGGTTATCAAACAAACTTTCTGCGAGCTCAGTGTAATGTGGGATCTGGAGAAAATACATCCTAATCTGTGAAAGTCAAGAATGGCCTATGTTCAGGAAATAAGTAATATAGGGGTAATTTTTGCTTTTTGGTTTAGTACAAAGTTACAAATTGCAGCTGTCTCCAAAACAGTTTTTCATAAACTTTTGTAAGGAGATTAATGCATATGATGGAAATGACGATGATCCTACGGGCCCTGGTGTTATCACATATAGACTACTGCAATGCCCCGTTTGTGGTATTCAGGGGCGTAGCTATGGGTGGGCCTGGGTGGGCCCAGGCCCACCCAATCTCAGCTCAGGCCCACCCAGTTTGTCCTGCTCCTCCAATCAGTGCCAGTCCTCTAGGCGCCGATTAGGCTGCAGCGGGAGAGAGAGTGAACAGTCTTCTGCCCCATTTGAGCAGCTTTAGCAGCAGCAGCAATGTCTAAAGCCGGCAGAAAAAACAGCAGCTCACCAGATTTTAGTCCTCCGGAAGCTCTGGCATAGTTTGGAGGGGCGAGGGGGGCATTGCCTCCCCTCCCAAATGCATGGCTGGAGCAACGGTAGGCAGCTCTTCCTGCCCTCAGCTCCCGGACAGGCTTCCCCCTCGTTCCTTCCTGCTCCCACCCCTTGCACGTGTCAGTAGTAGTTATAGTAGTGGGAGGACATGTGCCTGCTGAGCTCCTGGGCTCCCCTTCATATTTATCAGCATTTTGTCTTGAGCACGGATTTCTCTCAACAAAGCTTGCTGAACCTACGGACAAATTTGTGGAGCGACTGACGATCCTAAACCTGCTAAATCGACCAGAGGAGATCGAGCTCAAGGTAAGCAAGGGAACGAAAAGAAGGCATGAGTACCCCGAGCGGTAATGCAGTTTACAACAGCATCAGCGTTATCAGGCAGTTCCTCTGCTGTAAACACAGCCTGAGAAGTGAATTTGCAGGCTGTGGTTTCCACTGTAGCTGCACTAATTGAATCAGAATGCATTCTCCAATTGTAAAACCTTAGGAATTTGCTAACATCATCCTGTTAATGGCTCATTACATTTGGGCCCTATTTGGGGGCTTTCTCCTGTTCTATGCTAGTAGCAAAAATCATTTATCAATAAATCCTTTTGACTGTGTATTATCAACCTTACAAAAATGTGAAATATGAGTAGAAGAGCCGGAGTACCTGAAACTTTTAATTCTTAATCTTTTATTGAGGTTTCCAATCTGAATTCTCAAAATACACAACAGTAAGTTGGTGTGTATGTATGTACACACACACACACACACCTTCTCCCCCCCACCCCATACCCACCCTAATTTGTTTTGAAAGCCTGCTTAATTTTACCTGGCTTTTCTAGAACAGTAGTTGCAGGCTACCAAAGTGTCAAAACTTCAGGCATTCTAACAGTGTTACTCAGTAATACAAATTTGTTTTAACACTATTCTGTACAAAACGTCTACACAAGTGATGAGATTCTATTAATGATTCTTGTTTAATTAACAGATGTAAGCATAAATGTCATCTTAAATAGTTGCTATTCTCATCATGCGCCTGCAGATTTAATTAAAATATGATAAAAACTCTATAGTTTAAAGCTAAAAGGTAAAATTATGTATCATACCTGATAATTTTCTTTCCATTAATCATAGCTGATCAATCCATAGACTGGTGGGTTGTGTCCCTCTACCAGCAGGTGGAGATAGAGAGCAAACTTTTGCCTCCCTATATGTGGTCATGTGCTGCCGGAAACTCCTCAGTATGTCGATATCAAAGCTCCATCCGCAGGACTCAGCACTTAGAGAATTACACCCACGAAGGGACACTCTGCCCAGCTCACCACCGCCGAAACGGGGGAGGGGAATTAACCCAGCTCATCCCCACACAAGTGGGGGAGGGGAATCCGTCCAGCTCATCCCCGCGGAGCGGGGGAGGGACACCACACCCGCCGATGCGGGGGGATCTGGCTTATCCTGCAACCGCAACCGCGGGAGGAGCTGACCCTAACACCGCCGAAGCGGGAGGGGTACAAAGCTGCCCTACAGCCGCACGAAGCGGGAGGGAGTGCCGGCAGAATTTAAATCTCAATCCAGCCCCGTAAAACGGAGGGGAGAGGAATGCAGCAGCTCACTGTAACACAAACTCGTCTCAACTCTTGAAGAATCCAAGTGAAAGAAGAACTTGAACACGAAGTCCTCCTGAAGTAACTGAAGGCTAAACTTGAACCTAAAATTCAACCAGAACATAAACAGTACAGATATCTGGGAGGGGCTATGGATTGATCAGCTATGATTAATGGAAAGAAAATTATCAGGTATGATACATAATTTTACCTTCCATATCATCAAGCTGATCAATCCATAGACTGGTGGGATGTACCGAAGCAGTACTCACCCAGGGCGGGACATAGAAATTCCTGACCGCAACACTGAAGCTCCAAACCGGGCCTCCGCCCGAGCAGCCACAGTCAAGCGGTAATGCCTGACAAAGGTATGGGCCTTCCCCGCGGCCACCCAAGCCGCTGCAATGGCTTCCTTGCCCATCTTGCCACTGTAGGCTTAGAATCCTGCAGACCCTTACGAGTACCTGTAAACAGGACAAACAGATGATCCGATTTCCGGAAATCATTGGTCACTTCCAAGTATCTGATGATGACTCGTCTCACATCCAGAAATTGAGAGCAGAGTATTCCTCTGGGTAGACCTCCCTACGAAAGGAAGGGAGACAGAGCTGCTGAATCACATGGAAGCGAAAAACAATCTTGGGCAGGAAGGAAGGCACTGTGCGAATAGTCACTCCTGCCTCAGTGAACTGCAGAAAAAGCTCTCGACATGAGAGTGCCTGGAGCTCGGAAACTCTTCTGGCTGAAGAAGTAGCCACCAAAAAGACTGCTTTCAACGTCAGGTCTTTCAGAGATGTCCTCGACAAGGGTTCAAAAGGCGGCTTCTGCAATGCTCTTAGCACCAGGTTGAGATTCCACGCAGGCACCACTGAGTGCAGAGGAGGGTGCAGGTGATTAACTCCCTTGAGAAAGCGCACCACATCTGGCTGCGAAGCCAGGGAAGCACCCTTCAGGCGGCCCCTGAAGCAAGCCAGAGCCGCTACCTGAACTTTAAGGGAACTGAGCGACAGGCCTTTGTCCAGACCTTCTTGCAGGAACGCCAACACTGAAAAAATTGGAGCAGTGAAGGGAGAAAGTGAGCCTGCTTCACACCACGCTGCAAAGATACGCCAAACCCTGGCGTAAGCAGTAGAAGTAGAGCGCTTCCTCGCTCTCAGCATAGTGGCGATGACCTTGTCTGAGAAGTCCTTCTGTCTCAGACGCTGCCGCTCAATAGCCAGGCCATAAGACCAAAGGGGGAGGGATCCTCCATCACCATGGGACCCTGATGTAACAGGCCCTGCTCCACTGGCAGCCGCAGAGGATCGCCGACTGAGAGCCTGATCAAGTCCGCATACCAGGGACGTCTGGGCCAATCCGGACCCACCAGGATTACCCTGCCGGGATGCTTTGCCACCCGGTCTAGCACCCTGCCCAACAAGGGCCAGGGCGGGAACACATAGAGAAGCTCTTGTGTCGGCCACCGTTGGAGAAGAGCATCTACTCCCAGGGATCGAGGGTCCCGTCCTCTGCTGAAAAAGCGCGGCACTTGGCAATCGGCCGATGACGCCATCAGATCTAGGCTCGGCTGGCCCCAGCGCTTCGTGATGCCCAAGAACGCCTGAGCAGATAGCTGCCACTCTCTGGGCTCCAAGGTATGGCGACTGAGAAAGTTCGCCTTGACATTCATGACTCCGGCAATGTGGGCCGCTGACAGCTGTTCCAGGTTCGCTTCCGCCCACTGGCATAGATTCATGGCCTCCTTGGCTAGAGGGGCGCTCTTGGTACCTCCCTGGCGGTTGACATAGGCCACAGCCGTGGCATTGTCCGACAGGACCCGTACAGGCTTCAACACCAGTACCGGGATGAACTCCAACAACACCAACCGAATGGCTCTGAGTTCCAGGAGGTTGATAGACCACTTGCCTCTGCAGGAGACCAGAGCCCCTGCGCTGTCCTTCCCAAGCAGTGGGCTCCCCAGCCCATCAAAGAGGCGTCTGTCGTGACGACAATCCACTCCGGGGTCACCAGAGGCATTCCTGCAGACAACTTGTCTGTCTGCGTCCACCAGCTCAGCGCCTTGCGCACTGCTGGGTCCAAGGGAAGGCGCACAGCATAATCCTCCGACATCGGAGTCCAGCGCAGCAGCAGAGATTGTTGTAGTGGTCTCATATGAGCCCTGCCCAGGGCACTACTTCCATCGTGGCCGGCATAGAGCCCAACAGCTGCACGTAGTCCCAAGCCCGAATAGGAGAGGCTACTAGGAACTAGTCCACCTGAGCCTGAAACTTGACAATCCGATTGTCTGGCAGGAACACTCTGCCCACTTGGGTGTCGAATCGAACTCCCAGATACTCCAGGGACTGAGTCGGGCGCAGCTGGCTTTACTCCCAGTTGATGATCCAACCCATGGAGCTCAAAAGAGCAACCACCCGGTTCACAGCTTTGCCGCACTCTGCATAAGAGGGGGCTTGGATCAACCAGTCGTCCAGATAAGGATGGACTTGAACTCCTTCCTTCCTCAGGAAGGCCGCGAAGACCACCATTACTTTGGAGAAGGTCCGCGGAGCAGTAGCCAACCCGAACGGGAGGGCTCTGAACTGGAAGTGTCGGCCCATTACTGCAAAACGCAGAAAGCGTTGATGAGGAGGCCAGATGGGAATATGCAAGTACGCTTCCTTGATGTCCAAGGATGCCAGGAACTCTCCTGCCTTCACTGCCGCTATAACAGAGCGGAGGGTCTTCATGCGAAAGTGCCGAACTTTCAAGGCCCAATTGACCCCTTTGAGGTCGAGGATAGGCCGTACAGAACCTCCTTTCTTTGGAATCACAAAGAAAAAGGAGTAACATCCCTTGCCAAGCTGATTTTCTGGCACCGGAACGACCGCCCCCAGGCGGATCAGATTGTTCAAGGTCTGCTGCACTACCACAGCTTTGACCGGAGACTTGCAGGGAGAGAGTACAAACCCGTCTTTTAAGGGTCGGCAGAACTCTAGCTTGTAGCCGTCTCTGATGACTTCCAGCGCCCAAGCGTCTGAAGTTATTGTGGTCCACTCGCCCATAAACGAGGACAGCCGTCCTCCAATCTGCACTGGGGCGTGGACCCAGGCCCCATCATTGGGTACGAGACCCTGGGGGAGGACCGGAGGGAGCACCTCCGGGACGGCGGTCTCTGCGAAAGGAATGCTGCTTGGGGGAGAAGTTCCACTTGAAGGAAGAGGGGGCAGAGGAGCCCGACCTGCCCGGGCGGTACCGACGGGTTTCCTGAAACCGTCCTCTGAAGGTACCAGGGCGAGTACTAGCCCGAGCCCTGACCTCTGGTAACTTCTTGCCCTTAGACGTGCCGAGATCGGTCACGATTTTGTCCAGCTCGACCCCAAAGAGCAGCTTGCCTTTAAAAGGCAATCTAGCCAGGCGGGATTTAGAGGCGTGGTCAGCAGACCAATGTTTCAGCCAAAGCCACCGCCGCGCAGAGATTGTCTGAGCCATGCCTTTCGCTGAGGCCCTCAAGACATCATACAGCAAGTCTGCCAAATAGGCTAAGCCCGATTCCAGGGCCGGCCAATCAGCCCTCAAGGAAAGATCCGAGGGGAAAGCCCGCTGCACCATAGTCAGGCACGCCCTGGCCACATAGGAGCCGCAAATTGAGGCCTGCAAACTTAAAGCAGCTGCCTCAAAGGACGACCTTAAGGCCGCCTCCAATCTTCTGTCTTGGGCGTCCTTTAGGGCCGTGCCACCTTCCACAGGAAATCTTCAAAGTGTCCATGGCCTGTAACAACAGGTTGGGCAAATCCTCTGAGCTAAAAAGCCGCGCTGCAGAGGGGTCATCCGCTCCATCCGAGCGGGGATCCGTCTCCTCCAAGGAATCCGCAAAGGACCGTTGGGAGACCTCAGATACGCTGCCCTCATCTACATCGGCGGAGACAAAGTCCTCCAAGGCCTGTGAATCAACCCGAGGGCGTTTACCTCTGGGAACCTCAACCTCTTTACCAGACGAGGGAGCAGGGGCAGCGTTTTGCATAAGGAAGGCCTGATGCAGCAGCAAAACAAACTCGGGGGAGAAACCCCCCAGACTGTGTACTTCCGCAGCCTGGGCAACAGCCCTAGACGCACCCTCAACCAGCGCTCGCAAGAGCGGGGGAGAGACATGCTGCGCATCCAAGATGGCGTCCGGCGCGACACTCCGCGAAGGAGCCGCGCGGGAAGAACGGCGCTTAACTTTAGCCGCTTTTGTGCCGTCGCCCAAATTAAGGGCGTTTATGGCATTAATGTCTCCAACCTCAAGGGCGGCCCAAGAAGAAGTCGTCCGAGCCGCGTGGCCGGCCAAGATGGCGGAGGCGAGGAGCGGGGGATGGGCGTTTATGGCGGGAAAAATCGCCACGCCGGAGGAAGGACCGGGACATTCATCGGCCACGAAACTGTCACCCAACAAGGGCGAATCAGGCTTTAAGACCCCCGCATCCCCTCTAGAAGCGCCCAAGCGATCCGGGGAGCGACTCTTTACGCCCTCGCCCTCCGACGCCATATGCCACGTGGAGATAAATCGGGGAACCCCCTGCCCGCTATAAAAAGGTAAAAATTACCTGCTGTCCGCTCCGAGCTGTAACGACCTGGTGTCCCAGTGAGTAGCTGCAATAAACGTTTAAATAAACGTCGAAATAAACGCCTTTAAGGACGTTCAAAAATTTTTTTTTTTTTTTTTAACGGAGCCAGCGGGAGGGGGGAGAAAAGGAGGGACCTGGCACCACCAGGTTTGCACTTGCTCAAAAGAGCCCTCAACCCCAGGCACTCAACAAAACCTAAAAATTAGGCTTGGAGGCCTAGCCAGAGCTGCTGCTGTGTGTGACCACCACCTGCTGAGATAGAGAACATACTGGGGAGTTTCCGGCAGCACATGACCACATATAGGGAGGCAAAAGTTTGCTCTCTATCTCCACCTGCTGGTAGATGGACACAACCCACCAGTCTATGGATTGATCAGCTTGATGATATGGAACCTGCTTTAAGCCTTAAATCTCTACAATCTCTTTGAAAGAGAGTCAGTTTCTTAGAAACCTATATGCCTTTTTCCAGCAAGTGCTTCCAAAAATCCCATGAAACCAAGCTGCTTCAGTTTGTATAACTCTTTCCTACAGTTTTACATAATATTGTGCAGAGATAGTATTGCTGGGTTCCCCCCCCCCCCCCTTTTTTTTTTTTGTTTTAAAGGTAAACTACTTTTTCCAGGGGCAATCCTAAAAGGATGAGTGCTGTGTGTTTAAATAGGGTTGTCCTTGCTATACTTAAAATTCAATTGTCAGATATGGCGTATAGAACTTTGCATGCCTTGAAAAGTTTGTATTTATGTTTTGCAGGCAGATATATTCTAATTCCACTATATCTTTTTTGAGATGTTTATCCCCTCCTCTTTAATTCCCCATATCCCTTAGTTGTTCTGTTACCTGAGTTACAGGACAGTTTAAAAGTTTTGGTCCTTTATTCTGTAATTGATGAGGGTTGGTCTGTGTTCTGCATGTGACTGAGGTGAACGATTATTCTGGCATGTGGCTTGTGAGGGGATCTATATCAGTCTGACTTGTTTGGCTTTTCCAGTGGGACACCAATGGGGTGTATATTCACCGCTGCCTTTTTCAAGGTGCTGTTATTGATATTTGTGTGTTCAGAATTGGCGGTGTTAACGTTTGCAACGCGTTAGGAGTTACGGATCAAGAAAGGGATCTGGGTGTCGTCGTCGATGATACGCTGAAACCTTCTGCTCAGTGTGCTGCTGCGGCTAGGAAAGCGAATAGAATGTTGGGTGTTATTAAGAAGGGTATGGAGTCCAGGTGTGCGGATGTTATAATGCCGTTGTATCGCTCCATGGTGCGACCGCACCTGGAGTATTGTGTTCAGTACTGGTCTCCGTATCTCAAAAAAGATATAGTAGAATTGGAAAAGGTACAGCGAAGGGCGACGAAAATGATAGTGGGGATGGGACGACTTTCCTATGAAGAGAGGCTGAGAAGGCTAGGGCTTTTCAGCTTGGAGAAGAGACGGCTGAGGGGAGATATGATAGAAGTGTATAAAATAATGAGTGGAATGGATCGGGTGGATGTGAAGCGACTGTTCACGCTATCCAAAAATACTAGGACTAGAGGGCATGAGTTGAAGCTACAGTGTGGTAAATTTAAAACGAATCGGAGAAAATTTTTCTTCACCCAACGTGTAATTAGACTCTGGAATTCATTGCCGGAGAACGTGGTACGGGCGGTTAGCTTGACGGAGTTTAAAAAGGGGTTAGATAGATTCCTAAAGGACAAGTCCATAGACCGCTATTAAATGGACTGGAAAAATTCCTCATTTTTAGGTATAACTTGTCTGGAATGTTTTTACGTTTGAGGAGCGTGCCAGGTGCCCTTGACCTGGATTGGCCACTGTCGGTGACAGGATGCTGGGCTAGATGGACCTTTGGTCTTTCCCAGTATGGCACTACTTATGTACTTATGTACTTATGTAGGCTCCAAGTATTTATGTTGATGCAAGACGCTTGTTGGACAGACTGTTCATTAGAAATCCTTCATCAAGTGCACTCGAAGGCATTATTTAGGAGTATCCCAAGAAATGCTACTCACACCTATATACATAGTGTCCACCCATACTAGCTCTGGGTCCACCCAAAATGTCAGGTCTGGCTATGCCACTGGTGGTATTGTTGCAAAAATATAGAAAAGTAGTACAATTAGTGCAAAATTACAAGATTCTTATTGATTGTGACCTACCAAAGCATTTATCACCCTTCCTGGAAGGACTGCACTGGCTCCCAGTGGAGTACAGGGCAGGATTTATGTTTCAATAATTTTTATTGATGATCAACAAGCTAAACAAACCGCTACATGTCTCCCCTAACAATTTAAAGAACTAACTATGGTTATACAACTGGATATAAATCATACAGCTAAATCATCATCAAGATTTCGCATTTTCTCCCCAACCCCCTTTCCAACATGTTAAGTCATTTTATTGGGAACAGTTGCATCAAATTCGGACACAAATATAAGCAAAAACTTTCGCACAGATACAGCAATGTTGCAATAAGTTATGCAAGAAATTCACAACTACAATTGCCCCAACTGGAAAGATCTCTCCCCCCCCTACCTTCCCACTACCCACTTGTGAGCTTTTTAAATGTTCAAAATAAAGCTTCGTGCTCTCAAGGGCATGGTTAGCCACAAAGGCTCCCATACCATGCGGAACCTCTCTCCATCTGTGCTGTCCAGTGATTTCACACGGCATCTATCAAGCCGCATTTGATGTATCATCTGCGCACGCCAGTATGCTAGCGGTGGCATGAGATCTGATCGCCAAGATTTCAAAATCGTGGTAATCCCAAATAAAATTGTCCACTGCACATATCTCTTGAAGCCTTTAGGTGGTGTCGCAGTAAATTTGTAACTGAAAAATAATATCAGCGGTTCACATACTACAGAGCATTCCCACTGTGACTGCAATGAGGAAAGGATGGCCCTCCAAAAGGCCTGCACCAGGGGACAGAGCCAGAACATGTGCCCAAGTGTGGCTGACCCTCCTCCACATCGAGCGCATGTCCCATCACAAGACTCGATTATTCTGGTTATTCTTTTAGGGGCCATGTAGGTTCTCATAAAAAATCTGTATAACCGTTCACCCTGAGGGACCGAAAAGTGCATTTTGTAAATACTACCCAAGAACCTCTATCTAGTATCTGTTGTAACTGTGCAGCCAAGATCCTCAGTCCACGCTTTAGTCACCCTTATGTAATCTATTTCTTGAGTTGTGTCTTTTAATTGCTGTAAGTGAAATCGTAAAGGAACAGAGACCTGTGCCCCCAAAGAGTACTGTTCTGTAAGGACATCGATCACGTCCTCCTTGAGATCTGTCCATGTTAAGGAGGACACATAATGTTTTAATTGAGCATAGGCGAAATACTGTGATCTAGAAATACCAAACTCTTCAATTAGCGCATCTAGTGTTTTAATCTGTCCCTCTTCTGTAACTATGTGAGACAAGTAGATAATTCCTTTGTCTTTCCACTGACCAAAAACACTAGCCCCTATCCCCGGAGGGAAATCTGGGTTATTACAAATGGGGAGCAGTGGTGTGACTTTTGCACTAAACTTGTATCTCCGACATACCCACCTCCAGGTAGCTCTCATCGGGTGCAACAGTGGATGTCTTTGGAATGCTCTTGGCGGTAAGCTGTATCCCGTATGTAATAGATAGCTAAAGTGAGTCTCAGGGAATACCGCTATCTCTGCCTCTGTGTTAGAAAATTCTGTTGTACCCCGGAACCAATCATTTATGTGACGCATTTCACATGCTATTGAAAGATTCCGTAAACTCAACAGACCCATTCCCCCCTGTTCCCGTGGGGTGGTGATCACCTCCATAGGCAATCTTGGACGCTTGCCCTGCCAGAGAAAGTTCTGTGTGAGCCTATTTAAAGCCCTCTCCTCTTTCACACGCAAAAACAATGGGAGTTGTTGGAACAAATAAAGCCATCGTGGCGCAATAAGCATGTTAAAAAGTGCGACCCGCCCCCCACAGCGAAAGGGGAAGAGCCTGCCACAACTGCAGTTTTTGTTTCATATTCTTTATCATAGGGTCAACATTAATTCGGTATAGAGTCGACAGTTCCCTGGGAATTAATATACCTAAATACTTAAGGGTCTTGTCCACCCACCGCAGCGGGAAATGTCCCCGCCAAGTTTGCTGTAGTGTGTCACCCAATGCCAGTGCACAGGATTTTTGGAGGTTTTATGAAAACCCAGAGAGTCTCCCGTAATGTTCTATGGTTTCCAGAGTATATTGTAATGAAGTTTGCGGTTCTCTCAGCACCAGCAAGATGTCATCCGCATAGGCCAAGGTTTTCACTTCTTCACTCTCAAGAATCACCCCTTTGATGTCCTTTATCCCGTTTAGTGTCCTGATCAAGGGCTCTAGGGAGATGTTAAATAGAAATGGTGACAATGGACACCCCTGTCTCGTTCCTCTGCAAACCGGGAACCATTCTGACCTGCCCCCATTAACCACTATTTGGGCGCCCAACCCT
Organism: Microcaecilia unicolor; assembly: GCF_901765095.1. NCBI lineage: Eukaryota > Metazoa > Chordata > Amphibia > Gymnophiona > Siphonopidae > Microcaecilia > Microcaecilia unicolor. Next base: position 147,401,864 of record NC_044040.1, read on the forward strand.
TTATATAGTACCCGAACGGACTGAATGAAAACCTCCGGGAATTCTAGCCACTCCAGCACCTGAAATAAATAGCTCCAATCCATATGATCGAAGGCCTTGGCCGCATCTAAGCTAACCACCATACAAGGTTCTCTTTGACCAGTGCACTGAGCTAATGCAAGAAGAATTCGTCGCACATGTAGAACCGAGTGTCGTTTGGGAACAAACCCCACCTGGGCAGTGCTAATTAACTCTGGTATGTATGCTGACATTCTGTTAGCTAAAACTTTTGCCAAAAGTTTGATGTCTACATTGATAAGAGAAATGGGGCGGTATGACTCTGGATCATCCGCTTGCTTGCCCGGTTTAAGTAATAGCGTGATCAGAGCTGTGTTTTCATTTTGAGGGAATTCCCCATCATCTATTACTGTCTGATAGTACTCAATTAATGGTGCCACTAGGGACAATTGTAGGACTTTATAGAATTCTCCGGAGAAACCATCAGCACCAGGTGCCGTGTTCGTTTTTAGATCTTTGATAGCCCGCTGTAGTTCCCTCAGTTGCAGGGGTGACCATAAACAATCACGTGCCCCAGGCCCCAGCTTTGACATCCCTGATTTATCCAGGAACTGGTACACCGCTTCCCTAGATGGCGGAGCCATAGGAGCATACACATCACTAAAGTGTTTCTGCAACAGTCGTAGTAACTGGATTGTTTTATTATGTACGGTCCCTTGGGCGTCTTTTAAGGCTACAATCGTGCGATTCCCCGTCTGGGGACCCACCATCCTGGCCAATACGCCTCCTTGCTTGCTCCCATATTTGTGCAGCCTAAATTTGTGATATAAAAGGTGTTTTTGAGTGTGCTCATGTATCAAGGAATTAATTGTGACCTGCAAGGCTTCATAACTGTCCCTGTGACTTTGAGCAGGAGATGCCATGAACACGTGTTTTACCTTGCTCAATTGTCTTGTCAAATTAAGAATACTGGCCGCTACTTTTTTCTTTCTAGTTGCCACATAAGAGATCACCTCCCCTCTCATGACTGCTTTAGCAGTGCCCCAGAACAGGACAGGGTCAGATCTGTGTTCTGCATTATGCATGGAGAATTCCTCCCATTTTTGCTGTAAGAAAAGGACAAACTCTGGGTCTTTCACCAAATAACCTGGAAACCTCCACCGTTTCACCATCGGGATCCCCGTCCCGACATCCAGCGTGAGCCGCACTGGGGCGTGATCAGAGACCAACACCTGCTCAATGTCGATCGCTATGACACACGGGAACAAGGATGCCGAGGCCAATATATAGTCAAGTCGAGCCCATGACCCATGTGCAAGGGATCTATGTGTGAAGTCCCACCCCTCAGGGTGAAGGGTCCTCCAGGTATCTATCAATCCAAGGGCAGTCGCGAAGGAAGACAACATGCTCTGACACTGTCCCTGCTCTGGCCCCCGGCTCCTCTGCCCCGTGCAGTCTACCTCTGTATTCATTATTGCATTCAGGTCCCCAGCCAAGACTATCTCCTTTTCACGGTATGGGAGAAGAGCCCTCATCAGGCCAGGAAAGAAAACTGGATCTGAGGGAGTGGGTGCATACACCAATAACAAATATATTTCTTTCCCCTGAATATTAAGCTTAACCATCAAATATCTACCTTCTGTATCCCGCAAAAGAATTTCAGAAGAATAGACTAAGTGTTTGCGATACAAAATGACTACCCCTCCTCTTCTCCCTCCCGATGATACATAGTCCACCTGTCCCACCCACGTTCTTCTCAACTTTTCGTGCTCTTCATCTGATAATCTGGTTTCCTGGAGACAGGCAATGTCAGCGTGAAGCCGCTTTAAATGAGTAAGGACCTTTGCCCGTTTTATGGGGGAGGAAATCCCCCCCACATTCCAGGTTACTATGTTATATGATGAAGATCTCACTGAGCAAAGGACCCAACAGAAAGACCAGTAACCATACAATAATGGTTGCAGGGGCCCAGCCCTCCCCCCGCACCCAGAACTCTACTGCAATTCCACACAGCATTTTTGATGATTTAACCAATGCATCAACCAGCCCTCTAACACTGATAAGAACTTGCTCACAAGGTTCCCCCCTATCTCTAAAACCCTTGTCTTCCCCTTCCCCACCAACCCCCTCCCCTATGGCCCAAAACCCCAAACAAACTTCTGTACTTAGCGATGAATGAACTCTCATCGTTGGCGATCACCCTGATGCAGGGGTCCCCCCTCCGTCTAGAAACATTCATGCTGCAAAACATAACAGTATAGTAAATTCAGGTTATAACAGTTTACTCCCCACTCTATTAACGTCCCATTCTTCTGATAATGGTATTCCTGCCTTATTTCCAGCTTCACCTGGCACATGCTGTCTGGCCTTCATGGCGGAGAGTTCAAGTTCTCAGGCTGCTGATTTATAAATTCCAGCGCTGCTTTCTCCAACTCAAACTTTGACCATTTGCCTCCAATTTGAATCTTTAAGGTTGCAGGATATGCCAGGGTAAAGCAAATTTGTTTTTCCACCACTTGGAGCACACTGGATGAAAGCGCTTACGCTTTTCTTGGATGCTTGCAGGATAATCTGGAAAAATCAGAACCGGAGCTCCATCATAGCGTAAGGTGTCTCTTTTAGCTCGGAAACCTTGCATAATTTCCTCTTTGTGGATGTAATTATGGATTTTCACAATAACTGCACGTGGTCTTGATTGTTCCGATTGTAGTCTGCCTAAGCGATGCGCTCTCTCGATACAAAAGGCCCCACGGCTGTCTGAGAGCGCGAATTCTTGCTGCAGCCATGTTTCTAGCCGAGGCCCCAAGTTCTTTTCAGGGGTAGACTCGGGAATACCGATAATTCGGATATTTGATCGACGGGTTCTGCTCTCAAAATCTTCTAGCTTGGCATTCTGAGCTCGAACTTTCTCTTCAAGCTCCTTGATCACCGGCAAGTGCTTGTTCCAGGAATCTTCCACCTCAGATACACGGTGTTCTAGCTCTGTCGTGCGCTTCGTGTTGTCAGCCATACTCGCCTCCAGTTTCTCCAGCTGCCCAGCTAGCGATTCAAATCTAGCATTCTGAGCTGCCCCAACCGCTGCTGTCAACTGTGCTAATTGTTTGTCAGAAAATTCTGGTTCCGATTCGATCTTAGCGTCCGCCATCTTGGATTCAGCAGCGAGTGGCTGCTGTTTGTTTTTGTCACTTTTAGCACTTCTTTTCGCAGATCCGACGGGCATTGGGACAAGGTAGGCTTCCATGCACATTAGTAAAGCTCTCTCACCTTTCCAAATAATCATCGCGGGAGATTTCAGGCAGGTTAAAGTACGATAAACAGAGTGGGAACCCCTGAGCACAGCCTAGTCCCTGCTGCTGCTCTCAGTGCATCACGTGATCTCCCCACAGGGCAAGATTTAAAATGTTGATCATGTTGTTCAGGACCATCCATGGAGCTGCACAAAGTTATTTGCAAGTGGTGATAATAATTGCCAGAATGGGAATTATGCTTAGGTGGTGCCACCAAATTTTGTTTTGCCTAGAGATGGGAGTAACTACTGAGGTAATTAAATTTGCTGACAACACAAAGTTAAAGTTATTTAGTTGTTAAATCGCAAGAGGATTGTGAAAAATTACAAGAGGATCTCACGAGACTGGAAGACTGGGCATCTAAATGGCAAATGACATTTAGTGTGAGCAAGAGAAAAGTGATGCATGTGGGAAAGAACCTGAATTATAGCTACGTAATGCAAGGATCCACATTAGAAGTCACTGACCAGGAAAGGGATCTAGGCATCATCGTTGAGGATACGTTGAAACCCTCTGCTCAGTGTGTGGCAGCGGCTAAGAAAGCAAATAGAATGTTAGGTATTATTAGGAAGGAAAGGAAAACAAAACTGAGGACATTATAACACCTTTGTATCGCTCCATGGTGCGACCGCACCTTGAATATTGTGTTCAATTCTGGTCGCTGCATCTCAAAAAAGATATAGTGGAATTAGAAAAGGTACAGAGAAGGGCGACGAAAATGATAAAGGGGATGGGATGACTTCCCTATGAGGAAAGACTGAAGCAGCTAGGGATCTTCAGCTTGGAGAAAAGATGGCTGAGGGAAGATATGATAGAGGTCTATAAAATAATGAGAGGAGTGGAACGGGTAGATGTGAATCGGTTGTTTACTCTTTCCAAAAATACTAGGACTAGGGGGCATGCAATGAAGCTACAAAAGTAGTAAATTGAAAATGAATCTGAGAAAATATTTCTTCACTCAACGTGTAATTAAACTCTGGAATTTGTTGCCACAGAATGTAGTAAGAGCAGTTAGCTTAGTGGGGTTTAAAAAGGAAAAGCCCATTACTATTAAAATGGACTTGGAAAAAATCCACTGCTTATAAGCAGCATAAAATGTATTGCACTGTTTTGGGATCTTGCCAGGTACTTGTGACCTAAATTGGCCACTGTTGGAAACAGGGTGATGGGCTTGATGGACCTTTGGTCTGTCCCAATGTTGTAATACTTATGTACTTATGTAAAAGGTTCACAGAATAATGACAAAAATTATAAATGGATTTGAACACCTCCAAAATGAAGAAGATGTTCCAAGTTAGAGCTTTTCAGCATGGAGAAAAGACAACTGAGAAGGGATATGTTAGAAGTTTATAAAATCATGAGTATAAAGTACAAAGACTAGGGGACACTCAAGGAAGTTACATGTAAATACTTTTAAAACAAATAGGAGGAAATTTCTGAACTCGTTGCCAAAGGATATGGTAACAGCAGTTAGCGTTTAAAATGATTTTTTAAATTTTTTAAAATGATTTTAAAATGGTCTGGTCAATTTCCTGGAGGAAAAGTCTATAGTCTGCTATTGAGAGACACAGGGAAACCTCAGCTGGCCCCAGGATTGGTTGCATGGAATGTTGCTAGTAATTGGGTTTCTCCCAGGTACCTATGACCTGCACTGGCCACTGCTGGAAACAGGATACTGGGCTAGATGGACCATTGGTCTGACCCAGTATGGCTATTCTTATGTTCAGTAAGAGAGGCCAGATTGGTGTCTACTTGGGTAAGATCTTTCTCAGTAACTGGCTCATGGTTATGGAATGATCTTCTGTTGGTAGTGAAAAATAAATCAGAGTTTTAAAAATTTAGGAGGGGACTTAATTATTTCCTGTTTTGTCCTACTTTTGGTATATAGATTATTATATATTTAGGAGTAACTATTAGAAGCTATTAGGAGTACTCACTCTATGTTTTTAATGCGTTATGCAATTTTATTTTGCTTCTGTCTTTTTTAAATTATGTATGTAGATTATACAAGACTAAGAAAATGTCCCATGGACTGGAAGTTTATTTATGTATGCTGGACTAAGCATGACTGCATAAAATCTAAAATGTTAAAGGGTTGTAGGAATGAGATGAAATGGTTCTGTGCAATTAAAAAAAAAAACACACCTCAAACACCTTACATGTGTGAACCCTCTTCACAGCTAATTACAGGCATCAGGCAGTAACATATATTAAAATGTTAATGCATAATACATATTAATGCAATTTAATGTATGTTAGACAATAAGCTCCATTGAAAATCATGGATCCTGCATTATCTAAGGAGGTGCTTAGCTCAGAGTAATGCATTTATTACATTTTGAATTTTCATTGCTGATCAACAACACAGGCAGTACTATACATACCATACTTTACATCAGTCAACTCTTATAAACATTAACAATTATCTAACTAAAAGTCATGGATTCATTTGCATATGCATCACTATAGACCAAAGAATGAAACAGAATAAACTCTGACACAGGAACATATAAGAAAACTGTTTTTATTCCAACAGTTCTGCAGAGTCAAAGTCAGAGGCACTCAGCATGCTGCCTGTCTACATGCTACCTGGTGATGCAGAAACTTTATGTTCCTTTTGCACTTCTTTCCTCAAGCTCAATAGTATTGTGAAAAAAAGGAGAGAAAAAAAAACATTTACTACCAAAGAATATTATATATTCCTGAAATAAAAATGTATAATGGCTACTAACTTCATAAAATTTATAATGGAATCAAATGAAGGTACAGGCAGAGCCGAATAGCATATAACAGCACCATTACCATGAGAAATAAAACAAACAGCATACTGATAAAAACTATGAAATCAATCAACAAATTCTAAGACCAAAAGATAGCTATCCTTAAAAAAAAAATGCTAACGTATGGCTACTACAGACAGTACCGGAAGAGAACTAAGCCGTGATATATCATATGACTCAAAAACAAAAAGATCTTAGGGTGGCAATATGGACAATGTCACCAAGTCCAATTATAGTTCTCATTACAGAAGCAACAATTACAGTCTCATCTGGGCTTACACTGAGAGACAAATTTAAAGTTGCACTCCAGCAAGAGCAAGATAATCTCTTTGGTTGTGTTTATGTTTTAGATTCTTGCAGGAGTCATAAGTACCAATCAGAGTAGATAACCAGAGAAGACCTGCAAACTGAAATGTATGGCTGCTCCTACAGACTTGCATGCTGGAATTATCAAAGCAAGGGTGCTGAATTCACAGAAATCAGGCACTCTAGGGTTGCCCAGAACCAGACTCAGAGGTTGCAGGGTAATGTTTCATGGCAAAGGTGGCAAACAACCAGTTTGCTAGGAATACTTTCTGCTTCCCAAGATAGCCTTATAACCATTGCTAGATCCAATATGGTCTCTTAAGGGCATGGTTCCTCTCTTTGAATGTCTGAATCTGCATGGTTTCCATGTTGTCAGCTGGCTCCCTCAAACAACCTCTGACTTAAGTCCTGTCAGTAACCGATCCAGAACAAATTCAGGCATAGAAACTGAACACAGTGCTCAATCCTTTACACGATCAAGTCAGAAAATAGCATACAACATGAAATCAAGCACATATTCCTGTAAGCAGTCAAGAAAGGCTAATAGCCTCTCATGCAGTCACAGGAGTCCTCCACTTGATTCGTTTTGTAATGAGGGAGTCAGTTTCTGTTGATGCCTCATATTAATATAAGGGTAACCTGCATATCTGAAAAATATGAAAATACAGAACAAGGTTCAGTATATCACCACATTTATGGCATTATTATGAACTTGTTAAACATGTATTGTCATCTTTCACAGATAGGACAGATCAACTATCTGCAATTAGCACTACGTAAAAAGTTATGTCATGATCCAGTGATGTAAAATGCTACTTACTGGTGCAGGTGAGGGAGCTGTCACAAACCCATTCTGTGTTGTGGAGAAAGTAGTGAAAGGGGCTTCCACTATGATCATCGTGGAAGCTAACGGGAAACCACATGATGTTTATTATTTGTAGAGCACTATACTTTACAAGGATGGTGGAAGTGAACCAATGATTATGGCTTTGCTAGTTGCACACCAGTTAAAACTGCTGTTTGGTCATTAAGCAATACTAACTGTAAGACGGACTAGTGGTTGGATATGTCCATTGTGACTAGTTTACTCATCACAAAGCCCTGTTTATGCTTTATAAATTGTACATTTAGGTACTATTTAATTATATATATTTTTTTTTAAATCAGCGCTTACCAGTGTTTTTGTGATACCCTATACTAGTGACTCAAGTACATACATTTCTCTAACATAAATGTACCATTATAAAAAAAACAATGTTCAGATTTCCCCATTAAGCAGTAGAAGCACATTCCCCCAAAGCCCTTGTCTTCTTTTTCCTCCAGCAGCTTGTTCTCTGCTTTCATTCTTTCTGCCATACCAAATTAAAATTATAACCTTGCTCATTCTGTCATCCAACCATTAGCTCCAATGCTCACCATTAGAACTGTGCAGCAAAGGCAGCAGAAGGAAGACAAGGAAGGCCTATCAGCTGCTAAAACTTTGTGCACCTGAGGAGGAATTAGCACAGGAAAGGCAACAACAAAAGCTCTAAAAATAATTCAGTGTTCTCATACATGTGTTTACCTATTCTCATATCCTTCCCAAAGCTAGGTTATTCAGTATTGTGCAATATTTTTTGCCGCAGCAAATGGTAAAACTAGTTAATATAGCTGGGTTTTAAAAAAGTTTGGACAAATTCCTGGAGGAAAAGTCCATAAACTGTTATTAAGGTAGATCTGGGGAAAGCCACTGGTTATCCTTGGGATTAAGCAGCATGCAACCTTGCAACTTTTAGCCAGGTACTTGTAACCTGGACTGGCCATTGTTGAAAACAGGATACCGGGCTAGATGGATCCTTGGTCTGACCCAGTAGGGCAACTCATGTCCTTATGTTCTAAAATCCTCCTTTTGATTTTGCATTCCTTCCTAATAAAACCTAACATTCTATTTCCTTTTTTGACCTCTGGTATACAGTGGGATGGGGATTTCAACAAATTGTCAACAATGAGAGCAAGATCCTTTTTTCCTGGCTTATGAAGCTTAATATGGAACCCAGCACTGTGTACCTTTAGTTTGGATTAGAATTATCTATAGGTATCACTTTGCAGCTGCCTGTATTGTAATTCATCTGCCATTTAAAAGCCCAATCACCCAGTCTTACAAGGTTCTCTTGTAATTTTTCACAATCAGCTTGTGATCTAACAACTTTGAATAATTTGATCACTCAGTCACTGCTCACTCTTCCAGCCCTCTGAAGCATATACCATCTGGTCCTGGGAACTTATTAGTCTTTAATTTGTAAATGTATTCTATTACATCTTCCCAGTGCACTGAGATTTGCTTCAGTTCCTCTGAATCACAATCCTCAAAGAATATTTCTGGCTTGTGAATTGTTCCTTTTTTTTAAATTTCTTATTATATATCTTTTTCTGATGTTTGATGCGTATTCAGTCATTTCTTGTAATTGTAATTAGAAATTAAATAAATATAAAGCAAAAAAAAAAAAAGGTTTCTGGCTTAGGTATCTCATCACTATGCTCCTCTGTATAGACCAAAGCAAAATAATTCTTTTTTTTTTTTGCTTGTTTTGACCTTGTCATTCCTTATCACATAGATATGAAAAATGGTTCCAGTACAGATTCCTAGGGCACCACACTATATACCTTTCCTTACTGACAGAAATGACTATTCAGCCCTGCTCTGTTTCCCCTCTTTACAGTTACCAATCCACAATAGGCCACTGTCCCCTATCCAATGACTTTTTAGATTTTCTGATGTGTCTTTCATTAGGAACTTATTCAGATATCATCAACTGACTCACCCTTGTCCATATATTTATTTACCCCTTTAACAACTCTAACAGATTAGTAAGGCAGTTCTTCAAATTGCTAAATTCAAGATGTCTCTGCTTCAATCATCTGTACCTAACTAGATAGCCAGTAATTTTGTTTTTCAGAATAACTTCAACCATTTTGTTTGCAGCTGAGATCAGCCACTAGTCTATAGCTTCCTGGATTGCTCCTGAACGCCTTTACAAAATGTGTGTCATGTTGGTAGTTGATCTAAGTCAGTCAGCGGTCACTAGTAATAAGTATGAAATTTGTTTTTTTTTTTTAGTTATTTTAGAATTCAGTGGGGTATACTATCTGGTCTTGGTAACTTCAGTTTCTCAATCTGACCTTACATCTTCCCAGTACACGGTGATTTTCTTCAGTTCCTCTGAATTTCTATCCTCAAAGAATATTTCTGGCATAGGCATCTCCCCAATACCCTCCTCTGTAAAGACCAAAGCAAAGAATTCATTTAGTTTATCTACTTTGGCCTTGCCATCCTTCAATATATAGCTCAACTAAGTAGAGTTGGTGGTTATTAGATGCAAGGCCTGATTCCATACAATTCAACTGGTAGTGGCAAATTATGGTACAGTAGAATCACAGGAAACCTAGGGGTTTTGACTAGGTCAGGCTTTAGCACGGATACTACATGAGCTTCCATGCTCAGTGACATCCTTGCAGCCTTGGATGGAAGTCAGATAGCTGTATTGGTTAACTCTGATTTATCGTCAGCTTTTTTTTTTAAATTTCTTTATTTATAGATTTCAAAATTAAACATTCATATATAATAAATGTGGCAAATCAGGTAATACATCCACAAGAAAAATTATTACCATCCTTTACATACTCAAGGATTATCAGAAAATAACATAATACTTAGTCCACAACATAGTGATCAAGATACAAAGCAATTTAAAACAGGAAAAATTAAGAGAAAAACTCTAAATACTATAATGAGAGGATGAGGTTCTAGTCTCTACCAGCGGTTTTAGCTCCCTTCTGGTGCTCTCAAGATTTGATCGCCACCGCTTTCTTTAGCAATTACAAAATGCTTCAATTTATCTGGGTCAAAGAATACATAGTAAGCATTATTTAAGGAAATAAGACATCTACATGCAAATTTCAATTTGAATGTACCTCCCAAGGAAAGAATTCAAGGCCGAAGTCCCAAAAATTCTCTCCTCTTTCTCTGCGTACTTACTAATATCTGGAAAAACTTGTATCTTTGATCCATAGAATTGAGCTGCCATAAATCTGAAGTAAAGTCTTAAAACATTGTTCCTATCGGTTTCGAAGGCAAAATATACTAGAAGATTTGTGCATTCTGTAATAGTCTCTAATGAAGATTCAAGAAATTGTGTTATATTTAAATCTGGAGCTTCCACTGAAGTAGTTTTGGCTCCTGTAATATAGTAAACTTTTACAATCAGGGGAAAAGCTTCTTTTGGTATTCCCAGTATATCAAAGAAATATTTCCGCAGCATTTCCAACGGCGGTATCAAAGGATTTTTTGGAAAATTTAGAAATCTTAGGTTGTTACGCCTAAGTTAATTATCCAGGTATTCAACTTTCCTTTGCATGTTATCTCTATTACTATATTACCACCAAGAGTTTGAAGTTTTTTAATTTCAAGTAAATTTAACTCACTTTTCTCTTCCTGAGCTTTAACTTTCGAATCCATCAATTGCTGTTGATTTTTAATGTCCTTCACTTCAGTGTTCAATGAAGACTAGACTTGTAGCAGGGACAAATTCATAATCTGGATCGCGTCCCAGAGGGCCTCAAGGGTAACAACTGGTGGTTTTACAATCATGCCGGGTCCCACAGGTGGAGGCGCCTGGATGGGTGAGGGCGAAGAATCAACTTCTTCCGCTCTCCACTCCGATGTTTTTACATCCGGCGTAGAGAATCCAACAGGGCCGCTACCCGCCTCAGACCTCTCCAGCTGAGGCTTACCTGCCAGTTCCAGTTCTCCACCCGGTCTCGGCGGTACAGTCTGGTAAAGCGGACTCAGCGACGCCGCTTCCACGCTAAGATCCCAAGCAAGTTGGCATTCTGGGGATCCAACCAAGGTAGGGACTTGGGACCCCTGCGACCGAAGCCCAAAGACTTCTAGAGTCGGCTGCCGCAGTGCTAAGTTGTTCACGGGGCTAGGGGCAGCTTTAGCCCCAATCTTCCCCTTTCTCTTCACCATATATTACAGGTGAAAGAAAGAGAAATCCATATATTACGGGTGAAAGAAAGAGAAATGCTGCGAATGCTCAGCTCGAGCCTCAGAGCTTCAAGCAGCACTTCCTCTCACGGACGCCATCTGATCCTCGTGAGTTGACGATTTATCGTCAGCTTTTGATCTTGTTAACCACCAAATGCTGTTGTCCAGGCTACCCACTATTGGTATTCAGGTACTTCACTGGATTACCTATTACTAAGATTAAGATAATTTCAAGTTTCCGTTGGTTTTTCATTATCAGTGACTTTCAAACTGAGTTATAGGGAATCCTAGGGTTTGGAACTTGCACCAGTTTTCAACCTTTTTATAAGTACTCTAGCCTTGCTTATATGGCATTATGGTGTAAATGGGTATCTATACACAGATGACATACAGCTGATCAATGTGGACTCTGAGTCCTGACCTCTTCCTTCTCAATGCCATATTTCATTAAACAACAAATTTAAATTTAATTAAACAAAACCTGTGACCATGTGCATCACAAGCTGAAAACAAAAGCTGAGAGTCTGTCTTCTGTTGATGGACTTTCAATCATTTTACATGATTCAGTTAAAATCTGAAAATGTCACTCCAGTCTCATTCTTACCTTCAAAAAGCAAACAATTCTATAGTTGATCTTGTTTCTTTGCCCAGAATCCACTCTGTTCCATTCACTCCCTACTGGACAATGAAGCACTTAGAATGTTGATTTACTCCTTTATTCTTAATCAGCTGGACAACTGTAATGTCCTTGTCAGTGGATATAAGCTATACAATATAAAAATTACAGAATGTACAGAACAGGGCAGCCAAAATTGCTCTATTCTGCCAAAAAATTTGATCGCATTGTACCATTGCTGGTCTGGGAGCACTGGCATCGAGCGGACCACTGGGGATTTTCCTCTTATCTAGCAAATCATCTAATCCCCTTTACATCTACACGACCAACGAGATCATACTAAGGGTATCTTTGGCATCGTCACCCCGTTTCAAAGCCTGTTTGGAAATGACCACTTTTTTCTTGCTCCTGTCTTTTGGAATACATAAGTACATAAGTATTGCCACACTGGGAAAGACCAAAGGTCCATCAAGCCCAGCAGTCTGTTTCCAACAGTGGCCAATCCAGGTCACAAATACCTGGCAAGATCCCGAAAAAGTTCATTACATTTTATGCTGCTTATCCCAGAAATAAAAAAACCTTAATGGCTTGGATAACTCCTAATAAAGTTAGGCTACTAAAATATACTGGTAGGAGAAAATCAATCAAAGTATTCACAATCGGCAACCAGGTGGAGTCTCATATATTTTGCACGAATGTTCACTTCACTCCCTTGGTGACTCTATTACCGTGCATAGGTTTTAATCATCGACTAAAACCACCTCCACCCTAATATTGTGAAATTTTAAACTTAACGTACCCACAATTACAAACTTATGTGAATATATATCAGATGTATCAAATATACTAAAGACACTTAGCTTCTGGAGCGATTAACTCCCTAGTTCAGACTCAGTGTGTAGAGGCCCCACACTGAGTCTGAACTAGGGAGTTAATCGCTCCAGAAGCTAAGTGTCTTTAGTATATTTGATACATCTGATATATATTCACATAAGTTTGTAATTGTGGGTACGTTAAGTTTAAAATTTCACAATATTAGGGTGGAGGTGGTTTTAGTCGATGATTAAAACCTATGCACGGTAATAGAGTCACCAAGGGAGTGAAGTGAACATTCGTGCAAAATATATGAGACTCCACCTGGTTGCCGATTGTGAATACTTTGATTGATTTTCTCCTACCAGTATATTTTAGTATCCCAGAAATAAGCAGTGGATTTTCCCCAAATCAATTTAATAATGGTCTATAGACTTTTCCTTTAGGAAGCTGTCTAGACCTTTTTTAAACCCCGCTAAGCTAACCTCCTTTACCACATTCTCTGGCAACGAATTCCAGAGTTTAATTACATGTTGTGAAGAAACCTTTTCTCCGATTTGCATTAAATTTACTACTTTGTAGATTCATCGCATGCCTCCTAGTCCTAGTATTTTGGAAACAGTCAACAAATGATTCACATCTACCCGTTCCACTCCACTCATTATTTTATAGACCTCTGTCATATCTCCCCCTCAGCTGTCTTTTCTCCAAGCTGAAGAGCCCTAGCTGCTTCAGCCTTTCCTCATAGGGAAGTTGTCCCATCCCCTTTATCATTTTTGTCGCCCTTCTCTGTACCTTTTCTAATTCCACTATATCTTTTTTTGAGATGCAGTGACCAGAATTGAACAAAACACTTGAGGCGCGGTCGCACCATGGACCGATACAAAGGCATTATAACATCCTCACTTTTGTTGATCATTCCTTTCCTAATAATACCTAACATTCTATTTGCATTCTTAGCCACCACAGCACACTGAGCCGAGGGTTTCAATGTATCATCAATGACGACACCGAGATCCCTTTCTTAGTCAGTGACTCCTAAAGTGAAACCTTGCATTACATAGCTATAGTTCGGGTTCCTCTTTCCCACATGCATCACGTTGCACTTGCACACATTAAACATCATCTGCCATTTAGACGCCCAGTCTCGTAAGGTCCTCTTGTAATTTTTCACAATCCTCTCGCGATTTAACAACGTTGAATAACTTTGTGTCGTCAGTAAATTTAATTACCTCACTAGTTACTCCCATCTCCAGATCATTTATAAATATGTTAAAAAGCAGCGGTCACAGCACAGAAACCTAGGGAACCCCTTCATCTACCCTTCTCCATTGAGAATACTGACCATTTAACCCTACTCTCTGTTTTCTATCTTTTAACCAGTTTTCGATCCACAATAGGACACTACCTCCTATCCCATGACTCTCCAATTTCTTCTGGAGTCTTTTATGAGGTACTTTGTCAAACGTCTTTTGAAAATCCAGATACACAGTATCAACCGGCTTGCCTTTATCCACGTTTGTTCACCCCTTCAAAAAAATGTAATAGATTGGTGAGGCAAGATTTCCCATGTTGGCTCTGTCTCATTAATCCGTGCTTTTGAATATGCTCTATAATTTTGTTCTTTATAATAGTCTCTACCATTTTGCCCAGCACCGACGTCAGGCTCACCAGTCTATAATTTCCCGGATTCCCTCTAGAACCTTTTTTAAATATCAGCGTTACATGGGCTACCCTCCAATCTTCCGGTACCAAACTCGATTTTAAAGATCAATTACATATTACTAATAATAGTTCTGCCAGTTCATTTTTCAATTCTATCAGTACTCTGACATGAATACCATCTGGTCCAGATTTGCTACTCTTCAATTTGTCAAATTGCCCCATTACATCCTGCAGGTTTATAAAGATTTCATTCAGTTTTTCAGACTCATCAGCTTTGAATACCATTTCTAGCACCGGTATCTCTCTCAAATCTTCCTTAGTGAAGCTCGAAGCAAAGAATTCATTTAATCTCTCCGCTATGGCTTTGTCTTCTCTGATTGCCCCTTTTACTCCTCTATCATCTAGCGGTCCAACCGATTGTTTTGACGGCTTCTTGCTTTTAATATACCTAAAAAAAAATTTACTATGTTTTTTTTTGCCTCCAACACAATCTTTTTTCAAAGTCCCTCTTTGCCTTCCTTATCAGTGCTTTGCATTTGACTTGCCATTCTTCCTTCTCATGGCTCCCGTACCAGCTGCTCCATAAAGCAGTCCTTGATTTCGTCAAGGAATTTTACCTCCCTAGCATGCCCCGATGTTACATTTACCCAGTCAATATCGGGGTAATTGAAATCACCCATTATTATCATGTTGCCCAGTTTGTTAACCTCCCTAATTTCTGAACATTTCTACATCTGTCTGCTCATCCTGACCATGCGGACGGTAGTACGCTCCTATCACTATCCTTTTCCCCTTTACACATGGAATTTCAATCTATAGGGATTCCAAAATGTGTTTTGTTTCCTGCAGAATTTTCAATCTATTTGATTCAAGGCCCTCCTTAACATACAATGCTACCCCCTCCACCAATTCAATCCACCCTATCACTATGATATAATTTTTACCCCAGTATGACAGTGTCCCACTGGTTATCCTCCTTCCACCAGGTCTCAGAGATGCCTATTATATCTAATTTTTCATTTAGTGCAATATATTCTAACTCTCCCATCTTATTTCTTAGGCTTCTGGCATTCGCATATAGACATTTCAAACTATATTTGTTGTTCCTATTTACAACATGCTCAGTACTTGACAGTATTAATTTGCAATCTTTTGTCCGAGTTTTATTTTTATTTAAGGACACCTGGAGGCATATTTTCAAAGCACTTAGCCTCCCAAAGTTCCATAGAAACCTATGGAACTTAGCCTCCCAAAGTGCTTTGAAAATATGCCTCCTGATCTACTATTTCTCTTTTGCAACCTCACCATCGGGATATCCTATCTTCCCTGTTTTGGTGATATCTTTAAAAGATACCTTATTCCGAACCATGCTCTTTTGAGTGACTGTTGGCCTTCTCCCAGTTTCTAGTTTAAAAGCTGCTCTATCTCCTTTTTAAATGCCGATACCAGCAGCCTGGTCCCACCCTGGTCCCATCCTTTCGGAATAGGCTCACTCTTCCCTAGAATGTTGCCCAGTTCCTAACAAATCTAAAACCCTCCTCCCTGCACCATCGTCTCATCCACACATTGAGACTCCGCAGCTCTGCCTGTCTCTTGGCGCCTTGCGCGTGAAACCAGTAGCACTTCAGAAAATGCTACTCTAGAGATTCTGGATTTGAGCTTTCTACCTAAGAGCCTAAATTTGGCTTCCAGAACCTCTCTCCACGTTTTCCTATGTCATTGGTACCCACATGTACCAAGACAGCCAGCTCCTCCCCAGCACTATCTAAAATCCTATCTAGGTGACGCGTGAGGCCCACCACCTTTGCACCAGGCAGACAACTGACTAGGCGATCCTCACATCCACCAGCTATCTACATTTAAAACGAATCTAAGAAAATGTTTCTTCACTCAACATGTAATTAAACTCTGGAATTCGTTGCCAGAGAATGTGGTAAAGGCAGTTAGCTTAGCGGAGTTTTAAAAAGTTTTGGACGGCTTCCTAAAGGAAAAGTCCATAGACCATTATTAAATGGACTGGGGAAAATCCACTATTTCTGGGATAAGCAGTATAAAATGTTTTGTACATTTTTGGGATCGTGCCAGGTATTTGTGACCTGGATTGGCCACTGTTGGAAACAGGATGCTGGGCTCGATGGACCTTTGGTCTTTCCCAGTATGGCAATACTTATGTACTTATGTAATTGAATTACCAACTACAACAGCCGTCCTAACCCTTCCCACCTGGGCACTAACAACTGGAGACACATCCTCGGTGCGAGAGGATATTGCATTCCCTGGTGTGCTGGTCCTGTCTACAGGATTACTTCCAGCCTCACCAGGGTGATGCTCTCCTTTTAGAAGGCCTCCCTCCTCCAAGGAAGCACAGGGGCTGCCAGATTAAAGATGGGACTTCTCTACAACGTCCCTGTAGGCCTCCTCTATGTACCTCTCTTGTCTCCCTCAGTTCCTCCAAATCTGCTACTCTAGCCTCAAGAGAACGGACTTGTTCTTTGAGAGCTAGGAGCTCCTTGCATCGAGCACACACATATGACATCTCACCAAATGGGAGATAATCATACATGTGACACTCAATGCAAAAGACTGGATAGCACCCCTCTCACTGATGGACTACTGACTACATCTTGGTATTATAGAGTTGTTTAATTAAAACTTCTTAAGGTACTAGGGATATATTAAAACTTCTTAAGGCACTAGGGATATACACTGCTAGTATACTTACACATAGAAACTTCTTACTCTAAGACCCTTATGCTTATCTGACGTCTGTCATTGGTTGCCAATTACTGTTATCAAGCTTTCATGTAAATTGTTGGTCTCTCCCCTTAAATACCATCCTGTTGCAACATTTTGCGAAAGGTGGCAAAGCAAACACTTAAATCCTCAGTGCTGATGTTCATAATAGTTTAGTTTATTATCACATTTCTAGTATTATATTACTATGAACTGCCGTATAAAGATTCAAAAGACATCAATTTTATTAGTGATAGTGACATCATCCCACTCTCCAGTGGGATTTAGATAAAGCACTGTCTACCTCCATATATCTCTTTGAACATACAAATCAATGTATTACCATTCACCATACCGATATTGTGGCTTGTTACAGAAGAAGATTCCATACTTGTTATAGAAGCCATAGTTGTCAATATGGTAAATACTAACACATTGATATGTATATTGAAAGTGATATATATGGGGTGGCTGGGTTTTGCTTTTGACACCCAGAAAAGCTACTATTGGTGTTGTCTGAAGCACAAAGGCTAAACAATGGCTGACAGGAAGAGTGAAGAGAAAAGTGAGAGCAGGGGTGCCTCTAGGATGTGAGTAGCCAGTATTAGGGGAAGGGACATGGATGTGATAGATACATAATCATGAAAGACAGAAAGATGATTATGCCTGGGGAAGGGATACCACAGAACTGAAGAAGTCCTTAGTATGCTGCCTCAACAGTGAAATTGTAATAAGTCCTCTACTGTACATATAAAATATTACACTATTTAAAACACTATCATAGATTTTCAAAGTCACCAGACAAAATGGGCCAGAGTACCTAAAGAATAAATTGGCCCTCTACACATCTTTGGAACTGCTAAGGTCCTCTCAAAGCTTCACCATCTGTAACCTTGTCAAAAGAAATTGTACAATGTGATAGCTGCTGATGAGCCTTCTCAGGATAGCTCCCACACTCTGGAACTCACTCCCAAAGGGACTAAGCCAAACACAAGACTACCTCTACACTTCAGGAAGCAGGCTTGGCTATTCTCCCAAGCCTATAATACATGTGGTGGCTGACTCATTCCACCTGGACTAGCTTGCTGCACACCTTGTAAACTTAAACCAGTTCCTCATATCTAATTCAACTGTACATGTAATTAATATTCAGTTTAACCACCCATCTACTTATTCCAATGATTTTGTAGTATCTATCTTGCTCCATATATGTATCTCAACTGCATTTGCCCCTTTGGCCACCTATTAAGATGTTTCATTGTGCAGAAACAGCATTAGCATCATATCTGTTATTTGAATGTTCTAATGCAGTATTCTTCAATACAAGGACCAGGGCCAATGGCAGTCCCTACTGTCTGTCTTTTTTTCTCCCCCTGCTACTCTGGCCTCTCTACCCAGGCTCAGAACAGAAAGGGGAAAGTGGGTAGGAGGGGGAAGAGCCACATGCTAGAAGGGCAAGGCATTTTTCAAAAGAGAATACATTTGGAAATGCTCACAACCATGAGGACACCCCCCAATAAAGTTTGAAGGTGGGCCGCTGGGGATGGATGTCACCGACACACACTGATCACCAGTGTTGTGGCCCTGCATGGAAAGATATCTGGCAGCTCTCCTTCAGCTCATTAGAATCCAAAGTGACCTCAGCTTAAAAAATAATGAAGACCATTCTTCCAATGTGTACTGATTATGGTGTTTCATTTGGACTGTGCTGACATTGGGTATCATAGCTATGTTATATGAATGTTTTTCCATGCTGCCTATTTTGGTTTCATTTATATTCTGACACTTATATTTCTGTTATATGATTGTTTTTTAGTGCTGTTTTAATGTTTACATTTCCAATACTGTATCATATTAGTCCTATTACTAGGATTCAATCTGCCATATCCAAGTTTACTTCACTGATTGTATTTATGAAAGGCCCGTTTCTGACTCAAATGAAACAGGCACTAGCAAGGTTTTCCTCGTAGTGTGTATGTTTGAGAGTGTGTGTGTGAGAGACGGAGTGACTGTGCGAGTGTGTGTGTGTGTGTGTCAGAGAGAGAGTGAGACTGGGTGCGAGTGTGTCTGTGAGAGAGTGTGTGTGTCAGAATGACTGTGTGCGAGTGCATATGTGAGACACAGTGAGTGTGAGAGTGTGTTTCACACAGATACAGTGTGTGTGTGAGAGAGAGTGTGTTTCACACAGATACAGTGTGTGTGAGAGAGAGTGTGTGTGTGAGAGAGCTAGTGTGAGAGTATGTCTGCGATACACAGACTGTTTTTGAAACCGAGAGTGTATGAGGCCGAGAGTTTGGAGAACCCCCTTCCCCTCCCCCCTCCTCTCCCCTTCTCCCCCTCTCCCCTTCCACCCATGCCAGAGTGTGTGTGTGAGAGTGACTGTGTGAGAGAGAGTGACTGTGCGAGTGTGTGTGTGTGTCAGAGAGAGAGTGAGACTGGTTGCGAGTGTGTCTGTCAGAATGACTGTGTGCGAGTGCATGTGTGTGAGAGAGAGTGTGTTTCACACAGATACAGTGTGTGAGAGAGTGTGTGTTTCACACAGATACAGTGTGTGAGACAGAGAGAGTGTGTGAGAGAGTGAGTGTGAGAGTATGTCTGCAATACACAGACTGTTTTTGAAACCGAGAGTGTATGAGGCCGAGAGTTTGGAGAACCCCCTTCCCCTCCCCCCTCCTCTCCACTCCCTTCCTCTCCCCCTCTCCCCTTCCACCCGTGCCAGAGTGTGTGTGTGAGAGTGACTGTGTGAGAGAGAGAGAGTGGCTGTGCGAGTGTGTGTGTCAGAGAGAGAATGAGACTGGTTGCGAGTGTGTCTGTGAGAGTGTGTGTGTGTGTCAGAATGACTGTGTGCGAGTGCATATGTGAGAGAGTGCGTTTCACACAGATACAGTGTGTGAGAGAAAGAGAGTGTGTGTGTTTCACACAGATACAGTGTGTGAGACAGAGAGTGTGTGTGAGAGAGTGTGAGAGTATGTCTGCAATACACAGACTGTTTGTGAGACCGAGAGTGTATGAGTCCGAGAGTTTGCAGAACCCCCTTGCCCTCCCCCCGTGCCATTTTGGGGGGGGGGGGGTGTTTATGGGGTAGGATCGGGTTGTTCTGTAGGAGTGTGGTTTTTTTTTGGGGGGGGGGGGGCGGTCTGTGGGTGTGTGAGAGAGAGAGGTTAAATTTCACTGTTACACTTTCTGTATTGAGGGGGTTGGGGGAGGGAGTGTGTGTCTGTGATTGAGAAAGTGAGATGCTGTCTGTCCATGGCAGCGTGTGTATGTTGGTTTGTGTGAGAGATGCTCATTGACCATATCAGATATTGTGTTTTGATTTGGGCGGTAGGTGGGGGGAGTCTCTGCTAGTGGGATACCGAAATCTGCATGTTGTGTTTGGGGGGAGTGTGTGTGAGGGGGGGGTTGAGTTTTTGAAAATGACATCGTCCGTGTGAGCAATGTTAGCCGGCTGGCTGAGATCGTGGGCGGGGCTGACAAAGTCGGAGTTCGCTGCGTTCTCTTAATCTAATAGCGCAGGCTATCTGGGTTTAGCTGCACTAACTTCCATCTGTGCTACGACTTGGGGGGGGCATGGTACTGCGTCGCATCGAGGGCATCAGAGGACTAACTTCCATCTCTGCTACTACTTGGGGGGGGGGGAGCTGGCATTGCGTCAAGGGCGTCAGAGGACTAACTTCCATCTCTGCTACGACTTGGGGGGGCGTGGAGTTGCGTCAAGGGCGTCAGAGGACTAACTTCCATCTCTGCCACGACTTAGGGAGCGTGGCGTTGCGTCGAGGGCATCAAAGGCGTGTCCTCCACGTAGTAATGGGTGTGCAATGGGATTCGGTGTTTGTCAGTGCTCCGCCCTCGACATCATCACGTTTTGATGTGAGGGTGGGGCAGACACTCATGGGCAAACTGCAGTCTACACAACTACAAATTTAGAACATTCAGAGGCTTCATTAGAACGTTGGAGATGTGGTTTATATAGAGAGATTTGGTCATTTTAGTATTGTTACACTGTAACAAAATTGTAAGTTTTATGTTCAAGCCGTACATCACCTTGGGTGAACCTCTCATGAAGGCAGGTAACTTAATTCATCTTGCAGTGGTGTAGCTAGGACTGGGCCCCAGGCAGATAAACTGAAATGGGCCTCCCTATAATACCATTTTTCACAAGGTAGTGGGAACCTGGGGGGGGGGGGGGGGGGGGGGGGGGGGGGAACTGGATACCCTTTCAGAGCTCCAGTAAACAAACCCTACAAAAAGCAAACACATTAAAGACCTATATAGAAAACCTGTCACATTAATAGAAATTGAAATGCAAGGTATCAGAGATACACATTTCCCAAAGCTGATATTTTACAATTAATGTAGTCAGAAACACACAAAAAAAATCCTCTTTTTCCTACCTTTGTTCTGTGAGCAATGCTTTGGTCCCAGTGCCTTGTGCTTTTCTCTGTTTTTTTTTAACTCTCTTCAGGGTCTCCTGTCCTATTGACACTTCTTCTCTATGTCCATAATCCATCTTTCCACTGCATCCCTATCCATCCTATCCAGCATCCTCACCCCCTTAAGTATCTCTTCTCTGTATCCCTATCTTACTCTGTCCAGCATCCCCCTTCTGTGTAGCTATCCCTCCTCGTATATCCAGCATCACTCCCGTGTCCCTGTCTCTATGCTCCCTCCGTACCCAGCATCTCTTGTGTCTCCATCCCACCCCATGTCCACTCTCTCTCCTCTTTGTTCCCTTCCTCCTGCAACTTCCACCCAACCCCCCCCCCCCCCCCCCCCCCCCCCCGCCAAATGGTCCGGCATCTCTTCTTCACCCACCTGCTGGTCCTCCAAACACTGAAGCAGGTCATGATAGAGACAGTGCTGAAAGCTGCCTCTCTGTGGCTGGTGGAGCCCTTCCTCTCTGCCCTGTTCCACCTCTCTGTTATGACTTCCTGTGGGCAGGATACAGCAGAGAAAAGGCTTCACCTGTCAGAGAGAGGCTGCTTTCAGCGCTGTCTCTGCTGTGACCTGCTGAAGTGTTTGGAGGACTGGCGGGTGGGTGAGGAGCTGGAGAGATGCCGGACCTGGATGCAGGGAGAAGAGAGGAAGAAGAGTTCAGCTGCAGGTGGCCCTGGGCATTTTGCTGGGCTCGCTCAATGGTAACTATGCACCTGAAATCTTGCATTAAACCTTAATAGAGTATGTCAGATTTTATTTTTAGATTACAGTGCTTTATGAGCCAGAACAGTGGAACAACCCTAAAAATAATAATAAAAAAATTAAATGACTGTCACTCTCAAAAACCACAAAATGGAGTTTTAAAAATCTGGCAGAAAGATAAAATTGGAAAGAACCTTTATATCAAACTTCATAAAATAAATCTATTCTAACAGGAAACTCTAAACAGCTTGAAGCTTGGAGAAAATGTTTCCCCAAATTTGCAGTAAGTTAGAATGGCACAGCCGTCATACGCCGTGAATAGCAAGACTCTGGAGTGGATAGTATTTACAATGCACTAAAAGTTAATGGATGTTTATGTAGTTTGAGGGCATAGGTGTGTTTATTTATTAGGATTTATTAACTGCCTTTATGAAGAGATTCACCCAAGGCAGTGTACAGAAGGCACAGTTTAATATAAAACTTACAATTTTGTTAACATAACAATAGGAAAATGACCAAATATAAACATAAGTACAATCAATAAGGTAGACTTGCAAATAGCAAATTGAAACCTAGTAATAGGACTAACATGAAACAATATTAGAAACACACACACTTAAAAGCACTGTAGAACAATAACAGAAATATGATGTTCATACAATCCAACAGTACCATAGTAGACAGCATGGAAGAACATTTGAATAAGATAAAAGTATGATGTTAGTCTAGACCAGGGGTTTGCAACCCAGTCCTCAGAGACCACCTGGCCAGTTGGATTTTCAGGATATGCACAATGAATATGCATGAGAAAGATTTGCATACCAGGGCGGCAGTGCATGCAAATCTCTCTCATGCATATTCAATATTGATATCCTGAAAGCCAGGTGGTGCCTGAAGACTGGGTTGAAAACCACTGGTCTAGATTACAGGGCCAAAATACATTTCTTGTACACTCAGGCAGAAGCTGACTTTTCTCCTTGGGCCTCTGAAACAGCACCTACAGGCCAAAGAGCAGCAGCACCATGGGTGCATATTGCTAGATTTGTTACTCCAGCCCTTGAGCCACTGAGGGCTCACCAAGTCATCTAGGGAAGGAGGTGTAAAGTTAATGAAATTACAGGGTGAGTAATTATAAAAGAAATCTGGTGACTACATTTCAGACTAAAATGAACATGTACATTGCAAACTATGTGGTAGACAGCAAAGTTTCTTACCTGTAGCAATTATTTTCCACAGACAAGAAGATTAATCAGGCACCCAAGGGGGTGCCAGAACAAAACAGCTTTCCCAGAGCTCAGAACTAAGCATACTGTTCTAAGCATGCACTTCCCATTCCAGGTGCAGTAGTCTCCTCAGTTTCTTAGTAAATCCCACAGCTGAAGAAAGAATGCAATTCCAGAGAGGTGGGAGTGACTGTATGTCTAACCTTGCAGTTTACAGAAAACATCTTCTACTACAAGTAAACAACTTAGCTTTTTCTGTCAACAAGCAAGATTTAATCAGGCACACAAGCAGGTTGACTCCAAGGCTCAGGGATGCTCAATGTTACAGATTATTTGTCCATTGTCCAGGAGTGGCCCATTCACAGATATTCAATCGAGTTACTGAACTTACAAGGTAAGCTGATCAGTACAGCCCAAACAAAATCTGATTGAAGACTGGGCCAAACGTCAGTAAGAAGTGGAGATATAAGTAGCTATTACTTGCTGTTTTGCATATACTGTTCAGTGTAGCAGACTTCAAGGAAGCTACTGTAACTGCTGTGGCTCAGCCTTTATGAGGTTTAACTTGACTCATTAAGAAGGATTCCAGTCTATTCATAACAGAATTGAAAACAGCAATGCTAGCCAACTGGCTAGGATCTGTTTAGCCACTGGAATGACAATTTCTTGGGCTCAAAGGAGGCAAAGAACTATGTATACTTTGATTCTGTTCACTGTAGATAATAAGCAAGAGCATTTACACAATTCAGAGTGGAGGGACTTCTTGTATATATGCTTATGCTGTTTTGAGTAAAATGCAGGAAGTAATATTTCTTCATTCACATTGAAAGGCGCAATCACCTTTGGTAGAAATTTAGGATGCATACCTAAAACTATTTTGCTATGACGAAATTGGGAGTATGGATAGCAAAATATATAACACTTAACAAAATTCAAGCAAATCCAATATACTTTGTAATTAAAGAAATGAAGCCTCAACTGTCCAGGGAAAGTCATAGGGCCCTGTTTACTAAGCTGTGCTGTAGGCACACTAGCATTTTTAGCACGAGCTAATGCTAGACACACCCATAGGAATATATGGGTGTCTCTAGTATTAGCATGCACTAAAAATGCTAGTGTGTCTTAGTAAAGAGGGCCCATAGACTTTTTAATCAACCCTTAATTGGACTCCTATCACTGGCTTCTACTAAGATTGTAAAAACAGCAGTGAAAAAACTCCCATGGGAGAAAAAAAAGCACTACTTTAAAAACCACTCAGTCACAAATATTACTATATTTAGCCCTTGTCGAGGTTGTAAACTCTGCAAAGCTTGATCAAATTATTGACGCCAGCAGTGGATTATGGAAAATTTTCAGATAAGTCATTTTTTGTTTTCATTCAAGTGCACGTTTGTGGAATGTTTTTTTGTATTTTGAGTTTTTCTGTATTTTTCAACACCATTTAGGACAGAGCAGAAGTACTGCATATATTGAGTAATATTTGTGATTGAAAATGGTTTTTGAAGTAGTGATTTTTTTTCTCCCATGGGAGCCTTTTCACTGCTGTTTTTCCAATCTCAATAGAAGCCATTGATGGGAGTCCATTTAAAGGTTTGTTAAAAAGTCTATGACTTTCCCAAGACAGTTGAGGCTTCATTTCTTTAATTACAAAATATATTGGATTTGTATATATTTTCAGCTCTTTTCCAAAGGGTGTATTAGCAAAATAGTGTGAATTTTGTGAAGTGTCATATACTGATATGAAGAGGTCCCCCACTTCCTCATGATTTCTCCTATTATTGCATATACAGTGGTGGAAATAAGTATTTGATCCCTTGCTGATTTTGTAAGTTTGCCCACTGACAAAGACATGAGCAGCCCATAATTGAAGGGTAGGTTATTAGTAACAGTGAGAGATAGCACATCACAAATTAAATCCGGAAAATCACATTGTGGAAAGTATATGAATTTATTTGCATTCTGCAGAGGGAAATAAGTATTTGATCCCCCACCAACCAGTAAGAGATCTGGCCCCTACAGACCAGGTAGATGCTCCAAATCAACTCGTTACCTGCATGACAGACAGCTGTCGGCAATGGTCACCTGTATGAAAGACACCTGTCCACAGACTCAGTGAATCAGTCAGACTCTAACCTCTACAAAATGGCCAAGAGCAAGGAGCTGTCTAAGGATGTCAGGGACAAGATCATACACCTGCACAAGGCTGGAATGGGCTACAAAACCATCAATAAGACGCTGGGCGAGAAGGAGACAACTGTTGGTGCCATAGTAAGAAAATGGAAGAAGTACAAAATGACTGTCAATCGACAAAGATCTGGGGCTCCACGCAAAATCTCACCTCGTGGGGTATCCTTGATCATGAGGAAGGTTAGAAATCAGCCTACAACTACAAGGGGGGAACTTGTCAATGATCTCAAGGCAGCTGGGACCACTGTCACCACGAAAACCATTGGTAACACATTACGACATAACGGATTGCAATCCTGCAGTGCCCGCAAGGTCCCCCTGCTCCGGAAGGCACATGTGACGGCCCATCTGAAGTTTGCCAGTGAACACCTGGATGATGCCGAGAGTGATTGGGAGAAGGTGCTGTGGTCAGATGAGACAAAAATTGAGCTCTTTGGCATGAACTCAACTCGCCGTGTTTGGAGGAAGAGAAATGCTGCCTATGACCCAAAGAACACCGTCCCCACTGTCAAGCATGGAGGTGGAAATGTTATGTTTTGGGGGTGTTTCTCTGCTAAGGGCACAGGACTACTTCACCGCATCAATGGGAGAATGGATGGGGCCATGTACCGTACAATTCTGAGTGACAACCTCCTTCCCTCCGCCAGGGCCTTAAAAATGGGTCGTGGCTGGGTCTTCCAGCACGACAATGACCCAAAACATACAGCCAAGGCAACAAAGGAGTGGCTCAGGAAGAAGAAGCACATTAGGGTCATGGAGTGGCCTAGCCAGTCACCAGACCTTAATCCCATTGAAAACTTATGGAGGGAGCTGAAGCTGCGAGTTGCCAAGCGACAGCCCAGAACTCTTAATGATTTAGAGATGATCTGCAAAGAGGAGTGGACCAAAATTCCTCCTGACATGTGTGCAAACCTCATCATCAACTACAGAAGACGTCTGACCGCTGTGCTTGCCAACAAGGGTTTTGCCACCAAGTATTAGGTCTTGTTTGCCAGAGGGATTAAATACTTATTTCCCTCTGCAGAATGCAAATAAATTCATATACTTTCCACAATGTGATTTTCCGGATTTAATTTGTGATGTGCTATCTCTCACTGTTACCAATAACCTACCCTTCAATTATGGGCTGCTCATGTCTTTGTCAGTGGGCAAACTTACAAAATCAGCAAGGGATCAAATACTTATTTCCACCACTGTATGTCATACTGAATTGTTTCTGATCTATTCATTTATTATTTATTGGGATTTATTAACTGCCTTTATGAAGAGATTCACTCAAGGCGGTGTACAGTACAGGGGCGTAGCCAGACAGCAGATTTTGGGTGGGCCTAGGCAAGAAGTGAGTGGGCACCAAGTGTTCTCTCCTCCCCCACCCCACCCCACCCCAAAAAACATATCTCAGCTGGCTGGAAAATGCTTCTCTCCACCTTGGCAGTCTGCAGCAGGCATGCACTGAAAACAGAGCATGTGCAGATGCCAGTATTGTGGAGAGCAACGCTTTTGTTACCATCAGGGGGAAGTCTTCAGCTGGCGGAGCTTGGGATACCCAACAGCTACTGCTAAACGTGTGCTACTGTTGGGTGGGCCTGAGCCCTAACTGGGTAGACCAGCCCACCTGTGGCTACGCCACTGGTACAGTAGGTACAGTTTAACATAAAACTTACAATTTTGTTAACAGCATAACAATAGTAAAATAATCAAGAATAAACATAAATACAATAAATGAGGTAAACCTGAAAACAGTAAATTGAAACCTAATAGAACTTGGAACAAAATATAATATTACACAAAGGGAACCTGTGTAAACACATAATACAGTTTTAAAATTACTTCATTTACTTAAATAACAAATTATCCAATACCCATATCATCCACGTGAAAAGTAACTGCCCCCTTAATTACTCAAGCAACAAGTTGAACAAATTAAACTGATAATTTGATTCAGCTAATTGAACACAGCCAGGCTTGATTGCAGCCAGCCCCATTGAATCTAAACCTCCCTATACACTGAACCTTACCATGACAGTGAAGTAGTCACCACAAGGTTTGTAAAAAAACGCTATGCCACGATCAAAGGAAATTCCAGAAGAGAGGAGAAAAAAAACAGTAGTTAAAATATATTAATCTAGAAAGGGTTATAAAGCCATTTCTAAAGCTCTGGAACTTCACCAAACCACAATGAGAGCCATTATCTCCAAATGGAGAAGACTTGGAAGAGTGGTGAATCTTCTCAGTGTGGCTGGCCGACCAAATTACTCCAAGAGCGCAGCTACAACTCATCTAGAAAGTCACAAAACATCCCAGAAGAACATCAACAAATAACTGTAGTCCTCTCTAACCTCAGGTAAGGTCAGTGGTTTATGACTCCACAATAAGAAAGAGACTAAGCAAAAATGGGATTCATGGGAGAGTAGCAGGTGAAAACCACTGCTATCCAAGTGCAACATTATTGCTCTTCCTACATTTGCAAAAACACACCAGAATGGTTCCCAAACCTTTTGGGATAATGTTCTATGGACAGATGCATCAAAAGTGGAACTCTTTGGACAACACAGGCCCTGTTAAGTCTGGTACCTAAAGCAAATACAGCATTCTACAGTAAGAATATCAAACCAACAGTCAAACATAGAGGTGGTGTTGTAGGCATGCTTTGCTGCCTCAGGACCTGGAAACTTGACATTATGGAAGGAACCATAAATTCTGCGTTGTAGTACAAAATTCTTAAGGAGAATGTCTGGTCATCTGTCCATGAACTAAAGCTGAATTGGGATATGCAGCAAGACAAAGCAAGATCAAAATCACAAGAACATCTAACAGCTGAGGAGAAACAAAATAAAAGTTTTGGATTGGCCTAGTCAAATTCCTGACTTCAATACAATAGAGATGCTATGGAAGGCCCTGAAGTGAGCAGTTCATGCACAAAAGCCTAAGAATGTGTCTGAATTAAAGCAGTTCTGCAAAGAAGAGTGGGCTAAGATTCCGCAACAGTGATGTAAAAGACTGAAATCAAATGAAAAGAAGAGAAGAGTTTATTTGCAGTTATTGCTGCTAAAAGTGGTGCAACCAGTTATTCAGTTCAGGGGCCAGTTACTTTTTCATATGGGTGACACAGGTGTTGGATAACTTTGCTCCTTAAATTAAGTAATAATTTAAAAACTGTATTGTGTGTTTACTCAGGTTCCCTTTCTCTAATACAGTACTATATTATGTTCTGAGGTGGGCAGAAAGCATGTTCTGGACTGCAGCCACCATATGGCCTAATATCTGCTAAAGGGTTCTGGCCATGATCATTGAATCTTCTTGACAAAATACATTATGTTGAAGAAAAGCTTTAGCCTCTGGCTGAAATCTCCTGCCCTTGCTGACTTCACACACTTCAAGTTCATGTTGACCTCCTTCCAATCTGCTTTCTTGCTTGCCAAATAGGACTATTACATCCAGCTGACTAATTCTCTCGGCTCAAACCCTCGACTTCTCTTCGCCACACTAAACTCTCTCCTCAAGGTGCCTCCACCCCCAACTCCCCCCTCACTATCTCCCCAGACCCTAGCTGAGTTCTTCCATGACAAGGTTCAGAAGATAAACCTTGAATTCTCTACCAAACCACCCCCACCTCTCCCTCCCCTTGTCCGTTCCCCTATTTCCTCAACCCCTCCGTCCTTTTCCTCCTTTCCTGAAGTCACTGATGAAGAAACATCACATCTTCTCTTCTCCTCAAAACGAACCTACCTGTTCCTCTGATCCCATTCCTTCCTACCTTCTTAACACCATCTCTCCTACTCACACCCCTTTTATCTGTCATATCCTCAATCTCTCTCTTTCCACTGCGACCGTTCCTGATGCCTTCAAACATGCTGTGGTCACACCGCTCCTGAAGAAGCCTTCACTTGACCCTACCTGTCCTTCCAACTATCGACCCATCTCCCTCCTCCCCTTCCTTTCCAAGATACTTGAACACGCCGTTCACTGCCGCGGTCTTGACTTTCTCTCATCTCAAGCTGTTCTTAACCCACTCCAATCTGGCTTTCGCCCTCTTCATTCAACTGAAACTGCACTTACAAAAGTTTCCAACGACCTGTTCCTGGCCAAATCCAAAGGTCTCTATTCTATCCTCATCCTTCTCGATCTATCCACCGCTTTTGACACTGTTGATCACAGCCTACTCCTTGATACGCTGTCTTCATTTGGATTCCAGGGCTCTGTTCTTTCCTGGTTCTCCTCCAACCTCTCACTTCGCACCTTTAGTGTACACTCTGGTGGATCCTCTTCCACTTCTATCCTATTCCTCTACCAATCGGTGTATCTCAGGGTTCTGTTCTCGGTCCTCTCCTGTTCTTCATCTACACTTCTTCCCTTGGCTCTCTGATATCATCCCATGGCTTTCAATACCATCTCTATGCTGATGACTCCCAAATCTACCTCTCTACCCCCGAAATCTCAACTAGCATCCAGACCAATGTTTCAGCCTGCCTATCTGATATTGCTGCCTGGATGTCTCAACGTCATCTGAAACTTAACATGGCCAAAACCGAGCTTCTCATCTTTCCCCCTAAACCTACCTCTCCTCTTCCCCCTTTCTCTATTTCTGTGGATGGCACTCTCATTCTCCCTGTCTCATCAGCTTGTAACCTTGGGGTCATCTTTGACTCCTCTCTCTCCTTCTCTGCTCACATTCAGCAGATTGCCAAAACCAGTCGTTTCTTTCTCTATAACATCAGCAAAATCTGTCCCTTCATCTCTGAGCATTCTACCAGAACCCTTATCCACACTCTTATCACCTCTCGTCTTGATTATTGTAACCTGCTTCTCACCGGCCTCCCTCTTAGCCATCTCTCTCCTCTTCAATCAGTCCAAAACTCTGCTGCACGACTCATTTTCCGCCAAAGTCGCTATGCTCACATTAGCCCTCTCCTTAAGTCCTATCCGTTTCTGCATTCAATTCAAACTTCTCTTATTGACCTATAAGTGCATTCACTCTGCTGCTCCCAATACCTCTCCACTCTTGTCTCTCCCTGTGCCCCCCCTCGGGTACTCTGTTCTGTAGATAAATCTCTCTTATCTGTCCCCTTCTCCTCTACTACTAATTCCAGACTCCGTTCCTTTTATCTTGCTGCACCTCACACCTGGAACAGACTTCCCGAGCCCATATGTCTAGCCCCGTCTTTGGCCGTTTTCAAGTCCAAACTTAAAGCCCACCTCTTTACCACTGCTTTTGATTCCTAACCACTACTCACTTGCCCTGTCCTTTTATCCTCAACTCTTTATTCCCTTACACTTAATTGTTCTGTCTGTTTACCTGTCTTATCTAGATTGTAAGCTCTTTGAGCAGGGACTGTCTTTTTGTGTATGGTGTACAGCACTGCGTATGCCTTGTAGCGCTATAGAAATGATAAGTAGTAGTAGCAGCTTGATCTGTGCTCAGAATAGCTTCCATGAATGAATCTTGTTCATAGTCTGAAATATTAACTTAATCTGATAAGAAAATCTAAGCTTTGAAGGAAATGTATTGTTTTATCTCTGAGGAACAAAGCAAGTGATCTCAAGAAAGCTGCTAGAAGTCAAATGTTGAGGTATGGAAAGACCAGATGTTCCTGAATGTATAGATGAGCTACTAAGGCCACCAAGGCATTTGAGGAAAACCCTGTAAACGGAGGAGGATTTTGTATCAGTAACAGTCAGTGCGCAGAAGGAACTGTAGACAGGTTGAGCAGTTAGGATGAATTGAGATGTATATATAAGATCCAGTGAGCACAGCCAATCTTCTTTTGTAAGTACGGGAGGATGGAAGATAGAATATTAATTCTGAAATTTTCCTTGAACAGGAACAAATTCAAGTTCCTGAGTTTTCAAGAAGTATATGGAATAGAAGTCCTGATTCTTTTTCTGAGGTTCTTTATCCCTTGACTGCAGGAAGAGTATAACTTCTTCCTGAGACAGGTGGGCATGGGTTTGCAATAACCAAGACTAGGGTAAAGATTCTTTCTAGTGAAAGTGAAAAAAACCTGAGGTGGTAGCCCCTTTTGATGATGTTGGGTATCTAAGAATCAGCTGTAATTTTCTTCTACTCCTGAAAAGGAAAAAAAAAAAAAAGACTGTAGTGGACTCCTCCATAGATTGTTTTCATCACAGAATATACATTGTCCCAACTGTGATCGGAAATGACTGTGACTGGAGAGATAAGCTGGACAGAAAGCCTTGAACACACTGGAAGATGGGTGTACATATATTGAATATAAAGGGCTGACAGGCTGCAATCTGTGCAGATAGCATGACCCTACAATACCTTTCCCCTCCCCCCCTTAGATAGTCCAAAGATCTGGTATCTTTAGGCCAATGATGTGCAACTCTTTATACCTTTTTCTAAGCCAACAGATGGAATGAAGGAGCAGATACAGGATTGTATGAAAATCATTAATTCATGGGTTTGAAAGCCCACCTCTTTAACATTGCTTTTGACTCATAACCACTTGTATCCACTCGCCTCCACCTACCCTCCTCTCCTCTTTCCTCTACACATTAATTGATTTGTTTGCTTTATTTTTTTGTCTACTAGATTGTAAGCTCTTTGAGCAGGGACTGTCTTTCTTCTATGTGCAGCGCTACGTACGCTTTGTAGCACTATAGAAATGCTAAATAGTAGTAGTAATGCATAACTCTTGAAAAATGACTACTGTAAAAATTGAGAATTTGAGGGTTGGCTTTTCTATGTTGCCAAAGAAACCAAAAAAGTTATTTGTTTAAATCATGACATCTTGATATTGGAGGTGAACACTTTAGAAATATTCCTTTCATCTTCACTAAGAACAAGTAAATAATTAGGTAAAATTAAAGGTTGCCCAACATCTGAGAACCTATCTTTGATCTCAAGATTTTCATACAGTACTTCAGACAACTGTACTAAGTCATTTTGATCATATTTCATATTTGGGTCTCCCCAAAGCTACTGCAAAGAAATTACAAAGAATTCAGAAAATTGCTCCCATATGATCACTTATAAGAAGTCATGAGAAGATACAACAGCTTTACTTTATGTATTACATTGGTTGCCAGTGGAGTCCAGAATTTTGTTTAAGGTTGTGTGTCTAATATTCAAGGTTACTCATAGTATAGGCCTGAACTATCTAGGCAGTCTCCTAAAAATCTATGGCATCCCGACATAATAACCTGGACAAAATAGCCCTTGACAAAATAACCCCTGACAAAATAGCCCCATAACAAAATATCCCTTGAGAAAATAGCCCTTCACAAAAATAAGAAGTATAGTAAAAACTGTCTCCCTTCCTCTGAGGATCCAGCAATTCTTCTGCGCCTCTATCCCCACCTCCCAATATAGTCCAACCTGTCTCTCTCTTCCTCCTGCCTACCCTCCGTGGTCCCGTATCTCTCCCACCTTCCTCCACTGGCAATCCTCCAATGTTCAAGTGGTCCACTGGCAACGTAAACAAGCTGCTTTGGCTGGTCCTGGAAGCAATCCTCTGATCCCATTCCTACCTACCTTTTTTTATGTCACTGCTTTTATCATTTTCATTGATTGAATTTTTTTTTATCACTTGTTTGTTCACAGCATGTTTTTTAACTTTATCTTTTTGATTTTGTAGAGTGATATGACACCTTGATACAGCTTTTTCTTGGCATAACTTTGGCAGCGAGTCGGTGAGCATCCACAGAGCAAAGAAAATGTTGAAAGCTAAGTTGCTTTTGTTTGTTTTCACATGTCACATTATTTGGAATACCAGTTGAGAACTGCCTTTTGCAGAGGAGGTTTTTTATGCCAATGACTGGAGCACACCCTCATTGTCTTATCACTATAGAAAGTGTAAGCAGGATTCCAAGACTTTTTCCTCTTATTTTAGCCTAATCTGCTGCAACATTTACTGTACATAAAGTATAAGCTAGCAAATTGAAGATGAGTTTCTGTATGAGTATTATAATCTCTTCTTTTCTCTATTTTTTGAAGTCTATATTAAAATGAGACAATAAAGCAACCTATACATAAAACACATTAAATCACATAAAAAATGATCCAATCTCCCCTTTGCTTCTAACTCTCTCCTATTCTCCACTCATAATCTGCCCCTCTTCTCATCTCATATATCATTTTACACGACACCCAGCTTATTTATCCTCCTTAATCACCCCATATGTCCTTGCTCATACACTTTGCTCTTTAAAACATGAATCCTTTTGTCATTCTGCCTGACTCTCAAATACGACTGGATTCATCACATGCCACAGCATTCCACTATCTAGCACCTGTTCTTTCGAACAGACTCTTTGAGGCCCTGCTCTTCTTTTGTTAAGTTAAAATCTGGGTTGAAAGCCTAGTTTTTCTACAAACGTTTTCCTGGAATCTGATTTCTGATCCTAGCATTTTGCCTTTGGCTGTCTCTTCCTTGTTTCTCTGTGTCCTTCTAATATGTCCTGCCGTTTAAGGACATAATTTGTGGTTGATAATTTTTGTTGTGCTCTACTACCCCCACCACCACCAATTTGATTCACTACTGTAAGTTGTTTGTCTAGTTAGTCCTTTTATTTTCTGTTCTGCTACTTAATTTCAGTTTTGTGAACAACATGATGCCTACAACTGGTAGAATACTAAAATATTCAAAAATTAATAAATAAATAACCTCACACAGTAGGTAACAGTCAAAAGTTTAGTCTTGTTTATAGGAGTTCTATAAACTTCCTAGGCATGCCATTCTGCCACAAAGGCACCATCACTGAACTGTCTGTTTTCTCCAACATCCCCCCCCCCCCCCCCCCCCGTCTTCCAAGATGGAAACTAATGAGGACGGTCAGAGTGAGGCTTAAGATTACTTTTAAAGAATTATAGAGGTCCCTTGCTGAGAATAAAGAAAACACTGCAACAATTTCGAGGTTACTCTGCAAGCATAAATTGTATGAGAGGGTGGCAAGAAGGAAGCCAAAGCTGAAAAGTCATATGATGCACCACAAAGTACTTGCAAAGGAACACTTAAGAGGATACTGTGCACCCGAGTGGAGGAGTGGCCTAGTGGTTAGGGTGGTGGACTCTGGTCCAGGGGAACTGAGTTCGATTCCCACTTCAGGCACGGCAGTTCCTAGTGACTCTGGGCAAGTCACTTAACCCTCCATTGCCCCAGGTACAATTAAGTACCTGTATATAATATGTTATCCGCATTGAGCCTGCCATGAGTGGGAAAGCACGGGGTACAAATGTAATAAAAATGAAAAACGTTTTGTGACACAATTAGACCAAAATGGACCTTTTTGGTTTCAACACTCTGCAATTTGTGTGGTGTACAACAAACACAGAGCATTGTACCAATACCATCCTCACAGTAAAGCATGGTATTCACTGCATTCTGTTGTGGGGATGCTTTGCCACAGCAGAGACAGGAAAGCTTGTGAAGAAAAAGAAGATGAATGCTACAAAATTCAGAAACATGCTGGAGGAAAACCTGTTCCAGTCTGCTGCAGACTTGGGACTGGGAACAAGATTCACCTGTCAAAAGGACAAGGATCCTTAGCACAAAGCAAAAGTGATAATGGAGAACCTCAGCCAGAAGAAAATGAATGTCCTTGGATGATCCAGTCAAAGTTCAAACTTGAATCCAATAGGAAATCTGTGGCAAGGAACTGCAGTCCACAAACAACATGAAAGTACTTGAGCTATTCTGTCTTGAATAATGGGCAAAAACTGCACCATCATATTACTGCTGCAGAAGAAGCTTTCACCAAATATTAAGTCAAAGGGTGACTTACACAATAAAGTCTTTTTGATTTTATTATTCTTACTTTTTGATTCTCTAATTATTCTTTCACAATAATAGTGTATGTTGTGTAGATACATGGAAAAAAACAGCAACAAAGTAGAGCTAGCCCCAGAAAAGGAGACAATCAAGCAAAGGATATATAACATTTATTGAAATTCAAAATGCATTAGACTGTAGAATGTGAAAAATGTACAGAATGTGAAGACTTTTACAAAGCACTAAGTTCAAGATAACCTGTTATTGATAAATTTCAGGTACTGTTGCTCAAACTAGTTCTCAAAATGCAAATCTCTCATATGCATATTCACTAAGGAAAATATGAAAATCCAACTGGGTGGGAGAGTATCCCATAGAGTAGTATGAGCACCATTCATTTAAGGTAATCTAAATCTAATCATAGTTGTTACTATAGGAAATGAGTGCATCTACCACAAACTCAATTCTACTGACCCTATTACTAAATTACCCATAATACACAATAGGGTATACACTGAAGGATTTTTACATATGCTTTAGGACCATGCTTTGCAACTAGGATTACTTTGACAAAGTCCCTGATATGCTGTGTGATTCTTTCTCCACTCTTCCAGCTGGTCATAGGATCATACCTGCTTCCTTTGTTGGATAGTTTCACTCTGAAGTGCAAGATGTGGAGGCACCATACTATTGCAAGGACAGGCCAGGAACAGGTACATTTAAACATCATGAAAAGTTACCTAGCAAAGAGGCCAAATGAAGGGCTAAAGAGCCACTCTTCTCCTTCTAGTAAAGA
This sequence comes from Microcaecilia unicolor, assembly GCF_901765095.1. Classification (NCBI taxonomy): domain Eukaryota; kingdom Metazoa; phylum Chordata; class Amphibia; order Gymnophiona; family Siphonopidae; genus Microcaecilia; species Microcaecilia unicolor. The sequence continues at coordinate 147,438,163 of NC_044040.1, forward strand.
TAAGAAGAGAGTAATATATGGGCAGAAGTGAGTAAATAGAGCAGGTGGATTGAAAGAGAGGAATGGATCATGTGTATATGTGCGTGAGAAAAAGAACTTCAAGGGTGGTAGGGGGAGAAGACATTAAGATGCAAGGGAATCACACATAAAGGATGGGGTTAAGAGAAATACATGTGGGAGTGTGTAGTGAGAGAATTATGGGAGACAGCTGAGAGCAAACACAAAAGTATAGCATAAATCTATTTATTTGTAAATAGACAAGTGGGGAATGCATAAGAAGCATGGTTCATGTATTTCTTTCCAATGCTTCTGCATGCATGCATGTATATGTGTCTCTCTGATCTAGAGGGGAAACGAGTGAGTTTAAATCAAGGGGAACCCAAACATTCTATTGGTTCAGAAAGAAAAAAATAAGTGTAATATTATAGCAAGCCCTTAAGAGTCCCACTCAACAGAATTCAAAAGATGCATTTTGCAGTTTAACCACAGGATGCCACTGTTTCATGGCATCAGGTACTGCTATGCATCATCACCACTAGTGGGCAGTACACAACCATTAGCAAACTACATGGTTCAGTCAACTAAGTGGGTAATTCTATAAAGGAGTGCCTATTTTTAGTCAACAAGGAGCCTATTTAGAGCCTATTCTGTAAAGGAAAGTTGGTACCTATTTAACATTACGGAACAATTGTAAGCCACATTGAGCCTGCAAATAGGTGGGAAAATGTGGGATACAAATGCTACAAATAAATAAACTTTACAGAATACTGGTGTAGCAGGGCAAATATGAATATATATTTTAGGCATGACCACTTACACACCTATAGGGCTGGTGTAAATGCTCATGCCTACAGCGCAAAAAAAAATGCAAGTTATACTATTTTCTAATTTATGCTACTGCGTATTCATATACAGTATATACCCACCTTCAAAGCATACACCATCAAATTTAGGTGTTATTTAGCAATATGAAAGCCCGATATCAAATTATAGGAAGCATTTGGTTGCAATTATTGTTGCTAAAAGTGGTACCAGTTATTAAGTTTAGGATCATTTACTTTTTCACATGGGTGATATGGGGGTTGGATATTTTGTTCCTTAAATACAGGGCTTTTTTTGAGGGGGTACTTGGGGGTACTGAGTACCGGCACCTTTTTCATTGTCTGCTAAAATTGACCCACAGACCCCAAGTTTTAATGAAAGCACTCAGGCTCTACACACCAATTCTTCCTTGTCATAGATTCTTTGACTGGTTGCAGGGGCCCCTGGCTATTGTGGGGTGGGTCCTTCAGTGATCACCCCACCCCTGAAGGGTGGCCTAGCATTTGAGTACCGGCACCTTTTTTGTTAGATAAAATGTACTGCTTAAATACATGAAGTAATAATTCAGGTACTCTTTATCTAATATTACATTTTGTTTAACAATCAGAAATCATTCATTGTAACATTTATGCAATAAGAGAAATCAGGAGTGGGAGATGAACTTTTTCACAAACTGTTTTGTGAGTTTCTTTTCTGTAAGTATCCTTGCTGAAATATGAAAAACTGGAATCTCTAAGTGGGTTAAAGGCAGACTCTCTCTTATGCGCATATAATTAGATAGGAATATGGTATCACCACCTTAAGTAAAGTGGGATGGATGTGGACTGTCCTGTTCTGTCAGAATTTAGTATAAGGCAAGTCACTAAAAAGTGGAATCCACCACAGGGTTACTAATTTTTACCAGGATTTTGGCTACCAAATGCATGGGAGAATAGCACCCAGAAGACGCATCCAACAAAGAAGGGAGAAAGCATTTGCTACTTGATCACTTTATGATCACCTTTTGCTCTATTAGTCTCAATGGCCATGGCACTCATTTTTTGTTGCTGCTCAAATTTATCATTTTCCCAACAGACAAGCTGTATCTCAATCCCTTCCACTTCAGACAAAAAGAAATGACATGGCCATGATAGCAGATGACGACGCAGCAGCTAAAGCTCTGCTGACCATAGTGTTTACAGACACCTTTCCCCAACATTTAGATACAGGGAAAAGAGTTGGAGCGATCTTTGGAAAACTGGGAGTCAGCTGCAGTCCTCACTATTGGAGAGGTCCCTTGCAGCTGAGCTCTCTCTCTCTTGGAGGGTGCTGAGGAAGAAGCCTTGCAAATTCAGCCAACTGTAAGTTTATCTCCAAGCGAGAGTGTATGCTATTTCCAAAATGGCCTGCACAGGTTACAGAAAGTGGATGTTGTAACATTAGAGTCACTTTGTAATGCCATTCAGGGACAAATATATATATTGTTTTTACAGTCAGCTTCTAGTAAAAATATGGAACATATTGCTGGCATTTCAAAGACTGCTGCAATACAGGCTCAAGTGCTTAAATAGGAAGCTGCTAGGAATAGAACTATAGAATTCAGAATGATTACCATACAAAATAATAATGTGGTCTTGATGAGAGATGAGAACTTTTTGTATCAGAAGGGGTACTATTTAGAGAGCCAAGTAAGAAGAAATAATTTAAAATTCCTGAATTTTCCCAAGTCCCCCTGCTTTCATCAGCAGATATGGTGCAGAAACACCTTTTGGAAGTGCTGGGTATGTCATCCATAAGCACTTCCACTAGTAACAAAACCAGGTCAGCAGGAGGAACCTCAAACTGGTTTAAATCTGACTAAATTCCTAGTCATCTTTGGAGATGGACACACAATGAACCACATTAGTAGTAACTTTTGCTCTGAAGCAGGACCACAATGCAGCCTTACATCTATACTTCAGACACATGAATAAATTGTTTATGGGGTCTATGATACATGTATTTCCTAATTTGTCAACGGCTACAAGAAGAGATGACAGGATATTTTGGCTCTTAAGCCAAAGGTTCTGGTTCTGGCTGAGAAATACACACATTTTCTTATAATTATTGTTTTGTAACTCTTGAGAATAAAATTTTTTTTACTCCAAGCAGCTTCTGGAATTTTTGAGTGCTAAAGTAGGACCCTGTTTACTAAGGTGCACCAGCATTTTTAGCAGGAACTAAAAATTAGTGCACACTAATGCTAGAGACACCTTAGTAAATAGGGCCTGAAGAGTTGAAGATTCAAGGATTGATTGGAGTCTTTGGGTTAGCCCATGCTGAACAGACTGGCTGTGACAATCATCTCTATTAGTGTTCTTCACTAATTTTGTTTTTGAAGACCTCCTTTATATTCATTGCGGACAAAAGGATTTATGACTGTATAAATTTCGTTTTTTCCTTGATTTATATTTTCTAATTCTGATGTTTCATAAAATATGATTGCATTTCAAAAAATTATAAACATAAAAAAGATAAAAGGAAACAAATTTCTCATTTCTCCAGCAGTTCACTTATTCACCTTAGTACAGTCAAGCCATAGAGGTTGAACCTGTACCACTGCAAAAGGGTAGACAAGGATCTCTCATTCTAGGTATTTCCTCATTTTCAAGAAACAGATTCAAGAAAAGACTAAGGGATAGACTAACACACCAAAATGTAAAAGAGCTCTCTAGGGAAAGTAGCCAAGCAATTAAGTATGCTAAGCTTAGGACGACCCCATGGTCAGAAGAATTTTGCAGTGAATTTTATTAAATTCTCCATGATAACTTGGTGAAGCTATATTTGAGAGGGCTGTGAAGGGGGAATTTGGCCCATTGATACAAACAGGGCACTCATTAAGATCATCCAGAAAGGTAGTAAGGACTAAGCATCTTGCAAAGATTGTGGCTGATAGATTAGCACTAGTTCCCCAATTTGGTGGATTTGCATAGAGATGTACAAGACTAAGCAAATATCTTCTCTCTTAATAAGTTTAGATACAGAAAAAGCTTATCTTGGACAGGGTAGGGGTACATTTCTACACATTTGGTGGTCCTGTCCCAGGTTGCTGCCTTTCTGGATAACAGTGATAAAAGCGATGGTAAAAATGACTGGAGACTCGGAAGGGAAGTGACGTCACCGGGAGAGATGGCAGCCTAGCTTGGAAGCTCCGTCTCCTCGCGCTAGATTTCAGCTTTAAACAGCAATAAAAAACGGCAGCAAGCGTGAGAAAATAGCGATATCAGCTTATTAAATTCTCCCTTCAACAGAATTGGCGATGAGCAAAACTCCCGCTACACGCAAAAAAGAGAGTGAGCGGTCTGAGAAAATCATGGCGGGAAAAAGCGCCAAACGCCACGAGACACCAGAGCGAGCCTCGCATTCCGACTCCGAATCGGCCCAGTCTCAGGCTGAGCAGCGACACCCGCCCTCCAAAAAAGGTATCCCAACTGAACTGCGGAAGTTCTTAGCGAATATTCAGGCAGAGATAAAGCAGTCGAAGGATGAAATTCTGGAACGCATGGATTCTTTGAGCACAGATCTCCGTGAGTTGGGGGGGCGGGTGGAGGATGTAGAACTTAAACTAGAAGAACAGGCAGAGACACTGCTTAAACATAATGAGAAGCTGCTTGAACTGGACAAACACCGACTGGAACTAGAATATAAGATAGATGATTTGGAAAATCGAGGGAGGCGAAACAACCTTAGGTTTCGGGGGGTGCCAGAAGGAGGAGAAATAGAGAACGTTACACAGATTGTGCAGACGATATGTGCCTCTTTACTTGGCCCAGAAGCTGGAGAGAGTACCGTGGAACTGGACAGAGCGCATAGAGCGCTTGGAGCTCGCAAAGAACAGCAACAGCGAGACATTATTGTCCGCTTCCACAAATATGAAACCAAGGAATTGATCATGACAAAGGCGCGGAAGGCGCAGAATCTGGAGTTTGGAGGCGCAAAGGTATTGGTGTATCAAGATTTGTCGCAATATACCCTGCAGCAACGACGACAAATGAAACCAGCCCTAGATATTTTAACAAAACATCAAGTGCAATACAGATGGGGCTTCCCGTTTTCTTTGAACTTTACCCTGAAGGGTAGCAAATATCGTGTGCGATCCTTACAAGAAGCCTGGGAGGCCTTGCACACGGCAGAGCTGGTGAACTCGGCTATCCCACCAGGTGAGCTGGCATCATCCACCATGGCTAAGCTTCAGGGCTGGCAAAGAACATCGGGGCGACGTGGCAACAATAAGAGATGATTGGACAGATTCCAGTTCAGAAAAAAGACATTTGGACTGAGTAAATGGACATAGATATATGTCATTGCGCCTGGCTCCCGTTGGTCTGCCAGGAGCTGTTCAAACAGGCGACCAAGTCTGGAGGATGACCAGCTAATTATTGCTGTGAGGTGAGGGTTATGGGATTATAAGTTTGATTGAATTGCACGAATGACATGATGTGGTTGGCCGAGGCTGGAAGTGTATAGATGCACTTTATAGGAATTAACACTATGTTGAAGGGGGATGGACAGGGCTGTATACCATAACGGTTGAATGCTGGAATGCAACTGGGCGGGGGGAGGGGATGTCTGGCTGGGGTGTCGGGAGTGTTGTGACCCACTTACTCGGAACCCATCTAGGGGTTTTACACTCCTGGCTGGTGTAACAGTGGGGAGATGTTGGGGAGGGATTGGGGGAACGAGACGAGGGAGGGTTGGGGGGGGAGGGAAGACATAGGTAACAATTATTGCTATACTGACCTGTGCTGCTCACAAAGGGGATGTACATTGCTTTTATTCTCTGCAGACCTTAGCTCTTACACACTAAGACATGTGTCCTGAGCTGAAGATAGTCTCCTACAATGTCAAGGGACTTAACATGCCTCAAAAAAGACAGAAGCTCTATGGGGAACTCCACCGTTTAAAACCACACATAGTTCTAGTGCAAGAAACACACCTGCGTCGCAAACACGAGAAATTTCTCTCCTGCCCTGGTTACTCAGGGGTCTACTGCGCTTCCGGGGCGGATTCAAGGAGGGGAGGAGTGGCGATATTGCTGCACTCTTCACTGGGGGCCCAGGTGACGCAGACTAAAAGAGACCCTGGGGGCGGTTTTTATTTTTACAACTTACGCTAGACCAAGTAGTCCTCACGGTAGCATCAATATATGCCCCAAATTCTGGACAAGGGGATTTTTTTAACAAAATTCGAACCTTATTGGGGACCTTTACCACGGGGGCGCTTATACTTGGGGGTGACTTCAATGCCGTTATGAATCCAGGACACGACCGCTCTGGGGCAGTTAGGACGGAGGGGCACAAAGAAGCGCGATCGCTGGCCTCGTTGGCTTATTCCCTGGGACTCTTAGATCTTTGGAGACTGACACACCATACAGAAAGGGACTACACTTACTACTCTCCGGTACATGAAACATACTCCCGTATTGACTACATCTTCCTAGACACCACATTAGTGGAATTAGGCCAGGACGCTGGAATTGGTAGTATGACGATATCTGATCACGCCCCAATATGGGTCACTCTCCCAAACATTCAGACTGAAGTGAAAGACAGACGCTGGTCTCTGAACGCGAGCCTGTTGCAGGATGAGCAGGTGGTGGAGGGCTACAAACAGGTGTTTAAAGATTACCTCGACCACAATTTAGCTTCTGGCCCACTGTTGCATGTGGTGTGGGACGCTTTAAAGGCGGTGTCCAGAGGACACTTTTTGCAATTGGCTAGTACTCGTGCAAGGGCCCGTAGAACTCGCTTAAACGCATGCATAGGACGTATACAGGCACTGGAACAACAGCACAAGGCGGGTCCCTCGCCACAAATCTGGGATGCCCTGTGTAGGGAGAGAATGGCGTTGGATTCGATGTACTCGGAACAACTTGAGCTAATAAGGGCGAGACAGGGTGTACAATCATATGAATTAACTAACAAAGCTGGGCGCCTATTGGCAATGCGATTGCGAAGACAGAAAGTGGATAGAATGATTAAGCAGGTGAAAGATAGAGGGGGTGGTTTGTTGCGTCATTCGGCACTCATTCGCCAGCGCTTCAGAGAGTATTATCAGAAGCTCTACGAGCAGGAGATTGAACCTCCTAGGGAAAAAATAGATAACTATTTGCAAGACAGTGATCTCATCCCTTTAGCTAAACAACATCAGGAACTGTTAGAGAGGCCTGTTACACCTAAAGAGGTCCAGGAGGCGATTGGAGGTATGCCCTCAAACAAGTCTCCAGGGCTTGACGGCTTCCCCAACGAGTTCTACCGGACATTCGCCATTGAATTGGCCCCCTTGCTTGCAGACATGTTTAATCAGGTAGGGGTGGGAGGAAACCTGCCACGAACAATGCTGGAGGCCTGGATAGCGGTGATCCCAAAGCCCGGCAAAGATCCCACTGAATGTGGCTCTTATAGGCCTATATCTGTACTAAATGCTGACGTTAAAATCCTGGCTAAGGTCCTTGCTAATAGGCTGGCACCGCTCATGCCAACCTTAGTGCACCCTGACCAAGTGGGCTTTGTTTCCTATCGAAAGGCGATGGACAATATCAGACGCACTTTAGATCTTATATACTTGGCCAAGCGAAACCAGAGACCATTGTGCCTCTTAAGCCTAGATGCAGAAAAGGCCTTCGACAGGGTCCACTGGCCCTTTATGTATAGGGCCTTGGAGACTTTGGGGTTTGGCACACGGTTCAGGGGCTGGATACAAGCATTTTATTCCTTTCCCAGAGCTTGCATTAAGATTAACGGCAGTCACTCAGATTCATTTTCCTTGCATAGGGGCACAAGACAGGGTTGTCCTCTTTCCCCTCTTTTGTTTGCTATTGTCATGGAGCCATTTGCCTCTAAGGTTCGGAAAGATCCGCTGATTGCAGGGCCTACTGTGGCAGGGAGAATGCATAAAATGGCACTCTTTGCGGACGATGTTTTGCTGTATATTACCCGCCCCCACGACGCGCTCCCAAGGCTTACTCAACTTATTGAGGAGTATTCTGTAGTATCGGGCTTTAAAGTCAACATGACAAAGTCTGAGGCCCTGAATATTTCTCTACCGGAAGATACAGTTGCAGAACTTAAAGCTGCTCATGCTTTTCGGTGGGCGGGTAGACACATTCGATACCTGGGGGTGAACCTCACTTCCAACTTGTCTGACTTATTCTCCGCTAACTATAAAGGCCTGGTTCGAGCCCTTGCGGCAGATATGGAACGCTGGGGTGATCTAGAGGTCTCCTTGTTCGGTCGTATAGCAATTCTTAAGATGAACGTCTTACCTCGAATCTTATACTTATTCCAGGTGCTGCCTGTAATGATGCCCAGACGATTTCTTGCCTCTTTGCAAGATAGAATTGTGCGTTTCGTCTGGGCAGGAAAACATCCTAGGCTGTCTCGTGCCCTGTTGTATCAAGGGAGACGTCGGGGAGGCCTGGCGGTCCCAAATGTCTTTTGGTACTATCGGGCGGCCCAAGGAAAGGTAGCTTTGGAATGGTATCAGGGATACCCGGACAGACAATGGGTGCACTTGGAACAACATTCTGCAGGTACGACACCGCTGGGAGCGCTTATGTGGCTACCAAAGCCATTTCGCAAGCTTGCTGAGAGCGTCTGTCCCTCGGTGGAGGTTACCCTTCACTATTGGGATAAGTTGTTTCCGGGGGGCAGGTGTACTTTGACACGTTTGGCCCCTATAGCACATAACCCATTATTCCTGCCTGGGACGACGGAGGGCTAGGTCATGAGGTGGTACAGGGAAGGGCTACGAACATGGGATCAGCTGTTCGATGGAGACACTCTCCTTGAATTTGGAGAGCTGCAGTTACGAAACCCTGGGGTGTTGAGAGACGATTTTGCATACTACCAACTAGCTCACTTCCTTCGCACCAAGGCCGTTACTACGGTAATTAAGCGGACCAAAGGCTACTTAGAGGAGATATGTGAAAAGTTAACCACTTCTAGAGGCTTGATAGGCACACTTTACAAATATATCACTACGCAGAACCCAGTGTATGAGTGTCATAGGAGGGCTTGGGAGAGGGATTTGGGGGTGACACTGGATGTGCCGGGGTGGGAGAGAATAGAACGTGAAGCGACAAGGGTCTCCATACACGTCCCGCTAAAGGAAAATGCTATGAAGGTGCTATACAGATGGTACCTTACTCCTGACCGCCTCCAGCGCATATACCCAAATACATCAGGTCTTTGCTGGAGGGGGTGTGGTATGAGGGGGACGATGGGACACCTTTGGTGGAATTGTCATAAAGTGAGAGTTTTCTGGAAGGCGGTTCAAAACAGGCTGCAGAGCTGGTTACAAACACCCATTCCTTGGGCCTCGACGGTGTTTCTTTTTGCTGCAAAAGTAGGGGGCATGCCGGCTGCGCAGCATAAGCTGCTGAGGCAGGCGGTATGTGTTGCCCGAGTGACAATTGCACAGCACTGGAAACAACAGGGTGTCCCGTCGGTTAAGAGATGGCACAATAAACTGAAACATGTGTGCGAGATGGAAAGACTCTTGGCAGTCAGGAGACATCAAACGCACAAGTGGCATGACATATGGCAGTTCTTTGTTAATGCAGTAGGTAATGTTTAGAGCAGGCACATGTGAGAAGTGTGAATGACGCATAGTGAGACAGTCATGAAGGGCAGGGAAATGGAAGGGGGTGGGAGGGATTGGGTAGGTTTTAATAAAGGATGGGGGCGGTTGTTTAGATGGGGGATGGGGGGGGAAATGTTTTCATTATTAAAACAAAATAACAAAAAGTTGAAGTTTCTACAGTTATATTTCACTGTTGTACTGTGGCAGCAAACTGCACTATTTGGGTCTCATCTTGTCTGGACTACATTGTAAACATACCAGTGTAGAGCGATGAATATTGTACATTGTTTATTGCAAATTTTCAATAAAAGACTTCTTACAAATAAAAAAAAAAAAAAATGACTGGAGACTCTATGGTGTGTAGCCCGCAGGTGTGTTTGCTAGGGATGCATAATGAAAGTGAATCTTGGGAACGGAGTAAACTATTATGGTGGGGTCTGGCAGCGGCAAAGTGCTTGGTTGCTCAGAAGTGGAGAGACATCAATCCTCCTTCCATGGGCGAGTGGAAGGGGAAAATTGAACAACTCATAGGGCTGGAGAAACTCACGGCATATCGCAGAGATGGGGAGCTGAGGCATAAGAGGGGTTGGGCTCGGCTACAAAAGTGGGTGGAGACTATAAAGGCATAATAGGGTTGGGAGGGAGAGGGGAAGAGGGGGAGGGAGGGAGAGAGGGGGGGGAGGGAGGGAGGGAGAGAGAGGGGTAGGGGAGGGAGGAATGGGCGGGGAGGGGAGAGGTACAAGGGGCAGTAAAGGTTTGGTAAGGAGCTACAACTGGGAGGGGGAAGGTGGGGGGAGGACTGACTTTTCCAGTTTACAGAGTAAGGGTAGAATCAAGTTTGCACTTCTAGTTCTTTAATGTTATAATGATAGAGATATAATGTTTTATAGTTAGGATTGTATCTCTGTATATTATGAGAAGTTGTTGTTTCACATATAATGCGGTGTAAGTGTTTGCAAGCTTCTTTAATAAAAACATTTAAAATGAAAAAAAAAAAAAGCTTATCTTTCCCCCATTCTCTATCTCTGTGGATAATACTCTCATCCTCCCTGTATTATTCGCTCATAACCTTGGGGGTCATCATTGACTCCTCTCTTTCTCTGCATGTATCCAACAGACTGCTAAAACCTGTCATTTCTTTCTCTTTAGCAACAGCAAAATTCGTCCCTTCCTTTCTGAGCACACTACCAAAACCCTTATCACCTCTTGCTTAGACTACTGCAACTAAGCCATCTCTCTCCCCTTCAATCTGTTCAAAACTCTGCTGCACAATTTATATTCTGCCAGTGTCACTATGCTCATATTAGCCCTCTCCTCAAGTCACTTCATTGGCTCCCAATCCATTTCCACATACAGTTCAAACTCCTCTTATTGACTTACAAGTGCATTCACTGCTGCTCCTCAGTAACCTAAGGCAATGGAGGGTTAAGTGACTTGTCCAAGCAGCAGCAGTGGGACTTGAACCGGGTACCGCTGGATGTCAAGACCGGTGCTTTAACCACTAGGCTACTCCTCCACTTCACTTTTAACTCCTAACTCCTATTCACTTGTACAGTTCTCAAGTCTGTTTTATAACTCCTACCTTAAGTAATTCCCTTATTTGTTCTGTTTGTCTATCTTGATTAGATTGTAAGCTCTGTCAAGCAGGGACTCTCTCTTACATGTTCAGCGTACGTCTAGTAGGGCTATAGAAATGATAAGTAATAGTAGAAGCAGAAAGCTTTCAATCATGTAAACTGAGTTTGTTTCGTTGTGGCACTGTGAGCTCCTAAGAGAATAATATAAGGTGGATGAGTTGCTGTATTTGTCACAAGGTTCTTGTAGTGGCAAATGGGCTAGTTTCTGATTTATTTCATTATGGAGAAGCATGAGGCAGGGCTATGCAATGTCTTTCCTTTTTATTCTCTCAAGCCTTTGCGTCAGAGGAGTCAGGGGGACAGGAACATCGAGGGCACAGATAGGAGATTGAGAGTTGAAACTGGTGGCATTTGCAAATGTCTTAGTACATCTAATCCTATCATATCATTGTCTTGCCTTGTTGTGCGTGTTGCACAGAATAAGTATACTTGGGTGACTGTGTGCTAGAAGCCTGCTGAGAACAGCCTGGAACTCTGTGTGTGTCTATGCAGCAACTTCATCAAGTCTCAATGCTTTGCCTTTTTTTTTTTTTTTTTGCCTACTCAAGGGAACATAGTTTAGTTTAGGTTAATTTAATCCAATATTTGATAGACAACTCTTAAAATACATGATCAAAACAGTTTATAACTAATAAAATAGCAAATAAACTTATGTAAAAATTAGTTACAAATATACACAGGAAAAGAAAAAAGTCCCACCCCAGAATATTATCACTCTCCGTAAGCCAAAGAAAAATAACAGGCCTTAACATCTGCTTTAAAATGAGGAAATGAGTGTTCCCTCAGGTAAGGTTTTGGCCCCCTTTTTAAAATGGCCAATTTTGTAAATGGAGAGAGTCAGGTGACCTCATTTACATAGTAACACAGTAGATGACGGCAGAAAAAGACCTGCACGGTCCATCCAGTCTGCCCAACAAGATAAACTCATATGTGCTACTTTTTGTGTATACCTTACCTTGATTTGTATCTGCCATTTTCAGGGCATAGACCGTAGAAGTCTTGCCCAGCACTAGCCCCGCCTCCCCCCACCAGCTCTGCCACCTAATCTCGGCTAAGCTTCTGAGTTTAAATGTGCTTCTGCTTCAAAGAACAAGGATTTGTTTGTATATTTCTAGGTGAGGCATTACATTCAGTAAACAATCTATCCAATGTGTTTTTTCATAAAACTGGAGTTCTTTGAGACCACAATAAGGCACAGGGGTACTATATCTAGCTTGTAAACTTCATACTGTATATAAGGTAATTTTGTAATAGATTATCTACATGTCTTTATAAAAGACCAGGGCCAAAATGGAATACACCTAGATTAAACTGCAAAAAATTTATGACTGCTCAGGAGAGGTGTAAATGTTTATGCATACCAGTGTAGTTTATTAACTTGAATAAATCACAACCTCAGCCACACTCTGTCCAAACTCCACACCTAAACACACTTACATGCAGGCCATGTAAAGTACAGGTAATTTTATAAGAAACTTCTACATGAAAAAAAATAATTAAAACTTTATAAAATTACCCCCTAAAAGTTTTGAGGGGTGTGAAGGGTATAGAACGTTGAAGAGATGCAGGAGGTGCAGTTCCTAAGCTGCTTTAAAAGAATTCCTGAGCTGGTGACTAATGTCATCTTGAGGAAACAGCAGTACAAAATTCTGATGCGATTATGTGTTTTCACATATACAGCTTCTCTAGTCTATTCATCAAAAATGCTATTCTGTCCTCAGAATGCTAAGGTTTTTCAAATGGATTAGAAAACATATGGGCTAAATGGTGGTATTAGATTTAATATTTTCTTTTGATTGGAGAGTAGTAGGAGATTTGTGATGAGGGGGTGGGGGGAGAGGAGGCTTTTGGACCAGAAGTTTTTCCTCTTTTGAAGATGGCGGTGAGAATTTCATAATCTTACACTGATGGAGGCTGAGACTACTGAAAGGTGTGCCTATAAAGAAGGTGGCTTTTTTGCTGGCATGGAAGGTTTATGTGCAATCAGTTAGGCCTAAGACCTAGTGTGCGAGTGGTAACTCATCTGTGTGCATCCTGTTATAGCTGTTGGTGGAATCTAGTTGGTGGTGGAGGGAAGGGGTCAGGTGGGAGTGTGTTATTATGTGGTCTTGTGTCAATGTGCTTCAGGCTTGGTTAATACTCATTACTGGAGGATGTAGTTGGTTAATTGGTTGTGAAGACAGTATGGGAGGGTGGTGGAATATAAAATGCTATACCTGCCACTATGCAACTGTATGCTTTGTGAGCTGTTCTGTGCAGCATTGTGTTCTGCTTTGCAAACACAAAGATTCAAACTAAATCCCAATATGCCAGGCCTCTCAATGAGAGAGGATACCACTGCTCATAGTTATAGCCTGGCACATCTTACAATATGAAAAGTCAAAACACATGCTGTCAGGGCCATGGTAATGGCTGCTAATCTAAAATCTACATCCCTATAAAATATTTGCAAGTCTGCAATATGGAAGGATTCACTGGGACTTGGTATAGTCACATCAAAATATTAGGTTTAGACTTTTTATCCTACAAGTAACCCCAGTCATGCTCAAAAGCTTTCCTAGAAATCTCTGGCAGACTAATAGTCACAACATGCGACCTGTACCTGATGTCCCAGAATTAAGACTTCCTCTAGATCTAGTTAAAACTTGAAACCTGATTTTGACTGCACAAAGGCATACAGCTCCTTTGCTTGCACTGGTGAGCTTTTGAGATTCATCCCATAGGACTGGACTGTGGGAGTAAAACCCCCTTTTCCATAACATTCAGCATGTCACAGACTTAACTGGAATCCATCTGTAATGCTTGTTTTGCAATGTTATCAGACAACTCTGTGCTGGATAACCTCTACTTCACATCCTAAAGAAGAATGTGCCTGGAAATGTTTTGCTTTGCATCTAAACGTAACTGTATTTAACCTAAAGATAACTTATGACAGTGGCCCAAAGAAGCATGCAAGTCAAGTCGGAGGTATGCAGGAATTTCCAAGTGACATTATATACATTCCTATGGTTATCTTGTCTCTAGAAATCAGATCCAGACCAATCATAGATCAAGATGCCATCATGATTTAAAGTTAACTACTGATAAGACAATATAAGTGAGGCTAATGTGAGATGCGTAGGCAGAGACAGCTTTCCCTGATCTCACTCAGCTCAATGCTGACCCTGATCAAGACATTGAGAAGAACAACACTAACAGCAACCTGCCTCCCTGCTGCAGAGCCAGTCACCTACAAGGACAATAAACTGTCACCAAGGTTGTATGTTTCTGATTTCCAAAGTCTAGGCACACACAGGGTTGTAGGACTTTTACAGTAGGGAGTATGTGTCTTGGTTTATCTGACCTTCGGATGTTTTGCCATTCTGCATATTTATCCTAGGAACTTTTATTCTAATTCTGCATTGTTTCATGTTTTGTCTTTGTAAATAAAACCTACATTTTTCTATTACTGTCACATACGTTCTTGCAGCCTATCAGTTAATATTTATATGAAGGCATGTGATCTCAGGTCAGCTAACTAAAATATGACTTCCCCCCACCCCCAGAGTGTTAACCTGAATTATTTGTTACATGTCTTTGTCCTAACTCTGACTAGTAGGGCTCAGTGGTGATTACTGGTATTATCTCCCTCACAGTCAGGTCCATGGAAGAGACTAAGTAAAAAATCTGCTTCCTCAAGAATCCACTCTATATATTTCTCCCTACTGCTGTTGTTGCTGCCTGCATACATAGGTCATATGTTTCATTCCCTACTGCTGCCTGTACATTGAGTGCATACATTTTATTTTCCAGTAAATAGCAAATCTTGTTATGCAGTTCTGGTAAATCACATGACAAGGAGAAACTCATGAGGAACTGAAGCAATACGACCCGTATACGGCAGACAAAAAATGGATATAACCTTGATGTTGAGTGAGGTTGAGAACCCTCCAAAGAAGGAAATGTTCCTCCACAAATATGTGTTTAGGGAAAGAGAAGCCAGATGTTTCATGCAAGTTGTTTGCTGTTGCTGCATGAAGGGATCACATGTTTGGGATAAGGGAATGGCTAACGAGCACAAAGTGTGCATGTGAATTAGAGCAGGAGAGACTGGTAAAATAAAGGAAATAACCTTTTATGAATAATGAAGAAAACAAGAACAGGAAATATTCTTTTATGAATGTTAGAATAGGAGAAATCACATGATTTAGAAGAAATGAAATGTATAACAGTATATAAGTGCAGAATGAGAAAGCCAAACTGAGCAGCCTTGTAGCTCAGCCTGAATGTCTTGCTGGCTGTGTGACAAAAACTGCTCCAGAGGGAACAATCACTTATGCATTGACTTAAAGAAATAGCAATAAAGATTTTGCTTGCTGCATCTATCTAAGTCTGATTGTCTCTCTTATTCCAGCCAAAGATTTTTCTCTAAGGCTGAAGTGTTTTCCCCTCCCAAGGAGCAAGGGACAGGAAATTACAACTCTAACACCTAAGACTCAGGAGGAGGAAAAGCGTTGGAGAATGGTCCTTGAAATCAATTGTCTCCTTCACTTCCTGTCTGTAAAGACCATCCCTCAAGGACAGCACAGAATCAGCAAGTTTGTCCCGCCTATCCTCTCTGAAAACTGAAACCCAGAGTCACTGACCTGTGGACATCAACAACTAAGATAAACTCTTGTAATGTTATATACTTCATTCCTCAAACAAAATTCCAACCCAAAAGCAATTTACAACAAAAAAATATAATAATCAAATGTTATAATCATCTTTTATACTGATTCAAAAACATCATAGGCGAATCGGTGAAAGGAGCCAACTAATGAAATTCTTCAAAAAGCAGGAAGCCAAGCTGAGAAGCCCCCATGAAAATGAAGATTACAGATTATATGTAGAGACCACAATGGTCACAATAAAGAGTCAACCAGAAATGGAAGACTAGAAGCCTACCACAATTTGACAGGAGAGTACATCCCACATATCAGCATCCTTCTTTTCAGCTGCAGGACCAATATTCAGTCCTGGAATCAATGACAAATGATATAGCACTTCAGAAGCAACAATTAAAAAAAGAGAAGTAATTGGTGATTCTCTTCTATGTGAGAGGAAAGATTCATCTGCAGACCAAATATTGTCCACAGAGGTATGCTGTCTGCCAGCAGCCCAAATCTGAGACATCATAGAAAGGTTGCCAAAGCTCTTAGGACCCTCTTACCACCCCTTGCAACTCATCGATGTAGGCACCAACATCAAAACAAGTTATTACCCTAATCAGATAAGGAAAGACCATATGACACTGGGAACTCTAGTAAAAGAGACCAGTACGTAGGAGATATTATCTATCCTTCCAGTAAAAGATAAAGGCTTGGCTCGGGACTTATCTTAGAAATTAATAAACTTATAGTGCCGAAAACTGGCTTCCTAGATCACTGTGGGATACTAATGGGTTCTGAAAAACTGTACATACTGATAAAACACCCCAATGCCTAATAATCAAAGGTAAAATTATGTATCATACCTGATAATTTTCTTTCCATTAATCATAGCTGATCAATCCATAGACTGGTGGGTTGTGTCCATCTACCAGCAGGTGGAGATAGAGAGCAATCCTTTTGCCTCCCTATATGTGGTCATGTGCTGCCGGAAACTCCTCAGTATGTCGATATCCAAGCTCCATCCGCAGGACTCAGCACTTAGAGAATTACACCCACAAAGGGACACTCTGCCCAGCTCACCACCGCCGAAACGGGGGAGGGGAATTAACCCAGCTCATCCCCACACAAGTGGGGGAGGGGAATCCGTCCAGCTCATCCCCGCGGAGCGGGGGAGGGACACCACCCTGCCGATGCGGGGGGATCTGGCTTATCCTGCAACCGCGGGAGGAGCTGACTGACCCTAACACCGCCGAAGCGGGAGGGGTACAAAGCTGCCCTACAGCCGCACGAAGCGGGAGGGTGCGCCGGCAGAATTTATGTCTCAATCCAGCCCCGTAAAACGGAGGGGAGAGGAATGCAGCAGCTCACTGTAACACAAACTCGTCTCAACTCTTGAAGAATCCAATTGAAAAAACTTGTACACGAAGTCCTCCTGAACAGGAACTGAAGACTAAACTTGAACCTGAAATGCAACCAGAATATAAACAGTACAGATATCTGGGAGGGGCTATGGATTGATCAGCTATGATTAATGGAAAGAAAATTATCAGGTATGATACATAATTTTACCTTCCATATCATCATGCTGATCAATCCATAGACTGGTGGGATGTACCGAAGCAGTACTCACCCAGGGCGGGACATTGAAATCCCTGACCGCAACACTGAAGCTCCAAACCGGGCCTCCGCCCGAGCAGCCACAGTCAAGCGGTAATGCCTGGAGAAGGTATGGGCCGATGCCCAAGTTGCCGCCTTGCATATCTCTTCCAAGGAGACGGCCCCAGCCTCTGCCATCGAGGCCGCCTGAGCTCTAGTGGAGTGAGCCTTCAGCTGAATAGGCGCACCTTCCCCGCGGCCACATAAGCCGCTGCAATGGCTTCCTTGACCCATCTTGCCACTGTAGGCTTAGCAGCCTGCAGACCCTTACGAGGACCTGCAAACAGGACAAACAGATGATCCGATTTCCGGAAATCATTGGTCACTTCCAAGTATCTGATGATGACTCGTCTCACATCCAGAAATTTAAGAGCAGAGTATTCCTCTGGGTAGTCCTCCCTACAAAAGGAAGGGAGACAGAGCTGCTGATTCACATGGAAGCGAGAAACAATCTTGGGCAGGAAGGAAGGCACTGTACGAATAGTCACTCCTGCCTCAGTGAACTGCAGAAAAGGCTCTCGACATGAGAGTGCCTGGAGCTCGGAAACTCTTCTGGCTGAAGCGATAGCCACCAAAAAGACTGCTTTCAACGTCAGGTCTTTCAGAGATGCCCTCGACAAGGGTTCAAAAGGCGGCTTCTGCAAGGCTCTTAGCACCAGGTTGAGATTCCACGCAGGCACCACTGAGTGCAGAGGAGGGCGCAGGTGATTAACTCCCTTGAGAAAACGTACCACATCTGGCTGCGAAGCCAGGGAAGCACCCTTCAGGCGGCCCCTGAAGCAAGCCAGAGCCGCTACCTGGACTTTAAGGGAACTGAGCGACAGGCCTTTCTCCAGACCTTCTTGCAGGAACGCCAGCACTGAAGAAATTGGAGCAGTGAAGGGAGAAAGTGAGCCTGCTTCACACCACGCTGCAAAGGTACGCCAAACCCTGGCGTAAGCAGTAGAAGTAGAGCGCTTCCTCGCTCTCAACATAGTGGCGATGACCTTGTCTGAGAAGCCCTTCTTCCTCAGACGCTGCCGCTCAATGGCCAGGCCGTAAGACCAAAGGGGGAGGGATCCTCCATCACCACGGGACCCTGATGCAACAGGCCCTGCTCCACTGGCAGCCGCAGAGGGTCGTCCACTGAGAGCCTGATCAAGTCCGCATACCAGGGACGTCTGGGCCAGTCCGGACCCACCAGGATTATCCGGCCCGGATGCTTTGCCACCCGGTCTAGTACCCTGCCCAACATGGGCCAGGGCGGGAACACATAGAGAAGCTCCTGTGTCGGCCACTGTTGGAGAAGAGCATCTACTCCCAGAGATCGAGGGTCCCGTCCTCTGCTGAAAAAGCGCGGCACTTGGCAATTGGCCGATGACGCCATCAGATCTAGGCTCGGCTGGCCCCAGCGCTTCGTGATGTCCAAGAACGCCTGAGCCGATAACTGCCACTCTCCGGGATCCAAGGTATGGCGACTGAGAAAGTCCGCCTTGACATTCATGACTCCGGCAATGTGGGCCGCTGACAGCTGTTCCAGGTTCGCTTCCGCCCACTGGCATAGATTCATGGCTTCCTTGGCTAGAGGGGCGCTCTTGGTACCTCCCTGGCGGTTGACATAGGCCACAGCCGTGGCATTGTCCGACAGGACCCGTACTGGCTTCAACGCCAGTACCGGGAGAAACTCCAAAAGCGCCAACCGAATGGCTCTGAGTTCCAGGAGGTTGATAGACCACTTTGCCTCTGCAGGAGACCAGAGCCCCTGCGCTGTCCTTCCCAAGCAGTGGGCTCCCCAGCCCGTCAAAGAGGCGTCCGTCGTGACGACAATCCACTCCGGGGTCACAAGAGGCATCCCTGCAGACAACTTGTCTGTGTTCAGCCACCAGCTCAGCGCCTTGCGCACTGCTGGGTCCAAGGGAAGGCGCACAGCATAATCCTCCGACACCGGAGTCCAGCGCTGCAGCAGAGAGTGTTGTAGTGGTCTCATATGAGCCCTGGCCCAGGGCACTACTTCCACTGTGGCCGTCATAGAGCCCAACAGCTGCACATAGTCCCAAGCCCGAAGCAGAGAGGCTACTAGGAACTGGTCCACCTGAGCCTGAAGTTTGACAATCCGATTGTCCGGCAGGAACACGCTGCCCACTTGGGTGTCAAATCGAACTCCCAGATACTCCAGGGGCTGAGTCGGGCGCAGCTGGCTTTTCTCCCAGTTGATGATCCACCCCAGGGAGCTCAAAAGAGCAATCACCCGGTCCACAGCTTTGCTGCACTCTGCATAAGAGGGGGCTCAGATCAACCAGTCGTCCAGATAAGGATGGACTTGTACTCCTTCCTTTCGCAGGAAGGCCGCGATGACCACCATTACTTTGAAGGTCCGCGGAGCAGTAGCCAACCCGAACGGGAGGGCTCTGAACTGGAAGTGTCGGCCCAGGACTGCAAAACGCAGAAAGCGTTGATGAGGAGGCCAGATGGGAAAATGCAAGTACGCTTCCTTGATGTCCAAGGATGCCAGGAACTCCCCTGCCTTCACTGCCGCTATAACAGAGCGGAGAGTCTCCATGCGAAAGTGCCGAACTTTCAAGGCCCGATTGACCCCTTTGAGGTCGAGGATAGGCCGAACAGAACCTCCTTTCTTTGGTACCACAAAGTAAATGGAGTAACGTCCCCTGCCAAGCTGATTTTCTGGCACCGGAACGACCGCACCCAGGCGGATCAGATTGTCCAAGGTCTGCTGCACTGCCACAGCTTTGACCGGAGACTTGCAGGGAGAGAGTACAAACCCGTCTCTTAAGGGTCGGCAGAACTCTAGCTTGTAGCCGTCTCTGATGACTTCCAGCACCCAAGTGTCTGAAGTTACCCTGGTCCACTCGCCCAGAACCGAGGACAGGCGTCCTCCAATCTGCACTGGGCCATGGACCAGGACCCCGTCATTGGGTACGAGACCCTGGGGGAGGACCGGAGGGCGCACCTCCGGGACGGCGGTCTCTGCGAAAGGAATGCTGCTTGGGGGAGAAGTTCCTCTTGAAGGAAGAGGGGGCAGAGGAGCCCGACTTGCCCGGGCGGTACCGACGGGCTTCCTGAAACCGTCCTCTGGAGATACCGGGGCGAGCACTGGCCCGAGCCCTGACCTCTGGTAACCTCTTGCCCTTAGACGTGCCGAGATCGGTCACAATTTTGTCCAGCTCGACCCCAAAGAGCAGCTTGCCTTTAAAAGGCAACTTAGCCAGGCGGGACTTAGAGGCGTGGTCCGCAGACCAATGTTTCAGCCAAAGCCACCGCCGCGCAGAGACTGTCTGAGCCATACCTTTAGCCGAGGCTCTCAAGACATCATACAGTAAGTCTGCCAAATAAGCCAAGCCCGATTCCAGGGTCGGCCAATCAGCCCTCAAGGAAGGATCCGAGGGGGAAGCCCGCTGCACAATCGTCAGGCATGCCCTGGCCATGTAGGAGCCGCAAACTGAGGCCTGCAAACTTAAGGCAGCCGCCTCGAAGGACGACCTTAAGGCCGCCTCCAATCTTCTGTCTTGGGCGTCCTTTAGGGCTGTGCCACCTTCCACCGGCAACGCCATTTTCTTAGTCACCGCAGTGATTAAAGAATCCACGGTAGGCCAAAGAAAGACCTCCCGTTCGCTTTCAGGCAAAGGATAGAGGCGGGACATAGCCCTAGCCACTTTGAGGCTCGCTTCCGGGACATCCCATTGAGCCGAAATTAAGGTGTGCATGGCATCATGCATGTGGAAGGTTCTAGGCGGGCGCTTTGTCCCCAGCATAATGGCGGAGCCAAAAGGGGCTGAGGGAGAGACGTCCTCTGGAGAGGAAATCTTCAAAATGCTCATGGCCTGCACTAACAGGTTGGGCAAATCCTCTGAGCGAAAGATCCGTGCTGCAGAGGAGTCATCCGCTCCATCCGAGCGGGAATCCGTCTCCTCCAAGGAATCCCCAAAGGACCGTTGGGAGAATTCAGATACGCTGCCCTCATCTACATCAGAGGAAACAGAGTCCTCTAAGGCCCGGGAATCCACCCGAGGGCGTTTACTTCCGGGGGCCTCAACCCCTTTATCGGACAAGGAAGAAGGGGCAGCGTTTTGCATAAGGAAGGCCTGATGCAGCAGCAAAATAAACTCGGGGGAGAAACCCCCCAGACTGTGCACTTCAGCAGCCTGGGCCACAGCACCCTCAACCGGCGCTCGCAAGAGCGGGGGAGAACCATGCTGCGCATCCAAGATGGCGTCCGGCGCGACACTATGCGAAGGAGCCGCGCGGGAAGAACGGTGCTTAACTTTAGCCGCTTTTTTGCCGTCGCCCAAATCAAGGGCGGCCATGGCATTAACGTCTCCCAGCTCAAGGGCGGCCCAAGAAGAAGCCGTCCGAGCAGAGTGGCCGGCCAAGATGGCGGAGGCGAGCAGCAGGGGATGGGCGTTTATGGCGGGAAAAACCGCCGCACCGGAGGAAGACCTGGGACACTGACCGGCCTCCGAACTGACACCCAACAAGGGCGAATCAGACTTTAAGACCCCCGCATCCCCGCTAGAAGCACACACGCGGTCCGGGGAGCGATTCTTCGCGCCCTCGCCCTCCGACGCCATAGGCCACGTGGAGATCGATCGGGGAACCCCCTGCCCGCTATAAAAAGGTAAAAATTACCTGCTTCTCGCTCCGAGCTGTAACGAACTGGTGTCCCAGTGAGTAGCTGCAATAAACGTTTAAATAAACGTCGAAATAAACGACCTTAAGGACGTTCAAAATTTTTTTTTCTTTTTTTAACGGAGCCAGCGGGAGGGGGGAGAAAAGGAGGGACCTGGCGCCACCAGGTTTGCACTTGCTCAAGAAGAGCCCTCAACCCCAGGTACTCAACAAAACCTAAAAATTAGGCTTGGAGACCTAGCCAGAGCTGCTGCTGTGTGTGACCACCACCTGCTGAGATAGAGAACATACTGAGGAGTTTCTGGCAGCACATGACCACATATAGGGAGGCAAAAGGATTGCTCTCTATCTCCACCTGCTGGTAGATGGACACAACCCACCAGTCTATGGATTGATCAGCATGATGATATGGAAACTACTACTACTACTACTACTACTTAACATTTCTAGAGCGCTACTAGGGTTACGCAGCGCTGTACAATTTAACAAAGAGAGACAGTCCCTGCTCAAAGAGCTTACAATCTAATAGACAAGTGAACGGTCGGTCCGATAGGGGCAGTCAAATTGGGGCAGTCTGGATTCACTGAACACATGTTTATTGATAAAACACCACCAGAAAAACGCCCCTTCCCAGATTATGTTACCTCCACTCATTTTTTGAGCCTTTGCTGTACTGGTAACTCCAAAGTGACACAAGGTTGCATATTTGAAGCAACCAGAAAAAGTATGCAGCAATAGTATGTTGTGGAAACACCAATTTTTGTACCCTCAAAGAGCACCTAATTAGCAGTAAAATAAACACAAATTAACAATTTATAAAAACCTAAGAAGAGAAGCCCTAATGATATTCAAAGAAAATGGTCCCCTGAGGAAAGATGGTATACTCTTTCTATTTCTTGACAGGTGAGTCTCTGCTCATAAACTTATCAACCTAATAAGATGAAACTAGCTTCATCCGAGAACGGTGACAGAAACCAACAGGTAAACAGAATATGGAAAAATTTGTAATGAAATCCTGGGGATGGGGAAAGGTGAACAGACTTCTACATCAGTAGTTGGGAACACTGAGGCAATAAAAGAAAAAGAAACTGATAATACCACCAAACATAAAACAGAAGGAAGCAAAATGGGAAGATCAAGGTGACTAGTCAACTTAACAGTGGAATGATTGTTCCTCCATAGGAGTTGTACCAAACTGGAAACAAAAAAACAATGTGGAAAGTCATGTGTGCAAATTATCACAATTTAGCAAATTCAGTAACCTGGAAGCCATAATGATGGAAGGGGACGTTGATGTAGTTGCAGTAACAAACATGATTCAATGATAATCCTGACTGGGCAGTGTATATACCAGGATATATAATCTTTTCAGACAGGACAGAACAGATAGAAAGGGGGAAGTAGATTTATATACTAGGGACACAAAGGCCATTGAGATGACAAATGAGCAAGCGCTGATATACTATGGCCAATCAAAAAGAGACCTAAGGGGACTATTATCCATGTTGGTATAATCTATAGGCCACTTGCAGACAGGGAAGAGGCAGACAGACATGATAGAAGCCATTCAAAATCTAGCACACTGAATAGCTCATGCACTCTGGCATTCTCTGCCAAACTACCTCAGGCTTGGAAAGTCTTATACTGCCTTTTGCTCCTCTTTAAAGACACACCTGTTTGGGACTGGCATTTTGCAATCACTAAGAACACTAAGAAGATTATTTTTTCCTTCGGGGGAGGAGCTCAGTTTTGAAAAGCAGTGGAATATAATCAGTGTGAATGGTTTTCTCTTCTATTCTATTAGTAAGAGGGTGAAATAAATCTGACCAAAAAAAATTTTCAGAGCAACAAAAGAGATATGTGTCAGAGAGGATATAATCCTCAGATGAACAAAACATGAAACCTCTTATGAATGCTCAAAAGCTTGGGAAACACCTTTGACTTAACAGATACAACACAGGACATATATCCCATCAGTGGCACCCACTGTCTCCAGTCCTCACAGAATAAAATGCTCTATGATAAACATTTTCTTTGGAAAATCTTTTTCTCCATAATTAATTGTATGTTATAATTATACTGGAAATCTCTCCCAAGTCCTGATGGAGAAGAGCAGGGTATAAGTTTACACAGACAGAATGTTCGGAATTATTAGAAAAGGAATGGGGGCAAGAAACAGAGTATCATGTGCCTTGGTTACTATTTACAGTTCAGGACATTGCATCTAAAAAAAAAAAAAAAAAGAAACAGTGAAAATAAGAAGTACTGAGAAAGGTGACCAAAATGATGAAGGGAATGGAATGATTCACCTATCAGGAAAGGTTAAAGAGGTTAGGGTTCTCAAACTTGGAGAAAAGACAGCTGAGGGGAGACATGATAATGATCTACAAGATCATGAGTGGAATGAAGTGGGTAAAAGCAAACTGGTTGTTTCCTCTTTCAGAAAATACAAATATTAAGGGAACCACCATTAAGTTAGTGAGTAGCACATTTAAAACTGGGTTAAAAAAAAAAAAAAAGGTTTGGACAAGTTCCTGGAGAAAGTGTCTCAAAACGTAAGATAGACTTGGAGAAATTCACTGCTTATGAGTAAGTAGAATATAGTCACTTTTTTTTTGCATCCTACCAGGTACTTCGGACCTGGATTGCTCACTGTTGGAATCAGGATACTGGGTTTGATTAACCTTTAGTCTGTTTCAATATGCTAATTCTTGTGTTTTTGGCTGTTGCCTAAACATAGCTGTGTGACATTGCTTGACACTAGTGTACAGAATTAGCCAATCAGCAGCACTACAAGACTAAGTTAAAATTATGTATAATCATACCTGATAATTTTCTTTCCATTAATCATAGCTGATCAATCCATAGACTGGTGGGTTGTGTCCATCTACCAGCAGGTGGAGATAGAGAGCAAACTTTTGCCTCCCTATATGTGGTCATGTGCTGCCGGAAACTCCTCAGTATGTCGATATCAAAGCTCCATCCGCAGGACTCAGCACTTAGAGAATTACACCCACGAAGGGACACTCTGCCCAGCTCACCACCGCCGAAACGGGGGAGGGGAATTAACCCAGCTCATCCCCACACAAGTGGGGGAGGGGAATCCGTCCAGCTCATCCCCGCGGAGCGGGGGAGGGACACCACACCCGCCGATGCGGGGGGATCTGGCTTATCCTGCAACCGCAACCGCGGGAGGAGCTGACTGACCCTAACACCGCCGAAGCGGGAGGGGTACAAAGCTGCCCTACAGCCGCACGAAGCGGGAGGGAGTGCCGGCAGAATTTTAAGTCTCAATCCAGCCCCGTAAAACGGAGGGGAGAGGAATGCAGCAGCTCACTGTAACACAAACTCGTCTTAACTCTTGAAGAATCCAAGTGAAAAAACTTGAACACGAAGTCTTTCTGAAGTAACTGAAGACTAAACTTGAACCTGAAATGCAACCAGAATAAAAACAGTACAGATATCTGGGAGGGGCTATGGATTGATCAGCTATGATTAATGGAAAGAAAATTATCAGGTATGATACATAATTTTACCTTCCATATCATCATGCTGATCAATCCATAGACTGGTGGGATGTACCGAAGCAGTACTCACCCAGGGCGGGACATTGAAATCCCTGACCTCAACACTGAAGCTCCAAACCAGGCCTCCGCCCGTGCAGCCACACTCAAACGGTAATGCTTGGAGAATGTATGAGCCGAAGCCCAAGTTGCCGCCTTGCATATCTCTTCCAAGGAGACGGATCCGGCCTCTGCCATCGAGGCCGCCTGAGCTCTCGTGGAGTGAGCCTTCAGCTGGATAGGCGGCACCTTCCCCGCGGCCACATAAGCCGCTGCAATGGCTTCCTTGACCCATCTTGCCACTGTAGGCTTAGCAGCCTGCAGACCCTTACGAGGACCTGCAAACAGGACAAACAGATGATCCGATTTCCGGAAATCATTGGTCACTTCCAAGTATCTGATGATGACTCGTCTCACATCCAGATATTTAAGAGCAGAGTACTCCTCTGGGTAGTCCTCCCTACGAAAGGAAGGGAGACAGAGCTGCTGATTCACATGGAAGCGAGAAACAATCTTGGGCAGGAAGGAAGGCACTGTGCGAATAGTCACTCCTGCCTCAGTGAACTGCAGAAAAGGCTCTCGACATGAGAGCGCCTGGAGCTCGGAAACTCTTCTGGCTGAAGTGATAGCCACCAAAAAGACTGCTTTCAACGTCAGGTCTTTCAGAGATGCCCTCGACAAGGGTTCAAAAGGCGGCTTCTGCAATGCTCTTAGTACCAGGTTGAGATTCCACGCAGGCACCACTGAGTGCAGAGGAGGGCGCAGGTGATTAACTCCCTTGAGAAAGCGCACCACATCTGGCTGCGAAGCCAGGGAAGCACCCTTCAGGCGGCCCCTGAAGCAAGCCAGAGCCGCTACCTGGACTTTAAGGGAACTGAGCTACAGGCCTTTCTCCAGACCTTCTTGCAGGAACGCCAACACTGAAGAAATTGGAGCAGTGAAGGGAGAAAGTGAGCCTGCTTCACACCACGCTGCAAAGATACGCCAAACCCTGGCGTAAGCAGTAGAAGTAGAGCGCTTCCTCGCTCTCAGCATAGTGGCGATGACCTTGTCTGAGAAGCCCTTCTTCCTCAGACGCTGCCGCTCAATAGCCAGGCCGTAAGACCAAAGGGGGAGGGATCCTCCATCACCACGGGACCCTGATGTAACAGGCCCTGCTCCACTGGCAGCCGCAGAGGATCGTCGACTGAGAGCCTGATCAAGTCCGCATACCAGGGACGCCTGGGCCAATCCGGACCCACCAGGATTACCCTGCCGGGATGCTTTGCCACCCGGTCTAGCACCCTGCCCAACATGGGCCAGGGCGGGAACACATAGAGAAGCTCTTGTGTCGGCCACTGTTGGAAAGGAGCATCTACTCCCAGGGATCGAGGGTCCCGTCCTCTGCTGAAAAAGCGCGGCACTTGGCAATTGGCCGATGACGCCATCAGATCTAGGCTCGGCTGGCCCCAGCGCTTCGTGATGTCCAAGAACGCCTGAGCAGATAGCTGCCACTCTCCGGGCTCCAAGGTATGGCGACTGAGAAAGTCCGCCTTGACATTCATGACTCCGGCAATGTGGGCCGCTGAAAGCTGCTCCAGGTTCGCTTCCGCCCACTGGCAAAGATTCATAGCCTCCTTGGCTAGAGGGGCACTCTTGGTACCTCCCTGGCGGTTGACATAGGCCACAGCCGTGGCATTGTCCGACAGGACCCGTACAGGCTTCAACACCAGTACCGGGATGAACTCCAAAAGCGCCAACCGAATGGCTCTGAGTTCCAGGAGGTTGATAGACCACTTTGCCTCTGCAGGAGACCAGAGCCCCTGCGCTGTCCTTCCCAAGCAGTGGGCTCCCCAGCCCGACAACGAGGCGTCCGTCATGACGACAATCCACTCTGGGGTCACCAGAGGCATTCCTGCAGACAACTTGTCTGTCTGCATCCAACAGCTCAGCGCCTTGCGCACTGCTGGGTCCAAGGGAAGGCGCACAGCATAATCCTCCGACATCGGAGTCCAGCGCTGCAGCAAAGAGTGTTGAAGTGGTCTCATATGAGCCCTGGCCCAGGGCACAACTTCCATCGTGGCCGTCATAGAGCCCAACAGCTGCACATAGTCCCAAGCCCGAAGGGGAGAGGCTAGTAGGAACTGGTCCACCTGAGCCTGAAGTTTGACAATCCGATTGTCTGGCAGGAACACTCTGCCCACTTGGGTGTCGAATCGAACTCCCAGGTACTCCAGGGACTGAGTCGGGCGCAGCTGGCTTTTCTCCCAGTTGATGATCCATCCCAGGGAGCTCAAAAGAGCAACTACCCGGTCCACAGCTTTGCCGCACTCTGCATAAGAGGGGGCTCGGATCAACCAGTCGTCCAGATAAGGATGGACTTGTACCCCTTCCTTTCGTAGGAAGGCCGCGATGACCACCATTACTTTGGAAAAGGTCCGCGGAGCAGTAGTCAACCCGAAAGGGAGGGCTCTGAACTGGAAGTGTCGTCCCAGGACTGCAAAGCGCAGAAAGCGTTGATGAGGAGGCCAGATGGGAATATGCAGGTACGCTTCCTTGATGTCCAAGGATGCCAGGAACTCTCCTGCCTTCACTGCCGCTATAACAGAGCGGAGAGTCTCCATGCGAAAGTGCCGCACTTTCAAGGCCCGATTGACCCCTTTGAGGTCGAGGATAGGCCGGACAGAACCTCCTTTCTTTGGTACCACAAAGTAAATGGAGTAACGTCCCTTGCCAAGCTGACTTTCTGGCACCGGAACGACCGCGCCCAGGCGGATCAGATTGTCCAAGGTCTGCTGCACTGCCACAGCTTTGACCGGAGACTTGCAGGGAGAGAGTACAAACCCGTCTTTTAAGGGTCGGCAGAACTCTAGTTTGTAGCCGTCTCTGATGACTTCCAGCACCCACGCGTCTGAAGTTATTGTGGTCCACTCGCCCAGAAACGAGGACAGCCGTCCTCCAATCTGCACTGGGGCGTGGACCAAGACCCCGTCATTGGGTACGAGACCCTGGGGGAGGACCGGAGGGAGCACCTCCGGGACGGCGGTCTCTGCGAAAGGAATGCTGCTTGGGGGAGAAATTCCTCTTGAAGGAAGAGGGGGCAGAGGAACCCGACTTGCCCGGGCGGTACCGACGGGCTTCCTGCAACCGTCCTCTGGAGGTACCGGGACGAGTACTAGCCCGAGCCCTGACCTCTGGTAATTTCTTGCCCTTAGACGTGCCGAGATCGGTCACGATTTTGTCCAGCTCGACCCCAAAGAGCAGCTTGCCTTTAAAAGGCAACCTAGCCAGGCGGGATTTAGAGGCGTGGTCCGCAGACCAATGTTTCAGCCAAAGCCACCGCCGCGCAGAGATTGTCTGAGCCATGCCTTTCGCTGAGGCCCTCAAGACATCATACAGCAAGTCTGCCAAATAGGCTAAGCCCGATTCCAGGGCCGGCCAATCAGCCCTCAAGGAATGATCCGAGGGGGAAGCCCGCTGCACCATAGTCAGGCACGCCCTGGCCACATAGGAGCCGCAAACTGAGGCCTGCAAACTTAAAGCAGCCGCCTCAAAGGACGACCTTAAGGCCGCCTCCAATCTTCTGTCTTGGGCGTCCTTTAGGGCCGTGCCACCTTCCACCGGCAACGCCGTTTTCTTAGTCACCGCAGTGATTAAAGAATCCACGGTAGGCCACAGATAGGCCTCACGTTCACTCACAGCCAAAGGATAGAGGCGGGACATAGCCCTAGCCACTTTAAGGCTCGCTTCTGGGACATCCCATTGAGCCGAAATTAAGGTGTGCATGGCATCATGCACGTGGAAGGTTCTAGGCGGGCGCTTCGTCCCCAGCATAATGGCAGAGCCAACAGGGGCTGAGGGAGAGACGTCCTCCGGAGAGGAAATCTTCAAAGTGTCCATGGCCTGTAACAACAGGTTGGGCAAATCCTCTGGGCTAAAAAGCCGCGCTGCAGAGGGGTCATCCGCTCCATCCGAGCGGGGATCCGTCTCCTCCAAGGAATCCGCAAAGGACCGTTGGGAGACCTCAGACACGCTGCCCTCATCTACATCGGAGGAGACAAATTCCTCCAAGGCCTGGGAATCAACCCGAGGGCGTTTACCTCTGGGAACCTCAACCTCTTTACCAGACGAGGGAGCAGGGGCAGCGTTGTGCATGAGGAAGGCCTGATGCAGCAGCAAAACAAACTCGGGGGAGAAACCCCCCAGACTGTGCACTTCCGCAGCCTGGGCAACAGCCCTAGACGCACCCTCAACCGGCGCTCGCAATAGCGGGGGAGAGACATGCTGCGCATCCAAAATGGCGTCCGGCGCGAAACTCCGCGAAGGAGCCGCGCGGGAAGAACGGCTCTTAACTTTAGCCGCTTCAGTGCCGTCGCCCAAATTAAGGGCGTTCATGGCATTAATGTCTCCAACCTCAAGGGCGGCCCAAGAAGAAGCCGTCCGAGCCGCGTGGCCGGCCAAGATGGCGGAGGCGAGGAGCGGGGGATGGGCGTTTATGGCGGGAAAAACCGCCACGCCGGAGGAAGGACCGGGACATTCATCGGTCACGAAACTGTCACCCAACAAGGGCGAATCAGGCTTTAAGACCCCCGCATCCCCTCTAGAAGCGCTGAAGCTACCCGGGGAGCGACCCTTTGCGCCCTCGCCCTCCGACGCCATATGCCACGAGGAGAAGAATCGGGGAACCCCCTGCCCGCTATAAAAAGGTAAAAATTACCTGCTGTCCGCTCCGAGTTGTAACGACCTGGTGTCCCAGTGAGTAGCTGCAATAGACGCTTAAATAAACGTCGAAATAAACGCCTTTAAGGACGTTCAAAATTTTTTTATTTTTTTTTTTTTAACGGAGCCAGCGGGAGGGGGGAGAAAAGGAGGGACCTGGCACCACCAGGTTTGCACTTGCTCAAAAGAGCCCTCAACCCCAGGCACTCAACAAAACCTAAAAATTAGGCTTGGAGGCCTAGCCAGAGCTGCTGCTGTGTGTGACCACCACCTGCTGAGATAGAGAACATACTGAGGATTTTCCGGCAGCACATGACCACATATAGGGAGGCAAAAGTTTGCTCTCTATCTCCACCTGCTGGTAGATGGACACAACCCACCAGTCTATGGATTGATCAGCTTGATGATATGGAATAACTGTGAGACTGCTTACATCTGGATTCATCCTGGTAAGAAATGAAGGCTGTGAGGCGCACTTGTCAGTAAACAGCCTGTGGCCTACACCCCTTCTTGCATGGGAGTTGCAGAGAAGAACCCTGGTTTGGCCCCTTCCTCCTTCCCACTTGCTACAGAAAGTATGCCAGCTGGGATGCCTCCTGTGAGAGTTGCAGAATGCATGTGGTGCAAAGCTGTTCCCTTGGACCACTACTCTTCTCTTCATTCCAGCCAAGTATCAAGGATTCAAATAACTGAGATAAAAGAAAAGAACAGAACAGGGGCTCAGAATTTTCTCCTACCCCTTTCCCCTATGACTGGTGCAGACTCAGATCCCAGAGGAAAAAGAGTACCAATATGTTGGATGCAGGGTATCAGCTCAGGACTGCACTGATTACTTCTGGGGCAATTCTGCATAGAAGTTTTAAAATATTCAGCAATTTTCTTTTAAACTTTTGCATACTTCATTCATAATTTGTTATGCAGAATTCCCCCATCATAAGGCCTAGCTTTCCCCCACACCAGGTCTCACACCCCCATAACTTTCTCACTCCTAAGCTCTTTAAACTTAATTTGAATTCCTCCCTAGGCTTGATCGTCCTTCCCCACATACGTTGAAACCCCCAGCTTTCTCTGTCACCTTTCCAGAATTGACACCCGCAGCCTCTTTTCCCTCTCTGCTCCCCTGTACTTTCTCTCTCCCGCCCCGCCCCCCCCAAGATTCCCTGGTTTATCTTCATATACCCTCCAGCTTTTCCTCTCTTGCCATCCTGGACTCTTCTCTCCCCATGCCAATCAATTAACAAGAGGAGAGCAGCTCCTTATAAGGTCCTACTTTCTCTGCTGCCCAGAGTCCAACTGCTGATTTGTGCTGCACAACTGTACAGTACCATTCACATCAGTATTCAGGCCCAGGGTGCAGCTGCTCTCCTGCTCTTGTGATCAATATGAGGGAGGTAGGTGGTACTATGAGAGCAACAGCTATGAGATCTAAAATTCAGCACTGTGATGTGATTAATAGGGGTGTGCATCACGAAAATTCTGTATTGTGCCATTTCTGGGAATGTTCGTTTGCTTCAGTGGGAGAGAGATTTTAACATCACAGGAACAAGGTCATTAAGAATACACACTTGAAAATGAACTCTTTTGAAAGAGTGCACAAGAATATGCATTACTCATGAAGAGCAAAACACTCTTTCCTAACAGTGCATGTGCACTTTTTGTGAATAGTGCATGGGCACTCGTTTGAAAGTGCACTCTTTTGGAAGAGTGTGCACTATTGATGGCACATGAAAAAACATAAAACTTTCTTTTTTTTCCTGTTCTTTTTCCTATGTTTTAAACAAATGTATATCCCTACTGCAAAATTCATCCATCAGTAATCCATCAGACAAAACAACCCAGGATGCTGAGGAGGGGAAGGTTGAAAGCAGATGCACCTTTGTTTGATTTTGAAGCTTACAACTGGCAAGTATTTTGCTCTTTTCTAAAAATTCAAATAGGGAAGCTGAGAATTTCAAGAGAGATTGGTTGGAGGTAAAGAGGAGGTCCACAGTGCGAAGAAGGATTATTTATTTATTTTGTATAGTTCACGTACCGCAAAATTGATTCTGAACAGGCATCTAAGTGGGGCTGGAGGAGACAGAAAAGTGGTTTTATGTCACTCTCCAAACTAGTGCCCATTTCCCATTTGTTTCTTTGTATAAAAGGCTAGACACTCTATGATTTGTCTTTTTTTTACTTTATTTGTACTTTACCCCTTCAGTTGCTTTCCATCCAAGCCTTCTATTTTGTTCCTCCCATATTTTATTGCCCATTCAGTTTTGTTTCCTTCACACCACTCTCTTGCCTTTTCCTGGTCTCTACCTACATGTTTTCCTTCATCCATTTGTCATTCCTACTTCCAAGTTCATTTCTGGCTTGCACTTTATCAAATTTCTTTTCTATTAGTGACCCAGTCTCACTGACCATTCCCCTAAATCAAGCTCTTGTTAAGCATCCACCTTCCACCCTAATCAGGCACTGAAGAAGCAGAGTGTTAGTATCTATCCTTTCTTCTGCTTATCCTGCCCTCTTCCACCTCTAGATCAATCTTTTTTTTTTTGCTTCTCAGGTGATGAGGCTCCCTTTCCTTGCATTATCCTTCTGTCATCCACTGAATTAAGTTTTTCCTTTGGGGATGTGTTAACTTATCTACAAGACTTAAGATTTGATTCCAATACTCTTCATGCTTGGGTAGAAAATTCTATTCTATATAAAACATACTGAACTAATGCTACACATCCATGTGCATATTTCATTTGGCTAGTCTTTAAATGTTTTCACATACACATGCAAATTATTAACAGTATAGATAGTGGTATCTAATGTATTAAAGTATTCCATAAAAAAGTGGAGAATAAAGTACAAAACATAAAAGTTAACTTCATTAACAAAGAATTTGTTTACACATCAACATGGAAGTTCCAGATGGGAAATTAACGTAAGCTACAGCACTCCAAGATTTGAGCATAGATTATACAAGTTGAACACTATGTAAAGAAATAGTCAAAAATTGAAACCATATTCTAAGTCTATGGTAACAGCAAATCAATGTTATACAGAAATATCTTCATAAGTTGCTGAATATCACAGAGATCGGAAAATGTATTTTCCATGCTTCTTTACAGAGCAATACAAAAAGCATCTAATACAGAGTAATTTTACACAGATGCATTTCACAAACACAGCAACTCTTTCCTAAAAGGAAACATTTGAGAGGGATGGGCAAGACACTTTTTCCTCCAATAATGGAGAAAAATGAGCTTTTTCCCCCACTGGTGTCATTGAAAGCAGTTTTTATGTTCTCTATACTACTTAAATGTAAATCCAGAACACAGACAAATTAAGAGCATTCATAATCCAGAAAGTACATGTCTCTTTAAAAAAAAAAAAAAAAAAAAGACTGCACTTTCTGTAAATATTTCTTTATATTATTCTGCATAGTATATTATTTTTCTGTACAAGTTTGTTTTTGCTTGGTTGAAGATATAAAAAATTCTTATAAACAAATAATAAAAAAAAGAAAAAGAAAAAATAAAGACTAAGCTACATACAGCAGGGCTCTCACACCTTTATGGATATATAGCGTACAGGCCGCAGTGCTGTTGATTTTTCACTCCTGTATAAATGTAGGTGTAATCTGTATGATTCAGGGATGTATTTCTCTCTCAAAATGTATACTTAATGTTGATTATTTAGAAGTAAAGGAGTGAAAATATACAGTTCCAATTTCTTAGGTTATTATTCCAATCAACAATTATGATCTAAATAAACCCTACCCACTCCTGATTTTGGATGTGTTGCTTCTTGAAAATTCTCAGGCCCTCTCTAGTAATAATCTCCATAGAGTACTGTCAATCTCTTGAGAGTAATGTCTCCAAATGGATTTATTTTATACAAACCATGACAGGAATGTGCCTAGGTAAGTGGGATATGATCTCAATCTTGCAAGTCTTGCTAGTGCTCTTATTTCTCATATTGAGCATAAAGGAGCTTCCTTTTTGAATTTGCAAGGTGTCAAATATACAGACCACATATGAGATGTGAAATTCTTTTTTGATCATGCTGATGTCATCTGAAACAACTGGGACTATTTGTCTTTCTTCTGTATTCAGAGATGTGGTCTACAATCTACCATACTCCAAAAGGTTTACATTCTTTCCTTGACAAATGCAGGTGAAATCTGTATGCTATTATGGGTGTTATGTATTTCAATAGGATCTATATGCCACTAAAGATCAACACATGCATTCTTCTTCTGAATTTAGGCAGATCTACAGTTTCAGCATTTCTCGAGCCTCTGTCAGATGAGACTTAAGCTCACTGGTCCATCTTGAAGAAAGAAGGAGTACGCAGTTGTGGAACCCACCCCTCCTAGTGTAGAAACTCAATCATGTTTCTTCACAGACATCTCATATCTAAAATAATTTGTCACATATCGGCTGTATAGACCGATTGAGAACTCAAGTATTGTTTTTATAAGTTGTATATTGCCTTGTACATTCCAAAGAACAAAAAGGAAGTTGATAAATTCTGTAGCTCAATTAAACTAACTCATGAATAGAATGATGCCTGCGAATCAAAAAAAGCCACATATCTAAGTCAAAAGGTGGTACTTGTGGGTATAGATGTCTCTTGCAGAATTGTTGATGCGCTCTGAGTATATTGGAAAAGCAGCACTAGGACAAATGCGTGGACTGAGTTCCTTCCCATGTATAATGACTGTGTATAGTGTTCAGGGCCTACTATTGACGCTGTATTAATCCGTAAAAGGAATGAAATAATTTTGAGTGACTGTGTGTTTGAGTTACTGAAGCAAGACTGTGTATACAAAAAGCCTTTACATCAAATGCGATGCAAATTACAGCATATTTACTCTGCAGCAGAGGACGGAGGTATCATCTTGCCAAGAACACAACTAAAATGAGGAGACTAGAAGACATTTTGCTTCTGTCCCATCTTTAAAAAAAAAACAATTTATAAAAGCATATTTACTTTTGTGGTGCAATCACTAGAAAGATTCCACAATTGTGCTGAACAAGCACAGACTGTAAGCATTTTGGTAATGCTAAATTTTGGATAACAAACATTATAAAGTTTAACCTTTTTCTCTATTACCCAAATTGGTACTGTTCATTTGTCCACGTACCTCGAAGTATTCTCTCCTCATGGCAACGCAGAAAGTCCCAGATTCTAACAGTGCCGTCGTCAGAGCATGTAGCAAATTTATTATCCGTGGGTGAGAAACTGTTACATGAAGACACATAGCAGGGGAAAGAAGTCAGCATTCAACACATTAGCTACTCTTCTCAGATAGGGCAACACAAAACTGCAATGGTTATGTGCTGCAGATCATCAGAACATTGAGATCTGGGTCATATATGGTGCCAAAAAAAAAAAAAAGCTTTCCATTATATATGGAACAGCAAGTGGCTTCTGCAGAACAGAACATGGCAGTCATAGCTCCGCGTTTATGGATTATGAGGTGGAATATTCAAAGGGAATCAGAAAATCAATCTGCCATACCTAAGGATTTTTACACTGGCCTGCATGTCAACAGCTAACTATGCCAAACAAGGTGCTTTTAAGATGAGTCCTTCCCCACTCCTACAGGGATACGTATATGGCCACCTGTCCCAAAGTGCAAGAATAATTCCTATTTTCCACTTCCCTCCTGCCACAACACAGTATCTAGCTCAGGCATTTAGAGACTAATGACAACACTACCCAGCTAACTAGAAGTTAGGATTTCTAGTCTTTGCTAAGCAGGTTACTAGCCTTTCAAAGCTATTAAGTATTGTACCCAATTAAAAATAACTTTTACTCTGGATTAGAAACATTGCACAGTTGGATGGGGTCACATACATAATTTGGCTTGAACCTGAGATTGTTGATATCTTGGGGATAGGAGAATAAAGAAAGAAAATGAAAAAAAAATGAGGTTCAAAAAATTTCAGCGTTTAATACCGTTATTTCATGCTATCTAATGCCTTCAGGAGCCTGATTTGCTGCAGCAACACCCAAACCATCATAGTCAAACTATTTCTGTTTGAGCAATGATCTGGTGTGGAAATGTTGTACCTAGGAATGGGGACATGTGGGAAGAGTTGTCATATGCTGCCAGAGCTTTATTATTTGTCTTACAGCAGGATGCCATGGAAGTAGGAATATCCCTTAATCAAAAATCACAGATTCAACTCCCAAACCCATCTTTTTGTCCTCCCTGTAAGAAATAGAGTGCATAAATACTGTGTACAGAGCACATGGATTCAGTTAGTCTACTTAACTTGCATACCCAGTTCAGCACTGCAACATTACTCTTCTGCTGGCTGAAAGCTGTGTCGGTGCCTTTCTTGCCAGCCTGGGCCAGGGCAGCCAAGTGGTCCTTCACTTTATTTAGTTTTCATTTTGTGAGAATTCTGCATGCGCTTTGTTTCATTTTATAATAGTTATATATCTCTTTTTATTCAGTGTTTGGATTGTTAAAAAAAGGAATTCTTTATTTGGAATGAAATATTTGCGGCATACACAGTGCGGATGAAAAGGAATACGCATTGTACATATTGTTACCACAAAGAAGAGATAAAAATACCAGTATAAAATCCAGCACACAAATACATGGCTAACATATTGTAAAGATAGATCCTGGGAAAATATTACTGCACAAAATGAGGTGAAAACAAAGGCAAATACCTCACTGCTCCTACAGTGCAGGAACTCTTCCTGGCGGGGAGTGACCACACACATGCCAACCCCCAGAATGCACACAAAGAACAGGCTACAAATGCCAATATCAACTACAGAAAATGGTAGATTGGGTATAAACCTGGCCTCTCTAATCGCCTCCTTATGTGCCTGGAACATCTTGACGTTGTTCATGTTGGACTGCCAGTATTTCACATATCCACCGTGGTCTGCCGTCAACATCCACATATCATTGTGAGACCAGGTCATAGCTCTAACAGGGCTATCATGAGCCTGTAGATAAGGGTTAGAAGAGAAAGATAACATTCAGACAGAAGTACTAATATCTCCTGTAGGCATAGACTCGTAGAGAAACAGAGCAAACAGTAAAACTGCTTAAGTGTTGATGCAAAAAAAAAAATCCACCACACATAGTACAAATATTAATAATTTAACAAAAATAGTATCATGTACTGTACAAAATTAGAGGGGAATTACCTGCTTATTTTTTTTTTTTTTTTAGATATTTATTAATTTTTTTTAACATTTACATATTTAAAACATAAATGTGGAAATAGAGAAAAAAAAATAAAAAAGAATATATGAATAACATATTTTACATCCAGTAAATATATTATTGAAATATAGTTTTACTTTAGTCCCCAATATCAATATCTGAATCAAGATACTAGGATATATAGAAAAAAAAATTAAATCAAATTAATAAGCAGTTAGGAACAACAGAGACCGAAAGCCGACTTTACAGCATTTCCTATGAGATCGTTTCCAGGGGTCTTCTCGCTTTTTCTTTAAGTTCAATAAATTCCAACAATTTTCTTGGGGTATAAAATACATAGTTAACTGAGTCTAAAGATAAACAGCATCTGCAAGGAAACTTTAACACAAAAAGACCACCTAAATTCAAAACCCTAGATTTATATAAAAGAAATTCTTTTCTCCTTTTTTGTGCATTTCTTGCGATGTCCGGAAAAATCTGGAT
The DNA here is from genome assembly GCF_901765095.1 of Microcaecilia unicolor. Classification (NCBI taxonomy): domain Eukaryota; kingdom Metazoa; phylum Chordata; class Amphibia; order Gymnophiona; family Siphonopidae; genus Microcaecilia; species Microcaecilia unicolor. The sequence goes on from NC_044040.1 coordinate 147,476,054, forward strand.
CTTACCCCCAAGGAAAGAGTCATTCAGATGACGAAAATAAAGACGAAATATATTATTTTTGTCTAGTTCCAGAGCAAATGTTACAATTAACGTTGTTCTTTCAGTTACTATCTCAAGAGAGTTTTCAAGAAATTCTGTTAGGTTTAAATTAGGATTATCTTGATTTGGCCCTTTAGATCCCTTTATTCCTGATAAATACTGGGCCCTCGTGACGGGCGGAAAGCCCTCCATTGGGATCTCCAGTATTTCTCTAAAGTATTTCTTAAGCATTTCTCCTGCGGGTATCAGTGGGCACTTTGGAAAATTTAACAACCTCAAATTATTCCTACGAGCATTTTTTTCCAAATGTTCCATTTTCCTTTCTTGTAACTCTCTTTCTCTTATTAATTCTGAGGTGATACTTTGTAGTTTTTCCTGTTCCCCTTCGAACTTGGCATTTTTTTCAGTTTGCTCTTGAAATTTAACAGACATATCCTGATGAGTTTGTTTTAATTCCGAAATTTCATTTTTCATTGAGGTATTCATTTGTAACAAGACATTACTCACACCCTGTATAGCGTCCCATAGGGTCTCCAGCGTGACTACAGCAGGTCTTGTAATTCCTCCAGAGTTCCACGGCGCCGAACTCCCAGGAGTAGAAGAACAGGGTTGACTCAGCCCCTGCTCCGCTGTTTCACTTCCTGGGGTTGAAGTTCCCCTGGGTCCTCCTTCCACGGCTATGGCTGGGTACTCCTCCATTCTCCTTGGCCCCTGTGGGGAAAATACGACACCGGGCTGCTGGGGTGCTGTGAGGGAGGACTCAATGAGACTCCCTCTATGCTGCGCTCTGCTCCCGAAAGAGCAGGGCTAGTCGAAACGGAAGTCCGTTGAACCTGGGAGGCGATGCCAAAGCTGTCGAGAGTTGTCTGGTGGGTGGATGGCGTCGAATGCGGGACCAGGGAGGTAGGTGCAGCAGTTTTCCGCTTCCGCTTCCCCATCTCTCAGACAGTAAACGGAGCCCACACGGCAGATTACTCGGCAGCATACAAGGCGTCACGTCCACACTACTGCTCAAAACGCTATCTTGATTCTGTCTCAGTACCTGCTTATTTTCGAAGGAGAAGGCCGGCCATCTTCCGACACAAATCGGGAGATGGCCGGCCATCTCCTAAACCCGGCCAAATCGGTATAATCAAAAGCTGATTTTGGCCGGCTTCAACTGCTTTCCGTCACAGAGCCGGCGAAAGTTCAAGGGGGCGTGTCGGCAGTGTACCGAAGGTGGGACGGGGGGCGTTGTTAAGAGATGGCCACCTTCGGCCGATAATGGAAAAAAGAAGGCCGGTTCTGACGAGCACTTGGCCAGCTTCACTTGGTCTATTTATTTTTAGGACTAAGCCTCCAAAAAGTGCCCCAAATGACCAGAGGACCACCGGAGGGAATCGGGGATCACCTCCCCTTACTCCCACCCCCCCCCAGTGGTCACCAACCCCCTTCCCACCCAAAAAAAGAAAATTAAAAATTATTTTTTTCCAGCCTCTATGCCAGCCTGAAATGTCATACCCAGCTCCATGACAGCAGTATGCAGGTCCCTGGAGCAGTTTTTAGTGGGTGCAGTGCACTTCAGGCAGGTGGACCCAGGCCCACCCCCCCTACCTGTTACACTTGTGGTGGTAAATGGGAGCCCTCCAACCCCCCCCCCCCCCCGAAAACCCACTGTACCCACATGTAGGTGCTCCCCTTCACCCATAAGGGCTATGGTAATAGCCATCTCTGACATTTGGCCGGCCCCAACCGTATTATCGAAACGAAAGGTGGCCGGCCATCTTGTTTCGATAATACAGTTCATGAGACCTCTTTACAGCACCGGCCTTAGAGATGACCACCCATATAGATGGCCGGCGCCGTTCGATTATGCCCCTTTGTATCCAAGCATTTTTCTTCAAGATTCAAATGCCTTCTTGGTTTTCCTGTAATATAGGGGTTTTGACTGGCTTGATTTTTTTTTAACTTGTTTTCGCTTTGCTAGTCTCCAGCTGGTAAAATGTTTTCAGAGTAATTCTACTGTGTCTGATGCAGCTCCTAGACCCATGGAGGCCTATGCTTCCGAAACTGATGATGATGGATCAATGTTATCTCTGAAAAGCTGTTCTCACTGCTTTTCTCCACCACAAATCCCTCTCTAATATTTGTGAATAAAGAATACAATGAAAGAAATCATAGTGGGGTAGAATGGAGGAGTAACCCAATGGTAAGTGCAATAGACTGAGAATTAGGGGAACTGAGTTCAATTCCTACTGCAGCGACTTGTGACCCTTAGCAAGTTACTTAATTCTCCATTGTCCTAGGTACAAAACTTAGATTGTGAGCTTACTAGGGACAGAGAAAAACACCCGTATGTGATTATGTAAACCACATTGGTTGTGCCACAGAAAAGTAGTATAATATGAATCTAATAAACATAAAACAAATATGATCAGGTCCCAGGCATTGCAGACAGCATGAATGGGTATGCATAATGGTTACAGTCCTGTTGCACCAGGAACACCTTTTGAAGCTGCTGGGGATCCAAAAAGATAGCTGCAGCAGAATGAAATGGCTCAAAGGTTACAAAGATACCCTGGCCTGGTGTTCAAGGTCAGAAAATAGGCCTAGACTGAGTAATGCTAAAAAAGAAAGTAAACTTAGAAAAATGGTGAAAATCCTAGTTAAGAAACTACCAGGGAAATGCTGAAAACCACATGACAGCAACATGACAAAACAAATTTTTTCATTGAAATTTACTTTGAGGCTCTGAGGGGACCCATGACTCGAAAAACAGTCTGAACAGCACCATGGGGAAAAAAAAAAAAAAAAAAAAAGACTAAAAAGGTTCTGTGTGACAGTGGCAGGCAGGAAGGGGTGTGCAGTGAGGCAGCCCAAAAACTTCTAGAAAAAGTTGATAGGGTATTGTTTTCTGCACCAAGCTCTGTTGGAGATATCACCTGTGACAGAAGTGTGTTTCAAACCTGTAAAATTGCCTTTATTACTCTTGAAGTGCATTTCTCTAGTTTGGCCAGCAGGTGGTGTATGTTTTATGTTAAATCTGTTATAGAAAAGTGAATGTCCTCTTTTAGTTTCACTTAGTGAAGAAGTGAGTCTACAGTACTGTGAACAGTATACTTTTAAAACTTGACTGGGCTCTGATTAGCTGGAGTCTGAAAAAATTACCCAGCAGTTGCTGCTTCAGTCTTAGCCCAGGAGAAAAGAGAGACAGATCTCTTTGGCTTGGTGAATTATATGTCCTGATCTCTCCAGGTACTTTCTAGGAAGTATGCCAATGTTTTAGTTAGTGTTATAATAGATCCATATTTCAGTTACCTGTTATTGTTTGCTGACTGCACATTTTTTTTGTTCATTGTTCAAGTGTGACAATTAACCTGTTTAGTTTGTTGACTCTGCCTATCTGGACTGATAAAGAATCATGGTGGTTTGTGTGTTGGGTCTGTGAGTGCTTTCTAAGACCTGTGGGACCTCTGGGAGTGCAGCTCCAGTAACCTACAAATCTCTGGGGATAATTTGAGAGTGGGAGACTCACCCAGAGGCAGTTTTGACCCAGTCAGGAGGAGGGTGCTAGTGTAGAGCACAAGCTGCAGGTGAAGGCGGACCTGAGCTGTAATGAGGACAGACCCTCTAAGCGGCCAAGGGGTAACCCCAGGCGGGTGGCTAGGCATTTTGTGACATCAGCCATAAGTAAGGATTCACAGCAGAGAATGACATGGGGACACAGTTTGTCCCCACCCCGTGGGTTCTGTATCCATACCCACCCCATGCCCGCAGGTTCTGTCTCCCCTCTGTCCCATCCCCGCTCCATCCTCATATGCAGAAGCCTCAAACTCTTATGATTTTATATTTAAATCTTTTTATTAAAAGTATAAAAAGGAACAATATGTTGTGCAATTGTTGTTTATAAATCACAAATAGAAAACAATAACGAGCAACTATAATAACCCGTCCCCCCAACCACCCTCTATCCTTCCAACCCCAATAATAGCGGACTTCTACTACCCCAAGGAATCCTAATCCACCCTATTAAAATGTCTAGGGGTACAAAACACAACCTGTATGCCCTAGCAGGGAAGAAATATGCCCTATGAAGCACTGTTCTGATTTTTTTTAAATCAGTGGATGAATAAATCATCAACAATCTAAGGATTCAGTCTAGCTCTCCTGTCTTTCACAGTCCTTCCTGCAATAGAAGATGTCTTCTTAGAAGATGTGTTTGGTAGCAGGAATGTACAGGATCCTCCATGCAAATTTTCCTAATTGTGGCCAGCATGTTTGCTTGTTTTTCCAAAAAATCAAAATATTGTGGTCTGCATCACTATAACAGTCCAGTTCATTAACAGGCTACAAAACAGAAAATGATACAGAAGACAGTTTGTCCCCATCCCCACCCCGTGGGATCTATCTCCATCCCCGTGGGCTCTGGTCCCCATGTCATTCTCTAATTCACAGTCCTACTTGTCCTCAGAGAATAATAATTAAAGACAGATCACAATTACATGTGTGGCCAAATAGGGATTTTTGTGCCTGGTGCAATTCCTTGTTTTGCTCAGGGACCAACTGGCCTCTGAAGTGATTTGCAATTCCTAATCTATTCTAATCTGGGGTTTTAAATACCACCTTTCTGATCCACCAAAAGAGCACCCAATGCAGTTTATAATAGTGTAAAAATACAACTGAATATAAAAACATTCACATATATTTGAAATATAGTTTTAATATTTTTATGTTTTCATACATAAAACATAATACCTGGCCCAGCAGCATAGGTTACAGCCATTTTCTCTGGGGATCCTGCGCCTGTGCTTACAATCTAAAATATCAATATATTCACTCTTAAAATAAGCCTACATACTCCACACTTCTGGTAGCTGGGAAGTTCTCCTACATATCAACCGGGAGAGAAGGGGTTAAACTTGCCTCACTGATTTAAAATGGAAGAAATGTTTCTCTTTGAGGCAACCTCTCCAAATGGGTTAGTTTTGCACACACTATGATACAATGAAACTTACCACCTAAGAAAGGCATGTGGAATATGATCTCTGTCTCAAATTTACTGCAAGGCTCAATGTAGTGCTAGAATCAAGCCTAAGAGGGCTCTTAGGATACAAGATACATAAAGGCAACCTATCAAAGCATGCATGGAAACTGCCTGTGGCACCAGCACAGACATATTATATTTCCGTATCTGTCTGCCACATTTTCTTGGGTCTCTGATTGCACTGCTTCATACTTGAGGATCTTCTTCCCTCTCTCTCCACATGATGCACAGAATAATCACTTGGCACTGACTCTTCTATTAAGAAGAGTTTTCAAATCTTTTACCAGAATGTCTGGCAGATGATTCATCATTCTCCACTATTCACTTAGGGTTTTGATCCAAGTACAATTCTGGTACAGCAATGTTGCAATGTGAGTGTTGTAAGGATATGTAATATCTTCACTTAGGAAGTCAGTGACCTGAGTTAGTGGACTCTTCAGCACCAGTTCCATAAAGGAGACAACCAACATTTACTAGAAATCTGAGTACTGAGTGAGCAACACAGCCAACATGACCTGGTGTAGGACCTTATCCCTTTTGTTCTGTTAATAAATTGTTACCAGAGCTTCCCCAGGCACTGGCTAGTAGTTAAAGTGAATCTTAATTAGATACTGTTTATTGAATAATCCATATTCTCCATGGACAAGCAGGATAAAACTGCCACACATAGGTGTAATTCTCACCTAAAATGTAAATTGCAAGCCACTTTGAACCAAAATTTGTTTTGGATAAGAGTGGGATATAAGAATGCACAAATAAATAAAAGTCTGTAAAACCTTGAGTGTGTGCCAACATATAGCCACCTAGAGGCAACTGGCAACTTAGTCTTTTTCATCCACTAACAATGTGCTAGACAGATTTCTGCTCCTTGACTACATCTTTTTTAAAAACTTATAATGACAGATGACAAACCGAGAAAGAAAACAGAAAAACCAACAAGGACAAACCAGCTAAACTAGGTTTTAAAAATGCCAACAGTACTCCAAAAAACATGGCACTTTCAGACATCCACCATGTATGTGTCCGTTGCCTCAGGCCTGAGCACAATGTGGCTGTCTGCTCAAATTTCTTGCGCATCTCTCCAAGAGTTCTCAAAAGTCACAGCAACATCATAAAAGTGATGCATCAAGCCTCCACCTCTGCTCGTCTCCAGTTAGCCACAGGTAAAGCCTTCAGTGATGCTTCAGAGCATGGCGGTCTCCACTCTTTGGCCATGTCTCTAGCCATACTGAGCATTCCTCAACCTCAACCACTGCCTCTCCACATGGTCCTCCATCAGTTGGAAGCTCCAACATGCCTGGGCCGATCAAATGCCCTCTGCGCAGAGCCGTGCCTCCCAACGCAGAGACAGTATCTGAACATCCCCCAGCACAGCCAACCAGAGCAGTAATAAGGCAGAGAGCTCGAGGACATCCTCCAGAACCATCAACCACTCTGGCACCACCTGCCAGCGAAGGATGGTACACACCTACCAAAGTGCCAGTAAACAAGCCCACTCCAGCTATCAACCCAGATAGGGGTCACTCTGCTCCTCTAACACTGTCTACTTGTACAGCGATGGCTCCTCTTCTGTCTCTCCTCAGCACAAATTGTCAAACGGACTACTGCACAGATGACAAGCCTGGCAGTTCTGGCAACAGACAGCACATATAAAAAAAAAAACAGGCACAGGTGCAGACGCAGAGGGTCCTCCACAGCAGGACACCATTCACATTGCAGCTATGTGTCCAGGTCTCAGTCATCTGTACCAAAATGAGCAGAATGAAGTGTACTTCACAATGAACACTCCAATAACCATCCATCTGTCCAAGTGAAAACCAGACAATTTCTGAACCCTTCCTCCAGTCTCTACTTCAGGACCTTTATGCCTTCACATGTGCAATGCCCTCCACTAGCGCTACAATCTGACCCCAATCATTACCTCCACAGAATGATTTACCATTTCCTCTCCATCCTTCTCCTTTCCTTCCATCTCCATCACCTGATCCACTCTTCTCTCCAGATTCCTCACCTGTATCGGACATACAGCATGACTACAAACCACCATATAAAACTCATCTCATCCTTCACCAGTACAGTGTTGCTCAGCCTATGTCTTCGCCTGGACTACCATCAGAACCTTCTTCATGCAGTCCTCAGCCTGACAGTCCTCCCCTCCTGAGGACATCTTACCCTAAACTCATCAAGAAAGCAACTCGACTCCTCAACTTTTCACCACAGATCCAGCCTGCCCCTGGAAAAGAGGTAATGGGAATTCTAAAGTTCTGGGATATACCACGAGAGGTTGCCACCCTTCCTGTGCACAACCAACTTGAAATATGGCAGACCCCACTTACGAATAACCCTGCTTCTTGACAACTAGAACTGAAATACAAAGTCCAACCTGAGTCATGAGAAACCTCAGCTTCTTCACCATTCCCCAGGTTGTCGAGTCCACCCTAAAAGCAAGCAAAAAGCTCCCGCACCCATTCTAATACCTTTCTAAGCATGGAGCACTGCCTGCTAGACTCCACTGGAAAGAAATCATTCCAGGCTGCTATGCTGAATGCCTGCATTTCAGAACACCAGTTCCAGTTAATTCAGTACCTCTATACACTGTTTGAGAAGATCCATGCAGCAATAAAGCGAATGCTACATACCTGTAGAAGGTATTCTCCGAGGACAGCAGGCTGATTGTTCTCACTGATGGGTGACGTCCACGGCAGCCCCTCCAATCGGAAACTTCTCTAGCAAAGTCCTTTGCTAGTCCTCGCGCACACCGCGCTTGCGCGGCCGTCTTCCCGCCCGAAACCGGCTCGAGCCGGCCAGTCCAGTATGTAGCAAGACAATACACTTCAAGGGAAGACACAACTCCAAAGGGGAGGCGGGCGGGTTTGTGAGAACAATCAGCCTGCTGTCCTCGGAGAATACCTTCTACAGGTATGTAGCATTCGCTTTCTCCGAGGACAAGCAGGCTGCTTGTTCTCACTGATGGGGTATCCCTAGCCCCCAGGCTCACTCAACACAACAACCATGGTCAATTGGACCTCGCAACGGCGAGGACATAACTGAGATTGACCTAAAAAATTTACCAACTAACTGAGAGTGCAGCCTGGAACAGAACAAACAGGGCCCTCGGGGGGTGGAGTTGGATCCTAAAGCCCAAACAGGTTCTGAAGAACTGACTGCCCGAACCGACTGTCGCGTCGGGTATCCTGCTGCAGGCAGTAATGAGATGTGAATGTGTGGACAGATGACCACGTCGCAGCTTTGCAAATTTCTTCAATGGAGGCTGACTTCAAGTGGGCTACCGACGCAGCCATGGCTCTAACATTATGAGCCGTGACATGACCCTCAAGAGCCAGCCCCGCCTGGGCGTAAGTGAAGGAAATGCAATCTGCTAGCCAATTGGATATGGTGCGTTTCCCTACAGCCACTCCCCTCCTATTGGGATCAAAAGAAACAAACAATTGGGCGGACTGTCTGTGGGGCTGTGTCCGCTCCAGGTAGAAGGCCAATGCTCTCTTGCAGTCCAATGTGTGCAGCTGACGTTCAGCAGGGCAGGAATGAGGACGGGGAAAGAATGTTGGCAAGACAATTGACTGGTTCAGATGGAACTCCGACACGACCTTTGGCAAGAACTTAGGGTGAGTGCGGAGGACTACTCTGTTATGATGAAATTTGGTGTAAGGGGCCTGGGCTACCAGGGCCTGAAGCTCACTGACTCTACGAGCTGAAGTAACTGCCACCAAGAAAATGACCTTCCAGGTCAAGTACTTCAGATGGCAGGAATTCAGTGGCTCAAAAGGAGGTTTCATCAGCTGGGTGAGAACGACATTGAGATCCCATGACACTGTAGGAGGCTTGACAGGGGGCTTTGACAAAAGCAAACCTCTCATGAAGCGAACAACTAAAGGCTGTCCTGAGATCGGCTTACCTTCCACATGGTAATGGTATGCACTGATTGCGCTAAGGTGAACTCTTACAGAGTTGGTCTTGAGACCAGACTCAGACAAGTGCAGAAGGTATTCAAGCAGGGTCTGTGTAGGACAAGAGCGAGGAGCTAGGGCCTTGCTGTCACACCAGACGGCAAACCTCCTCCACAGAAAGAAGTAACTCCTCTTAGTGGAATCTTTCCTGGAAGCAAGCAAGACGCGGGAGACACCCTCTGACAGACCCAAAGAGGCAAAGTCTACGCTCTCAACATCCAGGCCGTGAGAGCCAGGGACCGGAGGCTGGGATGCAGAAGAACCCCTTCGTCCTGCGTGATGAGGGTCGGAAAACACTCCAATCTCCACGGTTCTTCGGAGGATAACTCCAGAAGAAGAGGGAACCAGATCTGACGCGGCCAAAAGGAGCAATCAGAATCATGGTGCCTCGGTCCTGCTTGAGTTTCAGCAAAGTCTTGCCCACCAGAGGAATGGGAGGATAAGCATACAGCAGGCCCTCCCCCCAATCCAGGAGGAAGGCATCCGATGCCAGTCTGCCGGGGGCCTGAAGCCTGGAACAGAACTGAGGGACTTTGTGGTTCATTCGAGATGCGAAGAGATCCACCAAGGGGGTGCCCACGCTTGGAGATCTGGCGCACCACTCTGGAGTTGAGCGACCACTCGTGAGGTTGCATAATCCGGCTCAGTCTGTCGGCCAGACTGTTGTTTACGCCTGCCAGATATGTGGCTTGGAGCACCATGCCGAGACGGCGAGCCCAGAGCCACATGCTGACGGCTTCCTGACACAGGGGGCGAGATCCGGTGCCCCCCTGCTTGTTGACATAGTACATGGCAACCTGGTTGTCTGTCTGAATTTGGATAATTTGATGGGACAGCCGATCTCTGAAAGCCTTCAGAGCGTTCCAGATCGCTCGCAACTCCAGGAGATTGATCTGTAGACCGCGTTCCTGGAGGGACCAGCTTCCTTGGGTGTGAAGCCCATCGACATGAGCTCCCCATCCCGGAGAGACGCATCCGTTGTCAGCACTTTTTGTGGCTGAGGAATTTGGAAAGGACGTCCCAGAGTCAAATTGGACCAGATTGTCCACCAATACAGGGATTCGAGAAAACTCGTGGACAGGGTGGATCACGTCTTCTAGACCCCCAGCAGCCTGATACCACTGGGGAGGCTAGGGTCCATTGAGCAGATCTCATGTGAAGACGGGCCATGGGAGTCACATGAACTGTGGAGGCCATGGTGGCCCAGCAATCTCAACATCTGCCGAGCTGTGATCTGCTGGGACGCTCGCACCCGCGAGACGAGGGACAACAAGTTGTTGGCCCTCGCCTCTGGGAGATAGGCGCGAGCCGTCCGAGAATCCAGCAGAGCTCCTATGAATTCGAGCTTCTGCACTGGGAGAAGATGGGACTTTGGATAATTTATCACAAACCCCAGTAGCTCCAGGAGGCGAATAGTCATCTGCATGGACTGCAGGGCTCCTGCCTCGGATGTGTTCTTCACCAGCCAATCGTCGAGATATGGGAACACGTGCACCCCCAGCCTGCGAAGTGCCGCTGCTACCACAGCCAGGCACTTTGTGAACACCTGGGCGCAGAGGCGAGCCCAAAGGGCAGCACACAGTACTGGAAGTGACGTGTGCCCAGTTGAAATCGCAGAGATACTGTCTGTGAGCTGGCAGTATCGGGATGTGTGTGTAGGCATCCTTCAAGTCCAGAGAGCATAGCCAATCGTTTTTGCTGAATCATGGGGAGAAGGGGTGCCCAGGGAAAGCATCCTGAACTTTTCTTTTACGAGATATTTGTTCAGGGCCCTTAGGTCTAGGATGGGACGCATCCCCCCTGTTTTCTTTTCCACAAGGAAGTACCTGGATAGAATCCCAGCCCTTCTTGCCCGGACGGCACGGGCTCGACCGCATTGGCGCTCAGAAGGGCGGAGAGTTCCTCTGCAAGTACCTGCTTGTGCTGGAAGCTGTAAGACTGAGCTCCCGGTGGGCAATTTGGAGGTTTGGAGGCCAAATTGAGGGTGTATCCCTGCCGGACTATTTGAAGAACCCACTGGTCGGAGGTTATGAGAGGCCACCTTTGGTGAAAAGCTTTCAACCTCCCCCCGACTGGTAGGTCGCCCGGCACTGACACTTGGATGTCGGCTATGCTCTGCTGGAGCCAGTCAAAAGCTCGCCCCTTGCTTTTGCTGGGGAGCCGAGGGGCCTGGCTGAGGCGCACGCTGCTGACGAGAGCGAGCACGCTGGGGCTTAGCCTGGGCCGCAGGCTGTCGAGAGGAGGATTGTACCTACGCTTACCAGAAGAGTAGGGAACAGTCTTCCTTCCCCCAAAAAATCTTCTACCTGTAGAGGTAGATGCTGAAGGCTGCCGGCGGAGAAACTTGTCGAATGCGGGTTGTCCCGCTGGTGGAGAGACTCTACCACCTGTTCGACTTTCTCTCCAAAAATGTTGTCCGCACGGCAAGGCGAGTCTGCAATCCGCTGCTGGAGTCTATTCTCCAGGTCGGCGGCACGCAGCCATGAGAGCCTGCGCATCACCACACCTTGAGCAGCGGCCCTGGACGCAACATCAAAGGTGTCATACACCCCTCTGGCCAGGAATTTTCTGCACGCCTTCAGCTGCCTGACCACCTCCTGAAAAGGCTTGGCCTGCTCGGGGGGGAGAGCATCAACCAAGCCCGCCAACTTGCCGCACATGTGTTCCGCATGTGTATGCTCGTGTAGAGCTGGTAAGACTGGATTTTGGCCACGAGCATAGAGGAATGGTAGCCTTCCTCCCAAAGGAGTCTAAGGTTCTAGAGTCTTTGCCCGGGGGCGCCGAAGCATGCTCCCTAGAACTCTTAGCCTTCTTTAGGGCCAGATCCACAACTCCAGAATCATGAGGCAACTGGGTGCGCATCAGATCTGGGTCCCCATGGATCCGGTACTGGGACTCGATCTTCTTGGGGATGTGGGGATTAGTTAGAGGTTTTGTCCAGTTCGCAAGCAATGTCTTTTTGAGGACATGGTGCAAGGGAACAGTGGACGCTTCCTTAGGTGGAGAAGGATAGTCCAGGAGCTCAACATTTCAGCCCTGGGCTCGTCCTCACAACCACCGGGAAGGGGATGGGCCGTAGACATCTCCCGGACAAAGGAAGCGAAAGACAGACTCTCAGGAGGAGAAAGCTGTCTTTCAGGAGAGGGAGTGGGATCAGACAGGAAGACCCTCAGACTCCTCGTCAGAGAAATATCTGGGGTCTTCCTCTTCCTCCCACGAGGCCTCACCCTCGGTTGTCAGACACAAGTTCACGAACCTGTGTCTGCAACCTCGCCCGGCTCGACTCGGTGGAGCCACGTCCACGATGGGGCGTCGAGAGGTAGACTCCCTCGCCCGCATCGGCGAAGCTCCCTCCGCCGACGTAGTCGGGGAGCCCTCCTGGGATGTGGCCGCAGTCGGCACCGCACGCGGTACCGACATCGGGACCTCACCCCGGGCGATGGGCCAGCCGGCGCCACGCTCGACGGTACCGGAGGCGCAAGCACCGCCGGTACCGGAGGGGTAGGGCGCAACAGCTCTCCCAGAATCTCTGGGAGAACGGCCCGGAGGCTCTCGTTCAGAGCGGCTGCAGAGAAAGGCAAAGAGGTCGATGCAGGCGTCGACGTCAGAACCTGTTCCGGGCGAGGAGGCTGTTCGGGCTGTCCAGAGTGGAGCGCATCGACACCTCCTGAACGAGGGTGAGCGGTCCTCTCGGTGCCGATGCCTGCTGGGTGCCGACTCCCTCGGCGACCCAGAGCTCTCGGTGCCGACGCGGGGAGGCGACCGGTGTCGATGCTTCTTCAATTTCTTCCGAAGCATGTCACCGGAGCTCCCCGGCACCGACGAGGAGGACGTAGAATCCAGCCGTCGCTTCCTCGGGGCCGAGGCCGAAGGAGGTCGGTCTCGGGGGGGCTGTACCGCAGGAGCCCTCAGGGTAGGAGGAGACCCACCGGAAGGCTCACCGCCTACCAGCAGGGGAATGGACAGCCCTCACCTGCCACTCCTGACGATGCACCACCGTCCTGACGACATCAGCAGACGAGGTCCCCGGTACCACCAACGTCGATGCAGCTATCCGATGTCTCGGCGCCGATGCAGAGGCCCGATGCCTCGATGCACTCGATGCAGGGGCGGCCGAGGAAGATGGTCTGGACGCTGACGACGTCGATGCACCTCGAAGATCCCGGTGCCGATGCCGACGAAGAGCCCGAGAACAAAACGTTCCACTGGGCTAATCTCGCTACCTGAGTCCGCCTTTGAAGCAGGGGAACACAGACTACAGTTCTGAGGGCGGTGCTCGGCCCCCAGACACTGAAGACACGACGAGTGTCGATCAGTGAGCGAGATAACCCTGGGCGCACTGGGTGCACTTCTTGAAGCCGCTGGAAGCTTCGATGTCATGGGCGGAAAAAATCACGCCGGCGAAATCAAAGTCCGAAATGACGGGGAAAAGAGCACCAAAGATTTAAAGGGAGAAAATCTCGACCGAGGCCGAAAGAGGCCTACCCCGACGACGAAGAAAACTTTCGGGGCAAAAAGATGGAAGTACGGGAAGGTAACACGAAAACGGAGCACTTCCCGACACTTTAGAAGACTTTCCGAATAAAAACACGTCAAAAATAACTTTGGACGCGCCGCGAGGTCGATTTCCGGGGCTCCGACACGGCGAAACACGGACCGTAACCGAGTGCGGACAAAAGAAGACTCTGTGGCCCGGCTCGAGCCGGTTCGGGCTGGAAGACGTCCGCGCATGCGCGGTGCGCGCGGCCGTCGCGAGGACTAGCAAAGGACTTTGCTAGAGAAGTTTCCGATTGGAGGGGCTGCCGGTGGACGTCACCCATCAGTGAGAACAAGCAGCCTGCTTGTCCTCGGAGAACTTCCTTTTCACTACTGCTCACAACACAGACAAACTGTTGAAACATCTGCACAGAGCCTTTGATGCTTATGACACTCCTCGAGAGCTACCTCACACCACTACATGTGCTTGTTCTCTCACAGAGATGTCTGATTGGCTGGCTGATGCCCCCTGTACAGGTGATAAATCCTTTTAGAAATAAGGTTCAGGATGCTGTCAACCATACCAAGGATTACTGCCTGACCATTCAAACCCTCTCTTTAGAGGGTATCAATACACCATCCATCTCCAGAGGATCAGCCTCACTATCCTACAGGAGACCATATTCATACTACAACCAAAGGTGCCATCACCCCTACTTTACAACCAGCTGCTGCAACAACGATCAAGACCACAATCACAGCAAACTCACAGGCTCAGAGAGCATAAACAACAAAAAAAAATAAAAATAAACCACACCTGTACCTAAACCTAACCAAGGTTTTTGACTATGCTGCTAAACCCCACAGATGGCCACCTTGCTCACTTCTATCCCCCGCCAGCCGAGGTCCTTTTCTTCTCGCGCAAGGCTTCGTTCTGCGAGTCTTGACATCCTGCATGTACAACGTGCAGGACGTCAGAAACAGAAGGAAGCCTTTTGCGAGAAGAAGAGGACCTCAGCTGGCGGGGGTTGGGGGTCCCCGCCAACAAAGGCAGGCGACGGCGGGGTGGCGGCAGAGAGGCCCAAGGCCAAATCTACCAGGGCCCAGGCCCCTCCTGGCCCCACGTAGCTACCCCACTGGGTATTTGAGACCTGGTTTGGCCACTGTTGGAAACAGGATACTGGGCTAGATGACGCAGTATGGCTACTCTTATATTTTTATGTTCGAAGTTGAATCTCTCAATCATAAACAAAAGTAAAGGAAGAGAGATGAGATTAAATGTGCAGACCAAAAGACCCACAGCTGCAGAGGCAAGTTATAGCCATGGATTCATATCAATTGCAGGAAATTACCTGCAATATTGTTTCAAAGTTGAAAGTAAGCCCATTCCACAAAGTGAACTCGCCACTTGAAGCTCCAGTGACCAAACGCCGCCCTTCAGGAGTCCACTACAAGAAAATTGTGGAAGAAATGGTTAAATACTGTTAACACCTGAGACTGTCTGAATACATCTGAACAAATACTTCCCTTCCCGCTAATCATTTGGTACAAAAATTTCATGTAAGTGAGAAGAAATGGGTATTTAACCCACATCAAAAACTAGAGGGTACATAAAAAAATTCTAATACAGAAATGAGTTTCTTCAAAATCAACTAGACTAACACAAAGAATTACAAAACCATTTGAGCAGGGAGGAGGGCACTGCCACTTAGTATTGGCTCTGACAGCCTAACAAAAAAGTAGGCAGATTAGCAGCAGTACAGTGGGCAGTAGTGGTATTGGGGAGCAGGCAGCAGATACATGGGTACCAGCAATATTCGGAGCCAACACCAACATAGCTAAGCGGGTGAATTTAGGACAGTTCAAAAACTGCCCTAAATTCACCCACTTAGCTATGCAGCCCTGGCACTAAATATCAGTCGGGACCCACAAAACTACAAAACCCTTAGAAGGCCCTCTGATTACACCCTTTCTGACACAGGAGCTGCAATCTCCAGTCCTTGTCCTCAATCACTTAACCCCCTAATCCCCCCCCCCCAAATTCTTCAAACATGCAGAATAGGCCTCCCTAGGCCTACCTGCATATCCCTGGTGATCCAGCGCTGGACTATTAGGGGGTATGCAAGTTGGCCTTGGGGGGGGGGGGGGGGGGGGGGGGGGGAGGCTGGCTATCCTGCAAGTTAGAAGGGTGGGGGGATGGGCTTCTAAGGGTTTTGCAGTTATGAAGGTCCAAGCCGATATTCAGTTGAGGCCACATGGCTGTCTTTAGCAAGCCCCAGCTGAACATCAGCCAAGACCTGCAGAAGCTCTGCCAGCCAACTCCACTGAACTTAGTATTGGATATTCAGTACCGTTGCCTATATATGGCCCAGAACTGAATATCTGGGGCTAATTTAGCTAGCCATGGTCAGCATTTTTAAAAATGCCAACCGCCACTAACTGAATATCTACCCATTTAATTTTTCCTAACAGTCACTCCTCATATCTTATTTCTGAACGTGTCACATGTGGGCAATCCCCCAACTTTGATACTCACTCGAACTACAAACACCGGACACTTCACTTTATTAGTAGATGTCCTAACAAACTTAGTTGTAACGGCATTCATTGGGTTATTCAGCATTCCCACAGGAGGAACAAGCTGTAAGAGATTTAAAAAAAAAACAAAAACACTTTAGTTGGAATAGCATATAAAAAATAGGATTACCAAGAATTTCCCTTTCATTCCTACATCAATCAAAACCAAGGAGTAGTACTGGTACTGCAGACTCATCTGTCACATGAGGTGTGCAATGGACCAATCACAATACAAGTGGTCACATGAACTGGCTCCTCTTCCTGAGCTTTGGAGTTATAGGTTAAGGAGTTACGCAAGATTAATTTTCACTCATGGCTTAGTGTGCTGTCTTTGGATCTGGTCTAAGACTTTTGAGCTGTTGCCAGACTCAAATAGTGAGATTAGGATGTGGCTCAACGCTTGGGCCCATACTTGAAGCCAGCCATGAAAGAAGCCAACGACTTCTTTGGGAGGGTGCAACCATGGTCTTGATTCCCAGGCAGCTATCAAGTCTTTAAAACTATATTTCTTTATATTGGGCTTAAGTGTCAAGACCAGCCCTCTCCCTCTGGGACCAAACTCTCCAAAGGACTGATGTAATAAGCTGTACTATCTTTAGCACAGTAGTTTACTTCTGATTTCCCTATGCTGATAGCATACTGATGTACTAAGATTTTTTCCTCCTATTTGTCTGGAGTGTTATGCAGATTCGCAAGGGAGGGAAAGTTTCTAAGCCTATAAAGTTAGAAGAGGTGTGAAACAGGGGTCAGCCCTCTCCACTCTGCTAATATTTATTTGGCAACGTTGTGTGGGGTGCTGGAATGGTTGGGGGGTGAATATCGCCTTTATGCTGATGATGTGCAATTTTTTCCCAATAACGGTTATGGGGCTCTGGTTTGTCAGATCAGATTTCAGCTTATATGGAAGTGCTAAATGAGTGGATGGTGATGCACAGGCTTGCTTTAAATTTGGAGAAAACAGAGATTATGGTGTGGGGAGAGTGGTGAATGTCAGGTGGTCCCAAACAATGCGGGTGTGTCGTGTAGATATGCCTGTAAGAAGTGAAATAAAGTTGTTGGGGGTGATGTTGATGCCCATTTAACTATGCAAACTCAAATTGGGACTGTTGTTCAAGCATCTTTTGCTCAGTTGCATTTGTTGCATCAGTTGAAGCCAATGTTAACTTTTGTCTGATTTTCGCACTATTGTGCAGAGTATGATTTATCGAGGGTGGATTACTTTAACTCCCTGTATTTGGAAGTATCTAATGCTAGAATAAAAGCCTTACTGGTAGTGCAGAATGCTGCTGGTGGGAGCCTCGAGGTGGGACCACATGACTCCCACTTTGAGGCAGCTACATTGGCTATCTGTGCGCTTTAAAATACAGTTTAAGGTATTATATTTGTTGCATCAGACTGTCTATGGGTTGTTCTATGGTATTAAAATATTGTTATAAAATTGTATGTATCAACTAGAGATCTTAGATCAGATTCTGTGAAGAGGTTGGCAACTGATTTGTTATGCACTTACGAGGGCTGCAGCCTTTTCAGTTGCAGGGCCAGTTTTATGGAAAGACCTGTCTAGCTATCTCCGAATCTGAGTATGTAGGACAATAAGAAGCTTTTGAAAACCCATTTTTTTGTACATGCTTTCTCATGTGAAGCAGTAAGGGAATAGCAGCTCCTTGGTGTGATTTTTAAGGGGGATGATTTATTTAATTAGGATTTATTTACCGCCTTTTTGAAGGAATTCACTCAAGGCGGTATACAGGAAGAATAAGTCAAACATAAGCAATAGACAATTACAGCAGTAAAAATATTCAAACACAAAATATGGCATAGTATGCTACATTATAATGCCAACACAATACCCAGGAAAACATTTTAATAGACAGTATAGGGTGTATGCAAAGATGGAACATATAGAGAGATAAGCTAGAGTAACATGAGTAAGAAAATAAGGGACTAGTTCAAGAGTTGCAAATGAGGTCAGAAAGGTGCTTGAACATTATCTTTGCTAGGGTAGGAGTGGGTAAACATGTCCTGCTACAATATATGCAGCCGGTGCCATTTACTTCTTCCGTTAAAGACCTGGTTGAAGAGCCAAGCTTTCACCTGCTTCCTCAAGTAAAGATAGTCTTGTGTTAAGCAAAGTCTTTTAAGGGAGTGTATTCCAGAACGTAGGGGCTACTTTGGAGAAGGCTCACTTGCAGGTATGATGTTGGTTATATTATATGTTTTGGATTTGATTTTATGACTATGTATGTTATGCTGTGAACCGCTTAGGTTTAAGTGGGGTATAAGTTTTATAAATAAATTTATTTTTAGCAGGGGAAAATCACTCCTTTAAAGGTCAGTGAAGCAGGCATTCAAAATGAATGAAAAAGACAAATATGTAATTGTTCCCAATATTTAAAAAAAATGACAAACATTGGCAATTTTTACTGTTTGTAGGTTGAATCACTATTGCAGCTCAGGGCTGGAGTAAAGATGTAGCACAAAAGCAAACACAGTTCACCTTGGATGGCCTTGTTTGACGCAGACCCTTAAGTCCCCTCCGCTTCCCCTGCCTGTGGATAGCTGGTCCAGTGCATCCCAAGCTCAGAAACCCATAAGAACATAAGAATAGCCACACTGGGTCAGACCAACAATCCATCTAGCCCAGTATTTTGCTTCCAACAGTGGCCAATCCAGGTCACAAGTACCTGGCAGAAACCCAATTAGTAGCAACATTCCCATAGGGACGTCCTCAACTAGAGCACCTCTGGACTGCCGGATGTCCGTTTTCCTACTGATAAAGCTGGGAGTAGAGAAAGGAAGATAAGGCAAGGCAGCACTTCAAGATTTAAAAAAAAAAAATTATAGTTACTTGGTCCCAGAGAAGCATTCCAAGGTGTGCTCCTCTTCCTCCAGCTACCACCTTGAAAAGAGGTGGCACCTGCCCCTAAGAATACATTAAGAGGCACCACTGGGGATCAGTCTGCCAAATAAGAGAAGCATGCCCTTACTTGGCAGACTAACCTCTAGCAATGTATCCCAACAAACTGATAGCGGACAGGTATTGCCATCTTGGAAGATGGCGATGGGAGAGCAGCATGTCACTGGATACCTCCTCAAAGCCAGATAACATTATTGGTCCACCGAAGGAGGGTGCCACTGTACCAGAGGCTACCTGGTCAAGAGCGATAGCCATGTTCATTAAATGTGGACTGGCTCTTACACTGACAGGAAAAGAGAAAGGAAAACATTTCTACCCGGTTCAGTAAACAGTGACATGTGAAATGTTATCAAGATAATGTGTACTCATTTTTCTATCGTGCACTTTTTTTTTTTAATGCTATTAATTTACTGCATCAGGAGTAAAGGTTTTTTGCAGTATGTATGTCAGAACACTGCGTGCTGCAGCTCAGCACATAGTTCTAGCACATGGTTTATAGTGAAAGCTTCCAAGTCTCTGGGCTCCTTTTACTAAGGTGCACTAATGATTAGCGCGCACTGAATGCTAGGAAGCCCATAGGAATAAAATGGGCTTCTTAGCATTCAGTGTGTGCTAATCATTAGTGGACCTTAGAAAAAGGAGCCCTGTGTCTTATTCCTAAAACGTAAGAGAGTTTGGGGGGTTTTCTTGGCTTGTTTCCCCTTATTTTTTCCTTAGGGTGTGTTCTGGTTTATGAAAGTTATGTGGAAAACAATGTATGGTGAATGCTAAAGGAAGAACAATAAAAGTATCTGTGATCAATAATGAGACCAAAAACAAACTGCGATCTAGAATTTTAAAAAAGCAAATTTTAGATCGCTCTCTACAAGTAATTTCTTGACCCCTGGAAAAATGGGAACTTTGGCATGCAATTTTGACAGTCCATACAAAGATTTGATTGCTTACATCATTATAGTATCCCGCATCAGGCTGGATGGAATGCATATCTCGCTGGTCTCGCTGCCACACACGATTCTGAAAGAAAAATGTCTCATTGTTAACCCAAAGCTTCTCCGAAGAATTTATGTAATTCATGAAAAGGCAAAAGATCCAAAACATGCACAGTTCAATAGCAGGCAAAAAACGTTAAGGGTCCTGATAAAAAGTGAATGCATGTAGACCTTGACAAAAGAGTTATATTTGCTCTTCATTAGAATGTTGAATTATGCATTTGCTGCTATTGAGGACATGATACTTGCTTGACATACCAAGATACAAGGTGGGCTTGATTTAAATCAATCAAATCTAAATGACAAAAGAACCATGCAGAAAGCTCAATTAACAGAACTGATCATAAACCCCCCAAAAAATCTATAAACACATCACAGTGCATTTCAAAATTTTGAAAGCACTATTACATTTTGATGTGAGCTTTTTGCATCAGAGTAGCTGCCCAGATGATGATGCTGAACAATACAAAAACCCAAAAGCAGCAAATACAACGGAAAGCTATAGCTAAACTTTGTAACTTGTTAACACGTCTGGGTTTTTTTGTTTGTTTGCTTTTTTTAAGGAGCACATATAAAAACAAACACACAGACATCATCATCCAAAAGGGATCATCGGCCAGGGAATTCCCGGAGTCCCCTCAGTCCTATAACTTAGAGTAGAAATGCAAAAAGGGTGGAAGGACAATGTATGGGTGACTACTTATCCTTAGGTTCTCATAGAACACCTGCCAAAGACAAAACTTTGTTTTCTCAACAATAAAGGATGAACTGTCATATATGATTATACCTAGCTTTGAATTGACTTCAAAACAAAGGGTGCAGGGGAGAACCAATGAGACCATCACCAGGAAAGAAATACATTTTTGTTGGGGAACTGTTGAATGATTTCATTGGAACTGTGTTTTAACCTGTACCAAGTGTTTTAAACCTCTGACTTAATCCAATCAATCTGGTCACTCTGGTGTCTGTCTTAAAGGTGCATTCATTAGAATTCTGTATTGAATCTTCACTGCCAGAGACTTAATTCAATTAATTTAGTTGTATAGCATCTGGTGACTCATAGACTGTGTTACTCTGGAGGAAGGGCAATAGTATACAGCTGTGTGGTAAAAGAAAAAACAGAACTTGGTTTTACCTTGAGCGTTGTCTGAGCTAAGTTGGGCATTTTCAGTCTTGGTTTGATTGTAAACTAAGGTTACCTGTGTCCTAGTCTCATGCACCCACCCCTAGGAGAACTCCCTTTATGGCACCCCAACATAATAGCCCTGACAAAAAAGCCCTTGACAAAATGGCCCCTCCCACAAAATAACCCTTGACAAAATAGCCCCATTAAAAAAATATCACAAAAATAGATGATAAACTACAAGTGAAATCTTCACTGATAAAAGTTCCTACCAGCATTTCCTATATAATAGCAGCCACCTCCAACGTTCTATGAGCCTGGCTGCCTGTGTCTGTAACTTTGGGCTCCGAAGCCCCAGCTGACGTCACTGGACGCATCAAGTTGGAATCTGTTTGTGTGCGTGCATGTGTCAGACGTCAGACGCACGAGCACAAACTGATTCAAACTTGATCACGTCATTCGTCCACACCGTGGCATGGCCGAGGAGACTTCGGCTGACGGGGGTTGGGGTCCCCTGCCAGCACAGGTACGCGACGGCGGCGGGGGAGGTTTGGCGGCGGGAAGGGGGCCTCGAGAGGGTTGCGACAGGGGGGTCCAGGGGTCAGGAACTCCGAGGGCGGGGGTCTGGAAATCGGAGGGAGGGGGGCAGGGAGGTGGGGTCTGGAACTGGGGGAGGAGGGTCTGGAACTCGGAGGGAGGGGACGAGAGGGGAGGAGGGGAGGAATGCACCACCTGTACAAAAAATAAAAGGGGGGGGACTACCCTGGAACTCGGAGGGAGGGAGAGAGGGGGACGACAACCCTGGAACACGGAGGAAGGGGGGACACTGGAACTTGGTGGGAGGGAGGGACCCCAGGCACATACACTCTCTCACAGACACACACTCGCACACAGTCTCACTCTGTCACACATACACACTCGCAAATTCACTCTCTCTCTCTCTCTCACAGACACACACTCGCACACAGTCTCACTCTGTCACACATACACACTCGCAAATTTACTCTCTCTCTCTCTCACACAGTCACTCTTACACACACTCTCTCAAACATACACACTCCGAGGAAAACCTTGCTAGCGCCCGTTTCATTTGTGCCTGAAACAGGCCTTTTCTACTAGTAATTGTATAAAGCATACATAAACAAACAAAATTCTATTGCTACCAACTGGTATTCATGATCTGTTCTGCTGTTTAAGGAAACTATTCTTCCAACATGCAAATTAAAAAAAAAACCCAATATTGTCAACAATTTCATAGTCTTACCAACCTTATCCTGTTTGGCAAGGTAAGATTATTAGGGAAAAAAAATGCAGTTCCATATTCTGGGCAGCCTGATCAGGCCCTTTTGTCGGGGGGCTAATTTGTCAAGGGCTATATTGTGGGCAGGCCATTTTGACAGTGGCTGTTATGTCAGGGGCTATTATGTCAGGAGCTTTTTTGTCATGGCTATTTTGATGGGGGCTATTTTGACCAGGTACCCTTTTTCAGATATATTGGAGAAAGGAGAAAAGATAGATTGGAATTGCAAGACTGAAAGATAATGAGAATGGCTATGTGGAGAGTGATGAAGATAAAGCGAATGTGCTAAACAATTACTTCTCTTCAGTGTCCATGGAGGAAAATCCTGGAGAAGGACCGCGGTCGGCTTCTGAGGGAACATCTAGGAATGGAGTGGATACTGTGCCGTTTATGGAAGAAAGAGTTTATAAACAGTTTGAGAATTTGAAGGTGGACAAAGCTATGGGGCTGGATGGGATACATCCCAGGATACTGAAGGAGCACAGAGAGGTCCTGGCGGGACCTCAAAGATTTATTTAATAGATCTTTAGAGACGGGAGAGGATCCGCAGGACTGGAGACAAGCGGATGTAGTCTTCACAAAAGTGGAGACAAGGAAGAAGTGGGAAACTACAGACCGGTAAGTCTCACATCGGTGGTAGGAAAAATAATGGAGTTGCTGCTGAAAGAAAGGATAGTTAACTTTCTAGAAGCCAACGCGTTACAGGACCCGAGGCAACATGGCTTTACCAAAAAAAAAATCCTGCCAACAAATCTTATTGACTTCTTTGACTGGGTGACCAAAGAACTGGATGAAGGACGTGTGCTAGACGTAATCTACTTGGATTTCATCAAAGCCTTTGATACGGTCCCCCAAAGACTCGTAAATAAGCTGAAAGGGCTGGACTTAGGACCAAAAGTGATGAACTGGATAGGAAACCGATTGACTGACAGGTGGCAGAGGGTGGTAGTAAATGAAATCTGCATGGAGGAAAGGAAGGTATATTAAAAGCAAGTGGCCGGCAAAAGAATTGGTTGGACCGCTAGATGACCGAGGGGTAAAAGGGGAAATCAGGGAAGACAAAGCCATAGAGGAAAGATTAAATGACTTTTTTGCTTCGGTCTTCACCGAGAAAGATTTGGTAGAGATACTGGTGCCAGAAATGGTATTCGAAGCTGAGAGTTGGAGAAAAATATTCAACATAAAGGACTATTTCACATGCTCATCTTCCAATGTGGTATATATCATTCAGTGTAAAAAATGTAACAAAGGATGCTATATTGGAGAAACAGGCCAGATGCTTAAGACAAGATTCAATCTGCACAGACATCACATGAAAATAGCCGGTGCCAGTCAAGCCCCCACCCGTGGGCCAACACTTTACAAGACCAGAACACTGTACCAGTGATTTCACAGTAAGAATACTGAAAGGTAATTTTAAAACAATACAGGAACGCAAGACCTTAGAAATAAGAATGATTGAATATTTTGACACCCAACAAACAGGACTTCATAAGGATCTGGGTTTTCTAACCCATTATAAACCATAAAGCTGTATTTCTCTGCTTATTACCCTCCTCTCACCTACCAACACCCATCCTGTTAGAATATCAATGAAATGCTTTGATGTCCCCATGCATACCCCCACCCTCCCACTCTGTCAGACTGTGAAAGTAATGCTTTGATGTTTCTCTTATATATACTATCTGCTACCACATTTGCTTATTTCCGATCTGACGAAGAAGGGCAACCTTTGAAAGCTAATCAAGAAATGTATTAAGTTATGTCCAATAAAAAAGGTATCATCTTATTTTCTTTTCCATGTTTTATTTTGTTTGATTTCTATTGAGAAACTGAATGAAATCTCTATAAACCTAGAGGAAGTAATGGGGCAATTTGACAAATTGAAGAGCAGCAAAATCTCCTGGAGTACAGCTAGAATTGAAAAATGAACTTGAAGAACTATTGTTAGTAATATGTAATCTATCTTTAAAATTGAGTGTAGTACTGGAAGATTGGAGGGTAGCCCATGTAACACCGATATTTTAAAAAGGTTCTAGAGGGGATCCGGGAAATTATAGACCAGTGAGCCTGACGTCGGTGCTTGTCAAAAAGCTAGAGATTATAATAAAGAACAAAATTACAGAGCATATTCAAAAGCATGGATTACTGAGACAGAGCCAACATGGATTTAGTGAAGGGAAACCTTGCCTCACCAATCTATTACATTTCTTTGAAGGGGGAAAAACAAACATTTGGATAAAGGTGAGCCGGTTGACATTGTGTATCTGGGTTTTCAAAAGGCGTTTGACAAAGTACCACATGAAAGACTCCAGAACAAATTAGAGAGACATGGGATAGGAGGTAGTGTCCTATTGTGAATTAAAAACTGGTTAAAGGATAGAAAACAGAGAGTAGGGTTAAATGGTCAGTGGAGGAGGGTAGATAGTGGGGTTCCCCAGGAGTCTGTGCTGGGACCGCTGCTTTTTAACATATTTATAAATGATCTAGAGATGGGAGTAACTAGTGAGGTAATTAAATTTGCTGATGACACAAAGTTATTCAAAGTCGTTAAACCTTGGGAGGATTGTGAAAAATTACAAGAGGACCTTATGAGACTGGGTGTCTAAATGGCAGATGACATTTAATGTGAGCAAGTGCAAAGTGATGCATGTGAGAAAGAGGAACCCGAACTATAGCTACATAATGCAAGGTTCCATGTTTGGAGTCACCAACCAAGAAAGGGATCTCTGCGTCGTTGTTGATGATACGTTGAAACCCTCTGTTCAGTGTGCTGCGGCGGCTAAGAAAGCAAATAGAATGTTAGGTATTATTAGGAAAGGAATGGAAAACAAAAGTGAGGACATTATAATGCCTTTGTATCGGTCCATGACGCGACCGCATCTTGAATAGTGTTCAATTCTGGTCGTCGCATCTCAAAAAAGATATAGTGGAATTAGAAAAGTTACAGAGAAGCAGGGTCGTGCCAACCTGGTAAGAGGGGTAAGCACGGCAGGGGGGCGCCTGCGTACAAGGACACCGCGCCCGGCGCTGCCGTCCAGTTCTTTTTCAAAATCTAAATTAAAAAAAAAATAAAACTTACCGCGTCGGCGCCTATGCGCATGCGCTGGGTGCTGCCATCCTGCACGCAGCGCATGGCTCTTTGGCACCACCACCGCCCAGCTGTTCCCACACGCGGATGCGGAATACGTACTGTATGTGACACGTTGGTTATTTGGACCGCCGTTGGAGCGCTGACTGCTGAGACTGAGAGGCAGTGAGAGGCTGAGAGCCACTGCTGCCTTGGATCCTCTGGGGACGTCAGCAAGCTAGCCTGCTGCTGGTGTAGCGACGGAGGGGTGAGTTGTCAGGAAAACTTGCGTTTATCTCTGCCGAGGATTATATTTTATAGTTAAAGTAACTAGCAGGGATCTGCTGAAACTTGGTGGAAGGGCCTGTACAGGGTCATGACACAGAGATTGTCATAGCCTCTTTTCTGTCCCTATCACCTTCTCTCCCATTGTCTCCTCCCTGTTCACAGCAGTGTATGTATCCATTTCTCTCATAAAGTTCCATTAACCCCCTTCCCCCAACACTCATTCTGTCGACTCTTCTACCTCACACCCCATGCTAGCTAAATTCCATGGTGGTTCAAGTCCCAATCTTTTTTTCCCCCCTAGACTAACTCAGTAGCAGTTTCTTCCCATGATCAGATTCAATCCCCAGCTTTCTCTTTCCTCCTCCAACTGAGCGCTTATGTCCAGAAGAGCAGCTGGGAGGTCTAGGGGACATGTCACTCTCATAGCCACATGGCCTAATTCAGGCCCCCTTAAGCTCATGGGCAAAATGAGTAGACTTTCTTAAGGCTCCCTGCTACTTGTCACGCAGCCTGTCTCCACTACTTGGTTCTCTTCTACACATGTCCTAGAGACCTCATCCTCATTTGACCTGAAACTTCAATAACATCATAGTAGCGATGGGAGCTTTCCCAAGGCTTCTACTGCTGGCTATAACCTCCCCAAACTATCTGCTTCTTCTTCTGACCATGACTGACAGCAGTACTCTGGGCCCCCAACTTCTGGGTTCAAATGCATGGTTGCTGAAAGCTCCAGTTATAGTAACAGTCTACCATACTGAGCCTTGTGCTGCCACTGTCCCCAGCATAACCCTTTACCCTACACCTAATCACTCGACAACGACTATGACTTAGACCACATCTTCCATCAACTCCCCCTAGGCTATCCCTTAAACTATTCCATCCTCCAGCCACTCCCACCCCTTATCCCTTACTCATTTCAACCTTCCCCCTCCTGCCTCTCCTACCCACTTCTTACTTGCCATCCTATCTATCTGTATATCTCCATCATTATTCTGTTATACCACAGCTTGTACTCTCTCTGTACTCTTTATACCTTGTAACCCAACAGTCTGTACTAGTATTCTGTTTTTGCTACCAAGCCACTCTGGTTTTTATGATATCCACAATCATAGTGCTTGAGAAATATGCATGCTGCACTGCTAAGTGGTTGTAAACCCTTTATTTGTTCAGCAAATCCCACAAAGATGCACGCCATCTTTCAGCTCCTATTTCCTTTGCATCTTGTGCCAAACCGGGGGGGGGGGGGGGGGGGGGGGGGGGCGCCAACTGATAGTCTGCAGGGAGGCACCGAAGACCCTTGGCACGGCCCTGCAGAGAAGGGCGACAAAAATGATAAAAGGAATGGGACGACTTTCCTATGAGGAAAGGCTGAAGCGTCTAGGGCTCTTCAGCTTGGAGAAAAGACGGCTGAGGGGAGATATGATAGAGGTCTATAAAATAATGAGTGGAGTGGAATGGGTAGACGTGATTTGTGTGTTTACTCTTCCAAAAATACTAGGACTAGGGGGCATGCGATGAAGCTACAAAGTAGTAAATTTAATACGAATCAGAGAAAAGTTTTCTCCACTCAACATGTAATTGAACTCTGGAATTCGTTGCCAGAGAAAGTGGTAAAGGCGGTTAGCTTAGCGGGGTTTAAAAAAGGTCTGGATGTCTTCCTAAAGGAAAAGTCCATAGACCATTATTAAATTGTGTTGAGGAAAATCCACTGCTAACATTGTTGGGATCTTGCCAGGTATTTGTGACCTGGAATGGCCACTGTTGGAAACTGGATAAGGTTTGCTGAACCTTTGGTCTGTCCCAGTGTGGCAATACTTATGTACTTATATGTACTTATGTAGCACTGTGTCACGGTTGTGATTGTATCCCATGCCTACACTCACCTCGCCTCCTGGTGACCAGGCCCTATGGCTGCTGTGGACTGTCTTCTTCCTGTTTCCCAAACATGTTCCAGAGTTCATTCCAGTCCTATTCTGATGTTACAGCATTCCAGACTTGCTTTGGGGTTCCTGCAGCCAAGCCGTGCTCTGGTGTTTTTGCTGCTAAGCTTCGCTTTTACTTGTGACCTCATCTGTAATTGCCTTTATTAAGCACCTGGGAACTTTCAAGCTTGCCTTTGCAACAGAGGTCTTCAGATGAGTTTTCGTTTGTGTGTGTTTCTTGCAGTTCCAGTCCTGCTAGTTCTTGTCTTGCCGGTCTTCAACTTTTACTCAACCCTGCTTGTTCCAGCCCTGCAAGCCTTCAGCTTCAGTTCCTCCACTGTTTGTTCCAACCCTATCTGCTTTCAGCTTCCATTCCAGTCAAGCCAAGCCCGTTCCAGCATCCGGTTCCAGCCAAGTCCAGCCTAGCCCGTTCCAGCATCCTGTTCCAGCCAAGCCAAGCCTGTTCCAGAATCCTGTTCCAGCCAAGCCCGTTCCAGAATCCGGTTGTTCAGTCCTGCTTATTCCAGCCCCGCTCATCTACAGCTTAAGTTACTACTACTACTACTACTACTATTTAGCATTTCTATAGCGCTACAAAGCGTACGCAGTGCTGCACAAACATAGAAGAAAGACAGTCCCTGCTCAAAGAGCTTACAATCTAGTAGACAAAAAACAAAGCAAGCAGATCAATTAATGTGTAGAAGAAAGAGGAGAGGAGGGTAGGTGGAGGCGAGTGGTTACAAGTCAAAAGTAATGTTAAAGAGGTGGGCTTTCAATCTAGATTTAAAGATGGTCAAGGATAGGGCAAGACGTAGGGGCTCAGGAAGTCTATTCCAGGCGTAGGGTGCAGCAAGACAGAAGGAGCGAAGTCTGGAGTTGGCAGTAGTGGAGAAGGGAACAGATATGAAGGATTTATCCATGGAACGCAGTGCACGGGAAGGGGTGTAGGGAAGGACAAATGTGGAGAGATACTGGGGAGCAGCAGAGTGAGTGCATTTATAGGTTAGTAGAAGAAATTTGAACAGGATGCGAAAACAGATAGGGAGCCAGTGAAACAACCTGAGGAGAGGGGTAGTATGAGTAAAGCGACCCTGGCGGAAGAAGAGACAGGCAGCAGAGTTTTGAACCGACTGGAGAGGGGAGAGGTGACTAAGTGGGAGGCCAGCAAGAAGCAGATTCAAGTAGTCTGTCTGTGTTCAGCCTCGCTTCCTGTTCAGGTGGTTCACCTGCTGCTGCTGGTCGCTGGCACAAGGGCTCAATACTCCGGACTCCGTGACAGTCAGTGACACAGTGGAGTTCCTCAGGAGTCTGTGCTGGGGCCTATTCTGTTTAATATTTTTGGGAGATACTGCTGAAGGGTTGAAAAGAAAAGTGTGCCTTTTTGCGGATGACACAAAAATAGCCAATAGAGTGGATACCCTGGAGGGAGTGGAAAAAATGAAAAGGGATCTCCAAACATTAGAAGAATGGTCAAAGGTCTGGCAGTTAAGATTTAATTAATTACACTATTCCAGGGCAAAGTCACTTCCAGGTTCTACCAGTTTTAGTAATAAAACAGACTCAAAGAAACCCTTATATTTTCTTCTTCCATACAGTGCAGTGTGTTCATAATCTCTATCTTTTTTATTCTGCTTTTTAATATGCTAATAGTGCTGAGTAGGTGCGGGTTTCCGCCACAGCACTCGCACAAGATATGTGCGCTAATGGAAACCCTTTTCAAACATCATTGCACACCACCTCCCTACCTTGTTGTGTTCAATCTAAATCACCAATCATTATTGTTTTGCTCAAGTTAATTGTACTTAGCTTATGTAAAGGTGTCGTTGAAGTATTCAGATGTATCATAGTCCTGTGGAGATCCCCATCCGCAGTGTAGTTAAAATCAATACTGCAGTCCCATACTGCTCCCTAAATTCGGGATTAAACTCCGATCTCCATGCATCAGCAGTTCTTCCTAGTAGAGTGATATGCTTGGGGTGCAGAAACCCAAAAGAGAGATACCGGATAGGAGGGGAGATATTAGTAAGCACGACTCAGGAGAGAGACCTTGGGGTGTTGGTGTCCAAGGATCTAAAGGTGAAGAAACAATGTGACAAGGCGACGGCCTGTAGTAGAAGAGAATTTTAAGATTGTTTTTCAATTCTGCCTTGACCGACACTGCACTCAGGGTCTGTATTTTTGATTAGAAGTAATTCTGTTTAAAAATGATTAACTTTGATTGTGTGAAAATAAGTTGAAATGTAGAAGATAAGACATAGCTCTAATTAATTTGGTATGTGAAGGGAGAGGTGGAGCCTGTTTCGAGTTGAGACTGGCCATATGGACTGAGAAACATGTGACCACAATCCCACAGTATGGCTGGTTTATCTAAACAGAGAAATTCTCAAGCATTCTGTAATTTTCCTGATCTCTGAACATTAATTCTAAACCTAATAAAAAAGGGGGGCCTCTTACAGTGAAGCTGGAAGCTCATCTATGCGTGGACGCATCGCACAGAACCAGACTCCTGGTCAGACTCCGGCTTCGCTGAAAACGGGGCTTCTCTCAGCTGATGGAAAGAGCCTGGATGTAGAGATTAAGGACCAGTGATGATGTATGTATGATTGTTTATTGCTTCTTTTCCTGGTCTAGAAACTCCTAGCATTGCTTGGATGTAGGGACCAGTGATGTAATGATTGCTTATAGGTATTGTTTCTTTTCAGTTATAATCATTGTGTATATAGCTTAATCATTGTATATATCTTAATCATTGTGTATTTTAGAACCTCTAATAAAAGTCTCACTTACCTAATACGGATCCAAAAGAATCCACAGTAATTACTGAGTAGAACCTAGCTCTCCAAAGCACAAAGAATGGTATTCAAATTATATATGAACTTTGAAACTGAAAGGGGGAAGAAAGTGCCTGGCATACAAGAGTTTCACAGTAAACGCAGCTCTTGTGCACATGCCTAGGCAAGACCAGAAGTTTTAAGAAACACATTGTGCCATTCTTCTGCACCTTTAAAAATAAGTGTTTCAAAAATAGTTTTCACTTGAAAGGCTCATATTTAAGCGCAGAAAAACAGGCACCCTTGTGTGCTTGCACTTTGTTTTGCTCAGACTCACACACATTTGTTTTTCACTATCAGTGTTTATAGACTGAAGGGGCTTCCACTTCTAAATGAAGACAAAACCAGGAGTTTAAAATGAGAAATTCTGAAGAAATCTTCTCTTCAAAACCTTCAACGCCACCAAACTGGCGATAAGTTCCCAGTATTAAAAGCAGCATTTGTTTCTCGGAACATTGACAGGGAATACCAAATGACCTCATTAACACCGTTTGAGTACATCTAAATACAACTTGCAGCATCTTTGGTGCACACATTGTTTCCCGTACTACTAAAGCCCTCCTGAACATTCCTGCACACATTAATGTGTACACTTGACAAGCGCTAATTGCTTCTAAGGCAGACATTAGGTTTTGAGCATTGGCCCCCCAGGTTAGGTGGAATGATTATAGATCTGCGATATTTCTGTTGCTGGACCTCTTGTAAAATATTTTTCTACAGGACTTACATAGTATGTTTGAAAGTATCTATTCAGTCAACTGTTTTACTTAGTCATTTAAGTATTTCAAAGTTTATTTTGTCTTATTTCTTATGCTCATATTAATTTCATTTTATTGTCTGTTGTCCTTTACCTGATTATGTATGTTATTTTGTAAGCCACCTACAATTGCTTAGAGTAGTTTACAAATGGTTTAAATAAGTAAATAAGTTAGAGAAGGCAACTAGCAAGTATTACCTTCCAATAGCAGAGCAAGAATAAAAAAGAAACATGACCCCAACATAGTCTTCCATTTTGCAAACAAAATAAGCAGAGTAAATCTGCCCAGCCTTATATGGTTGACACTGAATAATATAAAGGGCACATTAGAAACCTTATAACTGTGTTGCCTAGACTATCACATTTTTAGATAGCAGGGCCGATACAAGGTACCCTAGATGAACTTCAGCTTGTCCCCCCAATTAATTATCAGGCCTTTTGCCAATCTGCTCCTTCCTCTACCCCACCAAAAAAGGTTTATCCCACAACAATCCTATTAAAAAATAAATTGGGGGGGACTTCCGGTGGAGGCATGGAGCAGTGAAGACGCAGAACGGAGCTGCTCCGTGGTGCCTTCATAAATCAGCGCTCGTAGAACCTTAAACCTGTCACGGAGTGCAAAGACGGAGAGAGAAAGTGTTCGGCATCAACTTACGAAGCGGGGGGAGACTGAGACGCTGCGGATGGCATCCAAGCAAGCTCGTAAAGAGTCAAAAGATAAGACCCGCGCCGCAGACCACAAAATGGCTGATAGGGCCGCGCCACCGTCGCCATCATCAAACACGCCGTGGGCAGCAGAGCTTTCAGAAGAGGTGAGGGCGGCAATTGAGCAAGCGGTGGGGGTCAAGCTGCAATTGATTCTAGAAAAACTGGACGGACTGACTGAGCAGCATACCAAGTTGTTTAATGAGCTTCAGGCGGTTCAGCAGCGCGTAGGGCAGGCAGAGGATGACATTTGCAAAGTGGCGGAAGAGCAGCCGCGTTTACAGGCGCGCCTCAAGGCGGTGGAGGGGAAGCTGGAAGATTTGGAAAATCGGTACAGGAGGAACAACCTCCGCCTCGTGGGGCTGCCAGAACTGCTGCCTGAGCGGTCTCTATGCAATTTTCTTGAAAAATGGCTGCCAGAAGCGCTGGGAAATGAGGAGCTGGAGATCACATTGCGCATAGAACGGGCACATAGACTTGGCCAGAGGAGAGATGATATGGGAAGACCGAGAGTAGTAATCTGCCGAATCCTTAATTATGCACACAAGTCACTCATCTTGCAAGAGTTGTGTGCAGGTAAACACCTGGATTATAAAGGGAACAAAATTCTATGTTTCCAGGATTACTCCACCACAGTGTCAGCGGCGCGGAAAAGCTTCGCGCCATTATGTTCTAAACTCTTTGGGTTAAAATACCGATTTAGTCTCTTGTACCCAGCGAAACTTAAGCTGCTCGACAATGGGAAAGCGGTGTTTTTTGAAAAGGTAGAGGAGGCGACTACATATGTGGATACGATGCTGGCCAAGGGACATGGCGAATGAGAGTACGAAGAGGGCCTATGGTGAGTGGCAGGCTCCCAGGTTGATCAGATGGCTGGTATGGACAAAGTTCACTAAGTTTATTGTTATAAAAGTTAAAGTTGCAGTGGAGACAGTTTGAAAAGAAAGCAAGATTTGGGTGCTTTGCTGGTACAGGGGCAGCTGAATAATCAGAGAGCGGAGAGGTTGCCTGAAGTGTGAGGGAGTCTCGCATTAGGAACTTTATGGCTGCTGGGGAGGGAGTATAAATACATTTGAAGTTTTCCCAGTTACAAGAGGAAGCAAAGACATGTAGAGCAAAGAAAGCGGCTTTGGAGATCCTTAAACTTGGGAGAAGCAGCATATTAATCATACATTAGTGGTGGTTGTTTGACCAATCACTGGTGACAGCTTTTGTCAGAAGCGGAGAATTTCAACTTTGGAGCATAGACAGTGAAGGTTCTAAGAGGCGAGAGACATGGATATAATCCAGCTGGCCCCTGATGAACTTGGACTCCTATAGTGGACTTTACACACATATTAGAGTCCTGGTGACTATACTGTTGCAGAGGACAGAGTGACAGGTAGTGGTCATCAATGATAAGATGGGCACCCTAGCCTTGGTAAAACAGGAAGTCGTGCCTAGAGGCATAAGGGGAATGAGAAGGGGTATAAGAGGGGGGAGGGGGAGGGTCGGGTGGGGAGGGTTGGGCAGTAAGGGAGGGGGGGAGGGTGACATGGGAGGCGGGGGGGGAGAGGGGGATTCTGTTTGCATGTTGTTTTACAGTAAGAACTGTGAGTTTGAAGGTGTGGGGAGTCCGAGGGAGAGTGAGGTATGGGGAGCGACTGGCTGAGAGGGTGGGGGCTGGGACACTCTCTTGGTATACAAAGCATACTAGAAGTCAGTTGGTGGAAAGCCTAAGTACTGCAAGAGGAGTGACATGACTTCAATACAGATAATGACATGGAATGTAGGGGGTATACACTCCCCAGTTAAGAGACAAAAAATCTTAAAGGCGTTGAATGACAATAAGGTGTCTATAGCATTTTTGCAAGAAACACACCTCACGAGGGAAGAGCATATGAAGCTGAAAACTTGGTGGGTGGGTGAACTATATGATGCGCCTGCAGAAGGGGAAAAAGGGAGGAGTGGTGATCTTAATTAGGAAAAATCTTAATGTGGAGGTGAAAGGGGTGGTAGCGGATCCTGGAGGGAGGTATGTCCTAGCCTCAGTGATTGTGGAACGACAACCACTGTTACTCTGTAATATTTTTGCTCCCAACAATTATGATAAACAATTCTTTGCACAACTTACTAGGAAAATTCTAGCGATGGGAGATATACCAATGGTGGTGTGAGGTGATATGAACGATGTCATGGATCCAGTTTGGGATAGATCTAAACCAACAGGGAAGGAATTGGCCAGGAAGGAGAGGGGCCTTGTTAGGTTGAGTGACACTTTGGAGTTGGTGGATGTATGGAGAACCTTACATCCGATAGAAAAGGACTATACACACCTCTCCAGAGCTCATAACACACTGTCCAGAATAGATTATATACTGACTACGCGAGAGTTACTGACCAAAGTGGAGGAAATTCAGATAGGTCCAATTATGATCTCAGATCATGCTTGGGTACGACTGCGAGTTCGGATAGAAGAGGAGAAGGGTGTAATGGGGACGTGGCGTTTCCCCGCTCATTTATATCGGGATAACCAATATATACCCTATTTGGTAGAGAAATGGAGAGACTATAGTATTAATAACGCCCAGCATAGGGAGGATCCAGTTCTTTTTTGGGAGACTGCTAAAACGGTTCTACGGGGGGAAACCATCTCTTATCTCGCCTTCCAAAGGGAGGGCTCGGAACAGAGAAGTGTTTCGATTGGAAAGGCGGGTGATAACTTTACGGAAGAGGTATAGCCAGGATCATCACCTGAGAATTCGGAAAACAGTTGCTGGAGGCGCAGCAAGCCTTAAATGACTTTTGCAGGAGAGGATGCAGAAAGCGAATATATATAACAAATATCAGCTATACAAATTCGCTAATAAAAGTGGGTAGATTCCTGGCGAGGATGGCTAACGTAGGAAGCTTGGGTTAAAAAAATACTTACAATGAGGGCTGCCACAGGAGAACGGGCGCATAGTGATACCGGCATAGTGGGATATTGGGAGATTTTTTTCAGCAAACTTATATAGCAGCAGGAGGACCTAGTGCTGCCTAGTGAGGCTTATCTCAGCAGCATGGATCTCCCACAGGTTTCTGAAGAGGAGGTAGAAGTGTTGAGATGCACCAATAGCTGACGAGGAGGTAGAGCTAGTGATTAAATGGAGTAGCTCGGGAAAGCGCCGGGGCCCGGATGGCATGAGGACATGAATTCTACAAAATTCTTAACACTGAAATCAGCCCGGTCTAACAGAGGTGTTTAATGTGGCCATACGGCAGGGGCAGCTGCCAGTGCACTTAAATAGAGCACAAGATTAGCGTACTACCAAAGCCAGGTAAGCCAACTGATCGACCTGACTCGTACAGGCCCATTTCTCTGTTGCATGCAGAGTAAATATCTAGCAAAGATATTGGCGAACCGCTTAGCGAGATATTTACCATCACTGATCAGGACTCTCAGGTGGGTTTTACCTGGGGAGGGTGATAGCCCAGAATATGAGGAGAATTTTGGGTGGCACTAGAAAGGGTACGAATGGAACAGGTCCCGGCATTGCTAATAAGCTTTGACGCGGAGAAAGCGTTCGACCCGCGTGGATTGGGACCTATTTGTTTGCAGTGTTGACGGCATATGGTATAACAGGCCCTTTTGCGCAGGCGGTCAAGTGTTGTATACGGACCCGAAAGCGCAGATATTTGCGAAATGGCATAAGATCTGAATGGTTTTCCAATCAGGAGGGGTACGAAGCCGGGTTGTCCACTTTCACCACTTCTTTTTATCTTGGCGTTAGACCCTTGTAATGAGAGAGATCCACATAATGAAGACATTCGAGGAGTGAGGGTGCGGGACTATAACTTTAAGACAGCTGCATTTGCTGATGACTCTTGGTGTTACTTACAGAAGCCTAGGCACTCTTTGCCATTTCTCATGGAAAGTTTAGAGGAATATGGAACTTCTCGGGGGTTTCGGCTCAATCTTCAAAGTCAGAAGCGGTTAACTAGCAATGCTGAGCTTAAGCGAGAATGGGCTGACAGTTTCCCCTTGAGATGGGCGCAGGGATCTTTTAGATATCTGGGAATACGCTTCCAATGGACACAAGGCAGATCTACGAACTAAATATAACTAAGTTGTTGAAAGAGACTAAAGAACAGCTAGCTCGATGGTCGATGCTTCCTTTGTCTTTGATGGGACAGATACAACTATTCCGCATGATAGTGTTTCCACGTTGGCTATTTGTTATGCAGGCTCTGCCATAAGATTGTTGAACCGTGATGTGGTGGTGCTTCGGAGGTTAGTGGTAAAATTCTGTTGGGTAGGAAATCGAAGATGAAATGGCATATTTAGTGGGGCACTGGAGTAAGGGGGGGTTAGGACTCCCAGATATGCGGGTGTATAATCAGGCATGTCTTTTGAGACATCTGCGAGACTGGATTATGGGCACATCCTGCTTTACGGACGTGGGGATGGAGCGAGCGTATTTCCATCCATGGCATTTGAATTACTTATTACATGTCCCAAAGAAAGGGAAACTGCCTGGAAGAATCAGAGATAGTTTATTGTTGGGGCCTCTTTGGCATGTGTGGAGGGACTTGTTACAACGATGGGGCCAGGATCCCACAACTAGTATACTACTTTCGTTGGCGGGGAATGATGAGTTCTCGCCTGGGAGAGATAATGCAGTGTTCCGTAGATTGCAGGAACAGGGAGTGGAATTGTTAGAAAGTGTCATGCAAGAGGATTGGCACCTTGAGTCTCTCTGATGGACTTTCGCAACGATGCTCAGGGGAATGGCGGCGATGTTGGCTTATCGACAATTGTCACATTATGTGCGTAGTTTGTCCAAAGAAGGTCTGCTCCCTCGATTTGGGAGACAGCTCAAGGACTTTTTAGAGGGAGATGCACTGGGACAGACCTCAGTATCCTGGTTCTGTAAAGAGCTAGAGAAAGGGCATCCGGAGAGGCAAGTACTAGAGATGGCGGACAAATGGAGTGTTGAAGCACAGTGCCAAATTCCTGAGAAGCTTATAAGGCAATCGTTGTTGGGAATAACGAGGGTGGTTCACAGTGCAAGAAATGTAAGAATGTCAGTATAGAATCCTTTATAGAGCCTACTTCTCCCCCAGAGGGCTTTTCATGCAAAAGTAACTACTACTGATGCCTGCCTCAAGTGTAAGCAGGGGGGAGCTACGCTGACACATTGCCTATGGCAATGTAGATACATTAAAGGCTTTTGGTGGGGATTGGGTAGATACCTCAGTGGAGTTTTAGATCATCCAATAGTCATCACATTTGATAGAATGCTGTTAGGTATTCCTGGACGGTGGGGGGTGGATGCAACGAGGGGACCAATTGTTTCTGAGGTAAAGCATGCATAGTGGGGAAGAAGTGTATCCTTGGTCACTGGGTGATGGACATGCCTCCTTCTCACTGGTACTGGAGGAATAGCTTACATCAACTTATGCTCTAGGAAGCGAGAGGGGCGCGACTGACACCAAAAAGGCAAAAGGGTTTTTTAACTATATGGGGGAAATATATAAGTACGATATCGCCAAGAGCACGTAGTCAAATACTTAATAGATTACAGTGGGATATTGGAAGGGACCAGAGGGAGCCAGAGGTGGGACATGCAAACAGAATGGGAAGGGAGGAGGGGGAGGGAGTAAGTGTGGGCTCATAAGGATGGAGGGTATATATTTAGTCGAATTATAGGTAACCTGGTTGGAAGTTTGGGTTGTAAAGGGAGGGAGGGGGGCGGGGCATAGTTGGGGGGGAGGACGAGGGGATTGGAGGATACAGTAGCTGAAGGGGAACCTGATCTAATGTACTACCTATGAGAAGATGTAAATAGAGAGTGGGGGGGGGGGGGGGGTGAGGGGAAGGCCGGATTAAACAAGTGTGATGGCTGTACGCTACTGTTTAGATCAGCTGTCTATTGGTTTGTTGGTTTTAAGACTGATCTCTTGTGCATTCGAAATGTGGAGGGTTGTTGTAACTTGGAAGTTCCTCAGTAAAATGTTGACGTATAAATTTATACAGTTGAGAGGGGGAGGAGGGGGGGGAGAATAAATAAAACTTGATGACTGTATAATGGATTTGTTTGACTGGCTTAACATTGGAGAAATGTACACGGCTGTGGAAATTGTCTTTTAATGAAGAATTTATGCTTTCTGTGTGTCATCAATAAAAAACATTTAAATATAAAAAATAAATTGGGCATCAAAACAAGGTCCATTTCCAACATCATTTACCTGAGTAAACAAGCTATTTATTTATTTATATCCCACATTATCTGAAATAAGATTATCAGTTCAATGTGGCTAACATACAATTAAAGTATTATATTGAAAGAATATTAATGAGCAGTGGATTACAAGAGTAATTAGGCTTCATAGGTAACGAAAAAGTTATAGGAGCAGTCATATGTAAATAGGACTAGATATCTTGTAATAGAAACTTTTAAAAAGGAAAGTTTCCAAGAATTTGTGGAAGGTCAGCTAACTGTTGATGAGTCTTATTTCCTTTACGATGGAGTTCCACCATTTAGAACCAAGATGAGAAAAATCTTTGTTCAGTATTGACTTGTATTTTATATTTTTGTAGGTTGGAAAGTGGAGAATGCCTGGCACCTGGTTCAGCATTGTGAGTTGGGAGGTCTATTACATCTTCCATGCAGTCAGGTGCCAGCCCATATAGTATTTTGTAAATGAAGGTACAGGATTTGAAGACTATCCTAGCCTTAATGGGAAGCCAGTGTAGTCTAATAAGGAGTGGAGATGCCCACTCAAACTTAGAGACTCAGGGAACTACTACTACTTATTTCTAAAGCGCTACTAGACGTACGCAGGGAAGATACCATTTCTCAGCATAAAGGATAGGTATTTTTGAAAGAGGTGTATGAATTGCTCTGAGGCAACTATTAAGATGTAACTGGGGCATACATCTAGAGTAAAATGTGAGGAATATTATCTTCATAAGAGAGATCTGACCTCAAATGTTGTGGGGAAAGCTGAAACAAGACCATATTCTATTTGTTTTACAGATTCATTAGATTGAAAGGTGTCTTCTATGAACCTTTCAATATAATTGTTGGATTTGTGTTTGGATAAGCCCTAATGTCTACAATCTTTTGTTCAAAGAAATTTGATGTCAGTAGCTGATGGGGTCGACTCATTTGCTGAATGAAGATCTTTAGTATTTAGTAAATTATTTACCAGTCCATATAGTCTTTTACTAGATAACTGACCCTCTCCAATATAGGCATCATAATAATTGATTTTAGCAGTTTTTATTGCCAATTTTCCAGACAGGATACAAATAAGTCTTCCCCTTGGCAGAATACTACACAGTGGGGGCAACAGTTCACCTTTTATTTTCTATTCTGTAAAAGTTGTTTTTTGTGTTTTTTTTTAAATAACTAGCACAGTTATTACACTTTCTATAATTGCACGTAGTCTGGGATGGGTATGCGGAGGAGGTGCCCTCCCAAACTTTACCAATGCAGAATTAGTTCCCCAACCTATTGCTAGCATGACTTCCTTGCGCGTCCTCCCCTTCCACCAAGCAAGCAGGCAGGCAAATCACACCTATGAAAATGCATATACTAAAAACAGTTTTCTTCCCTCCTGAAGTTCTTAGGAAGCTTTAAAAAAAAGTGGGGAAAGCATGTATAGCAAGGCTCATGGAATTCTTGTGGGTGTGTCTTTGTAGACTGAACGTGTGTTCATATGTTTGTGTGTTACTGTATGTACAGTGATGTGAAAGTATTTACCCTCTCTCCTGATTTCCCTTATTATTGCATTTGTGTTAAACTGAATGATACTACACAAAGGGAACCTGAGTCAACACATAACATAGCTGTTAAATTCTCCATTCTCCATACTTTCTTGTTTTCTTCTATGTTCTTTTTATACCATTTTAAAGTGTTCTGCATGTTCTCTTGGCATTTAAGATATTCGGTCAAACTAGGGGGATGACTTTTTTATTAAGTTTTGGTCTTCTCTAGGGCTAATTCATCTAGAATTAATTTGATTGAGTTGTCTCAATGAGATAAGAAATCATTGAAAACTGCATACCCTACCTGTACGTAAAAGTACTGCTAATGTTTCATTTGACTTTGTGTGGCTACCAGAACCCAATGGTACTTCTGCTGCACTTTTCTGCACCCCAGAAGCTGCTGCTGACCTAGACAAGTGCCTAACCTTACTAATGGTTAGGCCAGTCCTATCAGGAAGGATAAATGGTTTTCACCCTGTAGCCTCCAAACATTTTGGAGTTAAGATCAATATTAACGACAGTTTCCCATTTAAGGGCTAGTAGTGAAAAGTCACACTGTGGCTCTGCTAGCTTATAGTTACTTATTCAGTGGAAACTCAATGTCTAAGGTTTAAATATGCAAATACGTTTCTAGCTGGCATCCCAAATTGTTCCTGGAGATCCTGTAAGGTCTTGATGCGTCCTTCTTCATCAATTACATCTAGGGAGTATGTTAGCCCTTTGTTCTCCCAGACTAAAAACACCCCATGCTGCATTGCAAAGGAAAACTCCATGTGTCCTCTGATAGGTAGTAGTGCAAACTCATTCATTCAGACTACAGCATAAATGCCAACAGTCCCAAAGTAAAGAGGATCTGTAGCTACATATGAAAGTAGATGTGCTTTAAGCATGGAGAACATAACATATCCAGCAATGTATAAACCACCCACACAAATGCCAGTAGCATGTATTGGAAAGTAACCACAATCCACTAAGCTTGCTAATTAGTATTTAGGCACCCAATAGGGACCAACAGCAGCCACCTGTCTACGTAGCTCAGAGATGACAGGAAGTATATATGGAGGCTAAAACGTCCCCCCATTGCATGTTTCCAGAGTAGGTATAATAGTTACAGACATATAGACTATTTACTTAGCACTGTCAATCTGCTAGTTTATATGAAGTCGTAGGTATCCTCTCTTGTGTTACTCTCTAGTCCTTGTATTTCCCTGACTATTATGGGCAATAGCTGACATGCATTCATTGAGGTCAAACAGGCTGTCAATGTTGAGGAATACAAGATTTGGGAAATGTTGCTTAAGGTGGCTTCAGACTTACAGTGTTCAACTTCCTAGATTAATATGATACCATTATTTAGTAGGAGCTGCTGAAGGTATTGCTAGAGGGCCATACTATCACTTATGCCAGCCATTTTAAAAAGGAGCAGTTGGCTAAGCAGCAAACACTAGAGGAGCACATCAAAAAGTTTGACTGAATAGAGTTACTCATTCAGAAAATGTGTATAGAAGCAGATTCTGCAGCACCGACTGTTCAAACCGACTGTCACGACAGGTATCCTGCTGCAGGCAGTAATGAGATGTGAATGTGTGGACAGATAACCACATCGCAGCTTTGCAAATCTCTTCATAGTGGCTGACTTCAAGTGGGCCACTGACGCTGCCATGGCTCTAACATTATGAGCCGTGACATGACCCTCAAGAGCCAGCCCAGCCTGGGCGTAAGTGAAGGAAATGCAATCTGCTAGCCAATTGGATATGGTGTGTTTCCCCACAGCCACTCCCCTCCTGTTGGGATCAAAAGAAACAAACAATTGGGCGGACTGTCTGTTGGGCTGTGTCCGCTCCAGGTAGAAGGCCAATGCTCTTTTGCAGTCCAATGTGTGCAGCTGACGTTCAGCAGGGCAGGAATGAGGACGGGGAAAAAATGTTGGCAAGACAATTGACTGGTTCAGATGGAACTCAGACACAACCTTTGGCAAGAACTTAGGGTGAGTGCGGAGGACTACTCTGTTATGATGAAATTTGGTGTAAGGGGCCTGGGCTACCAGGGCCTGAAGCTCACTGACTCTACGAGCTGAAGTAACTGCCACCAAGAAAATGACCTTCCAGGTCAAGTACTTCAGATGGCAGAAGTTCAGTGGCTCAAAAGGAGGTTTCATCAGCTGGGTGAGAACGACATTGAGATCCCATGACACTGTAGGAGGTTTGACGGGGGGCTTTGACAAAAGCAAACCTCTCATGAAGCGAACAACTAAAGGCTGTCCTGAGATCGGCTTACCTTCCACACGGTAATGGTATGCACTGATTGCGCTAAGGTGAACCCTTACAGAGTTGGTCTTGAGACCAGACTCAGACAAGTGCAGAAGGTATTCAAGCAGGGTCTGTGTAGGACAAGAGCGAGGATCTAGGGCCTTGCTGTCACACCAGACAGCAAACCTCCTCCATAGAAAGAAGTAACTCCTCTTAGTGGAATCTTTCCTGGAAGCAAGCAAGATGCGGGAGACACCCTCTGACAGACCCAAAGAGGCAAAGTCCACGCTCTCAACATCCAGGCCGTGAGAGCCAGAGACTGGAGGTTGGTATGCAGAAGCACCCCTTCGTCCTGTGTGATGAGGGTCGGAAAACACTCCAATCTCCACGGTTCTTCGGAAGACAACTCCAGAAGAAGAGGGAACCAGATCTGACACGGCCAAAATGGAGCAATCAGAATCATGGTGCCTCGGTCTTGCTTGAGTTTCAACAAAGTCTTCCCCACCAGAGGTATGGGAGGATAAGCATACAGCAGACCTTCCCCCCAGTCCAGGAGGAAGGCGTCCGATGCCAGTCTGCTGGGGGCCTGAAGTCTGGAACAGAACTGAGGGACTTTGTGGTTGGCTCGAGATGCAAAGAGATCTACCAAGGGGGTGCCCCACACCTGGAAGATCTGGCGCACTACTCGGGAGTTGAGCGACCACTCGTGAGGTTGCATAATCCTGCTCAGTCTGTCGGCCAGACTACTGTTTACACCTGCCAGATATGTGGCTTGGATCAACATGCCGTGACGGCGAGCCCAGAGCCACATGCTGATGGCTTCCTGACACAGGGGGCGAGATCCGGTGCCCCCCTGCTTGTTGATGTAATACATGGCAACCTGGTTGTCTGTCTGAATTTGGATAATTTGGTGGGACAGCCGATCTCTGAAAGCCTTCAGAGCGTTCCAGACCGCTCGTAACTCCAGAAGATTGATCTGTAGATCGCGTTCCTGGAGGGACCAGCTTACCTGGGTGTGAAGCCCTTCGACATGAGCTCCCCACCCCAGGAGAGACGCATCCGTAGTCAGCACTTTTGTGGCTGAGGAATTTGGAAAGGACGTCCCAGAGTCAAATTGGACCAAATCGTCCACCAATACAGGGAGTTGAGAAAACTCGTGGACAGGTGGATCACGTCTTCTAGATCCCCAGCAGCCTGAAACCACTGGGAAGCTAGGGTCCATTGAGCAGATCGCATGCGAAGGCGGGCCATGGGAGTCACGAACTGTGGAGGCCATGTGGCCCAGCAATCTCAACATCTGCCGAGCTGTGATCTGCTGGGACGCTCGCACCCACGAGACGAGGGACAACAAGTTGTTGGCTCTCGTCTCTGGGAGATAGGCACGAGCCGTCTGAGAATCCAGCAGAGCTCCTATGAATTCGAGTCTCTGTACTGGGAGAAGATGGGACTTTGGATAATTTATTACAAACCCCAGTAGCTCCAGGAGGTGAATAGTCATCTGCATGGACTGTAGAGCTCCTGCCTCGGATGTGTTCTTCACCAGCCAATCGTCGAGATCTTCGTGAACACCCTGGGCGCAGAGGCGAGCCCAAAGGGTAGCACACAGTACTGGAAGTGACGTGTGCCCAGCTGAAATCGCAGATACTGCCTGTGAGCTGGCAGTATCGGGATGTGCGTGTAGGCGTCCTTCAAGTCCAGAGAGCACAGCCAGTCGTTTTTCTGAATCATGGGAAGAAGGGTGCCCAGGGAAAGCATCCTGAACTTTTCTCAGACCAGATATTTGTTCAGGGCCCATAGGTCTAGGATGGGACGCAACCCCCGTTTTCTTTTCCACAAGGAAGTACCTGGAATAGAATCCCAGCCCTTCTTGCCCGGATGGCACGGGCTCGACCGCATTGGCGCTGAGAAGGGCAGAGAGTTCCTCTGCAAGTACCTGCTTGTGCTGGAAGCTGTAAGATTGAGCTCCCGGTGGGCAATTTGGAGGTTTCGAGGCCAAATTGAGGGTGTATCCTTGCCGGACTATTTGAAGAACCCAACGGTCAGAGGTTATAAGAGGCCACCTTTGGTGAAAAACGTTCAACCTCCCCCCGACCAGCAGGGGAGTCCGCAATCCGCTGCTGGATCCTATTCTCCAGGTCGGAGGCACGCAGCCATGAGAGTCTGCGCATCACCACACCTTGAGCAGCGGCCCTGAACGCAACATCAAAGGTATCATATACCCCTCTGGCCAGGAATTTTCTGCACGCCTTCAGCTGCCTGACCACCTCCTGAAATGGCTTGGCTTGCTCAGGAGGGAGCTTGTCCACCAAGCCCGCCAACTGCCGCACATTGTTCCGCATATGTATACTCGTGTAGAGCTGGTAAGACTGGATTTTGGCCACGAGCATAGAAGAATGGTAGGCCTTCCTCCCAAAGGAGTCTAAGGTTCTAGAGTCCTTGCCCGGGGGCGCCGAAGCATGCTCCCTAGAACTCTTAGCCTTCTTTAGG
Source organism: Microcaecilia unicolor (assembly GCF_901765095.1). Classification (NCBI taxonomy): domain Eukaryota; kingdom Metazoa; phylum Chordata; class Amphibia; order Gymnophiona; family Siphonopidae; genus Microcaecilia; species Microcaecilia unicolor. Next base: position 147,520,510 of record NC_044040.1, read on the forward strand.
GCCAGATCCACAACTCCAGAGTCGTGAGGCAACTGAGTGCGCATCAGCTCTGGGTCCCCATGGATCCGGTACTGGGACTCGATCTTCTTGGGAATGTGGGGGTTACTTAGAGGCTTGGTCCAGTTCGCCAGCAATGTCTTTTTTAGGACATGATGCATGGGTACTGTGGACGCTTCCTTAGGTGGAGAAGGATAGTCCAGGAGCTCAAACATTTCAGCCCTGGGCTCATCCTCCACAACCACCGGGAAGGGGATGGCTGTAGACATCTCCCGGACAAAGGCCGCAAAAGACAGACTCTCGGGAGGAGAAAGCTGCCTTTCAGGGGAGGGAGTAGGATCAGAAGGAAGGCCATCAGACTCCTCGTCAGAGAAATATCTGATGTCCTCCTCCTCCTCCCACGAGGCCTCACCATCGGTATCAGACACAAGTTCATGAACCTGTGTCTGAAGCCGTGCCCGGCTCGACTCCGTGGAAACACGGCCACGGTGGGAGCGTTGAGAGGTAGACTCCCTCGCCAGCACCGACGAAGCTCCCTCCGCCGACGTCGTCGGGAAGCCTTCCTGGGAGGCGACCGCAGTCGGTACCGCAAGCAGCACCGATGTCGGAGACCTCACCCCGGGCAAGGGGCCAGCCGGCGCCTCACTCGACGGTACCGGTGGTGCAAGCACCCCCGGTAGCGGAGGGGAAGGGCGCAACAGCTCTCTCAGGATCTCTAGGAAAACGGCCCGGAGACTCTCGTGCAGAGCGGCTGTGGAGAAAGACATGGAAGCCGATGCAGGCGTCGAGGTCAGAGTCTGTTCCGGGCGTGGAGGCTGTTCCGGGCTGTCCAAGGTGGAGCGCATCGACACCTCCTGAACAGAGGGTGAGCGGTCCTCCCGGTGCCAATGCCTACTGGGTGCAGACTCCCTCGGCGACCCAGAGCTCTCGGTACCAATGCGGGAAGAAGACCGGTGTCGATGCTTCTTTGACTTTTTCAAACGAAGCATGTCACCGGAACTTCCCGGTACTGACGAGGACGTAGAATCCAGCCATCGCTTCCTCGGGGCTGAGGCCGAAGAGGGTCGGTCTCTGGGGGGGGGGGGGGGGGGCTGTACCGCAGGAGCCCTCAGGGTAGGGGGAGACCTACCCGAAGGCTCACCGCCACCAGCAGGAGAATGGACAGCCCTCACCTGCACTCCAGTCGAAGCACCACCGTCCGACGACATCAGCACTAGTGGAGGTCCCGGTACCACCGACGCCGACGCCTTTCGATGTCTCGGTACAGACGATGCAGAGGGCCGATGCCTCGATGCAGTCGATGCCGAGATCGAAGGTCTTGAAGCTGTCGATGTCGATGCACTCGATGCCCCCGGTGCTGTTGCTGACGAAGAGCCTGAGAACAACACGTTCCACTGGGCCAATCTCGCTACCTGAGTCCTCTTCTGTAAAAGGGCGCAAAGACTACAGGCCTGTGGGCGGTGCCCAGCCCCCAGACACTGAAGACACGACGCGTGCCTATCAGTGAGCGAGATTACCCGGGCGCACTGGGTGCACTTCTTGAAGCCGCTGGGAGACGGCGAAATCAAAACTCGTAATGGCGATATAGGCACCAAAAATAGGGAGAGAAAAACCCGAACCGAGGCCTCAAAAAGGGCCTACCCCGAAAGCGAAAGGAAACTTACGCGGGGCAAAAGCTGGAAGCACGGGAAAGGGGTAAAGACCGTAAAGGTCTTCTTCTATTTTTTTTTTTTTTTTTTTTGCGAAAAACGCGAAGACGCGCGAGGGTCAACTTTGAGGGGTGCGAAACGGCGCAAGACACGACTGTCCCGAGCACGGACAAAAGAAGACTGACTAACACGAGCCGGTTCGGGTGGGAAGACGGCCACGCATGCGCGGTGCGCATCGGCGCACAAGGACTAGCAAAGGCCTTTTCTAGTACAGTTTTCCGATTGGAGGGGCTGCCGTGGACGTCACCCATCAGTGAGAACAAGCAGCCTGCTTGTCCTCGGAGAAGCACCAGTTGTGTGGGTCCGTAACAGAAATCACCTGATTATATTGGGCGCACTTATTGAAGCCACTGGGGGTCTTCTGTGACATCAAAAAAATAATCTTGGCCAAATTAGACTCCTCAAAAAGGGGCAGTTTTCAAATTGAGGTTGGAGCTGCAGAATAAACCAGGCAGCCACACCCTTTTAAAGAAAACTTTAAAAGGCCGAAAAAACCCTAAGAAATAAAATGGGGTTGAATAAAATGAAAATGATTAGAAAAATAAACCCACATGGGAGGGCACTAAAAAAAAAAAAAAATAGCACGGCCTGAAGAGAGAACAAACGAACACGTCCTCTCAGCTCCGCAGAAAAAACAAGACTGGAGGACCCACACTCATGCGTCGGGTGGGAAACCACCAGCGCATGCACGGTGGGATGCTGCTAGAAGCTTCTACATTACTTGCTAGTCAAAGTCCGCACTGGGATAGATTGAATGTCACCCAGTTGTGACAATAAGGTCTGCTTGTCCTCGGAGAACATTTGTTACTAAGAGTAGAATTGTTTTTGAAATGGACTGTGGATTTGACAATTTTGCCTGCTGACTTTCTATATACTAATTTGGATATGACAATTTACTTTATACTCACTATTTTGGTAGTTGCCCTTATAAAGCTGATTTAGAATGTGTGCCTTTTTGGAATTCTCATGTATACACCTTGTTATAAAATTACCCCCAATATGGCTTTTTTTCCAGCAGTGGCTTTTCTTGCTATCCTCCCTTACAATGTTTAACAGTCGTCAGTTTCTCCAGTCTTAGGTTTCTGTGGTTACTTTAAAACAAATTGTATACTTCACAATGGCCATCCTCAACAGTTTCCTTAACCTATGGCTACTGACTTTAGAGGAGCAACTTTACTGAGGCAATGTTTTGGTGGTGCCACTATTGCACCCTGTATAATGATGGACTTGACGGTGTTCAAAAGATATTCAAACTGACATTTTTTCACTGCCTTTCCAAACCTGTGCCTTTGCATTAACTTTAACCTGGAATTTACACCTCTGCTTCAAATTCACTTCATAACAAAAAAAAGCTTTTGATTCTTAATCCAAGAACATTTAAGTGAGCTCAGCTACCATGAATGGACACAGGTAGATGTTCTGCCACCACAAGTATGCATGCATGTTTACATTTATTGTATCTGTATTTGATTTATATAATTTAAGCCAGCATTAAACTTCCTGTAATCTGTTTTGCTAGGTCACCCCTTATATGTGACCCATTTCCTCCAGTCACTGAGAAAACTGCCAGTTCTAGTTTCATAGTTCATCTTTATTGCTGTTCCTCTCATCATTAAAATATCTAAGTGGTTTACAAACAGTAACTAAAAAGTGTGTAAAACTTAGGTGACAGGGCCTAGGTTACAATGCAATATAAATTTATAGAATAATATAAATCCTTAAAAATTACATAACTAAAAGACATCAAGCAGGGAAGGAAATGAAATTGCAATTGGATCCGCCACGAGGCATAGATAATCAGGCAATCAGTTTAGTCAGGAGGGAATGCCAAAGCAAAAAGTTCTCAGTGCTGCTTTAAAATGCTGAAATGAGGATTCTATGCAGATATATAGAAGGGAATTCCACAACAAAAGAGCAACTATGCTAAACAAGAACGTTGGGCATGGTATAATCAAACTTTCATGCGAGAAGGTATAACCAGTAGAGATTGCTGAAATGAGCACAAAGAACATGCTGGGACATAAGGGATGAAAGAATGGAAGAGAAGTTGTGGAGATGCAATGTAATATGCTCAATATGCAATAATAAGGATTTTAAATGGAATATGAAAGGCCACTGGCAATCACTGCTCATTATAAAGCAAAGGAGTACCCTTGTCAAATCTTCTACCGCAAACCAATAGTTTAACAGAGATGCCTTGTATCAGTTGCTGTCTTAACACAATAAAGGAGAAGTCCATGATACCAAGAATTGCACTAGTCTAAATGGAATAAGAATAGTGAACGAAGGAATAGCCTAAAAGGGTAGATTATATGAACCTGCATTAGAGTAAAATAAGATTTCTTAATAAGGCCACAGATGTGATCATTAAATGTAAGGAACATATCAAAAGTAACACCAAGAACTTTATAGTATCTTTTAAGAATCAAATGAGTATCTTTAATCCTAACCAGATCTAGGTCAAGAGAGGAGTTTCTGACTTGGACGGATTTAATTTCATTCCATGAATGGTTAACTAGTCTGCAATTTTATCCAGTTTATTTGTAAAGTCAAAGAAAAATTGTCAAAAAAAAGATTCCATAAGAATCAGGAATTGTATGTCATCTACTGCAGCAATCTTGAGCTAAGGTCACCAGATTTTTAGTTTGCAAATCTGGTACACCCGGGCAGGGCAGTGTCTTTCCATGCCAATTTTCCATCATAAAAATTATAATCTACTAAAAATATGTTATTCCTTTCATATCTTAAAAGTTCTTCTTTCAGTTACTTAACATAAAATATTAATCATGCAATGAAAAAGCCAAATCTGCTGACAAAATCCAATATGTAACATTATGTGAAACATATGTTCTGGTTCTGAATCATTGGACAGGGTCTTCAAACAGTTTACACTGATGAGTTATTTATCAGACAAAAATATCCAACCTTTAGTGTCTCTGACTTGGTTTTATGGTTCAGCCCGTCACTCTCTCTTCCCGCTGTCATCTGTTCCTTTTGACTTTCTCTCTGGTGTCTTCCTCCTTTTTCTTTTCAGTTTCAGCATTGTCTTTTTGTCTCTTTCCTTCACCAGTGGATATTTGAATATGTTTCCTTCTCTATGTTTCCACCCCTTTCCTTGATGCTTTCCCATTTTTCCATCCTCTTGTTCTTTTCCCCATGCCTTCTCCCTCCTTATGAACTCTTAGACTTTTCTTCTTCTTTCTCCAGCTTTTTATTCCCATATTTTCTCCATTCCTCCTATAGTACTTATCCATTTCACTCTCTCCCTCCTGACACACATTCTGTCCCCTCTGACTTCCCTCCCCAGTGGCCCACTATCTTTACCTCTTCTCTTCCCTCATTCCCCTTCCGGTCTAGCATCTCCAACTCTCTCTCCACTGCCAGATGCAATCCAGCACTTGTACCTCTCTCCTCCCCTTCCTGTTCGGCATCTTTACATAAGTACATAAGTATTGTCATACTGGGAAAGACCAAAGGTCCATCAAGCCCAGCAATCCTGTTTCCAACAGTGGCCAATCCAGGTCACAAACCTGGCAAGATCCCAAAAAAGTACAAAACATTTTATACTGCTTATCCCACAAATAGTGGATTTTCCCCAAGTCCATTTAATAATGGTCTTTGGACTTTTCCTTTAGGAAGCCGTCCAAACCTTTTTTAAAACTCCGCTAACCGCCTTTACCACATTCTCCGGCAACAAATTCCAGAGTTTAATTACACGTTGAGTGAAGAAAAAATCTCTCAGACTCGTTTTAAATTTACTACATTGTAGCTTCATCACATGCCCCCTAGTCCTAGTATTTTTGGAAAGCGTAAACAGACGCTTCACATCTACCCATTCAACTCCACTCATTATTTTATAGACCTCTATCATATCTCCCTCAGCCGCCTTTTCTCCAAGCTTAAGAGCCCTAGCCGCTTTAGCCTTTCCTCATAGGAAAATCGTCCCATCCTCTTTAGCATTTTCGTCGCCCTTCTCTGCACCTTTTCTAATTCCACTATATCTTTTTTGAGATGCAGCGACCAGAATTGAAAACAATATTCGAGGTGCAGTCACACCATGGAGCAATACAAAGGCATTATAACATCCTCATTTTATTCTCTCCCCTCCCCTTAAACCTCCTTTCGCGGCTCCTTCCCATTTTATATGGTGTCAGGATTAAAAAGTACAGTGCTGCAATGAGAAGCCTCCACTCAAACACCCTGCATGTCTCTCCTGGGTCCTGCCCCCAAGGCACAGGAAGTGTATGCACACAGAGTGTTTGAGAGGAGGATCTGCATCACCCACTGTACTTTTTAATGCTGACACCAGAGCAGTGGCGTAGCCACAGGTGGGCCGGGGCCCACCCACTTAGGGCTCAGGCCCACCCAACAGTATCCCACGTTTAGTTGTAGCTGTGGGATCCCAAGCTCGGCCAGCTGAAGACTTACTTCAGATGGTAACGAAAACGCTACTCTCCATGATACCGGCATCTGTGTATGTTCAGTTTTCAGCACATGCCTGCTGCAGACTGCCAAGGTGGAAAGAAGCGTTTTCCCACCAGCTGAGATATTTTTTGGGTGGTGGTTGGGGGGGGGGGGGGGGGGCGGAGAACAATTGGTGCCCACCCACTTCTTCCCTAGGCCCACACAAAATCTGTTGTCTGGCTACGCCCCTGCACCAGAGCATACAGGAAGGAGCCAAAAAAGGGAGACTTCAGAGAAGGAGCTTATCCCAGGTAAGTGGCCACAAGAGGAGGTTACGCTGGACCACACTGAGAGAGGGAGGCAGGGCAATGCCAAACTACAATATAGCAAATCTGTCCATATTATTAAAATTGGGGACAGAAGTTTGCCAAATACGAAGGAGTCGTGGACACAGGTCTGAACCTGGGAACAATCCCCGAAAACCGGGTTGTTTAGTAACCTTATCTTGAGCAGCAATGGGGTAGGGTAGAAGAAACAGGTTACACAGCCTCTACGGCATACAAAAGGATGGCGCTTACTGCTGCATTTGCAGCTATCATGAGCAGCAGTGAGGGGAGTGAGGAACAGAGGTAAGAGGGTACATCAGGTTTCATTTTCCCAATTCAGTAAAGCAAATAAAAAATATATAATTTACAAAGCTATGGAAAGCGGAAGCTACATACCTGTAGAAGGTATTCTCCGAGGACAGCAGGCTAATTGTTCTCACTGATGGGTGACGTCCGCGGCAGCCCCTCCAATCGGAGTTCTTCTCTAGCAAAGACATTTGCTAGCCCTCGCGCATGCGCGACCGTCTTCCCGCCTGAACTCACTCGTGTTCGTCAGTCCAGTAAATAGCAAAAACAAAGACACGGGAAGACAACTCCAAAGGGGAGGTGGGCAGGTTTGTGAGAACAATCAGCCTGCTGTCCTTGGAGAATACCTTCTACAGGTATGTAGCTTTCGCTTTCTCCGAGGACAAGCAGGCTGCTTGTTCTCACTGATGGGGTATCCCTAGCCCCAGGCTCACTGAAAACAACAAACATTGGTCAATTGGACGCATAACTGAGATTGACCTAAACTTATTCAACTAACTGAGAGTGCAGCCTGGAACAGAATAAAAATGGGCCTAGGAGGGTGGAGTTGGATTCTAAACCCCGAACAGATTCTGCAGCACCGACTGCTCAAACCGACTGTCACGACAGGTATCCTGCTGAAGGCAGTAGTGAGATGTGAATATGTGGACTGATGACCATGTCGCAGCCTTGCAAATCTCTTCAACTGAGGCTGACTAAGTGGGCCACTGACGCTACCATGGCTCTAACACTATAAGCCGTGACATGACCCTCAAGAGTCAGCCCAGATTGGGCATAAGCGAAAGGAGATGCAATCTGCTAGCCAATTAGAAATGGTGCGTTTCCCGACAGCCACAACCCTCCTGTTGGGATCAAAAGAAACAATTAGGCAGACTGTCTGTGGGGCTGTGTCCGCTCCAGATAGAAGGCCAATGCTCTCTTGCAGTCCAACGTGTGCAGTTGACGTTCAGCAGGGCGGGTATGCGGACGGGGGAAGAATGTCGGCAAGACAATTGACTGGTTCAGATGGAACTCCCGACACCACCTTCGGCAAGAACTTAGTGTGTTATTGAGGGGGGTCAGGGGGGTTTGGGTTGTTGGGGGAATCAGTTGTTGAGGGGTTAGGGGGGGGGGGGTAGGGTGAGGGGGGAAGGGTGGGGGGAATAGGGGGGATAAAAGGGTTATAAGCATAATGTTAAAATAAAAATTAAATTGTTGCATTGTCATGTGCTGGAGCCAATGGCTCGTTGTTATGTTTGAGATGTTATTTCAATAAAAATTCAAAGTTAAAAAAAAAAAGAAATTAGTGTGCGTACAGAGGACTACTCTGTTATGATGAAATTTAGTATAGGGAGCATGGGCTACCAAGGCTGGTGGAGGTTTGACAGGGGGCTTTGACAAAAGCAAACCTCTCATGAAGCGAGCAACTAAAGGCTGTCCAGAGATAGGCTTACCCTCTACACGGTTATGGTATGCACTAATCGCACTAAGATGAACTCTTACAGAGTTGGTCTTAAGACCAGACTCGGACAAGTGCAGAAGGTATTCAAGCAGGGTCTATGTAGGACAAGAACGAGAATCTAGGGCCTTGCTGTCACACCAGACGGCAAACCTCCGCCATAGAAAGAAGTAACTCTTCTTAGTGGAATCTTTCCTGGAAGCAAGCAAGACTCTGGAGACACCCTCTGAGAGACCCAAGGAAGCAAAATCTACGCTCTCAACATCCAGGCCGTGAGAGCCAGGGACCGGAGGTTGGGATGCAGAAGCGCCCCCTCGTTCTGAGTGTTGGAAAACACTCCAATCTCCACGGTTCTTCGGAAGACAATTCCAGAAGAAGAAGGAACCATATCTGACGCAGCCAAAAGGGAGCGATCAGAATCATGGTGCCTCAATCCTGCTTGAGTTTCAGCAAAGTCTTCCCCACCAAAGGTATGGGAGGATATGCATACAGGAGGCCCTCCCCCCAATGCAGGAGGAAGGCATCCGAAGTCTGGGGGCCTGAAGTCTGGAACAGAACTGAGGAACCTTGTGATTGACTTGAGCGGCGAAGAGATCCACCAAGGGGGTGCCCCACGCTTGAAAGATCTCGCGTACCACTCGGGTACTGAGTGACCACTCGTGAGGTTGCATGATCCTGCTCAATCTATCGGCCAGACTGTTGTTTACGCCTGCCAGATACGTGGCTTGAAGAAACATGCCGTTCCGGCGAGCCCAAAGCCACATTCTGACAGCCTCCTGGCACAGAGGGCGAGATCCGGTGCCCCCCTGCTTGTTGATGTAGTACATGGCGACCTGATTGTCCGTCTGAATTTGAATAATTTGATGGGACAGCCGATCTCTGAAGGCCTTTAGAGCGTTCCAGACCGCTTGTAACTCTAGGAGGTTGATGTGTAGACCTTGATCCTGGAGGGACCAACTCCCTTGGGTGTGAAAGCCCATCGTCATGAGCTCCCCACCCCAGGAGAGACTCATCCGTCGTCAGCACCTTTTGAGGCTGAAGAATTTGGAAAGGACGTCCCAGAGTCAAATTGGACCGAACTGTCCACCAATGGAGGGACTGAAGAAAACTCGTGGACAGCAGGACTACATCCTCTAGGTCCCCAGCAGCTTGGTACCACTGAGAAGCTAGGGTCCACTGAGCTGATCTCATGTGGAGGCGGGCCATGGGAGTCACATACAATGTGGAGGCCATGTGGCCGAGCAATCTCAACATCTGCCGAGCTGTGATCTGCTGAGACGCTCGTACCCAAGAAACAAGGGACAGAAGATTGTTGGTCCTCGCTTCCGAGAGGTAGGCACGAGCTGTCTGAGAATCCAGCAGAGCCCCTATGAATTCGAGTTTCTGAACAGGAAGAAGGTGGGACTTTGGATAATTTATCACAAACCCTAGTAGCTCCAGGAGTCGAATAGTCATCTGCATAGACTGTAGAACTCCTGCCTCGGAGATGTTCTTCACCAGCCAATTGTTGTGCACTCCCAGTCTGCGTAGAGACGCCGCTACTACAGCCAGGCACTTTGTGAACATCCTGGGCGCGGAGGCGAGACCAAAGTGTATCACACAATAGTGAAAGTGTCGTGTTCCCAGACGAAATCGAAGATACTGTCTGTGGGCTGGCAGTATCGGGATATGAGTGTAAGCATCCTTTAAGTCCAGAGAGCATAGCCAATCATTTTCCTGAATCATGGGAAGAAGGGTGCCCAGGGAAAGCATCCTGAACTTTTCTCGGACCAGATATTTGTTCAGGGCCCATAGGTCTAGGATGGGACGCAACCCCCGTTTTCTTTTCCACAAGGAAGTACCTGGAATAGAATCCCAGCCCTTCTTGCCCGGGTGGCACGGGCTCGACCGCATTGGCGCTGAGAAGGGCGGAGAGTTCCTCTGCAAGTACCTGCTTGTGCTGGAAGCTGAAAGACTGAGCTCCCGGTGGGCAATTTGGAGGCTTGGAAACCAAATTGAGGGAGTATCCCAGCCGGACTATTTGGAGAACCCACTGTTCGGAGATTGAGAGGCCACCTTTGGTGAAAAAATTTTAACCTCCCCCCAACCGGCAGATTGTCCAGCACAGACACTTTGATTTTGGCTATGCTCTGCTGGTGCAGGTCAAAAGCCCGTCCCTTGCTTTTGCTGGGGAGCCGCAGGGGCCTGCTGAGTCGCACGCTGTTGACGAGAATGAGTGCGCTGGGGCATGGCCTGGGTAGCAGGCTGGCGAGAGGGAGGATTGTACCTACGCCTATTAGAGGAATAGGTAACAGTCCTTCTTCCGTCATAAAAACGTCTACCAGTTGAGGTAGATGCTGAAGGCGCCCGGCGGGAGAATTTGTCGAAAGCGGTGTCCCGCTGGTGGAGCTGCTCTACCACCTGCTCGACCTTTTCACCAAAAAGATTATCCCCCCGGCAAGGAGAATTCGCAATCCGCTGCTGAATCCTATTTTCCAGGTCGGAGGCACGCAGCCATGAGAGTCTGCGCATCACCACACCTTGAGCAGCCGCCCTGGACGCGACATAAAAAGTATCGTAAACACCCATGGCCAGAAATTTACGACACGCCTTCAGCTGCCTGACCACCTGCTGAAAAGACTTGGCTTGCTCAGAAGGGAGCTTATCCACCAAGTCCGCCAACTGCCACACATTGTTCCGCATATGAATGCTCGTGTAGAGCTGGTAAGACTGGATTTTGGCTATGAGCATTGAGGAATGGTAGGCCTTCCTCCCAAAAGAATCCAAGGTTTTAGAGTCTCTGCCCAGGGGCGCCGAAGCATACTCTCTAGAACTCTTGACTTTCTTAAGGGCCAGATCCACAACCCCAGAGTCGTGAGGCAACTGAGTCCGCATCAACTCAGGGTCCCCATGGATCCGATACTGGGACTCGATCTTCTTGGGAATGTGGGGATTAGTTAGCGGCTTCGCCCAGTTCTCCAGCAGTGTCTTCTTGAAGACATGATGCATAAGTACTGTGGACGATTCCTTAGGTGGCGAAGGACAGTCCAAAAGCTCAAACATTTCAGCCCTTGGCTCATCCTCCGTAACCACAGGGAAGGGAATTGCCGTAGACATTTCCCAGACAAAGGCCGCGAAAGATAGACTCTCTGGAGGAGAAAGCTGTCTTTCAGGGGAGGGAGTGGGATCAGAAAAGGAAGACCGTCAGACTCCTCATCTGAGAAATATCTGACGTCTTCCTCTGCCTCCCACGAGGCCTCACCATCGGTGTCGGACAGTAGTTCATGAACCTCTGCCCGAAGCCGTGCCCGCCTCGACTCTGTAGACACATGGCCACGGTGGGAACGTCGAGAAGTAGACTCCTGCATTGGCGACAATGAAGCTCCCTCCATCGACGTCGTCGGAGAGTCTGCTTGGGAGGCAGCCGACGCGGGCACCGCAAGCGGTACCGGAGACCTCACGACGGGCAAGGGGCCAGCCGTCGCCTCACTCGACAGCACCGGCGGCACAAGCACCCCCGGTACCAGAGAAGGGCGCAACAGCTCCTCCAGGATCCCTGGAAGGATGGCACCGAGGCTCTCGCTTAGAGCGGCTGTCGAGGAAGGCTGGGACTCCGGTACAGGCGACGAACTGAGAATCTGCTCGGGGCACGAGGTGGTACCGGGCTGTCCAGGGTAGAGCGCATCGACACCTCCTGAATAGAGGGTGAGCGGTCCTCCCGGCGTCGATGCCTAGCGGGTGCCAACTCCCTCGGCGACCCAGAGCTCTCGGTACCACGACGGGAAGGTGATCAGTGCCCATGCTTCTTTGCCTTCACACGAAGCATGTCACCGGAACCTCCCGGTACCGACGAGGACGTCGAATCCAAGCGCCTCTTCCTCGGGGCCTGGTCCGAAGAAGGTCGATCCCGGGGGGGGGGGGGGGGGGGGCTGTAGCACAGGAGCCCTTCGAGGCAGGGGGAGACCTACTCGAGGGCTCACCACCACCAGCAGGGGAATGGACAGCCCTCACCTGCACTCCAAAGAGGCACCCTCCGACGACATCAGTACCAACGATGATCTCAGTACCGTAGACGCTGGCGCACTGGTCGATGACCTCGGTACCGCCGACGTCGATGCACCGGCCGATGTCCTCGATACTGAGACCGTCGAAACACCAGGCGAGGCCCCGAACAGAACGTTCCACTGGGACAATCTCGCCGCCTAAGTTCTCTTTATCAACAAACAACAGAGAGTACAGGCCTGAGGACAGTGCCCAGCCCCCAGACACTGAAAACACGAAGCGTGCCTATCAGTGAGCGAGATAGCCTGGTTGCACTGGGTGCACTTCTTGAAGCCGCTGGGAGGCTTCGATGACAAGGGCGGAAAAATCACGCGGGCGAAATCAAAATTTGCGATGATGGCAAAGGCACCAAAAATAAAAAGGGAGAAAACCCGTATGGGCGGCCAATGGGGTCGCTATCGAAAGCGAAAGGAAACTTGTACGGGAAAAACTCGAAAATAAAGGAAAGTTTTCTTTTTTTTTTTGAAAGAACACGTGAACTAGAAAATAAAGACGACTTCCGAAACGGAAGGACGCAAGAAAAGCACAAGGGTCTCTTGAGGGCACAGAACGACGGTAAACACAGCCGTCCCGAGCACGGAAAAAAGAAGACTGACAAACACGAGCGAGTTTGGGCGGGACGACGGCTGTGCGCGCGCGGTGTGCGTGCGCGCGTGAGGGCTAGGAAACGTCTTTGCTAGAGAAGATCTCCGATCGGAGGGGCTGCCGCGCGGACGTCACCCATCAGTGAGAACAAGCAGCCTGCTTGTCCTCGGAGAAAGACTTTTTTTCAAAGGAAGTGCTCATTCTTAAAAGGTAAATACAAGCAGTGAACAGCCTTCCTTCAGTAAATCTGTAAACAAGCTCTATAAAAACACAGAAAACAGTGCTTTCAGAGTTAGCAAAAGACTAGTAAAACTCACAGAAAACAATAAAATTTGTTATATTTATTGTAAATTGTTTTGTATATAATTACAATTTTGTTTATTGTAAACTGCTTTAAAACTATTTTCTGTTAGAGAGCGGTGACGTCACGCTGAGAAATGGCGGTGTGAGTGCACGGCTCCGCATGCCTCACATACAAATACAGCAAATATAGCGGACTGTTGATAGATCTTATTGAGCGATTTGTATATCTTCTTACCTGAACCTGCAGAGCTTACGATAATGGCAGGGAAAGAAGCCGCAACATCGAGGAAATCCCTGAAAGTGTTATCAGCCACAATCCTCCGGTGGCAAGATGGCGTCTGGCTCGGGCCCCTCGCGGGCTGCAGGTGAGCGTGCAGAGAATGCCATAAACGAAATGAAGGTAGCAGAAGATTTTAACCCCAGCGACTTTCGGGCGCTGCTCGAAGAGATCCGGGCGGATGTAAAGGCGGGCCGGGAGGATTTTACGAAACTGGCTGCGGAGCTCAGAGGTGAACTGTTGGAAATGGGTCGTTGCGTGGAAGACGTAGATGATCGGGTAGAGGAACAGCAGGAGGCCCTGAGCTCGTTAGAGAACTCGCTAAAAGAACAAGGAGTAAATCGCTTATGGATAAATTAGAAGACCTAGAGAATCGTGGAAGACGATCAAATATTAGAATCCAAGGCATCCCCGAACAGGCGGAGTATTTGAACTGCGAAAAAGTCGCACAACAAGTTGCAAGCATGCTGCTTTCGGAAGATGGTCCTGAGCTGAGCCCGGAGGACATTAGAATAGACCGAGCTCATAGAGCGCTTACAAGAGTACGGGACAATGTGCCAAGAGACATAATAGCATGTTTTGCGGATTACAAAATTAAGGAAGCCATCTTGAAAAAAGCCCGCCAAAAAGATAGCATTAAATGGGACACACTCCCTATTGAGCTATATCAAGATCTGGCTCTGATGACCTTGAAGCGTCGAGCCGAACTCCGAAATTACACCAGATACCTCCGGGATCAGGGTACACTATACAGATGGCAACACCCTTTTGCTCAGGCATACAATAAGGAAGGAAAATGGTTCCGCATTCATTCAGCAGAAGAAGCGCGTGCGACTTGGCCGGAAGTGGATGGCCCACCGCTGAGATCGGATGATAAGATGGAGGAGGAGTGAAAGCCGAACCGCCAGCGATGGACACGGGTGACAAGAGGCAAAGGATGCCTCACCCGACAGCAATCAACACAGCAACTGCCCACGGCGGCTAAGACTGTAACTTGATAAGTAACTCCGGGACGCTACTACAGATAAGCAGTTAACAGCTTCTTGCGTTATATTTGTGTTAATATTGTTTTATGATGAACGATAGGAGGCATGTGTTAAGTCACCGCTCTCTTGATTTAGTGGTGAGATAATTTTGATCCACTGGATATATGGGATTGGGGGGGGGGGGGCGCGGGGGAAACCATGGTAACACAGGAATCTGGGATATATGGTGTTATATTGGAGGGTGCTTCTTGGAAGCAGCACATAGGGAAGCGGGATGTACATCTTAGGGTCCAATGACACACAGTTTGTATGACCATGAATGTTCGTGGTCTGAACTCTCCTTTAAAACGCCGGAGACTATTTAAAGAGGCCAACAGAGTGGGGGCAGATGTCTTACTGATACAAGAAACACATTTGCTGGAGAGGCATGAGCATCTAATGGGCAATGCCCGATATCCTCACCAGTATATGGCTTCTAATAAGAAACAGAGGAAGACAGCGGGGGTGGGGATATTGATAAAACGAGGGGTGGCGTGGGAACTGATCACGGTAAAACGAGATTCTGAAGGGCGATTTCTGTTAGTGGTCGCCAAATTGGGGGGCCAGATCTACACTATATTAAATATCTACGCACCTAATCAAGCACAGGGAGCGTTTTTTTTGAGTCTGTTGGCACCCAGCTCTTAAAATATGTACAAGGGGAAGTTCTCATGGGTGGAGATTTTAATGTCACCTTGGACCCTGGTATGGATAACACAGAGGAGGCAGTGGGATACGCGCAGCTAGAGAGAGGCAGATTAATTCGATTTCTTAACCAGTGGGGGTTAGTGGATATATGGCGGGTGTTACACAAGGACGAAAGAGATTATACATGCTTCTCAGCCCCACACAATACACACTCGAGAATAGATATGTGGATGGGCAGCACGGGCACATTGACACAGAGCATCTCTGTAGAGATACAGACCCGGGTGTGGTCTGATCATGCCCCAGTGGTATTAGAAATGAGAGGTGACATGATGGAACGGGGACGGAGGACATGGCAATTTCCAGATAGTTTACTAGATGATCCTAAACAGGTACAGCGCATTGAATTAGAACTTAAGGAATTCCTTCAATTCAATGACACCCCAGAAATTACTTCAGAAATCTTATGGGAAAGCATGAAGGCTGTGATTCGGGGTAAGGTGATCTCCATCCAAGCGCATTTAACTAAAGATCATAGAGAAAAAGAGAGGGACCTTAGAGCGACTATTAAGCAGCTGGACACCCTGGTAAAACGACAGCAGAACACACCCAGTCAACTAGAGGAATTACATAAGGCATGGCTCCAGCTGGCGTCCTTAGAAAGTATAGCAATACAGGAGCAGATGCAAAGGGTACAGCAAGAATATTACGAGTTTAATAATAAAGCGAGCAAACTTCTAGCGTATAAGCTGAAGCAGCTAGCAGGCCGCAATAATATAAGTAGCGTCAGGGATAATACAGGGAGATTGCACGAGCAGCCAGATGACATACGACAGGCTTTTGTGCAATTTTATCAGCAACTATACCAGCCGGAGGGTCCACATTCGCTGGAGGCTATTCAGTCTTTACTGGATAATGTGGACATGCCCACCTTGTCAAGAGCTGAGGGGCTATCACTGTCGACTCCCATTGAGTTAGAGGAAGTAGAGGTTGCTATCAAAGGGTTGCACGGGGGGGAAGGCCCCGGGGCTTGATGGATTTGCCAATCGGTTTTACAAAAAATTTCGAACCATTCTGGCCCACCTATTGCAGAGAGTCTTTAATGATATCAAGAATGATGCCCTGCTTCCGCGCTCTTGGAGACTAGCTAATGTGGTATTGTTGCTCAAACCGCATAAAGATCCGCAAAATTGTGGTTCATACCGTCCAATATCCCTTTTAGGGACTGATTATAAAATATTTACCTCTATTTTGGCTACACGCCTGCAAACAGTTTTGCCCCGCTTGGTGCATGAGGACCAAGCGGGCTTTATCGCGAATCGGCAAACCTTTGATAACACCAGTCGGGCACAATATATAGTGGATCGGGTGCAAACACTTGGTCATCCAGCAGTGTTTCTTTCTTTAGATGCAGAAAAGGCTTTCGATAGGGTGCTGTGGCCCTTTCTGTTCCGACTCCTGGATCGCATTGGAGTGAGCGGGCAATTTATGCACTGGGTCACGGCGCTCTACTGACAACCGATTGCCCAATTGAAGATCAATGGTATGAACACACAATCCTTTGAGTTAAAAAGGGGCACTCGGCAGGGATGTGCATTGTCCCCCCCATTGTTCGCTCTCTCTATGGAACCTCTGGCGATCATGGTTCGAAGAGAGCCGCGAGTGCGGGGCATCAATAAAGGTAGGCAGGAAACAAAAATTATGTTGTATGCAGACGACGTGCTATTGACGTTGAGAAGCCCCGGGGAATCTCTACGGGCAGTAATGGATATTCCTAAGGTATATGGGGAGGCGGCTGGTTTAAAAATTAACTTACAAAAATCTGAAATTATGCCCCTACAGTTTCCCACGGGGCTACAAGCTGAACTACAGCCTTTATTTCCGTTCAGTTGGTCCCCGCGCTCTATTCGGTATCTTGGGGTCAATTTGACCCCGAATACTGTAGATCTATATTGGGAGAACTTTACCTCTAAATTACCAGAATTATTTACTGAATTGGAGAGATGGGGAGGCCTGGGACTCTCATGGATGGGCAGAATTGCGGCAGCAAAGATGTCCCTACTCCCTAAGTTATTCTATTTGTTTATGGCAATTCCTATAGCAATCCTGAAGGCCTTTTCCCGGGTGCTTGACAGGAAAGTCTTTGCTTTCATTTGGCGGAGAAGGCCTCCGAGAGTGACTAGGAAGGTCCTATATCAATCTAGGAAGGACGGAGGGATGGGGGTTCCAAATTTCTGGCTATATTATAGGGCAATATCAAACAAAATTCACAGAGTGTATAAATGCAAATATAATAGTCTTAGATGATTATAGACTAAAGTGAAGGAGAGTCTCATATAAAGTACTCAGTAAAGCGAATGCTACATACCTGTAGAAGGTATTCTCCGAGGACAGCAGGCTGATTGTTCTCACTGATAGGTGACGTCCACGGCAGCCCCTCCAATCGGAATCTTCACTAGCAAACTCCTTTGCTAGTCCTCGCGCGCCCGCGCGCACCGCGCATGCGCGGCCGTCTTCCCGCCCGAAACCGGCTCGAGCCGGCCAGTCTCGTATGTAGCAAAAGAGAAACAAGGGAAGACTCAACTCCAAAGGGGAGGCGGGCGGGTTTGTGAGAACAATCAGCCTGCTGTCCTCGGAGAATACCTTCTACAGGTATGTAGCATTCGCTTTCTCAGAGGACAAGCAGGCTGCTTGTTCTCACTGATGGGGTATCCCTAGCCCCCAGGCTCACTCAAAACAACAACCATGGTCAATTGGGCCTCGCAACGGCGAGGACATAACTAAGATTGACCTAAAAAATTTACCAACTAACTGAGAGTGCAGCCTGGAACAGAACAAACAGGGCCCTCGGGGGGTGGAGTTGGATCCTAAAGCCCAAACAGGTTCTGAAGAACTGACTGCCCGAACCGACTGTCGCGTCGGGTATCCTGCTGCAGGCAGTAATGAGATGTGAATGTGTGGACAGATGACCACGTCGCAGCTTTGCAAATTTCTTCAATGGAGGCTGACTTCAAGTGGGCTACCGACGCAGCCATGGCTCTAATATTATGAGCCGTGACATAACCCTCAAGAGCCAGCCCCGCCTGGGCGTAAGTGAAGGAAATGCAATCTGCTAGCCAATTGGATATGGTGCGTTTCCCTACAGCCACTCCCCTCCTATTGGGGTCAAAAGAAAAACAATTGGGCGGACTGTCTGTGGGGCTGTGTCCGCTCCAGGTAGAAGGCCAATGCTCTCTTGCAGTCCAATGTGTGCAGCTGACGTTCAGCAGGGCAGGAATGAGGACGGGGAAAGAATGTTGGCAAGACAATTGACTGGTTCAGATGGAACTCCGACACGACCTTTGGCAAGAACTTAGGGTGAGTGCGGAGGACTACTCTGTTATGATGAAATTTGGTGTAAGGGGCCTGGGCTACCAGGGCCTGAAGCTCACTGACTCTACGAGCTGAAGTAACTGCCACCAAGAAAATGACCTTCCAGGTCAAGTACTTCAGATGGCAGGAATTCAGTGGCTCAAAAGGAGGTTTCATCAGCTGGGTGAGAACGACATTGAGATCCCATGACACTGTAGGAGGCTTGACAGGGGGCTTTGACAAAAGCAAACCTCTCATGAAGCGAACAACTAAAGGCTGTCCTGAGATCGGCTTACCTTCCACATGGTAATGGTATGCACTGATTGCACTAAGGTGAACTCTTACAGAGTTGGTCTTGAGACCAGACTCAGACAAGTGCAGAAGGTATTCAAGCAGGGTCTGTGTAGGACAAGAGCGAGGAGCTAGGGCCTTGCTGTCACACCAGACGGCAAACCTCCTCCACAGAAAGAAGTAACTCCTCTTAGTGGAATCTTTCCTGGAAGCAAGCAAGACGCGGGAGACACCCTCTGACAGACCCAAAGAGGCAAAGTCTACGCTCTCAACATCCAGGCCGTGAGAGCCAGGGACCGGAGGCTGGGATGCAGAAGAGCCCCTTCGTCCTGCGTGATGAGGGTCGGAAAACACTCCAATCTCCACGGTTCTTCGGAGGATAACTCCAGAAGAAGAGGGAACCAGATCTGACGCGGCCAAAAAGGAGCAATCAGAATCATGGTGCCTCGGTCTTGCTTGAGTTTCAACAAAGTCTTCCCCACCAGAGGAATGGGAGGATAAGCATACAGCAGGCCCTCCCCCCAATCCAGGAGGAAGGCATCCGATGCCAGTCTGCCGTGGGCCTGAAGCCTGGAACAGAACTGAGGGACTTTGTGGTTCGCTCGAGATGCGAAGAGATCCACCAAGGGGGTGCCCCACGCTTGGAAGATCTGGCGCACCACTCGGGAGTTTAGTGACCACTCGTGAGGTTGCATAATCCTGCTCAGTCTGTCGGCCAGACTGTTGTTTACGCCTGCCAGATAAGTGGCTTGGAGCCCCATGCCGTGACGGCGAGCCCAGAGCCACATGCTGACGGCTTCCTGACACAGGGGGCGAGATCCGGTGCCCCCCTGCTTGTTGACATAGTACATGGCAACCTGGTTGTCTGTCTGAATTTGGATAATTTGGTGGGACAGCCGATATCTGAAAGCCTTCAGAGCGTTCCAGATCGCTCGCAACTCCAGGAGATTGATCTGTAGACCGCGTTCCTGGAGGGACCAGCTTCCTTGGGTGTGAAGCCCATCGACATGAGCTCCCCATCCCAGGAGAGACGCATCCGTGGTCAGCACTTTTTGTGGCTGAGGAATTTGGAAAGGACGTCCCAGAGTCAAATTGGACCAAATCGTCCACCAATACAGGGATTCGAGAAAACTCGTGGACAGGTGGATCACGTCTTCTAGATCCCCAGCAGCCTGAAACCACTGAGAAGCTAGGGTCCATTGAGCAGATCTCATGTGAAGGCGGGCCATGGGAGTCACATGAACTGTGGAGGCCATGTGGCCCAGCAATCTCAACATCTGCCGAGCTGTGATCTGCTGGGACGTTCGCACCCGCGAGACGAGGGACAACAAGTTGTTGGCTCTCGTCTCTGGGAGATAGGCGCGAGCCGTCCGAGAATCCAGCAGAGCTCCTATGAATTCGAGTCTCTGTGCTGGGAGAAGATGGGACTTTGGGTAATTTATCACAAACCCCAGTAGCTCCAGGAGGCGAATAGTCATCTGCATGGACTGCCTCGGACGTGTTCTTCACCAGCCAATCGTCGAGATATGGGAACACGTGCACCCCCAGCCTGCGAAGTGCCGCTGCTACTACAGCCAGGCACTTTGTGAACATCCTGGGCGCAGAGGCGAGTCCAAAGGGTAGCACACAGTACTGGAAGTGACGTGTGCCCAGCTGAAATCGCAGATACTGTCTGTGAGCTGGCAGTATCGGGATGTGTGTGTAGGCATCCTTCAAGTCCAGAGAGCATAGCCAATCGTTTTCCTGAATCATGGGAAGTAGGGTGCCCAGGGAAAGCATCCTGAACTTTTCTTTGACCAGATATTTGTTCAGGGCCCTTAGGTCTAGGATGAGACGCATCCCCCCTGTTTTCTTTTCCACAAGGAAGTACCTGGAATAGAATCCCAGCTCTTCTGACCGCATTGGCGCTGAGAAGGGCGGAGAGTTCCTCTGCAAGTACCTGCTTGTGCTGGAAGCTGTAAGACTGAGCTCCCGGTGGACAATTTGGAGGTTTGGAGGCCAAATTGAGGGTGTATCCTTGCCGGACTATTTGGAGAACCCACTGATCGGAGGTTATGAGAGGCCACCTTTGGTGAAAAGCTTTCAACCTCCCTCCGACTGGCAGGTCGCCCGGCACTGACACTTGGATGTCGGCTATGCTCTGCTGGAGCCAGTCAAAAGCTCGCCCCTTGCTTTTGCTGGGGAGCCGCGGGGCCTTGCTGAGGCGCACGCTGCTGACGAGAGCGAGCGCGCTGGGGCTTAGCCTGGGCCGCAGGCTGTCGAGAAGGAGGATTGTACCTACGCTTGCCAAAAGAGTAGGGAACAGTCCTCCTTCCCCCAAAAAATCTTCTACCTGTAGAGGTAGATGCTGAAGGCTGCCAGCGGGAGAACTTGTCGAATGCGGTATCCCGCTGGTGGAGATGCTCTACCACCTGTTCGACCTTCTCTCCAAAATATTGTCCGCACGGCAAGGCGAGTCCGCAATCCGCTGCTGGAGTCTATTCTCCAGGTCGGAGGCACGCAGCCATGAGAGCCTGCGCATCACCACACCTTGAGCAGCGGCCCTGGACGCAACATCAAAGGTGTCATACACCCCTCTGGCCAGGAATTTTCTGCACGCCTTCAGCTGCCTGACCACCTCCTGAAAAGGCTTGGCTTGCTCAGGGGGGAGCGCATCAACCAAGCCCGCCAACTGCCGCACATTGTTCCGCATGTGTATGCTCGTGTAGAGCTGGTAAGACTGGATTTTGGCCACGAGCATAGAGGAATGGTAGGCCTTCCTCCCAAAGGAGTCTAAGGTTCTAGAGTCTTTGCCCGGGGGCGCCGAAGCATGCTCCCTAGAACTCTTAGCCTTCTTTAGGGCCAGATCCACCACTCCAGAGTCGTGAGGCAACTGGGTGCGCATCAGCTCTAGGTCCCCATGGATCCGGTACTGGGACTCGATCTTCTTGGGGATGTGGGGATTACTTAATGGCTTGGTCCAGTTCGCAAGCAATGTCTTTTTCAGGACATGGTGCAAGGGAACAGTGGACGCTTCCTTAGGTGGAGAAGGATAGTCCAGGAGCTCAAACATTTCAGCCCTGGGCTCGTCCTCCACAACCACCGGGAAGGGGATGGCCGTAGACATCTCCCGGACAAAGGAAGCTAAAGACAGACTCTCAGGAGGAGAAAGCTGTCTTTCAGGGGAGGGAGTGGGATCAGAAGGAAGACCCTCAGACTCCTCGTCAGAGAAATATCTGGGGTCTTCCTCTTCTTCCCACGAGGCCTCACCTTCGGTGTCAGACACAAGTTCACGAACCTGTGTCTGCAACCTCGCCCGGCTCGACTCAGTGGAGCCACGTCCACGATGGGGGCGTCGAGAGGTAGACTCCCTCGCCCGCATCGGCGAAGCTCCCTCCGCCGACGTAGTCGGGGAGCCTTCCTGGGAGGTGGCCGCAGCCGGCACCGCACGCGGTACCGACGTCGGGGACCTCACCCCGGGCGATGGGCCAGCCGGCGCCACGCTCGACGGTACCGGAGGCGCAAGCACCGTCGGTACCGGAGGGGAAGGGCGCAACAGCTCTCCCAGAATCTCTGGGAGAACGGCCCGGAGGCTCTCGTTCAGAGCGGCTGCAGAGAAAGGCATGGAGGTCGATGCAGGCGTCGACGTCAGAACCTGTTCCGGGCGTGGAGGCTGTTCCGGGCTGTCCAGAGTGGAGCGCATCGACACCTCCTGAACAGAGGGTGAGCGGTCCTCTCGGTGCCGATGCCTGCTGGGTGCCGACTCCCTCGGCGACCCAGAGCTCTCGGTGCCCACGCGGGGAGGAGACCGGTGTCGATGCTTCTTCGACTTCTTCCGAAGCATGTCACCGGAGCTCCCCGGCACCGACGAGGAGGACGTAGAATCCAGCCGTCGCTTCCTCGGGGCCGAGGTCGAAGGAGGTCGATCTCGGGGGGCTGTACCGCAGGAGCCCTCAGGGTAGGGGGAGACCCACCCGAAGGCTCACCGCCACCAGCAGGGGAATGGACAGCCCTCACCTGCACTCCTGACGATGCACCACCGTCCGACGACATCAGCAGACGAGGTCCCGGTACCACCGACGTCGATGCAGCTATCCGATGTCTCGGCGCCGATGCAGAGGGCCGATGCCTCGATGCACTCGATGCACTGGCGGCCGAGGACAAAGGTCTGGACGCTGACGACGTCGATGCACTCGATGACCTTGGTGTCGATGCCGACGAAGAGCCCGAGAACAGAACGTTCCACTGGGCCAATCTCGCTACCCGAGTCCGCCTTTGTAACAGGGAACACAGACTACAGTTCTGAGGACGGTGCTCGGCCCCCAGACACTGAAGACACGACGAGTGCCTATCAGTGAGCGAGATTACCCGGGCGCACTGGGTGCACTTCTTGAAGCCGCTGGAAGGCTTCGATGTCATGGGCGGAAAAATCACGCCGGCGAAGTCAAAATCCGAAATGACGAATTAGAGCACCAAAACTTTGAGGGAGAAAAAATCTCGACCGAGGCCGAAAGAGGCCTACCCCGACGACGAAAGAAAACTTACCGGGGCAAAGACTGGAAGTACAGGAAGGGGCAAACGAAACCCAAGGGGGTTTTCGGAGCACTTTCCGAACGAATTTAAACCTTTTCCGAAGAAAAAACACGTCGATCTGAATAACGGACGCGCGAGGTCGACTCTCCGGGGCTCGACACGGCAAAAACACAGCCGGTACCGAGTGCGGACGAAAGAAGACTGGCCGGCTCGAGCCGGTTTCGGGCGGGAAGACGGCCGCGCATGCGCGGTGCGCGCGAGGACTAGCAAAGGACTTTGCTAGTGAAGATTCCGATTGGAGGGGCTGCCGTGGACGTCACCCATCAGTGAGAACAAGCAGCCTGCTTGTCCTCGGAGAATATTGCTTTCACTCAATAGGTGAATACATTACATATGTTAATGTCATAATCATTGACTCAGCCTCCACCGTCCCAATTGTGATAGCAAAAAAAGACTTGCACTGCTTTTTTATATATATATGTACTTATCAAAAAAAGCACACTGCACTTATCTTAGGCAGATTGGTGCGCTCTGCCTAAGATAAGTGCAGTGTGCTTTTTTTGATAAGTACATATATATATAAAAAAGCAGTGCAAGTCTTTTTTTGCTATCACAATTGGGACGGTGGAGGCTGAGTCAATGATTATGACATTAACATATGTAATGTATTCACCTATTGAGTGAAAGCAATATTACTGAGTACTTTATATGAGACTCTCCTTCACTTTAGTCTATAATCATCTAAGACTATTATATTTGCATTTATACACTCTGTGAATTTTGTTTGATATTGTATTATATGGGACAGAGTGACGGTCTCAACTAACCAATAGTTAACACTATATTATAGGGCAGCATTATTTCAAATGTTGGCCGTTGGACAAGTAGGGATAACCAAACCGTGGTCTTATGCGGCACAGTGGGGTCTGCGGGGGGTGCCGCTGTGGGCGGCCCCGTGGCTCCCACTACACTCGCTAAGAGAGTTACTCTCGGGGCTAAAGGGTCAGATGAGGATAGCACTTGGTGAATGGGCGCGATGCAGAGCAGTGTGGTTCCCGGGACGGAAATATATGAACACCCCTATAATATTTGCACTGGATTTCCCACCAGGTAGAGGAGAACGAATATACGGGCATTGGTCAGCTCTATCACTGCGGGTGTTGGGACAGTTATGGGATGAGGGGAAATGTCAGTCGTTTCAGGCTCTGAAAGAGGAGTATGGATTGACTGATAGAGAACACTTTCATTATATGCAGGTGAGGGATTTTATGCATCGTAAGGCCAAAGACGAGCTACTGTTGACAGTAACAGAACTGGAACGGGCGATGGGCTCGGGGGCAGGGAGGGGTGGCATATCCAGGATTTATAAAGCACTCTTACATCAATCTTCCCCCTTGTCCCAATATACTGCTAAATGGGAGACTCTTTTATCCATTCAGTATGAGCAGGATAAATGGCCCCGTATATATAAAACTTTACTGAATTTCTCTGTGGCAACACCACTGGTGGAAAATGGGTATAAGATGTTATACCAGTGGTATCTCACCCCCCACAGAATATCACGTATATTTCACACGGAGGCCTCAACTTGCTGGCGGGGCTGTGGAGCCAGGGGTACATTTTGGCATATATGGTGGGACTGCCCAACCATAAAGCAGTTCTGGTCAGACTTAATATCACACCTTCACATTAAGCTGGGGATAGCACTTACGCCGAGCCCGGAGCTTTGTTTACTTAACATACCAGTGGAGGGCATACGTCGCTCACCCCATAGTATTCTCTTTCATGTAGTAACAGCAGCACGTATATTAATTGCTAGATACTGGAAATAAACAGCGATCCCTACGGTGGATCAAGTCTTTAAAAAAGTGGACTATTGTTGCTTACTGGCTAAAATGACAGCTTTGAAGCAGGGACAGTTGGTAAGATTTCTCAAAATGTGGACAATATATATGGAATGGAGAGGAATTTCTGTTTGATCGATGGAAGACCCCTTTGATCTGAAATGTTGAATTTGACTGTTGTTATCCTGGAGGGAGGGTGGGAGAGGGGTAGGGGGCGGGACGGGAATGGGGATGGGTAGCATTTGTTATCAACAGCATATTTGGATTGTATACTGAGTTGAAGTTTTGGATATTGTATTGAACTTGTTTATGTGAAATAATAAACATATATTAAAAAAAAAAAAAAAGAAATGTATTAAGTTATGTCCAATAAAAAAGGTATCATCTTAAAAAAAAAAACTATTTTCTGTTAAACTGTATATCAACAATAAATCAAATCAAAAAAGGATTTTCCTCCAGGATTGTGCATTAAATCCAAGAGAACCTGTAAGCAGACCCCAGAAGCACAGGAAAATTATCAGACAAATCAGGAAAAACACCTTTCTAACCTGAACAGGCTCTGGCACAAGGTAAAGAAAGACTTTTGGTATTTCTAGAATGGAAGCAA
The DNA here is from genome assembly GCF_901765095.1 of Microcaecilia unicolor. Taxonomy (NCBI): domain Eukaryota; kingdom Metazoa; phylum Chordata; class Amphibia; order Gymnophiona; family Siphonopidae; genus Microcaecilia; species Microcaecilia unicolor. The sequence continues at coordinate 147,546,174 of NC_044040.1, forward strand.
ATAGTGGCCTCCATATACCACAACTATAGTCTATGATCATTATCAGGAAAATTCATAAAGTTATTAAAACTTTCTCATTAAAACACTGAGGTGAGCTAGCAGAAAGCGACTTTCAGAAGTGCAAGAATACAACAACATACATCATAAGAAAAACAAAAGAATAGAAAGGAGTGCACAAAACAGCATCTCCAAACATTCCTATGCCTCTAAGCAAACATAAAAGTCTTCAAGATTGCAAAAGACAGTACACTCAAGCCAGTCTACAGCATGTGCAGCCACTATCAAGAGTGAGCACTGAAGCAGAAAAGCCATCAACCAACAAGCGGCAACCCTGAGGAGGAACAGAGGGTAGTTGCTAATGCTGCTGCCTCCACTGCACACAAAGACAACTGAATATTGCTCCAGAAATACTGCAACAAGAAAAAGGAGACAGCCACTGCTGAGGCCCAACTAAGGCTATTGAAGCAGCTACAGGGCAGGATGGCAGGAAGAGCCAGATTACCCACATTACCTCAGATGATCCTGCCCAGAGCACTAAAAACTATGTTTTAACTTATGTGCCGGTGTGCACATGCAATTTGACCCAGAAGAATTTCAAGATGCTTAAGAAATAAGTCTATCTTCACCAGTAACCACCAGGCCTGAGAGGAATCAGCCCGATGCACACTACACCGTGGATGCTGAATTCCATTACAGTGATCCACATAGTTGCTCATGCTCCAGGTACGTGCATCAACAAAGATACTTCACCTCAGCCACACATCCCAGTGCTCTACAGAGATGGGATATGAGAGATCTGGGAAGCTGCCATCAGCAAGGGCATTAACTGCGCAACTTTGCACAAACCTACTGCATCTGAGTAACCTCACCCCACACTACTGTTCAAGGACAGCAAAGCAACCAGCTATAGAACAGGCCTCACTACAGCTGCCCATAAATGCCTCCTGCCATTCAAATAAAGACATCAGGCAGATCAGAGAAAGCAAAGTTCATGATTCACTGAGAGTTCAAACACAGGGCTCACAGAGTACAGCCACAATCCTAGGGCATGGAAACATGACTTCAAGGATGCCATAGCAAATGTGAACCTCACTCCAAAGGAACAGATTTACCTGATGCTGAGGTGCTTGAGGAGAGGATCTACAGAACATGTGAAAGGACCAAAATATTCACATCTAAATAACTCCATAAGGGACTAGCTGAAATGTGGACGAGGCTTGAACAATATTATGGCAGCCCAGAAGTGACTAAGAATGTGTTATTTGAAAGAATTAAGAACTTTCCAAAACTATGAAGCAAAGACAACCACAAGCTACAAGAACTGGGATATTGACTCTTGGGGCTAGAGGTGGCCAAGGCCGATTCATATCTCTACGGCTCTGCTACCTGGACACATCTCAGGGCATAAAGCCCATACATGCTATAAGAGAAGTGGTCCTCTTATGGCACACAGTACAAAAAAAGTAACCAAGGAAGGACGTTATTTCAGTATCCAAGATGACAGGATTTAACTGTGTTCAGGTTCCACTCATATAGTGAAGATACATACCTGTAGCAGGTATTCTCCGAGGACAGCAGGCTGATTATTCTCACGAATGGGTCGTCGTCCACGAAGGCCCAGGAGACCAGCAAAATCTTGAGAGCAAAGAAGTCTCTCGAACGCTGCGTCGTGCGGGCAGAACGCATGCGTGAACGGCTTCCCGCCCGCGACACGAGCGCGAGTCCTTCAGTTTAATAAAAAAGCAAACCAGAAACTAGAACAACTCCAAGGAGAGGAGGGTGGGTATGTGAGAATAATCAGCCTGCTGTCCTTGGAGAATACCTGCTACAGGTATGTATCTTCACTTTCTCCAAAGCCAAGCAGGCTGATTATTCTCACGAATGGGGTATCCCTAGCCCCTAGGCTCACTCAAACAAATGAACATTGGTCAATTGGGCCTCGCAACGGTGAGGACATAACAGAGATTGACCTGAAATGAAACAACTACGTGAGAGTACAGCCTGGAACAGAACAGAAATGGGCCTCGGAGGGTGGAGTTGGATTCTAAACCCCGAACAGATTCTGCAGCACCGACTGCCCAAACCAACTGTTGCGTCGGGTATCCTGCTGAAGGCAGTAGTGAGATGTGAATGTGTGGACTGATGACCACGTAGCAGCTTTGCAAATCTCTTCAATAGAAGCTGACTTCAAGTGAGCCACTCACGCAGCCATGGAACTACGCCATCAGTAGTGCCCACGTTATTTGGACAAAACATTCCTACAGTTAAATCTTTCAGATATCTAGGGGTCATTATTGATTCTGCATTAACTTTTGAGGAACAAATATCTGATGTAGTGAAAAAATCTTTTTTTCACTGAAAAAAGCTTCGTTCAATTAGAAATCTAATAAGTAAGGACTCTCTTAAAACATTGACATATGCGTATATCACCTCACGTCTAGATTATTGTAATGTTATTTATGCAGGGATTACTAAAGCTAATTTAAAAAGAATACAAAACACAGCAGCTCGCATGATTGTAGGGCTCGGAGGGATGATAGAATAACACCTCTATTATACCTTCATTGGCTTCCGATTGAAGCAAGGGTCAAATTTAAAGTACTCGCTCTGACACATAAGGCTTTTCATTCACTAAGTCCTAGCTACCTATCAAATTTGACGATTCCCTACTCTCCTATGTGGGCACTTAGATCATTAACAGATAATAGGTTAGTCATTCCTCCGCTTGCTAAGGCTCGTTGGGAATCTACACGGGGATCAGCTTTTTTCCTTCTGTCTCCCTCTCTCTGGAATGGGCTTCCAAGAGAGATTAGATTAAAGAAGTCCTACATTCACTTTTGAAAACATCTGAAAACTTTTCTCTTCACAAACTGTATTGAACAGAACTTATGATAGTAGAGAAGGTGTAGAAGTTCAGGTTTAACTGTATTTAATTTGTAGATTTTACTAGGTATGTCCTTCTTTGTCGTCATTTTGGGTTGCTGTGCTTTTCTATCAATGATTGGAGTTCTTATTTGTTTGTATGTATGGGTTGTATTTTTTTTTTAATGTAAACCGTTCTGTTTTGCAACAGCAATAAGAAACGGTATATAAAATAAATAAATGATGATGATGATGACATGAGCCGTGACGTGGCCCTCTAGAGTCAGCCCAGCTTGGGCACAAGTAAAGAATATGCAATCCGCCAGCTAATTAGAGACTGTGCGTTTTCCAATGGCGACTTCCCTCCTGTTGGGATTGAAAGAAACAAACAACTGGGCGGACTGTCTATAGGGCTTTGTCCGCTCCACGTAAAAGGCCAATGCTCTCTTACAGTTCAAGGTGTGAAACTATAGGTTGGGATGTAGAAGCGACCCCTCAATCTGGGTGAGGGTCTGAAAACACTCCAATCTCCACGGTTCTTCGGAGGACAACTCCAGAAGAAGAGGGAACCAGATCTGACGGGGCCAAAAGGGCGTAATCAGAATCATGGTTCAGCAAAGTCTTCCCTACTAGAGGTATGGGAGGATATGCATACAGAAGGCCTGCCCCCCAATGAAGAAGAAAAGCGTCTGACGCAAGTCTGTCGTGGGCCTGAAGTCTGGAACAGAATTGAGGGACTTTGTGATTGATCTGAGTGGAAAAAGATCCACTGAGGGGGTGCCCCATGCTTGGAAGATCATGTCCATGTTCAGTGACCACTTGTGAGGTTGCATGATCCTGCTCGACCTGTTGGCCAGACTGTAGTTTACGCCTGCCAGATACGTGGCCTGGAGAAACATGCCGTGATGGTGCACCCAAAGCCACATCCGGACGGCTTCCTGACACAGAGGGTGAGATCCGGTGCTCCCCTGCTTGTTGGTGTAATACATAGCAACCTGATTGTCTGTCTGAATTAGAATAATTTGGTTGGACAGCCGATCTCTGAAAGCCTTGAGAGCATTCCAGATCGCTCGTAATTCCAGGAGGTTGATCTGAAGACCCATCTACATGAGCTCCCCATCCCAGGAAGAATGCATCCGTCATCAGCACTTTTTGTGGCTGAGGAATTTGGAATGGACGTCCCAAGGTCAGATTGGATCGAATAGTCCACCAGAGTAGGGAATTGCAAAAGGTCGGTGGAAAAGGTGGATGACATCCTCTAGATCCTTTGGCCTGGCTCCACTGGGAAGCTAGGGTCCATTGAGCTGATCTCATACGCAGGCGTGCCATGGGGGTTACATGAACTGTGGAAACCATGTGTCCTAAGAGTCTCAACTTCTGCTGAGCTGTGATCTGTTGAGACACTCGAGCCAGGGATACTAGGGCCAGGAGATTGTCTGCCCTTGTTTGAGAAAGATAAGCTCAAGACGTCCGTGTGTCCAACAGCGCTCCGATGAATTCCAATTTTTGAACCGAGACAAGATGGGACTTGGGATAATTGATTACGAACCCCAGTAGCTCCAGCACTCGAATAGTCATCCGCATGGACTGTAGAGCGCCAGCCAATCGTCGAGATAAGGGAAGACATGCACTCCCAGTCTGCGTAGCGATGCTGTGACAACTGCCAGCCACTTTGTGAAAACCCTGGGCGCAGACGCAAGGCCAAAGGGCAGTACACAGTACTGAAAGTACTGAATTCCCAACCGAAATCAAAGATACTTCCTGTGAGCTGGGAGTATCGAGATGTGGGTATAAGCATCCTTTAAGTCTAGAGAGCATAGCCAATCGTTTTCCTGAATTATGGGAAGAAGGGTGCCTAGGGAAACCATCCTGAACTTTTCTCGGACAAGGAATTTGTTCAGGGCCCTTAGGTCTAGGATGGGAAGCATCCCCCGTTTTCTTTTGCACAAGGAAGTACCTGAAATAGAATCCGAGCTCTTCTTCCCCTGGTGGAACGGGTTCAACCACACTGGCCTTTAGAAGAGCAGAGAGTTCCTCTGCAAGTACCTGCTTGTGCTGGGAGCTGAAGGACTGAGCTCCCGGTGGACAATTTGGAGGCACAGATTCCAGATTGAGAGTGTATTCTAACCGAACTATTTGAAGAACCCACCTGTCGGAGGTTATTAGAGGCCACCTGTGGTGAAAAAATATTAACCTCCCTCCGACCGGCAAGTCGTCCGGCAGGGACAATTTTTCTGAGGCTATGCTGCACTGGAGCCAGTCAAAAGCCCGTCCCTTGCTTTTGCTGGGGAGCCGCAGGGGCCTTGGTTGCACGCCGTTGACGGGAACGGGCGCTCAGGGACTGAGCCTGGAAAGGCTGCCAAAAAGCAGGAGTGTACCTATACCTATTGTAGGAATAGGGAGCACCCCTTCAAAAAAACCTCCCAGATGAGGAGGTGGCAGAAGACACCCGGCGGGAGAGAGAATCCATAGCATCATGGTGCTTTTTGATCTGATCAACCATGTCCTCTACTTTTTCTCCAAAAGGATTATCCCACCGGCAAGGAACATCCGCCATTCGCTGCTGGGTCTTATGATCCAGGTCAGAGACACACAGCCATGAGAGTCTGCGCATCACTATACCTTGAGCAGCTACTCGGGATGCCAGATCAAAAGTGTCTTAAGTAACCCTGGCCAGGAATTTGCAACATGCCTTCTACTGCCTGACCACCTTGGTGAAAAGGTTCGGCGAGCTCCGGAGGAAGGGCTTCGACCAAACTGGACAGTTGCCTCACTGAGTTCCACAAGTGGATGCTCTTGTAGAGCTGGTAGTTTGGATCTTGGCGGTGAGCATAGCGGCCTGATACGTTTTCCTCCCAAAAGAATCCAAGGTCCTAGACTCTCTGCCTGGGGGCGCAGAGGCATAGTCTCTAGTACTCTTGGCTCTTCTGAGAGCAGAGTTCACCACCATGGAATCATGAGGTAGTTGGGCCTTCAACATTACTGGCTCTCCATGACCTCTGTACTGGGACTCAGCTTTTTTGGGGACCACTGGATTAGATAGAGGGAACGACCAGTTTCGCAACCTCTGTGGGCGGAGAAGGATAGTCCAAGACCTTGAGCATCTCGGCCCTGGGCTCATCCACAACCTCCATAGGGAAAGGAATGTCCTTAGACATTTCCCGAACAGAGGAAAAAGAAAGACTCTCAGGTGGAGACAATCTTCTTTCTATTGGCGGAAAGTATCTGGGATCTTCCTCTTCCTCCCACGAGCACTCATCATCGGTGTCGCACAAAAGCTCTCTAAGAGCAGCCCGAACCCGAGCCTGTCTCGACATCTAGGAACGACGACCTCGAGGGGGATGCCGAGAAGTCGACCCCTGCCTGGACTGCGGCAAAGCTTCCTCCGCTGACGTTGAGGGAGAATCGACCCCGGTGGCGGCCGATGCCACAAGCGGTACAGAGGACGGGGACCTCACCACAGGCGAAGGCCCAGATGCCGCTTCCAGTTGATGCAGGAGGCGCAAGCACCCCTGGCACCGACGCAGACTGGCGCAGTAATCCCTCCAGAAGCTCTGGAAGAAGGGCCCTGATGCGCTCGTCAAGAGCCTCCATCGGAAAAGGCTGCGGCATCGGTGTAGGAGTCGGTGGCAGAATCTGAGGGGGCTCGAGAGCCGGTACCAAGCTGCCCGAAGACCGACGCATCGGCAACTCCTGTATAGAGGGTGAGCGGTCCTCTCTGCGCCGACGCTTCTCGGGTGCCGAATCCCTCAGCTCCCCGGAGCTCTCGGTACCGTGTCTGGAAGGAGAACGATGACGGTGCTTCTTAGCCTTCGCTCGACGCCCGTCATCGAGACTCCTCGGTACCGAGGACGTGGAATCCTCACACGACACCTCGCTACTCCCAGCGCGATGTGGTCGTTCAGCAGCCATTACCTGCGCTCTCCAAGTCGATGCCGCCAACCTCGGTACCGATTTCGATGTCAACGTCGAAGGAACAGACCAATCAGCAAAAAGTCTTTCACGCTGAGCCTCCCGAGACACATGGGTCCATTTTTTCATTAGAGAGCACAGCTTACAAGCAGCTGGCAAATGTTTGGGCCCAAGGCACTGAAGACACCAAGCGTGGGGGTCAGTACCCAAAATGGTCCGGTTGCACCGAGTACAACGCTTGAAGCCGCTGGGTGTCTTCGATGACATGGGCGGAAAAACAGCGGCTGCGAAATTAAAAGACGCGATTGTGCCAATAAAAAACGCACAAAAAGAGAAAAAAAAGGGAAAAATAACCCCGACCGCATGGCCAAAAGAGAGCCGCAACGAAAAGAAAGAAAACTTACAACAGGTGAGAAAAGTAAGAGAATAAGGAACTTTTTTTTTTTTTTTAGCTTTGAGTTGGAACTAAGCAAAAAAAACAAGGAAAAATGAAAAGAAAAAAAAAAAAACTCACGCGATCCCCTGGGCCAAAGGCAACAGCGAGAAAAAAAGCAACTGAGATACTCACGCTCGTGTCGTGAGCGGGAAGCTGTTCACACATGCGCGGAGCGCTCTGCCTGCGCGATGCAGCGTTTGAGAGACGACTTCTTTGCTCTCAAGATTTTGCCGGTCTCCTGGGCTGTCGCGGACGACGACCCATTCGTGAGAACAATCTGCCTGCTTGTCCTCGGAGAATAAATGTGAATCCTCAACTTCTTCATAAAACACTGATTTGATGCAGTTTTATTCTCTGGCTCGATTGCATCAAGGAAGCACAGTGCATCGAGCAAACCCACTGCTCCTAATCAAGACCTACGGGGAGGCAAACTGCTGAGCACTGCATGTGGCAAAAACAATGGCATCACCTGGTTCTGCTACTGATGAGAGAACATCAGCTCTGACCAGGCGGTACACAGGAATGATATGCGCAGATGGTTGACACAGCTAAAGAAAAATCCAACTAGTACGTCAAGATAAGGCTTTTTGACAATACTAAAACAGATGCAAATTGGGTGAAAAACAGGAAGAAATGAAGAATAGACTCATACAATGCAAAGAGCACATGAAGACTTCTCTTCGCCACACTGAACTCTCTTCTCAAAGTGCCTCCGTCCCCAATTCCCCCTTCTCTTTCTTCTCAGACCCTAGCTGAACACTTCCACGATAAAATCCGTAAGATTTACATTGAATTTTCATCCAAACCCTCCCAGCCTCTCTCTCCCTTAGTTCACACCCCCTACTCTCCTCCCTCTCCCTCTTTTTCCTCCTTCTCTGAAGTTTCTACAGGAAACTGCCCTTCTTCTTTCCTCCTCTAAATGTACTACCTTGTTCATCTGATCCCATCCCCACTTATCTACTCAACACTCTCTTTCCTACTATCATTTCTGTCATCTGTCACATCCTTAATCTTTCACTCTCCACTGCACCTGTTCCTACGGCCTTCAAACATGCTGTTGTCACTCCACTCCTTAAAAAAACCTCACTTGACCCTACCTGTCCCTCCAACTATCACCCCATCTCCCTTTCCTCTCCAAATTACTTGAACACGTCATTCACCGCCGTTGTCTCGACGTTTTCTTCTCAACCTATTCTTGACCCACTCCAATCTGGTTTCCGCCCTCTTCACTCTACTGAAACTGCACTTACCAAAGTCTCTAATGACCTGCTCCTGGCTAAATCCAGAGGTCTCTATTCTATCCTTATCCTTCTTGACCTATCTGCTGCTTTCGAAACTGTTGACTACACCATACTCCTAGATACGCTATCCTCGTTTGGGTTCCAGGGTCCTGTTCTTTCCTGGTTCTCCTCCTACCTCTCACTTCGCACTTTCAGTGTTCACTCTGGCGGTTCCTCTTCAACTTCCATCCCGCTTACAGTTGGTGTGCTTCAGGGTTCTGTCCTTGGACCCCTCCTCTTCTCCATCTATACCTCTTCCCTTGGTACCCTGATTTCATCCCACGGCTTTCAATACCATCTTTACGATTCTCAGATCTACATCACCACTCCTGAAATCGCAACCTTAATCCAGGACAAAATTTCATCCTGCTTGTCCGACATTGCTGCTTGGATGTCTCTACGCCATCTGAAGCTAAACATGACAAACTGAACTTCTCCTTTTTCCCCCTAAACCCACCTCCCCTCTTCCCCCATTCTCTCTCTCTGTTAATGGCTCTCAACATCCTCTCTGTCTCCTCGGCTCGTAATCTTGGTGTCATCCTTGATTCCTCTCTCTCCTTCTCTGCACATATTCAACAGATCGCCAAAACCTGTCGTTTCTTTATCTACAACATTAGCAAAATTCGCCCCCTCCTTTCTGAATACGCTGCCAAAACCCTTATCCACACCCTTGTCACCTCTCGCTTGGATTATTGCAATTTACTTCTCACTGGTCGTCCGCTCAGTCATCTCTCTCCTCTCCAGTCTGTCCAAAATTCTGCAGCACGGCTTATTTTCCGCCAAAATCGTTATACCCACACTAGCCCACTCCTCAAGTCACTTCACTGGCTCCCTGTCTGCTTCCGTATACATTTCAAACTTCTCTGACCGACCTTTAAATGCATCCATTCTGCAGCCCCCCATTACCTCTCCACTCTCATCTCTCTACATTCCTCCAGTGACCTCCGCTCGCTGGACAAATCTCTCGTCGTCCTTCTCCCCCACTGCTAACTCCAGGCTTCGTTCCTTTTCTCTTGCGGCACCTTATGCCTGGAATAAACTTCCAGAGCCTGTACGTCTAGCTCCATCTCTACCTGTTTTCAAATCTATGCTGAAAACCCACCTTTTCACAGCTGCTTTTTGCTCCTAGCCATTACTCATTTGCCTCCCCCCTTGTTCCTTCTCACCCAGTACTTCCCTCACCCTTGTCTTGTCTGCCTGTACTATTTTAGACTGTAAGCTCTATTGAGCAGGGACTGTCTCTTTGTGTCAGGTGTTCAGCGCTGCGTGCGTCTGGTAGCGCTATCCATATGCTAATAAAAATAAAGACTTGCACTTCATACATGAAATCTAAGTGCACATGGGAGCACGTTGAGACTTGAAAAACAGCTGATGCAACATAACATCAGAATACGAGGTGACCCTAAATCGGCACCTCATACAGATTACATAGCAATAGTAAAGGATATTGCTAAATCGGGGCTCAACGAACCCCAGGTGCCAGATTGCCATGGCAACTAAAAAAAAAAAATTAGACCTGGCATGTAAGGTTTGTAGGCTAAGCATCGTCATCTACCTCTGCAGAAAGGCAAGCAATTTATCCTTGCCTGCCAATGAGATGCTGCTTTCCTTGCCACCAATGAAAGCAGCATTTCATTGGTGAGCAAGGAAAACAGTCTTTTGTTGGCTAGTGCTGGTATTCAGCACCCAAGATGTTGTCGGCATTCTTCTGGAACGGCTTTGCAGCCTGTAATGCTTTCCGCAAGGAGAGGTGAGCCCTTGAACTCAATGAGGGAAACCCCTCACCGGGCTGTCGGTCAAAACCCCGAGTTCCCCCTATGTCTCCCACCGTTCCCCAGGGGTTGAGCCCCCGAGTGCGGGTAGCCAACAGCAGAGAGAACAAAGTCCAGCACAAAGTCCACAGGGTTAGACCAGGCAGCAGAGAACAGAAGATCCAGGGACAGGCAGTGGTCAGTACCAGGCAGCAGACAATAGCAGATCCAGAAACAAGCAGAGGTCGATACCAGGCAGCGGTCAATAGCAGATCCAGGGACAGGCAGAAGTCAATACCAGGCAGCGATCAATAGCAGATCCAAAAGCACTGCAACTAATCAGCAAACTGAGTAGAAGCCGAAACACGGAAGGACTGAGGGCAGTCTTAAATAGTGTAGAAATTAGGCCCAAACTAACACAGCTGAAATCAAAATGGCTGCCCCCATCGGTGACACCTTACGCCCAAATATGGGCTTCCATCCTGAAGCTGCCCTACTCCAAGATGGCTGCCATAACAAGCTGCCCCCTACTAAGATGGCCGCTCAAACCTGGAACAAGCCCAAAACCAAGATGGCCGTCCAATCCTCCGGTGCCCATCCTCTGCATAGACAGGGAACGTGACACAGCCCACTTGGAATGCAAGTGGCAACAAGAAGAGATATTGGATAGTACTGCAGCAGCACTACCAAAAAGAATGGGAGCTGAGCGGCAGTGGTAAGAGGCAAGTAAGTAGGAGAAAAGGAGCAGGAGCGGAGTAGTGGCGATATGAGAGCAGTGGCCCACTGAGAGAGTCATAGTAGATGCTGGTCCAAAGTGGAGGACTCACAGATGTTGCCCCCAGCAGAGTAGCAGAAATGAGGTGTGGGGACAGAAACTGATGGGGACTCGTACCATTGCGATATGTAAAATAGAAGCAATTGCCTCTTTGCTTCACCTATCAAGGCCATGCTGTCACAGTTGACAGCCTGCTTTGGGAAGGAAGACTGCTGGCTTCTGCCAGTGATTCGCACCCCTTCTCCCCTCCTTGCCCCCCCCCCCCCAAAAAAAAAAGACAAATCTCACTGCAAACAGTTTTGGGAAGAGTGGGGAAGAAGTTGGAGATGTCTCAACTGCTGGCATTTAAGTTTTTGGGTTGGCTCCTAGATTTGAAAAAAAAAAAGAAACGAAAAGTCAAGGCCTGTGCTAAATGCATGCTAGAATCGCTGTGACCCATTGATGAAAACTTCAATGATGTGAAAGCCTATGGACCTCGTAGGGCTCTGGGCTCCAGCTATGAAAACCAAAACAGATGTTGCAGTACGCCTTCATGATTTTGGGACAAAAGAAAGGATCCTGGCACCAGCAAGCAGTATATGTAAATTAATCTCATACATATTCATTGCAGAAATCTTGAAAACTTGACTGGGTTGTGGTATGTCCGTGGTTGCCCGCCCATGGTATAGGGGTGAAGTACTTATGTGCATAAAAAAAAGGGGGGGGGAATTAGGGGTTATGTTATCCGATGATCTTAAGGTGGCCTAACAGGTAGAAAATGAGACATCAAAAGCTAGGATACTCAAGTGAATAGGGAGAGAAATGGCCAGTAGGAAAAATGATGTAATAGCGCCTCTTTATACGTTTCTGGTGAGGCTCCATTTAGAGTAGTGTGTGAAATTCTAGAGACCACACCTTCACCTTGCTACACCCACTAACTTAGATCAGTTCCTTATCTCTTGCTTAACTATACAACGAACTTGCCTTGATTTTAACTATCAAATTATCCCAACTGACTCTGTACTATGCATCTTGTTCCCATCATATATCTGCTCTTGACCCCTCAGCTATATGGTAAGCCGTACTGTAGAAAATCTTTAGCATCATATCTATGTTAATTGAATGTTCTAATGCATGCTTATTACGTGTATCATTAGTATTATGATAACATTGTAATATATGCCTGGTATCTGAATTCCAGTGCTGTTAAATGTGTATATTTTTGATACTAATATGTTTCAATTTACTGTTTTCAAGTTTACCTCATTTATTGTATTTATATTTAATTCTTGGTTATTTTTGCTATTGTTAAATTATAGGTTTTATATTAAACTGTACCTACTGTACACCGCCTTGGGTGAATGTCTTCATAAAGGTGGTTGTTAAATACCAATAAATAAAATTAAATTAAAAAAAAGATATAAACAAGAAGAGTTGATCCAGAGGTCAATGGGTAGTCATCAAAAAGCCTATAAGGCCAGTCAAAGATCTCTATGGGGGCAATTCTGTAACATGTGCCAGAAGTTATCTTTAAAAACATCATCATCAACCTTTGTTTGGGCTTTTTTTTTAAGTTATAAAAGGTGTTTCTTTAATCCACTCTTATGTTTAAACAATTTTTATTGAAAGTAATAAACCACCTAAACATAGCAACATGATGATCGTCATTTTTGTATTATTACATAACAAAATTAATATAAAATTCCTACTTCCCCTCTCCACCCCCTACCTCACTACCCTACCACCACATTCACATAGCAGCTTCTGAAATCATTCTAAGATTTTAAACTATCAAGTTCCTTCTTTGCTGTGCCCCCTTATTCAAGTTTATAACCCAAGATGGCCTTTATAATCTAGTCAAAAGTTGACACTTCTGGATAAATCTGTTATTCTTAAGAAACAATGGAGAGGCAGTGCTTTTAGACAACTGGCTGAGTGAAATAATTTGCCAGATGAAATGAGAAATATGACAACCATTTTTAGAGGAAGTGCTGGCTGATGTTTTCACTTTTAATTTGTATGTGGCAGTTTCATATTTTATTTTTGTTTTATATTTGTAATCCATCTTTAATGGCATTTAACAAAAGAAGGGTATATAAAGTTTCTGAAATAAATAAAAGGTTGAAAAGCAGTAAGTGCTCATTGGTGAAAATTCTTTACAGATTTCCTCCACAATTTCAAAGCCTCGAAGTAAATGACATGTACAATAATATAAAAACTGGTTATATAAGGACGTGCAAGAGAAAATTAGGTTCTTACCTTGGTAATTTTCTTTCCTTTAGTCATAGCAGATGAATCCATTACGAGTGGGATGTATCCATCAACCAGCAGGGGGAGATAGAGAGCACTGAAAAACCATAGTGCCTCATGGCCAGCTACCTCCATCTGCCTCTTCAGTATTTGAAGCTTCCAAAGCAGTGTTACACCACAAAGCATAATAACATGAACTTTCCTCACAGCAGATGAACGCCCCAAAACTGGAGCTATAATTCAAAGGAGGGAATGAACTCATCCTCCTGGAGGGAATGAACTCATCCTCCTGTAACTGAACAGAAATCCTGAAGACTGTTTTCCAACTTCTCCCAATGATAGAACATATCTACAGGAAAAACAACATAAAAGTAACATAAATCACATAATGAACCACTGAGGGAGGGCTCATGGATTCATCTGCTATGACTAAAGGAAAGAAAATTACCAATGTAAGAACCTAATTTTCCCTTCCTTGTCATCAAGCAGATGAATCCATTACGAGTGGGATGTATCAAAGCAATCCCTAGATAGGGTGGGAACAAGCCACACCATGCGCCAGCACTTGTGCTCCAAAATGCACGTCTCTCCTGGCAGCCACATCCAGCCTGTAATGTTGGGCAAACGAGAGCTTAGAAGCCCAAGTAGCTGCACTACATATCTTGAAGAGAGAGTGCTCCAGTTTCAGCCCAAGAAGAGGAAATCGCTCTTGTGGAATGTTCCTTAAAGGCTTCAGGCGGAGGCCGGCCAGATAGCAGATATGCTGAAAAAATAGCTTCTTTGAGCCAACGGGCTATAGTGGCCTTAGATGCTGGAGACCCTCTGTGCGGACCTGACAAAAGAACAAAAAGATGGTCAGAGGTCCTGAAGGCATTTGACATGCGCAGATATTGCAACAGAGCCCTTCGCACATCGAGAAGGTGCAACTGCCCATAGGCTTCTGCAAACTCCTCTTCAGAAAAGGCGGGCAGGAAAATAGGCTGGGTTAGGTGAAACGCTGAAACCACCTTAAGCATGAAGGAAGGTACCGTACACGTACCATAACTCCGGACTCTGAGAATTGCAGAAATGGGTCTCGACAGGACAGCGTCTGGAGCTCAGATACCCGTCTCGCCGATGTCACGGCCACCAAAAAGACCATCTTTAAGGTCACATCCTTCTCCGAAGCTCGCCTAAGCGGCTCGAAGGGCGAACACTGAAGGGCCTTTAAAACTAACCCCAGGTTCTAGGCCAGACACGGAGCCTGCACGGGAGGATGGAGCCGAAGCACCCCTCTAAGAAACCGTATCACATCCGGGCAAGCAGCCAGAGAGGCCAGCGACCTTCCTTCAAAAACATACTAAGGCTGCCACTTGAACACGCAAGGAATTATAGGCCAAGCCTTTTTGTAAACTATCCTGCAAAAAGTCAAGTATTGGCGAGACAGAAGCCCGCATGGGTGTAATCGCTTTAGAAGCACACCAAGCCTCAAACTGGCGCCAAATCCTGGCATAAGCCATGGAAGTGGAACGTTTGCGGTCCTGTAGGAGAGTGGAAATGACTTTACTGGAATATCCCTTGTCTCTCAATTGCGCCCTCTCAATAGCCAAGCTGTAAGACCAAAGCGGCAGGCGTCCTCCATGGTCACCGGGCCCTATGACAACAGGTTCGGTACCAGAGGTAATGGCAGAGGATCCTCTACCAGCATCCGCCGGAGGTCCGCATACCACGGCCTCCTGGGCCAATCCAGGGCAATGAGAACCACCTCTCGTTGGTGGAGCCGAATCTGCAGGAGTACTCGCCCTATCAAGGGCCAAGGAGGGAACACATACAGGAGGCCCTGAGGCCAGGGTTGAGCCAAGGCATCCAACCCTGCCAAGCGAGGATCTCTCCGTCTGCTGTAGAAGCACGGGACTTTGGCATTTGTGCTTGACGCCATAAGATCCATTACGGGCTTTCCCCATTTCGCACATATCTGCAGGAATACTTCGTCTGCAAGTTCCCACTCCACTGGGTCGATCTGATTCCTGCTCAGATAATCGGCTTGCACTTTGCTCTGACCTGCAATATGAGCTGAAGAAACTGCAGATGAAGCTCAGCCCAGTGACAAATCTGCGCGGCCTGCGCTGCTAGTGCTATGCACCGAGTGCCTCCTTGGCGATTTATGTAGGCCACTGCTGTCGTGTTGTCCGACAGAACTCTGACAGCCAATCCTTCCAGGGTCAATTGAAAGGCCAGAAGCGCCTGGAAAATCGCTTTCAACTCCAAGCGATTGATGGACCACTCCGACTCCTCGAGTGTCCAAAGACCCTGGGCATGCCTTCCCCGGCAATGTGCACCCCAGCCCTTCAGGCTGGCATCTGTTACTACCAGGCACCAATCGGGGAGCGCTAGTGGCATTCCTCGCCGCAGCATGCTGTCTGAGAGCCACCACTCCATACTGAGCCGGGCCGCAGGGAGCCACGTGAGTCTACATTGATAATCCTGAGATATTGGAGACCACCGCTGAAGCAGGGAACACTGCAGAGGTCTCAAGTGGGCTCTCGCCCAAGGCACCACTTCCAAAGTGGCCGTCATCGACCCCAACAGCTGGACTATGTACCAAGCTCGCGGGCGAGGCATCCTCAGGAGCAGACGGACCTGGTTCTGAAGCTTGCACCGCCTTTGCTCGGGAAGGAAGACCATCCCCGAGGCTGTGTCGAACCGGACCCCCAAATATTCTACAGTTTGAGAGGGGGTCTGGTGACTTTTGGCTATATTGACGACCCAGCCCAGAGATTGCAGTACTGTGCCCACTCTGGCTGTAACCAGATGACTCTCTTCTACAGAGTCTGCTCTGATGAGCCAGTTGTCTAGGTACGGCTGAACCCGGATACCCTGTCGCCTGAGAAAAGCAGCTACTACCACCATTACCTTGGAAAAGGTTCGGGGAGCTGTGGTGAGGCCAAAAGGCAAGGCCCGAAACTGGAAATGTTTTCCCATCACCGCAAAACGCAGAAACCTCTGGTGCGGGGGCCAAATTGGTATGTGCAAGTAAGCTTCTTTCAGGTCCAGAGACGTGAGAAACTCTCCTGGCTGTACCGCCGCTATGACGGAGTGCAGGGTTTCCATGTGAAAATGCCGCACGTTCAGAGACTTGTTGACTTCTTTTAAGTCTAGGATAGGCCGAAAAGACCCTCCTTTTCGCGGCACCACGAAGTAAATGGAGTAACGGCCAGAGCCGCATTCGGCGGGAGGCACAGGGGAAACCGTCCCTATATGAATCAAGCCTTGAAAGGTCTCCTCTACCGCCGCCCGTTTGGCTGCAGAACCGCATCGGGACTCCACAATAGAGAGTTGCACGGGGACAGAAATGCGACCCATCCCCGCCGGAATCAAACCCGTCCCCACTCATCCCCGCCAGAATCTAACCCGCCCCCACGAGTAATCTCCTCCATCCCCGCCCGTCCCCATAAAACAGCAGTTCCCACCATGAGAGAAATAAACTGCCTATACATATAAAAAATAAAAGTAGTTAGCTGAGCTCACCTCTGTGCAGTTCTCTTCTGTGGATGACTCACTCACTCACAGTCACTAGTAGTACTCACTGCCCCTTCTCTTCTGGCTCTGGTCACAGTACCACAGCTGCCTTCCAATTCTCTCTCCTTCACTGCCAGTTGCTCCGTCCTGCTCCTTCCCTCTCTCCTCTGTGACACAGCTGATCTGCTCCTGCTACCTCTGAGAGAAGTCCTCCTCCTCCTGCAGTGCTCCTCGTGCTGCTGCTTGCTGCTGTCCTCCTCTCTCTCCTCCTACAGCACTGATGACGAGTCTCCGATTCTAAGCATGGTCAGAGTCTGCCTTTATTCACTGGTAGCGGACCTGGCTGGAGCCTGCTGTTCTCAGCAGTATGACATCATTAATGAACTCCAACTGGCTGGCAAAAAAAGACGAGAAATTTCATTCTCCTGCATTCTGACTCTGAGTGGCGTCTCATTAGAGGAGAGCTTGGTGTCTCCGCCCACTAAAAGAAGAAAGGGCGAACCAGCAGCAGACATTCTTTTTGAATCTTCATGTAACCATGCTTTGTTTGAAATTTGAATCTTCTGCTGCCCCTTTCCGTGACCCGCTGTGGCTTTTTCATGCCACTTGCGGGTTGCTGGATTTTGGGCGGCTTTTTTTTTTTTTGGCCAGCCTTTTTTTTTTGCCAGGTTTTTTGGGGGGCCGGCCCCGTTTTTTGTCCGGCCACAATCCCCACGGGAATCCCACATGTACCGTTCCGTCCCTGCGGCACTCCTGCTGACCAGGGTTCCATTCCCACAGCACTCCCGCTGACCAGGGGGGGAACCCGCGGGATTCCCGCGGACTCCCGTCAAACCCCGTTCCCGTGCAGACCTCTACTCCACAAACACGTCTCTTATCGGGGCATTGAATTCTATTCTGTAGCCTTCTCTGATCAGGTCCAAGACCCACTGATCTGAGGTAATCACTCCTCGAGAAAGAGGGAAAGTCGTTCTATCACAGGAATAGAGGAGGGGGCCGGCGCATCATCGAGAGGATCGCCCTTGAACTCCAGGTCTTGAGCCTGCTGCTGTGGAACGTTTGTCCGAGTGAAAGGAGTTCCTCTGCTGAAAACGGGCACGTGAAGTGAACCCAGCAGAACGCCCCAGGCGGTACCTTCTAGCTTCACGGAAGCGAGGTCTGTAAGAGGAGGGAACCGCTTGACCCTTGGAAGAAGGCCGCGGCCTATCCTCAGGTAAGCACTGGGGTTTGGCATCCCCCAGGCCTTTCACAATTTTCTCCAACTCCTCACCAAACAGGAGAAGGCCTTGAAAAGGCAACTTCACCAACCTTTGCTTAGAGGCCATGTCAGCTGCCCAATGCCGTAGCCACAGAAGACGGCGAGCCACCACCGCTAGAGCCATCTGTTTAGCCAAAGCTCTGACCAGATCATAAAGGGCATCAGCCAAAAATGACAAGGCCAACTCCATCCGTGGTGCCACCTCCGAAAGGGGCTAAGCTCCATCTCCGGGCTGTTCCACTGCCTGTTGTAACCAAACGAGGCAGGCTCGGGCAGCGTAGCAGCTGCATGCAGACGCCCGTAAGGATAGGCCTGAAATTTCAAAGGACCGTTTCATAGCTGCCTCCAGGCGACGGTCCTGCATGTCCTTCAGGGCAACTCCTCCTTCAACTGGGAGGGTAGTTTTCTTTGTCACAGCCGTGACCAGGGCATCCACTGCTAGGCATGCCAAATGCTCCTCACTTAGAGGGTATAATTGCCCCATAGCCCTGGTGACTTTCAAAGGCCCCTCGGTCAGCCCATTGAGCCGTGATAAGCTCTTGGATGGAGTCATGCAAAGGAAAGGCTCAAGCAGGCTTCTTAGTACTTGCCATCCTCGGATAACGGGAGGAGGTCTCAGTACTCCCAGGGTCTTCTATAGAGAGGACCTGCAAGGCATCAGTAACAAGCGCTGGCAGCTCATCGCGGTGGAAAATCCTCACCGTGGAAGGATCATCTGGATCCGGTGGCAATCCTGCACCTTCTTCTGGCTCTCCAGACCACGAAGGCCTGCCAGACCCCTCAGAGTCCTCACATCCCGACCATGGGGGGGGGGGGGGGGGGGGGGGGGGGGGGGTGCGCCACTCTCTGAAGGGGAATCCACCCTTCTGTGCTTGTCTTGTGGCCATCTGTCAGGGGAAAACGCACCTGACGGTAATCCAAGGCCAGACTCCACTGGGGGGGAGACAGAAAGCAGGGCTGCAGGGGACCCTTGCGGAAGAGCTCTTTTTAACAGGTATGCATTATGCAGCAATAAAACAAATTCAGGGGAAAATGGCTCACCCTGGCCTCCCGGTTCCAGTCCGGGGGAAACAGCTCTTTTATCAGCCTCCACACGAGGCGCCCCTCCAGGCTCAAACCCCTCCGCCTCAGCAGCGCCATGCTGTTCCAAAATGGCGCCCGCTGCCAGCTCCACGGAGTGGGAAGGAACATCGCTCACCATGCTCGGACTGGCTCTACCGTCTGAAAACTACGCCTTACAGAGCCCCGCTGCAGATTTGCGCTTGCCACAAACGGAACAGTACTTAACTTTCTCAGCAGCCATCGCCGAAAGCGGCGGAAATTCAAAATGGCGGATTCGCAGCAAAATCGTCCCGAACGCGGGCCCTCCCCGGAGGAGCTACAAAATGCTCTTACCTCACCAGACCGAGTCTGCGAGCTCTGGTCATGCTGCACAATCAGAAAAAAAAAAAAAAAAAAAACTTTTCTGGGATTGCAGCGCCAAAGCACGACTCATCTTTTTTTTTTTTTTTTTTTTTTTTTAACGCTGTGAGGAAAGTTTGAGGCAACAGCGAAAGAGGCAAATTTCCAACTCCGGAGGATCAGTAGCGTGGGAAAGGCAGGGAAAGGGCGAACCTATGTGCCTGCATCCACAGCGTGGGCAAAGACAGGGACAGGGCTTGCCTATTTGTCTACTTCCACATCGGGGGCTGGGTAAGGCAGGGAAAGGGCTAACCTATTTGCCTTTAAAGTGGGCACCATCAGCCACAACACCCCTGCTACAACTGGCAAAAGCACAGGAGCCACCCCAGGCAGATTTTCTGAAGGAGCTTGAACAAGCTGCAACCACCCTGCTGGGGAGATAGAGAATACTGAAGAGGCAGCTGGAGCTAGCTGGCCATGAGGCACTATGGTTTTTCAGTGCTCTCTATCTCCCCCTGCTGGTTGATGGACACAATCCACTCGTAAAGGATTCATCTACTTGATGACAAGGAATGTCTTTTATAACCAACTGAAACAGCCTATTTTGTCAACAACAATGCTTTAACCGCAAGATAACTGAAGACCAAATTCTCTGCAAAATCCCCAACATCATTTGGAACAAAGAGTGCCTTTGCTAAAATTCCATCAACACCATCTATAAAATATTCAGAAAATTCTGTAGAAAGCACCCAATATGGAAGGCTTTCTATATCATTTTCAACGACTATTCTTACACATTCCATTTCAATAACCAAATAGGCTCTTGACTTGAATTAAAAAAACTCATACTGCAGAAGGGACAAGAAATCTGCTGACATAAATCCAGCTTGTTTTCAGAAAAATTATCATAAAATTAGCAATATCTTATATTGCTGTACTTCTTGAAAACACGAAACTGGTGAAGGGAAAAGTTTCTTTAGAAAATACACTGGATGGACTAAATAGGCAAGCCTGTTAAAATATGAGACTTTTAAACTTCCCCTTCTCAAGGTTGATATAGCACTTCTGGAGATGCTGAAAAAATATTTTAGAGATCCTTTGTCTGGAACCTTCTTTTTTCCCTGCTATTTCAAAAGTTATTATGTTGCCAACTCTGTAAAAAGATAGAGAGGTTTAAATGATCAAGAAGTCTAAGATAAGACATGCTACTTTGACAGGATCTGAAACAAGTTTTGAAACTCATTTTGAGAACTAAAGCACAATTTTTATTTCTGTTTGTCAACATGTGTGTTTTCTCAGATGTGTCATCTACAATGCAGAAGTTTAGGCATGCGTTTCTTCAGCTTAGGGCTTTGGCCTTGTATGTTTTGGTGGTTTTTTTTTTTTAATGTTCAAGAAAACGAGTTGTGAAATATGCTGGTGCGGTAATGTCGACACAGCCCATTCACTTTGAATGGGCTGTGTCAGCACTGCCATGCATGTTTGTAAACAGGGGGGGGGGGGGGGGGGGGCAAAAATAACATCCTAGAACACCAATGGAACTGACAATACTGTAGGGCCTAGTGACATGGGTTCATGTGGGGTTTTTTTGTTTGCTTTTAATTTATAGTTTTTTGATTCCAGATCATATCCCACTGTGGAAGTTCTGGGAGGCAGGATGCTTGGTATACCTTGTTCAAATACTTGTGGAAATTATGGACATCCTTGTGTCTTTTTTTTTCTTTTTTTTTATGTATTGTTTTATTTTTCTTTAAAAAAAAGGTTCTATAAATTTAAAAAAAAGAAAAACAAAACTTTGAAGTGCAAAAATATAATTCCCACCTTTGCTGTTATCCTAATATATGAACAACATTGTTAAGCTCTTCATTCACACAACTAGCAGAACTGAATGCCACACTAATATGTCAAAGTTCACAACTGCTATACAGATCTTTCTTTGCCTTCCTATGTTTATTTGGAAACAAAAGCATGCACAACAGTGAATAGCTATTTATCAAGACATCCTAAATAACTGGGGGATCTCAGAATATAAAGAAAGATATGATGAACTTCTTAAATCTGATGCACACACACAGGACCACTTGGAAGTCTCTCAAAAAAAAGTTTTACTGAATGGACTGTTCTCCAAATGATCCACTTTTATGATCAACCTTCACACTGACTTTTCATACTGTGTATGCAGTATATATATTTAGTAACCATCTTTTAGCCAAGAAACCTTTTTTCCATAATATTATGTGTTTCTTATTATACCACAAAATATATTATATATATTCCTTATTTAAAATAAAAAGTGACCTGTGAAATTCTTCTGTTTGCTCCCAGGCTCCAAGGGAGGGAAGTACAATGATTCAAAATGACCCATAAACAGCAGCTGTGTGTAGTGAGCATTTTTCTTTAGAACATGTCCTTGAAGTATTTCAAAAATACGAAGTAAAAACATTATCCTTTTAAAGCTGCAGTAGATAGGCTTTCCAAAATACCCAACTGCCAATTGATTGGCTTTATTAAATCATTATTTTAAAGTCCCTTCAATTTCTGTCCTGTTTTGCATATGTACACACTTAAATGGAAAAAAGATATATACGTCTGATCACAACCCATTTTCAAAAGTGTTACTCCACACCTATTCTTTCTGTTGCTTTTACACACAATTGTGAGATGCAGAAAAGGATTAGTATATCACCTCTTCAATTTACTTAGGTTTATGATGGCAATTAGCAGAGTAAGTTTTCAAATATCTGCACTCAACACAAATTGAATGAATTTCTGAATAAAAGGAGGATCACTTAATTTTGTTGAATAATTATCACCAGCCATTTGGACTCCATCTCATTTTCAGGATATAAGTAACAGATGTGACGAAGTTACTTGTATATGCCCAAGATTCAAGGTGATATAGCTTGATATATTTAAAGTATATTAGTAAGAGATTATCCTAAAAATCAGACCGACTAGGAGGGTCCTGAGGACTGGTTTGAGAATTATCCATTTAGTTTACTGCCAACTAATTCTCTATATTTTTAATTTTGCTAGTGAAAGCTCTGAAGGCTCTCACTTCCTTATGGTGAAGAAATTGTTTAGTTAAGCCTAGTTTACTGCTTTGTCCAAGTTAAGAATAGTCCTTCATTGTTTATGAAAATATAAATCTGCCCATCTGGCACGCACAGAGACTGCTCTATCCCAGTTTTCAATGACTTAGGGGATTGGGGGTTGGGTAGTATAAATGATACAGATGAGATGCCTTTGCTTAGGATCATTCCTACATCAAATGACCAATGCTCAGTGCAGAAGTCCACACCAGCAGACGGCTCTTACCGCCAAGTATTTAATTACTGAAGTGTTATAATCTATTGTTTTCCGGTTCACTGCTTTTCTCATGCGCTTCCCATCAAAAGTGAGCTGCTGCATCGCCTGTTGCTGTGCAAAGTCTGGTCGTTTGTAGAAGAGCTGGCGAGGTGCCTGATGTTGAAATCTTGGCATGTGAAAGAAGCGTGGTGGGGATCCAATCTCAGTTGCCATCGTGAAAGTTGATATCTAAAACCCTGAAAACAAGAACACAACTGGTCAAGGCTGCAGCCAAGAAAGGAAAGGGCAAGATATGACAGGCCACCTAGAAATCAATGTCACAAGGTTCATTAAGCTTAAGCCACCTTTTCAATCCTGTTTTAGTGCAGTTTTGATGCACTGAAATTATTTCATATGCAGGAAGGACATTAGCAATCCAAAAATGTGTTTTTATCAAGTACACCAAATTGAGCACACTTTCCATGCTAATGCATGGAAATGCCTTGCATATAGAATTACTTCCAACACTGGAAAGTATGTTAGTTTACTTCAGTTTTTTGTTTTTACTCTCTCTCTCTCTCTCTCTCTCTCTCTCTCAATGCTCATACTTTTGATGAGGTGAAAAATCATTAGTTTCTGTGGAAAGTTCAGCGACTATAGAATGTCTACACCCTCTTCCAAAAGGATCACCTTGTGTTGCCTGTGACATGTATTAAGAGTGTTTGCCTAAAATAGCCAAATTAAAAAAATATATCCCAGAAATCATGTTTAGGAATGCATTATAAATTACACACAATTATTTTCCCAGTTCAGGGTAAAAGTCAGTCAGCTCATTTATCCCATTCTACTGCATTAATCCAAAAATGGATGACTGTGAATCAACTTCAATTAAATAGCCAAGACTCAAATTTTAGTTTTTTTTATTTGTCACATTTGTATCCCACATTTTCCCACCTATTTGAAGCTCGATGTGGCTTACATAGTACCAGAGGGGTGTTTGTAGACTCCGGTGTGAACAAATACAAAGTGATGTTGTGGTAATAAGAAGTACATGTGGAGTATGGCAATACTTATGTACTTAACTGGCCCTGTTGCAAAACATACACAAGAGGCATCCTTCTAATTTATTGCAAGATAGGATTAAGAGGACTAAGAGGCTAAATGGCCAAAACGTTGACCTTGATATGGATCAAATATAATTCCTGCTGCACTGTAATAAAAGGGCCTACCCAGAGGGTGAGAATCAGAAGATCCTGTCCTGGCAATTAAAAAAAAAAGCAGTGAGAAACATCTAGGACCATCTTTAGACTGTCCTCCAAATTTTATTTCAAATGGTTGATTGATCCCTATTCAACATGAAACCCATTATTTAGGAGTTGTACATTGTTGAAACAGTCTTCTTTAAACTGCATTTGTTACGTAGACTGCGTAATTTGCTTTCACTTCATAAATTTTGCACGATTTTACAGAGTTTTATTTTTCCTCTTTTTGATTATTACTATAATGTCCTTCTACTTGGGCTGCCAAAGTATGAAATTCATAGTATTTAAATAGCACAAAATGTTGCAGCTTGATTGACTAACATTTCTCCCTATCTCAGCTAGAATCAAATTTAAAACCTTAACTTTAATCCATAAGGCTTTAAACAATGCTGCACCTATAATTTTGTCCACTTCTGTTAAACCCTACAAACCAAGATCCTTGAAACCTTCACATCAGAATTTAGTAAATTAGAGATACCATCTTTTAGCTTTTGTACAATTAACTTGCTAGAGCTGTGCTTCTATTTTTCAAGTGGCTGGCCCAAAACTTTGCAAAATAGATGTCTAATCAATGAATCAACCTACCCTAATTTTAATGGTAAACTGTTTCAAACCATCTGGAATGACCTAAAATCTTAAACATTAATTAAATGGATTTTAAGCCTGATTTTATTATATTAAGTGGTTAAGCGTGATAAGAGTCAATTTCTTAAACAAAATTTTATAGCATGAGCGAAGTAAGATTTTATGATTTGAGCTAAGGTTTGAGCATTTTGTTTAAATTTTATTTTATAATTGTTATTTTGTGTATTAACATATATTTAATTTGTAAACCGCCTAGAACTTTGAATCATGTGTTATATAATTTTTAAAAAATAAAATACATTTAGAAAATGAAAACTATGAAACAGCTTGGTGGGGGAAGTATCAAATCCCTTGTACTTCTGTGGCAATACTAAATACTTTTAAGTTCTAGTGTAACCAATCACTTTCAAAAAAGCACCACGTGAAATAACCCCACCTGTGTTAAAATGTACTGATTCACATGACGACAGGAGTACCTTTTGGTTCCCTCTGCTTGGCCAGGACTAACGTTAGAGATAGAGGCCTTTGGCAGAAATCTGAGAGGGGACAGCAAAAATCATTGGTCCTCTTCAATTCTGCATGGTTGGGGACCAAAACCTAGTATGTACCAAGGAGCTCATAAAAGAACAAAGCTAAGAAAAGTCACAATCAGGAGATGAATATAAAAGAACTGCAAATTCCCTGAATATCCCTCAGCACACAGCCACTGGAGGTTGTTTGGTACCACCGAGACCCTGCCTAAATTAGGCCATCTTTCCAACGTGGATGGCTGACTAATATGTTTGGCAGAAATTCAACACATAATCACCTAGAGAACAACATTGCTATCCAGTCTTTTGCCCACATGTATGATTATCTCCCAGTTGGTGAGATGTCACATGTGTGTGCCCGATGCAAAGAGCTCCTAGCTCTTACAGAACATGTCCGTTCTGTTGAGGCTAGAGTAGCAGACTTGGTGGAGCTGAGGGAGACAGAGAGGTACATAGAGGAGACCTACAGGGATGTTGTAGAGAAGTCCCACCTCCAGTCTGGTAGCCCTTGTGCTACCTTGGAAGAGGGAGGTCTCCTAGAAGGAGAGCACCACCCTGGTAAAGTAGGAAGTACTCCTGTAACCAGGACCTGCCCACCAGCGGATGTACTATCCTCTTGCACCGAGGATATGTCTCCAAGTGCTGCCCAGGAGGGAAAGGTTAGGACAGCTGTTGTAGTTGGTGATTCGATCATTAGGCATATAGATAGCTGGGTGGCTGGTGGACGTGAGGATCGCCTGGTGACTTGCCTGCCTGGTGTGAAGGTGGCTGACCTCACGAGTCACCTAGATAGGATTCTAGATAGTGCTGGGGAAAAGTCGGCTGTCTTGGTACATGTGGGTACCAATGACATAGGATAGGAAAATGTGGGAGAGAGGTTCTGGAAGCCAAATTTAGGCTCTTAGGTAGAAAGCTCAAATCCAGATCCTCTAGGGTAGCATTTTCTGAAATGCTACCTGTTCCACGTGCAGGGCCCAAGAGACAGGCAGAGCTCCGGAGTCTCAATGCGTGGATGAGACGATGGTGCAGGGAGGAGGGTTTTAGATTTGTTAGGAACTGGGCAACATTCTGGGGAAGGGGGAGCCTATTCTGAAAGGATGGGCTCCACCTTAACCAGGGTGGGACCAGGCTGCTGGCGTTGGCATTAAAAAAAAAGGAGATACAGCAGCTTTTAAACTAGAAATGGGGGAAAGGCCGACAGTCGCTCAAAAGCGCATGGTTCGGGATAAGGTATCTTGCAAGGATACCTCACAAACAGGGAAGATAGGGTCTCTGGATAGTGAGGTTGCACAACAGACAGTGGTAGGCCAGGTGCCCTTAAATACAACTAACGATCAGACAAAAGATGGAAAATCAATAGTGTCAAGTACTAAGCATCATGCAAATAGGAACAACAAACATACTCTAAAATGTCTATATGCAAATGCTAGGAGACTAAGAAATAAGATGGGAGAGTTGGAATATATTGCACTAAATGAAAAACTGAATATAATAGGAAGTGGAGGAGTGGCCTAGTGGTTAGGGTGGTGGATTTTGGTCCTGGGGAACTGAGGAACTGAGTTCGATTCCCGGCACAGGCAGCTCCTTGTGACTCTGGGCAAGTCACTTAACCCTCCATTGCCCCATGTAAGCCGCATTGAGCCTGCCATGAGTGGAAAAGCACGGGGTACAAATGTAATAAAAATAAAAAATAAAATAAAAATTACTGAGACCTGGTGGAAGGAGGATAACCAGTGGGACACTGTCATACCGGGTACAAAGTATATCGTAGTGATAGGATGGACCAGACTGGTGGAGGGGTAGCATTGTATATTAACAAGAGCCCTGACTCAGATAGATTACAAATTCAGCAGGACACAAATCACACCTTTGAATCGTGGGTTGAAATTCCATGTATAAAAGGGAAAAGGATGGTGATAGGAGTGTACTACCGTCCACCTCGCCAGGATGAGCAGGTAGACGCAGAAATGATAAAAGAAATCAGAGACACAAACAAAATGGGCAATGTGATAATAATGGGCGACTTCAATTATCCAAATATAGACTGGGTAAATGTAACATCGGGACACGTTAGAGAGGTACAATTACTTGATGAAATCAAGGACAGCTTTATGGAGCAGCTGGTGCAGGAGCCGATGAGAGAAGGAAAAATTCTAGACTTGGTCCTTAGTGGAGTGCATGATCTGGTGAGGGACGTTATGGTACTGGGGCCGCTTGATAACAGTGATCATAATATGATCAGTTTTGATATCAACCTTGAAGTAACTATACACAGGAAGTCAAATACGTTAGCGTTTAACTTTAAAAAAGGAGACTATGATAAAATGAGAAGAACGGAGAAAAAAAAAAACTTAGGGGGGCAACTGAGAAGGTAAAAACTGTACAACAGGCATGGACGCTGTTCAAAAATACCATCCTGGAGGCCCAGGCCAAACATATTCCGCAAATTAGAAAAAGACGGAAGTCCAAAAGACAGCCGGCGTGGTTGAAAAGTGAGGTGAAGGAAGCTATTAGGGCTAAAAGAAACGCCTTCAGAAAATGGAAGGAACCGTCTGAAAACAACAAGAAGCAGCATAAGGAATGTCAAAGCAAATGCAAGGCGCAGATAAAGAAGGCCAAGAGGAATTACGAAAGAAAGATAGCATTAGAGGCAAAAAAACATAGAAATTTTTTTTTCAGTATATTAAAAGCAGGAAGCCGGCAAAAGAAACAATTGGGCCTCTGGATGACCGAGGGGTAAAAGGGGTGATCAAAACGAAGACGTAGCGGAGAGATTGAATTAATTCTTTGCTTCGGTCTTCACAGAGGAAGATTTGGGTGGGATACCGGTGTCAGAAATGGTATTTCAAGCGGACGAGTCGGAGAAACTTACTGACTTCACGGTAAACCTGGAGGACGTAATGGGGCAGTTCAGCAAACTGAAGAGTAGCAAATCTCCTGGACCGGATGGTATTCATCCTAGAGTACTGATAGAACTGAAAAATGAGCTTGCGGAGCTACTGCTAGTGATATGCAATGTATCCTTAAAATCGAGCGTGGTACCGGAAGATTGGAGGGTGGCCAATGTAACACCCATTTTTAAAAAAGGTTCCAGGGGAGATCCGGGAAATTATAGACAGGTGAGTCCGACGTTGGTGCCAGGGAAAATGGTAGAGGCTATTAAAACAAAATTACAGAGCACATCCAAGGACAAGCCTCAAGTCTAGAAATGCTAAATAGTAGTAGTAGTAGACACGGATTACTGAGACCAAGTCAGCACGGCTTTTGTGTGGGGAAATCTTGCCTGACCAATTTACTTCAATTCTTTGAAGGAGTAAACAAACATGTGGACAAAGGGGGCCAGTTGATATTGTGTATCTGGATTTTCATGAAAGGCTACAGAGGAAATTGGAGGATCATGGGATAGGAGGAAATGTCCTATTGTGGATTAAAAATTGGTTGAAGGATAGGAAAGAGTGGGGTTAAATGGGCAGTATTCACAATGGAGAAGGGTAGTTAGTGGGGTTCCTCAGGGGTCTGTGCTAGGACCGCTGCTTTTTAATATATTTATAAATGATTTAGAGATGGGAGTAACTAGTGAGGTAATTATATTTGCTGATGACACAAAGTTATTCAAAGTTGTTAACTCGCGACAGGATTGTGAAAAATTACAGAAGGACCTTACGAGACTTGGAGACTGGGCAGCTAAATGGCAGATGACATTTAATGTGAGCAAGTGCAAGGTGATGCATTTGGGGGAAAAAAGAACCTGAATTATAGCTTTGTCATGCAAGGTTCCACTTTAGGAGTTACGGACCAAGAAAGAGATCTGGGTGTCGTCATCGATAATACAATGAAACCTTCTGCTCAGTGTGCTGCTGCGGCTAGGAAAGTGAATAGAATGTTGGGTATTATTAGGAAAGGTATGGAAAACAGGTGTGAGGATGTCATAATGCCGTTATATCGCTCCATGGTGTGACCCACCTTGAGTATTGTGTTCAATTCTGGTCGCCGCATCTCAAGAAAGATATAGCAGAATTGGAAAAGGTGCAGCGAAGGGCGACTAAAATGATAGCAGGGATGGGACGACTTCCCTATGAAGAAAGACTAAGGAGGCTAGGGCTTTTCAGCTTGGAGAAGAGACAGCTGAGGGGAGACATGATAGAGGTATCTCAAAAAAGAGATAGTGGAATTAGAAAAGGTTCAAAAAGAGCAATCAAAATGATAAAGGGGATGGAACTCCTCATATAAGGAAAGGCTAAAGAGGTTAAGGCTCTTCAGTTTGGAAAGAGGCAGATGCGAGGACATATGACTGAAGTCTACAAAATCATGAGTGGTGTAGCATGAGTAGAAGTGAATCAATTTTTTACTCGTTCCAAAAGTACAAAGACTAGGGGATACTCAATGAAATACTTTTAAAACAAATAAGAGGAAATACTACATCCTCCAACAAAGAGTTTCAGAGCTTAACTATTCGTTGAGTGAAAAAGCAACAGCGGTTAGCATATCTAGGTTTATGTTGAAATCTTTTTTATTGAGCAGTCACAGCGACAAGAACCAGGAACATACATAATGTAAACAACGCTGCTATAACAGTGGCTCTGAACTATCAGCTGAATCAAAAAAAAAAAAACAGTTTTTGCCATAAACAATTTTATAACCCCCCCCTTCCCCAACCCTCCCCCCCCCTACTACCCCAACTCTTATTCCTCACTTGTACACATCTCTACCCAAACAGTGATACCAACACAAGTGAAGTTGTACATCAATTCTACATCCTACTCTACAACCCCCAATCCACCCTCTTCTAACCCACCTTCGTCCCCCCACCCCCCCACCCCTTTAGAGTGTCAGGGAAAGCTGGTCCATCAAACAACAAGCGAATGTACATTTAATTTAAAAGTCTACTCCGTGCTGCTGGTTGCAATGTGTCCCAGAAGTTTGCCCAGATTTTTTCCAAACGTTTACCCTCTGTAGAGGAGAAGTCCTTAACCCCACAGCGCTCCAACTTCAATAATTCAATCATGTGCGTCCGCCATGCACCAATGGACGGGACCTTGTGTTCTCGCCAGTTCAGTAATATGATCTTCTTCCCCACCATTATCGCTCTACGCAGAAAGGCGTTGAAGCCCGGCAGAGTAGGCCTCACCGCTTTGTAGACTCCAAAGAGCATCAATGGTTGTCTCTGTACTGTTCGACCCCAATAGCTCTTAACCGCCTCCAAAATTGTGGACCAAAAACGCATCACTCCGGGGCATTTCCAGAACATATGACTGAGCCCTGCAGGGGACTGTCTGCACTTAGGGCACTCCCCGGATCCACCAAACCCTGCCCGGTGGGCCCGCGCTGGAGAGATGTACAGCCGCAGGGCAAACTTATATTGTATTTCCCAATAACGAGTGAAGACAGAGGTGCGTTGAATGGAGGACAAGAAGTTACAAAGCACCTCTTCTGACAGTTCCACCCCGAGATCTCTGGACCAGACCTGTGCTCTGCTGCGAAAGTCCAGATCCTCAGTTGTGTCCTGTAAAAATCGGTGATGATAACGGAGAGGTACTGTGTTTTGGCTCCCCAGTGTCAGGGCCGTGCTCAGTATATCTTGTACATCCTCGCTTAGGTTGATCCATCCCAAAGCAGTCAAATAATGTTGAATTTGTAAGTATGCAAATTGGTCCACCTCTGTCAGTTGAAATTCCTGCTGTAGTTCCAAAAACGGCCTTGCTCGACCGTCATCAGTCACCAATTGGCAAAGGAAACGGATTCCTTTTTGTCTCTATCGAGCAAAGGCCGCTGAGGAGGACCCCTCTGGGAAGTCCGGATTTCGATACAACGGCAGGAAAGGGGTCGCCTTCCAATCAAAAGAGTGCCTCCTACAGAGCCATCTCCACGCTGCTCTAGCCGAGATAAGCAAAGGATTCCCCCCAACTTAGACTCCGTGCCCCCGCCCGATGCATGTAACCACCATCCCAAATGTGCAGTGGGGAAGGCTGCCATCTCTAATGGAGTATTAGAGAAATCCTGTTGCCCTGTTATCCAATCCCTAATGTGGCGCATGGAACATGCCACCGTTAAGTATCTTAAATTGAGGAGGCCCATTCCTCCATGAGTCTTGGGCTTCTGTAGGATGTCAATTGGGAGCCTGGGTCTTTTCCCTTGCCACAGAAATATTTGTGTCATTCGGTTAAGAGCCAGCTCTTCTTTCCTTCTTAAGTATAGTGGCAACATCTGAAACAGATATAGCCACCGAGGGGCCACCATCATATTAAATAGACCGACCCGTCCCGACAATGACAGGGGGCAAGCAGTCCAAAGCTGTAGTGTGCGTTTGGTCTGCGCCAATAGCGGTAACACGTTTGTGTCATATAGAAGCCCTATCTCAGAGGGAATGATAACCCCTAGATATTGATCCGGCCCACTGCCCACTGTATCGGGAATGGACCTCTCCAATTAGGCCGCAAATTATCCTCCAATGGCAGTGCCAACGACTTGGAGAGGTTCAGTTTGAAACCCGAGATCCTGCCAAACTTAGTGATAGTGTCTAATAAATATTCTAAGGACCTCTGGGGATTGCTCAGCAGCAGCAGCAGATCGTCAGCATAAGCTAGCACCTTAATTCCGTGATTCTGAATTCTAATCCCCTGTATACCCTCATGTGCCCGTATCTCGCATAAAAGGGGTTCCAGTGTTAGCAGAAACAGTAGTGGGGACAGCGGGCAGCCCTGACGTGTTCCTTTCATGATGTCAAACTCTTCTGTCTTAATTCCATTAACAAGAAGCATGGCGCGCGACCCCAAATACAATGTCTCTATGGCCTCCAAAAGCCACCCCCCCAGACCCACCCAGCTCAGGGTTTCAAACAAAAAGGGCCACAAAACTCTATCAAAAGCACGCTCCGCATCAAGGCTCACCACCAGCCGCTGAGACTCCATACCAGATTGCGAAAGCATGGCCAGGAGGAGCTTACGAATATTTGTGACCGACTGACGCCCCCTCACAAAGCCAGTCTGCTCTCCCCTCACTAGTCCCGGCAGGAGAGGTGCCAGCCGGTCTGCCAAAATCCGGGAGAGGAGCTTGATCTCCACGTTTATCAAGGAGATAGGTCTGTATGAGGCAGGAGCCAGCAAGTCCCTGTCCTTCTTTGGGAGCAAACTTATAAGGGCCGTATTTGCATGCGGTGGAAATTGTCCTGTCTCTACAACGGTGTTAAGGTAGTCTGTTAAGGGCCCCAGTATCTGTGGGCTCAACAATTTGTAAAATTCTCCTGTCAGGCCGTCAGGTCCCGGTGCCGAGTGAAGCTTAAGTGCACCTACGGCTTTTTGGAGTTCCTTAGCCCCAATCGGGTTATCCAAGGAAGCCCTGCATTCTAATGGAACTGAACCCATTTTCACTTTATTCAAATACGTCCTGATGGCGTCCCGTAGCTCCGGCCCCTCTCGGTCCCCTGCATAGAGAGCAGCAAAGTGAGAATGGAAAATCTGTGATATTTCTTGAAGATTTGTGGTTACCTCCCCTGTGTTTGTCCGGATGGCTGGAATAAAATGAGGTTTACGCATCCCCTTTATCAGCCTGGCCAGCATCCCTCCTGCTTTGTCTCCGTGTCTGTATAACCTATATTTCCTATAAAGAAGTGAACGGGACGTGCGCTCATGTATTAGACTATTGAGAGCTGTGCGTGTGGCCATGAGAAGCTCATATTGAATCTGAGATGGTCTCTTACTATATTGCCTTTTTGCGGCTCTCAGCTTTCTCTCTAATTCTATTATTCCTTGCGTTATTTGCTTGTTCCGTTTGCTAACATATGCTATGATCTCGCCCCTTAAAACAGCTTTCGCCGTGGACCAAATAACAGGGGATCCTCTGTGTGTTCCTGGTTGTGTGTATAGAACTCCTCCCATTTTCTCTGCAAATAAACTTTAAACTCTGTCGAAGAGAACAGATATGCGGGGAACCGCCATCCTCGTGATTGGTGGAAATACGCCGGCATCTCTACGTCCACCCAGATAAGAGAGTGATCAGAGATCTCCTCTGGGCCTATTGTTGCTTCTAGCACCCCCTGAAACCATTCTTGTGATGTAAAAATGTAATCTAGGCGGGACTGGGTGTGATGAGCTCTGGACACGTGTGTAAAATCCTTCTCTTCTCCATGGAGAATCCTCCACGGGTCCAGGAGTCCCAACTTCTGACAAAACGATCCCAGGAGGGATATGTCAGGCTCTGTCCCCAAGCCTTGTGTCCGAGATTTGTCTAATTCTGGGTCTATCACCTGGTTCATGTCCCCAGCTAAGACTAGGGGGAGGGCTGGATATTCCTGACAGCGTGCCAGAAGCCGGGAATAAAATTTAGCGGAGTGTGTATTAGGGCCGTAAACCGATACCAAAAGCATCTCTTTCCCTTGCAAATTCAGCTGCACCCCTAAGAATCTTCCTTCTCCATCTTTAAAGGCCAATTTGGACTTGCACATCAGGGATTTATGGATCAAGATTGCTGTCCCCCCCCGTCTACCTGCCGCCGCTGAGCAATACATCTCTCCAACCCACCCCTTCCTCAGTTTCTCATGCTCCTCTTGGGACAATCTGGTCTCCTGAAGACACGCTATGCCCGCGCCATGGCGCTTCAGGGCAGCTAATATCTTTGTTCTCTTAACCGGAGATGATATACCACAGACGTTCCAGGATACAATTCGCACCTTGCCTATCACACTACTGAAAAATCTTGTACGTTCTGCGTGACACATTCCCATTTGCTACCACCCCCGGGGCTCCCAGCCATACCCCAGAGATGTCTCTCCCCCACTGCACACATCCCTTATGTCCATGCTCATGTGAAAATTCCCTTGTCTTGTGTTTTATATTACCCTGACACTCAGCTCTTCTCCCACATCCCGCCCTCCCCTGCTGTCCCCCCTGACCTCCCCCCCCCCTTCCCAACTCTTAATCTTAGTCCCCTAAACCACAACATTCCCTAGGCAGAAAATTATGAGAGCCTCTACCATGCTCGAGGCCCCCCCACCCTGTCTTGCTAACAGTGTCTTTATAAACCTCTGTAATTATTCCCCAGTGATCGCTTTACCACCAACCATCTTGCCTCTAGCAGCATCTCTCACTCTCCCGAATGTGAGCCAGACTTCTCCGTCTTCTTTCGTTCTAAACTTGTTATGTACTCATTTGCAGCGGATTCCGTGTCAAATGATCTCCACTTGCCATCCTGAGAGATCTTAAGCACTGCAGGGTAGATGAGCATAAACTTGGTCTGTAGCACATGCAAGCGCCGGCATAGCGGAGTAAATTTCCTTCTGCGCTCCTGCAAAGACACTGAAAAGTCCTGGAAAATGCGGACCAAGTGGCCGTCGTATTTAGTGTCATCTCTTTTGAGGCGATAGCCCCTCAAGATTTCCATCTTGTGTAGGTAATTATGCACTTTCAATATTACCGCACGTGGAGCCTGACGGCCATCTTGGATCCGGCCCACGCGATGGACTCTCTCCAAACACAGCGCCCCTGCATGATCCGAGAGGGCGAATTCTGTGGCCAGCCATTTCTCCACCACTGTTGCTAACGCCCCGTCGCTCACCGACTCCGGTATGCCCAGAATGCACAAATTGCTGCGTCTGGCCCGGTTTTTGAGGTCGTCCACTTTGTTATTCAGGGCCTCCACGGTGGCTTGTAGTTTTTCCATGCGCTGTTGTGCTGGGGTATTCTCGTCCTCCAGATTGGACATCCGCTGCTCGAGCTCCCCTGTCCGCTGGATCGTGTCTGTCAGCCGCGTCTCGAAATCCGTGATCTGTGTGGAGATCTTTTCAAGCCTCGGTTCCACGGCCTTTGTCACTGCCTCTGTCACCACCTCCGTCAGCTGTGATAATTGTTCCGCCGTGAAGACCCGCTGTGCGGCCCGCTCTTCGTTGACTTCCGCCCCCCGCGGTTTTTCTTTTTCTTTTTTAGAGCCTCTTACCGGCATCGTTTTCAGCGGGGTTTCGATGAATCTGTCCATGGACCCTTCACTAAGTAAGTAATAGGTCGCGTTCTCACCGACAGACGGTTTTATGGAGGTTTTAATGGCGATATCGGGTGTTGGGGCCTCGGAGAGCAGAGTCACACGTCCTGCTCTCTCAGTGCATCACGTGACCCTCGCATATCTAGGTTTAAAAAAGGTTTGGACGAGTTCCTGGAGGAGAAGTCCATAGTCTGCTATTGAGACAGACATGAGGAAGCTACTGCTTGCCCTGGATTCAGTAGCATGGTATGATGCCACTATTAGGATTTGTCAGTTACTTGTGACCTGGCTTGGCCACTGTTGGAAACAGGGCTAGATGGACCATTGGTCTGACCCAGTATGGCTATTATACTACTACTTATTTCTATAGCGCTACAAGGCATACGCAGCGCTGTACATCATACACAAAAAGACAGTCCCTGCTCAAAGAGCTTACAATCTAGATAAGACAGGTAAACAGACAGAACAATAAGGGTAAGGGAATAAAGAGGTGAGGATAAAAGCACAGGGCAAGTGAGTAGTGGTTAGGAGTCAAAAGCAGTGGTAAAGAGGTGGGCTTTTAGTTTGGACTTGAAAACGGCCAGAGACGGGGCTAGACGTACAGGCTCGGGTAGTCTATTCCAGGCGTGAGGTGCAGCAAGATAAAAGGAATGGAGTCTGGAATTAGCAGTAGAGGAGAAGGGGACAGATAAGAGAGATTTATCTACAGAACGGAGTTCCCGAGGGGCGGCATAGGGAGAGACAAGAGTGGACAGGTACTGGGGAGCGGCAGAGTGAATGCACTTATAGGTCAATAAGAGAAGTTTGAATTGAATGCGGAAACAGATGGGGAGCCAGTGAAGTGACTTAAGGAGAGGGCTAATGTGAGCATAGCGACTTTGGCAGAAAATGAGTCGCGCAGCAGAGTTTTGGACTGATTGAAGAGGAGAGAGATGGCTAAGAGGGAGGCCGGTGAGAAGCAGGTTACAATAATCAAGATGAGAGGTGATAAGAGTGTGGATAAGGGTTCTGGTAGAGTGCTTAGAGATGAAGGGACTGATTTTGCTGATGTTATATAGAAAGAAACGACAGGTTTTGGCAATCTGCTGAATGTGAGCAGAGGAGGAGAGAGAGGAGTCAAAGATGACCACAAGGTTACAAGCCGATGAGACTCTTATGTTTCAACATTTTTTATTTTGATGACAATTCAAAATACAAATATTTGCAGTCTAGATATACAGAATCGCAATTATGTTAAAATGATCAATTAGATTAATGAACTACAAGCCATCAAACTATTAACATTTATCCCCCCCCTCCCCCCTTCTCTCCCTGTTGGTTCCAAAGGCCGTTAACATTTCAACCACCATACTACGTCCTTTCCTCTTAAACTATAATCCTATAAAATAAAAACCAACTTCAACGTTCTGAAGCTGACTCCCTGGCTTCAGTGAAGGGTTTGAAGCTTCTGAAGCTCAGGCTCCATCTCTGTAAGCTCCGCCCTCGAGTACTTCCGGGTTCGTCACAAGCAGAAGTGACCAACCACATGAGGTTTCTCGGCTTCAGAATGTTGGAGGTGCATTCTATTAAATAGGATTGGTCAGTTCCTTGAAGCACAGCCAGAGCTCAGCGTCCTGCACAGTAACGCTCGGACACCAAAGAGAGAGGGGTGGGGCCTGACACCAGAGAGAGGGAGGGAGGGGGCCCTGACACCAGAGAAGGGAGGGGGGGAGGTATCTCTGTCACACATCCACTCTCTCTCTCTCACACACTGTCTCTCACACACTCTATGTCTCACATTGTATCACATTCACTCTCTCTGTGTCACACAGTCACTCACACACTCTCTTGGTCTCATACACTCAGTCTCACAGAGAGTCTGTGTCTCACACACTCTCTCGCACACATTGTATCTGTGTAAAACACACTCTCTCGCACACATTGTATGTGTGTAAAACACACTCTCTCTCACACACTGTCTCTCACATACGCACTTGCACACTCATTCTCACACACACACTCTCTCTCACAGACACACTGCACCCAGACTCACTCTCACACACACACACACACATACACTCTCTCAAACATACACACTCCGAGGAAACCCTTGCTAGCGCCCGTTTCATTTGTGTCAGAAACGGGCCTTTTTTACTAGTAACATAATATTTGCCCAAATATTCTAGAATGTGGCAACCATGAAACATATCTTTGACTTATCTTCCCCCCAGTCCCCCCCTTCCCCTCCTCCCCAAGATAACCGGTAAAGATGTGGTTAATTGTCTTAACATCCACCTCTTCGATTAAATCTATAACTTCGATACAGATATCCCAAGAGACAGCACCCACTTAACCCCCTCTGGGTGACGCTCCGTCGATGAGACTCTTAAAATTCACTTGAAGACCCATTGGTACAAATTGCAAGTGGATCACTAGGATTAAGCTGTAAGGGAGAGAAACTGATGGTAGATGAAAAAAATTGGAGGAAAAGTATTACTGTGGAATTGGGGAATTCCCTAAGGATAAGAAAAGAATTCAACTACTTTGTACAATCCTCCCAGGTACTTGTGACTTGGATTGGCCAGAGATGGAAAAATGATACTGGGATTGAGGGACCTTTGTCTGATCCAGTATGGCAGTTCTTATAGTCTGATAAGAAAATGCTGGAGAGATAATGGAGAGAGACTACTGAGGTGGGAACTGGTCAGAGAGAAAGAATAGTGAGGATGTGCCAGAATACAAGAGACAGGTAGAGGGCATGATGGGGTGGTGTTGAGAAGAACTGGATAGGGAAAACATGTGGAAAGAGATTGAGAGGTGAGAAAGACTCCCGGATAGAGACTGAAGGGGAGGGACTTGACAGAAGGGAAAGATACTGGTTGAAGGGGTGGGCAGGCAAAAGAGTGAACAGAGAAGAGAAACTGGGAGAGGGTGGAGAGCAAAATTGTTAAGATCAGAATAGAGGTCCCTAAACGTTTGGATTTTGAAAAGGGGCCCCCACACCAAAAAGGGTTAGGAACTTCTGAGGTAAGAAATTGTTACTTTCATATTGTGCAACTCCTGTCTCAGTCACAAAGACACAAAAAGGTTGGACATTTTCTATGAAAAATGCACCAGAAGACATACGAGAAGAGACTTGAGGACATAAATATGTAATAGTCTAGAGAAGGAGAAACAGGGGGCTCACTGAGATGTTAAAACGTATTAATGCACAAGAATTAAACATTTTTTGAAGGCAAAGAGGCTGTAGAACTAGGGGACATGGATATGAAGAGGCAGGAAAGTGGGCTTAGAAGCAATGTCAGGAAAACCTTTTCATGGAAAGGGAGGGTAGAGACAAAAAAAAAAAAAAAAGTGATGGTACTCCAAAGGAATAGGAAATACAGAGCAGATCCCTAAAATGTAAGGATGGAAACCAAGCAATATGCAACTCAAAACACCAATGAAATAACTTCTGTTATGTGTTAAGAAAGCAGAGTGGAGAAGGAAGAAAAAAAAAAAAAAAAACTTGTGTGAAGCAACAGTTACAATCTCACCACCCTACCGGACAGAACGAATGGGCCGTTTCATTCACTATTCCACTATGCTATGCTTTGCATGCTTTCCTCACCCCTCCCTACCACCACACTCCTATCCCCCCCCCCCCCACCCCCCCCCAGGGCTGTCTCTTAGTGATTCAAATGCGTATTTCATTTTCTTAATTGTAAATTCTATTTGTTAAAACTAGTGACAGGATAATATAGTTTGCATCTGCATCCATAGTTGGTGTACTGCTAACTATGGATGCAGATGCGTAACCGCCTGTTAAAATTACCACAATGGCATCTTGTTAAAAGGTAAAACATATCCTATTTTCAAACCATTTGAAAGCAACAGCTAATGGTTAGATATATTATACTTTGTTTCATTTTTATTATATTTTCCAAACCAATGGAATGTTTGGGAACTGCTCCCATTCAAGCTGCCTCTCCCCTCCAAGCAGGAAAAACATAAAAAAATCAGACACATACAAAAACACAAGTATAAACATATGGGCATGCACGCAGAGAGACTGGAGAGAATTCTATGAGCCATGCACCACATACTTTACCCATTTGTTATCTTTTCAAATTTCTAACTAAAGAATAGTACAACAAAGTTGAATGGTAAATCGCATGTTCATTTCAACATTATGAAAAAAATTGAGCATCAGATCTAACAAACTGCAATCAGGTTGTTCATTTGTACTAAGGATATTAATATATTGTTGCACATTGTGTTAAAAACTGCAAATGTTATGTCAGCACAGCTGAGCATACAAAAAAGTGCATTTCTGACCAGTACTTACCACTTCCCTAACTTAGAAGAAAATTTACATCACAATCAAAAGCTGTGCATTACTCTAGATTAGTAGGAATCCTTAAACCACAGGAATGCATTAAATTGATTCCTGCAATTAAGCTAATATGAAGGCTTCAGACCTTCTGAATGGTACTTTTACAGTAGAGGACATGACAGTGTAAGAGTTTCTTCACTATTAGTACATCCTGTTCCACTATTAGCCCCACTAGTTTGAACTCCAAAAGTTCTGAAAACAGCAGCAGCTCAGATATAATGGAAAGCAAAGTTACTCACCTGTAGCAGATGTTTTGAGGACAGCAAGCCAAGTATCCTCAAAGGTGGGTGAGGTCATGTGACGGAGCCCAGTGCAGACACTAAGATCAAGTACATTCCAGTAGCGTCCCACTGCGCATGCG
This sequence comes from Microcaecilia unicolor, assembly GCF_901765095.1. Classification (NCBI taxonomy): domain Eukaryota; kingdom Metazoa; phylum Chordata; class Amphibia; order Gymnophiona; family Siphonopidae; genus Microcaecilia; species Microcaecilia unicolor. Next base: position 147,585,925 of record NC_044040.1, read on the forward strand.
CTGGTGCCTTCCCAACTGACGCATGAGCGCAGAGCCCTCAGTCTTTGTAAAAAAGCTAAAGAATCAAACTCCAAAAGGAGGTGGCAGGGTATGCGAGAATACTTGGCCTGCTGTCCTCAGAGAATACCTGCTACAGGTGAGCTTTGCTTTCTCTGAGGACAAGGCTGTTCTATTCTCACAGCTAGGAATCCCTAGCTACCAGGCTCACCAAAACAACAATGCTAGGACAACAGAGACTCAAAGTCGAGGCCCGTTATTCAATCAATCTGAAACTTTTTTTTTTAATAGTTGTGGAAGTGCAGCCTGAAACAAAAGAAAATTGGGCCTAAGGGGGTGGAGTAGGATTCCAGCCACCAAACATATTCTGCAGGACTGCTTGGCCAAACCAGCTACCTCATTGGGTACCTGTTCAAGGCAGTAATGAGATGTGAATTGTGGACAGATGACCACATCACAACTGTAAATCTCCTCTACGAGCCTTGACATGTCCCCCTAGAGTCAGTCCAGCCTGGGCAAAAGTAAAGGTGATGCAACTGCTAGCCAACTAGAAATTGTGCTTTTGCTGATGGCTACCCCTATCCTGTATGGGTCAAAAGAAAAACAGCTGGGTGGACTGTTTGTCTATGGGCTTTAGTCCACTCCAGATAGAAGGCTAAGACTCGCATGCAATCCAAAATATGCAGTACACTCTCGCCAAGATGGGCATGTGGTTTTGGGAAAAGTGTTGGAAGAACAACTGATTGATGGAACTTCAACACTACCTTAGGGAGAAACTAAGGGGGGATGCAGAAAACAACTCTACTGAGGTGAAACTTAGAGAAAGGTGGGTCAGCTACTGGGACTTGAAGCTCACTGACCCTCCATGCTGAAGTGATGGCACCAGAAACAACTTTCCAGGTCAAATACTTCAGATAACAGGAATCAAGTAGCTCAAAAGCACCTTTCTCAACAGGGCGTGAATATTGAGATCCCATGACACAGCTGGAAGTTTGATAGGGGGTTTTGTCAATAACAAACCTCGCATAAACTAGAGGTTGTACAGAGATGTGCTTACCTCTCACACAGTGATAAGCACTAATTGCACCGAGATGAACCCTTATAGAGTTGGTTTCAAACCAGGCTCAGAGGTGAAGGTAGTCAAGCAGTTTTTGCATAGGACAAATGAGGGTATCTAAGAAAATAGTCCAGTCTCCATGGATCTTTGGAGGATAACTCCAGAAGAGGGAACCAGATCTGCCTCAGCCAGTAAGGCACAATGAGGATCATAGTTCCTTGGTCTTGCTCGAGTTTCAGCAAGTCTTTTCTATGAGAGGTCTTGGAGGATACACGTACAGAAGACCCTCTCCTCAAAGTAGAAGAAAGACACCTGACACTAGTCTGCCATGTGATATGAACCTGGAGCAGAACTGGGGGATCCTGTTGAGATGATTGACAGAAAGATCTACAAAGGGGGTTTCTCACTATCAGAATATCTTGCGAGACCACTCATGCAGTTGCAAAACCCTGCTCAGGCTGTCCATCAAGCAGCTTTCCTTTCCTGGCTCGGAGGTCTATCTCATGAAGGAGTGCCTACTGCCACATAACCACTGCTTCCTGACACAAGGGGTAGGATCCCATACACCCCCCCCCCCCCCGCTTGTAAAATATTACAACCTGGTTGTCCATTTGAATGAGAATAATTTGATTCTGTAACTGATCTCTAAAAGCCATTAGAGCGTTCCAAATGGCCCTGAGTTTGAGGAGATCGATATGGAGGATCTTTTTTCTGGGCAGACCAAGTTCTCTGGGTGTGAAGCCCATCTACATGAGCTCCCTCCATCGTAGATTGGATGCATCCATTGATAGCGCCTTAAGGAGGTGAAATTTGGAATGGTAGTTGTACAGTCAAATTCGTCCGAATTGTCCACCAGAGAAGGGCATGAGTCAACCCTGGAGGAATCTGGATGACATCTGCTAGGTTCCCAGCCACCTGAGACTATTGGGAAGCTAGGGTCCACTGGGCTTCTCTCAACTGAAGACATGCCATGGGCTTAACATGCACTGTTGAGGACATGGGCTTGACATGAGGCCCATATGGCCCATGTTGAGGCCATATGGCCCATCAATCTCAACATTTACCGAGCTATGACCTACTTGCTGCTTTGGACTAGCGAAGCGAGCGCTGATAAGGTCTCTGCTCTCACTTGTGAAAGAAATGCCTGAGCTTGCAATGTATCTAGCAGGACTCCTATGTATTCCAATCACTGTACTGGAAGAAGGTGGGACTTTGGGTAGTTTATGATGAACCCTATTAACTCCAACACCTGAATAGATAAACGCACTGACTGATGCCCCTTCCTGTGATGTGCTCTTGACCAGCCAATCGCTAAGAGAGGAAAACACGTACACTCCCAGCCTGCGTAAATACACTGGCTGCTATTACTGCTAGACATTTGGTGAATATCCTGAGAACTGATGCTAGGCCAAATGGTAGTACACAATACTGGTAATGGTGTTTCCCTATTCAAAATCTGAGATACTTCTTGTGACTGGTTAGTATCAAAATGTGGATATAGGCATCCTTTAAGTCCAGAGAGCATAGCCAATCTTTTTTCCTGAATCATGGGGAGAAGGCTAACCAGGGAAACATCCTGAACTTTTCTCTGACCAGGAATTTGTTCAGGGCCCTTAAGTCTTGGATGGGATGAAATCCCTCCATTTTCTTGGGCACAAGGAAATACCTGCAAGAGTTCATCCCCTGGTGGCACATGTTCAACCGTAATAGCATGGAGAAGAGTAGATATTTCCTCTACAAGTACTTGCTTGTGCCGAGAGCAGAGTGACAATATGTGGTAAATATGGTGGCCTTTGATACCAATGTAGGGTGTAATTGAGATGGACTATTTGAAGAACCCATTGGTCAAAGGTAACAAGGGGCCACCAGTAATGAAAACAAAAAAAATCAGCCACCTCCTACCAGTAGGCCATCCGGGATGTTACTTTAAGTGTGGCTATCCTCTTTTGGAGCAAGTCAAAAACTCATCCTTTGCTACGACTGGGGCAATGGCTGGGGCTTCTGAGGACAGGTTTGGGGAGTCTGAGAATGCTGGGCCTGGGGCTGCTGGGCAGAGTGGGAAGGTGTAGGCTAGACAGATACATTCCATATTTGGTGGACATGTCCCCATGCTCAGATGTTTTGGACTAAGGTCTTACAGTTTATCACTAGAATAACTGCAGTTTCTTACCTGATGCAGATGGACTGTTGCCTTCTCCACTTTAGACCTCGTGGAATTAAAAAAAAACCTATACACCGTTTTGCAACACAGGTGTTTGTAGTCAAGGATAGTCAATATCTCTACCCTGGGCTCTTCCACCATTTCCACTTTAAATGGGATGGGAGAAGCCATCTCCCTGATGAAACCAGTGAAAGAAACCATCAGGTGGTGATTTACATCTCTTGAGTTGGCAAGGGATCAGAAGGTATCCCATAACACTCTTCCTCTGCGAAGTAATGCTTCCTCCAAACCCATGAGCAGTCCCCATTCAGGCACTTCACCGTACTCAGGTTGTACTAAATGAGTCTGTGCCTGGATCTAGACACAGATTCAGACAATGTCCATGCTCTGAAGAGAGTCAAGGTACAGCCCTACTCTGACTCCAGGGAATCTTTCTCCCCCAACGTCAAGAGTGGTACTGTATGCGTCAAAGTTGACGTTCACACCCTTCGAGATGCCAGTGCCAAGATTCTCTCCACCGGCATGGAAGAAGCCTCAAAGAATCTGGGCTGGATCTGCAGTTGGCGCAAGCATCCTCAAAGCCTGAGCGGTTCACAACTGCAGCATCTATGCCAGCTCCTGAGTACAGCTCAGAACCACTCATTGAAGGAAGACATCGGCAAAGGTGGGGGAGCTGGAAGAGAGGCAGTCTGAGGTGGTGTTGAAGCAGTAGCAGGGACCTTGGCTGCTGAAAGACTTGCACACTGGCACCTCTTCCAAGGAGGGAGAGCGCTGCTCCCGGTGATGGCACTTCTTGGGTACTGGTGATGTCGATGCCTGGTGCTCCTGGCACTGTGCATTGAGGAGGACCAATGCTCAATATTCTTCTTGGGCTTCCCCCGATGCACAGCATCATGGTCCTTCAATGTCAAAGAGGACAACGTTGAACTTGTAAGTAAGTGTTCTCGGTGTCGGGTCCACTGCTGATCGGTCCTGGGGCCTACTTTTGGCATCCAATGTCAAGGCAGGTGGAAACTACCTCTATACTGGTGCACTCCCACTGAATGCTGAAGTCTTGGCAGCCATCGAGGTCGATGCTTCTGGTGCCAATGTCAATGTGTTGGCCCTCAAGGAGCCAAAAAGCTTCTCCTGTTGAACCTCCCCCGTGCCTTCTGTGTCCTCAGCTGCATTTGCAAACACAGATAACAAGAATTAGGCCCATGATCAGGTCCAAGGCACCCGATGCACCAGTTGTGCAGGACCTGCCAGGGAAATCACCTGATTACCCTGGGCACATCTTTTGAAGCCACCGGGGGTCTTCTTGGACATCAAGAATTGTGGCCAAATTAAACTCCTCAATCTTGAACCAGAAAAAGAGGCAATGTTCAAATTGAGGTTGGGGCTCCAGCCTAAAAGGGCCTAGCAATACACAAAAAAATAAAGGAAACAAAGGGCTGAAAAAAAACAGAGAGAGAAACTGATGTAAAATTAATGACTGCACGAGAATGCACAAGAAAAAAACACTTGCACTTATAGAGAACACAAAGACATGTCCTCCCTGCTCCGCGGAAAAGAGAAGACTGAGGGACCCACAATCGCACATCGTGTGGGAAGGCACCAGCGCATATGTGGTGGGACGCTACTAGAGAGTTCTTGATTTTGCTAGTTATCTGCACAAGGCTCAGTTGGATGATGTCACTCAGCTGTGAAAATACGACGGCCCGCTTGTCCTCGGAGAATCTATATATTTCTCCAGTTAAGAAAAAATGCAAACCCTTGTAAATGAAAAATACTAAGAAAACACTTGCTCAGTCACACTCGGATCCAGAAAAACAAACAAACATTCTTTAATCCTGGATAGAGTGGAATCAAGTATGTTATCACCAATTTCAGGGTGTGTTAACAGAGGTATTAGAAAATTTCCATTCTGTATCATTTTCCCATGTCAAAACCTCAGAAATACACCAAAACAATAAATACTACACTGTTTTGCCAAAATAAAGTTCTCCTCTTCTGAAAGCTTCCTCTGAGGCAGCCCATATTATGAAAACCCTGGATTTTCATAAACATATGTAATTAACTGAATTTTATGCCAGTATTTTGACTAGCTAATCTACTAAGCATTCCACTTTATATACACTTTCTGTACCTTTGAAACAGTTTTTTCTACTCACCTAGAAAGACACAATGTTTAGAAGAAGGAAACATTTTTATTTTCCATGTACAAACACTGTTTAGTTTTTATAAGACCTGACATTTGGAAGACTGAAGCTCTCAACATCGGTAACATTAAATGGTTTCTTTTTTAGAATTCTCTGCATAAGGAGAAAATATGGGCAAAGTATTCTGGCTTGTACAAAATGTATTCTGTTTTGAAATAAGTCATAGCACAGCTCCTATCAGTATTTTCTTTGACAAAAATAGCAACAATGAAGATATAGCTTTTAACTCAACAAACCTAACAAAGAATTGAACAACTATTTAATTATGGACACTGGCTTTAAAATGGGAAACCTGAGGCATGGTGCCAAAAAAAAAAGTTTGTGAACCCAAGAATAATGAAAATTACAAGTTCTTATTAAGACACTTATTTAATTGAAACCAGGATTTTCTTATGCAATACAATTCTGTTTCTTCATAAACAAATTAGGAACCATAAGACTATTTTAGAATCAGTGTAGGGGAATTCCACAAAAAATGCTACCTGACACCAAAATATAGAATGCATTATCATGAGAAACACAATAACCCAATTCTATAAAAGTTGCTAAAAATTGCACTTGCAAATTTGGGTGCGCATCCAGTTTGCACATACAATTTACCTAAACAAGCTAATTAGCGTTGATAATTGGCTTGTTAACCAATTATTGGCACTAATTAGATTTAGCTGGTATTTATGTGCCTAAATTTTACACACAAGTTGAAAAAGGAGGCGCAGAAATGGGGCGGTCATGGAGGGAACGGGGGAGTTCCTAACATTTACATGCGGTGTTATAGAATAACAGGGCTACACACCTAATTTAGGCACATACATTTGCACTGTACCTAAAGTTAAGCACAATTCCCAGGCATAAGCACTATAATATAAATCGTGCCTAAGTGTGGCTTAAGGAATAGCTCTTTTTCGGTGCCATATATAGAATTCACCCCTAAGTGGTAACCTCACCTCTGTTTAATATAATTCTATGGTCACACTGATTTTTTTTTATGGTCATATGACATCTCCAGCCATTTTGGTTGTGTCTTTCTTTTTGGTCAAATTAATTTTCATTCTTAGAATTTATTTACTTTTTTGAAGGAATTGAAGAAAAATTAGTTACAAGTGGATGCTTTAAAGTTCTTCCCCACCCCCCCCTCCCCAGAAGCACAAAACTATCACATAAAAAGTACTTTGATATTATATTGATAGATCGTTGAGGAAATGATTGAAATAAATTAGTTCTTGAAGAGCCACATGCTAGTCATGCTCAACACTAGTAGCGCTATAGAAATGATAAGTAGTAGTAACACTACTAGATTATACATGTGGCATCAGTTACACCACAATGAAATTCACATATAACTCACAAGAAAAGAGAAAATCATTATGAGACTATCAGTTCTCTTACTATCTCTCTTTGGGGCCCTTTTACTAAGCTACACTAAGAAATGGACTTAGCATGTGCTTACATGTTGGGCCTTTCCTACGCACTAAGGATTTCTAGCGTGGCCATCAAAAGGGCTTTTTTCTATTTCTTGAATATACGGTCGTGCATTATTACCAATAGTGCATGGCCATTTCAAAAATTTAATGCAGGAGTACTTACTGCCTCCTATTAGGAGATGTTAAGGGGTCCCACATTATGGACATGCTAACAAAGCTTTTAACTCAAGTTAGCATGGCAGTAATGTCAGTGCCCTATTCTCTGCCTCTTAATACGCCCCTTCCAAAAATGAAATACAAAAAATTAATACCACGCGCAGATGACAAAACTAACACAGAACACTTTAGTGCATCCTGGGTTTGGCCATTTTTCTTTTTATGTTACGTGCGTGTTAGTGACTAATGCAGTTTAGAAAAAGGGCCCTTCATCTGGCATGGTAATATTAATGTAATTGATGCACCCTGTGTAACTACTTCAAGGGAAGTGATGAAATACTTACATTTTAAGTATTTCATCACTTCCCTTGAATTAGTTACCCAGTTAGGTTGCATCACTTACATTATTACCATGTAACTGCATAACAATTAGACACTTCTATTGTCTTTTTTAAGACCTGAATTTACAGGGAAGGACACCAGAGTGCAGCTCAAAGAATAATAATGTATGACTGCAGAAAATGTGAACAGGTGTTAGCTAATAACAGAGAGGAATAAAAAGCATCACCAGCAAGATGGGATAGTATAATAAAGTGAAAAGAAAAGTAAAGTAACAAAGTAAATTGATGACGAAATCAAGAATGAAAGGTACAAATGGTCACAAAATCACTTGAGTCAACACCATCAAAAGCATATAAGTCACCCCAAACATTTAGGCAATGAGCAAAGCAAAGGCTGCATTACCAAAGAGTCCAAGGAAGAAAACTGCAGTTGCACATAAAGTTTGAATAAAAACAAATGATGACAAAAAGAAATCCTATTCTTATTGCTTTAGAGAAGTCAGTTATTCAATGTTATGAGAGTGATATCATATCACATCAGCTACCTGGACAGAAAAGATTGTTGCGGATAAAAAAAAAAAAAAAGACCTATTCTTAATGCTTTAGCGATGTCAGTTTTGGAATGTTATGGGAAAATTAGGTTCTTACCTTGGTAATTTTCTTTCCTTTACCAGCAGGGGGAGATAGAGAACACTGAAAACCATAGTGCCTCTAGGACAGCTAGCTCCATCTGCCTCTCAGTATTTTGAAGCTTCCAAAGCAGTGTTAAACTGCAAAGTAGCATAACATGAACTTTCCTCACAGCGAACGAACGCCCCAGAACAGGAGCAATAACACAAAGGAGGGACGAACTCAACCTCCTGTAACAGAGCAGTAAACAGAAATCCTGAAGACTGTTTTCCAACTGCTCCCAATGAGGGAACATATCTGCAGGAAAAACTGAACACAAAACAGAGTCAATCAGGGAGGGATCACGGATTCATCTGCTGTGACTAAAGGAAAGAAAATTACCAAAGTAAGAACCTAATTTTCCCTTCCTTGTCATCAGCAGCAGATGAATCCATTATGAATGGGATATATCAAAGCAATCCCTAGATAGGGCGGGAACAAGCCACACCACGCGCAAGCACTTGTGCTCCAAAAAGCGTGTCCCTCCTGGCAGCCACATTCAGCCTGTAATGACGGGCAAAAGAGAGCTTAAGCTCAAGTAGCAGCCCTACATATCTTTTGAAGAGAGAGTGCTCCCGTCTCAGCCCAAGAGGAAGAAATCGCTCTTGTGGAATGTTCCTTAAAGGTGTCAGGTGGAGGACGGCCAGATAACACATATGCTGAAAAAATAGCTTCCTTAAGCCAACGAGCTATAGTAGCTTTAGACGCTGGAGACTCTCTGCGAGAACCTGACAACAATACAAAAAGGTGATCAGAGGTCCTGAAAGCATTAGACATCTGCAGATACTGCAACAGAGCCCTGCGCACATCCAGAAGATGCAACTGCCCAAAGGATTCCAGAAACTCCTCCCTAGTAAAGGAGGGCAGATAAATAGGCTGGTTTAGGTGAAACGCTGAAACCACCTTAGGCAGGAAGGAAGGCACTGTACGTACCGTTACTCCTGACTCTGAGAATTGCAGAAATGGGTCTCAACAGGACAGCGCCTGAAGCTCAGACACCCGTCTCGCCAAAGTAATGGCCACCAAAAAGACTGTCTTTAGAGTCACATCCTTCTCCGAAGCTCGCCTCAGTGGCTCGAACGGTGAACACTGAAGAGCCTTTAATACTAGCCCCAGGTTCCAATCCGGACAAGGAGCCCGCACGGGAGGACGGAGCTGCAGCACCCCTCCAAGAAACTGTGCAATGTCCGGGTGCATAGCCAGGGAGAGGCCAGTGACCTTCCCCCGAAAACATGCCAAGGCTGCCACTTGAACACGCAGGGAATTGTAGGCCAAGCCTTTTTGTAAACCATCCTGCAAAAAGTCAAGAATCGGCAAGACAGAAGCCCGCATAGGCGTGATCGCTTTAGAAACACACCAAGCCTCAAACTGGCACCAGATCCGAGCATAGGCAACGGAAGTAGAACGCTTGTGGGCGTGACCTTGTTAGATAGAATAGCCCTTGTCCCTCAACTGCGCCCTCTCAATAGCCATGCCGCAAGACCAAAGTGGCATGGATCCTCCATGGTCACCGGGCCCTGCGTCAACAGGTTCGTTACCAGAGGCAAGGAAAGGGGAGCCTCCACCAGCATCCGCCGGAGGTCCGCATACCACGGCCTCCTGAGCCAATCCGGGGCAATGAGGATCACCACTCCTTGATGCAGCCGAATTTGCAGGAGTTGCCCTATTAAGGGCCAAGGAGGTAACACATACAGAAGGCATCCAACCCCGCAGAGCACAGATCTCTCCGTCTGCTGAAAAAGGACGGGACTTTGGTATTTGTGCTTGAGGCCATAAGATTTGCTACAGGCGTTGCCCATTTGGCACAGGTCTGAAGGAACACTTCATCTGCCAGTTCCCACTCCGCTGGGTCGATTTGATACCTGCTTAGAAAATCGGCTTGCACGTTGCTCTGGCCTGCTATGTGAGCTGCTGACAGAAGCTGCAGATGTAGCTCGGCCCTGTGGCATATCTGAGCGGCCTCTGCGGCCAGTGCCCGACACTGAGTGCTGCCTTGTTAATTTATGTAGGCCACTGCTGTCGTGTTCTCCGACAGAACTCCAACAGCCAGTCGCTCCAGAGTCTTGTGGAAGGCCAGAAGAGCCTGAAATATCGCTCTCAGTTCCAAGCGATTGATGGACCACCCCGTTTCCTCAGATGTCCACAGACCCTGGGCATAGCTTCCCTGGCAATGTGCTCCCCAGCCCTTCAGGCTGGCATCCGTTACCACCAGGCACCAATCGGGAAGCGCTAGCGGCATTCCTCGCCGCAGCATGCTGTCTGAGAGCCACCACTCCATACTGAGTCGGGCCGCAGGGAGCCACGTGAGTCTGCGTTGATAATCCTGGGACGTAGGAGACCATCGCTGAAGCAGGGCAATCTGCAGAGGTCTCATGTACGCTCTCGCCCATGGCACCACTTCCAAGGTGGCCTTCATCGACCCCAACAGCTGGACAAAGTCCTAAGCTCGCGGGAAAGGCATCCTCAGGAGCAGACTGACCTGATTCTAAAGCTTGCACCGCCTTTGGTCGGGTAGAAAGACAAACCCCGAGGCTGTGTCGAACCGGACCCCCAAATATTCTAGAGATTGAGAGGGGGTCAGTTGACTTTTGGGTATATTGACGACCCAGCCCAGAGATTGCAGTACTGAGACCACTGTGGCTGTTACATGATGACTCTCTTCTTCTGTCCGCTCTGATGAGCCAGTCATCTAGGTACGGGTGAACCCGGATACCCTCTCGCCTGAGAAAAGCAGCTACTACCACCATTACCTTGGAAAAGGTTCAGGGAGCTATGGCGAGGCAAAAGGCAAGGCCCGAAACTGGAAATGTTTTCCCAACACAGCAAACCGGAGGAACCGTTGGTGCGGGGACCATATAGAAATGTGCAAGTAAGCTTCTTTTAGGTCCAGAGATGTGCGGAATTCTCCTGGCTGTACCGCCACAATGACAGAGCGCAGGGTTTCCATGTGAAATTGCCGTACTCTTAGTGACTCGTTGACTTTAAGTCGAGAATGGACCGAAAAGACCCGCCTTTTCGCGGCACCACAAAATAAATGGAGTAACGACCGCAGCCGTGATCGGCGGGAGGAACGGGGATCACCGCTCCAAGGTGCAACAAGACTTGTAAGGTCTCCTCTACTGCCGCCCGTTTGACGGCAGTGCCGCATCGGGTCTCCACAAACACGTCTCTTACCGGGGCACCAAATTCCAATCGGTAACCTTCTCTGATCAGGTCCAGTACCCGCTGATCTGAGGTAATCTTGGTCCACTCATCGAGAAAGAGGGAAAGGTGTCCTCCTACAGCTGTAAAGGAGGAGTGGACCGGCTTCCCATCATTGTGGAGGACGGCCCCGAACTCCTGGCCTTGAGCCTGCAGCTGCAGAGCATTTGTCCAAGCGAAAGGAGTTCCTCTGCTGAAAGCGGGCACTTTGAGTAAACCCAGCAGAGTGCCTCGGGCGATACCTTCTAGCTTCACGGAAGCGAGGTCTGGAAGAGGAGGGCACCACTTGACCCTTGGAAGAAAGCTGCGGCCTATCCTCAGGTAACCGCTGGGGTTTAGCATCCCCAGGTCTTTAACAATCTTCTCCAACTCCTCTCCAAATAACAGAAGGCCCCGAAAGGGCAACTACACCAGCCTTTGCTTAGAGGCCATGTCTGCCGCCCAATGCTTTAGCCATAGAAGGCGGCGGACGGACACCGCCATAGACATCTGTTTAGCCAAAGCTCTGACCAGATCAGAAGAGGGCGTCAGCTAAAAATGACAAGGCCGACTCCATTCGCGGTGCAACCTCAGCAAGGGACTCCGCACCATCCGCGGGCTGTTCCACTGCCTGTTGTAACCAAGAGAGGCAGGCTCAAGCAGCATGAGAACTGCAAACAGACACCCATAAGGCTAGGCCCGAAATCTCAAAGGACTGTTTTAACACCGATTCCAGCCGCCGGTCCTGAATATCCTTCAGGGCGACCCCTCCCTCTACTGGGAGGGTGGTCTTTTTTTGTCACCGCCGTGACTAAGGCATCCACTTTAGGCATCCCAAAACGGGCCAAGTGCTCCTCACTCAGAGGGTAAAGATGCCCCATCGCCCTGGCCACTTTGAAGGGCCCCTCGGGGTCAGCCCATTGAGCAGAAATAAGCTCTTGGATGGAGTCATGCAAAGGAAAGGCACGAGCAGGCTTCTTAGTACTCGCCATCCTCGGATTACCAGAGGAGGCCTCACCTTGAACAGGGTCATCAATAGAGAGGGCCTGTAAGGCATCAGAGATAAGTGCTGGCAGCTCATCGCGATGGAAAATCCGGACCGCAGTGGGATCATCCAGATCCAGTGGTAAACCGGCACCTTCCTCTGGCTCTTCAGACCACGAAGACCTGCCAGATCCCTCAGTCCCCACTGCCCGACCACCGGGGGGGGGGGGGGGAGGAATGGGGGTGTGCCACTCTCCGACGGGGAATTTACCACTGCCCGACCACCGGGGGGGGGGGGAGGAATGGGGGTGTGCCACTCTCCGACGGGGAATTTACCCGTCTATGCTTAGCATGCATCCAATGCTCAGGGGCATCCACTTCTGATATCAGCCCCAGGCCATCATCCGTTGGAAGGGGACCAGGTAGCAACGCCGTGTCAGACACCAGCGGCAGAGCTCTTTTCAGCATGAAGGCTTTATGTAAAATAAGCACAAACTCGGGGGAGAAATTAGGAGCCAGGGGGAACAGAGCCCCTCTGGTAGCCTCGGCCCGAGGCGCCCCTCTGCTCTCAGACTCCTCCGCAACTGCGGGGGTCGAGCCATGCGGCGCTTCCAAGATGGCGCCCGCTGCCAGCTCCATCGAGCGGGAAGAATCATCGCTCGTCATGCTCGTACAGCACGTTTTACAGAGCCCCGCTGCTGATCTGCGCTTACCGCAACGGAACAGCGCTTAACTCCCTCAGCAGCCATCGCCAAAAAACGGTGGAATAAAATTCAAAATGGCGGCTTCGCACCCAAATCACCCCGATCGGGACGCCCCCACGAGCCCTCCCCGGAGGAGCTGAGTACCGCTCTTACCGCCAAGGACTGAGTCCACGAGCTCCAGTCATTCTGCACAGTCAGGAAAGCCTTAGAAATAGCAGCACTGGTTGTTTTTTTTAACACTGTGAGGAAAGTTGGAGGCAAACAGCTACAGAGGCACTCCGGAGGCAGAAGAGGGTGGGAAAGGCAGGGAAAGGGTGAACCTATATGCCTGCATCCACACAAGGGGGAGGGTAAGGCAGGGAAAGGGCAAACCTATGTGCCTTTAAAGTGGGCTCCACTTAGCCACAACACCCCTGCTACAACTGGCAAAAGCACAGGAGCCACCCCAGGCAGAATCTTTAAGGAGCTGAATAAGCTGCGTCCAACCCTGCTGGGAGATAGAGAAATACTGAGAGGCTGATGGAGCTAGCCATCCTAGAGGCACTATGGTTTTCAGTGTTCTCTATCTCCACCTGCTGGTATTTTTTTGTTTTTTTGTTGTTACATTTGTACCCCGCACTTTTTCCCACTCATGGCAGGCTCAATGCGGCAGGCAATGGAGGGTTAAGTGACTTGCCCAGAGTCACAAGGAGCTGCCTGTGCCGGGAATCGAACTCAGTTCCTCAGTTCCCCAGGACCAAAGTCCACCACCCTAACCACTAGGCCACTCCTCACCTCGTTAGATGGACACAACCCATTAGTAATGGATTCATCTGCTGCTGATGACAAGGAAGAGCATGATACCATATCACATCAGCTAACTGGACAGAAAAGATTGTTGTGGATAGAAGAGAGAGTAACAAAGAGAAAGGGGTCTGTTTATTAAGCAATGTTTGCAGATTCCGCGCAGCATTGCTGACAGTCCATTCACAGTGAATGGGCTGTGTCAGCACTAGTGCACAGCCAGCCACGCTAGCAGCTTAGTAAACCCCAGCGAAAGTGTAGAAAAAAATGTAGGGGGGGGAAAAAAAAAAAAGTTGATCATGACTTATGGAGGCAAACAGTTAAAGGTTGAAAATCCTACACCTAAAATAGGAAAACCCATGTTTACCAGATTATATCCACAGAATATCATTCCCATCAGTGATAAAAGATCAGGCAGTTTACTGTTGCGTGTATCATGAGAACTTTGAGATGCTACTAGATGGAGTAAAATGTCTGCTTCAACTGTCCAAAGCTGAAACCCTAATTCAGACAGCAGTGTGTGGGAACAAGATGCTCAAGCAAATAACCGAAATGAAGCGGTATAGCCACAGTTCAACTGCAGCAAATTAGAGAAGCAAAAGGAGAAACTCTCCAAAGTAGAGGCTGTGATGTAAGATGATGCGTCAGGAAACAAACAGCAGAAGGGAAAATTAGGTTCATAGCATGACAATTTTCGTTTCTTTAGTCATAGCAGATGAAGCCATTACGTATGGGTTGTGTCCATCAACCAGCAGGGGGAGATAGAGAGCACTCAACTTTTCTCAGTGCCTCATGGCCAGCTAGCTCCACTGCCTCTTCAGTATTTGAAGCTTCCAAAGCAGTATGGCAAACCGCAATGGAAATAACATGAACTTTCCTCACAGCGAACGATGGCCCCTTAACAAGGGCATGAACTCATCCTCCTGGAGGGAATAAACTCGTCCTCCACTTTGTATAAACGGAAGGAATACTTGCATCCTCCTGGAGGGAATAAACTTATCCTTCCAAAACATGAACTGGAGGGAATGAACTCATCCTCCTACAACTGTAACAAGAATCTTGAAGACTGTTTTCCGACTCCCCAAGGAAGGAATATAACTTCAGGAAACAAGAACAGCACCTAAAATCAGAATCACTGCAATACAATCATACAGGGGGGGCTCATGGCTTCATCTGCTATGACTAAAGGAAAGAAAATTATCATGGTAAGAACCTAATTTTCACTTCCTTGTCATCAAGCAGATGAAGCCATTACGTATGGGATGTAGCAAAGCAATCCCTAAATAGGGTGGGAACAAGCCACACCACACACCTGTGCTCCAAAACACGCATCCCTCCTGGCAGCCACATCCAGCCTGTAATGTCGGGCGAAAGAGAGCTTAGAAGCCCATGTTGCAGCACTGCAAATCTCATAAAGAGATAGTGCTCCAGTTTCCGCCCAGGAAGAAGAAATCGCGTCGGGTATCCTGCTGGAGGCAGTAATGTGATGTGAATGTGTGGACCGAAGACCACGTCGCAGCCTTGCAAATCTCTTCAATAATGGCTGACTTCAAGTGGGTCACTGACGCTGCCATTGCTCTAACACTATGAGCCGTGACATTACCCTCAAGAGCCAGCCCAGCCTGGGCGTAAGTGAAGGAAATGCAATCTGCTAGCCAATTGGAGATGGTGCGTTTCCCGACAGCGACCCCTTTCCTATTGGGTCGAAAGAAATAAACAATTGGGCGGACTGTCTGTGGGGCTGTGTCCGCTCCAGATAGAAGGCCAACGCTCGCTTGCAGTCCAATGTGTGCAACTGACGTTCTGCAGGGCGGGTATGCGGTCTGGGAAAGAATGTTGGCAAGACAGTTGACTGGTTAAGATGGAACTCAGACACCACCTTTGGCAGGAACTTAGGGTGAGTGCAGAGTACTACTCTGTTATGAAGAAATTTGGTATAAGGAGCATGAGCTACCAGGGCTTGAAGCTCACTGACTCTACGAGCTGAAGTAACTGCCACCAAGAAAATGACCTTCCAGGTCAAATACTTCAGATGGCAAGAATTCAGTGGCTCAAAAGGAGGCTTCATCAGCTGAGTAAGGACGACGTTGAGATCCCATGACACTACAGGAGGATTGACAGGGGGCCTTGACAAAAGCAAGCCTCTCATGAATCGAACGACTAAAGGCTCTCCAGAAATGGCTTTACCCTCTACACGATAAATGGTAAGCACTAATCGCACTAAGGTGATTCCTTACTGAGTTGGTCTTGAGACCAAACTCTGATAAATGCAGAAGGTATTCAAGCAGGTTCTGTGCAGGACACACCAAACGACAAACCTCCTCCACTTGAAAAAGTAACTCTTTTTAGTGGAATCCTTTCTAGAGGCAAGCAAGACATGGGAGACACCCTCAGACAGACCCAACGAAGCAAAGTCTACGCCCTCAACATCCAGGCCGTGAGAGCCAGAGACTGAAGGTTGGGGTGCAGAAGCGCTCCGTCGTTCTGCGAAATGAGAGTCGGAAAACACTCCAATCTCCACGGTTCTTCGGAGGACAACACCAGAAGTAGAGGGAACCAGATCTGACGGGGCCAAAAAGGCGCTATCAGAATCATGGTGCCGTGGTCTTGCTTGACCTTCAGCAAGGTCTTCCCCACCAAAGGTATGGGAGGATAAGCATACAGGAGGCCGTTCCCCCAATGGAGGAGAAAGGCGTCCGACGCCAGTCTGCCGTGCGCCTGCAGTCTGGAACAGAACACAGGCAGCTTGTGGTTGGTCTGAGAGATGAAAAGGTCCACCGAGGGGGTGCCCCACTCTCGGAAGATCTTGCGTACCACTCTGGAATGGAGCGACCACTCGTGCGGTTGCATGACTCTGCTCAGCCTGTCGGCCAGACTGTTGTTTACGCCTGCCAGGTATGTGGCTTGGAGAAGCATGCCGAACTGGCAAGCCCAACTCCACATCCCGACGGCTTCCTGACACAGGGGGCGAGATCCGGTGCCCCCCGCTTGTTGATATAATACATTGCAACCTGATTGTCTGTCCGAATTTGGATAATTTGGTAGGACAGCCGATTTCTGAAGGCCTTCAGTCCGTTCCAGACCGCTC
Organism: Microcaecilia unicolor; assembly: GCF_901765095.1. Taxonomy (NCBI): domain Eukaryota; kingdom Metazoa; phylum Chordata; class Amphibia; order Gymnophiona; family Siphonopidae; genus Microcaecilia; species Microcaecilia unicolor. Next base: position 147,602,667 of record NC_044040.1, read on the forward strand.
GGAGCTCCAGAAAATCTTGTTCCTGGAGGGACCACAGTCCCTGGGTGTGGAGCCCATCGACATGAGCTCCCCACCCCAGGCGAGATGCATCCGTCGTCAGCACCTTCGTGGGCTGCGGAATTTGGAATGGACGTCCCAGGGTCAAATTGATCCGAATTGTCCACTAGTGCAGCGAATTACAACTGACGGACAGGCGGATGACATCTTCTAGATTCCCGGTGGCTTGGCACCACTGGAAGCTAGGGTCCATTGAGCAGATCTCATGTGAAGGCGAGCCATGGGAGTCACATGAACCGTAGAGCCCATATGACCCAGAAGTCTCAACATCTGCCGAGCTGTGACCTGCTGAGACGCTCTGGTCTGGGAGGCGAGGGACAGGAGATTGTGCGCCCTTGCTTCGGGAAGAAAGGCCTGAGCCATCTGTGAATTCAGCAGAGCTCCTATGAATTCCAGAGATTGGACTGGCTGGAGATGGGACTTCGGGTAATTTATCACAAACTCCAGCAGCTCCAGAAGGTGAATAGTGCACTGCATGAACCAAAGAGCTCCTGCCTCTGAGGTGCTCTTGACCAGCCAATCGTCGAGATACGGGAACACGTGCACCCCAGCTTGCGTAGATACGCCGCAACCACCACGAGACACTTCGTGAACACCCGTGGTGCAGAGGCGAGCCCAAAGGGCAGCACACAATACTGAAAGTGCCATGTCCCCAGACGGAATCGGAGATACTGTCTGTGGGCTGGCAGTATCGGGATGTGAGTGTAAGCGTCCTTTAAATCCAGGAACATAGCCAATCGTCTTTCTGAATCATGGGGAGAAGGGTGCCCAAGGAAAGCATCCTAAACTTTTCTCAGACCAGATATTTGTTCAGGCCTCTCAGGTCTAGGATGGGGCGCATCCCCCCTGTTTTCTTTTCCACAAGGAAGTACCTGGAATTGAATCCCTGCCCTTCCTGCCCGGGTGGCACAGGCTCGACCGCATTGGCGCTGAGAAGGGCGGAGAGTTCCTCTGCAAGTACCTGCTTGTGATGGGAGCTGAAGGATTGGGCTCCCAGTGGGCAATTTGGCGGAGTGGAGATCAAATTCAGGGTGTATCCGCACCGCACTATTTGGAGAACCCACTGGTTGGAGGTTACGAGAGGCCACCTTTGGTGAAAAACTTTCAACCTCCCCCCGACTGGCAGGTCGTCCGGTACGGGAACTTTGATGGCGGCTATGTTCCCATGGATCCAGTCAAAAGCCCGTCCCCTGCTTTTGCTGTGGAGGTGCAGGGGGCTGCTTAGGCGCACGCTGTTGACGGGAACGAGCGCGCTGGGACTGTCCCTGTGCCTGAGGAGGCCTTCGGTCCGGCTGGGTGTACTTACACTTGCTGTAGGTGTAGGGTGCAGCCTGCCGAGCCCAGGAAAAACGTCCACCTGTAGAGGTGGATGCTGAAGGCGCCCGGTGGGAGAGCTTGTCGAGAGCGGTTTCCCTCTGGTGTAGTTGGTCCACCAACTGCACGATCTTCTCGCCGAAAATGTTATCCCCCCGGCAAGGGACATCCGCCAGCCACTGCTGGGTGCGGTTGGCCAGGTCAGAGGCACGCAGCCAGGAGAGTCTGCCCATCACTATACCTTGGGCCGCAGCTCTAGATGCCACATCACAGGTGTCATAGATACCCCTGGACAGGAACTTTCTGCACGCCTTCAGTTGCCTGACCACCTCCTGAAAAGGCCTGGACTGTTCCGGAGGGAGCTTGTCGACCAGGTCCGCCAGTTGCCTCACATTGTTCCGCATGTGGATGCTCGTGTAGAGCTGGTATGATTGGATGCGGGTCACGAGCATGGAAGAATGGTAGGCCTTCCTCCCAAACGAGTCCAGAGTGCGAGACTCCCGCCCAGGGGGCGCCGAGGCGGTATCCCTCGAACTCCGTGCTCTCAAGAGCAGAGTCCACGGCTGCCGAGTCATGAGGCAATTGAGGCCACATCAACTCTGGGTCTGAGTGGATCCTGTATTGGGACTCCGCTTTCTTGGGGATGGTGGGATTAGATAGTGGCTTCAACCATATCAAGGGCCACGGAGGGAACACATATAGTAGGCCCGGAGGCCAGGGCTGAGTCAAGGCATCCAACTCTGCCGAGCGAGGATCTCTCCGTCTGCTGATGAAGCACGGGACTTTGGCATTTGAACTTGTCGCCATAAGATCCATCACGGGTTTGCCCCATTTGGCACATATCTGCAGGAATACTTCGTCTGCTAGTTCCCATTCCGCTGGATCGCTCTGATGCCTGCTTAGATAGTCGGTTTGCACGTTGCTCTGACCTGCAATGTGAGCTGCTGACAGGGACTGTAGATGCAGCTCGGCCCAGTGGCAAATTTGTTCGGCCTGCGCGGCTAGAGCTCTGCACTGAGTGCCGCCTTGTCGATTTAGGTAGGCCACTGCTGTCGTGTTGTCCGACATCGCTCGGACAGCCAATCCTTCCAGGGTCACTTGAAAGGCCAGAAGAGCCTGAAACACCGCTCTCAACTCCAGGCGGCTGATAGACCGCTCAGACTTGTCGGGCGTCCACAGACCCTGGGCATGCTTCCCCTGGCAATGTTCGCCCCAGCCCTTCAGGCTGGCATCTGTCCCCACTAGACACCAATCGGGGAGCGCCAGCAGCAATCCCCGCCGCAACATGCTGTCCGAGAGCCACCACTCCATACTGAGTCGGGCCGCAGGGAGCCAAGGAAGTCTGCACTGATAATCCTGAGATACTGGAGATCATCGTTGAAGTAGAGAATACTGTACAGGTCTCAGGTGCGCTCTCGCCCATGGCACCACTTCCAAGGTGGCCGTCATCGATCCCAACAGCTGGACAATGTCCCAAGCTCGCAGGCGGGGCATCCTCAGGAGCAGACGGACCTGATTCTGAAGCTTGCACCGCCTTTGTTTGGGAAGAAACACATAGCCTGAGGCTGTGTCGAACCTGGCCCCCAAATATTCTAGAGATTGCAAGGGGGTCAGGTAACTTTTGGCCATATTGACGACCCAGCCCAGAGATTGAAGGACTGAAACCACTCTGGCTGTAGCTAGATGACTCTCTTTTTCTGAGTCTGCTCTGATGAGCCAGTCGTCTAGGTACGGGTGAACCCGGATACCCTCTCACCTGAGAAAGGCAACTACTACCACCATTACCTTGGAGAAGGTTCGGGGAGCTGTGGCGAGGCCAAAAGGCAAGGCCCGAAACTGGAAATGTTTTCACCACCCTGCTTGGGGAGATAGAGAATACTGAAGAGGCAGTGGAGCTAGCTGGCCATGAGGCACTGAGAAAAGTTGAGTGCTCTCTATCTCCCCCTGCTGGTTGATGGACACAACCCATACGTAATGGCTTCATCTGCTTGACGACAAGGAATAAACTTTTTCAGGATCTTGCCAGGTATTTGTGACCTAGATTGGTACTGTTGGAAACAGGATGCTGGGCTTGAATGACCTTTAGTCTGTCCCAGTGTGGCAATACTTATGTAATTGAAATAAGTCTTGGTGAACCTAGAAGACATACTGAGTCAAATCGACAAATTAAAGAGTAGTAAATCATCTGGAATGGATGGCATGCACCCTAGAGTACTGAAAAAACTCAAACATTAAATTGCTGATCTGTTGTTAGTGATCTGTAACCGGTCATTAAATTTGTCCATAGTACCTACAGATTAGAGGGTAGCCAATGTAAACGCCAAATTTTTAAAAAGGGTTCCAGGGGTATCCAGGAAATTACCAACCGGTAAGCCAGACGTTGGTGCCGGGCAAAATAGTAGAAAATATTAAAAAGAATAAAATTACAGAACACACAGATACACATGGTTTAATGTGCCAGAGTCAGCATGGATTCAGCCAAGGGAAGTCTCGCCTCACCAATTTGCTTCATTTCTTTGAAGGTGTTAATAAACATATTAATAAAGGTGAGCCGGTTGATGTAGTGTGCCTAGATTTTCAGAAAGCTTTTGACAAAGTTCCTCATCAGAGACTCCTGAGAAAATAACGAGTCACGGGATAGGAGACAATGTTCTGTTGTGGAATTGGTTATTGGACAGATAACAGAAGGTAGGGTTAAAATGGCCATTTTTCCTCAATGGAGGCGGGTGAATAGTGGAGTGCCGCAGGGATCTGTACTGGGACTGGTGTGATTTAACATTTATAAGTGATCTGGAAATCAGAACAAGTGAGGTGATTACATTTGCAGATGACTACGTTTATCGTATGGAAAAGCTAACAGCCATCAGAAAAAACTCCATCGCGAAATGGGAAAAAGTGTGGAGTTCCATACAGGAGATAACTTTGCTTGAAAAGACCTATGGATTATTGTTCTGCACCAGTGACACATCAATAGGACAGAAAAAAAAGGGGCTGTTATTCTACTGTATAACAAAAAGTTAAAAATGAAGGTTTATTATGTTAGGAAGTATATATAGTTATCTCAATTAGAAGTTGTTTGCTGGCGACCGTAAATCTGTATGCCATTCTATAGAGGGATGTAATTTTTTACGCTATGTGGAAAGACTGTCAGTTTGCGATCTTTGACAATAATTTGTTATTCTGCCAATAAAGACCTTCTGTAAAAAAAAATTTAAAGCGCCTTTGACTTGCGCAGTGTAGTAGGTGCCAAGTGGCTCTTAGGCTGTGGGGATCAGTTGCATTTCAGGGGAAAATCATCAATCACCATCATCAACAAAAGAAGACTATGCTGAGCTGAATATTTTTTCTGTAACACTTTTTAATTTGCCAGATTAACGACTGGTGCATGCAAGATGAGCCCGCCTTATTCTGTTACATTTTGAAAGAAGACTGCATTTTTTGTTTGAACTCTTTAATGTTGAGGGCCGAGTTGAGGGGGGGGGGGGGGAAGACTCCTTTTTCGAGAGATTGGTGGACAGGAATGAATCAGGGTACGGGGGTTTGTAATGGAGGTGGGGGAGGGAGATTGATCTTGAATATGCCGGGGCAGAGGGGTGTGGTTGGGGTGACTGGAGATGTCTGATTTGTGTCAGTGTGTGTTTGGCTGGCTGGAGGGGAGTGAGATGTATGTGCGGTTGGGAAACATACATACAATGGCATCATATTTGGGCTCGGGAAGGTAAAATTATGTAGCATACCTGATAATTTTCTTTCCCTTAATCATAGCCGATCAATCCATAAACTGGTGGGTTGTGTCCATCTACAAGCAGGTGGAGATAGAGAGCAATCTTTTGCCTCCCTATACGTGCTGCCGGAAATTCCCCAGTTCGTCGATATCAAAGCTCCATCCGCAGGACTCAGCACTTAGAGAATTACACCTACAAAGGGATACTCTGCCCAGCTCACCACCGCCGAAGCGGGGGAGGGGAAATATTCCAGCGCACCACCGCCATGGCGGTGGGCGGGAAACCAAACCCGCCAACGCGGGGGGAACTGGCTTATCCTGCTACCGCAACCGCGGTAGGAGCTGGCTTACCCTAAGACCGCCGAAGCGGGAGGGATACAAAGCTACCCTACAGCCGCACGAAGCGGGAGGGAGCGCCGGCATAATTTAGTTATCAATCCAGCCACCGCCGAAACGGGGGGGGGGGGGGGGGGGGGGGAGAGAGAGGAAGCAGCAGCTCACTGTAAACACAAAATCGTCTCAACTCGAAGAGACTTCAATTGGAAGAACTTGAACACGAAGTCTCTGTGAACAGGAAATGAAGACTGAACTTAAACCTGAAATATAACCAGAACACAAACAATACAGATATCTGGGAGGGGCTATGGACTGGATCGGCTATGATTAAGGGAAAGAAATTATCAGGTATGATACATTATTTTACCTTCCCTATCAAGCCGATCAATCCATAGACTGGTGGGATGTACCGAAAGCAGTACTCACCCAGGGCGGCGGACATGGAATCCCTGAACGTAACACTGAAGCCCCCAAACTGGGCCTCAGCACCAAGCAGCCAATCCAAGCGGTAATGTCGTGAGAAGGTATGAGCCGACGACCAAGTAGCCGCTCTGCAAATCTCTTCCAAGGAGACAGATCTGGACTCCGCCATCAAGGCTGCTTGTGCTCTAGTAGAGTGTGCCTTCAGCTGAATAGGCGGAATCTTCCCTGCCGCCACATAAGCTGACGCACTCGTCTCCTTGACCCAACGTGCCACCGTAGGCTTAGATGCCTGCAGGACCCTTACGAGGGCTCTAGCGAACAGCACGAACAGGTGATCCGACTTCCAGAAATCATTGGTCACTTCCAAGGTATCTGATGGTGACCCGTCTAACATCCAGGTATTTGAGCGCAGGGTACTCCTCTGGGTAATCCTCCCTACGAAAGGAGGGTAGGTAAAGCTGCTGATTCACATGGAATCGAGAAAATCTTGGGCAGGAAGGAAGGCACTGGGCGAATCAATACTCCTGCCTCAGTGAATGGCAGGAACGGCTCTCTGCACGAGAGCGCCTGGAGCTCGGAAACTCTTCTGGCTGATGTGATAGCCACCGGGAAGACCGCTTTCAACGTCAGATCCTTCAGCGATGCCCTTGGCAAGGGCTCGAAGGGCGGCTTCTGCAAGGTCCGTAGCACCAGATTGAGATTCCACGTAGGCACTATCGAGTGCAGAGGGGGGCGCAGGTGATTAACTCCTTTGAGAAAGCGCACCACATCTGGCTGTGAAGCCAGGGAAGCCCCCTTCAGACGACTCCTGAAGCAAGCTAGAGCCGCCACCTAGACTTTCAGCGAACTGAGCGACAGGCCTTTCTCCAGCCACTCTTGCAGGAACGCCAACACTGAAGTATTGGAGCAGTGAAGGGCAATACAGAGCCTGCCTCGCATCACAACGCAAAGATACGCCAAACCCTGGCGTAAGTGGTAGAAGTAGAGCGCTTCCTCGCTCTCAGCATAGTGGCGATGACCTTGTCTGAGAAGCCTTTCTTCCTCAGCCTCTTCCGCTCAAGAGCCAGGCCGTAAGACCAAAGGGGGAGGGATCCTCCCATCACCACGGGGACCCTGAGGTAAGAGGCCCCGCTCCGCTGGCAGCCGCAGAGGGCCGTCCACCGAGAGTCTAAGTCCGCCATACCAGGGACGTCTGGACCAATCCGGACCCACCAGGATCACCCGGCCCGGATGCTTTGCCACCTGGTCTAGCACCCTGCCCAACATGGACCAGGGCGGGAACACATAGAGAAGCTCCTATGCCGGCCACTGCTGGAGAAGAGCATCGATTCCCAGAGATCGAGGGTCCCGTCCTCTGCTGAAAAAACGCGGCACTTGGTAATTGGCTGAGGACGCCATCAGATACCAGGCTCGGCCGGCCCCAGCGTTTCGTGATGTCCAAGAACGCCCGAGCAGACAGTTGCCACTCTCCGGGATCCAAGGTATGGCGACTGAGAAAGTCCGTCTTGACATTCATGGCTCCCGCAATGTGGGCCGCCGACAGCTGTTCCAGATTCGCTTTCGCCCACAGGCATAGCCTCATGGCCATCCTGGCTAGAGCGGCGCTCTCTGGTACCTCCCTGGCGATTGACATAGGCCACAGCCGTGGCATTGTCCAACAGGACCCGCACCGGCCTCAGCACCAGTACCGGGAGAAACTCTAGAAGCGCCAACCGAATGGCTCAGAGTTCCTGGAGGTTGATGGACCATTCCGTCTCTGCAGGAGACCAGAGCCCCTGTGCTGTCCGTCCCAGGCAGTGGGCTCCCCAGCCCGTCAAGCAGGCGTCCGTCGTGACAACAACCCACTCCGGGGTCGTAAGAGGCATTCCTGCGGACAGCTTGCCTGGACTCAGCCACCAGCTCAGTGCCACCACTGGATCCAAAGGAAGGCGTACGGCGTAATCCTCCGAGACTGGGTCCACCTCCTCAGAAGAGATTGCTGTAGTGCTCACATGAGCCCTGGCCCAGGGCACTACCTCCATCGTGGCCGTCATGGAGCCCAACAGCTGCACATAGGCCCAAGCTCGAAGAGTAGAGGAGGCTAGGAACTGCTCCACCTGGGTCCGAAGCTTGACGCTCCGGTTGTCCAGCAGGAACACTCTGGCCCACTTGGGTGTCGAATCGAACTCCCAGATACTCCAGGGACTGAGTCGGACACAGCTGGCTTTTCTCCCAGTTGATGACCCATCCCAGGGAGCTCAGAAGAGCGTTGACCCTGTCTGTAGTTCTCCCGCACTCCGCATGGGAAGGGGCTCGGATCAGCCAGTCCAGATAGGGATGGACTTGCACTCCCTCCTTGCGGAGGTAGGCCGCGATGACCACCATTACTCTGGAGAAAGTCCGCGGAGCCGTAGCCAACCCGAATGGGAGGGCTCTGAACTGGAAGTGTCGGCCCAGTACTGCAAAGCGCAGAACGCGCTGATGAGGCGGCCAGATGGGAATATGTAGGTAAGCTTCCTTGATGTCCCAGGGAGGCCAGGAATTCCCCCTTTTTCACCGCAGGTATTACGAAGGCGGAGGGTCTCCATCGGAAGTGCCGAACTTTCAAGGCCTGATTGACTCCCTTGAGGTCGAGAATAGGCCGAGCAGAACCTTCTTTCTTTGGCACCACAAAGTAAATGGAGTAGCGCCCCTTGCCAAGCTGATCTACTGGCACCGGGACCACCGCGCCCAGGCGGATCAGGTTGCTCAAAGTCTGCTGCACGGCAGCTTCTTTGACCTGGGACTTGCAAGGAGAGTTTATAAACCCGTCTCTTAGGTGTCAGCAGAACTCTAGCTTGTAGCCATCTCTGATGACTTCCAGAACCCAAGCGTCTGAAGTTACCCTGGTCCATTCACCCAGAAACGAGGACAACCTTCCTCCTATCTGCACTGGGCCATGGACCACGTCCCCGTCATTGAGTACGCGACCCTGGGGGTGGGCCGGAGGACGAACCTCCGGGACGGCGGTCCCTACGAAAGGAATGCTGCTTGGGGGAGAAGTTCCGTTTGAAGGAGGCAGAGGAGACCGACTTGCCCGGGCGATACCGACGGGCTTCCTGGAATCGGCCCTTAGAGGAACCAGGACCTCCGGCAACCTCTTGCCCTTGGACGTGCCGAGCTCCGTCACGATCTTGTCCAGCTTGTCCCCAAAGAGCAGCTTGCCTTTAAAAGGCAACTTGGCTAGGCGAGATTTAGAGGCATGGTCAACAGACCAGTGCTTAAGCCTGAGCCACCGCCGCGCAGAGACCGTCTGAGCCATACCTTTGGCCGAGGCTCTCAAAACATCATACAGCAAGTCTGCCAAGTAGGCCAAACCCGACTCCAGGGTCGGCCATTCCGCCCTCCAGGAAGGGTATGAGGGGGAAGCCCGCTGCAAAACAGTCAGGCACGCCCTAGCCACGTAGGAGCCGCAAACCGAGGCTTGCAAACTCAGAGCGGCCGCCTCAAAGGATGACTTTAAGGCCGCCTCCATTCTCCTGTCCTGAGCGTCCTTCAGGGCAGTGCCACCTTCCACCGGCAGCGCTGTTTTCTTAGTCACAGCAGTGATTAAGGAATCTACTGTGGGCCAGACAAAGGCTTCCCATTCCCCCTTAGGCAAGGGGTACAGACGGGACATAGCCCTGGCTACTTTCAGGCTCGCTTCAGGGGCATCCCATTGCGCTGAAATTAAGATCTGCATGGCTTCATGAATGTGGAAGGTTCTAGGCGGGCGCTTCGTTCCCAGCATAATGGCAATCTTCAAAATGCTCATGGCCTGCACGAGCAGGTTGGGCAAATCCTCTGAGCGAAAAAGCCGCGCTGCAGAGGGGTCGTCCACTCCATCCGAGCGAGGATCAGTCTCTTCCATAGAGTCCGCTAAGGATCTCTGGGAGAACTCAGACACGCTGCCGTCATCCACATCAGAGGAGATAAGAGTCCCCCAGGGGTGGAAGATCCACCCGAGGGCGCTTAAGCGTAGAGGTCTCATCACCCCTATCAGAGAGGTGAGCAGGGGCAGTGTTCTGCATAAGAAAAGGCTGATGCAGCAGCAAAATGAACTCGGGGAAGAAACCTCCCAGTCTGTGCATTTCTGCAGCCTGTGCCGCAGCCCTAGAGGCGCTTTCAATCTGCGCTCCCAGGAGCGGGGGAGAGGCATGTTGTGCGTCCAAAATGGCATCCGGTGTGAAGCTCCGAGAAGGAGTTGCGCGGGAAGAATGGCACTTTAATTTCGCCGACTTTTTACCGTCGCCCGAATCAAGGACGACCAAGCTGTTAACGTCTCCCCCCCTCGAGGGCGGCCCAAGAAGACACCGTCCAAGCAGCGTAGCCAGTCACGACCGGAAGGACGGCCAGCGGGGGATGGGCACCTAAGGCGGGAAAGGCCGCCGCGCCGGAGGAAAAACCGTGGAACTCTCCCAGCTCCGAAAGGGCGCCCAAAATAGGCAAATCTACTTTTGAGCCCCCCGCTTCCCCGCTAGACGCGCGAGTGTCTTTTCGCGCCCTTGCCATCCGAGGCCATCGTCATGTGGAGACCATTCGGGGAACCCCCTGCCCGCTAGTAAAAGGTAAAAATTACCTGCTTCTTGCTCCGAGCAGCGACAACTTGTTCCAGTGAGCAGCTGCAAATGGACGTCCTTTTTGAACGTTTTTTTAAAATCTTTTTTTTTTTTTAAACGGAGCCAGCGGGAGGGGGGAGAAAAGGAGGGACCTGGCACCACCAGGTTTGCACTTGCTCACGAAGAGCCCTCAACCCCAGCCCTCAATCCATAGACTGGTGGGTTGTGTCCATCTACCAGCAGGTGGAGATAGAGAGCAATCTTTTGCCTCCCTATATGTGGTCATGTGCTGCCGGAAATTCCCCAGTATGTTCTCTATCTCAGCAGGTGTGTGGTCGCACAGCAGCAGCTCTGGCTAGGTCTCCACATGTGTGGGATAAACAGAAAGGAATCCTGTTTAGAAGGAATGGATCCACGGAATCTTAGCGGAGATTGGGTGGAAACACTGGTAATTGGGAAGTAAAACCAGTGCTGGGCAGATTTCTACGGTCTATTCCCTGATCGTGACTGAATAGCTATGGAGGGGCTGGAGTGTAAATTTTAAGGGGCTTCGACGTTAGCTTCAGAACTTTTAGTACAAGAACAGTGCTGGGCAGACTTCTACCGTCTGTGCCCTGAGAATGGCAAGGACAAATCAAACTCGGGTATACATATAAAGTACTGCATACCATGTAAAATGAGTTTATCTTGTTGAGCAGACTGGATGACCATACAGGTCTTTATCTGCAGTCATTTACTATGTTACTATGAGACTCTCCAAAGTCCCTGACCAACTTCTCAAGATCCTCCTTGAAAAGAACATGCCCCCCAGTAGAGTAGCAATTTCAAGCATGCCTTGGAAGACACATGCACCAACCAGTGGCACAGCCATAGCCACCTCAGCAACCAAGTGAGATGAAATAGACAAAGCTGTATAAGACATCTCCTAGGAAGGATGCCTCAGATTCTAAACATGTCACCTCTGGGGAATGGGGATCAGGAATCTGCTGAAGCCACTGCAGCATAGTTTGGGCCACACAGGTGCCACAAATGGCAGACTGTAACCCTACCATCAGTGAGCAGGTAGTCTGCTAGAAAAAAGAAAAAAAAAAAAAGATATTCCTCTTGAGCATCTCCTTAAGCGCAGACGACAACCCCCACACACACACTGTGGGATGACATTCTTCTCAGTCACAGTCAACATGAAGGCATCCACTTTGGAGACCCACCAATATTTCTCAACTTCAAAGGGATAGGGGTAGAGTCTTTCTAGGATATTTGCCTTTGCAAGTCCCTCTGGAGACTCCAACTTCACCAGCATCATGAACGAGAGCTTTATGAAGGAAGAAGGCCATGGGGTACCCTTCGTCTGGCTTCGGTGTGGAGATGAATGACAGCCACACCCACCTCCATAATGGCTCAATAAGGGTGGGGAATTCTTCCTTCCTAAACAGAAGGATGACCAGAAAGTGATCCGACTCCTCTACCTGGGGAGGTTCTAGATCCAACCTTGTGTCCAATGCAAAGTCCTCCAGTGCAATGGATACGTCCTAGCTCTCTGGGTCTACCAGGGGTCCCCCTCTTAGACTCTGCACAGCCCACATACACCATGGGCCACTTCCAAGGGCCCTTTACCCCTAAGGGGACCATAACCCACCCACCCCCCCCCCCCCCCCCAAAGCCTGGGAGAGGCAATGTCCCTAGCCAGGGCCTTCTTGACAAGGTAAACCAAACTCTGGAGCAATTCCCTTATATGGTCTGTAGCCCCGCCCAGCGCATCCCAGGATGCACTGGGAGGGGCTGGGCACCGCCATTTTGCGGCGGCGTCAACCCAAGGAAGAGGAGGGAGGCAGGCTACTTCCCTCCTCCAACTAAGGTAGGGGGGCCGGGAGGGGGTTCTTTTTGCCACTGGACCACCAGGGATTCGGCAGACAACGCTGGAGGGGGGGGGAAGTTGGGGTGGGGGCTGGAGGTCCGCCGGAACTCCAGCCCTCTCCCCCCCCCCCGGGGTCGCTCGCTGGGAGGGGGGGTTTGGCCAATGGCCACTGGAACACCAGGGACCATTTTCTGGGTGTTTGGGGGGCTGGAGACCCACCGGATCTCCAGCCCTCCCTGAACCTGGGGGGGAGAGACCGGAGGTTCCGCTGGACCCTCCAGCCCCCATTGCTCCCAGGCAGGGGTAGTCAGGGCCTGGCGGTCCCCATGGACCTCCAGCCCCTGTGTTTGACAGGTTTGGGCTTTTGACAGCCCAGACCTGTCAAACAAGTGCGAGAGGATTGTGCCGAGCCCATGCTCAGGCACAATTCGCCCGCACTTCTACTCCATGATCAGAGATAATTGCACTGCTTAAATTTGCATGCATTATCTCTGATCATAGGTCTAATAGCGCCCCGCACTGTTCCAGCGCTATTTTAGAGCACTGCTTGGAACAGCGCTGGGCTTTTGATCATCTGCCTGTGTTTATGAAACTGAAGCAGGAGTTGGGTGAGTATGTTTCTGGACAACTCAAAAAAATTTGTGGCCAAATGGAGCTATAGTGTTTTATGTGTGTGCACTTTTTTTTTCTACTGAACTCTGCAGGTGGCCATCACCACAAATTAGGATTATGTAGTTCCATCTGGGGTCATGACCCAGTGTTTGGGAACCTCTGTTCTAAGGTTTCTAAGGGATCCTATCATATGTCAATGTAGTTTAAATTTTCACAAAGTTAAAAAATAAATAATATAAAAATAAAACATTAAAAAAAAAAAATCACTGAAAAGGTCTATGGTGCCCTGCAAAACAACTAAACAATCCAACAGATCTCGAACATTAGATAGTACAGTTACTATTATTAAATATTATGGATGGATATGGTATAGCAGATTGTGTTGACTTGGATTAGAAGATTTTTGGTTAATAAGCCATATCAGATGAAAATGAAAGGAGAACTCTCCAAAATATGGATCCCTAAATGTGGTGTGCCACAGGGCTCATTCCCGTCTCCCATTTTATTTAATATGTTAATTATCTCATTGGGAAATAAATTGGAGGTATTATGTTAATGCACATCCATCTATGCGGATGATATAACTGTTTATATCCCTTTTGGTGGGGACATATCAACTATAATTCCTAAAGTGACCTTAGTACTGAAATGCCTAGAGAATTGGGCTGAGCTAGTTAGATTGAAAATGAATGCAGAGAAAACTAAGTTTCTATTAAGTCATCCTCATAAGGCAGGTTGTGAGGAGGATGTTTTAGTTAATGGAGTACATTATAAACTAGAGTCTCACTTGAAAATCTTGGGAAATGTATTAGACAAGCATTTAATGTTTAAATAACATGAATTTATTTTTAAAAAAATGTATATAAGCTTTTGTAGAAAAATGGTAAAGCCTGAGGCCTTTTGGATAAAGATAGGTCAAGTAGATTTAATGGGCCTAGAAATCAAAAGGGCCTCTCTGTATCAAAAGATAACAAGAATACAGTGACACTTGTTTCTGACAGTTTGGCAGCTGCCAGATGTCGAAAATAACTGTACAGAATTTAACACCAGGTGCAAGGGGAAAAGGGAAAATTAGGTTCTTACCTTGGTAATTTTCTTTTCTTTAGTCATAGCAGATGAATCCATTACTAATGGGTTGTGTTCACCTACCAGCAGGGGGAGATAAAGAGCACTGAAAACCATAGTGCCTCTTGGCCAGCTAGCTCCATCTGCCTCTCAGTATTTGAAGCTTCCAAAGCAGTGACACCACAAAGTAGAATAATGAACTTTCCTCACAGTGAACGAACGCCCCAGAACAGGAGCAGTAATTCAAAGGAGGGACAAAATCAACCTCCTGTAGCAGAACAGAAATCCTGAAGACTGTTTTCCAACTTCTCCCAATGAGGGAACATATCTACAGGAAAAACGGAACCCAAAACAACATCAATCAAACAATCAATCAATCAGGGAGGGCTCATGGATTCATCTGCTATGACTAAAGGAAAGAAAATTACCAAGGTAAGAACCTAATTTTCCCTTCCTTGTCATCAAGCAGATGAATCCATTACGAATGGGATATATCAAAGCAATCCCTAGACAGGGTGGAAACAGCCCACACCACGCGCCAGCACTTGAGCTCCAAAATGCGCATCCCTCCTGGCAGCCACATCCAGCCTGTAATGTCGAGCAAATGAGAGCTTACATGCCCATGTCGCTGCACTGCATATCTCTTGAAGAGAGAGTGCTCCAGTTTCAGCCCAAGAAGAGGAAATCGCTCTTGTGGAATGTGCCTTAAAGGCTTCAGGCGGAGGCCGGCCAGACAGCAAATATGCTGAAAAAATAGCTTCTTTGAGCCAACGAGCCAGAGTAGCTTTAGACGCTGGAGACCCTCTGCGAGGATATGACAACAAACAAAAAGGTGATCAGAGGTCCTGAAAGCATTTGACATGCGCAGATATTGCAACAGAGCCCTTTGCACATCTAGAAGGTGCAACTGACCAAAAGATTCTGGAAACTCCTCTTTAGAAAAGGAGGACAGGAAAATAGGCTGGGTTAGGTGAAATGCTGAAACCACCTTAGGCATGAAGGAAGGCACCGTACGTACCATAACTCCGGACTCTGAGAATTGCAGAAATGGGTCTCGACAGGACAGCGCCTGGAGCTCAGACACCCATCTCGCCGATGTAATGGCTACCAAAAAGACCGTCCTAAGGGTCACATCCTTCTCCGAAGCTCGCCTAAGCGGCTCGAAGGGCAAACACTGAAAGGCCTTTAAAACTAACCCCAGGTTCCAGGCCGGAACGGAGTCCACACGGGAGGATGGAGCTAAAGACACCCCTCTAAGAAACCATGCCACATCCGGACAAGCAGCTAGGGAGAGGCCAGCCACCTTCCCCCGAAAACATGCTAAGACTGCCACTTGAACACGCAGGGAATTATAGCCCAAGCCTTTTTGTAAACCATCCTGCAAAAAGTCAAGAATGGGCAAGACAGAAGCCCGCATGGGTGTAATCGCTTTAGCAGCACACCAAGCCTCAAACTGGTGCCAAATCCGGGCATAGGCAACAGAAGTGGAATGCTTGCAAGCCTGATGTAGAGTGGTGATGACCTTGTTGGAATAGCCCTTGTCTCTCAATTGCGCCCTCTCAATAGCCATGCCGTAAGACCAAAGCAGCAGGCGTCCTCCATGGTTACCGGCCCCATGACAACAGGTTCGGTACCAGAGGTAAAGGAAGGGGAGCCTTCACCAGCATCCGCCGGATGTCCGCATACCACGGCCGCCTGGGCCAATCCGGGGCAATGAGAACCACCTCTCCTTGGTGGAGCCAAATCCGCAGAAGTACTCGCCCTATCAAGGGCCAAGGTGGGAACACATACAGGAGGCCCTGAGGCCAGGGTTGAGCCAAGGCATCCAACCCCGCCGAGCGAGGATCTCTCCGTCTGCTGTAAAAGCATGGGACTTTGGCATTTGCGCTTGATGCCATAAGATCCGCTACGGGCGTCCCCCATTTGGCACAGATCTGAAGGTAAAATTATGTATCATACCTGATAATTTTCTTTCCATTAATCATAGCTGATCAATCCATAGACTGGTGGGTTGTGTCCATCTACCAGCAGGTGGAGATAGAGAGCAAACTTTTGCCTCCCTATATGTGGTCATGTGCTGCCGGAAACTCCTCAGTACGTCGATATCAAAGCTCCATCCGCAGGACTCAGCACTTAGAGAATTACACCCACAAAGGGACACTCTGCCCAGCTCACCACCGCCGAAACGGGGGAGGGGAATTAACCCAGCTCATCCCCACACAAGTGGGGGAGGGGAATCCGTCCAGCTCATCCCCGCGGAGCGGGGGAGGGACACCACCCCGCCGATGCGGGGGGATCTGGCTTATCCTGCAACCGCAACCGCGGGAGGAGCTGACTGACCCTAACACCGCCGAAGCGGGAGGGGTACAAAGCTGCCCTACAGCCGCACGAAGCGGGAGGGAGTGCCGGCAGAATTTAAGTCTCAATCCAGCCCCGTAAAACGGAGGGGAGAGGAATGCAGCAGCTCACTGTAACACAAACTCGTCTCAACTCTTGAAGAATCCAAGTGAAAAAACTTGAACACGAAGTCCTCCTGAAGTAACTGAAGACTAAACTTGAACCTAAAATTCAACCAGAATATAAACAGTACAGATATCTGGGAGGGGCTATGGATTGATCAGCTATGATTAATGGAAAGAAAATTATCAGGTATGATACATAATTTTACCTTCCATATCATCATGCTGATCAATCCATAGACTGGTGGGATGTACCGAAGCAGTACTCACCCAGGGCGGGACATTGAAATCCCTGACCTCAACACTGAAGCTCCAAACCGGGCCTCCGCCCGAGCAGCCACAGTCAAGCGGTAATGCTTGGAGAATGTATGGGCCGATGCCCAAGTTGCCGCCTTGCATATCTCTGCCAAGGAGACGGACCCGGCCTCTGCCATCGAGGCCGCCTGAGCTCTAGTGGAGTGAGCCTTCAGCTGGATAGGCGGCACCTTCCCCGCGGCCACATAAGCCACTGCAATGGCTTCCTTGACCCATCTTGCCACTGTAGGCTTAGCAGCCTGCAGACCCTTACGAGGACCTGCAAACAGGACAAACAGATGATCCGATTTCCGGAAATCATTGGTCACTTCCAAGTATCTGATGATAACTCGTCTCACATCCAGATATTTGAGAGCAGAGAATTCCTCTGGGTAGTCCTCCCTACGAAAGGATGGGAGACAGAGCTGCTGATTCACATGGAAGCGAGAAACAATCTTGGGCAGGAAGGAAGGCACTGTGCAAATAGTCACTCCTGCCTCAGTGAACTGCAGAAAAGGCTCTCGACATGAGAGTGCCTGGAGCTCGGAAACTCTTCTGGCTGAAGTGATAGCCACCAAAAAGACTGCTTTCAACGTCAGGTCTTTCAGAGATGCCCTCGACAAGGGTTCAAAAGGCGGCTTCTGCAAGGCTCTTAGCACCAGGTTGAGATTCCACGCAGGCACCACAAAGTGCAGAGGAGGGCGCAGGTGATTAACTCCCTTGAGAAAGCGCACCACATCTGGCTGCGAAGCCAGGGAAGCACCCTTCAGGCGGCCCCTGAAGCAAGCCAGAGCCGCTACCTGGACTTTAAGGGAACTGAGCAACAGGCCTTTCTCCAGACCTTCTTGCAGGAACGCCAACACTGAAGAAATTGGAGCAGTGAAGGGAGAAAGTGCGCCCGCTTCACACCACGCTGCAAAGGTACGCCAAACCCTGGCATAAGCCGTAGAAGTAGAGCGCTTCCTCGCTCTCAGCATAGTGGCGATGACCTTGTCTGAGAAGCCCTTCTTTCTCAGACGCTGCCGCTCAATAGCCAGGCCGTAAGACCAAAGGGGGAGGGATCCTCCATCACCACGGGACCCTGATGTAACAGGCCCTGCTCCACTGGCAGCCGCAGAGGATCGTCGACTGAGAGCCTGATCAAGTCCGCATACCAGGGACGTCTGGGCCAATCCGGACCCACCAGGATTATCCAGCCTGGATGCTTTGCCACCCGGTCTAGCACCCTGCCCAACATGGGCCAGGGCGGGAACACATAGAGAAGCTCTTGTGTCGGCCACTGTTGGAGAAGAGCATCTACTCCCAGGGATCGAGGGTCCCGTCCTCTGCTGAAAAAGCGCGGCACTTGGCAATTGGCCGATGACGCCAATCAGATCTAGGCTCGGCTGGCCCCAGCGCTTCGTGATGTCTAAGAACGCTCTGAGCAGATAGCTGCCACTCTCCGGGCTCCAAGGTATGGCGACTGAGAAAGTCCGCCTTGACATTCATGACTCCGGCAATGTGGGCCGCTGACAGCTGTTCCAGGTTCGCTTCCGCCCACTGGCATAGATTCATGGCCTCCTTGGCTAGAGGGGCGCTCTTGGTACCTCCCTGGCGGTTGACATAGGCCACAGCCGTGGCATTGTCCGACAGGACCCGTACTGGCTTCAAACGCCAGTACCGGGAGGAACTCCAAAAGCGCCAACCGAATGGCTCTGAGTTCCAGGAGGTTGATAGACCACTTTGCCTCTGCAGGAGACCAGAGCCCCTGCGCTGTCCTTCCCAAGCAGTGGGCTCCCCAGCCCGACAAAGAGGCGTCCGTCGTGACGACAATCCACTCCGGGGTCACCAGAGGCATTCCTGCAGACAACTTGTCTGTCTGCGTCCACCAGCTCAGCGCCTTGCGCACTGCTGGGTCCAAGGGAAGGCGCACAGCATAATCCTCCGACATCGGAGTCCAGCGCTGCAGCAGAGAGTGTTGTAGTGGTCTCATATGAGCCCTGGCCCAGGGCACTACTTCCATCGTGGCCGTCATAGAGCCAAACAGCTGCACATAGTCCCAAGCCCGAAGAGGAGAGGCTAGTAGAAACTGGTCCACCTGAGCCTGAAGCTTGACAATCCGATTGTCTGGCAGGACCACTCTGCCCACTTGGGTGTCAAATCGAACTCCCAGATACTCCAGGGACTGAGTTGGGCGCAGCTGGCTTTTCTCCCAGTTGATGATCCACCCCAGGGAGCTCAAAAGAGCAATCACCTGGTCTGAAGCTCTGCCGCACTCTGCATAAGAGGGGGCTCGGATCAACCAGATAAGGATGGACTTGTACTCTTTCCTTGCGTAGGAAGGCCGCGATGACCACCATTACTTTGGAGAAGGTCCGCGGAGCAGTAGCCAACCCGAACGGGAGGGCTCTGAACTGGAAGTGTCGGCCCATGACTTCAAAACGCAGAAAGCGTTGATGAGGAGGCCAGACGGGAATATGCAAGTATGCTTCCTTGATGTCCAAGGATGCCAGGTACTCCCCTGCCTTCACTGCCGCTATAACAGAGCGGAGAGTCTCCATGCGAAAGTGCCGAACTTTCAAGGCCCGATTGACCCCTTGAGGTCGAGGATAGGCCGTACAGAACCTCCTTTCTTTGGTACCACAAAGTAAATGGAGTAACGCCCCTTGCCAAGCTGATTTTCTGGCACCGGAACGACCGCACCCAGGCGGATCAGATTGTCCAAGGTCTGCTGCACTGCCACAGCTTTGACCGGAGACTTGCAGGGAGAGAGTACAAACCCGTCTCTTAAGGGTCGGCAGAACTCTAGCTTGTAGCCGTCTCTGAGGACTTCCAGCACCCAAGCGTCTGAAGTTATTGTGGTCCACTCGCCCAGAAATGAGGACAGCCGTCCTCCAATCTGCACTGGGGCGTGGACCAAGGCCCCGTCATTGGGTACGAGACCCTGGGGGAGGACCGGAGGGAGCACCTCCGGGACGGCGGTCTCTGCGAAAGGAATGCTGCTTGGGGGAGAAGTTCCTCTTGAAGGAAGAGGGGGCAGAGGAGCCCGACCTGCCCGGGCGGTACCGACGGGCTTCCTGAAACCGTCCTCTGGAGGTACCGGGGCGAGTACTAGCCCGAGCCCTGACCTCTAGTAACTTCTTGCCCTTAGACGTGCCGAGATCGGTCACGATTTTGTCCAGCTCGACCCCAAAGAGCAGCTTGCCTTTAAAAGGCAATCTAGCCAGGCGGGATTTAGAGGCGTGGTCAGCAGACCAATGCTTCAGCCAAAGCCACCGCCGAGATTGTCTGAGCCATGCCTTTAGCTGAGACCCTCAAGACATCATACAGCAAGTCTGCCAAATAGGCTAAGCCCGATTCCAGGGCCGGCCAATCAGCCCTCAAGGAATGATCCGAGGGGGAAGCCCGCTGCACCATAGTCAGGCACGCCCTGGCCACATAGGAGCCGCAAACTGAGGCCTGCAAACTTAAAGCAGCCGCCTCAAAGGACGACCTTAAGGCCGCCTCCAATCTTCTGTCTTGGGCGTCCTTTAGGGCCGTGCCACCTTCCACCGGCAACGCCGTTTTCTTAGTCACCGCAGTGATTAAAGAATCCACGGTAGGCCACAGATAGGCCTCACGTTCACTTTCAGGCAAAGGATAGAGGCGGGACATAGCCCTAGCCACTTAAGGCTCGCTTCCGGGACATCCCATTGAGCCGAAATTAAGGTGTGCATGGCATCATGCACGTGGAAGGTTCTAGGCGGGCGCTTCGTCCCCAGCATAATGGCAGAGCCAACAGGGGCTGAGGGAGAGACGTCCTCCGGAGAGGAAATCTTCAAAATGCCCATGGCCTGCACTAACAGGTTGGGCAAATCCTCTGAGCTAAAGAGCCGCGCTGCAGAGGGGTCATCCGCTCCATCCGAGCGGGGATCCGTCTCCTCCAAGGAATCCGCAAAGGACCGTTGAAAGAACTCAGATACGCTGCCCTCATCTACATCGGAGGAGAGAAAGTCCTCCAAGGCCTGGGAATCAACCCGAGGGCGTTTACCTCCGGGGGCCTCAACCTCTTTACCAGACGAGGGGCAGGGGCAGCGTTTTGCATAAGGAAGGCCTGATGCAGCAGCAAAACAAACTCGGGGGAGAAACCCCCCAGACTGTGCACTTCCGCAGCCTGGGCTACAGCCCTAGACGCACCCTCAACCGGCGCTCGCAAGAGCGGGGGAGGGACATGCTGCGCATCCAAGATGGCGCCTGGCGCGACACTCCGCAAAGGAGCCGCGCGGGAAGAACGGCGCTTAACTTTAGCCGCTTTTGTGCCATCGCCCAAATTAAGGGCGTTCATGGCATTAATGTCTCCTACCTCAAGGGCGGCCCAAGAAGAAGCCGTCCGAGCCGCGTGGCCGGCCAAGATGGCGGAGGCGAGCAGCGGGGGATGGGCGTTTATGGCGGGAAAAACCGCCACACCGGAGGAAGGACCGGGACACTCATCGGTCACGAAACTGTCACCCAACAAGGGCGAATCAGACTTTAAGACCCCCGCATCCCCTCTAGAAGCGCCCAAGCGATCCGGGGAGTGACTCTTTGCGCCCTCGCCCTCCGACGCCATAGGCCACGTGGAGATCAATCGGGGAACCCCCTGCCCGCTATAAAAAGGTAAAAATTACCTGCTTTCCGCTCCGAGCTGTAACGACCTGGTGTCCCAGTGAGTAGCTGCAATAAACGTTTAAATAAACGTCAAAATAAACGCCTTTAAGGACGTTCAAAAAAAATGTTTTTTTTTTTTTTTAACGGAGCCAGCGGGAGGGGGGAGAAAAGGAGGGACCCTTGGCGCCACCAGGGTTTGGCACTTGCTCAAGATGAGCCCTCAACCCCAGGCACTCAACAAAACCTAAAATTAGGCTTGGAGGCCTAGCCAGAGCTGCTGCTGTGTGTGAACCACCACCTGCTGAGATAGAGAACATACTGGGGAGTTTCCGGCAGCACATGACCACAATAGGGAAGGCAAAAGTTTGCTCTCTATCTCCACCTGCTGGTAGATGGACACAACCCACCAGTCTAATGGATTGATCAGCATGATGATATGGAAGGAACCATTCGTCTGCTAGTTCCCACTCCGCTGGGTCGATTTGATGCCTGCTTAATCGGTTTGCAGGTTGCTCTGACCTGCAATGTGAGCTGCTGACAGAAACTGCAGATGTAGCTCGGCCCCGTGGCATATCTGAGTGGCCTCTGTGCCAGTGTTTGACACTGAGTGCCGCCTTGGTCGATTTATGTAGGCCACCCTCTGTCGTGTTGTCCGACAGAACTCTGACAGCCAGTCCCTCCAGGGTCGTGTGAAAGGCCAGAAGCGCCTGAAATATCGCTTTTAACTCCAAGCGATTGATGACCACTCCAACTCCTCGGGTGGTCCAGAGACCCTGGGCATGCATTCGTCCTGCATATGCACTCCCCAGGCCCTTCAGGCTGGCATCTGTTACCACCAGTCACCAATCGGGGAGCGCTAGTGGCATTCCTCGCCGCAGCATGCTGTCTGAGAGCCACCACTCCATACTGAGTCGGGCCGCAGGGAGCCACCGTGAGTCTGCGCTGGTAATCCTGAGAAATTGGAGACCATCGTTGAAGCAGGGAACACTGCAGAGGTCTCAGGTGCGCTCATCCGCCCATGGCACCACTTCCAAGGTGGCCGCATCGACCCCAATAGCTGGACTATGTCCCAAGCTCACGGTGCGAGGCATCCTCAGGAGCAGACGGGACCTGGTTCTGAAGCTTGCACACCGCCTTTGCTCAGGTAGAAAGACAACCCAGAGGCCGTGGTCGAACCAGACCCCCAAAATATCTAGAGATTGAGAGGGGGTCAGGTGACTTTTGGGTATTTGATGACCCAGCCCAGAGACTGAAGTACTGAGACCACTCTGGCTGTTACATGAATGACTCCTTCTGCAGAGTTCCACTCTGATGAGCCGTCATCGAGGGTATGGGTGAACCCGAATACCCTGTCGCCTGAGAAAGGCAGCTACTACCCACCATTACCTTACCTTGGAAAAGGTTTCGAGGAGCTTGTGCGAGGTCAAAGCAAGGCCCGAAACTGGAAATGTTTTCCCAACACTGGCAAACCAGAGAAACCATTGGTGCGGGGGCCAATAGGAATTTGCAAGTAGGCTTCTTTCAGGTCAGAGACGAGAGAAACTCTCCTGGCTGGACCGCCACAAGGAACGGAGCGCAGGGTTTCCATGCGAAAGGTGCCACACTCTCAGTGGACTTGTTGACTTCCTTTAAGTCGAGTATGGGCCGAAAAGACCCTCCTTTTGCGGCACCACAAAGTAAATGGCGTAACAGCCATAGCCGAGTTCGGCGGGAGGCACAGGGACCACCGCCCCGAGGTGCAACAAGCCTTGCAAGGTCTCCTGTACCGCCACCCGTTGACGGAAGAGCCGCATCGGAACTCCACAAACACGTCCTTCTCACCCGGGGCATTGAATTCTAGTCCTGTAAGCCATCTCCGATCAGGTCCAAAACCCACTGATCTGAGGTAATCTTGGCCCATTCCTCGAGAAAGAGGGAAAGACGTCCTCCAACTGCAGGAATCGAGGAGTGGGCCGTCGCACCATCATTCAGAGGGTCGCCCCTATGAACTCCCGGCTTTGAGCCTCGCTGCTGTGGAACGTTTGTCCAAAACGAAAGGAGTTCCTCTGCTGAAAGCGGGCACGTGAAGTAAACCCAGCAGAATGGCCCTGGGCGGTAACCTTCGGCTTCACAGAAGCGAGGTCTGGAAGACCCTTGGAAGAAGGCAGCGTCCTATCCTCGGGTAAGCGCTGGGGTTTAGCATCCCCCAGGCCCTTTACAATTTTCTCCAACTCCTCTCCAAATAGGAGAAGGCCTTGAAAGGGCAACTTCACCAACCTTGCTTAGAGGCCATGTCAGCCGCCATGTCAGCCACCCAATTGCTGTAGCCATAGAAGGCGGCGAGTGGCCACCGCCACAGCTATCTGTTTAGCTGAAGCTCTGACCAGATCATAGAGGGCATCAGCCAAAAATGACAAGGCTGACTCCATCCGCGGTGCCACCATCCACAAGGGGCTCCGCGCCATCTCTGGGCTGTTACCACTGCCTGTTGCAACCAAGCGAGGCAGGCCTCAAGCAGCATAACAACTGCACACAGATGCCCGTAAGGCTAGGCCTGAAATCTCAAAGGACCGCTTCATTGCTGATTCCAGACGCCGGTCCTGCAGGTCCTTCAGTGCGACCCCTCCTTCTACTGGGAGGGTAGTCTTCTTTGTCACAGGCCGTGACTAGGGCATCCACTTTAGGCACGGCCAAGCGTGGCCAAGTGCTTGCTCACTAAGAGGGTATAAGTGCCCCATTGCCCTGGCAACTTTCAAAGGCCCCACAGGGTCAGCCCATTGAGCCGAAATAAGATCTTGGATGAAAGTCATGGAAAGGAAAGGCTCGAGCAGGCTTCTTAGTACTTGCCATTCTCGATTACCAGAGGAGGCCTTCGCCCATCACAGGATCTCCAATAGAGAGGGCCTGCAGGGCATCAGAAATAAGCGCTGGCAGCTCCTCACGGTGGAAAATCCTAACCGCAGTGGGATCATTTGGATCCAGTGGCAAACCTATACCTTCCTCTGGCTCTTCTGACCACAAAGGTCTGCCAGACACCTCAGAATCCCCACAGCCCGACCATGGGGGGAAAAGGGGGGTGCGCCACTTTCTGAAGGGAAATTGACCCTTCTGCGCTTGACTTGCGGCCAGCTGTCTGGGGAAAAAATGTCTGATGGCAATCCCGTGCCGGTCTCCACCGGAGGGGAACCAGGTATCAACGCAGAGTCAGACATCTGCGGCAGAGCTCTTTTTAACATAAATGCTTTATGTAAAAGCAACACAAACTCTGGGGAGAAAGGCTCACCCTGGCCTCCCGGTTCCAATACGGGGTAAGCAGCTCCTCTGGTAGCCTCCATCCGAGGCTCCCCTCCGGCCTCAGACCCCTCCGCACCTGCGGGGGTCGAGCCATGCGGCGCATCCAAGATGGCGCCCGCTGCCAGCTCCACCGAGCAGGAAGAAACATCGCTCGCCATGCTCGGGCCAGCTCTGATGTCTGAAGAGCATGATTTACAGAGCCCCGCTGCGGATCTGCGCTTGCCACAAAGTGAACAGCACTTAACAACCTCCGCAGCCACCGTCGAAAACGGCGGAAAATTCAAAATGGCGGATTTGCGCCAAAAACATCCCGATCGCAGGGCCCTCCCCGAGGAGCTACAAAACTCTTACCTCACCAGACCGAGTCCCAGAGCTCCAGTAAACGCTGCACAGACAGAAGGAAACCCTCAGAATCGCAGCGCTAACAAGCACAGCGCATTTTTTTTTTAACGCTGTGAGGAAAATTAGAGGCAACAGCTACAGAGGCACTCGAGGTTCAGGAAAGTGGGAAAAGCAGGGAAAAGGACGAACCAATGTGCCTGCATCCACAGAGAACAGTGGTGGGAAAGGCAGAGATAGGGCAAACCTATATACCTGCATCCACATCGGGGGCCGGTAAGACAGGGAAAGGGGCGAACCTATGTGCCCTTAAAGTGGGCACCACCAGCCACAACACCCCTGCTACAACTGCAAAAGCACAGGAGCCACCACAGGCAGATTTCTGAAAAAGCTGAATAAGCTGCGTCCAACCCTGCTGGGGAGATAGAGAATACTGAGAGGCAGATGGAGCTAGCTGGCCAAGAGGCACTATGGTTTTCAAGTGCTATCTCCCCCTGCTGGTAGGTGGACACACCCATTCGTATGGATTCATCTGCTTGATGACAAGAAGGCGAAGTTGTGGTCAAAAAGTCCAGTACGAACCAGTGTGGAAAGTAGGGGCGTTTTTTCCGAGAACATTTATGAAAATCTGTGGTTTAGAGGTGGTCATAACGGCCATCTGGAAAATTAGGTTGTAAACATGTTTATGAATTTTGAGGCTCACTGGAAATAATGAGTAGCCAAAAGAATATTTACGGACTGACAGCTCATATAGCCTTGGAGAAGTCCAGGACAGTCAGACCACTCCTGGTCACTCTGTCTCATGGATCTCCCTAAGGAACATGTCAATACTCTTATAACCTGCTTGTAAGAATCGCTTTTGGTAAGTAAATAATTCTAGAAAAAAACCTCTCTCTCTTTCTCTTTTATTTATCCTTATCTAGCTCCCTACTTTATTGGGTTTAGGTCTAGCACCCTAAGAAAGGATCAGTATAACATAAGCCTGCCAGCCCTGGCACTTCCTATTTATTACACATTAGGTCTGTACTAATGGCTTGGAAGTAGCCGAAAAATATTCACTTTTTTTGGAAGCCGAGATGGGAAAATTAGGTTCTTACCTTGGTAATTTTCTTTCCTTTAGTCATAGCAGATGAAGCCATTACGTATGGGTTGTGTCCATCAACCAGCAGGGGGAGATAGAAAGCACTCAACTTTTCACAGTGCCTCATGGCTAGCCAGCTCCACTGCCTCTTCAGTATTTGAAGCTTCCAAAGCAGTATGGCAAACCGCAATGGGAATAACATGAACTTTCCTCACAGCGAACGATGGCCCCTTAACAAGGGCATGAACTCAAAAGGAGGGAATGAACACATCCTCCTGGAGGGAATAAACTCGTCCTCCTTATTGTATAACTGGAGGGGATACACGCAACCTTCTGGAGGGAATAAACATCCTCCAAAACATAAACTGGAGGGAATGGACTCATCCTCCTATAAGTGAACATGAATCCTGAAGACTGTTTTCCAACTTTCTCCCAAGGAAGGAACTTCAGGAAACAAGAACAGAACCTGAAACAGATTCACAGCATACAGACAATCATACAGGGAGGGCTCATGGCTTCATCTGCTATGACTAAAGGAAAGAAAATTACCAAGGTAAAAACCTAATTTTCCCTTCCTTATCATCAAGCAGATGAAGCCATTACGTATGGGATGTAACAAAGCAATCCCTATATAGGGTGGGAACAGGTCACACCACGCGCTAGCACTTGTGCTCCAAAACGCGCATCCCTCCTAGAACCACATCCAGCCTGTAATGTTGGGCAAAAGAGAGCTTAGAAGCCCATGTTGCTGCACTGCATATCTCTTGACGAGAGAGTGCTCCAGTTTCAGCCTAAGAGGAAGAAATCGCTCTGGTAGAATGTGCCTTAAAGGCTACAGGCAGAGACCGGCCGGCAAGCAGATAAGCTGAAAAGATAGTTTCTTTGAGCCAGCGGGCAATAGGTTTAGACGCTGGAGACCCTCTGCAAGGACCTGATAGCAAAACAAACAGATCATAGATCCTGAAAGAGATAGTAACTCGCAGATACTGCAGCAGAGTCCTGCGCACATCCAACAGGTGCAACTGCCCAAAGATTCTGGAAACTCCTCCTTATCAAAGGAGGGCAAGAAAATAGGCTGGTTTAGGTGAAACGCTGAAACCACCTTAGGCATGAAGGAAGGCACGGTCCGAACCGTGACCCCAGACTCTGAGAATTGCAGAAATGGGTCTCTACAGGACAGCGCCTGGAGCTCTGACACCCGTCTCGCCGAAGTAATGGCCACAAAAAAAACGGCCTTTAGTGTCAAATCTTTCTCCGATGCTCGCCGAAGCGGCTCAAAAGGAGAAGCCTGCAGGGCCTTCAAAACTAGCCCCAGGTTCCAAGCTGGACAGGGTGCTCGCACGGAAGGCCGGAGCCGAAGCACCCCACTAAGAAACCGTGCCACATCTGGATGAGCAGCTAAAGACACGCCTTCAACCTTATCACGAAGGGAGGCCAACGCTGCCACTTGCACCCGCAGGGAATTATAGGCCAAGCCTATTTGTACACCATCCTGCAAAAAGTCTAGAATCGGCGAGACAGGAGCCCGCATGGGTGTGATCGCTTTTGAAGCACACCAAGACTCAAACTGGCGCCAAATCCTGGCATAAGCCACGGAAGTGGAACGCTTGCGGGCCTGCAGGAGAGTGGAAATGACTGTGTTTCAATAGCCTTTGTCCCTCAATTGCGCCCTCTCAATTGCCATGCCATAAGACCAAAGCGGCAGGCGTCCTTCATGGCTACCGGGCCCTGTGACAACAGGTTCGGTACCAGAGGTAAAGGAAGGGGAGCCTCCACTAGCATCTGTCGGAGGTCCGCATACCAAGGCCTCCTGGGCCAATCCGGGGCGATGAGGACCACTTCTCCTGGGTGCAGCCAAATCCGCAGGAGCACGCGCCCTATCAAGGGCCACGGAGGGAACACATATAGTAGGCCCGGAGGCCAGGGCTGAGTCAAGGCATCCAACCCTGCCGAGCGAGGATCTCTCCGTCTGCTGAAGAAGCACGGGACTTTGGCATTTGAACTTGTCGCCATAAGATCCATCACGGGCTTGCCACATTTGGCACATATCTGCAGGAATACTTCGTCTGCTAGTTCCCATTCTGCTGGATCGATCTGATGCCTGCTTAGATAATCGGCTTGCACATTGCTCTGACCTGCAATGTGAGCTGCCGACAGAAACTGAAGATGCAGCTCGGCTCAGTGACAAATCTGTTCGGCCTGCGCGGCCAGTGCTCTGCACTGAATGCCGCCTTGTCGATTTATGTAGACCACTGCTGTCGTGTTGTCCGACATCACTCTGACAGCCAATCCTTCCAGGGTCACTTGAAGGCCAGAAGCGCCTTAAACACCGCTTTCAACTCCAGGCGGTTGATGATCCACTCCGACTCCTCGGTGTCCATAGACCCTGGGCATGCTTCCCTTGCAATGTGCGCCCCAGCCCTTCAGGCTGGAATCTGTCACTACTAGACACCAATCGGGGAGCGCCAGCGGCATTCCTCGCCGTAGCATGTTGTCTGAGAGCCACCACTCCATGCTGAGTCGGGCCGCAGGGAGCCAAGAAAGTCTGCATTGATAATCCTGAGAAACTGGAGACCATCTTTGAAGTAGGGAATACTGTAGAGGTCTCAGGTGCGCTCTCGCCCAGGGCAGCACATCCAATGTGGCTGTCATCGATCCCAGCAGCTGGACAATGTCCCAAGCTCGCGGGCGAGGCATCCTCAGGAGCAGACGGACCTGATTCTGAAGCTTGCACCGCCTTAGCTCGGGTAGGTATACATAGCCCGAGTCTGTGTCGAACCTGGCCCCCAAATATTCTAGAGACTGCGAGGGGATCAGGTGACTTTTGGCCATATTGACGACCCAGCCTAGAGATTGAAGTACTGAGACCAGGCCTAGAGCCGGTGGCTGCAGAACGCTTGTCCGAGCGAAAGGAGTTCCTCTGCTGAAAAACGGGCACGAGAAGTGAACCCAGCAGAACGCCCCGGGAGGTACCTTCTAGCTTCATGGGAGCGAGGTCTATAAGAGGAGTGGACCGCCTAGCCCTTGGAGGAAGGCCTCGGCCTATCTTCGGGCAAGCGCTGGGGTTTAGGATCTCCCAGGCCTTTAACAATTTTTTTTCCAACTCCTCACCAAATAGGAGAAGGCCGTGAAAGGGCAACTTCACCAACCTTTGCTTAGAGGCCATGTCCGCTGCCCAATGTCGTAGCCAAATAAGACGGCGAGCCGCCACTGCTACTGCCATTTGTTTAGCCAAAGCTCTGACAATATCATAAAGGGCATCAGCTAAAAAGGACAAGGCCGACTCCTGCCGCGCAGCCAAATCCGAGAAGGGCTCCGCTCCATCTCCGGGCTGTTCCACTGCCTGTTGCAACCACGCCAGGCAGGCTCTATAAGCATTACTGCATGCAGATGCCCGAACAGTAAGACCTGCAATTTCAAAGGACCGTTTAAGTGCTGCTTCCAGCCTATGGTCTATATCCTTCACGGCAACTCCTCCTTCCACAGGGAGGGTAGTTCTCTTTGTCACCGCAGTGACTAGGGCATCTACTTTAGGCATTGCAAAGCGAGCCAAATGCTCCTCACGCAGAGGGTATAATTGCCCCATAGCCCTGGAAACTTTCAAAGGTCCCTCGGGGTCAGCCCACTGAGCGGAAATAAGCTCTTGGATGGAGTCATGCAAAGGAAAGGCTCGAGCAGGCTTTTTGGTACTAGCCATCCTAGGAATCACAGAGGATGCCGTGCAACTGTCAGGCTCAATAGAAAGGACCTGTAGGGCATCTGAAGTAAGCTTTGGCAGCTCATCACGGTGGAAAATCCTCACCGCGGAGGGATCATCCAGATCCTGGTGGTAATTCTGCACCTGACTCTGGCTCCTCAGACCACGAAGGCCTGCCAGAACTCTCCTGAACCCTCACAGCCCGACCACGGGGGGTGGGGGGGTCACCACAATCTGAAGGGGAATTAGCCCTTTCTACGCTTTTCTTTATGCCATTATCAGGGGAAATAGCCTCAGCGGCAGTCCCAGGCCAGAATCCACCGGGGTGGGGGGGGGGGGGGGAGACAATAGAAGTGGCCTCAACTACCCTTGGAGGGAGAGCTCTTTCAGCATGTATGCTTTATGGCAATAACACAAAATCAGGGGGAGAAAACTTGCCCTGGGCACCCAGTACCCGTCCAGGGGCTAGCCGCTCCCTGAACAGCCATCAATTCGAGTCCCCCCCCCCCCCCCCCCCCGGGCTCAGAGCTCTCCATCTCTACAGAGGCTGCGCCATGCGGAGAATTCAAAATGGCGTCCGCTGCCAGCTCTGAGTGGGAAGAATCATCGCTCGCCATGCTCGGGCCGGCTCTTACACCTGTACAGCATGATTTACAGAGCCCTGCTGCTGATTTGCGCTTGCCACACCGGGAACAGCGCTTTACATTCTCTGCAGCCATCGCCAAAAACGGCGGTAAAATTCAAAATGGCGGTTTCGCGCCAAAAGCGCCCCGATCGCGGGCCCACCCCGGAGGAGTTAGAAAACACTCTTACCTCACCAGACCGAGTATCACAGCTCCGGTCCCATAGAAGAATCAAAGGAAAACCTCTGTTCCATTTTTTTTTTTTTTTTTTAACGCTGTGAGGAAAGCAGAGATAATAAGAACTCCGGAGGCTCAGATGAGTGGGAAAGGCAGGGAAAGGCGAACCAATGTGCCTGCATCCACTGAGTGGGAAAGGACAGGGAAAAGCAAGCTAATATGTCCACATCCACGGGGGCATGGGTTAGGCAGGGAAAGGGCTAACCTATGTGCCTTCAAAGTGAAGCTGCTATAGCCTCTAACACCCCGGCTAACAACTGGCAAGCCAGGAGCCACCCCAGGCAGATTTTTGATGGAGCTCGAAGAAGCTGCAGCCGCCCTGCTTGGGGAGATAGAGAATACTGAAGAGGCAGTGGAGCTGGCTGGCCATGAGGCACTGTGAAAAGTTGAGTGCTCTCTATCTCCCCCTGCTGGTTGATGGACACAACCCATACGTAATGGCTTCATCTGCTTGATGACAAGGAAGCATGCTTTGAAATAGGTGTCTTTCAATTAATTGTACAGACATTATTACTGGGGCACCTGGACTATTGTAATAGTATTTATGTAGGATATAGCATACATATTAGCCATAGAATCCAGTTACTCCAGAACATGGTGGCACATCTTATATTTAGATCTCCAAGGTTTGTCAGTGCCAAGCCATTGTTATGCAAGCCGAATTGGCCACAGAAGCTCATCGAGGGGGGTCTTTTACTAAGATGCACTAGCGTTTTTTTTAGCTCATGCTAGAAATCAGCTGGCACTAAACACAGAAACGCCCACAGGAATATAATGGGTATCTCAGCGTTTAGCGCCAGCTGATTTCTAGCATGAGCTAAAAAAGCTAGCGCACCTTAGTAAAAGACCCCCTCAATTTTTAAGGTTGTGCTGTATGGTGTTCTTAATTTTATATGGTCGAGCAACTATACAAACACTGTTTATTGCGTCTAGCTCCATCTCGTCCCTGTTTTTAAATTTATGCTGAAAGCCACTTTTCACCTACTGCCTTTGGCTCCTAACCACTACTCATTTGCCCTCCTCCTCTTTACCCATTAATTCCCTTGCCCGTTCTATGTCTTGTCTATCTGTTCTACCTAGATTGTAAGTCTTTGAGCAGGGACTGTCTCTGTCACGTGTTCAGCGCTGCGGGCATCTGGTAGCGCTATACAAATGCTATTAGTAGTAGTAGTAGTAATAGTAGAAAATTGCTATGCATAGAAAGAATTATGTAAATAGTTCAAGGAACAACTACCTGTCTTTACAGTTACCTTTCCCCCGGGGTATGACCTAAAACTGGAATTCTCACAGCTATTTTCATATTCTGGGTGGAACAGGTTAACCATGTAATATACGATCTGAACCTAGCTACTTATGTTTTCGTAAATTGGAAAAAACTTACGGCCCCTGTTTTACTAAGGTGGTGGTAGCGTTTTTAGCGTGCACTAAACACTAGACAGCCATATATTCCTATGGATGTCTCCAGCGTAAGCACGCACAGAGCGGCTTAGTAAACATGGCCCTTGGTTATTTAACAAATTTATAAGCTAATGATTTATAAAATTGTATAATTCCTGTTGAAGTTTACCTTGCCCTACTTCTTAGTTTGTAAGCCGCTTTGATCTAAAGTCCTTGGTATAGGCGGCCTATAAACAATACTTGTAATCTAATGTAAAGATAGTACAGTTACCACTGGCCATAGAGTCTGCAAGCTAACTCATTACCAGATGTTACGCTTTACAAATATTTCCCTATCTTAATGTGACGTTTCATACATTTGCTTAACAACAAAAAGCAGCCACAAATTTAGGGGAGGCTTGGATCAAATTCCAGTGCTGCTCTTTTTGATCTTGGGCAAGTCACTTAAACCTACATTGCCTCAGGTACAAAATTTGATTGCAAACCCTGTGGAGACAGGGAAATACCTAGTTACATGAATGTAACTCCCTTTGGCTACTACTGAAAAAAGTGCGAGCTAAACCCAATGTTAAAAAGCACCTTATTTAGAAACATTTAAGATTAAAGAATCTTATTTTACATTTGACCCTTTCCAGAAAGTTTACTGATGGTGTAAGGATAAAGTGATATGGTACCATTTACAAACTCCTTGTTTTACATCTGAAAAGCAAAAATACTTACATGTAGCAGGTATTCTCCGAGGACAGCAGGCCTTATATTTTCACAAGAGGGTGACGCCAACCGCATCGCCCAGTCCAGGACTTATGACAAGCATAAGGTAAAAGTACGTATCATACCTGATAATTTTCTTTCCCTTAATCATAGCTGATCAATCCACAGAGTGGTGGGTTGTGTCCATCTACCAGCAGGTGGCAATAGAGAGCAATCTTTTGCCTCCCTATATGTGGTCATGTGCTGCCGGAAATTCCCCAGTATGTCGATATCAAAGCTCCATCCGCAGGACTCAGCACTTAGAGAATTACACCCACAAAGGGACACACTGCCCAGCTCACCACCGCCGAAGCGGGGGAGGGGAAATATTCCAGCACACCACCGCCAGGGCGGTGGGCGGGAAACCACACCCGCCGACACGGGGGGGGGAACTGGCTTACCCTAACACCGCCGAAGCAGGAGGGATACAAAGCTACCCTACAGCCGCACGAAAAGGGAGGGAGCACCGGCATAATTTAGTTATCAATCCAGCCACCGCCGAAACGGGGGGAGAGGAAGCAGCAGCTCACTGTAACACAAAATCGTCTCAACTCAAGAGACTTCAATTGGAAGAACTTGAACACAAAGTCCTCGTGAACAGGAAATGAAGACTGAACTTGAACCTGAAATATAACCAGAACACAAACAATACAGATATCTGGGAGGGGCTATGGATTGATCGGCTATGATTAAGGGAAAGAAAATTATCAGGTATAATACATAATTTTACCTTCCCTATCAAGCCAATCAATCCATAGACTGGTGGGATGTACCGAAGCAGTACTCACCCAGGGCGGGACATGGAAATCCCTGAACGCAAAACTGAAGCCCCAAACTGGGCCTCGGCCCGAGCAGCCACATCCAAGCAGTAATGTCGTGAGAAGGTATGAGCCGACGAGCAAGTAGCTGCTCTGCAAATCTCTTCCAAGGGGACAGATCTGGACTCCGCCATCGAGGCTGCTTGTGCTCTAGTAGAGTGTGCCTTCAGATGAATAGGCGGAATCTTCTCTGCCGCCACATAAGCTGACGCGATCGTCTCCTTGACCCAACGTGCCACCATAGGCTTAGATGCCTGCAGACCCTTACGAGGGCCTGCGAACAGCACGAACAGATGATCTGACTTTCGGAAATCATTGGTCACTTCCAAGTATCTGATGATGACCCGTCTAACATCCAGGTATTTGAGCGCAGGGTACTCCTCTGGGTAATCTTCCCTACGAAAGGAGGGTAGGTGAAGCTGCTGATTCACATAGAATCGAAAAACAATCTTGGGCAGGAAGGAAGGCACTGGGCGAATCGATACTACTGCCTCAGTGAATCGCAGGAACGGTTCTCTACACGAGAGCGCCTGGAGCTCAGAAACTCTTCTGGCTGATGTGATAACCACCAGGAAGACTGCTTTCAACGTCAGGTCCTTCAGCGATGCCCTTGGCAAGGGCTCGAAAGGCAGCTTTTGCAAGGTCCGTAGCACCAGATTGAGATTCCACATAGGCACTATCGAGTGCAGAGGGGGGCGCAGGTGATTAACTCCTTTGAGAAAGCGTACCACATCCGGCTGTGAAGCCAGGGAAGCCCCCTTCAGACGACCCCTGAAGCAAGCTAGAGCCGCCAACTGGACTTTCAGCGAACTGAGCAACAGGCCTTTCTCCAGCCACTCTTGCAGGAACGCAAACACAGAAGATATTGGAGCAGTGAAGGGCGATACAGAGCCTGCCTCGCACCACGAGGCAAAGGAACCCCAAACCCTGGCGTAAGTGGTGGAAGTAGAGCGCTTCCTCGCTCTCAGCATAGTGGCGATGACCTTGTCTGAGAAGCCCTTCTTCCTCAGCCGCTTCCGCTCAAGAGCCAGGCCGTAAGACCAAAGGGGGAGGGATCCTCCATCAACACGGGACCCTGATGTAAGAGGCCTAGCTCCGCTGGCAGCCGCAGAGGGCCGTCCACCGAGAGTCTGACTACGTCCGCATACCAGGGGCGTCTGGGCCAATCCGGACCCACCAGGATCACCCGGCCCGGATGCTTGCCACTCGCCTAGCTCCCCTGCCCATCATGGGGCAGGGCGGGGAACATGTAGAGAAGCTCCTGTGCCGGCCACTGCTGGAGAAGATCATCGACTCCCAGAGATCGAGGGTCCCGTCCTCTGCTGAAAAAACGCGGCATTTGGCAATTGGCCGAGGACGCCATCAGATCAAGGCTCGGCCGGCCCCAGCGTTTCGTGATGTCCTAAGAACGCCCGAGCAGAACAGTTGCCACTCTCCGGGATCCAAGGTATGGCGATGAGAAAGTCCGCCTTGACATTCATGACTCCCGCAATGTGGGCCACCGACAGCTGTTCCAGATTCGCTTCCGCCCACAGGCATAGCTTCATGGCCTCCTTGGCTAGAGGGGCGCTCCTGGTACCTCCCTGGCGATTGACATAGGCCACAGCCGTGGCATTGTCCGACAGGACCCGTACAGGCCTCAGCACCAGTACCGGGAGAAACTCTAGAAGCGTCAACCGAATGGCTCGAAGCTCCAGGAGATTGATGGACCATTTCGTCTCTGCAGGAGACCAGAGCCCCTGCGCTGTCCGTCCCAGGCAGTGGGCTCCCCAGCCCGTCAAGCAGGCGTCTGTCGTGTCGACAACCCACTCCGGGGTCGTAAGGGACATTCCTTCGGACAGCTTGCCTGGCCTCAGCCACCAGCCCAGCGCCCTTCACACCGCTGGATCCAAAGGCAGGCGTACGGTGTAATCCTCCGAGACTGGAGTCCACCGCCGCAGAAGAGAGTCCTGTAGTGGTCTCATATGAGCCCTGGCCCAGGGCACTACCTCCATCGTGGCCATGATGGAGCCCAACAGCTGCACATATTCCCAAGCCCGAAGAGTAGAGGAGGCTAGGAACTGCCCACCTGGGTCTGAAGCTTGACGCTCCGGTTGTCCAGCAGGAACACTCTGCCCACTTGGGTGTCGAATCGAACTCCGAGATACTCCAGGGACTGAGTCGGGCGCAGCTGGCTTTTCCTCCCAGTTGATGATCCATCCCATGAAGCTCAGAAGAGCAATGACCCTGTCTGTAGCTCTCCCGCACTCCGCATAGAAGGGGCTCAGATCAGCCAGTCGTCCAGATAGGGATGGGACTTGCACGCCCTCCTTGCGGAGGAAGGCCGCGATGACCACATTACTTTGGAGAAGGTCCGCGGAGCCGTAGACAGCCCGAAAGGGAGGGCTCTGAACTGGAAGTGTCGGCCCAGCACTGCAAAGCGCAGAAAGCGCTGATGAGGCGGCCAGATGGGAATATGTAGATAAGCTTCCTTGATGTCCAGGGAGGCCAGGAATTCTCCCTATTTCACAACAGCTATTACGGAGCGGAGGGTCTCCATCCGGAAGTGCCGAACTTTCAAGGCCTGATTGACTCCCTTGAGGTCGAGAATAGGCCGAGCAGATCCTTTTTTCTTTGGCACCACAAAGTAAATGGAATAGCGCCCCTTGCCAAGCTGATCTACTGGCACCGGGACCACCGCGCCCAGGCGGATCAGGTTGCTCAAAGTCTGCTGCACGGCAGCTGCTTTGACCTGAGACTTGCAAGGAGAGTTTACAAACCCGTCTCTTAGGGGTCAGCAGAACTCTAGCTTGTAGCCATCTCTGATGACTTCCAGAACCCAAGCGTCTGAAGTTACCCTGGTCCACTCGCCAGAAACGAGGACAACCTTCCTCCTATCTGCACTGGGCCATGGACCGGTCCCCGTCATGGGTACGCGACCCTGGGGGCGGGCCGGAGGATGAACCTCCGGACGGCGGTCCCTACGAAAGGAATGCTGCTTGGGGGAGAAGTTCCGTTTGAAGGAAGCGGAGGCCGACTTGCCCGGGTGATACCGATGGGCTTCCTGGAATCGGCCCTTAGAGGAACCAGGACGGGCACTGCCGGCCCGAGTCCTGACCTCCAACAACCTCTTGCCCTTGGACGTGCCGAGCTCCGTCACGATCTTGTCCAGCTCGTCTCCAAAGAGCAGCTTGTCTTTAAAGGGCAACTTGGCTAGGCGAGATTTAGAGGCATGGTCAACAGACCAGTGCTTAAGCCAGAGCCACCGCCGCGCAGAGACTGTCTGAGCCATGCCCTTGGCCGAGGCTCTCAAGACATCATACAGCAAGTCTGCCAAGTAGGCCAAACCCGACTCCAGGGTCGGCCATTCCGCCCTCCAGGAAGGGTCCGAGGGGGAAGCCCGCTGCAAAACAGTCGGGCACGCCCTAGCCACGTAGGAGCCGCAAACCGAGGCTTGCAAACTCAGAGCGGCCGACTCAAAGGACGACTTTATGGCCGCCTCCATTCTCCTGTCTTGGGCGTCCTTCAGAGCAGTGCCACCTTCCACCGGCAGCGCCGTTTTCTTAGTCACGGCAGTGATTAAGGAATCTACCGTGGGCCCGACAAAGGCTTCCCGTTCCCCCTCAGGAAAGAAGTACAGACGGGACATAGACCTGACTACTTTCAGGCGCGCCTCAGGGGCATCCCATTGCGCTGAAATTAAGGTCTGCATGGCTTCATGAACATGGAAGGTTCTAGGCAGGCGCTTCGTTCCCAGCATAATGGCGGAGCCAGTAGAGGCTGAGAGAGAGCCTTCCTCCGGAAAGGCAATCTTCAAAATGCTCATGCCCTGCACAAGCAGGTTGTGCAAATCCTCTGAGCAAAAAAGCCGCGCTGCAGAGGGGTCGTCCGCTCCATCCGAGCGAGGATCAATCTCTTCCATCGATTCCGCTAAGGATCTCTGTGAGAACTCAGACACGCTGCCGTCATCCACATCAGAGGAGACCGAGTCCCCCGAGGGTGGAAGATCCACCCAAGGGCACTTAAGCATAGAGGCCTCATCACCCCGATCAGAGAGGTGGGCAGGGGCAGTGTTCTGCATAAGAAAGGCTTGATGCAGCAGCAAAATGAACTCAAGGGAGAAACCCCCCAGTCTGTGCATTTCTGCAGCCTGTGCCGCGGCCCTAGAGGCGCCCTCCATCTGCGCTCCCAGTAGCGGGGGAGAGGCGTGTTGTGCGTCCAAAATGGCGTCTGACACAAAACTCAGAGAAGGAGCCGCACGGGAAGGGCATTTTAATTTCGCCGACTTCTGTCACCCGATTCAAGGGCGACCAAGCTGTTAACGTCTCCCATCTCGAGGGCGGTCCAAGAAGCCGACCGAGCCGCGTGGCCGGTCACGACCAGGAGGGCGGGGGATGGGCGCCTAAGGCTGTAAAGGCCGCCGCACCGGAGGAAAAACCGGTGAACTCTCCCGGTTCCGAAAGGGCGTCCA
Organism: Microcaecilia unicolor; assembly: GCF_901765095.1. Lineage (NCBI taxonomy): Eukaryota > Metazoa > Chordata > Amphibia > Gymnophiona > Siphonopidae > Microcaecilia > Microcaecilia unicolor. The sequence goes on from NC_044040.1 coordinate 147,640,633, forward strand.
AAAAAGGCGACTCTACCTTTGAGCCCCCCGCTTCCCCGCTAGGCGCGCCTACGCATTCCGGGAGCTTCTTTTCGCGCCCTTGCCATCCGAGGCCATAACCACGTGTGAGACCGTTCGGGGAACCCCCTGCCCACTAGTAAAAGGTAAAAATTACCTGCTTCTTGCTCCGCGCAGCAGACGACTTGTTCCAGTGAGCAGCTGCAAATGGACATCCTTTTTGAACGTTAAAAAATTTTTTTTTTTTTTTTTTAACGGAGGCCAGCGGGAGGGGTGAGAAAGGAGGGACCTGGCACCACCAGGTTTGCACTTGCTCACGAAGAAGCCCTCAACCCCAGGTACTCAACAAAACCTAAAACACTTAGGCTTGGAGAACCTAGCCAGAGCTGCTGCTGTGTGACCACACACCTCTGAGATAGAGAACATACTGGGGAATTTCCGGCAGCACATGACCAATATAGGGAGGCAAAGATTGCTCTCTACTCCACCTGCTGGTAGATGGACACAACCCACCAGTCTATGGATTGATCGCTTGATGATAGGGAAGTAGAGCTTTATGGAATGTGAGACAAGCATGCACGACTACCTTCCCGCCCGCCACAAGAACGTGGTGCGTTCAGTTATGTACTACAAGCAAAAAATAAAAAATAAAAAAATAGGAGACAACTCCAAGGGGAGGTGGGAGGGATTGTGAGAATATAAGACCTGCTGTCCCTGGAGAATACCTGCTACAGGTAAGTATCTTAATTTCTCCAGGACAAGCAGGCCTATTTATTCTCACGTGGGGTATCCCTAGCATCCAGGCTCACCGAAAACATTGGTGATTGGGCCTCGCAACAGCGAGGACATAACTCAGATTAACCTGAAAACTATATACAAACTGAGTGCAGCCTGGAACAGAATAAAATGGGACTGGGGGGTGGAGTTGGAATTCTAGACCCCAAACAGATTCTGCAACGCTGTCTGCTCGAACCAACTGTTTACATCGGGTATCCTGCTCCAGGCAGTAATGAGATGTTGAATGTTGGGACTGAACACCATGTTGCAGCCTTGCAAATTTCTTCAATGGAGACCGACAGCAAGTGAGCTACCGATGAAGCCACGGCTCTGACATTGTAAACTGTGACATGACCCTCCAGGGTCAGCCCAGCCTGGGAATAAGTGAAGTAAATGCAATCTGCCAGTCAACCACTAAGGTCTGAAGCCCACTGATTCTACAAGCTGAAATAATAGCCACCAAGAAAATGACCTTCCAGCTCAAGTACTTCAGATGGAAGTAATCCAGTGGCTCAAAAGGACCTTTCAAAAGCTGGGTGGAGAACAACGAAGTCCCATGACACTGGAGGAGGTATCACACGTGGCTTTGACAAAAGTAAACCTCTCATGAATCGAACAACTAGAGGCTGTCAAGCGATGGGATTACTTTCTACACAATGATAACCACCACTAATTGCACTGAGATAAACCCTTACAGAGCTCGTCTTAAGACCAGACTCAGAAACGTGTAAGGTAAAATTATGTATCATACCTGATAATTTTCTTTCATTAATCATAGCTGATCAATCCATAGACTGGTGGGTTGGTGTCCATCTACCAGCAGGTGGAGAGAGAGAGCATCCTTTTGCCTCCTATATGTGGTCATGTGCTGCCGGAAACACCTCAGTATGTCGATATCAAAGCTCCGTCCGCAGGACTCAGCACTTAGAGAATTACAACCCACAAAGGACACTCTGCCCAGCTCACCACCGCCGAAACGGGGAGGGGAATTAACCCAGGCTCATCCCCACACAGTGGGGGAGGGGAATCCGTCCAGCCTCATCCCCGCGGAGCGGGGGAGGGACAACCACGACCCACCGATGCGGGGGATCTGGCTTATCCTGCAACCGCAACCGCGGAAGGAGCTGACTGACCCTAACACCGCCGAAGCGGGAGTGGTACAAAGCTGCCCTACAGCCGCACGAAGCAGGAGGGATCGCGCCAGCAGAATTTAGGTCTCAATCCAGCCCCCGTAAAACGAGGAGAGAGGAATGCAGCAGCACACTGTAACACAAAATCGTCTCAACTCCTGAAGATCCAATTGAAAAAACTTGAACACGAAGTCCTCCTGAACAGAACTGAAGACTAAACTTGAACCTGAAATGCACCAGAATAAAAACAGTACAGATATCTGGGAGGGGCTATGGATTGATCAGCTATGATTAATGGAAAGAAATTATCAGGTATGATACATAATTTTACCTCCATATCATCATGCTGATCAATCCATAGACTGGTGGGATGTACCGAAGCAGTACTCACCCAGGGCGGGACATAGAAATCCCTGACCGCAACACTGAAGCTCCAAACTGGGCCTCCGCCCGAGCAGCCACAGTCAAGCGGTAATGCCTGGAGAAGGTATGAGCCGATGCCCAAGTTGCCGCCTTGCAAATCTCTTCCAAGGAGGACGGACCCGGCCTCCGCCATCGAGGCTGCCTGAGCTCTAGTGGAGTGAGGCCTTCAGCCGATAAGCGGCACCTTCCCCGCGGCCACATAAGCCGCTGGCAATGGCTTCCTTGACCCATCTTGCCACTGTAGTCTTAGCAGCCTACAGACCCTTACGAGGACCTGCAAACAGGACAAACAGATGATCCGACTTTCGGAAATCATTGGTCACTTCCAAGTATCTGATGATGACTCATCTCACATCTAGATATTTGAGAGCAGAGTACTCCTCTGGGTAATCCTCCTACGAAGGATGGGATACAGAGCTGCTGATTCCATGGAAGCAAGAAACAATCTTGGGCAGGAAGGAAGCACTGTGCGAATAGACACTCCTGCCTCACTGAACTGCAGAAAGGGCTCTCGACATGATAGCGCCTGGAGCTCGGAAACTCTTCTGGCTGAAGTGATAGCCACCAAAAAGACTGCTTTCAACGTTAGGTCTTTCAGAGATGCCCTCGACAAGGGTTCAAAAGGCGGCTTCTGCAAGGTTCTTAGCACCAGATTGAGATTCCACGCAGGTACCCCTGAGTGCAGAGGAGGGCACAGGTGATTAACTCCCTTGAGAAAGCGCACCACATCTGGCTGCGAAGCCAGGGAAGCACCCTTCAGACGACTCCTGAAGCAAGCCAGAGCCGCTACCTGGACTTTAAGGGAAACTGAGCGACAGGCCTTTCTCCAGACCTTCTTGCAGGAACGCCAACACTGAAGAAATTGGAGCAGTGAAGGGAGAAAGGGAGCCTGCCTAACACCACGGATGCAAAGGTAAGCAGTAGAAGTAGAGCGCTTCCTCGCTCTCAGCACAGTGGCGATGACCTTGTCTGAGAAGCCTTTCTTCCTCAGACGCTGCCGCTCAATAGCCAGGCCGTAAGACCAAAGGGGGAGGGATCCTCCATCACCACGGGACCCTGATGCAACAGGCCCCGCTCCGCTGGCAGTCGCAGAGGTCCGTTCACTGAGAGCCTGATCAAGTCCGCATACCAGGGACGTCTGGGCCAGTCCGGACCCACCAGGATTACCCGGCCCGGATGCTTTGCCACCCAGTCTAGCACCCTGCCCAACATGGGCCAGGGCGGGAACACAGAGAAGCTCCTGTGTCGGCCACTGTTGGAGAAGAGCATCTACTCCCAGAGATCGAGGGTCCCGTCCTCTGCTGAAAAAGTGCAGCACTTGTCAATTGGCCGATGACGCCATCAGATCTAGGCTCGGCTGGCCCCAGCGCTTCGTGATGTCCAAGAACACCTGAGCCGATAGCTGCCCCTCTCCGGGATCCAAGGTATGGCGACTGAGAAAGTCCGCCTTGACATTCATGACTCCAGCAATGTGGGCCGCCGACAACTGTTCCAGGTTCGCTTCCGCCCACTGGCATAGATTCATGGCCTCCTTGGCTAGAGGGGCGCTCTTGGTACCTCCCTGGCGATTGACATAGGCCACAGCCGTGGCATTGTCCGACAGAACCCGTACTGGCTTCAACGCCAGTACCGTGAGAAACTCCAAAAGCGCCAACCGAATGGCTCTGAGTTCCAGGAGGTTGATAGACCACTTTGCCTCTGCAGGAGACCAGAGCCCCTGCGCTGTCCTTCCCAAGCAGTGGGCTCCCCAGCCCGTCAAAGAGGCGTCCGTCATGACGACAACCCACTCCGGGGTCAAAAGAGGCATCCCTGCGGACAACTTGTCTGTCCTCAGCCAGCAGCTCAGCGCCTTGCGCACCGCTAGGTCCAAGGAAAGGCGCACAGCGTAATCCTCCGACACCGGAGTCCAGCGCTTCAGCAGAGAGAGTTGTAGTGGTCTCATATGAGCCCTGGCCCAGGGCACTACTTCCATCGCGGCCGTCATAGAGCCAAACAGCTGCACATAGTCCCAAGCCCGAAGAGGAGAGGCTACTAGGAACTGGTCCACCTGAGCCTGAAGCTTTACAATTCGATTGTCCGGCAGGAACACTCTGCCCACTTGGGTGTCGAAACGAACTCCCAGATATTCCAGGGACTGAGTCGGGCGCAGCTGGCTTTTCTCCCAGTTGATGATCCACCCCAGGGAGCTCAGAAGAGCAATCACCCGGTCTACAGCTCTGCCGCACTCTGCATAAGAGGGGGCTCGGATCAACCAGTCGTCCAGATAAGGATGGACTTGTACTCCTTCCTTTCGTAGGAAGGCCGCAATGACCATTACTTTGGAGAAGGTCCGCGGAGCAGTAGCCAACCCAAACGGGAGGGCTCTGAACTAGAAGTGTCGGCCTAGGACTGCAAAACGCAGAAAGCGTTGATGAGGAGGCCAGATGGGAATATGCAAGTACGCTTCCTTGATGTCCAAGGATGCCAAGAACTCCCCTGCCTTCACTGCCGCTATAACAGAGCGGAGAGTCTCCATTCGGAAGTGCCGAACTTTCAAGGCCCGATTGACCCCTTTGAGGTCGAGGATAGGCCGAACAGAACCTCCTTTCTTTGGTACCACAAAGTAAATGGGAGTAACGTCCCTTGCCAAACTGATCGTTCTGGCACCGGAACGACCGCACCCAGGCGGATCAGATTGTCCAAAGTCTGCTGCACTGCCACAGCTTTGACCGGAGACTTGCAGGGAGATTGTACAAACCCGTCTCTTAAGGGTCGGCAGAACTCTAGCTTGTAGCCGTCTCTGAGGACTTCCAGCACCCAAGCGTCTGAAGTTACCCTGGTCCACTCGCCCAGAAACGAGGACAGGCGTCCTCCAATCTGCACTGGGCCATGGACCAGGGCCCCGTCATTGGGTTACGAGACCCTGGGGGAGGACCGGAGGGATGCACCTCCGGGACGGCGGTCCTCTGCGAAAGGAATGCTGCTTGGGGGAGAAGTTCCTCTTGAAGGAAGAGGGGGCAGAGGAGCTCGACTTGCCCGGGCGATACCGACGGGCTTCCTGAAACCGTCCTTTGGAGGAACCGGGGCGAGCACCACTGGCCCGAGCCCTGACCTCTGGTAACCTCTTGCCCTTAGACGTGCCGAGATCGATCACAATTTTGTCCAGCTCGACCACAGAAAGCAGCTTGCCCTTAAAACGCAACTTAGCCAGGCGAGACTTAGAGGCGTGGTCCGCAGACCAATGCTTCAGTCAAAGCCACTGCCGCGCAGAGACTGTCTGAGCCATACCTTTAGCTGAGGCTCTCAAGACATCATACAGCAAGTCTGCCAAATAAGCCAAGCCCGATTCCAGGACCGGCCAATCAGCCCTCAAGGAAGGATCCGAGGGGGAAGCCCGCTGCACAATCGTCAGGCACGCCCTGGCCAAATAGGAGCCGCAAACTGAGGCCTGCAAACTTAAAGCAGCCGCCTCGAATGACGACCTTAAGGCCGCCTCAAATCTTCTGTCTTGGGCGTCCTTTAGGGCTGTGCCACCTTCCACCAGCAACGCCGTTTTCTTAGTCACCGCAGTGATTAAAGAATCCACGGTAGGCCAAAGAAAGGCCTCCCGTTCACCTTCAGGCAGAGGATAGAGGCGGGACATAGCCCTAGCCACTTTGAGGCTCGCTTCTGGGACATCCCATTGAGCCGAAATCAAGGTGCGCATGGCCTCATGCACGTGGAAGGTTCTAGGCGGGCGCTTCGTCCCCAGCATAATGGCAGAGCCAACAGAGGCTGAGGGAGAGACGTCCTCCGGAGAGGAAATCTTCAAAATGCTCATGGCCTGCACTAATAGGTTGGGCAAATCCTCTGAGCGAAAGATCCGCGCTGCAGAGGGGTCATCCGCTCCATCCGAGCGGGAATCCGTCTCCTCCAAGGAATCCCCAAAGGACCGTTGGGAGAACTCAGATACGCTGCCCTCATCTACATCAGAGGAGACAGAGTCCTTTAGGGCCTGGAATTCCACCCGAGGGCGTTTGCTTCCGGAGGCCTCAACCCCTTTATCAGACAGGGTGGGCAGGGGCAGCGTTTTGCATAAGAAAAGCCTGATGCAGCAGCAAAATGAACTCAGGGGAGAATCCCCCCGAACTGTGCACTTCTGCAGCTTGGGCCATGGCCCTAGCCGCACCCTCAACCGGCGCTCGCAAGAGCGGGGGAGAAACGTGCTGCGCATCCAAAATGGCGTCCGGCGCTAAACTCCGAGAAGGAGCCACGCGGGAAGAACGGCGCTTAACTTTGGCCGCTTTCTTACCGTCGCCCGAATCAAGGGCGACCATAGTATTAACGTCTCCCAGCTCGAGGGCGGCCTAAGAAGCCGTCCAAGCAGAGTGGCCGGCCAACATGGAGTGGGCGAGCAGCGGGGGATGGGCGCTTATGGCGGAAAAACCGCCACACCGAGGAAGAACCGGGACAACTGACCGGACTCCAAACTGATGCTTAAAGGCGATTCAGGTTTTGAAATCCCCGCATCCCCGCTAGACGCACCCACGCAGTCCAGGGAGCGAATCCTCACGCCCTCCGACGCCACTAAGCCACGTGGAGACCGAACGGGGAACCCCCTGCCCGCTATAAAAAGGTAAAAATTACCTGCTTCTCCTCGCTCCGAGCTGTAATGAACTGGTGTCCCAGTGAGCCAGCTGCAATAAACGTTGAAATAAACGCCCTTAAGGACGTCCAAATTTTTTTTTTTTTTTTTTTTTACGGAGCCAGCGAGAGGGGGGGGAGAAAAGGAGGGACCTGGCACCACCAGGTTTGCACTTGCTGAAGAAGAGCCCTCAACCCCAGGTACTCAACAAAACCTAAAAATTAGGCTTGGAGACCTAGCCAGAGCTGCTGCTGTGTGACCACCACCTGCTGAGACAGAGAACATACTGAGGAGTTTCCGGCAGCACATGACCACATATAGGGAGGCAAAAGGATTGCTCTCTATCTCCACCTGCTGGTAGATGGACACAACCCACAGTCTATGGATTGATCAGCATGATGATATGGAAAAGGTATTCAAGCAGGGTCTATGTAGGGCGCTGCTCTCCCACCAGAAAGCAAACCTCCTCTATCTGAAAGAATAACACCTCTTAGTGGAATCTTTCCTGAAAGTCAACAAGACCCGAGAGACACCCTCCGAAAGACCCAAGGAAGCAAATGCTATGCTCTCAACATACAAGCAGTGAGAGCCAGAGATTGAAGGTTGGGATGTAGAAGAAATCCCTCTTTCTGAGTTATGAGGTGGGTCAAAAACACTCCAATCTCCACGGTTCTTTGGAGGATAACTCCAGAAGAAGAGGGAACCAGATCTTCTGAGGCCAGTAAGGCGCAATCAGAATCATGGTTCCTAAGTCTTGCTTGAGTTTCAACAAAGTCTTTCCCACAAGAGGTATGGAAGGATACGCATGTTAGACCTGTCCCCTAATGGAGAAGGAAGGCATCTGTCGTAGGCCTAAGCTTGGAACAGAACTGAGGGACTTTGTGACTGAGTGGCAAAGAGATCCACCAACGGAGTGCCCCACACTCAGAAAATCTTGCGGATAACAGTCATAATAAAAGAGACCACTCGTGTGGTACATAACCCTGTTCAGTCTGTCAGCCAGGGTATTGTTTGTGCCCACCAGTTAAGTGGCTCGCAGGTACATGCGTGCTGGTGAGCCCATGTCACATCCGGACGGCCTCCTGACATAGAAGACGTGATCCGGTGCCCCCTGCTTGTCTGTTTGAATGACCACAACTTGACAGCAGGATCTCTGAAAACCTTAGAGCGTTCCAGTTCACCCAGAGCTCAAGGAGGTTGATCTGAAGATTCGTTTCCTGGGCAGACCAAACACCTTGGAGTGTGGACCCCATCCACATTAGCTCCCCAACCCAGGAGGGATGCATTTGTGGCTGAGGTATTTGGAAGTCCCAGAATCAAATTGGATCAAATGGTCTACCAGTGAAGTGAGTGAACAAGCTCTGGGGACACTCGGATGACATTTTCCAGATTCCCCATGGCTTGACACCACTGAGAAGTCAGATTCCACTGGGCTGATCTCACGTGAAGACGTCATGGGTTTTAACGTATACCGAGGACGCCATGTGGCCCAAGAGCCTCACATCTGCCAAGCCATGATCCGCTGAGAGGATCGAACCTGGGAAACCAGTGCGACTAAAGTGTCCGCTCTCAGCCCTAGAAGGACCAAGCGATGTGAGGAGACTGGTTTAAAAAAACAAAAACAAAAAATTTTTTAAACCCCACCCTCTCCTCACCGCATTCTCATGCATGTGCGGTGGAGCATCTCACACACTCCACAAAGCTCTACTTATGCTTGTCTTAAGTCCCGGACTGGGCGAAGCAGTCGGCATCACCCACTTGTGAGAATAAGCCTGCTTGTCCTCAGAGAACAGTTTTTTGTCTTCTCTGTAGCACATTGAGGAAGAATGATCTATATATTTCTTTTTCTAAGATTTTGTTTAAAGGAGAATAATGCATTCTTACTTCATGAGGTTCTGATTAAGGCCCTGTCCCTTGATTTAATGTCTTTCGTGTGACAAAGAAGTGGTTACTAACAATAAGCATGCAATAGGATTCTTTCTTCACAAAACACTACTGCTTTAGCTGTTCACACAAAATATAGAACACAGAAAAACAAACAGGAAAAAAGAGACAATATGAAGGGAAAATTAGGTTCTTACCTTGGTGATTTTCTTTCCTTTAGTCACAGCAGATGAATCCATTAACTGATGGGTTGTATCCGCCTACCAGCAGGTAGAGATAGAGAACACTGAAGAACCACAGTGACCATTGGACGGCTAGCCACAGCTGCCTTCAGTATTTGAAATTCCAAAGCAGAGTGAATAAGAAAGGTAAACTTTCTTCACAGCGAACAAATACCCCAGACCGGAGCAATAACCATACAAAGGAGGGATGATCTCAACCTCCTGTAATAGAAGAGCATGTAGAAATTCTGAAAACTGGTTTCCAACTTCTCCTAATGAAATATATATCTGCATGAAAGATCTGAACAAAAAACAAAGTCAGACAGGGAGGGATCATGGATTCATCTGCTGTGACTAAAGGAAAGAAATTACCAAAGTAAGAACCTAATTTTCCCTTCCTTGTCATCAGCGGCAGACGAATCCATTAACTGATGGGATGTACCAAAGCACTCCCTACTTAGGGTGGGAACAGGCCACTCCACGAGCAAGCACTTGTGCTCCAAAAATCGCGCCCTGCTTCGCTGCAACATCCAGCCTGTAATGCTGGACAAATGAGAGCTGAGAAGCCCAAGTAGCCACACTACAGATCTCTTGAAGAGAGTGCACCTGTTTTAGCCCACGAGGAGAAAATCGCTCTCATGAAATGCACCTTAAGCGCTTCAGGCGGAGACCGGACTGAAAGCAGATAAACAGAAAGATTACTTCCTTGACCCAACGGGCTATAGTGGCCTTAGACGCCGGGCACCCGCGTCGAGGACTGTCAACAATACAAAAAGGTGATCAGAAGTCCTGAAGTCATGTGACTCTGGGCAAATCACTTAACCCTCCATTGCCTGCTGCATTGAGCCTGCCATGAGTGGGAAAGCACGGGGTACAAATGTAATAAAAATAAATAAAAATAGATACTGCAACAGAGCCCTGCGGACATCCAAAAGATGTAACTGCCCAAAGGAGTCCGGGAAATCTTCCCTAGAAAAGGAAGGAAGAAAAATAGGCTGGTTCAGGTGAAACACTGAAACCACTTTAGGCAGAAAGGAAAGGACCGTACAGTTACTCCGGACTCCGAGAATTGTAGAAAAGGGTCCCAACGGGACAGCGCCTGGAGCTCAGACACGCATCTAGCCAGATGTCATGGCCACCAAAAAGACTGTCTTAAGAGTCACATCCTTCTCCGAAGCTCGCATAAGCGGCTCGAAAGGCGAACGCTGGAGAGCCTTCAACACCAGCCCCAGGTTCCAGCCGGACAAGACGACCGCACTAGAGGGCGGAGCTGCAGCACCCCTCTGAGAAATTGGGCAATGTCCGGATGAGCAGCAAGGGACAAGCCAGAGACTTTCCCTCGGTAAGCATGCCAATGCTGCCACTTAAACCCGCAGGGAATTGTAAGCCAGGCCTTTTGTAAGCCATCCTGCAAAAAGTACAGCACCCGGCAAGACAGTAGCCCACGTGGGAGTGATCACCTTTGAAATACACCACGCCTCAAACTTGCGCCAGATCAGAGCATAAGCTGCAGAGGTGGACCGCTGGCGGGCCTGCAAGAGAGTGGAAATGACCTTGTTAGAGTAGCCCTTACGCTCAATGCGCCCTCTCAAGAGCCAGTCCATAAAATCAAATCGGCAGGGATCCTCCATAGACACCAGGCCTTGAACCAACAGGTTCAGCACCAGAGGCAAATGAAATGGAGCCTCCACCATCATCCGACGGAGATCCGCATACCACGGACGCCTTGGCCAGTCCGGAGCAATAAGAACCACCAATCCCCGTGTAGTTAAATCCGAAGGAGAACTCGCCCTATCAAAGGCCCAAGGAGGGAACACATACAGGAGGCCCGAGGGCCAGGGTTGAGCCAGTGCATCCAACCCTGCCGAGTGAGGATCTCTCCTTCTGGCTGAAAAAAAGTGAGGGACTTTGACATTTGTACTTGACCGCCATTAGATCCATTCCGGGTGTCCCCCATTTGGCACAAATCTGAAGAAAAACTTCTTCTGTCAGTTCCCATTCCGCCGGGTCAATTTGGTGCCTGCTGAGAAAATCGGCTTGCACGTTGCTCTGACCTGCAATATGAGCTGCTGACAGAAGCTGCAGGTGGAGCTCGGCCCAGTGGCAAATCTTTCAGACGGGGAATTTACCAGTCTACGTTAGCGTCCTACCACGCTCGGGGGAAGAAATAACCTCTGTAGTCAGTCCCGGGCCATCAACACCAGGAGGGAATCCAGAATGCAACACAGTGTCAGACACCTGCGGCAGAGCTCTTTTCAGCATGAAGGCTTTATGCATTAAAAGCACAAACTCAGGGGAGAAAAACTCACTTTGACCCTCCGCCTCCGAATTAGGAGAAACAGATGTTGGTGCTCCTCTGGCAGCCTCTAAATAAGGCGTCCCCCTACACTCAAGACTCCTCCGCAACCGTGGAGGGTCGAGACATGCGGCACTTCCAAAATGGCGCCCCCTGCCAGCTCCATCGAGCGGGAAGAATCATCGCTCGGCATGCTCGTACTAGCACGAGCGTCTAAGGAGCAACCTTTTGCACAGCCCCGCTGCTGATCTGCGCTTACCACAACGGGAGCAGCGATTAACTCCCTCAGCAGCCATAGGCCCGACTGGACGGAAATATAGCAAATACAACAGCGGCTTCGCACCAAAACTTACCCCGTTCGGAACGGCGTCCGCGGACCTCCCCGGAGAGCTGGGCTCTCACCTCAGAAGATCCGAGTCAATGAGCTCCGGTCAAGCTGCACAGAACCAGAATCTCTGGAAAAAGCCTCAGAAATAGCAACGCTGTACCAAGCCCGCACTTTTTTTTTTTTAACGCTGTGAGGAAAGTTGGAGGCAGGCAGCAACAGAGGGACTCCGGGAGGAGGGGGGAATGGGTAAGGCAAGGAAAGGGCAAACCTATATGCCTTCAAGTGGGCGCCACCAGCCGCAACACCCCTGCTCAACTAGCAAAGCACAGGAGCCAACCCAGGCAGAAATCTAGGAGCTGATCAAGCTAGGACCACCGCCTGCTGGGAGATAGAGAAATACTGAAGGCAGTTGGGTCTAGCCGTCAAGGATCACTGTGGTTCTTCAGTGTTTTCTATCTCCACCTGCTGGTAGGACGGATACAACCCATCAGTTATGGATTCATCTGCTGCTGATGACAAGGAAAAGAACAATTTCAAGTCAGAATGCCACAGGAGAGAACCCCAGCACCAAAAGGCTCAACACAACTCCACAATTTGAAATTTTTTAAAAATAAGTTGTCCTGTGTACAAGAAGCTCTTATTTAGCACAAGAGTTTGCTCTAAGCACCACTGGCCTTATTAAAAAGGACTTCCCAATAATAGATGGGCCTACAGCTACTAGATTTATTAAATGACTCCAGAAAAAGTTGGTCCCTGGAAAATGATCCAGGTATTTTCTGTCTAGCAATCGACAGCACTGCCATTAAGCTGGCCCTTACAATATGCAATGTAATATTAAGATGAGCACTACTGGTAAATTTAAAAGATATAAGCCCAAGTTTTGCAGGGTGTATTCTAAGTCCATTCCTCTCAAGTATGCACAAAACAAACCCATTTTTAGATACTACCCTGGCAAGACATCTGTTAACTAAAATAGACTGTGTTATACTGTACTGTCTACGGGATCCTTTTACTAAGCTGTGGTAAAAAGTGACTTTAGTGTGTCCTTATGTGGGTCATTCCCATATGCTAAGGTCATTTTTACAGCAGCCATAAAACTCTTGATTTTCTATTTTCTACTTTAATGGTCATGTGCTAATGTTGCCATTAGAGCACAATCTTTTTTTTTTTATTACAGCATAAACACTTACCACCACCCACTGTGCAGGTGGTAAGGGCTCATGTGATATGTGTGTGCTAGAAATGTCCACTCTCCACTGCCTCAAAAAAAAAAAAAAAAAAAAATTTTGCGTGCACAGATTTTAAAATTACTACAGAAAGCCTGAGCATGTCCCACGGCACTCCTCTTTTTTTTTTTTTGCTGCGTTAGGCATACGTCAGGCCTAATGCAGCTTAGTAAAAGGGCCCCTGCATTAGCTCGTTTAATAGTTTCTTTATTAAATGGGCCCTCAAACATAGCGGGATATGGCCCACCGAGTACGATTTTCTCCTCAACCTCCCTTCCTGGGGGGGGGGGGGGGGGGAGAGAGAAGTTATGTTCCAGACAGAAGCGTCACTGAAAGGTGCCTGTGTATGATATGCTATCAGTTAGTCCCAGTCCAATCCTAACCCTATTCCACCCGCTCCTCCCAGCACCACTGCCAACAAACTCACCAGGAGGAAGCAGCAGCAACCCATGCTGGCATGTCACTAAAGGCAAACCTGGATATAGAGTGGAGTGTAATATGATCATGTCTGTACAAACAACATCAGGGGTAACTTTATGAATGATTATGTGAGAGACTGCTACACTTTGGGACTGAAAACTGAATAAGAGGGGACTTTATTCTCACAATCAACTCATTGGATAACTTGAAGGAAGTGGCCATGTAGACCACATACCATAGACATAGGCTTAAAACCTTTAGGGAAAAGTTAGGACTTGTTTGGAGGTCTCGGATAGGAAAAGCTTGGGATTATACCAGTGCTTGTCAATCTTTTGTGGCAGTGACCCTATGATCATGGTCAAATAAAACTGTGTGATCCCCAGAGGTACAGAATAATGCTGCACCTATGGAGAGCCCTCCCAAGTCGTGACACTAGACTCTGGGAAGCTCTGAATTATACATTTTACTCACCAGTGCACGGGTTATATAACAGATTAGATGACATTAGTGGCAAAGTCTGGGTGCAGTGGGTAAAGAGTGCGGAAACAAATTTAATCACATTTTCAAACCATTCTTCAGTATGGGTACATATTCACATAGCGCATAAAATTCTGCAGAGTGAATGAAGCCCTACCCTACTGGAAGACTAGAAAGTCTGTAAAAAAAACAAAATATTGGCGGCAATAGCAGGTTATTTTCATTACAGTGACACTAGGGAGATATCAGCAGGTAATGTATGGGATAGAATGAAAACAGCAATAAGAAGGAAATTCACTGCCTTTAGCAACCCTCTCAAAATATTATCCTTTCCTTCTCCATGTATAAAGTTCCATCATACCTTCTTTGTTCTGTATTTTTACTCCCCTCCCTTGAGAAAAGTGTAAACTGTTTTGATATACCACCTATACTGCAAAAACCTAAACTGAACTTGAAGAAAATAATTCAGGAGACTAGAGAGACAACCCTTACATAGGCTCAGGACTTGGCACAGTAGCATACAAAGAAGACCCTGAAAGAACTGAAGAATAAACTGAGAGAGATTTGAAGAGAGCTATTAGAGTTGAAAACTGGAGAGAGTAAAGTGGGTATCTGAATACAGGAATAGAGCCAGAAAGTTATTAACATATAAGCTTAAGGTAAAGTTGAGACTACAACAAAAATTAAAATCATGAATACCAAGTACCAAGTGTTATAGGAAGAAGAAGAAATTAAAATGGACTTTAGATGACATATCAGAATGAAGTGACCACAAGCAAGGTCAACCCCAAGAATTTCTTAATACCTGTCCTAGGCAGTTGCAGGATGGGAAGGAAAGGGAGCGACTAAACAAAGGTGAAATTAGATCTTACCTGCTAATTTTCTTTGCTCTAGACCCTCCAGACCAGTCAAGACGCGTGGGTTATGCACTCCTACCAGCAGAGGGAGACTGAGAAAACATTGAGCTTTGGATACTGTATATATAACCTGTGCAGTACACCCACTAGCCAGTATAACTGTAACAAAGCAGCGAAACTAAAACACTAACCAAAACTATCAACCCTGTACGTGGTCATTGCCAAATGCAAGAACAACTTTTGTTCCTTTTATCTGTTTCACTCACTGTGTTCTGTTTGTGCTTCCACAGGTGGGCTATCCAACCACACCTGATTCAGACTCATACTAACAATCATCTGAAAAAACAAGAGTCTGAATTATGTAAACCACAATCATCAGCTGCCAAGAGATATCCAATCACTAAGTATACCTCCTGGCCTACAGAAAAAACAGGGCGGGCTCTTGACCAGTCTGGAGGGTCTAGAGGAAAGAAAATTAGCAGGTGAGATCTAATTTCACCTTTCTCAGCGACCCTCCAGACCAGTCAAGACGCGTGGGACGTACCAAAGCAGTAAATCTCTGCAGGTGGGACCCCCTTAGGCCAGAGGTCAACACAGCAGCCCCAAAACCTGCCTCCTCTTTAGCATGAGCATCAATCCGATAATGTTTCACAAACGAATGCAGAGAAGACCAGACTGCCGCCCCGACAAATCTCTAGAGGAGGAAGCATACTACTTTCCGCCCAAGAGGCTGCTACTCTCCTGGTGGAATGAACCGAAAAACCCTTAGGTACCGCACAACCCTTCAAGACGCAAGCACCTCCTTCAACCACCGAGCTATCGTTACCGTGGACGCAGCCGCTCCCTTTTTAGAACCGCCAAAAAGAGCGAACAGCCGATCAGATGTTCTGAACTCTCGATTTCTAGACAGATAACACCGCAACTCTCGCTTCACGTCTAACTTCGCCAGTCGACGCTGTTCTGAGTCTCCAGCTATATTCCCTAAGACTGGCAAAGAAATGACCTGATTCACATGAAAGTCGGACACTACCTTGGGCAAAAGCGAGGGCACCGGTCGCAGAGAAACCCTTTCCTTGGAAAAAGACAAAAAGGGCGTCCTACAAGACAAAGCCTGGAGTTCCGAAACTCTGCGCGCTGATGAAATGGCCACCAAAAACACCGTCTTTAAGGACAGATCATTGTCCGTAGCCAAGCCAAAGGTTCAAACGGAGGCCGAATTAACGCCTCCAAACCAGATTCAAATCCCACGGAGGAACCAACCGGCGTTGCGGAGGCCGAAGCAATTCACTCTCTTCAAAAAACGAACCACATCCAGAGACGAAGCCAATGACCTACCCTGAACCTTGCCACGAAAACAAGACAAGGCTGCCACCTGAACCTTCAAAGTAGACAAGGCCAGCCCCTTGTCCAGACCATCCTGCAAAAATTCTAACACATCTGCGAGCGAAGCGTGTATAGCCCTCAAATTCCGAGCCAGGCACCAGTGCTCAAAAAGCCTCCAGACTCGAACGTACGCCAGAGAAGTGGACTGCCTACGGGACCTCAACATCGTAGCAACAACTCTGGAAGAAAACCCTTCTTCCTCAACTTGCGCCTTTCAAGAGCCAAGCCATAAGCGAGAACTGAGCAGGGTCTGGGAGAGTGATGGGACCTTGACACAACAACACTGTCTCTGTCAATGGCAGGGGTTCTGCTACTGCCAGACGCACCAGATCTCCGTACCACGGGCGACGCGGCCAATTTGGAGCTATCAGAATCACCCGACCCAGGTGATGTTCGATGCGTTGAACTACTCGCCCGACTAACGGCCACGGAGGGAACACGTACAGCAACTCCTGAGGCCACGGCAGCAGCAGGGCGTCGATTCCTTCCAACCGCGGGTCCCTTCTGTGACTGAAGAACCGCCGCACTTGCGCATTGCACGCCGTTGCCATGAGATCCATCACTGGAATCCCCACACCGACACAATGCTATTGAAAACCGAACGATGAAGCGCCCATTCCCCAGGGTCTAAAGTATGTCTGCTCAGATAATCGGCATCTACGTTGTCCACCCCGGCCACATGAGCTGCTGACAAGGCCTGAAGATGAAGTTCCGCCCACTGGCACAACTGTGCTGCTTCCTCCGCGACCGCTCGACTCTTTGTGCCCCCTTGCCGATTGATGTAAGCTACGGCCGTGGCATTGTCGCAGAGAACTCTGACAGCCTTGCCTTGAAGCAGCGTCTGTAAAGACTGAAGAGCCAAACGAATGGCCCAAGTCTCCAACCGGTTGATGGACCACTGGGCTTCCTCCTGAGACCACCGTCCTTGTGCCACCTGACCGAGACAATGAGCCCCCCAACCGGACAGGCTGGCATCCGTGGTGAGAACTACCCACTCTGGAGCTTCCTATGGCATTCCCTTTACCAGGTTTCGAGCGTCTAGCCACCAACGGAGGCTGAGACGCGGAAGAGCAGTCAGAGGCAAACGCATCTCCAACCCCTGCGATTGAGGAGACCATCGACTGAGAAGTGCCGACTGCAACTGCCGCATGTGCGCTCTGGCCCAGGGAACCACCTCTATAGTCGCTGCCATCATGCCCAAAACCTGAAGGTAAGCACGCACTGTCGGTCTGTCCCCCGCCAGAAAGCGACGAATCTGATCCTGTAACTTGCGGATCCGAAGAGCCGGCAACGCCACTCGACCGTTGAGCGTCTCGAAGCGCACTCCTAGATACTCGAGAGATTGGGACGGGACGAGATGGCTCTTGCTGTGGTTCACTACCCAACCAAGCGACTCCAGCAAGGCTACCACTTAGCCCGAATCAACCAATCGTCCAGATATGGGTGCACCAAAACGCCCTATCTCCGCAATGCCGCTGCCACTACTACCATGACCTTGGAAAAGGTGCGGGGAGCTGTTGCTAGCCTGAAGGGAAGAGCACAAAACTGAAAATGCTTTCCTAAGACCGCAAAGCGCAGAAAACGCTGATGCGCTGTCCGTATGGGAATGTGAAGATAAGCTTCCGTCAAATCCAGCGACGTCAGACACTCTCCCTGTCGAACCGCGACAATAACGGACCGCAACGTCTCCATGCGAAAAGAGGGAACCTTGAGCGCTGAATTGACTCCCTTGAGATCCAACCCAGGACGCCAGGCATCCTCCTTCTTTGGTACTACAAAATAGATCGAATATCACCCTGAGCATCGCTGCGCGGGAGGAACAGGAACCACTGCTGCCAGGGCGAGAAGACGACGCAACGTGTCTCGAACTGCTGCTCTCGATTCTTGAATGACACGGGGACTCCAGAAACCTCTCGGGAGGCGACTCTTCGAATTCCAGCGCATAACCATCTCGAATCACCTCGAGAACCCACCGATCGGACGTGATTTGGACCCAGCTCTGGTAAAACCCACTCAGCCGAGTCCCTACCCATACCAGAGCCTGGGTCCGCACACCTTCATTGCACATTACGCCCGGAAGACTGGCCTCTCGAGGCAAAGTCACGCCCTCCGCGACGATTCCCTCGAAAGGACTGGGTGCGCTGAAAAAAACCGGCCTCTAAAAGACCCACTAGTCCGTCCCGGCCTATACCGCCGGGCCTCAGTAAAACGACCACAAGCAGACACCCCCCGGTGCCCGACTTGGGTCGTAAATCCAGGAGGCGAGGAACCTTAGCATCACTAAGGCCTTTCACTAAATTGTCCAAATCCTCTCCAAAGAGCATGGTTCCCTTAAAGGGAAGAGAACACAACTTCGCTTTAGAAGCCGCATCCGCGACCCAACCTCTCAGCCATAGGGCCCTACACGCTCCAACTATCATAGCCATATTCTTGGCGCACGCCCTCAACAAATCATAAAGGGCATCAGACAAGAAAGACGAACCCATCTCGAGCTTGGCTAACTCATGGACTCCGGAGGCCCCAACCTCCACTGACTCATCAAGGAGTTTCTCGGCCCAGCGAAAACATACTCGGGCTACCAGGCCCCCACATACAGAGGCCTGGAGCGCGAGCGCCGACAAATCAAAACTACACTTAAGAAAGGCGTCAACCCTCCTATCCTGGGGTCGCGGAGAGTGGCTCCGCCGTCTACCGGGATAGCCGTCGCTCTAGTCACTGCTGTAACCACTGCATCTACCGTAGGGGCCTTAAAGGCATCTTTGTCCTGCTGAGGAAGAGGATAGAGCCACGCCATTGCCTTAGAGACCTTGCATGGAGCATCCGGTGACTTCCACTCCTGGGAAATCATCTCCCGGAGGTCCTTGTTCATAGGAAAGGACCGCGCCTTACTGTGAATACCCTTTACCAAAGGGTCCTGTAGTGTCACCGTGACCTGGTCTATGAGCTCCGCAAGCTCATCCCTATGGAAGATTCTGACAACAGAGGGGTCCTCACCAGGTAAGGCATCAACAAGATCACGAGAGCCTTCAAACCCCTCTACCTCCTCCTCAATACCTAGTGGGTCTTCCGAACCCAGCTGAGACAAACAGTCCCCATCTTCTGACCATTCTAACCTTGGTCATTTAGTCAGCATAGAGCCATGACCCTCCTCCACTTGGGGAGGCCCGGACTTCCAGGCTTGGAACAGGGTCCACACAAATTCCGGAGGAAAACCGACACTTCCTGATCCCTCCGAGGGTACTTTCTGCCCTAAAACGGAGGAAGCTGGCCCCATACTCGGTGCATCTGTGGATCGCGCTTGACTCAAAATGGCGACCGTTCCCGCCGAAACTGTAACCGCCGACATCGCGCCTGCGTGCGATCCCACTGACACTGAAACCGCCGATCCCGTCGGAACTTCCGCGGCCAACACGGGGGAGCCGAAATCGACTGTTTAGGCTCACCACAAAGGCGACACTGACCGCCCGCCATCTCTAACCCCCGCCGCGAACAGGCGCGACATCGAAGCAGCTTGCCGGCCATAATAAAATAAACACACAGTCCGCCTTCGCGCCAAATACTCTGTTACAGCAAATTCACACTGCTCTCCCGCCTAGTGCAAGGAACTGAACTCCCCGTCCGTTCTGCACCAAATAAATAATAAAAGGCTCTTAAAGGCCCAGAACACTGCTGGCAGCTGAAAATTGTGAGGCACTCAAGGCTCCAGTACAGAGAAAGCAGCCGAGGCACAGAGCTGCCACTTATTCAGAAATGGAGAGCAGCATAGGGGGAGGGACCCGCAACACAGGTGTAACACCCCAGGGGAAACACTGGGCCCCACCGGACCCAGGGTCCCGAAGCACACTTTTTTTTTTTTTTTATCCACGTACAGGGAGCCACAGAATGAACCAATTTGAAACAAACCACCCAATTATTATCTCCTATGAGCAAAACTACCTCACCAGACCAGTGAAGACTGCACAGGCTGTCCTTCTACCTCTGCTGAGACTGTGGCTAGTGGGTGTACTGCACAGGTTATATATACAGTATCCAAAGCTCAGTGTTTTCTCAGTCTCCCTCTGCTGGTAGGAGTGCATAACCCACGCATCTTGACCGATCTGGAGGGTCGCTGAGGAATATCTGAAATTGAGGTCTTTATTAAAAGTAGGCAAGGCACCAGGATTAGATGGCATAGCGGCTCAATTTTATACGAAATTTAGGGAGGCTGTGGGGAAACTGATGGGTGTACTTAATGAGATACTAAGCAATGGGCAAAACATGAGAGTCCATGTGGACAGCAGGGATTACCGTACTCCCAAAATCAGGAAAAGGCCCCAGTATGTGCAGTTTTTATAGGCCAATCTTGCTTATTAATTTAGATGCAAAATTACTTGCAAACATTTTAGCAGACAATGATCACGAATTTGGTCCATGCTGACTAGTCGGGCTTTATCCCAGATAGGCGAGCAAGCAATAACATTTGCAATCTTCTTAATCTGGCATGGGTGGAGGCAGAGTTATCTATCAAAGCTTTTGGCAACAGATACCAAAAAGATGTTTGGCAGGCTAGAGTGGTGTTCCTATTTTGTGTACTGTGGAAAGCAGGAAAAGGGAAAAATTGTACAGCATGAATTAAAGCTTTATATCAACAACCCCAAGCAACAAACAAAATGGTGAACACTGTACGAACTACACAGGAATAATATATTGTAGAGGAATATATTCGAGTTATTCCCAAGTTTTCCACGTCATCACTGTGACCCCTGACGCAGGTGCTAGTCACCGAAACACGGCCCGTGTTGGGTCTTTTTGTCAAGGCTCATTCATTAAAGAACTGTGTTCCATTTTTAAAGGCCCGTGGTGCTGTTTTTTTTGTTTGGACTTTAGTTTGTACTTCGTTCCCTCTCTTTGTTATATCTCTTTGAACAATGGCAGAAGGGTGCAAGGATGAGATATGTTTAAGACCTGTGGAGACAAGGAGAACTTGCTTGCAGTTGGTTGGTGGGTTGAAGGAGGTGTCATCACATAGATATTACAGTTTATATCAACAAAGGTGTTAGGTCATGGAGTTCGACGAAGAGTCATGGAGAACAAAAATATAGCAAAGTAAGATGTGCAAATCTTTTTTGTTGCTGAACAGGATTGGGGACAGAGGGAGAAGAGAGGGTGATAAAAAGTGAATGTATAACGAGGATAACTGAAGGGTTGAATCCAAATCTGTAAAACCTGTGTCTGAAGTTAAAATTATATTCGGTTAGGGTGGCTTGGAACTAACTGTTGGATATTGCTGTATGCAACTAAAGTTGTGATGTCTACCTTTGATAAAGAATTACAAAGATAAGAAAGAAGACACTGCAAGGAAGAGAAAGTTGAGAAGAAACCAAGAAGGGTGGGGGAAGTTTTAAACCACCAAGGTAGTGAAAGAATGCATTTTTATTCAGTTTAAGTACTCTAGAAGTCATATTCCAGCATTAAATTATTAGTTGAAAGGCTCCATCAAAAATTGGGGTTACAGTCATACGCTCACTGCCCTGATCTTCTCACACACACATCCTCCAGTCACTCACTCTTATTCTCTCCTATACCATCCTTAGTACACTCCTTTATCATATACACTGAATCATGACCCTCTTTTTTTTATTCTTTTCATCCCAAAGGAAGTTGCAAAGAATTATACAAAGGGGGTCGACAATGATTTTTTTAGGGTAAAAAATGACACCAAAAATGTAACAGAATGGGATGAAACTTGGCAATGAGGCAAAAACATCAATTCCAAAATGGGCCAAATTGGTCTGGGGTTTCAGTAAGAAAAGAAAAAAAAAAAAAAGACAGACTCACTGCATTACTATGGGGGGAGTTTCAGCTTCTGGAAGCAATGCTGATGGAGCCCATTCAAAGTGAATAGGCTTTGTCGGCATTAGTGCAACAGGACCGCTAGCGCAGCTTGATAAAAGATGCCCTTATATTTCACCTTTTATTCAACAGAGTGTGTAAGTGGCTAACAATTTACATAAACTTAAAATTAAGACATACATCCACATAATTATTGGAAAGAAAACGTCTGCCAAACACCAACATAAAATTAAAATTACAAAATAATACATAAAAATCAGAACTATAAAAATCACTTTCTAGCATGTCTTATCTGCCCAATTTATTTATTTGAGAAAACAGATCTTAGTGACTGATGCTGGGAAGAGGAAGGGAGCAGGGGAAATTTCTGAGGAATGAAAGAGAAAAGCAAGGTGGGCAGAGTGATAAGTGAAGAAGGATCAAAATGAGGTGTAGGGGAGAATATGGAGAATAATGAACAGAGGAGAGGATTGCAAGGTGGGGGGTGGTGGCTGTTTTCTTTTTAAAACATTACAAGGGCAGATTCCTTGTTATGTGCTGGTTCATTTTAGTTTTATGTCACCTTATAGAATTAGGTGGTGTGATACTAATAACTTCTTTACCTTTCCTTCAGTAAGGGTAAGAAGAGATTAGCACTTTTTGATAAATCGTTAGCAGTTCAAGCAGCTTGATTATGGAAAGACATCGCTGGAGTGGTCTCCTTTTCAACAATCATCTTTTGCTCAGGAAGAACATAAATCTTATTATTAAAAAATATATGTATTGTACTCAGTTTTCTAATTATGATTGATTATAATTCCTAGAGGTCTGTTCTGAAAACAGGAGAGATAGCTGGCCAGACCCAAAGGAGGGAGAGCTCAGATACCTGACTGCGGAGGACAGGGAGCCTCAAAACAAAGCAACCAAACCTGCGAGCTACTTCTTCCACATTCTCGTTCTTTATTGTTGGGTACCATTTTTATTCGATTCCACTTATATTTTCAAACATGCTGGCTTGTGCAGCATACTGACTACAAACCGAGGAAGTGAAATAAAGGAATAACTTTTCATAGGTAGTCATTTGCTATAAATTGTAATCAGTGTGTCATTTGAAGGGACTGGTTATAGGGACCCACAGAGAGGGGGCACTGGAAATGTGAGAAGGGTGCTGCTGGAGTGGACCCACGGAAAGGAAGGAGGCTGCTGGACTCAAAGGGGGAGCTGGAGAGAAGGGAGAAAGGCGCTGGACCATTGGGGGGAGGGAGGGCTGGCTAGAGGGAAGGGGGAGAGAGGCGCTGGACCCATGGGGGGTAGGGCTGGAGGGAAAGGAGAGGTGCTGGACATGCAGGGGAGGAAGGGACACACAGGGGCAATGCCAGACATCGGGGAGAATAGGACCGCAGAAGGAAGATGCTGGACTTGTGAGGGGGGATAGGGACACAGAGGAGTGATGCTGGACATAGGTGGAGGACAGGCTTGGGGCTCTGGCTAGTGGGCAGATATCCTAGTTGCACCCCACCCCCCAACATCATCTCTGGCACACGTGATCTTTATATTTTGCACTGTATAGGAGGAAATGCATATCTTTCTATTTCTGTGGTGTGGCTTCTTGTGGTTTTAGGTTAATATACGTTTATCATTTTTCATCAGCTATTATTTATTTGGCATTGTGTTCTGTGTATGTGTGACCGAGGTATTCTGTTAGCATGAATTTTCTATGTAGTATTCTACAGTAATTTGGCTTGTTCAGTTTTCCTTATAGTGGAGGGGAGACAGGGATTTTGTTGACCCTTGTTCTGTATTGTTTGCGATTTATAAAACGACAGCTGTACAGAATATTGTTTCTTTTTATACTTTAATAAAATTATTTAATATAAAACCAGAACGAGGCATGTGCAGATGGGATCCGACAGAGCTTGCAGGGATGGAGCCAGAGTTCGCTGGGATGGGGCCAGAGCTCGCAGGTCCAGGGCCAAATTTTGTCGCTGCATCATTCTCAGGCACTCATGCATCTTCTCACACATTTGTCCCCATTTTCATACCTTGGTTTATGCTGTACCTCCTGTGCTATATTATACACAGCAATTAGCAAGTTCAAACCTTGTGAGTGGGCACCTCCTGCCAAACTTGGGCATTAAGGCTCGAATCTGCTAGTGGTTGTGCTGGCATGGGGAGACTACACAAAGCTGCAGTAGTAAACAGACTTCTACCACTTTTACTCTACTGTCTGGACTGTGAGGAAGTCATGGACGTATTTGAAACTTCTTGTTAGACCCCATTTCCCTCCCCCACACTGAAGTTAGAGGCTAGTTTCACACTTTTACATGGGAGAGCACAAAAGACTCAATGCAGGTGACTTGGCAAGTCTACCTTGAATCAATACAGAGATGTGATTCTTAACCAGACCCTCAGGACACACCCAGCGAGTTTTACAGGATCAATATGCAAAATATTTTCACAGTATGTAGGTAGTACATGTAAATTTATATCACGCATATTCATTGTGGATATCCTGAAAACCTGACTGGGTGTGTCCCATGAATTGGGTTGAGAACCCCTGATATGGAACATTCAGGTACAGATTTCACACAGATTGTTTTAACTGTGTAATTTTTTTCTGGAACTACATATCTCTTTTTGTGTATATAAAATAACCTAACAGGATGTTATGTAGAATTACTCAGTCTGTTACAAAGTAGATTTTACATTATGTTATTGTATAGGGAACAACCACTGTATAATTTGGACAGTGCATGCACTACTAGAAACACCTGTCATTTGTATATATTTTAACAAAATAAAGTTCTAGCACAATATGCTACCTCATGTTCCCTTAAATCTGTTTTGAAGTACATAAATGGTTAGCTATAATGAATATGACCACAGTAATATTATGAAACTTCACATGTTGTACTCCCTCTGCGTATTAAACTTAGGGATTGGAAAAAAAAATGGGCTACCTTATCTAGAATAACGACGTATCTTCTAAAAGTCTAGCTTGAAAAAGAAAATAAGTAGCCTCTCCGCATTCAGGACTCCTCCTCCTATCCTTGTCTAAATCCAGCGCCCATACATGAGGAGGAATGAAAGACGAAGGGCCATCACCCCGATCCTCAGTCTAGCATCATTCTTCAACTTTTCATCAAAGATAGCACGTACATAAGTCACACCGTACAATAATAACCCTTTATAAATCTGATGATGCCTCCCTGACACTGTTCGGAAACAGAGTGGAAATGATTAGCGCGCCAACTGAGCAGAACCAATGGTATGCTCCGAATCCAGCTGCCTAGGGCTCACGTCCAATGACCCGGATATTAACATTAAACTTCCTCTACACATTAGCTAAGCAAACCTTAATTCAGCCCAAGGCCCGAGCCCTGCGGCCCAGTCTACCTCCCACGATTCTCACCTCCTAGCAGAATTATCCCCTGTGACCGAGACCCAGCTCTATCGCTCTTTGCTCCAGATTGTGCAGATCTCACTTGGCTGTTATTGCCTAGGCATCTCCTGTCCCACTCTTCGGGTGCTTCCTCTCTCACAATCTCACTCACACCGGTTAGGGCTGTAATGGCGGCTCCTCCGGTCCCGCAGTGCAGCCGCTACTGTTTTCAGAACACTCACCGCTCAGCTCTACGCGTACTGAAGTACACAGCCTACGCCAAAACAAAACCGAAGCCACCTGCTCTTTCTTCGGGTGCTTGATTCTTCTCCACCCTAAGTCACCAGGAAAATGCTGCGTCTCAATAACTACCGCTCGTCGTCATGTTCCCCTGCACCATCAGCGCCCTCTCTCAATCAACGCCTGACGTCATGACGCAACACGTAACGTGTAGTTGCTACGTAAGGGGAGGGCTACAATCTCTAGTAGTCAGGGGGCCGGCCAAGGGGATTACTTATGCGAAAAAGACGAAAAATGTCTTCCTTGCTGGGACGGTGTAAAAACCGGATACAGCGGGATCCTCAGGATCTTCCCGGATTCGATGGAGGATCCCGAGGAT
Source organism: Microcaecilia unicolor (assembly GCF_901765095.1). Taxonomy (NCBI): domain Eukaryota; kingdom Metazoa; phylum Chordata; class Amphibia; order Gymnophiona; family Siphonopidae; genus Microcaecilia; species Microcaecilia unicolor. Next base: position 147,666,467 of record NC_044040.1, read on the forward strand.
CCCGCAGATCTGGCTTTTACACCGTCCCGCTCCCACTGGCAGGATCAGTCGAGCTGGGTGCAGGCCAGGGCCGGACTTACTCTGATAAGCCGAGGATCTCTGAGTATTATTTCATTTTCTTGCACACCGAAGACTAGTCAGCAGGCCCAGTTGCAGAAAGCTTCAACTTAAACAGTAGCCAGTAGGGTTGCCAATTGGCTGGTTCTGAGTCAGCATTGGCGGTTTTCCAACGGTCAGACTGACTGTCGGCAGACCCCCAAAAACCGCCACTACAGAAGCTGGGTGGTGGTTTTTTTTTTTTTTTTTTTTATAATCATTGACCTGACCTCTCTTTCCCTTCCTGTGGATAGAAATTCCATGTGTGAAGGGAATGAGTATTCTTCTAGGGCTGTACTACCACCCGCTGGGACAGAAGGGACAGATGAAGAAATGTTTACAGAGATTAGGAAAGCTGGCAAATTGGCCAACACTATAATAATGGGTGATTTCAATTACCCCAATATTAACTGGATAAATGTTACATCATGGAGTACCAGGGAGATAAAATTTCTGGATATAATAAACGATTGCTTCTTGGAGCAACTTGTCCAGGAACCAACAAGAGGGGGAGCCATTTTGGATCTGGTCATTGGTAGCATGCAGGGCATAGTGTGAGAGGTGGCGGTGTTGGGTCCCCTGGGAAACAGTGATCATCAAGTTTGAGCTACTATCTGGGATGACCCGCAAAGGGAATCTATTGTAGCTGTATTTAATATTCGAAAGAATGACTATAATAAAATTAGGGAAATGGTGAAAAAGAGGCTAAAAAGATCGGCTGCCAAGGTTAGAACACTAAATCAGGGTGGACAGTATTCAAAACACCATTTTGGAAGCCTAGACCAGATGCATTCTATGTATTTGTAAAGCTGGAAAGAAGAGAAAATGACAGCCACCATGATTAAAAGATGAAGTAAAAGAGGCTATAACAGCCAAAAGATTGTGGAGGAGTAGCCTAGTGGTTAGTACAGCAGAATTTGCTCCTGAGGAACTGGGTTTAGTTCTCACTGCAGCCCCTTGTGATTCTGGGTAAGCCACCTAACCCTCTATTGCCCCAGGTACAAATAAGTACCTGCATATACTTTGTAAACCGCATTGAATGTAGTTGCAAAAAACAGAAAGGCGGTACATCAAATCCCATTCCCTTTCCTTCAAAGAATGGAAAAAGGACCCAAATGAAGAAATTAAGAAGCAACATAAACACTGGGAAGTCAGATGCAAAGCATTAATAAAGAAGGCTTGAAGATAAACTTGCCGCACAGGCTAAAACTCACAGTAACAACTTTTTCAAGTACATCAGAAGCAGAAAGCCTGTCAGGGAATTCATGGGACTGTTAGATCATGAAGGAGCAAAAGGGGCACTCAGGAAGGATAAGGCCATAGTGGAGAAACTGAATGAATTCTTTGTTTCGGTCTTTACAGAAGAAGATGTAAGAGATCTGCCTGTACTGGAAGTGGTTTTCAAGGGTGATGATGCGGAGGAACTGAAAAAAATATCAATGAACCTGGAAGACGTACTGAGCCAAATTGACAAATTAAAGCATAGTAAATCACCTGGCCCAGATGGCATACATAAAAGGATACTCAAAGAACTCAAGCATGAAATTGCTGTTCTGCTGTTAGTAATATGTAACCTGTTGTTAAAATCGTTTGTAGTACCTGAAGATTGGAGGGTGACATGGATTTCAAAGCATTTTGGGAGGCTAAGTTCCATAGGTTTCTATGGAACTTTGGGAGGCTAAGTGCTTTGAAAATGAGCCTGCAAGTGACCCTGATTTTTAAAAAGGGTTCAAACATTAAATTACTGGCCAAGATCTTAGCTGATAGGATAGCGATCCACCTAACAGAATTGATGGGACCTGCACAGGTAGATTCGTTCCTAAATGTCACTCCGTCTTACATATACACAAAGTGCTTTATCTATGGCTCAATGTAGTTATCATAAAGTTCCAGCGATAGTAGTTAGCCTGGACGCTGCCTAAGGCGTTCACCGAGTGGGGTGGGGGGTTTTGTTCCAAGTGCTGGAGTGGGCGGGGTTCCAGATGGCTTTATGGGGGCGCTGAAAGCTTTATATAGCGGGATGGAAGCACACATTGCGGTTGATGGGGGGCAGTCGAGGAATTTTGAAGTGCATCAGGGAACCAGGCAGGGCTATCCGCTGTCCCTATATTGTTTTGATATAGCTTTAGAACCATTAATTCGGATGCTAAACTAGAGTGATACGGGTTGAGGGAGTGAATGTAGGGGACCAGGAGGTGTAAAGCGCTTGCGTACGCTGATGATATCCTTGCTCTTCTAACTGACCCTCACTCCTCCCTTAACGGTGCTTTGGATTAATTCAGGAATATGGGGCTTTGTCAGGATTTACCCTTAATCCTCACCAATCCTGTGTGATGGCGTTAGATGACAGGATGAGAAGTTCATGGGAGGGGGAGTTTCCACTTAGATGGGTAGACTCAATGTTAAAATATTTAGGGACATCTCTCTCCATGGATATGGCTGACCTATATAATGTGAATATCAATCCACTGTTAGATCTAACTAGGAATAAGTTGGCAAAGTGGAAAGCCCTCCCGCTTACGGTATGGGGCCGGATTGCATTATTTAATATGCTTTTGGCCCCTAAGTGGATGTATACCAAGTTTTTTACAGCACCATATGCCTGGAATAGACTTCCTGAGCCAGTACGTCATGCCCATCTCTGGCCGTCTTCAAATCTATGCTAAAAGCCTACCTTTTTGACGCTGCTTTTAACTCCTAACCCTTATTCACTTGTTCAGAACCCTTATTTTATCATCCTCACTTTAATATTCCTTATCTCTTGTTTGTCCTGTATGTCTGTCCTAATTAGATTGTAAGCTCTGTCGAGCAGGGACTGTCGCTTCATGTTCAAGTGTACAGCGCTGCGTACGACTAGTAGCACTTTAGAAATGATAAGTAGTAGTAGTAAGTGGATGTATGTGTTTCAACAACTTCCCCTTTCCATATCATCATGCTGATCAATCCATAGACTGGGGGTTGTGTCCATCTACCAGCAGGTGGAGATAGAGAGCAATCCTTTTGCCTCCCTATATGTGGTCATGTGCTGCCGGAAACTCCTCAGTATGTTCTCTATCTCAGCAGGTGGTGGTCACACACAGCAGCAGCTCTGGCTAGGTCTCCACCCTAATTCTTAGGTTTTGTTGAGTACCTGGGGTTGAGGGCTCTTCTTGAACAAGTGCAAACCTGGTGGTACCAGGTCACTTCTTTCTCCCCCCCCCCTCCCGCTGGCTCCGATTTAAAAAAAAAAAATTTGGACGTCCTTTAAGGCGTTTATTTCAACGTTATACTCAGCGTTTATTGCAGCTGCTCACATGGACACCGTTTCGTTACAGCTCGGAGCGAGAAGCAGGTATTTTACCTTTGTAGCGGGCAGGGGGTTCCCCGTTCCGGTCTCCACGTGGCTTATGGCGTCGGAGGGCGAGGCGCGAGGACGCGTCCCCTGCCCGTGTGCGCGTCTAGCGGGGATGCGGGGGTTTCAAAGCTGAATCGCCTTTTTGGGAGTCAGTTTGGGAGTCCGGTCAGTGTCCCCGGTTCTTCCTCCGGTGCGGCGGTTTTTCCCGCAATAAGCGCCTATCCCCCGCTGCTCCCCCCCCCCCCCCATTTTGGCCAGCCACTCCTGCTCGGACGGCTTCTTCTTGGGCCGCCCTCGAGGTGGGAGACGTATAATGCTATGGACGCCCTTGATTCGAGGCAACGGCAGGAGAAAGCGGCAAAGTTAAGCGCCGTTCTTCCCGCGCGGCTCCTAGGAGTTTCGCGCCGGACCGCCATTTTGGAATGCGCAGCATGTTTCTCCCCCGCTCTTGCGAGCGCCAGTTGAGGGTGCGTCTAGGGCCGTGGCCCAGGCTGCAGCAGTGCTACAGTCTGGGGGGTTTCTCTCCCTGAGTTCATTTTGCTGCTGCATCAGGCTTTTTCTTATGCAAAACGCTGCCCCTGCTCCCCTGTCTGATAAAGGGGTTGAGGCCTCCAGAAGCAAACACCCTTGGGTGGATTTCCAGGCCCAGAGGACTCTGTCTCCTCTGATGTAGATGAGGGCAGCGTATCTGAGTTCTCCAACGGTCCTTTGGGGATTCCTTGGAGGAGACGGATTCCCGCTCGGATGGAGCGGATGACCATCTGCAGCGCAGATCTTTCGCTCAGAGGATTTGCCCAACCTGTTAGTGCAGGCCATGAGCATTTGAAGATTTCCTCTCCGGAGGACGTCTCTCCCTCAGCCTCTGCTGGCTCTGCCATTATGCTGGGGACGAAGCGCCCGCCTAGAACCTTCCACGTGCATGAAGCCATGCACACCTTGATTTCGGCTCAATGGGATTTCCCAGAAGCGAGCCTTAAAGTGGCTAGGGCTATGTCCGCCTCTCTCCTCTGCCTGAAGGTGAACGGGAGGCCTTTCTTTGGCCTACCGTGGATTCTTTAATCACTGCGGTGACTAAGGAAAAACGGTGTTGCCAGTGGAAGGTGGGCAAGGCCTTAAAGGACGCCCAAGACAGAAGATTGGAGGCGGCTTTAAAGTCGTCCTTCGAGGCGGCTGCTTTAAGTTTGCAGGCCTCAGTTTGCGGCTCCTACGTGGCCAGGGCATGCCTGACTTGTGCAGCGGGCTTCCCCCTCGGATCCTTCCTTGAGGGCTGATTGGGCCGGCCCTGGAATCGGGCTTGGCCTACTTGGCAGACTTGCTGTATGATGTCTTGAGAGCCTCGGCTAAAGGTATGGCTCAGACAGTCTCTGCACGGCGCTGGCTTTGGCTGAAGCATTGGTCTGCTGACCACGCCTCTAAGTCTCGCCTGCTAAGTTGCCTTTTAAAGGCAAGCTGCTCTTTGGGGTCGAGCTGGACAAGATTGTGACCGATCTCGGCACGTCTAAGGGCAAGAGGTTACTGGAGGTCAGGGCTCGGGCCAGTGGTGCCCGCCCCGGTTCCTCCAAAGGACGGTTTCAGGAAGCCCGTCGGTATCGCCCGGGCAAGTCGGGCTCCTCTGCCCCCTTTTTCCTTCAAAGGAACTTCTCCCCCAAGCAGCATTCCTTTCGCAGAGACGCCGTCCTGGAGGTGCGTCCTCCGGTCCTTCCCCAGGGTCTCGTACCCAATGACGGGGCCCTGGTCCATTGCCCAGAGCAGATTGGAGGACGCCTATCCTCGTTTCGGGCGAGTGGACCAGGGTAACTTCAGACGCTTGGGTGCTGGAAGTCATCAGAGACAGCTACAAGCTAGAGTTCTGCCGACCCTTAAAAGACGGGTTTGTGCACTGTCCCTGCAAGTCTCCGGTCAAAGCTGTGGCAGTGCAGCAGACTTTGGACAATCTGATCCGCCTGGCTGGGGTCGTTCCGGTGCCAGAAGATCAGCTTGGCAAGGGACGTTACTCCATTTACTTTGTGGTACCAAGAAAGGAGGTTCTGTACGGCCTATCCTCGACCTCAAAGGGGTCAATCGGGCCTTAAAAGTTCGTTCCTTCCGAATGGAGACTCTCCACTCTGTTATAGCGGCAGTGAAGGCAGGGGAGTTCCTGGCATCCTTGGACATCAAGGAAGCTTACTTGCATATTCCCATCTGGCCTCCTCATCAACGCTTTATGCGTTTTGCGGTCCTGGGCCGCACTTCCAGTTCAGAGCCCTCCCGTTCGGGTTGGCTACTGCTCCGCGGACCTTCTCCAAAGTAATGGTGGTCATCGCGGCCTTCCTACGCAAGGAAAGAGTACAAGTCCATCCTTATCTGGTTGATCCGAGCCCCCTCTTATGCAGAGTGCGGCAGAGCTTCAGACCAGGTGATTGCTCTTTTGAGCTCCCTGGGGTGGATCATCAACTGGGAGAAAAGCCAGCTGCGCCCGACTCAGTCCCTGGAGTATCTGGGAGTTCGTTTCGACACCCAAGTGGGCAGAGTGTTCCTGCCAGAACAATCGGATTGTCAAGCTTCAGGCTCAGGTGGACCAGTTCCTAGTAGCCTCTCCTCTTCGGGCTTGGGGACTATGTGCAGCTGTTGGGCTCTATGACGGCCATGATGGAAGTAGTGCCCTGGGCCAGGGCCCATATGAGACCTCTACAGCACTCTCTGCTGCAGCGATGGACTCCAGTGTCGGAGGATTACGCTGTGCGCCTTCCCTTGGATCCAGCGGTGCGCAAGGCGCTGAGCTGGTTGCTGAGGCCAGACAAGCTGTCCGCAGGAATGCCTCTTTTGACCCCGGAGTGGGTTGTTGTCACGACGGACGCTTCTTTGACGGGCTGGGGAGCCCACTGCTTGGGAAGGACAGCGCAGGGGCTCTGGTCTCCTGCAAAGGCAAAGTGGTCTATCAACCTCCTGGAACTCAGAGCCATTCGGTTGGCGCTTTTGGAGTTTCTCCTGGTACTGGCGGGGAAGCCAGTACGGGTCCTGTCGGACAATGCCATGGCTGTGGCCTATGTCAATCGCCAGGGAGGTACCAAGAGCACCCCTCTAGCCAAGGAGGCCATGAATTTATGCCAGTGGGCGGAAGCGAACCTGGAACAGCTGTCGGCGGCCACATTGCGGGAGTCATGAATGTCAAGGCGGACTTTCTCAGTCGCCATATCTTGGATCCCGGAGAGTGGCAGCTATCTGCTCAGGCGTTCTTGGACCATCACGAAGCGCTGGGGCCAGCTGAGCCTAGATCTGATGGCGTCATCGGCCAATTGCCAGTGCCGTGCTTTTTCAGCAGAGGACGGGACCCTCGATCTCTGGGAGTAGATGCTCTTCTCCAACAGTGGCCGACACAGGAGCTTCTCTATGTGTTCCCGCCCTGGCCCATGTTGGGCAGGGTGCTAGACCGGGTGGCAAAGCATCCAGGCCGGGTAATCCTGGTGGGTCCGGACTGGCCCAGACGTCCCTGGTATGCGGACTTGATCAGGCTCTCAGTGGACGGCCCTCTGCTGCTGCCAGCGGAGCGGGGCCTGTTTGCATCAGGGTCCCGTGGTGATGGAGATCCCTCCCCTTTGGTCTTATGGCCTGGCTATTGAGCGGCAGCGTCTGAGGAAGAAGGGCTTCTCAGACAAGGTCATCGCCACTATGCTGAGAGTGAGGAAGCGCTCTACTTCTACTGCTTACGCCAGGGTTTGGCGTACCTTTGCATCGTGGTGTGAGGCAGGTTCTCTTTCTCCCTTCACTGCTCAATTTCTTCAGTGTGGCGTCCTGCAAGAAGGTCTGGAGAAAGGCCTTTCGCTCAGTTCCCTTAAAGTCCAGGTAGCGGCTCTGTCGCCTGAAGGGTTGCTTCCCTGGCCTCGCAGCCAGATGTGGTGCGCTTTCTCAAGGGAGTTTATCACCTACGCCCTCCTCTGCACTCGGTGGTGCCTGCGTGGAATCTCAATCTAGTGCTAAGAGCCTTGCAGAAGCCGCCTTTTGAAACCCTTGTCGAGGGCAATCTCTGAAGACCTGACGTTGAAAGCAGTCTTTTGGGGCTATCACTTCAGCCAGACGAGTTTCCGAGCTCCAGGCGCTATCATGGCGAGAGCCCTTCCTGCAGTTCACTGAGGCGGAGTGTCTATTCGCACAGTGCCTTCTTTCCTGCCCAAGATTGTTTCTCGTTTCCATGTGAATCAGCAGCTCTGTCTACCCTCCTTTCGTAGGGAGACTACCCAGAGGAGTACTCTGCTCTCAAATATCTAGATGTGAGGACGAGTCATCATCAGATACTTGGAAGTGACCAATGATTTCCGGAAGTCGGATCATCTGTTTGTGCTGTTCGCAGGTCCTCGTAAGGGTCTGCAGGCATCCAAGCCTACAGTGGCACGATGGGTCAAGGAAACCATTGCAGCGGCTTATGTGGCCGCGGGGAAGGTGCCGCCTATCCAGCTGAAGGCTCACTCCACTAGAGCACAGGCGGCCTCGAGGGCAGAGGCCGGGTCCGTCTCCTTGGAAGAGATTTGTAAGGCGGCAACTTGGGCATCGGCTCATACCTTCTGCAGTCATTACCGCTTGACTGTGGCTGCTCGGGCGGAGGCCCGGTTTGGAGCTTCAGTGTTGTGGTCAGGGATTTCTATGTCCCACCCTGGGTGAGTACTGCTTCAGTACATCCCACCAGTCTATGGATTGATCAGCATGATGATATGGAAGGTAAAATTATGTATCATACCTGATAATTTTCTTTCCATTAATCATAGCTGATCAATCCATAGCCCTTCCCAGATATCTGTACTGTTTATATTCTGGTTGTATTTCAGGTTCAAGTTTAGTCTTCAGTTCCTGTTCAGGAGGTCTTCGTGTTCAAGTTTTTTCGATTGAATTCTTCTGGAGTTGAGACGATTTTGTGTTACGTAAGCTGCTGCATTCCTCTCCCCTCCGTTTTACAGGGCTGGATTGAGACCTAAATTCTGCCGGCGCTCCCTCCCGCTTCGTGCGGCAGTAGTGCAGCTTTATATCCCTCCCGCTTCGGCGGTGTTAGGGTCAGCCAGATCCCCCCACATCGGCAGGTGTGGTGTCCCTCCCCCGCTCCGCGGGGATGAGCTGGACGGATTCCCCTCCCCCACTTGTGTGGGGATGAGCTGGGTTGACTCCCTTCCCCCGTTTCGGCTGTGGTGAGCTGGGCAGAGTGTCCCTTTGTGGGTGTAATTCTCTAAGTGCTGAGTTCCTGCGGATGGAGCTTTGATATAGACATACTGAGGAGTTTCCGGCAGCACATGACCACATATAGGGAGGCAAAAGGATTGCTCTCTATCTCCACTGCTGGTAGATGGACACAACCCACCAGTCTATGGATTGATCAGCTATGATTAATGGAAAGAAAATATCAGGTATGATACATAATTTTACCTTTCCTTAAGTGTTGGGAGGAGAAGGCTTTGCAGAGACTCCTACAGGGATTATTTATGGCAAGGGACAGAGACCTAGATACCTCTGGATATAGTTTCTACTCCAAGAGATGGGGGGGTGGGAATGGGCCTCCTTATATTAGATCCCTAACAATTGCATGTGCAATGCGCCACATTAATGACTGGTATCAGGGATCTTCTTATTTCTCTTTAACATCAATAGAGACGACTGTTTCCAGAGGTCCATTTTAGTCACCTGTTACATTCAGGAGGCATATTGCCAACTCATGCTTTTCTAAGACATCCCTTGCTGCAGTCGCTGAGAGCTACATGGCTTTGGATTTGCAGGAGGCATCATTTTTCAGCGGTTAGTTCCCCCTGGCTCTCTATATATAACCCATCATTTCCACCGGGTAAGGGGAAGAGTGTTTTCAGCATGTGGGCAAAGAGGGGTATTGTGTAATTGGTGCAAGTAGTCACAGACGAGGGGCTCTTGCGTATTTATTCAGATTTACAGTCCCAATATGGCATTCCATCTGGGCAGTTATTTGAGTACTTTAAATTAAAGCACTATATTGATACTCTGACATGGACTGACCTGACGGAGGATGTAGTGGAAGTGCTTGCGGAGGCCTTCTCATTGGAGGCACATGTATCAGTCCCTTTGAAATTCCATCATCAATATTTAAAGGACTCAACTGAAGAGGTGGATTATATGCGCCTGGCTAGTAGCGGGGCGAGAGAGCTTGGGTGCGAGGTATCAGCGGATTTGTATAGATCATACATTAAATCTCTGTATGCGCAGAGACTTTCAATACCACAGACAGAAATTGTATAAATGGGTTCTGCGACTGTACATATCCCCACGAAGGGCAGTCCAGGTGAAATTTGCGAGTAATGGGAATTGCCCTAAATGCGGCGCGGGGATGGCTGGGCTTGGACACGTTTTGGTTGTGTCCGCTTATACAGAGATTCTGGAAGGACTTATTAAAGAGTGTGGAACATTTTTGGGGCTGTACCTTGATTCATGACCCCTTTGTTTCATAGTTTCAAATTCTCATAGGATTCTTCTGAGTGATTCAAGGGGTTTATTAAGGTGGCGATATTTTTTGGGATTGCTTCTATCTTGAGAGCGTGGCGATCCACTTTAGGTCCTTTGCTGCTGGAATGGAGGTCTCAGCTAATATCTCAGATGCGATTGGATCGCTGCGGGGAGACAGATTTAAAGTCCGTTCCAGGTAATAAATTTCGGGCAATGTGGGAACCATTATGGGTCACTCTTCCTTTTCAAGGACAAAGTTTTTACTGAATTTTTAGTTAAGACATGTGATGGTAACTGGCCAATCTACAAGGGTGGGGGAGGGCGGGCACTGAATATGTTATAACTATTTTCAGGTGGGGGGGGGGGGGACGGGGTAAAACAGGGATGGCAATAATGATGATAATTTGTTTTGACCATATTCCTATTGGGGAATTTGCATTCTGTTATATGGTATGATGATAATGTGTTTGTATTCTGAATTTCATCAATAAAAACTAATTAAACATAAAAAGGGTTCAAGAGGTGATCCGTGAAATTACAGACCAGTAAGCCTGATGTCAGTGCCGGGCAAAATAGTGGAAACTATTATAAAGAATAAAATTACAGGACACGTAGACAATCATGATTTAATGGAACAGAGTCAGCATGGATTCAGCCGAAGGAAGTCTTGCCTCACCAAATTGCTTCATTTATTTGAAGGCATGGATAAAGGTGAGCCAGTTGATGTAGTGTATCTAGATTTTCAGAAAGCTTTTGATAAAGTTCCTCATGAGAGACTCCTGAGAAAATGAAAGAGTCATGGGATAGGTTCTAGTGTGGATTAGGAATTGGTTATTGAACAGAAAACAGGGTAGGGTTAAATGGTAATTTCTCTCAATGGAGGAGGGTGCACAGTGGAGTGCTGCAGGGATCAGTACTGGGACCGGTGCTATTTAACATAAATGATGTGGAAATCGGAACGAGTGAGGTGATTAAATTTGCAGATGACACAAAACTATTCAAGGTTGCTAAAACACGTGCGGACTGTGAAATATTGCAGGAAGACCTTAGAAAAGTGGAAGACTGGGCATCCAAATGGCAGATTAAATTTAATGTAGACAAATGCAAGGTGATGCACATTGGAAAGAATAATCCAAATCATAGTTACCTGATGCTAGGGTACAACTTGGGGGTCAGCAAGCAAGAAAAAGATCTAGGTGTCATAGAAAATACACTGATCTTTGGATCAGTGTGTGGCAGTGGTCAACAAAGCAAACAGGATGCCAAGAATTATTAGGAAAGGGATGGTGAATAAGACCAAAGATACTATAATGTCTCTATCGTTCCATGATGCGATCGCAGCTTGAGTATTGCTTTCAGTTCTGGTCGCTATATCTCAAAAAAGATATAGCAGAATTAGAAAAGTTTCAAAGAAGAGCGACCAAAATTATAAAAGGGATGGAACTCCTCTCATATGTGGAAAGGCTAAAGAGGTTAGGGCTCTTCAGCTTGGAAATGAGACAGATGAGGGACAATACGATTGAGGTCTACAAAATCCTGAGTGGTGTAGAACGAGTAGAAGCAAATAAATGTTTTACTCATTCCAAAAGTACAAAGACTAGGGAACACTCAAGGAAGTTACATGGAAATACTTTTAAAACAAATAAGAGGAAATATTTTTTCACTCAACAAATAGTTAAGCTCTGGAAGTCTACCGGAAGATATAGTAACAGTAGTTAGCGTATCTAGGTTTTAAAAAAGTTTGGAAAAGTCCATAGTCTGCTACTGAGACAGACATGGGGAAGGAACTGCTTGTCCTGCGATTTTGTAGCATGGAATGTTGCCACAATTTGGGCTTCTGCCAGATACTTGTGACCTGGCTTGTCCATTGGAAACAGTATACTGGGCTAGAAGGACCATTGGTCTGACCCAGTAAGGCTACTCTTAAGTTCTTATGGGGTGGAATAGAGATATGCTGGACCTGGGATTGAGGGAGATGGAATTGAGATATGCTGGACCTAGGATAGGGGGGTGAAGATATGCTGTACCTAGTTTTGGGGGAGAAAGATGGAGATATGTTGGACCAGCTTGGGGGGATGGAGATATATAGGACCTGGGATAGGGGAGAAATGGAGATATGCTGGACCTGGGATGGGAGGAGGGGATGGAGATATGCAGGACCTGGGATGATGGGGGGAGATGGAGATGCGCTGGACCCACTGGGAAAAGGGGGAAGAGAGAGACTGGGTTCCAGTAGTATAGAGATAGGGATAGAGAGGGAACAGCTGAATGTAAGGGAAGCATAGGGACACTAAGAGGACAGATGCTAAACATGTGGGAAGGATAGGAACAGGGACACAGGAAAGATGCTGGACATGACAAATAAGGACACAGAGAAGATGGATGCTGGATAGGAGAGAGAAGAAATGAAAAGTGGACAGGACACCCTGTAAAGACGGTAAAAACGGGTATTTTCTTTTGTATTTATTCATTGGAATGTATCACCTTTTGGAAATGTGTATCTCTGATATTGTCCACTTCAGTTTCTCCGTCTCAAGTATTGCTGTATATGAAGTCTGATTTCTTGAGGTTTACGGGTTTTTTTGTCTTACTAATGTGTAGTCCCTTGTTTCAGGCTGTATTGGTGTTTTAGGGGCCGGTGTAATATTTGGGTTTCTACCAGGTACTTGTGACCTGGATTGGCCACTGTTGGAAGCAGAATACTGGGCTACATGGACCATTGGTCTGACCCAGTATGGCTATTCTTATGTTCTTATAGTGCTGCCTTTTCACAGATAAAGTTGTTGCTTTTTGAGTCCTGGAGGTTAGTGCTATTATGGTATAATAAGGTGTTTCTACATAGTGTTTTTCAATGGACGGGTTGTGTGTTGGCTTTACTGAGCGGACATCAAAACGTTGACATAATTTTAGTTTGTCAAACATCAGACAGAATTTGCAAAATAATCGGAATATATGTGTGTGTCATTTTTTCTTCTGAGATGGCAACCCTAGTGCTGACATTTGTGTGTAGAGGGGAGGGGGGAGTGCGGGATAAGATGCAACAGTAGGTGAGGCAAGGGACAGGGGGGTTCTCTGTCAAAGTTGGCAACCCTATTCAACAACGACTTTAAAAACAGTTCATAAACTTGTCAACTTGGTCTGTACAGTTCAGGGTTTTTTTAGGTAGTCAGCACAGTGCAAAGCAAATTCTTCAACAATATCAGGGCATACAGATCGCAGTTCTATTTTACATCTATTTACAACCAGAACAAGGCATTTATCAGTCTCCTCTATTTGCTGTCAAGTATCAGCATGTGGTAATCTCCGTACTGGTTCCCTTCAGTCTTTAAGTCCAAAGACAAAAGAAAACCAAAAAACTTCCACATAAAAATGTAGGCAAACCAAACCAAGAGTGGACGATGACAAATGTTAAGATGACCAAATGTTGCAAAAAAGTTCCTTTAATGGGTAAAGAACATGTAGATACAAGTCCCAGACAGAGAAACTCAACACAGGCTGTGTTTCAGCTGGACAGCCTTCATCAGGAGAATCTGTTGAGACGCCACAAAACAGAATTAATCCAACCGAAAATAATCAAATGCTGCATTAATTGAATTGTCTTCAATCATCTTCACATCTCTGTTACTCTCTGTCCCATCCTGGAAACAGGGTCCATTCACTTATGCAATGCAGGTCCTACCAGAAGTGAGGCTCACTCGCTCCCACTCCTACTTTGCTCCCAAGTCAGGAACACTGCTGCAGGCACCTTCTGCCTTGGTACCCAGGACTACCCTCTCAGTGCTACAGGTCTTGGAGGGGGTGGGCTATTGAAGACCAGAATTTTCTCCACATAATCCCTTTTATTAATTTCTAGTCCACCCTCCCCCCCCCCCCCTTGCTGGGCTTCACTGATTCTCCCACCAAGCTGTTCATACCAGCTCTATCTCCTTAGTGATTACCCTTAAAATCCTTCCTCCCACCCTTCAAGCATGGGCATTTTCAGGGGGGGGGGGGGGTCATACTCTCCGCCCACTTAAAGAAAAACATATTCTCTCCTTTTCCATCAAGAAATAATTTTTCCTCTGTCCTCAGAGGATACTACCTTTTGTACTCATTAAACCATTACACATGATACATTGCTGATCCTGCAAATTCAAACAACCATTAAAAATTGTCTCTATCACCTACGGCAGCTACAAAATCTCTCTCCATATATTGAAAAGATGAGTCTGGCCACAGTGGTCAATGCCATGATAACATCATGACTAGACTAATGTAATACCCTGTACACTGGTCAAACCAAAAAGAGTGCATCAGCTCCAACTAATTCAGAATGCTGCAGCATGACTGATAGAAGGCTGCAAGGTGACCACCACACCCTTCCTGCAAAAACTACACTGGCTACCAGTACCTTGATTTTTGAGGCTCTTAGACAAAATGGACCACAGTACTTAAAGAATAAGTTAGCCTGCACACCTTTGAGACTTCTAAGGTCCTCTCAAGGATCATCACTATCTGTCCCCTCATCAAAAGAAATTGTACGATGTGATACCCACAACTGAGCCTTCCCAGAAGTAGCCCCCATGCTCTGGAATTTACTCCCAGAGGGGCTAGGTATAACTCAAGTCTATCTTTCCTTCAGGAAGCAGGTGAAAGCCTGGCTCTTCTCCCAAGCCTTTAATACACATGGTGACTGACTATTCACTCATTCTGCACCTGGACTAGCTTGCAACATAACTGTAACTTAGATCAGTTTCTTATAACTTGTTTAACGTGCCTTGAGTTTAGCCACCCATCTATTTATTCCAACTAACTAGACCACGCAAGATTCGGGGGGGGGGGGGGGGGGGGCAGGTGCTGGATCCACAGCGGGAGAGAGAGGAAATGGAGGGGAAAACAAGGGACACAGAGCTGTTGGGCTATAAGGGGGAAGGGGAGATAGGAGACAAGAAGTGCTGGACCATAGGGGTGGAGGAGAAAGGACAAGTAAATGCTGGATCATAAAGGAGAAGTGTGGGGAGAGGGGACAGGGAGTTGATGTACCATTGGAGTGGAGAAGGGAGAGAGAATTGCTGGACCTTAGGGGTGGAAGGGAACGCAAGTCCTGGACAATAGAGGTGGAGAGGACAAGAAAATGCTGGACTATAGGGGTGGAGGAGAGAGAGGGGTGGGCAGGACAGAGAGGAAATGTTGGGGTAGAAGAATGAAGGAAGGAAGAGGGAGGGAGATGCTTGGATTGGTAGAAACATGTGGGAGAGACCCTCAGGGTTGTCAGGGGAGATGAGTGAGAAGAGGATGGTAAGTACAGAAGGTAGAAGTGAGTCATCGGGAGTTGGGGCTAGGCATGGGGCTGGGGGGGCCCCACCAAACTGTTCTGGATTCACCTGTGTATTTATGCCATGGAGGTATTTAAACATCTCTTTCACAGCTCCCCTTTCCTGCCTTTCTTCCAAAGTATACATATTGAGATCTTCAAGTCTGTCCCTGTAAGAATTATGATGAAGACCACTGACCATTTTAGTAACTACTTTCTGGACCAACTCCATCATCCTATTTATATCTGTTTGAAGGTGTGGTCTCCAAAACTGTACACAGTACTCTATATGAGGTCTCACCAGAGACATTATCACGTCCTAGTTCCTGCTAGCCATTCCTCTTCCTATGAACCCAAGCATCCTTCTGGCTTTTGCCATTACCTCTGCCTATTTGGCAACCTTATGATCATACCCAAGTCTCGCTCCCTTTTGTGCACAGAAGTATTTCACCCCCTAAACTGTACCACTCCCTCCAACCAGCCCACACCACCAATGATCCCTCACATGCTGAATTATGGGGGAATTAAGAAAGGGAAGGGGAGACGCCAAACTATGGGGGAGGAATAAAGAAAGGGGAGATGCTGGACTATGGGGGAATTAGGAAAGGGGCTGTCAGAGCCTATATTAGAAATGCCGGGTCTTAGGGAAGAAATTTAAGGGATCCCAAAGCCTTCCAGTACACTGTGCTTTCTTCAACTTAGGACAGGCTTTGGGCCCCTCTGTAGCATGGGTTCCCAGGGCGATTGTCCTGTTAGCACTGCCTAACACTGACCCTGGAGGAGATGCTGGGGGAGGGGGTAAGACCTTGAGCTACCCCAGGGAACAGGGGATGCATGGCTGAAAATTCATCCAGGGTGTCAAATACCCTTGGGCTGACCTTACTTTTCTGACAGTTTCCTTATGCAGTCAGAACCACACAGGGCCTAATTTCTGCTAACATTTCATTCCTGCCAGGCAGATGGTAGTATAGCCCCACCAGTCTCTTTCCCTATATATATTGAATTTCTATCCATATATCCATGGGGCAGTCTGTTTCCTCCTGAATTTTTATTGTGTTCGACTCAAGTTTCCTCTTTAGTCTACGGAACCATCCCTTCTCATTTGATCCATTTTATCATTGCAGTATAGTTTGTACTCTGGTTCACAGTATCCCATTAGTTATCTTCCTTCCACATCTCTGAAATGCCTAGTATATCTACATCTTTATTTAGTGCTATATACTCTAACCCCTGCAAGTTATAGTATAGTGCCAGTTGCACACCTAACTTAATTAGGCAGCTATCAGGCTTATTTTCGAAAGAGAAGGGCACCCATCTTCCGACACACATCGGGAGAGGGGCGGCGTCCTCTCAGGGGCGCCCAAATCGGCATAATCGAAAGCACCCGGGGTAGACGGTTTTAGGGCAGAATTCTATAAACTGATGGGTATGGAGGTGGTACCCCCTCTTACTAACCTTTTCAATAAATGTATGGACAAGGAGTCGCTGCCTCCTTCTCTGGATATGGCCCAGATTATAGTCTTATTAAAGCCAGGTAGAGATCCAACTCGGCTGGAGTCTTACCGTCCCATCTCTCTCCTAAACTATGAGAGTAAGCTTTTTGCGAAAATAATGGTGAACCGGTTGGCAAGGGTTTTACCTAACCTGCTACATGAGTCACAGGTGGGCTTTGTGGGCGGACAATCTGTAGCTAACTGGAGTTGATGGATGCGCTGATTTGCTCACCAAGTAAATTTATGTACTCCATCTACACAATTGCCTCCCATGCCACCCAGATTTAAGAGCCACAACAGATTTAGGGGCCCTTTTACAAAAGGGCGGTATGACATACCAAATTGTCCCTACCACCATGGTAGCACAGGAGCCCGGCAGTAGTTCCGAAGTTGGTGCACGGTTTCCCACAGTAGAAAATAAATTTTCTATTTTCTACCACAGGAGGCGTTCCCAATAGTAATCTGCAGCACAGCCACACTGCCGCGTGCTGCCTGATTACCACAGGGTTAGCGTGCGAACCCTTACCACAAAGTAAATAGGAGGCGGTAAGGGCTTAAACAGTAATGGACTTAGCACCTGGACAATATTGCTGTAAATAGAAATTCAGCTTTTTTGCAGACTCGTAAGAGGTGGCCTGAGCGCCGGGGGGGGGGGGGGGGGGGGGGGGGGACACAGTAAAAGTAGTGAAGGCCACTTTTTAGCCCATCTTTGAAAAAGGACCCCTTAGTGAGGATTGACCTGTAGCTACCTCATAGGACTGAAGAGATTTGCATGGAATCTCCCACTTCATAAGGTATTCACTTCTACCTTCTGTGATAATCACCCATGGCTTCTTCCAGCATAGTTGCTGGCTCTAAAACAAACACAGGAGATGATCCAGTGGTATCCCCTCCTTGTGCTGGTCCAACACACATGTCCTAAGTTACAGCTTCTAACTCAAATGGGATGCCCAAATCATAGCATCATCAATGGCTGTGCACGACTCCTACGATAGACCTCATCTGGAGACATTATTGAAATATCCTGTGGGGCTTCCAAGGACATCAATAGGATAGCTGGATTTGATGTCTGCACCAAGTTGGTCTATAGGGTTATAAACAGATGAACTCCTGGGGCCGACCCTTTCTCTTCCTGACCGTATCACGCAGCTACATGAGTTTTAAACAACAACAATAAAAATTAGCAGACCTAATGCAGAGCAGTGTGAAATAGGGCTAGCCTAGTCCACCATCTTGGATCTCCTTTTTCTCTTCTTGATACACTACCAATATAGTTTAACCCATCAAATCAGACATGATCAAATGAAATATAGCAAAGCCCAGTACATTAAAAAATGAACACATTTTATTTACATCTGCACAACTATACAGATAATTATTTGTGAAGGAAAACGCAAATAAACCTACTACAGCAAAGACACTGCAAAAACTGTATAAGACTTCAAAATGAAGATTGGATAAAGTGTCAGACCAAGCCAAAAATCAAAGCTCACACAACACAGATGGGGATCATTTTCAAAGAATACTTACAAAGTTCCATAGGTTAAAAAAAAAATATATATATATATATATATACACACACACACACATAAAGGATTGGCTATTAGCTTCAAGATACTGGTAATGAATGTTTTTTCTAAGATCTTTTTTTTTTCAACTCCCAATCCAATAAGGAGTAAAACTGCCTACCACCATCTGTCTAGAAAAAAAACCCACTCCACTCAAAAAAGCATGCATAACCAAAAATAGCTCTCATTCTTCATATATAAATTTTTTATATACAGAATTTGCATATACACCGTCTGAACAGTGTGAAGAACCTATGTAACGTATGTCTATGTGCTTTGAAAATGAGCCTCATTCTCTCACATGTGAATAAAACATATGAAGTACTTTGTTCAATCCAACTGTCACTGCCATTTAGATATCTTTCACTACACAAAAAAATGCTTCAAAGATTCTAAAACCTTCATGAATCACTTGAGAGAGAGGTATGTTTTATTCACATCTGAGAGAGCATTTAACATTTGAACTGTTCGGGTGGTATATATGCAAATATTATATCTAAAAATTTATATGAAGGATTTGAACTATTTTTGGTTATGCATTATTTTTTCAGTAGAGTTTCATTACCAGTATTTTGAAGCTATTAGTCAATCCTTTATATGAGTTTGTGTTGTGAAGCAGTTGGGTTGTGGGAGCTTTGATTTGATAAGTCATCAACTGTTAGCACAGATTTCCTAAGTCCATGTAACTAACTTACCTAAAAAATCCACACTGCACATGACAAGAGATTCCCTGATAAAAAGAAATGGGACTGGAATATTTTAAAGTTCTTATTCACTCTTTTGGTACTCACATGTTAAGGTTGTTTATTGGTTAAGCTATGTGATTCTGGATTGGAATGGTTACTGAAGCCTCTACACTGCCATATTTAAAGATGAGAACCACATGTGACCATATATTCCAATCTTCTCTGCTTATCACTACCCAGTTTTCCATGTTTCTAAGAAAAGTAGGTGATAAGACGCTGTAGCTTTGAAAACAGCAAGAGTGTCCTTGCTTAATATCAGGGTCCCATGTTTTGAAGGCATGGTGGCACTTCATCCTAATACTGGAAGCTTCGTTTTGTCTGAATGTCATCAAGTATCTGCTGCAATTCTTCATCCTCAAAACGTCCCTCCAGGCTGCCAGAAGAAAAAAAAATGGAAAGAACATGTTAAGAAAAGATAGTAGCAAGCATCTAAAAAGGCACCAAGCAGAGGTATTTGAGCATATTGTGCTGGTCTCTGGTATTCAGCCAGGAATACTGGCCACTAAGATGATTGGCTCACTTTTACTGCTGCACAGAATGTGCATATCTGAACTCCCTCTTGTTCTTGGGAACAGTAAAGTAACAAGCAAGCATATTTTACTGCATGGGAACATGACAAAAAGCTATTCCCTTGATTTCATAAAGTCTTTGGTTTAAAGATGGTCTTAACTGAAAGTTCAGATCCCAAGATCTCTACTGTAAGCTTGACAGTCACAGTATCACATATTAAGTGCTACTTTATTTTTTAAAATAATTAACGCTCTTGTTTTCCTACTGCTGTAAGCCCCAGAGCACCCACATAACTGTCTTATTACCCATCACTGCTATCTAATCCTTACATTCTCACAGTTAAAGAGCAAGATTTTCTTCTCGACTGCTACATCAAGTGCTCTGGCGATAGCTACAGTTTGAAAGCGGTTAGATTATACAGGATCAATGCCTTTGTTCAGTTCATTTAATGAAAATGCCAGATTGCTCTAAGGTCCTCCCATGCTTTGCTGATGTCTGAAGAGACCAGGGTGTAATTCAGCCTTCCCAATCTGAAATCACTGTTCCCAATCCGATCTTAAATGGGAATGAAATCCAAGCTCACCTGGGTATAAGAGCTTTGGCTTCCTCAGCTGTCTCTGGGCAGAGGTTAGCCAAGCATGCCAACTCAAATTTATGGAGCTTCTTCTGGAGCAACAAACTGCAGACAGAAAAGATAAGAAGGTCAGAAGACATTAGGAAAGCAAACTACAACCAGAGATGGTCCCACCCAGGAGCAAGTGTTTGAGTGATGGCAAAAAGCACCATCATGAAAGGATGTGAAGAGAGTATGAAGAAGCAACCACCAGACAGTACACAAGCGATGATCAACAGAAGTTTTACAGTGAACATAGAGGAACCCAGTTGTACTTATGCATGGTACTTGTATTTAAATTACATTTAAAAATGTAAAGGAAAATACCTCAAACACAAATTTTTCAACCTCTTTCACTAGGGTAGTAGGTTTTTTTTTACCATCACTTTGAAAAACCTTGTATATATTTTAATTTTAATATTTTAATTAAAATGTATACTGGCTTAAAAATCTTTCATTTGTGTTACCTTCTTTATAATTGCAAAGAAATACTGAACAATAATCAAGCATTTGTATTGCACTAATAAATTTCCAATTGTGTCAAAAATAAAGTTAATTAAAAGCAATTAGCTTAGCAGGGTTTAAAAAAGGTTTTGATAATTTCCTAAAAGAAAAGTTCAAAAGCCATTATTAAGATGATATTGGGAAAATCTACTGCATATTCTAGGATAAGCAGCATAAAATCCATTTTGCTGTTCTGGGATCTTACCAGGTACTTGTAACCTGGATTGGCCACTGCTGGAAACAGGATACTGGGCTTGATAGACCTTTGGTCTGTCCCAGTATGTCAATGCTTATGTTCTCAGTTTTTCACCTCTGCCCACACTTGCCATGGTACTGCCTCCTTTCTTCTATTTGGGGTTCTTTCTTCCTTTATTCCCCCCCCCCCCTCAGTCCTCTCTTCCTGCATCCTTCTCTTCCATATCTCCCCTTATTCAGGGTTCTCTCCCCCACCCCAACAGATTCTGGTGCTTCTCCCTTCACCTCACATATTCACTCCCCCTCTTCCTTTACCTTGAGGGGGGAATGTGTATGCTAGTATCAGTACACACACTGTCTTTGACAAGTACTGGCAGATTTATTCCCCTCTCCCCTCCTCCAGGTATTGGTACAGTCATATGTCCTCTTCCCTCGGTCCCCACTACAGTAGTAGAGACTATGGTCTTCTTGGAGGAAATGGAGGGAGGAGAGAGAAAGCTTGGTTCAGGGCTTTTGAGTTTGTAGAAAACAGAGAAACTGTGTGAACACTTATGTGTGTGTTGGAGGGATATGAAGACAAGGGAAGGAGACAGAGTGGTGAAGCCAGAGGAAGAAGGTCAGGACTTAGTCAAAAGATTTGTCCAATAACTGTACAAAATTCTGCATCTATGAGTAATGTTTTCTGCATCTCCAATTAAATTATTACTCAAAGGCAGTGATTATATTGTGCTATATGGGCAAAAAAAGTTTGCAGAATTTTGAGAGCCCGATATTACTACTAAACATTTCTAGAGCGCTACTAGGGTTACGCAGCGCTGTACAAATTAACGAATAAGGACGGTCCCTGCTCAGAAGAGCTTACAATCTAAAGGACGAAATGTCAAGTTGGGGTAGTTGAGATTTCCTGAGAAGAGGTGTAGTGATTAAGTGTCGAAGGCGACATTGAAGAGGTGGGCTTTGAGCAATGATTTGAAGATGGGTAGGGAGGGAGCCCGGCGTATGGGCTCAGGGAGTTTGTTCCAAGCATGGGGTGAGGCGAGGCAGAAAGGGCGAAGCCTAGAGTTGGCGGTGGTGGAGAAGGGTACTGAAAGGAGGGATTTGTCTTGAGAGCGGAGGTTACGGGTAGGGACGTAAGGGGAGATGAGGGTAGAGAGGTAAGGAGGGGCTGCAGATCGAGTGCATTTGTAGGTGAGTAGGAGAAGCTTGAACTGTTTGCGGTATCTGATCGGAAGCCAGTGAAGTGACTTGAGGAGAGGGGTGATACGAGTGTATCGGTTAATTCAGCATGGTTTAAGCTGACAGGAGAGACGCCTGCCAGGAGAGATATTCAGCAGCAATTAACTGGTAAGTGCCACTGAATACTGACTGATAACTGCAGCACTCTCCACTTAGTGTCTAGGCAGTCTAGGGACAGAATCAGGAGTTATGCAGGCACAGGCATCGAATATCATCAATGCCCAACAGGCATGTAGGGCTGCATAAACAGCAGCATTAACTCTGTCCAGCTAGCTATGCAGGTAAAGCACTGAATATTGGTCATACCCACATACCTTCTGGACACTGCCAATGACCTGGATATTCAGTGCTGGTGCCCAGATATGGCCTGGCACTGAACACCAGAGTCTAATTTAGCCAGCAGTGGTCCGGGTTTAAAAAAAAAAAAAAAACATTGATCACCACCACCTATTGATCCATTAATTCTTTTGCGCAGAATTCCCCCAGAAATAAAATGTATATTTTGTGATTTTTGTGTTGCCAGTAAATGATTTTAAAAGTTACTGCAAATTAATTATCCCCTTGCATCATAAAAGCACGTGTGAAAGATCATGAATCCCCCCCCCCCCCCTGAAAAAAAAAACCTCCATCAATCTTCGTGTCATTGTAACATGTCCTGAAAATCTGGCTTGAATAGAACACCACACACAAAAGGTATTATAGACACAAAACAAGCTGCCAATTAGCAAAAACTAAACACAAGAAGCAAAAACCACAAAAAAAAAGTAGTAAGGAAAACATGAATGACCAGAACCTACATCTTCCAAATATATTTCAATATGCTGTCTTTTCCAAGCTGAAGAGATCCTGGTTAACCTTATTAGTTTCCTCAAAACCTTATTTAGTTGCTTTTTTTAGTGTAACCTCGTAGGGAAACTGTTCCATCCATCTGATTACCTTTGCTTCCCTTCTATTTACTCCCCCTCCCCTTTCTGAGATACAATGAACAAAACTTCACCAGGGAGGAATGGTAAGAGAAGACAACATAAATGAAAGGAAACTGAGGATGAACAGACTTGGTGGCCCTTCAAAGTACATAACAATAGAGAGTGGATGAAAAGTGGCTGAGGATCTGCACTAATACATCATACTACATCCATTATCATTGACCCTGCACAATCACCTGCGCACACTAGCGATAGTTTCACGATTCTTGAAACGGCTGAAGCGAGCAGTATAGTTTAAGGTTTTCATGAAGACCTCGGAGAGCTCCTGCTCATCTTCAGCACTCTCATTCTGCTGCTTACGATGTTCCAGCAACATATGTACCTCTGAATTCAAGAGAGTTTCAGCATTTTCAAACTCTGCAGAAAGAATAAAAACTATGGATGTAAAAGATGGGCAGATGGACATGGGAGCAAGAAAACTGAAAAAGATAAGATACTTTTCATAAATTGAGATAAACAGGCATCATGTGATATAAATCTGAGCTCTGGGCTTGGAAAACCAAAGGCATATTTTACAGGCCATCAATAGGAATCCAAAGACTTCATCTTTACACAGACGGCTGGTGTATACGTCCTATAAGGTCTTTTAATTTATGTCATTGCCTTAGTTGCTCAGCATATGCAAATGTCCTGGACAGCAAGCATCTCTTTTACTGTCTTCCAGAAAACAGCTGTACTATGCTATTTATTTATTTATGCAGTATTTATATCCCACATTTTCCAAACATGTTTGGTTCTATGTGGCTTGCAAAGTTAATTTGTGAACATAGAGAAATACATTTTAAGAGAATAGATGGAGAAGTAGAGAACTAAGAGGTAGGTCAAGTAAGGAAGAGAAGGGGTGCATAGTGATATAATTAGTTTCCCAGGGGTTCCTACTGAGAACTGATTCACGAGGCGGTTTTCCCCAGAATATTCTCATTACCATCTTTCATAGCTTAGGTACACAATTCACGAGGACACCTTTGCAAGAAATTAGTTTCTGCGTGTAAAACCTTTCAGTACTACTACTACTACTATTTAGCATTTCTATAGCGCTACAAGGCGTACGCAGCGCTGCACAAACATAGAAGAAAGACAGTCCCTGCTCAAAGAGCTTACAATCTAATAGACAAAAAATAAATAAAGTAGGCAAATCAAATCAATTAATGTGAACGGGAAGGAAGAGAGGAGGGTAGGTGGAGGCGAGTGGTTACAAGTGGTTACGAATCAAAAGCAATGTTAAAGAGGTGGGCTTTCAGTCTAGATTTAAAGGTGGCCAAGGATGGGGCAAGACGTAGGGGCTCAGGAAGTTTATTCCGGGCGTAGGGTGCAGCGAGACAGAAGGCGTGAAGTCTGGAGTTGGCAGTAGTGAAGGGAACAGATAAGAATGATTTATCCATGGAGCGGAGTGCACGGGGAGGGGTGTAGGGAAGGACGAGTGTGGAGAGATACTGGGGAGCAGCAGAATGAGTACATCTATAGGTTAGTAGAAGAAGTTTGAACAGGATGCGAAAACGGATAGGGAGCCAGTGAAGCGATATGAGGAGAGGGGTAGTATGAGAAAAGCGACCCTGGCGGAAGACGAGACGGGCAGCAGAGTTTTGAACTGATTGGAGAGGGGAGAGGTGACTAAGTGGGAGGCCAGCAAGAAGCAGACTGCAGTAGTCTAAGCGAGAGGTGACAAAGGTGTGGATGAGGGTTTTGGTAGAGTGCTCAGAAAGAAAGGGGCGGATTTTACGGATGTAAAGAAAGAAACGACAGGTATTGGCAATCTGCTGGATATGAGCAGAGAAGGACAGAGAAGAGTCAAAGATGACCCCAAGGTTTCGAGCTGAGGAGACAGGGAGAATGAGAGAGCCATCAACAGAAATAGAAAACGGGGGGGAGCGGGGAGGTGGGTTTGGGGGGGGAAATGAGAAGCTCGGTTTTGGTCATATTTAATTTCAGGTGGCATTGAGACATCCAGACAGCAATGTCAGACAAGCACGCTGAAACTTTGGTTTGGATGCAAGGTGAGATATCAGGGGTAGAAAGGTAGATTTGGGAGTCATCAGCATAGAGATGGTAGGAAAAGCCATGGGATGAGATTAATGAACCAAGGGAAGAAGTGTAGATAGAAAAGAGGAGGGGACCAAGAACAGAACCCTGAGGTACGCCGACAGGCAGAGGGATAGAAGTAGAAGAGGAACCACCAGAGTGAACACTAAAGGTGCGGAGGGAGAGGTAGGAAGAGAACCAGGAAAGGACAGAGCCCTGGAATCCAAGTGAGGACAGGGTATCGAGAAGTATGCTGTGATCGACAGTGTCAAAAGCAGCGGAAAGATCAAGAAGAATGAGGATGGAATATTGACCTCTGGATATAGCCAGTAATAGGTCATTGGAGACTTTAGTAAGCGCAGTTTCGGTTGAGTGGAGAGGGCGAAAACCAGATTGTAGTGGGTCAAGAATAGCATGTGAGGAGAGAAAATCAAGGCAGCGGCGGTGAACAGCACGCTCAAGATAAAGGAATAAGAGCAGGAGAGATGGCATTAAGGTGGGTGGGAATGGGATCAGAGGAACAGGTGGTACATTTTGAGGAAGAAAGGAGAAGTGTAGTTTCCTCAATAGTAACTTCAGGAAAGGAGGAAAGGGAATGAGGGGAAGGAGAGAGAGGGGAACGGACTAGTGGAGGGAGAGGTGGTGAGGTAGAGAAAGCAAGGTTTATCTTTTGAACCTTGTTGTGAAAGAATTCAGCAAAGGTCTGAGGAGAGAGTTCAATGTGGTGAAGAGAAGTCGAGGATTAGAGCCAAGAGAGTTGGTCAGTTGGATATAATAATCCTGTTTGGCACGTAAAAGAGCAGATTGGAAGGAGGTCAGCATGAACTTAAAGTGTAAGAAATCAGCAAGGGCCTGAGATTTCCGCCAGAGGCGTTCGGCGGAGCGGGTACAGGAACGTAGGTAGCGGATATTAGAAGTCAGCCAAGGTTGGGGTTTTGTACGCCTTACAGGGCGGGTCATCAAAGGTGCAAGAGTGTCTAAGGCAGAGGATAGAGTATTGTTGTAAGAAGAAACAGCCTCGTTGACAGACGTGGATGGTGCCACAGTAGAGAGGAGGTTTGAAACATGGGAGGATAGAGATGAAGGGTCAATATCGTGAAGATTCCTAGATAAATTAGATAAGATAGGACGGGACTGGGAGAGAGGAGATTTAAGTGTGAAAGTTATAAGATGGTGATCAGAGGAGGGAAGATCAGAGGCAAGGAAACTAGAGGGTGAACAGTTGGAGGAGAAGATGAGATCAAGACAGTGACCATTTTGATGAGTGGGGGAGGTGGAGCATAGTTGGCGATTAAAGGAGGACGTTAAAGCGAGTAACTTGGAAATATAAGAGTTGGAAGGATCATTAGCAGGAATATTAAAGTCACCATGGATGAGAGAGGGGGAGGAAGGATCATGGAAGAAGGCAAGCCAGGCGTCAAAGTCACTGAGAAAGGATGAAAGGGACTTATCAGGGGGACGATAAATGACCGCTATTCGAAGAGGCAGAGGAGAGAAAAGGCGGATAGAGTGGACTTCAAAGGAGGAAAAACAGTGAGATTGAGGTGGAAGAAGGGGTTGAAATCTGGAGGAGGGAGAGAGAAGTAGTCCAACACCGCCCCCACGGCCAGCAAGGCGAGGAGTATGTGAAAATAGATAACCGCCATGGCACAGGGCTGCGACTGAAGCAGGGTCATCAGGGCAGAGCCAGGTTTCTGTTATGGCGAGCAGATGGAGGTGACGCGAGATAAAGAGGTCCTGGATATAGGTGAGTTTGTTACAGATAGAGCGGGCATTCCATAGGGTGCAAGAGAAGGGCAGAGAAGAGGAGGGGAGTAGAGAAATAGAGATGAGGTTAGAAAGGTCGCGGTGAGATCTGTAGAGTTGGGATAATAGTTGGTGAGGGGAGCCAGGATTGGGATTGATGTCACCGGCTGAGAGTAAGAGAAGGAGTAAAAGAGAGCAGAGGCCCTTTTGCCGATAGGCACAAATCAGTTTTGTTTTTTTAAACACACCCTTCTTATAGAACAAATACAAACGTGTTCTTCACACTATATTCTGTACACAATGAAACCGAATAATTTCTCTGGCGTTTGCATAACAAGTGGGAAACATTATGCAGGTGTCTATTTTTTAAGCTGGTATGCCCACTAGCCTATCATCTGATTCCTTTCTCAACGCCTTCCCTCCAGGGCTACCGAAAATCTCCCTTCAACTCACACTCCACTACAAAGACTAACATTTCCACAAAAACCCACTCTCACTATCATCTTCCTAAAAGCCGCTCTCTTCCGCACGATCGCCTTGACTCCACGTTTCCCGTTCACTATCTTTCTGTCTGTCAGGTTCTCCCTCTCATATGGCACCTTTGGGGAAGACGAGCTGCGACGCGTCCTCTTCCACATCTGCAGCACGCAGTTCACTAAGCCCAGCCGCCATTCACTCAGCTCCGAGTCCGAACGGCAAAAATGCACATTCACCCGGAAACGGAAATGAAATAATCCGCAAGTCAGGACATTGAGGAGGACATGCGCAGTATGTGTTTAATGTTTTGGGGTTTTTTTTCACTTGTAGAAGGACCAGATCTGCACGTTACCGTGACGTCTATTCATCTGTGTGGCTATCTGATCTTCTCTTTCATGGAGTACGATTGAACTGTCGCTGGAACTCTTTAATCGCGGTGGCCTTTTAGCTAGCGCAGAAACATTTTGCCGTCTGTAGCCCATTATATCGGCTAAAGCCAGTAGGCGGAGCTTGCTACCATTTTCGCACACCCAAAACAATAGTAAAATATTATTAGAAACAACGGACTGACTTTTATGAGTGGTCTATCTGTAAAAAGTCAAAAGCTGTTTCAGTTGGAAAGGCAGTGCCTTAAAAGGTGAAGAACAAAAGATTTGTTTTGGGGGGGGTTTTTACTTATTGGACAGCTTTTTAATTTCTATAGATATAAATATTAAATACAAATTAAATATAAAATAGCTTTAAAATTATTGTTGCTGGTAGAAACACCTCGTATAAACTCTGTATTTTGTGCTCATTTTTCTAACACTTATATACAGTACAGATGGCCAAATTTCAGTGAGGATATCCTGTTTTCTGATGGGTTATTCTTAACTGTTGTTGTAATCTGCCTTGGGAAGCCTGGTGTTATAAAGATAGAATATATTTAAATTAAATGGAAGTAAAATTAAACTCTTTTTTTCATTGGGGCACATGGAGTCACATCTTCATTTCATCTGTTTTGTAGAAGTTTACTTTTTTTTTGTTGTTACATTCAGGGCCGTGCCAAGGGTCTCTGGTGCCCCCTGCAGACTATCAGTTGGCGCCCCCCCCCCCCCCCCCCCCCCCACCGGTTTGGCACAAGATGCAAAGGAAATAGGAGCTGAAAGATGGAGTGCAGATCTTTTCAAGAAGGCATACCGTAATCATCCATCTTAAACACTAAATAATAACACTACACAGGATCTATCCCTCCCCATCTTCAAATCCTTGCTTAAAGCCCACCTCTTCAATGTCGCTTTCGGCACCTAACCATTGGACTAACCAGGAAACCCAGATTGCCCCAATTTGATTGACTGCATTCTTGTCCCTTAAGATTGTAAGCTCCTTTGAGCAGGGACTGGCCTTCTTTGTTAACTTGTACAGCGCTGCATAACCATAGTAGCGCTTTAGAAATGTTAAATAGTAGTAGTACTATACAAAACCGAAAGCCTATCACATGATTGATTACCCTCCTTGCTACCTATATTTAAGCACTACCACTTCAAACCTCATGTCTAATAGAATCTCTCTATAGCAGATGACTACTGCTTATCATTTACAATCCATTTTATTACTCATCAGCTTATCTTCCTTGTTCCTTTCCTCCTGCTTTGGTCTCCCCTCCTCCCCCCCCCCCCCCATACAGAAATTTCCTCCTTGTTTTTCCAATCTTCCTCTTTGCCTTTCTGTTCCATCAGTTCTTATTTTCCTTTCCTGCCCTTACTCTCCCCTCCTTCATTCCTCCCTGATTCTAGCTTGTTCTCTCCCCCCCCCCACACAGAAATTTCCTTGCCTGCCTTGTCTTTCTTTTCTTCTTCCCCAGCTGGCCTGGTGGTTCCAGTTCCCCCACCCAACCTGCAGTCTCAAATGTACTTAAAGTAGGCCCACCACGCCACGGCAGCCAGCAGCCATTATAATGAAAAGTACAACAACAAGGGCAGGCAAAACCTTACCAATGATGTCCAGTCCACACCACTGCCACAGAACAGCAGCGGATCCAAGCAGCGCAGTGCCGGCTCGCCTATCCTCTCTCCTGTAGGGCAGCACTAACGTGGCGTCGGCACTCGGGTCGGCAACACCCCCCCCCCCCAAAGTCCTCCAGAGTTGGACTGCCTGCAAGGCTCCAGGCGCGTGCGTTGAAGAGCTGGGGGGGCGAACGAGGCAGCGCTGCGCACGGGAAGGCAGCAACCAGAGCCAGCAGCGGCGCATGCGCATATAGGCGCCAACGCGACTACGCGAGAGAGGTGAGGTTTAAATTTATATTTTTTTAATTGACTCGGCCGCCGGCGGCGCCCCTGAAAGGCAGGCGCCCCCCTGCCATGCTTACCCTGCTGAGTGGGTTAGCACGGCCCTGGTTACATTTGTACCCTGCGCTTTCCCACAAATGAATTATTCTGTTTTGAGC
Organism: Microcaecilia unicolor; assembly: GCF_901765095.1. Lineage (NCBI taxonomy): Eukaryota > Metazoa > Chordata > Amphibia > Gymnophiona > Siphonopidae > Microcaecilia > Microcaecilia unicolor. Next base: position 147,696,137 of record NC_044040.1, read on the forward strand.
ATGTTTCACGGGCATTTTTTATTTTTATTTATAAGGATTTATTTACCACCTTTTTGAAAGAATTCACTCAAGGTGGTGACATGGTTTTATAAGTCAAAATAAAAATAAATATTTTGTTTCATGCAGATTTGTTTTGTTTAAACATAATTAAATGGGCTATAACCCCCTAATGCAATCCATTGGTTTTCTTATATTTTGTTCTTGTGATGACTTATACTTTGCCAAAACTGAACTCTCTTCTCTCTTTTATCTGGTCAATAATAAAAGATGCTCATTGTGAACACAATCCACCCTGAAAGGTTGTTTTGTGTCCGTACATGGATTCTGTTGGACTGTGAGGCTGTCCTCAATGACGCTTTTACCACACTTTCTATATGCAATTGTTTTAACTTCTGAATGGATTCTATGGTGCATTGCTAGACCAGTCCACCAGAGAATCCATGTTGCAGTGAAACAATATACATGCCCTAAGCGTGGTAAAGGCTTTGGCAGAAGGCAGACCTCACAATACATAAGAAAATCCACAATCGAGTGAAACCATTTACATGTTCTGAGTGTGGTAAAAGCTTTGGTTGTAAAGAAAGCCTCATAGGGCATCAGAGAATCCACACAGGGATGAAACCATTTACATGCACCGAGGAAGTAAAAGCTTCAGTTGCATTGGGAAAGGTAATTAGGGAATGTACACTCTTGCCATGGAAAAAAATAGCACTCTAGTATTTAGATATATGTAATGAGACCTCATTTTTATCTAAAGATCTGAATTCAAAGCCCAGATCTACTGATAAACAATAGACACAAAGTTCAGAGGTTTTTAAAAAATAGAAAGCTTGGCATCAGGTAGAATAATGGAAAAGTGACATCCCAGAAAAGCAATAGGGCACCCTAGGGGGCACTGCAGTGGACTTTGTAAAATGTTCCCAGGTACACATCTCACCATTGCTCCCTTACCTTGTCTGCTAAGCCCCCCAAAACCCACTACCCCCACTGTACACCACTACCATAGCCCTTACGGGTGAAGGAGCACCTATATGTGGGTACAGTGGGTTTCTGGTAAGTTTTGGAGGGTTCACAGTTACCTCCACAAGTGTAGCAGGGCTGATTCTACAGCAGTTTGAACTTTGTTATCCTCTATGAATGCTTTCCTGTGACTGAAACCTTTCTTATGGTCTGTACATAAGTACATAAGTAATGCCATACTGGGAAAAGACCAAGGGTCCATCGAGCCCAGCATCCTGTCCACGACAGCGGCCAATCCAGGCCAAGGGCACCTGGCAAGCTTCCCAAACGTACAAACATTCTATACATGTTATTCCTGGAATTTTGGATTTTTCCAAGTCCGTTTAGTAGCGGTTTATGGACTTATCCTTTAGGAAACCGTCCAACCCCTTTTTAAACTCTGCTAAGCTAACCGCCTTCACCACTTTCTCCGGCAACGAATTCCAGAGTTTAATTACACGTTGGGTGAAGAAGAATTTTCTCCGATTTGTTTTAAATTTACTACACTGTAGTTTCATCGCATGCCCCCTAGTCCTAGTATTTTTGGAAAGCGTGAACAGACGCTTCACATCCACCTGTTCCACTCCACTCATTATTTTATATACCTCTATCATGTCTCCCCTCAGCCGTCTCTTCTCCAAGCTGTATAGCCCTAGCCTCCTTAGTCTTTCTTCATAGGGAAGTCGTCCCATCCCCGCTATCATTTTAGTCGCCCTTCGCTGCACCTTTTCCAATTCTACTATATCTTTCTTGAGATGCGGCGACCAGAATTGAACACAATACTCAAGGTGCGGTCGCACCATGGAGCGATACAACGGCATTATAACATCCTCACACCTGTTTTCCATACCTTTCCTAATAATACCCAACATTCTATTCGCTTTCTTAGCCGCAGCAGCACACTGAGCAGAAGGTTTCAGTGTGTTATCGACGACGACACCCAGATCCCTTTCTTGGTCCGTAACTCCTAACGTGGAACCTTGCATGACGTAGCTATAATTCGGGTTCTTTTTTCCCACATGCATCACCTTGCACTTGCTCACATTAAAGATCATCTGCCATTTAGCCGCCCAGTCTCCCAGTCTCGTAAGGTCCTCTTGTAATTTTTCACAATCCTGTCGCGATTTAACGACTTTGAATAACTTTGTGTCATCAGCAAATTTAATTACCTCGCTAGTTACTCCCATCTCTAAATCATTTATAAATATATTAAAAAGCAGCGGTCCTAGCACGGACCCCTGAGGAACCCCACTAACTACCCTTCTCCATTGTGAATACTGCCCATTTAACCCCACTCTCTGTTTCCTATCCTTCAACCAGTTTTTAATCCACAATAGGACATTTCCTCCTATCCCATGACCCTCCAATTTCCTCTGTAGCCTTTCATGAGGTACCTTGTCAAACGCCTTTTGAAAATCCAGATACACAATATCAACCGACTCCCCTTTGTCCACATGTTTGTTCACTCCTTCAAAGAATTGAAGTAAATTGGTCAGGCAAGATTTCCCCACACAAAAGCCATGCTGACTTGGTCTCAGTAATCCATGTCCTCGGATGTGCTCTGTAATTTTGTTTTTAATAATAGCCTCTACCATTTTCCCAGGCACCGACGTCAGACTCACCGGTCTATAATTTCCCGGATCTCCCCTGGAGCCTTTTTTAAAAATGGGCGTTACATTGGCCACCCTCCAATCTTCCGGTACCACGCTCGATTTTAAGGATAAGTTGCATATCACTAGCAGTAGCTCCGCAAGCTCGTTTTTCAGTTCTATCAGTACTCTAGGATGAATACCATCCGGTCCAGGAGATTTGCTACTCTTCAGTTTGCCGAATTGCCCCATTACGTCCTCCAGGTTTACCGTGAAGTCAGTAAGTTTCTCCGACTCGTCCGCTTGAAATACCATTTCCGACACCGGTATCCCACCCAAATCTTCCTCGGTGAAGACCGAAGCAAAGAATTCATTCAGTCTCTCCGCCACGTCTTTGTCTTCCTTGATCGCCCCTTTTACCCCTCGGTCATCCAGCGGCCCAACCGATTCTTTTGCCGGCTTCCTGCTTTTAATATACCGAAAAAAATTTTTACTATGTTTTTTTGCCTCTAATGCTATCTTTTTTTCATACTCCCTCTTGGCCTTCTTAATCTGCGCCTTGCATTTGTTTTGACACTCCTTATGCTGTTTCTTGTTATTTTCAGACGGTTCCTTCTTCCATTTTCTGAAGGCGTTTCTTTTAGCCCTAATAGCTTCCTTCACCTCACTTTTCAACCAGGCCGGGTGTCTTTTGGACTTCCGTCTTTCTTTTCTAATTTGCGGAATATGTATGGCCTGGGCCTCCAGGATGGTATTTTTGAACAGTGTCCACGCCTGTTGTACAGTGTTTACTCTCTCAGTTGCCCCCCTAAGTTTTTTTTTTACCGTTCTTCTCATTTTATCATAGTCTCCTTTTTTAAAGTTAAACGCTAACGTATTTGACTTTCTGTGTACAGTTACTTCAAGGTCGATGTCACGTTCTCAACGCAGCAACTAGGTTTGTGAGCCCTTGGACCACTGCCGAGGAGCAGCAGCGGCAGGCAAATCACCCAAACAAAAAGCAAGGTTGAACATAACAGGCAGGAACCACAGGGTAACTAGAAGAGACTTTAATAGTAGGCAGCAAACAATCACATCCAGGCAAAGTCTCTAGGTAGGTGGCTACCAAAAGCAGTAATCAGGTCCAGGCAAAGTCTCTAGACAAGTGGCTAACAAAAGCAGTAATCAGGTCCAGGCAAAGTCTCTAGACAAGTGGCTAACAAAAGCAGTAATCAGGTCCAGGCAAAGTCTCTAGGCAGGCGGCAAACAAGGGTAATCCATAAACTAACCAGAGTCTTTAGGCAGGCAGAAATCAAGAGATGTCCAGGAACAGGCAGGGTCAAACACACAGGAAACTTTCAGAGCAGGAACTCAAACAAACCAACAGGAACTCATGGAAGACCTTTGATACCAAGGCAAAGCAAGCAAGGCTCACAGAAGCTAATAAGCCCATCAGCAGCTGACACTCAGCTGCAGCAATCACCAGCCAAGTAAGGTTGCTGTTCAAGGACAAACTAGCAGAGCAAGTCTGGCAACCTGGAAAATCCGGACCGGACTCATTGAAGTCTGGAACATGGAAGACAGCAGAAAACAGTCCATAGCAGCCACCAGTTCTGGCCACCAGCGGGTGAGGAGAGCACCCACATGGAAAGCAATCCCAATGGCTTGATTTTGTGCATTTTGCATTTGGACATTTTTTTGTTCTAAAATTAACTGAAAAAACACCCAAATCACAAAACGTTTTTTTTTGTTGTTGTTGAAAATGACCTTCTTTCCTGTTCAGAATTTGGACATTTTGTGTAGACATATCGAAAATGCCCCTCCACGTCTCATTAATCCATGCTTTTGAATATACTCTGTAATTTTGTTCTTTATAATAGTCTCTACCATTTTGCCTGGCACTGACGTCAGGCTCACCAGTCTATAATTTCCCAGATGACCTCTGGAACATTTTTTAAAAATCGGCATTAACATTGGCCACCCTCCAATCTTCTGGTACAATGCTTGATTTTAAAGATAAATTACATATTACTAACAATAGTTCTGCAAGTTCATTTTTCAATTCTATCAGTACTCTGGGATGAATACTATCCAGTCCAGGTGATTTGCTATTCTTCAATTTGTCAAATTGTTCCATTACATCTTCCAGGTTTACAGAGATTTCATTCAGTTTCTCTGACTCATCAGCTTTGAATACCATTTCTGGCACCAGTATCTCTCCTAAATCTTCCTCGGTGAAGACCAAAGGAAAGAATGAATTTAATCTCTCAGCTATGGCTTTGTCTTCCTTGATCGCCCCTTTTACCCCTCAGTCATCTAGCGGTTTAACTGATTCTTTTGACAGCTTCTTGCTTCTAATATATCTAAAAAAGTTTTTACTATGTGCTTTTGAAGGAAAATGTTCTAAATTCAGCATACTCAGCAGTCACTAATTAGACCAAGATGGAAAATATAAAAATGTAATTAAATTTTATAATTCAAACTTAGTTTTAAACAGATTATGTGAATAGCATTTAAATTCAAGTACAAAAACTCAAATTCTTGCAACACAGATTTAGAATTCAGCTGAACTCTTTCTTTCGAAAATTCCCCTCTATGTTACTTCAGTTCAAAGTTCTCAATTTTACGATTCATGGATGGTCAGAAAAGTACCTCCCCATCACTTCGAGTGCATCTATTAATACCAATGTAGTTTGCATGAACTCTTTCAAGCATCTTTTGTCTGGCTCCAGCCAGAACATACAGTTGTTGTCCTTTGTAAATCAGGACCTGTTGTGAAAATGTCTAATCTCCAGCAGCAATAACTCATCCTTAGTGGGCCACTCTCTCCAGATCTGCTGTTTCATTGCCTGGTAGATCTCATAATTATCTGTTGTTTCAAGCACCACAACCAGTGCTATCTCCAAGTAAGCCGCTTCGTCAATCAGTAAGACCAACTCTTCTGTAAAAAATCTCCAACTTTAATCTGCATTGGGCTGTCAGTGGACAAGACCAACTTAGTGTGTCAGCAATGACACACTATCTGCCTTATTTTTGAAAGAGAAAGACACCCATATTTCAACCCAAATCGGGAGGTGGGCGTCTTTCTCCCGTGGGCACCCAAATCGGTATAATCAAAAACCGATTTTGGGCGTCTTCAACTGCAATCTGTCACGGAAATGGCCAAAGTTGACTGGGGCATGTCAGAGGCGTGGTGAAGGTGGGACTGGGGCGTGTTTATCAGCCAAGGAGAGATGGGCATCCTCGGCCGATAATCGAAAAAAGAAAGGCATTTTTAGCACGAATTTGGGTCACTTTTTTGGACCCTTTTTTTTCATGAACAAGTCCCAAAAAAGTGCCCTAAATGACCAGATGACCACCGGAGGGAATCGGGGGTGACCACCCCTGACTCCCCCAGTGGTCACTAACCCCCTCCCACCAAAAAAAAACCAAACTTTTTTTTAACCAGCCTGTATGCCAGCCTCAAATGTCATACCCAGCTCCATCACAGCAGTATGCAGGTCCCTGGAGAAGTTGTTAGTGGGTGCAGTGGACTTCAGCCAGGTGGACCCAGGCCCATCCCCCCCCCCACCTGTTACACTTGTGGTGGTAAATGGGAGCCCTCCAAACCACCCCCAAAACCCACTGTACCCACATCTAGGTACCCCCCTTCAGCCATGGTGTAGAGTTCTGGGCAGTGGGTTTTGGGGGGGGGGGATTGGGGGGCTCAGCACCCAAGGGAAGGGAGCTATGGACTTCAGAGGTAGTTGACTTTTTTTTACTTGTTACAAGTGCCCCCTAGAGTGCCCTGGCATGTGAGGGGGACCAGTGCACTACGAATCCTGGCCCCTCCCACGACCCAATGCCTTGGATTTGGTCGTTTTTGAGCTGGGTGCCTTCAGTTTCCATTATCGCTGAAAAACGAAACCGCCCAGCTCAAATCCGCACAAATCCGATGCATTTGGCTGGCACAAACCGTATTATCAGAAGAAAGATGGACGCCCATTTTTTCCGAAAATACGGTTTGTCCTGCCCCTTCACGTACCCGTTCTCGGAGATAGACGCCCATGGAGATGGGCGTTCGCATTCGATTATGCCCCTCCACGTTTCCTGGTGCATACTCTTGTCGAAAGCTATATGTCTAAAGTCAAAGTATCATTCTCTGTAGTTGTTTAGGCGCAGAGGTCAGGGTTTCTTGAAGACGGAGACCTGTCTTGTGATTGGTTCAAACAGTCACTTGGTAATCATTCCCATGCATAAACTATGACTGGGAGCTTTTTCTCAAATTTGGGCAAAGTTTTGCTCTACCTTTGTCAATGTTTGGGATGCATATGCAAGAAGTTTCCATTTTGCAAAATGCAAGTTATTCTACAATGCTGGCTAGCATTGACTGCATTGCACTACACAATCAGCACTTGCATCATAGTATTCCAGCACTGGGGCCTCCCTCAATAAGTGCTTCAACTCATCTAGCACTCTCAGGTCAATAATTTAACTCTTTTTTTTTTTCCTGCTCAAGCAGTTCTGTATGGGGTGAACATATTTCAGAGAATCCAAGTACAAACTTTGCTAGATACATCATCATTCCAAGTATCTTGAGACCCCATATTTATCTGTGGGCACACACACATTGTATTTTGCTTTGATCTTCAAGAGATCTACCTGCAGTCCTTCTACTGTCAGCACATGTCCCATAAATTCTATAGTCTTCCTACTGAGATGCAACTTCTCTTGGTTTAAACAAATGTATTATTTATTTGGATTTTGCTTAACCTTTTTCAGTAGTAGCTCAAGTGAGTTACATTATGGTACACTGGGTATTTCCCTGTCCCTGGGCATCTCACATGATAAGTTTGTGCCTGAGGCAATGGAGGGTTAAGTGACTTGCCCAAGATTACAAGGAGCAGCAGTGGGATTTGAACCAACCACCTCTAGATGACAAAACCACTGCTCTAACCACTAGGCCACTCCTCCACTCCAAAAATACATTTTTGTCTGAATTTAAGATGGCTTTGAGGTTACGATCATGGTCTGTTTCAACCTGCTTGATGGTATCCACAGCCATAAACCAGCAGGTCATCTGCAATACTGGCCAACCCTCTTAGGCCAGAGAGTGCACCATGAAGGCACATTTGAAATTCTTCCAGTGCCACGAATATGCCAAGGGAAAGTCTGCACCACCTAAATTTCCCAAACGGAGTCTAGAACATAGTCAGTTTGCTACTCTGCTCATCTAGGACCACATGCCAGAACCCACACTCTTATAGTCCAGTCAGGAAAAAACCCTGGCATTATGTAAATCCGGGAGAATATCCTCCAGGGTTGGCATGGTATGATTTCAACAGAGAACCTGGTTGAGTGGTTTTGGGCCTAAACATATTCTGATCTTCCCATTAGGTTTTCAGACCACCAGCAGTACTGATAACCACTCAGACAATTCCTAAATCTTAACCAGAATCCTATGCTCCTCTAACTTTTGTAATTCTGCTTTAACTTTCTCCTTAATATTGACTGGCAGCAGTGGCGTAGCTAGGGGGGGGGGGCAACAGATTTTCAAAGAAAATGGCGCCTATGCGCCATAGGTTAAGCGCCTTTCCAGTCCCTGAAGGAACCGTGAGCTTGCTTCCCTTCCCAGCTTAATTAGAAAATTAAAATTCCCAGACTACAGAGGTAGAAAAAATGGTTTTTATTTAATATTTTTAAGGACTGTGATGTGCCTGCTTTGTTAAATGTACATTTTTTCTATTTTTATTTTATAAAGTACAGGAGAAAATTCATTTCTGCTTCTCTCTTACCAATATTGCCCTGCTTAAAGAGTCTGGCTTTCTTGAGGGTATCCACTTAAGGTTTTGTCTGCAGGTTTTTTGTGGTCCCCTATTTTGTACCAGATGAAAGAGGCTGTCCATATTCTGAGGTGAAGGATTCTGCTAGCACAGGAGTGGACAGCCTCAGTCCTCAAGGGCCACAACCCAGTCAGGTTTTCAGGATTTCTCCAATGAATATGCATGAGATCTATTTGTATACAATGGAGTCAGTGCATGCAAACAGATCTCATGCATATTCATTGGGGAAATCCTGACAATTTGACTGGTTTGCTGCCCTCAAGGACTGAGGTTGCCCACCCCTGAGCTAGCATATAGTGTCTGTGTAGGAAAGGTCTAGCTTGTTCCAGTTTCCCAGTAGCCAGTATACTGGTGCTCTAAGACCCAGTATAATATTTATATCACTGTCTTTTCATAGGTGGGTTAGGGCTGTTATGGCATGGTTAGTTTTCAGTATAGGTTTTGAGTGTCATCTTGCAGGATTTTGTGTTATTTCACAAAGTATCTCCACATCCTGTAGAGTCACTATACAAACAAAAGCCCATCTGATTTAAACAAAGTGTCTAGCAGTGGAAGGAGTGTGTGTGCTGTCCCTGAGGTGATGGTCACAATTTGAATATTTTTACTTGTATTAAGAAGACAGGCTGCCTGCTCCAGCCAGTCCTGGGACATCTGCTGTGTCTGGCCTCCTGATGTAACTTCCTGTTTTCCTCATAGGCGGGACACAGCAGAGGCAGTGTGTGTTAAATCAGTGCTGGCCACAGCCATGGCACCAGAGCGACAACATCGGCACTGCTGCCTAGCCAACACTAAACGGCGCCTATTTTACAAAACCTGGCTACGCCTCTGACCCTAGCATCAGGTAACTATTATTCGGATTATTCTTTCCAATGTGCATCACCTTGCATTTGTCCACATTAAATTTCATCTGCCATTTGGATGCCCAGTCTTCCAATTTTCTAAGGTCTTCCTGCAATATTTCACATTCCGCACGTGTTTTAACAACCTTGAATAATTTTGTATCATCTGCAAATTTAATCACCTCACACATTCCAATTTCCATATCACTAATAAATATGTTAAATAGCACCGGTCCCAGTACAGATCCCTGCGGCAATCTTCACCCTCCTCCACTGAGAGAAATTACCATTACACCTAGCCTCTGTTTTCTGTCCAATAACCAATTCCTAATCCACACCACAACCTTGCCTCCTATCCCATGACTCTTTAATTTTCTGAGGAGTCTCTCATGAGGAACTTTATCCAAAGCTTTCTGACAATCTAGATACACTACATCAACTGGCTCACCTTTATCCACATGCTTATTCACGCCTTCAAAGAAGTGAAGCAAATTGGTGAGGCAAGACTTCCCTTGGCTGAACCCATTCTAACTCTGTCCCATTAAACCATGTTTGTCTAAGTGTTCTGTAATTTTACTCTTTATAATAGTTTCCAATATTTTGTGCGGCATCAACGTCAGGCTTACTGGTCTATAATTTTCCAGATCACCCCTAGAACCCATTTTAAAAAACAGTGTCACATTGGCCACCTTCCAATCTTCAGGTACTATGGACGATTTTAACAACAGGTTACATATTACTAACAGCAGATCAGCAATTTCATGCTTCAGTTCTTTGTGTACCCTTGGATGTATGCCATCCGGTCCAGGTAATTTACTACTCTTTAGAAAAGGTGATTACGATAAAATGAGAAAAACGGTGAACAAAAGACTGAAAGGAGCAGCTCAAAGGGTAAAAAAACTTGCATCAGGCGTGGATGCTGTTCAAAAACACCATCCTAGAGGTACAGGAGAAATATATTGCGCGTATTAGAAAAAGAGGAAAAAAGACCAAACGTCAGCCGGCGTGGCTAAACAGTAAGGTAAAGGAAGCCATTAGAGTAAAAAAACAATCCTTCAGAAAGTGGGGAAGAGAACCAACTGAAAATAACAAGATAAAACATAAGGAATGCCGAGCCAAATGTAAAGTGGAGATAAGGAGGGCAAAAAAGGACTTTGAAAAAAAGTTAGCATTAGAAGCGAAAATACATAGTAAAAATCTTTTTAGATACATTAAAAGCATGAAGCCGGCTAAAGAATTGGTTGGGCCGTTGGACGAAAATGGTGTTAAAGGGGCGATCAGGGAAGACAAAGCCGTAGCGGAGAAATTAAATGAATTCTTTGCTTCGATCTTCACTGAGGAGGATTTGGGTGGGACACCGGTGCTGGAAAGGGTATTTGAAGCGTGCAAGTCAAAGAAACTAAATGTAAACTTGGAGGATGTAATGGGTCAGTTCTACAAACTGAAGAGTAGTAAATCACCTGGACCGGATGGTATTCATCCCAGAGTATTAATAGAACTGAAAAATGAAATTGTAGAGCTACTGTTAGTAATATGCAATATATCCCTAAAATCAGGTGTGGTACTGTAGCATGATATAAGTTTAATTGTGAGAGTTATTAATTTTGCTGGATCAGATCTAAATCATATAAAATATACAGCTTCAAAGACACTACCCCCCCCCCCCTTTTCCTCTGGAAAACTACTAGCTGGGTGGTTACCTAAGCCCATCAACACCTATCCAAAGAATCAATCACAGAACAAAAGACTACACCTCCACCTATTTTCAGACAAAGACTAAGCCCATCTAAGCTCAATCACTCTCAGATAATGGACTAGCAGATGTCCAGGCAGGAAGTCTTGTGATGTCATTGAGCATGTGACCTGTTGCCATGCTCCATCTCAAAGCCAGATGCCCAGGATTCAGCTATCCAGGAGTTTTCCAATTGGACCAAGGGCAACCACCTGACGTGAGTCTAATGCCCAGTTCAGACACTTTAAAAGCAGGGGCTCTTTCTTTAGAAAGAGAGTTCTTCCTGGCTGTTCCTGAGTTCCTGATGCTCCTGTCCTAGTCGCCGCTGCCCTGAATTGATTAAATCTAAAAGTAAGCTAGAATCCTGACTTCTCAAGCTGGACATCACATCCACCTTAAAAGAAACTGCTTCAAGTTCCATCAGACAGCAAATCTACAAAGAAACCCCAGCAACATTCTCCTGCATCACTCTCCATAGCAGCCTCCATCAATGTGAGTTATCCAGCTTAATTTACAATCAAACCTGTTATTTTGTAGCATACTTCCATTGGTAAAAGATCCTTTCTAAAACTACCTCTTTATTGTAAACTTATTACCTTGCCTGTACTAGAAATAAACATTTTCTTTTAAAGTTAACTATCTGGCCTTTATATTGGGGAAAAGCACATGTTCTCACATGTGCAAGCTCCAAATGCTCTGAGCACATGTTACCTTTTAAAGTTACACTGATAGCACATGTTCGCTTTTTAAACTCAGTGCCATGCTTTGAGCACATGTTCCAAAACGTACAGGGCAGGTTAATGTACTTAATTCGAATTTAGTATATAAAATTCCCCTCTATTCTTACATGATTATTATTCTTAACAATTTACCTTTAATTGGAATAGAATAAGTATGTATAAGACTAGAGAATCGAATTAGAATTGGAATTACAATTGGAATATAAGAACATTTCATTTTGTAATTCTTTGCGACCACATGCTCTGAGTAATTCCCTCTGTTAATACATATTCTATTATTAACTAGAGAAATATTATATTAAAATTATTTGTTTCAGTACCAGAAGACTGGAGGATAGCCAATGTTACGCCGATTTTTAAAAAAGGTTCCAGAGGAGATCTGGGAAATTATAGACCAGTGAGTCTGACGTCGGAACCGGGCAAAATGGTAGAGGCTATTATTAAAAATAAAATTACAGAGCACATACAAAAACATGGGCTGATGAGACCAAGTCAACATGGATTTAGTGAAGGGAAATCTTGCCTCACCAATCTACTGCATTTTTTTGAGGGGGTGAACAAACATGTGGACAATGGGGAGCCAGTGGATATTGTGTATCTGGATTTTCAAAAGGCGTTTGATAAAGTGCCTCATGAAAGACTCCAGAGGAAACTGGAGAGTCATGGGTTCAGAGGTAGGGTATTACCATGGATTAAGAACTGGTTGAAAGATAGGAAGCAGAGAGTAGGATTGAATGGTCAGTATTCTCAATGGAGAAGGGTAGTTAGTGGGGTCCCGCAGGGGTCTGTGCTGGGACAGCTGCTTTTTAACATATTTATAAATGACCTAGAGATGGGAGTAACTAGTAAGGTAATTACATTTGCAGATGACACAAAATTATTCAGGGTCGTCAAGTCGCAGGAGGAGTGTGAAAGATTACAGGAGGACCTCGCGAGACTGGGGGATTGGGCGTGCAAGTGGCAGATGAAGTTCAATGTTGGCAAGTGCAAAGTGATGCATGTGGGTAAGAGGAACCCGAATTACAGCTATGTCATGCAAGGTTCCGCGTTAGGAGTCACAGACCTAGAAAGGGATCTGGGAGTCATCGTGGATACATTTTTTTTTTTGGGGGGGGGGGGGGGGTTGCCAGGTTCTTGAAGCCTGGATTGGGCACTGTCGGAGACAGGATGCTGGGCTTGATGGACCATTGGTATTTTCCCAGTATGTCAGTGCTTATGTGCTAATTTGTCAATTTGGCTCAGTACATCATCCAGGTTCACCAAGATTTCTTTCAGTTCCTCCAGATCGATTTGGCTCAGTACGTCTTCCAGGTTCACTCATATTTCTTTCAGTTCCTCCTCATCATCATCCATGGAAACCATTTCCAGTACAGGCAGATCTCTTACATCTTCTTGTGTAAAGACATAAGCAAAGAATTAATTCAGCTTCTCCTCTATGGCCTTGTCCTACCTGAGTGCCCCTTTTGCTCTTTCATGATCTAATCATCCCATGGATTCCCTCGCAGGCTTTCTGCGTACCTGAAAAAGTTGTTACTGTGAGTTTTGGCCTCTGCGGCAAGTTTCTCTTTTAGCCTTCTATATTAATGCTTTGCACCTGATTTGTCCGTGCTTATGTTGCTTCTTATTTTCTTCAATTGGGTCCTTTTTCCATTCTTTGGAGGACAATATTTTGGCTGTAATGGTCTCTTTTGCTTAATCTTTTAACCATGCTGGATGACGTTTTCTCTTCTTTTCACCTTTGCAAATACATGGAATACATCTGGACTGGGCTTTCAAGATGGTATTTTTAAATAACGTCCATGCCTGATTTAGTGTCCTTACCTTAGCAGCTGATCCTTTTAGTTTCTTTTTAACCATTTTCCTCATTTTATTATAGTTGCTCTTTCGAAAATAAATGCAGCTACAGTAAAAGTTTCCTTTGCGGATTCATCTCAGATAGTAGCTTAAGCTTGATCATGTTATGATCACTGTTTCCCAAAGGATCCAACACCTCCACCTCTTGCACTATGTCCTGCATGCCTCCAGGAACCAAATCCAAAATGGCTCCTCTTCTTGTCAGTTCCTGGACCAGTTGCTCCAAGAAGCAGTCATTTATTACATCTAGAAATTTTAACTCCCTGGCATTCCCTTATATACCATTTATCCAATCAATATCGGGGTAATTCAAATCACCCATTATTAAAGCATTGCCCAATTTGTCAGCTTACCTAATATCTTTCTTCATCTGTCTGTTCGTTTTGTCCTGGCAGACGGTAGTACAGCCCTACAAGAATACTCCTTCCCTTCATACATGGAATTTCTATCCATAATTATTCCACGCTGCTGTGTCATGTGGAATGTTTATTCCACATGACTCAATTCCCTCTTTAACATATATTGCAACCTCCCCTCCAATTTGATCCTATCAGGGGCTGGTGGTTGGGAGGTGGGGATGGTGCTGGGCAGACTTGTGCGGTCTGTGCCGGAGCCGGTGGTTGGGAGGAGGGGCGGGTGGTTGGGAGGCGGGGATAGTGCTGGGCAGACTTATACGGTCTGTGCCCTGAAGAGCACAGGTACAAATCAAAGTAGGGTATACACAAAAAGCAGCAAATATGAGTTATCTCGTTTGGCAGACTGGATGGACCGTGCAGGTCTTTTTCTGCCGTCATCTACTATGTTACTATGTTATATTGTGATACAATTTGTACCCTAACACAGTGTCCCATTGATTGTCCTCTTTCCACCAAGTCTCTGAGATGCCTATTATATCTACCTCATCATTTAGTGCTATATATTCTAACTCTCCCATCTTATTTTTTAGGTTTCTAGCATCTGTATAAAGGCACTTCAAATTGTGTTTTTTCCTTTGATCTACAAACTGTTTAGAAGTTGAAGGGGTAATGTGTATCCTTTATCCTGCTCTCTCATTAAGTACACCTGGCTTTCTTTCAGTATTGTTGAAAGGATACTCCACACTGAATCATGTGCTCCTGGGTGACTGTCGGCTCCCCCCCTCCCCCCCCCCCCCCCCCACTTCATTCTAGTTTAAATCTGCTCTATCTCCTTTTTAAAAGTTAGTACCAGCAGCCTGGTTTCAAGTGAGCTCATATAGAAATTATATTATTGGGGGGGGGGGGGGGCAGCTTGTTCGATACAAAAGGAATATTTGTCCTCAACTACTATTTTACAAGATGCTGTCAGTTCTTGTGTTTGAAAGTCAATAAACATAAAGTTACAAAAAAGTAATAATAACAGCTAAGAAATAGGAGACCCCTGTGGGACTCCATAGGGAGATTGTCAAGGAAAGAAGATACATCATCCCTAATAACCAAACATTTAACCACTGAAGCACAGTAGCAGTGAATCTGATAACATAACAATTAGCTTATTATGATTGACCGTGTCAAAAGCAGCAGATACATCAAAATGTAGTAACAGCATATCTCTACCTCTGCTTAGCATACACTTAACTTCAGTTGTTAATAAGAGGGTCTCTTAATATATCTTAAAGCCCAGGGCCAGTTTTAGATATGCTGGGGCCCAGGGCAGAAATTAAGGAGCGAGCTCCCTTCCCCCAATCTCCCCACCGACCATTACTGCCACTTCTTACATATGAAACAGACAGACCTTCACCAAATACAGAGCAAGGGATCAGAAATTAGAAATAAAAATATGAACACCAAAATTGACCTAAGAACCCCAAGAAGTAAAACGTGGCAAGTATTGCAACTCTGAAGAAATAAAAACAGAAATGCACTTCCTTTTGTATTGAACACAATTGGTGCATAGCTACCCCCCCCCCCCCACACACACACACACACACACTGTGGGCTTAGACCTCAAAAATTAGCCATCACCCTTGCTGTGGCAGGTAGGGATCCCCAAGCTGTGCCAGCTGAAGATCATCTCCTCTGGTCCAGCAGCCAGAGCTCTCCAAGCTCTGCAGCTGGTGGTTGTGTCCTCAAGCTGGTGCTGCAACTACTGCCCCCCCCCCCCCCAATGCATGCTCAGTTTTCATGCATGCAGAAAAAAACAAGCATTCATAGGGGTGGGTCAGCAGTGGTGGCAACAGCTCGGGGACACTGTCACTGACTACAGAGTTTGGAGAGTTCTGGCTATCGGAGCAGCAAAGAAGAGGAAGTCTCACCTGGAAGGGCCTGGAGATCCTTGCCAACTGAGGTATTTATATTTTGAATTCAGCCCTCCCCTACCCCCCCCCCCCCCCACACCCAATCAACCATCTAGCTATGCCACTGAACACAATACAAAGACATCTGTGATACATATATCTCAGAGTTAACATATTCCAGTTAATAACTTCAAAATAAAACACTTTTTTCTACCTTTGTTGTCTGGACATTTATTTTTCCATCAAGTTAATCCCATTTTTTTGTCTGTCATCTGCTAATTCTCTTTCCATTGGCTTTTGTACATTTGCCTTTTTTTCTCTCTCCTGTCTTGTTTTATTCCTTCACTACACCTGTCTCTGGCATATTGATCTTTCCTTTATAGGTCTTTCTTCTGTTTTTAATTTTCTGCCTCTCTATCCACTTACATTTCACCTTCTTTCTCTCCCTTCTCCTTCTTTTAACTTTTCAGCTACCTATTAACTTTCCATATTCTTTAGGGCAACACATTTAACGCATTAACACAATTAATGCGTTAAATGTTTAATATGCATTAAAAGTTGTTTTTTTTTTTATTTGCAAGAAGTCTTTATTAGCCAGTGAAACTTAACAAGAAATACACAATACCATCAGTAAGAAAGCACTACTTCACTGCTTATACCAAGAATCTAATAGTCCTTCTTGCATTATAACATTCAACAGTTTAAATTTTCCATCAGTAACATCACATAACTTTAATTTTTTTGGAGTTTTACTGGATCTAGTAATACCCCACCCATTCCCTCCTCCCGCCCCCTTCCCCTCTCCCTCCTAGAGGACACAACTGGCTGTGTTCGTTCATGTCGCTCTCTCAGCAGACAGGCAAGACATTACAGAGCATCAGAAGGGATGTGTTTCCATACTGATTGCCATTTCCCCATCTGGTGTTTGCGCTCAGCAATTAATCTCTCCATCTCTCTCACATACCTCAATTTATGAAGCCACTTCACTATCGGGGGTACCCCCTCCCTCTGCCAATGAGAAGCCGCCACCACCACCCTTGCTGTGCCGACCACATGATTCACCAGTATCTGTTGGCATGTCGCTAGGCCTGCAATCCGAGCCAAGAACAGAAACACCTCAGGAGCCCATGGAACTGTGCACCCCAACCAGTCCTGCAACCAAAAATGAACCGCCCTCCAAAATGCACAGATCTTGACACAGCTCCACCATATTTGTCCCATTGTGCCCCTGTGACCACACCTCCTCCAACACCCACCCGAAGAAGCCGGAAATATCCTCTGCAGACGGGCAGGTGTAAGGTACCACCTATATAGCACCTTCACTGCGTTCTCCTGCAGGGGGACATGGGTTGACACCCCACCACTTTTCTTTCTATTCTCTCCCACTCAAACTCTCCTAAGCTCACACCCAAGTCCTTCTCCCAGCCTCTTCTATGCACACCACAACAGGATGATTGTTGACTTATGCTTTGGTAGAGGTGACTTATCAGGCAACGAGAGGAAGCGAGCTTCTCACATATCTCCTCTAAGTCAAGTTTCTTTCACTGCATAACCTCTTGCACCGCTTTTGTCTGCAGGAAATGTGCCAATTGGCAATATGCAAAGTCACCTCCCTCAACCCCTGGGTATCTATCCCTCAAGGCATTAAAAGACAACAAGGAGTCAGCTTCAAACAGCTGGCCCCACGTTCTCACCCCCACCTCATACCATTTGGTGAATATCCCCTTTATGATACCAGGCAAAAATAGTGGGTTAAATGCTATAGGGGTACTCCGGGTCAAGATACATTGTCTCTTAGGGAACATACTGTCACAGTAATAAAGTGTTACAGCAACGTCGGGGGGGGGGGGGGGCAAGCTCCTTCACCCATACTTCTAAAAGGCCTAGGTAGCCACATTAAGGCACTCAGCAGTGTCTCACCCATTGAGTGTTGCTCTATTTGTACCCATTGTCGATCCGGGTAGTCTTGGTGCCATTCAAGTGCCGCTTTCCCTTGCGCTGCTCTATAATACCAGGTGAGATTGGGTACCCCCAACCCGCCCCTCTTCCATTCCTTATATAACAGTGACCGCACTAACCTTGGACGCTTTCCTGCCCAGATGAACCGCACTAACATCTTGTAAAGAAGCGATAAATCGCCTGGGCATCATCACAGGCAGCACCTGGAAAAGGTACAGCAAGCGGGGCAATATATTAATTTTAAGGATAGCTATTCTTCCAAACCATGAAAATTCCATGTCTCCCCAACGCTCTAGGTCCTCCCCAATAACCTTGCCTAGTCCCTTATAATTTGCATTAAACAGCTCCGAGAGTTCCCTGGTCAGATTTACCCCTAAGTACTTAATTTGTTTGTGAGCCCAATGGAAGGGGGAGGAGATCTTGAAGGACTCCACCACATCCTCTGAGAGGGTTACATTTAAAGCCTCGGATTTTGCCATGTTAACCTTGAATCCAGACACTGAGGAATATTCCTCTATCATTCGCTCAAGGTGTGGAAATGTAGTCGGGGGTGAGTAACAAACAGCAAGACATCGTCTGCAAAAAGGGACATTTTATGAACTCTGTCTGCTATTCTAGCTCCCGAGATGTTAGGGTCTAATCGCACATGGGCCGCAAAGGGCTCCATCACCATAACAAACAGCAAAGGCGACAGAGGGCAACCCTGTCTGGTACCTCTGTACAGCGTGAATAAGTCAGAGTTACTGCCATTGACCCGGACGCAGGCCCTTGGGGATTCATAAAAGGCCTGGATCCACCGCCTAAACTGCACTCCAAACCCCATAGTCTCCAGAACCCTATGCATGAAGGGCCAGTGAACCCGGTCAAAGGCCTTTTCCGTGTCAAGGCTTAAAAGACATAGCGGTTTCTGGTTTCTTTTTGCCAAATACATAATATCTACCACCCTCCTAATATTATCCATTGCTTTTCGGTAAGAGACAAATCCCACCTGATCTGGATGGATTAGCACTGGGAGAATAGGGGCCAGTCGACTTGCCAATACCTTAGCCAAGATTTTGACATCTGCATTTAACACTGATATAGGTATATAGGATCCACATTCTAAATTATCTTTCCCTGGCTTGGGTAGTACCACTATCCATGCCTCCATCATGGACAGAGGCAAGGACCCACCCCTCCCCACCTGGTTAATCATATCTGCTAGAAGAGGAGCTAACTCAGGGGCAAACTGCTTATAGAACTCATTAGGTAATCCATCCAGACTGGGCGACTTACTCGATGGTAAGCTTCTAATGGCCTCTTGAATTTCCCTAGGGGTGACCGGTTCATCTAGCAGTTGCTGTTGTTGATGACTCAGAGAAGACAGGTCACTATCTCTTAAGTATTGGTCTACTAACTCCAGAGGAGGCCTAAGTTCCTGAGCGTACAAAGCTTTATAAAATTCCCCAAATCTCTTATGTATTTGCTCAGTTTTACCTAGGTCATTCCCACTTACATCCCCTATCTTTAAGATAGTCTGCTCGACTTTTTGCCTACGCATCCTGATGGCTAGAAGATGCCCTACCTTATTAGCAAATGCATAAGAGCTCACCTTATTCTTTGCTTGTAGCATACTAAGTTGCTCTGAATAGATGGAGTCAAGCAGCAATCTCTGGTCACCAAGCTCTCTCAAAACCCATGCAGATCCACTTGCCTTGTGCTGTGCCTCCAGCATGTGGATGCGCTCTGTGCAGCTCGCTATCTGTGCCTTAGGGGCCATTGATTTTTTACTGGCTAATTGCAGAAAGTAGCCCCGGGACACCGCCTTCATGGCATCCCATACTGTACTAAGTGAAGGCTCAGAATCCAGATTGAACTCAAGATATTTTTTTAGCATTTTTTTATATCCCACCACCGCCGCCTCCTCCTGCAGGAGACTTACATTTAGTGTCCATCTTTTGTCTTTACTCTCGGTCCTTATGTTGGGTAAAGTTGCCCACACTGGAGCATGGTCCGACAGGGTCATATTGCCTATCCCCGCTTCAAGGCCCCTCTCCACTAATGCAGCGTCTAAAAAAAATGTAATCTATATGAAAGTATGAGTGGTGTACTGGGGAGTAGAATGTATAGTCCCACGTCCTCTGGTGGTTCACCCTCCACAGATCCACTGTGCCGAGTGATTGTGCTAAAGATCTCAATGCCATTGAGTCTCTCAGTCCCTCATTTCTATGGGCTCCGAAGCGATCAAGGCCCGGATTCATTACAGCGTTAAAGTCCCCCCACTATGACAAGAGAGCCCTGTGCAAAAATGGCCAAAGAGTTTCTAACTCTTTCAATTAAACCCGCCTGCCCAGAGTTCGGTGCATATATAGATGCGATTGTTAGGTCCACTTGGTCAACTTTGATATACAGAAAGATGTAATGTCCTCCCGTGTCCCGCTTTACCTTAATCACCTGCGCCCCAACCATGGCATGTATTAATATCGCTACTCCCCCCTTTTTCGACCCTGCTGCAGAGGCAAGATGCGCCACTGGGTAGTCCGAGTGAGAGAGAAGTCTTTCATGTCTACTCCTCATGTGTGTTTCCTGGAGGAGAACAACATGTGGCCTAAGCTGCCTCAATTCTTTATAAAACTTCTGCCTTTTCTGAGGCATGTTCAACCCCTTTACATTATAGGATAGAATCTTTAAATCTGTACCCATCACTGAGTGTTTTACCAAAGCTGATCAATTACCTGTCCATGACATCTCTGCACAGTGTGATATTGTTTTACACTCTTTTACCCCAGCCATGCCCTCCCCCCTCCCCTTCTTCCATCCCCTCCCCCCTATCCACCCCCCCCCCCCCCATTGAAACCCCTCCCAGTCCCGACCATTCTCACTAAATGAAAGACCACGTCTTCCAAGTGGGAATCGAGGAAGCTACCCAGTGGTGTGCTGGAGCAGGCTCTCACAGGCTCGCAAGAGCCGGTTGTTAAGTTGTTTTTTTTAAATTATTATTTCTTTATTCATATATTTCCATATATCATCACAATACGTGAATATGCAATCGGATTTATACAAAAGGCAAAAATAAAAAATAAAGAGAAATATCATTAACAGCCTGTCTGTCCACAAGTTTAGGAAATTTTGGAATCCAAGAATTTAGAATTTAAAGTAAAACATATAGCAATAATTACGGACTAGTGGTTGCAACCTCTGGTTCAGACCCCAGCCTGCATTTAGGGAGGGCACACAACATTCAATTCCACTCTAGCATCTAGAAATTCTTTTAACTGTTTTGGGTCTACAAATTGAAACTGTTTACCCTCAAGCATTACATTACAATAACAAGGAAAACGTAATATAAAAGTTGCTCCCAGTGCCACCACCCTAGGGCGGAGTTCCAAAAGGGCCCTCCGTCTCATCTGTGTAGGCCTTGAGAGATCAGGAAAAATACGAATTTTTGAGCCCAAAAACAGATTTTCTAAGTGTCTCAAGGAAAGCCTTAATACGGCATTCCTGTCAGGCTCCAGCACAAAAGTAACAATCAGAGTCAACCTTTGAGTAATTATCTCCAATGAACTTTCAAGGAAAGAAGTAAGATCCATTCCTTCCCCTGCTATCGGGGGATTTTCTTCCACCACTCCTGATGTAATAAGCCCGAGTAAGGGGAGGCAGTGAGTCCTTATCCATTCCAAGAATATCAATCATATATTTTTTAACCATGTCCAAAGGGGAAATTAAAGGCGATTTGGGAAAATTAAGAAACCTGAGGTTTAATCTTCTAGTCTGGTTTTCTAGGTACTCCAATCTTTTATGTAGGAAATTATTATCCTTAACCAAAGCCGTTTCTACAGATCCCATTTCTTGAATTTTAATATTCACAGTCTCCAAATCTAAGGTTTGCTGTGCAGTCTTTTGCGCCTGAAGCAGGGCAGCCTCAGAAAGAGTCTTTATGTCAGAAGTATTCATTTTTAAAGTAGTTTGCATAGAAGTGTGAATGCTGTAAACCATATCCCATAGTGACTCTAATGTCACAGTTGCTGGTCTATTCACACCACTAATGGCTGGAGAAGGGTGAGGTTGATCTTCAACACAAGCAAGTTTAGAAACTATGGTCCAGATGCACTAAACGTTTTTCATCGTTAAATGAGCCCTTAAGGAAGAATTTCCTATCCTTTCCATGCACTAAAGCCTATTTTTCGACGGCAGTAGCAGCTAACGAAACTGGAATGCAAATGAGAAACTACCATTGAAATGTAGACAATTCGGAATGCACTAACCATACCGACGATAGCAATGATTCACTTACCACCAGAAATTTAACGTCAGCTCAGACCTGTCGTTAAAGCCTGAGCTGTCATCTCCCCACTGCCCCCTGCACGATGAAAAACCAAATTGCTGGCATGTTTTAAAAGAAAAGTGGCTCCCTGCTTCCCTGTGCCTAAAATAAAAAAGGAAACTAAATTAAAAAAGGATCGGGAGGGGGCAAAGGCGCTCATCAGCAGCGTCCTGTATGGACGGCCTGGCCTTGCCTTGCCTTGCTTCCCCCCCCCCCCCCCCCCCGAAGTCCCCGCTGCTCCGTTTGTGAAATAAAAGCTTTTAAAAATGAAACCTTTGCAGTTGCTGGGCTCCCCCTCCCTTCCTGTGTCTCTCTTCTTTAGTCGGCAATGCTCCGCCTCCTGCCCTCCTCCACCTCCGTGCCCCGCCCCCCCCCCCCCCCGATTTCGTCCCCGCCGCTCCCCCCCCCCACCGGACCCCCCCTCCACCATAATGGCCGGTGCAGCGCCTCTCACCTATGTTTGAAGGCGCTGCACAGGATGGATCAGCTATTCTTTAGCTCTTCTGTCTCCTCCGATGTCTCCTTTTTCTTCCTGTGTCCGCCCTCCTCTGACGTCAGCTATCTACGTAGATAACTGACGTCAGAGGAGGGCGGACACAGAAAGAAAAAGGAGACATCGGAGGAGACAGAAGAGCTCAGGGAAGCCCTGTTTCCATTCTCAATCGACACCGAAGTGCCGAGAGTTGCAGAGGGGGTCGAAAAGCCCTGAGGACCTGGTTGCTGTCTGAAAAATTGCAAAGTTGTCTGTCTCGTGGCTGAAGAAGTCACAGGAGCTGAGGGATGTTCCTTCACTTTTCCCCTCCGTTTCCCCATGCTTAATGAGGCGACAGAGGTGCTGTAGAGGACCTACAAACAGAGCAACTTCCAGGAGCTAACACAGGTGCGTCCATTCACAACGCCATCTTGGAATCCCTCCCGGTTGTTAAGTTTTTAAGAATTTTGGGAGCCGGTTGTTAAAGTAGGGCCCTCCATGGCTACTTTAACAACTGGCTCCCAAAATGTGGGCTTGGGTCCCCTGCTGAATTATCTTTTACTTTGCTGGTGGGGATGCTGAGCCCTGCCAGCCAAGTAAATAGACTACTGCTGCTCCCTGCTCCTTGTTTCCAGCTCTGGGCAGCAGGCTGGGACTTCTCGAGCATGTGAGAGAAGTTTCAGCATGCTGCTCAGAGCAAGACGTTGGGAGTGGTGGCAGTCCATTTATTGGCTGCCAGCAAAGGTATGCCTAGCGTGCCCGCACGAAGGGAGGGAGGAGAGAGAGGCAAGTGTTGCTCCCCCCCCCCCCCCACCGGCCACCCCGGCCTTTCCAACTGCCGAGATGGCTAAGTCAGGAGAAAGAGCCTGTTGTTAAAAATTTACCAGCACACCCCTGAAGCTACCCATCATTCACACAGTCCCCAGCCACACATCCAACCCTCCCCCGCCCTTACCATGTCTTGAACAGTCAGCAATTAACCCTCTCATCAACATCCCGCCCCTGAGCCCCGTTCACACCCAATATACTTCAATAGTGATCCCTCCCTCCACCATAACCAAATCAGTCAACCCCAATGCACTAATAGTATAACCAGGGGCATATCTGGAATCCGGCGGTAGGGGGGGCCAGAGCCAGAGAGGGGGGGCACATTTTTGCCTCCCCCCCCCGCCGCCGCCTCTCTCCACCCCCTCCCCGCCGTCAACCCTCCCCCGTTGCTTACTTTTGCTGGCGGGGGGCCCCAACCCCCGCCAGCCGAGGTCCGACCCGCAATCTCCATATTTCGTCTTCCTCCGTGGCCATGTGCTTCAAGGAAGTAACGCTGCAGTGCTGATTGGTTGAATCCAGTTCGGCGTCTGACGTCGCAGCGACGTCAGACGCCGAACTGGATTCAACCAATCAGCACTGCAGCGTTACTTCCTTGAAGCACATGGCCACGGAGGAAGACGAAATATGGAGATTGCGGGTCGGACCTCGGCTGGCGGTGGTTGGGGCCCCCCGCCAGCAAAAGTAAGCAGCGGGGGAGGGTTGACGGCGGGGAGGGGGGCCAGGGCGAAATCTGCGGGGGCCCAGGCCCCTGTGGCCCCACGCAGATACGCCCCTGAGTATAACCCTCGCCAGCGTTCACAGTCTGTAGGTCAAAACTGGTGTGTCTTCCAACTCAGGGAAACATTTACCGAGGAGGAATTCTCCCCACTCTCCGTGTCCCTGAAAACACAATCCCTGCGCCCCAATCCAACCTGCTCAGTCCAGATCAACGCTTCTGGCTACCGTGCTTTGTAGATTCTGGGACTCTTTGCCATCGTTGTAGCTTCGCTCTAGTGGCGGGGGTCACCGCTCCGGGTGGAGCCCTAGTAGAAACCAGTTCAGCAGCATGCAGGGCTTCCCATACCACCTGTAGGGTTTGCACCCTATGCTTGCTGCCCTTCAAAGTGAAGTTTAGGGAGAAAGGAAATCCCCATCTGTATTGTATTTGATGCTTGTTCAATGACTCCAACACTGGTCTCATCTGCCTTCTCAGATGCAGAGTGTTATTGCGACAGATCCTGATAGACCTGGATCTGTGTTCCACCATATTCCAGGCTCTTTGCCCATCTTGTGGACACCAAGATTTTTTCCTTAATGTCATATTAATGGAAACGCAAAATTATATCTCACACCTGCTGCTCCTTGCTCTATGAGCTCTGACCAGCTCGCACCGCATTTCTCCCACCTCGGGCCCCAGCAAAGTGAAACACAATGATTGCACTATCTCCGCCACGTTCTCTGTGTCTCCGCCCTCAGGGACACCTCGGAAATGGAGGTAGTTCCTCTGACCCTTGTTCTCAAGATCGTCGAGTTTGTATTCCAGGTGTGCGTTCTTTTGTTCCATCTCTTGCAGCATTGGCGTGCTTGTTTAAGGATTCCGCATGCTCGTCTAGTTTCAGCTCTGCCTCCTCCACTCTGCCGCCTAGTTCTCTAAGATCAGCGCTTAGCGTGTCCATTCGCTCTAGTATTTCATCCTTGGACTGCTTAATCTCCATCTGGATGGTAGATAGAAATTTACGGAGTTCACCGGACAAACCTTTTTTTCGAGGGAGGAGCTCTCGCTTCCGACATGGACAGTGCGGAGTCTGAGTCCAATGGGGACGCGTGCTCCGGAGACTCGTGTTGCTTAGCGGCCTTGTTCGCCATGCTTTTCTCCGCCCTGTCCACCTCTTTTTTTTTGCGGGTGGAAGTTGCTTTGCTCATATCTGCAGCTATTCAGAATAGGAATCCGCTCACTTTAGCTGTGTTTTTCTTCCGTTAGTTCACTATTTTTCGCAATAAATCGGCGTTGGGAGAGGGAGCTATGAGGCTAGGCTACCATGCTATCCGATGACGTTCAATATGCATTAAAAGTTTGAATGCACGTTAATGACAGGTCTTGCTCTCTCACTCACAAAAATCCAGAATTGCTCAACCCGGGCTCACCTGGACTGCACAGACCGGCTGCTGGGTACCGGGTCTGTGTCAGCCCTGCTGTTGTGCTCCCAAGGCTGCCAAGCGGTGCGAGGAAGGTGGCGCCACGCACCTGCAACCTGGAAGTGTTATAAATAGCTCCCAGATAACCTGAGAACCTATACAAAAATAGGGCTCATAAAATCAGATTGATGAATCAAAGCTTAATTAAGCAATTTATTATTCAAATCATCCTTGCAAGAATGGGTGTGTTCCAGCATCTCTGAACTTGGAGCTTGCTTCTCTACACACACAGATTTCTACAAGATTCCACAGACTTTATAGTTACATTTAACTGTCTGCCCCTAAGTTTTTCTCATTGGCCGATGGTCCCCTGCCTGTCTGCTAGGGTTCTGTGTAACAGTGTAGGAGTGGACACTAGATATGGCCTGCAGCAACCACTGGACTGGGAGGACGACCTCAAGCTTTGTGCATATTACCTATGGACTTTGCCTTCTTTGGGTCACATTCCATACTTGACCATACTTGAATGTTTACTGGACATTTACATTTTCTTGCACTGTGCCTTAATACTGTGCCTTAACTACAAACTGTCAACTCCTGCTTGCAAGCTAAACAACTGGTTGAGACAGGATGCAGGAGCAGTAGATAATAGCTTGTAACATTTAGTTGCCAAGGCTTGCACACTGAATCAGCCTGCACGTAGACGCTACATGAATAGAAGATAGCCTGCATCTCTGAGCCTTATGCTCCAGTGAGCCTTATCAACTCTGTGAAAGAAGCATTGTGTGATTATGTGTGTGTGTGCTGAACAGGGAGATAAGTTTCATTTCTCTGGCTAGTATCATTTCAGTATTATGACGTATGAATGTACTGTAAGAACTACAAGAACTACAAATGTTTACTGCGCATGCCAACTGTGACGTATGAGGGGCCTAATGCGCAGGCCCAGAAGGGAGGTATAAATGTGAGTGTCAGGTGATTTCTGACACACAGTATCCTGAGACTGAACTCAGTACTGTACATTGCTAGCAATAAAGCTGTCTTGCCTTTGGAACCATTTGCCTCTTATCTCCTGATTTACTTAGCCGAGGGTCCTGTTACAACAGCAGCTCTGAACTTTTCACTCTCTTGTCCCCTAACTTCCCCCTCCCTTTTGCTTTCTTTGTTTCACTGTTATCTCAGGCCTAGTGTGACCTTGAGCTGGTAAGCTTGTCTGCCTGCCCTATGTGTGTGGACTTCTCAACCCCCTTTTCCTGTTCCTGGTGCTTCTTACAGATTCCTTTGTGCAATGATTCAAACTGCTAAGATATAGTAAACTGCTTTCTTTTAAAGGCATATTAGCTAGGGCCTATTATATGAAAATGCCATATATTTCTATATTTCTTACAGGAAGTAACTGTGGAAGTATAGGTCCTTGGAACTTTGGCTCTGGGGCAAGGCAGAAGAGGCTTTAGGCAGAAGAAGAGGTGGCTCATTGAAGTGAAAGGGCTGTTTTCCTCCCTCTCCTTCTATCTGCCCCATCAGGCCCTCTGACTTTGCCTTTAGCGCTGCAGTGCTAAAGCCATGCTGCTTCTTTCAGCTGCCAGAAGCCTCTCTGTAGCATCCCGCCTCCTCTGATAGAACTTCCTGTTTCTGGGCAGGATGCTACAGAGAGGCTTCCGGCAGCTGAAAGGAGCAGCATGCCTTCAGCGCTAAAAGCATAATCAGAGAGCCAGAGAAGGGCAGGTAGGAGAGAGAAGAGGAGGAAGGGTGGGAGGGGGGGAGTTCAGAAAGATTTGGGGGGGGGGTGGAAGAAAGAGAAAGAATGGGGACTGCAGTGAGGGGGAAGGGTTCAGGATTCAAAATTTGGGAGAGAATGGGGATCGAGAGGGGAGGGTTCAGGAGTGCAGAAAGATTTGGGAAGTAGAGGGGGGAGACAGAGAGAATGGAGACCATGTTGGGGAGGGGGAGGGTTGAGTTTTCAGTAGTGCAGAGAAATAAAGCACAGAAGGGCCTCTAAGGTTAGAACAATGGTACAATCTTTAATAAAAGAACCCAACATGGGCCGTGTTTCGGCACAATGTGGAAACAGCTGCTATGCTCAGAAGCATTTGGTACGATCTGCTGTGGAAAGTCTACAAAGGACGGTTTTGAGACACCCATTCTTCTTTTTTAAAGGACATTAGTTTTTGACCCTGAGGCAGGTGCATATTGCACCGAAACACGGCCCTCATCGTGTCCCTTTTATTAAAGATTGTACCATTGTTCCAACCTTGGAGGCTCTTCTGTGCTTTATTTCGCTGTCTGGATTTGTGTACTTTTGGACCCTCTTGTCTGTTACTTGTTTCAGTAGTGCAGAAAGATTTGGGGGGGGGGGGGGGGGGGAGAGAGAATGGGAAACATGGGGGGAACATTGAGGGTTCAGGAGTACAGGAAGATTTGGGAGAGAGAGAATGGGGACCACAGGGGGTGGGCGTGGATGGGAAGGTTTAAGGAGTGTATAAAGATTTGGGAGAAACAGAATAGGGACCACAGGGGGTGGGCGTGGATGGGAAGGTTTAAGGAGTGTATAAAGATTTGGGAGAAACAGAATAGGGACCTTGGTGGTGAGGGGTAGGGTTTGACTGTTCAGGAGAGCAGGAAAATTTGCTGGGAGAAAGAGAGAGGTGTTTGAGAGGGACAGATACTGGAAACAGGGGATGAAAAAAACCAAGGATGATTGTGGAGGGGAGGAGAGGGAAGGGGAGGGAAGAGATGATGCCAATGGAGGGGGAGAGAAGAGAGACATGAGGAGATGGTGCCCATGAATGGAGGGAAAGGGAAGAGATGGAAACTATAGTTTTGAAAAGGAGGAAGAAAAATGGAAGAAAGTTGAATGTTAGAGGAGAAAAAAAGAAATAGGGATAGATAGGAGGCCCTGGAAGCAGAGTTCAGCGCACAGAACAGTGCTGGGACCACAGGGAAGCAGAACCAGAGACAGGGAATGAGATGACTGGAAACATAAAATCATCAGCCAACAAGGGTAAGATAAATGATTTATTTTTAGTTTAGTAATTGAAATATGTTAGTTTTGAGAATTTACCTCTGCTACCTATTTATTGCACTGTAGAGGAGGAAATATGAGGGGGACGCATTATGTGATTAATCGCAAATGTACAGCCCTATTAGTCTCTCATTCCCTAGCTGTTCCATTTCCCATCTCACTCCTTCCCCAGTCTACTATTCCCTTCCATCTTTCATCTACCCTCCATTACTACATTTCTACCTCTATATTCACTATCCTCCTCTCACTCATTATCTTGTCACCCCTTCTTGGCCTCTCCCATATGGTTCTCCACCATTTCCACTATTTCCCTTATCTCTCCCTCCCTCCACTCTTGTAGCCCAGTATCTTCTCTCCCTGTCCCTTTTTCCTCCACACCCTCATCTTCCTGCCCCATTTCTCTTCCCACTAGCCGCCTTCTGCCCCCCCATCATTTCTCTTCCTCTCTCCCCCTCCAAGATCCAACATTGCTCCCTCTCTCTTTCCTGTTGTTGTTCCCTCCCCCACTCCATCCCACATGAGCCAGCATCTCTCCCTCTCTCCTCTCCTTCCCATTGTTCAGCACCTGCCTCACCCTTCCATGCTTACCTGGTTCCAACATCTTTCGCCTTCTTCACAACTGCCTTCCCATCTAGCATTTTCCCCTCCCTTCCCACCACTCCTGTGTCCAACATCTTTCCCTCTCTCTTCTTCCCTCCACTCCATTGTCCACCATCTCTCTCTTCTTCCCCTCTGTTCCCAGGCCCATCATTTCTTCCTTCATTCTATTCCCTATATGGCATGCCCCCCTATCTCTCAAACCCCTCCCCCCATCTACTTTAAAACAGCTCCAGGGGGTCCCTGTGGTCTGCTCTTTTCCTATTCTCGCCACCCTGATCTAAGGTCTCCCTCTCTTCCCTGTCTACCTTACATTGCTCTTTTGTTGACAGGGGGTTGGCAGTGCAGCAGTGATACACTGCCTGCATCTGCCCCAGTGCTGTTTCTCTGCTGTGTTCTTCCCAGGCTGAAACAGGAATTTTCATCAGAAGGGGGTGGAACGTGGTAGAGTGCCAGTGCCAGGGCTGATGTACGCAGTGTGTAAGAATTGCTGCTGCACTGCTGACCCCCTGTCAACAAACCCGCGATGTAAGGTAGACAGGGAAGGTGAAGGGAAGGGATAGAGACCTTAGATCAGGGTGGAAAGAATGGGAAAAGATGGCAGACTGCAGGGGACCCCTGGAGCTGTGGGACCCAGGGCAGCTGCCATGTTTGACATCCCCCCCCTTAATGCCAGCCCTGCTAAAGCCATGTTGCATGAACTTGGATAATTGAGAACTTAACACAAATTCAACCAATTTGGTAAAGAAAGGTGTACTTGCAATTGGCCTAAAAATTTGCAATCCAAGATAAATCTGAACCAACAGGCTTTGGAAATGGAATTAAAGTATCTTTCACAGATAGTGAAAAACCCACCTTGATCCAATGCCAAATTAAACCAGTAAACTAGCCAATTTAAGAAACTCAAAGGAGGATTTCTCAACAAAACGGACAGAAATCCAAAAGAACATGAGGACATTGCAAGCTTTTTAACAATAGGCTGTATCTCTTGAACTGACATGGATCTGAATGTAGACCATTCTCTGTCCACAGGTATATCAGATAAACATTATTCCATCAGTTGTACATCTCTTTCAAAATGTTCTATTCAATAAAATGATTGATAAATCTTATCAACCTTTGATGAGAAATAAGGAAATTCATTTGCCGAAGGCTGAGAATCAGTTGTTACTGCTAATAAACAAGATGGAACAGTAAAATGATTAATAATTTAAAATAATTTTTTCAAATTAAGATGTTCAGTGCCAACAAATTTAGAATAATAAGCTTGTTTAGCTGAGTTCTCCTGTTTTTTTTTTTTTTTTAATAAGATTAAAACAATGTATATCATCTCTCTTTGGATTTATGCCACACTCACTCAAGTTGACAACAATTACGCTTCAACTCTATAAAACTTACAGTAAACTAAGGTGCATTGATATTCCTGGGATAACATCTAGCCTTCAGAGGTGCTAATTCATCAAGAGTATTTAAGGTAATATTTTTCCGATCTGTCAACAAAATTCCAAATGTGAAAGCACTAAGTTCCAAAACATCTTTCACTGGTTTTGCACTATTTGTATCTGATATTCACATTTACTATTAAAATATCTCACCTTTTGCACTTAAAAGGCCTGTCAAATAAGTGTAGTCCTTGCAGTACTGGCAGCAGCTGAAGCTGCCTGCCTGGGGTGGGGAGGAGCATCATCTGTGGAGCTTAACCCCATGTCAGGGTCATCAGTGATCCCCTCCTCAAGAAGAGCAAGTCCTCTCTGGGTTGTGATACTGTGTGATATTTTCACAGCATTCTGCATGCTTCACATCTTCTGAGGTCTGTATAGCACACACCTCTGGTCCTTGAGGCACCTAATGCAGGTCTTCAGGAGTCTGAAGATGAGCTCTATGATGGACCTAGTCTGCTGATGGACCCTGTTGTATCACTCTTCCTGAGGCAGGCTTGGCTGCCTGATAAAGAAAGGAGACAAAATGGGAATTACAACATTGTGCACATTCACATTCTAAGAGGCAATCTGCATGGTAACACGTGTGCAGTTTGCACTACTGAAGCCTGGAAAATATGGAGAAGATGGAGCACGTGATACAGGCAATGTGTGAGTAATGCTGCAGCTGGTATGTTTTCCTGTCCCTCTGTGACAGGCAGATCTCCCACTGCTATGTGTGTGTATGGAAAGGGGCATTTTATAGTGCTGACATTGTAATCTGCATGATTTAGTTGGAGAGATGTTGATGTTTGCTAGATGGTATAGGAGTGTATAGTATGTAAGTGTAGCCATTACCGGGCAGCTGAGCATCCCCTATTAATCTAGCCTCACAATCTTGAGCCAGCCTTGACTGTGACTGCACCATGACAGGACCCAGGGAATCTGGTGGTGATATGTATGAGGGAAATAGCAGTGCCATAGAAGTTCTTCTATGGCACTGCTATTTCCCTCAAACGTATCACCACTTCATGGTTTCCCTCACCATATAACCACTTCATGGTTTGCTCTTTCTGCGCTTGGCTATGTGGAAAGGTGATATAATTTGGCAGTCTTCTGAGAAAAGCTCACAGGAAGGACTCTATATACAATAGCTGGTAGCGGATTGTGCGGTCAGTGGTTGTCCCAACATTCTGGAAAGAGCCTGTGGCAGGCAACAAAGGCCAGCACAGTGGTGATCTTAACAGGTACAGGCAAGGCAGGGATCCTCAGGGCCGGGCCTCAAAATTGTGTTTGGCGATGGTGTATTAAAGTGGGTTCTCTGGAACACATTTTCTCCTGTGAACTCCACAAAACTCCCCCGTGCCTGGTAGACCCTGTGGGCCCTGTACTTGCGTTTCCCATGCTGAGCTAGGGGCTGTGGCTGGGCTTGCTGCTGTCTCCTCCTCATCAGCAAATGAACATATGCCATCATCATTGTGCTCCTCTTAGAAAAACTGCCTGCTATAGTGGCAGCTGTGTGCTTGAATGCCTAGGATATATGCCAATATTTAAAAGATAATGTGGTAACCATAGAAAACGCTGTCCTAAAGTTAACTAGTTATGCATAATCACATAGCCATATTTCTGACATTGAATATTGACATTATGTGATAAACCTTTGGCCACATTCCTGGAACAGCCCCAAGGCTTGGTGGCCACGTTTTTGCGCTTATCGCTAATAACCAGTTATATAGTGCTGGCTGAATAGGTTTAAGCAGTTATGAATGACATATAGCCACTTAAATATCATTCTTGGCAGCATAACTGTCATCTAGCGTTTTGAACATACCAACCCCAAACAGTTTTATTATAAAGCACGAGACAAACATGGACAATCTCTTGAACCATTATAATTTATTTTCTACAATACTTCATTAGAGAAGAGTCCGAGGTACACTCAATAATATTATCTAGGAGGCAACAAGTGTAGTATGTTGAATTGCTTGCTCGGACATCCACCCCTGCAATGATCAGCTGATGAGGTCATTCAAATAATAAAGTTAGTCAACCTGCTGATTACTGAAACCAAGACAGAAACCAGCAGCAGTTTTCTCCAATGTGGACAACAGAACATCCCCAACCCCTGCCCAGACCTTGACAATTACAGATAGTAATGAATTTTGAAGTCTTCCCCACCAAAAAAAAACTTTTACATGTTTTACCAGCTGTAGATAATAACAAGTCATATCTCCCATCATGATGATGAGTAGTTTTTTGCAAGACTCTTGCCTATGGTCCTTGCAAATACAGACAGAAAAGCCATTGAAGGTGATGAGAAAGACAACTGCAGCCCCGGATCTGCATACAGATCTGGCAGTGGGAGATAGTAATGGGTTCTGCATGACTCCCTAACTCCAAAACCTTTCTAGTTACAAAACCATGTATTTGCAAGAGAACCCCAGAGAGAGAACAGGAGTGGGTGCTGACTGGATACTGCATGGTGCTGTTGCTGCACTACAATTACCCCTGTGCTGGATAAATTCAGTCATATCTCTTTACTGCTTCCCTAACTCACAAAACTTGTATAAAGTTTGGAGCATGACAGTCATGAAGTGCTCACATTATTCTGAACTTCTCTGCAAAATGACCTCCTCTCCAAATTGAAGGACTGATAAGAATTCAACAACACAATATCAGGGCAAATCTATAAGCTCACGCCTAGACCTACGTGCCACTTATGCTGTGAAAGGCTCCTTTAATTGGGGCTTTCACACTTTACATTAGGTGCTATTCTATACAGTAACTCCTAAGTGCTACAGCATGTAACTCCAAGGTGGGTGTAAATATAGGAGCATGGGCAGACCATTGGCATGTTGCCAAGTAATACACATAACTTATAGAATACTATCAGTTTGATGGGTTACTTGGTATACTTAGGTGCAACCATTTATACCTGCAATTAATATGGCATAAATGGTTCAGAGGCCAACAAAAACAGAATCCGTTGTTGAAATTCGCTCAGTTTTGTCTGGAACCAAAGCCTTGCCTCCCACCACCACAAGTCCATCCCTCCGAGTCAGCCTCCCCCCAACAGAAAATCCATCCCCCTAGTCCACACACCATCTCCATCCTCCCCCCACCCATAGGCCTCCTTCTATAAACCCTGGTGGTCTAGTGGTCTCTTTGGAGCAGGAGCATCCCGAGTTGCTCCTTCAGCAACTGGGAACTGCTGCAGCCCCTGTCAGTTCCAATCCCAAAATAGCAGCCACAATCTTCCGTGGCAGTCTCACTAGGTTGCCACAGTCACAGTTTTTACAACACAGCCAATGGGGGCAAAAGCAACTCGGGATGCTTCTGCTCCAAAGAGGCCACTAGACCACCAGAGGTTTTAGAAGGTAGGCCCAGGGAGGGCCTATGGGTGGAGCTGGTGCGTAGCCCACATGGGGAATGGGTTTTCTGTTGGGGGTGGGAGAGGCAACAGGGGAGGTGGTCTTTGGTTTTCACTCAAAATGCACAGGCGTTTTCGGCTGAAACCCAAAACCTGAACTTTAGTTGGCCTTTAAAAGAGTTGCACCTAAGTTTTGGCACAGCAATGTGGGTTTAGCTAGTATTTTATAATGACTTAGGTGCAGCTAAGTGCAGTTATAGAACTGGAGCTAAGCACACCCCATTATAGTGCCTAAATCAACCCACCAAATTATAGAATTGCTTCCAAAGTGTTGGAGAGAACCTATTTGCCCATACAGGAGAATCAGCTTCATTTATCCATCCATTCGCCAGCATGACTAGCCTCTAACAGCTAGGCACATCTCTGCTGCCCACCAGCCTATCCCTGCTTCTCTTCTGTGCTATAACTAACCTCTAGCAGCACCTCTTATTGATGTAATTCTAGCACCAGTTACACATTGCAATCTATTTATTCGGAATAAAATATTAATTACAGACATGTCAATGGTGGAGGAAGTTTGGGCCTACATGGAATCTTCTATATCAGGAAAAAAAAATAAATGGACTAAGTTAGAATAGGATCTGCATGGATCAAAATCATTAGTGTGATGGAAAGAATTGAATGGGCTGAGTACATGGCCTGGCTAGTGCATTGACTGAGTGCCTGAACCTGTGAAAAAGAACACATAACTAGTACTAGAGGTTGTGCTTGGATTCTACTTTCTTTACATCCAAGAGAGAGCAGGTGAAATGGGACAAGACTGTGTTGGTGTCAATAAGACGGACCTGGTCAGCACTGGCTGAGCTGTTTATTTGCTTGAGGACCCCAGCAGCTGTAATGGCAACAACTCAAGATATGAATTACAGATTTATTCTCATCAACATGAGAGGAGTAACCCTTGTTAATTTTCAATTCTGATATACAAGGGAATATTAAATTAAAAAAAAACCCAACAATCCAATGCCCTTCCAGAGATTTAGCTATGGCAACATCGAATTGGGAATCTCCACTCTCCCATATACTGTATAATCTAACAGCAGCAGAGATAATGCAAGTATCCCCCGTACTCCCTTCCTTCATACTAGCAGCTTAAAGGAACAACCCTCCAAAACAATCTAGCAAGTCATAAGTTCTTCTGTAAAGTTATTCAGCTTGCTAGGAGAGAATGGGCTAGTGTTTTATAATGATTTCCTGGTCTTAGACTTTATCTTTCTTTCTTTGTGACTGATATGATTGTGTAGGTCCTTCCTATTTTAATGGAGTTATTTTTCTTATGCATTAACCTATTGCACACTGTAGATCCA
This sequence comes from Microcaecilia unicolor, assembly GCF_901765095.1. NCBI lineage: Eukaryota > Metazoa > Chordata > Amphibia > Gymnophiona > Siphonopidae > Microcaecilia > Microcaecilia unicolor. The sequence goes on from NC_044040.1 coordinate 147,731,393, forward strand.
TGTATTACAAAATTGTATATAAATTCTACTGTGTTGTTTCACACCAACACGGCAGAAAAATGACCTGGAAGAAAGAATTACCTCCATTAGCCTAGCTTTTTTCAAGGCCTCAAATACTATTGCGTGCATAGTGAGGCTCAGGTAACCATCTCCATTAGCCTAAGTTTCTCCAGGGTCTACCACAATGAGCCAGAGTGCAAAATATAGTCCAGTAAATATCACTCCTACCAGCATGACTTTCTGAAAGACCCCAGATACCAACCTATTGAGTGCATAAAGTGACCCCAGTATGGTATTACTCACAACTACATTTTCTTCAAGGCCTCATATGATGGCCCCTGGAGAGGGGGAGGGTGAGCAAAGTCACCTGAGTTGAAAAACTATAACAAGGAGGGTATATGGAGAAGAGCAGTGATACCTTTTAGAAACTGATGAGCACATCTGATTTCATGTATGAAAATCAGTGTCTCGAATGGTGACTGGTATTAGCCTCAGCATCTCCAAATCTTGGCACCAAAAACTAAATCAGAATGTGAAAACACTCAACTAATGGGAAGAAGTGGGGAGAGAGAGAACAAATGCATCAATTTACTCTAGGAGAGGTGGGGAGGAGGTGTAGGAACTCATTTCATGCAAAACTTTTAGATGACATAATTTCTGTGCTTTCTTCCTCTGTGGGACTGGTTTCTGTTGGTCATACCCAGTTCTGGGTGCTGCTGAGGTTTAGTCTTGGAATGTATCAGTCAATGATGTAGGAGGATCATGATCAACTCTCAGTATGCAACAAATCCAAGAAAAGTTTTTAAAAAAATAAAAAATAAAATAAAAAAATTTAAAATAGCCTAAAAATGTTTTTTTTTTTTCAAGGACTCCGTTGCCCAGACTGCCAGAAGGGGTGGCTCCTGCCCATCTGGGAGATTTTGTATCCCAATATTCCTGTTTCCGCAGTTCCCACTTTGTGGAAACAAATGCATGGACAGAACAATTGGAGATGGCATGGACACCCAGATGCTGTTCCCTGTAAGATTCTGGTCTGGGAACTCCCAGCAGTACAAGTCACAAAGCCCCAGTCAAAATAAACCACCACAGAAGACAGAGATAAAACTAGGTCTCTACTGGTCTCTCTTTCTTGCTCTGCATACTTCAGGTCAGCTCCAAGGCAGGCTTGGCAACGGAAGCTAGCATCATAAAATGGTGCAGTAATAGAAGTAACTGGACCAGGAAGAGGAGGCATCTGCCCCCATGATGTCATAGCCATTGCTGGGCAGCGGGTGTGGAGACTGGTCATGCAGCCTTGTGTCAGGAGTAATGTGTATATAAGGGCGGAGCATGGAGGGTGCCATTTTGAAAACAGTGCTGCCGTGAGGCAATGTACTCCGCATAGCTGATCGTCACCTTCTCACTGCGGTACCTAGATATTAAAATGAAAAAGAAAAATCAGGGACAAAGACCATCAGTAATAAAGTATGAAATATCACTACATGTATAAGTTTGCCTCAGGAAAGCAAAGATGCTTAGCTCTAACAAGGGTTTCTGTAGATAGTAAAATAAATTAGACACACAAGTGTGGTGATGTCATCTGTTGGCACTGACATGACCTAGCTCTCCGAGGTCAGAAAAATCTAGGTTGCTGAGGAATCAACTTTCCACAAAGGTGCGTGAGTATATGTGTTTGATTGATACAGCTGTCCACACAGATAAGAAATTTTGCTTTCTCTGTCAGGAAGCCGGATGAATCAGCCACACACCTGGGGACCCCCCACAGCTGAAAACTGCCCTTCATGTCCTTAACTCTCAAAGCTCACTGAGCAGCTGACAGACAATTTGGGAGAAATTGACTATTAATTAAAGGTTTTGTACAATTGCTCACCCAAAATGCATTCCTCTCTGAAACATAATTATTGACAATAATGAGATGAAAAGGTGTGAATGGATCATGTTGCAGCTCTACATAGTTCTTCAATGGAAAATGAGCAGAGGTGATCATCACTCCATCCTGATGCACTTTTACTGTTATCACATACAATCCTTCTAATCTATAACAGTACGATATGCAGTTTGCAGTTCCTCATTTGTTAGGATAAAAGGATATAAAGAGCTGAAAATACTGGTGACATAATTGTATTCTTTTTATATGAGCCAGCGCTCTTGTACAGTTCAATGTGAGCAAAGCTTCTTCAATGTTCTCTGCATGCATTCTTGTGGAAAAAAGTGGGAAGCACTACAGTTTGACTGATGTTAAAAAATATTTCAGCCCTGTTCATTTCACAGAGTCAAAAGATTGTTCCATGGGCTCAGCTAGACCACATTGATTGGACGTTTTGGGTGCCATAACCTCTTCAAGAATTTGGATACTAATGGATAAAACATCAGGCTTCCCTGAAAGTGTACATGGGAAGATGCTATTACATTGAACTACATGGACCAGATGATGAAAGGTGACAAAATACTGAAGCAGGTTCCACTGAGAGCACGTAAACCAGTCAAGATGTTCTTAGATACACACCACACAGAGAACCATTTCTATTTGAAGTTGTATGATTTTCTAGTGGATTGCATCCTAAAAACTATTGGAATATCTGCCACTTCTTCACAAAGATGAAGTGATGTTACTAATTTAATACTGTTAGGTTTCAATTTGCTGTTTTCAAGTTTACATCATTTATTGTACTGAAATTTATATTTGGTCACTTTACTAGGATAATGCCACTAACAAAATTGTAAGTTTTATGTTTCTTTTTCCAAAAGTTTGTTCATTTGCCTTTTCATGCGGCTGTATGCGGTATCTTCCATCTTAAGTACACGGCTACCACACCTCTCTACTCAAGTTTTATGTTAAACTGTACCTGCTGTAACACCACCTAAAGGTGGTTAATAAATCCCAATAAATAAATAAATAAGTGTTCAATGAGATTATCTCTGCTTTCGGAAAGCTCTAAATACTTGGAAAGTGTCCATAATCAATCATTTGCAGATAACCACACTATCAATATATTCAGCACTTCTACCAATACAGATGGTGGTGCTGAATATAAGGGTTAAGTTGAATGCTTAACCAGCTTACTACTGACCCCTTGGTTTATTGCTGTTTTGTATTTCGATAATATTCTATTGATAGTTGACAGTTCACTTTGGGCTCCTTTTACAAAGCCACGCTAGCGATTCCAGCGCAACAACTGTAATGAAGCCCATACATTTGAATGGGCTTTGTCACATTTGCCACGCAGGAATCACTAGTGTGGTTTTGTAAAAGGAACGTTTTATTTGTTATACTGCAAATAGCTAAAAATATCTAAGCAGTTTACAATCCTAAGTAACCAAATAAGGGAAGAAAGAAAATTGGAAAAGAGACACAAGGAAAAACTTAGAAGACAGTATACAGTCAACACAGTAAATGACAACAGATAAAGACCAAAGTGGCCCATTTAATATGCCCGGTAAGGTGATTACGGTAGTACTGCTCCATTCAGATTACCCCCCACAATGCCCATATTTAGGGTTGTAACATTTAAAAATGTTATTAATTTATTTAAATTCACAAAAGTGTATATTTTTTGTTCCTTCTCAATTATTAGCTTTTTTGGTCAACAAGTGGTTAGCTATTGGAAGGTCTGGGGATTGCTCAGTTAATGTTACTTTTTAAAATGTTCTCTTTTACATTTGGTTGTTAACTTGAATGGACATTATTTAAAAAAGAAAATAATAAACTGTTTCTTTGTTCTCCTTATTAAACAGCGGAAGCTTCTTTATTGATGGATTATAGGGCGCTATGAGGATTTTTTTGTTTGTTTTAAATTTCTTTATAGTTTATGGTTGCTTTCTCAACTCTATTGCTGTACTAGAGATTTCTAGAGCTTGATTTGTTAACTTGAAACAGCACAACTAAAAACTTAAAAAAAACATTTTTCACTCTGAAATGGAGGAATGTCAGTGTAGGTCAGTGTTACCCAAGTCGGTCCTCAAGTACCCCCTTGTCAGTCAGGTTTTTCAGGATATCCACAGACATCTACCCTAGCTTCTTTATCTGCCTGAAGCATGAAAGGTATCTCTTTCAACATTTTTTGTATGAAGTTAGTATAAGAAATTCTAAAAGCAGCAAATATGAGTTATCTTGGTGGGCAGACTGGATGGACCGTGCAGGTCTTTTTCTGCCGTCATCTACTATGTTACTATGTAAAGTAGAAAAATACTTCTAAGTAGTTTAGGTGAAGGGTATGCAGGTAGTCATGTCAATTCTTTTTTGTTTTACTATTCAGTTGATGCTTTCAAGAAATGCTCAGGATATGCTGAACTTGAGACAAAAAGCACCTCCTAAACTTCACTTAGAGGAAATATTGAAAGGTCTAAAGGCCCTTGTGGCAGGTCACTAGATACTTGGTGTTCCAGTTGCTGAGAACAAAGACAGTTTTGCCCAAGCAAAACAGATAATGAATACTGGAGTTTTTCATGGTCAATTAGCTTGAGAAGAGATGTCTAGCTCAAAAAATAACCATGAAACACTGGCAATTGGCCTTGGGGAATGTCCGGTTCTGGTCTTTTTGGGTCTTTGGTCCAAGTTGGTACTGGCAAGTCAACAAAGGAGAAATTAGGGTCCTATCTGCTAATTTTTCCAGGAATAATTATTAGATTTACATATCAGTGAGATACTTTGCATTCTCCGAGGACAAGCAGGCTGTTTGTTCTCACTGATGGGTGACGTCCAACGGCAGCCCCAGGATCGGAAGATCTTCCTAGCAACAAAGTTTGCTAGGAAAACATGAAAAAGGATCTGCAGAAGCTAGAAGAATGGTCTAAGGTTTGGCAATTAAAATTCAATGCGAAGAAATGCAAAGTGATGCACTTAGGGAGTAGAAACCCACGAGAGCCTTATGTGTCAGGCGGTGAGAGTCTGATATGTACTGAGGGGGAGAGGGATCTTGGGGTGATAGTATCCGAGGATCAGAAGGCGACGAATCAGTGTGACAAGGCGGTGGCCGTAGCGAGAAGGTTGCTAGGCTGTATAGAGAGAGGTGTGACCAGCAGAAGAAAGGAAGTGTTGATGCCCCTGTACAAGTCGTTGGTGAGGCCCCACCTGGAGTATTGTGTTCAGTTTTGGAGGCCGTACCTTGCTAAGGGTGTAAAAAAAATTGAAGCGGTGCAAAAAGAAGCTACGAGATTGGTATGGGATTTGCGTTCCAAGACGTATGAGGGAGAGACTTGCTGACCTGAACATATGTATACCCTGGAGGAAAGGAGGAACAGGGGTGATATGATACAGACGTTCAAATATTTGAAAAGTATTAATCCGCAAACAAATCTTTTCCAGAGATGGGAAGGCGGTAGAACGAGAGGACATGAAATGAGATTGAAGGGGGGCACTCAAAAAAGATGTCAGGAAGTATTCTTTCATAGAGAGAGTGGTGGATGCTTGGAATGCCCTCCCGCGGGAGGTGGTGGAGATGAAAACGGTAACGGAATTCAAACATGCGTGGGATATACATAAAGGAATCCTGTGCAGAAGGAATGGATCCTCAGGAGCTTAGCCGAAATTGGGTGGCGGAGCTGGTGGGGGGAAGAGGGGTTGGTGGTGGGGAGGCGGGGATAGTGCTGGGCAGACTTATACGGTCTGTGCCAGAGCCAGTGGTGGGAGGCGGGGCTGGTGGTTGGGAGGAGGGGATAGTGCTGGGCAGACTTATACGGTCTGTGCCAGAGCCAGTGGTGGGAGGCGGGACTGGTGGTGGGGAGGCGGGGAATAGTGCTGGGCAGACTTATACGGTCTGTGCCAGAGCTGGTGGTGGGAGGTGGGGCTGGTGGTTGGGAGGAGGTGATAGTGCTGGGCAGACTTATACGGTCTGTGCCAGAGCCAGTGGTGGGAGGCGGGACTGGTGGTGGGGAGGCGGGGAATAGTGCTGGGCAGACTTATACGGTCTGTGCCAGAGCCGGTGGTGGGAGGTGGGGCTGGTGGTTGGGAGGAGGTGATAGTGCTGGGCAGACTTATACGGTCTGTGCCCTGAAAAAGACAGGTACAAATCAAGGTAAGGTATACACATATGAGTTTATCTTGTTGGGCAGACTGGATGGACCGTGCAGGTCTTTTTCTGCCGTCATCTACTATGTTACTTAGTAATTTTCTTTTCTTTAGTCCCACCAGACCAGTCCAGGACCTATTGGTTTATGTCCATCTACCAAACCGCTAGAGACAGAGAATACAGAATTGTGTGCTCTATCTTAAGTGGGCAATGTGCAGCTCCACTCCATCAATATTTCATTAGCAAAGCACTGTAACCTTTCAGAACTGAATGAAGAACTTTTCCTTCCTTCATTATACATTCCTTGAACTTACTAAAACCTCTGACAAAACAATCACTACAACGAACAAGGGAGAACTTTAAAACCTGATCCAAGAAGACTATTGAGGAAAACAAACCCTGGAGGGTAGATTGTTGCACCTGTTTTGCTGGTACTCTGCAAGGTGTCTCCAAGAAAAAAAAAATCTGCAAGGGGACAGGAAATCTCCAATTTGAAACCCTCTCTAATCACCTCCCGCATCATCTGGTCAGATATGATTCTGGTACATTCCTCAAGAAAGTTGGATAAAGATCCTCATTACTGAAGAGTCAAAGAGTGGACCAGAACCCATCATTATGAGGAATGGGAGGTAGTAGGAGGCCTCTCTCCTTGACTTTCTCCTCTCTTGTCTTCTCAAAAGGAGGACTATTTGGGTTGGTAATGGTAACATTGATAGGAACTGGAATGGCCCAGTCTATACTGCTTCGCGTCTTGCTAATGACTCCTATTAGAGGAAGCCCAAGCTGAAGCCTTCGGTCTGTCCTTTGGAAGTCTCTGCAATTGTACCTCTCCCAAATCCTTGAGCAGATTTTCAAGATCTTCTCCAAATAATAGCTTATCTCTAAAAGGAAACTTACTGAAATGAAACCTCTAGAAGCCAAGTCTGCAGCTCAATTCTTTAGTCATAAGCAGCATCTGGGTGTTACTGCAGATGCCATACCTTGTGCTGAAGCCCAAACTAAGTCATAGAGAGCATTAGCAACATAGGCCAGGCCTGATTCAATCCTGGTCAAGGTTTCTGTGGCTGAAGTATACAATTCCAGCTCTGGAATACTGACTTGCTGCATCCAGCGAAAGCAGGCCTTGACTACATAAGAGCTACATACTGATGCCATGTAATACAACCACATAAAAGGAAAGTTTTAATGAAGACTCCACCCTGCGATCCTGAAGATCCTTCAGAGCAGCCCCTTCTTCCAAGGTACTGTAGTTTTCTTACTGACAACTGGTCATAAAGGCATCCACTTTAGGCTGCTTGAGCTGTTCTTCCTCAGGAACTAGCGCATAGAACTTGGCCATGGAACATGTCACTTGAAGTCTTCCATCAGGGGAATCCCAATCTGCTGCCACCAGAGTCTGGAGCTCTTCATGTACTGAGAGGGAGTTTTAATTCCTACCAAGATCAAATCCCTCTTCTTTTTTGAGGAATCTGGATCAGACTTCAAAGAAAGAACAAAGGCCTCCAAAGATCTAAAGATTAGAACAGAGTTCCTTCCGATGAAAGATCCGTACCAATGAAGGATTATTTCCCTCTCCCATCGGAATTTCTTCTTCTTCCAAGGGCTCTCAAATTACCAAAGCTCTTGAGGCCACTGATAAAGCTTGGATAGATGGAACCTCTGATTGCACAGACTCTTCCAGCACTTCAAGCTCTCTAACCTCAAATGCTTAGGAGCCAATTACTCCTGATCTATGGCAGTAGAGGGGCTACCTTGAGCTCTCTGAGTCTCACAGTTGATAGGGTTAGTAGTGAAGCGGGACAATATATTCAGAGATCTTGTTCTGAACCCCCAGAGTCCACCAACAGCTCTTGCCTCACTGAATCACCAGAACCCCACTGTTAGGAAGGCATCTGACCTCTCAAATCCGCTGCCATCATGAAACTGCAGGAAGACAAGATGGCCACTGTTCCCATGGTGTCGGAGGATGTGCATCCTGGCCCCAAGGCTGACTTCTTCAATAGTCTTGACATCAGGACAGTGCATAATCTATCTGCAGAGTCATCCCTTTACTGAGAATTCCCTGACACTGACATACAATGGCACTGCATTGAGTTCCACACCTTGACCCCTTCCCCAGGCAATGTCATGTGAGACAGGCACAGAGCTGCACTGTGTCTGTGGATGAAGCAGGGCAGTAAAAAGACAAGGATTACTGTGGGGGAAACTCATTTGTACATAGTCCCAGGACCCCTGCCGACAGCAGGAGAGGGAGAAAGAAAGAGACAATTAAAGCCTCACCTTAGCCACTTCTAGTCAGAAGTCCAGTCCTCCCAAATGCTCACCCTTTTTTTTTTTTTGTGTGTGCTTCAGTTAATCTCTTGAGCATCTCAGGATGACAACGAATGAAGGACAAGAGCACAGTAGTAAGGATATGTGTATGTAGAGGGGGAAGGGGAAGACCCAGAGCCTCTGGGTATATCCCTAACCCTAAAAATTACCTCTATAAGCAGTGACTCCCTGATGTGCTGGGCACTAGCTGACCAACTGGCACAGGAGCAGACCACTAAATCAGGCCAAGAGATGCACAATAACCATCTCTCAACTGCTGGAGATAAGAGAAACGCTGAAAGAGCAGAGCTACGTAGTGCCTCCTTAGTGCAGAGCATACAATTCTAAATTCTCTTATCTACACTTTCTGGTAAATGGACATAAACCCACAGGTCTTGGACTGGTCTCACAAGGACACTAGAAAACTAAAAAACACACACAAAAAAAGCTGTAAGAAATGTTTTATGATGATCTAAGGTGGTACCGTTCTTTGGTGGGCCATATAGGAAGGAGCAGGTAAAGAGTCAAGCCTTTGTAACCAAGATGTCATTAAAATTATCAGCACAAAAAGGCAGGGATGGAAAGTAGCCTTCAAAGAAGGGCCCAAGGGCATACTTGAGGATAGATATATGGTCAACTTTATTGATGTAGTCTATATGCAAACGGCCCATCAGTCACAGCTGTCAATGCGTACCACATGGATATGCTATGAGGCTCTAAGGACACAGCTGCTGCTACTTCCTATTGCTGCAATTGGAACTATTTGGCTTATGTTTTATAGTTCACAGTGATACAGCAGGATTTCTAAAGGATCAAATGATTCCTGACGCAGGTGCTGAAACACGGGTCTGTGTTCAGTCCCTTTGCATGTAGAATCTTGACATATTGATGACATCAATAAAGTTGGCCATATCTCTATTCTCGAGTGTGCCTTTGGGTCCTTTTTTGAAGGCTACTTGTCCATCCAAGGGGTTGCTTTGTCTTCTTTCTTGTGATTAAAATGATCAGAACAAGTACAGAATAAGAACTTTGGCACCAAATGTGCTGACTGCAATGACTTTGCCTTTATTCTTAATATGATGTTGCCCACCCTTTGAACTTGTGTCAATAAGCCTGTCCACACTGTAGTTCTTGGTGCTGAGGTTTGATTTAAGGAAATTTTTTGTAGTAACAGCTTCTGTATCATTGTGACTGTTTTCCACTGAGACCTAAGGCATAATAAAATCTATCTTCCTGTTCTAAATAACCCTCTCCATGTTGTCATTTTCTACAGCTTGAGTCTGGGGCTCATTTTCAAAGTACTTAGACCTACACCGTTCTAAGTGCGTTGAAAATACACCTCTCCTTCTATGAGGAGTATGAGGAGGATTCACTCCTAGGGGTGGAGTTGCTTCTGGTCCCTCAACTGGCCAGTGGGGCATTTTTCCTATCATCTTGATTTCCTCATAGCAGGAGTCAAAGACCATTGTGCTCTTGGTGACATTCATGCACAATGACAGCAATTAAATACAACACAGCCTGGCCCAGACACTTGTAGCAAACAAACCCTGTATAAACCTCTAAGTGACATTTTTGAGCCACAAGTGCATTTTTTGATCATACTTCTGAGTACAACATAGCTAAATTAAATTACATTTTGAACAGAGGGGCGAAAGAAAATTTTTGTGAGGGGGTATCAAGTAGATACAGGGCAAAATGAAAACAAAAACAGGAATAAGTAACTGGGAAAAAAAAGATCAAAACACTGATAACAGAACGGCATCGGGGAAAATAGCTTGCACAAAGACAGACTGAGGGGGACTCACAGTAGAAGCTATGCAAGAACGTCTGTACAGGCTTAGAAAAGCCTTCCAGGTTTTTGTTTTTTTTTTAACTCAGAGCACTAATCCGTATTGGTGCTCTTGGATAACATCACCCTATTTGTGTAGCTGATTCATCCTGTTTGCCAACAGAGAAAAATATAACCGTTCAACCAACAATGCTGATCTATGATTTCCCATCAAAACATTCTGGAAATTGTTAAACTAAAAAATGTGGACATCCCAAAAGTGTACTTTCTGTTCCCTTAGTACATGGATCTAGGAATTTTAAGCCTTGAGTACTGCAAACAGGCCAGGATTTGAGATTCCTAATGAATAGGTGAGACAGATTTGCATTCAATGGCATTAGATCTACATGGATACCATCTCATACATATTTAGTAGGTATCTTCTGAAAACCTAGCTTGTTTGCGGCACTTGTGTGAACTCTTGCCTCCTTGCATTAGTAGCTTACTATTTGACCTGTAAATGGCTCTAGTCCAGTGGTTCTCAACCCAGTCCTTGGGGCATACCCAACCAGTTGGATTTTCAGGATAGGAAAATAACACAGCAAACTGCAAGGAAAAAAAATCCACAAGTGCAGTTTATTCACCACATAAAATAATAAATAAATAACAGGAAAGCAGTCTAGTGACTAGACTACGCTTCTGTTATTTATTTATTGTTTTATGTGGTGAATAAACTGCACTTGTGGATTTTTATCCTCACAATCTGCTGTGTTATTTTCTGTGCTGAATCTTGCAGAGCATTTGCCTACGTGTTTTTGGGTTTTGAGGATATCCACAATGACTATGCATAAGAGAGATTTACATATCAAAAAGACAGTGCATGCAACTCTATATCATGCATATTCATTATGGATATCCTGAAAACCTGACTGGCTGTGTGTGCCCCAAGGACTCTGGGCTCTGTTACTACAGTAACATCTATGAGCTCCTCCTCTAATCTCCTCATCCTGTTATTTCAGGTCTGGCTACCAATTTCTTCCCTTTCTGCTCTTTCCTCCCTTCATTTTACTGCAATGGACTTTATTCTATACTCCTGTTCACCTACTCTTTCCAAAGAAGTGAATTCTGTATAGCTAGTTTAGCAGGCATCAGGAATTCTCTACTCTCATCCTAGTGACATGCTATCTTTGAAAGCAGCAACAGGTCTAGAAGAAGAAGAAGACAAAGTACAAGCGGACTTAGTCTCCAAATTATAAATACAGATTTAGGTGATATACTTCCTCAAGGAAGCTACCCTGAATGCTGCTTTATCACAACTATTTAATAGAAGAGTACATCAATTGATCAACTAAAACAGTACCACTTTTGATGTACCGTCATCTTATAAAGGGAACTTTATCCATGAAATTAAAACTATAATACTATGAAATACAGCTTAAGGCATGGTCTCTACAAAATGGCTGCTTCGAGAGAAGATAAGGCTCCACTTGCAGTCTCTAGTGTTTCTAAAGAGGATCGAAGGTGATGAGGAGACCAGAATGAGCAGCTTCCCACCTAGTCAGCTTGATGCTTTTCCTAAATTCATTGGTTATAGGAGCCTTGAAGCCACCTTTCCTGAGTAAGGAGTCGATGGTCTGAATCTGATCCCAGTCTGGAGAGAGAAAACAAAATCAGATTCTGGTAAGGGACAGACTCCGAGGAATACACAGTAACAGAGGGGTAGAAAGAACACCAGGTGAATGCTGGGAGGAAAGGCAAGAGGTGAGGGAGACTAGAGGCTGTCCAAAACCAAATCAGCAGCCAAAATTTCCCATTTGGTTTCAGCTAAAAATGAAAAAAAAAAAAAAAAACAGCACCATTCCCCTCCCATTCCCTCTGCCCTCCCACCACCCAAAGGCCCTCCCTGGGCCAACTGCTTATACTGGTTTTAATCCCAAAATGGGTGCCAGGACCTCCGAGAGTGACTGGGGATCACACAGAAGAGGTCGCTAGATCACCAGGAGTTTTTTTGTCTAGAAAGGTGGTACATCAAGTACAAATTAAAAAGTAAACAATAAAAGGTAGGTGTGGGCAGCTGGGGGGGGGGGGGGTGCCACTACACCACCAGTGCGTTTAAAGTAGGCCCAGGGAGAGGGGATGGAGATTGATCATGGTGGGGAAGGGGGGAAACAGTTTCAGTTACTTGAACCCATATTTCGGGTCGGTTTTGGTGCCAAATCTAAAAACGAAATGCGGTCTGCCTCTAAGGGAGGCAGACACATAATGTGTCGCATTATTAAGTACTGGGATTTTCCCATGCACCTGAATGCATTCATTAAGCACGTTAATAGTTTTTGGAACGCTTACATCCAGACCTCTTCTTGTATCAATAGAATAAAGCAACAGAGGGAAAGAGGAAAATAAAAGACATTTGCTATGTTGATTTTCGTCTACCTATAAGGTAAGATTAGGGAACCCTATTATTCTTGGTTGTGTAATTGACTGTCAGCTCATTGTACTTGATGCCGCTTACTTGTCTGCTACCGCTTATGCTTTCTGTCTGCTCTATTTCTACAGGTTCCTCCAGTTATATTGCACACTGCCTGTTGTTTTTCTCTTACCTCCGTGCCTGCCATAAAGGTGATGTCACAATCCTGCCATTATTTCAGCGTGCTGGGTGCAAGGTGCTTGCACTGCAGGAGTGCAACCAAGAAGCAGATTGTGCTCCTGCTCCTTGGGGCACTTCCTTGGGCGCCTCTCACCTTGTTACTCTTTTCTTTCTCTGCTGCATTGCCTTTCTCCCATCTGTCTGGTGCTTGCCTTCACTCCCAAATGCCATGGCCTCAGCTGTTGCCCCCTCTTCTCATGTTTCAATGATCCTGGTCCTCCTTCATCACAGATCCCTTCCGCCACCATGTCTGTATCCTCTGTTTCGACATCTCATTCTCTTCTTATCCTTCCCTCAAGATTGGTTTGCTTAATGTGTGCTCACTCTGGCACAAACCTCCTCTCGTCTCTGATCTCCTTTCTTCCCACCTTCTGGATCTTCTCTTTCTAACAGACTTGGCATCGACCAGGTGACTCTGCAGTTCTTCTCAACTACTGTGCATTGATGTTCCTCACCCAGCTTGCTTACTTCTTCCGCTCCAATCTGCAGATTACCTCTTGTACCATGAAGCCCTGCTGTTTCGCTTAACTTTCTCCTCCAGCCACTTTTATATTGCTTTACTCTACCACTCCCCTTCGTCATCCTCTATGGACAAACTCTCTGCGTTTGTCTCAGAACCCTTCATCCTCTACCACTCGCTCCTCCTTCTTGGTGCCTTCAATCTATTGCCTTTGGAGCTCTGCTCCTCTTTCCTCTCTCTCACTCGTTCTCTATCACCTTCCCCACTCATAAAACCGGCAATACCTTGAATCTTGTATTCACGACCACATCACTCACCATCATACCCTCCTCACTGCAATCTTTTCCTGTACCCTGCTCAGATCACGTGCTCATGTTGTTTCAGCTCCCCTTCCCTGTTCCTCCTGCCCCTTCTCTTCCCCCTTCAGTTCCTTTACAGCCCCTTTATGACCTGCATTGTCTCCTCTGTAGCAGCCCTCCCACCACTTTCCCCTTCCCTTTCTATAGACAGTCAGGTCTCTCTGCTAGACAGGGCCCTGACCCCTATCACTGACCAACATGCCCATCTCTCTTCAGCCTCTGCCTGCCCCCCCCCCCCCACTCCTCCCCCTCTCTGTGTCTCCTTCGCTCCCATCTCTGTTGTGCTGAACGGAAGTGGTGCCATACCTGCTCACCTGACAGTCTTGCACTCTTCCGTTTACACTACTATGAATATTGGCAAGCCATCTGTCATGCTAAGACTGATTTCTTTAAGAAGCGAATTTTGTCCTCTCTCAACTGGCCCCAAACTCTTTTTCAGCTCTTCAATTTTATTGCTCCAGCATCTACTATTTTACCTGACTACGGTCCTGCCTTGCTTCCACTCAACACGCTGGCCTCCTCATGGCAGACCAAGACTGATTCGCTTCATGCATCTCTTCTCCCTGCCCACCCTACATCCCCTTCCCTCCCCCTCCTGACTGACCACCACCCTTCCCTTTGTGCCTCTTTGTCTTGGTCCTCTTGTAGTTTGCCTAACCCTCATTCCCTTCTAAAGACAAATTTCTGTCCTTAACCCTTCCTCCTCCAAAGCTGATTCCTGGCCCATCTTCCTCACCAAGTGCCTCTTACAAGCTGTTCTTCCTCATCTCTTACCCATGTTCACATCGTCCCTTTTTGAGGGAGTGGTCCTTTCTTCATGGAAATACGTAAGTTGCACAAAATTGGAGAAATATGATCGAATCGAGAAGCCCCTGAAATTAATCTAGCTGATGCATCTGGGCTAACTGCAAAGGTTTCAACAAATAAAGAGGTAGACCCAAAAATAACAAATTACGGTAAACAGAGTGTAGCAACGTTCTATATCCCTATCAAACTGGTTTCCATGCATACCATAGCACTAAAACTCTTCTCCTTGTTCTCTATGATCTTATCCGTGCCTCCCTTGATTAAAATGCATCAGTTGTCCTGATGTTTCTCTACCTTGTAGATCATACACTCCTTCTATATCAGCTTTGCTCAATCGGTATTTTGGGTACTCTATATGCATGGTTCTCTAGCTACCTCTCTGACCGCATCTACCAACTCACTTTCCAGCACTCCTCCACTTCTCCTCCCCGTCTGCTCAGGGGTTCCTCAAGACTCTCTTCTTTCACCTGACCTCTTTAAATATTTTTCTCACACCTCTGCTCATCATCATTCACAATCACGCCTGCACCCCTTTCTACTATGCAGACAATATTCAGATATTCTGCAAAAAAACTGATCCCTCCTCCCCTTAAATGACTCTCTCTCCCATGTATCTGCTTGGCTTGCACAAAAACTCCTGTATCTCAACACTGCTAAATGTGAATCTCTTTTTTTTTTTCCCTTGCTCCAGTAACATGTCCTCCTCTTCCCCTCACTTAATGGTACTCCACTCCCCTTCAAAGATTGTCAAAATTTTGGGTGTCACCTTGGACATGCACCTCACTTTCAAACCACAGATCAACTCTGTCCTCTGATCATCTTCTTTTGCTCTCCATAGGGTCCACTCTAGTTGCCCTTTCTTGACAGCCACTCTTCTCCATCCTCTCATTCTCACACTTATCATCTCATATCTTGACTATTGTAACTCCCTCTATCTCAGTCTTCCACTTTCCTCACTCAAACGTCTCCAGTTGGTGCAATCCACAGCTGTTAAATTACTACACAATGCTCACCATTTCGATCTAGTCACCCCCTTTCTTTGCTCTGAACACTGGTTGCCTGTTTCTGCATGGATAATATTTAAGAATCTCGCTATGCTCTACAAGTCTAGATCTCCCTCTGCCCCCATCTGACACATCATCCCCTCCACCCTCCTCTCTGCAGACAATAAACTTCTAGTCCTACCTTCCCCGAACCAACTTTGCTTTTCCTCTTCTCACCACAGACTTTTGATATGCAGGCCCTAAACTCTGGAATGAACTACCACTACACATCAGAAATCGGCCCTTCCTCCCTATCTTCAAACAAGCACTGAAAACTCACCTTCTCTCTCTGCAGCTCCCTGACTTTTCCTCAGCCTGTCTCTCACTTCTCTCTATGTCTTAGTCTCTCCTTTTCCTTGCTTCCTGTAGTGTATAATTTAATTTGTAACCGCTTAGCTGCCTAGATGTAGGCCTCAAGTGATATATCAATGCTTGTAAAATAAAATAAAAAAAATGAAAAGAAATATAAAATTAAATATGAAACTTTCATTCCCTCGCTTCCACTGTCTCCTTAAAGCCCATTTATTTTCTCAGGCGTTTCCGTAAATGTTTATCTTGAGAATCATTTTTAGGCAACAGGTAACAGCAGTCAGTCAGTTGTCTCTCTGTTCCCCTGCCCGTTCTTAATCTATCTCCCTTTTTCTCTCTATCCTATTTCCTTTATTTCCTCTGTCCTATTGATATTGGTATTCCCTTCCTTTTGCTTTTAAGTTTTGTATTGTATACCAGTTTGATTTGTTGTGAAAGGTGGTATATCAAGTTCCGAATAAACAAACATGAATGAAAAACTGATTATAAGCTAAAAAATGGAATCCTTTCACAAACACTAAATATTCATTCATATGTGAAAAAGAAATCAGATAAACAGGCATCTAGGTGTAGCCTGCAGATACAGGGGAAGCTGGGCGGGGGGGGGGGGGGGGGGCGGGAATCCAGAATGAATAGGTAGATTTCTGGTTGCTACCTATAAATATGAGGGAGAAGTAGTGCAGCTTGTACCGAGCAATCCCTGCTCACACGTTGAATCATCTAGTTGCAAGTACATGCATAGTCTGCCCCACCCCCCTCGGGTTTTCAGACCCTTACCTTGTTCCTTGGCAACCTCAGGTAGATACGTAGCTGTGCGTTTCACACCCTTTTCGTTTATAAACTCAATGCGAATTCCATGAATTCCCACCTGCACAAGACGACAGGCGAGAGAGAGAATTAAGCACCCAAATGATCAGAGACAGTCTTACAGCAGCCCAAACAGATCACAGGATGTAGGGGATAGGGAGTACAGAAGGAGGCTCATCCATGAAACCTTAGAGAGATCACATCCCCTCTCCCCCATATGAGAAAGGCTGAGACTAGATGATGGCAAATATTAAAATACAAAAGAATAAATCTATTCAGAGGTTCTGGCACAAAAGAGTGAGGAGTCAACTCATTCCTAGAAGTTTAGGTTCCTATTTAATAACAGCCAAATTATGTCCTTTTTTTTTTTAATATCTGTTGGAAAATAGGATATTTCACTGCTATTCAAGGTATTTTGAAAAGGGCTAAAGGTTATTCTGTGGGCCCATGTAATGCTATTCCAAGCATATAGATAGAAGAACCTGACAACCCTCTCTATTATCTGGATGTCTGCCACTGCTGGCTACAATGTGTTCTTTAACTCCTTAGGGCTACACATTTGTGACCTGCTGAGCAAACAGGTATCAAAAGTGGGGAATGTGACTTATTTATTTATACTATAAGATAGAGGGATATCAACGGCATAATCCTACAAAATTTGAACATCAAGTATGAACTAGTTACATCTTCAAAAAAAATGAGAAACATGTATCAATTAAAAAAAAGTAAATTAACCCTAGAGATCAGATTTCCACATTCTCACCTTTTAGGCACTTGCCGTTTTTAGGCTTTAAACATCAAAGTTATGAAAAAAAAAAGTTGCACTTTCTACTGATCCTATAGTACACATAAATTTACCCATCCACACTTTTATAGTTTTTCTCTCTTATTTATAACCCCACTTTTGGTACCATTTCACTCAGTGGGTCACATTTATTCCTGGTCAGAGCAAAAATAAATCTGGGTGATCTCTTCTGTAGCTGTAGAGTTCCCAGTATCTTTTATGGCAGAAAAGAAATTTTCTCTTCTCCTCCCAAGGAAAATCATGGGAGCTGGACTGTTCCACTCTACCTTCTTCTGTTAGAATGGAAAAGAAGTGTTGGAAAATAAATTAAGGGCTCCTTTTACAAAGCCACGCTAACGATCCCCACGCAGCAAATGCGAACAACCCCACAGGAATTGAATGGGCTTCTTCACATTTGCCATGTCAGAACTGCTAGTGTGGCTTTGTAATTGAGTCTGCAAAGAGGTGGAAAAATGTGGGATACAAATGCAATACATAAATAAATAAAAGGGGCCCTAAAAGCAGTTTATTTTGTAGTTGTCCCTTTATAAAGCGAGTACCAAGCATATTTATTTAAAACTGGCTTTGTCACACATCATCTGCAGTGCAAACATCTCAGTCCATTAACCATCATATTCTACTCCACTGTCATACCTCACCATTCTCAAACAAACCCATGCCATTAGACTCTTATATTGACAGACCTCACTCAAACTCACACACCACTAATGCTAATGAAACATCACACAAGATGGCAAAATTGAATAAAAATCATAATTTTTTTTGGGTAATTTAAAGACAAAGGAAAACAGTTTGGCCCTTCTGAGATGAACTGGGATGGAGAGAAGTAGTGGCCATCTTCTCCCCTTCTCCTGGGGCCTCCTCTTCTTCCATAAGATATTGCCAGAGGTGGAGCAACATGTCAGGGCAAGGCTGAAAGACAGGATGCTTCACCGACAACAAAAAGTCGAAGGTGAAAAGAAAGAAAGCAAGCAACCAAAACAAACAACTACATCACCAACAGGGGGCATCTTTTTTGTTTTGGGACAAATTCAGTGTAAAGCTGCATGTGTTCACTGTTCTGTCCTCTGACAGCCTTGTACTAGTTTATAGTGTGACCCTAAAATGTGTTTAATGATTGTACTGTTATTCTCACTTCTAAGGATTTTTACTGCTGCAGTCCTCACTGCAAAGATATATGAGCAATGCATTGTGTGTAATGTAGTCTCACCTGTAACGCAGCCACACCTGCTTGTCTGTATAAGGACTTTTACTATTGGTCTATCCTGCTGCAAAGACCTCTTCTGTTTCTCAGCCAAGCTTGGCTCCTTTGTCTACCTGCTATCATTTCCCGGTCATTCTTACTATTTCTGTCCTGAGAGGTCAGCCAGGTATGACCTTTCCCTCCAATCGAGTGCTGCCCTCTGGGACCACCCCTGCTACCTGATGGCAGGCTCTGTCCCTATTGGTCCCTTTACCTCCTCCTCCCCGGGCCTGTGTGAGCCCCTTCTTGGCCCCGCTTTCTACATGAGGCATTCTCCAACTTGCTTCAGACAGCACTTGTCCTACTAAGCTCCATGGAATGAACTTGGTTTTAACCCTGTAATGTATCTCTCTAATGCGATACTGCACTTTCCAGCCACCCAGTTCTGAGCTACTTCTACCTGTTTAACTATTTTCCCACCTCTGCAATAAGGCTGCCTTTCTTCAGATTTCTACCTCCAACCACTGAGTCAGCTCTCAGAATTACGGAGTCTCTATTACCATGGGGCAATACTTCCGAACATCTGACTGTGAGCTTCAGGTGTGCCGAGGTTATACTCCAGGATATTAGGGCTTCAAAGATATCAAGTCCTGAGAGGCCCGACATTCACTGGTGGCACAACTATAAGAAGCTTCTGCATACTCTGGGTTGCCAAGGGAAGAGACAACAAGTGGGAAGAAAATAAGAAGCTAAGGGTTAACAGATAAACTTATATGCATTAGCAAAGAACAGATGTACAAAAGAGAAATCATACAATGTAAGAAAGAAAAAAAAAGCATATAACATGATAATCTCTATTTATAGAATACAGAACTAGCACATGCAACTCTACTGCATGCAAAATAGGATCATACACACACTACAAATTGAATACAAGACCACAGCAAATATATACATACACAAAGAAGGGGGGGGGGTAAGTATACAATGTGAAAACATTAGACCGAACAACACATATAAACAACATGGGAACACATTAACAGGCCAGAAACATACACTGCATTAAAAGATATTTGCAGCCACAAAGTGCCATGTAAGACAATAACAGACATGTTCCAATAAAACATGCACAAGCTAGAGCTCTCTACCAGCTGTATGTGGTCCCCCAGTCCCTTAAACTTCCTCAGAAACTCCAAGAGCCATTAGAGAGAATCCATAACCAAATGTGTGACCCCACATGGGTTCAAGGCAGGTCTGAAAAACATAAAAAATAAGATACTAATTTGTGCACTAAGCCCTTAGTCTAAAACACTCACACTCACTCTGACAATACACACTGGACCCATCATCACTGTATGCCAATCCTACCCTTCTCACACAGGAAGTTTGGTGACAACACATGCCAGACTTACCAATATTGGGAAGGGAACCCAGGGATAATTCCCATTCTAGCAGCAGTGGAGAATCAAGTGGAAGAAGGCTGGTGGATGGCATCTGAAATACTGTATGGGGTGCTGGCCATCTTTGGTTCTGTCAATGAGTTTAAGTATGTGATCCCTGCACATCTATATATTATATCCAGTGCCACTGCTATGGCAACAAAGGACCATCTCTGTTCATACTGCTTTGCAACTGAAGAAAGGCATCCTGTACTCTTCCATGATCATGAACAGCAGTCTTTAGAGAAGGGGCAAGAAGAGCAAGTGCTCAGGACTCAATTCTCAGTCTCTCTATGCATGGTAACACCAGTGACAACAGCAGGTATGCAGGGTTTTCTAATTCTAGCAGGCATTACAATATCTAAATGTGTGTGATGGATGTGGCAGAAAGTTGTCCCCACCTTTTTGTGGTTATGACTGCTGCTGGAAATACAGGGTACGTGATACTGGGGGAGGGGGGTTACTAATGTACATTAAGGAAATAACACATAATGTTTGCCTCTTGATGAACGCTAGATCACAAAATTAAGCACTGTAAAGCATCTCATTATTATACAAAAGCAAATAACACAGCTTGTATTGAACTTTGCAACTTGTGTTATTCGTGAAAAAATGTCAGCTTTGAGCTGGCATTATTTTTCCGCCTAAGGAGCATAGGATTGCTAATGTGTGGACATCTTAAATGGACTAGTGCAAGAGTGTTCAATGTTAGTCTTCGAGGTTTACAACCCAGTTGGGTTTCAGGATGTCCATAATGAATATGCAGGAGATCTATCTGAATACAAAGGAGGCAGAGCATGCAAATAGATCTCAAGCATATTCATTGGGGAAATCTTGAAAACCCAATTGGATTGTGGACCTCAAGGACCAACATTGGGCACTCTGAACTAATGTGTATGAATTGGTGCAACCCCCTTGTGAAGAAACAGTGTATTTTAAGCCTGTAAAATGTATTAGATATTTTCTTGCTTTGATTATGTCCTGAAGTGTATTTCTCCTATTTGGCCAGCAGGTGGTGTTTCTTTGCTGTAAAGCTGTTATAGGGAACTGAATGTTCTTTTTCTTTAACACAAGCAGGAAGCAAGCAGCAGTATACTTTAAATCTTGTTGACTGGGCTCTGATTGGCCAAGGAGCTCATTTCCTTTAGAGTGTGCGGGTTTTGCCTCCAGTTTCAGCCCAGGAGAGAGAGAGAGTTCTTTGCCGAAACCCTGTAAAAAAGTTATACAGTTATATTTGATAACTCGTCAACAGCTATATATGTCCTAATCTCCCAAAGCACTTTTTAGGAAGTAACCAAATGTTTAGTTAGTGTTATAATTGATCCATATTTCAGTTACCTGTTACTGTTTGCTGATTGCACATTTTTTTTTCATTGTTCAAGTGTGACAATAAATCTGTTTACTTTGTTGACTCTGCTTGTCTGGACTGAAAAAGAATCCTGGTGGTTTGTGTGCTTTCTGGGAACTGTGGGACCACTGGGAGTGTGGCTCCAGTAACCTAGAAATCACTGGGGATAATTTGAGAGCGGGAGACTCAATCAACGGCAGTTGTGACCCAGTTGGTGGGAGGAGGGTGCTAGTGTACAGCACAAGTGGCAGGTACAGGCTGACCTGAGCTGTGCTGAGGATAGACCCTCTAAGTGGCCATGGGGTAACCCCAGACGGGTGGCTAGGTGTTTCATGATACCCCTCCCCTGAAGTTAACCCCTCTCCAGAACCTACAGGTGTCAAGCTGTTGGGGTAAGGAACAATAGTAGGGATCTGGGTTCAAAATGGCATCAGTTTCATCACTAGCGGTAGTTTGGCAGCAGGACTACTGCTAGGGGTGAAATGGCACCATTTTGAACCTAGACAAAAAAAGGCAGGAACTGAGAATTCCTTTTGCCCCAGCTGCTAGGCACCAGGGAACCCTCCAGTAGGTCCTGGAAAGGAGTGGCGGGGAAGAGGAGGAACTTAAAAGGCCAGCCCTTTTAAGATATTCATGGAAGTTGTATATTGCAGCTTGTGAGGTTGATTGCAAGTTGGGTTATTCATATCCTGCAGGAGTTACTACCCTACAGTACTGAGTTTCTGCAGGTTAGCAGTGCTCATGGTAAACTAAACTAAGGAAAAATTCAGTTATTTTTAAGGCTACATATTAATCACAATTAACACATTAGTTGCAATTAAAAAAATAATTGTGGCTAATAATTCATTGTGCTGCACAGCATTCTTCTCCCTTCTCCTTCCTTCCCCTGTGGATGGTCCAGCAGCGTTTTCTTCTCTCCTTGGCTCCGCCTATGGTTCCATAAAGCTCTCTCAATTCTTCCCTTCATATCTTAAATTCAAGTCTGGCAGCACCAGTGGCAGAAATACTCATATGCTGCCTGCAGCCTGCACTGGGCTTTCTTTCTGACATGCCCCACCCTTGAGAAAACAGGAAGTTGCATCAGAAGGGGTGGGACAGGTCCAAGGGAAAGCCCCAGTGCAGGCTACAGGCAGCGAATGAGTATTGCTGTCGCTGCCAAACTGAAGATGTGATTTTAAAGTACATCCAGGAAGGAGGGGGGGGGGAGGAGGAGGAAGGGAGGGTATCGAGATAGCTTTATGGAACCATGGGTGGGGCGAGGAGGATAGATGCCAGACACTGCAAGGGAGGAGGGAGAGGGAAAGAGCGAAATGCCAAACTGAGGGAGGGAGAAGGAGAAAGGCCCCATCAGAAAGGGAGCAAAGTCACATAAAGCATTCTGCACTGTCCTGAGCTCCAAGCAATTTATCGACCACTGAGACTTTTGTTCCGTCCAGGTGCCCTGTCCCAGATGGAACTTGTAATGACCTCCCCAACCCGACTTGTTGTGTTATCAGCAAGGGAGCTCCAACGGTTCAATTTCTGGGTGACAACCACCACTGCATATTCCGTCTGGCAACCAAAGAAGATGAAGGTCATATTTCTGTGATACTGGAGACCAGCGGCTGAGAAGAGACTCCTGTAATGGCCGCAAACAAGTCCTTGCTCATGGTACCACTTCCATCGCCGCCGTCACTGACCCCAGAACCTGGATGTAGTCCCAGACTCTGGGCCTACCTTGACTGAGGAGAAGATGAATCTGTTGAGCCAGCTTCAACCTCCTGTGTCCTGTGAGGAAGATCTTCTCCATTGCTGTGTCAAATAGAACACCCAGATACTATCAGAGACATATTACTCGCCAACTCTCTTACGATTCAAGGCGAGTTACAGCAATTAATTGCGAGAACTGATAAACATCAAATCAGGAATTAACAGAACTATAAAATACAGATAATAAAAAAAATCACAACCCCCCCCAATCCTAGAAAACAAATAAGTCTTCAGATTTTTTCAAAATAATAAATACTTACTCACTGAATATAACTCTGATGGAAGAGCATTCCAATGAGGAACAGCTGAGAAGAAAAACCGACTGACAGAAAACAGAATCTGCGATGGAGTTATCTGCTCTTCTCAAAACTGATCACCCAACCCAATGACTGCAGAAGACAGACAACTTTGTCCGTCACCACCATGCTATCCAAATAGGACAACAGACAAATGAACCAGTCACCGAGACACAGGTAAACTCCGATTCCCTAGGCCGCCGTGGCGAGACTGAAGGGCAAAGCCCTGAACTGGAAGTGACGGCCCAGCACCACAAAACATAGAAACCTCTGATGCAACAGCCAGATGGGTACATGTAAGTACGCCTCCTTCAGATCAAGGGCGGTGAGAAATTCTCTCACTTGAACCGAGTCTATGACTGCTTTTAGCGTTTCCATGTGAAAGCGGGACACTCAGAGGCAGCGGTTTAGACCTTTGAGATCTAAGACTGGACAAAAAGTGCCTTCCTTCTTTGGGACAATGAAGTAGATGGGGCATCTGCCTTGTCCCTGTTCGTCCTGAGAGACTGGAACAATGGCCTAGAGCGCCAGCAAGGAATCTATGGTGGCCTGAACCTCGACCACCTTTGTTCCCTTTCGACATCAAGACTGCAAGAAGAGAGAAGTGACAGGGCAGGAGAACTCCGTCTATATCAATATGCAGAATCCACTGGTCTGATGTGATTTTGGCCCACTCTTCCTGAAACTCCTGAAGACGTGCTCCCACCAGAGAAGAGTGGACCTGCCTCGCATCACTACGAAGCTCGGGCAGCATTGGGCGCTCTAGCTGACTAAGAGGAGGTCTTCTTGTCTGCACGAAAGGAAGCCTGGCGTGCCTGAAAGCAGGACTTCTGACGATATTGCTGACAACCGGATTGGTACTGTCTGCTGTCTCGAAATCGAGAGCCTCCTGAAGACGGATGACCAGAGCCTTTCAGCTTATCTACTCCAGCAACCGCTGTGGCTTAGTTTCCCCCAGTTCTTTCACCGAGTTACTGTGGTCTTCTCCAAATATCCACTTGCCACAAAAGGGTAGTTTAACTAAGATGCGACTGATGCTGCATCAGCTGCACAATACCTCAACCAGAGTTGTCAACGTGTCGTGACAGGCAAAGACACACTGTGGGCCGTAACATATCATAAATAGCATCCATCCACTAGGCCAACCCTGCATCCAGCTGGGCGCCCATCTTGTGTTGCAGACTGCTGATGCTACTTTAGGCATGCTCTTGCCATGAACGAGCTGTACACTGTTGCTTGAAGGCCCAAAGAGGCCACGTCAAAGGCTTGTTTCAGCGAGCCTTCTAGCGTCCTGTCCTGCAGGTCTTTTAAGGGCTTTCACCGGCAAGGTGGTCTTCTTAATCACCAACATAACAAGGGACTCCACCCTGGGACACTGCAATTTTATTTATTTATTGCATTTGTATCCCACATTTTCCCACCCATTTGCAGGCTCAATGTGGCTTTTTTTTATCTTTCTCCTCCGGAACCAATGGGTAGAGACAAGTCATGGCTCTTCCTACTGTCAACCCTGCATCCAGTGTGCCCCATTCTGCTATAATCAGGTTCTGAATATCTGGATGCATCAGGAAGGCCTTATAAGGACCTCTAAGCTCCCTCATGATCGACAAAATGGCAAGCTCCTCTTTATTTATTACATTTGTATCCCACATTTTCCTGCATAGCAGTAGGCTCAATGTGGCTTACAGGTTCTGAAGAGGACAGTACCAACTCCGGGAATATATACAGCGTGGAAAATAGAGTAACAGTAGGTGCAAGAAAGCTGATAAGGTTCCAGAAAAGAGAATACAACTCTGGGATGAATATATAGTAGCATATAGAGAGGAGTGGCCTAGTGGTTAGAACACTAGTCTTGCAATCCAGAGGTGGCTGGTTTAAATCCCACTGCTGCTCCTTGTATGATCTTGGGCAAGTCACTTAACCCTCCTTTGCCTCAGCTACAAACTTAGATTGTGAGCCCTCCTGGGACAGAGAAATAACCAGAGTACCTGAATGTAATTCACCTTGAGCTACTACTGAAAAAGGTGTGAGCAAAATCTAAATAAATAAATAAATAAATGAGGCTGATAAGTCTCCGGGGATGGGACTACAGCTTCTAGTGAGCAATACAGAGTAGGATAAGGGTAGAAGTACACTTAAATATAACTGGAGTGGTAAAATTTGTACAGTTTGAAGTAATAGGATTATGTGGAAGGGATATTGTTCATTTCTTAGTTCGATAGAAGTGATGCATTGTTCATGAATTAGTTTGGGTCTGCTGGGTAGGCTTTCCGGAAGAGGTGAGTCTTGAGGTCTTTTCGGAATTTTAGATGGGTGTTCACAGTTCTAATGTTTCTAGGTAATGCGTTCCACAGCTGGGTGCAAATGTTGATTTGTATTTTAGTCCTTTACAGTTTGGTAATGCAGGTTTAGAAACGTTCTTGATGATGTTTCTAGTTGGTAAGTCGATAAGTTCGGTCATGTAGGTTGGGGCCAGACCATGGATTGTTTTGTGGAACAGAGTGCAAATTTTGAAGGCTATTCGTTCCTTGATTGGTAGCCAGTGCAGTATTTCATGTAGGGGTTTAGCACTTTCGAATCTTGTCTTTCCGAAAATGAGTCTAGCTGCCGTGTTCTGCGCGGTCTAGAGTTTCCTTAAGATCTGTTCTTTGCATCCCGCATATACGGCGTTACTGTAGTCAACATGTGATAGTACCATTGTTTGAATTATGTTACAGAAAGTTTCCCTTGAGAAGAATTGTTTGATCCGTTTGAGTTTCCACATTGCATGGAACATTTTCTTCATGGTGGCAGAGGCTTGGCTCTCCAGGGTTAGGTTGGTATCAATAGTAATTCCTTCACAGTTTGTCCGATATTGGGAGAGTATGTTCCGGGGTCTTTATGGATGAAGGGAGGTTTGCTTTGTGGTGAGAAGAGAGAATAAGGCAGTGAGTTTTTCCCTTGTTGAGTTTGAATGCCGATGCCCAGGCATCCATTAAGCTTAAACTAGTCTTTATTGCAACAGTGATTTCTGTTGGATTAGAGTTGAACGGTATGTAAATGGTGACATCGTCCGCATACAGAAAAGGATTAAGATTATGCTTCTATTGTCACGACTGTGGCCGTGACCCCTCCTTTGACTCACCTTTTCTGCCGGTCAGCTCATGAGTTGGCTTCTGTTCTGTATGATTATGTTTGTCCTATGTGTTCCTAGCCTCACTTTGGTGTTGAGTGTAGGGATTCTACTTCCTTTGTGTTCCAAGCCTCACTTCGGTGTTGTATTTCCTGTCTCTGTCCTGTAGGGTTTCCACTTCCTCTGTGTTTCAAGCCTTACATTGGGTTCTGTGTATTTCCTGTCTCTGTCCTGTTATATGGAAGTGGTTCACTTGCATTCAGGGCCTTTGCAACACCAAAGGTCCCCAGGTTAGTCTGTGTGCTTGTGAGCACTTCTGCCTAGATCCTTGTTGCCTTGTTCTAGTCTGTGTGTCTGTGGGCACTTCTGTGTCTTGTCTTCTTATTGTGGTGCCTGTGTGCACCTCTGCCTTTAGCCTTAGTTCTGTTGTTTGTCTGTCCAGCCTAGTCTGCCTTGCTTGCTCCAGTCCCTTTCTTGCTTGCCTCTGCCTTGCAAGCCTTCAGCTTTGGTTCTGTCCCAGCTTGTCTGTCTTTACCCTGGTAGTGTTTAGCTCCAGTCCCTTTCTTGCTTGCATCTGCCTTGCAAGCCTTCAGCTTTGGTTCTGTCCCTGCTTGTCTGTCTTTACCCTGTTGGTCCCTAGCTTAAGCCCTACCCTGCTTGTGTTTGCCCTGCCCGAGTATCCTGAATCCACTCCAGTCAAGTCAAGCTTGCTCCAGTCTCTGGTTCCAGTGAAGCCCAGCCAAGTCCGTTCCAGTATTTGGTTCCACTCCAGTCAAGCCAAGCTTGTTCCAGTATTCGGTTCCAGTGAAGCCAAGCCAAGTCCGTTCCAGTATCTGGTTCCACTCCACACCAGTCAAGCCAAGCTTGTTTCAGTATCCGGTTCCAGTGAAGCCAAGCCAAGTCTGCTCCAGTATCTGGTTCCAGTCCAGTCAAGCCAAGTCCGGTCCAGCTTTTGGCTCCAGCCCAGTCAAGCCAAGCTTGTTCCAGTATCTGACTCTAGCCAAGTCAAGTGCATCCTGACTAGTCTTGCTTGGAGGGTTTTGCCTCCTGCTGTCGCTCGATGACAGTAGGCCAAGGGCTCACGTTGTTCCAGAGTTCACGCCTGGTTGCCCAAAGCCTGGAAACATGACATCTATAGGGCATGAGCACGGGGGATCATCATCAGATTAAATAATATGGGTGAGAGAGGTGATCCCTGGGGTACTCCACAATGGTGACATGTTTGAGTTTGCTTTTACTTGATAAGATCTTGTGGTTAGGAAACACTTGATCCATTTGAGTATATTCCTTCCTATGCCTATCTTGTCGAGTATTCTTAATAATATATAATGGTCAACCATATCGAATGCGCTTGACAAGTCGAATTGCAAGAGGAGTATATTTTTACCTAATGCGATTTCCTTTTGAACTTGGCTAGGAGAGTTACCAGGACGGTTTCTGTACTGTGGAGAGATCTGAAGCCCGACTGTGATTCATGAAGGTTTGAGAAATTATTGATGTATTCAGTAAATTGTTTAGCTACGATGCTTTCCATCAGTTTGGTTGTAAGTGGGATGGATGCCACAGGTCGGTAGTTGATGATATTGTTATTTTCTTTTTGGTGTCTTTTGGTAATGGTGTGAGTAGTATATTACCTTTGTGTTTGGGGAATATGCCCATGCTGGAACAAGAAGTTGAGGTGGGAGGTAAGTTCAGTGATGAATCGAGCGGGGGGGGGGGGGGGGTTCATTAGATAATTGGGGCAGGTGTCCAATTGACAGTAGGCTGTAGAGATCTTACTGGTTGCTAGTGCTAATGTTTCTTCTGTGATCTGGGCGAAATTTGTCCAAGTTCGGTCGGATGGGCATTCTTCTGAGCGTGGGTCTAGCTCATTAAGGAAGGTATCAAGGTTGGTGTAGTCCTGTGGCATATTTTTGCGCAGATCGACAATTTAGCCTCTGAAGTAGTTAGCAAGATCATCGGCTGTTGGGATTCCTGATTTTGTTGAGGACACTGGTTTTGTGTCTAGTAATTTATCCAGTAGCTTGTATAATTTTTTCATGTCCTTGAAGTCAGAACCTAGTTGTTCATTATAGTAGTTCCGTTTTAATTTTTTTATTTCATATTTGTATTTTCTATGTGATTCTTTCCAAGCGTTTAGATTTTGATTATTTTTGTTTTTTCTCCAGGCTCGTTCGAGTTGTCTGGTTCTAGATTTTAATTGTTTCACATTTTCATTAAACCATGGGGTCCTGTTCGGTTTGTGAATGGTTATTGCTCGCAAAGGAGCTAACTCATTTAGAATGGTGATACATCTCGATTCCCAATCTGCAAGATAGCTGATAGAATCAGATGGAATAGACCAATTGTTGTCGTAAATTGATTGCCAAAATGAAGTTGTGTCCACTTTACCTCTGGTTTGGCAAGATTTTTTTTCATCAGTTTTGAGATGTCCATTCTTCAGCCAATGTAGGGTCAGATTTAATTTGAAGTGATCTGACCATGGACTTTCCGTCCACTTGTGGTCAATGACTTTAATGATTTGGTCTGATGCGAATTTATAGGTTAGCAGGTCAAGTGTATGGCCTTTTCTGTGGGTGGCATTCAGATGTGGCCATTCGAAATCCCATAGTTGGAAGAATTCCTTACAATCTTGGACATCAGTTGAGTTTGGGTCTTCTAAATGAAGGTTTATGTCCCCAATGACTAGTATGTTTGAGTTAGATGTACAAATGGTAGATATGAAATCCATTAGGGTTATATAAGCTTCGCTCCAAGTGCCTGGCGGTCTGTAGAATAGGACGCAATTTAGATTGCCGGTACACTTTTATGTTGCAATCTGATTGAGGCAATTTCTAGTTGAGGTGTGATTGATTCAGCAGTGGTTTCTAAAGTGAGATGGGATCTGTAGATTATGGCAATGCCTCCGCCTCTTTTACCTATTCTGGTCCAGTGTGTAATGTTGTATCCTGGAGGGCAAAGGTCCAGTACTATGGGCTCTTTTTTAGTCATGGGTCCAGTTTTCGCTGATGAAGCGTAAATCTAAGGTTTCCGATGTGATCTAATCTTTTATAATATCTGTTTTGTTTACTATTGATCTGGCATTGATGTAACCTATTTGAATTGTAAGGTATGGATCTTCCGTAATGGTGAAAGTGGGAACCTTTATTAGTTGTCGTTTGTATGTCGATTTGGATTTATTAAAGCTTTTTTGTGTTGGTTGTGCAGTTTGTTTGTGGGATAATGTTTAGCTATTGTAAGTTCTGTTGCCGGTTTGGTTGAGGTTGGTGTGTCTGGTAATCCTGAATCGGCTGTGTAGTATTGGTATGGTGTTATAATCATTGAGAGGTGTGGCTAACAGTATTTGGACCAATGTTAAGGGGTATATAAATGAAACAATCTCAGTACTTTCCGATTATCTCCCTCCTCTAACGGCTTCTTCAACAATGCCTCCTCTGAACAGACCGAGGCCACATCAGATAAGGAGAGAGAAGCAGAGATAGCCACATCTGCACACTTCTGGAGATCTAAATGAGATCTCTTAGGAGCCAAAAGGGCAGGGGGGTGAGAAACTGAAGCACCTTGTGCAACTCGGACTGTCCCTGCTTCAGTAAATAGGTCTTGTGTAAGAACAACATAAACTCCGGAGAAAACAAAGATCCAAAGTAGCTGAATGCTCTGTCGGGCCCTAAGGCTGTAAAATGGCAGCTGTGTTACACATGTGATCAGACAAAGGTTGTTTCTCACTACCAGCTGACCCTGACAAAATGGCATCTGTTCCCACTCTCTCCTGCATAAAACTGGGCACCAGCCCCGCCGGAGGGCATGAAGTCCCAGCCATATTCAGATACTGCGCCAAAAATCAGATGTGCTGCTGCCGACCGTTTCTTCCATGTCTTTGGGATTCCTGGCTTGCACGCACTGCAACACCCCCAACGCCAGCCAGTGGGTCCCACAGTGGGAACTGCCTCCGTGGGAGTCGCCATTCACCCCGACTGTAAGAAGTGGAGCACAACGTGGTCCCAAGCAGCGAATCAGGATCCCTCCCCTGCACCAAGTAGAACTTGCAGCCTTCCAAGCGGTTCTGAATCAAATATTAGTCAGACTTAACACTGCCAGCTGCTCCCCCCAAGCTTACAGTCTCTCAAGTCTTACCCCAGATGAGAAATGATCGGGACTAACACTCTGTCCCACACTCTCCAGTAAACTCTTTCCTTCTCCTTTTTTTTTTTTTAAAGATTGTTGTACTGGAAAAGAACATCATCACAGGAAACAGGGAAGAAGTAATTCGCAAGGCACAAGGGATAGGGATCTGAAGACCGCCAGATATGAATCTGCAAATTTAAGCCACCTGCAAAGCTCAACTGGGGACCAGTTGGCTAACTGGAAAAGGAACAAATCACTCAAAATCAGAGGCTAAAAAGTGTGTCGGGCCATTCACCCCGACTTTAAGAAGTGGAGCACAACGTGGTCCCAAGCAGCGAATCAGGTTCCCTCCCCTGCACCAAGTAGAACTTGCAGCCTTCCAAGCGGTTCTGAATCAAATATTAGTCAGACTTACAACTGCCAGCTGCTCCCCCCAAGCTTACAGTCTCTCAAGTCTTACCCCAGATGAGAAATGATCGGGACTAACACTCTGTCCCACGCTCTCCAGTAAACTCTTTCCTTCCCTCTTTTTTTTTTTAAAGGTTGTTGTACTGGAAAAGAACATCATCACAGGAAACAGGGAAGAGGTAATTCGCAAGGCACAAGGGATAGGGATCTGAAGACCGCCAGATATGAATCTGCAAATTTAAGCCACCTGCAAAGCTCAACTGGGGACCAGTTGGCTAACTGGAAAAGGAATAAATCACTCAAAATCAGAGGCTAAAAATGATTATAACACCATACCAATACTACACAGCCGATTCAGGATTACCAGACACACCAACCACAACCAAACCGGCAACAGAACTTACAATAGCAAAACATTATCCCACAAACAAACTGCACAACCAACACAAAAAAGCTTTAATAAATCCAAATCGACATATAAACGACAACTAATAAAGGTTCCCACTTTCACCATTATGGAAGATCCATACCTTACAATTCAAATAGGTTACATCAATGCCAGATCAACAGTAAACAAAACAGATATTATAAAAGATTAGATCACATCGGAAACCTTAGATTTACGCTTCATCAGCGAAAACTGGATCCATGACCAAAAAGATCCCATAATACTGGACCTTTGCCCTCCAGGATACAACATTACAAACTGGACCAGAACAGGTAAAAGAGGCGGAGGCATTGCCATAATCTACAGATCCCATCTCACTTTAGAAACCACTGCTGAATCAATCACACCTCAACTAGAAATTGCCTCAATCAGATTGCAACATAAAAGTGTAGCCGGCAATCTAAATTACGTCCTATTGCATCCACCTGCTGGAGATAGAAAACACTGAGGAGCTGGACTGGATGCCAAGAGAGATATGTCTCAGCTCAGTTTTCAGCTCTCCACCTACTGGTTGATGGACACAACTATCCCACAGGTTCTGGAATAGTGGGAAGCTACGTAATGGAAGCTGGCATTTCTTTCTTAATTGCAACTTAAACCAATTCCATTATTTCTCACTACAGTAAACCAATTTTATTTCAAATCATTTACATCCTGTTTTCTTAGTAAAAACAGTGTGTCCAAAAATGGATTACAAGAACCTGTAAGTGTACTGAGGTTTCGCTATTGATTCTTATGGAATGAAGTTGAATTACAACCCCACCAAAGGTAGATTGCATCAGGTTCCTAAGATGGTTGTAATATCTTGCATATTGCAGCTAGGTTATAACCCCTTACAGCAGTAAGCATGACATGGCTGTGTAGATTGTTACAGAACTTGTTGGTAAATAAATGGGTTGGGACCTCAGTACTGGATTAAGTATGGAATAACCTAGCAGTGGAAGTGATGGCAACTTTTGGGGACAGTGGTAGCCTTGAGAGGTTGGATAAAAGACATGGGGGAGGGAGAATGAACTGATGTTGGTTTTATTATAGGAATTCATATATCAGAATCAGAGAGGAAGATTTTCTAGTAGGCAGACTGAATGGGCCAATCAGTCTTTATTGTCATTTGCTAACTTTGGTGAGAGTATCCAATTGAGGCAGGCTTATGTACGAGATATGGACAGAATTTTTGGATTGTTGCCCTACTTCATATTGACAACATGTCCACTACCATTTCCCTGCTTTTTAAAATTGGTCATTGTAGGGCCCTGATGCTACCAGGGCAATTTTGCGTGCCTAAAGGATAATGCAGTTTGATATTATTTAATCAAGCTGATAATGTGTTGCTGCTGGACCAGCCCCAAATACTTCACTATAAATTTACTGTAGCTACTGTTAGACCTTTCATACCTGCTCTGCTCATCTCTGAATCACGTTTTTTTTCCTTCTTCAAAATTTGTTGGCATCCCCAAACAGCTATTTGCCATGGCCTCCCTCCCAGCCGTAGATTGGATGAATTGACCCATGAGTCTTTTAAACTGACCTGAGAAGTGGAATTCTGACTTGGCCAAATCTTTATCAATGTGGGCTACTGTTAAGACAGGTTATTTTAGTACATGCCATGCATTTTAGCACAGGTTCTCACTGCATAAAATGGAACCCTGTGACAAAATAGCAAAAGTTATGGTAAAAATAACCTGTCTAAACGGTAATCCACTTTGGTAACTCCCCCCCCCCCCCCCCACACACACACACTAATAAGCCTGTATTTTAAATAAGTTTCATTTTTACATTTTATAACCTAAACAGCAATACAAACTGACAAGGTTATTCAACAGGAACAAAATGACCGACATTCGCCACACACTGCGGAAGCACCTCTAAATAGGGCTGGGAAAGTAACCAGGTGTAACCTAATTACATTTAGAAACTGCGGATTACAGAAAGGCAGGAATATTCACTCTGGCAGGGACATGATCATGAGCCCCATTCAAGAAGTCTCTGGTTCTTTATCATGAGAATGTAAATACATGCTGAACTGGATTCTGTGAAATGTGAAAATCTCAGGTTAAGTTCTCACAATGGTAAAGCAAGAGCATTTACCAAAAGAAAACAGATTCTTTTTTTATGGGCAAAGAAGACACAGAATTCACAATTCTCTTTGCTTTGTTGTCTGTTCTTTGAATTCTTCTCCAAAAATGGGTAATTTATTAATTTTAGGGTCCTTTTATTAAAGATTAATGCACGCTAATAGAATTAGCACACGCTAAATGCTGCATGTCCTATTTTATACTTATGGGCCACGTGGGACTTAGTGCACTCTAACGTCTGTTAGCACATACTAAGCTTTAGTAAAAGGGTCCCTTTGTGACTTTTCCCCCAATCTGTGCTCAATTCAGAAATCTTTTGAAATCAGGGTCTACTGCAATTTGTGTTGGTAGAAGTGTTGTACAGTAATTAAGTAAATGTAACTAGTTGCTGTACTTAAGTAAAAGTTTTGTTATTTTTACTTGTAAAGAAGTACAGGAAACATTTGTTACACTTACTGAAGTAATACTTTTGCCAAGTTTTACTGCTTTTACTCAGTTACATCTGATGCTTGCAGTTAAAAGTAAAAAGTAAAAGCAGAAGGCAGATGTAAATGACAATTCCAAATGAAACAGCAAAACTGGGAACAGGATTTTGCTATTGCAAACCTTGTCACACAAACAGTGGATGATCTCATCTTAAATTTTGCTGTTAAGTGAATATAACCTATAAGAATAGTGGAGTTGCCTGTGTTTGTTGAACTGGTTAGTGGCCTCCAGCCAAACAGAACAGTGTTTAAAGTGGAGATGAAGCCAAAGCTGGTAGCAATTCTTGGTGAACAGATGTATGTCTCTACTACAACAGACTGCACGTCATCCCATGGGAAAAGTTTACACTGGGGTTAACTGTCCACTGGATTGATAAGAGTATTTAGGGAGGATGTCTGCTTGTCTGGCCTTAAGACTGAAAGACTCCCACATGTTTGATGTTCTTGCATCAGTTCTCAAAGATATTCAAACAGAGTTTGCCATCAGATGAAAAATTGTTAGAACAATAACAGTCAATGATTTCAGCTTTGTGAAAGCCTTCTTTGTAACTGGACAGCATGACGATGACAATGAAGATAAAGATGAAGATTCAAATGATGAATTAGACAGCATTACTTCTAATGCAGATGATAATGACAATAATGATGATAAAGTACTTTTTGCTATATGGAACTCAACTGTTTCAGAGATACCCTTGATCATAACATGCAAACCCTGTCAGAAGACATCAGTAATACTGCACACTGGCCTGATTTGGAGGAACTTTTTATCAGACTGAACAATCCACTCTCTGCTAGTGTAGTTGTTGAACCTTTTTAGCTGTGCTGGATTAATAACTCACAAGTACACTCGCATAAGTGACAGTCGTTTTCAAAAATTTAGTTTTACTAAAAGCAAAGTGGATTGAATTGTAGACCAATAAAGTTATTGGGTAAAAACATTAATAACAGTTGCATTCATTGTAGTTGTGGTACTCAAAAAGTATTATATTAAGCAATAACTTTTTACTTTTACATAAGTAAATTTTTTAACATGTTCTTCACTGTACTTTTTACTTTTACTTAAGTATTAAAATATACATTTATTTTTACTTAAGTACTTTGGCCTAGTACTTTGAACAACACTGGTTGGTACAACTTCACAGAGCCCATTTCAATTTACACTTCAAAACAAATTAACCCTAATTTGAGGGCCTCTTCATTAAGATACAATCAGGCAAATAATGCAGAAAATTGCAAATAAAGCATTATTCACTGATTTCATGTAGTATTTGCCTTATAAAAATCAGGTGCAATGCAGAGACCAAAAATAAGGAGCTGCACTGCATGTAAAGCAGCTCATTATTTGCAAAAGGAATAAATGTGGCTTGCACTAATGCTTGCAAGCTGCAATATTCCAAGAAAGGTAATTACACCTCAAGAGATATAGGTAACTTTCCTCAAGAACATCAGTCCCCAGATTTTAAAGGGGTTGTCTAGTGTACAATAAATGTTCCCTTCCCATCACTTCTGTATTAAAACCCACTTGGTGGGATATCGAGAGGCATGCTCACTCTCCCACACTCTCACCTGGTAACAAGTGTAAAATAATTGAGACTTCCCAAACACTGCTCTCTTTAAAAAACAAAAAACAAACAACTCCAAGCCAATGCTGATCCTTCCCTGGGGCATCTCTGGGTGTTTATTGGGGGCAAGGGTGATCCCCACCACTCCTGTCCCAGTGGCATCATTTTCCAAAATGTTGCTAACCAAATCCTAGAGTTTATTTACACTAGGGAGTTTTACTACAAAGGACGAGGCCATAAGAACCAAGGACTTCTGAAGAATCTATTTTGGAATCTGTAATGGGGAGGAGATATAGGGGAAGCGAGGGCTCGGTAGGTTTGAGGGCCATTTATTTCATCTTGATGTATGAACGCTTTGATTGTTTGTATATTATGTACTTATAATAATAAAAATGTTTGAACATAAAAAAATGGCAGGCCAGGGACGTAGGTCAGCAATCCTTCATTGCTGCAGCCAATGGCCATCTTCACTCCTAAACATATCTTTCAGTTCTCTGTCACTCAATCCCTTCTACTGCTAATACAAGTGGATTTACCCCATAAATCCACTACTGTGCCCTCAATCCACCACTTATGCTCTTCTCTTCATCTTGATGTATGAACGCTTTGATTGTTTGTATATTATATACTTATAACAATAAAAATGTTTGAACATAAAAAAATGGCAGGCCAGGGACGTAGGTCAGCAATCCTTCATTGCTGCAGCCAATGGCCATCTTCACTCCTAAACATATCTTTCAGTTCTCTGTCACTCAATCCCTTCTACTGCTAATACAAGTGGATTTACCCCATAAATCCACTACTGTGCCCTCAATCCACCACTTATGCTCTTCTCTTACCAACAGGGCTTCAGATTCATACATCTACACTTTAACATAGGATTCAATTGCTCCACCCTGATTATTTAATATTTCCCCAAAGAATATAGTAGTTTTACAGAGACATACTTAAATTGCACAGTGGAAGATGCAGCAGTCCTCACCTCCCAGTCTAAGTAATCACTGGCATCTTCAAAGTTGGTGAGGAGAGAGACTGAGCAGAAAAGCTTAGGCAGTTCCTCACGGGTCAGGGGTGGAAATCGGCTATCCTTAAGGGCACTGCAAGATGAGAGAAAATGTGCAGTATGAAATCTTGTGCTACCACTGAAGCTTCGATTTTTTGTAAAGATAGCTGGCAACGGATCCTTGGCAGTCTCCTTCAAGCTTTTATGTGTACATTTGGTAAGCAGCATATTATAAGACAGGATATAGCAGACGTGGAGGGGCATAATGGAACAGAAACGCCTATCTCCATGGGCGTTAATCTCCGAGAACGGGTCCGTGAAGGGGCGGACCGAACCGTATTATCGATAAAAAATAGACGCCCATGTTTTATTCGCCAATGTGTGAGCTGGGCGTTTTTGCTTTTCAGCGATAATGGAAAAGGAAAGTGCCCAGCTCAAAAACGAATAAATCCAAGGCATTTGTTCGTGGGAGGGGCCAGGATTCGTAGTGCACTGGTCCCCCTCACATGCCAGGACACCAACCGGGCACCCTAGGGGGCACTTTTACAAAAACAATAAAAAAGGTAAAAGAGCTCCCAGGTGCATAGCACCCTTCCCTTGTGTGTTGAGCCCCCCAAATCCCCCTCAAAACCCACTGCCCACAAGTCTACACCATTACTATAGCCCTAAGGGGTGAAGAGGGGCACCTACATGTGGGTACAGTGGGTTTGGGGGGGTTGGACGACTAATAAGCATTAAGCAGCACAATTGTAACAGGTAGGGGGGATGGGCCTGGGTCCACCTGCCTGACGTCCACTGCACCCCCTAACAACTGCTCCAGGGACCTGCATACTGCTGCCTGGGAGGAGGGTATGACATTTGAAGGTGAAAATAAAAAGTTGTGAAACATCATTTTTTTGTGGTGGGAGGGGGTTAGTGACCACTGGGGGAGTCAGGGGAGGTCATCCCCGATTCCCTCTGGGGGTAATCTGGTCATTTAGGGCACTTTTTGGGGCCTTATTCGTGAAAAAACAGGGTCCAGGAAAAGTGCCCTAAATTCTAGCTACAAACGCATCCATTATCGGCGAAGGGCGCCCATCTCTGTTGGGGTGATAACCACGCCCCAGTTCCGCCTTCGACACGCCCCCGTCCACTTTGTCCGCATCCGCGACGGAGTGCAGTTGAAAGCGTCCCAAATTCGGCTTTTGATTATACCGCGTTATTCGTTTTTGTGAGATAAACGCCCATCTCCCGATTTAGGTCGGAACTTGGGCGTTTTTCTCGTTCGATTATAAGCTGGATAGTTAAGCAATCCAGCTTCATTCAGATTATATTAATCTTCACAAAATCTGAAGATCTCTATCTGCTTACCAGATGTTATTAACTCCAGGCGATACAGTGTCAATCGGCTTCCCAGTAACACAGTTTATCTAA
Source organism: Microcaecilia unicolor (assembly GCF_901765095.1). Lineage (NCBI taxonomy): Eukaryota > Metazoa > Chordata > Amphibia > Gymnophiona > Siphonopidae > Microcaecilia > Microcaecilia unicolor. The sequence continues at coordinate 147,769,365 of NC_044040.1, forward strand.
AACATTAGGCACTCCAAATAATCATCATCATTTGGTTTAATTACAGTACAAACCCATAGCAGTGCAACATTTCAGTTTGCACAAGTTAGGATTTCAACTCACAGTTGTCAGTTTACAAGAGATAAAAAAAGAAAATGCACAAATTTCCCTATTACATGCTTACAATGATGTATTATATAATTGATCTGCCCATTATTTATTTGAGGGAGCTCTATTGTAATCCAGTTTACAAGGAAAATGTAAAAAAAAGCGAAGATACTTACCTGTAGCAGGTATTCTCAGAGAACAACAGGCTGATTGTTCTCACATGTGGTTCGACGTCCGCGTCAGCCCAGGAACCGGCGTTTTGCATGAGCAAAAAATAAACAAACTTTTGCCAGAGTCTTCTGGTGTGCATGCAGTGCTCACCGTGCATGCACGGACTGACTTCCCACCTGCCGCGCGAGCACATCTCCTCAGTTAAATGAAAAAGCAAATGAAATAACAGAAAACAACTCCAAAGGGGAGGTGGGAGGGACTGTGAGAACAATCAGCCTGCTGTCCTCAGAGAATACCTGCTACAGGTAAGTATCTTCGCTTTCTCCGAGGACAAGCAGGCTGCTTGTTCTCACATGTGGGGTATCCCTAGAATCCAGGCTCACTCAAAACAAAGAACATTGGTCAACTGCGAGGACAGAACATAGATTAACCTGAAACTATATACAGTAAGCTGAGAGTGCAGCCTGGAACAGAACAGGCCTAGTGGGGGTGAAGCTGGATTCTAAACCCCAAACAGATTCTGCAGCACTGACTACCCAAACCGACTGTCACATTGGGTATCCTGCTGAAGGCAGTAGTGAGATGTGAATGTGTGGACTGATGACCACATTGCAGCCTTGCAAATCTGTTCAATGGAGGCTGACGTTAAGTGAGCCACCGACGCAGCCATGGCTCTTACATTATGAGCCGTGACATGGCCCTCCAGAGTCAGCCCAGCTTGGGCATAAGTGAAGGAAATGCAATCTGCTAGCCAATTTGAGATTGTGCGTTTTCCGATGGTGACTCCCCTCCTGTCCCCTCCTGTTGGGATCGAAAGAAACAAACAACTGGGCAGACTGTCTGAAGGGCTTCGTCCGCTCTACATAAAAGGTCAATGCTCTCTTGCAGTCCAAAGTGTGCAAACTGCTTTTGCAAGGGTGGGCATGAGGTCGGGGAAAAAATGTTGGCAAGACAACTGACTGGTTCAGATGGAACTCCGACACCACCTTTGGAAGGAAATTAGGGGGTGTGCGGATGACTACTCTGTTGTGATGAAACTTAGTATAAGGTGCTTCTACAACTAAGGCCTGAAGTGCACTGACCCTATGAGCTGAAGTAACAGCCACTAAGAAAATGACCTTTCAGGTCAAGTACTTCAGATGGCAGGAATTCAGTGGCTCAAAAGGAGCTTTCATCATCTGGGTGAGAATGATGTTGAGATCCCATAACAATGGTGGAGGTCTGACAGGGGGCTTTGACAAAAGCAAACCTCTCATGAAGAGAACAACTAAAGGCTGTCCAGAGATAGGCTTACCCTCTACATGCTGATGATAAGCACTAATTGCACTGAGGTGAACCTTTATGAAGTTGGTCTTGAGACTAGACTCTGACAAGTGTAGAAGGTATTCAAGCAAGGTCTGAGTAGGACAAGAAAGAGGATCTAGGGCAGTGATGGCGAACCTTTCAGAGACGGAGTGCCCAAACAGCAACCCAAAATCTAATTATTTATCGTAAAGTGCCAACAGGGCAATTTAACCGGAATAACAGAACTTTAAAAGCATTTGGCATGCTTTTGAATAATTAATGTGATTTTTGCTGTTGCAAAATTAAATGATCCCAGGTTCCAATCTAATTCATGCTTAATGTGGGATAAAATGCCATAAATAAGTAAATAAATAAATATAAACTTTTAATGTTGAGTACCTGATTCTCAAAATGGACACATTCCAAACACTATAATGAAAATTAAATGATTTTTTTCTACCTTTGTTGTCTGGTGACTTTGTTTATCTGATCATGCTGGCCCAGTATCCGATTCTGCTGCTATCTGTCCTCTTAACTCCGTTTCCAGGGCTTCCTTTCCATTTATTTCTTTACTTTCCGTCTTTCTTCTTCATTTCTTGCCCTACATCCGTAAGTAAAAGCTGGGTCCTCCGCAGACTTGACTGTCCAGTGGATCTAGCTTCTGCCTATTTTCTTCATCCATGTGCAGTTTTTCTCCTCTCTTCCTTTTCCCTCATCTCATCTCCTTCCTCACTCTTCCCTCCCCTCCATCCATGTCCAGCATTTCTTCTCTCTCCCTTCCCTCCCCTCCATCCACCCATGTCCAGCAACCCTCCTCTCCCCCCTCCCCTCCATCCACCCATGTCCAACCCTCCTCTCCGCCTGCCCTCCCCTCCATCCACCCATGTCCAGTGATTCTCTCCACCTGCCCCCCTCCAGCCACCCATACCCAGTGATTCTCCTGTCCCCCCCCTCTCCATCCACCCATACCCAGCGATTCTCCTCGCTCCCCTGCCCCCCCCAGCCACCCATACCCAGCGATTCCCCTGTTCCCCCTCCAGCCACCCATACCCAGCGATTCTCCTCTCTCCCCTGCCCCCCTCCAGCCACCCATGCCCAGTGATTCTTGTTCCCCTGCCCCTCTCCAGCCACCCATACCCAGCGATTCCCCTGCTCCCCCTCCAGCCACCCATACCCAGCGATTCCCCTGCTCCCCCTCCAGCCACCCATACCCAGCGATTCCCCTGATCCCCCTCCAGCCACCCACACCCAGCGATTCTCCTCTCTCCCTTGCCCCCCCCTCCAGCCACCCATGCCCAGCGATTCTCCTCGTTCCCCTGCCCCCCCTCCAGCCACCCATACCCAGCGATTCTCCTGTCCCCCGCCCCCCCTCTCCAGCGATTCTCCTCTCTCCCCTGCCCCCCCTCCAGCCACCCATACCCAAGCGATTCTCCTCGTTCCCCTGCCCCCCTTCCAGCCACCCAGACCCAAACGATTCTCCTCGCTTCCCTGCCCCCCAGGATGTCCAGTGGATTCTTCGGGGCAGGCAGGAAAGATCCCCAGTCTTGCCTGCCCACTGCCGACTCTCCCGCGGCACTACTGCATCGCTCTTCAAAATGGCTGCTGAGACTTACAAGGGCGGCCTCCAAGAATTCAGCAGAAGTCTCGGCGGCCATTTTTAAACAGTGATCTGGCAGCGGGGGAGAGTCAGTGCCGGCTGCGGGCAGGCAAGACTGGGGATCTTTCCTGCTTGCCCCGAAGAATGCCTTCTTCAGGTACTCGGAGGGACCCTGTAGCTCGGGGAAGGGAGGGAGGGAGGGAGGGAGGGGGGAGAGCCGACTCGCCCTCAAGAACAACCTGCTCTTGCGAGTGGACTCCAGCACACCACTGGGTGAAGGGGACTGTGGTGCTTACCCAGGGAATTTTGTCCCCCCTGCACCCCTCTCTTGGCGGCCCTGGCGACGGCGCGCATGCCAACAGAGAGGGCTCTGCTTGCCCTCTCTTGCACGCGTGCCATAGGTTTACCATCACTGATCTAGGGCCTTGTTGTCACACCAGACGGCAAACCTCCTCCACTTGAAAAAGCAACACCTCTTTGTGGAATCTTTCCTGGAAGCAAGACCCGGGAGACACCCTCCGAAAGACCTAAGGAGGCAAATTCTAAGTTCTCAACATCCAGGCCATGAGAGCCAGAGACTGGAGGTTGGGATGTAGAAGCGACCCCTCGTTCTGGGTAATGAGGGTTGGAAAAAACTCCAATCTCCACGGTTCCTCAGAGGATAACGCCAGAAGAAGAGGGAATCAAATCTGGCGTGGCCACAAGGGAGCAATCAGAATCATGGTTCCGCGATCTTGCTTGAGTTTCAGAAAAGTCTTCCCTACTAAAGGTATGGGAGGATACACATACAGAAGGCCTGTTCCCCAATGAAGGAGAAAGACATTGGACGCTAGTCTGTCGTGGGCCTGAAGCCTGGAACAGAACTGAGGGACCTTGCGATTGGTCTGAGTGGCAAAAAGATCCACCAAGGGGGGTGCCCCACGCTTGGAAGATCTTGCGGGCTATGCCCATGTTCAGTGAGGTTGCATTATCATGCTTAGTCTGTCGGCCAGACTGTTTACACCTGCCAGATAAGTAGCTTGGAGAAACATGCCGTGATGGCGTGCCCAAAGCCACATCTGAACAGCTTCCCGACACAGAGGGCGAGATCCGGTGCCCCCCTGCTTGTTGGTGTAATACATGGCAACCTGATTGTCTGTTTGAATCAAGATGATTTGGTTGGACAGCTGATCTCTGAAAGCCTTTAGAGCGTTCCAGATCACTCGCAATTCCAGGAGGTTGATCTGAAGACCTGCTTCCCGGAAGGACCAGGCTCCTTCAGTGTGAAGCCCATCTACATGAGCTCCCCACCCTAGGAGGGATGCATCAGTCGTCAGCACTTTTTGTGGCTGAGGAATTTGGAATGGTCGTCCCATGGTCAAACTGGACTGGACTGCCCACCACTGAAGAGAATTTCGAAAATTGGTGGAGAGTTGGATCACATCCTCCAGATCCCCCACAGCTTGATACCACTGGGAAGCTAGGGTCCATTGAGCTCATCTCATATGTAGACATGCCATGGGAGTTACATGAACTGTGGAGGCCATGTGACCCACAAGTCTCAACATTTGCCGAGCTGTGATCTGCTGAGATGCTCAAACCATGGACACCAGGTTGTCTGCCCTTGTCTCTGGAAGATAAGCCCGAGCTGTCTTCGTGTCCAGCAGTGCTTCAATGAATTCCAATTTTTGGACAGGAGTGAGATGGGACTTGGAGTAATTTATTACGAACCCTAGTAGCTCTAGCACCTGAATAGTCATTTGCATGGACTTCAGAGCACCATCCTCCGAGATGCTCTTCACCAGCCAATCGTCGAGATAAGGAAACACTTGCACTTCCAGTCTGCATAGGAACGCTGTGACTACAGCTAGATGCTTTGTAAACACTCTGGGCACAGACGCCAGGCCAAAGGGCAATACAGTGGGGGAAATAAGTATTTGATCCCTTGCTGATTTTGTAAGTTTGCCCACTGACAAAGACATGAGCAGCCCATAATTGAAGGGTAGGTTATTGGTAACAGTGAGAGATAGCACATCACAAATTAAATCCGGAAAATCACATTGTGGAAAGTATATGAATTTATTTGCATTCTGCAGAGGGAAATAAGTATTTGATCCCCCACCAACCAGTAAGAGATCTGGCCCCTACAGACCAGGTAGATGCTCCAAATCAACTCGTTACCTGCATGACAGACAGCTGTCGGCAATGGTCACCTGTATGAAAGACACCTGTCCACAGACTCAGTGAATCAGTCAGACTCTAACCTCTACAAAATGGCCAAGAGCAAGGAGCTGTCTAAGGATGTCAGGGACAAGATCATACACCTGCACAAGGCTGGAATGGGCTACAAAACCATCAGTAAGACGCTGGGCGAGAAGGAGACAACTGTTGGTGCCATAGTAAGAAAATGGAAGAAGTACAAAATGACTGTCAATCGACAAAGATCTGGGGCTCCACGCAAAATCTCACCTCGTGGGGTATCCTTGATCATGAGGAAGGTTAGAAATCAGCCTACAACTACAAGGGGGGAACTTGTCAATGATCTCAAGGCAGCTGGGACCACTGTCACCACGAAAACCATTGGTAACACATTACGACATAACGGATTGCAATCCTGCAGTGCCCGCAAGGTCCCCCTGCTCCGGAAGGCACATGTGACGGCCCGTCTGAAGTTTGCCAGTGAACACCTGGATGATGCCGAGAGTGATTGGGAGAAGGTGCTGTGGTCAGATGAGACAAAAATTGAGCTCTTTGGCATGAACTCAACTCGCCGTGTTTGGAGGAAGAGAAATGCTGCCTATGACCCAAAGAACACCGTCCCCACTGTCAAGCATGGAGGTGGAAATGTTATGTTTTGGGGGTGTTTCTCTGCTAAGGGCACAGGACTACTTCACCGCATCAATGGGAGAATGGATGGGGCCATGTACCGTACAATTCTGAGTGACAACCTCCTTCCCTCCGCCAGGGCCTTAAAAATGGGTCGTGGCTGGGTCTTCCAGCACGACAATGACCCAAAACATACAGCCAAGGCAACAAAGGAGTGGCTCAGGAAGAAGCACATTAGGGTCATGGAGTGGCCTAGCCAGTCACCAGACCTTAATCCCATTGAAAACATATGGAGGGAGCTGAAGCTGCGAGTTGCCAAGCGACAGCCCAGAACTCTTAATGATTTAGAGATGATCTGCAAAGAGGAGTGGACCAAAATTCCTCCTGACATGTGTGCAAACCTCATCATCAACTACAGAAGACGTCTGACCGCTGTGCTTGCCAACAAGGGTTTTGCCACCAAGTATTAGGTCTTGTTTGCCAGAGGGATTAAATACTTATTTCCCTCTGCAGAATGCAAATAAATTCATATACTTTCCACAATGTGATTTTCCGGATTTAATTTGTGATGTGCTGTCTCTCACTGTTACCAATAACCTACCCTTCAATTATGGGCTGCTCATGTCTTTGTCAGTGGGCAAACTTACAAAATCAGCAAGGGATCAAATACTTATTTCCCCCACTGTACATGGTACTGAAAGTGCTGTGTTCCCAGCCCAAATCGAAGATAGTTCCTGTGAGCTGGAAGTATCGGGATGTGTGTGTAAGCATCCTTTAAGTCCAGAGAGCATAGCCAATCGTTCTTCTGAATCATGGGAAGAAGGGTGCCCAGGAAAACCATTCTGAACTTTTCTCGGACTAGAAATTTGTTCAGGGCCCTTAGGTCTAGGGTGGGACAGATCCCACTGTCTTTTTCTGTACAAGGAAGTACCTGGAATAGAATCCAAGCCCTTCTTTCCCTGGTGGAACGGGTTCGACCGCATGGGCCTTTAGAAGGGAGCTGTAAGAATGAGCTCCCAGTGGGCAATTTGGAGGTTTGGAATCCAGACTGAGGGTGTATCCTAACCGGATCATTTGAAGAACCCACTGGTTGGAGGTTATGAGAGGCCCCCTTTGGTGAAAAAACATTAACCTCCCCCCAACTGGAACGGACACTTTTACCGCTGCTATGCTGAACTGGAGTAAGTCAAAAGCTCATCCCTTGCTTCTGCTGGGGCCTTAGGTGCACGCTGTTGACGAGAACGAGCGCACTGGAGCTGAGCCTGGGCAGGCTGTCAGGAAGCTGGAGTGTACCTACACCTAGCATAGGTATAGGGAGCACTCCTCTTCCCCCCCCCCCCAAAATACCTCCTAGTTGAGGAGGTTGTAGCAGAAGACGCCCGGCGGGAGAGAGAATCCATAGCATCATTATGCTTCTTGATCTGGTCAACAAGATCCTCTGCTTTTTCACCAAAAAGGTTATTCCCCCCCCCCCCACAAGGTACATCCGCCATCAGCTGTTGGACCGAATGATCCAGGTCACAGACATGCGGACATGAGAGTCTGCACATCACTATACCTTGACCAGTGATTCTGGATGCCACATCAAAAGAGTCGTAAGAGTCCCTGACCAGGAATTTACGACACGCCTTCTGCTGCCTGACTACCTGGTGAAAAGGCTCGGCCTGCTCCAGAGGGAGGGCGTCAACCAAACTAGACAGTTGCCTCACCGAGTTCCGCAAATGGACGCTTGTGAAGAGCTGGTAAGATTGGATTCAGGCGGCGAGCATTGTGGCCTGATAAGTCTTCCTCCCAAAAGAGTCCAATGTCCTAGCTTCTCTTCCTGGGGGCGCCAAGGCATAGTCTCTAGTACTGTTGGCTCGCTTGAGGGCGGAGTCCACCACCATGGAATTGTGTGGTAACTGAGACCTCATCAACCCAGGGTCACCGTGGATCCGATATTGGGAATCAGCCTTTTCTGGGATCACGGGGCCAGACAGAGGATTCGACCAGTTCCGCATAAGGACTTCCTTCAGTACCTTATGGAGAGGAGCTGTCACAGCCTCCCTAGGTGGAGAAGGATAGTCCAGGACCTTGAGCATCTCAGCCCTGGGCTCATCCTTAACCCCCATAGGAAAAGGAACAGCCGTAGCAATTTCCCGGACAAGATAGCCATTTCCCGGAGGAGATAGTCTCGTTTATGGTGGAGGGGTAGGTTCAGAGGGAATCCCATATGACTCGTCAGAAGAAAAGTACCTGGGATCTTCCTCTGACTCCCACGAATGCTCCTCTTCAGTATTGGATAAGACCTCTCTCAGAAAAAGATAGACCGGTGAGTCTGACGTCAGTGCCGGGAAAAATGGTGGAGGCAATCATTAAGAATAAAATTACAGAGCACATACAAAAGTATGGGCTACTGAGACAAAGTCAGCACGGATTTAGTGAAGGGAAGTCTTGCCTCACAAATCTACTACATTTTTTCGAGGGGGTGAACAAACATGTGGACAAAGGGCAGCTGGTGGATACTGTATATCTAGATTTTCAGAAGGCGTTTGACAAAGTGCCTCATGAAAGACTCCAAAGGAAACTGGAAAGTCATGGGATCGGAGGCAGTGTATTATTATGGATTAAAAACTGGTTAAAAGATAGGAAGCAGAGAATAGGGTTGAATGGTCATTATTCTTGATGGAGAAGGGTAGTTAGTGGGGTCCGTGCTGGGACCGCTGCTTTTTAACATTTATGTTTAAACGATTTTTATTGAACTCCAACAATATACATCCATGTATTTTACTGTAGAACTTCATCAACCACTCATGTTATACATGTACAGCGTAATACAAATCAACATGCAAATAAGTTTTACACATTTTCTCCCCTGTCCCCCCTATAACCCTCCCATTTATAAATGACCTTGAGATGGGAGTAACTAGTGAGGTAATTAAATTCGCAGATGACACAAAGTTATCCAGGGTCGCCTCGTCGCAGGAGGAATGTGAAAGATTGCAAGAAGACCTCATGAGACTGGGGGATTGGGCGTCCAAATGGCAGATGAAGTTCAACGTTGACAAGTGCAAAGTGATGCATGTGGGAAGGAGGAACCATAATTACAACTATGTCATGCAAGGTTCCGCTTTAGGAGTTACGGACCAAGAAAGGGATCTGGGAGTCATCGTGGATAACACGTTGAAATCTTCAGCTCAATGTGCTGCAGCGGCTAAGAAGGTGAACAGAACGTTGAGCATTATTAGAAAAGGGGTGGAAAACAAGCATGAGGATGTTATAATGCCGTTATATCGCTCCATGGTGCGACCGCACCTGGAGTATTGTGTTCAGTTCTGGTCGCCTCATCTCAAAAAAGATATAAAGGAATTGGAGAAGGTGCAGAGAAGGGCGACAAAAATGATAAAAGAGATGGGACAACTACCCTATGAGGAGAGGTTAAGATGGCTAGGACTCTTTAGCCTGGAGAAAAGGCGGCTGAAGGGCGATATGATAGAGGTCTACAAAATAATGAGTAGGGTAGAGTGGACAGATGTGAAGTGTTTGTTTACACTTTCTAACAATAATAGAACCAGGGGACACAAGATGAAATTAGAATGTGGTAGGTTTAAAACAAATCTGAGAAAGTTTTTCTTTACTCAGCGTGTAGTTAGACTCTGGAACTCATTGCCAGAGAAGGTAGTGATGGCAGCTGGCCTTGCTGAGTTTAAAGGGGGTCTGGACAGATTCCTGAAGGAAAAGTCCATTGATCATTATTAAATTTGGGGTTTTTGCCAAGTTCTTGGGGCCTGGATTGGCCGCTGTCGGAGACAGAGTGCTGGGCTTGATGGACCTTTGGTCTTTTCCCAGCGTGGCAGTGCTTATGTACTTATGTACTCCGAGACTGAGCCTGTCTCAACGTCCTCGATGGCGACGTTGAGAGGCCGATGCCCGCCTGGACTACAGCAAAGCTTCCTCCACTGACATCAAAGGGGAGTCGACCTGGGTGGCAGCCGATGCCGACGATGGGGACCTGACCGCAGGTGAAGGGTTAGACGCTGCTGCAGCAGACGATACGGAAGGCACAAGCACCCCCGACACTGAAGCAGACTGGTGCAGCACTCTGGAAGCAGGGCCCGGATGCGCTCATTGAGAGCTGCCATCGGAGAAGGCTATAGGGTTGGTGGAGCAACTGGTGGCAGAATCTGCTGAGGTTCAGAAGCAGGTACCGGGCTGCCAGGAGACCGATGCATTGGCACCTCTTGTATAGAGGGGGAGTGGTCCTCTCGGTGCCGACGCTTCTCGGGTGCTGAGTCCCTCGATACCCCAGAGCTCCCAGCAACGTGTGTAGAAGGAGATTGATGATGGTGCTTCTTCGCCTTCGCCCGTCATCAAGACTCCTCAGTACTGATGAAGATGACGTGGAATCATCACGCTTCCTCGGGGTCGGGTCCGACGAAGGTCGGTTTCAGGAGCCCTGCATAACAGGAGGCTTCGAGACAGGTGGAGACCCACTCACTGCTCCCAGCGTGACTTGGTCTCTCAACAGCCATTACCTCTGCTCCCAAAATCAATGCTTCCTTTGATGTCGACGCCCTCGGTACAGATGTCGAAGGACCGGACCAAGCCCCAAAAGGTTTCTCTCGCTGGGCTTCTCGAGACACTTGAGTCCGTTTCTTCATACGAAGACACAGACTACAAGTGGCTGGGCTATGGTCAAGCCCGAGGCACTGGATACAGCAAGAATGAGTATCGATACCTGAGATGGTCCGGTTGCACCGAGTACAACGTTTGAAGCCGCTGGGTCTTCAATGAGATGGGAGGAAAAACGGCTTCGGCGAAATCAAACAAGGTGATTGTGCCAAAAAGAAAAGGGCACAAAAAGGGGAAAAATCCAACTGTGCGGCGAAAAAGAAAAACTTAAAATTAAAGGAAATAAAAGAACTAAGAAGAAAATAAAAGGGAAACTTTTTTTTTTTTTTAATAAACAGCGAAAAAGTTGCAAAAATAGAAGACTCCTTTCCTGGGCCTCAATGAGGAGCACAGGAGGAACCTGCCGCACCTTGTCGCGGAAAAAAAGAAAAACTTAGATGCGCTTGCACGGCCGGTGGGCGGGAAATCAGTCCGCACACGTACGCCAGAAGTCTCTGGCAAAAGTTTATTTTTTGCTCTTGCAAAACGCTGGTTCCCGGGCCGATGCGGACATCGACCCACATGTGAGAACTGCTGCTTGTCCTTGGAGAAGATATCAAACATATAAATGGCAAGTGACCGACTCACCTGCAAATGCGCAGTAGAGACTTCCCTAACTGTCCCGCTCTTGCGTCAAGACGTGATGACGTCAGAGGACGGAACAGAGAGGGAAATGGAGTTGAAGTCACTGTCGGACACTGACGCTGCCGCCTGGAAACGAACATCGCGCGCACCAACCTCCAGCCTCCCCCCCCATCGCTCCCGCCCCCCTCCGTATCGGGCCCCCTGCACTGACCTGACAGCGCCTCTCAGCTCCGTGTGGAACCGCGATCTGCTGCTGCCTGCAGCGCCTTCACACGGAGGTGAGAGGCACTGTCAGGTCAGTGCAGGGGGCCCGGTACGGAGGGGGGGGGGGGGGGGGGGAGCGGCAGCGAGGAGGGTAGCTGGAAATCCCGTTTTAACGGGCTTAACGGCTAGTATATCATAATTATCACAAGCGCCATGTTTTATTACCCTTTTTGCCCCTTGTTATCATTGTTACCTAATGATCTTATTTTTTATAAAAGAGTAGTCTAGTTAAAGAAGCAGGCTGAAAATGAAGCCCGGGATTAAATCCTAATGATGCTCCTTGTGACCCCGGGCAAGTCACTTTACCCTCCGATGCCTTGGGTACAGAATGTAAGACCTCTGAGTAGGGAAATACCTACTCTATCTGAATGGAGCTTGTCTTGAGCTACCAATGAGTAAGTTTGAGATAATCCAAATACTTAAACTAAATACTCTCTAAAGCAGGGGTATCCAGCCTCAGCCCTCACCAGCTTGGGTTTTCAGTAGGGCTGCACATTAATCGAAACCAACATGTCAATTATTGACCATATTTAAAAGATTTAATTGTGATTACCTGTCCTTCCTCCCCTGCCCACCCGGTCAGTCCAGTATCTCTCCCTTCCCTCCTGAGTTACCTTTTTTTTTTCCCTTCAGCAAATCTTTGCCCTGCAGTGGCAGCAGTATTGAAACGCTGCCTCGGCCTGCCCTGGGCCTTTCCCTTTGACCCATCCTGCCCCCTTTTGATGCAGCTTCGTTTTCGGGACGGGTCAGAGGGAAAGGCCCAGTGCAGGCTGAGGAAGTGTTTCAATACCGCTGCAGGGCAAAGATTTACTGAAGAAAAAAAAATGGTAAACTGGGAGGGGAGGGGAGAGAAGCTGCTGGTGGTCCCGGAGGGGAGGGAGAGAACCGCAATTGAGAGAGTGGGTGAAGGCACAGGGAGAGGGGTGCACATGACAGAGAGAGAATGGATGAAGGCATGAGGAGGGGGCACACATGAGAGAGAATGGGTGAAGGCACCGGGAGGGGGGGCGCACATGAAAGAGAGAGAGAGAGATACAGAAAAAATGGGTGAAGGCACAGAGGGGGGGCACATGAGAGAGAGAATGAATGGGTGAAGGCACAGGGAGGGGGGCACATGAGAGATACAGAGTGGATGAAGGCACGGGGGAGGTACATGAGAGAGAATGGTAAAAACACGGGGAGGGAGGCACATGAGAGAGAAAGAGAACGGGTGAGAGCACATGAGGTGGAACGGGTGAAGGGACAAGGGGAACACATGAGAAAGGGTGATGGAATGGGGGAGGCACATGAGAGAGAACAGGTGAAGGCAAAGGAAGGCACATGAGAAATAACGGGTGAAGGAACAGGGGAGCACATGAGAATGGGTGATGGAACGGGGGAGGCACATGAGAGAGAACAGGTGAAGGCAAAGGGAGGCACATGAGAGAACGGGTGAAGGAACGGGGGGGCACATGAGAGAACAGGTGAAATACAAGTGAGGGCCAACAGTAAATGAAAACCAGGAAGCGAGTTGCTCTCCCCCTATTGTTCCGATTTAAAGGGGAGGGGGGGGGGGGGGGGGGGAAATGGGATCAGAGTGGAAGTTCACAAATCCAATTGCCTGCCCCGAGTGCTAAAAAGCAAAAATTATGTTTCTGCCTGCAGGTGACAACCGATGCAGGATGTGATGGTACCAGAAAGCAGTAGAAAGTGGTACCTTTCTGCAGAGGGCGGGAAGAGGCTTGAAATGTGAGAGGCTGAGGTATGCAAGAGGTGTGTGATTTGGGGAGGGTGGTTGGAGAGTAAGACAAGTTTAAGAAAGTCTGGTTAAAGTGATGGGGGAAAGAGGAGATGAATTTTGAGGTGTGGAATTTAGGGATCTGCATACTATATAAGTTGCAATAAATATATATTTGTACCTGCATTTTTAAGATATGCTCCTGAAACCAACCTTGACTCTCTGTGTGGACTACTTTTGGTGTTGATTTTGGAGACTATCACTTGGAGCAGTCAGTGACACATGATCGTTGAGGTGATAGGAATGAAGATACGCTAGAGCTACCTCCAGGAGGTTCAGACACTCTGCACACTGCCAATAGGTACCTGAAGAGCTTGGTGGGAAAATGCCATCTAAAAACCGGAACTGGTGTTAATTTTCTTCTGGGTGTGACTGTGGTAGGAATGTACACATATGTCCCCAGACATAAAATTGTTCCATGTGGAAAAGACACAGAGTACAAATTTTCTAGCTTGAAAAGAAAAATGCAAAGCAAGTCAGGCTGCAGAGAAATCTAGCAATAACTATGAATATACTATTACATTTCTTGATAAACTGAATGTCTAAATCCCATTATATTTTTTCTTTTTGTCTGATATGCATGCAAATGGATCTTTAAATTGCAAAAGTGGCAAGGAACACATCCTTTGCTTGGCATAGAAAGATCAGAAAGCTAATTTCCACCAGAAACTAAAGAACTACAAATCTGGTTCTAACAGAGAACAAACTCAAAGGTAGTAAATGAATGCAGATAAAGACCCAAATACACAATCCACAGAGGAAGCAAGGCAAATTACCATACAATGTAAAACAAAATTCTCTGCTCAACTTGCTGGCATACATGTGACCCAGACACAAACTCAAATACTGTGCAAAAAACAGCACAGATGAAAAAAGCAAGAAAATAAAAAAAGAAGTCAGGAAGCATAACCTCAAAGCTAAACACCCCCTCTGAGACAAAAGTCTCAACATTAGGGACTACAGCAGATACTATCAAAGGCAAACTGGCACTACTAAACAACACAAGCAGAGAAAAAAGCCAAACAGCATTAAAAAATTTCACCACAAAAGTGTGAACGGTCACACTATATCAAACAAAAAAAGTCACTACAGGCCAATGTGGATATGCAAAACCAACAGTACTGGGAAGAGTGGTCTGAAACATACACACAAAAAAATAACATTGTATTCAAAAAGCAAATTAAACTTAACTCTAAAGTCTTCAATGCATGCATGCAGTCCAGCTAGTACTGGATGAAATAGCCAACAAGGGACCCTTCGTATTGCCGAAGCTGCATCAGGGGTAGAGAAGTTTGAGACCAACATGGAGGCATAGTTTCAAAGCACTTAGCCTTCCAAAGTTTCATAGAAACCTATGGAGCTTTGGAAGGCTAAGTGCTTTGAAAATATGCCTCATAGTCTACCCAGCCTGCCCAGAAATGTGGCAGTGCAGGTTACTCCCCACCCCCCAACTTGTCCTTAAGGTTGTAACTGCTGTGTTGTACACATTAATTCCTCCCCCCCACCCCCCCAGCTTTTATTATTAATTTTTTTTAAAGTGTGAAACCCACTTGTTTGCTCTGAGTGGGAATTAATCTATCATTTTATTCTGTACTCTTTCCATACAGGGGATCCTCTGTCTATCCCATGCTTTTTTGAATGATGTCAACAGTTTTTGTCCCCATCACCTCCTGTGGAAAAGGATTTATTTATTTGGATTTACTCACTTTTTTCAGTAGTACCTCAAGGTGAGTTACATTTAGGTACATGACCTATTTCCCTGTTCCTAAAGCAATGGAGGGTTAAGTGACTTGCCCAAAATCACAAGGAGCAGCAGTGGGATTTGAACCGGACAGTCCTGGAAGCTAAGCCTGGTGCTCTAAACACTAGGCTTCTTCCGCTCTACTAGGATTCCAGGCTAGGCCCCTTTCTTCACCCACACTAAACAAGGGTTTTCTTCCAAACCAGTTTTTACCTGGTTAATGTGTATTCCCTGAGTCCTGAGTGGAGGTTCATGGCAGAAAAGGTTCCAATGCAGCCACGAAGTCGCTTGTCCCGCCCAGCCTTCCATGTTACGAAGAGAGGACTACAAAAGACAAAAAAAGATCAAAATGTTCAGCCCACCCTAAAGAGAGATATTTGGTGGGTACAACCTAGCCACTGAGAGTGATAAATTCAACACTACCCTGATATGAGAGAAGTCTGTTCCGGAAATGTCCAAAACTAGAACTTGGGATAAGAGGTTACCAGAGGTTGTACTTAACAGAGATATGCAAGACCCTTATAAGGGAGCAGCATGTGAATATTCATTGTTTAGAACAAATGAGTTGCAACAAATATTACAAGGGGGAGGGAAGAGTGGGAAAGCAGACTTGATTTTTAAGTTGTGATGGTGTGAGGTTATAAGAATCCAGACCTCATATCCATTAATCTTATTTAAAAGTTAAATTTAAATCAGTAATTCTGTACTAGTGGGTGGGGGATGATAAGTGAAAACCTGTTCAATAGGCACGTTGGATATATGTGTAACTGTTCGGTACTGCTGTTCATTTTCTGTTGAATTATTTAATAGAAAGAGTTTAATCAATAACAAATAAGCTGGTTTGGAATTTCTACAAACTGTGAACTTTCTTCTGGAGAACAAACATAAAACATGCTCTAGTCCATGATTGCTGGGATAAAGGGAGACTGATAGTGGCTATAACATTTTGTTTGTCCTCCAAAAGGCAACATAACCTGAAACTCCAGGCTTCTCTAGAATCAACAGGGCGCTTTTATGCAGAATATCATACAAGATTTAGTTACAGAAGAGAAGGAAGTTATTTATACAAAGAGGAAAAGTGATAGGACGCTTCATGAATGAATGAGCAGCAGATGGAGTGGCAGGGGAGCTTTGAGAGTTTGAAAGGAGGAGGAGGAAGATGCACAGATAAGGAAAGTTTGTTCCATCAAAGGAACAGGTCCTGACTGAATAAGTGACCCCATAGAGTTCAGTTGTGAACATCGGAAGGCAAGGAGCAATATTCTGAAACCAGAGTGAGTAGTGACAGGAAACCAATGAAGCTCAGAAAGGAAAATAAAAATGGGCTGGGGGGGGGAGGGGGTAGGGTGAGAGGAATGTGAAAACAGTATGCAGTTCAAAAGCTTAGTTGAGCAGCAATAACATCCATAAACAGCTGGAAGGGGTTAGTGATGGAGGATGTGGTGTGGTACAAATTCAGTGATCAAAGTAAGTAACCAAGAATAAACTATTAAACTTAATTAAAATTACTTGACCTCCATATTTAAGATCAGTCTTAACAGGAGGAAAAAAAAAAAAAGGAAGACACCTTCATTACTCTGTTGGAATTATTTGAAGGTCTGACCTAGTAGATGGATAAAGGACAACCAGTTTTAAAAAGTTTGAGTTTCAAAAAGTGTTTGATAAGGCCTTTCAACAAAATTTATTAACCTGATTGTCAAGGTGAAGGAAGTTCTTGAATGGATTAAAAATTAGTTTAAGGACAACAAAAAGGTTAGAAATAAATGGTCAGTTCTCACAGTGATGCCCTGCAAAGTTCTGTATTGGTGTCAGGGTTATTTAATCTATTTATGTTTAACATGCTTGACACTGGAGCAGTGTCTGTCTGATCGTAAAGTGCCAAGTGAACATGCATACATCAGCCCATGCTATAGTGAATAATCTACAGAGAGAGAACGATACCACCGCTATGAGACAATGCAGACCTAGAAGCCTGTAAAGGGCAATGGGGCAGCCCAAGTCCAGAGGAATGTGTGGGACCACGTGGTTGCCTACGGCCACAGAGCTGGACGTCTGAGCACAGCTGCAGGCCTGGAGGGCACAGTGGGAGGAAGAGGGTCGAGAGGAGGCAAGGAATGAATGCTGGATAGGACCTATGGAGCCTTTGTGAAATCTGCATAATTGTCAGTCTACACTACAGAATGACACGGGTCTTTTTATTAACTTATAAAAAGGAATATGCCATGCAACTGTTGTGTATAAATTACAAACAGAAAACAATAATAACAACTAGCAACTATAATAAGTACGTAAGTACATAAGTAATGCCATACTGGGAAAAGACCAAGGGTCCATCGAGCCCAGCATCCTGTCCACGACAGCGGCCAATCCAGGCCAAGGGCACCTGGCAAGCTTCCCAAACGTACAAACGTTCTATACATGTTATTCCTGGAATTTTGGATTTTTCCAAGTCCATTTAGTAGCGGTTTATGGACTTGTCCTTTAGGAAACCGTCCAATCCCTTTTTAAACTCTGCTAAGCTAACCGCCTTCACCACTTTCTCCGGCAACGAATTCCAGAGTTTAATTACACGTTGGGTATTTTATATACCTCTATCATGTCTCCCCTCAGCCGTCTCTTCTCCAAGCTGTATAGCCCTAGCCTCCTTAGTCTTTCTTCATAGGGAAGTCGTCCCATCCCCACTATCATTTTAGTCGCCCTTCGCTGCACCTTTTCCAATTCTACTATATCTTTCTTGAGATGCGGCGACCAGAATTGAACACAATACTCAAGGTGTGGTCGCACCATGGAGCGATACAACGGCATTATAACATCCTCACACCTGTTTTCCATACCTTTCCTAATAATACCCAACATTCTATTCACTTTCTTAGCCGCAGCAGCACACTGAGCAGAAGGTTTCAGTGTGTTATCGACGACGACACCCAGATCCCTTTCTTGGTCCGTAACTCCTAACGTGGAACCTTGCATGACGTAGCTATAATTCGGGTTCTTTTTTTCCCACATGCATCACCTTGCACTTGCTCACATTAAACATCATCTGCCATTTAGCCGCCCCTCCCACCAACACCACACTCTACCTTTCCAACCCCAACAACAGCTGACTTTTACTACACCAAGGAATCCTAATTCACCATGTTAAAATGTCCAGGGGTACAAAATATAACCCGCTAGTTCTCCTGTCTTCCACAGTCCCTCCTGCAATAGAAGATGTCTTTTTAGAAGACATGCTGGTAGCAGGAGGTACAGGATCCACCATGCAAATTGTGCTAGCTGTGGCCAGCAAATAAAAATATTGTTGTCTGCATCAAACATAAATAACAGTCCAGTTCATTAACAGGCTTCAAAGTAGAAAGTGACATGGGGAAAAGTTTGTCCCTGTCTTCATGGGCTCTGTCCCCATCCCTGCTCTGTCCCCATCCTCACCCCCACGGTTACTTAAGAGTCCCCGTCCCCGTGTCATTCTCTAGTCTACACAGGCAGAAAGGTTCATTACAGGGAGCCTCTGCCTGCTCAAGAATGCTATTCCTTTCAGATAGTGGGGGTGTGGTCTCCTCTGCTGGCCTCCCTTCACAGCCATTCCTCTCACAGTTAAACTGGCAGCAGATACTCCACCGCATATGTGTGCTTGGATTTGGGGAGCTAAAACACCACTCCAAAACTCTCTTTTCTATAAAGGAGATGATCTGGAAAAGGGAGCAAGTAGTGAAGTGGTATAGAGGCATATTTTCAAAGCCCTTAGCCTTCCAAAGTTCCATAGAAACCTATGGAACTTTGGAAGGCTAAGTGCTTTGAAAATATGCCTCAAAGTGTACAAGTGATACAAAATAAAGTGAAAGCTGATGGCAAGGAGATACATAGGGATTTCACAAAATACGAGTGGGAAATAACAGTGCTTAATGGGGTTCCACACTGACAAATACAAACTACCGTCCACAAGGAAAAAAAAATCCAAACTTCTCTTCCATAACAATGGGCTTTAGTCTGTTACCACTCAGAAAAGAAATACTGAGGCCATTATGAATAATTTTCTAAGATCGGCCTATAGTGCAACAGCAGTCAAATAGAGTTAACAAATTAAATGATCCTTTTACTAAGGTGTGATAATGGATTTTGCGCACGCTGAATAAGACCACCATTATATTCTTATGGGCGTCCTATCATTTAGCGCACGCTAAATCTGTTAGCACACATTAGTAAAAGGTGCCCTTAAAAATGGTTTACAAATCAAACTTTAGAAGACCAATGCACTAATCCCATTTAGCTACAGGGACTGGCTAAAAAAGATAACTACACCAATGTGGGTATAGTTATATTTATTGCAAAAAGTGATGAGTAAAGATGTTTGTGTGTGTGCCACGTTTCAAAACATTCACAAGTAATAAGCTGCTTTGCATGTATTTTACCCCACAGTAGCTCATTATTTATGAATTTGAATAAACTTTTACATATAGCAGACTATGCATGAAAGATCACTAAGAAAGGAAGAATTTTGTTAATTATTTTGCAATTGAGATATCACAAGGAAAACTTCAAAATTTTACCATCTTTTGCAGGTTTTGGCTATTTTTGTGCATTTATCTGCGTAAAACTTTATTTACAAACAGCATTTCACATCTTAGTTTATCAGCCTCTGCGTGATTATATAAATGTTTTGTGCCTTCATGTCTTGAGCACTGCATGCAATTCTATTTATTCATCTTGAAAAGGATACAGCATACTTCGAAGAAGGTACACAGAAGGCAACAAAGGTGATCCGGATTATCAACAACGTCTGGAGACATTCACTAGAAATCAAAACCTTGGAAAAGGGGCAACTGAGAAGAGACATGAAAGAGGTGGAGAAGGTGTGTCTTCTAATACAAGAACTAGAATGCACAACACAGAAGCTAAAATGATGACGTACTGCCCTGAAAAAGGAGCATAGCATCACAAGGTACTGTGGTTTCATTAAAGCAATTCCCTATATCTACACTTCAACTTCTTCCAGCAGAATCTAAGGGACATCAAGAGTCAATCTCTCATCATGCCATTATAGATGGCTACTTAACTAATTCAAATCTCATGGGTGCCCTGAGTTAGCCTCTCCCCATAGTATTCATTCCTTGCCTTCCCTTATCCTAAAGGAGTCCTTGTTCATCTCTCTCATACATGTTCTTCTCTACCTCCCCCTCATGCTCAAGTGTTGTGCTCCATTTCCATTCCCTCCCTCTGGTACAGGTTTACTCACTATGGGTCATTGGTGAATCGTGGCAGACATGGCTGAGGAAAGCCATAGAGATGACAGTAGAGAACATCAAAACAGTAGCAGCACATCTCAGCTGTCACCACTAGGCTCTTGGTTCCATTGGCAGTACCATTGGGTCGGCTGAGTGGGCTCAGAGCGCCTGATGTGGGATTCATTCGTGTAATTGGAGGGTTTCCGGTTCCCACGCTTAGATTAGAAACATTCTCTCTTCCATTACTTCCTTCGGTATGCTGGTGATTCTGTAGGATGCCAGAACTCGATCCAGGAATCGTAGTTGCCTGGTTCATGTGGCTATGAGTTCCACTTCCACATAGTTTGGGTTTCTTCACCCCACAGCAGCCGGCCGCCAGCTTGGGCTCCAGTGGAGGGACGCAACGCCTCTTCCCCATCCTGATTTTCCTACAGAGCAGTGGAACCCTGGAGCAAAGCAAGAGCAACACACAGCCCCATTGATAACTACATTTTATCATCATCCACTGTATCTCAGGTCTTTTATGGCCAAGCAAAATAAATTTAGAAACATCAAGGCAAGAGGAACATGGAGTAAGGAAAAACTGGAAACAGAGTGGGACTATAAGACAAACGGATCTTCAGAAATGTACTTGGTCAGTGCTAAATACATAACTTGTAATAGTACCTCATTAGCATGATCAGAAACAATTACTTTCATATAGAAAAATTCTCAAATATTTGTCTCTTTACTGTAAAGCAACAGAATACTCAGGCTTTCATTTCCACTGCTGTTGTCATACCTACTGGAAGCAGCACGTGTGAAACTGGAGGACCAGAGGGTGAGTTATTTTTTGCATGGAAGGGATTCTGGTATTTCCTGTCCCATTACGGCTTCCCACACCTGAAAAAGAGGATTTCAAAGTCAGGGTCAAATCAGCCAGTAAGAGCTTTACTGTGTAACACACCCTCTTGAATAAAACTGAGCACTGAAAACTATTACCCTATCCTGGCTTCTTTCATTAAACCTGCATGGAAAAAGCTCCTCCTATCAGTCAGAGAACCCGAGAACTCTCACTCTCTGCCACTGACATCAGATGAACAAAACATGTCCACTGCTTCTTTCACTGACACTGCATGAAGAGATACCCTTCCCACTAGGCTCTCCCAAATGGAGCATGACCCTCCTTCAACTGCCTTAGGTATTAGTTGAAACATCCCCTTTCACAATTCTAGCCTTTTCTAATATTGCACAAGACAACTATAGACGTTAGAAGGGCGAGCCCCCGGCCTTATCGACCATCACTGGAGAAACAAGAGCAGCCCCTCATCCCTTCCACTGGTATATCTCTCTAGCAGACACTGAAGAAGTGAGACAGGGCCCCTATCTCATTCATCAGCATCACAGCAGAGGACAGACTCCCTCACCTGTTGGAACTGGAAAAGTGTTCCCTGGTCTCCTTGCTACTAAACTTTCCCACTGATCTTGCACCAAGTTAGCACTTTTCAAAAGAAACTCTCTCCCCCCATCTGATGATTTTTACTTGAGACATCCAGCCATGCACAGGTGTGAAGAGGGAGCTTAGAAAAGATCAACTTCAGATCTGGATGTTATGAGACCAAAGACTCCCACTTCAGGATGTAAAGAATACTGTAGGTAACATTACAAAATGTTCAAGCTTGGCTCAATGTTTATATTATTCTACCCCCAACAGAAATGTTACATTCTATATTTTTTCACAACTACCCAAGGAATCTGCCACCCTTTTCTTATCTCCTCCCAACTCACTTAACTCAGTCATGGCCTGGCTCATGGGCTTTTTCCAGAATTCTGCAATCATAGGCCCAAATCCAGCCACTAAGTATCACTGCAGCCCTGTTCCCAGATGCCATGAAACCCGTCTCTGCAGTATCCCCAGCCACACCAGATCCAAACAGCAGAAGACCTGACTTGTGCCCTGCCTTGTAGAGATCTGGGTTCAGTTCCCAACTCTTCCACTCAATTATCTGGCCAGTCTGGCTTGTATAGAATACAGCACTGTTCAACTTGGAAGGGTTGGAACCAAAGTTATTCAAGATAACGGAAGTTCTGAATAGTTGAAATTTTTATGGTTAACTGATTATATGAAGCCAAGGTATTTCTAACAACAGATCACAGCTCATGGACTACAATTTATTTGAATAAACAGTCTTTCCACTTAATAAACTCTTGGATAAACAGTGCTTTCAGCTCATTTGTTACAGTTCAACAGTCTGTTCACATGGTATTGAATAGGAATACATCTTTGTGCTGTCTGAAGTATCCGACATTGACATGACCCTACTCCAGAGTTCCTATTTCCTATCCTGAGGCCTGGTTTTGGCCTGTGAGGTGTAGTTTGCGGGTCCTTGTTTCAGTAAAACAGTTACCCCATCCAGATCATAATTTCAAAGTTCAGCTTCAAGGGGTCACTGATGATAAAAATTCACAGGACAGGGACTTTTTTTTTAATTAACTCTATTTTAAGAGAGATGCAACAGACAGTTATAGATTTTCTCTTGCCTCAGCCTCACTTAGGGGCCCTTTTACTAAAGCTTAGCATGTGCTAACATAATTAGCATGCACTAAATGGTAAGAAGCCCATTTTATAGCTTTAGTAAAGGGGCCCCTTAACTAGCTACCATCGTTTATCTGGCACTTACAGAAATACTGCTTCCTCCTCAAGCCTCGGGTATGCCAAATTTTCTTCCTCAAACTGCTGCTGCGCTGTCTTCCTCTCCAATGACATGGCTCAGACTGCAGCAGAGATGCCCTCACTCTTCCATTAACTTACCCTCATTGTACACACTTCCACCACTCCCTCTTTCGTCTTTAGAGCTGCCCTCCCCCCAAACAGTGTGCTATGCGCTGTTGGGGGGGGGGGGGCAGTTCTGCTTGCTAATAATGTTCTCTGGCTCACATAGTGGTGGCAACTGCTGCCAGAGGATACCATAAGGTAGCTGATAGCTGGAACTCACAGCCGGAGGAGATGTGCATGGCAATAGCACAAAATGATGCTATGAAGAGATGCCATAGCAAAAGGCCTAACGAACCTCCTCTGGTCATCACTTGTGTGCCAGAACAAGCCACTGACCCACCGATTCCTCAGCTGCCACTATGGAGCTTCAGTCACATCAAGCCACAGGAAAACCATCATGCAGGAGGATAAAGTGTGTTGGGGAAAAAGAGTTGGCAGGCTGTAGTTTGGGCCTCCTACCCTACTCCAAAGCTGCTGTCTAAAACAAAACTGGTCTCTGGAGGGTGGTACACACAGAATTGACTTCCAGCATGTAGCTAAATTATAAACCCATCAAAAATCCTGATCTATGATGGATACCTGGCAACTGAAATTAAAGAGCACAGCCGAAATAAAAAACATAGCCTATAGTCTCTGGAAGCTTGAGCTGCAGCTCTGGAGGAAGTGAAACTTTCAAGGATATAATAGAGCAAATCGCACCTCTATTGTGCAACCCTGTGCTGCTTTAGGGATCAAAGTCAATAAAAGGTTGCAGAAGCCACAATTTTACCTGAGTGATAACTGCAAAATCCATGAAGGTATGTATAGCAGTGCTTCTGTAGAAAACAGTACATAAACAGGAGTATAGCTAGATAATTAGAGACTCAAACCCATGAAGGAGGAATTGCTGCTGTTGCCCTTGGAGACATTACACAGAGACCTCAACTGTACTTCAAACACTCACCCCGGTGTTTATGGAAGACGATAGATTACTACTTTCTGGAGAACATAAAAGATCTCATAGTCCATGAGTCTGGATCGAACAAACTGATGGTCTCTTGAATCTGGGAAGTGTATATCAAATGATCTGTAATGCACTTAACTGAACCATGAATTTTCTGCTCCAATGGACTTGTATACTAGATTTTGCATTGTGGTGATCTAAACATGTGCTCAGATAATTCAGCAACGGAAAATAATTGAAAGACTTATTTCCAAAACACACTGTCCATTTCAATTATGAAAGCCTCTTTTGAACTTGTGAGTAAGTGATTAGGGGATAGTGTGGTAAACTGCATTGCTAATAAAGTTTGATTTTATTAGCAAAGTATAACAATGTCCAACCTGCTTATAGATAGCGACTTGCTAATTTCAGAAGGTAGCAAAGAGGGCCAATTTAACAGAGGGACCGATGCAGAAAGGCTTGTGGTAGAGCTGCGAACGGATGTCTGAATGTGTGGTTCTACCGTGAGCGTAATACTGTGGTATGCAAGCAACTAACGGCATGCAAACTTTAGGTGCAGAAAACCTGTAGCAAATGTGGGGGGGGGAGCATGCTGGATGCATGTACGCAAGGTTTTGTGGTAAGAATGGCTTCTTGTGCGCATGTCCAAACAAAACCGAAACTGTCAGCACAAATCAGCGCTTGTTCTTCTCGGCCTAAATATGAGCCTTGCAAAAATCGCTTACACAAAATTTTTGCAAGGCTCATATTTAGGCATAGAAGAAAAAGCACCGGTGTGCTGTCACTTTCGGTTTTGTTCTGACACACGCACACATTTGTTACTTTCCATCTGCCTTTAAAACGTGAAGGGGCTTCCTTCTGCTTGCAAAACAAGACAAAGCTGGCAGTTAAATCTGAACGACTGACAAAAATATCCTCATCACAAAACCTTCTACACCAACCAGGACCCAAGAGAAAAAATTCTTGCATTGAACTAGTATCAAAAGTGAGCGGCATACACTGCATTGCACAGTATACCTAAATTAGCTCATCGGCATACATTTTAATGCAGCTGTGTCTTCCATGCGAGTTAACACCCATGCCCAAGTCCTCTCTGCATTGCTTGGCATGTACAACCCGTGGTCAACCTACAGTTGCTTTCTGTATCGACCTCAGTGCACAAGCTAAATCTAGGTTCCTGCCAACATACTTTTAAATCCAACAGAAAATACAAATCATCACTTGAGCATTTGAGAAATATGGGGTAGAGCTGACCTCCATAAATGGGTATTATGCCCCTACTCACCTGAATGCAGATTCCACAACTTCTATCACTGCATTGCAAAGCAATGGCCTCCTACAGAAACCCCCTACCTCATCTGAAAAGGAAGCTCCACTGCCTCAATCAGCCCCAACCCTGTATAAAGTAAATCTCAAGTTTTTATCAATTCTCTAAGTCTTGATTATCCCACATCCTCAATCACTCCTTCACAAAACAAAAGTATGTGACACTAGTCGATCTCCTTAAAAGGAAAACCCACAGTCTCAACCACATCACCAACACTCAGTCCTTAGGGTACACACAGCCAGTAAGATGTTCATGACATCTCCAATGAATGTGCAGGAGATAGATTTGCATACCAAGGAGGCAAATCTCTGTCATGATTATTCATTGTGGATGTCCTGAATACCCGACCGACTGAGAGTGCTCCAAGGACTGGGCTGAGAAGCCCTGTCCTACACCATGATCAATCCCACTACATGATAAAAACAAACATAACTACTCCCAAACAATGGGTATGGGCCAAATACTTGATATACTGCCTTTCTGTGGTACAATCAAAGCAGTTTACATGATATATGCAGGTACGTTCTCTGCCCTTAGTGAGCTCACAATAAACCTAACAGTTTCAACCAAATTTCCACAGAATAGATCCTATATTCTTGTTCTGTTTACAAACTGGATCTGTAGATGTCAGACTAGACTCACAGGTTCTGGCCCCTCACCAAGCCAAATCCAACATCTTTCACAGAATTAAGGTCAAATTGAAGGTAGCTTCCTAAAGAACATGTACTTTGATTACAATAAATCTTTAGACAGTGTTCTACAAGGAAGCTCATACATGAGCTGCTCAGTCCAGGAACGGTCTCTAGAGCAGCAAAAGATGCTAGAAATTGGCTGAAAGACAACAGAGGACAATGGTAAACTGACTTTACACAAGAAAAAAAAAAGGGTGGGGGGGTCCAGCAGTAGAGTGCATCGCCAAGAAGCTCTGTTTCAATTCTGTTCAATTTTTTCATTAAGTTACATTGCAACAGGGTTACTAAGAAAGACTCATTTTTCAGCTGATACTAAAAACTGCAAGGTCTTTCCCTGAAATAATTATTAGTAGATGACGGCAGAAAAAAGACCTGCACGGTCCATCCAGTCTGCCCAACAAGATAAACTCATATGTGCTACTTTTTGTGTATACCTGACCTTGATTTGTATCTGCCATTTTCAGGGCACAGACCGTAGACGTCTGCCCAGCACTAGCCCCGCCACACAATCCCCGCTAAGCTTCTGAGGATCCATTCCTTCTGAACAGGATTCCTTTATGTTTATCCCACGCATGTTTGAATTCAGTTACCGTTTTCATCTCCACCACCTCCTGCGGGAGGGCATTCCAAGTATCCACCACTCTCGCCATGAAAAACTACTTCCTGACATTTTTCTTGAGTCTGTCCCCCTTCAATCTCATTTCATGTCCTCTAGTTCTACCGCCTTCTCATCTATGGAAAAGGTTCATTTGCGGATTAATACCTTTCAAATATTTGAACGTCTGTTTCATATCACCCCTGTTTCTCCTTTCCTCCAGGGTATACATGTTCAGGTCAGCAAGTCTCTCCTCATACGTCTTGTAACGCAAATCCCATACCATTCTCGTAGCTTTTCTTTGCACCGCTTCAATTCTTTTCACATCCTTAGCAAGATATGGCTCCAAAACTGAACACAATACTCCAGGTGGGGCCTCACCAACAACTTATACAAGGGCATTAAAACCTCTTTTCTTCTGCTGGTCACACCTCTCTCTATACAGCCTAGCAACCTTCTAGCTATGGCCACTGCCTTGTCACACTGTTTCGTCGCCTTCAGATCCTTAGATACTATCACCCCAAGATCCCTCTCCCCGTCCATACATATCAGACTCTCACCAATTAATACATACATCTCCCGTGGATTTCAACTCCCTAAGTGTATCACTTTGCATTTCTTCGCATTGAATTTTAATTGCCAAACCTTAGACCATTCCTGACCAAATTTGGGATCTCATGATGATGAAAAAAGGAAAAGTATTATGACTGCAGAGTTCTGGAAGGAAGCTGGCAGAGGAGTTATCAATCTAATAAACAAGGTACAATGAGATGAAAGACTAAATAGGGGCAAAACTTCCCCAGGTATATGTAAAGGAAGGCATAGGGTACCAGATCTTAGCTCTGGCTCTAACTGAGCAGGAGGTTCAAAGGAAACAAAGGAAAACCGCTGGGCTAAAAATAAGAAAAACTGAGGTGTAACCTAAGAATACTTGAGGAATAGTCAAGAATTTGGCAATAAAGATTTCCAGTAAAAAACTGCAGTCATGCCTTGTGGTGCAGAAATCTTCTAAAAACACATCTATTGCAGGAGGGACTGTGGAGACAGGAGAGCTAGACTGAATCCTGAGATTGTTGATGACTTCTTATTCATCCACAGATTAAAAAATCATAGCAGTGCTTCATAGGGCATATTTCTCCCCTCTAGGGCATATAGAACAGGTTGTATTTTGTACCCCTGGACATTTTAACAGGGTGGATTAGGATTCCTTGGGGTAGTAGAAGTCAGCTATTGTTGGGGTTGGAAGGGTAGAGGGTGGTGGGAGGGTTTATTATAGCTGCTCATTGTTATTGTTTTCTATTTGTAATTGATACACAACAGTTGCACAGCATATTGTTCCTTTTTAAACTTTAATAAAAATATTTAAATATAAAATCGTAAGTGTTCGAGGCTTCTGTAGATGAGAACAGAGCCCACGGGAATGGGTTGGGGACAGAACCTGCAGGGATGGAGACGAGGCCTATGGGGACGGAGACAGAACCCACAGTTATGGGGCGGGGACAAATTTTATCCCTGGGTCATTCTCTAGTTCTGATATACAACAAACAGAAGGATATTGAGGGTGATGCAAGCCTGATTTTTGTATCAGGGCTCAACATGGGAAATGTGATGTCCAGGCTAGGATGTTCACTTTCCCTGAGTAAATAGCAGCTTTCTGAAATTGCCATTTATACTCTACAGAAGTAATTCTCAATTCAGTTCTCAGAGACCATCTGACTAGTCAGGTTTTTCAGTACATATGTTTGCTTGCTTGAATACTATTAACTTGCTCAAAGCCAGCTGTTGAAGCAAAGAATCAGATTTGCAAGAAATAAAATAAATAAAATATTCACAATAAATACACATGTGATAGGACTTGCATACAATGGAAACAGTGCAGACAAATTCAACAGATGCATATTCACTATGGATATTCTGAAACCCAGAAAGTCACTATGGATATTCTGAAACCCAGACTGCACAAGTTAGCCCTGAAAACTGGATTGAGAACCACTGCCCAAGAGCATAGGGAAGGTAGACAAATTCAAATACCTCAAAGCTGTAATGCATGTAAAACAAACATTTTTTAGGGTGAAAACACAAACAGGGTAGGCTCAGCAATAACTAATTTACTGCTTCACACAAAGGATGGTGCATGGAACAGCTCTCAGCAGATGCAAAAATAATACAGTACAGTCTCGATTATCTAATGTTCGCTCATCTGACCAACCGCATATCCAACAGACCCCTCCCCCCGGTGACATAATTGCATTATTGTTCAAAAGCACGCAGCTTCTCTTCCTGTTTTCTGGCTTTACACGCTGCAAGGAAGCCATGTTTGAGCTGAGACCGTGCTTCCCTACAAGGGAACCATGCTTTGCAGCTGATACGCCATGCACCTCTCGCAGTTAAGAAGCGCGCAGCTTCTCTTCCAGTTTTCCAGTACTGTAGAGTATTATGGTAAGTTTTGGACCTGGGACCCCACTTTTTCAGCAAGGGAACCAATTCTGATTTGAGACCATGCTTCTATGCAAGGAAACTACAATTTTTGGACCAGGACCTTGCTTTTGCAGCAATGGAACCATTAAAGATGTTCTGAGCTTAGACCTTGCTTTTTCATTGCTAATTAGTGTTAAATATGCATGTTCTTTATGCAAAAAGTATGTTTTCAGTGCATTTTTTAAAGGGGTTACCATTGTTTTTCACTTACCAGACAATGGGTCAGTCCCATTTACATCAGATAATCGAGACTCTAGTAGAATTGAAAAAAAAACATCTAACATATGCACTGAGGATCCCCAGTTACAAAGAAATATGAATAAAGCCAGATCAATAAAGTCTGCAACAGAAAGAAAAATAGGCAGATTAGATGAACCTTGCAGTCTATTGCCCTTCAATTCTACATTTCCATCCTTTGGATAGACCAAATGCAACATTCTTAATTCCCAACCAATATGATCTGAATCATCAATCCACAGGTTTTGCACCATTTATTTCTCTCTAGTTTTAATTGTATGTCTCCATGACTCCCCAGATTAGAAGCAGCCTAGTCTATGAACAAGTATCAGATTCTTCCTTTCCTAACTTAATGACATAGAGGCATATTTTCAAAGCACTTAGCCTTCCCAAGTTCCATAGGTTTCTATGGAACTTTGGAAGGCTAAGTGCTTTGAAAATATGCCTCATAGTGACAACTCAAGAAGGCCTTTTTCACCCATTTAGTTGTCTGTCTCACCACAGACCTGTTTTGATCTCCCTTTATCACTTTCCTCCATCCGTTCCAAATATGTTTGAATTCTAGCTACAGTCTCTGAAGGCTGGTGACTCCAGGAAACCACAACTCTCCCAGTAAAGAAACATTTCCTCACGTGTCCTCTAAACTGTCCTCCTTCCAATATCACATAACATAGTAGATGATGGCAGAGAAAGACCTGTAAGGTCCATCCAGTCTGCCCAACAAGATAAACTCCTATGTGCTACTTTACGTGTATACCTGACTTTGATTTGTATCTGCCATTTTCAGGGCACAGACCGTAGAAGTCTGCCCAGCACTAGCCCCGCCTCCCACCACTGGCTCTGCCACACAATCTCAGCTAAGTTTCTGAGGATCCATTCCTTCTGAACAGGATTCCTTTATGTTTATCCCACGCATTTTTGAATTCCGTTACCATTTCCATCTCCACCGCCTCCCGCGGAAGGGCATTCCAAGTATCCACCACTCTCTCCGTGAAAAAATACTTCCTGACATTTTTCTTGAGTCTGCCCCCCTTCAATCTCATTTTATGTCCTCTATTTCTACCGCCTTCCCATCTACGGAAAAGGTTCGTTTGCGGATTAATACCTTTCAAATATTTGAACGTCTGAATGTCTGACATAATGCTATTTAGACTTCGTATCATTTTTCACAGAGGAAAATGAATGTCATCCATCTCAAGTGGTGATAGGGGTGTTTCCTCTAATACTATGGCTGGGGTAGAGAAAATACCTATCCAACGATGTGGTCATCCCTATATAGCAGGGGCAACATTAAAACTTACCTCCACTGCTGTCATTACATAAGGGAGGCTCCCATGCTAGCCCAGGATCAGGGGGTACTACACTAACACCTCAGGCCTGGTGCCCCTGACAACTTGTCTCACTTACTGCCCTATACTGAAGTCTGCCACATAGTTCAATGCTTTTATTGTCTGTCTCGCACCTATCTTCTTTCTTCTAAAATAACATTGTGAGTTCAAGTTACGGTAGGGTGTGTGATGCAAGTTTTGTACTATTTTGTTAGGCCTCCAGGCCTCTGTCTCCAGTCCTGACCCCACCTTTCCTTTATTGTCTTGTATGTCTACTCCCTTACTGCTCTGGTGTCTCCTTCACCTCTCCCTCTTTCTCTCAGCATTTTTCTTTACTCCTCCTCTCTTTAATGGGGCATCCCAACATTTCCTCACATCTCTTGCCCTGTCTTCCACTCTTTTCTTTTCTATCATCACATATCTCTCTCCAACCAGTTTCCCTTTATGAAACCTTTTATCGCCCTATCACTTTTCTGATTTCTCCACCACTCTTTCATATATCAGAATACTCTCATCACCCTATCTCACCCAGTTTCTCCTTATCTCCCTTCATTGGTGCACCCCACTCCCATCCCCTTTATCAATATTCCATCTCCTCAACCTACTCCCCCCTCTGGTTGCAGCTGCCTTCTTTCCCTGTGCTCTTGAGATACCCAGTCACAGCATTCGCCTGCCCTCTGACTCTCACACGCCAAGCACCCCTTTTCTTCACGGTTCACACGCATTCGCAGACCGGCCCCTCCTCTCCCTGTGGTCTGCCATCTCTGCCGCTCTCCCTGAATCAATATGTCTCTCCCCCCACCCCACCGATCAGGCACCTCTCCCGCAATCTTAATCTCAAACTCCAAATCCCCTCCCCCACTCCATCCTACCTTCAAACTCATGCCTGAGGTCGCCCGCCACCGGCCCCGCCGATTTCCTTCTCCGGCGCCCCGCCCCCTCTGACAGTACTCTCTTTCGGCCGCGTTCCACCCTGCCGGAAACGGGAAGTTGCGTCAGAGGGGGCAGGGGGGGGGGGTCCGCGTCGGGTAATTGGAGAAGGAAAGAAGTTGCATCAGAGGAGCGGGATTCTGCTTTTGCTGCAGGAGAAGCTGCTACGTGCATTATTAGGTGGATTTGATACAGTTCAGGCTGACTTCGACCTCATTGAGTGCCGCCAGGAGCTGTCTGGAGGAAGGGTGCTTGCAGGACCGTGTCCGACCTTGGAAGTCTCAAAGGAGAAAGCTCCTGAGCCGTGCCAAAGTTTACCGTAGGCCTTGCGTGTGTCCAGTAAAGAGGGCCTGGATAAAAACCCGATTGTATTCGAGTTTACGGGTCGCATGTATGGACTTAAACATATACTGAACGTTTCTACACTTATACTGCTTACAATACGTACATGTAAGACCTTTCTATGCTCCATAGCTTTACTGTTATTGCATTGGATAATTTTCTAAACCATTTTCTGTCTGTGAGGCATGTTCCAAATCTGGAAATGGCTTTTATAAAATTGTATAGATGTATGTACAATATACATATGCCAACAGGAGAGTATACTTTTAAGAGTTTTACCTGTAGCTGTGCCTAAGGTCTGCGTTTGGGTGGAGCACTTGTATATCAGTATTTTATTTTATAAAATAGGTACTTGTTTATATTAACATTCTTAAACAACCACAATCCCCTATTCAGACATCAGTGGTTTATGTCAGGGCAGTGGCGTAGCCACAGGGGGCCTGGCCCCCCCCCCCCCCCAAATTAGTTCCAGAGTCCCTGGTTTGGCTGGCGGGGGTCTCCAACTCCTGCCAGCTAAGGCATTTGTCCTGCACTGGTCTCACATTGCCTGGCGCTAAGTTCTGTTTTCAGTGTCGTGCACGCTCATTTTAATGAAACTAAGCATGCTTGCATATGCTCAGTTTCATTAAAATAAGCGCACGGCACTGAAAACAGGACTCTGTGCTGGACAATGTGAGACCAGCGTGGGCCCAATGCTTTAGCGGGGGTTGGAGACCCCCGCCAGCCAAGGTACCTTCCAGCGGCGGTGGGAGGATGGCAGCGAGGAGATGGACCAAAATGTGTCCCCCCCCCACCCTCCCATCGAGTTCTGGCTATGCCCCTGGGTCAGGAGTTGGTAATTATTATACAGTGCGTGGTACTTTTTGTAGACTGGAATTACAATGAACAATCGTGTGCCTAGTGGTTAGTGCAGTGGACTTTGATCCTGGGGCACTGAGTTCGATTCCCACTGCAGCTCCTTTTGACTCTGGGCAAGTCACTTAACCCTCCATTGCCCCTGGTACAAAATAAGTACCTGAATATATGTAAACCACTTGGAATAGTTGCAAAAACCTCAGAAAGACGGTATATGAAGTCCCAATTTCCTTTCCCTCTCTGCTCCCCCCCCCCCTTGCATTAGAATATGAGTAGCCATATTGGGTCAGACCAGTGGTCCATCTAGCCAATTATCCTGTTTTCCAAACAATGGCCAAGCCAGGTCACAAGTACCTGGCAGAAACCCAATTAGTAGCAACATTGCATGCTACCAATCCCAAGGCAAATAGTTTCTTCGCTGTGTCTGACTCAATAGCAGACTATGGACTTTTCCTCCAGGAATTTGTCCAACCTTTTTTAAACCCAGATACTACTACCTTGGTGGCAGGGATGCCTGAGCTCTGCCAGCTGAAGATGTTATGTGAGCAGCGGGGAAGTCAATGATACTTCTAGCCAGGGGCGTAGCCAGACTTGACATTTTGGCAGGGTGCTTGGTATACTCCTAAATAATGCCTTAGAGTGCACTTGATAATGGATTTCTAAGTAAACGGTGTTTCCTGCCTCAACATAAACTACATACACACTTATGGAAACCTTGGAAACACTGACATTTTAAAATTAAGTTGCATTATCCCATACGTTAAACTTTGCTATTGTAGTAGACTTGAGTCTTGTCAACCTCTCAACATACATCACAGTATTGGAAAATAATTATTGCAGTGGCACACATCCTTCAAGTTTGCTTTATAACAAATATAAAATGCCTTAGTAAGCTGTATTAATAAAATAAGTCTTCTTGTCCCTTCCTCTGGTTCCTGGAGTTCCTGACAGTGTTCCTTCCACCCACTTCTCCCATACATGAGGAATTGTGATATTGAATAAATAAATATGTTTGTGTTCCTAGTCAGGCACCCAAAGGTTATATAATCCTTTCAAGAAAGCCAGTTACTCGTTTAACTTATTAGTGGAACATAACTACAGAGGTATGGTTTGTTCGCTTTTTCAATATGGTAATACTAGAGGCCAGGTAAGGAACAAGTTGTTTTGAGTTAGTCTTCATGTGGCTTACATTTGAAAAAAACAGTGAAACAGAATAATAGAATTCAATTATATCATGGGAGCAAATAGATGGATAAGTCTGAAACATTTAACAAAGTTGAGATTAGCATATATACCTATTTAAAAGCCTGTCCTTTAATGATGCTGCATGTTCAGAAATCATAGCCATATGTATAGACTTAAACACACCAGAACAGGCATCCATACACACATTGCAAATGTAAACAACAGTTTCTACAGAGTATATCCAAAACTTAATTTTATTTTCTCATTTCCATCTTCCAAAATCCTAGACAGCAAATATACAGATCAGTAGGACCCAAAGCAGTGCAAAACAAGTAAAGTCAGAAACAACACAGTTTATACCTAATTGTTCCACCACCCTTAGGATTCATCTTTGGGTTTAAAAAGCAAACCCATGTGCATGTAGGGACTGGATAAACAAAACAGAGTTTAAAGCAAATGCCCTTAATATGTAATACTTGGTAGCAATAATGAAACAGTGATGGAAATTTCACATAGCAAGCAGCCGGAGCCAACAGATTTATTTCCCATTGAACATAATTAACTTTGTATGAACTTGGTGGTTAATAGTGTCCTGAACTGGCCAATGTTGGCACATTTAGACTGACTCGGGACAGTTATGCATGAAGAAAACCCTTCCCTCATTATTCAATACCTTCTCTGTGAAATAGTAGTAATTAAAAAAGGCAAGTACATTTTTATAATATACTACTGCAATCCACAAAACCAAAAGGAGCAAGTTCCCACATGTCATCTTTTTTTTTCAATGTAGGCACAGGAAAAATAAAGATGTTAAATGCTGGGAGCCCCATGGAAAATGCCAGCACAATTTGTGTGTTAACACAGAGTTTGTGTTTTAAGCTCACAAAAAGTAAACCAGACACTATTTGTGTTTTGCTGATTTTGGATAAAGACTTGTGTTCCAGTCTGGGTGCTGTCTCAAGCCGCCTTACCCTGGCACTGAAAGCAAGTCTACCCATCTGTCCTCCCTGTTACACTTATTAATTTGTCTACATTATTTCAGATGTAATAAAGTAATATGAATGTAAAAACAAACGTGTTAAATTTTTAATACTGATTTTCAGTACACTTCTATTACATTGTACCCTCACTTTGTGTAAAATGTATATAACCATTAGGTTATATAAAGTTCTATTTTTGCATTTTTTTGGGGTGGGGGGGAACAAACATGTCTACTACTGTTACATAATATTCAGAATTAAAGCTGGAGTGCTTGCTTTTCATCTCCACTAATCTAATTCTTATATGGCCTTTACAGTTCATATTTGGAATTGACTTGAGTAATCTTTTTATTAATAACAAGCAGAGCATATCAATACAAACACTGGACCAATACACTTAAAATTCAAACTGTAGTGTTAACTTATAATCAATGTCTAGTTATTTGGTACATGTTATTCACTTATACAATATATGCGCTCCTTGCGATCTCATTAAGCAGCTCTAAGCAATCTCAATGCTCTCTTCGCTCTCGCTCGTTAATTTTCTAAAGTATACCCCCCATTCCCTCCCCCCCCCCCGCCCTCCCTGAAACCAATTTTAATTCCTACCCTGTTTGCATAATATACATTTAAACAGTTTCCATGCTTGAAAAACAATATTGACTTTTGTCTGTTACTACAAAACCTCTATTCCACACATTTGTCTAATTACAAGGGAATAAATACAAATCCGTTATTCAGACATTTCAAGTAAATTAATTATTGTATTCAACCAGCAGTCACCTATACACAGAAAAACTGGCATACCATTTAGAAGGACAAGCTTTCACAGGTAAGAAATATCACCATGACAAATTTTGCAAAGAGGTGAACATAGCAAGCAATGCACAACAAATTCATATGCAAATGAGCTGCATGGACTTTTACTGTGCAGCTCAGTAGAGAAGGTGGCCAGGGGTATGCAAGAGCAGTCAATTGCTGAGAGTGGCTGCTCTGTGCATGTTTGTACTACCCACGGCTTCCGTACACACATGAAAGCTGTGTGTAACTTTCTTTTTTTCAAAACGGGAATCACATCAGGGCAAAACGTTTTTGGATCCTCCTCGTCACCTGCTCCAGCCCATCCGGAGGATTTTACTTGAAATGGGAAAACTGCAGGTAGCTGGAGCCCCAAAGGGAACGTGAACACCCTGAACAGCTGATCTGCCCTCGTATACATCCTACACCCAGCACGCATAATTTTTTCTGCTTACCAGCCCAACGGAGGAGAAAAAAGAAAGTTGCCTTCTGATGAGAGGCAGCCACAGCAGAGGTATTTTTGGAGTAGTTACTGCCATCTTGCCTCCATGCAACCAGCAGCTAGAGAAGGAGAGAGCTGCAGCTGTGGGGCGCAGACAAGAAAAAGCAGCAGCAAAATGTTGGGGTTTTGTATAACAAGTCAGGGGGGACCATTTCTTTAACCAGCCCTGAACTACTGGAAGCTCCTGACCTCACATAAATATTTCCTTGTTAAAAGTAAGTGCTGTTTTTTGTACATCACTTGGAATGCACATTTAAGTGCTTATCTGCTCGTTTAAATACATTGGCAAAGGATTCTTGTCTGCCACCGCTAAAAAGGTTGCAGCACCCCTTTGTGCATTGCTTGCTGAATACCAAGCTTGCTGAATTGGCTGGAACCAGTCAAAAAATGGTAGTTGGTGGCCTGGTAATTTTTGTGCATCAGGCCCTGAGTCTTCCATCTGGATATTTACCTGACAGAAGAGACTACCGATGGTCACAAGGTGGCTCAGCCACTATCAGCCTCTGCAGATTTTCATACCACAGCCAATTTGGTGCAATCAGAATCACCAGACCTTCTTGCCCTATGATTTTCTGCAGTATGCTGCCTGTTAATGGTCAAGGAAGGAATGTATGAGTACAGAAGCATCCCTTATGGCCAGAATTGAGAGAGTACCCTGCTGAGACAGCAAGTCTGCTCAGCTTTGCTGCTGCACCAGCAAATATGCATAAGGCAAGGAAGCAAGCAGATTTGCTCTGTCTCTACTTGCTGGTAGGAAGGCAGAATGCCACTGGTCTGGACTATTCTGGCATAAATTAATAGGAAAGAAATTTTAATTTAAAACAGACATAGAAGACAAAGAAAAACAATTAAAATGAGAAGAAAATTTTAATTCATATTTACAGAAAGGGGTGGGAGCCGAGCTACAGACCTAAAGCAGGGTGAAATAATTACACCACCAGATTACAAAGGAGGGGAAACTTAAGTGCTTAAATGAAGAAGTCTATGGAACAAAATGGAGTGTACCTCACAACACTAAAAGCTTAAGATTGTCATGAATGGACTCTAACCACATTGAGTTCAGAATGAAAATTGCTAGTCACAGAAACTTGATTTGGGCTTTTTTTTTTTTTAAATAAAGTAACGAGCTTCATGTAGAGGCAATCGATAAATAAATGTGATAAAAATGATGACTCAGGTGCAGTAAGCATGGCCTATTTAGACTTCATTAAGGTTTTTGATAGTGCTGCATAGAGAAGACTAATAAGCAACCTAGACAATAAAGGAGTAGGCTACAAAGTTATTCACTGGCTGAGGAATTGTTAGAGCAATAGGAGACAAAGAGGCATATTTTCAAAGCACTTTGGGAGGCTAAGTTCCATAGGTTTCTATGGAACTTTGGGAGGCTAAGTGCTTTGAAAATGAGCCTCTTTAGTGGCAATATATAGAGTTCACTCTGGAGAAGACAGTGTGATCGCCTCTGTCTTAGTGTCACTGGTAAGGAACCTAAAAGAGAAGTATGTTAGTGACAGATAACCAAAAGAGCAGACATAGCAGAAGAGGGTTTTATACAAAGTTGAAAGTTGCATTTCTGTACATACTAGCTGAAGAAAAAATGGGAATGGGCATGTCCATGAGCTGGGAACTGACAAAAGCTCAATACCTCCCACTGAAGTGAGCGAGAGTGAGTGGTGTACTACTTGTTTTGGCCCTTTGCACATGCTTACGTTGCAGTAGCTATTCCAGCAC
Organism: Microcaecilia unicolor; assembly: GCF_901765095.1. Taxonomy (NCBI): domain Eukaryota; kingdom Metazoa; phylum Chordata; class Amphibia; order Gymnophiona; family Siphonopidae; genus Microcaecilia; species Microcaecilia unicolor. The sequence goes on from NC_044040.1 coordinate 147,807,220, forward strand.
TATCATTAGTGCAGGATGGAATAGCCACCTGCCAAAAACAGGGATGACTGATCAATTCTTGTTTACACAGGCACCTTGGACCTTCTCTTCCCTCCAAGCTCTGAAAAGAAAAAAAAAGGCTCTTACAGAAAGAACTTTCAGTAAGTCTCTGTGCCGCAGGGCAGTCTTGTTAGAAATGGAAGTTAAGAGTGGCATAGGGCTCTGCTCAGGTCAAAGACTGAACCTAAAGCCTTTCATGAAAGCAAGTGGAGGTAGACAAGGGTGGACAATGGAAGGTTTCCTGTGTACCTATGCCAATCATACAGAATAATCAATTTATTGAAGCTTGACCTTTTGAGGAACAGCATCCATTTAATAAATATTGCATCTCCCACTTCAGTCACATCAGGCAAGCTCATTCATATGCTATCATATAGCCATTTTGCCTTCACCTACACAATCCAGGTCAAATTGCTTTCCAAGTATTACAGTTGTTGGTCCTTTTATAAACTGAAAGTACAGCAGGGAAGGCATTGTAAGGTACAGACTCAGATTCTAACCTACTCAAAGAACAACATGTACAGCTGGGTATGTGCATTTCAAAGTAAACATTCATGTCTGCATATGGACAGACACGGGCTTTTGCTCTACTGCAACAGGCCTAAGAATGAAAAGAGTGTATAAAAACTATACAAATGCAAGCCTAAAAATGAAAGAGTATAAAAACTGTAATAATGGGGGGTAGATAGGGATCCAGCGAAAGGACATGCTAAAACGTGTGTGTGGGTTTGGGGGGGAGATGGAGATAGGGACACAGAGAAAGGAGATGCCGAAACAGAGGGACGATAGGGACACGGGACGATGGATGATGTACATGGAGAAAGAAGAGATGTCAAATAGACAGGAGACACTGACAAGAATTAAGAGAACACAGAGGAAAGAAGAAACCTGAGGCTGAGCCCAATACAATTTGAAATTGTCAGTTTGTGGAATATACAACTGAAATCAAGCAAGGCAATTCAGACATGCAAAAAAATGCACATCAGCAAGGGATCTTCTTTGAAGGGTACCTCTGAATCCCCCCTCCAGAGGATCATCCAGAGCTGACAAATCTTTGCCCTAATCCACCTCCAAATGGGAACCAGAAGTTAGAGAGGCTACCTCATCAGTGTCCTGCGAAAGAGACAAATGTTGATTTTTAGTCTGGGGTCCCTCAGGTGCCAGTACTCCAGAGGGCTCCAGGGAAGCTGGCACTGGCATATCCTGTGAGGCAAAATGCCTGATGTAGCATCAGGATAATTCCAGGGAAAAGGATGTAGGTCCTCTCACATCATTCTGATAAGAATGGGCAGTTGTTCCTCTCAGCCTGGAACCACCAAGTACATGCCCAAAATGGCAGTGTTTCCTGCCTGAACCATCTCATCAGTAGTGCTGAGTAGTGTGGATGACTCGCTCAAGGGACCCTCTGCCAGCTGCCTAATTTCTACCAGTGAACCACAGGTTCTGAGGTGGCATGGCCCAAGCCTGCCTCAGCACAAACCCGGTAAAGTCCAGTGACGGGGGAAATTAACTAGCAGGCAGAACATACAGAGCAATGGCATAGTTTTTCTGAAGAAGCGGCCATACCATCACAGGAACCACACAGAGCTCAAGAAACCAACTCCTCTCTGGGGACAAACAGTGAAAACTCCCCCCACCTCCAACCAGCAGACTCCACAGGCACTGTACGCTAGTGAGACCAAGAGTGCATCCTCACAGCTAGGTACCAAAATTGCTATGCTCTCCTAACCACTTAATCTTGTGTGAGTGTGTATATTATAGACTAGTAAAAAAGGCCCGTTTCTGAAAGAAATAAAACGGGTGCTAGCAAGGTTGTCCTCTAATGGTAATTATGTTTTTAAGGGAACTGTTAGAAGAGAGTATGTGTGGGAGAGGGAGTATGTGTGTGTGAGAGAGAGTGTGTGTGATTGAGAGACAGAATGTGTGTCCTGTGTGCACCAATTATGCTCTCTCTCTTGCATTCATCCATATGCAGCAAACATCCTCTGTGCCCTGCCCCCTCCATCAATTCATGTGCAGCAATTCTCCTCTGTCCCTTGCCCTTCCCCCTACATGTGCATCGCACCTCCCTCCGAGTTCCAGGACCCCCTCCCTTCCATTTCCAGTACCTCCCAGTTCCAGGGTCATCCCCTCCCTCCCAGTTCCAGGGTCGTCCCCTCCCTCCCAGTTCCAGGTTGTGGAGGAAGGGCTAAAGTAGCTCCTGCGTTCTGTGTGCAGGAAGGGCTCAGTGGCGAGCTAGAGGTAAAGCAGCTCCCGCGTAGCGTGTGGAGGAAGGGCTGAGAGCTAAACCAGCTCCCGCATTGTGTGTGGAAGAAGGGCTGAAGTAGCTCCCGTGTTGTGTGCAGGAAGGGCTCAGTGGCGAGCGAGATGTAAAGCAGCTCCCGCATAGTGTGTGGAGGAAGGGCTGAGAGCTAAACCAGCTCCCGTGTTGTGTGTGGAGGAAGGGTTGAGAGCTAAACCAGCTTCCTCTTCTTTTCTTCGCACGCTTCCCTCCTCCCTGCTTCGAATACTAACATCTCCTGCCGTCAGGCAAGCAGGCTTCTACTACGGGAAAGTGACGTCAGGAGATGGTTATGGGCGCAGGCAGACACATTGGAACGTTGCAGTAGCAAATTATTATATTAGATAGACAGAGATATATAATGTGCTGTTTCCAAAAATTAAGAGTTGTATTTGAGTGAACGGGACACACCAAAGCAAAGACAAAATTAATACAGCAGGGCTGTACTCACTCACCATCTGCTGAGGGGACAAATACTGGTTAGCTCAGAGTTGCACACTACCTAATAAGGTAACATCACTCCTTAGTGCTTAACCTCCCTATCTGCTTGGTAGGAGGCCATATCTACTCATCAGGAATGGTCTGGAGATAACAAAGATGATGGTCTGGACAAGATCAGCACATGACATCCATTTTTCCTGCATTTTAGAACACGTTCCACCATCAGCAGATCTTGTTCAAGTGTCACCAGTGACAAAGTAGCTTGACAGTTCTCGTGGAGTAGAGGTATAGGGATGCCTCTTCCAATAGACCAAGGAGTTCAAGAGATCTTGATGCACATGTCATTTATTAACAAATATACACCTTGAAGACTCAACACAGAGCATTTTTCAGCATGATCACCTGCCTCTCTGTAGATATATGAATGTGGTGAATAATGATATACAGCGACTCTATACATCAATATATGAACACACAAAGGCAATCTCAAACTAATGCTACTGTGGCAGGTGGTCATGCCGAAACACGGCTCTGTGTCATGTCTTCAAGATGAGTTTTTGATGATAAGCATTGTGTGCATGAAGATCTCTTGACTCCCTGGTCTGTGTTGGAAGAGCCATCTGTAAACCTCTACTGCACTAGAACTGTTTTTCTACATTTGTAGCGGCTCCTGTTCCTCCACACTTGTGTTCCACACTGATGTTTTTTTTGTTAATCCACATACCAGCTTGGACATCCTTTCTAAAATATTATTCTACATGAACGGAAATGTTGCAAAAAGATGCTCCAACTTCTGAGGCAGCACGGTTTTACTAGAGGTAGGTCTTGTCAAACAATCTGATTAATTTCTTTGACTGGGTGACCACAAAGTTGGACTGAGGAAGAACATTACATGCAATTTACTTAGATTTCAGCTAAGCCTTTGATACAGTTCCCCATAGGAAACTTATAAATAGACCGAGTACCCTTGCAATGGGTCCAATTGGTTAGAAACTGGTTGAGTGGAAAGCAACAGAAGACATTTGTAAACGGTGTTTACAGAGGTCAAGGTGTTACCAGTGGTTGTCCTTGGACTAGGTTTAAAAAAAAAAGTTGTGATATTGTTGAAGGGCTGTATGGTAAGGTTTGCCTGTTTGCAGATGATACCAAAACCTGCAACAGTGTAGACACGCTGAAAGGTGTGCATAATATGAGGAGGTAGCTAGCAAATTTTTGAAGAATGATCTAAAATTTGGCAAAAAAAAAATAAAAGCTGCATAATTCACTTAAAACTGCAAAAACCCAAGGGAGCTGTACAGGATAGAAATACTGTACAGAAGAAGAGCAGGACCTGAGGTGATCATATTTGATGATCTTAAGGTGGCCAAATAGAAAAAGTGATGTTTGAATGCATAGGGAGAGGAATTGCCAACAAGGAAAGGAGACAATAGCACCTCTATATAAGACTCTGATGAGACTTCATTTGGAGTACCATGTAAAAGTCTGGAGATCACACCTTCAAAAAGATATAAAACAAAATGGAGTCAGTCTAGAGGGCAGCTACTAAAATAGTCACTGGTCATCATAAAGTATATGGAAATAAGCCTTAAAGATCTCAAATATGTATATAATTTGGAAGACAGGTTGGAGAAGGGAGATATGAAACATTTAAATGTGTATCTGCGGATGATACCAAACTCTAATAGGGTGGACAACCCGAAGGGTGTGGATAGCATGAGGAGAGATCTAGTGAAGTTTGAAGAATGGTCCAGAAATTGGCAACTAAGATTTAATTAAATGCTGAAAAAATGCAAGGTCAAGAACCCTAGGGGAAAGATAATCCTACAAATAGCAAAAAAAGAATCAATCCCACAAAAATACCCGAAAGGCTCCGCAACTAGATAGAAACAGAGGAAACTGATAAGGAAACTGAAAACAATATACATTAATAAACCATTCAAAATGTACAGAATAGGGGGAATTCAGTATAGGCTGCATCCCACAGCCAATCTCAATAAGAACCACTGACAAATGCAACTAATTTTAACGCTCTATACATCATTAGACAGCCATATATTTCCTTCAAAAATTTTTTTGTATTTCTATTTTTTTTAGGATAAGTTTTTTTTTTTTTACTTCTTTTAAATTAACAAGTTCCCAATGTAAATATTGAATTCAAAAACTAAAAAGCCAATAGGCCAATCCAAAACTGAATATATCCGTCTGCTGAAAAGGAAACTTTTCTTAGTTTCCCAAATCCATGTCAATACATTTCAGTTCAAAAAGACGACAAAAAAACAATGTGTATATATATATATGGCTTTTTTTGAGGGGTACTGAGTACCAGCACCTTTTCCATTGTCTGCTAAAATTGACCCATGGTCCCCAAGTTTTAATGAAAGAGCTCAGACTCTACACACCAATTCTGCCTTGCCATAGATTCTGTGACTGGTTGCAGGGGGCCTGGCTATTGTGGGGTGGGTCCCTCAGTGATCACCTCACCCCTGAAAGGTGGCCTGGCATTTGAGTACCGGCAACCTTTTTGCTAGAAAAAACACACTGTATGTATGTATGTATGTATGTATATATATATATATATATATATATATATATCTCACGTGAGCAGTATAGCACCAATCGATTCAAAAAGCAGCTGAAGATGTTACTTTATCTTAATACTGTGATGTTCTCCCATTTGCGGCTGTGCAAAACATCTACAGAACTAAGAAGAGTTTCCTTTTCAGCAGACAGATATATATTCAGTTTTCGATTGTTCTACTGGCTTTTTAGTTATGGCCTTTCAGGTATTTTTTGTGGGATTCTTTTTTTTTTTTTTTGCTATAAAGTGTATGACTTATACATATACTCTGGAAGAAAGGCAGGAGAGAGGGGTATGATAGACACATTAAAAAACTTCCATGGCATTAATGTACAGGAGGTGAGCCTTTTTCAAATGAAGGAAAACTCTGGAATGAGAGGGCATAGAATGAAGTTAAGAGGTTATAAGCTCAGAAGTAATCTATGGAAATACTTTTTCACAGAAAGGGTGGACACATGGAATAGCTTTCCGGTGGAGGAGACAAGGACTATATCTGAATGTAAGAATCGAATCAATAATGAGTATCCACTAATCTCTGGTAAATAAGTTGGTTATAACACACTGTTGGAACCAGGATATAACAAACCTATTGCAAATTCAACTTTCCAAAACTGCGACAAGATATATATGATAAGATGTAATTCAATATAATATTTTGTTAAGAGCACCCTCAGATATTCCCACTACATGGAGCACACAGAAAATTTCTGTTGCTTAGTGGTGTAGCACTTATTTCATCGGGCTGCTCATTTTATACGTGATGAAACACCTGTTAAGTGCTAACAGACTGGTATAATGTTTCAAATTATATAAATACCAAACCAGCCTTATCTATACCAATTCAAAAAGGTGCAGCCTGCCCCAATGTTCATCAGTGGCAATTTTTGTCAAAAAAATCAATAAACACTTATCTGAATTATTCTTTCATGCTATCTCCTCAATATCTTGTTGTATCTGTAATAAATATCCAGCCGTTCGCCTTTCCCTGAACATGCTCGACGCCGCGGGTTTCAAAATTCTGTCTTAAGGGACTAGGGTTAAGGCAGCCTCCTGCTCATAATATTAATGAGAAGCAAACTGCAAGGCGCTTTGAAAGTTTCATCCTGTAGGTTTTATAGGCGCCTGTTTAATGGCTACGCCCAGGGGAATCCTAAAATGACGTCTGAATTTAAGAAAGCATGGTACAGGCACGTGGGATCTCTTAGGGAAAGGAGGAAAGAGTGGTTACTGAGGATGAGCAGACTGGATGGGCCATTTGGCACTTATCTGTTGTCATATATCTATTGCATAAATGCACAGGGGGCAGGCCTCTTCAAATGAAACTCTGGAACAAGGAACATAGGATGAAGGTGAAAGATGATGGACTCGGGCGTAATTTATGGAAATATTTATTTGTAGAAAGGGTGGTGGAGGTAGCGGAGATGAGGACTATCGGGCTCATTTTCGAAAAAGGACGTCCATCTTTCAACATAAATTGGAAGATGGACGACCTTCTCCCAGGGACGTCCAAATCAGTATAATCGAAGCTTGATTTAGGACGTCTTCAACTGCACTCCATTGCAAGGACGCCCAAAGTTCAAGGGGGCGTGTCAGAGGCATAGCGACGGCGGGACTTGGGCGTGCCTAACACTTGGACGTCTTTGACCACAATCGAAAAAAACAAGGACGTCCCTGACAAGCACTTAGACGTTTTCAACCGGACCTGTTTTTCTTATGACTAAGGCACAAAAAGGTGCCCGAAATGTCCAGATGACCACAGGAGGGAATCGGGGATGACCTCCCCTTACTCCCCCAGTAGTCACCAACCCCCTCCCACCCTCAAAAAACATCTTTAAAAATATTTATGCCAGCCTCAGATGTCATACTCCAGTCCCTGGAGCAGTTTTAGTGGGTGCAGTGCACGTCAGACAAGCGGATCCAGCCCCATCCTCCCCTACCTGTTACGTTTGTGGAGGAAACAGCGAGCCCTCCAAAACCCACCACAAACCCACATCTAGGAGCCCCCCTTCACCCGTAAGGGCTATGGTAGTGGTGCATAGTTGGGGGTAGAGGGTTTTGGGGGGCTCAGCACACAGGGTAAGGGCACTATGTTCCTGGGAGCATTTTATGAAGGCCACTGCAGTGCCCCCTAGGGTGCCCGGTTGGTGTCCTGGCATGTCAAGGGGACCAGTGCACTACAAATGCTGGCTCCTCCCACAACCAAATGGGTTGCATTTGGTCATTTTTGACATGGACATCTTTGGTTTTGAAAATCACCGAAAATCATAAACATCCATGTCTAGGGACGTCCAAATCTAGGGGTAGCGAAATGTAAGGATTTTGGACGTCCCTGATGGTATTTTTGAAACAAAAGCGCAAGGTCATCCAAATTGCAACTTGGACGTCCTTTTCAAAAATGCCCCTCCACATCTGAATTTAAGAACGTAAGGGATAAGCATAGAGGGTCTATAAGAGAGAGGAAGGCATTGTAGACCTTAGTATCTGGTACAGAGGGGTAAACATGTTATGCCTTGTAATCTTTGCCATCTTTTCTCTGTTTCTATCCCTTCCCTCAGAGTCATTGTTCCACAAACCTCCAAAACAAGGATCCCATGGGGAAGGTTGGCTGCACAGATGCTTGTGCCCCCTGGTCTTGCTCTGATTCTCACTTGGGACACTTTGTTGGCCCAGGGTCTCGCTATTCCTTATTAGTGAAAGAAAGAACCAAAGGATGAGACCCTAAGAATCCTTCTTCCTTAGGTCAGTGGTTCTCAACCCAATTCATGAGGCACGCCATTCAGTTGTTATTTCAAGATATTCACAATGAATATGCATGACATAGCTTTGCATACCAAGGCAGCAGTGCATGCAAATCTCTCTCATGTTTTAGCACCCCAAACACTGCCACAGTCAACTTGTAGTTCCTGTAGGAATACAGATTTGGGCAGAAAACTGGAACTTTGCTGCGTATGTCTAGTAGCGCTTTAGAAATAAGTAGTAGTAGTAATACCAAAGCAGGGCCACACAAAAACTTTAAGGCTACAGCAAGGTTTTATGCATCACAAGTCTATTCTGGTTTTAAAAGCACTCTGGGGAAACTCTACTTGGTAGAGGTCGAGAGAGCCAGTTCTCTAGGGTATTCCCATCATTGCTCCCCTAGCTGAGGTGGGGAGGAGCTCTGACATACATGTGAGGTTATCTGCAAAAATATTAAATTTAGTAGAGAACTGGAGCTGTGAAGGTTCTGCCATGCCTGAAGGCACATATGTAGCTTTCATAAAATCCCTATTTGTCTATCATAGGTAAAGGAGGAGACAAAGGGGCCAGCACGCTTCTCATGTATTTTTGGTGCAAAGTGGCTCACAAATTCCAGGGCATACCCCTTTTGAATACACACCATTATTAATTGACTGAGGTTATAAGGGCCCACTCGTAAAAGAGGCAGACTACCACCCACCTGTACCTCCAAAGTGCCTTGATGACCATCATTGGGGCCCCTTAACTCCTGCCATAGAGGATGAAGCTCCAACATCCCTTGTCCTCTGAGCCTTACAAAAGGGTAACCCTTTGTGTACTTTTGCAGCCAAAGAGGAAGCCAATGACCATCTGCTGAGACAGTAGCAGGCCCAGTTCTTTGACCAAGACCTGCTCCTTGAGGACTGAGATGAGGTGATTATGGACAGTCCTTTGGGAGCTGCTGAGGCTTGGTCACCCCCAAGGTCCTTCACCAGTTTTCTAATTCTTCTCCCTAACAGCAAGTGGCCTGTAAAGGGCAACTTACTTAAAAACACATCTGAGCCTGTGCCTGCCACTTAGTGGCAGCCAAAGTCACCTATGGGCCGCCACCACCACGACGAGAAAACATGGACGAGATTGTAATGTACATCCACCAGGAAAGGGCACCCTGGACTCCAAGCAAGTCACCTCTGGGGGCTCTGGTAACTACTGGGCGCACAATAGGGCTGAAGACATCTAGATCCCAAAACTCATCCAGGCAGGAAGAGTCCACTCCAAATCCAAGCCCCTGCTTGGGGCCTCTGGAACCATGAAGTGGGTCCCTTAGCCTTAGGGATCCTCTGCAGCTAGTAGGGTACCCCTCAACTCAGGAAGTTGACCCCTCCCATTTAAAGCCTACTGCACAAACATTGAAATTGCTTGAACCCAGTGGGGCCCGTGACCCCCCCCCCCCCCCCAATGCTGGAGCCTCGCCCAAGAAGGAACAGGCCTCCGCCAGCACCCCAATCTCTTGCTCTGTATGCTCTTCAGCTTGTTCTCAGTTTTGGTGGATTGGCTGCAAAATGGCTGCCATTCCTTCCAAAGATGAGGTACCCTTGGCTGGTGTCAGGAGACTGAGAAGTTGAAGCATTGCTGCGATTTTCCTTGGGGTGTTCTCTGGGCTCACCCAGGACCAAAATTACAGTTGCCCCATTACTTATAGGGCAGTAGAAGCTAGCAGCACAACTGTGCTGGCAGCTTCTGCAGACCAGCATTACTGTCCCACAGGAATATTGAGACTGCTGAGGGAAAGCAGGCCACACACCCCCAACAGACCCAAATCCTAAAATTCATCCCACTGGTGTACGTGTCTCTGCCACTCTAATCTGATTTCTTCTAGCACCATCTGCCTAACTGCTGTGTAAACAGCTGTTTTGTGTTTGGTTTAAAAATTTTTTTTCTTTAAATAACTTTATTCCCCCTAGCAAGAAGATAGTAAAACATTCACTAACTGCTAATTATTGCCCGGTGGCATCAATTCCTCTATTAAAATAATGGAGAGATTGGTGACAGTAACACAAAAAATGAACCGAAAAGGTAAAAGGAACCCCTATGCACCAGGGGCGTAGCTACGGGTGGGCCTGGCTGGGCCCAGGCCCACCCAATTTCAGCCCAGGCCTGCCCAGCGCCAGCCCCCATCAAGGCCACTGCTGCTTTTCCTGTTGAGCAGCAGGGCCGGCGCTACAAAAAGAAGAAGCGCTAACGCTAAGGACGAAAAATGTAAAAAAAAAAAAAAAAAAAAAAAAAAGGCGCGGCACCGGCAGGCACTGTCTAGGCAGCCTTCAGGCATTGGCTGCTGGCTTGCAGGCTCCTCCCATCTCCTATGTCACTGCCCCTGGAGCAACGCAGGGGCAGTAATGTAAGAGACGGGAGGAGCCTGCAGAGCTAGCAGCCAATGCCTCAAGGCTGCCTAGACAGTGCCTGCTGGTGCCGCGCTTTTTTTTTTCTAAACATTTTTCGTCCTTAGCATTAGCACTCTGCTCAGTCAGCTGAGCGCTTCTTTTTGTAGCGCCGGCCCTGCTGCTCAACACGAAAAGCAGCAGTGGCTGGCAATGGGAGCTGGGGCTGGCACGCAGGGCGGGCCTCGAGGAAAAGAGAAAAGAGGGAAAACAGATGGAAGGATGGTGAGAAAAAGAGGGAAAACAGATGGAAGGATGGGGAGAGAAAGAGGGAAAACGGATGGATGGGGAGAGAAAGAGGGGAGATGGATGAAAGGATGCAGGGAGAAAGGGGAGAGACTGGAAGGATGTGGAGAGAGAAGGGACACTGAACAGAAAAGGGTAGAGAGATACAGAGACACTGGTTAGAAAGAGGGAGAGAGACATTAGATGGAAGGATCAGGAGAGAGGGTAGATGGATGGAAGGATGGGGAGAGAAAGAGGGAAGATGCTGGATGGAAGGGTAGGGAGAAAGGTGACACTGGACGGAAGGATGCAGAAAGAAAGAGGGGAGACTACTGGAAGGATGGGTAGAGAAAAAGGAGAGCTGCTGGATGGAAAAGGGGAGTAGTGAAAGACTGGAGAATAAGAGGAAGGGGCATGGGGAGAACAAGGGTGAGAAAAAGATGAAAAGTAGATGAAGGAAATTAAAGAATGGATAGTAAGAATGAATTAAATCAGGACAGAGAGGGAGAGAGGCAGAAAAATATTGAAGAAAGCAAAGAAAAAGGAGAGAAAAATGACAAATGGCCAGGAAAACCTGGCAGAAGAGTTAAGCGAAAACGAAGGAAAGCAGAATCTAGAGACTGGGACCGACATGAGAAAAAGTAAATGGCCATACAAGAAAGGTAAAGAAAATAATTTTATTTTTAATTTAGGATAAAGTAATATGGTACCTGTGTTAATGAAGTTTCAGAGACCAATACTTCCTTCCTTAGGTCAGGCGAGGATACCGTACCAGCATTATACTGACCTGAGGCAGGAGGTTTTGGCCTCTGAAAGCTCACTGAAAAGAGTGTTAGGCTATTAAATAAATTTTCTGAAATCTGATGCACTGAAAAGCAGCACTTTACCCTGTGTGACGGATGCATCTGATTAGCGTGACTAAATTTTGCTGGGGGAGGGGGGTAGAGAGAAAATTTTGTGCCCACCCACTTTGGGTTCAGGCCCATCCAAAATTGGCAGTCTGGCTACGCACAGAACAACCACATCTAGAAGTTAGGGGTGGACGAAGAAGACTCTTGCAGCCGGATGGGTAGTATATGAAACTTTATTAGGCACCACTCATGTATTGGACCCGACAAAGGACCATATTTTGATAGGACATACTCATCTGCCTCAGGGGTCACATACTTAATATGAGATGAATTGATGAGTCAGTGCAAAATGGAAACAATGGAATACCAAAAGCACTGGAATGCAGCGTCTTTGTAGACACTATAGCATTACAGCATGGTTTCAAACTCAACAAGGAGGAGACTAAGTTCCTTTTTTTTAGGTCAGCAAAATGTGTTGAATGATAACATGTTGAAACTGAGTGATCAGAATTTGTGTTTTGAGGACAATATTACGGTTTTAGGGATAACACTATTAGGCACCCTGACTCTGGAATCACAAGTAAACTTACTTAAGAAATCTTTCCTTTCGATGAGAAAGTTGAAAAGAATCTGCAAATTGTTTGATACACATACATTTCGTCTGATCAAAGTTTTCTTCCGTCAGTCTTAGACTATAGTAACAGTATATATGCAGGCTGTCAAAAGAATCACTTAAAGAAAATTCAACCTATCCAGAATACTGCTGCACGCTTAATTTTTTCAGACCATAAAAATTATAGAGTTTCTCCTTTACTACTGAACCTCCACTGGTTTAAGGTTTGTACAATGTATATAAGATTCTTTATGGCATGGCCCCAACCTATTTGTCAAAGTATGTCCAGATTGCTGTTAGAGGCCTTCTTAGGGTCCACCTTAGAAGTCACCACTCAAGAAAAAGATCTAAGTGGGATTGTAGATAATATACTGAAATCTTCTGCTCAGTGTGCGGCGGCAGCCAAAAAAGCAAACAAGATGCTAGGAATTATTAGGAAAGGGATGCAAAATAAGACCAAGAATATTATAATACCTCTGTATCGCTCCATGGTGCAACCTCACCTTGAGTACTGCATTCAATTCTGGTCACTGTCTCTCATAAAAAAAATACAGCAGAATTAGAAAAGGTTAAAAGAAGAGCAACCAAAATGTTAAAGGGGATGGAACTCCTCCTGTATGAGGAAAGCCTAAAGAGGTTAGGCATCTTCAGCTTGGAAAAGACAGCTGGGGGGGGGGGGGGGGGGGGGGGGGGGGTGATATGATCCTGAGTGGCATAGAATGGGTAGAAGGGAATCAATTTTTCACTCTTTCTAAAAGTACAATTTTAAAACAAATAGGAGGAAATATTTTTTCACTCAAAGAATAGTTAAGCTCTGGAACTTGCTGCCAGAGGTTGTGGTAACAGCGTTTAACAAATCCGGGTTTAAAAAAAAGGTTTGGACAAGTTTCTGGAGGAAAAGTCCATAGTCTGTTATTGAGATGGACATGGGGGAAGCCACTGCTTGCCCAGGATTGGTAGCATGGAATGTTGCTACTATTTGGATTTCTGCTAGATACTTGTGACCTGTATTGGCCACTGCTGGAAGCAGGATACTTGGCTAGATGGACCATTGGTCTGACCCAGTATGGCTGCTCCTATATTCCTAATTCAAAAAGGTTGAAATATAGGACCATTTTTTTCTGGCAGCCTAGAATATCAAACTCTAGCAATCTGGAATTATCTTCCGGTTTATTTAAGACCCCAATTATCCAGAATTTAGGAAATTATTATAAACTTTTCTTTTTAAGAAATTCTTAACAGATTCTTCAGTTTAATAAATTACCAAAAATGGTAATGTTAACACATTCAATTATTATAGTTTTATAAGTTTTTATGTCTTTAATGAGCCTGTTCTAATTATTGTTTATTGTTAAATTGTAAGTTCACAGGGTTTGCCTGTTTATTATTTTTGTGTTCTGCCCAGAACTCTAAGAAGCAATATAATGTAATGTAACTATGTACAGAATTTTATTCAACAGTAGTTGATGTATGAAATACACAATTTCTTACAACCCCCCCCCCCCCAAAAAAAAAAAAAAAAATACTATCATGCAGTTTTAGTGCAGTGTCACTTATACAAAAAACCCTCAAAGTCCTTTATTCATGGTTTCTAGATGTGATATATACACACACACATACCCATACCAGGATCACATCACCTGTTAGTACTGCACTGTTCTGAGCCCAACACAGCACAAATCCAGAGAGACAAATTCAAAAAATCACATAGACTCGTATCTCCAGGAAATGGCTCTTAACACATTTATGATAAAAGCTAGTAATTCTGAACCATTTCCAACTAATTGTGGTGAAGAGTACACAGTACACATAGTTCTGGGTTACAAACAAAACTGAAACAAATTAGGAAGATAGTGCCAAGGCTGCTTTGGAGGCAGGGTGCTCCAAAATGTGTGCTTGCTGGCCTGGTACTCCACAGTATATGCACCCCATCCTAGAAAGGCCAAAGTTGTGAAAAAGCACTGAACGCCCATTACCAAGGTTGTAGTCAACATTCCATTTCTATTAGATGGTGCTTAAAATGAGAGCGTTAAAGAAAGAGGCTGATACTTGTACCAATATAAAGGATTGGATTGTTGTATATCTGGTCGATTGGCACTCTAGACTGCAAATGTTCCTTTTTTTTTTTTTCTATAGTTCTCCTTGTTTCAGCACTTGGTAACTTGCTTTATTTGGATGCACCATGTTTGTTTAAAAAAACCCAAAAAACAAAAACAAAGCACATAAATATATCACCCTGCCTATCCCAGTCACTGCTCCTCATGATTTTGCTGTCCTTAGATCTCATGCCTTCTCCTTCCGCTTTAACTTTGATACTTTTTTGAGAGTTCCATTTTTATTCAGAAGTTTTAGGACACGGTCCTTGTGATCCAGAACTTTCAGCATGGAGTCTCGTGCCTCGCTGATCTGATCTATTACAAGTTTACAGCGCTGCATGTTCCCCTGAAAGAAACACACACACACAGAGCACAGTCATTATTGGACTGCAGAATATTACAGCACTCCTCATGTCCCTGCAGGATGTAGTACATACACATATAGCACAGTTAATAGTGTCTTATTAATAGTCTTATGCTTCTGCATGTTCTCTTGGGACAAGCTGCCAGCAGACATAGCACAGTCCTTGAAGGGCTATTTAAAAATAGTGCTGGCTAACCTATTCGCCAAAGAATTATTCAGATTTAACTCGTACAGCAGTTATTTCCCTGTTCCTGGAAGGCTTAGAAATTAAGGCCTAGATTTACTAACCTACACTAATATATTAATGTAAATGAATGCACTTTATTTACCACACCCCTATTACTATTAATGGAAATCTATTTTTTAATACAATTTATAACCTGCACCATCTACAACTTCAGGTGGTTTACAACCTACAAAAATCTTAAAACAGAAAGACGTAAAAACACAAAACAGTAAAAACTAGTTACATGGACAAAATACAAAAAAATTAAAAATCAATACAATTTTGAAGTTCATGAGTACAAACATTACAAAAAGAGGCCAACAAGTAGCTAGTACAATCTTAAAAATTGAAGCTAAAGACAGGAAGGCCAAAAAAGCACAATAATAAGAATCTGGAACAAGAGAGTCCCTCACAATTGCTTTTTGGGGTCTGAACTTGTTAGGATCAGCCATGCCTGCTAAATAAAAGATGCAGTTAACACACATTAGTAAGTTAGGCCCTAAATTTGGCCCTGAGGTCAAAATGAATAACCCAAGTTCATGAAGAGTGTCAGTGGGAGAAATGGGACTTGACTCTGGCTTCCTTGGATCTCAGCCTGCTGCTCTAGCCATTAGGCTACTCTTCAAAACACACATATACTAGACATTATGGGGCTGTATGATTATTTTACATCTGCATATTGCCCTGGGAGATATGAACAGTGCTCTCAGCAATACAGTTGCATCAAAATGGCTGGAGAAAAGGGTGTCTTAGTTTCCCTTCTGGACAGAGTCTGTGTACAAGCAAAATTTTACTACATTTCACATTTACAGTGCTGATAAAGACTTTAAAGTTGCTAGGATGGTTTTTATTTTAGGACAAAATTTATACTCACAACATGATTAGACCATAATCTAAATCTCAGTGAGACAGAATACTACTAAATAACATTAACCTCACTCAATAAATAACTCAAACAAAAAATGGATTTTTATTATGACTGCATGTTAACAGTGATTAACACCACGATTAATGTGATATTTAATCAATGCAATTAAAAAAAAGAAAATTGCAGCGTTATCTCTGTGCCATGCCCAGCATACTGGCATATCACTCTCCTTCCCCTGTTCCCAAAAAGCATGTACAAAACTAGGACTTTGGGGTTGGCCTCAGCATATAGTAGCCTCTATGACTGGCCATTTGTCCAGAGACCGGCAGGAAGCCAATAAGCAGTGCTGGTACTGAGGACCCAGATTAGGAGGATCAAGAGGAGCGTGCCGAGCCTGCCGCTGCACTTGCTTGCCACTGCATAGCACGCTGTAACGACCTTTATTGCCGGTCTTCCCCCTCCCTGGCAGTCCTCCAAACTCCCATGGACCTGGCATTAATTACTCTCTCTCCCCCCTCCTCCAATGTCCGACATCTCTCTCTTCCCTCCTGTCCCTGCCCTCCTGAAGTCATCCAACCTTCCCTTCCATGGCTCAGCAGCAGAGAGAGAACCCAGCCTTCTCACAGCAGCAGCAACAACAACCAAAGTACCATATATGTGCAGGAGGACCAGCCCGTTTGCTTACAGCGCACTAATGCCCTGCTCTCTCTGAAAGGCGGGAAGGAACCCCTATACGCACGACAACCAGACCAAAGAAGTAGGGGTGGACCAGAAACAACTTGCACACAAATGGGGTGGATAAGTAATCTATTGAGCACCACTCAAAATGACAGACCCCATACGAGGGTGTCACACAAACCCTCAATGCAGCACAGCTCCTTTTCACAGCGGATGCTAAGTCCAAAAAACAAAGACCACAACACTGAAGAAACAGACCACTTTGATCTTGCACCACAGTGTACAGCCAAATGGAGGCCAGTAGAAATGGGAGGGTTGGGTAGAGGAAATAGGTGTTGTTGAAGTCTGTCCTGATTTTATATGGAGATTAACTTCCAGGTTCCCAGCCTTAAATGTCACCCTTTCCTTCTCCGAAGAGGCAAAATACCCCCTCCTATCATCAAAGTACCGCAAGGCTGCCCTTATCAGTGGGGTGGGACCTTGCCTCTTTAAAAATGATTTACCACCACGGACTGAATATCTACTCTGTTGAAAAACTTGTGTGCCTCAATGGTTGCCTCAAACATTACTTTCCATATGCTGAATGTGTTTTAGCTGTTCTTATGGTTAAAAAAGACAACATTGTTAGAATGTTTACTTTCCATATGCTGAATGCGTTTTTGGGCTGCAATTTGTAGTTAAAAAAAGATAATACTGTTAGTTTAAGCTCTCTCTGCTCACTTCTGATATTATCTTGCAATCATATGATTAATTGCAATTAAAATTTGTAATCAAAATACAGCCCTAATTTTTATTTATTCAACAAAGATTCAAGAAATATTTTCATATGAAAGTATGGGAACCCTTTAGTCAGTAATTGGTGATACCTTTCCTCTACCTGTTGATCAGTATCTCATGATGACCTTGAAGAGTTTTGGCCCATACTTTCATGCCCGCTCAAAACACAGCAGTCAGGCTTATATTTGGAAAATCGCAAAACGAAAGCGCCAAACCCCTTCAAGAAAAACTGCATTGGCTCTCTATCAAGGAACGGATTAGTTTCAAAATCTGCACCCTGGTCCACAAAATCATCTATGGCGAAGCCCCAGGATATATGATTGACCTCATAGACCTACCAACTAGAAACACAATCCGATCAACAAGAACATACTTAAATCTTCACTACCCTAGCTGCAAAGGACTCAAGTACAAATCAACTTACGCATCCAGCTTCTCCTACATGAGTACACAATTGTGAAATGCACTACCAAAAGCCATGAAAACAACGTATGACCACCTTAACTTCTGGAAATTACTTAAGACCAACCTGTTCGACAAGGCATACCCTACCAACCCAACCTAAGCGCCTGAACCATGAAACACAACGAAACCAAAGCCCGTAATGAACCCTATATAACTTCCCTTCTCTAAGATTCTCTAATGTGTCTGTAACACATGAATCTTATTCGACCATAACATCGCTTTGTATTTGTTTCATCACCGGAGTTGGCGAATGCCTCCACGGTGCTATGTAAGCCACATTGAGCCTGCAAATAGGTGGGAAAATGTGAGATACAAATGTAACAAATAATAATAATGCAGAGCAGTTTCAGCTCTGTGACATTTGAGGGTGCCCCTGCATGAACAGCTCACTTTAGATCTTCCCACAACAGTTATTTTAATAGGATTAGGTAGGGAACTTTGACATAGCCAACCTAAAAATCAATACATCTTTTTCAGCCACTCTCTAGATTTACCCACTTCTGGCTCAGCTTTCAGTTAGATGGCCCATAGTCTTCTCTCAAATTTTCTGATGTAAAGCAGAATTCATGGTTTTATTGTTAATGACAAGTCATCCAGGTCCTGATGCAGAGCAGCCCTATACCACAACTTCTCCACCACCATGACTCAATAGATCTGAGGTTCTTACTTTGGAAGGCAATGTGTTCTTTTCTCCCCACACAAAGCCTTTGCTACTGTGGCTGAAAAATTGAATTTTTCACTATCTGTCCAGGGAACATTATTCCTATTCCAGAAGTCTTCTAGGTTATCCAGATGCTCTTTAGCAAATCTGAGGTAGGCAGGAATGTTCTTGATAGAAAACAGTGGTTTTATCTGAGCTATTCACTTATGAACACTGCTCCAATTCAGTTTATTCCTGATGGATGACAGATACACTTGCACATCAACAGCAGACCTTTAGATGTTAGTCTGAGGTTCTTTGTGACTTCCAGTTTTCTCTTGGAGTGATCTTTACAAGATAATCGCTCCTGGGTAGGAGTCACTGCAGCCTTCAACTTTTTCTATTTGTAGATTGTCTGACAGCAGATGGATGAACCTCAAATATTTAGAAATGGTCCTTTAATCCTGTCCAGATGGATGGATCAATTACTCTTTCATAGAGCCTCAAATTTTTTTTTTTTAAATCATGGCATGGTGAGCTCCCATTAACTTTTATGGTGAAGACCAAACAGAAAATGTTTATGCTTACTGGAGACTTGATATACCGCTTTTCACAACAAATCAAAGTGGTTTACAAACAATTAATAAGGAAGAAAATAGGAAAAGAACACCAATATCAGGAGAGAAGGCGAAACAATCAGAATAAGTCAGAAAAGGGAGATACAGCGAAGGCGGGTAAGGAAACAGAGACAACCAATCACCTACTGGAACCCATTGCCAAAGAATTAAAAGCCATAGGGTTAGGGGAACGCCTGGGAAAACAGAATGAGCTTTACGGAGACAGCAAAAACAGGGGAGCAAAAGCTCAGACTTCAGGGAAGGAGGTAATGAATGCCAAAGAAAAGGGGCCAAACAAAAAAAAAAATGCAGAGGAGCAAGTGGAACAAAGACTAGCACAATGAACAGATAGATGGTGAATGCGGAGCGGAGCTGAGCTCACGTATAGGACAATTAGGAGTGATCAGATTGACCAGATATGAAGGCGAACCCAAGCGCAACACCTTAAAAGTGAGGGTCAGAATCTTATAAGTAATTCAGTATTTTATGGACCTTTATATAGGACAGGATGCATGAACTCGGTCTTGAAGACTTACTGGTTTTAATTAGCCATCTGTTTTAAGAAAATTAGAGGTACATTTACTGTATAATTTCTAATTTGTACATTTATATTTGAAGAAAAAATGAAGATACATACCTGTCGCAGGTATTCTCCGATGACAGGAGGCTCAATATTCTTACACATGCGTCATCACCTGCGACGGCCCAGGAGACCGGAATTAGTCAAAAAGTTAGAACTTTTGAGAAGCGACGTCGCGTGGGGCAAGACGCACTGCGCATGCGTGAGCAGCTTCCCGCCCTAGACGTGTGTCCCTTCAGTTAGTAAAAAGCAAAATATATATATGAGGAACAACTCCAAGGGGAGGAGGGAGGGTTGTAAGAATATTGAGCCTGCTGTCCTCGGAGAATACCTGCTACAGGTATGTATCTTCATTTTCTCCAAGGACAAGCAGGCTCAATATTCTTACACATGGGGTATCCCTAGCCCCCAGGCTCACTCAAAACAATAAACATTGGTCAATTGGGCCTTGCAACGGCGAGGACATAACTGAGATTGACCTGAAAAGAAACACAACTAAGTGAGAGTGTAGCCTGGAACAAAACAGAAATGGGCCTAGGAGGGTGGAGTTGGATTCTAAACCCCGAACAGATTCTGCAGCACCGACTGCCCAAACCGACTGTCACGACAGGTATCCTGCTGAAGGCAGTAGTGAGATGTGAATATGTGGACTGATGACCATGTCGCAGCCTTGCAAATCTCTTCAATGGAGGCTGACTTTAAGTGAACCACTGATGCAGCCATGGCTCTAACATTGTGATTCTATTATATTGTACAATCAGGGACTCAAATATACTACCGGAGCCTTCGTGTTATAAATTACAAATTTGCTCCAGACTGTTGAAATACAAAACTCTTTATTAAACACATGCGCTTCAAAACCTGCTCATGTGCATTTTAAAATCTGTAAATACACACACAACTCTCTTCTGTCTTTCATACCCATTCACTCCTGTAGCGTGTCTGCTTAGTGACTCTATAAGCGTTTAAAGTTTTATACAACTTGCTGTTTTGAATATTATTGCACTGCACATTATATTTCACATTTTACATTCCTCAAATAAATATCACAGTGTTACACAAAATTAAAGGCAAACATTCTTTGTAATTCTGCTGTCTTTGATCTTCCAGTTTCCCTTTCTTACAATGTCTATTTTGAGGGTTTGCAAAAAGTCTCCAGTGCTTTCCTCAATAAGTAAATGAGTCTGCTTTCAATACTCTTCAGGCACTACGTTGGAGGAATGAGTTACTCATGGTAAAATTTGCTGTGGTCCTTAACCGACGTTTGGTTAAGGACCACAGCAAATTTTACCATGAGTAACTCATTCCTCCAACGTAGTGCCTGAAGAGTATTGAAAGCAGACTCATTTACTTATTGAGGAAAGCACTGGAGACTTTTTGCAAACCCTCAAAATAGACATTGTAAGAAAGGGAAACTGGAAGATCAAAGACAGCAGAATTACAAAGAATGTTTGCCTTTAATTTTGTGTACACTGTGATATTTATTTGAGGAATGTAAAATGTGAAATATAATGTGCAGTGCAATAATATTCAAAACAGCAAGTTGTATAAAACTTTAAACGCTTATAGAGTCACTAAGCAGACACGCTACAGGAGTGAATGGGTATGAAAGACAGAAGAGAGTTGTGTGTGTATTTACAGATTTTAAAATGCACATGAGCAGGTTTTGAAGCGCATGTGTTTAATAAAGAGTTTTGTATTTCAACAGTCTGGAGCAAATTTGTAATTTCTAACATTGTGAGCCGTGACATGGCCCTCCAAAGTCAGCCCAGCTTGGGCATAAGTGAAGGAAATGCAATCTGCTAGCCAATCGGAGATGGTGCGTTTTCCAATGGCAACTCCCATCCTATTGGGATTAAAAGAAACAAACAGATGGGCGGACTGTCGATAGGGCTTTGTTCGCTCCACGTAAAAGGCCAATGCTCTCTTACAGTCCAAGGTGTGCAACTTGTCCTCACCAGGGCGGTTATGTGGACGGGGAAAAAATGTTGGCAAGACAACTGACTGGTTCAGATGGAACTCCCACACCACCTTTGACAAGAACTTAGGGTGAGTGCGGAGGACTACTCTGTTATGGTGAAATTTGATATAAGGTGCATGCACTACCAGGGCTTGGAGCTCACTGACTCTGCGAGCTGAAGTAACAGCCACCAAGAAAATGACCTTCCAGGTCAAGTACGTCAGATGACAGGAATTCAATGCCTCAAAAAGAGCTTGTCATCAGCTGGGTGAGAACGACATTGAGATCCCATGACATTGGTGGAGGTTTGACAGCGGGCTTTGACAAAAGCAAACCTCTCATGAAGCGAACTAAAGGCTGTCCAGAGATAGGCTGACCTTCTACATGTTGATGGTAAGCACTGATTGCACTAAGGTGAACTCTTACGGAGTTGGTCTTGAGACCAGACTCTGATAAGTGTAGAAGGTATTCAAGCAGCGCTCATGTAGGACAAGAAAAAGGATCTAGGGCTTTGCTGTCACACCAGACGACAAACCTCCTCCATTTAAAACAACAACACTTTTTCGTGGAATCTTTTCTGGAAGCAAGCAAGACTCGGGAGACACCCTCTGAAAGGACTAAAGAGGCAACTTCTAAGTTCTCAACATCCAGGCCGTGAGAGCCAGAGACTGGAGGTTGGGATGCAGAAGCGACCCCTCGTTCTGAGTGTTGGAAAACAGTCCAATCTCCACGGTTCTTCGGAGGACAACTCCAGAAGAAGAGGAAACCAGATCTGACGGGGCCAGAAAGGAGAAATCAGAATCATGGTTCCCTGGTCTTGCCTGAGTTTCAGCAGAGTTTTCCCTACTAGAGGTATGGGAGGATTGGCATACAGAAGGTCTGTCCCCCAATGTAGGAGAAAAGCATCTGATGCTAGTCTGTTGTGAGCCTGAAGCCTGGAACAGAACTGAGGGACTTTGTGATTGGTCTGAGTGGCAAAAAGATCCACCGAAGGGGTGCCCCACGCTCGGAAGATCTTGCAGACAACATCCATGTTCAATGACCACTCCTGAGGTTGCATTATTCTGCTCAGTCTGTCAGCCAGACTGTTGTTTACGCCTGCCAGATACGTGGCCTGGAGAAACATACCGTGGTGGTGAGCCCAAAGCCACATCCTGACGGCTTCCTGACACAGAAGGCGAGATCCAGTGCCCCCCTGCTTGTTGGTGTTAATACATAGCAACCTGATTGTCCGTCTGAATTAGAATAATTTGACTGGACAGCCGATCTCTGAAAGCCTTGACAGCGTTCCAGATCGCTTGTAATTCCAGGAAGTTGATTTGAAGATCCTTCTCCTGAAAGGACCAAGCTCCCTGAGTGTGAAGTACATCTACATGAGCTCCCCACCCCAGGAGGGATGCATCCGTCGTCAGCACTTTTTGTGGCTGAGGAATTTGGAATGGACGTCCCAAGGTCAAATTGGATTGAATGGTCCAAAACTGAAGGGAACTGCAAAAGCCAGTGGAAAGATGGATGATATCCTCTAGATCCCCTGTGGCCTGGCACCACTGGGAAGCTAGAGTCCATTCAGCTGATCTCGTATGTAGGCGTGCCATGGGAGTTACATGAACTGTGGAAGCCATGTGTCCTAAGAGTCTCAACATCTGCCAAGCTGTGATCCGTTGAGACGCTCGAGCTGAGGACACTAGGGCCAGGAGATTGTCTGCCCTTGCCTGGGGAAGATAAGCTTGAGACGTCTGAGTGTCCAACAGAGCTCCGATGAACTCCAATTTCTGAACCAGGACAAGGTGGGACTTGGGATAATTGATTACAAAACCCAGTAGCTCCAGCATTTGAATAGTCATCCGCATGGACTGTAGAACTCCTGTCTCTGAAGTGCTCTTCACCAGCCAATCGTCGAGATAAGGGAACACATGCACGCCCAGTCTGCGTAGCAATGCTGCGACAACTGCCAAGCACTTTGTGAAGATCCTGGGCGCAGATGCTAGGCCAAAGGGCAGTACACAGTACTGAAAGTGCTGAGTTCCCAACCAAAATTGAAGGTACTTCCTGTGAGCTGGGAATACCGAGATGTGAGTATAGGCATCCTTTAAGTCCAGAGAGCATAGCTAATTGTTTTCCTGAATCATGGGAAGAAGGGTGCCCAGGGAAACCATCCTGAACTTTTCTCAGACTAGGAATCTGTTCAGGGCCCTTAGGTCTAGGATGGGACGCATCCCCCCTGTTTTCTTTTGCACAAGGAAGTACCTGGAATAGAATCCCAGCCCTTCTTCCCCAGGTGGAACGGGTTCGACCACATTGGCCTTTAGAAGGGCGGAGAGTTCCTCTGCAAGTACCTGCTTGTGCTGGGAGCTGAAGGATTGAGCTCCTGGTGGACAATTTGGAGGCTTCGATGACAGATTGTGTGTGTATCCTAACCGGACTATTTGAAGAACCCACTTGTCGGAGGTTATAAGAGGCCACCTTTGGTGAAAAAATATCAATCTTCCCCCGACAGGCAAGCTGCCCGGTACGGACACTTTTACTGCGGCTATGCTGCACTCGAGCCAGTCAAAAGCCCGTCCCTTGCTTTTGCTGGGGAGCCCTAGGGGCCTTAGGTGCACGGCGTTGATGAGAACGAGCATGCTGGGGCTGAGCCTGAACCGGCTGCCGGGAAGCAGGAGGAGTGTACCTACGCCTGTTGTAGGAATAGGGGGCACTCCTTCTCCCTCCAAAAAACCTCCTAGAAGAGGAGGCAGTAGCAGAAGACGTCTGGCGGGAGAGAGAATCCATGGCATCATGATGCTTTTTCATCTGATCCACCATGTCCTCTACTTTTTCTCCAAAGAGATTATCCCCCCAGCAAGGAACATCAGTCATTCGCTGCTGGGTCTTATGATCCAGGTCAGAGACACGCAGCCATGACATCACTACCTTGAGCAGCTACTCGGGGTGCAACATCAAAAGTGTCGTAAGACCCCCTGGCCAGGAATTTGTGACACGCGTTCTGCTGCCTGACCACCTGGTGAAAAGGTTCAGCAAGCTCTGGAGGAAGTGCTTCAACTAAACTGGACAGTTGCCTCACCAATGCTTCCGATCAGGTACCGCATTCAATTCAAGCTTCTGCTACTAACCTACAAATGTACTCGATCTGCAGCCCCTCCTTACCTCTCAACCCTCATCTCCCCTTACGTTCCTACCCGTAACCTCCGCTCTCAAGACAAATCCCTCCTTTCAGTACCCTTCTCCACCACCGCCAACTCCAGGCTCCGCCCTTTCTGCCTCGCCTCACCCCACGCGTGGAACAAACTCCCCGAGCCCATACGTCAGGCCCCCTCCCTCCCCATCTTCAAATCTCTGCTTAAAGCCCACCTCTTCAATGTCGCCTTCGGCACCTAGCCTCTACACTTCTACCCAGGAAATCTAGACTGCACAACTTGACATTTCGTTCTTTAGATTGTAAGCTCATTTGAGCAGGGACCGTCCTTCTTTGTTTATTTTGTACAGCGCTGCGTAACCCTAGTAGCGCTCTAGAAATGTTAAGTAGTAGTAGTAGTGTAGAGCTGGTAAGTCTGGATCTTGGTGGCGAGCATAGCGGCCTGATACGTTCGTCTCCCAAAAGAGTCCAAGGTCCTAGACTCTCTGCCTGGGGGCGCCGAGGCATAGTCTCTAGTACTCTTGGCTCTTCTGAGAGTAGAATCCACCACCAAGGAATCGTGAGGAAGTTGGGCCTTCACCATTACAGGCTCTCCACGGACTCTGTACTGGGACTCGGACTTCATGGGGACCACTGGATTAGAAAGAGGGCAAGACCAATTCCGCATTAGCACTTCCCTGAGTGTATTATGCAGAGGGGCTGTTGCAACCTTAGCAGGTGGAGAAGGATAATCCAGGACCTGCAGCATCTCAGCCCTGGGCTCATCCACAACCTCCATAGGGAATGGAATGTCCTTAGACATTTCCCGTACAAAGGATGAGAAAGTAAGACTCTCAGGTGGAGACATCCGCACTTCAATCGGTGGAGTAGGATCAGAGGGAAGCCCACAGGACTCCTCCTCCAAAAAGTACCTGGGGTCTTCCTCTTCTCCCCATGAGCGCTCCTCTTTGGTATCGGACAGAAGCTCCCTAAGAGCTGCCCGAACCTGAGCCAGGATCGACGACCTCATGGAGGATGTCGAGAATTCGTCCCCTGCCTGGACTGCGCTGAAGCTTCCTCCATTGACGTTGAGGGGGAGTCGACCCGGGTGGCAACTGGCTCCGGTACCGCAAGTGGCACTGAGGGCGGGGACCTCCTCACAGGTGATGGCCCAGACGCCGTCTCTGCAGTCGGTACGGGAGGCGCAAGCACCCCCGACACCGAGGCAGACTGACGAAGCAAACCTTCCAGAAGCTCTGGAAGAAGGGCCCGGATGTGCTTGTCAAGAGCTTCCATCAGAAAAGGCTGGGGGGCCGGTGCAGGAGTCGGTGCCAGAACCTGAGGGGGCTCGAGAGCCAGTACCAGGCTGCCGGATGACCGACACATCGGCACCTCCTGAATGGAGGGTGAGTGATCCTCCTGGCGCCGACGCTTCTCGGGTGCTGACTCCCTCGGCTCCCCGGAGCTCTCGGTAGCATGTCTGGATGGAGATCGATGACGGTACTTCTTCGCCTTTGCTCGACACCCGTCATCGAGACTCCTCGGTACCGAAGAGGAGGACGTGGAATCCTCACGCCTCCTCGGGGCCGGGTCTGACAAAGGTCGGTCCCCGGGGGGCCTGCATAGCAGTAGGCCTCGAGATGGGTGGAGACCCACTCGATGCCTCGCTGCTCCCAGCTCGATGCGGTCTTTTGGCAGCCATTACCTGGACTCCCGGTGTCGACGACCTCGGTACCAATGTCCATGCCAACATCGAAGGACCGATCAGAAAAAGACTCTCGCGCTGAGCCTCTCGAGCCACCTGGGTCCTTTTCTTCATCAACTTACACAGCTTACAGGCGGCTGGAAGATGATCGGGCCCAAGACACTGGAGGCAGCACGTGTGGGGGTCGGTACCCGAGATGGTCCGGTTGCAGCGAGTACAGCGTTTGAAGCCGCTGGGAGTCTTCGATGACATGGGCGGGAAAATAGCGTCCGCAAAATCAAAAAGCTCGATGGTGCCAAATAAAAAGGCACAAAAGAGGGAAAAAAGACGTGGCCGAGCAGCCTAAAGGTGGCCGCAACGAAAAATGAAGAAAACTTCCAAAAGTGACAAAAAAGCTAAGAAATAAGGGAAACTATTTTTTTTTAAAAAGAGAATAGCTAGCGAAGGAAAAAGGGGCAGCAAAAATGCCAAAAAAAAAACAGTCTTCTGGACCAAATTCGAACAGCTCGAAAAATCGCGACTATCCAAGTTGCGGATAAGGAAAAACTAAAGGGACACGCTTGCGTCTTGGGTGGGAAACTGCTCACGCATGCGCAGTGCGTCTTGCCCTGCGCGACGTTGCTTCTCGAAAGTTCTAACTTTTTGACTAATTCCGGTCTCCTGGGCCGTCGTGGGTGACGACCCATGTGTAAGACTATTGAGCCTGCTCGTCCTCGGAGAACACAAAATTAGTTAATTTATACCTCTTTTATAGCATAAGAAAAGCCTGGTTTTAATTAAACCTTACTGTACCTGGGGTTCACAAACTCTCTCAGCACTGTATATCCTATTCTCAACTCAGAGCAGTTTACAATATGCCTATATTACAGTCTGTACCTGAATCAGTTCATTGATGCGGTGCAGATCATCATCTGTAGCTGCTTTTTTCTTTGGGATAATTCCCTCTTGGAGTGAGGTGAGTCTCTCAAACACATCATGCTCCAAGTTTGTCTGCAAAACATTTCAGTCCAACAGATAATAAGACCCTTAGATTCTACAGCAGTTTGTATGTAGACTCTGCAGCAAATCCACAATGCATTTATATAAGTTTGTATATAATTATGCATTTGTACAGCAACATCCATATACAGTTAATTTTTACTGAAACTACAAATTTTAAATATTTCTCTTTAAAAAATAAATGTTGTATGCATCTGAATTGTTCTCTCATGAGGCAATACTAGCAAAAGGTTTTATTGAGCAACTTAATCACTAAAATCATACATTTACTTTGTTTTTTTTCAGATCTTGAAAGCTCCCACTATTCTAAATCTGATGAGTTTTCTAATTTTAGAGCATGCAAGTAATCACATAGACATATATATTAAGCATAAAATGCTAAAATCAAAGTAAGGATAGAGGAAAGATATTTAAAATCTGTGGCTTGCAGCACAGAAAAAGGTGAAACATTCTAAACACACCCCAAACACATAGAGAGGAAGCAGTAAAAGGCAAAAAGACCCCCAAACAAACAAAAAAAAAAACAGTTGAAGCAAGCACTTACACCCAGAGAGAGACAGTTAAGGATTATCTTCACAAGTGCTAAGTACATGACTTGCACTGCATTATTACTGCAGCATGCTCTGATAACTATGTTGACCACTGCACACTCACCAGCTGCAATAACTGTGCTGCACAGAGATGGGTCTTCCAGCCCTGGGCCCGACAGGATATCCCTTTCTGACTGGCAATCTCCTGTAACGTCACCTTCTTTTCTTCTGCAACCAAAAGAAAATGAAAACCCTATATCGGGCTCTAGAAAGGATCAAAGATGTAGACACGCCACCAAATCTCCCCCTATCGGACCCATCTTTACTCACTTTTCTGTCATGCCACAAAATGCCCTTATGCCTATGTGCAGCAACAAAAGTAGGTCAGAAACAACCAGAACAGACCTTGAGCTCAGCAAAGGCTAGGGACACTTTAGATTCAAAGGTAGGGCCAGGGAGAATACATTGCCTGAAAATCAGTATTTCTCAAATGTCACCTCTAAGTGGCCGAAGAATGTAGTAGATGACCACGGATAACGACCTGCACAGTTTATCCAGTTTGCCCAATAAGATAAACTCACAGCGTACAGTATGATGCAATATTACATATGCACACTTGATCTTGATTTGTCCTTGCCAAAGTACTCTGCTGACTATAGGGCTGCTCATTTGTCTTACTAGTAATCTAATCCCATGCACATAACACCATTGTTCCATCTCCACTGCCAATGGCTACAGTGTAGTATGTGCCTGATCAGCACTATAATTCCTAAGTTACACAATCCATCAGATGATCCTAATAGTCAATTAACAGACATGGATAGCATGCACATGTGTACCATCTGGGGGGTTCACAGAGACCATGTGTGCATGGCCCTATATGCTGTCATAGAATGGCTACATGTAGACACACCAGAGGAGGTCTTTTATTAAGGCGTGCTGGTGTTTTTAGCGCGCACTAAAAAAATGCGCCCGCGCTACACACTAAAGACACCAATGTATTTCTATGGGTGCCTTTAGCTTCACGCCTATTTTTAATGCGCGCTAAAAATGCCAGTGCGCCTAAGTAAAAGACCCCCTAGGAAATTCAGATACTGGGCGATACTGATGCAGATTACTAGCCTAGACACTAACATTTTAGCATACTTTTTACTCACGTTAAAAAAAAAAAACCCCACAAGAACTCCTGCTGCTTTAAGCAAACAATATGCAAATACATCAGGATTTAAAAAACGGTACAGAAAACAAGAGCAAAAACCCTCCTAGGCAGATGGTTAATCAACAAAGCCATAATTAGGCTTGATGGACCTTCAGTCTGTCCCAGTATGGCAACATTTATGTACTACATTCATTTACCAGTATAACTTGGCTCTCTGGCAAGGTTACATTCAGGTTTAAACTGTATTAACCTAAAAAGCAGATTCCATTTTGTGGTTAGCCAATAAATGTTTCTTAAAGTGGCCTGACAACTACAGCTTCGCAGGAAGCTGCTCCTGCAGCTTAAACCAAAGGTGTTGGCTGTGGGACCTACATTTTTCTTTACATTTCTTTGTAAGTGTCTGGTTATCTATGGAAAAAATAGTGTTTCCTGATCCCACTCATTTGGAGACTTATTGGACAAATCTGTTTTTCAAGGAAATGTTACCTAAGTATTTTCTTTCATTGAGAGATAAGTCAATTTGATATGCACTGTTTGCCTGAGTATTTCTGAGAGATAACAGTAATAAGTCCCAAGATGTGGACTATATGATGTATATTTAATTTCCTTTATTCTCTTTTGTAAATTTGGTTTCCTTATATTTTCTTGTAAATTTCTATATAAAATAAATGAAAAAATAAAAAAAATAATAATAATAAAAGAGCTTCAGGTTTAGTCATATTGGGCCTGGCCATTTCAAATTGCCTCTCCAAGGGCTAAACTGAGCATTGAAAATGCCTGGTTAGCACTGAAGCTGAAATCGGCTATTTTGGTATTACTAATTATCACATTTATCATTTATGGTGGGAGGCCTCCTCCCTCCAATATTATGCTAAACAGCCTTGTTGGATGACTTGTTAAGGTGTTTAACAAACCAGGCCTTAAAGCCATCCATCCCAATGAGTCCGAAGCAAAAGTGGCTCCTGCATCTGCTTCAATTTCTAGAGGAGCTAATTTCACGATGAAGAGATGCTAAAAGAAAAAGAACAGGCCCTTAAAACTCTTTTCATGCTGTCTCAGTCTTCCCCGTTATTTATCTGGGAATACCCCTCTATGTCCTGCTGTGAGGTCAAATGAATCTCCTTATCATTCAGGAATAGGGATGTGCTGTCATTTGAAACTAATGTCACCTGCAGATAATAGTGCAATCTCTAAGGCTACACACTCTGTTCACATAGTGTGTACTCTTTTCCCCATAGGGTGCATGTGTGAACTTGCATGCATAGTAGGGAAAGAGAACAAACACACTCTTTAAAAGGATGCACTTGTAATGGCGTTTATTTCAAATGCAAAAAAGAAAAAGAAAAAAAAGAAAAAAAAAACAAAAACAGGATACAAAAGTTTTCTGGTTGCCCGCCCCTATTCAGGAGACTCGTTTTTTAATTCCAATAACTTCTCCAACTCAAATTTAGTGGAGAATGATGGACACTGGCATGTGCCTAGACCTGGAGTTTGGCCCAATATCAGCCTTAGTCTAGGTAGCACCTCAGGATGTACTAGAGGGTCAATCCCAGAGTACCTATCAAAAGGTCTCAATTATCGTGCGTTTAAAAACCATATTAAATTATGAGTAAAGTTTAACTAACAATAACGTGTACTACAACTGAAGTAAAAAGGTATGCTGTTGGCTCCTCCTCAGTTAGGTAATACCAATGCATTAAAGAGAACTAACCTTTGACCCGCACATCACTGTATCTCTGGAAATGGTGATAGGCAGCTTTCCAAGGATTGCGGTACTGACGCAGAAGTGTGATGGGAGGGCGTGGTCGCACTGGAACATATCTTACCCCTTCTTCATCTAAAAGAAACAAATACATGCTAACCCTGAAAGCAGTAAGGCATTAGCAGCACCAGCCATGCCCTATACATTATGGCCCTGATTTTAGAAGCCCTATTCATGATTTACAAGTGCAAATCCAGGTATTTACATGTGTATAATCAAAGGAGAAATTATGTTTTAACCGATAATTTTCTTTCCTTTAGTCCTACTGGACCAGTCCAGAACCTGTGGGATATGTCTGTTGACCAGCTGATGAAGACACAGAAACAAGTAGTTCTATGCAATTTGCCCCAAATAGGGTAGTGGGTCAAGCTTGAAGCCAATCAAAATCTAATCTCAAAGGATAGGAAGGCTGGCAGGAGCACAGTGAACCAAAACACAGTTGAGAAGTATCAGATGAACAGAATTGTCTAATTATAAAGAAGGAAGAAAAAGATTTTTAAACATAACGGGAAGAAGTAGGAACAAGAATGAAAATCAAATTACTGCCGGAATAGCTAGAATCCAAGCAAAGAACACTACAAATGTAAGGAAGATGTATGTCATATCTTCAAACTAATGACTTAAGTCCAGCAGAAAGGGCTTCAGATGAAACCACCCTTAGAACCCTCTCACAAAAACAAAATGTGAAGGCCTGAAGCAGTAGCTGAACTGCAAGAAGAAAAAGTCCAAAGGGAACCGATCAGAATAGTATGGGCTAAGACAAACCACCTTGTACCACTTGATCCCGATAGTTAACATCCCTGGCGGGAGCAACTTACCTACTTCCTGAGTGCTCTCAGACCAGGACAAACGCCCTAACAGACACAGATATTTACTACTACTACTTAGCATTTCTATAGCACTGCCAGGGTTACGCAGCGCTGTACAAGTTTAAACATGGGGAAGGACAGTCCCTGCTCAAGAGAGCTTACAATCTAAAGGTAAAAACTATATAGTCAGTGTAGGTATCAGGAATGGGAAGGTGGTTAGGCACCAAAAGCAAGGGAGAAGAGATGGGCCTTGAGTAAGGACTTGAAAATGGGCAGGGAGGGCGCATGGGCTCAGGAAGTCTGTTCCAGGCATAAGGTGATGCGAGGCAGAAGGGGCGGAGTCTGGAGTTAGCGGTGGTGAAGGGTACAGAAAGGAGTGATTTGTCCTGAGAGCAGAGGTTACGGGTGGGAACATATGGGGAGAGGAGGATAGAGAGGTAATGGGGGGCTGCAGATTGAGTGCACTTGAAGGTCAATAGGAGAAGCTTGAACTGTATACGGTAGCGGATCGGGAGCCAGTGAAGCGACTTGAGGAGAGGGGTGATATGAGAGTATTGGTTCACGCGGTAGATAAGACGTGCGGTAGATAAGACTTTATTTCTCTACCAAATAAGAGCTTCTTAATTTTGCAGCTTAAAAAATGGAAGCAGTAGGAGAGAAGGAAGCATACTTCTGTAATTGGAAAGTGAGTGGTTGCCTGCTTCTAGGCCAAGGCAAAAGAACTAGCAGATACGCTGAAGTGCTATGATTGCCCAGAAGGGCATCATTTTCCTCTTCCCCAACCTACTGTATAGTGGTGGAAGAAAGAAGGGTGGGAGGACACTCTAAACATCTGGAGCCATACTCTCAACCAATGGAGCAGTCCAGCTGTCTAAAAAGGCAGACTTGGATATTGAAGAAAATAATTTTCTTGTTTTGAAAAATATACTGCAGCACCAGCTCCTCATAACGATCAAAGAGAAGGGGAGGGGAAAACAGGGGAAAGGACCCAGCACCACCAGGTTTAACACCCCTGGGCCCTGTGTAATGGCCCTGCCAGTCCTAGCCTTATAGACTGGTGTCAAAGCAAGGGGGGGCATGTTCCAGAAGTGCTGTTTGCACCATTTTTCCAGACTTGACCAGTGCTCCCCCATTGTAGATGAGGCAGTTCCAGAGGAGAAACTCTGGCGTAGAAAGTTGCTGTGTCCCGCAATATGCCTGTAGGATCTTCAGGAGTCTGAATGAAAGAAATCTCATGAGGACTACAGTGTCTGTCACGAATATTTAACTAGACTTGCTTTCTGAAGTTGGTATAAGACACAAAACGTAACATATTCTTCTAAATATTCCGCCTGTACTCTGTCCTCACAGAGATGAAACAACTAGGTAGAGGAATTTGCAGGCTATGGGAACAAGAATGCCACAAATCACAGAACTGTGCCATGGTTGCTGCAATACAATTACCCTAAAGGTGAAAATGTCATGTAATCAAGACCTGCTTTGGAAGAAACCTTTTCTGAGGTGGCAAAGAAAACATGGGAGGACTGCAGGTTGCCCTGAAAAGCTAGACTGCTTCCACTGTTCACTGGAGTGTTCCTCTCACCACTCCCAGAACATCTCTTCTGATCCTTATCAAGGTAGTGAAAGGACCCCTTATTCTCTGCAAATAACATCTGACAGGATACAAACCCAGAAGGAAAGGTGTCAAGAAACACAACAGAAGACAAACTCCAACCTGACAGCCGTAGGATACAATAAAGACGATGTGTGTAAGTAGCAATGCAGCTGAAACCCTGAAACTGAAACATTGCTG
Source organism: Microcaecilia unicolor (assembly GCF_901765095.1). Lineage (NCBI taxonomy): Eukaryota > Metazoa > Chordata > Amphibia > Gymnophiona > Siphonopidae > Microcaecilia > Microcaecilia unicolor. Next base: position 147,840,543 of record NC_044040.1, read on the forward strand.
ACTTCTGGATGACATCGCTGCTAATTCTTTCAGGCAGTTGATAACGCTGAGTGTCTCAGGCAATCAGAGCTGCCCACATCAGACAGCTAATACAGCTGAGTGTCTCAGGAGTTGAATGCTTCAAGTTGGTAAGTCTAGGTCACAACATAAGCCAATACCTTCCAGATGGAAAAGATATGTTTCCAGGCTGGAACACATCTATAGTCTTCAGATTACAAAGTAAAAACAGCTTGATCTCCGGAGACAGAAGGAATAAACAAACTGCCCGAAGAATGGTTCGTGCTGAAACTAAGTACTGGAGCATAACCAGTGTCACAAAGGACAAATTGAGCATTAGCAGGACACTGTACCTAGAGGAAGACTGCAAAGTGATTTCCAGCACAAGTCGAGGAATTATTTCCAGAGTATCGCCAACAGGACAGACGTGCTAAGAGGAATCAAAATGGCCACCATTCCCACATTGCAATGCGAGGACTGTGGAACAAGACTGTCCTGAAATCCTTGAACCTGTGGAAACAACCCCTGAAGACTACCACAGAAAACAGATGAAAAAACCCACTTCGTTGCAAATGCCACATAGCAGCAGAACAAAAGGAAGGTTTCCAAAATGGGTGGCAATGAAAACAGTTACTATGCAAGGTGTGCTGAGCCAACCATTGGGAAGGTCAACTGAATGAAAATGAACCTCACCAGGGAAAGGGATGGAGTTGCAACAGACAAAGAAGAGTGGGAAATCTCCATCACTGTGAGACAAGTTAAACTTACCTCAGAAACTGAAGGCTTACGTTCAGAGTCAGTGAGTCACGTTGTGCTGTAATATCAGAGTGGGAGTTGGCAACCTTATATAGGGGCTCTGCATGGTTCACCCTGGAAAGCCAATTCGGCACCTCAGTGTCTGATGCCATACCTCAAAAATTGCTCTGTGTTGAGCTGTTGTCATAGCTTTGCTGGAAAACACAGTGCCAGAGTCAGCAGCTCCCTAAGTTAGGTTCTATGCCACAAATACTGCTATCTAACACGGAGTAATGTCAGCACAGAAAAGCACCTCTGTCCCTTAGCTGACCTTCTGCTCAAGGCAAACTTGCAGGTAGGTTTTCAAAGTTTAAACACTTCAGTGCTGTAACTCAGATATGTCCTTCAGGCAGCTCAATCCCAAGAAAACCTCCACCGGGGCAAAAGAGGAAGTCAGTGGTGTGCTTCAATTCAAGTCATCTCCTTTATGGCACCTCAACCCCAAGGAAACCCCACCAGGGGCAAAAGGAGGAGTAAGAAGAAAGGGGATTTAGAACTACAAGAATTCCTTAAATTCTCCACTTTTCCTGTACACGAAGCTCAATTCTACTACAAAAAGCTCTACTGGAACAGGAACATTTCTACGGTGTACCATGACCATCCGCTGGAGACAGAAAAATACTAAGCATTCTGAGGCTGAACGCTGTCCATAAGGGGCAAATCACATAGAACAACTTTGTTTCTCTGACTCCATCTGCTGGTTGATAGACATAAACAGGTTCTGGACTGGTCTAGTATGGATGCTAGGGAATAAACGTTGAAAATTCAATTTTAGAAAAGTGGATTTTACAGATGTAAATCTTCAATATGTGCATATGACAAGGGGGTGTGGTTTTGGTGGGACTACAGCAGAGCCAAAAACCCATGTATTCCACATTTCTGGAGGGGAATGCACACCACTGAGATCAATAGGATTTATAGCTGCTCTAGGGTACATATAAATGTTGTAAAAAGTACTAATTTTGGGCAGTTCTCTACAGAAGAGATTAGAGGAGGTTGCCTCCTTAATAGTCCCCAATTAATAGTGGCAAATGATTGCAGCCTCTGTATTTAATTGGGAGCATTTAGAGATGTAGGTTTCCAAAACGGCACCCATACATGTCTATGTGTTGGCAGCTACATGTCTAAGGCCCTGATGCACAAAACCTAACGAGCCAGCAACATGGTTTTTATACCAGTTCTTGCTGGTTTAGCGAGCAAGGAGTAAAATGAGACATGCACAAAGGGGTTCTCCGAGCTCTTTTCCTATCATGGTAGCAGCTAATGAAAACAGAATATAAAGCTATAATGAGCTAATTACTATACAAATGTGCATGCAAGGCGATGCACGGTCGTTTTCTGACCCAATGCACAGAAGCCTATGGAAACGTTAATGGGAGGTCTGGGAGCTGTCTGTCCTGACAGCTCCAGACCTCCCATTAAATCTGAGTGAGCTTCACACAACAAAATATCAGGGAAGAGACTGCTTTTAACCAGAACATAAAAAAGTGTGACAAAAATCCAACCTGAAAGGCTGTAGGGAGCTGGTGAGTCCCTGCAGTGGGAGGAAAGGAGCCTTCTTCAGTTGTCTGGAGCCAGGAAGAGATGAGGGAGAGCTGCAGGAGTTTTTGTTTTGCCGCTGCCCTGTCCCTGGCAAGGAAGTGGGGGAGGCAGAGAAGAGAACCCGAGCCCACGGGAGCTAACTCCAGGCTCCCGGCATTAGCTGACCCCACCCCCCCTCCACTGGCTCCTGGCATCAGCGGACCGCCCCCCACCTCCTGGCATCAGCGGACCACCTCCCCCCCCCCCCCCCCCCCCAGCAAGAGAGTGCAGGCTTGTTTTTGGAGGAAAAAAAAAAAAAAGCTACACTGACTCTCATACATGCAGCTTGTCTTCGTGTATGAGAGCAGTCTGTAGCATGCACAGAGCAGCCACGCTTAGCGATGGGCTGCTCTGTGGATGCTCAGCTGGCTGACTGGCTTTCCCCCTATTGTGTGCAAATAAGCTAGGTCACAAAAGCAACAAGCAGCTTATTTGCATGAGATTCTCTTTGGGAATATAGATATATTTCCAAATTGGTAATGAAAATATGATTGGATTCTTAATGGGGACCTTAGTGCATCTGGGCCTAAGTTCTGAAATACCAATTTACATGTCTGTGTATGCTGTTGTTTCCACTGATATTTTAGATGCTGACAATTGTAAAATGGTTGCTCTCATCATAGATAAAAGAATGCCTGTATATGCACTGGTTATGTATTTTACAAAAAGGTCTACTACAGCTGGTGCAAAGCCTCAGTCCCCCCACCCCATTAACTTTCATTAATCTGTCGCTCCCAAAGCATGATGCTCATATATCACATATACACAAATAAAGAACAATTTCCTAAAGTTATTGACCCAGGTAAATGAGCTATTTGAAAATTGCTCACCCTTCCTGCTGGTGAGTCCATGAGTTTGTGTGGTTCTCTAAAAAACTGTTGCTTTGTTTTCACTGCAGCTACTCTTTGCTGCCCTCCAGAAGCTGCTGTTGCCCTAGGTGACAACCTAGTCTTGTCTAATGGTTGGACCAGCCCTGGGTTCTATATTGGTAGATCCTCTTGTAAAATACCAGAATTTGGCATGTCCCGAACTGGACATCATATTATCATCTCTCTCTCTCTTGGTCTTCTAACAATCTTGACGCCACTGCAAGGTGCTGAACATTTAACCTTCCCCTGTAACTTGTATTTCTTCTGTTACATAACTAAGACGACCTTGTTCTGCTCAAAAATACATCAACAGGACAAATCAAATAACCACAGAAGCCAGAAGGGAGAGGGAAGATCTATGGTGTAAGTCAGATACCTGTATGTACTGTGATGGCATTAAGTGTTATAGGAAGAGCGATTCAGGGGAAAAAAGGATGGATACCTATATATTCCTTAGGAGGGGATTTCCGTTTCTCTGCCTTCACCACCAGAGCTTTCATGTTACTGGATTTCTCCTCATCCGTGCTGTTTGCCTCCATCATATCGCCCTCCTCTGTAGAAATCACATGTTGCTGCTTTCGTGGCTTCTTTCTAGGGGATGCACCCGGTGGTAGCTCACTAGACATTGAAACATTATTGGCCAGCAATGCCAGAGAAGAAGATACTGTATTTGGAGCCAAGGGAGGAACAGCTGAGAGGAGAGAAAAAAAAAAGATTAAAAGGAACACTTATACCCCCTACCCCCATTAAGAGAAATAATGTGCCTGGATGTATCCCATGTTTTATTAAAAACAGTGTGTGTTTGTCACATCAGCTCAGCTGGGTGCATCCATCTGTTGGAAACAGGATGCTGGGTTCGATGGACCTTTGTTCTTTCCCAGTATGGCAATACTTATGTACTTATATCTTTATGCCTAGCAGCACAAGCTGAGGTCAGACTGCTGTCTTCTATATCCCTGCTTCACTGGTGAGTACAACACACATGTCTGTTACAGTTATGGAACTGAACTTCACCAAGTGAAAGGAAAGGGTCTGAATCAGACATGACATATCTAGCTGGACATCAGGGATTAGAGGAGCTTTCAGCTAATGATGAATGCAGATACTTAACTAGAACACCTAAAAGCTGTTTAAAACATATTTAAGAAAAAAAATTGTTAACATCAAATGCAGTCTTTTTGTAAAACCAAGATCTGGAAGTGGAGTTTTATCATCAGATAAAATTATGAATTCACAAAAGCTAGGGCCTGGGCCTAAGAACACTCACTGGCTTCCACACTTTATTTCATATTAGGCTCAGGGTACAAGAGCATGAAACAAAGACAAAATGTTTCCTGGGCTCCACCACTTCCTTAGGAAAAGTCAGGGCTATGATGGATTTTTGTATTTATTTATGTATTTATTGGGATTTATTAGCCACTTATATGAAGAGCTTCACCCAAGGTGGTATGTTCTTGCTTCATCAGTTTAGCCTCAAGTTTGATGTGAACAAAGTGTTTAATGGAGACTGTGCAAACCTTCCAGTGATTTCACACACTTACAAGGGATTTAAATCAAATATAATAAGAAAGGTTTACAAGCTCTTTTACAGAATGATGTGTGTGGTGGTACAGTGCTCACTTTTCTGTTACAAATTACCGCATTTTTCGGACTATAAGACGCACTTCCCCCCCCCCCCCAAATTTGGGAGGAAAATGGGGGGTGCGTCTTATAGTCCGAATGTAGTTTTAAAAGCACCGTAATTCCGTTTTGCAAGGTCCCCCCTCGCTTCCTCCAAATTTTAAAAGAAGTTATACCTGGTTGTGGTTGTGGCAGCAGCAGCAAAAAGATGCATGCTGGGCGTGTCAGTCTTCTGTTCTGACGTCTCTCTCAGCTCTGGTCCCGCCGAGCAGAGAGAGACCTCAGAACTGAAGACTGACGCGCCCAGCGTGCATGCTTTTTGCTGCCCCGACCACGACCAGGTAAAACAAAATTTGGAGGGAGCGAGGGGGGGGGGGGGACCTTCCAAAACGGAGAGAGGGACGGAGGGGGGCCCTGGAAAACAGAGAGATCGGGGGCCCTGCATTCGGACAAGACGCACCGGACCATAAAACGCACCTAGGTTTTACAGGAGGGAAAAAGTGCGTCTTATAGTCCGAAATTTTTTTTTCCTATTTCCCTCCTCTAAAACCTAGGTGCGTCTTATGGTCCGGTGTGTCTTGTCTGAATGCCGATTGACGCGTGACAACCAATGAGATTTCAAATTTACTGCCACAGGCAGAATAAGCGAAATAATGTCGTTAGGGTGTACACCGGGGTTGTCGCTGCGGCGGAACTGTAAGATTTTAACACTGGCTGAACGAATAAAAATTTAGAAAACAAAGTCAAGCATCTATTGCTAAAGAATATGGTGTCAATCCCAGTCAAATTTCACATGTCTTGAAGCAGAAAGACCAGCTTCTGGAAGAATGGCAAAACAATACAAATCCACAACAGAAATGAAAACGAGTGGGAAAAGTTGAGGAGGTAGAAGGTGCTCTTCTTCGGTGGTTTTCTCGAGTCAGGAGCAGACAGTTTCCTGTCAGTGGTCCACTGCTTATGGAGAAAGCTAATCAGCTAGCAGAAAGTATTGGACTAACTGAATTCAAACCCACTGTTGGATGGTTGGAAAGATGGAAGGAGAGGAGGAACAGCATAAAATTCAAGAAACAGCATGGTGAGAAACAAGATGCTGATGACTTTGGTGCTGAAAATTGGGTTGTTTCAGTTCTTTCTACCATCTTGAACGAGTTTGCACCACATGACATTTTCAATGCTGACGAAAATGGTCTCTACTGGCGAGCGATTCCTGATGGAACACTTGCATTCAAACATGCCGAAACTACTGGAGGTAAAACACATAAGGACCGACTGACAATCCTCCTTTGCTGCAATATGGATGGGAGTGAGAAGTTGGAAACCCTCATCATTGGAAAGAGCAAACAGCCCCATTGCTTCAAAAAAGTTAAGCGACTTCCTATGTCATATGAGGCTAATGCAAATTCATGGATGACTGGGGAAATTTGGAAGCAGTGGCTAAAGAAGTTAGACACTAGAATGCGGGCACAAAAGCGTCAGATTTTGCTGCTTTGTGATAATTGTGTTGCACACAGGGATGATGTCAGGCTGTCTAACGTCAAGGTGGTCTTCCTGCCACCAAACACTACCGCTCTGATCCAACCTATGGATCAGGGCATAATAGCCAATTTCAAACAACATTATTGGGCTCTTGTGCTACACCATCTGATGAGCGTTATGGATGACCAGACTGCGAAGGATAAACGTGCTGTTGAACTGGCTCGTAATCTATCATTGTTGGATTCCCTACATATGCAGAAAGAAGCATGGAATCATGTTACACAGGCAACCATTGTCAACTGCTACAAGCGGGCAAGCTTTGTTAAGGATGTGGAGAGGGACGAAACAGATGCAGCTGTTGCAAACACATCAGATGAACAGGTTACTGACATCCCAGCCGGTGTTACTGAAGAGGAGTTCCATCGCTACGTAGCTGTTGATTATGATCTACAAACTGCTGAAGACAGAACTGATGTCGAGGTATGTGCCTACACACAGGCAACAACGGCTGATGATGGAACAGATGAAGAAATGAGCAGCTAGGCACATGCTGATGAAATTCAACAACCCCCTCCTGTCACTTTTGTAAGAGCGCTGGAGAGTCTCAACACCGTGCGGGCCTATCTGGAGGCCACTGGATGTCAGTGCTATGGCATTTTTAACCTCTGGCAGACGTAGTCTATGGAACTCACAGACCCAAGAGTGTACAGAGGACTATAACTGATTACTTCAAGCAAGCCTGTCAGTTAACTGAGACTGTATACTGTACATATAACAGTACTGTACATACGTTTATCAAATGTCAAGCTTCTTTGGGTCACAACGGTTAAGTGCATGTCTGGTTAACTGTGTGCATTTCTTTGGTCCCAGACCCTTGCACTTAAGCGGATTGCACTGTATTTCAAATGAATTCAGAGTGGACTTTTTTGCATAATGGCGGTTTTACCCTATTGTATATACCCCAGATTTGTGAAATGTTTGGGATATTGTCATACACAGTTTGCGCAGTCATAGCCATGGAAACCTTTGCCTCTCTCAGTTTCCACTGGACTCTTAGTTTCCTCCTTGCTCACCATACAATCTGAAAGGATGGCCTAATCTATGTCATATACTTTGGGGCTCATTTGTAAAGCACTTAAGACTTACAAAATCCCATAGAACTTTGTAAGTCTAAGTGCTTTGAAAATATGCCTCTGTTTCTTAATTGTTCTAAAGTAATATTAAGAAGACGAGTATAAAAATTGCCAGAGCCTTTTTACCAGCATCTTGGTGCATGTTTGTATCTTTGTTGGAAATGTACTATCCAGCAGAGGGAACCAATAGGAATGGCTGAATTTATCAAGGCATCATGGAAAATGGTATAATTTAACACATTGTGGGGTAAATTCACTTTTCATGTGCTTCTGAAGGTGATTCGTTAGAGCTTAAACAATTTACAACTGATACAGAAGTACCGGGGTGGGGGGGGGGGGGGGGGACAACACTTTTCCAGCCAAGCTATTCTGTTTTTTTTTTCTACTTCATTTTCTAAGTATTCCTGGAATATACTTTTAAGTTGGAAGTTGCAGGACAAGATGGGTGGATTCATGGAACAAATGCTGTTATAATGCATTTTAGATCTAGACTAAAAAGCAGCAAAAAGGTGAACATTTTGGAAGGGGGTGTATACTCTACTTCAAATTGAAGTTAATCCATTATGAGCATCTTGTGTAAGAAAGAAATAATCTATATACATTGCCTTATAAATCAAATGCACAGCTTTTTCAGTTTAATACATTTTATATTTACTAAACAAGGGAGTCGGTGATCTGTGGGCTGTGCAATGACCACCCTTCCCAGCATATAATTATTAGAGTGACAAACACACTTATTGAGATACATACATAGATACAAGAGTAGCTCAGGTTAGGCCTGAAGTGTTTTTCATGTCAGGCAGGTTGTGCCCTTTGAGAGCAATGTAAGGAACAGGGAGTCCTCACTTGTCTGCACTATACTTGGCTTTTGTCAGACTAATATGTACTATAATCCCCTTTCCCACCCCTCCAAAGGAGATACCATGTCCTGAACCAGCGGGTACCTGAAACTGGACGGGCTATATCCATTGGTTCAACTTCTTCCTTGATTTTAACCTCAGGAACTGTAGGACCCACTACAGCAGACAGGGCCCCGCTAGCTGTGGGCTGAGGAATTGGTGTGGCCATGCTGGCAATAGTAGTGGCAGAGGTGGCTGATGTGGCAGTAACTGCAGACAGTGCTGTTGCTGGCTGTGATGAGGGACTTGTTGCAGCAATGATGCTCGGTATGGGTGCAGGTGGCTGTGAGCAGGGCTGTACCACCATACTTGGCTGCTCACTGTTCTGATTGGATGCCGTTTCCACGGACACACTAACTGGTGTTGCCATAGAAACGTGAATTTCCGCTTTTGGCTTGGCACTAGAAGCAAATTGGAGAAATGTCATTCAGTTTCAAATTTAGAACAGATATAGGAATGTCCTGCACAAGTAGCATATAAACAGATGCCATGGATTGCTTTCAATTATGTAGAGTGGAACACATAGCTGTATCAGGAAAGCAGTTATTCTCTCCCCAATGATCTCTCTCAAAACAGGAAACACTACCTGACAGTGACTGCAAGGCAGGGCCATAGCAAGTTATTTGCAGACACACAGGGCGCTAGGGAAGCAGTCCATTAGCTTCCCTTGGCTGATGACACAAAGTGGGCAGAGTAGAAGTGCACCGCGTCAGTTGGGGGCGTGTTGCATAGGGCGCATGCAACACTCCTGCTGCAAGACATTTGCATTTGATACTTGCATTCCTGGGACTGCTCAAGCAATCCCTAATTCATTAAGTAGTCACATTTCTTTTTTTTTAAGTTTTAGAGATCTGAGCTTTAACTATTATATAAATGTCCCAATATAGTCAGAATGACCCTTCTATTATGCCCTGGACAGGCAAACAACTGATCACTCACAATGGATGATCTGCTCCTGTAAAGTACCCTAGAAGAAAACAAGATGGCTCTAACAAAGGGAGGCTGATTTTCTACTAGACTGCTACAAGCAGGACTAGTTATCAAGGTAACCCAAAAAGGGATATATCGCTTCGAGACTGAAAACTGCTTTTATAAGCTTCTGCAAACTTGGAACACAGAGCAGCATCTACCATATACTTGCCCAATCCCTGCTCTATAAAAGCTTATCTAGACTCTTTCCTAGATTCATCCCCAGTGGAAGTTCTAAGCCCCACATGAAGAAAGCTTTTATACCCTGCAGGCCTTGGGGATCCTGAAGCATTGCGCATACTGCTGTCCAGTCGTGGGCTTGTTGCATCAGGCAGTTGAGGGGGAATGAGGCTCTTCCGCACAGAGAGCCTGGAAAACAGATAATAAGCATGAGCATGTCTTAAGAAGGGCTGCATGTTAATTGCTATTAATATAATATTTCCTAATCATAAGTAGTAAACTAATTGCAATGTTGTCTATGTGCCCTTGCATCTGGCGTATCACTCTCCTTCCCTTTCTTCCCAAAGGCACTTACAAAACTGGAACTCTGGGGTCGGCCTCAGCATATGTCAAAGATCAGTTGCCACTGTGACTGGCTGTTTGCCTGGAGGATCAAGAGAAGCATGTGCCGTACCTGCCAATGCCCATGCCTAGCATCGAGCAGGATCTTTACTGCTGGTTCCCCCACCCCCCCACCTAGCAGTCCTCTAAACGCCCACAGATCCAGCATTAACTATTCCCTCCCCCTCTACTCCAATGTCCAGCATTTCTCTCTTCTGTCCGGTTACCCCCTCCCCCACCGACAGTCATCTAACCTTACTTTCCATGGCTCAGCTGCAGACCCACACCAGACGTTCACAGCAGCAACAATCAAAGCAACATATGTGCAGGAGAGCCGCCCATATTCTTGCAGCCCATTAAGGCCCTGTTCTCTTTGAAGCATACTTCCCATCCTTAGAGAGCAGAACCATCAGGACTTTAGTGGGCTGCAAGCGCATGGAGATTTGAGGGGGAATGCTGAATGAGTAAGTAGGAAGGAGGGAAGAGAGTAGAGGAAAATGTTGTTGGACTGGGAGGGAACCATTTTATAGGTAGCAGGGGGGTGCCAGAAACATTAGCACCAGCCCAGGGGAGGTGGGAGATGGTGAAGATGCTGAGAATGGGGAAATATCCTGGATATTAGAGGATAGGGTGGCATGAGGAGGAAACAGGGAGACAGAGCGGATGATGGACCAGGGAGGGAATATGGAGACAGAGGATATGCTGGAACTGGACATAGGGAGAATAGATTAGTAGGGAATAAGGCTAGGGAATGGGAGGGCTCGGTATAGGAAACAGATGTTGTATAAGTCTGTCCTGATTTTATGTGGAGGTAAACTTCTGGGTTCCAGCCTTAAGTGTTGCCCCCCCCCCCCCCCGAAAAGGGAAGATCCCACCTCCTCCTACTGAAGTATCACAAGACTGCCCTTATCGTCAGTGGGATGGGAGAAGTGGGGGTGGGGAAATTCTGTCTTTAAAAAACAAAACAAAAAACCCCCCACTCCTTTTTTGAAAAATGTATATGCCTCAGTGGCTGGCTCAAACAGTAAAAATGAGTATTTATTACTTTCCATATGCTGAATGTGTTTCTGGGCTATTCTTCTTATGGTTAATAAAGGCAATGTTAGTTTCATGGAGTGGGGGGGGGGGGGGTATCATCATCAGCCAATTAATATACTAGTACAACTGGCTCTCACAGTGTGTAAACAAACTGCTTGTTTAATTGGGGCTGCCAAAGCCACTTCAACAAATTTTAAAAAGCATTATTGAAAATCTTTTTCTAGGCGTTTCCTAGGTCTCCTTCTCTATCCTTTTAAACGTGTGCCTTTTAGGGGAAAAAAAAGTCAATCTTATATTTGTAAAGCTAGTATGGACGAGATCCATGAACATTTTGTGATGACTAATTTCTTTCCTTTTGGACACCAATCTATGCTTGAGCAAGATTTCTGAAGACAGAGCATAGACATAAGTAATCTATGCCATAAATGGAGTTAGCTAGAGTCTATTGGCAATTAGAGCTGTACCAAATAGCATATTTTTACTATTTAGCCAAATACGAATAATGAAAAATATTATTTGGCCAAATACGGAATACAAATAATGGGCACTGAGCATTGACATAACAAATAATAAAAGAAGCAATGTGAAATCAGAGCTCAAGTGTTTACTTCAGTAGAATTTAGCAGTAGAGCCCTGGATTATTTGTATTCAAATTTAAACCACTATTCAGCCAAATATGAATAATGTATTCGGGGCCAAAATGAATCGAATATGAATATTCAGTACAGCCCTACTAGCAATAACCAAAAAGAAGGCGTTTTTCAAAATGCTTGAATTCCTTCAAAAAAGCGGTAAATAAATATTAACAAATAAGCAAACAAACAAACAAACAAACAAACAAGAGCCTTAAAAATGCTCAAGGATTTCACAACTTGTGCTGACCTCCATGATATATCAACTAAATTATATGTGGGGAAAAAAGGACACCTATGCCAGAACCACATGAAGTGCGATCCAGTGGTCAATGTCAGAAGTCTGAATAAAAGTTATTGGAAGGACAGACACCTGTTTTATAAGGCCAGCTGCCATAAATTATCAGAACATAGGCTAAAAATGACTTATAGGTCAAAGACAATTTTCAAGTGACTGCATTTAATGCAACATGATCATTGTTGACATTCACTTAGAGAACTACTACAAGAATAAGCTGTCCTATGCCATGTCCATTATTATATCATATCTTTAGAATGCCATCTTTCTGGATGCGAAGTACTTTCCATGTGACTGAAACAAGCATACACAGTGCAATATTTAGAATTCTGAACATGGATATGTCTAGGGAAAGGAGTCTGTGAAAGGGCTCACCCGTCTGTGGTTGGCTTCTTCCGGAGGATGCTTGGACGTGGCGAGGAGCCCTGGGCTGGGGTGTTGCTGCTGGTATTCTGGTTGTGAGTCTGCACTACTGTAGTTGCAGCTGGAGGAGTGCTGAATGTGCTGCTGATGGGATTGGCGACAATAGTAGCACCATCTGCCAGAACCACAGCTGGGAGGGAAGTGAAAAGCATTGAAAGCAGTGCCAGAGCAGCCAGATCAAGACCATAACCACCTTCCAGAGCCATGGTTAAGGTGAGCTGCATGAGCAGCGCGCCAATAACAATGATTTTCTAAATAAGCTTCCATTCCAGTTTTTCTGTTCTTTTTATGCTAGTTGACATTTTTTTATTTCTTAATAGAACTTACTTTTGTGAATTACCATTTCATAAAACCTCGAGACTACTTCCAGAAGTGAGCACAGTGATGGCCAGGTTACACCAATTTGCCATTAGTCTGACACATGCCACAAAGAACTAGATTTGTTTTTTGTATAAATATATGAAAAATCATAAGAGAAAAATAGACATTTACACTATTCAGTGCATGATCCTCAGACCTAAAGACTAGTTCTGTCTGCCTAGTTTTAGTGGGTTCTGCCACTAGCTTGTTTTTATAAATTGTCCTATAAGAGTCTCTTCTCAACTTTCACTGGTTAACCTGTTCATTCTTTCCATTGGCTACTTTCCTCATTCTTCTGTCTAAAAGGTTCTATCATTGGCTGTTTTATTTGCCTTACAGCCCTGCTAAACTTTTAGGTTGTTGACTCAATCTTTAATACTGTCAATGCTTGATTATTGTAATAATATTTTTTTTGGATTGCCTTAAATTCATGATCAGAAGACACCAAACTATTCAGAACACAGCTGTCCGCCTGATCTTTTCTCTAAATCTACTAGAGTATCTCCTTATCTTTCCCAATTACATTGGCTTCCTATGGAAGCCTGGATCTGGTTTAAATGTTGTCGTCTGCTTGTTAAACTTCGAAATGATCTAGCTCAAAATTATATGTATGAGATTATTACTTATTCAAGCATGAATGCTCTATATTCGCTACGCAAGTCCTCGTTTTTTGCTTACCCTAGTCTTAAACGGAGAAGATTTAAAACACTGTTTAATTCATTATTTTCCTATGAGGCTGCAAATCATTGGAATAAATTACTTCTTTCCTTGTGATCTACTGTGTATTATATTCATTTTATAACAGATTTGAATACTTTTTTGTTTCAGAAATTTATTTTGAATTGTTAGATTTTTTTTCCTCTTATTTTCTGCAATTAATAATGTATGGGTTTTTTTTAATTGTATTTTTATTATTGCATTTTCTGGTTAGCTGAACCATTGTCTGTAATCTGCATAAAACTTCACTGAGGTAATTGCGGAATATAAGCATTAACTGTTATGTTGAAGCAATCCTATTAGAAGAAATCAGGTACCTGAAGTCTTTGTTTCGGTCTGTGCTTGCTGAGAACCAACTGATGCTGGCTGCAGTCCTTGAGTACTGATTGGTGTAGCTGGGTGAAGCCCCTGTGTTCCAACTGATGCAGTCTGGATCCCAGGTGTACTGATTGGCCCAGGAGGGATGCCCTGCGTGCTGATTGGTGCAGGTTGAATCCCTTGGATATGACGGGCATGAGATGCATCCACAGTCATTAGCTGCATCGGGTTCAAGTGAACGGTGGAAGCCACACCCACCCCAGTTTGTGCTGTAATGGTGGAATTAGGTGCCTGAGCTGAAAAGGAGAAAGAATTACATATCTCAATGCAGAGTGTACCAAGACAAATGTTATATTAGGCCTAAAGAAAATTGTGCACATTTGCTTTGTGATGAGAAATACTAAGTTTTGAAAAGACCCCTTTGATTTATGACCTTTAGCTGGAAGACTAAATCTCAGAGGACAAGATGGTTATAAGCACAATGTACTACTTAGATTGTGAGCTTACTAGGGACAGTCCCAGTATCTGTAAAATGAAACTGTAAACCAAATAGGTCTAAGCGGTATATAAATACTTGAATGAATGAATGAATACGTCAGCCCAGTAGCAAAGGAAAAGACATGGCTTGAGGCACTACATTAATCTGGTTCTCCTCTTCTTCCTTCTAAGGAGCAGGATCTGTGCAGGGGAAGAGGGAGGAGGAGGAGTAGAAAAGGATACATCTCTAACACGCAGGACCTGGTCACAGAGGAGGACATGGCCTGAGATTTGCACTCCTGCTGAAGGATAGAGATGAAAGGCAAATGAGGGTACTTACATGAAAACCATGGTGTCCAATTCTATCTGTCCCCATTTCTGATTACAAGTCCCTTTGTACCTAAAGTACTTAGTTGAACCAGTTGCAGAAATGCCACTAAAAACTTCATGGAGGAGCTGTGCCTCTCCCTTCCACTACCCCTCTGAGGCTTTCTGTTTGCTATTTGTCACACCTTATCTGAAATCCAACATGCTCTATATGGCAAGGAAGGGGAACAGTGCATAGCAGAGAATTTAACAGTTCCTTTAACTAGTAGACAAGGAGGGCTTTACATAAGGCCACATTGTTGGTTCTTCTATACCAGGGGTCCCCTCTCAGATCAATTCAGGGGAGGGGGAGTCCATGTATAGTTTTGCCCATCCCTGCCCTTCACCCACCACTTCTTTGTCTATCTTCAGAACCAGTGGTCTTGCATCCATGACTACTAAGAGTTAAAATGGTCTCATTTAAAAGAAAAATGAACTGAATCAACTGGAAGCAAAAAAAATAATAATTATATATATATAGCTCTGTTTCTCCCATCAGTTCTAGTGTTTCATCACACATACTCTGTGGCTCAGAGAGAAGCAGAGGGATAGCTCTCAACAGCTCAGGGATAAAAGTCAAATGTTTATGATGCATAATATGGAAAGCTGAAGTTGTTTGACAACTTTAGTTAGCTATTTACTAAGACTATATTTTCCTGAAGACCTTCAGTTTGCCAATTTAAAAATTCAACTGAGATTTTTCACAACTTATCCACATATCAGAACTTTTGGCTGGGGGAAAGAGTTCTTGTCTGAAGGCTGAAACCTCCAGCACTGGTGGTTCTGCCCATGAATGGAAGGTAAGGGGTGGAACACCATATGTTGCTCTTCCACTGTCTGGGAAGGAGATCTGGGAGAGGTAAGGTCAGAGTGAACACTCCAGTCCACTCTTCAAGATCCATCTCTATTCTCCACCAAGTGGACTACAGTTACTGCAAGGCAGCGGCCCTGGTTGCACTCACCATCTTCTTTGCTACCACCATGATGCAGCATTACCTCACGGTCACACTGTTCCTTCACAGCTTTCATTTCTGCCATGTCATTATTAAAAGCCCAAGGTGTGCACACATGAAACACGTAGAACACTGGGCCTTTGCCGAGGTCATTGACAAACGCCAGGGATGGCCTATGAGCTACAGCATTGTGGGCTGCAGGAATGCAATTTAAATGAGATGAGAAGACTGAAGGGTTTCTATAGCCTGCTCTAGTGTATTTTAAAAGCATACAGTTTTTGTTTTTGGTGCAAACATTTCCTATTCTCCATTTGAGACATGCACTTCAATTACTCATTTTGGGGTCTCACACACTAAAGTATACTAATGACAATGTCAACAAATGAAAGCATGCACATAGCGCACCTCAGGCCAGAGCATCTCTATTCGAAGGATTGCATTTCATGCTGGACAATGCTCCAACATGGCTGTAAGCCCAAGAGAAGACAGTATGTCAATCTGGTTGAAAAGTACACTGGCAGAGTAATGGAATAACTTAGTTGAGAAACAGGTAATGAAAATGAAAGACAGAGAAAGAGAGAGCTTCCTTATTTGCAGTTGTGGGTTTTGGCCCAGTAGTTTATCACCTGCTCCTTTGGGCTTCCAACGTACATTGAAATTGCCTAGAGAGCACAACATCCCTTCATTTATAACCACCAGCAACTTTACCCCCATTTTTAATACTCTCCGTCCACCATCAAGACAAGCAACCTCAGCTAGAGTCCTCAGCCAGGGGCCACAGACTTAAGTGCTTTTTGGAACCCTGTAAATACACATTGAATCTAGCAGTTTGTTTTATCATTTTGTGATGGCCAGCATGCCTTTACCCAGAAAACTGTGAATACTGCCTCTGCTGCATTCCCAGACTAGGAAGACCCAAGGAACAGAACCTGGACTCAGCAACCAAACCCAGATCATCTGAAATGACTGTGTGAATGCCACCGAGCAGGGGCCATCCGCAAACAATAGGCAGACCATGCATGATGGTCCCAGAACAGAGAAGTCTTATTGAAGCCAGCTCATGAGTGCTGAAGTATACGTGTCAGTGAAAAAATATAGGACTCTAGTGAATGGACATCAGAAGATGACTCCCACTAAATCACAAAGCGAACACCTTATCTGCAATTTTAAGCCAAAGTTGTTGACTACAAAGATTTACCTGCTAGTTTTCTTTCTTTTAGTCCCTCCAGACCGGTCCAGATATATGGGTTATGTACTCCTACCAGAGACAGATGGGCTAGTAAACAGCCTTCTCCCCACTCACATTCCTTGTGTGTATTTTCTTTTTTTTTGTTGGCAAACACATTTGGATACAAATGGCAATATATTTAAAAAAACAAACAAACCCCCAGGAACATCCACTTAACGCTCCTAACTAAAGGCATATAAACTAACACAACAAGCTCCACACTGAACAATACTGTAGGGTGGATTCTGGATTGGTTTGGAGGGACTAAAAGGAAAGAAAATGATCAGGTAAGACCTAATTTATTGTCCTTTAGCATTCCTCCAGACTGGTCCAGACATATGGGAAGTACCAAAGCAGTAATCATTTTGGGTGGGTCCCCATGAACCCTGCACAAATAACTGATGCCCTAAAGGCCACTTCTTGCCTCGCTTAAGTACATAAGTAATGCCACACTGGGAAAAGACCAAGGGTCCATCGAGCCCAGCATCCTGTCCACGACAGCGGCCAATCCAGGACAAGGGCACCTGGCAAGCTTCCCAAACGTACAAACATTCTATACATGTTATTCCCGGAATTGTGGATTTTCCCCAAGTCCATGTAGTAGCGGTTTATGGACTTGTCCTTTAGGAAACCGTCTAAACCCCTTTTAAACTCTGCCAAGCTAACCGCCTTCACCACGTTCTCCAGCAACGAATTCCAGAGTTTAATTACGCGTTGGGTGAAGAAAGATTTTCTCCGATTTGTTTTAAATTTACTACACTGTAGTTTCAACGCATGCCCCCTAATCCTAGTATTTTTGGAAAGCGTGAACAGACGCTTCACATCCACCTGATCCACTCCACTCATTATTTTATATACCTCTATCATGTCTCCCCTCAGCTGTCTCTTCTCCAAGGTTAAATGTCCACCCTGTAATGCCTGACAAAGGAATGCAAAGACCACCAAAACAACTGCATGGCAAAATCTCCTGTGTGGGAATAAAACCACTCTCAGTCCACGAAGCTCCCCCCCCCCCCCCAGTGGAATGTGTTTTAAGTTCTGCAGGTACTGCCCACTTTCTGAGAATATAAGCAGAAGCAATGGCCTGCTTAAGACATCAGGTTATGGTGGCCTTGAATGCTGTCTCACCATGCTTCTGTTCTTCAAGTAGAACAATCGATCCTCAGTTCTACGAATGTACAACCACAAGGCCAGGCAATGCAACTGTTGCCTATCCCTATGCCCTCATACCTTACCCAAGACCAGCAAGGAAATGCTCTGGTTCATATGGAACAGAGAAACTATGTTGGGAAATGAGGGAAGAGGGCACAAGACCACCTTCTCTTTAGAAAACACCAAGAAAGGTCCCTGCAGGACAAGGCCTGCAACTCCAAAATTCTCTGGGCGGACAAGATAATTTTTCTAGTGACCATCTTCAGTGGGAGATCTTTCAGATCGCTCTGTTTCAAGGGCTCAAAGGGAGACCAGACCAAGAGAGACAAGACTAATTTCAGACCCCACGACGAGACCATGGGATATAAAAAGCTGAATGAGCTTGATTCCGGAGAAATCTAACTATATCTGGATGCAAAGCCAACAGCTCTCGCTGTTCACCAGGACCCAACAACATGCAAGGGCTGACACCTGCACCTTATTGTTTCCTCTAATTGTTGAGGAATGGAGTGCTGACAATGTAGGATCTGGTGTTGATGGGCCACAATCTTCAGGACAAACATGGACCTCTGCCCATGGAATCGAGGAGTCCATGCTTTTTTCCACGTAGAACGTTAAAATGTGACTTAAGATTTAATCTTTTTGATGGAAGATTGTTGTCTGGTGCCTTTTGTACCATGTATTTAAGTTTGAGCGGCCATGTGGTCATGTCTGCAGAGGTCCTCAGAATCCTCATTTCTTTCCTTGCTTACTTTCCTCTTTGTGCTCTTTGGGGGGGGGGGGGGGGGGGGGTAGCTTACATTGGTGAGCTGGTTGATTT
This sequence comes from Microcaecilia unicolor, assembly GCF_901765095.1. Classification (NCBI taxonomy): domain Eukaryota; kingdom Metazoa; phylum Chordata; class Amphibia; order Gymnophiona; family Siphonopidae; genus Microcaecilia; species Microcaecilia unicolor. The sequence goes on from NC_044040.1 coordinate 147,859,225, forward strand.
TTTTTTCCCTGGTGAGGAGGAGAGTCGCAGTAGAAAAACAAACTGAAAGAGGAGTAGCAGGGTGCAACCAGGAACTCCTGCTCATGCCCAGTAAGCCAAAAAGCTTACTTTAGCTAGAGGAGAGTCCAGCATACAGGGAATGCACGAGGACGGAGACAAGGGGGAAGGACCCAGCCTCTTGGGCGACACCCCTGAGGAACCAAAGCCCACATGGGCCTCTGCCCCACTGGCTTGAACACATCACTGAAGAAACAAGGAAGGCGGCTCTATTTTTGTGCCTCTACTCTTCTATTTACTACAATAACTACCAAAGGAATGTGCCCTAGAAACCCTCTAGCCCCCCCCCCCCCCTAGAATAACCCAGTCTATACAGGCTTACGTTTACCATCTATTGGAGACTGAAAAACACTGACTAGCTGAGGACTGCATAGGGGGTTTATAGACCTCTCATAAATCAGTTCTTCTTAGTCTCCATTGGCTGGTAGGTAACATAACCCATGTGTCCGGCTCGGTCTGGAGAGATGCTAAGAAACAGGCCGTTAAAACTGAAATTCTAATACAGGTATATAGTGCCATCCAATTTTTCCACGTTTCTTGTATGTTTTGGTCCCAGAGATACAAAGAGCACAGAATAGCCACTAACACAATAGAGAAAAGTTAGACTAAAATGACTGAAGATTTCTTACCTGGGTACTGTCTTATGGTAGACACAGAACTGGTGATTGGTGTATAAGTATGTGCAGCCAGTGGGTAAGCTGAAGGTGGATATGTTGGTAAGAAATACTGGAACTGAACTGGGACAGGCTGCCTAGGGAAGAAGACAAAACTAATTAAAAACAAACTGCAGATTCAAACAGATCTCAATACGCTATCCCAATTTCCTCTCTTTCCCTCACTAAGATCTAATAACGCCCTTTCTCTAATTTCTCCGATTACTTCACGTAACTTACTTCAATTAAATCCCATCTCCAACAAGCAATCCTCATAAAACAAAAATTGTAACCTACAATTAAACAGGGGAGTAGGGGAGGGAGGGGAGGGTGAATATTGTTAAAAAAGTTTGATAACGGACTATATTATTTTGATTACCTTCTGAACAATTTTTGCCAATTGCATTTCAGTGTATTTAAATGGTTCGCTGTATATACTTCGATTGTTCATCAGTAAAAACGTTGAAACAAATATCTCCCTATTGCAGGCTGAGATGACAGAACTAAATTAGCGGCTAGGTCTGTCTGGCAACCTCCTAGTACAGTATCTGGAAAATCCCAGCAGAAACAAGGGAAATCATAGATGGGTCTGTTTTGTAGGTTGTCTGCTCCTTGTACTGATTCGGTTGGTACAGCAAGTTGGTGATGGGGGGGTACCATTCGGAAAGGCCCAAGGGGGCTAGGAGATTGCATGGTCAGTTAACAGCCACATTGGTATTGGTGGGGTCTTGTCACTAGACATGACAGAAGCTGGGTGATGTATAGGAACTAAATAAGGGATCTTACATGCTCATATATACAAGAGGGTGAAACATGAGAGGAGGAAGATGACAAAAGCATCTTGGATAAAGAAACAATATCTTACAGGCAGTTACACTATGGTCTACTAGTCTGGCAATGTGTACAGGAATTACTGGATACACAAATTGGTCCCTTTCTGCTGTCAGCTAGAGATGTGCAGTCATCTATTATGTTAATAAATTATCCTATCATTTCTTTCTTAACTTGGATCAATCCAGAGCCCCAGCAAATTCATCCTCTCTCTCTCTTGTGATCCCTTCTTGGATCTGTGTTTTTACCTGTTGTCATTTCTGGATTCCATCGCCACTGGATTGGGGGAGGCTCTGTGTCCAGATATAGGAATCAAGTTACTCCTTTCAGCTGTATAATCTGACTGGATTCGAGGGGATGTGTGCGAGATCTGCTGAGGCACCACTTTAGCTAAAGATGAAAACATTTTCAGTTAGTGGACCAAAGGATTGAGAACGAGCCAAGAATTTGCAGAGGCAGCATGTGCAGTGGAGAAATTGGAATGAGAAACTAAAGGATCAGACTGCAGGAAAGATGTTCACAGGGATCATACTGTACTTATGTGGCATGAACTGAGCAGTCAGTTCACCTCCCTTCCATAAGTGATAGAGAGGCTGAGCCAAAAATAAAAAGGATGTCAAACAGTGAAACCTCCCAAAGCATTCAATGCAGCATTTATGATTTCAAAGTCATGGGAAAGATATGGAAGATGTGGTTTAGTTAAAAGGTGGGGCCCCTAAGGCTGCACTTGTTTAATGCAGTCCACTCAAGTCTGGCTCTATGTCTAGACTGTCTCGGCCCCTTAGACAGGGTGCAAAGTGAAGCCAATATTACCAGTAGCAGTTATGACCACTTAATTTTTGTATTTGCAATTTTGAAAAATGCATATATAAGGTAAAATTATGTATCATACCTGATAATTTTCTTTCCATTAATCATAGCTGATCAATCCATAGACTGGTGGGTTGTGTCCATCTACCAGCAGGTGGAGATAGAGAGCAAACTTTTGCCTCCCTATATGTGGTCATGTGCTGCCGGAAACTCCTCAGTATGTCGATATCAAAGCTCCATCCGCAGGACTCAGCACTTAGAGAATTACACCCACGAAGGGACACTCTGCCCAGCTCACCACCGCCGAAACGGGGGAGGGGAATTAACCCAGCTCATCCCCACACAAGTGGGGGAGGGGAATCGTCCAGCTCATCCCCGCGGAGCGGGGGAGGGACACCACACCCGCCGATGCGGGGGGGATCTGGCTTATCCTGCAACCGCAACAGGAGCTGACTGACCCTAACACCGCCGAAGCGGGAGGGGTACAAAGCTGCCCTACAGCCGCACGAAGCGGGAGGGAGTGCCGGCAGAATTTAAATCTCAATCCAGCCCCGTAAAACGGAGGGGAGAGGAATGCAGCAGCTCACTGTAACACAAACTCGTCTCAACTCTTGAAGAATCCAAGTGAAAGAAGAACTTGAACACGAAGTCCTCCTGAAGTAACTGAAGGCTAAACTTGAACCTAAAATTCAACCAGAATATAAACAGTACAGATATCTGGGAGGGCTATGGATTGATCAGCTATGATTAATGGAAAGAAAATTATCAGGTATGATACATAATTTTACCTTCCATATCATCAAGCTGATCAATCCATAGACTGGTGGGATGTACCGAAGCAGTACTCACCCAGGGCGGGACATAGAAATCCCTGACCGCAACACTGAAGCTCCAAACCGGGCCTCCGCCCGAGCAGCCACAGTCAAGCGGTAATGCCTGGCAAAGGTATGGACCGAAGCCCAAGTTGCCTCCTTGCAAATCTCTTCCAAGGAGATGGACCCTAAGCCGCTGCAATGGCTTCCTTGCCCATCTTGCCACTGTAGGCTTAGAAGCCTGCAGACCCTTACGAGGACCTGTAAACAGGACAAACAGATGATCCGATTTCCGGAAATCATTGGTCACTTCCAAGTATCTGATGTTGACTCGTCTCACATCCAGAAACTGAGAGCAGAGTATTCCTCTGGGTAGACCTCCCTACGAAAGGAAGGGAGACAGAGCTGCTGAATCACATGGAAGCGAAAAACAGTCTTGGGCAGGAAGGAAGGCACTGTGCGAATAGTCACTCCTGCCTCAGTGAACTGCAGAAAAAGCTCTCGACATGAGAGTGCCTGGAGCTCGGAAACTCTTCTGGCTGAAGTGATAGCCACCAAAAAGACTGCTTTCAACGTCAGGTCTTTCAGAGATGCCCTCGACAAGGGTTCAAAAGGCGGCTTCTGCAATGCTCTTAGCACTAGGTTGAGATTCCATGCAGGCACCACTGAGTGCAGAGGAGGGCGCAGGTGATTAACTCCCTTGAGAAAGCGCACCACATCTGGCTGCGAAGCCAGGGAAGCACCCTTCAGGCGGCCCCTGAAGCAAGCCAGAGCCGCTACCTGAACTTTCAGGGAACTGAGCGACAGGCCTTTGTCCAGACCTTCTTGCAGGAACGCCAACACTGAAGAAATTGGAGCAGTGAAGGGAGAAAGTGAGCCTGCTTCACACCACGCTGCAAAGATACGCCAAACCCTGGCGTAAGCAGTAGAAGTAGAGCGCTTCCTCGCTCTTAGCATAGTGGCGATGACCTTGTCTGAGAAGCCCTTCTTTCTCAGACGCTGCCGCTCAATAGCCAGGCCGTAAGACCAAAGGGGGAGGGATCCTCCATCACCACGGGACCCTGATGCAACAGGCCCTGCTCCACTGGCAGCCGCAGAGGATCGCCGACTGAGAGCCTGATCAAGTCCGCATACCAGGGACGTCTGGGCCAATCCGGACCCACCAGGATTACCCTGCCGGGATGCTTTGCCACCCGGTCTAGCACCCTGCCCAACATGGGCCAGGGCGGGAGCACATAGAGAAGCTCTTGTGTCGGCCACTGTTGGAGAAGAGCATCTACTCCCAGGGATCGAGGGTCCCGTCCTCTGCTGAAAAAGCGCGGCACTTGGCAATTGGCCGATGACGCCATCAGATCTAGGCTCGGCTGGCCCCAGCGCTTCGTGATGTCCAAGAACGCCTGAGCAGATAGCTGCCACTCTCCGGGCTCCAAGGTATGGCGACTGAGAAAGTCCGCCTTGACATTCATGACTCCGGCAATGTGGGCCGCTGAAAGCTGCTCCAGGTTCGCTTCCGCCCACTGGCATAGATTCATAGCCTCCTTGGCTAGAGGGGCGCTCTTGGTACCTCCCTGGCGGTTGACATAGGCCACAGCCGTGGCATTGTCCGACAGGACCCGTACAGGCTTCAACACCAGTACCGGGATGAACTCCAACAACACCAACCGAATGGCTCTGAGTTCCAGGAGGTTGATAGACCACTTGCCTCTGCAGGAGACCAGAGCCCCTGCGCTGTCCTTCCCAAGCAGTGGGCTCCCCAGCCCATCAAAGAGGCGTCTGTCGTGACGACAATCCACTCCGGGGTCACCAGAGGCATTCCTGCAGACAACTTGTCTGTCTGCGTCCACCAGCTCAGCGCCTTGTGCACTGCTGGGTCCAAGGGAAGGCGCACAGCATAATCCTCCGACATCGGAGTCCAGCGCAGCAGCAGAGATTGTTGTAGTGGTCTCATATGAGCCCTGGCCCAGGGCACTACTTCCATCGTGGCCGTCATAGAGCCCAACAGCTGCACGTAGTCCCAAGCCCGAATAGGAGAGGCTACTAGGAACTAGTCCACCTGAGCCTGAAGCTTGACAATCCGATTGTCTGGCAGGAACACTCTACCCACTTGGGTGTCGAATCGAACTCCCAGATACTCCAGGGACTGAGTCGGGCGCAGCTGGCTTTACTCCCAGTTGATGATCCACCCCAGGGAGCTCAAAAGAGCAACCACCCGGTTCACAGCTTTGCCGCACTCTGCATAAGAGGGGGCTTGGATCAACCAGTCGTCCAGATAAGGATGGACTTGAACTCCTTCCTTCCTCAGGAAGCCCGCGATGACCACCATTACTTTGGAGAAGGTCTGCGGAGCAGTAGCCAACCCGAACGGGAGGGCTCTGAACTGGAAGTGTCGGCCCAGTACTGCAAAACGCAGAAAGCGTTGATGAGGAGGCCAGATGGGAATATGCAAGTACGCTTCCTTGATGTCCAAGGATGCCAGGAACTCTCCTGCCTTCACTGCCGCTATAACAGAGCGGAGGGTCTCCATGCGAAAGTGCCGAACTTTCAAGGCCCAATTGACCCCTTTGAGGTCGAGGATAGGCTGTACAGAACCTCCTTTCTTTGGTATCACAAAGTAAATGGAGTAACGTCCCTTGCCAAGCTGATTTTCTGGCACCGGAACGACCGCCCCCAGGCGGATCAGATTGTCCAAGGTCTGCTGCACTGCCACAGCTTGACCGGAGACTTGCAGGGAGAGAGTACAAACCCGTCTTTTAAGGGTCGGCAGAACTCTAGCTTGTAGCCGTCTCTGATGACTTCCAGCACCCAAGCGTCTGAAGTTATTGTGGTCCACTCGCCCATAAACGAGGACAGCCGTCCTCCAATCTGCACTGAGGCGTGGACCAAGGCCCCGTCATTGGGTACGAGACCCTGGGGGAGAACCGGAGGGAGCACCTCCGGGACGGCGGTCTCTGCGAAAGGAATGCTGCTTGGGGGAGAAGTTCCTCTTGAAGGGAGAGGGGGCAGAGGAGCCCGACCTGCCCGGGCGGTACCGACGGGCTTCCTGAAACCGTCCTCTGGAGGTACCAGGGCGAGTACTAGCCCGACCTCTGGTAACTTCTTGCCCTTAGACGTGCCGAGATCGGTCACGATTTTGTCCAGCTCGACCCCAAAGAGCAGCTTGCCTTTAAAAGGCAATCTATCCAGGCGGGATTTAGAGGCGTGGTCAGCAGACCAATGCTTCAGCCAAAGCCACCGCCGCGCAGAGATTGTCTGAGCCATGCCTTTAGCTGAGGCTCTCAAGACATCATACAGCAAGTCTGCCAAATAGGCTAAGCCCGATTCCAGGGCCGGCCAATCAGCCCTCAAGGAATGATCCGAGGGGAAAGCCCGCTGCACCATAGTCAGGCACGCCCTGGCCACATAGGAGCCGCAAACTGAGGCCTGCAAACTTAAAGCAGCCGCCTCAAAGGACGACCTTAAGGCCGCCTCCAATCTTCTGTCTTGGGCGTCCTTTAGGGCCGTGCCACCTTCCACCGGCAACGCCGTTTTCTTAGTCACCGCAGTGATTAAAGAATCCACGGTAGGCCACAGAAAGGCCTCACGTTCACTTACAGGCAAAGGATAGAGGCGGGACATAGCCCTAGCCACTTTAAGGCTCGCTTCCGGGACATCCCATTGAGCCGAAATTAAGGTGTGCATGGCATCATGCACGTGGAAGGTTCTAGGCGGGCGTTTCGTCCCCAGCATAATGGCAGAGCCAACAGGGGCTGAGGGAGAGACGTCCTCCGGAGAGGAAATCTTCAAAATGCCCATGGCCTGCACAAACAGGTTGGGCAAATCCTCTGAGCTAAAAAGTCGCGCTGCAGAGGGGTCATCCGCTCCATCCGAGCGGGGATCCGTCTCCTCCAAGGAATCCGCAAAGGACCGTTGGGAGAACTCAGATACGCTGCCTCATCTACATCGGAGGAGACAAAGTCCTCCAAGGCCTGGGAATCAACCCGAGGGCGTTTACCTCCGGGGGCCTCAACCTCTTTACCTGACGAGGGAGCAGGGGCAGCGTTCTGCATAAGGAAGGCCTGATGCAGCAGCAAAATAAACTCGGGGGAGAAACCCCCCAGACTGTGCACTTCCGCAGCCTGGGCAACAGCCCTAGACGCACCCTCAACCGGCGCTTGCAAGAGCGGGGGAGAGACATGCTGCGCATCCAAGATGGCGTCCGGCGCGACACTCCGCGAAGGAGCCGCGCGGGAAAAACGGCGCTTAATTTTAGCCGCCTTTGTGCCGTCGCCCAAATTAAGGGCGTTCATGGCATTAATGTCTCCTACCTCAAGGGCGGCCCAAGAAGAAGCTGTCCGAGCCGCGTGGCCGGCCAAGATGGCGGAGGCGAGGAGCGGGGATGGGCGTTTATGGCGGGAAAAACCGCCACACCGGAGGAAGGACCGGGACACTCATCGGTCACAAAACTGTCACCCAACAAGGGCGAATCAGACTTTAAGACCCCCGCATCCCCTCTAGAAGCGCCCAAGCGATCCGGGGAGCGACTCTTTACGCCCTCGCCCTCCGATGCCATATGCCACGTGGAGATAAATCGGGGAACCCCCTGCCCGCTATAAAAAGGTAAAAATTACCTGCTTTCCGCTCCGAGCTGTAACGACCTGGTGTCCCAGTGAGTAGCTGCAATGAACGTTTAAATAAACGTCGAAATAAACGCCTTTAAGGACGTTCAAAATTTTTTTTTTTTTTTTAACGGAGCCAGCGGGAGGGGGGAGAAAAGGAGGGACCTGGCACCACCAGGTTTGCACTTGCTCAAAAGAGCCCTCAACCCCAGGCACTCAACAAAACCTAAGAATTAGGCTTGGAGGCCTAGCCAGAGCTGCTGCTGTGTGTGACCACCACCTGCTGAGATAGAGAACATACTGGGGAGTTTCCGGCAGCACATGACCACATATAGGGAGGCAAAAGTTTGCTCTCTATCTCCACCTGCTGGTAGATGGACACAACCCACCAGTCTATGGATTGATCAGCTTGATGATATGGAATTCTCCATTAATAATGAAAAATGTTAGCCCTAAAAGAAAAACAAGCCTAGAAGAATACAAGCACATAAAATGAAAAGTACTAAATGAGTATAGTCCACATCAAAGAGGCATACAAGTCCCTATAAGAAGAAGAAATCAAAAGGAAAATAAAAGTACTCACTCCACTCACCAGCTCAATACAATCTAACTAAACCCTTTCACCACTCCTCTGAACAGAACAATTAATCAAACACACAAGAAGAAACTTGCCATGCAAAAAAAAAAAATTCTCAAGCTTTCCTGGATCATAAAACATAAAATATATCCTTTCTGTATGAGATCATGCATTGAACAAGGGAAACAAAAAACCCCAGTGCAACGGCCCGAGATTTTAAAAGAAGAAAAATCTTCTGGTATGCTTGAGTACTGTATGAAACCTAAAAAACAAAATCAAAACAAGAAAAACCCTTTGGAGCTCTTGCACAAAAAAAAAAAAAAAATCCTCTTAATATATGACAGATACCTATCTCTGTGGAGAAGGCTAATTAAGGGCCTCTTATGAATCCTATGCTAGCAGCACCCGGTGTGGTAAAGCCGACAAAGCCCATTCACTATGAATGGGCTCTGTCGGAACTGCTGTGCAGGAACCACTAGCACGGCTCGATAAAAGAGGCCCTAAAAGGGTGGCATGTTAAAAGTGTCTAAAGAATCTTCCAGAAATTCAGTTAAATTCTCACTTCCTGAAGACAAACATTTAAGCTCACCTTCAGCCATATTCATACGGATCTGATCAGAAACATAATAAAAAATGTAAATAAATGGGAAATATTTAAAACCTCAAAGATATTTCCTAAAAAATTTCAGGAGAAAGTAAATGCGTATGAGGAGAAAAAAAACAAAACAAAAAAACAACCCAAACACATACAATGTTTTCTTCCTCTTAAGATTCTCTAAGGCTTCAACCTTATTAAGGTTACCTTTAATAGCCAATGAACTAATTACTTTTACACTGAAAAATGTTTTATCCAGAGAGGCTATGGCATTATCAAGTTTACTCAACTCTCCCACAGCTTTGGTAGTAAAAGAGCACAACTGAGTCATCTCCTGAAGCAAACCTTCTGTTAAGTTTACAACTTCCCAAATGTCCAAATAAGGAGATACTCTGAGATATTGGTCTGGACACTGCTGGATCCGTTGGGTCACATGGAAAGGTAATTATTTTCAATATTGACCCAACTCCATAGGAGGCTGAATTAACAGAAAAGCCTGCCTGCCTATAACTGGCGACAAGCAAGCCTAGTTTGGGGATTGAGTGTCTAAAATCCTAGACAAAAGAAAAAAAAAAAAAAAAAAAGAGAGGATAGGGAGGGGGAAAACAGTGAGCGGAGCCCCTCAGTCACACTGATGTCAGCAAGATCCCCTATTTGGTGGCACCGACTGTTCAACTGAGAATTTCACGGTTCAGTATCTCTAACTTCTCAACCGGTAAGCTGATACAGGTGTACTTTACCCTCTATGTGGACAATTCTATAACAGGGTGACTGCCTTTAGGTGCTCTGAAGATACACAGTAGAAGCCTTTTCTATAATGAAACCCAAGCACCTAGGTTTTCTTATAGAACGCTAGTGTAACCAAATATTGGCATGCCTATCATCTACACACACGCACTTTTTTTTTTTTATTTGTACCCCGTGCTTTCCCACTCATGGCAGGCTCAATGCGGCTTAGGTACTTATTTGTACCTGGGGCAATGGAGGGTTAAGTGACTTGCCCAGAGTCACAAGGAGATGCCTGTGCCTGCAGTGGGAATCGAACCCAGTTCTCCAGGACCAAAGTCTACCACTCTAACCACTAGGCCACTCCTCCACTATAAGCAACTTACAGAGCTGGCTAAGTGTGCAGGCCTAAGTGCAGCACGGATGCGTGTCAACATACAGTATTCTGTAAATTACACATGTAAGTGGTAGCCCTACCTCTGTCCTCCTATACTTCGCCCCTGTGTATGCCCCCTTGCAAATACGTGAAAGCAGGTATTTGCAAGAGAGAATGTAGGTAGAATTTTTTGCATTTGTGTGTATATGCATACATATTTATTTATTTTGACATTTATACCCCACATTATCCCAAACATAGCCACATGTGGCTAACAGTCAATGAACAACAGATAAGGTTTACAAAGTCATAAACAAAATATCAAATATAGACCACCATTGATGGCCAGTTGCAATCTAAGATATTCCATCAATGGATAGAAACCTCTCAAAGAGGAGAACTTTCAGTCTTTTACGAAATACCAAATAATCAGGCCAACTCTTGATTGCCATTGGCAGTGAATTCCACCACTTAGCTCCCTGATATCTAAACTCAGCAGAGTGAGCTGACTTATAACACACACTCTTGAAATCTGGAAGATGAAGTCTAAGGTAGTCCCCTAGAACCAGAGGTTATATTGCGCGTATATGCCATTATTTTAAACATTTATGCATGTAAAGTGTGTGTAAACATGGGCACCTAGGTTATACAATTGCTCATATGTTTTATAAGAAGGAACATGATTGCTGAGTTTTTATTTATTTGTAACATTTGTATCCCGCATTTTCCCACATATTAGCAGGCTCAATGTGGCTTACAAAATACCGTAATGGTGGACGCCAAGTACGGTAGGTTTTAAACAAATACAATTAGAAAAAGGGTCAGGTAAAGTAGGGGTAAATAGATACAATAAGGGACAAGGAAATAAATAAAATATTCACTGCAACGTATGTATAGATGCATTGTAGAGTTGAGGCATTTAAGTAGAATCAATAGGGTAGGCCTTGCAAAAGAGATAGGTCTTTAAAGTTCGCTTGAAGTTTTGATGGTCGTGCGTCGTTTTCACACTCGTTGGTAATGCATTCCACATTTGCGTACTTAAGTAAGAAAAATTGGATGCATAGGTTGATTTGTAAAATACTTATGTAGCTTTACATGAGTAGCCCTGGATGACTTACTCAAAATTATCTTCAATGTAGGTAATCTGTAATAGGCCACTTAATTTGTGCAAGTATGCACATATTTTTCCTTAGAAAATTATGCCACAAACTCTACAGGCACATTTACACATGCCACTTAGTATTTACAAAATTTGAAAACATCTACACACACGTTTGAAAATCCTAAGGTATGCATGTTAAGTCCAAATCCTACCCCAGCTTCACCTCTGGGAATGCTTCTGCTCATAAGTCATCTGCAAAAATGGTATTACAGATATGTGCATACTTTTACCCCCATATAACTTCAGGAGCTTTTCATAAATAGTCATTTCTTTGTATAAACACTTTTTAAAATTAACCCCACTGCTAGTAAAATAAGCACCATTAATCTGAACGGGCCTATTTATTAGTGCTCATTAATACAGGTTAGTAAACATAAGAATAGCCATACTGGGTCAGACCAATGGTCCATCTAGCCCAGTATCCCGTTTCCAACAGTGGTCAATGGGTCACAAGTATCTGGAAGAAACCGAAATAGTAACAAAATTCCATGCTATCAATCAATCCCAGGGCAAGCAGTGGCTTCAAGTGCCAGTCTCAAAAGCAGACTATGGACCTTTCCCCTAGGAACTTGTCCAAACCTTTTTTAAACCCAGATATGCTAACCGCTGTTTCCACATCCTCCAGCAAAGAGTTCCAGAGTTTAACTACTCGTTGAGTGAAAAAATATTTCCTCCTATTTGTTTTAAAAGTATTTCCATGCAACTTCATTGAGTGACCCCTAGTCACTGTACTTTTTGAAAGAGCAAAAATCGATTCACTTCTACTTGTTCTATACCACTCGGGATTTTGTAGACCTCAATCATATCTCCCCTCGGCTGTCTTTTTTCCACGCTGAGAGTCCTAACCTCTTTAGCCTTTCCTCATATAGATGAGTTCCGCCCCTTTTATCATTTTGGTCACTCTTCTTTGAACCTCTTCTAATTCAGCTATATCATTTTGAGATATGGTGACCAGAACTGAATGCAATACTCAAGGTGAGGTAGCACCATGGAGAGATACAGAGGCACTACAGTATTCTTGGTCTTATTTGCCATCCCTTTCCTAATAAATCTTAGCATCCTGTTTGCTTTTTTGGCTGCCACCGCACACTGGGCATTTTTACCAAACAACCCTATGTGAGGCAGCCTCAAAACTAAAGGTTTACAGTGAAAAAAATACAAAGATAAAAGTACGAGCAGACATTATCAGTAACAGCCTCCTCCACATTTCTAAATCAGGATCCCAAATATGTTTCATCTACCTCCTGACAGATCATCACTTACCCACAGGGATGTTTGAAGTGGTTACAGCTGTGGCATGAGAGGAATGTGAGGGCATAGTCATAGTAACAATTGCACTCGTCGAGGCTTGAGTATGAGATACAGAACCTACAAATAATCAACAGAAGAAAATAAGGGATTATACAATCTCAAGTTAGAATCCAGCACTTGAATCTGCCAGGGACTGATGGAACTGGTTATCACCCAAAAGCATGACTATCTGTTAAATCTCACACCTACCGTTGCTACAAAGAGGGGCAACAACCCCAAAAGTTTCTCCTTTGTCTTCTCAGGTACCCATCACAACCTAACTTTTCTTTATTTCTATATATTTGACTTTCAGGTTAATTTCAAACACAGAGTGACATTATACCTGTAAATGTATATGATTATTGATTTTATTTGTGAATTTTTAAATGTCATGTATGTTTTCAATGTTTGTTATGGTCAGTGTTTTCTTATATTTTTGCACTTGAACTTTTAATTCTATACCACTTTGGGTGATTCCACTGGGATTGGGAAGGAGGTCTGGGAGAAATGATAAACATGCACCAACTCAGTAATTCCATAGTATGTGCCCAGTAAAATATTTTTCTCATACAGTACACACAACACTCAATCATCTGATCAAGGCCTGATATGTCACCATAAACTACTACAAATATTCCTTCTATAAAAGCTGGTGTATTACCTCAGTTATCATCTATTCTTTAGGATCATTACCTTCTCTCTCCTACGGTGAGAGTTCAAAGGTTTGATAAGAATTTACATAGTATGGAATTTTGGTCCACTGGATTAATTTGACGAAGACTACATAACCTCAGAATAGAGACCATCCCAGGATACTAGTCAGCCTTCTCAGATATCTTGAGTACCTAGATTACTCAAACTAGTGTATTAACTTGCTTTTTTCTTAGTTCATCAGTTAAGTTCTCTTAGTATATATTTCTCTGTTTTTATACTATTTTAGAATAAAAAGAAAGAGTTTAATGTTTCTCACTTGTATGAGGCAGTGATAAGAGATTCTGATGAGAATAAGCACAGCAGACATGGCTAAACAGTGGCCTTTCATAACTTTAAAATCTTTTTTCTTCTAAGAAATAAAGAAAACTTAGATGGAAAGATGAGAACCTTGAAAACTGTCAAGCTCATTTTCAAAGCACTTAGCCTCCCAAAGTTCCATAGAAACCTATGGAACTTAGCCTCCCAAAGTGCTTTGAAAATATGCCTCTGTGTGTACTCCATAGACAAACTTTTTCACCAAGTTAAAAACACATCAGTATGTCAAAAAAGGAAAAATCTGGGTTTACCTGCAAATTTTCTTTTGAGTCCCCCCCCCCCCCCCCCCCCCCCCAGACCAGTCCAGAATGAATGGGTTTTGCCCCTCTACCAGCAGAAAGAGTCAGAGAGTAAAGGCTTGTGAGCTCTGGACTCGAATAAATAAATTATTTACAGACATTTGATATATTCCTAATCACAAAGAAGCGACAAAGTGGTTAACAATAAAAATTTAGAGAGCAAGAAGGCGAGAGAGAAAGAGAAAACATTTTTGTTGCAGATAAAGCATGAGTAAATAGACAGGTTTTGAGTGATTTCTTGGGTTGTGATCAAATACTAATTGGTAGAATGTTCCACAATTTAGGGGCAGCATATGAGAATGAAGTTTCACGAGTGGTAAGACCCAAGGCTTCCTTCTTTATTGTCCACCAGACCAGAATAAATGAGATGTAAATGAAACATCTCTTTCATTATGTGGGACTTGAACCACCCCTGCTCTTGAGCACAACTATCCCAAAAGTGGCACCCTCTCTGGCAAGAACATCTAACCTATAGTGTGTCATAAAACAAAAAAGTGCAATTACAATCATGTCAGAGCCTTACAAATCTCAGTTGGAAAGACTACTGAATCAGCTTCTGCCCAAAAAGTCACAAAACCCTTTGGTTGAATGAGCACTGTGCAATAATGACCTTTGTAGCAGTCTCTTCCTTCTTTCGGCACCCAAAGAGAAATAATCTATCAGACCTCCAATACTCACCAGTCACTTCTAAGATATCAGAGCAGAGACTGGTACATGTGTAAAGTGCAGAAGTTGTGAAGTCTTCTCCACAAGTATCTCTATGAAAAGAAAGCAGCAAAATCACCTGATCATCATGAAATGCAAAAAACACCTTTGAGATCAAAGTGTATGACACCCTTCAAGACCATTTCAGGATGACCCCCTCCAGCTAGCCCTGCAAATATGCTAGTGCTACAAACTGGACTCAGAGATGATGGCCAAACGAACAACCAGCAAAACTAGTCCCAGAGCCAGAAAACCATCTCCTGTGGGAGCCCGACTCCTTCTTCCACCTCGAGCAAGACCAAACCTATACACCACAGATGTCTAGGCCAACACGGCACCACCTCTACTACAAGACTGAGATGCAACACAATCCATTGTGACAGTCAACCAAGAAGAAACCGCAGAGGGAAACACAAAGAATACCCAATAGGGGCTACTGTTGCAGTAGAACACATGGCTGGCCCTTATTCCTGCCAATGAAATAAGGAACCTTCACATTCTGCCTAGTTGCCATCAAATCGATGACTGAAGTACCCCAATGATTCTTGAAGAGGGAGAAGGCTTTCTCAAACAAGTCCTACTCCTTGGCCTGCTCAAGAAGTCTGCCTGCACATTCAAGGAACCTCTGTGTGCCACCATCATCATCTGCAGTTGGACTTTGGTCAACTTGAAGAACAGGCAGCCTCCTGAGCTACAGCTGCACTACTTCATACCCTCCTACTGAATGACACAGAATTATATCTGACAATGCCACAGCCGTGGCTCAATGGCCTTGCCCATAATCACAGACTTGAAAGTATGCAAGAATATCTGATAGTCCTCACCTTTGGCTAGTTTATTGACCAAACCACCCTGAACTGCCTGGTTTTCACAATGAGTTCCAGTCCACCACACTGGATCTGTGATCACCACTACCCAGCTGGGACTCTCCAAGTCCATGCCTCACAAGCCGCTCTGAGGCCTCAATAATCAAGTCCAGCTTTTTAGCCCTCCAACATATTTGATCAATGATGCTGCCTGTGCAACCTTACTCTATGCTCTTATCACCACCCAGCTAGATTATTAACATCATATATGAGGGTCTTTACTCCACCCTTAGTTCAAAATACATCAGTTTGCCTAATTACACCCAAGATTACCCAATCACCATTGGCTCCCTATAACATTGCAGATTCAGCATAATCTTCTGATACTATCCCACGAGGTTCTCCACACAGGGATCCCTTCTTGTCTATCTTCTCTAATCATCTGTTATACCCCTCCTCAAGCCACTTTGTTCTGAACAATCATACTTAAATTTTTGGCCGCTTTGAAAACTAACCTCTTTGCATTGGCTTATGGAGATTGGCTGGCATGGTAGCTAATGTTTGTATGTAGTAGCCCCCTTCCCCTACTTTATTTGCTTTTCTTCCCCTGCTCTCTTCTTCTCTTTTCTGTCCATAACTGTAGTTCCTTATTTTTCCAGAAACAATTTGATGGTTAACTGCTCTGCTTGTTTTTATTGAAAGACCATGTGTCAAGAGCTTAAACATCCCAAGCTAGCCCTGGCCTGTGGTATTCATAGGAGATGAGTTTCCTAGCTCTGTGTCTATGCTAACCAACACTCCAGCAATGACCTCTACAGTGGCCTCATATGTGACCAAGCCTATATCACCAGCTTCATCATCACTGCCATGGATCCCAGGACCTGCATATAATCCCAAGCCTCAGACACCATCAAGGTCTTCGCCTGATCCTGTATCTTGAGCACACCCTGCTTGGTCAGAGATACTGTACCACTGTGATTGTTCCAGGTTGCTCTGCCAACTGAAGGACTGCAACAACTACACTACAAGAGAAATGAACACTTGCTCTTTGTACTTGCTCTGATGAACCAGTCATCCAGACAGAAATGCAGATGCACTAAGATCTCTTCTTTGTGCAAGGCTACTGCTAGGACAACGCAGGGGATGAGATTTGATATACTGCCTTTCTGTGGTTACAATCAAAGCAAGTTTACATATTATATGCAGGCACTTATTTTGTACTTGGGGCAATGGAGGGTTAAGTGACTTGCTCAGAGTCACAACGAGCTGCAGTGGGACTCGGTTCCCCTCGTTCTCAGGCTGCTGCATTAACCAGTAGGCTATTCCTTCATTCCTGATGACCTTTCCACATGAGATGAACCTCCTTGAAGTTCAAAGACATCAGAAAGCTCTTCCTGCTGAACTGCCACAATTGCTAAGCGCCAAGGTCTTCATGCAGAAATGCAGGACACACAATGCCAATTTGGTACCCTCTAGATCCAGTATCAGGCAAAAGGAACCTTCCTTTCTCAGGAGATCAAAGTAAATGGAGTTCAGTCCTTGTCCCACTGCCCTCAAATGCAACAGCCTCTCAAGAGTGACCTGTACAATTGCCCTCTGGACTGGCATCTAACAAGGGAAATGATAAAAATCTATGAGGGCAGGAAGACTCCAGTACATAATCCCACTCCACCACATCCAGTATTCACCATCTGAGAAAGAGACCTCCTGCCCATCATTAGACATTTACACAGGCACTGGAAGCTCTCCGACTTGTTGCATCTCCTTTCTTGTCAGTTTGAAAGGATGAAGATTTGTCAGAAATCTGAGCTGCTATGCAGACCCCACTGTCCAGAGAAACACACTGCACCTCCTGAAAAAAAGATGCTTCTCGAATTAGACTTCAAACCTCTCCTGGGCCTGTCCTATGGCAAATTCTAGAGCTTGGTCTCCTGAGATCCTTGACCAAAAACTTCTCTGAAGAGACATTTGCCTATAAAGGGAAACTTGCTAAGCTGGAACATCAAAGCTGCATCCACTGCCCAGCTACTCAGCCATAACAGTCAGTGAGCCAAGATAGCAATTGCCATACTCGAGGCAGAGATCTTAATAAGATCATACAAAACATCCGTCACATAAGCTAATTCAGCTTCTAAGTGAGTGACCTCTTTTGCGTCCTGGCACTCCACTTCAAAAATATTCATGGAAAGCTGCTTCAATAAGGCCGCGATCCTGTAACCATGAAGCTCTTTCAGTTCTCCCTCTACAGGGATGACAGTCTTCTTTACTGCCATAACTGAAACATCTACCTTAGGGACTCAAAACTTTTCCATCTCTTGGGGTTCTCCAAAGGGGTAGATCTGGCCATTACCCTGCAAATTCTGAAACTGTCCTATTCTGTTGAAATCAGACCCCAAATTGTTTGATGCAGTGGAAAGATTTCTGTGGGCTTCCAAAGCCCCTCCAGAAAGGGTTTTCTAAGATGAATCCTCTTGCACTGGAACCTCGGAAATGCATAACACCTCTAAAG
Organism: Microcaecilia unicolor; assembly: GCF_901765095.1. Classification (NCBI taxonomy): domain Eukaryota; kingdom Metazoa; phylum Chordata; class Amphibia; order Gymnophiona; family Siphonopidae; genus Microcaecilia; species Microcaecilia unicolor. Next base: position 147,877,057 of record NC_044040.1, read on the forward strand.
CCTCAGCATTCATTGTCAGTAGCTTTTCTCTCTGGAAAAAGGCTAGACCACCAAGAGGTCATCCCCTTCTCTAAAGTTCCTCTAGGGGATCCACCATGGTCCAACAAGCTGGCAGCTATCCAAGAGTCAAAACCCACAACAGATGAAGCCTCCCAGTCTCCCTCCGGGTCTAACCTTAGCCTCTTCAGGTGTCCCAGATCTACAATGAGGGGAGGCAGACCCCCATACCCTGGAGTGATGAAGGCCCTCCCTGTGTCTGGCACAACAGAAATGCCTGGTGGAAAAGCAGTATGAAATCTGGGGAAAATGCAGTCTCCTGCTCCAGGAAGACTCTTGCCCCCGGAGCCCACTCTTCCAATTCCTACTGGGGGACCAACTACTCTGCTTCCTCCAGAGTCAGCATGAGGGGGGGGGGGGGACATGGAGGGCAGAACTGCAGACCTCTCCACTGTAGCAGGAGCCTTAGAGCTCCAAGTTCCCATGGTAGGTGCTACAGCGATGAGCAGCAGTAGCCAAATATTCTGCACCAGAATGGTACACATGCTACCTCCTCTCACTCTCCCTCGTGCAAGCTTTTCCACGCTTCTGCCACTTTCCGTTTTCGACACTGCTGTCCCTTGAGCTCAAAACATATGGCAAATGGAAAGGCCCACCTATTGGCAATTTTTTTTCTTTGTTCAAAACTTCAATCACCGGTTTCATGCGCGCCTCTGCGTGAGGGTAAACACGGATAAATCTTGAAACACAGACACCCTAGCTTCGTTGTATTCCAGGGCTGGGAGCTGACGAGCCTTCTGCTACAACAGTTCTTTAAATGCATAAGAGGAGAATCGAACAAGAATGTCTCTGGGTCTATTATCCACTCTCTGACCCTGTACTCTGCACCCTACGCCTGGAATAAAGTTCCTGAGCCCCTACGTCTTGCCCCATCCTTGACCATCTTTAAATCTAGATTGAAAGCCCACCCCTTCAACGTTGCTTTTGACTTGTAACCACTTGTACCTCTCGCTTCTACCTACCCTCCTCTCCTCTTTCCTGTACACATTAATTGATTTGCTTACTTTATTATTTTTGTCTATTAGATTGCAAGCTCTTTGAGCAGGGACTGTCTTTCTTCTATGTTTGTGCAGCGCTGCGTACACTTTGTAGCGCTATATAAATGCTAAATAGTAGTAGTAGTAGTAGTACACACCCATTGCAGGATCTGCCACCTCTCTGGGTCCCAACACTGCTGCAGCTTCCTCATAAAGGAAGACTCCGCTTACCACCCCCAAAAAAGGTCACAGGGAAGCGAGAAAACGAGAAATAGAACCTGGACTCCTCTAGGTGTTCCTCCAGGGCCAGGCAGAAGACTCGGGAACTGTCCATTATCTGGGTGACCAGTTCTTCAACTAGGCACAGGAATCACATTCAACAGAATCCAAACGCTACACAATATGCCCCATTTATCATCTGCTGGGGACCAAAAGTACAGAAAATACTGAGGAGCATGTGGCTGCACAGTGTCCTATGTAGGGTAGAGCTCACAAGCCTCTGTTCTCAGTCTGCTAATAGGGGGTAGGACTGGTGGACAGTAAGAAAAGTAAATGTTTCTGTAAAGCAACTGGAATCGATTGGACTCCTTTTATCTCAAATTCAAGGTTACTCTTAAAACTCACCTATTCTCCCAAGCCTTTCCTACAGATTGATTCCATCCACTCTCTCACTTTGCTTTCTGCAACTCTCGCCTGATTCTCTGATGTTATGTTTATTGCAAACCATATAGATGCCAGTAATGGCCCCTGCGGTACATCGAGCTTCTGTAAATAAATTTCCATTCCTTCTGTAGTTGCGGTATAGCAAGTTTCTGTAAATAACTAAATAAGAATTCCCATTCTTTCTGTACCTAGAACTGGATTGAAAATAGAGAAGCGTTGCCCAGAAAAAAAAAAAAAGGGGGGGGGGGGGGGGGGGAACAAGCTCCCACATTGTCTCTGTGAGCTAAATCTTTCCATCTCCCTCATCTCTCAACTGATGCTGTCCACTACCTGTTATGCTCAATGGCACAGGTCCCTCAGCAATGACAATTCCATCCATAAAATAAGGCACAGAGCCTGCCAGGTTTCATACACAGGCTTCCCTATGGTAAAGAGCCCGGGATAAGAGCGCTGGAAGAGCCCACTGCTAGCAGTGAATTCTTGAGCTGATCTGCATGCTTAGTTTTACAAATCTCTTCAAAACAATCAGGTGAGGAAAAGCAGATATTTCCCATCAAGCAGCCAATAGAATCATTTGTTTTGGATAGATTTGTTCTTGGAATTGCAGATAAATGTGACAATATATTGCCTTTAATTTATTTATTTCACTATGCGAGTGAGGGACTATTCTTTCAAGTCTACATATCCAAAATTTTAACTGTGTGGTTATTTGTTTCTCCACTACTATACAATCAACATCTCTGTTATAACAAGGCTGCTTTTACCAATGGACAAAGAGGGCAGCTGCCCCAGGCCCTTGCACAAAGGGGTCCCAGCCAGCCACCCTGTTGCCATTGAATTCATACAAGTGCAGTATCTTTCTCTCCCTCCCTTCCACCCGCTGTCTCCTGTCCTCAGGGTCCTCTGTACTATTTTTCCGTCACTGGCAATGAAATCAGTCAGCCTTCTGCCAGCGTCGGGGCCTCTCTTCAGGCGCATCCCACCTACTCTGATGTAAATTTCCTGTTTTTTAGAACAGGCAGAACGCGCCTGAAGAGAGGCCCCGACGTTGGTAGAAGGCTGACTGACAATCTCCGGTGCAGAAGTACTATTGAGGACCCTGGGAACAGGAGACAGCAGATGGAGAGAGGAGAGGGAGAGATGCAGGATTTGTGCTGGGGTGGGGGGGGGGGGGGGGGGGGGGGGGAAGTGTGCTGGTTTTTATTTCCTTGTTATCATTTACTGTTCACTCACGAGTGTTTTTACCATTACGTTATTTTTCATATTTTATTTTTTCATTTCTCTTTGGCACATGTGATAATAGTTCTTTTTCATAGCCATATATGATTGAAATTATTACACACCATTTAGTGTGGTTAATATTGAATGTACAATATAGATATGTGTCCTATCTCTTACTACATACATAGAAATGTGTCCTATATATTTACTGTAATGTGGTATTCTTCTCACAAATCAGTACATAATTGTCATACTATATTAAGCTATCTATTTCATATCATGGGTTTCCCATTCCATATTACCTGTTTTATAATTATACATATTTTTATGTCATGGTGTTCACACATTTTATATTATATATTATTTTTTTTACTTTTTTTGTGTGTATAATTTTACATTGTTTTTAATTTATATATGTAATTTTGGTTTGTTCATTATTTTGTAGCCCCTGACGCAGCCCTTTTGGGCGAAACATTGATTGAGATTCTGCAATAAAGGATATCTTGGACTGATTTGCTGTTTTCTTTCCACGCTGGAGTCTGAAGATCGTTTGCCTTGTTGCTACTTGGGATCTTAGAAAAAAGGCCTCAGTATGCCATAGCCCTGGTACTCTGTGCTGAGTCTTTTAAGGTTGAAGAGCTCAGGTTTTTTTTTTTTTTTTTTTAAATAGAGCAGAGGTTATAACCAGGGCCGTTTTAACCAGTTATGGGGCCCTGGCCAAACTTGTACAGATGCCCCCCCCCCCCCCCCCAGGCCACTGGCACATCTGCCTTAGCCCCTTGCCAGCCAAGCTGCTTCCCCCTGAAACAAATGTGGCATAAAGACGTGGACCCACTGTCTAGGTCATGCTGCTGCTGGTTCTGCACTTTAAAAATAGGAAGTTCATGTCAAAAGAGGCAGGACTGGCAGAGCCATCAGCTGTGCATCCTAGACAGCAACTCCACACCAATACAGCTTTATTTATTATTTGATGGAAGCGGGGTGTGAGGGAGGGGAAGGATATATGTTGGATCAGAGTGCAGAATGCCAAGGGTGGTCCATCCCAAAGAGTGAGAATGAAGGCCAATGAGTGAGATTTTCCACCTGATGTATTTGGAGTACAAATTTGGCACTGTGGTGAAGGGACCGAAGCTTGAGGAAGGGCTGCTAGCTACTTTTATTGGCAAGTAATGCTTCACGTGAACCTAAAAATGGATTTCTGTATCATGGCATGTTAAATATTTTAAACAATTATTTCTAGCACTTACTAACTCTAAACCGCATACACATGTATGGAAACAATTCAACTGTATTAAAAAACAAAACAAAACAAAAAAAAAAAGAACCTCAAGAGGCAGTATCTTATCATTTAAGCCTGACCAGACAAAAGTCTGCTATGAGACAACCACTTCAACACACATCAGATCCTGCAGCATGTTCTAAAGCCCTGGATGTGCTCGGTGCTTTTCTGTAGCACATGGAGGGAATTTAATATATGCTGATTAAAGTGGAGGAGTGGCTGGAGGGGGGGCAGGGGAGACACACTCACACCCAGCACTCACTCTCTCTCTGTCACACACATTGACTCTCTCTCACACACTCACACCCAGCACTCACTCACTCTCTCTCTGTCACACACATTCACTCTCTCTTTCACACACACGCACACATTCACTCTCTCTCTCACAGTCAATCTCACACATACTCTCTCAAACATACACACTCCGAGGAAAACCTTGCTAGCGCCCGTTTCATTTGTGTCAGAAACGGGCCTATTTTACTAGTTGAAAATAAAACACACTTTTTTTTGCCTCTGTTTGAACAATTTATTTTTCCATTCACTTTGGTCCCAGTGTCTCTTTCCTATATATTGTGACTTTCTAGGGTCTGCTGTCCATCTGACATTTCTTCTCTCTCCATGTCTATCATCTTTCTTTTCTCTGCACCCCTATATGTCCTGTCCACCATCTCTATTCGGTGTTCATGTCCATATCCTACCCCCAAGTTCACCATCTGCCCTCCTGGTGTCCCTATCTCCCTCCCTTTTCTGACATCTGCCCTCCCAATTTACCCTTCTCCCCCCCTTTTCCAATATTGTCCCTTGTCCTAATCTCCGCTGTTTCTCGACATTATCCCCCCCTCCCCATCTCTGCCCTTTTCCACTATTACTCCCCCAGTGTGTCCCCATTTCCCCTTTCCACCACTACTCCTCCAGTGTGTCCCTGTGTCCCCATTTCCCCTCTCCTTTCCTCCATTACTCCTCCAGTGTGTCCCCCATCTCCCTCTTTTCTAGCTCTGCCTCTTTGAGTTCCACAGTCCCTACCCATGTCCACTACTGATCTTCTGTATTCCTGTCCTTCTCTTTTCTGTCTCTTTCCATGTTCATGTTCAGTGTCGATGATCAGAGGGTGTCTGGTGTGAGCACACAAGGAATACTGCTGCAGAGCTCATTTAAAATATATTTAAATGTAGCTCTCCGGTATTCCACCCGTATGATCAGAGCACTGTGCTCTGATCTTATGGGCCAAATAGCACCTTAACCCTACCCTGGTTTGGAGCTGGCATTAGGTTTAAGGCTCTTCCTCCCTCCGTCCATATCGGGCAGCCCGGGCTCTCGCTGTCAGCTCGGGCTGCCACTGTCAGTCCTGGCTGAGGCCCTGGTGGCATAGTGCCCCCCCCCCCCCACCTCAGGGCAGTGACACGAGGGTATAGGGGGATGGAGGTCCGATGGACCTCTAGGACCCCTAAACCCCCCCCCCCCCCCGGAAACAAAAAGTAACTCCCTGGTGGTTTATCGGCCCCTCACACCCTCCCCGGTACCTAGTAGTAGTGATGGAGGAGGAGGAAGTAGCAGTCCCTTCCTCCTGCCCAGTGCAGATGCCACTAGACTGCAAGGGTGGGTTGGGGTATGTAGTCCACTGGGCCACTAGGGAGTTACTTTCTGCGCCCGGGGGGGGGGGGGGGGGGGCACTAGGCTGTCCAGAGGGAGAGGGGTTCCACAGACCTCCAAGCTCCTGTTTGACAGGTGCAGGCTTTTGATAGCCTGGATCTGTCAAACAAGTGTGGAAGGATTATGCCTGAGCACATGCCCATGTACAATCCTCCCACACTTTCCCCTGATGATCAACGCTAATAACGTGCTTAAATTTGCATGTTAATAGCATTGATCATTGGGGAGTTAATTCCCCGTGCTGTTCTGGTGCTATTTTTGGGCACTGTTTCAGAACAGTGTGGGGAATCACATGACCAAAACAAATCCAGTCCCCAACTCACAATAAGAGCACATTCTTATTTTTAATCATGTCCAAAATAAAAGTGGAAGGGGAGGGGAATAAAATCTCCAACACAAGGAGTCCTAGGTTAAGGGCCTCACCTGCAGTTGTTGCAGATGGAATTGTATTGGTTGCCAGGATAGGAGCAACTGTTGCTGCAGCCACAGGAGTTCCAGTACTGAAGATGGTCTTCTGAAGGGAGGCAATTCAAATGCAGACATTCAGTTCCAGAATACTCACAATAACTAAGAATTCCAAATTCTGTCATCAAAAGAGGTCTTGCATAGCTCTAAATATTCCCTCAGAACTCAAAGAACTCTGACATTCCAAAGTAAAATGGGCTCCTCAACTTCTAAGATATCAGAGGATTGACTAGATGGAACCCCAGGCCACGTGAGAATGAAAAGTAAGAGACCAGATATACCCTATTATCTTTTCAACGCCACACAGTCTAGCTGTATTGGCAATATAGTCAATTGAGAGTCAGTGTTTATTATACCAACTTTTAATACTTAGTTCTATCCATACACTGAAATCTGGATTGCAATTTATATAAAAATCACATTCTACTCAAGATGTTTCCACCAAGCTCCACACCTTTACAGATGCGTTCCTGGATTCCTCCCCCCTCCACAACCCAAGCAGTGCTGATGAGTTCTTGATTCACTCCACTCTCAAAATCTGAGGATTTTTGTTCTCAGATGATGTTTTGGCTCCTAGACATTTTCTTATCCTCTCACTCATATGTGAGGAAACATGTTAACTGGTTAAAAAACCACTGAGTCCACCCACCCTCACCCATTTCTAGGTACTTACTGCGATGCAATAGATTCTCTCTCTAGTCCTTTCCCCACCTGCTCTGTTACTAACATCTTTTTGTACCTGTCATTAAGCTTCAATTCTGCAATTGTTTTCTCACATTCCTTTTAGATTTTCCCTCCTGTGTCTTTATTTGATGACACATTGAGATACTTTATTGAAGCCTGCTAGATACTGTATTTTTTTAAATCACAGTTTCTCATTCCCTCCTTTCTTTTTGAGTGCACCTTTTGGCTCCTTCAACCTGTCTGTACATGACTTATCACGAGGCCTCCCTTTAACCTGCCTCTAAATTATCAATGACCCTTTGTAAATATATTTCTCAAATTAAGAGACTTGATATACCACTTAGCCTGTTAGGATATCAGCAGTACAATAAAATAAATATATAAGGAATAAAAAGAAAGGAACACCATTAATTGACAAGAAAGCATACATCATTCACAGACAAATCAACCTCCCCCCCCCCCCAAAAAAAAAAATTATTGATAAAAACCAAGTGCTCTCCTTCCTTTCCCCCAAGAATTTTTTGTTTTGAGGACAGGTATATAGCGATTGTATTTCTTCCCTGGTGAGTATACATCCCTCAACTCCAATGTAGTTTCTTCTCTCTCCTCAAACCCCCCTCTCCCCCAAATTACCCCTCATTTTCATTCTCTTCCCCACTGATCCCAGTTTCTTCTTACACACACACAAGTATACTATTAGCCTTCTCAAAAAGAGGTAACCCTTTTTTCTTTTTGGTGGCTGTCAGATTCCCTCTCAAAATGTACTTGATCTTTGGAGGTCTCCATCCAAAATTCAGGATTTTTTCTTCTTAAAATAGTCCATTCTTCAATTTTTTCATTTTTTTCTCTTTTCCTGGGATGTCCAGATATCATATTATTTGCAAACAAGTATACTTTCCCTTCTAACCCTTTCACAATATTTTGGATAATACACAGCTATTCAGCCGAATCCCAAAAGCAGATGCTCAGTAGATGCAAGAGTAAACTGCTGGGCCAGAAAATGTGCTTTATTTGGTTTCTGGTTCAACAGAAACTGAACTGTTACTCTGGGTGACAGCATCATGCATCCTCATTCACAACTAGTTTAGGATCTTTAACATTTTTAACCCTTACCCATTTGCCTGAATCTGGTAGACATACATCCCAAGTTTGGACACTACCAGGAGCTGTGAATGCTGCCTTTGCAGCATTTTGACTGCCCAGCCAGCCAAGCAGCAGAAGCTCAGGAATCAAAGCATATTTGAAAAATTGCATTACACAGCACGGTCACTAAGCCATTGGGCTGGAGTAGCAGACATCTCAATTCTGATGATTGCATACTGGACAGCAACAGTAGGCAGATTCTGGACTGGGTGCCAGAAGTGGCACATACCTGTGTCATAGTGTGCAGTTGCTGTTTTTGGGACCCCAGCGCTGGATGAGATGGCAAAGTAATGCGTGTGGCTGTGTCGCGAGGCTGTGCAGGACGCTGAATACTGATTGCTGCAGGAGGTGGGTGCTGTTGGATTGAAAGAGCTGGTCTGCTTAAAAAAACAAAAACAAAAACAAGGAATCACTTCTCTGAACATTTCTTAATGAATTATATATGTTGGTCATTTGCCTTGTGTGAATGAGCAACTTTTTTTTTTTTAATCTGTTCTGAGGGTATATTCTGGAAGAAAAATTTAATGATTAATGAAAGTTATCAAGGAATTCAATTGGTTGCCATAGTTCTAGGCTTGTTCATAATTGTCTGTAAAGTCATTATTCAAATTTAAACAAACTGAAATTGTTGAAAGTTTCTTTGATATCACAAAGGGCGGATCAGTTCAACTATCTCCTATTAAAGATGCTACACCCATGATTATAAATATAACTGAAAAGTGATGCTATTCACCTGTAGCAGGTGTTCAAGGACAGTAGGATATACATTCTCACATATAGGCGGCGTTAACCGATGGAGCCCTGGTGTGAACACTATCCAGCATTCTACAGTTTTAAGAAGCCTTTGGCAGCATCCCACTGCGCATGCATGAGTGCTTTCTTGCCCAGCGTGACTGAGCAGGACCAGCAGTATAATATCAAAGCAAAAGGATACAAATCCTAGAGGAGGTGGGAGAACACCTGCTACAAATGAGTAACTTTGCTTTTTCCCAAGGACAAGCAGGACATCGTTGCTCACACATGGGAATCCTAGCTACCAGGCTCAATGAAACAAAAGCAATAGGGACTTGCAACGGCAAGGCCAACCAGAAACAATTAACCTGAAATTATATACACTCCTGTTGTGAGGATGCAGCATGGAACAGAAGAAAAATGGACCTAGAAGAGTGGAGCTGGATTCTAGACACCAAACAAATTCTGCAGGACTGTTTGACCAAACCATACCAGCTGTCGTGTCAGGTATGCTTCTCTAGACAGTAATAAGATGTGAATGTGTGGGTTGTCTACTCATTTGCATCTGTGTTCTTCCATAGACTTATTCAAATCTGAGCTTTAAACCTCTTTCAAGATGCATTTTCCAATGTCCCATGACTATACCATTTTTTCTTATGAAACCGGCGGAATCTGAGAGCTCTGATATAGGCGCTGTATATCTTCTGTTTTTACCCCCCCCCCCTTTTATATTGAAAACTGGAGTTCTCCCTTTTTCCCTTTTGTATGCTGTCCAGTCTAATCCCTCTCATTTTAGACAGTATGCTGCTGAGATAGTATTTGCCGTTAGGCGGGATAGTAAATTTTAATAAAATCTTGAAACTTGATCTTGGATTGATGATCACATTGTAACTTTGTAATGTGATCAATTGGGCTGATCTTAAGTGGGCTACTGATGCAACCATGGCTCTAACACTGTGAGCCATGACATGACCCTCTAGAGTCAGCCTTGCCTGGGTGTAAGTGAAGATTTTAGTCTGCTAGCCAATTGGACTGTGCATTTTCTGATGGCTGTCCCCATCCTGTTTGGATCAAAAGAAACAAAAAAGCTGGGTGGACTATTTATGGGCTTTAGTCTACTCCAGATGGAAGGCTAAGGCTCACTTGCAGGCCAAGGTGTGCAGTGTGATTTTGCCAGGATAGACATGAGGTTTTAGAAAGAATGTTTGCAGGATGACTGACTGGTTAGGTTCTCCACATGCACGCTATGATGAAACCTTGTGTAAGGTGGATCTGCTACTAAGACCAGAAGCTCAATGAGTCTGCAAGCTGAACTGACTGCCACCAAAAAATGAGACCTTCAGATGACAGGAGACACCTCAAAAAGAGCTTTCATTAGCTAGGTGATATCAACCTATAAGAGGAACTGTGCAGCCCTGACCCCGTCAGTATTTCTCAGTCTCCAGCAGATGGTAGGTGAGCACCTATGTAGCCCAGTTCTGGTTTGGGAAGGTCATCAGGCCACCTGGTTCTTTAGTGGATGGACTTGGTAGTTGGTGTGCTGTCTTGGCACCAACTGAAAAAGAAAACAAAAGCAGCAAAAAAAAAAAAAAAAAAAGCAAGAAAGTAGCAGCCCTTGCTGTCCAGAGACCAGCTGTATTGGTTCCTTGGTCTGGGGGTCCACTGGCTCTGAGCCCCCGATGTTCTTTTGTGCCTCAGGCCTCTTCCCTGCTGTTTGTGAGAGGTTCCTCAAGTGCTTCCCCACTGTGACAAGCAGGTAATCAAGCAAAACGTGATAAAAAAAAAAAAAAAAGGCTCCAGAGCCTAAGGCATAAAGCAGAGAGATTTGCTGTCCCCTATTTTGACCTACTAGGTCCGGGGCTCCGGAGGAGAATTTTTGAGGGTTGCACCATTCAGGTAACACTGTCTGCTATTCTTAAGGCTGTACCAGCTAAGAAGGGCAGACGCTGTAGGGCCTGTGGGGCACAGCAGCTGGCTGTGGATATAAAGTAGCCTCTGCCATGTATGTTCCACGTTGAAGCAGGGAAGTGCCAAGGCGGCTTTGGCTTCTTCTTGAACACCCATGGAGCAGAAGTGGCGTTCCTTGGAAGAATGCGCTCCTTCAGAGGAGAGTGCTCCAACAGAATTGGGGTCTGATGGAGCAGGAGGGGATTTGGCGGGATCTTGCACCATCTCAGACTCTGCATGTTGAAGAGTCAGGCAGAGATGATGCTGGTGCTCATGTGGCATGATTTCTCCCCTTCCCCCTAAATTTGTCTTGCTCCTGAATAGGGCTTTTTTTTTTTTTTTATTAAAAGAAATGCAGGTGGAGGACCAGGTGAAGAGTCCCAGGGTCTGGAAGGGCCCTCAGGGGCCAAGTATGCCAAGTTGGCACTTCCTCGGGAGGTGGAGGATGTGGAATTTGAGGGTCCACTGGGGGAGTTGCTCTGGAAGATCCAGTTTATTTCAGGCATTTTGACCACATTTTGCTGCATATGGATTCTTAACTGCTTAAATGTTCTGGCTAACTATTGTGATAAAATGTAGATTTACGGAAGGTTGGGGGGTTACAATGGGGTTGGGGTTGAAGGTCAGAGAAAGAGGGGATAGTAACAGGGTTGTGACAAGATAGGAAGCTGTAATGTAAAATGTGATCTACTTAATGTAATGTTCTGTTCATCTATTTTGATGTGTTTATTATTATTTGTACCACCTGTTTCTCACTATCTGAGCACTGATCAATAAAAAAAATGTTTAAAAAAATAAAGTTTTAGGTTAAAGTTACATATATATATTTCTTAGTTATCAATCGATTGTATATTCCCTGCTAGTTAAGCTGGTTTCTCTGTTATCTGCTTTGGACCCATTCAGGGAGTTGGCGGAATATAAACGCTACATTAGATTGGATTAGATTAGGTGTGCAAGTTACATGAGCGTGGCAGCAAACTATCACTCAAGTTACAGATTTCCACTCAGGCATAGAGCCTAGCAAGTACATACCTTAGGCCGGGCTCTGCTGAATGTGCTCCAGTTGTAGTTATTATGGGCGATTGTGCTCTTGTGGCTGACACCGTTGCTACAACAGCAGGCGGCACAGTGGTAGAGGTTGTCACAGGGGGTCGAGACTGCATACACAAGAGGAAGTTAAATGAACACACGCCAATGCAATGACCATGAGAATTCCATCTGATGTAGTAACAGAGGAGGGACATACCAGCAAGCTAATGTAGATCATCAACATAATATACTAAGAACTGAATGTGACCTCCAAAACTTGCCTGTATTGGCTGATGAATGATGTGCTGTGCCACAGGCTGTGCTGCTGCTGCACTTGGTAGCTGTGCTGAAGCAGGTCTCAGGACGGTTGTCACTTTAGAGCTGGACATGACAGCAGCAGCTGCTGCACCTAAGTAGGAAATCATGATAAAATGTGTCCGCACACTATATGATCCAAACAGCCAAAAAGAGGGCAGAGAGGGAACCCCTGCAACTATGATGTACCCCTTTGCTAAGTGAGTAGGGGAAAAAAAAAACCCCAAAAAACTCATAAGAGCAAAACCTTGCAGCCTCTCTTCCCTGGGCTAAGTTGCTTGCTAAGGTCTCATATTACCCTGGAAAATATGGAAATGATACTAAGGAAGTCATTGTAAAAGCTTATATATGCATACATAGAATCATTTGCACATATGATTGCATACCTGTGTAAATGCTAAGGGCGCAGCAGCCATTTTCAATAGCAGATCGTTCCTGCTCGTTTCCCGCAGACCACCAGGGACCCCAACAAAGGTAGGCTGGAGGGGGGAGGAGCTATGAGGATGAAATGGGGGTGGCTTAGATTTTTTTTTTTTGGGGGGGGGGGGTACCTGACCAGAATTTATGCAGGTCTCAGCCAATATTCAGCTGGGACCCGCAAAAACAGTGTCTTATATGGATCCTGACTGAATATGGGCTGGGGACCTGAATGATATCCAGTGGCTAGCACCTAAAGAATTAGCCCCTGGATATTCAATGCTGGTGCCTGGAAATGACCCAGCCCCTGGATATTCAATGCTGGTGCCTGGAAATTACCCAGCACTGAATATCTGGGGCTACTTTGGCCTATAGTGGTCAGCATTTTTTAAAAAACCAAAAAAAAAACCCACAACGTTGACTGCTGTGGGCTGAATATCGACCTGATGATTCTTATAAACTGTAAGCACTAATGTGCAGAGGCAGCAAAAATCAACACTTACAAATGGAATGACCAGCACTTATATGTAGATGCTGTTGCACGATGCAATTTTTTTTTTTTTGAGAACATATAGGGCTTGTAAAACTTATGTTCCCACCCTACATGCTGGCAAAAGAACTTGTCTTTGGTGGTTTCCTTATATGTCTTGACAGAGGCTTTTATAAAATACTGTGGAAATTGTGAATGCCTCGACCTAGACGTCCCAATTCCTACCTAATTATCCTATGCAAAATGGAGCTTCAGCTATCTTTCCTCTGGTACATAAGTATTGCCAAACTGGGAAAGACCAAAGGTCCATTGAGCCCAGCATCCTGTTTCCAACAGTGGCCAATCCAGGTCACAAATACCCGGCAAGATCCTAAAAATGTACAAAACATTTTATACTGCTTATCCCAGAAAAAGGGGATTTTCCCCAAGTCCATTTAATAACGGTCTATGCGCCATAGATTGCCTTTACCTCTTGGCAGATGGGAAGCTCCGATGTGCAAGGGGGGTCCAGGTGCACTGCTGCGGATAATGGACATCTGGACATTGGCTGCCATGATATGATGAAGATTACTGGGATGTCCCTGAGATACAGAAAAAAAGGTGGAGATTAAACAGCAATGCAGTTAAAGAGCATGAAGTAGTTTCTGTTTTACCATTCTGCTCTTAAATACTGTGTACTCAACACAGAGAACATCTACACAGTTATTCAAAAAGGCAAACACCTATAAAGTTCCAGAAACTATTTATAAGGCACTACAAGACATGTAAATGCTACACTACATAAACTGAGATAGTAGTGCTCATTCCTTTTCAGTTCCTCCTGACATGTAACATCTGATGCTGCAGTAGGAAAGGAGAATAAGTCAATGAGACAGGCCTTGCAATTTCTCATTATGGTTATGTTGGGAGCAGCCCAGTGGCAGTGCTGCATGCCACCGTGTGGATGGCCCCTAGTTCAAATTTCTAGATTTTGTAAGGTGGATTTATTAAATAGAGATAAAAGAGTCTTTGAGTAGCTGTAAATAAAGGCTCACAGCACTAGACACATCATTATACCACTACATGCTCAGGGAGAAAGACCAAACCTGTTGTCCACTAATAGTTGCCACAGGAATAGCAGATGACTGTGGGAGACTGCTCTCCATAGTTACTGTCACCTGCCCAGGGACCTTAGGCACAGCAGAGATGGAGGAAGGAGGAGCTGGAGCAATGGGCCGGCTGGGCATGGTGGGCTTCAGTGGAGGCTGTAAGAAATAAGGATATGGACAACTTCACAAATATTAACATCCTTCGCTTTCTACTGTAGGCTTCAAGAGTTTCTAATCAAAAGCTTCAGAAACAAAACAGAATGCATGAAAGATCACTAACAAGCAGTCAGCTTAAACTTCTGATATCCACCAAAACACCACAGGCCTCTCTGCCTACCTGATGCTACATCCAATATCAAATGAAAAGAACAGAATACATTTCATAAAACAGCCTAGTAACACAGTGATCCCAAAAAGTCAGTATTATTAAACAGATGTATTCAAGGTAAGGAGGAAAAGGACACGTGTGTAAAGTCTCGTATTCAACCAAATACTAATTGGATTCAGTCCCAGAATGCGGTGGGGAGTGAGCGTGTCTCTCTCTGTAAAACCCATTTTCAGTGTGACATGAGGTTAGAAGTTCAAGAAATTAACAGATATACATCCTGAAGCAATCAAGAATAGCAAAACAGTGGCCACTGTTGGTGACAATATGGAGATTGAATAAGTACATAAGTAATGCCATACTGGGAAAAGACCAAGGGTCCATCGAGCCCAGCATCTTGTCCAGGACAGCGGCCAATCCAGGCCAAGGGCACCTGGCAAGCTTCCCAAACGTACAAACATTCTATACATGTTATTCCTGGGATTTTGGATTTTTCCAAGTCCGTTTAGTAGCGGTTTATGGACTTGTCCTTTAGGAAACTGTCCAACCCCTTTTTAAACTCTGCTAAGATAACCGCCTTTACCACATTTTCCGGCAATGAATTCCAGAGTTTAATTACACGTTGGGTGAAGAAAAATGTTCTCCGATTTGTTTTAAATTTACTACACTGTAGTTTCATCGCATGCCCCCTAGTTCTAGTATTTTTGGAAAGTGTGAACAGACGCTTCACATCCACCTGTTCCACTCCACTCATTATTTTATATACCTCTATCATGTCTCCCCTCAGCCGTCTCTTCTCCAAGCTGAATAGCCCTAGCCTCCTTAGTCTTTCTTCATAGGGAAGTCGTCCCATCCCCACTATCATTTTAGTCGCCCTTCGCTGCACCTTTTCCAATTCTACTATGGTTGGGGAAAGCTCAAATCCATGCACCACTATGAGGAACATATTACAAGCATTTATAAGCTAAGTAAAGTTAAGATTTAAGGAAGTTTGAGACTACTGATGTGAAACTAGCAATAAATATAATTATTTGGTTGAATGTGACCAAAACTGATGTCTTTTTCCTAAGAACCTTGAATGCATCTGTGTTTGATAATTTTGACTCTCTAGGACCACTGAACTACTAATTTGTATGAACATTTTGTAGATTTCCACATTTCTCTTTGTATTTCATAAAATAGCATCATGGAATAAATTCTACAGCTTTTCTTCCATTTCTACCCTGGTTTTAGTATGAAGGCAGAACAATTCTATTACCTTCATGAGCCCTTCAGGAAAAGAAAGTGGCACTGCTGGAGCAAGATGGGTTGGCTGTGTTGTCACAGTCACAGGAGCACCAGGCTGGACTGTGTGGTGTGGTGCTAACATCTGGGCCTGTGGGTATGGTCGGACCACCACAGGCTCCTGTTTTTCATCTCGACATTGGAGAGAGGGGCTGAGTCCCAAGTGTTCCCTGGCATTAACCTCAGACTCCCGACCAGCTTCATCACCAGATAATGCTGAAGGAAAAATATATTAAGAAGGAAGGGAGAGAGAGATTGCACCAACACAAACATATATTGTTACACAGATCCAATCACAATGTATCATTAACCTTCAATATTTCACTGTTATACTAATTCAAGTGCCTTTTAACAATCTTTTTCTGCTAGTGTGGCCAGCTTTCACATATGCTATTCAGTTCTACCTTCTGAGGTTTAACACAAAAGAATGGTAATTGAGGTGTTCAACAAGGATCGGTGCTGCTCTTTGCTTTGTAGACTATACTGGCTCTCTTCAGTGGCCCATGTGAGGTTTGAACTTCTTGCCCACTGGTAGTTCAAATTAGGGGTGCCTAAGCAAAATACTGGAAAGGGCCTCAAAGCAGGAGTGGTGCAACTCCATCCCAGGAGATAGAGGAGGGCCATTAGCCCCTGAGCCCTCCTGCACTACACAGGCTGCTTGGGCAGAAATTACACCACTGTCCTCAATTTGTTTGTTGAGACCATGAGCGCAAACGGCCAATCTTATATGATGCAGAATATGGGATAATACAAAATTAGAGTACAATGTTTAAATCAAGTCAGGGTGCTATGCTGCAGGTTCTCTTGGTTCAAGTCAGCCTGAAATCAAAATGCAGGGCTACAACTTTCTCGGTAGCGGTCAAACAGGACAGCATTCCACAATAACACAGGCTTGAGTTATATGACTTCCAGAAAGTAAATACATGGATATTTCTCCAGGTCTATTTGTTCCTTTGGTCTATGGTGGTCTTGGAAGCAATGTTCTCTCTAAGATATGCAGGAATCTTCCACCTACACTCCCAGTCAGCAAAGGGTGTGTGTGTGTGGGGGGGTGCTGTTTAAGTATTACATTTTCAGTAGCGAGAGGCAGGCAACCTCTGCATGGAATCTGCCTGTCCCTCGCAACTGAAAATGTGATACTAAAACAGCACCACCCACTGATCAGCATGTAGGTGGAGGACTCCTGTACAGACAGTACATAACTTGGAAGGATGGAACATGTGGGAAAACTCTGGGTTTTACTTGCTAAATTTCTTTCAGTGAGTCCAAATCAGACCAGTCCAGAACATATAGGTTATGACTATCAGCCAACAGATGGAGACAGGGACCAATAAGCTGCAAGTTCTGCACTGTAAAAAGGCACTGTGCAGTCACACAGCTCAACAAAGCATATGAAGACTAGACAAACTAAATTTCTCGATATAAAAAAATCTGAAGAAAATTCTGAGGTTTAAATTAGCTAAGTGTTTCCTTAGGAAAACTAGAGCCACAAGTTCCTCCTCACAAGAAGTTGATCAGCAAACAAGGAAAAACAAGGGGCAAATGCACAAATACAGTGGAAAATATAAAGTATCATTCTAGGAACTATATATGGGTCAACTACTACTACTACTACTACTTGACATTTCTAAAGTGCTACTAGGGTTACGCAGCGCTGTACAATTTAACATAGAAGGACAGTACCTGCTCAAAGGAGCTTACAATCTAAAGGACAAATGTACAGTCAGTCAAATAGGGGCAGTCTAGATTTCCTGAAAGGTATAAAGGTTAGGTGCCGAAAGCAACATTGAAGAGGTGGGCTTTGAGCAAGGATTTGAAGATGGGTAGGGAGGGGGCTTGGTGTAAGGGCTCAGGAAGTTGATTCCAAGCATAGGGTGAGGCGAGGCAGAATGAGTGGAGCCTGGAGTTGGCGGTGGTGGAGAAGGGTACTGAGAGGAGGGATTTGTCCTGTGAGCGGAGATTACGGGCGGGAACGTAAGGGGAAATGAGGGTAGAGAGGTAATGAGGGGCTGCAGACTGAGTGCATTTGTAGGTAAGAAGGAGAAGCTTGAACTGTATGCGGTATCTGATTGGAAGCCAATGAAGTGACCTGAGAAGAGGGGTGATATGAGTATATCGGTTCTAGGAACTATATATGGGTCAAGCCCTGGACACATGAATGGTTAAGAGGAGGAGAACAGAAACCTAAGAATGAGAGATTAATATTTGCAGCTCAGGAAAGCAGATTGCAAACAAAATGGTTCACAGCAACCATAGAAATAACTGGTTCACTCTAAAAGTGTAGATTCTGTAAGAACGTGCTGGAAACAGTTATTCACCTCATAACTGGCTGTGAAGCGCTGATGGCATGTCTCTTTCACTGGAAACTATGTAAACATTACATCACTGTACCAGATAAACACTGGAATAATGACCCCGAGAACTGTAAAAAAAAAAATCACCTGGGACATCCCTATCCCAACAGATAAAAAGCTAGATGCAAGAAAAATGGACATAGTGGTAAAAGAGAAAGAACATCAGAAAGGCATTAATCATAAAGGTGTCAGTACCAAGCAATTACTTTGTGAATCGCATAGAGACAGAGAGAGAGAGCCTCAAGTATCATCAAATACAGCCCAAAACCAAGATGATGTGGCAGAAAGATACAGAAATATTTTCTACAATTTTGGGTGCCACAGGCTTGATTGAAAAGAATTTCTAAAACACAACTAGATAGGTTGCCTATGTGTGTCACATCTTACAAACTCCAGAAGGACGTTCTCTTTGATACACGAACATGGCAACATCCTACTCACCCCAATACCAAAGACGCCAAGAAAAGCACAAACGATATCACCAATTACCGCCCGGTTGTGTTTATCCCATTAGTAGTAAAAATGATGGAGAGCTTTGTGACTAAACAGCTTACAGAATACCTGGACAAGTTCTCAATACTACATAATTCACAATCAGGATTCTGATCCCACCATAGTACCGAAACTGTCCTAGTCACCCTCCTGGCCAAATTCAAGCAGGAGATTGCCACAGGCAAAAGCATACTCCTCCTCCAGTTCGACATGTCGCGCGCATTCGACATGGTAAACCACAACATACTACTAAGAATACTAGGCCACTTCGGGATTGAAGGAAACGTACTTAACTGGATCAAAGGCTTTCTAACCACCAGAACTTATCAAGTAAAATCAAAGTCAAACATATGACCACCGTGGAAAGCAGTTTGCGGAGTACCTCAAGGATCACCATTATCACCAATACTCTTCAACATGATGATGATTCCACTGGCACAGTCCTTTATCCAACCGAGGCCTTAACCCATTCATTTACATAGATGATGTTACAATATACATCCCCTTCAGACATGATCTGACAGAAATAACCAACAAAATCAACGATAGTCTGAACATCATGGACTCCTGGGCAAACTCATACCAACTGAAACTGAACACCAAAAAAACACAATTGCCTCATCCTCTCCTCTCCATATAATAAATACAAACCCACAACCATAAATACTCCAGGACATACCCTCCCTACCTCGGACAGTTTGAAAATACTCGTTGTCACACTCGATCGCAACCTTACCCTCGAGAGCCAAGTAAACTCTGTAACAAAGAAAATGTTCTATTCAATGTGGAAGCTCAAACAATTAAAACCTTTCTTCCCAAGAGCAACTTTTCAATACCTAATATAATCAATGGTCCTAAGCCATGCAGATTACTGCAACGGAATCTACGCAGGCTGCAAAGAACAACTCATAAAAAAAACTCCAGACCACCCAAAATACAGCAGCCAGGCTGATATTCAGCCAAACACGCTTCGAAAGTGCCAAACCCCTCCGAGAAAAGTTGCATTGGCTCCCAATCAAAGAACGGATCATCTTCAAAATCTGCACCTTAGTCCACAAAATCATGTACGGCGTAGTCCCAGGATATATGACAGACCTTATAGACTTACCAATAAGAAACAAAGTCAGATTGTCAAGATCCTACCTAAACCTACACTACCCAAATTGCAAAGGACTGAAATACAAAACAACTTACGCAGCCGGCTTCTTCTACATAAGCGCACAACTATGGAATGGGCTCCCAAAAGCTGTGAAAACAATCCACGAACTTCAGGAAATCACTAAAAACCTACCTCTTCAAAAAGGCCTATCCCAACGACCCCATGTAACCCTCTTCACCTACCAACACAGCATGACTATGATTGAACAGGACATCACACGATCTTCATCCATTCCGACCCTTCATTTATACCTCATACGATCACTATACAACTTTGTATTTGCTATCCACCGACTGGGCAAACGCCTTTGATGGTACTATGCAAGCCACATTGAGCCTGCAAATAGGTGGGAAAATGTGGGGTACAAATGCAACAAATAAATAAATACAATTCAAGTTTTAGGGTGAGTATAAGCAGTAAAATTTGAGACCGGAGAGAGGTTCATTCCTGTCATAGTATGTACAAAACTAAACCATTTGGATAAACTGCCCCCGAGTGAAATCCTGGGTAGAGATTGTACTGGATATACAAAAATGAACCCTTTCTCCAGCTACAAGGTTGGTGTCTGGACTGGTCTGACTGGACTCAAAGGAGACAAAATTAGCAGGTAAGACAAATTTTTCCTTCCTTTTCCTCTTAACCAGACTAGTCCAGAATATATGGGATGTAGCAAAGCAATTATTACAGCGGGTGGGAAAACAAAACGCCTACCACAAGACTCCAGCTCTAACACAACTACTTTCCTTGCTCTCTCATCTAGACTTTAAAATTTGTTAAAGGAATGCAAGGAAGACCAGGCAACAGCTCTACAAACCTGTTCCTGGAAAATGGACTGCAATTTGGCCCAAGAAGCTGTCACTTCTCTGGTTGAAAGAGTCCTAAGAACTTCTTGATATTTGAGAAGATAGGCCAAAGCAATCACTTTTCAGCCAATAAGCAATGGTTGGCTTTTGTGTCTGCTTCAGCTTTCCTGGTATCACCAAGGAGCACAAAAACCTGTCAGATGTACGAAACTCAGTCATTTCTAAATAACACATTACTCTACATACATCCAAACACTTTAGACACTTGAATTCCTTCCCCCCAATCTTCCCTTTGAAAGGAGGGCAAAGTGGCTACTTGATTATATAAAAAACTGATACCACTTTGTGCAGAAAGGAGGAAACCATATGAATTGATGTTCCTACTTCTATAAAATGCAAAAAGGGATCTCAGCAGGATACGGCTTGTAATCCTGAAATCCTCCTGGCCAAAGAAATTGCCACCAAAAAGTCATATATTTCAGCCTTAAATCCTTTAAGGATATTTTCTCAAGAGGTTCAGAAAGTGAAGCCAGCAATGCCTGCAAGACTCCTTTAAGGAAATATACATCTGGATGGGAACCTATTGATGTTCCTTCTGAATGATCACTAAGGTACCAGAGCCACCACCTGTACTTTCAGTGAGGATAAGAACAGAAAAATTAAGTTCTTATCTGATAATTTTCTTTCCTTTAATCATACCAGACCAGTCCAGACTAATGGGTTAGGCCCATCAACCAGCGAATGGAGACAGAGAAAAGTAGTTCCAAGTAATCTGCCCCTTAAGGGTAACGTACAGCCTGGAATGTTCAGTATTTTGAATACTTTAAAAGAAAAACTGAACCATAGACCTCTTGAATTACTTCAAAAAAATACTGTGGATATAAACTTCCAGTGCTTCAAATACCCAAACATTCATCAGAAACAGCAGGAAGGAAAAGATCTCAAAAGCCCAAAACACTCAGCGACAATGTACAGAAACGGTTCTAGTACCAAATTGTGCACTATAAAGGATTTTAAAATAGGGTATTTTGCAAATACAAGTGTCAAATAAAAAATGTCCAGAGATTAACAGCAAATGGACTTCTGAGGTGTATGTCGGCATGCTTACATTTAGTCTCCCTTGATAAAGCTGGTTGGCGAAATGGGTCCCTGTTGGGAGCTGAAAAGCTAAGTGCCTTTAGATGTTTTAAACCAATTTTCTTTGAAATTTATTTATGACACTTGCATATGCACAATACCCTGTGTTAAAATCCACTATAGCACACGAGATAAAAAATGAAACATTAAATATTGCAGGAGGTTTTCAGCCTATGATAAAGCAACTGCTCATTTGGTACTAGAATAGTTTTTGTGCATTGTCACTGAGTACTTTGGGATTTTCAGGTCTTCTTCCTGCTATTTTCGATGAATGTTTGGATATCTGAAGCACTGGAAGTTTATATCCAGTGTATTTTGTTTGCAGTATTTCGAATAGACAAGTCATAGTGCTGGCCTGCCAATGAGGGAAGGGCCCTCCGGCATGAAAGGGTAAATCTGGGGTTTTCCCTTCTCTTTCCCATCTCGGAAATGGAAGAACTCTGGATCATGGAGCTCTGTCCAACACAACCTCTTTAGGCACTATCTTGGTCCTCCAGCAGGTTTGGTACACACTGACTGGTTTCTCCTCAGAGGCCTGTCTGATATGGGTGGCACTACAGCATAGCCCTCTGAATTATGGAAACACACAAGCCCCTCCACCACAAAAAGGTGGTGTTCCTTTAGAGGGAGAACCTATACTTTTTGGTGAGAAAATAAAATTACTGGGGAACTAATTAACTCCAAATTACCCAGCTGGCTTGACAGGGAGAAGACTTGGAATCCCCAAATATCCCCTGAGGCTCAGATGTCCTGAATTCCTCTTCATCTAGCAAAGCTCAACTGGGTGGACCAGTTCTCCAACTGGACCCAGAGGCTGCCTCACTAGCCCAGATCTGCTGGAGACAGAATACTGATGAGCTATGGCTGCACAGTGCCTTCAATAGTGCAGTGCTTGCAGCTCACTAGTCTCACCTCAGCTGCTGACTGACAGGCATAATCCATACATCCTGGACTGGTCTGGTAAAGACAGAGTGTTTTGTGAGCTGGGTTTATGATCTTTTGTTGGCTGGTTGGATGATGGTGCAGTAATAGATGGATTGTTAACCCTGTTAAAATAAGAGTATGGGTAGCTTTGATTATATTATTTAGAGGTTTTAAAAGTGTCCAACACTGCTGAGTGTTGCAGGCTGTAGCAACTATTCATCGTTTTTTTGTTTTATTATTATATATTTGTTGATGCTTAGATTAAATATTGGCTTCACAATTTACAACCATGCAAAGTGATGAACAGCAAAAATAAAAGTAATAAAAGTAAACTGGGAAGCACTATCAGAAAATGTACCTTCTCGGTATCCATCCTTCACAGATATATTATCCTAATTAGTGCACAGACCAAGAGTAACAGCAATAGCATAAGGACAATACTGCCTTTAGAGCAGCTTAAAGTCATATTAGAAGATACCTGATGCTGATGAGATCAATCCCCCTGTAGGCCCAGCACTGGTGATCTGGGGCTGTGTTGATACCAGTCCTGAGACAGTGACTCCAGAACGAGTAAACTGCTGGGAGCTCATTTCCACCTAGGGAACAAGATAAAAGGCTATGAAAAGCACGACTGTGGAATCTGTTGCCAGATGTGGTCAACACATCTAACAAAACTGAATTTCAAAATGGTTTTAGACAAGTTTCTTGAAAAACAATAAAGTCCATAAATAATTAGCCAGGTATATGTGGAACAGCTACCTCTTATACCTGGGGTAAGCAGCAAGAAATGAATCTATTCTTTGGGATCTGGTGGATGCTAAATACTAGGTAGTACATTTAAAACAAATTTGAAGAAAATATTTTCACTCAATGCACAGTTAACCTCTGGAGAACATAGTATAAGCAGCAGTTAGGGTAGTTGGATTTATGAAAGGTTTGGATAAATTCCAAGAAGTCCATAAACAAAGTAGAACTGGAGAAAGCCACTGCTTAACGGGGGGGAGGGGGGGGGGGGTTAAGTAGAATGGAATCTTGCTACTTTTTAGGATCCTGCCAGGTACTTTTCACCTGGACTGGCCACTGCTGGAAACAGGATGCTGGGTTACACAGACGTTCGGTCTGACCCAACAGAGCATGTCTTATGCTCTTATGTTTCAAACATTCCAGGAGACTTAGCACAGGAGTACAAAAGCCAGTCACATTCTCAAGTTCAAACACTGGACAGAAACAATTATCACAGCTATCACATGGAGAAGCTGTCAAGTGTGCAAATAAAAGCTCCTCTATAAAAACTGGATCATTAGACATGGCCTTGTAAGATACACACATCTACTACAAAAAAAAAAAAAAAAAAGAGGAAAGCCAAGAAGCCTATTTCCTAATACTGTACTGCTGGACCTTTTGGCTTTGTGGGATTTGGCTATATCCTTGTAATAAAACAAACAAAAATATATGTGGAGACTATTTTCAAAGCACTTTTACATAACCCCCTATGGAACTTTGTAAGTCTAAGTGCTTTGAAAATGAGCCCCCAAGTCTCTTTACCATAACCAGCCATTTCCACTTACAACTAGACCATGAAAGTAAACTTATTGATTCTCATTAATATCCAGCATTGCTAAATATAAGTGTTTAATTCAGAGATACATAAGAACATAAAAGAGTAGCAATACTGGGTCACACCAATGCTTCATCTAGCCCAGTATCCTGTTTCCAAAAGTGGCCAATCTAGGTCACAACTACTTGGCAGAAACCCAAATAGTAGCAACATTCCATGCTACCAATCCCCCGGGCAAGCAGTGGCTTTCCCATGTCTCTCTCAATAGCAGACAGACTTTTCCTCCAGGAACTTGTCCAAACATTTTTCAACCCCGATACGCTAACCGCTATTACTACATCCTCTGGAAAAGAGTTCCAGAGCTTAAGTATTTGTTGAGAGAAAAAATATTTCCTCCTATTTTGTTTTAAAAAGTATATCCATGTAGCTTCATTGAGTGCCCCCTAGTAGCCTAATTGGTTAGTGAAGCAGCCTGAGAACCATGGAAACTGTTTTCAATTCCCACTGTAGCTCCTTGTGACTCTGAGCAAGTCACTTAACTCTTCATTGCCCAGGTACAAAATAAGTTACCTGTATATAATATATAAACAAAAACACTGAGGAAAACATTTCTTTGTCAAATTTCTCGTATTTTATTGCATGTCTTTCTTTAAAAAATTCACAGACTGACCAAAGGTAATCAATAGAAATCAAACAAAATAAAACATGGGAAAGAAAATAAGATGATACCTTTTTTATTGGACATAATTTAATACATTTCTTGATTAGCTTTCGAAGGTTGCCCTTCTTCGTCAGATCGGAAATAAGAAAATGTGGTAGATGACAGTATATATAAGTGAAACATCCAAGCATTTCATTGATAGTCTAACAGGGTGGGTGTGGGTAGGAGGTATGCCTGGGAACATCAAAGCATTTCAGTGATAGTCTAACAGGATGGGGGTGGATAGGTGAGAGGAGGGTGATAAATAGAGCAATACAACTTTATGGTTTATAATGGGCTAGAAAACCCAGATCCTTGTTAAGTCCTGTCTGTTGGGTGTCAAAATATTCAATCATTCTGACTTCAAAGGTCTTACGTTCCTGTATTGTTTTAAAGTTACCAGACCAAACCTCTAAAATACTACCGGTACATCGATGACATTTTTATGATTTGGACGGAGGGGGAAGAAACTCAAACAATTTTACTATTCCTTCAATACATACCATCCTACAATCAGATTCAAAATTGACTACTCCCCAGAAAGTGTCAATTTTTTGGACACCACGGTCTCAATCAGTGATGGCTATATACAAACATCTATATACAAGAAACCCACAGACAGATGCAACTACCTCCACAACTCCAGCTTCCACCCTTCACATACAAAGAGATCCATTATTTACAGCCAAGCCACAAGATACCACCGTATCTGCTCCGACCCAAGGGACAGAGACAGACATCTTGAAATCCTGACTGCATCCTTCGAACGGAAAGGCTACAACCCCAAAATAATCTCCAAAAATATTGCCTCCTCCCTCAAAACACCCAGGGAAAATCTGCTACAGTCCAAAGAAAAAAAAAAAGCCACAGACAGAATCCCCCTTATAGTGACATACAACCCAGAGCTGGAACAATTAAGAAAAATCATAAAAGATCTTCAGCCTCTACTCCAAGAGGATGAATTACTGAAAGAGATATTCCCAGCCCCACCAATGCTGGCCTTCCGACAGCCACCCAACTTAAAACACAAGCTAATCAGAAGTAAACTCTCAACACAGACTGAAAAAGAAGAGAAGGGCACACATCCTTGCAATATATCCAGCTGCAAGCTATGCCAAAACATTTCACAGGACCCCACAGTCATTCACAAAGGAAAAATATTCAACACAAACATTGGAGCCGACTCTGTGGGTGCTTGAGCACCCCCAATATTGAGAAAATTCCTTGTATGTGTCCAGAGAGGGGTCATTTCCATTGGGCTTAGAACCCCCAATAATTTTGAAAAGGTGGCTCCTATGAACATAAAGGAATTTTTTACATGCTCATCTTCCAATGTGGTATATATCATTCAGTGTAAAAAAAGTAACGAAGGATACTATATTGGAGAAAGGCCAGATGCTAAAGACAAGATTTAATTTACACAGACATCACATGAAGAATGCTGGTGAAAGCCTGGTCCCCACCCCTGTGGGGCAGCACTTTACAAAACCAGATCACTGTAGCAGTGACTTCACAGTAAGAATCCTGAAAGGTAACTTTAAAACAATACAGGAACGCAAGACCTTTGAAGTCAGAATGATTGAATATTTTGACACCCAACAGACAGGACTTAACAAGGATCTGGGTTTTCTAGCCCATTATAAACCATAAAGTTGTATTGCTCTGTTTATCACCCTCCTCTCACCTATCCACCCCCATCCTGTTAGACTATCACTGAAATGCTTGGATGTTTCACTTATATATACTGTCATCTACCACATTTGCTTATTTCCGATCTGACGAAGAAGGGCAACCTTCGAAAGCTAATCAAGAAATGTATTAAGTTATGTCCAGGCACGATGGCGCCGATAATGGCTGTGTGATCCCGGAGCTCCTCAGAATCTTCTCTGTACGACCTCGAAAATTTCTCTCCCCGACTGTTTAGATAGGGAAGAGAAAGGCAAAAATGCTGGTACCTACCTCCGTGGCACCAACGTCGACACCAATCTCCAGGCAATCGACATTGGAGAACTTTGGTATCAGGATCCTTGGCGAGCTGACCTCTACTTTGACGGCTTCAACCCCTACGGGAGATGAGCGCAGCGCTGAGGGAGCGATGCTGAGTCCTCCCGCTCTCACCGCGCCTCCACAACCTGGAAGTGAATTGCTGGCGGTGGGGCCACTGCAGCTGGAAGCGTGTGCTCCGCCGTCTGGGAAGGAGGACCCACCGCCGGATTAACCTTGAGTTTGGAAACAGCAAAGCAGGGGCAGACGCAGGTCGCTCTGTAACTCGAGGTCTGACTCCCGAGAGTAGTGGAGGAAGAAAAAGACCAGTATCGGTGACTTTGGATAGTTTGTGGGATGCAATACAGGAGGTAAACGGAATGTTACTGCAGATGAATACTTCTATTAAGGGCGAGATAGTGGAATTGAAACAGACTACTCAAGATCTATCTTTAAATGTTCAAGAACATAAGGAAAACATTTCTGTGATGGAAAATGAGGTTAAACAACTAAAGAATTTAACTGTAACTTTGGTCAAGGAAAAAGAAATTCAGGAAAGAAAGTTAGAATATTTGGAAAATAATAATCGGAAGAATAAACTGATATTGTTGAACTTTCTCAAATCTCCTTTAACAGCAGGCGAAATGCTTAAAAAATATCTTGGTGAGGTACTGGGGATTCTGAAGGAGGGGTTTCCCCCTATAACACGGCTCCAGTATATTACTGGAACTGTGAAACCATCCAAGGAACAATCTCAGGCCACTTCAAGCTTGAACTTGACTGAATTCCTTGAAAACTCTCTGGAGTGTATTGCTTGTGACTTTTGCTCTTGAACTGGATAGAGATAACATCTTAAGATTATATTTTCACCATTTAAATGACTTATTTTTGGGGCAAAAAATACAGATTTTCCCCGACTTAGCAAGGAACACGAAAAAGACAAGAAAGGAATTTCTACTTTATAAACCTAGAGCTTTAAAATTGGGTGCTACCTTTTTGCTGAAGTTCCCATGTAAAGGTCATATAATGTTTGGTTCCAATAATTATATATTTTTCACCCCTCAAAAATTATCACAATTTATTTCATCTAAGGAAAATGTTCAATTACCTAATGTGTTGCCCCCTTAATTAAAGCGTTGTTATGTTGGCTGTAGAGACCAACTATGTCCCTTCTGTTATAAATAATTGGCTTATTTTTATAGGCATGTTTTCTTTTCAATTTCCTAGTATCTTGTCTCAACTTATTAATATAATTTGATATTTTCTTACTTGGAACCAATTTGGTAATAAGTAATTTTGTTTCTCTTCTTAAGTAGCATTTTCTGATATTTCCTATGTTTATGTCATGAGATGTAAATGTGAAAATTTATAAAGAATTAAAAAAAAAAAGAAATGTATTAAGTTATGTCCAATAAAAAAAGGATCTTATTTTCTTTTCCATGTTTTATTTTGTTTGATTTCTATTGATTACCTTTAAAAGTGGACTAACACGGCTACCACACCTCTGTACTCCAGACTGACCAACAAAGCCATGTTTTGTTTCTGCTTCAGGGGCGGTCATCAAGCCATGATTTTCCTTTCTTAAAACACAATATTCTCAAAACGACAAGTCCATTTTAATAATGGTCTATGGACTTTTCCTTTAGGAAGCCACCCAAACCTTTTTTAAACCTCACTAAGCTAACTGCCTTTACTACATTCTCTGGCAACGAATTCCAGAGTTTAAATAAACAGATAGTGAATTTTCTCTGATTTATTTTAAATTTACTTCTTTGTAGCTTCATTGCATGCCCCCTAGTTCTGGTATTTTTGGAAAGAGTAAACAATCGATTCACGTGTACCCATTTGCTCCTTTTTCCACCTTTGTAAATATGTGCAATACATCTGGTCTGGGCTTCCAAGATGTATTTTTAAAGTCCATGTCCGATTTAAAGTCCTAACCTTTGCAGCTAATCCTTTTAGCTTCTTTTTAACCATTTTCCTCATTTTTTCACAGCTGCTATTTCAAAAATTTAAATACTGCTACAGTAGATTTCCTTTGTGACTTCACTCCAGATATTACCTCAAATTTGATCATATTAATAATCACTGTTTCCCAGGGGACCCAACACAGTTACCTCTCGTACTATGTCATGTATTCCAGTAAGGCCTCTTCAGTAAGAAAACAGAAAGAAACATTTTAAACAAACTAAATATTCCTTTAAAAATAAAATCATGCTTTTTAAAAAGCTAACTATAATTTGCGTATCTATAAGACAAAGATATGTCACACTATAGCCAGTCTCCCCAGCTGGAAATCAGGTAAAACAAACAAGGATTGACAATTAGTGGTAGTAGACCGTATGAAGTTTGCAGGTAAGTTATCTACTTCAGTCTTCAGTAGCTACTAAGAAAATAAGTGCCATACTGTGTCAGACCAATTGTCTATCAAGACAAAGACAAGTATTACATCTGTAACAGAGACCAGTCTGGGTCACTTGAAAGCACACAGCAGATCTCAACAGTAAAGGTCATTCTCGGCCTTATTTTCGAAAGTGATGGGCACCCATATTTCGACCCAAATTGGGAGATGGGCGCCCAAATCGGTATAATCGAAAGCCGATTTTAGGCGCCTGCAACTGCACTCCGTTGTGGGAACAAAGTTGATGGGGGCGTGTCGGAGGCGTGGTGAAGGCGGTTGAGGAGAGATGGGCGCCTTTGACCGATAATCGAAAAAAATGACCGATTTTAGTGAGAATTTAGGTCACTTTTTTTGGACCCTTTTTTTCACGAACAAGTCCCAAAAAAGTGCCCTAAATGACCAGATGACCACCGGAGGGAATCGGGGGTGACCACCCCTGACTCCCCCAGTGGTCACTAACCCCCTCCCACCAAATAAAAAAACGTTAACTTTTTTTTCCAGCCTGTATGCCAGCCTCAAATGCCATACCCAGCTCCATCACAGCAGTATGCAGGTCCCTGGAGCAGTTGTTAGTGGGTGCAGTGGACTTCAGGCAGGTGGACCCAGGCACATCCCCCCCCTACCTGTTACACTTGTGGTGGTTAATGTTGAGCCCTCCAAAAATCCCCAAAACTCACTGTACCCACATCTAGGTGCCCCCCTTCAGCCATAAGTGCTATGGTAATGGTGTAGAGTTGTGGGCAGTGGGTTTTGGGGGAGATTTGGGGGGCTCAGCACCCAAGGGAAGGGAGCTATGGACTTGGGAGGTATTTAACTTTTTTTTTCTCGTTACAAGTGCCCCCTGGGGTGCCCGGTTGGTGTTCTGGCATGTGAGGGGGACCAGTTCACTACGAATCCTGGCCCCTCCCACGACCCAATGCCTTGGATTTGTTCGTTTTTGAGCTGGGCGCCTTCGTTTTTCATTATCGCTGAAAAACTAAACCGCCCAGCTCAAATCCGCACACATCCGATGCATTGCCCGGCACAAACCGTATTATCGAAAAAAAAGGTGGGCGCCCATTTGTTTTGAAAATACGGTCTGTCCCGCCCCTTCACGTACCTGTTCTCGGACACAGACGCCCATGGAGATGGGAGTTCACGTTTGATTATGCCCCTTCTCTGTGTTCAACGCTTTTATTAAGGATGTGGTCAATCATTTGACTGTACGAATGTTGGACTCCACTCCTGAAAGGCTACCATTTTTTTTAGGTTGGCTTTCCTGTACTTGGGACATGTTTATAGTTTATACAGACTGCATCTGGACCAGCTTACCAGTTTATGGGTCCTGACTAGAGCCAAATATTTACATGCATGTTCCAATAAACATACAAAAAGTGAGGTAGACCTCAAATGACTTTCAGAAGACTGTGTTCATGAACAGCTATCTAAATTTGACAAAGATGGGACCAGATGGGAGAATCTGAGGGGAATAAAGAACTTAGGGAAGTTCTGGTGTCCTTTTCATGGCTTTTTAAGGATGAGGAATGGTCCTGGAGGACTGGACAAGAATGTATGGGGTCCTCCTCCACAAAAACAGGAGCTTCGGGACTACAAGCTGGTTAGCCTGATCTCTGCAGAGGATCAATTCATGGACATGCAGCGTGGCTTTATTAGATGTAGATCTTGTCGGGCAAATCTGATTAATTTCACTGACTGGGTCACCAAAGAGTTGGATTAAGGGAGAACATTAGATGTGGTACACTTGGACTTTATCAAAGTCTTTGACAAGGTTCCACATGGACAACTTATAAATAAACTGAGTATTCATAATATAGGCACTAAAACGACTGACTAGGTTAGAAACTGGAACTGCAGGGCGATCCCACATGCTTATCACATGCCTTTTTAAATTCTGGAACAGTCCTCGACTCGCCACCTCCACAGGGAGGCCATTCCACGCCTCCACCACCCTTTCTGTGAAATAATACTTCCTTAGGTTACTCCTAAGCCTATTCCCTCTTAACTTTGTCGTATGCCCCCTCATTCCAGAGCTCTCCATTTGATAAAGGCTCTCTTCCTGTACATAAATGCCCTTGAGATATTTAAACATTTCTATCATGTCTCCTCTCTCCCGCCTCTCTTCCAGTGTATACATGTTGATGTTCATAAGCCTGTCCCTATAATTTTTGCATTCAAGACCGCTTACTAATTTCATAGCCACCCTCTGGACCGACTCCATCCTGTTTATATCTTTCCGTGAATTGCCCAAGGGCTATAACTGGGAGCTGTGGAGGCACAGGTTTGTTCTGTGAACCGGAAACCAAAGAGCAAGGCCATCAGGCTCTACCAAGCACTGCGGCTTTAGCTTGCCCGGCTAGAAGCTAGGCTAGGGACCTGGTGCACCAGCCCACCCAACCTAGCATCTGCTGGAGATAAGAGAAAATACTGGAGTTTCCTACAGAGCACCAGCCCTTATAATGGTGATGTCACTGGGAAAAATCAGTTTCTCTACCTCTATCTGCAGGTAGGAAGGGGATACAACACAACATACAGGATGATGCCGCTGGACACCAAGGAAAAAACTGACTTGTGAAAGGATAGAAAGAGGTTAAAAAAAGGAAAAAGTTAAATGAACAGAGATCAACATTAGAGAGATGTTACAGATGAATGGAAAAAGGAAGGAAGAGAAAGGAGACATGGCAAATGAATAGCAAAAACAAAAAGAGGTGGGAATATAAAAGCCAGGCTATCCAAAAATTGGAACCAAACAGAAATTAAAACAACCAGGACAGCCTGGGTTCGGGGTATAAACGTCTGTGAGAGAGTTCTCTAGGAGTTTTTCTAATCGCGTAAATCTTTTGCCTGTCTTAAGTATTACTAAGTCCAAGTGCTCCTCAGCCCTGTGATAGAATTCTTAGTAGACCATTTGTTAGAGTCTGTTTGCAGTTCCTTGAATCTGGGAAGTCTTAGCAATTTTTCGCAGATTCAACTATTACACTAGTTGATACTTTTACTCCAGTATCTACTTACAAGACTCCTGATGTAGGCCTTTCCGGCCGAAACACAACGTTGTGTCGAGTCAATTTTCATGTGCAATTGTTTTATTATCATTTGTCTGTAAATTAATAAACGCTGGTTGTTTTAATTTCGGTTTGGTTCCAATTTTTGGATAGCCTGGCTTTTATATTCCCACCTCTTTTTGTTTTTGTCTTTATGCCTCGTGGGATCTACTGAGTTCTCCACGTTTTGTGGATTCTCTCTAGACTAAATGAATAGCAAACCCTGGAAAAAATTATGACATACAGAGGAAAGCAGAAAAAAAAGAGACAGGGATCAAAACGATTGGAAACATCAAATGTCCAGACAACAAAGGTAGAATAAAGTATTTTCTTTTGGCTCTATGAACTGGAATATGTGCATCGTGGATGTCTTCATATTTTGCTCAGTACTAGTGAAAATGGATTTCTGTTTCTATTTCAACAGTGTTGCAGGTTTCCAGCTATTATTTATTTGAATTTTGCTCATGCCTTTTTCAGTAGTATCTCAAGGTGAATTACATTCAGGTAGACTAGGTATTTCCCTTTCCCCAAAGGGCTCACAATCTAATTTTTGTACCTGAGAGATTGGAGGGTTAAGTGACTCGCTGGAGATCACAAGGAACAGAAGTGGATTTTGAACTGGCCACCCTTGGATGTTAAGCCTGGTGCTCTAAACCACTGGGCTACTTTTCCACTTGCCTTCATATTTCTGTTACTAACTTGTAGTCTCTTCTTCTGTATTTGATGAGGGTCTGTCTGTGTTTTGCTTATGTGACCTAAGTGTGGTATGTATTTTGTTAACACGTAATTTCTGAGTAACAGTTTTAACTTGTTTTCTTAAAAGTGGTAGATTGGTGTTTAAGGCCTAGTGTAAATATTTGTACTGCTTCCTTTTCAAAAATAGGGTTTTTGCTGTTTGAGGACTGACAGTGCTGTTATGGTACAGTGACATTCTGAGTGTCTTTTTGCAGTGTTTTGTATTACTTCACAATGTCTGACAGCAGAGGTCTCTGCCCCTATGTGATGTCAACACTTTTACATACTGAAACATCCTTATTCTGCTCTTCACCTATTGTACTTATGTTCTTTATGATTATTGTTGTTTTATGTAGTATAAAAAGAAAACATTGATATTTGTTTTAGTATATGATTAACTCTGATGTTTCTACAATTGTTCACTTCTTTTTCACAATATTCTTGAGTTTATAAACTGCAATAAATATAAAAAGAAAAGATAACAAGTACTGTATTTAGCAGTTTAATATAGATTAAGCATGTCATAAAACTGAATTAGAAGAATTTGCACTACATAATATTAATCGCTAGATGACCGAGGGGTAAAAGGGGCACTCAGGGAAGATAAGGGCATAAGGTAAAATTATGTATAATCATACCTGATAATTTTCTTTCCATTAATCATAGCTGATCAATCC
Source organism: Microcaecilia unicolor (assembly GCF_901765095.1). Classification (NCBI taxonomy): domain Eukaryota; kingdom Metazoa; phylum Chordata; class Amphibia; order Gymnophiona; family Siphonopidae; genus Microcaecilia; species Microcaecilia unicolor. The sequence continues at coordinate 147,910,784 of NC_044040.1, forward strand.
ATAGACTGGTGGGTTGTGTCCATCTACCAGCAGGTGGAGATAGAGAGCAAACTTTTGCCTCCCTATATGTGGTCATGTGCTGCCGGAAACTCCTCAGTATGTCGATATCAAAGCTCCATCCGCAGGACTCAGCACTTAGAGAATTACACCCACGAAGGGACACTCTGCCCAGCTCACCACCGCCGAAACGGGGGAGGGGAATTAACCCAGCTCATCCCCACACAAGTGGGGGAGGGGAATCCGTCCAGCTCATCCCCGCGGAGCGGGGGAGGGACACCACACCCGCCGATGCGGGGGGATCTGGCTTATCCTGCAACAGCAACCGCGGGAGGAGCTGACTGACCCTAACACCGCCGAAGCGGGAGGGGTACAAAGCTGCCCTACAGCCGCACGAAGCGGGAGGGAGTGCCGGCAGAATTTTAAGTCTCAATCCAGCCCCGTAAAACGGAGGGGAGAGGAATGCAGCAGCTCACTGTAACACAAACTCGTCTTAACTCTTGAAGAATCCAAGTGAAAAAACTTGAACACGAAGTCTTTCTGAAGTAACTGAAGACTAAACTTGAACCTGAAATGCAACCAGAATAAAAACAGTACAGATATCTGGGAGGGGCTATGGATTGATCAGCTATGATTAATGGAAAGAAAATTATCAGGTATGATTATACATAATTTTACCTTCCTTATCATCAAGCTGATCAATCCATAGACTGGTGGGATGTACCGAAGCAGTACTCACCCAGGGCGGGACATTGAAATCCCTGACCTCAACACTGAAGCTCCAAACCGGGCCTCCGCCCGTGCAGCCACAGTCAAACGGTAATGCTTGGAGAATGTATGAGCCGAAGCCCAAGTTGCCGCCTTGCATATCTCTTCCAAGGAGACGGATCCGGCCTCTGCCATCGAGGCCGCCTGAGCTCTCGTGGAGTGAGCCTTCAGCTGGATAGGCGGCACCTTCCCCGCGGCCACATAAGCCGCTGCAATGGCTTCCTTGACCCATCTTGCCACTGTAGGCTTAGCAGCCTGCAGACCCTTACGAGGACCTGCAAACAGGACAAACAGATGATCCGATTTCCGGAAATCATTGGTCACTTCCAAGTATCTGATGATGACTCGTCTCACATCCAGATATTTAAGAGCAGAGTACTCCTCTGGGTAGTCGTCCCTACGAAAGGAAGGGAGACAGAGCTGCTGATTCACATGGAAGCGAGAAACAATCTTGGGCAGGAAGGAAGGCACTGTGCGAATAGTCACTCCTGCCTCAGTGAACTGCAGAAAAGGCTCTCGACATGAGAGCGCCTGGAGCTCGGAAACTCTTCTGGCTGAAGTGATAGCCACCAAAAAGACTGCTTTCAACGTCAGGTCTTTCAGAGATGCCCTCGACAAGGGTTCAAAAGGCGGCTTCTGCAATGCTCTTAGTACCAGGTTGAGATTCCACGCAGGCACCACTGAGTGCAGAGGAGGGCGCAGGTGATTAACTCCCTTGAGAAAGCGCACCACATCTGGCTGCGAAGCCAGGGAAGCACCCTTCAGGCGGCCCCTGAAGCAAGCCAGAGCCGCTACCTGGACTTTAAGGGAACTGAGCGACAGGCCTTTCTCCAGACCTTCTTGCAGGAACGCCAACACTGAAGAAATTGGAGCAGTGAAGGGAGAAAGTGAGCCTGCTTCACACCACGCTGCAAAGATACGCCAAACCCTGGCGTAAGCAGTAGAAGTAGAGCGCTTCCTCGCTCTCAGCATAGTGGCGATGACCTTGTCTGAGAAGCCCTTCTTCCTCAGACGCTGCCGCTCAATAGCCAGGCCGTAAGACCAAAGGGGGAGGGATCCTCCATCACCACGGGACCCTGATGTAACAGGCCCTGCTCCACTGGCAGCCGCAGAGGATCGTCGACTGAGAGCCTGATCAAGTCCGCATACCAGGGACGCCTGGGCCAATCCGGACCCACCAGGATTACCCTGCCGGGATGCTTTGCCACCCGGTCTAGCACCCTGCCCAACATGGGCCAGGGCGGGAACACATAGAGAAGCTCTTGTGTCGGCCACTGTTGGAGAAGAGCATCTACTCCCAGGGATCGAGGGTCCCGTCCTCTGCTGAAAAAGTGCGGCACTTGGCAATTGGCCGATGACGCCATCAGATCTAGGCTCGGCTGGCCCCAGCGCTTCGTGATGTCCAAGAACGCCTGAGCAGATAGCTGCCACTCTCCGGGCTCCAAGGTATGGCGACTGAGAAAGTCCGCCTTGACATTCATGACTCCGGCAATGTGGGCCGCTGAAAGCTGCTCCAGGTTCGCTTCCGCCCACTGGCAAATATTCATAGCCTCCTTGGCTAGAGGGGCGCTCTTGGTACCTCCCTGGCGGTTGACATAGGCCACAGCCGTGGCATTGTCCGACAGGACCCGTATAGGCTTCAACACCAGTACCGGGATGAACTCCAAAAGCGCCAACCGAATGGCTCTGAGTTCCAGGAGGTTGATAGACCACTTTGCCTCTGCAGGAGACCAGAGCCCCTGCGCTGTCCTTCCCAAGCAGTGGGCTCCCCAGCCCGACAACGAGGCGTCCGTCGTGACGACAATCCACTCTGGGGTCACCAGAGGCATTCCCGCAGACAACTTGTCTGTCTGCATCCACCAGCTCAGCGCCTTGCGCACTGCTGGGTCCAAGGGAAGGCGCACAGCATAATCCTCCGACATCGGAGTCCAGCGCTGCAGCAAAGAGTGTTGAAGTGGTCTCATATGAGCCCTGGCCCAGGGCACAACTTCCATCGTGGCCGTCATAGAGCCCAACAGCTGCACATAGTCCCAAGCCCGAAGGGGAGAGGCTACTAGGAACTGGTCCACCTGAGCCTGAAGTTTGACAATCCGATTGTCTGGCAGGAACACTCTGCCCACTTGGGTGTCGAATCGAACTCCCAGGTACTCCAGGGACTGAGTCGGGCGCAGCTGGCTTTTCTCCCAGTTGATGATCCATCCCAGGGAGCTCAAAAGAGCAACTACCCGGTCCACAGCTTTGCCGCACTCTGCATAAGAGGGGGCTCGGATCAACCAGTCGTCCAGATAAGGATGGACTTGTACCCCTTCCTTTCGTAGGAAGGCCGCGATGACCACCATTACTTTGGAAAAGGTCCGCGGAGCAGTAGCCAACCCGAAAGGGAGGGCTCTGAACTGGAAGTGTCGTCCCAGGACTGCAAAACGCAGAAAGCGTTGATGAGGAGGCCAGATGGGAATATGCAGGTACGCTTCCTTGATGTCCAAGGATGCCAGGAACTCTCCTGCCTTCACTGCCGCTATAACAGAGCGGAGAGTCTCCATGCGAAAGTGCCGCACTTTCAAGGCCCGATTGACCCCTTTGAGATCGAGGATAGGCCGGACAGAACCTCCTTTCTTTGGTACCACAAAGTAAATGGAGTAACGTCCCTTGCCAAGCTGACTTTCTGGCACCGGAACGACCGCGCCCAGGCGGATCAGATTGTCTAAGGTCTGCTGCACTGCCACAGCTTTGACCGGAGACTTGCAGGGAGAGAGTACAAACCCGTCTTTTAAGGGTCGGCAGAACTCTAGTTTGTAGCTGTCTCTGATGACTTCCAGCACCCACGCGTCTGAAGTTATTGTGGTCCACTCGCCCAGAAACGAGGACAGCCGTCCTCCAATCTGCACTGGGGCGTGGACCAAGACCCCGTCATTGGGTACGAGACCCTGGGGGAGGACCGGAGGGAGCACCTCCGGGACGGCGGTCTCTGCGAAAGGAATGCTGCTTGGGGGAGAAATTCCTCTTGAAGGAAGAGGGGGCAGAGGAACCCGACTTGCCCGGGCGGTACCGACGGGCTTCCTGCAACCGTCCTCTGGAGGTACCGGGACGAGTACTAGCCCGAGCCCTGACCTCTGGTAATTTCTTGCCCTTAGACGTGCCGAGATCGGTCACGATTTTCTCCAGCTCGACCCCAAAGAGCAGCTTGCCTTTAAAAGGCAACCTAGCCAGGCGGGATTTAGAGGCGTGGTCAGCAGACCAATGTTTCAGCCAAAGCCACCGCCGCGCAGAGATTGTCTGAGCCATGCCTTTCGCTGAGGCCCTCAAGACATCATACAGCAAGTCTGCCAAATAGGCTAAGCCCGATTCCAGGGCCGGCCAATCAGCCCTCAAGGAATGATCCGAGGGGGAAGCCCGCTGCACCATAGTCAGGCACGCCCTGGCCACATAGGAGCCGCAAACTGAGGCCTGCAAACTTAAAGCAGCCGCCTCAAAGGATGACCTTAAGGCCGCCTCCAATCTTCTGTCTTGGGCGTCCTTTAGGGCCGTGCCACCTTCCACCGGCAACGCCGTTTTCTTAGTCACCGCAGTGATTAAAGAATCCACGGTAGGCCACAGATAGGCCTCACGTTCACTCACAGCCAAAGGATAGAGGCGGGACATAGCCCTAGCCACTTTAAGGCTCGCTTCTGGGACATCCCATTGAGCCGAAATTAAGGTGTGCATGGCATCATGCACGTGGAAGGTTCTAGGCGGGCGCTTCGTCCCCAGCATAATGGCAGAGCCAACAGGGGCTGAGGGAGAGACGTCCTCCGGAGAGGAAATCTTCAAAGTGTCCATGGCCTGTAACAACAGGTTGGGCAAATCCTCTGGGCTAAAAAGCCGCGCTGCAGAGGGGTCATCCGCTCCATCCGAGCGGGGATCCGTCTCCTCCAAGGAATCCGCAAAGGACCGTTGGGAGACCTCAGACACGCTGCCCTCATCTACATCGGAGGAGACAAATTCCTCCAAGGCCTGGGAATCAACCCGAGGACGTTTACCTCTGGGAACCTCAACCTCTTTACCAGACGAGGGAGCAGGGGCAGCGTTGTGCATGAGGAAGGCCTGATGCAGCAGCAAAACAAACTCGGGGGAGAAACCCCCCAGACTGTGCACTTCCGCAGCCTGGGCAACAGCCCTACACGCACCCTCAACCGGCGCTCGCAATAGCGGGGGAGAGACATGCTGCGCATCCAAAATGGCGTCCGGCGCGAAACTCCGCGAAGGAGCCGCGCGGGAAGAACGGCTCTTAACTTTAGCCGCTTCTGTGCCGTCGCCCAAATTAAGGGCGTTCATGGCATTAATGTCTCCAACCTCAAGGGCGGCCCAAGAAGAAGCCGTCCGAGCCGCGTGGCCGGCCAAGATGGCGGAGGCGAGGAGCGGGGGATGGGCGTTTATGGCGGGAAAAACCGCCACGCCGGAGGAAGGACCGGGACATTCATCGGTCACGAAACTGTCACCCAACAAGGGCGAATCAGGCTTTAAGACCCCCGCATCCCCTCTAGAAGCGCTCAAGCGACCCTGGGAGCGACCCTTTGCGCCCTCGCCCTCCGACGCCATATGCCACGAGGAGAAGAATCGGGGAACCCCCTGCCCGCTATAAAAAGGTAAAAATTACCTGCTGTCCGCTCCGAGTTGTAACGACCTGGTGTCCCAGTGAGTAGCTGCAATAGACGCTTAAATAAACGTCGAAATAAACGCCTTTAAGGACGTTCAAAATTTTTTTTTTTTTTTTTAACGGAGCCAGCGGGAGGGGGGAGAAAAGGAGGGACCTGGCACCACCAGGTTTGCACTTGCTCAAAAGAGCCCTCAACCCCAGGCACTCAACAAAACCTAAAAATTAGGCTTGGAGACCTAGCCAGAGCTGCTGCTGTGTGTGACCACCACCTGCTGAGATAGAGAACATACTGAGGAGTTTCCGGCAGCACATGATCACATATAGGGAGGCAAAAGTTTGCTCTCTATCTCCACCTGCTGGTAGATGGACACAACCCACCAGTCTATGGATTGATCAGCTTGATGATATGGAATGGAAAGATTAAATGAATTCTTTGCTTCGGTCTTCAACACGGAAGACACCTGTGCCAGACATGGCATTCAATGCTGATGAGCAAGGGAAACAAACACATCTCTGTAACCCTGAAAATACAATGTTACTATTTGACACACTGAAGAGTAGCAAATCACATAGACTGGATGGCATACATACCAGAGTACTAATGGAATTGAAAAATGAACTTGCAGAGCTACTGTTAGTAATATATAATTTATCTTTAAAATCAAGCATGGTACCGAAAGATTGGAGGGTGGTCAATGTAATGACAATTTTTTAAAAAGGACTCCAAAGGTGATCTGAGAAATTATAGACCGATGAGCCCGACGTCGGTGTCATACATAAGCATGGATTAATGAGACAAAGTCAACATGGATTTAGTCAAGGGAAATCTTGCCTCACCAATCTACTACATTTCTCTGAAGGGGTGAATACACGTGGATACAGGTGAGTTGGTCGATACTGTGTATCTGAATTTTTCAAAAGGCATTTCACAAAGTACCTTATGAAAGACTCCTGAGGAAATTAGAAAGTCATGTGATAGGAGGTAATGTCCAGTTCATGTAGAGTAATTCGATTTTCAAAAAGCTTTTGATAAAGTTCCTCATGAGAGACTCCTGAGAACATCAGTGTCATGGGCTAGGAGGCAAGGTTCTTGTGTGGATTAGGAATTGGTTATTGGACAGAAAACAGAAGGTAGGGTTAAATGGTTATTTCTCTCAATGGAGGAGGGTGAACAGTGGAGCGCCGGAGCAATTTAACATAAATATAAATGATACAGAAATCGGAACGACGAGCGAGGTGATTAAATTTGCAGACAATACAAAACTATTCAAGATTGTTAAAACACGAGTGGACTGTGGAATATTGCAGGAAGACCTTAGAAAACTGGAAGACTGGGCATCCAAATGGCAGATGAAATTTAATGTGGACAAATGCAAGGTGATGCACATTGGAAAGAATAATCCGAATCATAGTTACCTGATGCTAGGGTCCACACCTTGAGGGTCAGCACCCAAGAAAAAGATCTAGATGTTGTAGATAATACGCTGAAATCTTCTGCTCAGTATGCATGGCAGCCAAGAAAGCAAACAGGATGCTAGGAATTATTAGGAAAGGGATGGTGAATAAGATAGACAATACTATAATGCCTTTGTATCGCTCAATAGTGCAACTGTGTTCAGTTTTGGTCACCATATCTCAAAAAAAATATAGCAGAATTAGAAAAGGTTCAAAAAAAGAAGCGACCAAAATGATAAAGGGGTTGGAACTCCTTTTGTATGAGGAAAGGCTAAAGAGGTTAGGGCTCTTCAGCTTGGAAAAGAGATGGCTGAGGGGAGATATGATCGAGGTCTACAAAATCCTGAGTGGTGTAGAACGAGTAGAAATAAATCAATTTTTTACTCGTTCCAAAAGTACGAAGACTAGGGGACATTTGAGGAAGTTACATGGAAATACTTTTAAAACAAGGAAATATTTTTTCACTCAACAAATAGTTAAGCTCTGGAACTCTTTGCTGGAGGATGTAGTAACAGTGGTTAGCGTATCTGGGTTTTAAACAAGGTTTGGATAAATTCCTGAAGGTAAGGTCCACAGTCTGCTACTGAGACAGATATAGGGAAGCAATTGCTTGCCCCAGGATTGGTAGCATGGAATGTTGCTGCCAATTGGGTTTCTGCCAGGTACTTGTGACCTGGCTTGGCAACTGTTTGGAAAACAGGATACTGGTCTAGATGGCTACTCTTATGTTCTTATGGATTAAGAGCTGGTTAAAAGATAGAAAACAGAGTAGGGTTAAATGGTCAGTATTCTCAATGGAGAAGGGTAAATACTGTAGTGGGATTCTCCAGGGGCTGTGCTGAGACCACTGCTTTTTAACATTTATAAATGATCTAGAGATAGAAATAGCTAGTGAGGTAATTAAATCTGCTGATGACAAAGTTATTTCAAAGTTGTTAAATTGCAAAGGGATTGTGAAAAATTTCAAGAGGATCTTACAAGGCTGGGAGAATGGGCATCCAAATGGCAGATGACGTTTAATGTGAGCAAGTGCAAAGCAATGCATGTGCGAAAGAGGAACCCAAACTATAGCTACAGGATGCAAGGTTTCACATTAGGAGTCACCACCCAGGAAAAGGATCTAGGTGTCATCACTGATGATACGTTGAAACCCTCTGCCCAGTGTGAAGTGGTGGCTAAGAAAACAGAATGTTAGGAATTATTAAGGAATGGAAAACAAAAATGAGAATGCTATACTGCCTTTGTACCACTGCATGGTGTAACTGCACTTCAAATACTGTGAGCAAATCTGATCACTGCATCTCAACAAAAGATAAGCAGAATTAGAAAAGGTAAAGAGAAGGGCAATGAAAATGATAGAGGATGGGACGACTTCCTTATGAGAAAAAGCTAAAGTGGCTAGGGATCTTCAGCTTGGAGAAGAGAGGGCTGAGGGAAGATATGCTAGAGGTCTATACAATACTGAGTGGAGTTGGACAGGTAGATGTGAATTGCTTTGTTTACTCTTTCCAAAAATACTAGGACTAAGGGACATGCAATGAAACCACTAAGTAGTAAGTTTAACACAAACCAGAAAAAATATTTCTTCACTCAACGTGTAATTAAACTCTAGAATTTGTTGCCAGAGAATGTGGTAAAAGCAGTTAGCTTAGCAGAGTTTAAAAAAGGTTTGGACACTTTCCTAAAAGAAACATCCATAAGCCATTATTAAGCGGACTTGGGAAAATCCACTGCTCATTTTTATAAGCAGCATAAAATCTGTTTTACTGTTTTGGGATCTTGCCTGGTACTTGTGACCTGGATTGGCCACTGAAGGCAACAGGATACTGGGCTTGATACTTCAATCTGTCCCTGTATGGCAACACTTATGATTTTATGATCATCAAACAGGGTTTTTTTAGAACATTTTGTAGGATATAATGAGTGGCATTTTCAATATAACACGTAAATCCAACTTTGGACGTTTTGCTGAAAACGTCCAGATATCAAGTGGTGAACATGGCCATTTTCGAACCTAAAAAACACTATCTTTTTGTTTAAAAAGGTAAAATTATGTATCATACCTGATAATTTTCTTTCCATTAATCATAGCTGATCAATCCATAGACTGGTGGGTTGTGTCCATCTACCAGCAGGTGGAGATAGAGAGCAATCCTTTTGCCTCCCTATATGTGGTCATGTGCTGCCGGAAACTCCTCAGTATGTCGATATCCAAGCTCCATCCGCAGGACTCAGCACTTAGAGAATTACACCCACAAAGGGACACTCTGCCCAGCTCACCACCGCCGAAACGGGGGAGGGGAATTAACCCAGCTCATCCCCACACAAGTGGGGGAGGGGAATCCGTCCAGCTCATCCCCGCGGAGCGGGGGAGGGACACCACCCCGCAGATGCGGGGGGATCTGGCTTATCCTGCAACAGCAACCGCGGGAGGAGCTGACTGACCCTAACACCGCGGGAGGGGTACAAAGCTGCCCTACAGCCGCACGAAGCGGGAGGGAGCGCCGGCAGAATTTATGTCTCAATCCAGCCCCGTAAAACGGAGGGAAGAGGAATGCAGCAGCTCACTGTAACACAAACTCGTCTCAACTCTTGAAGAATCCAATTGAAAAAAACTTGAACACGAAGTCCTCCTGAACAGGAACTGAAAACTAAACTTGAACCTGAAATGCAACCAGAATATAAACAGTACAGATATCTGGGAGGGGCTATGGATTGATCAGCTATGATTAATGGAAAGAAAATTATCAGGTATGATACATAATTTTACCTTTCATATCATCATGCTGATCAATCCATAGACTGGTGGGATGTACCGAAGCAGTACTCACCCAGGGCGGGACATTGAAATCCCTGACCGCAACACTGAAGCTCCAAACCGGGCCTCCGCCCGAGCAGCCACAGTCAAGCGGTAATGCCTGGAGAAGGTATGGGCCGATGCCCAAGTTGCCGCCTTGCATATCTCTTCCAAGGAGACGGATCCGGCCTCTGCCATCGAGGCCGCCTGAGCTCTAGTGGAGTGAGCCTTCAGCTGAATAGGCGGCACCTTCCCCGCGGCCACATAAGCCGCTGCAATGGCTTCCTTGACCCATCTTGCCACTGTAGGCTTAGCAGCCTGCAGACCCTTACGAGGACCTGCAAACAGGACAAACAGATGATCCGATTTCCGGAAATCATTGGTCACTTCCAAGTATCTGATGATGACTCGTCTAACATCCAGAAATTTGAGAGCAGAGTATTCCTCTGGGTAGTCCTCCCTACGAAAGGATGGGAGACAGAGCTGCTGATTCACATGGAAGCGAGAAACAATCTTGGGCAGGAAGGAAGGCACTGTGCGAATAGTCACTCCTGCCTCAGTGAACTGCAGAAAAGGCTCTCAACATGAGAGTGCCTGGAGCTCGGAAACTCTTCTGGCTGAAGTGATAGCCACCAAAAAGACTGCTTTCAACGTCAGGTCTTTCAGAGATGCCCTCGACAAGGGTTCAAAAGGCGGCTTCTGCAAGGCTCTTAGCACCAGGTTGAGATTCCACGCAGGCACCACTGAGTGAAGAGGAGGGCGCAGGTGATTAAGTCCCTTGAGAAAACGTACCACATCTGGCTGCGAAGCCAGGGAAGCACCCTTCAGGCGGCCCCTGAAGCAAGCCAGAGCCGCTACCTGGACTTTAAGGGAACTGAGCGACAGGCCTTTCTCCAGACCTTCTTGCAGGAACGCCAGCACTGAAGAAATTGGAGCAGTGAAGGGAGAAAGTGAGCCTGCTTCACACCACGCTGCAAAGGTACGCCAAACCCTGGCGTAAGCAGTAGAAGTAGAGCGCTTCCTCGCTCTCAGCATAGTGGCGATGACCTTGTCTGAGAAGCCCTTCTTCCTCAGACGCTGCCGCTCAATAGCCAGGCCGTAAGACCAAAGGGGGAGGGATCCTCCATCACCACGGGACCCAGATGCAACAGGCCCTGCTCCACTGGCAGCAGCAGAGGGTCGTCCACTGAGAGCCTGATCAAGTCCGCATACCAGGGACGTCTGGGCCAGTCCAGACCCATCAGGATTATTCGGCCCGGATGCTTTGCCACCCGGTCTAGTACCCTGCCCAACATGGGCCAGGGCGGGAACACATAGAGAAGCTCCTGAGTCGGCCACTGTTGGAGAAGAGCATCTACCCCCAGGGATCGAGGGTCCCGTCCTCTGCTGAAAAAGCGTGGCACTTGGCAATTGGCTCGGCTGGCCCCAGCGCTTCGTTATGTCCAAGAACGCCTGAGCCGATAACTGCCACTCTCCGGGATCCAAGGTATGGCGACTGAGAAAGTCCGCCTTGACATTCATGACTCCGGCAATGTGGGCCGCTGACAGCTGTTCCAGGTTCGCTTCCGCCCACTGGCATAGATTCATGGCTTCCTTGGCTAGAGGGGCGCTCTTGGTACCTCCCTGGCGGTTGACATAGGCCACAGCCGTGGCATTGTCCGACAGGACCTGTACTGGCTTCAACGCCAGTACCGGGAGGAACTCCAAAAGCGCCAACCGAATGGCTCTGAGTTCCAGGAGGTTGATAGACCACTTTGCCTCTGCAGGAGACCAGAGCCCCTGCGCTGTCCTTCCCAAGCAGTGGGCTCCCCAGCCTGACAAAGAGGCGTCCGTCGTGACGACAATCCACTCCGGGGTCACAAGAGGCATCCCTGCAGACAACTTGTCTGTCTTCAGCCACCAGCTCAGCGCCTTGCGCACTGCTGGGTCCAAGGGAAGGCGCACAGCATAATCCTCCGACACCGGAGTCCAGCGCTGCAGCAGAGAGTGTTGTAGTGGTCTCATATGAGCCCAGGCCCAGGGCACTACTTCCATCGTGGCCGTCATAGAGCCCAACAGCTGCACATAGTCCCAAGCCCGAAGTGGAGAGGCTACTAGGAACTGGTCCACCTGAGCCTGAAGTTTGACAATCCGATTGTCCGGCAGGAACACTCTGCCCACTTGGGTGTCGAATCGAACTCCCAGATACTCCAGGGACTGAGTCGGGCGCAGCTGGCTTTTCTCCCAGTTGATGATCCACCCCAGGGAGCTCAAAAGAGCAATCACCCGGTCCACAGCTTTGCCGCACTCTGCATAAGAGGGGGCTCGGATCAACCAGTTGTCCAGATAAGGATGGACTTGTACTCCTTCCTTTCACAGGAAGGCCGCGATGACCACCATTACTTTGGAGAAGGTCCGCGGAGCAGTAGCCAACCCGAACGGGAGGGTTCTGAACTGGAAGTGTTGGCCCAGGACTGCAAAACGCAGAAAGCGTTGATGAGGAGGCCAGATGGGAATATGCAAGTACGCTTCCTTGATGTCCAAGGATGCCAGGAACTCCCCTGCCTTCACTGCCGCTATAACAGAGCGGAGAGTCTCCATGCGAAAGTGCCGAACTTTCAAGGCCCGTTTGACCCCTTTGAGGTCGAGGATAGGCCGTACAGAACCTCCTTTCTTTGGTACCACAAAGTAAATGGAGTAACGTCCCCTGCCAAGCTGATTTTCTGGCACCGGAACGACCGCACCCAGGCGGATCAGATTGTCCAAGGTCTGCTGCACTGCCACAGCTTTGACCGGAGACTTGCAGGGAGAGAGTACATACCCGTCTCTTAGGGTTGGCAGAACTCTAGCTTGTAGCCGTCTCTGATGACTTCCAGCACCCAAGCGTCTGAAGTTACCCTGGTCCACTCGCCCAGAAACAAGGACAGGCGTCCTCCAATCTGCACTGGGCCATGGACCAGGACCCCGTCATTGGGTACGAGACCCTGGGGGAGGACCGGAGGGCGCACCTCCAGGACGGCGGTCTCTGCGAAAGGAATGCTGCTTGGGGGAGAAGTTCCTCTTGAAGGAAGAGGGGGCAGAGGAGCCCGACTTGCCCGGGCGGTACCGACGGGCTTCCTGAAACCGTCCTCTGGAGATACCAGGGCGAGCACTGGCCCGAGCCCTGACCTCTGGTAACCTCTTGCCCTTAGACGTGCCGAGATCGGTCACAATTTTGTCCAGCTCGACCCCAAAGAGCAGCTTGCCTTTAAAAGGCAACTTAGCCAGGCGGGACTTAGAGGCGTGGTCCGCAGACCAATGTTTCAGCCAAAGCCACCGCCGCGCAGAGACTGTCTGAGCCATACCTTTAGCCGAGGCTCTCAAGACATCATACAGTAAGTCTGCCAAATAAGCCAAGCCCGATTCCAGGGCCGGCCAATCAGCCCTCAAGGAAGGATCCGAGGGGGAAGCCCGCTGCACAATCGTCAGGCACGCCCTGGCCACATAGGAGCCGCAAACTGAGGCCTGCAAACTTAAGGCAGCCGCCTCGAAGGACGACCTTAAGGCCGCCTCCAATCTTCTGTCTTGGGCGTCCTTTAGGGCCGTGCCACCTTCCACCGGCAACGCCGTTTTCTTAGTCACCGCAGTGATTAAAGAATCCACGGTAGGCCTAAAGAAAGGCCTCCCGTTCACTTTCAGGCAAAGGATAGAGGCGGGACATAGCCCTAGCCACTTTGAGGCTCGCTTCCGGGACATCCCATTGAGCCGAAATTAAGGTGTGCATGGCATCATGCACGTGGAAGGTTCTAGGCGGGCGCTTCGTCCCCAGCATAACGGCGGAGCCAACAGGGGCTGAGGGAGAGACGTCCTCTGAAGAGGAAATCTTCAAAATGCTCATGGCCTGCACTAACAGGTTGGGCAAATCCTCTGAGCGAAAGATCCGCGCTGCAGAGGGGTCATCCGCTCCATCCGAGCGGGAATCCGTCTCCTCCAAGGAATCCCCAAAGGACCGTTGGGAGAACTCAGATACGCTGCCCTCATCTACATCAGAGGAAACAGAGTCCTCTAAGGCCTGGGAATCCACCCGAGGGCGTTTATTCCGGGGGCCTCAACCCCTTTATCGGACAAGGGGCAGCGTTTTGCATAAGGAAGGCCTGATGCAGCAGCAAAATAAACTCGGGGGAGAAACCCCCCAGACTGTGCACTTCAGCAGCCTGGGCCACAGCCCTAGACGCACCCTCAACCGGCGCTCGCAGAGCGGGGGAGAAACATGCTGCGCATCCAAGATGGCGTCCGGCGCGACACTCCGCGAAGGAGCCACGCGGGAAGAACGGCGCTTAACTTTAGCCGCTTTTTTGCCGTCGCCCAAATCAAGGGCGGCCATGGCATTAACGTCTCCCAGCTCAAGGGCGGCCCAAGAAGAAGCCGTCCGAGCAGAGTGGCCGGCCAAGATGGCGGAGGCGAGCAGCGGGGGATGGGCGTTTATGGCGGGAAAAACCGCCGCACCAGAGGAAGACCCGGGACACTGACCGGCCTCCGAACTGACACCCAACAAGGGCGAATCAGACTTTAAGACCCCCGCATCCCCGCTAGAAGCGCACACGCGGTCCGGGGAGCGATTCTTCGCGCCCTCGCCCTCCGACGCTATCGGCCACGTGGAGATCGATCGGGGAACCCCCTGCCCACTATAAAAAGGTAAAAATTACCTGCTTCTCGCTCCAAGCTGTAACGACCTGGCGTCCCAGTGAGTAGCTGCAATAAACGTTTAAATAAACGTCGAAATAAACGCCCTTAAGGACGTCCAAATTTTTTTTTTTTAACGGAGCCAGCGGGAGGGGGGAGAAAAGGAGGGACCTGGCGCCACCAGGTTTGCACTTGCTCAAGAAGAGCCCTCAACCCCAGGTACTCAACAAAACCTAAAAATTAGGCTTGGAGACCTAGCCAGAGCTGCTGCTGTGTGTGACCACCACCTGCTGAGATAGAGAACATACTGAGGAGTTTCCGGCAGCACATGACCACATATAGGGAGGCAAAAGGATTGCTCTCTATCTCCACCTGCTGGTAGATGGACACAACCCACCAGTCTATGGATTGATCAGCATGATGATATGGAAATGGCTATTTCCTAGACGTTTTGCACTCTGTGTGTTTTTCTTTTGTGACCATTTTTTTTTTTTTTTGGGGGGGGGGGGGGGGGGGAACATCCAAGAGAAACACACACAAAAACAAGCCATTGAGGACATCTGGGGGGGGACCAGCATTCTTAGTAGACTGGCACCACAGACATCCCAACAGAGCAATGGGGTACCCTAGGGGGGGGTGTTGTAGTGGACTTCACATAAAAGGTCCCAGGTACACATCTCTGTCACCCTCTTATATTGTATGGTGAGCCCTCCAAAACTCACCAAAAACCTACTGTACCCAACTGTACACCACTACAATAGCCCTTATACCTGCAGGTGCTACCTATATGTGGGTGCAGTGGTTTTTTTTGTGGGTTTGGACAGCTCACACTTTCTACCACAAGTGTAACAGAGTGAAGATGGGCCTGGGTCCCCTTCTCTACAGTGCACTGCAACGACCAATAGGCTACTCCAGGAACCTGCTTGCTGATCTAATAGGACTAGACATAACATCTGATGCTAGCATTGAGGCTGGTATGTACTGTTTCTTTCATGTCTTTAGGGGGTGGGGGTCATGCCTTCATTCCTCCAGTGGTCATTTGGTCATTTAGGGCACCTTTTTATGACTTGGTCATCACTGAAACAGGTCCAGACCAAAATGTCCATCTTTTACCCTGGATGTTTTTGCTTGTTCTATTATGGAGCAAAAACGCCCAAGTTGTGGGAACGCCCAAATCCTGCTTCCAACATGCCCCCCTGTTGGGGCAGGATTTGGATGCACTGTATAGAAAAACTTCTTAAAAATGTATTAAGAAAATAGCTAATTTGGACATTTTTGCAAGAAAACCGTCCATCTGCCATTTTTTTTGGACATTCTTCTGTTTCGAAAATGAGCCCCAATTTATATTGAGATGGTTGTCTTTATAGCACAGTTTTAAATTAAGTTATGGGGCACTGCCTCTTGAGACATCTTTAAATATAACTAATTTTTTTCAACAGGTGTATGCGCTTGAATAATTGAGTTTAAAATATGTAAAAGTGTTATCCATAATGCATAACAGCTGTTGCAGACAGTTTACATTGAAATCCATTTTAAGTGCACATGAAAGCATTATTTGTCAGAGTATATACAACTAGTGTAACTTGGACCTGTA
The DNA here is from genome assembly GCF_901765095.1 of Microcaecilia unicolor. Taxonomy (NCBI): domain Eukaryota; kingdom Metazoa; phylum Chordata; class Amphibia; order Gymnophiona; family Siphonopidae; genus Microcaecilia; species Microcaecilia unicolor. The sequence continues at coordinate 147,926,669 of NC_044040.1, forward strand.
TGCCTAAATCCCCCCCCCCCCCCCCCACCCAAATGGACCTCCTCCAAAAACCAGTTCTAGCTAAAAAAAACTGTGGGAGAGGGGAGATACTCGTGCCCTGACAAATTTTCTTGGAATTTAGTATCCAGCAGATGAGACCTCTCTCAATCCCCTGCTACCATTGCTGCCAATGAAGTGAGAAGCAGGATGGGGGTGGGGGGAGAATCAAGAATCCCTTCTATGCTAGCATCTTTGTGGCTTAAATTACTAAGGCTGTTTATTCTTTGCCCAAGAGAAAAAGGACCTTAGGGGTTGATATTCAGCCAGCAACACTCAGTGTTTTACTGACTGCCATGTTATGCCCAGAAATTCAATGCTGGGCCACGTCTGGTCTTCGGTAATGAATTTCCACATTTGCAGAGTAACCTAAAACATAGCTGGTTAAATGTGATATTCAGCCACCCTCCCCTCTCCCCAGAATGCCAGTCAGCTGCCACTTCTAGCCTCTATCACAGCAAAGAAAGGAAGCTCTGGAACAAGGAAGCATAGGATTAAGTTCAAGGGGATAGACTCAGAAGTAATTTAAAGACGTATTTCATTGTAGAAAGGGTGGTAGATGCGTAGTAGAACAGCCTTCCAGTTAAGAAAGCATGGGACAAAGAGGATCTTTAAAGGAGAGAAAGGATTGTAGAGCTTAGTAGCTGGTATGGATGGGCAAACTTGATAGGCTATCTGCCATCATCTTCTTTAGTTTGAGTTAGTTATTATAAAAACACAAATTTATATTGTCTTGACTGAATTGATCACGCCAGTTTATATCTAATAGCTCCGTCACATTCCTTTATTTCATTAACAAAATTGTACAAGTTACCTTGCCATCAGAGCTGACCCAAGGGGAATGCAGGGTCAGCTGCAAATCAGCTTGTGCATTCCCCTTCCAGCATGGTTCTCTCTTCCTCCCTCCTGCCAACAGGAGTCAGAGCAGCACTTCCTGCCCGTAGCTGCCTCCTCCACTCCTGACTTTAACATTAAGTATGAACTATGCAGGGTCTCATAATTTTTATGCAGTGGGGGGGTTAGGAGCAAGGTGATGCATGAATGACTTCCCACCCGCAAAAGTCATGACCAGTTCACGTCCCTCAAATCTTGCTGTCTGCCAAATAACAGTCCAACTGATACAGCAATATAAGCAATTCTATTTTTTACAATCTTTGAGTTAGTTTTACTAAAAGAGTATATTAATAGTAAGTAGGTCTCATTTTATGGGACTTACATTAATAGGGTGTGGAGGAGTGGCCTAGTGGTTAGGGTGGTGGACTTTGATCCTGGGGAACTGAGTTCGATTCCCACTTCAGGCACAGGCAGCTCCTTGTGACTCTGGGCAAGTCACTTAACCCTCCATTGCCCCATGTAAGCCGCATTGAGCCTGCCATGAGTGGGAAAGCGCGGGGTACAAACGTAACAAAAAAAATACACGTTAGAATGCGGTATCCATTTTTTTCCCCCTTTGTTTTCTCTTTCACCTATATCCCCTTTCATTCTATTCCACTTATTATGGGACTTGTGTAGATATGGGACATGCTGGACATTTACATTTGTTAAGGCAATTTGGGGAACAGCTAATCTGGAGGGTATTTTGGAGGCTCGGCAATCTAGGCCACCCACAAGCATTTTGTCAAGATAAAGCAAGAAAACAGTTCTAAGGCTTAGGGAGGTTGATTTGGCTGATTTATTGAGTTTAGGGGTGGGGAGGGAAAGACTGGAGCAAGTGGAATTGTGACCTCTCCCTACAAAGACAGCATTTCTTGCTTTCCCTTCCCTCAACACCCAGTGGCTTAATATTCAGCAAAAGTTGCCTCAATATTCAGCAAAACTTGTCAAGTCCTGTTATAATAAGCCTTTTATTTTCTATAAGAATACTGCAAGTCACTTGGCAAAAATTAGCATTAGCCAGAAAGAGGGATGCTTTAAAAATGCTCATTCACTTCATCTTTCACCTGCAAGACAGTAAGCACTCTTACTATTTCTAGACAGAATGTGTTTAAAGTTGTTTTTTTTTTTTTGAGGACCATTAGAAGACTTGCTCCAGTTATGATTTATACCTATGAGCAGCTTTAAGCGAAACATGACCCAAGGGAAATGCAGGGGAATGCAGGGTCAAGGTGCAAATCAGCTTGTGCATTCCCCTCCCAGCATGGTTCTCTCTTCCTCCCTCCTGCCAATAGGAGTCAGAGCAGAACTTCCTGCCCGTAGCTGCCTCCTCCACTCCTTTAACATTAACTCGCGACAGGATTGTGAAAAATTACAGAAGGACCTTACGAGACTGGACGGCTAGATGGCAGATGACGTTTAATGTGAGCAAGTGCAAGGTGATGCATGTGGGAAAAAAGCTACGTCATGCAAGGTTCCACGTTAGGAGTTACGGACCAAGAAAGGGATCTAGGTGTCGTCGTCGATAATACACTGAAACCTTCTGCTGCAGCTCGGAAAGCGAATAGAATGTTGGGTATTATTAGGAAATGTATGGAAAGCAGGTGTGAGGATGTTATAATGCCGTTATATCGCTCCATGGTGCGACCGCACCTTGAGTATTGTGTTCAATTCTGGTCGCCACATCTCAAGAAAGATATAGTAGAATTGGAAAAGGTGCAGCGAAGGGCGACTAAAATGATAGCGGGGATGGGACGACTTCCCTATGAAGAAAGACTAAGGAGGCTAGGGCTTTTCAGCTTGGAGAAGAGACGGCTGAGGGGAGACATGATAGAGGTATCTAAAATAATGAGTGGAGTGGAACAGGTGGATATGAAGCGTCTGTTCACGCTTTCCAAAATACTAGGACTAAGGGGCATGCGATTGAAACTACAGTGTAGTAAATTTAAAACAAATTGGAGAAAATTTTTCTTCACCCAACGCATAATTAAACTCTGGAATTCGGAGAACGTGGTGAAGGCGGTTAGCTTGGCAGAGTTTAAAAAGGGGTTAGCCGGTTTCCAAAAGGACAAGTCCATAAACCACTACTAAATGGACTTGGGAAAATCCACAATTCCAGGAATAACATGTATAGAATGTTTGTACGTTTGGGAAGCTTGCCAGGTGCCCTGGCCTGGATTGGCCGCTGTCGTGGACAGGATGCTGGGCTCGATGGACCCTTGGTCTTTTCCCAGTGTGGCATACTTATGTACTTATATGATCATGTCAGGTGGTCCTGAGAGATGCTCTATTTTTCAGATAAGTAAATACTCACTAAATATTTAAGATACTCTTTTTTAATAAACTTTGAACACTTATTATTTATAAGGACCTATGAAGAATTATGGCAAATGCTAGGATATAATTATGAGTGCAACAAGCTTTATGATGGAAAAGATTTTAAAATCAAAGAAGTGAAAAGCGAAGATACTTACCTGTAGCAGGTATTCTCCGAGGCCAGCAGGCTAATTGTTCTCACATGTGGGTCGACGTCCGCATCATGGGTTCCTGAATAAGGGGAGTTGTCCTCAAACAGAGCTCTGTAGAACCCTTCTACCCTATGGACATACGTTTTGGGTGTTTTCCAGGTAAGATAAGTGGATGTGGATATACTAGATATATACTAAACACTAACGCTCCGGTTTACTAAGCAGTGCTAGTGGCTGTCCATGTGCTAGTGCCAACATGGCCCATTCAATTTGAATGGGCTATGTCAGCACTAGCACTGCTTCATAAACCCCTTCTCTCCTTTGAGCAAATTCCATTTACCATCACCTTCTGTTGCCTCGCAGTCAACCAGTTTCCAATCCAATTCACCACTTTGGGTCTTAAGTTCAGCCCTCTCAGCTTATTCAAGTATTTCAATCTGCTCCCTTAAAGAACAATCCTCTTGGTGATGGCAAAATGGTGCTGCAACATCGAAAGGCTTGCAACTAACGTTGTGGACTTGAGAACCGATGTGAACATCTGATATGTACCTTTAACTTATCTTTCATTTGGGCACTTTTCACTTTAACCACAAAGAGGGACTCCTATGATGTGGTGGTGTGAGCAGACCTTTAAAGATTTGGGTGGGGCTCTAGTATAGAGTCAAATGGCATGGTCAATGAGATTATGGTGCCTTATACGACTCAAATTACAAACCGAGGAGCTCTCATTTAAAAAAAAAAATTGTTAGGTACAAATATCTTAACAAAAAGAACTGTTCATGTTTCCCTGGCAGCAAAGCAGCACAGACAGGGTTCAAAGTAAAGAACAAGTCCGAATATCAAAGAAAAGCACCAGGAGCCTTCAAAATCGGGACACAATTTCTTTATTCGTACACCTTGAACATTAAATCCTTCTTAAATGACCTGACACGGGCCGTGTTTCGGTGCACAGCGCCTGCGTCAAGGCTCAGTCAATGGAGTGGTGATTTCTGGGAGGAAGCTAAGGATTTCTTCTATAATGGTGACGAAGTTAGATGATTGTCCCACTTATAAGATAGTATGCAGAGTAGTCTGATAGGACTAGAACCAGATCCATCCCTTCAACCTTAGATTTGTCCAAGACTGTCACGGGAAGTCCCAGCAGCAGTTTTGACCGAGGAACCAGTAGGGGCAGGAGTGACTGGGGATCACTCCTGCCCAGAAGAGGGCCACTAGACCGCTTAAAGGCCATCCTAGGGAGGGTGGTAAGAGTTGTGATTGGGGGGCCTGGAAGGACTCACTCTCTACCTCCTCTAGGGCGGGGGGGGGGGGGGTGGTTTCAACGGAAACAGAGCAGCAAATTGCGGTTCATCATTCATTTTCAGTATAGTGGTTAATAGATAGCGGAGTTAAGGTTATTTGTTTTTGACTGCTTGAAGCTTCACATTAGAGAGTTGCATGAGGACAGAAATTTCACCCATTCCCCATGAAATCTAACCCATAACCACTAAGATCTATTCCATCCCCAACCGTACCTGTAGGAGTCGACACTTATTTACTTGCTCGCAGCTTTCTGTTTCCTCCCAACCCTAACAGCCTCCCATGTTTTTTTTTGGGGTGGAATTCAATATTCAACCAATGAGCGTTCCAGCCTCCGTCTGGTGTTCCGGCTGCCTCTCTGGGCATTCCAAGCCTCATTCTAGCGCTCTAACTGCCTCTCACCATATGTTCCAAGCTTCATTCTGGTGCTTCAATTGCTTCTCTCAGTGCATTCCGAGCTTCTGGCGTCAGATTTTGAATACACTACCGTGGGAATCCCGTGGCAACTTCTTCCATCTCTGTGGGAATCCGGCAGTTTCCACAGGATTCCTACAATCCCCATTCCCATGCAGCTCTCTGCTTCACATTAACAGCTGGCAAAACACATACCTGGGTTAAATTGTATTACTGCTGACTCTGTCACACTGTCGTCCAATGCTTGAAACCCTTAGCAGAAGAGAACCCTTGTATTCAACCTGGAAAACTGCAGATTGTGAGTTATCTGACCTTGAATGATTGGCATAACATACCCATCAACGAGGACCTTTCAGCAGATTACATCCTCATGGCTCATGCAGGGTTAATCCAGGATGTTAGTGCAGAATCAGCTGTCGGGATTCTACTTCTCACAACCGAGGGAGTAGGGCAACCTACTACAAGTTTCCATAGAAAAACCATGTTGCGGGATGGGTCTGCAGTCTCCAGCTTAGCTAGACATGTGAAAGCCTGTTACCCTTTGCATGCTTTGGTTTGCTCTGGAGAAAAGTATGTTCATGGTCTTCGAAACAGTCCTATTCAGAGTGGACTATACAACATTATTCTTTGCAGCAATGAAGATGAGCAAACCAGTGGTCAACGCTAAGAAATAAATGGATAGCGCATGACTGCAGATATCTGATGTACAGTTAATGGCCAGATCTGTGTATTTGAACATTTGCAAATCAAAAACTGATCAAGGGCAAGAGGCCAGATTTTGATTATCAGACATTTCCCAAACCTGGACACCTGGCCTGTGGTTAACTTGTAGGTGTACCTTAGCATCCAACTGGAAGCCAATTCTTCATACACTGCGACACCACTGTTATTCACACCTGTGAATAGGAGCTGTGTTAAGCCGACATTTGCAACCTTGGTAGGGTGTGCAGAAAGTATGTGACAGCTTGTTTTGCATCAGGACCACTACAGAAGCTGTGCATGTTGGATTCCTCACAAGCAACAGGGAGTCTAAGGCCTGCATAGGGTAGATATGTCCACAAACACTGGCTGAGGACAGGAATTAATCTGATACCATATGTGTATTCCTAGGATATTGTCAAACAAGAATTCTTTGCCAGGAAGTGAAGAGTGTTTTTGTACCCTTGGTCTGGCCAAAAAAAGCAGTCTACCGTCATGGTATGAAAAATCTGACATGAAGTTATGTCAGCAGATACCCTTTTTATGACAATAACTTTCTATTAGTTCTCCCTCTTCCTTTGTTGCATCTTACTATCTCTAGAGAAACTAGTTTCAGTTTTCAGGGACTTTCTCTTTGGAACTCTCTTCCACTTCACCTTGAAAACATCTTACCCAAAATTTAAGTCCTTGTTAAAAACCACTCTTTTTCACGGAGCCTTTTAATACTCCCTTCCTGATTGTATTACCCTTCTTATGTTTCTTAAATTCTTCCCTCAGCTGTTTTTAGAACTGTAAACCACATAACCACCTCCATGGACAGTTTGAAGTATAGCAAGAATTGAGAATAAATAAAAATGTAAAATAAATAAATGCATTCAAACCACCAGATGTCACAGTTGTTCATTTGGGAAGTAACTAATCAAGGTTCAATTTCATGCTAACAATTGCTTGAGACAATCAAAGCAGAGAGACAGGGAACTCTAGCTGCTCACAAAGTCAGAGTGCTCTGGCAAGTTCTCCCTGGGGAGATAACCCAGAGCGCTCACAGCAACACCAGACCTTTTGGGAAGGCAAAAAAGGGAGGCAGAGGATGCGCAATATGTGACCGTCTCTGTGAAAAGGTGACTAAAGTAGCAGATCCAAACTGTTTAGAATGGCTGATTTTTCATGTCATTGGTCCATAAGCAGTCTGAAAAATTACGTTTGAACATCTAACTTTTAAAAAAAATTTTCACATAAAAGGATGGTGTCACCTGTTCTCAGAGATGGTCACAGGTAGGAAAGTAGATTCACAGTCCCTCGTGCTGTACATCATACAAATAAAACTGCACCTTTATATTCCAAAGTTCTTAATGTCATTTAAAAAAAAACCTTTTTATATGCAGGTGAGATCCCACCTACCTTGTTAACTTCTACATAAGTACATAAGTATTGCCATACTGGGAAAGACCAAAGGTCCATCGAGCCCAGCATCCTGTTTCCAACAGTGGCCAATCTAGGTCACAAATACCCGGAAAAGATCCCAAAAATGTACAAAACATTTTATACTGCTTATCCCAGAAATAATGGATTTTCCCAAAGTCCATTTAATAACAGTCTATGGACTTTTCCTTTAGGAAGCCATCCAAACCTTTTTTAAACTCCGCTAAGCTAACCGCATTTACCACATTCTCTGGCAACAAATTTCAAAGTTTAATTACACGTTGAGTGAAGAAACATTTTCTCCGATTCGTTTTAAATTTACATTGTAGCTTCATCGCATGCCCGCTAGTCCTAGTATTTTGGAAAGCGTGAACAGACGCTTCACATCTACCCGTTCAACTCCACTCATTTTATAGACCTCTATCATATCTCCCTCAGCCGCCTTATCTCCAAGCTGAAGACCCCTAGACGCTTCAGCCTTTCCTCATAGGGAAGTCGTCCCATCCCCTTTATCATTTTCGTCGCCCTTCTCTGCACCTTTTCTAATTCCACTATATCTTTTTTTGAGATGCAGCGACCAGAATTGAACAGAATATTCGAAGTGCTGTCACACCATGGAGCGATACAAAGGCATTATAACATCCTCATTTTTGTTTTCCATTCCTTTCCTAATAATACCTAACATTCTATTTCTTAGCCGCAGCAGCACACTGAGCAGAAGGTTTGAACGTATCATCAACGACGACACCTAGATACCTTTCTTGGTCCGTGACTCCTAACGTGGAACCTTCCATGACATAGCTATAATTCAGGTTCCTCTTTCCCACATGCATCACTTTGCACTTGCTCACATTAAACGTCATCTGCCATTTAGACGCCCAGTCTCCCAGTCTGTCAGAGAAAGATGTAACTAGTCACTTCATTCTGGAGTGATGCATAAGTGAGGTCCTGCATTGTTTTCCTGGTCTTTTCTCTTGCCATGGTGAGGCAAACCAGTATCCAAAAATCACTCCAGGAGTAGAGATTTTATCTTAACTCCAGGTTCTGACTGAGACTCTCTCAAACAGAGTATGGCAACCAATACCAACAGATGCATTCTAAGATTGTTCGTTCTAACCCATGTCAAGATGGATTAGTCCCAGAAGTCAAAGAGATTCCACCTATTGCAAATAAAAGAGAGAACTACATTCCCTGCACACAGAACAACCATTTTGCATCCAGCCCCCCCCCCCCCCCCATTAAATGCTGAATACAGCCAGCTATGCCGCTAGGTTTCTTTTTCTCATTGCCTAGTAAAAATGTACCAACTATGACTTCAAAATAACTAAAAACCCATAATATATGGTAAATCTATTGTTTTACACTTATATATACATATCTTTGTCCTGGACCTAAAGTTATATTTACCAGTACTTTATACCAGAACAAACAAATTTAAAGCTTACTATCAGTAGGAGTCAGCATGTGAGTTGACAGTTCAAAATCAAAGGATTTGAGTCGAAGGTTTGGAGTACCAACTCCACAACCCTGCCAGAAACAGCATCTTCCAGCACAGACTAGAGCAGTGGTGAGCAACCACTATCCTCAAGGGCCATTTCCACAATATGCATGAGATCTATTTGCATACAATGGAAGCAATACATGCAAGCCAATCTTATGCATATTCATTGTGGTAATCTTGAAAACGTGACTGATCGGGTTGTGGCCTTTGAGGACTGTAGTTGCCCACCCCTGGACTAGAGCATCAGCCCACCTAGGACCCATTCCCACAACTTATTGGTTGTCATGGCAGCTGTCACCCTTGCCAATCCCAGCCCTGAAAGGCTGCACTGCATCCTTTTTCAGATTATTTTAAATCCTATTGATATGGAAAAGAATATTTCACATGCACCAACCAACAGGTTTCAACTACTTCAGGAACACCATCAGAATTTGTGAAAGTCTCAACCAATGGCAAATAAGCTTTCAAAAGACAAGACTGAGCAGATGTATAAAACAAACTTTGGATCCCTTTTCTTATTTTTTAATTCAGGAAAAAATAAGTACAATTTTCCCCCAATAATACTGCACTGAGCAAAGCACACTAATTTTGTCCACTGCAAGTCCAATCCCTAAATAAAAAGGGCAAACTTATGACTGATGTTTGAGAGCACTAAACTTTTCCTTCTATGACAACACTGATATGTTAAAGGCTGAAATGCCTCAAAATAAACCCAAAAAGCACAGGGCAAACAACCAAATACAGACAGACGAGTAATCCACAAACACATATCCACTGCCTCTCTCCCCCAACCTCTCTGTACACACACCCAATCTTCTACATACTCAAAAGCTCTTGCACATGTGCATTTGTCGTTTTGTGGTGAATGTGCACCTCAAAACAAAATCTTCGCATGGGTACTAGATCCCATTCCTTTCAGACTGGTGTCCAGGATAGAAGCCTGTGACGGGTCCCCAAAGCCCACCAGTAGGCTGTACCGCCTTTGTTGCACCCTAACCCTAACTTTACCACTAAAATGTGGAGGGGCCTGCTGTTCCTTGTGATCTTAAGTCACTTAACCCTCCACTGCCTAGGTACAAGAATTAGACTGTGAGCTCTCCAAGGCCAGGGAAATACCCTAGTACACCTGAATGTACTCACCTTGAGCTTCTACTGAAAAAGGCGAGCAATAGCCAAATAAATTCACACACCTACCCACCTGAACTCCACGCAAATACACACCCAAATCCACAATACACATCTATCTGGATTGTTTGGAATCAGATCACGGGGTATACTAATATAAACTCCAGTGGTACATGCTTTTAAAACATACTGTTTTGCTCTATATTAACATGCTTAGAAAATTTGAACAAAGGACCACAGAAAGCTTCCCAAAGCAGACAAACATATTGGCAATTACAAATTTTTGCTATAATAAGTTTAAAGTATAGTCAAATTCTTAATAATAATCACATTACTTAATCTACACAAGTCTAGTCAATCTATGTTGGCTACACTATCAAAAGGGAAAACAAATGCACCACTCCACCACTGCTGCTAAATTGATGTAGTTTGAAATGTTCATGTGGCATAACCAGAATTCATTTTTTTTTTGGAGGGAATCTACATTAGCATGATGAGCATCAAGACTCTTGCCACATACTGCCTTCACATGCAACTAAAACTGGATTTCTAAGTAAACAGTCTGCATAAGCTACCATGCATCGTGTGCAACACTTAAATATGATTCGGGAAGGCAATGGCAAACCACTCTGCTAATAATCTGCCAAGAAAACATCAAGCAAGTGGTGGCCCCCTAAGTTGTTCGTGACTTGGTACTCATGTACACTGAACTCTTTACCTTCCCCCCCTCCCCCAATAATACTCAAAGTACAATAAGTTTAATTTAGCAAAAATTTGATGTACCCTTTCGCAAGCAAATCAGAGCAGTGTACAATAACATTTTTTTTAAATAAGTCAGAAAGGAAATACAATACATTTGACAGGAAAGAAAATGTGTGGGGGTGGGGGGGTAGGGAAGAGAGAACAGGCAGGCAGCAGTTCTGAACAGAGACTGTCAGGAAAGGAACAAAAGAAGGCAAATTAAACTAATAAGAAATAACTAAACTAGCAGTGGTTCTGGAATGGGGCTGTCGAGAAAGGTATTAAAAAAAAGAAAAAAGACCACTTTTTAAAAAGTGGTGTTTCAATATGGATTTAAACTGAGGAAAGGACTGCTCAGAACAAAGGGCCAGGGGAAGGGCATAACACAAGGAAGGGACCAAATAAAAGAAAGTAGAGTGCCGGATAGAGTCAAGATGCGAGAGGTGGACGTATAAAGAGACGCGAGGCAGACTAAACAGAGCGAGTGGGAAGGGATATAGGGAGAAATGACAGTGGTAAAATATTGGGGGTGGGGGTATCAAAATGGAGATCCTTAAAAACCAGAGTGAGAACCTTAAACTGAATGCAGAAATAGATGGGAAGCCAGTGATGAAGAGCCAGATCTGCGAGCATGACTGAGGAGACAACAACAATTATAAGAACATAAGACATGTAACTGGAGCACAGCAGACCTAGAATTATTCACTTTACAACCCCACATACAAAAATTATACTTAAGTTCTGATGTTACTTAAGTAAGGGCAATCAATTAATCCTTCCAAAGTCAGAAACTCTGATGTGTCTTTTTTTTTTTCTTTGAGAGCTTTATGTTACAATCTTACTGTACCACAATGGTATTAACTCTTAGGACTCAAAACAGCAACATCCTTATTTATGAAAAATGTAACACTGAAAATATTACACCAGGCCTTAAAAACACCCAATATACCATTTACTAAGACGGGTAGGCACTTTGGTCCTTGAGGGCCACAACCCAGGGTTTTCAGGATTTTCATAATGAATGAATGGAGGCAGTGCATGCAAATAGATCTCATGCATAATTCACTGGGGAAATCCTGAAAACCCAACTGGGGTGCAGCCTTTGAAATTCAAGCTTGCCCACCCCTATACTAAGGGAAGAAACAGAACTACTACATACATATCTTTACACAGAAATTACGTGCTAACAAAATACATACTGCACAAGCAAAAATGACAGACCCTCACAACATACAAAACAAGTGACCAAAATAAGTTTGACTCTGCAAACGGTGCACCAATTGAGAGAGAAAAACAGAGATGCAGTTCTGTTGCAAAACACTGAGCAAAATACAAGACAACAGAGATACACATTTCCCAAGGCTGATAAATTCCAATAAAATATTTTTTGTGCATTTTATTTTCTCCAACTGCTTTAGTCATAGTTTCTCTTCTTCTTCCTTTTATTCTAGGGTGTGTTGTCCATTTGTGATTTCTCCTTTCTTCTCTTCTTCCATTCTTCACCAACACCTACCAGATGTTGATCTTTTCCTCCTTTTCTGCCTGAGTACTCATAATTCACTCTACAAGCTCCCTGTTCTTATTTTGCACATATTAATTTTCCATCACCTCCTCAATCCATTGACCCACTCTTCTCCATAACCCTCCCATTTCCCCTGTCTGACTCCTTCCCCAACCTCTTCTTCCTTTCTGTTTTACCCACTCTTACCACATTTCTACTACTACTAACTACTTAACATTTCTAGAGCGCTACTAGGGTTACGCAGCGTTGTACAGATTAAAAAAAAAAAAAGGACAGTCCCTGCTCCAAGGAGCTTACAATCTAATGGGCGAAATGTCAAGTAGGGGCAGTCTAGATTTCCTGATCGTTAGGTGCCGAAGGCGACATTGAGGAGGTGGGCTTTGAGCAAGGCTTTGAAGATGGGCAGGGAGGGGGCCTGGCGTATGGGCTCTGGGAGTTTATTCCAGGCATGGGGTGGGGTGAGGCAGAAAGGGCGGAGCCTGGAGTTGGCGGTGGTGGAGAAGGGTACTGACAGGAGGGATTTGTCTTGAGAACGGAGGTTACAGGTAGGAATGTAAGGGGAGATGAGGGTAGAGAGGTAGGGAGGGGCTGTAGATCGAGTGGATTTGTAGGCTAAAAGGAGAAGCTTAAACTGTATGCGGTACCCGATCGGAAGCCAGTGAAGTGACTTGAGGAGAGGGGTGATATGAGTGTACCGGTTCAGGCGGAAGATAAGACGTACAGCAGAGTTTTTCCACCTTCTGTACTCACCCACAACAACTTTATTCTGTCTGAACCCCCCCCCCCCCTTCCCTATTGGGCCTCTCCTCATTTTCTCCTGTCCCCACCCAAACTCCAGATACCCTTTTACCACCTCCCGTCTCCAGTTCTATTTCCTATGCTAACTAATCTCCTTACCAAACCTACCTCTATGAGCTCTCTCTTGGTCGATTTGATTCTACCATTTCCTCCCTCTCTTTCCCTTCCGTAGTTCATCTCTTCTACCCCATCCCCATCTGTGGTCCAGCATCACCCTTCTTTTCGCGATCCCCCTTTAAGTCCAGCATCTCCTCGCTCCCCATCTTCCCCGCATGGTGCAGCTTCTATTTCTTCTCCCAATGCTAATAAAACAGCCGGAACGCAGCAAGAACCGGTAACAAAACACACGAGAAAAACCCACACGTGAGCCTGAGTCCCCAGCGTCTACCAGCGCTTTAGACCCGCCTACTCCAAGCAAAACTTCCTGTTCCGGAGTAGGCGTGGAAGAGGCAGGCTCTGCGCTTTTCGCTGGCCCTATATTTCTGAGTTTCAACACCTACCGTAATAATGAGGTCTCGCTAGTTCGGGGAGGGGGGCCCAAGTCCCCAAGGCTAAGTCTCTGCAATAACATAATTTAGATAAGCAGCACTAGAGATGAATTCCGAAGTGAAGTAGATCCTAAGCTATAGAAGATGTTTTTGTAACTCATCCCTGAACAAAGTTAGAAAGTGTATGGGGCCAGCTTAACAATGACTTACACGCCTAATGCGTGTGACTCGATCTCTCTGCACTATGGCAAACAACACGCATTTGACTGCCCTGACACACCGAGGACCCCTTGGTCTTTACACGCATTCATCAAGGACCCTCCCATTTCTTCCACTCTCCCCGGCACAGCTTGCCTCCTCACTCACCACCATCCGCAATCCTGCATTTCTATCTCCACTCCTATACCCCCGCGGTTCAGCACCTCTCCCTCTTTCTGAAACTCATCGCTCCCGTGTCCTACCTTCAAGCTTGCCTTTAAGATCGGCAGGCACCAATTCATACAGGTTGCTTGACACCGATCCCGACGCTTTCCTTCTCCAGCGTCCCGCCTCCTCTGACGCAACTTCTTTCCCTCTGCCACCGAGTCCCGCCTTGACGGAAACAGGAAGTAGCGTCAGGGGGCGGCCGGTGGGAGGGTCGACCGAGGGAAAAAGTTGCGTCTGGGTGGGTGGGGCGCCGCGACCGCGAGAGTCGAGAAGCAAAAAGCAAAGTGTTGGAGGAGGATAGGTGTTAGGAAGGCGCTAGGAATTGGTAAAGGTTGCTGGTGCGGTGACCTAAAGGTTAAAAGCCAAGTTTGAAGGTAGGATGGTGAGGTTGAGAGGGACGGAGACATATCAGATAGTGGTGGTGGTGGTTGGTTGGATTTTAGTTTGAAAGATACCAGGGGGAGGGAAGTATAGGTTGTTGGTTATTGAAGATTAGGAGGTTGGAAAAGAACAGGAAGCCACATTGAGTCACACAAAACAATAACAAACGCTACTGAAAACGATAGGAAATGCTTATTAGAATTAAAGGACTGCCTGACTACCCTAGCTGAGAAATTTAACAATCTCTCTGACCTCGTGTGCCTTTCTTTAGTTACCTTACTTTCTTTTTTAATTTATTTATTTATGCAATTTTTTTTTATACATCCAAAGCAAAGCTTTGTCAAAAAGCATCAATTGTTAACAAAAGAAATCAAATAATGGGAATACTCCCAGGAAATAAATTTCTATAATCACATAGTCCTCAATATAGGAGGAGACTGTACATATAAACCTAATAAGAGGTTAAGTAATATATAGGCAACAAGTTAAAAAAAAGAAAAAGAAGGTGTCTAGGTATTTAACATCAAACAATATAAGTCCGTAATAGAAACTCTCATGGTGGTTTAGGATTTCTTGCATTTAGAAATGATTGAAGCTGAACCGGATCAAAAAAGTGATATATCTCAGTCTCATAGAAGACTACACATTTACAAGGAAAACGTAGCTGAAATTTCGCTCCCAATTGAACAGTCTCTTGTCTCATTATCAAGAATTTCTTTCATCTTTCTTGTGTGGCCCTTGACACATCCGGAAAGATTTGAATCCTTTCACCGATAAAGGTAACCATTGAAGTTTGCCTCAAATATAACCTTAACAAGGATTCTTTATCAGCAAAAAACACAAATG
Organism: Microcaecilia unicolor; assembly: GCF_901765095.1. Taxonomy (NCBI): domain Eukaryota; kingdom Metazoa; phylum Chordata; class Amphibia; order Gymnophiona; family Siphonopidae; genus Microcaecilia; species Microcaecilia unicolor. The sequence continues at coordinate 147,941,708 of NC_044040.1, forward strand.
ATACCAAAAGTGTAGATCTAAATTCAGGTTCTTCCTGTGATTGCTCTAATAGAGCTGACACATCAAGACTCTCAGAGGGTTGAATTTTCTGCGGTGTAGTTTTCACAGGAAGGAAATAGATCTTTTGCACAGGGGGAAGATTATTTTCTGAATATTTTAATACTTCTACCAGAAACTTATGAAACAAATCTCTTGGTGAGGTGTATTTAAGAGAGGGAAAATTTAACAATCTCAAGTTTAAACACCTACTTCGATTTTCTAGATTCTTAATCTTTCTTTGCATCAGGTCCACATTTTGAAATATTTTAGTCTCTTGATCTTTTATCTGAGTTATCGAAAGATTGCATTGTTGTAAGTTCTTCTTTGAGTAGACAATTCAGTTTGAAAATTTTCAATTTTCAAAGAGTTAGTATTCGAATTAGTTACAAAATTTAAGCATACCTTATGCAGAGATTCTATAGCACACCATAGAGATTCTAATGTAACATTTGGTGGCTTCTCCAAAGATTGCAGAGTCACGGGTGGGATAGGCTGATCAGCAAAACTTTGCTGAGCCGCAGAAATTTGCTCCATGGAGTTGTCTGTAATTCTGCTTTCCTTGGGAGTACTTTCCAGATTCGATCTTTCGCGAGGAATCCCCGCTATTGGCAGCGCCGGTTCTCCAGAGGAGTTCTCCCTCCCCAACTCCGCAGCTGCTTTCTCAGGCCGAAGGGCGGGACTTCCTTCGGGATTGCTTCCTGCTCCTCGAATCTGCAACGGACTACGAGGGCTTAGCGAAAGTTCGCTATCCAGGCCCGGACTCCTCTCAGTCTCGGCAGCGGAGCGCTCGATGATGATACTGGAACAGTGAAGGCAGTTATTGGAGGTTGCCTACGGGTCAGGTCAGTGGAGGCTAGGGAGATTCCTCCTCGCACTTTCCCTTTCCGTTTAGGCATAGCAATAAAAAAGAAAGATAAACGATTCAAAGGAAAAAACTCTCCAGCTCTGGCTTCAGCGTCCTATCCAGACGCCATCTTGAAACAGTCTCCCCAGTTACCTTACTTTCTAACTCCTCTTACCTAGGGTTACCATATTTTGTCCCCCAAAAAGGAGGACACTTACCTAGCCCCCTGTCACATACCCCATCGCCCTCCCTGTCACCCCCTCCCCTTACCTTACTAGTGACCTCTTTGGGGCAGGAAAGAGCCCCCTCTTTCCTGCCTGGAGCGCTACCCTGCATGCATCCTTCCTGTTGGTGATCTCTGCGCCAATTCAAAATGGCCACTGAGAGTTGAAGTCTCACGAGGTCACGTCAACTCTCGGTGGCCATTTTGAATCGGCGCCGAGGATCGCCAACAGGAAGGATGCATGCAGGGCAGCGCTCCGGGCAGGAAAGAGGGGGCTCTTTCCTTCCCTGAAGGTGGAAGAGGTCACTAGACCACCAGGGCACTAGTAAGTAAGGGGAGGGGAGGCTAGCAATCTGCCCGTTTGTCTGGATTTCTGGACAAGCGGGAAGGCGGGCGGGCGGGCCGCTGTCTTATAGGACGGCCCACCCGCCCGCCTGCCCGTTTGTCCAGAAACGGGCAGATTGGCAAAAACCCGCCCGGTTGCCCGGACATGCCCTCAAATAGAGGACATGTCCGGGTAAATCCGGACATATGGTAACCCTACTCTTACCCGTTAACCATATCTCTGCCCTCGTGTGAAACTTCCTTTAGTCGCCTTACTTTTTCACACCTCTTACTCATCTATATGTTCCATCTTTGCTTATACCCTACATTTGTCAGTTAAAATATTCTATTATGTATTGTGTTGATATTGTAAGTAGTATGCCTATGCAATACTTTATATTATTATTTCAGTATTTTTACTGTTGTAATTGTAACATAGTAAATGATGGCAGATAAAGACCTGTATGAGCCATCCAGTCTGCCCAACAAAATAAACTCATTTTACATGGTATGTGATACTTTATACCCAAGTTTGATTTGTCCTTGCCATTCTCAGGGTACAGACCGTAGAAGTCTGCCCAGCACTGGTTTTGGTTCCCAATTACTGGCGTCACCACCTAATCTCAGCTAAGATTCTGTGGATCCATTCCTTCTAAACAGGATTCCTTTGTGTTTATCCCACGCATGTTTGAATTCCATTACCATTTTCATCTCCACCACCTCCCACGGGAGGGCATTCCACATATCCACCACCCTCTCTCTGTGAAAAAATACTTCCTGACATTACTCCTGAGTAATTATCTGTTATTCATGTTTCATTTATTCTTACTGTACACCACCTTGAGTGAATTCCTTCACAAAGGTGGTAAATAAATCTTAAGTAAAATAAAGATGTAGATATATTTCATGAAACAAAATTGAAAATCACTAAAACAGTATAAAAAATTATTGTAGCTGGCAGAAACAGCATTAATAAACTCTGTATTTTGTGCTCATTTTTCTACACTGTTCTATAGAAATACAGTAATACATGGCCAAATTTTAGTGAGGATATCCAGTTTTCTGATGGGTTCATCTTAACTATTGTAATCTGCCTTGGAAAGTGTGGTGTTTTAAAGATGGAATATATTGAAATTAAATACCTCTCCTTTCTTTGGGGCACATAGAATCACATCTTCAACTTCATCTCTTTTATAGAAGTTGGCATTTTAGATACACAAATGGATTATTCTGTTTTGAGCATGTTTCAGGGATAAGTGGTTTTATCAGTCAAAATAAATAAAAATAAATATTTTGTTTCATGCAGATCTCATTTGTTTAAACATAACTAAGGACCTCTTTTATCAAGCCTTGCTCACGGTTCCCAAAGCCCATTCAAAGGGAATGGGCTTTGTCAGTATTACCACACCAGGAACCACTAGTGCACACGATAAGAGTCCCTAAATGGACTATAAGCCTCTAATGCAGTCCTTTGGCTTTCTTATATTTTGTTCTTGTGATGACAATGTGCCAAAACTGAAATCTCTTCTATCTGGTCAATAATAAAAAGAGCTCATTGTGAACACTGTCCACCCTAAAGGTTGTTTTGTGGCTGTACCTGAGGAATTGTAATATTTCATAAATAGGTGTGTGTTTTTGTGCCAAGTCATGCATCCAAAGGTTATATAATCCTTTCCAGCAAGCCAATTAATCACAACTTATCAGTGGAACATAACCACAAAGGCATGGTATGGTCGCATTTTCAATATGGTAATACTGGAATCCAGCTAAGGAACAGGTCATTTTGAGTTAGTTTTCACTGGACCAAAGTTGCTTTCCTTGTGCCATCACCATTCAAGTTGGAAAGGCAATGCCTTATAAAGGATTTTCAAAAAAATATTTATATCCTATAGCCCAAGCAAGTCAGGTTTAATATGGCTTACATTTGAAGCTACAGAGAGACAGAATAATAGAATTCAGTAACATCATGGGATCAAGTTGATAGATATGTCAGAAACATTTAACAAAGCTGAGATTACCATATATACCCAACTGGGCATTTAAAAGTCTGCTTTAGCTGCTGCATGTTCATAAATCATAGCCATACGTACAGACAGTTATTCAAACATTAGCACATACACACATTGCAGAAGTAAATAACAGCTTCTACAGAGTACATCCAAAATTTAATTTTATGTTTAAATAATCTTTATTCAAAGCACATGTTGGTAGATAAGCTTTATACAAAACAAGAAAAACCAGTGACTCATCCAACATGGCACAACGCTAATTTTGTACATCTTTTTGTCTATTTTTCAGATATACTTGCCATCTGGTCCCTGACACAGTTCTAACGAAACGCTGGCCACCGTTGGCCCAGGGGCAAGTTTCTACTTTAAACCGTCTTCTTGCTACAAAGATAAGTTGCTCTATACATTTATTATATTTGCTACAACATTTTGAGTACTGTTTAGCATTGACATTGCTGGAAGGTTTTTGCCGATGATGAAGCCGTGATCTGTTTGGATTGCTACCGCTCCACAGAACCTATTTGGGTTTGAGCGGCTTTGAGGCTTTTTCTACCTTCAAAAGAAAAATTGTTTTTCAATAATGATTGAAGTTTCATAGTAATACTAGTGGATTCCATGTTATAGCTTTAGCATTAGTGATTCCACCCCCTTTTTGTTGTTCCTTGAGTTGATTTAAGTTTTTGGTGTGTTTTTTTTTTCATTATGGATTCCCTTGCACCTTCGCAGACCTGGAGAACCGGACACAGTTTTTCTGTTGAACATGCCTCTGATTCTCTAAAAGGAACCTCTCTTTTTCAATTTGATTTGAACATTGGCACTGCCATTTTTTGGACATCTTTTTTTTTAACACTGCCAAGAGGCTTGTTAAATCTGAATTACATGCTGCTACACTTATTGAATACTGTAAGAAGGAGTTAATCCCACAAGGACTGCACATCTTAAAGGAACCAAAATTGTTCCATAATGACCAAGATTTTCTGCAGAGGTGGGCTGGTATCTTAAACAAATGCTGTCTTGACCTCGTGGTCCTTATTATCACTAACTACTACTAAATAGCATTTCTAAGCGCTACTAGGGTTACGCAGCGCTGTACAATTTAAACATAGAAGGACAGTCCCTGCTCAAAGAGCTTACAATCTAAAAAACCTCTGAACTCTCTGTATCTATAAAGTGTGAGGCTGATAACGTTTGGATGGACTTAAGTTGAAAGAGCCCTCTGATTCATTTCAACGACAACATGATGATTTCAAATACAAAATTGATCAATTTAGACTTGATCTTCAAAACTTTAAGATTAAAAAGCTACATCATGATGAACAGGACTATGAAGCTAAAAGGGTCTATCCCTGGTTGGAGGCTTGTTCTGAGTCAGCGGGTCTTCCATTTGATGATGATGACCGGAGTTCTACGATGACAGTTTTTCTGGGTCAGATAGCTCTTTTTTAGGCAGAGGATGGTGAGGTCGGAACCGTGGTGGCAGATCACGCAGAGGTTGACAGAACGTAGACCAGCACAGTCCCCCACAACATCACCCTCCACATTCCTACCAGGCTCGTCCCAATACTCGCATCGCAACAGCGTTGGACACTTCTGTGGTGTTAAACATCTCTAGCCACCCTTTGTCTTCATCTGAGTACTGTTTGCTATCTAAGGGACTTTCCTTTGTTCCGTCCTTGCGCCCCAACCCATTCCAGTTACGTGTGGAACTTGAAAAATTCTTGAGACTTCTTCAATTCAAGATTTTTTTTCTGAAGAAACTCCGACTACCGATGTGTCTATTGTCAAACGTAAATCTCGTTGGAACCCCTCCTAGTCCTTTAAATCCTGTACTGACCTCCTTTTGTCATTTGGTTCTCGCAGAATTCCAACATATGGAACAGGCTTTCCCCAAGAGGTGCTTTTCCAATCTTACCAAGGAAGAGAGGCTTGCTCTTGAATCTTTTTTATTGGACATAACTTAATACATTTCTTGATTAGCTTTCGAAGGTTGCCCTTCTTCGTCAGATCTGACGAAGAAGGGCAACCTTCGAAAGCTAATCAAGAAATGTATTAAGTTATGTCCAATAAAAAAAGGTATCATCTTATTTCTTTTCCATCTTTATTTTGTTTGATTTCTATTGATAACCTTAAGAGTGGACTAACACGGCTACCACACCTCTCTACTCTTGAATCTTTAAAAGCTAATGCAAGGATTGTTATCAGAATGCCACAAGGGTGGGGCTATTGTTGTTCAGGATAAACACAAGTATGTTGCTGAGATCTACAAGCAACTTAATGTGAGATCTAATAACAAGTTCTTTCTTGTGATACCACTCCAGAATTACAAAGGCTATCTTTAGAATTACTAGTGAAGGTTATGTTTCTGGGATACTCGCCCAAAAGGAATTTCATTTTTTGAACGCACCTCACCCGAGGGTTCCTGTCTGTACACCTTACTGAAGATCCATAAAACACTACAGGACCCTCCTGGGAGACCCATAGTTTCAAGTCGAGGGTCTCTTTCTTTGAGCCTTTATCGATGTTCGTCGACTGCTTTTTACGGTAATTAGTTACCACCAGTAAATTTTATTTAAGAGATTCCACTCATTTTTTTGAGATCTTGGCCGATTATCAAGCAGCATCGAACTCTTTGGATTCCATTTATTTGGTTACGTTAGATGTCACCTCATTGTACACGATGATTCTCAGGATGAGGCTCTAGATGTTCTCCAGTCCTTTCTTGATACAAGATCTCCAAGCAGGATTCCAACTTCATTCATTTTGCAGTTAGCCAATTTAGCCATGAAGCGGAATTTTTTTTATTTTTATTTTGAGACCAACAAATATCCAGGGTCGCCATCGGGGTCACGATGGCTCCCTTGGTAGCCAACTTGTTAATTACTGCCTTTGTGGTCATTCCATGCCAAGTGGTCTAAACCTTCCCACCATCATGTCTCCAATTTTGTTCAAAAATTTTATCTGTTGTGCAAGTCAGGTGTTAAACGAAGTTTCCCAAATTTCAGGTCTCTAACTGCAATAGTTGCAGATCTAGACCCCCTTTTCTGAAAGGTTGTCAGTCCATGAGTGCGCGACATTTACCAAAATGCCATTTTTGGGGTCTAATAAAATCCAAACACATTTATAAGAATGGCTAAAAAATTCAAATTCTGTACAGTTTTTGATGCTAATTCCGATGAAATGCATTTTAACATTATGGATGCAAAATTCAGTCAAACAAGTTGACTCAAAGTGTGCATCAAAATTGGTCGTGACTCATCGGAACATATTGGACCAATATGCAGACCGCAACAATTTCCATGCAAACAAAGATACAGACTTGAAATTTTGAACAAGCATTATGTTGTGCTGGACATAATACTGCCAGATTTGCAACTACCGCACCTATAACCGCCCTGCAGGATCTCTTCAAAGTTGGCACTGTCAGCGCAAATGGTAAAATGTACCAAAGTCAAAGCCATGATTAAAAAAGAGTCTGCCTGAATCAGCTTTTGAACAGTGTCATCTGAAAGAGAAAATTGTGCTCTACAACACTGATATGTTTTTGTTGAAGGTATGTATGTTAAGCATATGTGTGCAAGTGGACCCTGTTCTTTCTTGCCCTATGAAATGCTAATTTTGTACATCTTTTTGTCTTTTTCAGATATCTTGCCATCTGGGTCCCTGATGCAGTTCTAATCAAGTGCATTTTAGTAATATACCACTGCATTCCACAAAACAAAAGGAGCAAGTTCTCACATACCATCTTCTTTTTGATCTACTTACAGGAAAAAATGGATTTTATATGTTCAAAGGTTTCAGCCTAGTTCAAGTTTAAAATAAACCTTTGTACTTAAAAAATAAAAACTCAATTTTGAACACCTGATTCTCATAATATGATGTCTGTTTTGGTGGCCCTTTACAGGTGAAAAAAATCTCAGCAGCAATACATCTTCTGCTAGGGTGTCCCTATAACCATCTCCTCTAAACGACACAATGATACATCCATGTACATTCATTTGCTGCACAAGCCAGCACATTTAGAACATAAGATTGTAGCCATTCTGTAGCAGACAATGGTCCATCTAGGCTAGTATCCTGTTTCCACAGTAGCCAAGCCAGGTCACAAGTACCTGCAGAAACTCAAATATAACTAAGATAAAATATAGCAGTTGATAGCCTCCTTGTTTTGTTTTGGGTGTACCAATATAGCAGCCTGCTGGGGGGAAACCGGTTTCAACTTTTTGACATCATTCCGTCTCCTGTTCTTTCTCCAACCTCCTTGGTTGAGGGTATGCTTCCTCTGGTTTCTCGTCACCACACTTGTGGAGATGTAGATATACAGGGCTAGCAGTAGCCTCATTGATGTCTCTATGTTGGGATTGTCTGGGAGTTGTCTGGAGGAAGGGCTCAGACCTGTCCTTGGCAATCTCTTGGGAGAGAGTTCCCATCCAAGCCACAGGTTGCGATAAGCTTCATGTGTGGTCTAATAAACATCACAAACCTGCAAAGCCTCTTAGACTCCTGAAATTAACTCAAGTGTATACATGTGGGTATGGGCTTGCACATGCACTGTACTGTTATGTCCCCACACTTACTGCTTTGAATCTGTTTACTAGGTGTGTTAATGTTTAGCATTTGCTAAAAATTAGCACGCGCTAACCATGTAGACACCCATAGGAATATTATGGGCATCTACACAGCATGCGCTAACTGTGTAGCGCACGCTAAAAACCTAATATGCCTCTAGTGCAGCTTAGTAAACAGGGCCCTAAATCCAAGACCTTTCAATGCCCTCTAGATTTATTTTACTGTTTTTGCGATTTTGGAAAAAAAAATCCCCTTTAAACACTTTGAATATAATTTCTTAAAGCATTTTCTGTGTGTGAGGCATGTCTGCATGAGGAATGGCTTTAATAAAATTGTGTGGATGTATGTGCATGTGTAAGTGGATGTGCACTTTTAAGAGGCCTGCATGTAGTTGTTTCTGAAGTCTGCATTTGGGTGTAACACAGTAAATAACAGCAGTTAAAGACTCACATGATCCATCCAGTCTGCCCAACAAAATCGCCAGAGCTTCGCCATCCTGTGAGGGCCCCAGTCACCTTTGCTTAAATGCTGGTTGTCCACCATATAGGCAGCCAAATATGATGGTGTTTGGTTATAACCACATATCATCTCCAAGTATTGCTGACAGTATTCAGCTTACTAGTCAAGATGTCGTCCCCTCCCCGCCTGGGCTGTACAGCATCCTCACTGACAGCATATGACAACACAGTGATTTACAACATTGGAGTTCCGAAGCTTCACTTGTCTTTTGCTGGACACACATCGCAGAAGTCTGTCTAGCATCAGCCTTGGTTCCCTCAATGCTGGAGTTGCTGAATCTTCTTTCAGTTTTTTTGCCGTTTACGGGACAGACTGTAGAAGTCTGTCCGGCATTGGCTTCAGTTCCCCCACGCTGGATTTGGCTAATTTTTCTGTCTTTTGCTATTTGTTTTATACAGACCACAGAAGTCTGTCTGGCATCAGTCTTTTGCCATTTTTGGAATACAGACAGTGGAAGTCTGTCTGACATTGGCCTCTATTCCTCATGCGGGATTTAGCTAATCTTCTATAAACAGCAACAAGCAGATCAACTTATAAAGGAACTAGTAAAACAAGCCCGTTTCTGACACAAATGAAACAGGCGCTAGCAGGTTTCCTCAGAGTGTGTATGTTTGAGAGAGTATGTGTGAGATTGACTGGGTGTGAGAGAGAGAGAGAGTGATGTGCAAGTGTGTGTGTGTGTGACAGAGAGAGTGAGACTGCTGGGTGCGAGTGTGTCTCCTCTGTCCCCCCTCCAGCCACCCAGCGATTCTACTTTTTCCCTTGCCTCCCTCCAGCCACCCACCGATGGTCTTCTCTCCCCTGCCCCCCCCTCCAGCCACCCAGCGATTCTCTTTCCCCTGCCCCCTCCAGCCACCCAGCAATTGTCCTATCTCCCCTGGCCCCCCTCCAGCCACTCCTCCACTTTAAACAGCATATATTAAATTCCCCCCATGTGCTACAGAAAAGCACCGAACACATCCTATATAATAAAAACGCACCTCCAACGTTCTGAAGCCGTAGTTCCGGAATGTTGCAGGAATGCTTCAAGGCTTGAAGGCTTCACTTTCTCGCTTCAGAACATTGGAGGTGCGTTTTATTATATAGGATACCTTTTAATTGTATAACTGCCCGACGTGACCACGTTTGCCAAACAGTTGCATACGGGGCTTATGATACACTGTTGAATCAAACACAAAAAAACTTTCAACTTACAAATTAAATCCAAAATGTGACAAACACATTGAATCAACATGCATATCAAAAAAATTTTTTTGATATGCATAAGGGGCGTGTTTATGAATGGGGAAATTGGGCATTTTGTGGGCGTTCTGAAATTTACACACAGTGGGGCCCTTTTACTAAGCCACTAGGCACCTACGTGTGTGCCAGTTTGGAACTACCCGCCTGGCTACTGCATGACGTAGGTGGTAATTTCATTTCTTATGCATGTCCACTATGCATGCCAAAAATATATTTTATTTCTGGCACATGGCACTACCAGGCAGTAATTGGCATTGTGCGGGCGCAGACTATTACCGCCCGGTTAACGCGTGAGACCTTACCGCTAAGTGAATGGGTGGCGGTAAGGTCTTGAACCCAAATTAGACGTGCGCCAATTAGAAGTGTGCCTGTTTGCAGGCTCAATGTGGCTTACATAATGCCGTAGTGACAGTCACCACTTCCAGATCTGAGAAATACAAAGTGGTATAGCATGTACAAGATAGGATATCTTACAAAGTGGTGATGCATTAATGTTCATAGATGATAGCATAAATTATAGGGTAATTAAATAGTCCAAGTATAGAAAGTTCATTTCCGGTATGGGAAATGAGTGGTGGTGCATCACGCGTTGCGTGTGTCTGAAAAAGTGAGGTAGTCCGGTGTAAGGAGTTCAGCTTTGTTTAGTTTTAATAGTATTTTGTAGTCAGGTATTTAGGATTAGTCATTGTGGTATGCCTTGTTTGAACAGGTTGGTTTTCAGTAGTTTTCGGAAGATTGTTAGGTCGTGCATTGTTTTTATGACATTAGGCAGTGCATTCCAAAGTTGCGCGCTTAGTAGGAAAAGCTGGATGCATAGATTGATTTATATTTGAGTCTTTTGCAACTGGGGTAATGGAGGTTCAGGTATGTGCATGCTGAACTTTTGTATTCCTGGTTGGCAGATCTAGGAGGGTCTGACATGTAGATTGGGGCTTCACCGTGAACGATTTTGTGGACCAAGGTGCAAATTTTCATTTTGCCGCATATCCATTTTCTGCCAAAAAAGGCCCTTTTTTTACAGGTGCGCTGAAAAATGGATCTGCGCACATCCAAAACACACACCTACACTAGCGCAAGCCATCTTTCATCGCATCTTAGTAAAAGGACCCCATAGTTATTGAATATGGCTCAGTGTGCTCAAATGTACACACTGGAATTTATGCCACATTTCGTCAGTGTAAATGGAAGCGCATAGTTTTAGGCACTTAGAATACGCTGAGTTGGCACTAGAGAATGGCATGGGGATGGGGACAGAGCCTTATGGGACAGGGACACACTTTGTCCCTGTGCCATTTTAACTTTGAAGCCTGTTTAGTGAACTGGATACAGACAACGATATTTTGATTTTTGGAAAAACAAGCAAACATGCTGGCCACAACTAGTAGAATTTGCATGGGGGATCCTGTACATTCCTGCTACCAGCACATCTTCTAGGAAGACATCTATTGCAGGAAGGACTGTGAAGACAGGAGAGCTAGACTGAATCCGGAGATTCTTGATGACTTATTATTCATCCACAGATTCAAAAATCATAACAGTGCTTCGTAAGGCACATTTCTCCCCTGCTAGGGTATATAGAACAGGTTGTATTTTGTACCCCTGGACATTTTAGCAGGATGGATTAGGATTCCTTGTGGTAGTAGAAGTCACTATTGTTGGTGTTGGAAGGGTAGAGAGTGGTGGTGGTGTTTGTTATTGTTGTTTTCTATTTGTGATTTATAAACACAGTTGCACAGCATATTGTTCCTTTTTAACTTTAATAAAAGATTTAAATATAAAATCATAATTGTTTGAGGCTTCTGCAGATGAGGACAGAGCCCACGTGGATGGGGCGGGGATAAAACCTGTGGGAATGGGTGGTGATGGAGACAGGGCCCGTGGAGATGGGATGGGAACGGAAATAGAACCCACGGGACAGGGACAGACTTTGTCTCCGTGTCATTCTCTAGTCTGCCAATGAGGTGGCCATGGTTGCGTCCATAGCTGTCCCCTTAATCTGTTGTAAAACTTGCCCTCAAAAATGAAATAATTTTCTTATAAAGCTATAGATGCTAATTCCATTATATATTTGGTGAGAACTTGGGGGGGGGGGGGGGGGACTTGGACCCCTAATGTTTGTATGTTCAGAGCACCCCTCTGATAATAAAACAAGAATTACCTGTAAGATTTATTTCATCCCTTCCTAATTATTCTGTGTGAAGTTTCTAGTAGTAGGGTTGACATAAACATGTGTGATCAGATGCTTGGTTAGTGGGATGTGCCAAGATGGTAATTAATTTCTGGATTATTGTATAACTAGTAAAAAAAAGGCCCGTTTCTGTAAGAAATGAAACGGGTGCTAGCAAGGTTTGCCTTTGAGTGTGTATGTTTGAGAGAGTGTGTGTGAGACTGACTGTGTGAGAGAGAGAGAGTGAATGTGCGACTATGTGTGTGTTACAGAGAGAGTGAGACTGGGTGCGAGTGTGTATGTGAGAGAGTGTGTGTGTGAGAATGAGAGTGTGTGCCATGGGCCCCCTCTCCCTCCCTCCGAGTTCCAGAGTGGTCGTTCCTCCCGCTGAGTTCCAGGGTTGTCCATCCCCTCCCTTCCTCCCTCTGAGTTCCAGGGTCGTCCCATACCTCCCTGTCTCTCTCCGAGTTCCAGGGTCCTTCCTCCCTCCCTCTGAGTTCCAGGGTCATCCCCTCCCTCCTGAGTTTCAGGTTCCCCCCTCCCTCTCTCCTAGTTTTGGGGTCTCTCTATCCTAGTTTCGGGGGTCTCCCTCCCTCCCAGTTTCAGGGTCCCCCCTCCCTCCCAGTTCTAGGGTCGTCGTCCCTCCCTTCCTCCCTCCCTCCCAGTTCCAGCCACATTCCTTCGAATTTGTAAAATCATCTGTTTTGGTGGCCGAAAGCAGCGCTAAAAGGCGTGCAGCTTCGGCCCTTCTCTCTCTGTTAGCTCTGGTCCCACCCTCATTGCGGAAACAGGAAATGAGAGCGAGACCATAGCTAACAGAGAGAGAAGGGCCGAGCCTGAACGCCTGGTGCGGAGACCTGGGGGCGTGGTGTTGCAGCGAGGGCGGCAGGGGTGGGGCCTCGTGCTGCTGTCGTTCGACCTTGGGGGGTGTGGTGTTGTGGCGAGGGTGGCAGGGGCAGGGGCCTCGTGCTGCTGTCGTTCAACCTTGGGGACATGGCGTTGCGGCGAGGGCGGCAGGGGCGGGGCCTCGTGCTGCTGTCGTTCAACCTGGGGGGGGCGTGGCATTGCAGCGAGGGCGGCAGGGTGGGGCCTCGTGTTGGTGACGTACCAGAACTACATGATGTTGTCGTTTAGTAGCTGCCTGGAGCCGGAGAGCAGGAATGCCTCAGCCATGGAGTCAGCTTCAGAACGTTGCAGGTTGGCGTTTTATTATATAGGATATGTATTGTTGTATAATTTGTATTGTAATAAATATGAGTGACAAACTAGGTTTAGGGTACTTCTTTATCCCCAGTGGCTTGGAGAAAAGGGGGTCTCTCTAATCATTCTTTTCTGTATTTCAGACTTGCAATAGCCTTTGCTTGAGCCACTATTTACTTGTTTCTAAAATAAACTTTATTTCACTTCTGAGTAAGTAAGTATTATTAGTGTAAGAAACAAAAACCCAAGGATGTGAGTGCTCCAGCTATAGTCATTTGCGGTAAGCTCAACGGGGGGGGGGGGGGGGGGGGGGGGGTGTGATTGTCTATGTGTGATAATCGTAAGCACACCCCACGATTCTAAGATTGGTTGATCTGTTTGATCTTTTCAGTAATGTATCCCTGTTGACATCCAATGCTTCTTTCTGAGGAATATGAGGCCCTGTTTACTAAGCTGCGCTGTAGGCACGTAGCATTTTTAGCGCGTGCTAAAAAATTAACACGCACTAATGCTAGAGACACCCATATTTCCTGTGGATGACTCTAGCATTAGCACACGCTAAAAACGCTAGTGCACCTTAGTAAACAGGGCCCTTAGTATACAATACTGCAATGTCCATTGTTGCTAATAAAATACTCTGATCTGTTATTATCTCCATATTGTCCAATGTGTTTAATTATATGTGTGGAATCACGAATATAAGAGGATATGCTAGGCACTACTAGACGGAGGAAGGTGTCTGTGAACCTTGACAATGGTTCAAGCACAGACCCTATTGCAGAAACAATGGGTCTGCCCAGTCGATTTTCCAAGGACTTATAGATCTTTGGTAGTACATATATGACTGGAATTTTAGGAAAAGGGACCACTCCAAAATCAAATTCCTTCTTTGTTAAATAACCAGCTTCTCTTCCAACTGCTAACAATAAGTCAATCCTTTGTTCAGCTCTGTAGTAGGATCTTTGTGAAGCACTTTGTAAAAATTTGTGTCATGGATTTGTCTATTAATTTCTTCTATGTACTTAATCCTATCCATGACTACTATCGCTCTCCCCTTATCAGCTTGTTTAATAACGGTATTCATATTTTTGAGAGATTGTTTTTTCACCCTGTCATATTAAAAAAAAGTTTTTTTTGATCCTTAGATTCAAGTGCCTCAATATCTTTTAGGATCATCTTTTCAAATGTTTGTATTATGGGATTGGTTCCAAATGCTGTCTTTTTTATAACTGACAAGTCTACACTAGGGGCACCTTTATTAGAAAAATAATAAATAATTTTAAGTTTCCTTGGGAGCTTAAATACGCCAACTCTAGTATTAAAAGCATTATATCTCAGGGTTGGAACAAACAACATCTCTTTTTCCAAAACAGCAAGCTCAGTCTTAGTCAATATCCTAGCTGATAGATTAAACACCTTTTGTGCAGAAAAAATCCTGACTAACGTGATGTTTTATTTCCAAAATCTGTTCAAATCTCTGAACTTTAACTTGATTTTGAGACTGATTATTCTTCGGTCTTCCTCTTCCCCTCTTCCTCTCCCTTGTCCAGTGTAAACCTGAACTTCCATTGAGCTCTGGGCATAGGAGCAAACATTTAAAAATTATTGGGGGGTGCTAAAACCAATGCAAATGACCTATTCCTGGAACAGTCCATGAGGTTTTTCAATATTGGGATGCTCAAGCACCCACAGAGATTGCTCCTATGTCCACTTGCAGTAGCAGCAATCAAAACACTTCATACCCTGTGCTCTCATCTCCTGAAAGCCCTCCCTGGTCCCACCCCCTCACAACAGGAAGTTTGTGACAGTGGGGGCAGGTCCAGAGAGGGCCTTCAGGAGATGAGAGCACAGGGCGTGAAGTGTTTTGATTGTTGCCTGCTGCTGCCGGTGGACCCAGAGCTCAAGTGGAGGTACCATTTCTGGCAGCGGCAGACAGCTTCAGCACTTGAAGGGAGATCAGGGGTGGCTGGTGCAACAGGTAAGGCGGTACTGCAAAAGTTGGTGCCCTTCTGCCTTGTTTACCGTGTTGCGCCAACCCCATATCTCTGTCATGAATATTCATTGTGGATATCCTGATGGCTGGGGGTTCCCGCAGGACAAGTTTGGGACCCACTGTGGTTAGGCCAATATACTTTCCTTTATCTGTAAGGATGTTCCTGCCCTTCTTGATGAGAGAGGAACTCCATGGACATATTGATGACTGCCCTGTCTAATGGGTGATGTGCCATGGAGGGGCATAATCGAATGTCGCCTGCGAAATAGGTCGCCGGCGATCTATTTTGGCGGCGGAGCAACAGCTGGCCGGAACCGTATTTTTCGAAAAAGATGGCCATCCATCTTTTTTTTCAATAATACGGTTTAGCCTGGCCAAATGCCAGAGTTCGCCGGTTTGAGATGGCTGTTTTTGTTTTTCAGGCGATAATGGAAAAAAATGCTGGCCATCTCAAACCCAGCGAAATCCAAGGCATTTGGCCATGGGAGGAGCCAGCATTTGTAGTGCACTGGTCCCCCTGACATGCTAGGACACCAACCGGGCACCCTAGGGGGCACTTCTAAAAATGTTTAAAAAATACACAAATAGCCTCCCAGGTGCATAGCTCCCTTACCTTGGGTGCTGAGCCCCCCAAATGCCCCCCAAACCCACTCCCCAAACTCTACAAACCCATTACCATAGCCCTTATGGGTGAAGGGGGGCACCTACATGTGGGTAGAGTGGTTTGGGGGGGGGGTTGGAGGGGGCTCACACTTAGCACCACAAGTGTAACAGGTAGGGGGGGATGGACCTGGGTCTGCCTGCCTGAAGTGCACTGCACCCATTAAAAACTGCTCCAGGGACTTGCATACTGCTGTCAGGGAGCTGGGTATGACATTTGAGGCTGGCATACAGGTTGGCAAAAAAGTGTTTTAGTTTTATTTTTTTAGTGTGGGAGGGTTGGTGACCACTGGGGAGTATGGGGAGGTCATCCCCCATTCCCTCCGGTGGTCATCTGGTCAATTGGGGCACCTTTTTGAGGCTTGGTCATGAAATTAAAGGACCAAGTAAACCCGCGAAATACTGATTAACGTCACTTTTTTTTCCATTATCCGTGAAAGTCGGCCATCTAGTAGCCACGCTCATGCCCGCCCATGTCCCGCCTTTGCTTCACCACCGACATGCCCCCTTGAACTTTCGCTGGCGTGGTGACGGGAAAGCGGCAATGGTGTCAAAAACGCCACTTTCGATTATACCGATTTCGCCGCTTTTGCGAAATCACCGGCCATCTCCCGATTTATGTCGGAAGATGGCCGGCGATCACTTTCGAAAATAAGCCTGATGGTGAACTAGGCAAAGTCCCTGAAACGGAACTGCTGTTGCATTTTATTTAATATAATTAGGTGAAATGTCTTTGAGCCTTAAATAACAAAGAAATTAAAGAAACATTACATTTTTGTTTAGTAAGAGAGTATTTCTTATTGTTGCACTAGAGCAGTGATTCCCGAACTGGGTTCCTTAAGAATTTAGATTATAGAATATTGTATGAACATATGTTTACATAAATTGAGGGTTCCTCAGTGTATGAAAATATATTTTTTAAAGTTCTGCCATAGTGAAAAGTTTGGGGAAGCACTGCACTAGAGGCTAGAGAGCTGCACTGGAAGGGGATTGAGGGATTCCCATGGGTATGGAAGAAGTTGCCATGGGATTCCACAGGAGTGTAGTCAAAATCTCTTGTGACTCCAGAATGAGGCTTGGAATGCACCAAGAGAGGCAACTGGAGCAACCAGAAATGAGGCTTGGAATGTACGGAGAGAGGCAGTTGGAGCACCAGAATGAGATTTGGAAGTGTTCATAGAGGCAGTTGGAGCACAGAAATGAGGTTTGGAATGTTCAGATAGGCAGTTGGAGCACCAGATTGAGGTTTGAAATGTGTAGGAGAGAGGCACAGCGCCAGAATGAGGCTTGGAATACTCGATTGAATAAGTGAATACTATTCAGAAAACCAACAGAGGGCTGTGAGCAAGTAAATAACAGTGTCAACTCCTCCAGGTATGGGTGGGGATGGAATGAATCTTAGCCGATACGGGTGGGTATGGGTTAGATTCCATTGGGGATAGGTGAAATTTCTGTCCACATGCAACTCTCTACTAGAGGCATCAATGGGTTGTGTCCCTTCTTGACTAGCAAGTGGAGGTAGAAAATCCGAACTTTTCTACTTCATCATTTTTATTTATTTTATTTGTTACATTTGTATCTCACATTTTCCCACCTATTTGTAGGCTCAATGTGGCTTACATAATACCGTAAAGTCAAGTTCGGTAGAGAAACAAATACAAGGTGGTAAAGTCGAATATAGGTACATGTGTTTCAGGTACAATGGGGATTGAGGAGAGGAAGGTTATATAGTGTCCATTACAATGGGGATCGAGGAGAGGAGGGTTGTATAGTGTCCATTACAATGGGGATAGAAGAGGAAGGTTGTATAGTGTCCATTACGATCTTTGGTTTTGCTGTGTTGCAGTGTGTAGGTGGTTATGTTGAGTCAGTGGGGTATGCCTTTTTTAACAGGTTGGTTTTTAATATAAGGGCTGGTGTTTGCTGGAATCCTTTAGTATTTCTCTATCTCCAGCGGATGGTAAGGTTGGGCTTGTGCTGTTGGTAGATGAGGTAGGCCTGATCCCTCGGGAGGCAGTCCTTGGCCTTCGTTCTTGAGGATAGTTTGGGAGCTGTTTGTTCCTGGGGGTTCAGACCCCGGTGGAGCCAGAAGTACTGCTCAGTCTCCTGCCCCTAGTTTCAGCCAATGGGTGGTAGCTCACCAAGCTAGCCTGCAAGGGTCCCTTCTCAGCCAGTGGGAGAAGGGAGTTCATCCAGTCAGTTGCATTTGGGCGATGGTATCTTAGAAGTGGAGGTGATTTTCTATTGAGCTACGCCTTGGAGACCACATCTATCACCCAGTTAATTGTTCACCGGCCGCTGCCTTGATTTTCCTCTCCTCACATGCTATATCTTGACCCACTACAATCTGTTTTCGCCCTCTCCACTCAACCGAAACTGTGCTTACTAAAGTCTCCAATGATCTATTACTGGCTAAATCCAGAGGTCAATATTCCATCCTCATTCTTCTTGATCTTTCCGCTGCTTTGACACTGTCGATCACAGCATACTTCTCGATACCCTGTCCTCACTTGGATTCCAGGGCTCTGTCCTTTCCTGGTTCTCTTCCTACCTCTCCCTCTGCACCTTTAGTGTTCACTCTGGTGATCCTCTTCTACTTCTATCCCTCTGCCTGTCGGCGTACCTCAGGGTTCTGTTCTTGGTCCCCTCCTCTTTTCTATCTACACTTCGTCCCTTGGTTCATTAATCTCATCCCATGGCTTTTCCTACCATCTCTATGCTGATGACTCCCAAATCTACCTTTCTACCCCTGATATCTCACCTTGCATCCAAACCAAAGTTTCAGCGTGCTTGTCTGACATTGCTGTCTGGATGTCTCAATGCCACCTGAAATTAATATGACCAAAACCGAGCTTCTCATTTTCCCCCCCAAACCCACCCTCCCCGCTCCCCCCGTTTTCTATTTATGTTGATGGCTCTCTGCATTCTCCCTGTCTCCTCAGCTCGAAACCTTGGGGTCATCTTTGACTCTTCTCTCTCCTTCTCTGCTCATATCCAGCAGATTGCCAAGACCTGTCCGTTTCTTTCTTTACAACATCCGTAAAATCCGCCCCTTTCTTTCCGAGCACTCTACCAAAACCCTCATCCACACCCTTGTCACCTCTCGTTTAGACTACTGCAATCTGCTTCTTGCTGGCCTCCCACTTAGTCACCTCTCCCCTCTCCAGTCGGTTCAAAAACTCTGCTGCCCGTCTCGTCTTCCGCCAGGGTCGCTTTACTCATACTACCCCTCTCCTCAAGACCCTTCACTGGCTCCCTATCCGTTTTCACATCCTGGTTCAACTTCTTCTACTAACCTATAAATGTACTCACTCTGCTGCTCCCCAGTATCTCTCCACACTCGTCCTTCCCTACACCCCTTCCCGTGCACTCCACTCCATGGATAAATCCTTCTTATCTGTTTCCTTCTCCACTACTGCCAACTCCAGACTTTGCGCCTTCTGTCTCGCTGCACCCTACGCCTGGAATAAACTTCCTGAGCCCCTACGTCTTGCCCCATCCTTGGCCACCTTTAAATCTAGACTGAAAGCCCACCTCTTTAACATTGCTTTTGACTCGTAACCACTTGTAACCACTCGCCTCCACCTACCCTCCTCTCTTCATTCCCGTTCACATTAATTGATTTGATTTGCTTACTTTATTTATTTTTTGTCTATTAGATTGTAAGCTCTTTGAGCAGGGACTGTCTTTCTTCTATGTTTGTGCAGCGCTGCGTACGCCTTGTAGCACTATAGAAATGCTAAATAGTAGTAGTAATTGCCCTTTTGGAGAAGTCTTCTCTTTGAGGAAGACAGAGAAGCTGGTGAATGAATTGGATGAGCTGAAATCTCAGCAGCTGTCAGAGTACCAATTGGAGTTGTCGGTCCATCCTGGGCCTGGCAAATTATGGCTCGAGATTTTTTTTATTTATTACATTTGTACCCCGCGCTTTTCCACTCATGGCAGGCTCAATGCTGCTTACATATTATATACAGGTACTTATTTGTACCTGGGGCAATGGAGGGTTAAGTGACTTGCCCAGAGACACAAGGAACTGCCTGTGCCTGCAGTGGGAATCGAACCCAGTTCCCCAGGACCAAAGTCCACCACTCTAACCACTAGGCCACTCCTCCACATTGGAGATTTTGCCAGGTAGGTGATTGGGCAGTGGCTTCAATGGCTTCTCTTTCCCCATGGATGTTAAGGAGCAGTCCTTTTCCAGCTGCTAGAAAGCCCAAAGATTCTAGGCCCTCCCCTGGGACTGCAACCTCCAGGTGATCCCAGGCTGGCTCCTCAGTGGGGTTGGGGGACAGTCTCTTCCACTATGAGTATGCCCTTATCACCTCAGACCAGTGAGTTCTAGAGGTCGTAAGTTAGGGTTATGCCTTCGAGTTTGCGAAACTTCTTCCTGATGCTTTCATGGTTTCTTCTTAAGGATCCCTCACAAAGAGGAAGGCAGCCAAAGCCACACTTTCATGTGGCCATTCAGGGCTGGACTGGTCCTCCCTTTACTTCATGACCCCAAAGAAGGGGGTCTTTCTGCCCCATTCTAGACCTAAAAGAGAGTCAACATAGCCCTACAGGTACCTCATTTTTGCATGGAAACCTGGTGGTTTGTCATCACAGCAGTGAGGTCAGTTGAATTTCTCACCCCCCTGGACCTCATGGAGGCTTGTCTGCATATTCTCATTCTGGAACTGCACAAATGCTTCCTCCAGTTCTGCGTGTTGGGCAGCCACTTTCAATTCAGAGCAATTTCCTTTGGCTTGGCCACAGCGCCTCAGACTTTCTCCAAGGTTGAGGTGGTAGTGACAACCTTTCTTTGCAAACAGTGGATTTGGATTCACCCCTATCTGCATGACTGGCTCTTCCAAGCAAATTTGGAACAGGAGTCCAAGGAAATTATAGCTTTGGTCATATAAATGCTGGAACGTCTCGGATGAGTGGTAAATTATGCCAAGAACCGGATCATATGGAGTACCTAGTGGTTCGCTTTAGCACAAGCAAAGCCATGGCCTTCCTCCCAGAGAGGTTCTGCAAGCTTCAGACCCAGAACATTAATTTCTGTGCACAGCCAGCCCCCAGAGCATGGGATTACCTGCAGCTTCTTGGGTCAATGGCAGTGACCATAGAAGTGGTTCCTTGGGTTAGGATGTACATGAGACCATTGCAGAGAGCTTTACTCTCCTGGTATGCTCCCCATTCCCAGGATTTCAAAGTCTACCTGCTGCTCTCCCTAAACTTACGGGAGATGTTGGCCTAGTGGAATAGTTTGGCTCATTTGGACCTGGGGTTTCTGTTGGACCTCCCACTGGGTACTGAACACAGCGAATGTCAGCCTGGTGGTCTGGGGAGTATACTGTGAGGGCAAGGTAGAGTAGGACAAGTGGTTTCTGAGGAAGACACTTTGGCCTATCAGTCATCTGGAGACCTGAGGCACCCAGGCTCTCAGGTTCTTCCTTCCAAGCCTGGTAGGAAGGCTGTCCAGGTGATGATGGACCATGCCACCACAGTGGCTTATATTAACAAGCAGGGAGGGATTGGGAGTGCAGCAGTGGTCCTGGAGATAGTATGACTGTGTCTTTGGGTGGGGAACAAGTTGTTAGCCCGCTTAGCAGCTCATGTAGCAGGCTTGGAGAACATGCAGGCAATCTTTCTCAGCCACAACTAGCCAGGTCCAGAAGGGTTCAGTCTTATTATGGATCACTGGGGATTCCCTTGGTGCAATCTGATGGCCTATGATGGAATGTGGAATATAAAATGCAAGCTAGTACAAGTGGCCCTTCCTCTTTGCCTCTGATTTGCAGAGTGCTGTGGAAAGTGGCAAGGCATTCCTTGCTGGTCATTTCAGTGGCACCAGATTGTCTTTGGCATCCATGGGACATGGACCTCCAGTGCCTCCTGGAGGGTTCCCCTCTTCTTTTACCAAGGACCTTGGGGAGCCTCCAGCACGATTCCATATTCATAGAGGATCCAGCTCCCTTCTTACTCTTGAGAGGCATCGACTGAAGAATAAAGAACATAAGAATAGCCATACTGGGTCAGACTAATAGTCCACCTAGCCCAGTATCCTGCTTCTAGCAGTGGCTGATCCAGGTCACAAGTACCTGGAAGATGCTTTCTGCCTGTGAGGGGAACATTTTCCTAAGCAGGTATGCTGTAGGTCAGCATTTTGAATGTACCTTGTGACTACCTCTCTGTACCCCAGATGCAGATCTCTGACCAAAACGCCATTCTTCTAATGTAGACGTTGGGTGTTCTTTTTGCCAACATTGCTAGTAAGGATTATGGGCAGCACATTTAAGTTAAGTAGTCACTTTTTCTTCATTTCATTTTTGGTCACATTCCAAGTAGTGTTTAATGACATTTTGCACTAAGAGGTTGGACACTGAGGCAAGTGATTGATGAACCCTTATAAGCTTTGATCTGGAATAGCTTATAGCTTTTTTGATTACCATCTGATGCCTTTGTGTCTATTTACTACATTGATTTATGTTTGTTTAAATTTAATCAGTATCATTTTGATTTTTGATATGATAGGGTTTGCCTCTCTATATAGTTTTCCCTGCTTCCTTTTTTGAGAACTCAATTAGTAGCAACATTCCATGCTACCAATCTCAGAGCAAGCAATTGCTTTCCTCGAGACCATCTCAATAGCAGACATTAACAGTAACAAAAAACTTATATTCTGCCACATACCTCTCGGTTCAATGTGGATTACAGTTACAAAGAAGCTGGACGGACATTTCCAGGAGGTACAAAGGACTAGTCAATATGATAAATGGCAATATACAATTTAACTAAAAAAATAATGACATTACTAGTCATTACAATTTAAACAAACTCCAGGAACTAGTCCAAACCTTTTTAAACCCAGATACACTAACCACTGTTACCACGTCCTCTGGCAATGAGTTCCACAGCTTAACTATTCTTTGAGTGAAAAAAAATATTTCCTCCTATTTGTTTTAAAAGTGTTTTCATATAATTTCATTCAGTGTCCCCTTGTCATTGTAGTTTTTGAAAGAGTGAAAAATTAATTCACTTTTACCCATTCTACACCACTCAGGATTTTGTAGACCTCAATCATATCCTCCCTCAGCATTCTCTTTTCCAAGCTGAAGAGCCCTAACCTCTTTAGCTGTTCCTCACATGGGAGGAGTTCCATCCTCTTTATCGTTGTGGTCGCTCTTCTTTGAACCTTTTCTAATTCTGTGATATTTTTTTTGAGATGTGGTGACCAGAATTGAACACAATACTCAAGGTTAGATCACACCATGGAGCAATACAGAGGCATTGTAATATTCTTGGTCTTACTTTGCTTCCCTTTTCTAATAATTTCTAGCATCCTGTTGGCTCTTTTGGCCGCTGCTGCCACACACTGGGCAGAAGATTTCAGCGTATTGTCTGCAATGACACCTAGATCTTTTTCTTGGGTGCTGACTCCTAAGGTGGACCCTAGCATCAGGTAACTATGATTCGGATTATTCTTCCCAATATGCATCACTTTGCATTTGTCCATATTAAATTTCATCTGCCATTTGATTGCTCAGTCTTCCAGTTTCCTAAGATCTTCGTGCAATTTTTCAAAGGCCACATGTGTTTTGACAACTTTGAATCGTTTTGTGTTATCTGCAAATTTAATCATCTCACTGGCTTATCGATTTCCAGATCATTTATAAATGTTAAATAGCACCAGTCCTAGTACAGATCCCTGCAGCACTCGCCCTCCTCCATTGATAAAAATGGCCATTTAACCCTACCCTCTCTGTTTTCTGTCCAATAACCAATTCCTAATCCACAGAAGGACATTGCCTCCCATCCTATGACTTTTTAATTTTTTCAGGAGTCTTTCATGAGGAACTTTAGATACACTATATTGACTGACTTACCTTTATCCACATGTTTATTCATTCCTTCAAAGAAATGAAGCAAATTGGTGAGGCAAGACTTCCCTTGGCTGAACGTATGATGACTCTGTCCCATTAAACCTTGTTTGTCTATGTGTTCTGTAATTGTATTCTTTATAATAATTTCCACTAATTTCCCTGGCACTGAAGACAGGCTTACCAGTCTGTAATTTCCTGGATCATCCCTGGAACCCTTTTTGAAAATTGGCATTACATTGTCCACTCTCCAATCTTCAGGCACTACAGATGATTTTAACGACAGGTTACAGATCACCAACAGCTGATCAGCAATTTCATGAGTTCTTTCAGTACTCTGGGGTATATACCATCCAGTTCAGGTGATTTATCACCCTTTAACTTGTCAATTTGGCTCAGTACATCTTCTAAGTTCACTGAGATTTCTTTCAGTTCCTCCACTTTGTCACCTTTGAAAACTATTTCCAGTACAGGTAGACTCTGCAGTGAGAATCCTTCTATAACTAATTTTATATATTTACTACTACTACTACTACTTAACATTTCTAAAGCGCTACTAGGGTTATGCAGTGCTGTACAATTTAACATAGAGGGACAGTCCCTGCTCAAAGAGCTTACAATCTAAAAGACAAGTGAACAGTCAGTCCGATAGGGGCAGTCAAATTGGGGCAGTCTGGATTTTCTGAACGGTAAGAGTTAGATGCCGAAAGCAGATTTGAAGAGTTGGGCTTTAAGCAAAGACTTGAAGATGGGCAGGGAGGGGGCTTGGCGTAAGGGCTCAGGAAGGTTGTTCCAAGCATAGGGTGAGGCGAGGCAGAATAAGCGGAGCCTGGAGTTGGCGGTGGTGGAGAAGGGTACTGAGAGGAGGGATTTGTCCCGTGAACGGAGGTTTCGGGCGGGAACGTAAGGGGAGATGAGGGTAGTGAGGGGCAGCAGACTGAGTGCATTTGTAGGTAAGAAGGAGAAGCTTGAATTGAATGCGGTATCTGATTGGAAGTCAGTGAAGTGACCTGAGGAGAGGGGTGATATGAGTATATCGATTCTGGCGGAATATAAGACGTGCAGCAGAGTTCTGAACAGATTGAAGGGGGGATAGATGGCTAAGTGGGAGGCCGGTGAGGAGTAAGTTGCAGTAGTCAAGGCGAGAGGTAATGAGAGCGTGGATGAGAGTTCGGGTGGTGTGTTCAGAGAGGAAAGGGCGAATTTTGCTGATGTTAAAGAGGAAGACGCGACAGGTCTTGGCTATCTGCTGGATATGCGCAGAGAAGGAGAGGGAGGAGTCAAAGATGACTCCGAGGTTGCGGGCAGATGAGACAGGGAGGATGAGGGTGT
The DNA here is from genome assembly GCF_901765095.1 of Microcaecilia unicolor. NCBI lineage: Eukaryota > Metazoa > Chordata > Amphibia > Gymnophiona > Siphonopidae > Microcaecilia > Microcaecilia unicolor. Next base: position 147,966,691 of record NC_044040.1, read on the forward strand.
TATCAACTGAGATAGAAAGTGGAGGAAGAGGAGAAGTGGGTTTTGGTGGAAAGACAATGAGCTCGGTCTTGGACATGTTCAGTTTCAGGTGGCGGTTGGACATCCAGGCAGCAATGTCGGATAAGCAGGCTGATACCTTTGCCTGGGTCTCCGCGGTGATGTCTGGTGTGGAGAGATACAGCTGGGTGTCATCAGCATAGAGATGATACTGGAAACCATGAGATGAGATCAGGGAGCCCAGGGAAGAGGTGTAGATTAAGAAGAGAAGGGGGTCCAAGGACAGATCCCTGGGGAACACCGACAGATAGCGGGATGGGGGTGGAGGAAGATCCATGAGAGTGAACTCTGAAGGTGCGGTGGGAGAGATAGGAGGAGAACCAGGAGAGGACAGAGCCCTGGAACCCAAATGAGGACAGTGTGGCAAGAAGTAAATCATGATTGACAGTGTCAAAAGCGGCGGATAGATCGAGGAGGATGAGGATGGAGTAGTGGCCTCTGGATCTGGCAAGGAACAGGTCATTACAGACTTTAGAGAGTGCTGTTTCTGTCGAGTGTAGAGGGCGAAAACCGGATTGAAGTGGATCGAGGATGGCATGAGAGGAGAGAAAATCAAGGCAGCGGCTGTGAACGGCACGCTCAAGTATTTTGGAGAGGAAGGGTAGGAGGGAGATGGGGATCTTCACAGAATCTCCTATCTACTAGGGCAATCCTGGTGGCTACTTTTGGAAATGATGAAAATAAAGGTTTAAAAGTGCTTAAGTCTTCCCCCCCCCCCCCCCAAAAAAAAAAGAAAGTTCCTTTTTATGGTCAAAAGATGAATATTTTTCCTGATTGTTTCTAGGGCTACACAACATAGGAGGAAGCTGGTTTTGTAATTTAAAAATGGTGTTTTAGTTCTAGATGGATTTTTTTTCCTATGTTTTCCTTGTGTTTAATGTCATTCCCAAGGAGCCAACTATGTGTTTCTAGATCCTTCTCATTTAGAAGCATTTCTCCTTAGTAAATAGTGGCTCAACCGTCTCTAGGATTTTCTCAGTTTCTATTTCTTTTTTCTTTGTTTTTTTATTATTGTTATTTTTTAGGTGGAGATTAAAGTTCTCATATTTAGTTAACTTTGGGGCCCTTTTACACTGGCTTTAGCACACACTTAGGCAGGTTTTTCCCATGCATTATTTATTCCATTTTGGTATTAAGAGCCGTGCACTAATGTTGCCATTAGCACATAGCCATTAAAACAAATTACTGCACTACCTATTTTGTAGGCAGTAAATTCTCATGTAGTATTCCTGCTCTAACCAGTTGCAGGCAATAATGTAGTTGTGCTCACAGGTTAGTGCAGGAACACCCATTCCCCATCCCTGACATTTTGTAGCACACACACATTTTGGAGTTACTGAAGGACACCATTTTAAGCTGTGTAAGGCACATGTTAACCCCTAACGCAGCTTAGTAAAAGGGCCCCTTTGTTTTAACAGCAAGTCCTCCATGATGTGGTTTACATTGATTGCTCTGATTTTCCTTGTATATGGTATTGTACTACATTGGGTTTTTGGTTAAATGTGGTTTTCCCTGTTATTGTTGAAAAATTTAACAAAATAACATTTTTTATAAAATATTTGAAATTGTGTTCTATGAAAATAGGCCTTTTCCTAAGTTGTATGTCTTTTTTTTTTTTTCGAGCACCACTGGGGTAAGCATGCTTCATCTCCAGCTCACACTTTTTAATCTTGAATAATAATCATCATATTAATGGCACCGTTTACTAAGCCTCGCTATAGGCATGCTAGCATTTTTAGCATGCACTAATGCTAGAGACATTCATAGGAATATATGGGTGTCTCTAGCGTTAGTGCGCACTACTTTTTAGTGCACACTAAAAATGCTAGCGCACCTTAGTAAATAGGGCCCTAACTTATTCATAGTTTAAATTTAAACCTACTAAGCTAAACTTCAGGCTCCACTGAGGTAAGGGCCATGGAACAAACCTCAGGAGCTACTAGTCTTAGGACTCAACTACGGGAGACTCAGGACATTGACTGTGCCTTGGGGAGCTGGGCCTAACTTCTGTATCTCATTGCAGCAGCCCACCTACCATCTCTTGGAGATACAGTATCCTGAGAAATTCCAGCCTGCACCAGCCCTTGTCTTTATTCTTTATTGGCATTTGCAATACCACACAAATCTGACAGGCAGTGCAAGGTGGTATACAGACTAAACACACAAATAAGAAAGGAACCACAATTTTTGATAGAAAAGAGATACAAGACACAGAAGCAACTGCAAACGTAGACTGGAAACAGCAGGAAAGGTCAGGAGATGGGGTAGAAAGGAGGGAGAATCACAAGGAAGGTACTGAACCCAGACCATATCAAGAGAGGGCATCAAATGCCTGGGAGAAAAGTCATGTTTTAATAAGCAATTTGAATTTAGGGAGAGAAGATTCACTGCATATTAAGAGAGGAATACTGTTCCATAGAGCCAGGGCCATAAATAAAAATGCACACTTCCTGGTCTGTTCCTGATGTGTCAGTGGGCCAGGTATGACCAGTCTATGATTGTTCAATGACCAAAGAATCCAAGAAGGGGTATATGAAGTGGTTAAAGTGGCCAGGTAAGTGGGGGTACCAAAGCGTAGAGCTTTAAAAGTTAAAAGGAGAATGTAATACTGCACTCAAAAACTGACTGGTAACCAATGGTGACATTTTAAAAGAGGCGAGATCTGATCAAACTTCTTTGCATGACAAAGAAGGCAAATGGCAATATTTTGTATAGCCTGGAGCTTCTTAAATGATGCCTGAGAAATACCACTGGGATAAATCAATTTTCTCTACCTCCATTTGTGTGGACTGGTCTAGCAGGATGAAAAGGAATTGTTTTTTGTTAAATTTTCTATTTATATATTTGCAGAAACTGAGATTACCAGAGTCAGCCTTAGCTAGCTCATGATTTAAAAATGGCAACTATTTTTCAAGCTGTACAGTGTAGTAAATTTAAAACAAATCGGAGAAAAATTTTCTTCACCCAACACGTAATTAAACTGTGGAATTCGTTGCTGGAGAACATGGTGAAGGCGGTTAGCTTGGCAAAGTTTAAAAAGGGGTTAGATGGTTTCCTAAAGGACAAGTCCATAAACCGCTACTAAATGGACTTGGGAAAAATCCACGATTCCAGGAATAACATGTATAGAATGTTTGTACGTTTGGGAAGCTTGCCAGGTGCCCTTGGCCTGGATTGGCCGCTGTCATGGACAGGATGCTGGGCTTGATGGACCCTTGGTCTTTTCCCAATGTGGCATTACTTATGTACTTAGTATCTCGCACAGCAGCACTGCAATGCCTGTTAGTCTAAGTGGCTGAACCCTACTCTCAGGGATTTTTGCTGAGATATGTTCATTCATTCATGCAGCAAAAGTACAAAGTGGCAGCTTTGGAAAACAGTAGCAAAAATATTGCCTCTTACAAAGATAAGGGATAGATAATTAATACTTGTGAAAAGTAACAGAAATTGTTGCTTGCCTAAAATATGGATGACTGAGTTAAAGTACAGATAAGAGCGGAGGCGTAGCCAGCCCTCCATTTTGGGGGCTGCCCTGGGGTGGACTGGGGGAGCAACATATTTCTCCCTCCTCCTCTCCCCTCCTGTGAGCGCTAAACATACATTTGCTGGAGGGAATGCTGAGGCCCCATCAGCCAAAGAAATACAGTTCCCAAGCTGCTCCCTTCCTTCTTGCATTCTTTCTATTTTCTCTTCCCTGTGCCCTAATTCTTCCCTTCTCCTCTCTGGAGACCGAGGAGGGTCAGTCAGAAAAAAAAAAAACAGTAGTCATGGTCTGCTAAGTCTATTACAGACTGAGCTGTCCTCAGGCTTGAATGTTAAAGCTCACAAAGGAGAGGAAGCTCTAAGTCTTGTTCTCACATCCTGCTGCCAGAAAAGTTTGTATACAGGAAATGACCCACTCATTAGCCTGCCCGTCTACTGCTGCTGCTAACTCCTCCTCTGCTCACCAACCTGCTGACTAGCACTCATAGTAACATAGTAATATAGTAGATGACGGCAGAAAAAGACCTTCACGGTCCATCCAGTCTGCCCAACAAGATAAACTCACATGTGCTACTTTTTGTGTATACCCTACCTTGATTTGTACCTGTCCTCTTCAGGGCACAGACCGTATAAGTCTGCCCAGCACTATCCCCACCTCCCATCCACCAGCCCACTCTGCAGTTAAATGTATGATTTATGCTACCTATGTATGACAAATACCACAGGTTATGCCTCCATGTTCTCATGGTAAATAGAACTGAATAGCTGCTGTCTGCACTTCTCACACAGCAAGTGCTCATGAGGTGAGATCATTGCAGTGGTATAGTCAGACCTCAAATTTTGGATGGGCCTACTACAATATCCTCACCACAGCCTGCCCTCCCTCAAGCGCTTTGCACTCCCACCTCAATTCAAATATTAAATGCTTAAGCCGGCAGGAATCTCCAAGCCCCACCAGCTGAAGATGTAATGGAGAGCATGCTGAACTCCCTCCAGTGCACCTTAGTTTATAGCAGCTTTAGTGAACCGTCGCCAGTGCTGACATTTGGGGCATGCTCAGTTCAGGATGTCATTCCTTGGAGATCCTCACCAGCTGCAGCAAGGATACACTGCTGTTGGGTGGACCTGAGCCCAAAATGGGTGGGTTCAGGCTACCTCAGCCCAACCATGCCTATGCCACTGCATCAGTGCATAAGATCTATACCAAATCTAGTAAGGCAACCACTACAATGGATGTATGGTAAGTAGAAAATAATTAAAAACAAAATATGTGTGTGTATATATATATATATATATATATAGATATAGATATATATATATATATATATATATATATATATATATATATATATATATATATATATAGATATATAGATATAGATATAGATATAGATATATTTGCACATTACACAAGATAAAAAGATGCCTACCCTAGCTTAAGGCCTCCCCCCACCATAGAAAACACAATGGAGAAAGTATTTATTTTTTACTCAATATGCAAATAAGCTGGGGATGAGGTCAATGCAATTAGCATAGTTGGGTTTAGAAAAAATTCTTGGTCGGAAAGCTACCACTTTTCTCTGGATATGGCCAATAAGAAATATATCTCTACTCCTTGGGATCCTGCTGGGTAGTTGTGGCCTGGATTGGTCAATGGTGGAGACAGCATGATGAGCATGATGGACCTTTGCTTTGCCACAGTATGGCATTACTTATGTTCTTATATTCTTACTTAAATCAACAGGATTCCAAGATAACATTCCTCTTTCTTCCACTTTTCAATATTTTATCAAAAGACAAGCTGCAAAAGCAAGGAATGCAAATTTAAGATCTGTAATTAGAAAAATCAAAGAAGTGCAGAATTGGCCTATAATGGCTAAAATATCTGAAGCGATTGTAGCAGTTTTTAACCAATTATTTAGAGCTCAATCTTTGTTTTAGTACATGTCAATTTAGGGTCAGGGCTCGCCATAGTACTGAATCAGCATTACTTTCCTTAGTAACTGATGCTAAAACCTCTTTGGCTAAGGGGGGATGTCTTTACTGTGACTTTACTATTTACTGTTGCTACAATTTGACCTCATGGCTGCTTTTGATACAGTAGACCACAATAATTTACTGTATAAACTAAGTTCTATTGGTATTTCAGGTTATGTTTTGAAGTGGTTCAGTGAATTTTGATCTGACAGGTTTTATAAAGCAAAGATGTCTGACAATCTATTGGGGAGTTGGACTCCTTCCTGTGGAGTCCCTCAGGGCTCCCCACTGTCTCCCATAGTTTTAAATTATATATTATCTCCCCTCTCTCTCTCTCTCTCTCCCATAGTTTTTTTTTTTGGTTTATCTTTTTTTTTTTTTACTAAAGACCAAGTAACCTGTACATGAACCACTAGACAGTGTTATCATATGAAATTACAAAACGAGTTCTTTACAGGTACTATAAATATCAACAGTATCTACAAGAACAAAGAAAGTTTTAATGTAACCTTCCCCTCCCTCCCCAACAACTCCCCCAACCCTTCCCCTCTAATATCCCACCCTTACCCCCCTCTATTCCCCCCCATTTGAGTCAGAACCTAGGACTCTCATTCTCCCTGTCTCCTCAGCTCGAAACCTTGGGGTCATCTTTGACTCTTCTCTCTCCTTCTCTGCTCATATCCAGCAGATTGCCAAGACCTGTCATTTCTTTCTTTAAAACATCCGTAAAATCGGCCCTTTCTTTCCGAGCACTCTACCAAAACCCTCATCCACACCCTTGTCACCTCTCGTTTAGACTACTGCAATCTGCTTCTTACTGGCCTCCCACTTAGTCACCTCTCCCCCCTCCAGTCGGTTCAAAACTCTGCTGCCCGTCTCATCTTCCGCCAGGGTCGCTTTACTCATACTACCCCTCTCCTCAAGACCCTTCACTGGCTCCCTATCCGTTTTTGCATCCTGTTCAAACTTCTTCTACTAACCTATAAATGTACTCACTCTGCTGCTCCCCAGTATCTCTCCACACTCGTCCTTCCCTACACCCCTTCCCGTGCACTCCGCTCCATGGATAAATCCTTCTTATCTGTTCCCTTCTCCACTACTGCCAACTCCAGACTTTGCGCCTTCTGTCTCGCTGCACCCTACGCCTGGAATAAACTTCCTGAGCCCCTATGTCTTGCCCCCATCCTTGGCCACCTTTAAATCTAGACTGAAAGCCCACCTCTTTAACATTGCTTTTGACTCGTAACCACTTGTAACCACTCGCCTCCACCTACCCTCCTCTCTTCCTTCCCGTTCACATTAATTGACTTGATTTGCTTACTTTATTTATTTTTTTTGTCTATTAGATTGTAAGCTCTTTGAGCAGGGACTGTCTTTCTTCTATGTTTGTGCAGCGCTGCGTATGCCTTGTAGCGCTATAGAAATGCTAAATAGTAGTAGTAGTAGACTAGAAATTCAACAATCTGCTTCTGGCAACCGGGGTCAGTGTGTTTAGCAGTGGGCTCCAAGTATTCAGGAATTGTAGTCCAATTCTGGAGTTAAAGTCCTTCACTCCCATCCTTTCCACTTGCAACAGCGAAATCATACGGGTCCGCCACTGGGAGTAAGATGGATAGTGGCATGTCACCCACTCCAACAAGATCACTTGTGTAGCGACCACAATAGCCCTGTGTACGAAGGCTGTAAATCCTTTTGGTAATGGATGGACAAGAACCGGATGTCCCAGCAATAATCCCGGGCCATATTTCCACCTGGCCCGCCAGATACAAGAGACATATTGTATGAGTTGTTTTCAATATCTGGCTGTGCCCTTGCATGCCCAGAGCATATGTCCCAAGGTGGCTCCAGATTCCTTGCATTAGGGCACTCCCCCCCACGGAGAGACCCCCATATGGAAAGCCCTCCTGGGGGGGATGTAAAGTCGAAGTGCCACCTTATACTGAGTCTCCCAGTGCGAAATCATGATGGTATGTTTCTTCAGAGTCAAAACATGAGCTTTAAGCTTTAAGAGTAGCCTAGTGGTTAGTGCAGTGGACTTTGATCCTGGGGAACTGAGTTCGATTCCCACTGCAGCTCCTTGTGACTCTGGGCAAGTCACTTAATCCTCCATTGCCCCTGGTACAAAATAAGTACCTGAATATATGTAAACCGCTTTGAATGTAGTTGCAAAAACCTCAGAAAGGCGGTATATCAAGTCCCATTTCCCTTTCCCCTACTGTAAGGTCCAACGAAATAAATTGTTTCCACTGGGCCAACAACTTAACAAAGTCTGGTTCTTGAATCGTATCTCTGATGTGCCTATGATGAAATTTAAGCGGGACCCGTTGTTGCGCTGCTAGGGAAAATACCGAAGCCAACTCCTCCTGGACATCTTCAGCTAAGTCTTCCCAGGGCACGGACTGTATATAGTGCTTTAACTGACTATAGTGAAACTCATCTGAGGGGAGCAGGTCAAATTCCACCTGGAGCTCTTGGAACGATTTTATCCGTCCTTCAAGAGTGACTGCGTGCAATAGGTATGTCATCCCATTCCGCTTCCATCTTTGAAAAGCTAGATATAAAGTCCCAGGTGGGAAGGCGGGATTCCCACAAATTGATAAGAATGGGGTAGTTTTTGCTGAAAATTTGTGCAATTTACAAACCCATTGCCACACCGCTTTCGCCGATCTCAAAATTCCTGTCCGCTGCAGTATATATGGCAGGGGAGCCCTGCAGTATGCAGATAAGTGCTGAAATGAATCCCGGGATACAACTGTAGCTCTATGTGGGTATCTGTATAGTCCTGGGTTCCATGGAACCAGTCATTTATATGACGCATTCCGCTCGCCACCGCCATGTACTTAATGTTCAACAAACCCAGGCCTCCATATTCCACCGGGATGCTTATTGCTGAGTAGGACAGTCGTGGCTTTTTCTTTTTCCATAGGAAGGTTTGCACCATTTTTATCAGTTTTTGTTCATCAGTCTTTTTTAGGAACAATGGAAGCGACTGAAATGTGTATAACCATCTGGGGGCCACCATCATATTGTACAGTGCAATTCTTCCCATAAGAGAAAGTGGTAAGGGCCCCCAGGCCTCCAACTGTTTGTTAGAGTCCTGTAGTAATCGCTGCACATTTTGTACATAAAGCTTTGTTAAATCCCTGGTAATAGTAATTCCCAAATATTTCAAGGAGTTCTGTGTCCATTGGAGGGGGAAACTCCCCGGCCACTTTGTCTGATCTTCTGGCAACACTGGCAGGGCAATAGATTTGCGTAAGTTTAAACAAAAACCAGAATATCTCCCAAACTGCTCAATTAACTGTAACAACTTTGGTAAGGTCTTAGGGGGCTCTCGTAGAATTACTAACAGATCGTCTGCATAGGCTAGAATTCTGATATCCTGTCCTGCCAACTTAACCCCCTGGAGATCTGGGGCCAAAGAGACCTTTTGCAGCAGCGGTTCCAGGGACATAATAAACAACAAAGGGGATAGGGGGCAGCCCTGCCAAGTGCCACAGTGTATCGAAAACTCTGGCTCCTTGACACCATTGATGAACACTCCCGCTTAGGTTGACAATAAAGTGTTTGAACTGCGTGCATGAACCATCCCTCCATGCCCATGGCCGCCAGTGTCTGGTACATGAACGTCCACCCAACCTGATCAAAAGCCTTTTTGGCATCTAAACTCAATACCAGGGTGGGTGCCCCGTGCTGTTGACTGACCACCATAGCCATCAGGGTTTTTCTAATGTTATGGACTGACTGGCGGCCTCTCACAAATCTGACCTGCTCTGGGCCTATCAGGGATGGTAGATATTCTGCCAACCGTACAGCCATCAGCTTTGCCAAAATTTTAGTGTCGACATTTAACAATGAAATTGGTCGATAAGATTCCACGTTATCTAAAGGCTTCCCTGGCTTGGGTGTTAAGGTTATGAGCGCTGAATTACCTTATCTCAGGAATTCTCTTTTTTCTACGACCCCCTGGTAGTATTCCAGCAGAGATGCTAGGGCCTTCCCTGACAGTATTTTATAATACTCTCCTGAAAATCCATCTGGCCCAGGACCTGACCAGAGCTTTAATGTTTTAATCACATTTTGTAATTATATCATTGTCAAAGGTTTATTCAGGCTCTCCAGCTGTTCCCCTGTTATTTTAGGGAGCCCCATCTGAGCTAGATATTCTTGCATCTCCTGTTCAGAGGGAGCTAATTTCGATTTGTATACAGTTGAGAAATATTCTGTGAATGTGTGCCCAATCTTTTGATGGTCTGTAATTAGATTCCCATTGATATCTTTCAATGCAGTCACTGTCCTCGGGGCTCCTGAGTTTTTGATTAAGCGCCCTAACATTCTGCCCACCCGATTACCGTACCTGTGTAACTTATATTTGTAAAAAAGGGTGGACCTCAGCTCGTTTTCATGCAAAAGACTATTTAGGGCCACCTGAGTGGCTTTCAGATTCTCCAAGGTAGCTACTGTAGGGTGATGGAGATGAATTCTCTTTGCCATTTGCAACTGGCGCTCCAGGCTCAGTGTGCCCGCAGACCTCTTCTTATTTTTAATGCTACAGTAGGCTATAATAGCACCCTGGATGACCGCCTTAGAGGCCATCCAAAACAACTCGGGCTGGTGCGTGGCATGCCAATTGTTATGTTCTATATAATGATCCCAATTCTGTTGCACATGCGCCCGCAATTGCGGATCATGATATAGGCCCGCTGGGTATCTTCACCCTCTACCTCCCGTGGTGTCTGTGGCGATTCCTGATTTTCTCTGTTGCGGCCCACGCAGTGCACTCTTTCAATGACCAGGGGCCTGAAGGAATCTGACAGGGCCAATTCCTTGGATAACCATCCCGTGAGCCAGTCCACCAGGTTTTTATCAGGTATCTTCTCTGAAAGGCCCACGATCCGCACATTGTTCCTGCGGGAGCGATTTTTGAGATCTTTTAATTTGTCCGTGTGCTCCTGGAGCTGCCGTTTTACCTCCCGCAGGTCTACGCTATAAACCTGTGAGTCATCTTCCAGGGCAGACACCCTGGTCTCCACATCCTCTGTTCGGGTTTCCAAGCCTTCTAATTTCGTGTGGAAAGTGTCCAATTTTAAGTCTAAGGCGTCCCATTTAGGCTGCCACGCATTTGCAACTGCATTAATTGCTTGAGTTGCAACGCTGTAAAAATTTGGTTCGCCGAGTGTGGGTCCTCCGCCATTTTAGATTCTGGCGCCGTCACTTTACTCTTTTCTTTTTCCTTTTTTCCCCATGCGTAGCGCCATTCCTTCCGGTTGGAGATTGCTTAAGATATTTGTCCATAAAGGTACGTAAATTCAAATTTCCTTTTAGACACTCGTAACATAGTAACATAGTAGATGACGGCAGAAAAAGACCTGCATGGTCCATCCAGTCTGCCCAACAAGATAACTCATATGTGCTACTTTTTGTGTATACCCTACTTTGATTTGTACCTGTGCTCTTCATGGCACAGACCGTATAAGTCTGCCCAGCCCTATCCCCGCCTCCCAACCACCAGCCCCGCCTCCCAACCACTGGCTCTGGCACAGACCGTATAAGTCTGCCCAGCTCTATCCTCGCCTCCCAACCACCAGCCCTGCCTCCCAACCACCGGCTCTGGCACAGACCGTACAAGTCTGCCCAGCACTATCCCCGCCTCCCAACCACCAGTCCCGCTTCCCACCACTGGCTCTGGCACAGACCGTATAAGTCTTCCCAGCACTATCCCCGCCTCTCTACCACCAGCCCCGCCTCCCGATCTTGACTAAGCTCCTGAGGATCCATTCCTTCGGCACAGGATTCCTTTATGCTTATCCCACGCATGTTTGAATTCCGTTACTGTTTTCATTTCCACTACCTCCCGCGGGAGGGCATTCCAAGCATCCACCACTCTCTCCGTGAAAAAATACTTCCTGACATTTTTCTTGAGTCTGCCCCCCTTCAATCTCATTTCATGTCCTCTCGTTCTACCATCTTCCCATCTCCGGAAAAGGTTCATTTGCGGATTAATACCTTTCAAATATTTGAACGTCTGTATCATATCACCCCTATTTCTCCTTTCCTCCAGAGTATACATGTTTAGCTCGTGTTGCAGTATTTTAAGTGATTTGGGGAGCGAGGGCTCAGGAACTGAGACCAACCACGTCCGCTCAGCTCATCACGTCATGTGACTCCCTCCTCCCATAGTTTTTAATTATATATTCTCTCTCTCTCTCTCTCTCTCTATCTATCTATATCTTTGAATCTGGCTTTACATCTCTGAATGTCAAATTTTATTTTTACACCGACGATATGCTTTTTCTAATCCCTGTTGATCCTGACCTCACATTAATCTTGAAAGGCTTTCTACTTGTATTAATATATGGTTTTAAACTTAAGATTAAATTACTATGGTTACAGAGTGACCCAGTTATACCATTTGATCAGCTAGTACTATTGGATAGTTTGACGCTAAATGTTGAAAAATCCTCCAGAGTTCTTGGGCTTTTATTTATTTATTTCATTTCATTTCATTTCATTTGTATCCCACATTTTCCCACCTATTTGCAAGCTCAATATGGCTTACAAAGACCTGTTGTGGCATCGCCATAACAGGATAATGTATACATTTGGTGTTACAAAGAAGTCAAGAAAGACAAGAGGATTTGATCAAGCAGTTGTAGAGAGATACATTCTGACTAAAGTTGGAAAGGTGTTGTGTTATCGTTAGCTATGGGTTCTCGTGGTAGGCTTTGTCAAAGAGGTAAGTCTTCAGAGATTTGCGGAAGTTGGTTAATTCATTGATCTCAGGTGAGTTGGAAGTTCATTCCACAGCTGTGTGCCCATATAAGAAAAGCTGGTCGCATGCGTTAATTTGTATTTTAATCCTTTACAGCTGGGGAAGTGTAGGTTGAGAAAGGTGTGGGAAGATTTTTTAGCGTTTCTGGGTGGTAGGTCCACTAGGTCTAGCATGTAGGTCGGGGCATCTCCATAAATGATTTTATGAACAATCGTGCAGATCTTGAACGCAGTACGTTCTTTAAGTGGGAGCCAGTGTAGTTTCTTTCTCAGGGGTTTTGCACTTTCATATTTTGTTTTCCCCAAATATGAGTCTAGCTGCTGTATTCTGGGCTGTTTGAAGTTTTTTGATGGTCTGTTCTTTACAGCCAACATAGAGTGCATTGCAATAATCCAGGTGACTTAATACCATTGACTGTACCAGGTTCCAAAAAATGGCCCTTGGGAAGAAACGTTTTACTCTTTTGAGTTTCCACATGAAATGGAACATTTTCTTAGTTGTGTTCTTCACGTGGTTTTCAAGTATGAGATTTCTGTCAATGGTTACACCCAAAATTTTCAGATTGTTTGAGACGGGGAGGGAGAAGTTTGGGGTGATTATGGTGGTGAATTTATTTGTGTTGTGAGGTGATTATAAGACATTGCGTTTTTTCTGTGTTGAGTTTTAGTTGAAATGCATCCGTCCATGAGTGCATGATTTGGAAGCTTTGGCTGATTTCATTGGTGATTTCCTTTAGGTCATGTTTGAATGGGATATAAATCGTGACATCGTCTGCATATATGTATGGGTTGAGATTTTGGTTGTCTAATAGCTTAGCTAGTGGTGTCATCATTAGGTTAAAGAGGGTTGGTGAGAGGGGGGATCCTTGGGGAACCCCGCATTCTGGTGTATATACCACACTTTCTTTTGACATTCAAGTTAATCATGTGGTACGCTCTACTTTTTAAAATCTTCATCAGTTGTGACATCTGAGATCTTTGTTTTTGGAAAAACATTTTGGGTCCGATATTCAGACCATGGGAATTAGCCCAGCTCTTGCAGTCTGCGCTGAGCCCGGATATTCAATGCTGGACAGTTTCTGGTGACTGACATTGAATATCTGGTTTATTTTTGGATGGTTCAAACTTAACCGGCCAAGCTTATATTCAGTGCTGGCTAGTTAAATTTGAACTGGCCAAAGATACTCCAGGTATTCACGTGGCCAAATATGGCCACCAAACTCACGTTGAAAATTGGCAGGTAATTGGTTATAATCATTTGATAAAACCAGCTATCCACTAGCTGCTAACTGCAAATTTTCATCGGGTCATGGCCAGCCATGTCCTGCTGAAAATTCGTTTATAGCCAGTTATGGGGCATTTTAACTGGCCAGGTGCTGATTCTGGCTGGTTAAATGCTTTTGAATATTGGGAAGTTTGTCATATTGTTTCAGACTTTGGTTTTATCATCACTAAATTATTGTAATAGTCTATATGGCTCTCTCACAATGAAATCATTATTCCAAACCTCAAATTCTTCAGAATACGGCTGTAAGGTTGATTTATTGTCTGAAGACATATAATATAGAGCAACTGGAGGAGGTAACAGATAAGATACCACCAAATGACAAAGGTGAAATGCAGGAGCCACCCCCACCACCTGTCTATACCTCTCACCTACCCTCCTACCCCCCATGAGCAAAGCCGCTTCCTCTAAGCCAAAGACACATAAAGGCAACACAGTTACATACATGAACACAAGTTGGAAAGAATTTCATTAGCTATGCTCTGCATGCTTTCCCCATTTACAAACACAGCATCCTCAAGTCTGAAGCACATTTTTAAACATACAGAAAATTAAAGACATCTAGTAGTGCTAGCACAAGACTACTGCTAGGGGTACTTCTCTGCATGCAAACAGAAGGTAGGGCAACTACATTTCCCAGTCCCAGTGTCCTGACTCCAGAAAGGTCTTTAGTGTATGCTTTAATGTCCCATTAAATCTCTCTACTAACCCATTAGGTTTGGGGTGATATGGGGTGGTACGGACAGATTTCACTTCACAGTGTGCCCACAGATTTTGGATCAGCTCAAGAGATAACCTGTGTTCCTTGATCTGAGAGTATTTCTCGTGGATATCCTACCCAGGAGAATATTTCTGGCAGGGCAGTGGCAACTTTCTCTGCTTCTATTGAGGATAAGGCTACCACTTTGGGATATTCAAAGTCCACTACATCTTTTCTAAGTACCTGTATATATGTAAACCGCTTTGAATGTAGTTGCAAAATACCACAGAAAGGTGGTATATCAAGTCCCATTTCCCTATCCCTTTTCCCAGTCTGGCTAGAGACAGGTAGAGGCCCCACTATATCCACAATTATCCTTTCAAATGGCACACTGATAATGGGTAGGGGTTTCAGGGGTGATCTTGGGGCTTACCCAGTGGTGTGCTAGAGCCAGCTTGCATGAACCGGTTGTTACATTTTTTAACATTTTGCTAGCTAGTTGTTCAGTCAGGCCGAGCTGGTTTGCCTCTCCTCCACTGAGTCGCAGGGTCCCAGCACATACTTGAAGGCAGCCACTCTGGTGGTCTAGGGTTACCATATGGCTCCAGAAAAAGGAGGACGGATTGAGCCAGCCAGGTTTTACTTCCATTGCTTTCCATTGAAAGCAATGGAAGTAAAACCCGGCTGGCTCAATTACTTCCATTGAAAGCAATGGAAGTAAAACCCGGCTGGCTCAATCCGTCCTCCTTTTTCTGGAGCCATATGGTAACCCTATGGTGGTCTAATGGATTCTTCGGGCAGGAAAGATCCCCAGTCTTTCCTGCCCGCTTCCAGCACTGATCCTCCCGCTGCTGCATGCTCTTTAAAATTGACTGCTGAGACTTCCAGCTGCAGCCTCATGAGACTTCTGCTGAATTCTTGAGGCTGCCGTAAGTCTCGGCAGCCATTTTAAAGAAGATGCTGCAGGACTCAGGAGAAGGGTCAGCGCCGGCAGTGGGCAGAAAAGACTGGGGATCCTTTCTGCCCTGAAGAATCTACTAGACCACCAGGGAGACTTCAGGTATGTGCTGGGAAGGCACCCTGTGACTCAGGGGCTCGGGAAGAGGCCTGGAATAGGTGGGTTGGGAGGATACTGTAAAAAAAAAAAAAGTTATATTTTCAAACATGCCGTCATGTGCATAGGATGTATACAGAGGAAGTATAATAAGGGAATAACTTTTCATAGGTAGAGTAGTAATTTGTTATAAATCATAATCAGTGTGTCATTTGGAGAGGCTGGTTATAGGGATACCCTAGCACATGTTATATTTGTGCAGACATAAAGGACCACTGTGAGAATGAGGTGCTCAACATTCAGAGTTTCCATCTATTTATTTACTTAGTTATGGTATTTTATCCCACATTAAACATGAATTAGATCGGAACCTGGGAGCATTAAAACATTTTTTTTTCTTGGAGAGAGTATTGCATTGCTCCCCCCAGGCTCTCTTCCTGGGTATAGCCAGCCCTGCAATTTCAAGGGGTGTAGAGGTGGACTGCGCACCCCTTCCCCCCCCCCCCCCCTCCAAAATTGAAGGGCTGGCTATACCCGGGGAGAGAGCCTATTGTTAAAAATTTACCAGCACACCACTGGGCTTACCCACTCTCTGGCATGCATCACAGTTCAACAGTAGTTGTCTATGGTTCAAGATACTCCCGGCCAATAGAATTTCTATGTCAGTCTAGTGCGTGTGCGTGTGCGTGTCACCCCCTGATGTCCTGCAAGTAGAATGTCATGTGCAATCTGCAGGAGTTGTTCTCTGTATACTTTGGACACTATAAGTTGTCTGCCTGCTGTCCAGGGCCTGTTAGATCAACGGGTTCAGTCTCTCTGTACAGCAAGCCCCCTTTCCATAGGATATGATCTTTACCAGTCTCATTGGTTGGCTGACCAGCCTTCTGTCATAGGTCTTCCAGGGTCAGAATGCTGTGCTTCCTGGAAAGCATGTCTCTGTTCTATATCAGTATCCATATCTGGAAGAGACTCTGCTGGTGACTCTGTCAAATCAGGGTCAACAGTCTGTATCAGAGATAAGTCAGGCTGTCCCAGTCACCTCAGGAACTGGTTCTGCTGCTTGGTCAGTTGGTTTCATCTGGATGGGCTCAGGATCTGGAACAAGAGAGGTGGTCTCTTCTGCTTTTGTTTGTTGGGCCGCCTGTGCCGGATTAAGGATCACCATGGCGGAAATACTGACTCATGTCGGTTCACACTGCATTGTTACCAGCATATTCTTCATGATTGCTACTTCTCTGTATCCAGGCTTGGTACCCCAATCCAGGTATATTCGACCAATTGGAACAGTCTCTCTCTGGATCCATTGGCTAACATTACATCTGCAGTGTGCCCTGGAAGAATAGCACCCTCTGGCACCTGCTCTGGTCATAATAAGGTCATCCTAGAGCCAGTGTCCACGAGCCTAGTTACCGGGGTCTGATTCACAGTTACTGGGGTGTGATGGGTTCTCATCTGCTTCCTTGCTTGACAAATGACCAGTAACATTTTGTGCTGCAGCTACAGCGTAGGCCTCCATGGGACTGGAACTGCTCATGAAAGCCGCCAGTTTGATACAGGAACTGGAACACTCTTTAGTGCAGGCTTGGGGTTATCTGGGCAATCTGCTTTGAAATGTTCTGTACGCCCACACTCATAACAAGGACATTCATGCCTATACATTTTTGGGGAACGCTGGAAGGTTTGCTGTCTCTGATGTTGCAGGAAGATTTGACTTAGGGCCCTGGGTGCCCTTAGATCCGAGCTGCTGTGGATACCAACAGCTTCTCTTCACCAGCTAGGGATGGTTACCCACAAAGATGTCAGCCAACGCAGCTGCCTTCTCCAGAGTACGGGGCTGGTGATCTTGAACATGTTCCCTCACCTCTGGATGACAACATTGTAAAAACTGCTCCAGGACCATCAGATTTTGGCAGTCCTCCAGGGGTTTAACCTGAGCTCCATTAAGCCACTGATGGTGCTAGTATCTTAGATGGATCACAAATTTGCTGTGAATATCATCCACCACCTCTTGCAAAGTCCAAAGCTTTAGTCTGTATTCTCAGGGGTAATGGCATAACGGTTCAAAGAAGCTTGTGCACCTCTTCAAACTGGGAGCACGTCTCCATGGACCAGTGGTGTTCCTAGGGGGGGGGGCGGTGGGTGCGGTCCGCCCCGGGTGCACGCTGCTTGGGGGGGGGGGGTGCTGCGCGCCTGTCCGCTAAGTTCGTTCTGTGCTCCCTCTGCCCCGGAACAGGTTACTTCCTGTTCTGGGGCAGAGGGAGCATGGAAACGAATGAAGCGGACAGGCGCGCGGCACCCCCCTCCAGTGGCGTGCACCCAGGTGGGGTTCCTTTGCCGGGGGGGTGGGTCCTTTCACCGGGGGGAGGGTTGCGCTGCACCCGGGGGGCGGGACGCATTGGCGATCCGCCCCGGGTGTCAGCCCCCCTAGGAACGCCACTGCCATGGACAGTCCTTGGAATGCCTCAAGTGCTCTACTAATGAGCTTTCCTCCCGATAGCATGCTCAGTGTCTCTCAGGATTCTCATTGAGGAGGCAAATTTTCTCAAAGGCAGTTAGATATCCATCAATGTCACCTTGGGTATCAAACTGCGCAAACAGGTTGGGCCTGATCCGAGCTGCGGATCCTGCCTCTGGCCTCGGCCAAGAAGTTGGGCTGGAGCTTTGGATACAAGTTGTTTCCATCTCCAACTTCACTTTCTGCAGCTGGAATTCCCATTCCTCACAACACAGCTGGAATTTTCATTCCTCTCGTCGCCATCACTCGTCTTGTTCCTCTAGCCACTGTTACTCTACCATGTTGATCTGCCAGATTTCAGCAGGTGAGGAATCTGGCCCTGCCAACTCATGGATGTCTGCCCACAAGGAGTCTGGTCTCCCCCCAGAACCAGCAGGTCCTGCAACTCCTCCTCACTGAGGTCATCCAGTTGCTGTTGTGTTAGGTAAGGCATATCTGGTGTCTGACGGCCATTGTCAGTCGCCACCAGCATGCTGCTAATTTCCTAACAATACCAAAAAAAACTGAACAGGGAAGGGACCCTGTTACTGCTGCACTCGTTCACTGTGTTCTATGTCTGGAGGTTACAGATTCTAAAAAAACAAAACTCTGAACCACTCACTGGATGGTGACCCTCACACCACATACTGAGCCTAACAATCCCACCACACTGCCACCAAAAATGAAGGACCAGTCTGTCAAATAATGCCTAAGCACTACCCCTAGCACCCACCTGGGGTTAACCTGTGGCCATCTAAAGGGTCTGTCTCAGCACTGCCCAGGCCCACTTGCACCTACACATGTACTCCTACACTGGCATACCCTCCAGCCACCAACTGGGTTCCGCTTGCCTCTGGGAGAGTCTCCCACCTGCAAGTTATTTTCCCAGTGGTTTCTACAGACACTGGGGCCACAATCCCAGGGGTCTCAAACCGAGAACACAAACTACCAGGCTTCTTAGTCAATCCAGACAACAGGGCTAACAAACTATTAGGTTTATTATCATAAAAAAGGTAGAACAGGAAAAAGGTGTAAACAGCAATCAGTAACAGGTAAAATAACAAGAAATCAACATTAAACTAACTAAATACTGTTTTACTACCTAAGTAGTACCTAGAGAGCTCAGGAAAAATAACTGCTCGTAGGATTTAAACAGCGTCTCCCAGTGCAGAGGTCTTCACTCTCCACACTCCCATTCTGAGACTGGAGAAATTCCAGCACATTCTGGATAGATTTTAGGCTTCAGGGCCAATCAGGGCTCAGAGCACCAACACTAAGGGGTTTCTGGCCAATGGCACTGCACGTTACTTTTCCCCTCAGGGGTTTTCCTCTTTTCCTGTGGGGGAAGGTAAGCTAAAAAGAAAACAGACCTCTGCTGCAGCTATAATACAGAGGTCAGACACTACTACCTGCTTGCCAAACAAGAGAAATGCATTGAAGGGGAAAAATATTACAGGTCACAGGCAAGAAATCCCCCTGTTTCACCACAGCAGTCATGCTATTTCAAAAGATTTACTTCACTATGTGAAAATGTATACATTTAGCACATATATGAAACAAAGAAGCATGGTGAAATCTGAAAGAAGGAATCATTGGCCACAGAACTGTTGACGGTGCCAATATGCAGGTTTCAGGTTTATTAATTACAATATAAATTACTGGAGAGCTGCTCTCATGAGAGTCATTTTCATTTCATTGTCATTTGGAAGAAGAGGATCTGGGTTTTTAAGCAACTACAGAAAACTACATAATTCTAGGAATCACTGTCCCCATAGTAACCAGCTCCTGTCTTGACTTGCTAGATGAGACATAAATTTATTCATTCTTCATGTTTTTAACCATTAATCCAGAAAGGAACTTTTTTTTTGTATTTATTTATTTTTACCAGGGTGTCTATGTGAAAAGTCCAAAAATAAATAAATATAATGTTACCATGGTGTTAGTTGATTGATTTAGTGGGACCAAGGTTGGGGCTGGCAGTGTCACCACTAGGGGGTGCCCAAGGGGGCTCGTCCCTGTGACTATCCTAATGCTTCCAGTAATGTCAAGAACTCCTTGAGTGGAGTCTACTTTTCTGTGGTGGCAAGGTCTGGCTTTCTTCCTTTGGGCTGAGCAACCCTGCCCACTATTTTAACCTCTCATGTACCAGCTACCCTCCCTGGTCTAGGTGGCTGCTTAGCAAATAACCAAGGCGCACAAGGTTTGGAATAAACAAAAAGCACTTATTCTGATTATCACAACTTTCATTCAGTTAAACAATACTGCTTTCTTCACCTTCCAGAGAGAAAGAATCAACAAAAGCATTTCTTGGATTTCCAGCGCAATTATTTAATAGAAAATTAATTAAACCTTTACTCTTTGTTACACACTTGCAGGATATAGCTTACACAACACACAAGTTTCCTTTTAAACACATTCCTCTTTTCCCAACCAAGGGCAGTTCTCAAATTCCTTTTACAACCCAGAACAATTCCAAACCCCTTTCTTTTACTCCAGGACAGTTCCACACTCTCTTTTATACACCAGGGCAATTCCAAACCCCTTTCACACACCAGTGCAATTTCAAACCCCATCTAGACTACCAAGTACAGTCTTCCTAGGCTTTTTCCTTCCAGACTTTCTCCTAGTCTGCTGAGCTTGGCTTTTACATTACTCTGGCCGTTTCAGGGCCGGCGCTAGGGTTTCTGGCGCCCTCCTGCAGCCTATTAGTTGGCACCCCCTACCCATTCAGGGGCGGGATTACTATGGCTCTACCCCTACAGTAGCCACACCCACAGTAACCACATCCCTTCACTTCTTGCCCTACATCCATAAGTAAAAGCTGGGTCCTTCACAGGCTGGAGGAGGTATAGAGCAGATCCAGCTTTTTCCTATTTTCTCCACCCATGTGCAGTTTTTCTCCTCTCTTCCCTTTCCCTCATCTCCTTCCATATGCATCTCCTTCCTTCCCTACCCTCCATCCATGTCCAGCATTTTTCCTCTCCCCCTCTATTCATGTCCAGCATTTCTCCTCCCCTCCCCTCCATCCATGTGCATCTACTTCCTCTGTCTTTCCTCCCCTCCATCCATGTCCAGCATTTCTTCTCTCTCCCCTCCCCTCCATCCATGTGCATCTCCTTCCTCTGTCTTCCCTCCCCTCCATCCATGTCCAGAATTTCCCCTCTCTTCCCTCCATCCATGTGCATCTCCTCTTCTGTCTTCCCTCCCCCATCCATGTCCAGCATTTCTACTCTCTCCCCTCCCCTCCATCCATGTGCATCTACTTTCTCTGTCTTCCCTCTCCTCCATCCATCCAGCATTTCTCCTCTCTCCATTCCCCTCCATACGTGTGCATCTCCTTCCTCTGCCTTTCCTTCCCTCCATCCATGTCCAACATTTCTTCTCTCTTCCCTGCCCCCCACTCCATCCATGTCCAGCATTTCTTCTCTCTCCCCTCCATCCATGTGCATTTCCTTCCTGTCTTCCCTCCCCTCCATCCATCCATGTCCAGCAACTCTCCTCTCTCCCCTGCCCTCCACTCCATCCATCCATCCATCCATGTCCAGCAACTCTCCTCTTCCCCCGCCCTCTCCTCCATTTATCCATATCAGCAATTTTCCTCTCTCTCCTGCCCCCTCCATCCATCCATCCAGTGATTTCTCCTCTCTCCCCTGCCCTCCCCTCCCATCTATGTCCAGTGATTCTCCTTTGCCCCCTATCCTTCCCTTCCACCCATGTCCAGTGACTCGCCCCAACGCAACCTGCCCCCTTTTCAGCTTCCGAGCTCCAGTTTCAACCCCAGCCCCACCTGCCCACCCTCTTCTCTCGTAACATCCCCCTTTTTGTTCCTGCCACTCTGCATTTAAATCATTTATTTTACCTCAAGTCGCAACGGCGGTGGCGGCAGTAAAAGCAGCATGCTTGTCTCCAGCCTTCCCTTCACTCTCAGTGTCCCACCCTCATGGAAACAGGAAATTACATCAGAAGAAGGTGGGACACTGAGAGGGAGGGAAGGCTAGAGGTGAGCCTGCTGCTTTCACTTCCACCGCCGCCACTGCGACTTGAGGTAAAATAAAAGATTTATATGCAGGGCGGCAGGAACAGAATGGAGGGTTGTTGGGGAGCTGAGGGCGGGCAGGTGGGGACCAAGAAATGCCTGCAGCTGGGGCTGGATCTGTGAGCCACCTGGCAGTGGTAAGCATGGCTTGTGGCACCCTCCAGTGGTCGGCGCCCCCGTGCCATGCTTACCAAGCTTACTGGGTTGCACCAGCCCTGGGCCTTTTGCTCTTTTTAACCCAGTCAGCCCATCCTCTCTGCTTTTGGGATTATCAATAACCCAGGGATTTTCAGCCCTTCCTCTTCTTAGCAGTTCCTTCTTATAGTGGCTGTTAGCCCTTGTGTTTCCAGCCACATCCCTTTCATGGAAAGGTTATGCTGATTAGCTTGGTAGCCTTTCCCACCTGGGAAACAACAGGTTTCTGCACTACATCTGCCAGCAGATGAAGCTTCTTTCCCAGACTGCCTGCTGAGCCTCTTTCTTATGTCTGGTTTTCAGCTATCCCTCCAAGGTTACAGTGTTTGATTAAAGGGATTTTTGCTGGAAGTAGATGGCACACTTCTCCGGTACGGATTTATTTTAAAATTGCTGTTACCCTGTTCCTGAGGGAACCCAGCTGTAACTGATAGTAGTAGTTGTGGCACATACCCCAAGCTCAGTTTCAGAAAAAGGGTAAGCAATATAAACTAATGACATACTCACAGCTCAAAGCTGCAAGTTGGAAAAAAAAGCTAAAGTTTAGGATTTACCTTTAGGTTGGAAAGTTAGCCACAAAATAAGGTAAGTTGTCAATAAATAATATTTTTATTTGCAGTTATAGTTGGAACAACAATTTCTTTTCGATGAAATCTTTTTTTTTTTAATATGACAAATTTTTCTCCAAATTTAAACACCCAAAACTTTGACAAAGGTAAAAATGCAGTGCTAGTTCAGCTGAACTTTATAAATGTGTCTTTCCACCTTTATAGAAATTTGCATCCTCTGAAACCTTGAACTCGGCACAATATCAGATAAGTATTGCTATGTAGTTTTCTATTTGTACTAGAATTCAAACCCTTCCTTGGTCATAAGAATTGATTCTTTGTGTAAATGCATTTTCTTTTAGGTTTCTATACTTCCCACTCTGCAGCATGTAAGTGTATCACTCTATTGTCCTTTTCTTGTTTTAAACTTGTTCCTAGTGCTTTTGTTGGTGCATGATTCACTTAGCTGTAATCTTTCTTGGCTGGAGCACTTTGGTCTTTCTTGTACATTGGAGCTCAGAATCAGAAGTGACGATCTTTGCATAGCATATATGATTCCTTTGCGCAGCCAGGCTGCAGAGCTCACCTGACTTGAACAAATCAAAAGGAACAAAACCCTGCCTCGCCTGTTTAAGTAGGATACCTCATAGGGACTTACAATGAAAATAACTGTAGCCTATCTAGCTATAGGCAAACAAAATAATAATTTTTATAGCCCTAAACTTCCAGGACCTATCCTGTTGACACTTTTCCCTCATGAAGACCCACGTGTATTCTTTTCCTGGTTCTCTGGAACCCATACAAACTCCAGTCACTTTCATCAAACCAACATTAGTGGCATATCTATATTTGGACTTTATACACCCTGTACCAATCACTTCTCTCAGCACATAACATATACACTATAAAAAAAAACCTAATTACTCTTGTATAAGCTATATCTTTGTTTTCCCACACAGAGCCAATATTCTCATCCAGTTCTATCAAATAGTGCAAAAGTACTCTCCCACCATTAATGTCATGTCATACCATATCATTTAAGACCAATTTCTTTCCCCATAGTCACCAATTCAAGGCCTCACACACACTGAAGAACCAAACACCCTTCAGCATGTCTGTTTCTTTCAACTGCCAGGGCTCTTCTGAGTCACTCACAGATAATGTTGCTATGGAAACTCTGGCTTGGCAGCACCTCCTGACCAACATTAACCAATCAGATAGTTTATAGAGCTAAAGTATTTTTTCCTCCTGTTCTATGCTTAAACTTCCAATCTCCATTTTGGTTTTAAAATTTCCCATAGGAAATAAAGAGAAAATGACATTTTTATAAAATTTTATAGGTAAATCAAAGTCAAATAAGTTCAAATTTACTGTGCCCCCCAAGCACATCTTTACTCATTGACCTATGCTTTTAGTTTTTAGAAGGACCCTTTATTTAAGGGCGTCTCCTAAATTTTCTTAATAAAAATAATTTAAATTCCACTGAAACCACTCAAGAAAATTAATAATTCCCCTACATGTCCTCCATCGAGGATTTTCTAAAAAGACCCATCCTAGAACCTAAAATCACCCCAAACTGCTGTAGCATGATATAAGTTTAATTGTCAGAGTTATTAATTGTGCTGAATCAGATAAAAATATATATCAATATAAAAATACAGTTTTTAAAAGACTAATTGAAACTGCAACAGGGAAACTGATCTGAACTTCAAGCCCCTCTTTCCCCTCCCTTTTCCTGGGAACTTCTGATAGCAGGGCTAGTCAATTACAAACACTTAAGAGACAAAAGGTACTGGCTTCACAGACATATAGCTTCCTTCTCCTCCCACCTAACAAGGACTGATAACAAAAGCATGACTAGGTGGATACTTGAAGGCTCATCAAGACTTCTGCAGAAATTAAACACAACTGCAGACAGAGGGTCTGGAAAAATGTAAATCCAGGTACTGAAGACACAGGACTCAGAGAAAAACCATAAACAAAACATTTGCCTGTCATCAGATGTATACCTGCCCCCTCCCATCAGCTATCAGACAAGAAGATGCCAGGACATCTGCAGAAAGGAAAGACTTATAATGTGATCATGTGGAATAGACTACATTAACCATAATGCCTTGCAAATTATCCAATGCAAACCAGGAAGCAAGTGCTGAGGTTCATGTGATCATATCCTCCTGCAACTTGCAATGTGTAAAAGACAGAAGCTGTTCCAGACACAGAGCTCTTCCTCTTGGGAATCTGCTGCTTTGGGATCTGCTGCTCTGGGGACCTGCAGCTCATGAAGACCTCTCCTGTAACCATGCGGCTCATCACTCAGCTCTTATAACAAAGACTTTTCTGTAAGTTAAAAACCTTTGATTTAAAAACCTTCTACCTTACTTTAAGCACAGATTCTCTGTAAGACTCTTACCTCTTGCTGCAATTGTATAAACTCCTTTTGAAGCTAAATATATGGTCTGTCTTTACATATGTTCTTAAACCTGGTAATGCAGGTTAATGTACTCCAATAAATATACTTAATTCCTTTCATTCATTGCAATCGTGAATCTTGTTGCCTTAAAGGGCAACTGGTGGAGAATTATTCAATATATATCTTAAAACTTATAAATATTAGCTAGTGCTATGGAGCAATATCCCCAAATATAAATCATTTCTTGTTACACTGCAACCACTTAAAATATACTTTTTAAAAACCCACCCCCACTAATTCACCTAAAGAGGTACTCAGGAACCCATAACTACAAATAAAACTCAAAATAAATTAACCCCTTATGAGCCAGAACACCTGACACAAAAAACATATAAATCCCCCCCCCAAAAAAAAACAAACAAACAAACAAACAAACAAACCCTTATTCCAGGCCACGAGTCACCTTACCTGGCTGGGAAACAGCACAACCCAGCTGTGCAGCATCGCGGTAAGCCACAAAAGACACAGCTCTGCTCTGGGGACTCTGAGCACCAGAGCCACAAAAGAAGAAAACACTGGCCAACAATTACCACTGGAAGCCTGAAGACAACCCTCCCCCAGACCCCAGGTAAACTAAATTAACACCGAGTTAGATTAATCTTTATTTCTGCTTTTCTTTTGTACCTTTGAGTTTTAACTGGGTACAGCAGCTGGTTATATCCTAACCTCTGTGACCCCTGAGTTCCTGACACAGCTGCTGTGTATGTTCACAGCAGTTCAGACTTTTATAACTCCACTTTCAATAACTCAGTCAACTCCAATGTTGGTGTTCTGAGCCGAAATTTACTAATATCTTTAAAGTCACTTATAATTATAACAGTGGTAGGCAAACAACATGTGGCAAACAAAATAGTAACTTTAGCAAAGGTATATACAAAAATCTCTCCAGGAGGATCCAAGATGGCTGCTGCCTGGAGTACCATGTAAGCTGTGCAGGGCTGACGCTGCAAATATCGTTCCTGTTAGTTGCCTACTGACCTTTTTGCCTTGAAGATGGCCCCAAAGCGACAAAGGAAACTCAAGAACCACCCCTCAAAACCTCTTGGTTCTCTTGCAGCTTCACAGTCTTTGATTATATCTTTCATAGCTCCCTCAGATTGTATGTCGTCTCCAGCCAATGAGCCACTGGGTAAGGAGGCCTTGGCTCAACAGCTTGTCCTAGAATGCTCTTTGAGCTCAGACACAAGGATCCCCCACCAACTATCAAAGCAGAGAGGCTATGGGGTGAAGTGCTGACCACCGAAGTGCGAAGAAGTGCAGCATCGTTCAGAGGGGATCCTAAAGGTGGTATCCCCTGCATGGAATTAGAAGCCTCACAGGGAGCTTTAGGCTCTTAAGAGTGCGGTAAGAGTGGGGGTCCTACATCTGCAGGTTATAACCAGTAGTTAGGTCAGCAGTTACTATCAGCAAATCCTGTTTTATAGGACTGGCAATTGGGGACCCACTTGGAGGGTTTTACCCCTAAACCTACTCCGGTCAAATCCCCTGTGACTACGCTTGAGACTATTTGGACCATGTTGGTTCATTTGGAAACCTCAGCCTCGCAAAATTTCTTGAATCTTGCTGCAATTTCAAATAAGTTGGAAATGGGTACATCACAACATGAGGCGAGAGTTGGAGCTGGAACCCTGACTGGGAGAGTGGAGAAGGTTGAACAGTCATTGAAATAACAGGTGGATTTAACTAACTCTTTTATTCAGGATAGACACATTTCTAATTGAAAGATTGAGATTATAGAGAATAAATTAAGGAATCTGAATTTGAGATTTGTGAATTTTCCCAAGGTGCCTCTCAAGTTACCTAGGGACACCTTGAAAATGAATTTAATGGATATTTTGAAGATTCCTCTGGACTTAATCCCTCCTGTTGCTAGATGTTATTTCTTGCCTATGAGATCAGGGCAAGAGGGACCTGAAAGAGTTAACACCGCAGAGGATAGTCTCGATATGTCAGCCATTCTGGAGAGATCTGGAGATGAAGAGACTAATAGAGCTACATTGGTAGTAGCATTTGTTTTTGAACAGGATAAAGATAGAATATTTACTTTGTACTGCCATTATTGAACAGCATTGTTTCTAGATCAGAATTGTGGGTTTTTCCTGATTTGTGTAGAACTACACCAGAGAAACGTAAGAAATTTCTTTCTGCTGCCCAGGAGGCTCACAACTTGGGTATGCAGGTATTTATTTGATTTTCATGCAAATGTATTGTTATCTGTGAGAATAATAGATGCATTATTTTTAATGTTCCACAATTTAAGAATTTTATTGAAAGTAAGAAGAGGTTTACAAATGTAAGTGTGGTTTCAGAGATGTCTTAATGTATTTACGTGGGAGCTGCAGGATATTGAGATAGGGCCTATGAGATTAGATTGAGGGAACCAGGCGATTTCCGTAATTATGATTTGTATAATTCCTTTATATATCTCCTTTTTTCTTATTTGGATCCCCTTTTTTGATATTTCAGTTCTTAGTGAGGACTGTGATGATATTGTTTGATTGTATTTCCTTTATGTATTATAAGTTTACTTGTATCACTTTGCTATTCAAATTTGTAATGAGATTTAAATTGAAAATTAATAAATATATTAAAGATTAAAAAAAATCTCTCCAGCAATTCATTTCTGTATTTTAGTAGTTCTGTATTCCAATAAATTCTTATGTCCTACCTTTGGTGGGAGAGCAATTTGGTTGACCAACAGGTGAAAGAGGGTGGTGATAAATGGAATCCATTCGGAAGAAAGGAAAGTAAATATTGGAGTGCCTCAGGGATGAGTGCTGGGGCCAATTTTGTTTAATATTTATATATTTGTTCTGTTTAATATTAATGTACTAGTGTGAAAGGCCCGTTTCAGAGAGGAATGAAACAGATGCTAGCACCGCTTCCCCCCCCCCGAAGTCTGCGCTGCCACTGTCTCCCTCGCCCTCACCAAGTCGCCGCCGCTGCTCCCCCCTCTCCGTGCGGCCAGCAACTGTCTCCATCCACAGAGGCGGCATGGTGGTCCAAAATCTTCAAAATCAGCATCAGGTGTTGTGTGTGTGTGTGGCGAAGGGAAAGGCAGAGATGCAAGTCCCTGGTGTTACTTTAAATGTAAAGGGAGGGAGTGGTTGACCTTCCCTGCACTCATTTTCTCTGACACTGCAAGTGAGAGGAAGCAGGGGGGAGGGGAAGAGGGAGGGAGGGGGGAGGGGAGCAGGCCCAGCAACACAGTCAGCAGGAGAGCAGCAGATTGGAGCTTGTGCGTTGAGATCCTCAGCCATGCCCTGACAATACAGCAGGGGGGGGGGGGGAGGGGAGCAGATTGCAGCTTGCTGGCTATGTTTCCCTACTCCTTACTCCTGCCTGTGATTTGTGAAACCGGATATCTACACCACCATGCAAAATGGAAGTGAGGCTTCATTAGAACGTTGGTGGTGCCTTTTATATATATAGATTTGTGCGAGACATTGCTGGAGGTTTAGAAGGAAAAGTTTGCCTTTTTGAGGATGACACGAAGATAGCCAATAGAGTGGATACCCTTAAGGGAGTAGAAACCATAAGAAGGGATCTCCAAACGTTGGAAGAATGGCCAAGGGTCAGGTAGTTAAAATTTAATGTGAAGAAGTTCAGAGTGATGCACTTGGGGTGCACAAATCCAAAAGAAATGTACCAGATAGGAAGAGAGAGATTGGTAAACTTTGTTCAGGAGAGGGACCTGGGGGTGATGGTGTCCGTGGATCTCGAGGTGATGAAACAATGCAACAAGGTGGTGGCTGCAGCCAGAAGGATGCAAGGCTGCATAGAGAAGGGGTATAACCAGCAGAAGAAAGGATGTATTGAAGCCCCTGTACAAGTTGTTGGTGAGGCCCCACTTGGAGTATTGTGTTCAGTTTTGGAGGCTGAATCTTGGTAAGGATGTAAAAAGATTTGAAGCAATTCAGAGAAAAGTGACAAAAATGGTATGGGGTTTGCGTAGCAAGACATATGAGGAGAGACTTGCTGACCTGAACTTGTATACCCTGGAGGAAAGGAGAAACAGGGGTGATATGATACAGACATTTAAGTATTTGAAAGGTATAAATACACAAACATTTTTCAGAGACAGTATAGTGGTAGAACTAGAGGTCATGAATTGAGGTTGAAAGGGGAACCACTCAGGAATAATGTCAGGAAGTATTTTTTTCACTGAGAAGGTGGTAGGTACCTGGAATGCCCTTCCACAAGAGGTGGTGGAGGTGCAAACGGTAAAGGAATTCAAAAAGGCGTGGGATAAACATAAAGGAATACTGTTTGGAAGGAATGGATCCAAAGAAGCTTAGTGGGGATTAGGTAGCAACACTGCTAATTGGGAAGCAAAGCTAGTGGTGGGCAAGACTTCTATGGTTTCTGCACTGATAATGGCTGAAGATTTGAATGGGTTGCAGTGGAGCTTTTCAGGGCTTTGACAACTTCAGAAATTTAGAACAAGGACAGTGCTGGGCAGACATCTACGGTCTGTGCCCTGAAAATGGCAAGAACAAATCAAGATCAGGTATACATATGAAGTATCACATCTTACCACATGTAATGAGTTTATCTAGTTGGAGTTTATCTAGTTGGTCAGAGTGGATGGACTATACAGGTCTTTATCTGCCATCATCTACTATGTTATGTTTTGATGTGCTATTCATATTTGCTGTGTTAGACACATTGTTCATTTGTCATTGACAATTAGTGTCAGAAGATTGGTGTTTTTACTAATAGGAGACTGTTTTGTTTTCTGACTGAGAAAATAAAATTGAGAAAAGCAGACTCCTGACATAGGCCCTATTGGCGAAGTTACAAGGGGTCCACCTTGCATGGAAAAAAATTCAGCCTGCTGCCTACCAGAAGGTTATCTGGGAGCTAGTCAAAAGCCGGTCCCTTTCATCAACTGGGGAGGTTGCTGGGGTTTCCGGGTGTGCTGCCGCTGAGGATGGGAGCATTGGGCCTGGGTCTGTTGTTGAAGATGAGAAGAAGGGGTATAGCTGAGGACAAGAAGAAGGGGTGTACCTGTGCCTATGAAAGTAGTAGGTGCTCCTGCTTTATCCTCTAGAAAACCTCTGAGAGGTGGAGAGTGCAGGAGGCTGAAAGAGGGACTTAATGGTATCAGTATGTTTTTTGATGAGGTTCATGACCTCCTCTACCTTGTCCCCAAAAAGACTGTCTCCATAGCAAGGGAAGTCCACTAATCTCTCCTGAACTACAGGTTCCAGGTCAGAAATATATGCAGCCATGAAAGTCTGCGCATTCCCACACTTAAGTCAGAGAGCTGGGACGCCACATCAAAAGAATCAAAAGTGTCCCTAGCCAGATATTTTCTACACGCCTGCTTACTGGCTAACTTGCGAAGCTCTGTGACCTGCTCCGGTGGGACAGTGTCCATAAACACGAGCACATTGTCCATCAGGGACTTCAAGTACAGGCTTGTGTAGAGCTGATAGGTCTGGCTATAGGAAATGAGCATCAATGCCTGAAACAACTTCCTCCCAAAGGAATCCAGAGTATGAGCCTCTCTACCCATGGGAGTTGAGGCATGAGTGCGAAACCTCTTGTCCCTTATGAGGACAGATATGACTACCATTGAGTGGTGGGGTAACTGAGGCTTTTTTAATCTAGGAGCCTTTTGGACTCTGTATATGGAGTCCGCCTTCTTTGGTATGACCTACACAGAGAGAGGGGTCTCCCAGTTTCTCATCTACATATCCTGCAGGACAGTGTGTACAGGAAGTGGCGGAGAATCATAGTTCAGGACTGTCAATAACTCAGCCCTAATCTCATCCTCCAATTCCAACTGAAATGGAATGGCTGTGGCCATTTCCTTTAAAAAGCCAAAATAGGAGAGCTTCTCTGAAGGAAACTTCCTTCTCTCCTATGGAGGAAAGGGATCAGAGGGTATACCTAAAGACCTCTCCTCTGAGAAGTTCTCAGGTTCCTCCTCGGAGGCTTAGAAGCGGTTTCTCTCAGACTCAGCAAAATAGTTATCATAAGACATCTGTTATGACCTGGTGAATGTGAGCCCTTGTGCCCTGACTGAGCACGGTGAAGATGAAGTGGCACCGCACTCGATCAGGCAGCCAGACAACCCCTAGCTTCACCTGGGGAGCGACCACCATTCCCTGGGAGTTGAGCCCCCAGGTGCAGGCGGCCACCAGGACTTCTGGAACCGGCGGGGTTGCACAACTGCTGACCAGGCTGGCAGGCAGGCAGACACAGTCCAGGAGCAAAGAGTCAGTGAAGCAGCAAAACAGAGAGCAATCCGAAAGTCTGGGCAGGCAGCAACACAATGCGTGGTCAGTAAACAATCCAAGGTCAGGAACACAGGAAAACACTGGAACAGATGAAGACCACAACCTCTAAGCGAATAGAAGCCGAAGCATGGAAGGACTGGAAACAGGGCTTTAAATAGAGCAGGAATTAGGCTCAACCATGAGCAGCTGTTCCAAGATGGCTGCCCCCATCAGCAGAGGTGCCTACATCCAAATATGGGCTTCCTTCCTGACCTCGTTACTCCAAGATGGCTGCCCCCTCCTGAGCTAGCCAAGATGGCTGCTGTCCATGATCCAACCCGGATGACGGCTGCTAGGTTAGGAAACAGAAACCAACTCATCCTGGAGAAGTGTAGCAGAGCGTAACAACATCTGAGTCTGCGCTTGCCTCAGTTTGCTTAGTAAACCTAGCCCTAAATCTCTCCATTACCAGGCACCATGGTTGGAAATAGGTTCTACAACCAGAAGCCCTATAAAACAACCCAAAATTCATGGGAGTATTGATTGCCACAGTAGAGACACAGTGTTCCAGGGAAATAGGCATGAATCAGTGTGTAGTGTTATGGATCCTACCTGAACAGGCAGAATATATACAACATATTTTGCTGCTATTTCTTCTATTTCCCTCAGGATTGTAATGGGAAGTCCTTTTCTTTCCCTGTCAGCTTTGGAAAATGTACATTTCCGATATCTTTATATTTTGTGTTTCCTCTTTTAAAATTTTGTAACCAATTTGTCTTTCTAGCACAGGGCCATTGTGTCCTGTCTTAGCTCTGACTTTGTTACAGATTCAATCAAATGATGATCTCATTAGCTATGTTAACTCCTCTAGATGAAACATTTTGTATTAAGAGTTGATAAACTAGGGCAGTATCAACCTGTACTATGATCTGAAACCACGCAAAGAACCAAGCAACTTAGGGTTTTTGGGAAGGTGATATACCTGGTGCTGTGGGCATGTCCTAATACACACACACACTAAAAAAGGTTGGCAGACACTGTACTGTGGGCTGGAGACCCACTGTAGTCACAATGGTTAAGGTGTTTTGTTTTAACCAGTCTCTCAGCCATGGGCTTCTTGATGAACCGATTATGGCAAAGACTGCTTTATGGAGCAGCTGGTTCAGGAACCAATAGGAGGGGAAAACATTCTAGACCTAGTCCTTAGTGGAGTGCATGATCTGGTGCAGGATGTAATGGTGCTGGGGCCGCTTGATAACAGTGATTATAATTTGATCAGATTTGATATCAGCTCTGGAGCAGTGGCGTAGCCAGACCTGAGATTTTGGGTGGGCCCAGAGCTAATATGGGTGGGCACGCACTGCCTATATAAGTATGAGTAGTGTCTCTTGGGATCCTACAAAATAATGCCTTAGAATTCACTTGATGGATTTCTAAGTAGTCTGCTCAACAGCTGCCCTGCATCAGTATAACCACATACATACTTAATGGAAAAATTGATATTTTTAAATGTAATTACATTATCCCACAATCTCTCCACTGCAAAATGCAAAACAAAACGGGCTGCAAATACTACACACTAGCAGAATACTGCACCTTGATCACACATGAAAAACACATGACACAACAGACATGACACGAGGAACTAGAAAGCAAAAAATATGAAGGCAAAATACTGAACTGGAAAGTTATTATTATTATTATTATTTTATTATTTATTATTATTTATTGCATTTGTATCCCACATTTTCCCACCTTTTTGCGGGTTCAGTGTGGCTTACAATACATTATGAATAATGAAAATACAATTTGTTACAATTCAGGTTATGGATTACATTGTGAAGAGTTAAACGAGACAAAATCAAAATCGTTAAGGAATAAATCAATTGATAAGAACAATGAGACATTGGAAGGAGACAACGGGAAATTAAGGGGCGCTATATGAAGCATGTGGTATACATTTTTCTGTGAGTAGAAGTATGGGTGTGGTGAGATTAGGGGTTGAGAATTCATAAGTGGATGTATTGATGTATTACTGAACAGTGAGTGTGGGCTTTATGTGTTTTGGTTCTTTCCGTAAATTTTATCAAAAAGATGTGTCTTCAGTGATTTACGGAAGTTGGTTTGTTCGTAGATCGTTTTCAGGTTCCGCGGCAGTTTGTTCCAGAACTGCGTGCTCATGTAAGTAAAGGTTGATGATGCAGCGTCTTGTATTTCAGGCCCTTGCAGTTAGGGAAGTGGAGGTTGAGGAAAGTTCGGGATGATCTTTTAGCGTTTCTGGGTGGTAAGTCGATTAACTCAGACATGTAGGCTGGGGCTTCGCCGTGAATGATTTTGTGGACTAATGTGCATACTTTGAAAGTAATGCGTTCCTTGAGTGGGAGCCAGTGTAGCTTCTCTCGTAAGGGTTTTGCACTTTCATATTTTGGAATTCCGAAGATGAGTCTGGCTGCTGTATTCTGGGCTGTTTGAAGTTTCCTCAAGATTTGCTCTTTGCAGCCTGCGTACAGTGAGTTGCAGTAGTCCAGATGGCTGAGTACAAGGGATTGTACTAGGCTGCGGAAGACGGATCTTGGGAAGAATGGTCTTATTCTTTTCAGTTTCCACATGCAGTAGAACATCTTTTTGGTTGTGTTGTTTGCATGGGTTTCGAGTGTTAGGTGTCGGTCGATAGTAACTCCAAGGATTTTTAACGTTTCTGAGATTGGAAGGCTTAGATTAGGTGTATTTATGGCGGTAAATTCATTCGTGTTGTATTGGGAGGTAAGTATCAGGCATTGAGTTTTTTCTGCATTTAGTTTCAAACGAAATGCATCTGCCCAGGTGTTCATGATGCGTAGACTTTGGTTGATTTCATTGAAGATTTCTTTGATGTCTTGTTTGAAAGGGATGTATATTGTTACATCATCGGCGTAGATATATGGGTTGAGGTTATGGTTTGATAGGAGTTTTGCCAAGGGGGGTCATCATTAGGTTGAAGATGGTTGGTGAGAGAGGTGATCCTTGTGGTACCCCACATTCAGGTGTCCATGCGGCAGATGTGGCTGAATTTGATGTGACTTGGTATGAACGTTGGGTTAGGAACCCCTTGAACCAGTTTAGGACATTTCCTCCCATGCCAAAATATTCAAGTATGTGTAATAGGATTCCGTGGTCTACCATGTCGAAGGCACTAGACATGTCAAATTGTAGGAGGAGTATATTGTTGCCGGTTGCAGTCATTTGTTTGAATTTAGTCATGAGGGTAATTAATACTGTTTCCGTGCTGTGATTCGATCGGAATCCTGATTGGGCATCATGTAGTATTGAGTATTTGTTTAAATAGTTAGTGAGTTGTTTAGTTACCATTCCTTCGGTTATTTTGGTTATTAGTGGTATGGATGCTACTGGTCTGTAGTTGGTTATTTCCCTTGCGCTTTTCTTTGTGTCTTTGGGTATAGGGGTGAGTAAAAGTTTTCCTTTTTCTTTTAGGAAAAGTCCATTTTGTAGCATGAAGTTTACTTGGTTTGTTAGGTCTATTATGAATTGTTGAGGAGCTGATTTCATGAGGTTATTTGGGCATATGTCTAGTTTGCAGTGGGATTTGGCATATCTTCTAAGTGTTTCAGAGATGAGGTCTTCTGATAGTAGTTCGAATTCGGTCCAGGTTCTGTCTGCTGGGTATATTCCGTCTTCTGGGTCTAGACAATCTAGGAGTGTGGCGTATTCAATAGGGCTGGCAGGTATTTGGAGTCTTAATTTTATTATTTTCTCCTTGAAGTATTTCGCAAGGTTGTCAACGTCTGGTATATCTTTGCTGTTGTTTGTGACTGGTGTGGTGTCTAATAGTTTGTTGACGAGGTAGAAGAGTTTGTGTGTGTCTTTGTAGTTTGGTCCTATTATTGTCTTGTAGTGTAGTCTTTTAGTCTATTTTATGGTATATTTGTATTTCCTCCGAAGTAGTTTCCAGGCATTTAGTGTTTGTTCATCTCTTTTTTTGTTCCATGCCCGTTCTAGTTTCCTGACTTGTGTTTTAAGCTTTTTCAGCTCTTCGGTGAACCATGGGTTTGATTTTTTTCTGTGTGATGTTCTGGTTTGGATTACCTCAAGTTACCTCAAGAAGTTACCTCAAGTTACCTCAAGAAGTCAGACTCAGCATGCAACAATACCAGAAACATTGAAACTTACATGCAAAATATCACAGATGCACATTTCCAAAAGCAGACATATTCCAGTTAATAAATTCTGAATAAAATACTTTTTTCTACCTTTGTTGTCTGATCTATTTGCTTTGGTCCCAGTGTCGTCTGTTTTATGCAGTGTCTTCTTTCCATTTGATATTTTTTCTCTCACCATGTCCACCATCCTCCTGTGTTCTTATGTGTCCTGTCTACCATCTGTAGTCAAAAGCAATTTACCTTCCGTTCTGCAGCTATAAAACCTCCCTACCATTTAAATGTTGCAATGTAAAACCAAAATATAGCATCACACTGTACCATATTATTATACTAGTAGCAGGAGGCTCTTTTAATGAGATATTTACTGTACCAACTGTGATTTTGAACTAGGCTTGCACCAGCTGCAAAACAGAAAGGTTGTGAGCGCAGTAAGTTGTGTACTGCTAGCAACAGAGAAGGGGTTTATCAACATGTTGGGGGAGCTATTTTGCACTTTCTCTGCTCCTTACCTGTGCCTTGTGTATGACGGTGCTGACCCCTCAGCCTCACTCACTATCATTACTATGGGTTTACTATTAGACTCTACTCCCCCTCCCCCCAATTTAATTTAATGGGGTTATTTTGCACTGGACTCAGCAACCCCTCCCCCAAAAGGAGAAAAAAACAGAACAAAAAAAATCAGAAAGATGGCTGGCAGCAAAGAGAAGAGCGTGCAGAGCAGGGTCAAAATGAGAAGAGAGAATAAGACACAGAGAGGGAAGTTTGGAAGGCAATAGGACATGAGAGACTAGGGCAACAGAGGAGAACAGGAGTGAGAAAAGAGGTAAAGGAGTGAGTCTGAGAGGAGAATGGACTTGGGAAGAGTGAGAGAGATGGTGGTGAGAAGAGTGAAGGGGGATAGTAGGGATAAATAAGAGAGCACAAGAGAAGGGATGGCTGGGGGAGGGTAAGCATGAGAGGAGTGGGGCATCACCTGGCAAAACAGTGGCTAGGGGAAGAAAGAAGGGGAAGAAGGGTATTAAATGGGAATAAACTTGGAAACAAGATTTAGCTGCTCCTCCACTCCCGAGTTTGGCTTGGGAACATGGTATGTACAATTTTATAAATAAAAATAAGGCAGGTGGAAGTGCAAGAACTTTATAGCACACTATATACTCATCAAGAATGTACTGTGGGACCTGCGTGACGATGATGACTTAGTCTTCTTGCCCGCATGGTTAAAAAGTGAGGTGAAGGAAGCTATTAGAGCTAGAAGAAAATCCTTCAGAAAATGGAAGAAGGATCTGACTGAAAGTAATAGGAAACAGCATAAGGAATGGCAAGTCAAATGCAAAGTGCTGATAAGGAACACAAAGAGAGACTTTGAAAAGAAGATTGCATTGGAGGCAAAAACATAGAATAAGAACTTTTTTAGGTATATTAAACCAGCAAAAGAATCAGTTGGACAGCTATATGACTGAGGGATAAAAGGGGCAATCAGGGAAGACAAGGCCATGGCGGAGAGATTAAATGAATTATTTGCTTCAGTCTTCACCAAGGAAGATGTGGGAGGAGTACTGGTGCTAGAAATGGTATTCAATGCTGATGAGTCCGAGAAACTGAAACAAATCTCTGTAAACATGGAAGATGTAATGGAGCAATTGAAGAGCAGAAAATTGCCTGGACCAGATGGTGTACATCCCAGAGTACTGATAGAGTTGAAAAAATAACTTGCAGAACTATTGTTAGCAATGTGTAATTCATCTTTAAAATCAAGCATGGTACAGGAAGATTGGAGGGTGGCCAATATAAAGCCAATTTTTAAAAAGGGTTCCAGAGGCAATCCTGGAAATTTATAGACTGGTGAGCCTGACATTGGTGCAGGACAAAATGGAAGAGACTATTAAAAAGAACAAATTACAGAGCATATACATAAGCATGGATTAATGGGACAAAGCCAACATGGATTTAGTCAAGGAAAATCTTGCCTCACCAATCTACTACATTTCTTTGAAGGGGTAAATAAGCATGTAGATAAAGGTGAGCCAGTTGATATTGTGTATCTAGATTTTCAAAAGGCATTTGACAAAGTATCTCATGAAAGACTCCTGAGGAAATTAGAAAGTCATGGGATAGAAGGCAATGTCCTATTGTCGATTAAAATCTGGTTAAAAGATAGAAAACAGAGAGTAGGGTTAAATGGTCAGTATTCTCAATGGAGAAGAGTAGATAGTGGGGTTCCCCAGGGGTCTGAGCTGGAACAGCTGCTTTTTAACATATTTATAAATTATCTAGACACTAGCCGTTGAGCCCGTAAAAACGGGCTAGTAAAGGAAGGGGGGGGGGGGGGTTGAAAGGCCCCCCCAGGATAGGTCGCCGCCGTCCCCCCCACCCCTGGAGTCCCCTCCGCCACCCCGGCCTTCCTTCTTCTCTGCGTGTGTTCTGCCCTCGTGTGACGTAACGTCGGCGAGGGCGGGACACAGGCAGGTAAGGAAGGCCAACGGCAGCTCAGATGAGCTGTGTGCTGCATTCTGGCGGTTTGAATAGTGAAGTCAGGTACCCGGGCGGGGTGGAGGGTGGGTTGCGGCGGCGACTCCGGGTGGGTGTGGGGAGCGGTGGCGACAGCAGTTCCCTCACTCGCAGGTGCGCAGGTTCCCTCTCTATCACGCCCCCGTCATCATGTATTGACGCGGGGGTGGGACAGAGAGGGTCTCTACTGCGCATTTGCGAGTGAGTACGCCTCTTGCCATTTATATGTTTGATGGGAATAACTAGTGAGGTAATTAAATTTGCAGATGACACAAAAATATTCAAGGTTTTTAGAATACATACGGACTATGAAAAATTGCAGGAAGACCTAAGGAAATTGGAAGACTGGGCATAACGATAATCAAAGAAATGTTGGGGTAATGCTCCATATAGTTGAATTGAGTAATGATCTAGAATTGTATCAGATTGGAGCAATTGACTTATGATGAAGATTGTGTCATGTTTGTATTAACCACTGATTGGTAATTTAAAATAATGCAGTGAAGTGATTGGTTAAGAAAGGTGACCTTTTCATTGGATGATAGATAATTGATAGTAAGTTTTAAGCAGAAAAAAATAGGCTGTGTAACCATATACTAATCTGCTTAACAGTTAAGAATGCTGCATTGAAAAACTGGGGTTAGACAAGATGCAATGTGAGTATATTGTAAAAGAAATGTTAATGTTCGAAAAAGAATGTTTTTGAATTTGAGCAGCATTTATGTGAGTAAGCTCATAACTGTTAACAGAGTTTTTGTTACTTTGATTAGAACGTTTAGCCTTTTGTTCATACAAAATTGGTAGCATGACAGAGTTAAAAATATCACATTGGAAGTTGCCTTGGAAGTACATTGAACCAATAAGTACATAAGTAGTGCCATACTGGGAAAGACCAAAGGTCCATCTAGCCCAGCATCCTGTCACCGACAGTGGCCAATCCAGGTCAAGGGCACCTGGCACGCTCCCCAAACGTAAAAACATTCCAGACAAGTTATACCTAAAAATGCGGAATTTTTCCAAGTCCATTTAATAGCGGTCTATGGACTTGTCCTTTAGGAATCTATCTAACCCCTTTTTAAACTCCGTCAAGCTAACCGCCCGTACCACGTTCTCCGGCAATGAATTCCAGAGTCTAATTACACGTTGGGTGAAGAAAAATTTTCTCCGATTCGTTTTAAATTTACCACACTGTAGCTTCAACTCATGCCCTCTAGTCCTAGTATTTTTGGATAGCGTGAACAGTCGCTTCACATCCACCCGATCCATTCCACTCATTATTTTATACACTTCTATCATATCTCCCCTCAGCCGTCTCTTCTCCAAGCTGAAAAGCCCTAGCCTTCTCAGCCTCTCTTCATAGGAAAGTCGTCCATCCCCACTATCATTTTCGTCGCCCTTCGCTGTACCTTTTCCAATTCTACTATATCTTTTTTGAGATACGGAGACCAGTACTGAACACAATACTCCAGGTGCGGTCGCACCATGGAGCGATACAACGGCATTATAACATCCGCACACCTGGACTCCATACCCTTCCTAATAACACCCAACATTCTATTCGCTTTCCTAGCCGCAGCAGCACACTGAGCAGAAGGTTTCAGCGTATCATCGACGACGACACCCAGATCCCTTTCTTGATCCGTAACTCCTAACGCGGAACCTTGCAAGACGTAGCTATAATTCGGGTTCCTCTTACCCACATGCATCACTTTGCACTTGTCAACATTGAACTTCATCTGCCACTTGCACGCCCATTCTCCCAGTCTCGCAAGGTCCTCCTGTAATCGTTCACATTCCTCCTGCGACTTGACGACCCTGAATAATTTTGTGTCATCGGCAAATTTAATTACCTCACTAGTTATTCCCATCTCTAGGTCATTTATAAATACATTAAAAAGCAACGGACCCAGCACAGACCCCTGCGGGACCCCACTAACTACCCTCCTCCACTGAGAATACTGGCCACGCAATCCTACTCTCTGCTTCCTATCTTTCAACCAGTTCTTAATCCATAATAATACCCTACCTCCGATTCCATGACTCTGCAATTTCTTCAGGAGTCTTTCGTGCGGCACTTTGTCAAACGCCTTCTGAAAATCCAGATATACAATATCAACCGGCTCCCCATTGTCCACATGTTTGCTTACCCCCTCAAAAAAAATGCATTAGATTGGTGAGGCAAGACTTCCCTTCACTAAATCCGTGCTGACTTTGTCTCATCAGTCCATGTTTTTGTATATGCTCTGCAATTTTATTCTTAATAATAGCCTCCACCATCTTGCCCGGCACCGACGTCAGACTCACCGGTCTATAATTTCCCGGATCTCCTCTGGAACCTTTCTTAAAAATCGGAGTAACATTGGCTACCCTCCAGTCTTCCGGTATTACACTCAATTTTAGGGACAGATTGCATATTTCTAACAGTAGCTCCGCAAGTTCATTTTTTAGTTCTATTAATACTCTGGGATGAATACCATCAGGTCCCGGTGATTTACTACTCTTCAGCTTGCTGAACTGACCCATTACATCCTCCAAGGTTACAGAGAATTTGTTTAGTTTCTCCGACTCCCCCGCTTCAAATATTCTTTCCGGCACCGGTGTCCCCCCCAAATCCTCCTCGGTGAAGACCGAAGCAAAGAATTCATTTAATTTCTCCGCTACGGCTTTGTCCTCCTTGATCGCCCCTTTAACACCATTTTCGTCCAGCGGCCCAACCGACTCTTTGGCCGGTTTCCTGCTTTTAATGTATCTAAAAAAGTTTTTACTATGTATTTTTGCTTCCAACGCTAATTTCTTCTCAAAGTCCTTTTTTGCCCTCCTTATCTCCGCTTTGCATTTGGCTTGGCATTCCTTATGATCTATCCTGTTACTTTCAGTTGGTTCTCTTCTCCACTTTCTGAAGGATTGTTTTTTGGCTCTAATGATTTCCTTTATCTTACTGTTTAGCCACGCCGGCTGACGTTTAGTCTTTTTTCCCTTTTTTCTAATACGTGGAATATATTTGTCCTGAACCTCCAGGATGGTGTTTTTAAACAGCATCCACGCCTGATGCAAGTTTTTTACTCTGCGAGCTGCTCCTTTCAGTCTTTTTTTCACTGTTTGTTAACTGTAATGTTTATCTAAGCAGTTAGTTAAAGGTGAAACGCTAAGTCAAATTAATGATTTTGTAAGTAAGGATTGAACACCAGCTAATTTGTTACTTTTTCACAGATGTAATTGATGTGTATTCATCTTGTAGGTGATCACAAGAATATGTGATATCATCTTTTTGGATATTGTAAGAAAGTTGATGCACGGCTCCTGATGAAGCATGTAAAGTGAAACGGTTTGGCCACCGTCGAGCCATAGCTAAGTGCTCAACAACTTTTTATTTTTATTATATATATAAAAATACAAAAAGAAGAGAATGTTTGAGAATAAAGGAAGATTTGAAACTTTAAATACATCATGTTGATAAATTTGATTAAGCACATACACTGGACTCTTCACTTGTTGATGTTTACAGTTTTCCTTACCAGCTCATACCATAGAGACTTTGGTGCAAATATCCTAATGCTGCTTGCTATGTCTATATGTTTTTGTGATGACTGTTCTTATAATGTGTACTTTCCTTCTCACTCTTGTTAAACAATCATGTTTTTCAATTACCTTGGGTTGTAGGGTGTCTCTTTTATGTAACTGGATTGTTATATAAATCATTTTTGTACAAACTTATTTTAACTTTGTAAACCACTTTGGTCTTTTCCTATGAAAGGTGGTCAAATTGATTAAACTGAAATAAACTCCTCACAGTATTCAGGTACTTACTGTTTCACAGGATTGATTTCTTGGGCTTCAGTGGTTAGAACAGTGGCCTTAGAATCTGGGAAGCCCAGTTCAAAGCTCACTGTGGGTCCTTGCAATTTTGGGCAGGTCACATAACTCTCCATTGCCTCAGGTACAAACAGGTCCCTGTTTACTAAGCCACACTATAGTTTTTAGCACGTGCTAAAAATTAGCGTGCACTAATGCTGGAGAAACCCATAGGAATATATATGGGTGTCTCTAGCATTTAGCGTGTGCTAAAAATGCTAGCGCACCTTAGTAAACAGGGACCTTAGATTATAAACCCTCTGGGAATAGGAAAATACCTACTGTATTACCCTGAGCTACTACTGAAATGGTATGAGCTAAATCCAAATACTCTTCCCTTTACAGAACTCAGTGCAATAAGTGCAGCCAAATTTATCATACTTTTATAGAGAAACATTCACCTCTATCCAATAAAGCAGCAGTCCATTCCACCAGCTGATCTTCATGATAGCAAGAAAACTGCAAGAATGCTCTCTTTTGAAGGCAAGGGATGTGCTGGCTCTTCATTGCACTTGTTTCCTAGATTTCATTGACATCACAACATATACAATTCCTCACTCTCATACCAAATCACAAGAAGGCCTCAGGTATTCCACAGTTTTCATCCTCACACCTGTAGTGGTGCAGGACTTGTGCTTCGGGATGTTATAGTCACTGCTGGTGCTGACTTTGCCCCTCTCATGATGCCTTGGAGGTCTTTCTGTCACTGTTGGTTCTGCTTTCCTCCTCTCTTGAGGGCCTAAGTGCTAGCCTGCAAAAATGTACATGGCTTAGTACCAATTTTTGTGTAGCTACAAGATGCAAATGAGCTCTTGCCTCATTTGTATCCTTAGCTGTACTTTGCAAGGAATTTCTTATGTGCTCCCCAGACCCCTTGAGGTGAATCGAAGTGCCAAGGGGGACCAGGGATCAAGTCAGCCCTTTCATGTAGTGAATGAGGGTGCTGGGGGGTGTACAGGGTGTGGGGGTGGGGAGTATTGGTTGGGCTTTTTTCTTTATGAAGGACTAGCCTGCAAGTTTCATGAAAATTTGATAGAAAACCCAATATTAGTCTCAAATAGGAGCAATTGCTTCCTCCTTTGGTTTTAATGGAAAACATAACTTAGGAAACGAAACAATAGAAAAGAGCAAATAACTACTATTCCTCATTTCTATAGTGCTACTGAACAAATGTAGCACTGTACACACTATATGCAGGTACTTTCTCTGTCCCTAGAGGGCTCATAATCTAAGTTTTTGTACCTGGGGCAATGAAGGGTTAAGTGACTTGCCCAAGGTCACAAGG
Organism: Microcaecilia unicolor; assembly: GCF_901765095.1. Lineage (NCBI taxonomy): Eukaryota > Metazoa > Chordata > Amphibia > Gymnophiona > Siphonopidae > Microcaecilia > Microcaecilia unicolor. The sequence goes on from NC_044040.1 coordinate 148,009,790, forward strand.
AGGTGCATTGGGAATTTAACCCAGGTTGCCAGGATCAAAGGCAACTGCACTAAGCTACTCCTCCATAAGATCAAAATGTTTTCCATGCACATCCCTGGTCAGTGGGGAAGTGACCAAGCCTTCTGAAATGGGTAGATGTGGTTCCTAGTAAACAAAATGCATCTTGTTTCCAAGGTAACTCTCCCCTCTCAAAGGGCCTTTACCAGGTCATAGACATAGATGTAAAAGTCATTCTATACAGACTAAAACCCTAATCTCTTCCCTCCTTTCACCTTTGAATATTTGAAAGATCTCAATCATAGGCGCCAACATTTCAAAATGATCAGGGGTGCAAACACAATACATATTGCTTCTCGCTGGACACAGATGAAAGAGCTTGCTCAATATTGGGGGTGTTCAGCATTCACTAGTACCCACAGATCTGGCTCCTATGATTTCAATTCATGGTATCCTAAGACTGGTACAATGGTTCCTAGCTGCACAGAAATCTGAATGGTGCTCTTTGTTCAGTGTTAACTATAAAATGAATGAAGTAGCATACAGTGGAGACAAGATGATTTCATGCATGTAAATCTTTCCTTATATCTGTAGAACTCTCTGACATATCATTATGATCACAAAACTATTTTTGTGATCAAATTGACAAGGTTTGTTTATCCCCACTGATTCCTATAGACATGGGCTATTTGTGATTCTGGCCATAAGGAGACAGTGTAGTGTCTGAAGTGTGGGCAGATGTTTTTGGCTTCTTGCCATTTGTTTCAGCTGACATAAAAGTGGGAGAATTCTTTGCAAAAACTAAATAAATATCCTGCAGAATTTTGTGTACTTATTTGTTCAAATAATACAATATAACCACTTTGAGTGATTATTCATTTTAAAATGCAATACAAAAAAAGTTATTACTTGAAGATACAGAAATTCTCCCATCATAAGGCTCAGTCCTTCCCCTAGGCTTGAAACTCTTCTGCTATCTTTCTCATTAGGTTCAACATGTCCTCAACTTGTTCGCTGTCCCCTTGTCAACCCCTTTCCTATCAGTCTCCCTATTCAGATTTGACCCTCTAGCTTTTTGTGTCCCCTTAGCTCTTTACCTACCCCACCATGCTCAAAACTCTCTACCAATTCAGGCTTAGCTCTCCTCCCTCCCTCTTTTTCTGCCACCCTGCTTCCCCAGGTTTGTCTCTCCCCAAGCACGTTCTCTGCACCACCCAGTTCTCTCCTTATCTCACTGTATCCCCCCCCATCAATTTCAAGTCCCCTCTTCCAGCAAGACCCCCAGCTCTCTCATTCTCTGACTCCCAGCAAGACCTCTTTGCTCTGTGTGGCCCCCAACTTTTCCCTACCACCTACTGGCTCTCTAGTCCTCCATTATTTAACCCAGCTGCATGGGTTCCCACTGTCACTTGTGCCTCCTCCATCTTCTAGCCATGGGGTTGCCCTTCTCCTCCTCTGTTTTCTGAGTGATAATGGCAGACACTGCCACTCAACTCCCTTTACCAGCCTGCATGACTGAATATGCTGGCCCCTGAGCCTTGCAGCAAATTCTATGGGGGAAATACAGAATTCTGCATGGGAGGAGAATTTTGTGTAAATTTTGCTTTCCATAGTTGAACAGATTTCTCCAGAAGTAATACTCAAAGTACTTCCTCTATGCATTTCCAAATGGTGGTTGTATCACTGGAACAACTCTGCATGTACCAAAAGAGCTAATGAGTATCATGCATATTGTAATGAAGCTAATATGTTGAACAAACATCAGAACAGGGACTAGTCTTTAGACTAAAATATTGGAATTTTATATGTTTTCCCAAAATACACAGGATTTCTGAGATATGTTTTTTTTAAACAGGATACGATTATTTTTTATTTTTCAGATTCAAAGAATATTCTTTGGTAAATATTTCAAAGTCTCAATTTTGGGTGATGTGAGCTAATCCCAAAAGTTTCCAGGTATGAATATAAATTAACAATGAGAGCAGCTCAAGAGCAGTGTGTCACATGTGTCAAGGCCGGGCTTATACTGTCTTTATGTTTGGATCTCTGAAAAAAAAAATTTTTTTTTTGTTATAATTTTTATGTATGTGTTAACCCACTCAGGTTATTTGATATCCTCTAGGATTCCAGAATATTAAGCATTATGGGGCCCTTTTACCATGCTACACTAAAAAGTGGCCAGCACTGGTATCAGCACATGGCTTTTCCACAAGCTGCAGCCACTTTTAGCATGGCGGTAAAATGGCCACACACTAATTTTCCCATTAGAATGTGACCATTACCATAGGTGCCCTTACTGCCACCTATTTAGGAGGCGGTAAGGGTTCCCACACTACTCCCATGCTAATCAGGTAGTGTGCGGTAGTAATGTGCCCGTGGTACCCAATTAGTGCAGGCACGCCTGCTCTCCACCCATGGGCACCCCCCCCCCCCCCCCCGTGCATCCCATGGTAGTGGCCTTTTGGCATGTGGTAGGCCCATGTTAGGCCTACTGCACCTTAGTTCAAGGGACCCTAAATTTCTAACTGGAAAATAATTCTAACATTTTGTAATTTGCATAAATAATGATGCAATGACAGCAGTGTGTTATGGGTACTAAAGCATTCGTGACGCTGGGTATGCTCTCTTCTCTGCATTTATCTTAAGACCCTAGATTTGTAGATAGTGTGTGATAACAAGAATTTTTTAATAAATAAAGACCCATAATCTTATTCTAAGATCGACTTTGTTAATAATTGTAACAATTTCCAAACAGATCACCTTATATCACATAAATAAATGATATTTTTTTAAAATTAAAATCAAAATATCTAAGGAAATAATAGGTGTTTGTTTATATTTTAGAAAATATCAGTGAACAAAGAAATACCACTGTACCTTAGAATCTCACATGCGAAGGCAAGTTTTTAGTGAAAAAATATTGTACTGTTAGGACTCCTGTACAATTTAAGAGCTAGAAAGCTGTTGAAAGCATCCAGCAACAGCAGAGTTTAGTATAATGTTTGACAAGAGAAGAAATGGCACACAACTCTTGGATGAGCTCTGTAGGACATCAAAGCATTACTAGTGTAGGAGGAAGGATGCCCTAGGTAAATGCCATTTTTTCTTCTTTTGGAGTGCCTAGCACTATGGTACTTCCAGGTGACAACTCAATCAACTTATGAGTTGGTCAAGTTGGAGTGTCTCCTTTAAGGCAAGTCACTTAACCCTCCATTGCTCCATGTAAGCCGCATTGAGCCTGCCATGAGTGGGAAAAGCACTGGGTACAAATGTAACAAAAAAAAAAAAAAATTCACTACTCTACAACTTATGAACAAAACCTCAGAAAAAAAAAACCTGACAGTATGGCTTCCAAATTACACATCCTTTGAAAGAAGGTTTAGCCAAGCCTTAGGATTTCATTCACAATCGGATATTTCATTCAACCACTTCCAATCATAGTATTCTCCTTGTAGAGATGAGTCAGCCTGCTCTCTTCACCCCCTTCCCCTGCCATTATAAAAAACTGTTGCGATTCTTTCCAAAGCAAAATTATATTGAAAACATACATATTTTGTATAGATTTTTAGACTTTTTCAACTATCTTAAGGCAGTCAACCTGTACCTTCCATTGCTGGACTCTACCCATTTCTAAGCTGCTTTGAGGAGGCCATGATTAGGGTAACTGAAACTCTGCACCTCTGTTTGACAGCAGTCACCAGGCTCTTGGCAGTTGTACAGTATTTGTCTACCTCATGAATGTCCATTTTTCTCTACGATTTCTTCTTCCATTCAGGCTCTCAGGCTGTAATGGTAGCACTCAAAGTAAGAGAAATGTGCAGATTAACAGCAAAATCGTAGTAATTAGTATTCTTGTATCTAAGCTCCCACCTCATTCCCTCTCTTCATAAACAATGAGAAAGATGTCTCTACCCCTGCTACCAGTACCAGAAGTGTCCATCATTGGCCCTTTATGGCTTCAGAATGATAGCTTTTATCCTCAAAGCCAATGTAAAGAAGCCTGACAGCAACATCTGTTCTCACCCGTGCATCAAACCTTTTCCTGCTGTCCCACACCACTTCCATGAAGCAGATAGGCAGGAAATTTGTTTCTGTCTATAGGGCGATGCTATTAGTGCCTGGTTTCCTGGTCAGTTTCTGTTAAGATGCTGTTATCTGCTGACCCCTCCTCTTCATCTGTCTGAACTCCAGGTGTCTCGGGACCTTCTTCGCATGTGTCCATGCTGGTTAGATCCATTGATGCAGAAGATGAAGAAGAAGAAAGCCTGGATTTTGCTTCATTGCTACTGGTAATCTCATCCTTACAAGGACCTGTCCAGGGAGAAAGGTAGGTGGCAGTCAATTAAAACTACATTTTGTGGGGCTATTGTAGCTCACGCTGCAGTGCTCTGTGGTACAGGGGATGTGGGTTTGGAGAGTATGTCCAACAAAATTAGCTGGGACTTTGGCACTTTATAGAGATGGAATGCTTAGGCCTACAGAAGGAGAGAATATGACAGCTACTACGGTATGGCCCCTAATGGCAGAGGACTCCCTTCAGCCCTGTGGCAAAGGGTATCTGCCTTTCCAGGAGTTGTGTAAGGAGAAATGGGGACATCAATCACTGCTAGGGAAAAAGAAAAATTCTGTTAAAATGTTAAATACAAAAAGATCTGTTAGTCTTGATGTTTCTTGTGAATGATGATTGATGTCAGTAGCATTGAATGTTGCTGTTCTTTGGCATTCTGCCAGATATTTGTGATCTGGATTGGAAGCAGGATACTGAGCGAGATGTTCTTATGCTGTTCAAACTTTATAATAGTAAATCTGAGCTTAATGTAATACGTATATACAATGTGGTAAAATTGGATCGACCACCACTGTGCTAAAATAAATCTGCACACTTGCACCATTTGAAAGCTTTTAAAGACATTTCATGTGCTCTCTCACCTCTTTATTTTTATACTGTATGTATTAGCATTCTGGGAAGTTATACAGAAGATAGCAGAAAAATGACTACATTTTGACTAAAGTAAAGGAAGTTTCACTCTTGGGCATAGGGTGTAGCCAGGATTCAATTTTTGTAGGGTCCCAGGGGTGGACTGGGGGGCAGAATGCATTTTCTTTCTACTCCCCCCGCCTCACCGCCATGTTAATAATTTTACCTTTGATGGTATGGATTCCCAATCCCCACCAGCTGATGAGATCTGCTGGCTGGAGCTGCCCCAGTAAGAAGAAATCAATGATCAACGGCCGCCTTTCCAGCCACCAATGCCAGAATTCTTCATGCATGCTCAGTTCGAACTGAGCAAGCATGAGGAGTACTGGCATTGGCTGCTGGAAAGGAGGTTCCCTGCTGAGGCAGCACTAGGACCCATACCCGATGAAGAAATGCACTGAGAATCCAGTAGAACACTAGATGAAAATATAGTTCCAAAGTCTTTATTGTGTTACATCACCAAAATACCCGGCACGGCCATGTTTTGAAATGTCTTCATCAAGGGTGTAACAGTTCCACAATAGTAAAAGCACCAAATGCTGGTGTATTGGCTGAGCAGCTACAGCTTTATGATCTAGTTGTCCATTTTTAGGCTACATTAATCTCTATTCAGAGAGCCTCTTCTAGTATCACATTTGAAGAACATCACCCATCTGTTATTCCACAAACTGCTAAACTGAGAGATATCTATGCAGTCCCTATTCTTGGGAATAGGGGCTGAATCACCAGCATTTGGCGTTTCTACTATTGTGGAACTGTTACAACCCTGATGAAACATGGCCATCTTGGGTATTTTGGATAAGTAATGCAACAACATTTTGGAACTATAATTTTCATCTGGTGCACTACTGGATTCTCTGCCAAACTACATTTATGCAGTATATGAGTGAAGGGAAATAATTTGTCACCTTCCATTGGCAGTTTAGGAATTACTGCCCTTTACTGAAGGATGTTCCTAGGCATTGGTTTCACTGGTGTGTGCATACGGAGGTGGGTTGAAGCAGGATGCAGGAGAAGTGCTAATCAAAGCTTTCATTAATAAGTTGCACTAACCTGGGAGGTGGCAATTAATGCTGGTCTCCTCTGGCTCCGTACCGAGGAACACATCCATAGTGTCCTGTTCATTAAAGTCAAAGGCATCTATCTGTTCTAGCATGTCCACATTCACCTCCATGGAGGAGATACTGCCCAAAGGAGCTGGGAACAGAGCAAGGAAAGAACAGTTATTATATTTCCACTCTTCAGTTACAAGCTTTACATTTCATCATATGACAGCACAAATCCAGGAACTGGGAAACCAATAAACACTATAATACATGCAACTCTCATTCATCACAACCTTTGATGGGCTGTTGGGGGTTCAATGGCACACATCAACATAAGAACGGCAATATTGGAAGCCACTTCCTCTTGCAAAACAGTGTTTTTTACCCATGGAAATAGGGCATTTGACTATTGCTGCCACCCCTTTTAGTCGAGGTTAAGCACTTATGCTAGACACTCCACATGCAATTTTAGGTGCAGTAAAAAGTGGATGGGGTTAGGATGGGGGAGAGAATGCATGCATGGGTCCAGTGCACCTGTATCGAAGCAAGTGCAAATTTATGCACTGAGACTGCAGCAATTTTCGATGCTGGCCTGCAATTTCAAAAGGAAACCCTGCACCGATTGCAAGCTAGCTTTGGGGATCTGATTATTACCCTCTTATGTTAAACAGGAATCAATTTATTCATAGAGTTCATAATTTTATCTTCCATCTTTGCTTATACCCTACACTATCAATTACAATGTTCTATTATATATTGTGTTGACATTGTAAGTAGTATACTATGCCATATTTTGTATTGTTATTTGAATATTTTTACAGCTGTTAATGTCTATTGCTCATGTTTGATGTATTCTTACTGTAGGCTGCTTTGAGTGAATTCCTTCAAAAAGTGGTAAATAAATCCTAATAAATAAAATAAAATGATTAGTGTTTAGACATTACACACTGATAATTCTGAGTAATAAAAATGATTCATTACCTGGACAACCAATTTATGTAAGCATTATGGATTTCAATCAATGGAGATGTACTATAAATGTGTATTCCTCAATTCAATCACTTAGCATCATCAACTGCAGTTTTGAAGATCTAATCCAAGATCAGTTTTTTTTCATCAAAATGATTATCTTCAGTACATTCATATGTGCCCACGTATGAGGCAGGGGGAGGCTAAACCTTCCTAGCCATAATGGCGACTTGCCAAATTAAGCTGCCTTCTGACCAACCTCTGTCTCCTCCCACTGCTGTCTTCAACCTTCCCCTCCAAATCCAATTGCAGTGCATCATCTTGGTCCAGGAATTGCAGAAGCCACAATAATAGGGAGCACAAGTTCTTGCATCTGCATCTGCACAGAAGCTGAGCTGCATCTGCCTCCACAAAAACAGGAAGTCTGGACGTGGCTAAGTCTTGTGAGCAGGCGCAGCTCAAGGCCCTTTGCTTCCTATCTGTTATTGCAGCTGCTGCAAGTCTGGGACTGGGGTGATGCACTGTGATCAGCCTCAGTTTGCTGGGAGGGAGAAGGTTAATGTCAGACTGGGGGACGGCAAGGAAGACTGCTGCCAGATAGGGGGAGTTGTTAGATTGATGGGGAGAGACAGAAAAGAGATACTGAACATGGAGGGAATGAGGGAGATGGATTAGATATAGGACATTGGGGAGAGGGAGATAGAGAGGGAATGCTAGACATGGGGGAACTAGGGAGACAAACAGAAGCAATACTGGACATGTGAGAGGGGAGCAAGAGAGACAAACAGAGAAAATGCTGGCGATGGGGAATAGGAAGATAGAAGAGATGCTGGACATAAGGAGATACAGAGTTGGGGAAGGGAGAAAGGGGGAAGCTGGAAAAGGAGAAAGGGGGAAGCTGGAAAAGGAGGTGGGGAGAGTGAAGATGCTGGATGTAGGGGGAGGAGAGAGGGGACAGTTAGTGAAAGACTGTGGAATAAGAAAATTGAGAAGCAGAGAGAGAGAGAGAGAGAGAGAGAGAGAGAGAGAGAGAGAGAGAGAGAGAGAGAGAGATTGGGACTAGGAGAGCTGGGATGAGGGAAAAAGATGGAAAGTTGTAGGTAGACTCGTAAAAAGAGGGAGATTGAGGACTGAGGGGTTGATGCAGAAAAGTCCCCATAAAGAGCCGCTTGTAATTTCCACCTTGGTAAAAATAGCGAGCACGTTTCTCCCTTATATAGTAGTTAAGCCCCGCCTAGCACATCCTAGGAAGCACTGGGCAGGATGAGGTGCCAGCATTTTGAGGTGGCACCCGCAAGGGAGGGAGGGAGTGCTAGTCCCTCCTTCAACTTTAAGGTATGAGGGGAGGTGGTTGGGTTGGGGAGACCTCACCACAAAGCTAGACCACTGCTACCCTTCGGGGGGCCATGTCTGGCCTGTCAAGGGTCCCACTGGACCACCAGGGTATTTTCAGGGGGAATATATGCTTGGATCTGGGGGTCCACTGGATTTCCAGGCCCTCTTGTGTTTGGCAGGGTGGGTCAGTGGGGGGGGGGGGGTATGTTTTGAGGGGGTGAAGGGTTTGGGGGGGGGGTCCATTGGGCCTTCAGGCCCTTACATGTATGGGGGTCTGGTGTCCACTGGACCATCAGGGCTGTGTTGGCTAGTCTCTCCCATTCCTCCACTGCTTGGCAAACCCTTATGCCAGCTCTGAGCTGGTGTAGGGTTTGCTGCAGGAGCAGCACCCTTGTTTGGCATGCTGCCTGCTGAACATGGGAGAAATGCAGGAGACCCTCTTTTGCATACATTTGCATGCAATTAGCAGTCAGGACTGTCAAGCTCATTGTTTCACGCACTTATCAGCTCTGATCATTGGGCGCTGGCAAATGCTGGCACTAGTCTAGTGCTAATGGCCTCTAGTGCCTACGTGTGCTTTTGAGCATTGGGGCATGAGTGCCTAAGTTCTATACCCCCTAATTCTATAAAAGTCAGTTCCTTCTTTCATACATGTGTTATTTGGTGGTCTCATACATCCTGTTGATTGCTTTAAATATCTAGCGGTTTTCATAGACTCCAAATTGACATTCTTGAATCAGATTTCAGCAGTACTAAAGCAGGGCATTTATGCTTTTTGGAGAATAAAATCAATGAGGAGCATTTTTGAATATAAAGCATTACATACACTGTTCCATGCTTTTGTCTGTTCTCAGTTGGATTACTGCAATATGGTTTACGCCGGTCTTCTGACTATTGCAATAAAACGTCTTCAGACCCTTCAAAATGCAGCAGCTTGCCTGTTATTTACTTATTTGTTGGGATTTATTAACCGCCTTTATGAAGAGATTCACCCAAGGCAGTGTACAGCAGGTACAGTTTAAGCATAACAATTGTAAAACAACCAAAAATAAACATAAATACAATAAATGAGGTAAACTTGAAAGCAGTAAATTGAAACCTAATAATAGAACTACCGTGAAACAGTATTAAAAATATAAACATTTAATAGCACTGGAATTCAAATACCTGAAATATAATACAATGTTGGCATAATACTAATGATACACCTAATAAGCATGCATTAGAGCATTCAACTAATATATATATGATGCTAAATAGTTTCTACAATAAGGCTTACCATATAGCTGACGGATCAAGAGCAGATATATGATGGGAACAAGATGCGTTGTACAGAGTCAGTTGGGATAATTTGATGGCTAGCTAAAATCAAGGCACGCAAGGCGCTCAGACCATGTTACTCCTCTTCTGTTGAAATTACACTGGCTGCCCATACATTTGAAGATCTAATTCAAGATTCTTACTTTGGCTCATGAAGTGATTCATAGAGGTTTACCTGATTATTTGGCATCACTGACCATCCCTACATTCTGGTCCATAGTCTACGCTTCCTCAATGATCATAGGTTCATCTTACCAAACCCTAGACAGGCTTATTATGAAGTTAGAAGAAAAAGCGCCTTTTATTTCATGGCTCCATTCCTTTGGAACAGCCTTCCTTTGTTCATAAGGGCTGAGCCTCTGTTGAAGAATTTTAAAGTAGCTTTAAAACCCTTTTTTTTTCTAAAATTTAGAGCATTTCTGTAATCATAGAGCAGTGGTGTCCAAAGAGTGTGCAGTAGTTATGTTTGAATTGTTCTTTGGTGTGATTGGTTCCTTTCCTGTTTATTTTTGGTGTTCTTTCTTTTTTTCATGTTTTTAACTATTTTTGTACATCCCTTTGATTTATTTGCTAAAAAAAGCGATTCATCAAGTGTAAAATAAACATAAACAAATGTCGCCAAAAATTGCACTTGCCCGATTAATTATTAATTAATTAGATTTAATTGGAACTTACATGTGTAAATTTAGGCACAGCAACTGTGACTAAATTTTACACACAAGTGAAAAAAAGGGCACGGAAATGGGAGGGTCATGGCTGCAACAGGGGCATTCTAGCATTTATGCACATTGTTATAGAATAACGGGGATATGCACCTAAGTTAGGCATGTACATTTGCATCACGTTTCAGTTGGTGCAAATGGCCGCAGCTAAGGTTAGGTGCGCAAGTCCTGGGTGTAAGTGTTATTCCATAAACCATGCCTAACTTTAAGAGTGGCTTACAGAATAGCGCTTTTTTAGCACTATATTTAGAATTCAATATATGGAGCCTAAAAAATCCACGCGGAAAACATTTTCACTTAAGAGTATTCTATAAGTGGTGTCTAGATTTTGGCGTGGTATATAGAATATACTTAGTTGATATCTCAGCTCCTAAAACTGCATGCTTCCATTTACACCGACGAAAACATGGTGTAAATGCTGGCACAGATTTATTTGCACTGGTACATATTATATAACTACGTGTGTAAATTTTGGAACGCACATGAAGCGCCGTTTTCCCGCCCATAACCATGCCCCTTTTTAGCTGCACGCATTAGAAGGTAGGCACAATGCGTTATAAAATACGCTTAGCGAGCTGTGTGCACAAATTCAAATTATTGCCAATTAGTGCTCTTTATTGCTTGTTTTAAGTGCTGTTATCAATGCTGATTTACTTGTTAAGCCAATTAAGTTATGAGCATTGTTACGGAATATGCTTGGATTTTGGCACTGATCTCTAGGCACACTATATAGAACCCAGGGGATAGCTACAACTGCAAAGGGGGCATTATGTGAGAGGAGCATGGGTATGTATGTATGTTAGGAGCATTCCGACTATTCCTGCACACACTTTATAGAATAGTTGCATTTTCGTGCTCAACTGCTGATTTTCGTCATCAGCATTTACACCAGCTATAGACAAAACATAAGCAGTTGCGTCTAAAGTTTGGTGCCTAATTGCAGACTTATGTTAACATTTCATAATAGATTTGGTGTGCAACTCTGCCATTTAACACCCAGGGTTTTGGTACCCATTAGTACCATTTACAGAATTTACCCCTGGGGTAAATCCAAGATGGAGATCGAGTAGGACGCAGGAGTGGAACGCTCCTCCTCAGAATAAATGTAAACTTACTTTTTTCCTGCTGTGAGCATGGACCTCCCCTACCTAGGCTGGAACCCTCCTCTGCGTGACAGACTTCCATTTCCGTGTTTTTGGTTTCCACACCATCGGTCGAATCCCTGACCGAGGCGGGGAAGAGCCCCGGTCTGGAGAGCGATTTCTCACTTAGCCCACTGGGACTGGCTACCTCTCCGCCGCCACACCCAGACGGAGCCGGAGTACCAAGCGCAGGAGAGAGCGACTCGAAGGGGCGGCAGACTCCGTTGAAGGAAGTGGCATCAGCAGGTCAGTTGGTGGAAGGGAAACGCTCGCCTACCATGGCTGGAGAAGAATCATCAACAGAGGGGACCCGGACAGCTGACACTGGGGAGGAAGCCTTACTCTCCGCCATGGCTCTACAACCTTTGGTGAAGCCTCCAGAAATAACTTTGGACTCTATATGGGCTGCTGTTGAAGTACTGCATAAGATAAGTACCACATTTATTGCTGTCTCATTGAATAATGTGAAGCAAATAAAACATAGTAAAAAATGACGGCAGAAAAAGACCTGCATGGTCCATCCAGTCTGCCCAACAAGACAAACTCATATGTGCTACTTTTTGTGTATACCCTACTTTGATTTGTACCTGTCCTCTTCAGGGCACAGACCGTATAAGTCTGTCCAGCACTATCCCCGCCTCCCACCACTGGCTCTGGCACAGACCGTATAAGTCTGCCCAGCACTATCCTCGCCTCCCACCACCGGCTGGCTCTGCCACCCAATCTCGGCTAAGCTCCTTAGGATCCATTCCTTCTGAATAGGATTCCTTTATGTTTATCCCACGTGTGTTTGAATTCTGTTACCGTTTTCATTTCCACCACCTCCCGCGGGAGGGCATTCCAAGCATCCACTACTCTCTCCGTGAAAAAATAGGTTTGAAAGAAAACCTAGATACTGTTTCTACTAAGCAAAAATCTTTAGAAGGGGACTTAGTTAAAGTGAAGGAACAACAAGCACAAATAGCCGGGGATCGACTAATGATATACAGGAAGATTGAAAACCTGGAGAATTCATCCAGGAATTTAAATCTCCGTATATTAAATTTTCCTCAGATAAATTATACTTCGCCTAGAGAGATGTTTTACAGATTTCTTAAAGAAATTTTTAAGTATCCAGAGGAATCACTTCCGCCATTACAGAAAATATTTTATATTGGAGACAAGAAAGTACAACAGAATTCTTCACAAGGAATTCCTATCCAACAAGAAGTTCCAGCAGAAACATTGGACTTAACAGCTTTCCTTGAACAATCTAATGAGGAAATCAAAATGAGAGCTACTGCAATTGTTACTTTTGCATTTTTGCAGGATAAAGACTCCTTGCTTCGTTTATACTTTAAAAATATTCAACCTGAATTTTTGGGCGCCAAAGTTTTGATTTTCCCGGATATATCTCGCTGGACACAGCAACGAAGGAAGAAATTCCTGGACTTAAAATAAAGAGCCATGCGGCTTAATGTTTCCTTCCAACTGAGGTTCCCTTGTAAATGTTTATTTCAAAAACACTAGATACATTTTCTATGAGCCAGAACAGTTAAGTAAATTCTTAGAATTGCAAGACAACAAGGATGCACCCCAATAGATTAGATATTAGCCGGAATTATTATAAAAGGTTAACCACCTACTCTATTTACTATTATTTGTATTTCTTATTTAATAAGCCAACTTCCTTTGGCAAATAGCCTTGGATTTCTCCATATTGTGGACTATAGTACCAACTTAATTTCCGTAAATACAAGTACTGATGTTCTTTTTCCTTAAAGACCTACATTGTTGTAGTGTTAATTTAAAGTTGGTGTATCTTTCAAAGATTTGTAATCTTTGTTTACAACAAAATTAATAAAGAAATTAAACTACAGAATTTACCCCTAAAATTCTGCCTAAATGCTATTCTGTAAATATGCATGCACCTCAATTCACTATACACTTTCAAAGTAAATGGCTTGCAGTACTTATAAATCTCGAACTGCCACCATTGACGCTGTAGGATCTGAGTGCAACAGAATCAGTGCTTTTTTTGTGCCGGTACAGTGTACTGGCACCTTTTTTTCTGAGGGCCGGCATTCTGTTCTGCCCCCTGCAAAATATTCTATTTACCGAAGTCACAGCGGTGAAGCGGCGGGCGGTGGCAGTAAAGGCAGCAAGCAGGCAGGCTCACCTCTGTCCTTCACTTCTCTGCCCTCTCAGCATCCTGCCTTTCTCTGATGTCATTTCCTTTCCGTGAGGGCGGGACGCTGAGAGGGCAGGGAAGTGAAGGATAGAGTTGAGCCAGCCTGCTTGCTGCCTTTACTGCCGCCGTCCGCTGGTTCACCACTGTGACTTCGGTAAATAGAGAATGGAGTGGAAGTGAACCTATCTAGTTCACTGTAAGTAAGGAAGACATTTGATTAATCTTTGTTTCCACTCCCCCGCACAGCCGTCACCGTTCACTCAAAACACAGCAAGCAAACCTGTGAGCTGCTGCATCCACATTGTTGTTCTTTATTGTTGGTCCATCTGTAACAAGTCTAACATTGTTTTTGTTGGATAGGGAGTGCCTTATAAGGTGAAGGAGAAAAAAACATAATTGAATATCACTAAAACAACTTCAAAAATTATTGTAGCTAGTAGAAACAGCAATTATAAATTCTGTAGTTTGTGCTCATTTTTCTTCACTGTGCTTCTATACAATTCAGATGGCCAAATGTCAGTGAGAATATTCTGTTTCCTGATGGGGTCATCTTAACTGGTTGTAATCTGCCTTGGGAAGCCTGGTGTTTATAAAGACAATGGAATATATTAAAATTAAATGGAAGTAGAATTAAACTCTCCTTTCATTGGGGCACATGGATGCACATGGATGGAGGGGAGGGGAGAGAGGACAAATGCTGGATATGGATGGAGAGGAGGGCAGGGAAGAGAAATGTTGGAGGGAAGGAAAGACAGAGGAAAGAGATGCACACGGATGGAGGGGAAGGGAGAGAGGAGAAATGCTGGACTTGGATGGAGGAGAGGGAAGACAGAGGAAGGAGATGCACATGGATGGTGGGGAGGGAAGACAGTTGAAATGTTGAACATGGATGGAGAGGAGGAAAGAGAGAGGAAGTGAGATAAACATGGATGGAGGGGAGGGGAGGAGAAAGGAGAAATGCTGGACATGGATGGATGAGAGGGAAGAGAGAGGAAGGACAGGAGATGCATATGGATGGAGGGGAGGGAAGAATAGGAAGGAGATGCATACTGACGGAGATGTGGGAAAGGGAAAAGAGGAGAAAAACTGCACATGGATGGAGAAAATAGGCAAAAACTGGATCCACTCTATACCTCCTCCAGTCAAGTCTGCGGAGGACCCAGCTTTTACCTATGGATGTAGAACAAGAAATGAAGAAGAAAGGAGGAAAGTAAAGAAATAAATGGAAAGGAATACCTGGAAATGGAGTTAGAGCAGCAGAATCAGAGACTGGGACCGACATGATCAGAAAAACAAAGTCACCAGACAACAAAGGTAGAAAAAATCATTTTATTTTCATTTTAGTGTTTGGAATATGCCCAATTTGAGAATTTACATCTGCTATCTTATTTTGCGCTGGGTATATTGGAGCTGTAACATCTTACAGAAATTATTTATAATGAAAAAATTCAAGTTATTTTTTTCTCCTATTTATATGCACCATGGTTGGTATAAGGGGTTTAGCTAACATGGATGTGGCTATCATAGCGGTGGAGCCATAGGTGGTGGCCCCGCCCATAACGAGTACCGGTACCTTTTTTCCTACAAAAAAAAGCACTGAACAGAATGCTGATGCATTGTTTACACCTTGACACGGCTATCTGGCAAAACCGTGGCCTCAGTCTGTGTAAGTTTCAAGTGGAAGTGGAATTGCATATGTTTAAAGTTAAGTTTTGCTTTTTCACATTAAAAGCTACATTTTTCAGGATCCATGAAATGCTGAAAGTACTGGAGTTTTAACAAAATTTTCCCAGACGTTTTTTTTTATGCCTGTGAAGTGAATTTACCATCACTGATTATGCCACAGAAGTGGAGAGAGGGTTCTGAGGCTTTTTCCCCTTGAAGTTTTTGTAGCAGTTTGAGATTTATAAGAACTCCAAGCCATTTACTTTGAAAGAGTATAGTGAATTGAGATATTAGAGTCTCTTTCATCCTCTAGTGAGTAATAACGTATCTAACTTACATAGTGAATATTTAAAAGTAGGCATACGTAAAGGAGGAATCTTGGATGCGTATGGGCGGGACTTTCCTTTATAGAATGGATGCCTGAATATAGGGCATTAGAATTCAAATGGGCATTACAGTATTTCACAGGAAGAGTTTGCAGATCATAACAGGTTAAGATCATAAGTCTAGCCATCACCAAAATTACAAAAGAATTATGACTGAATAGCATTATTACATATGGAGCAATTGAGCACTTAAAGTGACCTTTAAGAAGACTGGCATGAAATATTGTGGGTGATTTAGCTGCAGATGGCAATGCAGATGGGCATAGCCGTTCTCAAATTGTTTCTTCTAGAAAAGGCTATTGAAGGTAGTTCTGAAAAACTAGAATTCAATTAGAAGATGTGCCAATGTTTTTGTAATATCTTTTTAATTTCACTGGCATGAGATGAGAATTGAAGAGTACAAACTGGTTGAGTATTTACTTGTCTGGGAGAGCTCATTTGTGAGCTTTTTTCCCACATAGAACAATGGCTATCAATACATGTTCTCCTATCTGTTGCTTGTATTTGGTAATCAGATATAATAAAGCCTGTCTCAGGGGTAGATGCATCAAGCAAACGTAAAAAAATCAAAATCGTTAAAGGCCCTAACGATTTTTAAAAAACGAAGAATGCACCAAAAAAAAAAGTCACACATGCTCAGATCGGTATAGAAACGTACAATGTATCAAAGAATCACAATACACATCGTTAATCGGCCCCCAAATCATGCGCAGAGCAGCCAAGCGTTATGTTAGCTGCTCTGCGCATGCCACAAACAGTCAAAACACAGTCAAATCACAAGCACATGGCTCCCAAATCAAAACAAAAAGAAAAAAAAAGGGTCGGGAGGGGGCAAGGGCGCTCATCAGGAGCGTCCTGTACGGACGGCCTTGCCCCCCCCCCCCGCTGCTCCCCACTTTCCGCCGCTCCCCCCACCCCGAAAAAGCAAAATTCAAGCAGCCCTGCTCCCCACTTTCCGCCGCTCCCCCCCCACCCCGAAAAAGCAAAATTCGAGCAGCCCCTGCCCCCGCCCTTCCTCACTACTCTCTCACCTCAGCTCCGCCTCCCGACATCCTCCGTCCTGTGCCCCGCCCCCTTTTGGGGTCGTCGCCGCCATTCCCCTCCTCCATCGGGCCCCCCTCCCTCTTACCGGGCCCGTGCAGCGCCTCTCTCCTCTGTCCGAAGGCGCTGCACGGGCAAGAAGAAAGCCTGATGCCTGCCTTCGCCCAGCTTCGATGGCGCGTCTTTCTCCTGCTGGGCCCGCCCCTGTCTGACGTCAGTAACCTACGTAGGTAACCGACGTCAGACAGGGGCGGGCCCAGCAGGAGAAAGACGCGCCATCGAAGCTGGGCGAAGGCAGGCATCAGGCTTTCTTCTTGCCCGTGCAGCGCCTTCGGACAGAGGAGAGAGGCGCTGCACGGGCCCGGTAAGAGGGAGGGGGGCCCGATGGAGGAGGGGAATGGCGGCGACGACCCCAAAAGGGGGCGGGGCACAGGACGGAGGATGTCGGGAGGCGGAGCTGAGGTGAGAGAGTAGTGAGGAAGGGCGGGGGGCAGGGGCTGCTCGAATTTTGCTTTTTCGGGGTGGGGGGAGCGGCGGAAAGTGGGGAGCAGCGGCGGGGGGGGCAAGGCCGTCCGTACAGGACGCTCCTGATGAGCGCCTTTGCCCCCTCCCGACCCTTTTTTTTTATTTTTATTTATTTATGTTTTTCTGACGTCCTTTGGACCAATCACAGCGCTTTTAGCTCTGCTAATGCGCTGGGATTGGCTCAAAGTTTGTTTATTTTTTCTCTTAATGATTTTTCCTGGCACAGAGCTGTCCTAACGAGTGGTCCAGACCTGTCGTTAGTTTTCCTGCCTTTTTCCTGCGTAAAGGCAATCGGAAAAGGTTAGTGCATGTCGTTTCAATGGGGTTTTCACACTAATTGCTCATCTCCATTCCGTTTTCGTTAGCTGCTGGCTTCCTCGGTAAAAGCCCTTTGATGCATGCAACGGATCAAATTTTCCTCGTTGGAGAGTCATTAAAGGCTCATTTAGCTTTAGTGCATCTGCCCCTCAGACTTAAAATTTGCCTGTCGATTTTCTTTGAGTTGATGAGATATCAAGTATTGAAATGAAGTAAGGAACTACAGTCTCTAGGGTCTTATAAAATTATAATATGATTTGAATTCTCTATATATAATATTCAAGAGGAAATATATTACTTTAGAACTGTAAAGGTCTGTGTATGTATTTATAAGATTTTGAGGTAGATTAGAGAAAGGATGTATAATTGGAATCCATCTATACTTCTTCCCTTGGTGCTCTGATCTCATCCCATGGTTTTCAATGTCACCTTTATGCTGATGATTCCTACATCTACCTCTCCATATCAGAAATTTCAGCAGGAATCCAGGACAATGTATCAGCCTGCCTAACTGATATTGCTGCCGGGATATCTCACTGCCATCTGAAACTAAACGTAATCAAGACTGAGCTTCTTATCTTTCTCTCTAAACCCACCTCTCCTCTTCCCCCATTCTCTATCTCTCTGGACAACACTCTCATCCTTCCTGTTTCATCAGTTCATAACCTTGGGGTTATCTTTGACTCCTTTCTCTCTTTCTCTACACATGTCCAATAGGCTGCTAAACCTGTCGTTTCTTTCTCTATATCATCACCAAAATTCGTCCCTTCCTTTCTGAGCACACTACCAAAACCCTTATCCACACTCTTATCACCTTTCACATAGACTACTGAAACTTGCTTCTCACAGGTCTCCCACTGAGCCATCTCTCTCCCCTTCAAAATTCCACCAATGTCACTATGCTCATATTAACCCTCTCGTCAAGTCACTTCATTGGCTCCCTATCCATTTCCGCATACAGTTCAAACTCCTCTTATTGACTTACAAGTACATTCACTCTGCAGCTCCTCAGTACTTTTCCACACTTATCTCTTCCTATACTCCTCCCCGGGAACTCCGTTCATTGGGTAAATCTCTCCTATTTGTACCCTTCTCCTCCACTGCCAACTCCAGACTCTGTTCCTTTTATATTGCTGCACCATATTCCTGGAAGACTTCCTGAGTCAGTATGTTAAGCTCCATCTCTGGCTGTCTTCAAATTTAGGCTAAAAGCCCACCTTTTAGAAGCTGCTTTTAACTGCTAACCCCTATTCTCTTGTTCAGTACCCATGTCTATTAAGTCATTCCCACCTTAAGTAATTCCCTTATCCCTTATTTGTCCTGTTTGTCTGTCTGGATTAGATTGTAAGCTCTGTCGAGCAAGGACTGTCTTACATGTTCCAAGTGTACTAGTAGTAGTAGTAGTGAGAAGTCCAGGTCAGGACTTCTGAAGTTCTGTTAATATTTTAGAACAAGAACTGCCACCATAGAGCCTGTTCTAAAACAGATTGAGGAATGGACATTTATTTGTGGGTTACATGTAGCAGGACATCCATTTTAAAATGTATACACCTAAAATACCAATGGCTTTTAACACGGCCACATAGATATGTATGTGCTACAACATATATATTTATGACAGTCATTTTAGAAATATACACATGTATGCTTTCTAAAGCTGTCACCAAATTAGGTATCCCTTGCCAGTTTTTGCTTCTGTGGGGGATGGGGGGGGGAAACGGGACATAAACCATTGGGGGATTAAGGGAGTAACTCCCTTAATCCCTTCAGTGAAGCACTTTTCTGAAACCTAGATGTTCTGGGTACCATAACTCCTGTTGTTGATCTGTTTGGACATAGGCGTGCACAGGAGTTTCTGGGCACCTTCAGGGAGATCTTCAGCTGGCGGGACTTGAGGATCACCACCAGCTACAATAATAGTATGCTGCTCTTGGGTGGGCCTGTGCCCACCCAGGCCCACCTGTGGTTATACCACCAATGCAGGCAACAAATTATCCCATGTCACAGCAGTCCCAATTGCATGCTGCATGCTCCCATAAGCCTGTTTTACAGCAACAGAGGGAGGAGGGCTAAGTTTATAAGCGTGCATGAGTGATGAAAGTATCAGGATGCACTGGGCAAGGAAGGGCGCTGACAACCAACCCCAGGCTCCCGGACATTGACAAACCAGAAACCAGAAACTCCCTTATATGGTAGGAAAGCCCCGCCCAGCACATCCCAGGATGCACTGGGCAAGGCAGGGTACTGCCATTTTGGAGGTGGCGCTGGAAGGAGGAGAGAGTGCTAATCCCTCCTCCATCATTACAAGGTACGGGGGGGGGGGGGTTCAAGGGTGCTAGATCACCAGGGGTGGGGGTAGGGTTGCCTACTGGGCTGCCAGGGACATTTTTTTGGTGTTTGGAGGGGGGGTTAGGGGGGCTAGCTGACCTCCAGCCCCCTGTGACCTTGTGTCAGTGTCCAGGGGCCTGGGGTTGGTTGGCAGGCCTTATCCATTGGGGGTGGAGTGACAGCCTGGGCTGCATGGCTTGGATGGAGTGGGGGGAAGAGAAAGAGAGGAGCCTTAATCCTAATGCCAGCTCTGAGCTGGCGTATGGTTAAGGCACTATTCTACCTGTATGATCTGTGTATTTACAGAATAGGGCATAGCTAGAAAATGGTCACTTGCGCACATATGTCTCCACATACGCCTGTAAATGACTATAATACTAGTATTTCTGGGCCTGTTCCTAAATCCAGGTGGCTCTTTATAAGATTACCCCTAACTGTCTGACCATGATACTCACGTCTCCGATGTTCAAACTGTAGATGGGATATTGGAAAATAGTAATCCACATCATGCTGAAAAACTTCTTCAAAGAACTTCTGTCGCTCTCTGAGTTTGAGGTGCTGCTGGGCAGGATCCATATCTCTAACTTTGGAAGGGGTCGCCTCAGCTGTAAGAGGAACATCAGAAATAGTAAGTTAGATAATGGAGCTGGGCAGTCAGGGGCAGGCCCTGGGGCAGTAAATATTTCCAGCAGCCAGCTTCAGTCTTGACATGAAATGTCAGAATTAGCAGAGCTAAAACTATTCCAAGTGAAATAACAAAACCAATATACATACTCAGAAACAGCAAAATGGTGAAATAAAATTTGCTCAGCTTTGACACTTGTGAGCAGTGCCACCATCATCACGGTTTTAGTCTGGCATGGTCTAGTTATGTACGTCTCCTAAACTACAGGGAGTGAAAGTGACAATGTTGCTGCTTGTGAGTTGCAGACTTAAGCTAACTACCATTTTTAGCCTATTGGTGAGGCTCCATCTGTCTGTCTCATCTATACACATACTGTATGCACAAAGACTACTACTACTACTTAACATTTCTAGAGCGCTACTAGGGTTATACAGCGCTGTACAAGTTAATAAAGAAGGACGGTCCCTGCTCAAAGGAGCTTACAATCTAAAGAACGAAATGTCAAGTTGGGGCAGTCTAGATTTCCTGAGTAGAGGTGTAGTGGTTAGGTGCCGAAGGCGACATTGAAGAGGTGGGCTTTGAGCAATGATTTGAAGATGGGCAGGGAGGGGGCCTGGCTTATGGGCTCAGGGAACCCACACAACTGCCTTTCAGTGGTTTTTGCTGCTACATTCAAAGCAGTTTACATAGTATATACAGGTACTTATTTATACCTGGGGCAATGGAGAACCCTTGCCCAGAGTCACAAGGAGCTGAAGTGGGACGTGAACCCAGTTCCTCAGAATCAAGAATCAAGGTCCACTGCACTAAGCACTAGGCTACTCCTCCTCCTCATAGAGAAAGGAAAACATACCCAGACACACACATACATGCTACTCATACAGCCCGTCACCCTTTTGAGACACACTTTACCTACCATATGTCTTCACACCCAGCTACCAAACAGACATGCATGATTTTGCAAAAAGAAAAAAAAGCAGAAAGGGAAATTTTGTTACACTTTTTAACTTGATTTGTCTGGCACAAGTCCAATATAAGCTGGGCACTATGCTGACATAGAGAGAGAAGCATGATCTATCTGTTAATTATTTAACCCTAATTGTGTTTCTCAAATGATACCAAAGCTGATTAAATTAGCACCTTCCAGTGTGTACTGTGATATGAGTCTACCAGTTGCATAAGGAGGAAGTGCTAATCTCTCTCTTTGTAATAATAGAGGTACCACTCTCTGCCTCTTCCACCTGTTTGGACAGCTGCTTGGAGAGCTCTGTGAGGAATAGGTGGAACAAGAACAGTCTGTTTTGTTCTCTCTGCATTGCTTTTCATTTGCTTCCACTTCAACAAATCCAAGCCTGACTCCTAGATGTGAGGGCATGAGGCCAATAGCTGAGAGACTTGAGCACCCAAGCAGTGTCATGCTGATCAGTTAATGACAGATGTCCTGCTGTTTCACACAGAAACACAAATAACTGCTATTTAATTTGGCATATTGATTAGTGCTATGTTGTGAATAGTACTTTTAACTGGGCATTACAAAAGGATATTCAGTAGCCAATCAAACAAATTATAATATTGTATTTGGATGCATTACTGGGAATGCTTTATTCATAAATATACAGTGGATACAAGGTGTGAAAAATGAATATCTTGCTTTCTTTTCTAGTCGCAGAAACTAGAGTGTGGTGGGCCAAAGCTTTAGTTTTGCTTTTTTTGTGAGGACAAGGCTGATCCAGCAACTCTGTGATTTGACTTACTTGATATACGCTTGCCATTGAGCTGTACAGGAAACATCTAGTGCATGAGACTACCATATGACTCTTGACACAGGCACCTTGCCGAAATATGGGCCATGTCAGGTTTTTAAATAAATACTGCTTCCTCCATCAGAGTCTCCGCCCTCTTTGTTCCACTCTTGGCTAACCAGGCTCTAGCTTTTGTTACTTCTTTGTGTTGCTGATTCCCTCTGTTCTGCCTGGTTCACTTCCTGTTCTGTCATTTGAACATGATGATGGAATCTCCCATTGGTACATCTGAGTTTTCACAACTCCATAGGCACCCGGTATAAGAGGCTTGGGGAGGCTAAGCCTCCCCAGCCGGAGGACCATCGAATTATGATTGACAAGTCACGGTCAGACCGATCACGACGATGCCGACATGAAACACCGCCCGCATCAGCCCCCAGTTCCGCCCGCGGGGCTCGCTGCTTGGCCCAGCCGCAGGATTATCTTCATCAAAACTTTTTCGGAGCGACGCCGAGCCAACACGGACACGCCATCCCAAATTCAGCCCGCCCAGCCCCAGGCCCCAGGCAGTTGAGTTCCGCCCGCTCGGGCTCTCACCGGCGCACTGGTCCTGTGTGTCTGCAGTGCTTACTGCATGCTTCTTCTTTCTTCACCCGTCACCCCTCACCCTCGGCTGGGCTCGCCTTCAGCTCACACTACTGAGAGCTGTCAAGTCAGATTGTGTCGGGCTCTAAGCAAATTAGGGAGGCTCATTTTTGAGCGTCTTTTCCAAAGAAGAAGGCGGCTTATGAGGGTGAGAAAGTGAATGTATGTGTCTGTGTGTCCTTGCTAAACTCTCAGGCTATGGCAGATGGGTCATGATGTTTTTTGCCTTGTCTGTCTGTGCATATATAAGCGACCCAGAAAGCAGAAAATATTTATTTATTTTTATTTATTCATTCTTGTATCCCACGAGTATCCAAAAATCAAATTTCGGTTCAATGTGGCTTACAACTGATTAACAAGATGAGGTTACTATCTGGATTGACCCTATCTAGCTTTGTCTATATGCACTGGACAGAGATAAAGTAAATTGCTTACTTTAGTACATCTCTGTAAAGATATAGGGATAATCTTGGCTTTCAGCACAGAAGGGGGAAGATCTATTAGGGTAGCAGTTTGTGGTTAATATATGCTTTGAACAACCACTTTATTCTTTGACATATGATGCATATCTAATATCTAAATTTAAATAAAGGTATTAATTGTAGCTATTTTATTTTTACTTGTTTTTTTTCTGTGTTGTCAGACAATTATGGATGTAAACTCCACCCCTGGCCCCACCCCTAATCCCGCCCCCTTTAGCCTCCCCAAACAGTTGGGCCACCGACTGCCTATGCACAACTCCCTTTGCCTATGTTTACTCTCACGTCAAGATCAGGCCTTAACCCACAGACCACAGGTGACATAGCTGAAACTTGCAGAGCTGGCCTTTATTCTCCCCTTTCTTTTCCTTTTGTGCTTGTGTTTGCTTGGTTTCTAAGCTTTGGGTGGATAGTGTTTGGATAAGGTTTTTTAAAGAAGAAGATTTCCATTGTTGTTTTACAAAAGGGTGGTAGGGATAGCATCAGATTGGTGCACGGCGATTCAGCCCTACTGCTGGGCTCCCAGGAAGCCCGGTGGTAGATCTGAGTCCTGCCGTGTACGGTGTACCAATTCTGGTTACTGCAGGACTTCCGCTGGAGCCCCTACCAGCTAAATAGGAGGAGGTAAGGGCTCCTTCAGGAAATGGCCATGCGGCAAGTGTTTTAACTTACTGCACAGCCATTTCCTTCCTTTAAAGCAAAAAAGCCTTTTATCGGTGGCAATAAAAGGTGGCCTCCTCAGGCAAACCTGTGCGCCAATGCCACTGTAGGGCCCCTTTTACAACTATTTGGTAAAAGGGGCCCTAAATATGGTGCAGAGTTCCAGTTGGTGACTGTGTAGCATGCACTGGTACAGTTGGGCTCTTCAGCTTGGAGAAAAGACAGCTGAGGAGATATGATAGAGGTCTATAAAATAAAGAGTGGAGTGGAAAGGGTAGACGTGAAACACCTGTTTACTTTTTCCAAAAATACTAGGACTAGGAGGCATTCAATGAAGCTACAAAGTAGTAAATTTAAAATAAATCTTCACTCAACGTGTGGCAGTAAGCTTAGCAGGGTTTAAAAAAGTTTTGGACAGCTTCCTAAAGGAAAAGTCCATAGAGTATTATTAAAATGGACTTCGGGAAAATCCACTGCTTATTTCTGGGATAAGCAGCATAAAATATTTTTTTCTTTTTTGGAATCTTGCCAGGTATTTGTGACCTGGATTGGCCACTGTTTTGGAAACAGGATACTGGGCTTGATGGAACTTTGGTCTGTCCCAGTATGGCAATACTTATGTACGTATGGTATGGAGCATGATGTTGTGGCTGTCACATTTACTGGAATACTGGGTACAGAGTATAATTTGGTGTGCTGGTAGAACTGGTGTAGCATATGATCTGGTAGCTGTCACATGCACTGATAGAACTGGTATGGAGTATGATTTGGTGGTTACAGGTGGCATGCATTGGTACATTTGAAATGGAGTGTGTTTGGGTGACCATTGGTTGCATATATCGGTACAGATGGAATAGAATGTGATTTGGTAGTTACAGGTGGCATGTATTTGTACAATTGATATGGAGTGTCATTTGGTGACTCTGGGGTCCTTTTACTAAGGCGCGCTAATAGATTTAGCGTGCGCAAAATGCTAAGACGCCCATTATATTCCTATGGCTGTCTTATCATTTAGCATGCACTACCGATTAGCACATGCTAAATCTGTTAGCTCACCATAGTAAAAGGACCTCTATATTTGGCATGTATTGGTACAGATGGAATCGAGTGTGATTTGATGGTTATACGTGGCATCTATTGATGCAGTTAGCATGGAGTGTGATTCGGTGGCTATGCATCGCATGCACTGGTAGAACTGGAATGAAGTGTGATTTAGGAGCTGCATGCTGGTACAGCTCGTAGGAGTTTCAGATCTTTCTCATTCCTTTTGCACATCTGTGTCACAATGAATGCTGTTCTGATCTAAAGACTCTGGATTTCACATTTTTTGCCAAGAATTTAAGCATGGAACATTAAGAATGTGTCAAAATTAAATCCATTTTGTTCTTCATTTTCTGCATCTGCTCTCCAGTCTGCCTCTCTGGCCAAGAGCTCATTTTTTAATGACAGAAATAAAAACTGGCTGCGATAATGCCACAAAAAACCTGTCAAGTTTTCTCCTCCCACTTGTGTTCTCTATTAAAAATCTAGCTACTAGCTAATCCGAGCGAGAGAAACCAGCAGAGAGAAATCAGAGGGACAGAGCTGCCCATAGAGAAAAGGTTATATGCAGATAAACAACAGAAATGACAGAAGCAGGTAGTGAGTGAGGGGAAGAGAGAGAACATAGGATCCAAAAACTGGAAGACAGTGAGAAGAAACAAAAACTATACTGAACAAAATAATTTAAAAGTATATTGCAGATTAGCCCCCAGACATGTGAAGGGTAATTCTATAACTAGGCACCTGCATTTGCACACCACTTTCATGCGTAAATGTACAGAATGCTAGCATTTTCATAGGTAAGTGTACATTTGCACATGTAAATGCTAGCCGGGCGCCTGTGTGCAATTATGTGCTGGTGTTCGTGGGAAAGGGTAGGAATGAGAGAAAGAGAGGGAGTAGAGGGCAGAGATGGGTAGTAACAAAGTACTTGTACTTCATTACAGTACTTAAGTACAATTGGCAGTACTTTTACTTGTAACAAGCTACCTTTTTTTTGCCATACTTTTTACTTGTAACAAGTTATATTTAAGCTGTACTTTTGTACTTAGTAACAAAGTACAAATTTGGAAAGTAGTTAAAAAAAAAAGATATTTTTTATCCCTCCGCTTCTCCCCTTCTACAGGTTTTCCAAGCGGTGTCAGATGCAGCTTGCTGATTGGTCCTGAATGTCTGGTCCCAATAACAGCTGAGATGTGACCGGAAGTTCAGGCCCAATCAGATGCAAGCCATGGTCTGACATCACTTGGAAACCCTAGTCTCTGCCCTCTACACCTACCCAGAACATCTGTTGATTGGCTATTACTTTGTTGTTGTCAGGCTACTACTACTACTATTTAGCATTTCTATAGCGCTACAAGGCGTACGCAGCGCTGCACAAACATAGAAGAAGGACAGTCCCTGCTCAAAGAGCTTACAATCTAATAGACAAAAAAAAAAAGTAAGCAAATCAAATCAATTAATGTGAACGGGAAGGAAGAGAGCAGGGTAGGTGGAGGCGAGTGGTTACAAGTGGTTACGAGTCAAAAGCAATGTTAAAGAGGTGGGCTTTCAGGTGGCCAAGGATGGGGCAAGACGTAGGGGCTCAGGAAGTTTATTCCAGGCGTAGGGTGCAGCGAGACAGAAGGCGCGAAGTCTGGAGTTGGCAGTAGTGGAGAAGGGAACAGATAAGAAGGATTTATCCATGGAATCCAAGTGAGGACAGGGTATCGAGAAGTATGCTGTGGTCGACAGTGTCAAAAGCAGCGGAAAGATCAAGAAGAATGAGGATGGAATATTGACCTCTGGATTTAGTAAGCGCAGTTTCGGTTGAGTGGAGAGGGCGAAAACCAGATTGTAGTGGGTCAAGAATAGCATGTGAGGAGAGAAAATCAAGGCAGCGGCGGTGAACAGCACGCTCAAGTAATTTGGAGAGAAAAGGAAGGAGGGAGATGGGTCGGTAATTAGAGGGACAAGTAGGGTCAAGTGAAGGCTTCTTAAGGAGAGGTGTGACCACAGCATGTTTAAAGGCAGCAGGGACAGTCACAGTGGAAAGTGAGAGGTTGAGAATGTGACAGATAAAAGGAATAAGAGCAGGAGAGATGGCATTAAGAAGGTGGGTGGGAATGGGATCAGAGGAACAGGTGGTACATTTTGAGGAAGAACGGAGAAGTGTAGTTTCCTCAGTAGTAACTTCAGGAAAGGAGGAAAGGAATGAGGGGAAAGAGAGAGAGAGGGGAACGGACTAGTGGAGGGAGAGGTGGTGAGGTAGAGAAAGCAAGGTTTATCTTTTGAACCTTGTTGTGAAAGAATTCAGCAAGGGTCTGCAGCCTGAACTGCACCTTCACTGTGTGCAGGGCCTGCTCCCTCTCCCCTCCCATCTACCATGGCCCTGCAGCACAGTCTTGCTCCCTCCCTCCAGTTGCACTTCTGCCGGGCTCACGCTAATAAACTACCATGGGAGACACATGGGACTCAGCTCTCTGCAGTGCCATTAGTGCTTCCTGCACCAGGCCCACCTCCTCTGATGTAAACATCCGGGAGTGGCACGGGAAGCTCTAGTGGCGCTGCAGAATGCTGAGTCCCATGTGTATTGCATGATAGGTGCGAAGGTGCACGGGCGGGAAGGAGTGAGAGCACAGAGAGAGAGAGAGAGAAATTGGGCAAGACTGGATAGGGAGGGAGAGAGAAATGAAACAATACTGGATGGGAGGGGAGGGAAAGTGACAGAGAGAGAGATGGGAGCAATACTAGATAAAGTGGAGGGGGGAGGAGACGGAAGCTATGGGCTGGGGAGAGTGAGAGAAATTGTGCAAGACTGGATAGGTAGGAACATAGGAGTCAACTTTTCAAAATTTTTGGGAATGCTAAACCCAATAGAAATTACCCCTCCCTGGACACAGTCAAAGGGTTTGCGCAATATTGGGGGTGCTCAAGCACCCAAAGCACCCATAGAGCTGGAACAGATCAGTGCTGGAGCTGGTTATAATAGAAGAAGTGAAGAAGTCAGAAGAAGAGAAAAAAATGACACCTGGACAGGAGATCCTTGGAAAGGGTTGTAAGAAGACAGGAAAGCAGTAACCAGAGACTGGGGTCAATGCAATTAAAAAAATTAAATGGCCAGACAGCAAAGAATTGTATTTGTAATTTAGGATAAAGTAATGTGGTAGCGATACTAGTCCACTTTAAAAGTTAATAAATATAAGTTAAAAAAAATAAGGTTACACTTTTATATTGGACTATATACATTTTTGACTATGTTTTGGAGACCAAAAGCTACTTCTTCAGGTTGGGACAGTATACTGTATGCTTATCCTGACATAAGGAAGGAAGGAAGTTTTTGCCTTTAAAAACTAGTCAAAAAATGTAATAAGGACTCCTTTTACCAAGTGGCCATAAAAAGGGCCCTGCGGTGGCGTTGGCATGTGGGTTTGCCATGCGCCGAGGCCTCCCTTTACCACCATCTGGTAAAAGGAAATTACTGCTGGGTAAGCCCCCAGTGCTAGAAAAAAAAATGTTCCTAACACAGAAAATGATGCGCGGTGGAAGCAGGAACTACCGCCGGGCTCCTGAGCGAGCCCAGCAGTAGGGCCACTTTGCTGCACACCATTGCCACAGTAGCTGTACCCTTGTTTGACAGAAGGGCCCCAAAGTTAGTACAATAAAAATGTATCACCTTATTTTCCGTTTTTGTTTTATTTGTTAATTTTTAATGTAGCAATTGGAATATGTAAGTTTTTGAAATTTACATCTGCTCTCTTTATATTTTGCATGGTACAAAGGGACGTGTCACTGTTTCTGTTTTTTTGATTTTGCACTGTGTGCAGGGTATGGCTTCTTTTAAATTTAGTTTAATTTTTTGTCTATATATTTCTATTTTTAGCTTGTGGTTACTTATTCTATACTTCATGAGGGGCTACCTTCGTTTATGTGTGAAAAAGGCAGAGTATTTCTGTTAAAAATAATGTTTTATAAAAAGAAATGTAATAACAAGATAGGAAGCATGGGATCCAACCCTTGGGTGCATTAATGAGTCTACAGCATTATACTGGGTCTACAGTGAATATGAAAAAAAAAAAACATGATCAGAGCTATACTAACAGTTCTTAGTTCTGGCCTGAGTCTCAAAAATCTTCTGCAGTTGCTTCCTGTAACCAAGATGGCAAGAATATCCTCTAAGGATCCATTCAATGCATGGCTGCTATGGGCCTGCAGATGGTGCCACTAGAGTGGTGTCTCTCCCTTCCCTCCCCTTCTCTCTCCAATCCAGCTTATTATGGATAATTTCAATGAGATCCAAGTGCCCACTGCTCTACACCCCCAAAAACTTTGTGTTATTTTATTTATCAACTTGCAATGCCAAGGTAATTCTATAAAGTATGCACCAACATTTACACACATAATTAGAATAGCAGCATATATGTATGCACATGACAGATATGTGCCTATGTGAATATTCATATATGTGCAAATGCATGTATTTTACAGATGAGAGTGAATATAACTACCTACAATTCAGAAAAAACCTGAAAACACATCTTTTCAAGAAGTCTTTCCCCCCTGGATCTGCCTAATCCCACACCACCATACATCACAAAAAGTTCATAAATGGAAAACAATAATATTAACCTCTCTCACAATATGCTAATATATCAACCTAAGCATTTATTGTACTTCTGTATTATGTACTAGACTTCTACATATCTAAATTTTGTAACTGCCTTTTTAGCAATATGTAAGCCACATTGAACCTGCCATAGGGTGGGAAAATGTGGGATACAAATGCAATCAATAAATATAGGTGGACTCTGGATACATATCACCGGAAGTTAGATGCACACAACTGCCTAAGTGCATGCACTCTCTATATAGGCACACTGTTATAGAATTACCCCCTGTAGGCTAGGTTCTATATATGTTGCCAAAATAAGTGCTTAAAGTTAGGAGTGGTTTATAGAATAGAGCTTATACCTGGGGATCATGCCTAACTTTAGGCGCAGCCATTTGCACCAACTGAAATGTGGTGCAAATGTATGCACCTAAATTGGGTGGGTATTTGGGTGTGTATAACCCGTATTCTATAACGATGCACATAAATGCTAGGAATGCCCCCGTTCCGCCCATGACTCTCCCATTTCTGCGTCCCTTTTTTTTTTACTCACTCATAAAATTTAGGTGTGGATCCTGTGCTTAAATTTACATGAGTAGGGTCTAATTAAATCTAATTAGTGCCAATAATTGCTTGTTAAGAAGCCAATTATTGGCACTAATTAGCTCATTATTGTGCGTGCAAATTGGATGCACGCCCAAATTTGTGCATGTAATTTTTAGTGACTTTTATAGAATTGGGGGGGGGGGGGGGGTGTCTTGTTGTGCAATATAAAGGTCATATCTCAAGGTGCACACCCGGACTACCCACATCATGTACACATGTAGTTTGAACTGAACATTCTGTGGTAGAACAGTAGAACTAAGGTCTGTTGGTTGGCTGGGCATTTGCCAATTCCATCAGAACTCCCCCAGTTTTTGGAGAACTGTGTTTGTTTGACTGACTCTTTCCATTATTTGGGGATGATATTGGATTCCAAGTTATGTTTTTTGTTGTTGTTGTTAAGAGGTTTCTCATGTGGTACAGTCAGGCTTTGCCACATTGCGGATGTTGCAGGTAGTTAAGCATTATTTTGATATAGCTACCCTGTTTCCCCGAAAGTAAGACATCCCCCGAAAATAAGACCTAGTAGAGGTTTTCCTGAATTGGTAGATATAAGGCCTCCCCCGAAAGTAAGACCTAGCAAATTTTTGTTTGAAAGCAGGGCTGCCGAGAGCCGGACAAGGCTGCCCCCGGGCCGCCGCCCCCCCACCCAAAGTCGCCGGGCCCCCCCTCCACCCACCCTCCGTTGCTTCCGGAACTAACCTTAAACGCCTCCTTTCACCTTCGCAGCAAGCAGCAGCAGGGCAGACCTCTCCTTCCTTTCGTGCCCCGCCCTCACGGACGTTACTGTTGGAATGTATTGTATTTTAACATGCATTGCCTGTCAGCAATCTATTTCTCTGTGATTACTCTGTGACCTCTGATGTGAATTACTTAGAGAGGTCACACTGCTATGCAACTTCCTGTGGGGGTTAGATGCAGCACATGCAGCACATGGAGCTCATGATCTCTCCTAACCTGAGAGGATCTATGGTGGTGTGAGCATCCATTACCATCTAAGCACATGGAAGGAGCTGATAATACAAATGTATAGTAATATGTATAATATAAGCCTGTCTGATTATAATCTAACTACAAACTGTGAGTAAACAGATGTTTTGTTACTTCAACTTTAAAGTGACTCAGCAGTGAATTATTCAGGGGTGAATGAGAGAGAGATGAAGAAAGAAATTAACATTTCTAAAGCTGAAGCTGTGTGTACTAAAATCTGTTAATTATTTACTACAAATAATCCAACAAAAGGGTTATGGGCCCAGGGTCCAGGAATTGAAAAAGAAGAGAAATATTACCAGGCAGAAAAAAAGGCCACATTTTTCTCTTAAGTTTTAAAGGAAAGATTCAGTCTGTCTCTCTCTCCCCCCACACAGCAGACAGAAGGCTAAGAAAATGGCTGAGGGAAGAAATTCACCATTTTTCTATTCTCTCAAGGTGCCTAGATTAACTGAGTTTAATTATCAGCAGTGGGAATTAAGATTCATATGTCTCCTTCGAGCAAAAAGATTAAATATATACTTAGACCAAGACAGAACAGCTGAAAATATGGCTGAATGGGACAATGCAAACTATTATGTGAAGTGCATGCTTTTGGAAGCTCTCTCAGAGAAACAAGCCATATTAGTGGAGGGAAAAGATACACCAAAGGACATTTTATATAAACTGAGAACTATGTATGCAACTACATATGCAAAGCAGCAACCAATTTGGCTGGCAGAGTTGAATGAAACCAAATTAAGGGATAAAAGTAAATGTAATGATCACATTATGCATCTTATGTCTTCATTTCAAAAGCTAGAACTTTCTGGAATTCCCATGTGTGATGCATTGAAAAGAGCATTTCTTTTTACCTCACTATCAAAGAAGTTTGATGTTTTTAGGTCTGTAAATGAGGCCATTGAAGGGCAATCTTTTGAACAGGCAACATCAAAACTAAGGCAGGAATGCATAATAAATGATTCTGAGGAGATGTGTTCTCAAAGCAAGTCAGAGAGAAATGAAACAAATTTCTTGGCAAAGAACAGAGGAAGGCGGAGCTATGGGAAAACTCCACCCAAGGGCAAGCTGATTTGCTACTCATGTGGAAAGGAGGGACATGTATCTAAATGGTGTAAGGAAACACAAAACACTCCCTCTAGCTCACCTAAGCCAATGGAACTAAAGAATTTTCAAACCAGGAAATGTATGAAGGACAAAGATAAACACAAGGGCTTTCTAATGGCAGAAAAATCTTTGACTATGGTAAATAATAATTCAAATGAAAGTACTTGGATTTTGGATTCGGGGAGCACATGCCATTTAACCAATTCTAAGGATTTCTTTCAGGAAATGTGTCCAGAGGAAGGTATTCTTAAAACTGCAAACGCAGGGACTGCTAAGATCCAAGCAAAAGGTATTGGATTCTTAAAATGCAAAGTGTCTAATGAAGTTAAAGAAATTCCTGTAAGTGATGTCTTGTATATTCCCCAAGCAGTTTGTAATATGCTTAGTGTATCTACATTAGATAAGAAGGAATTTGTGATTCATTTTGAAAACAGTAAGTGCACAATCTCTAAAAATGATGAAGTGTATGCTGAAGCTTTTATGCATAATGATGTTTATAAACTGAGCATTTCAGGTGAAGCCTCACATATGGCGCAAGTAAGGAAGAATGATGGTAAATGTAGTCTGGAAATCTGGCACCGCCGCCTGGGACATCGTGATTGTAAGGTGATCCAGGATCTTTACAGTAAGCAACTGGCCACCGGCATTCAGATAAGTGCAGATGCTGGTAATATGGAGAAATGCATAGACTGTGTTACTCAAAAAGGTGTGAGACCCTCATTTCCTGCATACACAGGAAATAGGAGTAATAAAGTGCTGGACTTAATACACAGTGACTTATGTGGACCGTTTAATATCCCATCATTGGGAAATAACAGATTTGTGCTAATATTCTTGGATGATTTTTCTAGATATTGTGTGGCCTATTTGCTGAAAGAGAAAAGTCAAGTCACAGACATGCTGAAGAAATACGTAGCCATGGTGAGCAATAAATTTGAAAGAAAACCAAAGGTTCTTCAGACCGACAATGGTGGTGAGTTCACTTCACAAAGCATGCGCACATTTCTAGAACAAGAAGGCATTCAACATATCACAACAGTAGCTTATACACCAGAGCAAAATTCTGTTGCAGAGAGAAAATTTAGGTCACTTGTGGAAATGACCAGGTGTATGCTGTCAGATAGCAATCTCCCTAAAAGACTATGGGGGGAAGCCATTCTCACAGCAGTGTACCTACAAAACAGAATGCCAACTAAAGGCGCTGAGCGCACACCACATGAGACATGGCATGGTAGGAAGCCAAACCTGTCACACATAAGAACATTTGGAAGTACAGCATATGCTCATATACCAAAGCAAAGAAGGCATAAGCTGGATTCCACAACAGAAAGGGGCATTTTAGTTGGCTATGCTCCAGGACACAAAGGATATAGAATTTTGAATCTGAAAACTGGCATTGTTGGCATAAGACATGTTACATATTTTGATGAAAACAAAAGGGTTGATAAAGGCTGGATTATCCCAGATGAGCCTTATCATCCAGAATATGAAACTAGAACCATAATAGACATGCCAGTGTATATAAATGCCATACCAAGGCAGATGTCTGAAAGCAACTCACCTGTATCTAACGAGGAACAGGCAGAGGAAGCAGACACAGAAAGGATCATTGAAGAAGACAGTACAGTTGGAGAAGGGGAATCAATTGGAGAAGGACTCTCAGATTTAGAGGATGCGGAAAGGTCAGACCAACCTGTTGTCAGACGCTCATCCAGGGAAAACAAAGGTGTTCCACCCCCAAGACTGTCTTACCTAACAAAGTCAGCAGAAGCTCAAGAGCCCTTAACATGGGATGAGATTGAGAAAATGCCAGCAGAAGAAGCTGCTGAATGGCATAAAGCTGCACAAGAAGAAATTGATGCATTGGATAAAAATAATACTTGGATTCTTACAAAATTACCTCCTGGCAAGAAAGCTATAGGATGCAAATGGGTATTCAAGTTAAAAAGGAATGCACAAGGAAAAGTGGAAAGGTATAAAGCCAGATTAGTCGCAAAGGGATATCTTCAAAAATATGGAGAAGATTTTGATGAAGTGTTTGCACCTGTAGTGAAACACACGACAATCAGAACACTTCTGAGCATTGCAGTCTCAAAAGGCATGCAAGTCAAACACATTGATGTGAAAACAGCGTTTCTTCACGGAGATATAACTGAAGACTTGTACATGGAACAGCCAACAGGTTTCATAAATACAAAACAAAGACAGCTAGTGTGTAAATTAAACAAAGGTCTTTATGGATTAAAGCAAAGTGCAAAATGTTGGAATGAAAAATTGCATGAAATATTGACAAATTTAGGATTTAAGCAAGGTGAAGCAGATAAATGCTTGTACACTAGGTGCACAAATGGACAATATGCATACATTTTAGCTTTTGTTGATGATCTGCTCATTGCAAGCGAAAGTGAGCAAGAGTACAAGGACATTGTAAAGTGTTTAAACCTCAATGTTGAGATAAAAGAACTTGGTAATGTGTCATACTATCTTGGTATAGAAATTGAGAAACAAAATGATGGTTCTTATCTTCTAAGCCAGAAGCAGAAAATAAATGAGCTTATTGAAAGTTTAGGTATGCAAGATGCCCAAGTTGTAAGCACTCCCATGATCACTGATTTTCTGATGGATGAAACAGTAAGAGAACCTTTACCAGATAACATCCAATATAGATCAGCCATAGGTAAGCTTTTATATCTAGCTACCACATACAGGGCTGATATAGCAAATGCAGTAGGAATTTTGAGCAGAAGGGTCAGCTCACCTACCAAATCAGATTGGACTGCAGTTAAAAGGATGGTAAGGTATTTAAAGGGTACCATTGATTGTAAATTAAAGATTTCAGCCAATAGTAATCCAAAACTAATATGTTACTGTGATTCAGATTGGGCAGGGGATCATTCTGATTATAAATCCACAAGTGGATATGTGTTTATGTATGGAAATGTACAAATTTCATGGGCCAGTCATAAACAAAGTATTGTGAGTCTGTCTTCTACAGAAGCTGAATATGTGGCCGTATCGGAAGCGTGCAGAGAACTGATGTGGATTGAAAAACTTTTGCTGGATTTCGGAATAGCTGAAAAGAGACCAATCCAGTTAATGGAAGATAATCAGAGCTGCATCCGACTGTCACAGAATGACAAGGTTCAGTCACGTACCAAGCACATCGCAACGAAATACCACAACGTGCGAGAGTTGGCGAAAGAAGGGGTCATCAGTCTACACTATTGTCACACCAGTGAGATGACAGCTGACATCATGACCAAACCGTTACCCAGAGAACATTTTGTGAATCTGCGTATAAAGCTTGGACTTTGTATGAATAAATAATTGCATGACAGTTATGCATGAGAAGGGGTTTGTTGGAATGTATTGTATTTTAACATGCATTGCCTGTCAGCAATCTATTTCTCTGTGATTACTCTGTGACCTCTGATGTGAATTACTTAGAGAGGTCACACTGCTATGCAACTTCCTGTGGGGGTTAGATGCAGCACATGCAGCACATGGAGCACATGGAGCTCATGATCTCTCCTAACCTGAGAGGATCTATGGTGGTGTGAGCATCCATTACCATCTAAGCACATGGAAGGAGCTGATAATACAAATGTATAGTAATATGTATAATATAAGCCTGTCTGATTATAATCTAACTACAAACTGTGAGTAAACAGATGTTTTGTTACTTCAACTTTAAAGTGACTCAGCAGTGAATTATTCAGGGGTGAATGAGAGAGAGATGAAGAAAGAAATTAACATTTCTAAAGCTGAAGCTGTGTGTACTAAAATCTGTTAATTATTTACTACAAATAATCCAACAGTTACGTCAGGCGAGGGCGGGACACGGAAGGAAGGAGTGGCCTGCCCTGCTGATGCTTGCTGCGAAGGTGAAAGGAGACGTTTAAGGTTAGTTCCGGGAGCGATGGAGGGCGGGCCGGCCAACCCCGATCCAACCCCGATGTTTCCCCGAAAAATAAGACAGCCCCTGAAAATAAAACCTAGCGCATTTTGGGGGGCAAAAATTAATATAAGACAGTGTCTTATTTTCGGGGAAACACGGTACTTTACATGTCTTTCTGTACTCTTTAGTTATTTCCAAGTTGGAATATGGTAATCTTGTTTATTTGAGCACGGCTGGTTATTTATGGAAAAGACTATGTACATTACAGAATGCCTCTATTCAGTTGTTGGGATGGAGGGATAAGTACATAAGTAATGCCATACTGGGAAAAGACCAAGGGTCCATCGAGCCCAGCATCCTGTCCACGACAGCGGCCAATCCAGGCCAAGGGCACCTGGCAAGCTTCCCAAACGTACAAACATTCTATACATGTTATTCCTGGAATTGTGGATTTTTCCCAAGTCCATTTAGTAGCGGTTTATGGACTTGTCCTTTAGGAAACTGTCCAACCCCTTTTTAAACTCTGCTAAGCTAACCGCCTTCACCACTTTCTCCGGCAATGAATTCTAGAGTTTAATGGACTCTTTTTTAATATCCAATTTCACTGGCTACTTGTGGAATATCGGTCATTTTATAAAGTTTTGACATTGGTGCATAAGGTTTTATATAGGGGCATACCTGTCTATTTAGCTTCAAAAGTTAGTTTTTATGCCCCTGGTCAATCTTTGAGGTCTACTAATGCTTTTTTGCTGACCCTTCCCAATACTATGCAAGCACGTCTAACAGTAACCCAGGAAAGTGCCATTTTCTGGCGGGCACCAGTTTTATGAAATCAACTCCCGCTGGGATTAAAGGGAGAAATCTCTTTTAATCAATTGAAAGTAAAATTAAAAATTTTTTTTTCCAAAAGGTTTTGGGACCAGGGGACTGACTGGTGGTGGCAATGGCTGATGATCTGTAAAATATTATTGGAATGATTGTTTTATATGATGTTTTTTTAGATGCTCTGATTGCTTTGTGATTGTTCATTCCTGTCAGTTATGGCATTCTTTTCTTACTTTCATTTTATTTGTAAACCACTCTGACTTATGTTAGAAGGGTGGTATATCAAGTTTTTTAAACTATTAGAAGAGGTACGGAAGGAAAACACTGGAAAAGAAAAGGGCCCAGGAAAAGCAAGAGAGAAACTCATGAGATGGAGGGGAATGGACAGTCAGAAGCAGTCAGCACTAAATATCCCCGCTGCTACTCCTTGTGATCTTGGGCAACTCACTTAACCCTCCATTGCCTGAGGTACAAAATTAGATTGTGACCCTCTCCAGGGACAGAGAAATACCCAGTGTACCTGACTGTAACTCACCTTGAGTTACTACTGAAAAAGGTGTGAGCAAAATACAAATAAATAAATAAATAAATAAATAAATAAATAATAAAATAAATAAATCTGCATTGACGGAGCAGGAATGTGTGTAATTCATTTAACAGTGAAAGAGTCTCCACTCCTCTGGTCATACTTCTCTCACATGCCACTCGCTAACAGACAGAGCTCAAATGTTCCACTAATGTCTTCCCAGCCATAATCCATTGTCCATTCCTCAAAGCAGCTAATCGTTCTCCACAACATTCCACTGCATTAGTCTGCTTGAATGCAGGGAAATAAAAGTTTGAAAAGACAAATAAATAACATAAGATATTTCCGTTTATTAGACTAAATCTGTTTCTCAACTAGTGTCCTACCTCAGGTCCAAACAAAATGAGCAACATTGTTAGAAAATGAGTGACATTGTTAGAAAATATAAGCAAACCTTAAAATACATTGCAACAGTAATGTGAAGGAGAGAGGAATTTGATGTGTGAGAGTGATGAGAGAGAGAGAGAGAGAGAGAGTAGAATTATTCCTGCTAGTAAGCTCAAAACCCCCAAGCCTCTGTTACATTCTTTTATGTGAGTTTTGAAGTGCTTGACATTATAAGTGCAAATGTCTTACTTTCCTGGATTGTTCTGAATATATTTACAGGGACCAAGGAAGAATAGGCCACCTTGAAAGCTCTGAATTTGTCTGCAGGGGCTGAGGAGGAATGGACCACCTGGAAAGCTCAAAACGTATCCTCAGGGCCGGAGGAAAAATGAATCACCCGGAAAATTCTGAATTTATCTGTTGGGGCCAAGGAGGAATGGAGCACCTGCAAAGCTCTGAATTTATCTGAAGGGACTCAGGAAGAATGGAGCACCTGGAAAGCTCTAAATTTATCTGCAGGGGCCAAGGAGGAATGGAAAACCTGGAAAGCCCTGAATTTATCTGCAGGGGCCAAGGAGGAATGGAAAACCTGGAAAGCCCTGAATTTATTTGCAGGGGCCAAGGAGGAATGGAGCACTTGGAAAGCTCTGAATTTATCTGAAGGGACTCAGGAAGAATGGAGCACCTGGAAAGCTCTGAATTTATCTGAAGGGGCCAAGGTGGAATGAACCACCTGGTGGGGAGAGCAGACTAAAGGATGCAAATTATCCCCTCAACTTCTAAGCAACTTGTAGATGCAAGAAAAAAAAACACAATTTGAAGTGTCTGTATACAAATGCTATATGCCTAAAGAAATAAGATGGGAGAGTTAAGAGTATACAACACTAAATGAAGAGATTGATATAATAGGCATCTCAGAGACCTGGTGGAAGGAGGACAATCAATGTGTTAACAGGGTACAAATTGTATCACAATGATAGAGTGGACCAAATTGGAAGGGGAGGGAGGTTTGCGCTATATATTAAAGAGGGAATGAAACAGCAGCGTGGAATCCTTATGGATAGAAATTTCATGGTGAAGGGAAGGAGCAGGCTGGTAGGGCTGTGCTAGTGTCCATCAGGACAGAATGAACAGACAGATGAAGAAAAGTTTACAGCAATTAGGAAAGCTGACAAATTGAGCGACAGTATAATAATGGGTGATTTCAATAGCTAACAATCAAAAATCCACTCTCTTCCAATGTGAAAATGAAGCACCATACTCACTTCTAAAATATGTGGAAAAAAAAGACCCCCCTCTCAAGTAGCAACACCACTCTAGCACAAAGCTATTGCAAAGGTATGCTCACAATTAATCATAGGTCAAAAATACTCCCAAGTCAATGCTATCAAACAGGTAGATCAACATCACATTGGGCAATTATCCATCAAGATTGTAAATAATTCAGGTCTAATACAGTAACACCCAGTGAATAAAGAACAACAGCAGTCCACCAACTTCTTAAAGTAACAGAAGAATCTGTAATACTCATGTAAAAATCACTGGCATGTACAAGTGAAATCCCAACAGGAGTACCCTGTTTCTCTCAGAAGGCATCTTCAGGGGATAAAGACCAACTTCCAGCTTGACTGCTTGCTGCAAGATGGTTATAGGAAAAGAAACACCAATGTTAAAAACAGAGCAGAGATAGATCTTTTATTTACAGACTGTGTTTCCATAGGGTTAGAATTCTTTGGAATGGAAAGCGTTTCTGTGATTGGTTGGGGGAGTATGTTAATTGCTGATGCAATTGTATGACTGTTTTTAACATTGACATTTTTTTTCCCTAGCCACTGTTTCAAAAAGTACAAAGACTAGGGGACAGTCAATGAAGTTACATGGTAATGTTGCTACTATTTGGGTTTCTGCCAGATGTTGGAAACAGGCTACTGGGCTGGATGGACCATTGGTCTGTTCTAGTATGGCTATTCTTATGTTCTTAAAAATAGAGCACCTAGAAAGCTCAGATTTTATCCGCAGGGGCTCAGGAGGAATGGATGACCTGGAAAGCTCTAAGTTGTCTCCTTACTCAAGGCAGCAGGTCAAGAGCTGATATACGAAAATGGGGATACTCTTCCTGAGATCCATGACTTCTGGCAAAATACAGTCCATGCTACACCCTTTGATCTGCCCATTGCTTGAGGACAACCTCTGTAGTGTGCAGGACCTTGTTAAGGTTAAATCAAGCACATTAAAATGACCTTGGTGGATGGAAGCAAGGACACTGATAGTATCTGCCATATTCATGTATGTATGTGTGTGTGTGTGTGATTTCCTGTGTCTGTCACTTCTCAAATAAAATTATTTCTTTTATATAAAAAATGTATATCCTGCATTATCTAAAAAAATCTAACCCTAGGATTCTATAAAGGGTGCCCAAATATCCACGCTTGAATTTGGATGCCAACAATCAATTATTGATGTTAATTGGCACCAATGAGGGGTTGTGTATGCATCTGGCTGCACGCTATTCTATAAGCCTGGGTGCCCAAATCCCGTGGAGGGGCATAATTGAATGGGGACGACCACCTCTAAGGGTGTCCTGGTGAACGGGTGGGGAAACCGCTATTATCGAAACAAGATGGATGTCCATCTTTCGTTTTGATAATATGGTTGGGGACGCCCAAATCTCAACATTTAGGTCGACCTAAATGTTGAGATGGTCGTCCCCGGTTTTCGGCGATAATGGAAACCGAGGACACCCATCTCAAAAACGACCAAATCCAAGGCATTTGGTCGTGGGAGGAGCCAGCATTCATAGTGTACTGGTCCCCTCACATGCCAGGACACCAACCGGGCACCCTAGGGGGCACTGCAGTGGACTTCACAAATTGATTCCAGGTGCATAGCTCCTTTACCTTCGGTGCTGAGCCCCCCAAACCTCACTCCCCACAACTGTACACCACTACCAGAGCCCTAAGGGGTGAAGGGGGGCACCTACATGTGGGTACAGTGGGTTTCGGGTGGGTTTTGAAGGGCTCACATTTACCAGCACAAGTGTAACAGGTGGGGGGGGATGGGCCTGGGTCTGCCCGCCTGAAGTGCACTGCGCCCACTAAAACTGCTCCAGGGACCTGCATACTGCTGTCATGGAGCTGGGTATGACATTTGAGGCTGGCAAAAAATTTTTTTTAGGGTGGGAGGGGGTTGGTGACCACTGGGGGAGTAAGGGGAGGTCATCCCCGATTCCCTCCGGTGGTCATCTGGTCAGTTTGGGCACCTTTTTGAGGCTTGGTCGTGAAAAAAATGGACCAAGTCGACCTAATGCTCGTCAGGGACGCCCTTCTTTTTTCCATTATCAGCCGAGGAAGCCCATCTCTTAAGCATGCCCCAGTCCCGCCTTCGCTACACCTCCGACACGCCCCAGTGAACTTTGGTCGTCCCCGTGACAGACTGCAGTTGAGAACACCCAAAATTGGCTTTCGATTATGCCGATTTGGGTGACCCTGAGAGAAGGACGCCCATCTCCCGATTTGTGTCGGAAGATGGGCGCTCTTCCCTTTCGAAAATGCCCCTGCTAGTGGCAACCCATATGGGAGCCTGGCTATGGGAGGGGCATTTTCAAAAGATGTGTGCAGTGTTATAGAATTTCGGGGACCTGCCCCCAACTTGTGCGCCAGGATTTATACTAGGTTTCAGTTGGCGCAAGTCCTCATTCCCAATGTTGGGGGTGGGAATCCACACTGGGTGCTATTCTATAAAGGGAGTTCATCCTGGAGCGCTCTTTATAGACTAGCACTGAGCTTTGATTTTTCCCGGCTCCTATTTTTCAGCATCATTTACTGAATATGGCCTTAAGCAGTTACAAGTGTAATCCCCTGTTAAATTGGGATTACTTGGAAAGTAAGTCCCTGGTTGAGAGTTACTGGGGGGAGTGACTGGGAGGTCCCTGGGTGGGAGGAAGCCCAAATGCAAAGAAATAGTGCCCTGAGACTGGAAAGTGACGGGGTGGGGGGGGGGGGGGGAGTGGGAGATTGGAAGGAGATAAAGAGAGTGTTTGCCCTTTAAGGGGGTCTTTGATTGCCTAATGCAGATCTGCCAAGTCTCCAGCTGAGACAGGGAATCATTTTTTCTCACACTCCCACTACAGCTGCTGCTTCTCACAATGCAGTCAGTTCTGCAGGTCATCTGCCCCCCCGGAACTGGCAGTTGACGTCAGCGGGGGCAGAGGACCAGCAGAGCCGACAGCACATGCCTGAAGGCTGCTGTGGCCCCATGCTTGCTTTTTTAAATTTTGTCAAGGCCGCTGCCAAGGAGGTTGGATGAAAACAGGAGACGGGATGATCTCAAAAAGTTGAAGCCAATAGTTTGTCTCTGTTTCACCTTCTCTTCCCACTCAAAGCAAAGCAAGCAAACCTATGAGCTGATACATCCATGTTGTCATTCTT
This sequence comes from Microcaecilia unicolor, assembly GCF_901765095.1. Lineage (NCBI taxonomy): Eukaryota > Metazoa > Chordata > Amphibia > Gymnophiona > Siphonopidae > Microcaecilia > Microcaecilia unicolor. The sequence continues at coordinate 148,052,275 of NC_044040.1, forward strand.
TTTTTTTTAAATCATTTATTTATAATTTTTCATTTTACAAGGGTCACTTGCAAACGGTAATACAGACATGATTGCACATTAATACAACATAAGAAGAAAACAATCCCAACTAGATATATGGATTATATACAATCTTTCTCTTTCTTAGACCACAAAGTAAAGAAAAATAGGGAGAGTGAAATAAGACAAGGAGATCAATTAAACAGTAAACAGAAAAAAGAAAACATGGTATTAACATGATTATCCCCAGATATTACTCATCTAATACATTATTCCACATTGATCATCTGGTTGGCTTCCTCAAGACCAAATACGGCGTACAGTCAATTCATTTCATTGAGAACATACTTATTGTCCAGGTTTTAGTTAGAAATAATACATCTGATTACATTCTCTCTCTTTTAAAAAACAGAAATTATTTAACGATTCAAATCCCACTGATTAAAGCAATCCCAGTTTTCACAGGCTTTACTCCTTTCGAAGTAATAATTCTTTATGTTGGTAGCATTTTTTATTTAATCTCACTTATATTCTCAAACATGCCAGCTTGTGCAGCATACAGATGTACAAAGAGGAAGTATAATAACGGAATAACTTTTCATAGGTAGAATAGTAATTTGTTATAAATCGTAATCAGTGTTTCATTTGGAGGGGCTGGTTATAGGGACACCCTAGCACTGTTATACTTGTGCAGAGATTTTTTTTCTCAAGGTAAAGGGCCTCTAAAACAGACATCATATTATGAGAATTAGGTGCTTAACATTCAGAGTTTCTATTTATCTATTTACTTATTTGTGTCATTTATATCCCACATTAAACATGAATTAGGTTGAAACCTGGGAGCATTTAAAATCTTTTTTTTCCTGTGCCTACATCAAAAGAAAAAGATGGCATGATGTAGAGTAGGTGGAGCCAAGGCACAGTGGGCGGGGTTAAAACATCGCTTAGGTCTGCCCCATTATCTAGCTACTCTTACTATCTCCTGTTCTCCTACTCGATTACTACATTCCATAAATGATTACTGCTTGGTTCTTCCTAGCCCACAGTCGGCCCAATTAGAGTCCACTATTCACCCTGCTTTTTTCTTTACAGCACCATTTTTTTTGGAACTCCCTTCCCATTCTGATAAGAGCTGAGCTCTCCTTTAAGAACGTTAAACAAGAAATTAAAACCTGGCTATTCAAACAAGGATTTGACCTAACCTGAACTAGCAGTTAAACTAGGGTTACCCAGGGGCGTAGCCAGACTTTGGCAGGAGGGGGGTCCAGAGTCCGAGGTGAGGGGGCACATGGCACCGCCGACCCCCCCTGCCACTTTTGACCCTCCCCCCGGCGCCCCTCCCCTTTTGACCCCCCTTCCCGCTGCCACCAACCCTTCCCCGCCACCGCCGTCAGGTACCTGTGCTGGCAGGGGTCCCCAACCCTTGCCAGCTGAAGTCCTCCTCAGCGCCATTCTCTGGGCCGGCACGTTGCTGCAGCTGATCTGGATGGAAGGATTCTGTTTCTTTGTGAGTCATCCTGATGTCCCTACGTGCATGTAGGAACGTGCAGGATGTCAGGATGACTCACACAGAAACAGAATCCTTCCATCCAGATCAGCTGCACCAATGTGCCGGCCCGGAGACCGGCAGTGAAGAGGAGTTCGGCTGGTGGGGGTTGAGGACCCCTGCCAGCACAGGTACCTGATGGCGGCGGCAGAGGAGGGTTGGCGGTGGTGGGAAGGGGGGGGGTCGAAAGGGTCAGCGCCGGGGGGGGGGGGGTCAGGGCCAAATCTGGGGGGCCCATGCCCCTGTGGCCCCACGTAGCTACGCCCCTGGGGTTACCATATGTCTGGTTTTACCCTGACAAGTCCTCTTTTTGAGGACACTGCGGGGCATCTGGGCATGTTTAGCCAGCCTGCCCGTTTGTCCGGGTTTGCGGACGGATGGGCAGGCTGGCGGGCAGACAGGCAGACAGGCCTCAGGGTGTCCTATCCTCCCTCCCCTCCTTTACCTTATTATCGTGTCCTGGTGGTCTAGTGGCCTCTTCTGGGCTGGAAAAAGCCCCCTCTTTCCTGCTCAGCGTGGCTGTAGACCTGTTGCTCCCGGCACCGCTTCAAAATGAATGCTGAGAGTTCAAGTGGCAGCCTCGAGAGACTTCCGAAGAAGTCTTGCAAAGCCACTGCTTGAACTCTTGGCAGTCACTTTGAAGCAGCGCCGGGAGCAAGAGGTCTGTCCCGAAGAGGCCACCAGAATGCTACAATAAGGTACAGGAAGGGAGGGGATGTGAATGGAGTTATGTGGGTAGAGAGAGGCTTGAAAAAAGAGTGGGGAAGGGATATACATGGGGGGAGAGAGAGGGAATCTGGCTTTCTTGGGGGGGGGGGGGGGTCAAGGTGACACTGCGGTGCAGGGGTGTGACAGGGGGGCAGGGTGTGACAGGGTATATGGTTGAATTATATTTTGTGTCCTCTTTTTTCTCACGGCAAATATGGTAACCCTAAGTTAAACACTGACCAACTGCCCACCACTTCTTTTCCCATACCTTTCCTCCCTCCCTCCTCTATTTCCCTTCCTTACTCATCTTTGTCCCTGCTCCTTTCCTCTTCCGCCCCTGGTACATATGCGACTCTTGGCTGAATGTATTATCTTTCCTGTCATAAGTTGTAGTTCTTTTTTCACATTGTTATAAATGATTGTTTTAATTCTGTAAACCACCTGGATCTGCCAGTTAGGTAACGCAGTATAGCAAACTTCAATAAACATAAAACAACAATAAAATAATAAATACATTCACATCTTCTAATCCACTCTATTTTTAAAGAAATCATGCTCCTATTTTTGGAATGTAGTGGAGTTGTGGGAACGGGACTTGGGACGGCCCCTCTGAGCTTCCTGTATATCAGATGCTGTTCAGGCGGTCCCTTGGTTTGTTCACAGTGCGGAGTTACAGGAGTGTCACTTTCACAGGTCATAGGTCTTGTCTCAAAACTGAGCCTATTTGGCGGGTTGCGCAGATACTCCTCATTTTCGGAAGTGTCAGGTGGGGCATAATTTTTTTTTTCACAGCCTTTGGCAGTGCAGTCAAATTATGGCATTTTGGGAAGCTGTGCTTTGTCTTGGGCTATCGCCTCTGAGTCTACATTGAGAGGGTTCTTCTGGGTTCCACTGGAGCAATGGGTTTGAGAAGCCTTGGGGATAAATTGTCAGCAAATCTTGTATTTTATTTTTATTTTTGTTACATTTGTACCCCGCGCTTTCCCACTCACGGCAGCCTCAATGCAGCGGGCAATGGAGGGTTAGGTGACTTGCCCAGAGTCACAAGGAGCTGCCTGTGCCGGGAATCAAACTCAGTTCCTCAGTTCCCCAGGACCAAAGTCCACCACCCTAACCACTCCTGGGGAAGAAATGTATCCTAAATCACTGGTTGTTCAATTACCCACCTTCTATTTGGTACTGGAGGAATAGGCTTCACTCCTTGATATTATGGAAATTTGGGCCTTATCTCCATGAAGGCAGAAAAGATTTCTATTCATCTGGGAAGCATACCTACAGAAGATATCTCCTACAGCGTGTAGTCAGGTTCTAAATTGATTTTCTGTTACCAATCAGGATCCCACTAGTGAGTCTTGAGCCTTTGGGAGGGGGAGGGGGATTGGACACCGTGGGAAGGGGAGTGTACATGTGTACCTATTTCAGTCTGAGGCCTAAGAGCTGTGGCCTCTGTTCTTGTGTATTTCTCTTTCTACAGTTTGCCGTATTTGTCTGCTGTGGGATTGTCACTGGGATGGGGAAGAGAGGGGTTACTTGAAATAGCTGTATTTGTTTATACTTTAATAAAAAGAGTTTAATAATAAAGAAATCATGCTCTTTCCCATGTCATTCATCTTCAAAGAGTTCAGTCACTGCATCTTATCACATAACACTATAGTGTTTGATGTCAGTCCAGTGACTCAAAGAGTGTGCTGTGCATTTTGATGTGGAATACCTGGATTCAGTGCCCAGGTCAGGTCTTCCTTTGGTGAGCTGGGGATACTAGGAAGGAAGGGGTCGATATTCAAAATGATTAAGTGGGCCCCAGAAATGGCTTCTAGCCAGTTGAATCACTTGCACAGGGCTATCTGCTGATATTCAGCAGCACGTAACCGGTTAGTGCTGATGAGTATCACCGAAAAACACTCATATTAAAGCTGGTTATTTTGTGGGTGGTCTGGGGGCAGAGTCAGTTAATTGTGGATGTTCAGCACTTAATTGCTGAAGTCAAGCGGCCACATCAGACCCTACAAAAGTCAGTCCTACCTTTATGCGGTGTGCTTAGGTGGTTAAAAGCTGAATATCGCACTTAATTGCATAAGAGATAACTGGCTGCATAAACCCAGATATTTAACTGCTGGTGTCCGGATACAGCCTGGCATTGACTATTCGGGAATAACACCAGCAGCGGCTAAAAAAATCACTCATCATTGCTGGCTGAATATTTACCCCGAAATATTTACAGATCTTGGGGGAGAGGGAATTAAAGTTATTTATTTATATTTTATTTATTTAAAACACTTGATATGTATCCAACAATGGCCTCTATGTGGTTTACAATAAAGTGCTTGAACAGTAAAAGAAAGCAAGAGAGGAGAAGGTTCCAAGGGTAGGTGAGTGCGGTGACAATAACCGATTGACAAATTTGGGGTCCACAATTTCAGGGTGCACAGCTCCTGCTTGAAGACTGTTGCTGCTATTAACAGGCTAAGGGGTCCTTTTACTAAGCCGTGGTAAAAAGTGGCCTGCGGTAGTGTGGGCTTGTGTTTTTTTTTTTACCGCGGCAGGGAAAAAGGGCTATTTTTTATTGGGCCGTTAAATGGACATGTGCTGAAATTAAAACTAGTGCATGTCTATTTACGGCCTGAGCCCTTACCGCCACCCATGCAGTAACCATTCAGTGTGCGCCAACTGCTGATTATCGCCAGGAATGCCCCCTGCGCTATAAAATAGTGCTGTTTTTGCACATGCTTCCCGCTTGTTAGCCCTCCCGTACCTTAGTAAAAGGGCCCCTAAATGAGTTAGCAGGGGTATATGAAAAAGGGGGGAACCTCTGGGTACCTGGAAATGAAGGCATATGGTAGATTGAGCAGAATGCACAAAAGAGCAGAAGGAAGCTGTTAGGATAAACCAATATAGCTTTTTATCTTTTCTGACTGAGAAAATACAAAGTGATTCTCATTAGTGTTCCAGCAGGTTGGAAGATCTAACTCATGGCTGACTGCGCTGTCTCTATAATTATCACTGGCACAGTAAAAACTGGGCTTATGTCACCAGGCTGGTATGTTCTCACATTCTTGGTGGAAGAGCACAATGCAAGCCCCATGGCCTTTGCAGCAAATTCCTGATGCCTGAGTCTGGTTAAAGAACTTTTTCTTAGAGAAGCTCAACCATTGGGCTCCAAAGAAAAGTGCCACTATATTCCCTGTAAGAACAGCGACTCCTCTGTCCCAGTTCTGCCAGTACTGCATTTGGTGGAATGACTAATTACCAGGACGTCTTCAAGTTAAAGGGGTCCAGCTTAGCTGTTCATATTCTGACACCACATGACCTCATCCTCTTGTTTAAAAAGAGAGCAAGTTGCTTGTGTGGGAAAATCTAGAAATAACTTAGCAGCAGAGTTAGCAAATTAATTCTTGTGCAATTGAATTACAGCACTAGCAATACCTCTCCATGGGAGGTAGACTAGGGAGTGGTACAAGACAAACCAACCTTTCAGAGCTCCTAAGGAGTAGATGTATTTATTTAACTTTATTTGATATGCTACCACACCCCCAAAAGGGTGGTGAACAATAACATTTATATAAAATAATAATATACATTCATTAAAATGTGCTCACTATGCAATCATGAAAAATTAAAACCAAATATAAAAAAAAGTGTATTGAAGTCAAAGGATTTTAAAGAAGCAGCTGTGAAAAGGGTGACATTTTTGCTCTCTCTTACAGATGGAGGCTGGGCAATGAGTGATGCTTTTCAGGCACTTCAGCTGTTCCACTTCCAGCAGGAGGCACTGTAGGGACTGATATTGATATGCTGGTTATGTGAAACTTACTAGCATGTATTTATTTATCTGGATGTATTAATGACCAGTGAGAAAAAAAATCACATAGGGTCCCTTCTACTAAAGGGAATTAAGCCCTTAATGTGTGGCTGGCGTGCGAGAATAACAATAAAACAATAATTAAACCATTGGAAAACCTACTATCCTTTCAAGTAGAAAGATTAGATAAGAATATTTTCAGTATTTTACTCTCTGCTGGAAATTATATACATTTTAGAAAATTGATTCTGAATTGACATTTAATCAAGCTATGCCGCACTTGGGGCCCTTTTACTAAGGCGCATAGGCACCTAAGCATGTCCAACGCATGCCAATTTGGAACTATCGCGTGCCCCGGGTGGTAATTCCATGCGGCAGAAAATTTTTTTTATTTGCTACCACATGGAGCTAACTGGGCTGCAATTGTCAGTGTATGTGCGCTGACGATTACGGCCTAGTTAACGCATGAGACCTTACCGCTAAGTCAATGGGTAGTGGTAAGGTCTCAGGTCCAAAATGGATGCGCGCCAATTTTTATTTTGCCGCACATCCATTTTCGGCCCCCCAAAAAGGTCTTTTTTGCAGGCAAGCTGAAAAATGGACCTGCGCACATCCAATACATGTGCCTACAACAGTGCAGGCCATTTTTCGGCTCACCTTAGTAAAAGGACCCCTTGATCTATAGTATAGTTCTGGGATAAAGACCTTTTTCTTGTGCCCTTGGCAGGCAATTTCAATGTAACACTTTCTGAAGATATATGACCCCTGAGTCAAGGCCCGTGGGGTCACCTAGTGATTGATCTACACTGTGCAAATAAAGATCTTTGTCCCGTTTATTGAAGGCTTTTGGCACTTTTTTGTGCTGTTGGACTGTGCTCTGTGCTTTGGACCCTCTCTGTGCTGTTCTCAGAAAATTGATTAAGACATACTTATTCAGAAATTTTCTAACAGGGAATTAGGTTAGAAGTTTCTTCTGCTGATTGTTTATTTATTTTATCATGATTGTTTTATATATATATATATATATATATATATTCTTTAAGATAATTGTATTTCCTGGTAATGACCAGTCTACCAGTCTAATTTTTTTTGTGATTATTGTATTTTATAATGATTATTGTATTTCCTGGTAATGATCAGTCTCTTTAGTTGTGATCCATGTAGAATCACAAGGCCAAGAGCAGAATGTAAGACATTATGGGCCTCTTTTATCAAGCCGTATGGCAATGCCGACAAAATCCATTCAAAGTGAATGGGCTTTGTCAGTATTACAGCACTGGGAGTTGCTAGTGTGGCTTAATAAAAGAGGCCCTATATTAATATTATTATTATTGTTAGCATGCAAGAACAGGCTACTGCAGAAACGTGTTGAAGCGTTTTGTAGTATTTTGCCTGTTTGTAGGCACTAAGCACGTGCTACAGATTTTTTAAAAAACTAGAAATGGGGGTGTGTCATGGGTGGAGAGTGAGTGCTCCTACCAGGGGCTTATCTGCTATGGGGCCACAGGGGCCTGGCCCCCGCAGATTTGCCCCTGGACCCCCTTACCAATGACACTCTCAACCCCCCTCCTCCTGCTGTCACTCCGCTGTTGCACCTCACCTCCCTTTGCTGGCGGGGGACCCCAACCCCCGCCAGCCGAAGTCTCCGTCCTTCCTTCCTTCCTTTGTTTGAGATTGGTGGTTTCTGACGTCCTGCATTCACGCACGTACAACGTGCAGCGTGCAGGACGTCAGAAACCACTAAACCCAAACGAAGAAAGGATGGAGACTTCAGCTGGCGGGGGTTGGGGTCCCCCGCCAGCAAAGGGAAGTGAGGCATGACGGCAGAGTGACGGAAGGAAGGACGGAGACTTCAGGGAGGTGAGGCGCGACGGCGGGAGGAGTGGGGGGGGTTTAAAGTAGTTGGAGCTGTCTTCCGCGAGAGGGGGGGTTTAAAGTAGTCGGGCGGGGGGGGGGAGTGGTGGCGTCGTCGTCGTCCTCATCTTCAGCGGGGGGGGGGGGGGGGGCTAAAATGTGCCCTCTCTCCTTGGCTCTGGCCCCCCCTACCGTTGAAGTTCAGATACGCCCCTGGCTCCTACAGTATCCAGTTAATGCATTATGATTAGTGCACACTAACTGGAAAACACAGAGTTAATGCAGGAGCACCTAGCTCCTCCTAAATAGGAGGCAGGAAGTGCTCCCATGTTAATTTTTTGCAGGTCTTGCATGCTAATGGGAACATTAGCACACGACCTGCCAAAAAAGCCTTACAAAAGTGCTGCATTAAATCTGGGCTGAATGCGTGGGAAACCGCCGCATTAAAATGTGTTAAGCCCAGATTTTATTGCACTTCTGTAGAAGGGCCCCATAGCGATTTAAACATAGAAAACATAGAAAAATGTAAGCAGATAAAGACCATATAGTCTATCCAGTCTGGTCATCCATGCCATCCATTCTCCCTATGTACTTGTCCCAAGCTCAGTTTTTGTCTCCACCACTTCCACCAGGAGGCCGTTCCACAAATTCACCTCCTTTTTATGAAGTATTTCCTCAGGTTACTTCTGAGACTATCCCCTTTCAGCTTCATCCTATGCCCCCTCATTCCAGAGCTTCCTTTTAACTAAAAGAGACTCACCTCATATCTATCATATCTCCCCTCTCCCACCTTTCTTCCACAGTATACATATTGAGATCTTTAAGTCTGTCCTCATATGCTTGATGATGAAGACCGCTGACCATTTTAGTAGCCACCCTCTGGACCAACTCCATCCTGTTTATCTTTATGACAAAAGTAAAATGAAATTCATCCATAAGAAACATTCTTCAAACTCATCCTATTACAATTTCCTAGAAATAATAACAGCACCCCAAAAGCCAATTGCCAAAGCCAAGCTTTATCATTTTGTGGAACCGTAAATAATTTTTTTCCAGGCAAACCATGTCCAGGAGCTTATTCCATCATACTGGACCATTACAGAAAATGTTCTTTTCCTAATCCACTGAAGATGCACCTTCTGAAGGGAAGTATTTTTGCCCATTACAGATCATGTTATAATTTGGGCAGGAGGCCACTAATTGATCCTGAAGGTAACGGGGAACGGGGGAGAGGGTCAAGGCAAGTAGTGCCCTCAAAATTAACATTAAAAATTTAAAGACAACACTGTCAGCCAGTACAACATCTGTAACACTAATCCCCCTAACAAACACCCTGCTGTATTTTAGAGCAACTGAATTCTCACTATAGACTTTTTAGAAGTTTTGAGATCAAGACATTAGCATGAACCAATTTTCTGTTAATGAAGGTTACTATTGTTGCAGGAACACCACTCCACTACCACCACAAGGGTTAAGCAGCACCATTTTGAAGAAGGCCGGAGTGAGGATTTCTCCTGCCCCCATTGCCGCTGGGACCCCTGAGGTCAGTAGGCATTCCAGACCATTCCTCTCCTTATAAAGTCAAGTGTTCTTCTAGCTTTTGACAATATTGCCTGGAAGGATAGCTTACTGGTTAGGGCGGCAGGCTGAGAACCAGTGAACCAGGTGCTCCTTATGATTTTCGGCAAATCATTAAACCTTCCATGGCATCAGGTACAAGCTTAGAGTGTAAGCCCTTTTAAGACAGGAAAATACCTACTGTACTTGAATGTAACTCACTTGAACTATTACTAAAAAGGAAGGAAAATCAATATGGGGCCCATGAGCCACACTGTGTGTATTTGGTTACATATGTTTTACATAAGTACGTAAGTATTGCCACACTGGGACAGACCAAAGGTCCATCAAGCCCAGGATCCTGTTTCCAACAGTGGCCAATCCAGGCCACAAATACCTGGCAAGATCCAAAAAAAGCTCAATACATTTATGCTGCTTATCCCAGAAATAAGCAGTGGATTTTCCCCAAGTCAATTTAATAATGGTCTATGGTCTTTTCCTTTAGGAAGCCGTCCAGACCCTTTTTAAACCCCGCTAAGCTAACCGCTTTTGCCATATTCTCTTGGAGACTGGAAGCCTGTGGAGGGATGGATGGAGGGAAGGAGAGAGGCACCTCAGGGGCTGTGAACATGCGCACCTACCGACAGATCCAACACTGATTTTCTTTCTATTGCTGCTGCTTGAAGATCTCTGCTGGTGACAGGCTGTTCTGGGATGGATCAATTCTCCTGGGGCCTACTGAGGTGTGGGAGATCCTCAGCAATTTTCCAGGTTGCTTTGCTCATATCCAGCTCTTCATCTGTGCCTCAGCTTACTTAACTGAAGTTAGGTAGCCTTCTGAGACATCATGTTATGTCTCTTTGGGCAAAGGTGAACACCCCATTATCCTAGCCCAGCCCATTGTTAGAATGATGTAGGAGAATGACATGGATCCTTTGGTCTCAGCAACCTTGGGAACAGACCATAGCAAATGCACCAGGGAGTATATATGAGGGGATTAGAGGTACGTGTGTGTGTGTGGGGGGGGGGGGGGGGGGGGGGGGGAAGGAGGAGGACACAGTGGAAAGAGGTAATTGCCCTTCTCATTAACAGGTTATGCTGACAGGGAGTGTTGTAGTAATGGTGTATGGGAGGGAAAAACCTCTTTCCTAATAATTCCTCTTTCCTAATAATTCCTAACATTCTGTTTGTTTTTTTGGCCACCGCTGTACATTAGGCAGAAGATTTCAGAGTATTCTCTACAACTACTCCTAGATCATTTTCTTGAGTACTGACTCCTAAGGTTGACCCTAGCATCAGGTACCTATGATTCAGATTATTCTTCCCAATGTGCATCACTTTGCATTTGTCCACATTAAATTTCATCTGCCATTTGGATGCCCAGTTTCCTAAGGTCTTCCTGTAATTTTTCACAATCCGCATTTGTTTTGACAACATTGAATAGTTTTGTGTCATCTGCAAATTTAATCACGTCACTCATTGTTCTGATTTCCAGATCATTTATAAATATGTTAAATAGAACCAGTCCCAGTACAGATCCCTGTGACACTCCACTATTCACTCTCCTCCATTGAGAAAAATGGCCATTTAACCTTAACCTCTGTTTTCTGTCCAATAACCAATTCCTAATCCACAGAAGGACATTGCCTCCCATCCCATGACTTTTTAATTTTCTCAGGAGTCTTATGAGGAACTTTGTCAAAAACGTTCTGAAAATCTAGATATACTACATCAAGTGGCTCACCTTTATCCACATATTTATTCACACCTTCAAAGAAATGAAGCAAATTGGTGAGGCAAGACTTCCCTTGACTGAACCCATGCTGACTCTGTCCCATTAAACCATATTTGTCTACATGTTATAAATTTATTCGTTATAATAGTTTCCACTATATTGCTCGGCACTGAATTCAGGCTTAGCAGTCAGTAATTTCCCGGATCACCTTGGAACCCTTTTTAAAAATCAGCATTACATTGGCCACTCTCCAATCTTCAGGTACTGTGGACGATCTTTTTTTAATGACAGGTTACAGATCACTAACAACAGATCAACAATTTCATGTTTGAGCTGTTTCAGTACCCAGGGGTGTATACCATCTGGTCCAGGTGATTTATCACTCTTTTAACTTGTTGATTTGGCTCAGTAGATCTTCCAGGTTCACTAAGATTTCTTTCAGTTCCTCTGCATCATCACCCATGAAAACCAATTCTCTTCCATCTCCTTTCATAAAGACCGAAGCAAAGAATTCATTCAATCTCTACGCTATGACCTTGTCCTCCCTGAGTGCCCCTTTTTCTAAGGGTCCCATGGATTCCTTCACAGGATTTCTGCTTCTGATGTACCTGAAAAAAGTGTTACTATGAGTTTTAGTCTCCCTGGCAGGTTTTTCTTCATATTCTGTTTTAGCCTTCTTTATCAATGCTTTGTATCTAGCTTGACAGTGCTTATGTTGCTTTTTATTTTCTTCATTCAGATCCTTTTTTTCATTCTTTGAAGGATGCTCTTTTGGCTCTAATAGCCTCTTTCACTTCACCTTTTATCCATGCTGGCTGTTGTTTGTTCTTCTTTTCACCTTTGTTAATATGTGGAATACATATGATTTGGGCTTCCACAATGGTAATTTTAAACAACATCCATAGCTGATTTAAAGTCCTAACCTTTGTGGCTGACCCTTTTAGCTTCTTTTTAACCATTTTCCTCATTTTGTAGTAGTCACCCTTTGAAAATTAAATGTTGCTACAGTAGATTTCCTTAGTGACTTCACTCCAGATATCAGCTCAAATTTAATCACATTATGATCACTGTTTCCCAGAGGATCCAACACTGTTACCTCTCATACCATGCCCTGCTTTCCACTAAGGACTTGCTCTAAAATAGTCTTGTTGGTTCTTGGACCTGTTGCTCCAACAAGCAGTCATTTATTACATTTAAGAATTTTACCTCCCTAGCACTCCCTGATGTAGCATTTATTCTGTCAGTGTGATTTATGGTTTATTAAACATTTGCTATACCACTATAGCTAACTAGCAGGTCACAGCGGTTTACAAGTACATAAAAAAATAGAAGCTGGATGAAGGAAAAGAACTACATTTTGAATAGGAAATATCGCATATACTGGCAAAGCCAACACACTATTAAAGCAAAGAGCAGGAGGAAAATAAAATAGGCAAAATAATAGGGAGCTAAATGGTATAACATACTACCTTAGTGTCCATCTTTCTAGGGGGAACATGAGTGTCCACTTCACAAAGGGGAACATGCTTAGGTGGTTTCAAAGGTTTGTGTATAAAGCCAGGCCTTTAATGCAGGTTTAAAAGCTTTAAATGAAGTCTTGGCATGGATATGAAGAAGTGAATTTCAAAAAGAGGGTGCAGCATAAAAGAAGGCACGATTTCTGATTAACTCCATTTTAGCAGACTTTGGGCCTGGTAAAACAAGTCGGTGGTCATTTAAAGAGCGAAGGAGACGTGATGGGGACTAAGGAATGGAGAGTGTGTTCAAATAAAGAGGGAGCCCTACTCTGTGGGTTTTAAAAGTAAGGGTAACAGTTTGAAAATAATCCATTGATGAATAGGTAACCAATGAAACTTCTGAAAGAATGGAGCGACATTGTCCCTACTTTACGTATGAAAGAGCAACCTAACTGGCATGTTTTGGAGTGACTGAAGCCTTTTTAGACTGAAATGTGTACAGCCCAGATACATTTTGTTACAATAGTCTAAGTGAGAAGTCAGTAGTGCAAGAAGGAGGTAGTGAAAAATGTCAGTGGGGAAGTAATGGCAGACTGAACAAAGCTGCCTGAGAATAAAAAACCCTGATTCGTAGATATTAAAGATTTGGGGGGGGTGGGGGAAACATCAGGCAGGTGTCAAGAATTACTCCCAGGTAGCGGAAAGACTCTACCAGTTGTATAGATGATCTAAAAATGTTTAATGGTATTTTTGGAACTGACAATCCTCCTCTGAATCAACAACAAATTGATTTTTCTTTGTTGAGTACAAGTCTGTGGTCGATCAACCAGCTGGAATAAGTTGTTTAAAAGTCCCAGGTTAGGACTGATAGAATCAGTTGGGAAAAGAAGAAGAAAAGCGTCCTCATAGAAGTGAAAAGACACCCCAGTGGACTGAATAATGGTAACAAGGGGGCTCAGGAATAGATTAAAGAGAAGAGGAGTGAGAACAGAGCTCTGGGCGACACCTCATTTTAAAGAGCGACTAGGTGCGATGGAGGAAGGAGTGGTAACTGTAAAGGATCTATCTTCGAGAAAGGATGAAAACCATGAAAGAACTGTGCTGGAAATACCTAAGGTGGAAAGACAATCAATCAGAAGCAAATGATCAACTAGATTGAAAGCTTCGGAGAGATCAAGGGAGATAGCAAGAACAATCATGTGGTTATCTAGTCGGGTATAGATCTCATTTAATACTGCAACAAGGACTGTCTCACTACTGTGATGCGACCTAAAATCAGATTGTTTCGGGTGAAGGGCTAGTGATTTCTCAGAAGACAGCGACAGTTGTGCAAAAACTATACATTCCAAGACTTTGGAAAGGTAGCATAGGTTGGAGACTGGTCGATAATTGGATAACAGATGAGGTTCGAGCGAAGTTTTTTTGAGTATAGGTTTCACAAGAGCATTTTTCCATAAGTTTGGAACACGGCCAGAAGAAAGATCAAGTTGATTAAAAATAGGATTTGTGGTAGTAAATTGAGCTTGGGAGTCTGCAGCCATGTAGATGGAAATGTTTGTGCCATAGTTTTTGAAAGCGTATGAAGTGTCTGAGGCTGAACGGAGGACCATGTGTGAGATCTACTCAAGGATGGAGAGAGCTGAGGGAGCGGCAAAAGTGGAGAAGGCGATGGCAAAGAGTCAACCAAGGTCTGAACTTTGGAGGAGAAAAAAAAAAAGAGAGTGAGTCTGCATCAGGCATAGTTGAGAAATTTCTATTTGCGGCCAGGGAAGAGGTCAGGTTGTGGAAAATAGAGAATATTTCCTTGGTTAAGTTTGGGTTTTTTTTCAGTTGTTTTGTGAGATAAGAAGATTTCACCTTTCACAGCTGGTAATTGTAGTCTTTGAGTTTTACTTTATATGCATGAAGGTCTGCTGGAGATTTTGAATTTCTCCAGCCATGCTCCTTTTTCCTAAGTTGTTTCTTGGCTAATCTAAGGCCTGCATGATACCACTGTTGTTTAGATCTCAAGCTAGAAGACAATTCCTTTAGAGGTGCAATTTGGTTTAGTGCCAGTTTTCTATCTAAGAGCCTAAATTTGGTTTCCAGAACCTCCCTCCCATATTTTCCTATGCCATGCATGATAGGTGCAGCAGCCCCCCCCCCCCCCCCCCCAGAGAGTTGAAGCTCAAGATCACCCCAGAGATGGGTTCATAATCAATTTGTAATGTCTATGGCCTCAAATATTCTTATTCCCTCTTAACTTTAAACATGGGCACACAAACTGTAAATGGTCCCCTACTAGTTAGCGAACTTACTATAGTAAGAGCAAAGAGTTGGGCACAGAAAAATAGCAAACAGAGGTCTGGAAACCAGAGTGGCTTTAAGATAAAAAAAAAAGACCCTTTAAAGGGCACTCCAATATTTAACAAGTACATACAAGACAGAAATAAAATGCAGAAGACAAACTGTCCATAGTATGATTGCAAATTAATGGCAATACTGGTTATAATACTTCATCCAAAAATTATTAGAAGGTCTCTTGAAGGATCTTCACATGCTTGCAAACTCCAGCATCTCTCATATGTTTAATAAGTGGTTGATATAACTCCTTACTCTTTCATTTTAAGGCCCCATTCTCTCCCAGCTACTGTATTTGTCCTCCTTTCACCTTTCAGTTCATCCTTCAGGTGCTATATTAGTTGATTTACTGAGCTTCTGCTGTATCTCTTAGTGGGTGGCAACAGGCTTATTGTGTTTTTATCCCAGTTGTGGTGGTAAGAAATTTGCTTTCAGATGTTATGGGTTCCCAGAATGCTGAATACTTGCTTTTGTGAACAGGTAAAGGATAAACCCCTGGGTGGGCAATATATACCCTGACACAGATAGGAAGTTGGTATTCACCAATGTCACTGCTTGCAATCTTCAACCCCTTCCTTGAATGGGGTCTACAGATGTCAGCAGCTTCAACCTTTTTTTCCCCTAAGGTTTAGGATCCAGTCTCCCCATGCCTTAGGGCGCTCTGTGCTTCAGAGGGACAGCTGTGGATGAGACTGACCTCTCTGAACTGATTATTATAGGTTGGACTCCAGAGGACAGCTTATTAACAGACAGGCAGCCCCTTCACTAGTTTTTCTCCTGCTCCTTCCTAAGTCCCTTGGGCAGGGAGCTAATACTCCAGTGGGCTCCTGGGTAGAGCTCCCTACTTACTGCTCCTCTACATTCTTCTATCTTGGACCCTCTCCAGGGGAGGAAAGACATGGCTTATCATTTGTAAATGGATTTTATATTTCCCTCCTAGAACTCTTGTTTGGATCCTACTGCCTCAAAGTCTCTGGATGTACCACCTACTGTTACCCTTTGATTGGCATCTGATTTCTGGAGCAGGGGTCAGAATACTCTGTCTGCAACGGCAATGACATAGCATTTTGGCAGCCTGCTAGACAGGGTGTTTGAGATTGGAAGGGAGAGGGTGTGTTATTTCCCAACCTCTAAACTGGGACTATGAAGTTTCAGAAGAGAAAGGCCACGTAGATTCTGGATGTATATCTTGGTACCGCAAGGCTCCAGGGGGAGTGGATCCATTTGCTATTTGTTTTTCTGTTACTGGAATCCTAGTACAAACGCTTCTGTGTGTCCCAGCCAGCATCAATGGGAAAACTGTGAATGCAAGCTAGGAAATCAAGAGACAAACAGCTTTTCTTCATGTGAAGGCTTGTTAAGCTTCTGGAAAGCATCTCAGCAGATTAAAGAGACATGAATAGGGCAAATTCACTGTGGAGGGTTACAGAGTTCATGCAAGCATTCACTTTTGAAGGTGCCGACAGAGGCTCAATAGGAAGAATCCGGCTGCTA
Organism: Microcaecilia unicolor; assembly: GCF_901765095.1. NCBI lineage: Eukaryota > Metazoa > Chordata > Amphibia > Gymnophiona > Siphonopidae > Microcaecilia > Microcaecilia unicolor. Next base: position 148,068,765 of record NC_044040.1, read on the forward strand.
ATGGGGCTATTCATCAAACCCACAACAATATTCTCCGGAAACCTCACCGTGGTAAGGAGTACCAGGGCCAAAACAGCAGTCATTTGTCTCATAGTTTAGCCAGCAGACGAAATAAGCAAAATCACTAATAGCCCCTTTCTCTTTTTGAGCTCCAGATTATCCAACAAGTACTGAAAGCATTTTTGTAAAGTCCCTCCTATACTCAGTTCTATCATTATGGATCTATGGAGTGAAGGAGTGGCATAATGGTTAGCATATCAGGTTGCGGACCTTGGGGTTCGATTCTCACTGCTGCCTGATGGTTGGTATTTATTTATTTTGTTACATTTGTACCTCGTGCTTTCCCATTCATGGCAGGCTCAATGTGGCTTACATATTGTATACAGGTACTTATTTGTACCTGGGGCAATGGAGGGTTAAGTGACTTGCCCAGAATCACAAAGAGCTGCCTGTGCCTGAAGTGGGAATTGAACTCAGTTCCTCAGTTCCCCAGGACTAAAGTCCACCACCCTAACCACTAGTGGATTGAGATCCTGGGGAACCAGGTTCAATTCCCTCTGCAGCTCTATGTGACCCTGGGCAAGTCACTTAACCCTCCATTGCCCCAGGTACAGCAGTAGTACAACGTTCTACTAAGATTGTGAGCTCACTAGGGACAGACCCAGTACCTGTAAAATGAAACTGTAAACTGCTTAGGTCTATGCAGTAAAAGTAAAAGGTGCTATTTCTTATCTATATTATTTATATTGGGTTACTAGAATATCAAGCACTGCACACTCACCTGATTACAGCAGCTTTGTCCTTAAGGTTTTACAAAGTTGGTTTAAGTCAAGGGAGGTTAAGTGACTTGCCCAAGGTCACTCAGTGGGTTTGGGAGAGAAGTGACCTTGGGCAAGTCACATGGAGGCATATTTTCAAAGCACTTATGTGGAGGTGTACTTTCAAAGAACTTAGACATACAAAGTTACTTAACCTCCCTTGACTTAAACGAAGTTTGTAATACCTTAAGGGCAAAGTTACTATAATCAGGTGAGTATGCAGTGCTTAGTACTTTTAAATATCAGCTGAAACACACCATTTGTTATCATAAAAATGAGTTCTCTCATGTGAGTGATGTGTGCCTACTCCTTCCGTCATACACAGACACACCCAAGTGTATTTTTGCTATTCTTTCATGTAGTCCTGCCACACATCCCCCTCAGCCTTCCTTACCAACTACTGGCATTCTTTCTTCCTTGAATCATTCTCTCTCTCTCTCATCCTAGTAAAGTTCATGTTGGTGACCACTCTGATTCTTATTTCTCAAGGTTGCTTGCCCTCATTACCACTGCGCGCAGCGGGCTGCAGGTATTTCAAAGAAGCCTGGAGCCCACCTCTGCAGGGCTTCTACTGGTCCAATTGGAACAATAGAAGTCACCGCGGGAAAACTGTCCAACCTGCGACTGCAGCGGTAAAAAACGCCCAATGTCCCACAACCCATGACCTTAAAAAAAACCCACAGTGGGTCATGGGAACCTGCCCAATTCCGTGGGAAAACTGCAAAATTGACAATATTGTACCACCCCTACACGCCAATATGGCCACTGCCTTGATCTGGTCCTTTCTAGGGGTGGACAGCCAGAAAACTTTCATGTTGTTTTTCTTCTATTGTTTTTTGTTTCAAAAAAACTATCATTGAGAATGCACACTATCCCTTAGATTCTATATATGATGCCTAGATATGCACGCCAAGATCTGGGGTGTGACTTTTAGTTATGTTTATGTATTTATTTACACTGGCTCCCATTAAAAGATCGAATTACATTCAAAACCTGTACCCTGGTTCATAGGCGGTCGGTGGCCCAACTGTTTGGGAAGGCTAAAGGGGGCGGGGTTAGGGGTGGGGCTTAAATCCATAATTGTCTGATAACACACAGAAAAAATAAATAAAAATAAAAGTCACAATTAATACCTTTTATTAAATTTAGATATTAGATATGTATCATATGTCAAAGAATAAAGTGGTTGCTCAAAGCATATACTAACTACAATCGCTCAGCTCCAAAACACTATGCACAATGTTGTGCAAAAACACACTCAAAACCTTACTGTACCATAAATATTACACTGCGCAGAATCTAATACACCAATATATCACCCATATGGAAAATGCAGACCGTCAACAATATGAAACAAGGGATCATAATATCACAATTCTCATGTAGAGCCACAAAACACCCTATTTCATGTTTAATGTGGGATAAAATGCCATAAATAAGTAAATAAATATAAACTTTTAATGCTGAGCACCTGATTCTCAAAGTGGACATATTCCAAACACTATAATGAAAATAAAATGATCTTTTCTACCTTTGTTGTCTGGGGACTTTGTTTTTCTGATCATGCTGGCCAAGTATCCGATTCTGCTGCTAACTGTCCTCTTAACTCCGTTTCCAGGGCTTCCTTTCCATTTATTTGTTTACTTTCCGCCTTTTCTCTTCAATTCTTGTCCTACATCTATAAGTAAAAGCTGGGTTCTCCGCAGACTTGACTGTCCAGTGGATCCAGCTTCTGCCTATTTTCTTCCTCCATGTGCAGTTTTTCTACTCTCTTCCTTTTCCCTCATCTCATCTCCTTCCTCACTCCTCCCTCCCCCTCCATCCATGTCCAGCATTTCTTCTTCTCTCTCCCTTCCCTCTCCTCCATCCATGTAATGCAACCCTCCTCTCCATCTGCCCACCCATGTCCAGCAACCCTTCTCTCCCCTGCCCTCCATCCACCCATCCACCCACTTACGCAGGAACCCTCCTCTCCCCCTGCCCTCCCCTCCATCCACCCACCCACCCATGTCCAGCAACCCCTGCCCTCCCCTCCATCCACCCATGTTCAGCAACCCTCCTCTCCCCTGCCCTCCCATCCCCTCCATCCACCCATGTCCAGCAGCCCTCCTCTCCCCCCTGCCCTGAGCCCTCCCTGCCCACCAGCGACTCTTCTCTCCCCTGCCCCCCCAGCCATCCGTAGCTTTCGCTCCCCACCCCCACCCACCTGGGGTCCTGTCTTTTCTGTCCGCTCTCACCCTGGTGCAGAGATGCTTTTTTAATCTTCATTTCCTTGAACATTTTGCGTGTATCTGTTTTGTGATTGACAAACAGCGCTATTTTAGCTTATAATTCGTGAGTGTTCATTGCTATATGAGTACGTTGATTATTTGGCCATGTGATGACATCAGTAACACGTCTACAGGTTGCCTAGCGGTTTTGTACTATGTAGTTTTTGGAGCCTCCGTAAACTTTGTAAGTATTTTTTAGCCCTCCGTGGCATAATTGAGATCAACCAGGAGCATTTAATATGATTCCATCCGCGTTCTCCCTCGCTCCGACACCGGCGATTCACATAGAAGCCAGCCTTAATCTGCCTGCTTCGGAGCCTCTCCCTCAGACGCTTCCCACCTCTGCGTAAGACAGGAAGTTGTATTACAGGAGGCGGGACACGTCTGAGGGAGAGGCTCTGATGCAGGCAGATTAAGGCTGGCTTCTATGTGAATCGCTGGCGTCGGAGCGAGGGAGAACGCTTCACGGAGTGACCATGTTGATGGGTGAGAGCGGCGGGGGCGGGAGGCAGAGACCGGTCATCTGTTTGGGGGCGCGACCGCTCTCCCTGCGCCCCACCTTGGCAAGCAGCCAAGGAAGTCCATGATTTGGCTGGGGAGGCTTAGCCTCCCCAAGCCTCTTATACGGGGCGCCTATGCCCTGGTTCATAAAATTGTCCATGGCGAGGCCCCGGTTTATATGTTAGACCTCATAGACCTACCAGCAAGGAATACAAAAAAATCATCATGCGCATTCTTGAATCTCCATTACCCCAACTGCAAAGGCCTCAAATATAAATCAATTTATGCATCTAGCTTCTCCTATATCTGCACGCAACTTTGGAATGCATTACCAAGTTCCATAAAAGCAACGCACAATTTGGTAGCCTTCCAGAAACTATTAAAGACTAACCTGTTCAAAGAGTCTTATCATTTGGACCTGTCTCAATGAACTATCATCATAACTTTATCAGAGCAAGCTAACATTGAACTCTTGTTATGTGTTTACTTTAATCTCATTGATATTATTGAATGTTTATACTTTATCCTTGTTCTCAAATATCTGAAATGAATGTATATCTACTCATTTCTAATTTCTACTACATTTTCTGTACCTTAACGCAATAATATTCTGTATTTCTCATTCCGATAATGGCGATCGCCATTGCAGCATAATGTAAGCCACATTGAGCCTGCAAAGAGGTGGGAAATGTGGGATACAAATGCAGCAAATAAATAAATAAATAAATTAGGATTTATTTACCGCCTTTTTTAAGGAATTCACCTAAGGCACTGTACAGTAAGAATAGATCAAACATGAGCAATAGGCAATTACAGCAGTAAAAATATTCAAATAACAATACAAAGTATGGCATAGTATATTACTTACAATGTCAACATAATACATAATAGAACATTTTAATTGATAGTGAAAGGTATAAGCAAAGATGGAACATATAGATAGGTAAGAGACCAAGAAGAGTTAGAAAGTAAGGTGACTAATTTAAAGAAAGTTGCACATGAGGTCAGAGATGGTTAAATATTATCTCAGCTAGGGTAGGAGTGATGTATGTAATTACAGAATAAGGGGGCTCCGCGCCTAAATATAGGCGTGTACAGTTATACCATATTTTCATTACTGTAAATGGCTACGCCTAAATGTAGGTGCAATCCCTGGGCTTAAGCACTATTCTATAAACTGTGCCTAACTTTAGGCACGGTTTACAGAATACCACTCTTTCCTAATAGTGGGCATGCATAAACCATCATCCATGTGTGCGTATGCGAGCGCTATCAGGAAAGAGTGCACATTCTTTAAGAAAGCGAATAAGATATGCACATAGTGCACACCATTATCAATGAGGGCCATTCCTTTCAAATGACAGCCCATCCCTATTCCTTTCTTTTAACTACTTGCTCTCAGATTTTACCAATACCATCCTTCCCCTATCTGATCATCCTTTGATATTATTGACATTTAATCACCCTTGGCTGTTCATTACCAAAACTTTTACCAACATTCAAGCTGTTGACCCCTATGTTTTATTTGCTCAATATCATCATGTGTTAAATCAAATAACCTATTACTGATAGGTGACATTAATCTCCATTTAGATAAGCCTGAAGACCCACAAACTAAATGTTTCCTAGATTTCCTTAAAACTTGGCAATTCTCTACCCTCTTTGGAAATTCTTCCCACAACAAAGGCCATGGATCTATTAATATACCAATTTACTGATCCATCAAACTCGACACGGACTGTGTTTCAGCAATACTGCCTGCCTCAGGAGTCCACAGTATGCCAATCTTAGTGGAAAATAAAAATGGCTCTTTCCCTTAAGAAAGAAACAGTGGTAGCACTCAACAGGGATAAACCAGCAGCATTCTTTCTCTACTGACTAGAGAAAAGGATCCTGAGGCAGGCGGTATCGCCGAAACACAGTCCATGTCGAGTCCCTACCATGGTTATGCACTCCTTTTGTATGGTTTTATGTTAATTTACTTTGTAAAGTTTTAAGAGACTCCTTGGTCACACCCTGGGCCCACTGTCTGTTCTGCTATTGTTCTAATTGTAGAGTTTGCTCCTTCGTTGTGGCTTTGTCTGCTACCATTACGATGGGTTATTTTATCATGTCATATAATTTTAACACAGGGTCTCATTGCATAAAATGGTTCCCGATGTTACAATAGCATGAATTGTGGTAAAATAACCCATCTTGACGATAGCCCATGTTAATAACTTCCCTCTAAGTGTTTTAAAACTGCAATGCATACCCTAGCTGGATTACTGTAATGGTCTATGTGTAGACCTTTTGGGGAGAGTCACACTCAGGCTGTAAGTGATCCAGAATACTGCTGTCAGGGTTATGCTGAGATGTCCAATATGTACTGTTGAAGGAACAAAGTAAGTAAAATCCATGCCTGTTGTGTGATGTCAGGGGCTTCCCATCTTCTAGGATCATGAATCCTCCTTCTACAATATTTCTAGCCCTCTCCAGCCCAAGAAGCAGGAACTGAGCCCATTATACTGCCCTATATACTGAGATTAAGTATTGTGTAAGTACACAAGGATACATAAACACATGACTCAAGAGAGTTAGTTAAACACACAAAGCTATTTTGCTTGTCTATTGTTTTTTTTTTACAGAAAAAAATGTTGCCCAAACATGAACAGTCTGAAGAGGGATATAATCGGATGAGAGGTGTCTTCATTCTATTTCATTACAAGAGGGGTTGATAGTAAAAAGGGTTTAACTGCTGAACTAATCAGTCCTGGATATTCAGTGGCACTTAAGTTAGAACTGCTGACTATCCGCACTAACCAGGCATCCCTGACTGGCTAGGTAAGGGGCAGGTCAGGGGCGGGAAGTGGGCAGAGCCATGGCCACCGAGAGACACAGCCAGACCCAGGGCAGGACTGGACTGGTGCAGGCGCATGTGCCCTCCTTGGGTCACCCCTGCACCATTCTGTCTCTGAGTCATGTTGGTGGCGTGGTTAGAGACTCTGGAGGCATGGCACAAAAAGCACAAACAGTCACTACTACGCTGCTCCCTTGCTCTGTCCTCTCCTGCTCCAATGCTCCTGTGTGCCGGGAGTCAAGACCCGGATAATTTCATTAACACGACAGTGCGTTAATGTAATCATCTGGGTCCTGGGCAGCATATAGGAGCAAGAGAGGACAGACCCGGAAGCAGGCAGGAAGAAGCTTGCCAGTGCCAGGCCCGAGCCCGGGCCCCCCCCTTGGAGGCTAGGCCTGGGGAATTCCCCCCCCCCCTCGTGGCCCTGGGCAGAGCATCAACTTAGCCGGTTAGTGGCAATATTCAGTCCAATAATCGGCTAAGTAATTGCACAAAGTTTGCAGAGCAAAACAGTTGTCCTAACTTTATGTGGCAAGTTATCTGGGCATTGGTCTGAATACTTTCCAGTGCCTAATTAATTTCCGGTCAGCGGACAAACCTGGATAGTCAATGCTGGGAGCTGCGCATGCACCGGCATTGAATATTCGGGGTTACCTCAGCCTCCATCTGGAAGCAGCTTGCAAGCCATTTACTGTTGCATACTGACTATTACTTCTTATATATTCATGAGAGTATTGTGTAAATGCTAAAGATAGTATCTGCCTGATATTCAGCGCTATTTAACTGGCCAGGAATGGCTCCTAGAAGGTTAAATAACCTTAGCTGGCTAAACCCTAATAGCAAGATATCTGGTTATCTCTGCTGAATATTAGCACTTAGCACATAGGGGAAGATTCTATATGTGGCACCTAGTGTATTCTATTAGATTTAGGCGTGATATATAGAATACACTTAGTTGATATCCCAATGCCTAAAACTACGCGCATTCATTTACACCAATGAAAATGTGGCATAAATCCCTGCACGTAGATTTATGCGGACTGGGCCATACTCTTTAACAACGTGCGTAAATTTGGGAACGCCCATTTCCCTGCCTATAACCACACCCCTTTTTTGATGCGTGCATTAGAATTAGGTGCAGTGAGTTACAGCATACACTTAGCGAGTTATGTACATAAATTCTAACTATTGCCAATTAGTGCTCATTATTGCTTGTTAAGTGCTGTTAAGCCAATTAAAAGTTACGCGCATTGTTATGGAATACGTTTAGATTTAGGTGCAGAACACTAGGCGCGATATACAGAATCTGGCAGATAGGGGCTAACCAGCTATATTGCATGAAAGTCACAAATATTTAAACGCTAGCTTCTAGGTTTAGTGGACAAACTGGACCACCTAAACAGCAGTCCTATCTTTGGCCATTATAAACTTAGCCGGCCAGCGTTGAATGTTGACTTAGTTAAGTTTGAGACGGCCAAAAAAAACCTGGATATTCAATGCTGGTCACTAGGAACGGCCCGGCATTGAATATCCGGGGTTTGCGCCCATTGTGACACTTAGCCGGGCTAAATATCAGCCTCTATAAATCCATAATGGTATCCACACTCCAAAAAGGCACAGAGATGCTTGTTGAGTATAGGAGGGTGCTGTGTAAAATAAAAAACCTGCTCTATGACTGGATATGATAGAATAACCTTACATCCCTACTTCCCACTGTAGCACCCAGGACAGGGAAGGGTAAGTGTGCATCCTATGCACCCCTCCCCCCCCCCCCAATCTCTGCTCCATTTACCTCTCTCCTCTCCCCAAAACCCATATGGTAGGAAGTGAGCAGCACTTTCCCCTTCCTGTCACTTAATTTGTTGTTAACTCACACTTGCATTTTGGTCAAATTTCTAGCCCTAGAGTCTCTATGCCTTGGGCTGCTGCCCAGTGACGTAGCTATGGGGGACCACGGGGGCTTGGGCCCTCCAAATTTGCTCTGGGCCCCTGGTTTGGCTGGCAGGGGTCCCAAACCCCTGCCAGCTGAAGCCTTCATCCAGCGCTGGTCTCCGGCGCTGCCGCATTGCCTGCCCTGCTCTCTCATCCCCTCATGGTCCAGTGTGCTCGTTTTAGTGAAACTGAGCATGCACCAATGCTCAATTTAATTAAAAACGAGCGTGCTAGATGTGAGGGGAAGAGAAAGCAGGGCAGGCGATGTGGTGGTGCCGAAGACCAGCGCTGGGCGAAGGCTTCAGCTGGCAGGGGTTGTGGACCCCCGCCAGCCAAGATATGTACAGCAGCGGCAGTGGGTGGGGAACGGCAGGGTGGCGGTGAGGGTGGGGGGTGGCAGCGGGGCAGCGTACCAAAATGTGCCCCCCCACCCACCTTGGGCTCATGCTCTTGCCCCTGTCATCCAGCCTTAGTGATGGCTGTTCCTTATCCTACTCAGAGCAAGTCACATTTTTCCCTGCTGCTTCTCTCATCCTGTTACGAATTTAATATTACAGTATCATTTGTACTCTGCAGCCATTATCATATTTTGTTATATGATTGGAACCTAAGAACAGGGCCAGGCAGACTTCAACGGTCTATGTCCCAGAAATGATGAAGAGAGACAATGATCAAGTATTTTATATCACATTCATTGTTGGTTTATCATGACTTGATAATGAGTAGGACTGTTGGGCAGACTGGATGGACCGTTCAGGTCTTTATCTGCTGCCATTTACTATGTTACTATGTTACAGTGATGTTAAATATTTATATTTCTGTTACTGTATCACGTTAGTTCTATTACTAAAATTCAGTTTGGTATCTCCAAATTTATCTCATTGTTGTTATGCTGTTAACTAAGTTGTCAGTTTTATGTTAAACTGTTATGTTATGCAGGGCTTATTGTCTGCAAATACCAATATTCAGTTCATTGCGAATCACAAATCAAAAACACTGAGACATAAACCTCAGGAAGTGCATACTATCATGGTTAAAACAAATATAATTACAATTATGAGAAATGAGTCATAAAAGCAATAAATTATCCCAGAAATTCATGAAACAAAAACATTTTGAGGGCTCTATGAAATACTTGATAATTCTTAAGTATACACCCTGGGTGAATCACTTCACAAAGATTTTTAATAAATCTTAATTAATAAATACATATTAATTGGTAACTGATGGTAGTCACTAGTCTGAATTTTGTTCATCTGCATTATTCCAACAATGCAATGGAAAGGCTCTGTGTTGTAGGATGAAAGAGAAACAGTGAAAAGGAAAACAGAATGAGAAAAAGAAATCAAGAGGAACAGAATGATTGAGAGACAGAGTTAGAAACAGGAAGATGTAAAGAAAAGAAGGAACAAAACTTATACTAATGTAGCAATAATTAGGGGAAGCTTGTTTAAAGTTTTCACCAAAACCCATCACAAACCTAGTTCATAAATTTAGTTATAGTCTATGGTGGGGTATTTTGAGAGTTCCGGGGTGCTGCTAGGAGTGCTGAGGGTTATGCTAGTAGAAATTTGGAGAATACGGAGATGCTGTTGGGTGTTAAGGTTATGGTAGGGGTATGTTCGATTTGTGTGCTCAGTTTCACTAAAAGGAGCATACCAGACGTGAGGGGAAGAAAGATCAGGGAAGGCAACACGATGGCGCTGGACAATGCTTCAGCTGGTGGGGGTTGGGGACCCTCGCCAGCAAAACCAGAGGTCCAGAGGAAATTTTGGGGGATCACCCCGTTGCCCCATGTAGTTACACCACTGGTTAGGAGTGCTTAGGGTTATAGTGGAGGTGGAGTACTGCAGGAAATGGTAGGGGGAGGGGTGTTTTGGGAGTTTGGAGATGCTGCTGGATGGGATTGATAAGAACGAAAAGTGTGCTATACTACTCAGACCCAAGGTCCATCAAGCCCAGAATCTTCTATCCAACAATGACCAATCCAGGTCACAAATACCCAGCAGAATCCAAAAGAACACATCCAGTCCTTATGATTCATAATTGAAAATGGAGGATGTGGTTCAATAGGCAGATATATATATCTGTGACATGGTATTTCAGTTCTGTCTTGTTTTGGGTTGTTTTTTTTTTTTTGCGTGGACAGAGGAGCTGATTCCCATCTCTCTATTTTCCTGAAACAAAGGCCAACCCTCTCTTTCAGCAGGATGAGCCACTGCAGAAGAATAGTTTTACTAAATATGGAAAAATTGCTTCAGAGTTCAGTGGAAAAATGTAAGCATGGGGCCTTAGATCAGGGTTAAAAAGAGAAACAGCTATACCTCAGGAGATGGAAATAGTACTAGTGTCTGGGTTTATTTCTTCCAGGAAGGCCGAATAACTCACACCATACACTGTTACACAATGTCTGAAATGGACTAGGGTGTGCCTGCTTATATGGCAGAGACTGCAAAGTAAATATGTCAGTGGGAGCACCTGACCTTTTTTGGGCTATTATGTCTGTTGGTTGCTGGCTGTAAATCTCTAGATCCTGGTATATGATTGCTGCTTTACACTGTATGTAAGCTATGTAACAGGCAAAACCTTTTGCAATAACACAAACCATGCAGCCACTCTCATCTTCTGTTTTGCTGACTGCAAATATGTATGAGGAAAACAAGGCTGGAAACAGAGACATGTAGATGAAAAAGAGGTTGCTCTATCTGGCTGAGCTGTATCCAATACAGAGGCGAGATGTGGTTCTATGTGTAATCCACTGGTATATTGGGGATACTAGAACTGAAAAGAGAACTCTCCAAATTCATTGGAGGGAGGGATAGTGCTAATGGGAGGGTACAGAGCCCAGTCCAAAAGGGAGTGGTTATGGGAAGTAGTTGTGGGAAATGTTTGAGGCGTTAGATGGATAGCAGATGTCATAGTTGGGGTGGAGTTTGAAGGTTATAAAAGTTATGGGATTACTGAGCACACAATCTTCGGTTGTCTTCGCCCCGCCGGGATCCATGAGCAGATGGGGTATCCTGGTCAGGCCCAATAATTTAAGACTGAATAAAGAGGGAGTTTCTGCCAACAAAGCATTAACTGAGAATGAAGCTCCGGGTGGGGAGAAGGGAAACCCATCCCGGGAGCAGGAAGAGCCTGTTCAGTGTAAGGGGAGCAGCTTACGGAAGTGTTCCCTGAGAAGGACAGACAGAGGAGGTCTGATCCAGAGGAGGTCCAGTGGCTGGGTAAAAGACCGGCAGGACAGCTTGCTGGCAGAAAGAGCAGGAAGCCACAGCCTTGGATTGTTTTACCAGAAAGGATGGGTATCGGAAGACTGAGGGAAAACTGTAAATATGTAAATACCTTAGGATCTATAAGAGGCCATCCAGTTATTAGAACCTTTACCAGTGGTCTGGACTGACACAAAAACACAAAAACCTCTATTATCAGTTTGAACTGTTTGTTGCAAAAGAAGTATGAAGTTTGGATATCTGTCTGTTGCTGCGTTCCAGTAAAGCTTGCAGTTTGTTCATAAAACCTGGAGTGGAGGATTTCTTTGGAGTGTGAGTGAAGTCAATTTGAACAGAGACTAAGAGTGAAAAAATAAAAGACTGGCTTAATTCCCTATGACCTACCAGGATCAAACCTGACCCCGGCCTGCACCCAGCTCACTTGAACAGAACACTTTTGTTTGTGGCTCTGATTTAGGTACCTGACCCCAAGAGCTAGTCAGTGCCCACGACTTGTGCAGTAGACCAGGGTTACATATGCAGTAACCCCACATTTCATAGACAACCTGTATCCCCTCGCCAACAGAGACCCATTTCTGACGGCTGGGCCAGGTCCAAAATGAATTCTGGCTAAAAAGGTTGTGTCAAAGATAGCTTAGGTACCACTAGAGCAGTGCTTACCACTTTTCTAAGCCGTGATCCCAATTTGTGTGGCCACAGATAGCGTGTGATCTCTGGGTGGCACAGGACAGTGATGTTCTGTAGAGCACCCACCCAGGTTGTGACCCCATACCTGGGTCTGATAACCCTAATCGGAATCACAAATCACAGTTTGGGAAGCTCTGTGCTAGAAGATTTGGTTTATTTCCTTGCTACCTCCTACTGAAGATCTGGAGAGTAGAGCCAGTAGGCGTAAGCGCCAACATTTCAAAATGATTGAGGGTGCCAAACACAATGCAAATTGCCCCTTCCTGGTCCCAGTGAAGGAACTTGCTCAATAGTGGGGGTGCTCAGTACCTACTGACACTCAAAGAACTGACTCCTATGGTAGGGGACAATGTGTAGCAGCATGGACTGTAGGTCTTTGTCATGAAAGTGAGACATCTAACCATATCTGTGGCAGAATAAGAGATGGTTACTTAGGTTGGATGATTCTGAGTGTATGTGTTTGTGAATGCTATGGCAAGATCCTCTGCTCTGAATGAAGTGGCATAAAATACACTACAAAGAAGGAAAAGAGTTCACATATATTTTAAAATATTTCTTCATCAGCTTTTGCACCTCCTTCAAGGCATGCATACATGTCAGTATCCTGCTTATTTTGGACAGGGATCTAGAAGAGTGATTGAGGGTTGGCTTCTTAGTGGCTGCTCTTATACATGGGATTTTGTAGAATACAGCACTTATACATGTAAGTGTTAGTACTTATATATGTAGGTAGCAAACGTTACCACCTACACATATAAGCTCCAGGGTTTACATGTATATGACGCTCACGTGATACTGCTCTAAAAAGGTTAGTGCTCTTCAGCTTGGAAAAGAGATGACTGAGGGGGGATATGATTGAGGTCTACAAAATCCTGAGTGGTGTAGAACAGGTAAAAGTGAATCGATTTTTCACTTTTTCAAAAAGCACAAAGACCAGGGAACACTCAATGAAATTACATGGAAATACTTTTAAAACAAATAGGAGGAAATATTTTTTCACTCAAAAAGATCTGGACGTGGCGACCCTACCAATAGGCAAACTGAGGCAGGGGCCTCAGGTGGCACTCTCCATGGAGCAGCATCTCCCCTCTTCAACCCTCTTCCCCGCATTTACTTTCTCTTTTTCTTTTCCAAAACGTGGAAGTGGCAGCGATTCCCATAGACTGCCCTGCCACCATCACCAGCCTACTACTACTACTACTTAACATTTCTAGAGCGCTACTCGGGTTATGCAGCGCTGTACAGTTTAACAAAGAAGGGCAGTCCCTGCTCAAAGGAGCTTCTCCAAGCCTCTTCTCCCTACTGCGACCCTCCTGTTCACATAACTTCCTGTTTCCTCAGAGGCGGGACTAGGGGCATAGCCAGACACCCAATTTTGGGTGGGCCTGTACCCAAGATGGGTGGGCAAAAGAAACCCACCCCGTCCCACAGGTGATTTGGTCTCTCCTTCTCTCGCCTGCATGCCATATGGTTTCTCAAACCACCTCTCCTGAATTCCTTTTAAATAGCAGATTTTCACCGGCAGCGAGCAGCAACTAATACACACTGCTCATGTTGGCCCCACAGCCTTCCCTCTGATGCAACTTCCTGTTTCCGCATAGAGGGAAGGCTGTGGGGCTGGTGCGAGCAGTGTCAGTTGCTGCTTCCTGCAGGCGAAGATCTGCTATTTACAAGGTATGCAGGAGGGTCAGTTGTTGGGAGTTTTCAGCTGGTGGGGCTTGGGAATCCCTGCCAGCCACATCATAGGTATGCTGCTACTGGGTGGGCCTGGGCCCACCCAGGCCCACCCTTGGCTATGCCACTGGGCAGGACGCAGTAGAGCAAAGAGGTTGGTGCCAGCAGCAGGGCAGCCTATGGGAATCGCTGCCGCTGCTACTCTGCCTTTTGGAAAAGAGAAAAAGTAGGTAAATGCGAGGAAGAGGGTTGAGGAGGGAAGGGGGGAGATGTCAGACCATGGTCGGTCGGAGGCGGGGTGGCATTTCATCCCTGCCTTAGGAGGCAGACTGCCTTGGGCCACCCCTGGCTCTGGAACTCATTGCCAGAGAATGTGGTAACAGTGGTTAATGTATCTGGGTTTAAAAAAGGTTTGGACAAGTTTTTGGAGGAAAAGTCCATAGCCTGCTAATGAGATAGACATGGGGGAAGCCACTGCTTGCCTTGAGATTGGAAGCATGGAATATTGCTACTATTTGGATTTCTGCCAGGTACTTGTGACCTGGATTGGCTACTGTTGGAAGCAGGATAAGGGCTAGAAGGACCATTGGTCTGACCCAGTATGGCTATTCTTATGTACTTATGCACACATATACTTTTCTCAAATGTTTTTCCTGCTGCACATTTAGGAAAATATATGTGTGTTTCTCTGCTATATTTTACAATACATCATATTCAATGGGCCTTTGTTAAAATAAGCCGGAAATTGTGAACATCCTGATTTCAATATTCCAGTCCCATTCTAGATGCCCTATGTATAATTTGGCTTCACACAAGTCAGTGTCTTTGCATATCTCAGTGTCTCTGTGTATGTCTGTGTCTCTGCACGGGTGGGTTTCTTATGAGGTCCCATGATTGTCAATTTCTTGATTTGGGTAGACAATGTTCCAGTAAGGAGGAGGGTGCTAAAAATTTGTGTGATCTTGTTCCTCAGGTGAGATATGCATCAGATACTACACAAAGAGGCAGGCAGCTGATACTGCAAGATTTTGTGACTATGGAGTGAGCAAGGTTGAAACTCAGATTTATCTATGCTCTCTTGGTGAAAACAAGAAGAAACATGAAATTCAATACAGACTTTAGGAACAGATTAACAAACTAAACTCTGAAGGGCTGAAATCTCTAGATATAGCTTCTTACCCCCACGGGAGAAGGAGAAAGGAGAAACAGAAAACTGGCAATGGAGACAGAGAAACAAAGTTTGGCATTAACAATGGAAAAGTAATCTTACTTTAACCTCCCTGTCCCTGTTTCTAGGTATTAGGTTCAGTCCTGGCATGCTGGTGTCAGGAATCTCCAATATCTCCTTGTCTGCTAGTAAACACTCACCCCATCATAAGTGCAGCCTGCAAAAAGTAGGTCCAGCAGCTCTCTGCACAACTTTGCTTTCCTGCTTCAAAATTATTCAGTCTCCATGGAAACATGAGAAGGGAGTTGCCACATGCATTGGGAAGAGGAGGAAACTCGTACATAGCAGGAACAGGGAGTATTAGTGTGCCTTCGGGAGGGTGAGGGTGCATGGCTGGGATTGCAAGGAGCATTGGGGTGGGGGCGGGGGGGGGGGGGGACTGTCAGCAGTTCAGAGATAGGGCATCGCATGTCCTCACGTGCAACATACTGAGAAGTACACTTAATCCCAGAGAGGGAGGCTGAGGAGTTCATAATTCGCAGCCCTAATGGCAGAATGACCTGTATGTGAATAGTTCAAGAGGGGAGTAAGTAAAATAGGGCACTCTGAAACCACGCCAGTATATGAGTCACTCTGACAAAAGGATCAGAGCATTCAGCAGCCTTCCTCTTTCCAGCACATCTGAAGAAATGAATTAATGGTAGAAAGCCTTGGATCCTCGTGTTTAACATTAATCTATCAGTTTCACCTACAACAGCTCTCACCAAGAACACAGATTTCCGTAAAAAGTTCAACATTTCCTGCCCCAGCACCACCTTTCCTTGGGATAACATCCCCAAATCACTTTTGCAAACATTTTGTAACTTACAGAGCATAGCAACCAGCCAATGCTATGGTACTGATGGGGGTTTGTTAGCCCCTTGTAATGCAACCCATCCTAGTTCCCCAAATTACCCAGAACACATCAAGAAAGTCGCACAGTCAAAAGGTCCCGTCCCATCCCTGTTGTGACCCATGATCCCCTTCTTTCATTAAGACACTTTTCTCTCCAGATCCCAAAGATCCCTGTCCGCACTCCATCACTTACACGGCAGCCTCCTGTTCTGACTCGGAGCACCTGGTGCCGACATCTCCAGCGGGGATCGAGAAATGCTAGTGCCAGCAGGTCCTGTCAAGACATCCAATTGGAATCGAAGGCTTTAGAGACCCTGAGTTCTGAAGAGTCTCATCTTGTAGGAACTCCAGCTCAGTGGATGTTCTCTCTTTTTCCTTGCCTGCCTTTCCCTCGTCTTCAATGCAGATCGCAAAGTGACTCAGGCTCTCTCGCCTCCCTCAGTCTCTTCCACACACCCTCCTCTCACCCAGCCCACACTCAGAGTCGGCTGCCAAGAGCACAGGAATGTACCAAGTTCTGCAGGAAGAGGGGAGGCATTGGAACTAACAAGCTCTACATGCTGCTTGCCTGTACCAGTACTGGTGGCAGACTTCATTCAGGAGGGGGTTTCAGCTTCTGCTGCTGCAGCTCAGTAGTGCTGTCAGAGCTCTGCTTAAGGAAGTTGGAACTAACAAGCTCTACATGCTGCTGCCTGTACCAGTACCCATAGGAGCCAACTTTTTAAAATTATTGGGGGTGCTAAGCCCAATGGAAATAAGCCCTCTCCGAACACATACATGCAATTTTCTCAATATTGGGGATGCTCAAGCACCCACAGAGTAGACTCCTATGCCAGTGCCAGACTTCTGGAGGGGGTTTCAGCTGCTGCAGTTCACTAATGCTGTCAGAGCTCCGCTTAAGAAAGGGAATCAAACATATAAACAGCAAGTGACCGTACTCACTTGCAAATGTGCAGTACAGACTTCCCTCTCTGTCCCGCCCTCACATCAAGACGTCATGACGTCAGAGAGGGAAATGGAGTTGAATTGTCGGATGCCGCCGCTGCCGCCTGGAAAGGAACATCGCGTGAAACAACCTCCCCCAGCCGCCGCTCCCGCCCCCCTCCGTTTCGGGCCCCCTGCACTGACCTGACAGCGCCTCTCACCTCCGTTTGGAAGCGCTGCTGCCTGCAGCACTTTCACACGGAGGTGAGAGGCGCTGTCAGGTCAGTGCAGGGGGCCCGGCACGGAGGGGGGAGGGAGCGGCAGCGATGAGGGTAGCTGGACGTGGGGGGAGAGGCCATGGTTGCTGGACTTGGGGTGAGAGCAGGGCACAGAGGAGGGTTGCTGGACATGGGGGGAGGGGGGAGGCCAAGGGAAAGAGGAGGGTTGCTGGATATGGGGAGAGGATTGGTGGACGGGGTGAGGCCAGGGGAGAGAGGAGGGCTGCAATACTCGCCCGTTTTTACAGGCTTAACGGCTAGTAAATAAATATTTCAGAGCAATAACAAAAACTCCTGCAGAAGAGACCACACAGACACATGCGATTCTTCTAAGGCTGAGCTGGCTAATTGTTAGAAAATCCTGGAATCAGGTTTCCAACATTCTGATTTTATTCTGTGGAATGAACATACATGTATGATTATAGTGGTGTTGTAGCTGTGTTAGTACACTTTTGAAGGTAATAAATAGAAACAAAACAACACATAGAAGAAAATAAGATGATACCTTTTTTGTTGGACTAACTTAATAGCTTTCAAAGGTAATCCATATTCTTCAGATCAGAAATTAGCAAATGTTGACAAATATCAGATATGCAAGTGAAACACAAAAGCATTCCAATGACAGTCTAATAGGAAGAGGGTGAGGTGCGTTAGGTGAGAAACAAGGAGAGCAGGGTGGGTGAGAGACAGGGAGAAAGGGATGGGAGATAAGAGGGTGGCAAAACAGTATACTTTTATGATTTATATGATTTATAGTGAGATAGAAAACCCAGGTCTTTGCTAAGTCCTGTTTTTTGGGTGTCAAAATCTTGGTTGGCATTGCGATGTTTAATATGTATGATGTTATGGATTGTAATTATCAGTGAAATAGTCCATGGGACAAGGTCAGAAGTGTAGTCAGGTTGAGGGCACAGGGGAGCGAAGAGCGGTGTCACGCCATATAATATTTGAAAGACAAAAACACATAATTTAAAAATAATCCTGGCTTTAATGGGCAACCAGTGTAGCTTGCATAATAATAGAGTGGTTCTATCAAAATGCGATACCTTGAGGATAGCTTGTAGCCTTTTTAGGACACCCTCCTTAAATCTAGCATAGATGGAATTGCAGTAATCAAACTGAGCTAAAACTAAGGATTGAACTAGTAGTCTAAAGATGTCTGGCGAGAAATATGATCTGATTCTCCTCAGCTTCCAAAGAGACCTGAAGGATTTTTTCACTACCGAGGAAACCTGAGACTTGAACATGAGGTGATTGTCAATTAATACACCCAGTACTCTAAGTGTAGAGTCTAGGGGGTAGCCCGGCAGCAGTTTCAAATTGGCGTGCAGCAAGCCCTTTGTAAAAGGGCTCCTTAATTTTTCTAATTGTGTTGATTCCAGTCTCTGGTTTCTGCTAACTCTCTTGCCTGGGTTTTCTTTTTCATTTGTCATTTTTCTCTCTCCTCCTGTCTTCTTCACTTCCTTCATTACATCCATGTCCAGCACTGATCTTTTCTTTCCAGTTTCTTCCATTTATTTTTCTACCTTTCTGTCCAGATTTCATTATTATTAACCATTCTTCAATTTCCCTATTTTTATTCCATCTACCTACATGTTTTTATCTCTTTCCCTCACCCCAGCCCTCCTATTCTTCTACCTCGTATTCCCCAGACTTTCACTAACTCTGTCCTCTCCTCCTTCCATTCTCTCTTTCCCCATTCCATCCTTTGTTTCCTTTTATCCCTTCTCTCCCCCCCTATTCCATCCATCATCTCCTCCCTTTCCTCTAGCATCTCCTCCCTCTCTCTCTCTCCCCTTTTCATCCAACATCTCTGCTCTCTCACCCTCCCCCTTTCTCCTGTCTCTCCCCTTCCCCTTCTTTCCAGCCTCCCCCTCTCTCTCGCTCATCCCCTTCTATCTAGCATCTCCCCTCTCTCTTTCTCCCTTCCATTCACTGTCTCCCCTCTCTCTATCCTCTTCCATTCAGTCTTTCTCCTTTCCTCCATCCCTCTAGTGTCTCCCATCTAGAATCTCCTCTCACTCACCCTTCCCTATTACAGCCGTCCAGGATCTCTTCTCTCTCTCCCCCCCCCCCCCCCGCCCTGCCCTAGGCATCCAGGATCTCCTCTGTCTCTTTTTCTTATGCCTCCACCATTCAATATCACCCCTCTGTCTATCATCCTCTAGTCTCTCTCTCTCCTCCCCCTCTATTAAGCATCACCTGTCTCTCCCCAATACTTCTCTATTTTCCCCTTCCTCCAACATGTATCATTGTCCCATCTCTCTTCTCTCACCCAACCATTGTCCCATCTGTCTCTCTTTTTCTGCCCTGCCCCCTCCTGAAATCTCCTTAGGCCGGTTCCTTCTGAAGTCTGCAGCATCCTGGAGGAAACCATGAGCTGCCCTGCCCTGCCTGTCAGTCACTCTCTCCCCCCACGGCTGCAAAACAGAATGAAATTGTACAGGAGACCGTAGTCCTGCATGTGCCGCTGCCGGCCAGCTTCCCTCCTCCTCCCCTCTCATGATGTAACTTCCTGTTTCTGAGAGGAAGGAGGAGGGAAGCTGACTGACAGTGGCACATGCAAGACTATGGCTCCAAGCATATTTTCATTTTGTTTTACAGCTACCGGGGGGGGGGAGGGGGAGGGAGAAAATGAGGGACAAGCAGAGCACGAAAGCTTGCAGTTCCTCAAGGCCATCACAGCAGCGAATGGGAGGAGACGTTAGTGGTTGAGTGCCTATGTCCTTACCCCCTGTCCAGGTAAGGGCAGCTTGCTTAGGGAAACAGTGCCCCCCCATGCTCCCCCAAACTATGCCCATACATTCACCCATGCATTTTCCATACATAGCACATTCACAGCCTACCCATTTCCCCCCTCCTCTACCCAAGAACAGGCTCCATTCATGAAAGACAGTGAGTGTTTAAGCAACACACCGCCCAACAATTGGGCATAGGTGTGTTTTCGAGAATTTTTATATGCGCCTTTTCATAAAATTTAGCCCTCATATGAAGAACGTAAATACCAGTTAAAGAAAGAGTTCTGAAATGTTGGCACAAATTCTACTAACTTCATACTAAAAAGATTGTATTCGACTACTGCATTTTTTAATGTTAAAATGGAAGATTGATGCCAAAAGAGAGCTGGGTTTGTTTCAACTTGGAATTTTCCTTCTGTTCTTTTGGGCTTTATATATTTATTTTTTTTCATTTTTTATACCATTTTTATGAACAAGCCATTGAAAATGGTTCACAAAGCAAATAAAGCAATAATTAGAAATAAAAATGTAGAAAACAAAGAACAGGGCTGGGATGGGGCATCATGAATTTAATTTGCAACTATTCTTTAATGCACAATTTCAAAAAAATATTGAAAACTAATAAAAAAACATAGACAAATTCAAGAAAAAAGGTGTGTTCATAAATAGGAATCACTGCCCAGGAAAAGGATCTAGGTTTCATTGTTGATGATACGTTGAAACCCACTGCTCAGTGTGCAGCAGTAGCTAAGAAAGCAAATAGAATGCTAGGAAGTAATAGGAAAGGAATGAAAAACAAAAATGAAAATGTTATAATGCCCTTTGTATCGTTCCATGGTGTGACTGCACTTCAAATACTGTGTGCAATTCTGGTCACCACATCTTAAAAAAGATATAGTGGAATTAGAACAGGTACAGAGAAGGGCAACGAACAAGATAAAGAGAATGGGACAACTTCCCTATGAGTAAAGGCTAAAGCTGCTAGTGCTCTTCAGCTTGGAGAAGAGACGGCTGAGGGGAGATATGACAGGTCTATAGAATAGAGTATGAGGAAAGGCTAAAGAGGTTAGGGCTCTTCAGCTTGGAAGAGAGACAGATGAGAGGAGATATGATTGAGATCTACAAAAGCCTGAGTAGTGTAGAACAAGTAGAAGTAAATCAATTTTTACTTGTTCCAAAAGTACAAAGACTAGGGGACACTCGAGGAAGTTACATAGAAATATTTTAAAACAAATAGGAGGAAATATTTTTTCACTCAACGAATAGTTAAGCTCTAGAACTCTTTGCTGGAGGATGTGGTAACAGCGGTTAGTGTATCTGGGTTTAAAAAAGGTTTGGACAAATTCCTGGAGGAAAAGTTCATAGTCTGCTATTGAGGCAGACATGGAAATCAACTGCTTGCCCTGGGATCTGTAGTATGAAGTGTTGTCACGATTTGGGTTTCGCCAGGCACTTGTGACCTGGCTTGGTCACTGTTTGGAAAACAGGATACTGGGCTAGATGGAACATTAGTCAGACCAAGTATGGCTACTCTTATGCTATGTTATGTTATGTTAATGGGTAGAGGTAAATCACTAGTTTACTTTTTCCAAAAATGCTAGGACTAGAGGACACGCAATGAAGCCACTAAGTAGTAAATTTAAAAGAAACCAGAGAAAATATTTCTTCAGTCAAAGTGTAATTAAACTCTGGGATTCGTTGCCAGAGAATGTAGTAAAAGCTGTTAGCTTAGCAGGGTTTGAAAAAGGTTTGGATAATTTCCTAAAAGAAAAGTCCATAAGCCATTATTAAGATGGACTTGGGAAAAGCCACTGCTTATTTCTGGAATAAGCAGCATAAAATCTGTTTTACTGTTTTGGGATCTTGCCAGATACTTGTTACCTGGATTGGCCATTGTTGGAAACAGGCAACTGGGCTTGATAGACCTTCAGTCTGTCCAAGTATGGCAGCACTTATGTTCTTAGTATATACCCCAACAAGGTGGGACTAATAGTTCATAAGGCAGTGTGTGCTATATAAGAATAGTGCTCTCTAATAAGAAGAGAATACCCAAAACAAAAATACTTTTTAAAAAACAAAACCAAAAAATTTCCAATGCACAAGCACTAGGAAGGAGCAGTGTCAGTGACCACTGGAAAGCTCACAAGTAGGAAGCTGGGCTATAATGTTGCTGGCAGCTGCAGATAGGTAGCAGAGGCACCTGTCTAGTAAGAAAGCAGTGGGATCATAGGAACCAGTTCTGTGGGGGCTTGAGCACTCCCTATATTGAGCAAACTCTTTGGCTGTTTCTAGGGAAGGGAAATTTCCATTGGATTTAGCACCCCCAATCATTTTGGAAAGTTGGCTCCTATGATCAGGATCACTTGAATTCAGCTCTGACTGCTCCTGGTAGCTGCTGGAGATCTTGAAGAAAGTTGTGAGAGGGTATCCAGGCTGGTGTGACAAGAACAAATATTCTATGATAAGGGACTGGCCTTCAGCAAATGGCTGGGGGGGAGGAGGAGGAGGAAAGGTTAACATGGGGGGACACTAGGCATACTGGTTTGAACCATGTAAATTATATTCTTTTTGACAAGTAGTTCCTTGAAGTGCAATAATCATTAGAACATATTTTTCCATACACTGGGTTGTAAAGTGAAACTGTGTACTCATTACACTTCTTGAGTTCTTATGATTTTCTTATGATTATTGCTGTTTCAGTGTAGATATTTTGTTTTCTGCCTCGAGTGTTCTGGAAAAGGAACTTAAAACAAATATCAGTCTATTATTTTATATTACGTGATTGGATCTTCCTGTGTATTTATACACTGCAATAGATAAAGAAAGGGGAAAAGGAAATGGGACTTGATATACTGCCTTGTTTATATATTATATAGAGATACTTTTGTTGTACCTGGAGCAATGGAGGGTTAAGTGACTTGTCCAGAGTCAGAAGGAGCTGCAGTGGGACTTAAACTCAGTTTGCCAAGATCAAAGTCTGGTGCACTAACCACTAGGCTACTCCTCCACTCTGAGTAAAGAAGACTTCAGATATATTTACCTGTTCTATTAATAAAGGTTAATACGGTATTTATTTGTCATAAAATAAAGGCTATGTAATAAATAAGGGTAACTACATTATTTTGCCATAACACTTTGCAGCATATTGCAATGTGTGTTGAAATGTTTTACATTTATAGTAGAAGTGTATGTGCTTAAGTTTAAATCAGGGTATGGGAAGTTGCCCATTGAGACAATTTATAATATACCTGAAAAGTTTCCATAAATCTGTCTGTGGTTTAGGGATGGTATTGGTCAGTGTTTGTTTAAATGTCAACTGCCGTGGGTTTTTATATCTGGATGTTCAGCGTCACACCATATATGGATTCAGGCACTGAATATCTGGGTATAGGGGGAATTCTATAAATGTTGTCCACAGTTAGGAGCTGGGACGATTCACACTAAACTAGTATTCTGGAAACGGCCTCTGCATGGAGCACTTTTTATAGTATACTAGCTTATAGGGCCTTTTACTAAGCTGCGGTATTAATCTGCAAACAATCTTTTCCAGAGATGGGAAGGCGGTAGAACTAGAGGACACGAATTGAGGTTGAACGGAGGCAGACTCGGGAAAAATGTCAGGAAGTATTATTTCACAGAGAGAGTGGTGGATACTTGGAATGCCCTCCTGCGGGAGGTGATGGAGATGAAAATGGTAACAGAATTTAAAAATGCGTGGGATAAACACAAAGGAATCCTGTTCAGAAGGAATGGATGCACAAAAGCTTAGCGGAGACTGGGTGGCAACACTGGACATTGGGAAGAAAAGCTAGTGCTGGTCAGACTTCTAGGGTCTGTGCACTGAAAATGGCAAGGAGAAATCAAGGTCAGGTATACATATAAGGTAGCACATATGAGTTTATCTTGTTGGGCAGACTGGATGGACTGTACAGGTCTTTATCTGCCATCATCTACTATGTATGTTACTATGTAACGGGCCGTGGCACTTACACCTGCTGAAACCTGATGCAAATGCTGGGTGCTTAAATGTCCATATTCTATAACATTGTGCCTAATTTCTTGTTGCACCCCTGACCCGCTCATGCCCCTCCCATGGTCACACCCCCTTTTGAGTTGTGCACTGTAAAATTTTGGTGCCCATTTTACAGAATATGGTGCAGGGCAGATCTGCACATAAAGTGAAATGAGTGCCTACTAACACCAATTATGATTGTTAATGGCTCATTAACTAATTTGTTTCTGCATGGGATCTGTGCCCAAATTTGGGCACCCAATTATGGCAACCTATATAGGGCTAGTGTGGCTGCCGGGACTTACCTGGGTACTGGTGATGTTCAGACCAGTATCTGGATAACTAACTTTGTTAAATAGTTGTCTGGTTAGTGGACTGAATATCCCCATTAACTGGGTACATGCTGACTCTGCCCAGACTCCACCCTGGCACTACCCATATACCAAAACTTGCGAACTAGGGGAAATGCTATATCACCAGAGTCATATCATAAATATACCCTTTCAGACTCCGGAATTATATCACAAATACAATTTTTATTGCATCTATGTGTCTTTACACATTGAATGACACATCTATAAAACATATACCAAAACACCACCATTCATTCACCTTTCACACTCCACCAACAATAGCAACCAGTGTAAAATACATATATGTTTAAACGTCATAAATGTAATACATGCATTGTGACTATTACAGACTCCAATACTCATCAGCAAATGTCCATCAAAAGTAAACTGACGCTTATCTTCTTATATGCTGTTTTTTCTATCAGCGCATCCGATAGTGTTAATCGTAAGTTCAAACAGCACACAGCCTATCCTTGCTTGTGCTCCACAACTGGTGTGACTCACAATCGTCAACAGCAACCGTTGTGTTCGGTAGCGCTCAAAATGCATCTGCTGAACTCAGTTGATACATTGCCAGATTTCAATTTTTACAACCAGTTACAGGTCGCGGGTGAAGGATGACTAATACCACCATCAAGGCAGATACTTTTCATATTCGCCACAATTCCCCGATGTTGGACCGCATTTCAATATTCTTCCTCAGGAGGAATCATCATTTCACTATCATACTGCTGAGTGACTGCTTGCTAGGTGGGAACTCGCATCAGCGAGGATCGGAAATCGCACCACTACCCAGTTACCCCCAGATTCTATATTCTGATATTCAGTTTTATTTTCTGGTGCGGCAATCTGTTTCTGATACTTTGTCTTTTCTGATGATATGCTTGAAAACGTTAAGTGCCTGGTGTGGTGAATCTAGGGAAAACTCAGATTCTGTTTCTTTCTAATCATTTTGACTCTGGATATTGGCCTGTTGCAATGAATTTTGCTGGGACTGAAATTGCTAGTACTACAGAGTGTATATATCTTGGTGTAATCATGGACTCTAAGTTATCCTTTTAGTCTCAATTTATTATAGGCTGAGATTATTAACACATTTGAAGTTAATTTTCAGACTGTTCTGCAGGCTTTGGGCCTTAAAGTGTTGGATTACTGTAATTCTTTGTACCTAGGCCTCTTGTAGTCAATGATTCATTCCCTGCAAATTGTGCAAAATTCTGCCACCCGACTCTTGGCTGGTTTGCCAAATTTTGACCATATCTCTCTGACTTTGAGGGAGTTGCATTGGCTTCCAGTGTACTGGCGGATCAGGTTCAAGGCTATGACTGATTTTTAAAGCCTTGACTACTGATACTCCTCCCTCACTGGCCTCTTCTTTTAGCTTTATTTATTTATTTATTTATTTGTATCCCACATTTTCCCAACAGTTTGCAGGCTCAATGTGGCTTACATTTGCCGTAATGGCGGTTGCCATTTCCGGGTAACAGAATTACAAATGGTAATGTGTTAAGTTGCATACATACATGGTAACATACATGTAACATAACATATGTGAACAGATCATGGTATAGATATATATCATGTGCATATATATGTTAAGGAAGAATAAATTATGGTACTACATGAAAGTTCCTGAGTAAGAAATTGGAAGAATAAATTATAGTAATACATGAAGCTTCTATCAACCCTCTCGTATTTTGCGTTCTATAAGTGCTTATTAGATATTCCATCATTTAAACACATCAGGATTGAGGCTAATTGGTCTGTTATGCTACAAATTGTAAGCCGCATTGAGCCTGCCATGAGTGGGAAAGCGCAGGGTACAAATGTAACAAAACAAATTGCTGGTGCCTCGATTTGGAATACCTTGCCAGTGGTAATGTGAGAGGAATCATCCATTCTGCAGTATAGGAAACAGCTAAAATCACTCTTTTTTATTCAGGTTTTTGGAGTTGAGTTGTAGGAGACTGCTCACTGTCAGTTTGTTAGATGCTGTTTATATTTGCATTTGAGTATGTATTGTTTCTGTGTTTATGATTGTGTATATTGCTGTACAGTGCATCGCCTAGGACAATTTGGATAGTGCGGTTTATAAATATTTTAAATAAATACATAAATATGGTGACCAAAGTTGTGTGTGCAAATTTGGCAGTGCAGCCAAATTGTGCATGCAACTTAATAGTTTAACAAGCTAATCGCTAATTGGCACTAATTAGAATTTAGGTGCACAACTTTCTAAGCATATTCTGTAAACTGGTGCGCATAAATTCTAAAGCATGGATCTCAAAAGGGGGTGTTTTCATGGGCGGGTCATGGGCAGGTCATGGGTGTTTCTAGAAATTACGTACACTGTCACAGAATACGCCCGATCCACGCCTAAGTTAGGTGCGGGCATTTACACCAGGTTTTAGTTTGGCCTAAAGGGTTGTGCCTAAATTTAGTCATGGTCCAGTTGCTATGCATATTCTATAAACCACGCCTAACATTAGGCGCAATTTATAGAATAGCATCAAGCATTTTTTATGCCAATTTTTTTGGTGCCATATATAGAATCTAGTCCATAGTGTCGCAGTAGTCTGCCCAGATATTTATTTATTTATTAGGATTTATGTACCACCTTTTTGAAGGAATTCACTCAAGGTGGTGTACAGTAAGAACAGATCAAACATGAGCAACAGGCAGTTATATCAGTAAAAGTATTTAAAAAACAATACAAAGTATGGCGTGGTATACTACTTACAATGTCAACACCTGGACTACTGCAACACACTATACGCAGGCTGCAAAGAACAGACTATCAAGAAACTTCAAACAGCCCAGAATACTGCAGCCAGACTCATATTTGGCAAAACAAAATATGAAAGCGCAAAACCACTAAGAGAAAGACTTCACTGGCGCCCCTCAAAGAGCGTATCGCGTTCAAGATCTGCACGATTGTTCACAAAATCATCCACGGAGATGCCCCGAGCTACATGCTAGACCTCGTGGACCTGCCTCCCAGAAATGCTAAAAAATCAGCCCGCAAATTCCTTGATCTGCACTTCCCCAACTGCAAAGGACTAAAGTACAAGCTAACTCATGCGACTAGTTTCTCCTACATGGGCACGCAGCTATGGAATGCACTACCAACTGACTTGAAAACGATTAACGAAATAACTAACTTTCATAAATCACTGAAAACCTCTCTCTTCAACAAGGCCTACAATGAGAATCCATAGCTTATTATAACACCTTACCACTTCACCCTATTCTGATAATCATCTTTCTATAACTTTGTCCAGCTCTTTTCTCCTCGTCCATGATCTTGCTGTAACACCAATTGTACCTGTCTCCTGGAATGGCGTTGCCATAACAGGTTTTTGTAAGCCACATTGAGCCTGCAAATAGGTGGGAAAATGTGGGATACAAATGCAATAAATAAATAAATAAACACAATACATAGAACTTTTTAATTGATAGTGAAGGGTAAAGCAATCTTGGAACCTATAGGTAGGTAAGAGAGTAGGAAGAGTTAGAAAGTAAGGTGACTAATTTAAAGAAAGTTGCACATGAGGTCAGAGAGATGGTTAAATATTAGCTAGGGTAGGAGTGAACAACAGCACTATCTGGGAAAATGAGGCTGAATATCTTGGTTTGACTCAGTCAGTGTGAGTTACTTGGGAGCAGCTGCTCTTACCTGGATAACTCCCTTTGAATACTGATGCGTTGAGATTAATCTGTTTATCTACATAGCAGTTCGCAGCATCTTTCAGTCTCACAATTCCCTTTTTAGTCTTTATCCTATATTAGTGAAAGGAGAAAGACTAAAAAGGGAATTGTGAGACTGAAAGATGCTGCAAACTGCTATGTAGATAATGATGAAGAAAAAGCAAATTTGCTAAATAGATACTTTTGTTCTGTTTTCACAGAAGAAAATCCTGGAGCAGGACCGCGATTGACTGGCAAAAGTACATGTGAGATTGGAGTGGATATAGCACTGTTCACGGAAGAGAGTGTGTATGAACAACTTACAAATCTAAAGGTGGACAAAGCAGTGGGACCGGACGGGATCCACCCCAGGATATTGAGGGACTCAGAGAGGTTCTGGCGGTTCCTCTTAAAGATTTGTTTAATAAATCCTTGGAGACGGGAGAGGTTCCGTGGGATTGGAGAACGGTGGAGGTGGTCCCTCTTCACAAAAGTGGTGATAGGGAAGAAGCTGGAAACTACAGGCTGGTAAGCCTCACTTTGATTATTGGAAAAGTAATGGAAGCGATGCTGAAGGAAAGGATAGTGAATTTCCTAGAAGCAAATAAGTTGCAAGATCCGAGACAACATGGTTTCACCAAAAGGAAATCGTGCCAAATGAATCTCATTGAATTCTTTGACTGGGTGACCGGAGAATTAAATCAAGGATGTGCTATGGACGTAATTTACTTAGATTTCAGCAAAGCTTTTGACACGGTTCTCCACAGGAGGCTCTTGAATAATCTAGACAGGCTGAAGATAGGACCCGAAGTGTTGAACTGGATTAGGAACTGGTTAACGGGCAGATGCCAGAGGGTGGTGGTAAATGGAGTTCGCTCAGAGGAGGGAAAGGTGAGTAGTGGAGTGCCTCAGGGATCTGTGCTGGGGCCGATTCTATTCAATATATTTGTGAGTGACATTGCCGAAGGGTTAGAAGGTAAAGTTTGCCTTTTTGCGGATGACTCCAAGATTTTCAACAGAGTGGACACCCTGGAGGGAGTGGAAAACATGAAAAAAGATCTGCGGAAGCTAGAAGAATGGTCTAACGTTTGGCAAATTAAAATTCAATGCGAAGAAATGCAAAGTGATGCACTTAGGGAGTAGAAATCCAAGGGAGACGTATATGTGTTAGGCAGGGAGAGTCTGATGGGTACGGACGGGGAGAAGGATCTTGGGGTGATAGTATCTGAAGACCTAAAGGCAACGAAACAGTGTGACAAGGCGGTGGCCGTAGCTAGAAGGTTGCTAGGCTGTATAGAGAGAGGTGTGACCAGCAGAAGAAAAGAGGTTTTAATACCCCTGTATAAGACGTTGGTGAGGCCCCACCTGGAGAATTGTGCTCAGTTTTGGAGGCCGTATCTTGCGAAGGATGTTAAAAAAATGGAAGCGGTGCAAAGAAAAGCTACGAAAATGGTATGGGATTTGCATTACAAAACATATGAGGAGAGACTTGTTGACCTGAACATGTATACCCTGGAGGAAAGGAGAAACAGGGGAGATATGATACAGACGTTCAAATATTTGAAAGGTATTAATCTGCAAACGAACCTTTTCCGGAGATGGGAAGGCGGTAGATCTAGAGGACATGAAATGAGATTGAAGGGGGGCAGACTCTGCCACGGAGAGAGTGGTGGATGTTTGGAATGTCCTCCCGCGGGAGGTGGTGGAGATGAAAACGGTAACGGAATTCAAACATGCGTGGGATAAACATAAAGGAATCCTGCTCGGAAGAAAGGGATCCCCAGAACCTTAGCCAAGATTGGGAGGCAGAGCCGGTGGTGGGAGGCGGGGCTGGTGGTTGGGAGGTGGGGCTAGTGCTGAGCAGACTTATACGGTCTGTGCCCTGACAATGGCAGATACAAATCAAGGTAAGGTATAGACAAAAAGTAGCACACGTGAAATTATCTTGTTGGGCAGACTGGATGGACCGTGCAGGTCTTTTTCTGCCGTCATCTACTATGTTAAAAAGTGTACCCATGATACATAACCATTGATGCAGGCTTCTTAAAAATCTGTCATCAGGTGTACTCCGCAGCATTATTTGTCAATAGCTGTTTAACTGACATAGCTTAAATCAGTATGTCTAGTGCTCCCCCATGTTAATGCTGATGCTGGGAAGCACAATAGGAAAGCACTGAGGACAGGGCCAGAGCACCCTAGGCAAACGTTCAGCCTTATGTCCCCCTCTTCCAATTAAGTTTCAGGCCTCTAATCTGTCCCCTGTTCCAAGACATCATGCTTAAATATTGCATATACACAAATAAGAGCAGTTTTCAAAACTCAGTTACCTGGTAAATGGGTTATTTGAATATTGCCAGACTTCCTGTAAGGAAAACTATTCATTGATGGTTCCTTGAGTTTTTGTGGCTATCTGGATCTATTGTTTTGATCTAAGTGTAGCTGCTGCCCTAGGTGACTGCCTAGTCTTGCTTAATGGTCAGCCAGCCCTGACTAAGGAGAAGCTCGAGTTTAGGAAAGAGAAGCTGAGGTGGTTGGGGCTGAGATTTAACAGTGAGAGGAGGGAGAACTGTGAGTGTTTGAGGTCAGCCAAGGTAATGGATACTGAAAAAGGCTGTGAAGTGGCAGAGCCTGGGAGACTGCCAATAGCCTTTGTGAATGTGTGTGTTTAAAATAAGAGACAGATTTGAACAGGAGTGGCAGCAGGCCTTAAATTGTTCTCCAAAGCAATGCAGGTTTGGGATAAAAAACAAAGAAAGCTACAATTTCCTGTGAAGAGATGCAAGCTGTGGAATCAAGCTTCCACACATTTATTTGAATGTGAGTAGAAATATAAGCTGTAAAATATTAAAGATATTTACTGAGGGAAATTCTACCACAGAATGCTGTTTTCTGTCAAGACTAAGCCTGCAAGAGAGAAAAAAAACCTAAGTTAATCAGGAAATTTGACCTATGAAAATAATTCACTGATTCTTCTGAAGCTATATTTATCTGGAGAAAGATAGATGCTGATACCTCTTGACAAAAAATATGGGCTATGTGTGAAAAGGAGTGTATTTGAGAAAAACACTCTGAAAGCAGAAGTAGCTGAAGAAATTTGCGACAGAATGCTATTGACTGTTAAGCAGGTGTTTAGACTGACAGGGAAACTGCAATATTAAACCTAGTTCCCCTGATATTTAAAACCATTTAATTGGACAGGAACAGCTCCTGGCTGGCTAAATGGCACTTAATTGGCAATATTCTGTAGATCACTGGTTATATCCCACTGAATATTACCGGGTAGTGCATAGCAGATAATTGGTTATATCGCATAATATAACCTATTATCTGCTAATATTCAGCACATTGCTGGCTAAGTTTGGTGGCCAAATTTGGCCGCTGAAATAGCAGGCCTGTCTTTGGCCAGTTTCAACTTAACTGGCCAGTGCTGAATATTGGCTTGGCCGGTTAAATTTAAACTGAAGGATTTACATGTGCATGTTTATAGACTAACACAGTGGTTTCCAAACCTGGTCCTGGAGGCACCCTAGCCAGTAAAGTTTTCAGGATACCCACAATGAATATTCATGAGAGAGATTTGCATGCACTGTCTCCTCTGCATGCAAATCTCTCTCATGAATATTCATTGTAGCTGTCCTTGAAAACCTGACTGGCTGGGGTGCCTTCAGGACTAGGCTTGGGAACACTGGACTAGCGCTTAGCAAGATGGGTGTGTAAATCCAAATTGTTGCCAGTTAGCGCCAATAATTGATTGTGCACAACACATTTAAATTCTATGGCAATGAGGCAATTATTATTATTAACATTTGTATAGCGCTACCAGATGCACGCAGTGCTGAACATCCAACATAGAGAGAGGCAGTCCCTGCTCAAAAGAGCTTACAATCTAAAAAGCTATTCAACACAGATACAGAGAAGTGCGCAGAGGACCAAAAAACTGAACACAATTGGGGCTTT
This sequence comes from Microcaecilia unicolor, assembly GCF_901765095.1. Classification (NCBI taxonomy): domain Eukaryota; kingdom Metazoa; phylum Chordata; class Amphibia; order Gymnophiona; family Siphonopidae; genus Microcaecilia; species Microcaecilia unicolor. The sequence continues at coordinate 148,100,730 of NC_044040.1, forward strand.
AACACTGGGTCTGGGTTAGCTCATTCTTCTGCAATCAGCTTTAGTGGAGATTTCATTCCTGTTTCTTCTCTTTTCTTTGAGCGTAAAAGACTTAGGGCCTTGTTTACTAAGCCGTGCTATAGGCGCGCTAACTTTTTAGTGTGCGCTAACATTAGAGACACCCATTATGAACAACAATCTGGAAAATGGGACACTCTGGGTAGGCAGGAGAGCCGAGCAGCATCCCCTAGATCCACATCTGGGTCTGGCAAGCAGAGAAGTGCAAAGAAGTTGAATAGCCAAGAGGGCCATTTTCGATATGACATCTAAGTCCAACTTTGGATGTTATGCTCAAAATGTCCAAAATTCATAAGTACATAAGTATTGCCACACTGGGACAGACCAAATGTCCATCAAGCCCAAAGTCCTGTTTCCAACAGTGGCCAATCCAGGTCACTAATACCTGGCAAGATCCTAAAAAAGCTCAATACATTTTATGCTGCTTATCCCAGAAATAAGCAGTGGATTTCCTTCAAGTCATTTTAATAATGGTCTATGGACGTTTCCTTTAGGAAGCCGTCCAAATCTTTTTTAAACCCTGCTGAGGTAACCACCTTTACCACATTCTCTGGCAATGAATTCCATAGTTTAATAACACAATGATTTCCAGAGCATCTTATTGCCAATTAAGCAATACTAAATTGGTCCTAGCCCCTTATCTAGGGTGTTATGTTTTTTGTTTTTAGTGAAGGACCTGGAGCAAGCAAAGCTACCCTGAGTCTGTGGTGTAATTCGAGTGGGGAATATAGCTATTTTCAAAACAGAAAAACATCTATCTTTTTTTTTTCAAAAATGGATATTTGCTAGATGTTTTTGTGCTCTGTGCATTTATCTTTTGGTTCATTTAAAAACCAAACAAACCCACATCCAAGTAAAAACATACAAAGTCAAGCCATTGCAATATAGGAAATGCCAACATTCTTAGTAGACTGGCCACACAGACATCCCAGGAGAGCAATGGAGCACCCTAGGGGGCACTGCACTGGACTTAAAATGCTCCCAGGTACACATCTCACCGTTGCTCCCTTATATTGTCTACTGAGCCACCCAAAACCCACTCAAGACCCACTACCCCCAACTGTACACCACTACAATAGCCCTTATGGGTGAAGGGACACTAATATGTGGGTACAGTGGGTTTCTGGTGAGTTTTGGAGGGCTCACAGTTTCCCCACAACTAGGGGGAGGTGTGGGCCTGGGTCCACCCGTCTGCAGTGCACTGCACCCACCACTAGACTATTCCAGTGCTGCTCTAATGGACCTGAGTATAACATCTGAGGCTGGCATAGAGGTTGGTAAGTAATGTTTTAAATCACATTTTTGTGAGAAAAATGTCTAAATGCAGATTTATGCCACTTTTTGGATGTTTTTCTCTTTTGAAAATGAGCCCCCCAAAGTCACAGTATCTTCTTCCTTTTAAACATCACCAATTGGCTTTCTCAGAGTTCCCTGATTGTACAATTATGCATTGGGGAAGGGGTAAAAATTTGGGGGACATATCTTTTAAGCAACTAACGAAACATAATTAAATGAGACATTGCTGAAATGACAGCAAACCTTTGTGGCACCTGTCTGATTTGGTCTGACACATCCCAACAAATTGTTCTATGGAGTCTGGGACTCGGGGGCCAAAAGATATAGCACAAGCGGGCAACCACTAACCTTCTAAGGTTCTCCAGGAAGGACTGCATACATCTTTCTGATATCACACAAGATCACCTCCTCAGTGATTTCCAGAGCATCTTTTTGCTAATTAAGCAATACTAAATTGGTCCTAGCCTCTTATCTAGGTAAAAAAAAATTTTTTTTTAGGTGAAAGATCTGGAGCAAACAATGCTACCCTGGGTCTGTGGTGGAGTACTCAAACCAAAGACAGTGCACAGATATGCAAAATAATATTAGCCAAGTATGCCAGCTCCAAGGAGGTGTGCCTTGGCGATGATTCCAATGGCAGTGCATCGACCTTGAGATGGGAAGCCAAGGTAGAGAATGCAGAATAGGACTTAGCTTGGTACTTGCAGTGGGTTACCCATGCAACTGCAGCATCTGGACACTCTAGCTTGCAGTAGCATGGTAGGTGGTTTATCTGAGGAGTATTGTTGTTCTGATTCTGGTTGCTAATGATATTAATTATTTATGTGATATTAAATCTGCCACCATTAACCGAACAAGATTGTCTTTGGCATATATATGTGCAATCCACGGTACAAATTAACAAGCCTTTCTTCCCAAATCAGAAACTTCATTCAAACAAATGTCTGTTATTCAACCTTTCTTATGCCCTTGCTAGATCACTCCAGATAAATGGGAGGTACCAAAGCTTCCCCTTTAAGGTTCCCCTCTAAGCTATCCTTTATACTACTACACCAGGTGCAGCCTTCTTCTCAGCTCTAAGCCCAGGCCGCAACTTTGATCCTGAGTGCCATAATGAGCAAGAGACCAACCTGCAAGTATTTTCTGTTGAAATTCTTTTACAGATGCTTGTGCCACTGTCAAATTTGCTTGATTGCTTCCTGGCATCTGTTGATTTTTGGTAACATGGGCAGATGTATTTGCTTCCCTAGTGCTTTAGGATCTGGATGTCTTATCCTCTCTTGCAAACTGCTAAGAGAATCTGCCTGTTCTCTTGGTAGGACTAGTACCCAAAAAATATCACCTCTCTACTTCTCCAACCCTCAACCAATGAAGATCATCTTACATTGCTGCACCTGCTTCTTTCACAACCAGGAGCAGAGGTGTAGCCACGGGTGGGCCCAGGCCCACCCATCTATGCCCAAGACCCACCCAGAATTCGGTCCGGAATTCTTTCCCTGCCACCACTGTAGTGTTTGCAGCTTAAATTGGCAGGCTGGCCAGCAGTGATTCACTAGGCAAAAGATTCTTCCCTTTGCTGCGTATGGCCGTCCTTAAACAGGAAGTTGCATTAGAGAGGGCCAGACGTGGCAGAGGGGAGGATCTGGTGCCTCTGTGAAATTTGTGAATCGCTACTAGCTGTCCTAAAAATGTAACCTGCAAGCACTGCAGTGTTGGGGGGGGGGGGGGGGGGGGAGGGGAGGGGAGGGGAGGAGGGGAAGGAGATGGAAGCCAGAGCCGCAGTCATAGTGATCCCAGACATATGGATGAGAAGCCAGCGAATGATGCTCAATTGTGGGTGGGTGGCTGGACTTGGGGAAGGAAGAAGTGTGCTAGACTTGTTGTGGAAAGAAGGGGGCCGCAGGGAAGGGAGAAGAGTGCTGGACGTATGTGGGGGGGGGGGGGGGGGGCTGCAGGGATGAGAGAGGTGTGCTGGACTTGCTGTGGGAGGAGGTGTACAAGGAAGGGTGTGCTGGACTTGTTGCAGGAGGGGGACTACAGGGAAGGGAGAGGTGTGCTGGAGGAAATATTTTTTCACTGAACGAATAGTTAAGCTCTAGAACTCATTGCTGGAGGATGTAGTCAGTGGCGTTCCTAGCTTGGATTGCACCCAGGGCGGATCGCCTATGCGCCCCCCCCCCCCGGGTGCAGCGTGCCCCCCCGCCTGTGAAATTACACCTTCCCCCCCCGGTGAAATGACACCCCCCCGGGTGCACGCCGCTGGGGGGGGGGGGGGGGTGCCGCAGCGCACACCTGTGGGCTCCGACTTCACTAACTTCCCTCGTTCGCTGTAGCTCCCTCTGCCCCCATCCACACAATGAAGGTGAGCTCAAATAAAAAAAAAGGTGGCCTCAGCTCTGGTCATTTTAATTGAGGTGGATGGGGGGAGATGTCCATGTCAGAGGGAGATATAAGTTCAGTGGTGGACTGATAATGATCTGGGCTTCTGGGCAGAAAAGGCCATTGAGTCCTGATGACCCCTACCACTGCTGTACCCTCCCCCCAGCTGCCACCTCCACCACCGCCGCAGCTCCCACCTCTGTTTCCAGCACCCACCCCCCCCATGCACACTACAACCCCCTGGGCCTACCTGGAAGAGCCCTAGTGGTCTAGTGGCCTTTTTGAGAACAGGAAAGAACCGCACTCTTTCCTGCCCATTGCCGCTGCTCTAATCGGCACTGCTGCTTCTTCTTAATGGCTTCCAAGACTTCCTGTGGCAGTCTCGCGGGTCTCGGTAGTCATTTTGAAGAAGCAGTGGTGCCTGACAGAGCAGAGTTAGCAGATAGGAAAGAGTGGGGTTCTTTCCTATCCCTGAAGAGGCCACTAGACCACCTCAGCCCTTCAAAGAAGGCCCCGAGAGTGCCCACTGAGGCTCAGGGAGGCTGTAGTATGTGTGTGTGTGTGGGGGGGGGGGGGGGGGGGGGGAGACACTGGGCCCCCCAGAGCCTCTGGGCCCTCGGGCACTACCCAGTTGCCTGTGTGGTTAGTCAACCATAATTTGCAAACACTGTTATCTATCCACAACTTATTGGAGTCTACATCTTCTTTACTTCTTTGCTGGGTGTCAGGGTTTAGTCAGTTGTACTTGATGAGGTGCTAGAGCTTGGCCATGACCTGCTGCTTCTGGCATCCCACTGTTGCATTCTTCATTCTAAGCAGCCCTGCTGCTCATACACACTATAGCCAAAACTTCTGAGTTCCTTACTTCATAAAGTAAAAGGGATCTTGATGGCACAGGTGGGAACACATACCATGAAGGCTGGTTATACTTGTGGGCGGGAGATCAGCCACAATTCATGGCTGGCTTGTGTCCTTTACCCCTGTCCCCGGCTCTTGGCTCCACTTTGGAAATAGACCTGCCATACTGTCTGCCACAGTAGCCATTTGCCATTGCTGCATCAGCTTAACTCCCTATGTCTGTCCACCTGTTGAAAACAAAGAATACTGACTGACTTGCTGACTGCAGAAGGCTATATACAGAAGCCAAACAGTTTAGTTCTGCTTCCATCTGCTGGCAGGAGGGACATAACCCATTTATCTGAACTGATTTGGCAACAAGGAAGAGGAACCTTTTTTTTTTTTTTAACCCAACTCTCTGAGGTTAAATATTGCTTCCATTAATACGTCTGCTAGGGAAAACATTAATTTATTCACACTTTTGGGATTTAATCCAGGACAAATCCTCAAAATGAATTTGTTCTGCTTGAATAAATAGAATTTTTCAGCTAGAAGATTATAAATCATCTACATCATGCTAATTTACTGGCTTCCCTCTCAAGTAGATCTAGTAGATCAAAAGCGACTGATTCAAGGAGGTAAGTAGTACATTTACTTTTTGGTCTAAGTGAGTCTGAACAAATATGGTCAGGCCTATTATGTACTGTGGTGTTTACAGAATTCAATTTAGTAAGGATGAAGGACATTTATTCATCCTATATAATAATTCTCACCTCCAACATTCTATGCGTCTGCCTGCCTGTGTCCGTAACTTTCTTCACAGATGGGCTCTGAAGCCCTAGCTGATGTCACTAGACCCATTATGACGCGCCCTATATAATTCTCACCCCCAACGTTCTATGCGTCTGCCTGCCTGTATCCGTAACTTTCTCCACAGATGGGCTCCGAAGCCCCAAGGGTTGGCGGCAGGAAGGGGGGCTCGAGAGGGTTGCAGCAGGGGGGTCCAGGGGTCAGGAACTCCAAGGGGGGGTCAGGAAATTGGAGGAAGGGGGGGTCTGAAAATCAGAGGGAGGGAGGGAGGCAGGGAGGTGGGGTCTGGAACTCGGAGAGAGGGAGGGGGGTCTCCAAATAGGAGGGAGGGAGGCAGGGAGGTTGGGTCTGGAATTCGGAGGGAGAGAGGGGGGTCTGGAACTTGGAGGACGGGACGAGAGGGGTGGAGGGGGGGAATGCACCACCTGTACAAAAACTAAAAAAATAAATAAAAACGGGGACGACGACCCTGGAACACAGAGGAAGGGGGGACACTGGAACTGGGTGGGAGGGAGGGGCCCCAGGCACACACCCTCTCTCTCACAGACACACTCGCACCCAGTCTCACTTTCTCTGTCATACACACACACTCGCAGATTCACTCTCTCTCTCTCACACAGTCACTCTCACACACACTCTCTCAAACATACACACTCCAAGGAAAACCTTGCTAGCGCCTGTTTCAATTGTGTCAGAAACGGGCCTTTTTTACTAGTCTCTAATAAAGTTGAAAATTGATCAGATATTAGAAATTCTATGAGCTTGGGCATAAGTACATAAGTACATAAGTAGTGCCATACTGGGAAAGACCAAAGGTCCATCTAGCCCAGCATCCTGTCACCGACAGTGGCCAATCCAGGTCAAGGGCACCTGGCACGCTCCCCAAACGTAAAAACATTCCAGACAAGTTATACCTAAAAATGCGGAATTTTTCCAAGTCCATTTAATAGCGGTCTATGGACTTGTCCTTTAGGAATCTATCTAACCCCTTTTTAAACTCCGTCAAGCTAACCGCCCGTACCACGTTCTCCGGCAACGAATTCCAGAGTCTAATTACACGTTGGGTGAAGAAAAATTTTCTCCGATTCGTTTTAAATTTACCACACTGTAGCTTCAACTCATGCCCTCTAGTCCTAGTATTTTTGGATAGCGTGAACAGTCGCTTCACATCCACCCGATCCATTCCACTCATTATTTTATACACTTCTATCATATCTCCCCTCAGCCGTCTCTTCTCCAAGCTGAAAAGCCCTAGCCTTCTCAGCCTCTCTTCGTAGGAAAGTCGTCCCATCCCCACTATCATTTTCGTCGCCCTTCGCTGTACCTTTTCTAATTCTACTATATCTTTTTTGAGATACGGAGACCAGTACTGAACACAATACTCCAGGTGCGGTCGCACCATGGAGCGATACAACGGCATTATAACATCCGCACACCTGGACTCCATACCCTTCCTAATAACACCCAACATTCTATTCGCTTTCCTAGCCGCAGCAGCACACTGAGCAGAAGGTTTCAGCGTATCATCGACGACGACACCCAGATCCCTTTCTTGATCCGTAACTCCTAACGCGGAACCTTGCAAGACGTAGCTATAATTCGGGTTCCTCTTACCCACATGCATCACTTTGCACTTGTCAACATTGAACTTCATCTGCCACTTGCATGCCCATTCTCCCAGTCTCGCAAGGTCCTCCTGTAATCGTTCACATTCCTCCTGCGACTTGACGACCCTGAATAATTTTGTGTCATCGGCGAATTTAATTACCTCACTAGTTATTCCCATCTCTAGGTCATTTATAAATACATTAAAAAGCAACGGACCCAGCACAGACCCCTGCGGGACCCCACTAACTACCCTCCTCCACTGAGAATACTGGCCACGCAATCCTACAAATAGTAACATAGTAACATAGTAGATGATGGCAGAAAAAGACCTGCATGGTCCATCCAGTCTGCCCAACAAGATAAACTCATATGTGCTACTTTTTGTTTATACCTTACCTTGATTTGTATTTGTCATTTTCAGGGCACAGACCGTATAAGTCTGCCCAGCACTATCCCTGCCTCCCAACCACCGGCTCTGGGACAGACCGTATAAGTCTGCCCAGCAATATCCTCGCCTCCCAACCACCAGCCCCGCCTCCCACCACCGGCTCTGCAATGAAAATTTGCAATTAGGTTAAGTCATCTCCAAGGTCTTGACCCTTTATTAATTTGCAAATAAATTCCAGATTTCCACGAAATGGGGATAACTCCATTTTGAAGGCTAAGGGTATCCTACTGGGGCTGATTCTGTTCAGTATATTTGTGAGTGACACTGCTGAAGCATTAGAAGGAAAAATTTGCTTTTTATGCAGATGACACGAAGATTTGCAATAGAGTGGATACCCTGGAGGAAATGGACAACATGAAGTGATTTCTTAAAATTAGAAGAATGGTCTCAGAAGCTTAGCTGAGATTAGGTGGCAGAGCCGGTGGGGGGAGGCAGGGCTGGTGGTTGGGAGGCGGGGTTAGTGCTGGGCAAAACTTCTACGGTCTGTGCCCTGAAAATGGCAGATACAAATATGTAATGTTTGGCGGTTAAAATTTAGTGCAGAGAAGTGCGGAGCAATGCACTTAGGGTATAGAAATCCAAAGGAGTTGTATATGACAAAGCGGTGGTCAAAGCTAAAATGATGCTAGGCTGCATAGAGAGGAGCATAAGCAGAAGAAAGGAGCTGTTAATTGCACTTGCACAAGTCATTGGTGAATCCCCACTTGGAGTATTATGTTCAGTTTTGGAGGCTGTATCTCACTAAGGTCATAAAGGCTTGAAGCAGTTAAGAAGAAGGCAACAAAAATGGTATGGAGTTTGTGCCAAAAGACATACAAGAAAAGACTTGAAGACTTAATGTATACCCTAGAGGAAAGGTATAGTGGAATTAGAAAAGGTTCAGTAGAATTAGAAAAGGTACAGAGAAGGGCGACGAAAATGATAAAGGGGATGGGACGACTCCCTAGGAGGAAAGGCTGAAGTGTCTAGGGCTCTTCAGCTGGGAGAAAAGACAGCTGAGGGGAGATATGATAGAGGTCTATAAAATAATGAGTGGAGTGGAATGGGTAGACGTGAATCGTTTGTTTACTCTTTCCAAAAATACTGGGACTAGGGGACATGCGATGAAGCTACAAAGTAGTACATTTAATATGAATTGGAGAAAATATTTCTTCACTCAAAGCGTAATTAAATCCTGAAATTTGTTGCCAGAGAATATGGTAAAGGAGGGTAGCTTAGCGGGGTTTAAAAAAGGTCTGGACGGCTTCCTAAAGGAAAAGTCCATAGACCATTATTAAATTGACTTGGGGAAAATCCACTGCTGTTTCTGGATGAGCAGAATAAAATGTATTGAACTTTTTTGGGATCTTGCCAGGTATTTGTGACCTGGATTGGCCACTGTTGGAAACAGGATGCTGGGCTTGATGGACCTTTGGTCTATCCCAGTGTGGCAATGCTTACGTACTTAAGTATGGCATTATACCTCTATACTCATGCTCTTCCTTTCTCAGTGTCTTGTACAAACATTTACAGCATGTTCAGAACTGCTCTGTAACACTCCACAAGAGATCTTAAGCAAGGGTTATACTGCTTCCTGGGGTATACCATATTGTCCAACAATAATATCTCAGTAGAATGAATAGAAAATCCCAAAACTAATAATGTACTCAATCCATCTTTTTGGTTCACTACCAGTTTTTAAATGTATCAAGCTCACTCAAAACTTCCAATGCAATTGAAATGTTGCTCAGGGGCTACATTAATAAAAAAAAAAAATCAGCTCAGGAGGAATGGCCTAGACTAGAGGTTAGAGCAATGGATTTGGATTTTTTTTTTTGTTACATTTGTACCCCGTGCTTTCCCACTCATGGCAGGCTCAATGCGGCTTACATGGGGCAATGGAGGGTTAAGTGACTTGCCCAGAATCACAAGGAGCTGCCTGTGCCTGAAGTGGGAATCAAACTCAGTTCCTCAGTTCCCCAGGACCAAAGTCCACCACCACCATTTTTATACTTGCCTTTCCAAATCTGAACTCAAGGTGAGTTGCATTCAAGTGAAGTAAGGCATATATCTGAGGATCCTATTTACTAAGCATTTCCCAAAAAAGGAGAAAACAGTCCACTGGGGGAGTCAGGGGAGGTCATCCCCGATTCCCTCTGGTGGTAATCTGGTCATTTAGGGCAGTTTTTGGGGCCTTATTTGTGAAAAAACAGGGTCCAGGAAAAGTGCCCTAAATGCTAGCTACAAACGCATACTTTTTTCCATTATCGGCGAAAGGCGCCCATCTCTGTTCGGGTGATAACCATGCCCCAGTCCCGCCTTCACCACGCCTTCAACATGCCCCCGTCAACTTTGTACGCTTCCGCGATGGAGTGCAATTGAAAACGTCCAAGTTCGGCTTTCGATTATACCGCGTTATTCGTTTTTGTGAGATAAACGTCCATTTCCCGATTTAGGTCGGAACTTGGGCGTTTTTCTCGTTCGATTATAGGCAGGATAGAACAATGTCATTCCAGAATTCACGTTTTATATCAATTTCTCCCAGTGATATTCCTTACAACTCTGGGCAATTCACTTTATATTCCACTGCCATTATGCACCTACTTAGATTGCAAGCTCTTGAACAGGGACTTACTCTATATGAATACTTTTCTGAACATTGGGTAAACATCCTATAGTAATATGTTAATAAATATCTATGTAGTGGTTAGAATTATGATCTGTCCTCCATTTTAATCATATCACTCCCCTATTTAGACTCCATTAGCGACTTCCAATCACTTTCCATATCCAATATAAGATTTTGATGTTAACTCATAAAGTCCTCTTCTCTGATCGTAGGCCCATCCGCACCCTCTGATCTTCTACATTCCTGCTCTATCACATACTAGACTTCAGACTACATGTCATTCTGCCTTCTTTTCTTTAAGTCCATCTCTATGGAATTCCCCGCCTTTTGTTCTCCACACTGAACAGTCCTACCAACACTTTAAAATTACCCTGAAAACGCACCTGTTCACCAAATCTTTTTCATAGGCCATGTGCTCTGGCAGCGTGTTTCGGCTGTCTAGTTGGCTTTGTGCTCCCTGTCTATGTCTCTACTCTAGTTCTGTTTCCTGATTATTTTCTATATTTCTCTTTTCTCATTAGTTAGAGTTCCTTTTTGTTTCCTTTGTTTTTATTGATTTTATTTGTTAACCACTCTGTCTTTATGAAGGGCGGTATTTTAAATGACCAGTAAACTAAACTTAATTCCTTGAAGAAAGTCTAGGAAGAGAAATAGATAGTCTAAGGGCCTAGGAGCCAGTTCTGTGGGTGTCAGTGGATGCTGAGCACCCTGAATATTGAGCAAGCTCTTTACTTGTGTCCAAGGAGGAGTGAATTTGTTTTGTTTGGCAACCCCAGTCATTTTGAAATGTTGGTGCCTTTGTCTAGGAGCAAGGATGCTCCCACCATTCTAATGGAAGAGGAGAAGAAATCATTAAAAAGGAGTTATTTGTAAAGCAAGAGAGAAAAGCAACTCTGCCATTCAAAAATGACTTGAGAAGCCTGAGAAAAAGAAAAGTTTAAAAACGATGGAGAATGTAGGTTCTCTTTTCAATTAACGTTTAGGAGTTTAAGACACAGTATCAGTAGAGCAGAGAAAAAAGCGCTCAATTACTGGAAAAAGATGTTAATTAGGTTACTAATGCATCCATTAGAATGGCTGGGATTGTAAGGTGATGTCAGCAGCCATTGAAATGAGATTGATTGTTGCCAAGGCAAGAGTAGACATATTTTGTTCAAAGGGTTCCCAAAGAGGCACAAACAGTGTCTGAATATTTTGGTGACTCATACCTGTGAGGCAGGTCAATGGCTGCCTCCTACATGCTCCTAGTACCTTTTGGCAAAGATTTCTATTATTGAGCCTGAATATCTATTGTTCTGTCTCTTTTTAGTGAGTAGCTTGTAATATAATACTGGAAGCAGACATGCAGGGACTGTGTGAAAGCAGTAACATGAGAAACCAAGTTCTGTGGTTATGAAGGTCATTTTAGATGCCTTGTCTGGGTTTATGTTTACATGTGTAAATGCTCTAAATATGTGAAACCTGCAGGCATAGAGTATCATTATCTGCAGGATTTTCATACTTTATTGCAATCTGTAGTAATAAGGCATTTAGATTATTGCAAAGAAATATATATGAGATTACCTAAGAAATCTATTGCTAGGTTGTAATGGGTCCAGAATTTGGCCACTAGGATAGTGACACCCAACTCTAGATGGGATCAGCTGTCACTTACCTGGTGGCTTTACATTGGCTACCTATATGTTTGAGGATCAGATTTAAGTTGGCCTGTTTGGCGTTTTCAGTCTATCATTAAATTGGTCTTTCTTGTCTTAGGGAATGATTATGTAAGCATAGTCCACTTTGCTCTGTATGGTCCTCTCTGGCCTGTAATTTTGAGCCCGTGGGCCCAAAATCATTTTGTTCAGTTAAGATTCAGCATATATGTTTTTCTGGAGTGATTTCTATAATTTAGAATGAGTTACCTCAGGCCTTGAAAGAGATAGATGCAGTAGTGTAGCCAGACCCAGTATTTTGGATGGGCTCAGAGTTAACTTAGACAGGCCCTTCCATACCATCCACACCCCTCCCGAGATCTAAATATATGTAGGTTTTTTTTCTCCTACCTCATCAACATCTCTCCTCCTCTGCGGTGTCTCAGCATCTGCCTGCCCATCGTTGAACCCCAATCCTTCCCTGGTTTACCTTACAGGCATCTCCAGCGCCTGCAGTGGTCCATTAATTGCTGCCTGTGCTGGCCCTGCAGCACCCTGGCATCTGCCCGCCCATTGTTGAACCCTGTTCCTCCCCGGTGTACCTTACAGGCGTCCCCTGCGCCTGCAGTGATTTGGCTGGATTCCAGGAAATGACATCAGCAAGGGCGGGACCTGGCCGATGGAAGCCTACAGGGCCAGCGCAGGCAGCAAAAATGGATCACTGTAGGTGCCAGGGATGCCTGCAAGGTACACTGGGGAGGAACAGGGTTCAACAATGGGCAGGCAGATGCAGGGATGCCATGGAGGAGGAGAGATGTTGATGTGGGGTCCCACTGCTAGGTGGTCCTGAGCCAAGAATGGGTGGGCCTGTGCCTACCCAGGCCCCCCGTAGCTATGCCACTGGATGGGTGGTTAATATGAACAGCTTTGTTGGTATTTGAAGATCTGTTTTTACTGTAAATGACCCCTTCTGGTGGAGTTAGGTATTACACCTCATAAAAAAGTGTATTAGTCAGTGAAGGCCAACAATATGTGTTTCCCAGTAAAATTCAACACCAACCAGGAGATGTAACATTAAAATTAAATTTATTATAACATTAGTAGTTAAATGTTCAAATATAAAGAGTTTATTTCCCCTTTCACCAAGCAAATATTTAAATAAATACTTATACATTAAAATGTGAACAGTCCTTTATCTGCCGTCATTTACTATGTTACTGTGTTATGTTACTTTCAGAGCTTCAGCGTTGCGGTACAAAATAATATCACAGAAACAGTTTAAGATAAGTATATACATTACACACTAACATTCCTCTTACTAAACTAATCCAGTTACATTAGTTTCATTAAGAACTTGAGACTTTGTTACATTTTTTCCCTTCACAGGTTCTGTTCATCACCCTTATCTCTCAGTTTCAGGATCCCTGACCAGGTAAGTATTATTTTACATTTCCCCCCTTAATATCTTTACTTTATTTTGTTAATGCCTGCATTTTCCCTGTATGCATGCTATGGTGGGATGGTTCTGTCACATAGCTTTGATTCAAAGGTTTGATTCCATGATGCTCTCTCTCTCTTTTGTGTTGGCTTTGTCGGCATCGATCTCAGGTCATTACAGGTAACGCTCTGTTTCCTCTTCACCCTACTGTCCTTTCTATAAAAACTAAGCAAATAAATCTGTCTGTCTAGTGTGTGCTCACTTTTTAATGTGTCTTGCTTCAGCAGATTTCTATTTGTATCTACTATCATTTTAAAATAAATAATTGTGAGTCTCTAATTATTCTAGCCCACAGTATTTCCCTCATGTCTTAACAGTCTCGCCATCCCACTCCTCTAAATACCTCATCCAAAAGAATTAACAAATTAAGGGCTCCTTTTACCAAGTAACAGTAAAAGGGGCTCTGCAGTGGCGTCAGAAAACGGGTTTGCCACGCAGCAGCTTTTGCCACTGCTGGTAAAAGGCTTTTTTTCTTTCAGGGAGGAAATGGCCATAAGAAAAGTTAAACAGTTGCTGCGTGAGCATTTCCTGGGGGTCCCTTACTGCCTCCTACAGCTCCCAGAATTTTTTTTTATGCACCAGAAATGGCACATGGCAGGAGCTGGAACTACTGCCGGGCTCCCACAGGTTTCCTATGGTAGTGCCTGATCACCATGCAGCATGTTTGCGGTAGGCCTGCTGCACTTTCATTAAAGGGCCCCTAAGAGAATCTTTTTCTGCCAGTGTCAGCAGACACTCAGGGCCCTTAAAACTGTGGTGGCCACTTCAAACAGCATTCTTCAGCAGACTCAGCAATTGGCACAGGAACTGACAAGAGGGGAGCTATTTTAGATCTAATCCTTAGTGGAATGCAGGGCTTAGTTTGAGAGGTAATGGTGTTGGATCCATTGGGAAACAGTGATCATAACAGTGATCATCTGTAGTGAAGTCACTAAGGAAATCTACTGTAGCAGCATTTATCTTTCGAAAGGGTGACTATGATGAAATGAGGAAAATGGTTACAAAGAAGCTTAAAGGATCAGTTGCAAAAGTTAGAACTTTGTCAGGCATGGCATCTTGGAAGCCCAGACCAGATGTATTGCACGTATTTACTAAGGTGGAAAGAGGAGCAAATGATAGCCAGCACGGGTAGACATGAATCGATTGTTTACTCTTTCCAAAAATACCAGAACTAGGGGGCATGCAATGAAGCTACAAAGTAGTAAATTTAAAACGAATCAGAGAAATGTTTTGTTCACTCTCTGTTTAATTAAACTCTGGAATTCGTTGCCAGAGAATATATTAAAGGCAGTTAGCTTAGCGAGGTTTAAAAAAGGCTTGGATGGCTTCATAAAGGAAAAGTCCATAGACCATTATTAAAATGGACTTGTCAGATGTATTGCACATATTAATAAAGGTGGAAAGAAGAGCAAACAACAGTCAGCATGGTTAAAAGGTGAAGTGAAAGAGGCTACTAGAGCAAAATGGAAAAAGGATCCAAATGAAGAAAATAAGAAGCAATATAAGCACTAGAAAGTCAGATGCAAAACATTAATAAAAAAGACTAAAGGCAAATATGAAAATAAACTTGCCACAGAAGCAAAAACTTATATTAATAACTTTTTCAGGTTCATCAGAAGCAAAAACCTTTGAAGGAATCTGTGTGACCATTAGATCATCAAGGAGCATAAGAGGTACTCAGGGAAGACAAGACTGTAGCACAGAGTCTGAATGAATTCTTTCCTTTGATCTTTACTGAAGAAGATATGAGTCTACCAGAAATGGTTTTCAAGGGTGATGATGCGGAGAAACTGAAAGAAATCGTGGTGACCCTGGAAGATGTACTGAGCCAAATCTACAATTTAAAGAGTAGTAAATCACCTGGACTGGATGGTACGCACCCCATGGTACTGAAAGAACTCTAACATGAAATTGCTGATCTGTTAGTAATCTGTAACCTGTCATTAAAATTATCAATGTAACGCCGATTTTAAGAAGGGCTCCAGGTGTGATCTGGGAAATTACAGACTGGTAAGTCTGACTTCAGTGCTGGGCAAAATAGTGGAAATAATGACTAAAATTGCTGAACACATATAATGGGACAGGATCAGCATTAATTCAGCCAAGGGAAGTCATGCCTCACCAATTTGCTTCATTTATTTTATTACATTTGTACCCCATGCTTTCCCACTCATGGCAGGCTCAATGTGGCTTACATATTGTATACAGGTACTTATTTGTACCTGGGGCAATGGAGGGTTAAGTGATTTGCCCAGAGTCACAAGGAGCTGCCTGTGCCTGAAGTGGGAATTGAACTCAATTCCTCAGTTCTCCAGGACCAAAGTCCACCACCCTAACCACTAGGCCACTCCTCCACTCCATTTCTTTGAAGGTGTGAATAAACATGTGGATAAAGGTGAGCCGGTTGATATAGTGTATCTAGATTTTCAGAAAGCTTTTTACAAAGTCTCTCATGGAAGACTCCTGAGAAAATTAAAAAGCCATGGGATAGGAGGCAATGTTCTATTGTGGATTAGGTACTGGTTGATGGATAGAAAACAGAGGGTAGGGTTAAATGGCCATTTTTCTCAATAGAGGAGGGTGAATAGTGGAGTGCCACAGGGATCTGTACTGGGACTGGTGCTATTTAACATATTTATAAATGATCTGGAAATCAGAACGACAAGTGAGGTGATTAAATTTGCAGATGACACAAAACTATTCAAAGTTGCTAAAACACACGTGGACTGTGAAAAATTGCAGGAAGACCTTAGGAAATTGGAAGACTGAGCATCCAAATGGCACATGAAATTTAATGTGGACCAATGCAAAGTGATGCACATTGGGAAGAATAATCCAAATCATAGTTACTTGGTGCTGGGGTCCACCTTAGGAGTCAGCACCAAAAAAAAAAAAAAAAGATCTAAGTGTCATCATAGATAATATGCTGAAATATCCTGTCCAGTGTGCAATGGTGGCCAAAAAAGCAAACATAATGCTAGGAATTATTAGGAAAGGGATGGGAAATAAGAAGAATATTATAATGCCACATTTTTCTGTTCAAGCTACTGTGGGCTCCTCAATTCAGTTCAATTATGGCAATGTGGCCTGGCTTCTGCTGCCTCTTCCTCCCGTGGCCCAAACCCTGGATCCCAGCATATGCCATCCAATGGCTTCTGGACTCCTCCTGGCACTTTGCACCTAGATTGTGTCTTCTCTGCCCAGCACCGCCTCCCTCAAAGCACATTCCAAGTAAATTTAAAAACATTTATTTTAATCCACTTGGGTTACATTACTTCCTTGACTTCCTGATTGGGTATGGTGTTTGAATGTATTTGTTAATGTTTTCATGTTTTTGTGTTTGTTTTATGTCTTTGCTTTTAGGAATTGTACTTTCATGTTTTTATGTTTTTAGTTTTGTTTTTAAGAATTGTAATTTAATGTTTTATGATTTGAACTGTTATTCACCTTGTATACCCTGCTGGATGAAAAGGCAGATGATAAATCTCTTAATTTAATTTAATTAAACTAACTAGGGATTTTAGAACACTAACATTTACATGCACCTCTAAGGTTCTGCTTTGCTTAGATGGTAGAGACCTCTAGTGGCTCTATTAAAGAATTGTATTGTAACTTTTTATACCTCTTAACATTTCTGGAATGGGGAGGATTCTCTGCACCAATTGGAGGGAAATCTGAACTGGTATAAATACTCAGTTCAAGACTATTAACTGTCTTTGGCTAATATCGCCATTGTACCACATGGAGCAGACGAATGTTGCTTAGGCCTTTGCACTTCCCTGAGTGCATGTTCTGGTTAACTACACCAGGACACCCCTGCTGTTATGGAGATGGAGTAGTAGAAGGAAGTAATAACTAGAAGGAGAGGGGAACTCAGAGCCTGGAAAAGAGGAGAGAAGCATAGAGCAGACATCCCTGTATGTGACTATTATTTTGTTGTTCTGAGAATTTGATCATTTAGATTTTCCCACTAGAGAAACAATCCAGTGTAGTTAGTTACAAGGTAACCTTTAATGTGTTGGTGTTTCTATGTGCAACCCTTACTTACCTGAGTGAACTTCAACCAGCTTACTTTAAGTAATTTTTATGGTTTGTATGGATGGTAAGGGCCTGGATCAGTTTATACTGGAGGCCAGTTGGTACAGTAATCCTTTATTTCAGCACTCTTCTTTCATCCAATAAGTCAGTGTAGACCAGAATTTTAGCTCAGAACCAAAGGGTTTACTGACACTTAGATTCTGTCAATGATCAAAAACAAATTTTCAGTGCTAGCACCCTTTCTTCTAGCCCAGCAACAACATTAGCCCTCCCTTCTCCCAGCACCAGCAACAACATCATCTTTCACCTTCTCAAAGCCCCAGCATCAGTACCCCCTTCTCCAAACTTCCATAACAGCCTCTTCTCAGCCCTCTGCATCAGAAATAGTCCCTTGCATCAGCCACAGTTCCCTCTCTCCCAACCCCCTGCATCAGCAACAGCCCCCTAGCAACCCCGCATCAGCCATACCCCCCTCCCAGCAATAGAATCCCCCAGTCCCCTACATCAGCTCTCCTTTTTCGCAGTCCCAGTATCAGTCTCTCCCCTCTCCTACCCCAGTAACAGCCTTTCTCCCTCATCTGTTTCCTACAGTGGTGGGAGCTTCTGCTTTACTCCCGCCACTCTCTACTGTTTTTCCATCTCTGCCACCAGTACCAGAAAGGCTTTGAAATGCAAGAAGAGAAAGAGCCTGTTCTCAATGGAAGGGTGAGATAGTGTTTACTCTATTTCAGAAACTGTTGTATCTTATCCTGGGGTAATTATATTGGGTGATTTTAATACTCATGTGAATGACACCCAGGCACCAAATGCACAGATTTTGTTGTCATTAATGGAGGATCTGGCTGGGGCTTGTTCAATAGATCCGAGGTCCCACCCATGAAAGAAGTCATACTCTGGACCTGGGTATGTCTGCTTGTGAGGGTGCAGAACTTGGGGATTTTCAAATTCAATCTTTTTCTTGGTCTGACCACTTTGTGAAATCTTATAGTCCATTGTTCTGGGGATGTTGCCCCATACTATACCATGGACTTGGCCAGGTTGGATCCTTTGGCTTTGAGGCCTTTTTTAAACCTATTTGCCTGGGTCCTTCAATAGCATGTCATTATCAGATCAGGCACTGACCTAGAATGTGTCTCTGAATGCAGTGTTAGTTGGCTTGTCACCCCTAAAGAGGAGGGCCTCATGGCCTAGACAGGGTTATGGGTGATGTCATGTAGAACATAGGCTGCTGAAGAAGCAACTTAGGAGGGCTGAGCAACTTTGGAAGAAATGCCCTACTTTTCAGACTTGAAGCTGAAGTGTACTAGCTTGCATAGATTTTATGATGCTCAAGTGAAGGAGGTAAAAGGAGCCCATTTTTCAGCCCTTGTGTAGCACTCTTTGAACCCAGTTTGGAAGCTGTTTTCTCTGGTTTCCAAGCTTTGGGGTGGGGTGTGAGGTGGATCTTTATGTTATTCACCTCCCCATTATGAATTTATTGGTAGATTATTTAGTGGACAAAATAAGTAGGCTTCAGACCTATTTTGAAATTGTACAGACTGGAGGTTCCTGGACTGTCAAGGGCTTGTTGGAAATCCACATGTTAAGTCGGCATTCCTTTTTTCGGTAATGACACTGTGGAATAATCTTCCTACTGAAGTCACGACTGAAGGCTCATTGAAGAAATGTAAAGCATTGTTAAAAACCTTTGTGCAGTGATGTATAGTAATAAAGTAAATATAACTAGTTACTGCACTTAAGTAAAAGTTTTGTCACTTATACTTGTAAAGAAGTACATGATAACATTGCTACTTTTACTTTTACTGAAGTAATAATTTTGTCAGTTTTTACTACTTTTGCTCAGCTACATCTGATGCTTGCAGTTAAAAATAAAAAGCAAACGTAAACCAAATAAAACAGCAAAATTGGTGACAGGATTTTGCTATTGCAAACCTTACAACACAAACAGTGGATCATCTCATCTTAAATTTGCTGTTCAGGGAATTTCAGGGCTGGGGCAGGCTGCAGGCCTTATGAGTTGGTAATTCAGTACAACAAACACTACAAATGAACTATGCAGAATTTTAAAATATTGTGCACAGAATTCTACAATATTTTGAGCAGAATTTATTTGTTTTTGTTTCTGTGCAGAATTCCCCTAGCAGTAATACATCCTCTGCTCTGACTATGCAACAACATTCTCCTACCATATATCCTGAAATAACCTTGTGTAATACTCTGTGCTAAAAGATCCTCTGGCTCAGTGTATTGTCCTTCCAGTAATTGCACCTGAAAAGTTGCAAAGAATGAAGCAGGTTGTTTGTGAGGAAACACTGCCCTCTGCTTTGTACTTTAGTGTATCACACAGCTCTGTTAGCATCACATTGCTCAGCTTGTCATGATGATCAGCATTAAACTTTTCATGGATTTCTATGAGAATGAAATAATTTTATACAGGGAGAGATTGGTACCCTTGCAGCACATTGGTGTCTCTAGAAAAATACACAGAGTGGAACAAGCTAGGTATGGGTGGTGGCAAGCCAAAGTGACATTTCTGCACATTATGCCCTCTACCATATCACAGCCCCTTCCTCGACCTTTAAATTGGGTTTAAAAACCTTAAAAATCAAGAAAGCTGGAGAGCAAAATCTATGCAGAAACTATAACAATTAAATCAATTTGCTCCTATATTGCCTCCAACTCAGAACATATAGAAGATCAAAGAAATTCTTTAACAAAAAGCACCTCAACTGCCTGGGGTGCCCCAAACAATGGCTAAACCCCCAATAATGACTACTATCATGGGTTCTAATAGATCCTCCAAACCCAACTGCAAGGAAAGCAACTCATAAAGAGAAAAAACCTTGCAGCCAAAAAAACAGAGGACCAATCAAATCTTCAAAATATACATTGTCATGAGTAAGAGTCAATCTATCACTAGAAAAATCACCAATATAAAAAAAAATGCAAAACTGTGCAGAGGACAAAAACAGAGACTTAACTTAATCACCCGGGTGGAAATTGCCACATCTGAATTCTTTGGTCATCCAGCTGGGGCTCACTTCAAAGTTCAAAGTCCAAAGTTCCACTGCGACACATTGTAATGTCCTCGATAGAGGGACCCCCTGTTTTGCATCTGCCTCGGGAGGACACAAGCAATGGGAAATTTTTCAAGCTGAAACTTTTTTGGCTGCAAGGTTTTTTCTCTTTTTGAGTTGTTTTCCTTGCATTTGGGTTCGGAGGATCTATTAGAACCCGTGATAGTAGCTGTTATTGGGAGGTTTAGCCATTGTTTGGGGCACCCCAGGCAGTTGAGGTTCTTTTTGTTAAAGAATTTCATTGATCTTCTATATGTTCTGAGTGGGAGCCAATATAAGGGCAAATTGATTTAATTGTTATAGTTTTTAAAAAATATTACAAGAAAAAGTCACAAGAGTCTTCTATGAGTAAGGGGAACCTTGTCTCAGGGCAATCTATTTGGCAGTAATACTTATGTTCTCCTAATTCTCTTCCCTTCTTCACTCAACACACACACTTTTCTCCAAGGGTTAAGCTCTGAGGAATTGGAGGAGAGGTGAAGGAATTTTCATTCAAGACCCAGGTGCAGATTTCTCTCCTCATCACAAATACTCACGTAGAAACCTCTAAAGTTATTCTCTATGAATATAGCACAGACCTCTACTGGATCTACTAGAGTAATGAACTTTGACTTGTAAACACCCCTGAATCTTCCAGACTAAGGGAGAGGCTCTACTGACCAGTGACATAATGCTAGCAGGAGACGTCTTTTGTAGAGAAACTGTAATTGGTACAAAATTACAGCCCTGTTTGAATTCTTGGTCTTTGGCTCCTGCTTCTATGACCATCATACTGCTAAATGAGGGGAAGGGTCTTTGGCTCTGATATCCCTAGCCACTGTATCAAGTTTCTAGAGGGGATCAAGGACTTTGGCTAGCCCAGCCATTGTGCCACAATGACTAGAGAAGTGGTGAGCAGTGATAGGGTTGATGAAGTTTCTGCACTAGTTTGGAGGTATAAGCTTATCAATAGAAATCAAACAAAATAAAACATGGAAAAGAAAATAAGATGATACCTTTTTTATTGGACATAACTTAATACATTTCTTGATTAGCTTTCAAAGGTTGCCCTTCTTTGTCAGATCGGAAATAAGCAAATGTGCTAGCTGACAGTGTATATGAGTGAAAACATTCAAGCATTACTATGACAGTCTGACAGGGTGGGAGGATGGGGGTGGGTAGGAGGTATGCATGGGGACATCAAAGCATATCATTGATATTCTAACAGGATGGGTGTGGATAGGTGAGGGGTGGGGTGATCAACAGAGAAATACAGCTTTATGGTTTATAATGGGCTAGGAACCCCAGGTCCTTGTTAAGTCCTTTCTGTTGGGTGTTAAAATATTCAATCATTCTGACTTCAAAGGTCTTACGTTCTTGTATGGTTTTAAAGTTACCTTTCAGGATTCTCACTGTGAAGTCACTGGTACAGTGTCCTGGTCCTGTAAAATGCTGACCAACAGGCATGGGAGCCCTACTGGTATAAGCTGGAATAGGGGAATCAGTCCACTGCCACTTCTGAGAAGGAGAAAGTAGTAAAGAAACAGGAGAAACAACAGGGGATTCTGGCCATGAGAAGCAGGAGGGGACACAGAATACATCCCTGGGATCTACAAGTGAAAAGACTGACTGTTATGTCTCCACCTGGAGTAAACCAGCATCTGAAAGTGTGAAGGAGTAAATGAAATAAAGAAGAGTCTCTAAAAAGTGGAGAGTCCTGAAGGAACAAATAAAAGACTATGGTGGTCTTTTACTAAAGCTTACCTCAAGTTAGCTGCAGCAGGGCCCACCGGAATAAAATGGCCCCTGCTGCCGATAACTCAAGCTAAGCTTTAGTAAAGGACTCCCTATGCTTGCTGCTATTTTTGCTTTCTGCCTCTGCCTATATTATTGCTATTATTGAGAGCTTTGTCCCTTTTGCTTAAAGATTCTAATTTTTTAAAAAATAGTTTTATTATTGCATGAAGACAGAGACAATCAATTGTGAACAAAAAACAATCAACCACAAGTCCATAACAAAACATTAAAAAAAAACAACCTTTTGGTTCAGAACCCTGCTTCTGGCCTGGACCAAGTTACTGTGGGTCAGTGGAGTGTGTTAATTGTTTTGCCAATGGCTCTCCAGTAATTATCAGTCCCGACCTGAACTCACCAACAAAACAAATATATTTTATGTACATTTCTCACCTAAGACTGATCCAGGCAAGAAGAGGTTACACTCAGAGACTGATATGGAGTGCTCCAACTAATTTGATAAGTTGAGCAAAACAAATACAGCTTTCAGGTAGTCATTAGACACTCATGTTGTACAGTATTAATTAAACACCATATATTCAACACTTCTTATATCTTCTTCATCTCTATCTGTGATCTTTTTCAGTGATAGTTAGTCCTTTGGATTAATGACTTCCCGAATGCTAGACACCCTGTTTTTCTACTGAACTTTGTACATAGTTGCTATTGAGTATAGTCCCAAGCTTTGCCTGAAGAATCCAAGTTCCAGTAAAAGTTTTAAGTTCAGAATTTATGTTGGCCTGAACGACTTTACTGATATAGCACAGAGTGCTGAGTGAGTAGAAATTTGCTATGTAACTGGCCTCAACCTCCCTACAAACCTTAAAATTTACTTTAAGTAACCTGCCCTGTTGCTCACTGGACACAAAAGGGTTATTTATAAATGACCTCCCCTTGAAAAGTGCCTCTGCTGCAGGCAGAGGGTGGGAGGATTGTCATGGGGTTACTAGGACAACGGTTGGGAGGGGGGCATGTCTTGAATTGCCAGCCTGGTAGGTGAATAAGGAACTGGTGGGTAGAATGAAGGAAGTAATAGACTGATTGAGTGGGAACATGGTCTTTGGTTGGCCAACCCTGCCGAGATCTGAGTACTGAGGGGGAAGTCCTAGGACTAAGAAGGGGAAATTTGCAGTGTGGTGATTGAAGCCCCTGCTACAGGTCTTGGGTGCCTGCAGAGAGTTCCCAGTCTAGGAACCAGGAAGAGTGCCTGGGGGGAAAAACACCCGGGTAGGAGAAGTGGGAGTAGGAGAGCCTCACTTCTGATAGGACTTTCATTGACACTCAAATCCTGATCTAGGATGGGACAGAGTTATTGGAAATCTGGATAAAGCTGGTTGTGACTTTTGCATGTCCTAAAATCATTGATATTGGTGTAAATTAAATTGTTTTAGGAATGCTGTCATAGAGACACAGAGCTGCTAATAGGAGAAATACAAAGCATTTGGTCGTGGGAGGAGCCATCATTTGTAGTGCACTGGCCCACACCACATGCCAGGACACCAACCGGGCACCCTAGGGGGCACTTCTAGAAATTAAAAAAAAAAAAAGCTCCCAGGCGCATAGCTCCCTTACCTTGGATACTGAGCCCCCCAAATCCCCCCAAACCCCACTCCCCACAACTCTACACCATTACCATAGCCCTAAGGGGTAAAGGGGGGCACCTACATGTGGGTACAGCGGGTTTTGGGGGGGTTTGGAGGGCTCAACATTAACCACCACAAGTGGAACAGGTAGGGGAGGTGGGCCTGGGTCCACCTGTCACGTCTTCAAAGCTGGAAATGGGTTTGTGAGCCCTTGGGCCACTGCCGAGGAGCGGCAGTGGCAGGCAAAACCACCCCACAATGGAGACTAGGCAGAACAGGACTGGAACTTTGGACTGGAGTTGCAGCAGAGGCAAACAGGCAGGACTTAAGCAGAGCAGGTACCCTTAAACTTCACCTGCACTTGGCCACTTTTCACCAGGAGTTGAGCTCCTGGCTGCAGGTGGCCAGCAGGACTTACTGGGCAAGGCAGGACTGGATAACAGCTAGGCAGCACAGGGACTGAGGGTCAGAGGGAAAAGGAATAAACATGGGCAGCAAGGCATGAAACTAGGCTAGGACTCACAGAAATAGACAACACAACACAAGGCAGGGAATGGACAAGCTAGGGGACAGAAACTGGAAGCTGCAAGCAGCCACAAAAGCAGGAAACAAACACTGACAAACAAGGGAAAGAACTAAAAGCTGCAAGCAGCCACTAAAGACAGACAACACAGAAACCTAAGCACTACACAAAGAACTACAAACAAGGAGCAAGACTAAGAAACAAGCAAACCCTAAACTAAACATAGACTAACTAGAAAGGCAAGAACTTCAGGCAAGAACCTAGAACAAGGAAACAAACTCAGGCTGAAGTGCAGCAAGCACCAACATACCAGGGCCTTAGACGATGCAAAGGCAGAGAGATTCCAAATGGCTAATAAGCCCAGCAGCAACTGAGGCTCAGATGCAGCAATCACCAGGCCACTACAGAAGCTGTGCAGGGTCAAACAAGACAGACAAATCCGGCAGCCTGGAAGATCCGAACTGGACTGGGCTAAAGTCTGGAACGGGTGATAGTCCATAGCAGCCACCGCTTCTGGCCACCAGAGGGCGAGGTGAGCACAGACGTAACACCACCTGCCTGAAGTGCACTGCACCCACTAAATACTGCTCCAGGGACCTGCATACTGCTGTCAGGGAGCTGGGTATGACATTTCAGGCTGGCAAAAAACTTTTTTTTAAATTTTTTTGGGTGGGAGGGGGTTGGTGACCACTGGGGGAGTAAGGGGAGGTCATCCCTGTTTCCCTCCGGTGGTCATCTGGTCAATTGGGGCACTTTTTTGTGACTTGGACCTAAAAATAAATGGACCAAGTGCAGCCGGCGAAATGCTCGTAAGATCCAGTCATCTTTTTTCCATTATGGGGTGAAGCTGGCTGTCTCGTAACCACGCCCCTGTCCCGCCCCACCCCGCCCCGGTCCCACCTTCTGTACCTTCCCTTGAAGGTTGGCCGGCTCCGCGACGAAAAGCAGTTGGGGCCGGCTAAAATTGGCTTTCGATTATACCGATTTGGCCGGGATCAGGAGATCGCTGGCCATCTCCTGATTTGTGTCGGAAGATGGCCGGCAATCTCTTTCGAAAATAAGCTCAACAGGGGCGTAGCTACGGGTGGGCCTGGATGGGCCCAGGCCCACCCAGTTTTGTCTCAGGCCCATCCTCACCTTCTCTCACCCCCGCCGTAGCGCTGCCTCCTCTCCTGCACTTCACGGTCTCTGTCTCCCACCCTCGCGGCAGCGCTTGCAATTTGCTATCGGCGCTGCCTGCCTAACAGCTGATAGACGCGGCGCGACGACGTCCTGCTCTGGGGCCTTCTCTCTGCCGCGCTGATTCAACTTCCTGTTTACACAGGGTGGAATGCATGCGGCAGAGGGAAGGTCCCGGAGCAGGACGTCATTGCACCGCGTCTATCAGATGTTAGGCAGGCAGCGCTGATAGCAAATTGCAAGCACTGCTACGGTGGTGGGAGACAGAGACCATGAAGGAGAGGAGGCAGCGCCACGGTGGGGGTGGGAGAAGGTGAGTGGAAGCAGCGCCGATAACTTTAAATGTGCTGGACAGACGTGTGTGTGTGTGGAGGGGGGGGGGGAGTTGTAGTGCCCACCCATCCAACCCATTGGCCCACCCAAAAATTGCCTTCTGGCTACGCCACTGAAGCTCAATAGTGTTTGGTTTGATGATTTCTGAGGTCTTTTTTCTCTTTTAGGAGCTCTTTTACTAAGCCACTGTAAAAAGTGACCAGCGGTATCCCCAGCACAGGTATTTCCCGTATGCTGAAGCCACTTTGCGCATGGCAGTAAATGGCTAATTTTCCCATTAGTGCATGACCATTAGCATGTGAGTCCTACTGCCACCTATTTTGTAGGCAGTAAGGGCTTACATGCTAACCATGTGCTATTCAGTTACTGAGCGGTGATGTAGCTGCGCTAACCAATTAGCATAGAATATGCCTACTCTCCGCCCCCATACATACCCCCAACACTAAATAATAAAGTCTATTTCTCAGCGTGTGGGAAGTGCGCACTGATCCAAAAACTACTGCAGGATGCCTGAACAAGCCCTGTGGTAGTGCTTTGTAACTTACAGTAAGTACACATTAGTATGACCCTTGAAAGAAATTTAACTGTTTGCCGCAGATCCACAATATTAGTGTGCATTCTACAAGGTTTGGTGCAGGGGTGTAGCCAGATACCCAATTTTGGGTGGGCCTAGGCCCAAGATGAGTGGGCAGAAAACTCCAACCCATCCAACAAGTGATTTGGTCTCTCCTTCTCTCGCCTGCATGCCATTTGGTCTCTGAAACATCCCCCCTTCCCTGAATACCTTTTAAATATTAGATTTTCACTGGCAGCAAACAGCAACTAATACACACTGCTCATGTTGGCCACACAGCCTTCCCTCTGATGCAACTTCCTGTTTCCACATAGGCGGGAATACATCAGAGGGAAGGCTGTGGGGCCGGTGCAAACAGTATGTATCAGTCGCTGCTCGCTGCAGACGAAGATCTCCTATTTACAAGGTATGCAGGAGGGACAGTTGTTGAGAGTTTTCGGCTGGTGGGGCTTGAGGATCCCTGCCATCCAGATCATAGGTGTGCTGCTATTGGGTGGGCCTGAGCCCAAAGTGGGTGGGCCTGGGCCCACCCAGGCCCACCCTTAGCTATGCCACTGGTTTGGTGATTCTGACAATCTCTGCAGTGGTCGGAGGTAAAGCAATCCATCTCATACAACTAGTCCTTCAAATATTGTAACAAGATGTTCAAGTTATACCACTCTATGAGGCCCT
This sequence comes from Microcaecilia unicolor, assembly GCF_901765095.1. NCBI lineage: Eukaryota > Metazoa > Chordata > Amphibia > Gymnophiona > Siphonopidae > Microcaecilia > Microcaecilia unicolor. The sequence continues at coordinate 148,127,657 of NC_044040.1, forward strand.
TTTACCAAACTGCAGTAAAATGTTTCCTTTGCATGTCCATACATGTGTCTTTTCTGGAACAAGATGGGGAAGAGAGAGGAGATACTGGATTGGGTAGGAAGTAAAAATGGACATGGGGTTACAGGGAAACAGAAGGGGGATGCTGGACCTGGGGGGGCTGTAGTGTGATAGGAAATACTGGACATGAGGAGCGTAGGAAGACAGAGGGGACATGCTGAACATGGGAGGGCACTTAGAAGACAAAGGGGAGGTGCTGAACATTGGAGGGGAATAGGCGCAGAGTGGAAGATGCTGGATATGGGATAGGAAGAAGGGAGATGCTGACAGAGGGAGAGAGAAGCAGAGGGAGATGCTGAATGGGGGTGGAGAATGATGGGCAGGGCCGTGCCAACACAGTAAGCAGGGTAAGCACTGCAGGGGGGCACTGACCTCTGGAGGGTGCCAACGGGCACCTTTTTCCTGAGGTCAGCTTACTTGCAAAATGTTTTACCTGAAGCTGTGATTCTCCTCTCTCCCCTGCCCTCCCCTCTTTGACCACAGTGCTCAGTGAGGCAGGCAGGCTCTACTGAAGTTGTTTGAAAGAATACAACCAGTGCTATTTATGTCTTTGGTGTGGGACGAACTCCTCATTCAGGGTGAGCTTGAACAACATTCAAATTAAAGAGAACAGCCAGGTTTGGAGGGAGGTGTGCAAGTGAGACTGGGGAGAAATAAAAACTAAATAGTATAATTGTTAAAATCTGTAAGTGGTTCAAAGTTTTTGTTTTTTTTTCCTCTGCGCTTGTACACCGAGAGAGGCATGACTGCAGTGATGTTTGCATAATTATCAGGTAACCGGATAGCTACAGCTAAAAGCCATTTCATTGGCTGATGGTTCCAACAGTAGTTTCAGAGGAAGTTTAGCTGACCTGTAGTGTAGAATAGCTGGTAAGTGAAAATCTGATTGTTTTTTTTTGGTGTTTGTTTTTATATAAAAGATTCTCCTTGGATAGGAAGAATCTGTGATATGTGAAAATATATTTTGCTTTAATGAAATTGCTAAACTTTAGAGTCAGAGACTTATCAATGATCAGAAAAGAAAGTCACCAGACAACAAAGGTAGAGAAAAATCATTTTATTTTCATTTTAGTGTTTGGAATATGTCCACGTTGAGAATTTACATCTGCTATCTTATTTTGCAATGTATAGCAATTTTTTTCTAAGAATATTGCTGACAATTCCTGTCAGTGTGGCAAGTGGTGAGCGATCATTTTCACGTTTAAAAATCATAAAAAACTAGTAAAAAATGCCTGTTTCAAAAGGGAAGGAAATGGGCGCTAGCAAGGCTATCTCCCACCCTCCCTCCCTCGCTGTTCCAGACTCTGCCGTCCCTCCGTTTTCACCTCCCCTTTCCGCGACCCAGTCGACCCCCCTTCTCGGCGAAAACCGTCCCCCGCCGCCGTCCAGTACCTGTGCTGACGGGGGACCCCAACCCCCATCAGCAGAAGTCCTGTGCTGGCCTTCGAGGCATTGCTTCTTCAATGATTTTGTGTCCAAGTTGCTCTGCGTGCATCTGACATCAGACGCACGCAGAGGAACTTGAACCGAAGATCATTGAAGAAGCAACGGTGCGAAGGCCAGCACAAGACTTCTGCTGACGGGGGTTGGGGTCCCCCGTCAGCACAGGTACTGGACGGCGGCGGGGGATGGTTTTCGCCGAGAAGGGGGGGTCGACTGGGTCACGGAAGGAGGGTGCAGTGGGCTGTAACACAGGGGGAGGAGTAGGGAGACATGCGGAGCGTGTTTCCCTACTCCTCCCCTTGCTTTGGTATCAGCTGTCACTGATGTCACTGACGTCGGTGCGTGCCTGCCTAGCAGACCACCTCCGAGGGAGGCACGGTCCCAGGCACATCCTGTTGGAGGTGAGAATTATTATATAGGATTATTTGCGATCAAGTATTTCGCAAGAAAGGCTTGTAAGCCTTGCCATGATTGCTATTGAGAATGATATATGTGCCCAGTTAGATATCAAAGATTTAATTACAAATTTCGTGAACATGAAAGCACAAAAAGCTAAGTGGTTTTAAACCCTCTATTTGTTCAGCAATCCCACAAAGATGCACTCCATCTTTCAGCTCCTATTTCCTTTGCAACTTGTGCCACGCGGGGGGGGGGGGGGGGGGGGGGGGGGGGAACTGATAGTCTGCAACTCCGTATGTGCTCTGTAAAGTGCCAACTCCGCTTCGACTCTGCTACCGGTATGCCCACACAATAGCCATTTTCGGATTTAGCAGTTGGGATATTTAGTGGCACTGTCCAGGTTAAGTGCCAGTGAAGAATCCCGCTCAGCACCAGTTAACCAGGCAAGAGGCTTTACGACTGAATATCAGCCCTAGGAGCCAAAACGTAGGAATTCAGCCCTTGTCAATTTCAAAAGAAGCAATTTAGGTTCCTGTTTCCCAAAGTTAGGCCCTTAAACCCTGTGAAATTTAGTCTATTCAGTTTTATTTGTCACCTGTGATCCACTAAACCACCTGCTTGACCAAAATACTGTATACTAAGAACTCAGAAAGCTATTTTAGAAAGGCATTGAGGTGTACACTCAGAAGGCCTTTCAGCGATCACAGGCAGGCCCCTGCTATGCATGAGACTAGATGCAGCCTATTTTCTCTCCTGTGCCTAGGTCTTCCTTTCCTGCCCTGTGTATACCACTCCCTATTTCCCCATTCACATTGCAATCTTTTATTGTAAGTAGGTTCAAAGATCTGTTTTCTTGTATACACACAGGTACTTCCTTGTGATAACCATGTATGTTGCAACCGTATCCATGAAGAAATACAATCAGGAAATAGTTTCTTCAGGTGTCAAACTTTTAAAACCTGTGCAACAGGAGGACATCTCAGGAGCAGAGCTGCTGACCCCTATGTAAAATCCTCCAAAGCTCCAGCAGGATCAGAGTCGTAAGAGAAGCTTCACCCACTTTCCTGTGACTCTCTTTACATCTAGGTACAGAAATGAGGTTATTTATTATTTTTTTATTGCCAGGTATTTGTGACCTGGATTGTCCACCACTGGAAACAGGATACTGGGCATGATAGACCTTTGGTCTGTCCCAGTATGGCAATGCTTATGTTCTTATGTTTATTTTATTTGTATTTATTTATACAATACTATTTTTTAACAATACCTTTAGTGGTTGTGGGGATCATTACAAAAGCTTGTAGTAAGACATAGAAGGAGATCTGGGTGTTAGCTTAATACCGTCTTGTAAAAATCAAAGTATAAGAAGGCCTGAAATGTTCTCCTAGTAGAGGTGCTGGGGGTTATCACTGTAATGGATTTTGTACAGGTAATGGTAGAAAAAGGGGACAAGAAATCAGGTAAGAGTCATGAGGGAGAAATAAGTTAATATTCTGTTGATATGGGGATTTATATCTACATCTACATGAATTGGATGAATTTCAACTGGGTGGAGTGAGTGGTCAGTTTGGTCTTTATCTACCATTATTTACTATGGGGTTGATATTCACAGGGGTTTAACTGGGTAGGGTTAAACCCTGCTGAGCTAACCAGCTTCACTAATCTGCCATTTTTAACTGGTTAGGTTAGGGACGGTCTGAGGGCGGAGCTTGGGCAGAGCCAGCACTTAGCTGGTTAGCAGTGATATTGAGTCTGCTAACCGGCTAAGCAAGCTTTTGGGGTCCTTTTACTAAGCCGTGATAAAAAGTGGCCTGCTGTAGTGCGAGCGCATCTTTTGGGCATGCATTTTTGGCCTGAGACCTTACCACCACCCATTGACCTAGCAGTAAGGTCTCACGTACTACCCACGCGGTAAGCATACAGCACAGGGCGAGTTAACTGGGCATCTAACTGAATATCGGCCAGTGGTCAGGTAATCTCTGGGATTCAATGCTAGAAGCTGCGCATGCCCTAACTTTGAATATTCATTCATTCAAGTATTTATATACCGCTTAAGACCTAAGTGGTTTACAGTTTCATTTTACAGGTACTGGGTCTGTCTCTAGTGGGCTCACAGTCTAAGTAGTACATTGTATTACTGTTGCACCTGGGGCAATGGAGGGTTAAGTGACTTGCCCAGGGTCACACAGAGCTGCAGAGGGAATTGAACCTGGTTCCCCAGGATCTCAACTCACTGCTGACCATCAAGCAGCAGCAGGAATCAAACTCAGTTCCCCAGGTCCACAACCTGCTACATTAATCATTAAGCCACTCATCCACTATCTGGGGTTAAGTTATACCTGCACTTACCTCCATGGGCTGAATAGTACTCACTATGGGGCCGATATTCAGACCATGGGAGGTATCTGGGCTGCCTCCCATGATCAGCGCTGTGCACAGATATTTAATGCCGGGCCGTTTCCGGTGACCGGCATTGAATATCCAGGTTATTTTTGGCCAGTTCGAACTTAACAACCAAGCCAATATTCAGTGCTGGCTGGTTAATTTGAACCAGTCAAAGATATTCTAGCTATTGACACAGTCAAATTTGGCTGCCAAACTTAGCCAGCGATGCACTGAAAATCATTGGATAGCTGGTTATATCATGTGATATAACCAGTTATCCGTTAAGGGCCAGATTCTATATATGACACTTAAAAAATCCGCACGGTAAACATTTCTGCCTAAGCGTATTCTATAAGTGATGCCTAGATTTAGACGCGGTATATAGAATATGCTTAGTTGATATCTCAGCGCTTAAAACTACACACATCCATTTACACCAACTAAAACTTGGCATTAATCCTGGCACGTAGATTTACACACACTGGGCCATATTCTATAACAACGTGTGTAAATTTGGGAATGCCCACAAAATGTTCATTTTCCCGCCCATAACCACGCCCCTTTTTACCTGCATGTGTTAGAAATTAGGCGCACTGCGTTACAGAATATGCTTAGTGAGTCGTGCGTGTAAATTCTAATTAGTGCCAATTAGTGCTCATTATTGCTTGTTAAGTGCTGATATCAGTGCTGATTAGCTTAAGCTAATTAAGTTACGTGTGGTATTACAGAATCTGCTTGGATTTTGGCACAGATCTCTAGGTGCTCTATATAGAATCCGGGGGTAAACACTAACCAGTGATATTCAGTGGGAGACAGTCAACTGTCTCCCACTGAATATCACCGGATAGCTAACTAAGAGGCAGATGCAGCAACCAAACGTAAAAAAATCTAAATCGTTAAAGTCCCTAACGATTTTAAAATAACGAAAAATGCACCAAAAAAAAAAGTCACACATGCTGAGATCGGTATTGAAACGTACAATGTACCAAAGAATCACAATACACATCGTTAATCGGCCCCCAAATCATGCGCAGAGCAGCCAAGCGTTATGTTAGCTGCTCTGCGCATGCCACAAACAGTCAAAACACAGTCAAATCACAAGCACATGGCTCCCAAATCAAATCAAAACAAAAATAAAAAAAAAGGGTCGGGAGGGGGCAAGGGCGCTCATCAGGAGCGTCCTGTACGGACGGCCTTGCCCCCCCCCCCCGCTGCTCGCCACTTTCCGCCGCTCCCCCCACCCCGAAAAAGCAAAATGCTAGCTGCCCCTGCCCCCCTCCCTTCCTCACTACTCTCTCACCTCAGCTCCGCCTCCCGACATCCTCCGTCCTGTGCCCCGCCCCCTTTTGGGGTCGTCGCCGCCATTTCCCTCTTCCATCGGGCCCCCCTCCCTCTTACCGGGCCCGTGCAGCGCCTCTCTCCTCTGTCCGAAGGCGCTGCACGGGCAAGAAGACAGCTGATGCCTGCCTTCGCCCAGCTTCGATGGCGCTTCTTTCTCCTGCTGGGCCCGCCCCTGTCTGACGTCAGTAACCTACGTAGGTTACTGACGTCAGACAGGGGCGGGCCCAGCAGGAGAAAGACGCGCCATCGAAGCTGGGCGAAGGCAGGCATCAGCTGTCTTCTTGCCCGTGCAGCGCCTTCGGACAGAGGAGAGAGGCGCTGCACGGGCCCGGTAAGAGGGAGGGGGGCCCGATGGAAGAGGGAAATGGCGGCGACGACCCCAAAAGGGGGCGGGGCACAGGACGGAGGATGTCGGGAGGCGGAGCTGAGGTGAGAGAGTAGTGAGGAAGGGAGGGGGGCAGGGGCTGCTCGAATTTTGCTTTTTCGGGGTGGGGGAAGCGGCGGAAAGTGGCGAGCAGCGGGGGGGGGGGGGGCAAGGCCGTCCGTACAGGACGCTCCTGATGAGCGCCCTTGCCCCCTCCCGACCCTTTTTTTATTTTTATTTATTTTTGTTTTTCTGACGTCCTTTGGACCAATCACAGCGCTTTTAGCTCTGCTAATGCGCTGGGATTGGCTCAAAGTTTGTTTATTTTTTCTCTTAATGATTTTTCCTGCCACAGAGCTGACCTAACGAGTGGTCCAGACCTGTCGTTAGTTTTCCTGCCTTTTTCCTGCGTAAAGGCAATCGGAAAAGGTTAGTGCATGTCGTTTCAATGGGGTTTTCACACTAATTGCTCATCTCCATTCCGTTTTCGTTAGCTGCTGGCTTCCTCGGTAAAAGCTCTTTGATGCATGCAACGGATCAAATTTTCCTCGTTGGAGAGTCATTAAAGGCTCATTTAGCTTTAGTGCATCTGCCTCTTAGTACCATTTACCTGGCCAGGTGCCGTTCCTGGCTGGTTAAATAGTTTTGAATATTGGGCGGTATGTTATTATAAGAGGATATAGTGGAATAGGCCATAGGTATTTGGTATATCAAAGGCAATGCTATAACTGGGAATCCGCTTTTACACACCACTTATGCAAGTAAATGTACGGAATATCAGCACTTTTGTGGGTAGGTGTACACTTATGCACATTAGTGACAGCAAAGTGCTATTCTATAAGGGTGCACATAGGTGGCATAGAGGGGCATAATCGAACGGCACCGGCCAAATAGCTGGCCGGCCATCTTCGGGGCCAGAGCCAACTGTATTTTCACAATACAGTTGGAACCGGTTAAATCAATCGCCGGGTGTAGAGGAGATGGCCGGCTTCGTTTTTCAGCCATAATGGAAACCGGGCCTGGCCATCTCAAACCCAGCGAAATGCAAGGCATTTGGTCGTGGAAGGAGCCAGCATTTGTAGTACACTGGCCCTCCTCACATGCCAGGACACTAACCGGGCACCCTAGGGGGCACTTCTAAAAATAATAAAAAAAATAACAGTAGCTCCCAGGTACATAGCTCCCTTACCTTGTGTGCTGAGCCCCACAAATCCCCCCAAAACCCACTACCCACAACTTTACAACACTACCATAGCCCTAAGGGGTGAAGGGGGGCACCTACATGTGGGTACAGTGGGTTTGGGGGGGGCTCCCATTTACCAGCACAAGTGTAACAGGTAGGGGGGGGATGGGCCTGGGTCCACCTGCCTGAAGTGCACAGCACCCACTAAAAACTGCTCCAGGGACTTGCATACTGCTGTCAGGGAGCTGGATATGACATTTCAGGCTGGCATAGAGGCTGGAAAAAAAGTTTTTTTTTTGGGTGGGAGGGGATTGGTGACCACTGAGGGAGTAAGGAGAGATGATCCTCGATTCCCTCCGGTGGTCATTTGGTCAGTTGGGGCTCCTTTGGGAAGCTTGGTCGTGAAAAAAAAAGGGACCAAATAAAGCCGGCGAAATGCTCGTCAAGCCTGGCTTTTTTTTTCATTATCAGGCAAAGCTGGCCATCTCGTGAGCATGCCCCTGTCCCGCCCCCATCCTGCCTTCACTACCTTACCGACATGCCCCTTGAAGTTTCGCCGGCTCTGCGATGGAAAGCAGTTGGCGCCGGCCAAAATTGGCTTTCAATTATACCGATTTGGCAGGGGCATGTCAAGATGGCGCTGAGAGCGGATGTGTTGTAAGAAGGCTCCAGCTTGTTTTGTCAAAAAAAAGTTTCCCTTTTAAACAAAATGTCTCATTCAAAGCGAAAAGGGAATGTGCGGACAGTTCCCCCACCTGCCGTGACTCCCACGCCGACACAAACGGGACTGGAACGCTTCTTTTCTGCTCTATCTCAATCGGTAAGCGGGGTGGCTTCCACAGCAGAAGGACCCGGTGAAGCAGGGACTGTCCTTCTATGTTAAATTGTACAGCGCTGCGTAACCCTAGTAGCGCTTTAGAAATGTTAAGTAGTAGTAGTAGTAGTAGTAGTGAAGCGGTTCCCCTGCCAGAATGCGAAACATCTTTATCCCCCCCCAGCGAGCCTTGAGACGAACCCAATGGACACCGGAAGTGTGTCAACTGGCGGAGTCAGTAGGGTGCGCGGCCCCGACGCAAACAACTATGTCTGCGGGGAAAGAAACGGAGGTTAGCCTGGGAAAGATCTGGCTGAAATTACTAGATATGGATAAGACCTTGCAACAGTCAGCAGGAGAGGTAAAATTTTTGAATTCTAAAGTTCAAGAACTGAAAGAGTCCATCGAAACTGTTAAACAGGATATTTCCTTAAAGATAGTGAGTTTACAAAATGAGATGGAACAAATTTGTGAATTTAAAGCAGCAGTAGTAAAAGATAATACAGATTTAAGGAAGAAGATTGAACAACTAGAGAATTATAATAGGAGACTAAACCTTCGTCTCCTTAATTTTCCCAAACTTTTGGGTTTAGCTCCTCTGGAACTCTTTACTAGATTCCTAAGAGACAATTTGAATTACCCATGTTAATATATGGACAGAGCTTTTGGTACATGGAAGACATTTATCATTTCAGCAGCCACGACTATACTCATAGTGGTAGCAATTTTTGTTTTAGTAGGATGTTGCATAATCCCTTGTGTTAGAGGTTTAGTAGAACGCTTAATTGAAACCGCAATAATGAAACAGACAACAGCAGGACAATATGCCCTGTGCGAAAATCTCCTTCCCAATATCACAGGAGGTAACAAATTGGACTATCTCCCTCTGAGAAGGACCAATCCCTATGCAACTGTTAGATACACTGGAGAGATGTCTACAACTGTATAATTAGATATTAGCACATAGGGATATAATATAACCATATAAAGCTTTATAAGTGATAAATTGTGCAAATGTATGCAAATGTATAATTAAGATAAGAGTAAGATAGAACCTGCATATTAAAGGTTGAAGAAAAATATTATTGTAGTAACTATAAGTTTTAGTAGGATTGGCATAATAGAAGTACTGCCAAGATGATAATTTCACACTGACAGCGAACCACATTGTACCAGTTGACCTTCAGACTCAGATAATTTTATGGCCTCATAGAATACCTTCTGGAATGGATGGTACCACGGTATGTTAACCCTGGTGTCACCCTATGGGATAGGGTGAAGAGGGGAATGTTAATATATGGCCTAGCTTTGGATCTACCACTGGAATAGTGAGGGCCAAAGCTAGGAAGCCTACAATAAATGAAGAAGTACCGACTAGGCCAAATAACAAGTACATGATTTAATATTTCAGAATCTGTAAAAAGCAGGTCTGAACAATGAGTCCTGACACAAACTGGTACAACTGTCACTTTAAATCAGATGAACAAAATGGAGTCTATTAGTTTTGTATAGAAGGCTACAGAGGTTATACAGAGTTCTTAAGATGGTGTGAAAAGTATTGCGACACAGACAGATGTGGAACTGTTATCTCAACGCTTCCCAAAACATGCTGATAAGACTGTGTGGGAAAGTATCATCTCAGAAATCGAGAGCTAGGTACCTCACCATAGACTTCTATGGAGAGTTTGTGTATAAAAGAGGGGACAATTTGCCATAGCTTTGGTATCCGCCCCAACGCTTATCTCAGACGGCGAAGCTCTGTCCGGTTGTACCCAGAATCTATCTGCTGAATGTACCTGATTAAAGTCTGATGTCTGTATTTGTACCAACTTGAAGACTTGTCTTTGGGTAAGAAATAAAATGTATCTATCTATTTAAACCTATCTCTGTCTTTATTCTATCTTCTCTTTACCTTACATTTAGCTTACAAGGCAAATCACATACACTCACTCTCTGGAGAAACTTAGACAGAATTTTAATAGGCATTATCTGGGAACATAAATGGCCCAGAGTATACCTAGATCCAGGAAGACAGAAAGCAGTAGTTATGGGAATTAGAATTCGATTACAGCCCCTAATGCAAACCCAGAGCAGACCTCCTTGTGATTGGGTGACAATGGAGGTTGGAGAAACCATACAGAACCTGTTAGGTAAAATAGGTATCTTTAGTCCCCCGTGTGATCTGGAGTCAGAAAGAGGTCCAAGAGGGGGAAATTAAAACACCCACAAGAAGCAATTACACCTTTAAATAAAATATATTATATTCCAAATAAAAGAGCAGACGGAGAAGGAATTGATAAAGTGAGGAAAGCTATAGAAGAGGACAATATATCAGCAATCTTAGAGCAATCGTTGGATAATACCAAGGAAAGAGCAACGATGATTGTTTCCTTTGTTTTCCAACATGACTTAAGTTCAATTATGAGGTTGTATTTTAAATCAAAGAATCATAATTTTGGAGGAGAAAAATTTGGCTTTACCCAGATGTGACAAAAGTCACCCAACAAAGGAGGAAAATGTTTCTTTCTATGAAATTAGGGACAATAGAGAAAGGAGGATCTTTCCTTCTAGCATATCCCTGCAAATGTATTGTAAGGTTAAACCAGATAAAATATGTATTTTATATGCCTGAACAGCTTAAATCTTTCCTAGACTCGAAATAACGTTAGAGATTAAGAAGTAATAATGAAATTACGGCGCCAATTTTCTTATTAATATTGTGTTAAAATGAATCTTCACTAATTCCTGCCCCCCCTCTTTATACTTGGGGTCTAATGAAGCCTGTAATTGACTATGATGTTGTTGCCTATGTAAGATATTATTGGCTGGATTTTGCTTAACGGATGAAACCTGTTAAAGTTTTTGAAAAATAATAAAAATGATTAATCATACCGATTTGGCAAGGGTTCAGGAGATCGCCGGCCATCTCCTGATTTGTGTCAGAAGATGGCTGGGGATCTCTTTCGAAAATGAGCTGGATAGTGCATAAATGCAAGGGGGTGTTAACATGGGTGGAGCATGGGAGGGGCATGGGCAGAACATGGGAGGAACATGAACAGAGCATGGGAGGGGATATCATTTACATGTGCAACTTACATAATTTGGTAAGTTACATTTGCTCTTGTCACATTAACCCCTGAATTCTATAAAAGTTGCTAAAAATTGCGTGCGCAAATCTGGGCATGCACCCAATTTATGCACACAATTTAATTGAATAATGAGCTAATTAGCACCAATAAATGGCTTATTAACAAGCAATCATTGGCACTAATTAAATTTAATTGCAATATACATGTGCAAATTTAGGCACAGGATCAGCATCTAAATTTTACATGTGAGTTGAAAAAGGTGGCACAGAAATGGGAGGGTCATGGCCAGAACAAGAGTGGAACAGGGGCATTCCTAAAATTTACACATGTTGCTATAGAATAATGGGGATATGTGCCTAATTTAAGCGTGACAATTTGTACCACATTGCCAGTTGGTGCAAATGGCTGCGCCTAAAGTTAGGCGCAATTCCCAGGCGTAAGCACTATTCTATAAACAGTGTCTAACTTTATGCATGGTTTATAAAATAGTGCTTTTCTCAGCGCTGTTTTTTTTTGCGCCATGTATAGAATTCACTCCTAAGTGCTCACAGTTATGACAGGTCTATGGCTGGTGTAGCTGCAGGCACCTAGATTTTAGGCACATCAGTGCCGGGTTATGCTAGTGTTCTGTAATAGAATCTGGGCATCCAGATGCCATCATAGAATAGGCTGTCACCATGAGGCATCAGGGCTCCTGCTTAATGAATTCCCCCCCCCTCCCCCATATCTATTTCTATACAAGTTGTGCCTGGGGCAAAGATTTGAATCTTCACCCACCCCAAGCCTTCTGCCTTCACTCTGGTGCATCTGACCTCTTTCCCAGAGCAATCAGTCTGAGTTGGTGTGGACCCACCATTTAGCTATGATATTCAGCCTACTACACAGTTAGCTAACTAGAGGCCCTGTTTACAAAGGCATGCCAACATTTTTAGCACATGCTAATGGTGTAGATGCCCATAGGAATATTATGGGCTTCTACACGGTTAGCATGCACTAAATTTAGCATGCTTTTGTAAACAGGGCCCTTGGTAAAGTTAGGAAAGCAAAAAAGGCTGCCTAACTTTAACAGGTTAGCTAACCAGGTAGCGGGCTGAATATTGCCACTACTCAGAATTCAGTGCTGGTAGTCAGATATCTGCCAGCACGGATTTTTGGAGCTGAATTCAGCCTGTGGCACTCAGTGTTTAAGGAAACGCTGACTGCTGCAGGCTCAATATCAGGGGATAGTTTTTAAATACACTCAAATCACGTCCACGCACAACCCCTTCAAACCTCAGCATCTCTGCAATATACACGCATAGATAGGGACTTCTGAAACCAGTATTTACATGTGCGATCTAACTGTAAACGTAACTGCAGCTATTTATATGTGGAGCTGCTTTCAAAATGACCTGCTAAATTTAGGAGCTTACCTTTTTTTGAACATTGGGTCCTGAGTTAATACATTTAGGATTGTTATGTACCTACTTTGCTTTAGGAACTTAAGTGCCTAGCACTGAAAATTGTGCAAAGCTCTTTTTTCCATGTCCTAAATCCATCCTTGTTCCCACTTACGTTTCAGGCTCCTAAACTTGCTGGTCAATATTCAAAACAATTTAATTGGCCAGAAATGGCCACTGACTGATTAAATCACTTGTTCGGGACTACCCGCAAATTTTCAGTGACGCTTAACTGGTTATCGCTGCTGAATATTAGCAGTTAGCGCCTTGAAAACCGGCTATTTTGGGGGGCATTCTGGGGGCGGAGCAAACACTTGGCTGGTTAAGTGCTAATATTCAGCAATTTACTGGTCAGGGTAACCACATAAATGGGACTGCATAAAACACAGTCCTAGCTTAACTGACTGATGCCCCGATAATCAGAAGCCCCAGTCTCAAGCTCAGGCACAATCCTCCCGCACTTGTTTGATGGGTCTGGGCTGTCAAAAGCCCAGACCTGTCAAATACAGGAAATGGAGGTCCATTGGACCTTCAGAACCCCTGCCATTGCTTTGGTGGTGGCCTAGTGTCCCCCCAAGACAGTGACACAGGATGCTAGACATCCCATGCCCCCCAAAAAATCCCTGTGGGCTGCCAAAACAACCCTCCACCCACCCTGGTGGTCTAGCGCAGTGTTTCCCAACTCCAGTCCTGGAATACCCCTTGCCAGTCAGGTTTTCAGGATCTCCACAATAAATGTGCATGAAAAAGATTTGCATATAATCGAGGCAGTGTATGCAAATCAAGTTATGAATATGCATTGCGGCTATCTTGAAAACCTGACTTGCAAGTGGTACTCCAGGACCGGACTTGGGAAACACTGGTCTAGCGGCCAACTCTCCCTCCCCGGGTACGTCCATTTTGAAGGAGGGAGTAGCACACCCTCCTCTTCCAGTGCCGCCTTCAAAAGGGTGGCGCCCTGCCCAGTGCATCCTGGGATGCGCTGGGTGGGGCTTCCTTACCATATAAGGGACACGGTGGCAGCCTGGGCTGCCTGACTCTCTAACGAGGGGAGTGGGGGGGTGGGGGTGGGAACAGAGACTTAACCCTAATGCCAGCTCTGTGTTATTGCCTGGCACGGGCGTTGTTTGTCCGATGGTCATGAGGTGTAGGTAAATGCGGGCTAGTGGCCTCTAGTGCCCGCATTTATCTTTGATCATCAGGCTGTATATGTTAGCCAGCACAGCATAAACCAGATATTCAATGCCAAAGGCCCTAAATGGCCTTTGGCATTGAATATCTGGGAATAATGCCAGTGGCGGTCCTCAAAATGCTCACTTCCACCGGCTGAATATTTACCCTTTGGAATGTAGTGAAACTAGGAACATAAATGTAGGCACTTTGCTTAGGAAATTTTCAAAGAGGCCAAAATTAGGATGTAAACCCTTTGATCACTGGATTTCAATGCCCCTGACCCACACAGTTTAAAATCAAAGTTTGGTCACAGGGAGGTTATGCAGCATGCAGAAAGGGACACTTTTACTAAGCTGTGGTAAAAGGGGCCCTGTGCTAGCGGCAGGGCCCCTTTTACAGCAGCGAGTGAAAAGGCCAAAAAAAGAAATGGCCATGTGGTAAGTAAGTACTTGCCATGCAGCCTTTTGGGGGGGGGGGGGGGGCAGCACTTATCGCAAGGGTTCCCATGCTAACCTGGTGGTAACCATGCAACACGAGGCACTGCCCAATTACCACCAGGTAACCCCTGTGCTAGAAAATCAGACCTGATTTCTGTAGCACCGGAAATGGCATGCACTGGGGTGGAACTACCTCTGGTGTCCACATTAGGCCTGTGGTAGTTCCAATTTGGTGCACGCAAGTTCATTGCCGCACACCAACCCATTAGTAAAAGGGCCCCTAAATGTTGGACAAAGGAATACACCGGGTTTGCAAGGTGCAGGCTGCTGTTTAATAAATATAAATCCTAGCAGTCTACACATATATGTTTTATTTAATTCCTCCAGGCAAGCACAGCAGTCTTTTAACTTATTTCTTCTGCATTGCTAGGAATGTCATGCAAAAGGATTAATTCCTAATCTCTACACAGAACTAAAGGTTTTTCAGACTCAGTTTGATCTTAATTGGGATAGTTCTATGGCTGCAAACCAGAAATGGCTAATGAAGAATGTGACATGTTTGAGAGTGCTGCTAGGAAACAGATCATGCAGGGAGAGGGGAAGTGTGCCACCATAAAAAAAAAATGCAAAAGGCGATAAGCAGTTTATACTATAGTAGTGTTTTTCTAAAAAAAACCAAACCAAAACACAAACAAACAAAAAATTCATAAGGTACTGGGCTGGGGCCAGCACAAGCCACCATCTTCCACTCTGTGTGTTGAGGGTGGGGGAGGGTGAAGAAGCAATTTGCTACAGTTCAGTAAGGTACCAGGTTGGTAACTTTGCAAAAAATCTGCCTCCAAAATGTGACAGGTCAGTCAAATTGGTCAATATATAAAAGATCATGGATTTGATATATTTGCCTTTCTGTGGTAATAGATTTGATATACCACCTGTGTGTGGTACAACTAGGTTTACATATTTATTTTATTTATAAATATTTATATTCCACATTATCTCAAATTCTAAGTGGAATACAAAGAACACACACACATAATAAAAAAATACATACAAAAACAAAAATACACAAACAATAACAATAATTAATTAATTAACACCACATCATATTGTTCATATCAACCAAATTTACACAGAGCTTTAATACCTCCCATATAAATCATCAGTTGTCATCCAAACTCATTCCATAATACTTTTGGAAAAGGAATGCTTTTAGCACTTTCTTAAACTCTTTCCTTCCTGTTTACTAAGCCACGGTGCGCTACTGCCAACACAGCCCATTCACTTTGAATGGGCTGTGTGGGCATTGCCTTGCAGCAGCTGCCAGCACGGCTTAGTAAACAGGGTTTTTTTTTTCTGTTTGAGGCTCTCGAATATATAGAGGCAATGCATTCCACATTTTTGGTCTGATTACGAAGAACATAGAGGATCTGTACTCTTCCAATCTGACAGAAGTCACAGAAGGTATAGAAGAAAGTGGGATGTTTGACCACGGAAATACAAAACACTTGTTTTTAAGATCCATCTCTCCAGGTTTTGTATTTCTGTGGTCAAACATTCCACTTTCTTCTATACCTGTGTTCTCCCGTGGGGCATTCGAGTTCTCCGTTTGACGGCAGATCTTTTTGAACAGAAGTCACAGAAGGAACATCCAATAATTTTTTGTTTGCCAACCTCACTGCTCTTGGGGGCTGATATAACTTTAAACTTGAGGATACTAAAACCACTACAATATTATTCAACACTTTAGAAACTAATAAAATAATTTTAAAATGAACTCGTTCAATCGGTAGCCAAATGAGAACAACCACTAATAACTTGTGCTGAAAAATGAGAACAACCACTAATAACTTGTGCTGTGGCATTCTGGGCAACCTGGAGAGCCTTCAGTAAATTCTTTGAAATTCCTACTAATAGCCCATTACAGTAGTCGAATGAAGGACAGACTATACTTTGTACCACTGTACGAGAATTATGAGCATTCAATCTCTTAGCCTTCTAACAATTTTCAATTTGAAAAAAAAACTGCTGAACTATTTTCAAGACTTGTGTTTTCATGCTCAAAGATGAATCAAGCAATGTTAGAATAGAAATTTCACCCATTGAAAAATGAGAGAGGAAATCTGCCACTAAATGATTAGATAGTAACAATATCTGAGTTTTAGCCATGTTCAGTTTTAAATCGTTCTCCTTCATCCATCTTTGAGAAACATATGTTATATGCAGATACTTTCTCTGTCCCTAGAGGGCTTGCAATCTAAGGTTTTTTTTTTTTTTGCACCTGGGGCAATGGAGGTTTAAGTGATTTGCCGAGGGTCACAAGGAGGCACAGTAGGAATTGAACCCAGTTCATTAGCCTACTGTACTAACCATTAGGCCTATATATACAGGGTGAGGCAAAATAAAAAGTAATCTCCTACAGTTTTTTGCAGTTTTCTCAGCAACTGCTTTAAATTTAAATGAGAAATTTTACATACTTAGGGCTTCTTCTATCAAGCCACACTAGTGGTTCCCATGTGGCAATGCCAATGAAGCATATTCAAAGTGAATGGGTTTTGTCAGCATTACCTCACCGGGGACCACTAGTGTGGTTTGATAAAAGTGGTCCTTATTTAGTTATCATACTTACGTATTACTATTAAACAACATTTAATTAGCTCAAGCTATGTTGATGTTCCTGACATTTTAGTATTGCTACCTTGTGATTTTTGTGCATTAAAAATGTTTGAGCTAAAACACAGTAAAATATTGTCATTCAAACGATACAATTAACAATGTGTCAGAATTTTGCAGTCACCTGGAATGCTCAGTGCTCAACCCCAGCTTGAACACAGGCTTGCCGTCACTTTGGGAAGTTTTTAACAGCCTTGTTGATTTGTCCCTGTGGCAGGCTGTTCCAGATCATCTGCAGCACTTCCTTGAGTTTGGCGATTGTTTGAGACTTTGGGTGGAGCTTGTGATAGGCTTCCAGCATTGCTCCCTAGATATGGTAAGATTGCTGATCCACAGGGTGGACTCCACAGGGTGGACTGCAGTGCCACCCAGTGAAATTTTGCCTAACTAGCCTCTGACACAAAGAATGTGCCTTGGTCTGGCAGACCAAGAGACCTCGGGGATCCCAGTGGTGTGTGGGAGAGGAAATGACAACTACAGTATCAGAATAGATTGACATTTGGAATACACAGTCAAGATCTTAGAGAAAATGGCACCACTAAAAAAGGCCTTATGCCCCACTAACAAATGCTCACCTTGGGTTTTCTCCAGAACT
Organism: Microcaecilia unicolor; assembly: GCF_901765095.1. Classification (NCBI taxonomy): domain Eukaryota; kingdom Metazoa; phylum Chordata; class Amphibia; order Gymnophiona; family Siphonopidae; genus Microcaecilia; species Microcaecilia unicolor. The sequence continues at coordinate 148,145,046 of NC_044040.1, forward strand.
TCGGATCCTTAAACATGAAGGACAGAAACTGGAAAGGGGATGGTGTAAATCTTGCCTGGATGAAGACAGGCTAAACTGTAGGAAGCATACAACAAAATACTGCCAAGCCTTAACAGCAACCAAAAAAGAATATTTCTCTCAATGCATTGCACAGGCTGCCAATTCAACCAAGCAGTTTTTCAGTATAGTAAACAACCTACTGCAACCCCCACAACAGAACCAGCCTGCCCAGTCTAAACTGAACTGCAATGATTTTGCTGCATACTTTGCCAACAAAATTAAAAGTCTCTGCCAGGATTTACAGGCAATCCCACCCAGTCTCCAATCAGTTAACCAAGAATGCACAAACTTGCCCCCTCCTGACAGAGACAGATGGGACACTTTTAACCCAATGACAGAGGAGAGCCATGACAAAATCCTAAGAGACCTTCGACCAACTACCTGCTCCCTTGACCCCTGTTCATCAAAGTTCAGCAGGCAGGTCGGGGCCGCATAGAAGGCGCCACAAAAAATTATGAATGCCTCTCTTTCTAATGGGCAACTATCAACAGCATTAAAAAGGGCAGTGGTTCACCCTTTGCTAAAGAAAAACAACCTTGACCAGGACAAACTTGAAAGTTACCAGTATCTAACATCCCATTTCTAGGGAAGCTTATAGAACAAACAGTCTGTGTTCAACTTAATGACTGGCTAGAAGAGAGAAACTGGCTAGGTCCTTGTCAATCTGGATTCAGACCCGGTTATGGAACAGAAACGGTCCTCATAGCCTTACTAGATGATCTTCACAGAAACCGAGACAGGGGATTTGCCTTGGTGTTAGTACTGTTAGATTTCTCAGCAACTTTTGACACTGTGGATCATGACTGACAGAAACAGGTATCAATGGAACAGTACTTGCTTGGTTCAGATCCTATCTATCACACAGGCAACAATCAATAATGCTTGGCAGCAACTCATCACCCCACCATGGGCACTGACCTGTGGGTACCACAAGGATTGATACTGTCTCCTATTCTGTTCAATATCTACCTCAAGCCACTAGCTGAGCTAATTTGTTCAAAGGACAATCAGTTCTACATCTACGCAGATGATGTGCAGCTACTCATACCCACTGAACCTGACTTACCTACAGCCCTGAATAAACTGATTACCTAACAATTCAAGAATGGGCTAAACACAACAAACGTTGCCTGAACCCAAGTAAAACCAAGCTTCTCTGGATCCCTAACACAAGTGGATACATACTTGACATCAAAATCTCTTTTGGGAAGTATGAACTCCCCCTCAAATCACAAGTCAGGAACCTTGAAATACAGTTAGATTCAACATTTACTCTGACTCCCCAAATCCAAGCAACCTTCAAGCACTGCTTCTACTATTTGCGACAGCTACGCTGTCTCTCTCCTTACATTGAGAAGGTAAATCTTATCCCAGTTGTGCATGCCATGATAACATCAAGACTGGATTATTGTAATGCACTCTACAATGGTCTGACTACAAAGGGCCTGCACCAGCTCCAATTGATTCAGAATGCTGCAGTAAGACTAATAGAAGGTTGCAAGTGACGTGATCACATCAGTTTTGCAAAACCTTCATTGGCTACCAGTACAATACAGGACTAAATTTAAAACTCTATGTCTGATCTTCAAGGCCCTTAAAGGAAATGGCCCTGAGTAACTGAAGAATAGGATGATCCTCTACACACCTCCAAAGACACTAAGGTCCTCTCAAGGACTATCACTAATCACACCCTCTCCAAAAGCCATTACATGATGTGATACCTGCAAGCGAGCCTTCTCTGGAGTAACCCCACACTCTGGAATGCACTGACTATCTCTGTACTTCAGGAAGCAGGTGAAAGCTTGGCTCTTCAATCAGGCCTTTAATGGAAGAAGTAACTAACTTGTTAGCCTCAGTCACACACAAAAGGAGTGACACGGGCTGCGTTTACTGCAGCAGGACATGTTTATCCACTCCTACCCTAGCTGAGATAATATTTAACCATCTCTCTGACCTCATGTGCACTTCTCTTTAAATGTCACCTTATTTTCTAACTCCTCTTACTCTCTTACCTATCTATATGTTCCATCTTTGCTTATACCCTACACTATCAATTAAAGTGTTCTATTATGTATTATGTTGATATTGTAAGTAGTATACTATGCTATACTTTTTGTATTGTTATTTGAATATTTTTTTACTGCTGTAATTGTCTAGTGTTCATGTTTGATTTTTTCATACTGTACACCACCTTGAGTGAATTCCTTCAAAAAGGTTGTAAATAAATTCTAATAAATAAATAAAAATAAATGGTAGTGCAAGGGGTTTAGGTCCAGTGAATATGTCTACTTCACTGTGATATCATTAACAGTAAGCTGATACCCCCTTTTTATTTAAAAATAACGGCAGTTTTAAAGTGCAAACATTTTTGAATGTGTGAAAATCACTGGGTGGTCACACTAAAAAGTCTACAACTTTGCCGTGTTTAAAGATAATCTCATATGTGTAAATTAGGTTGTTATTAGGCACATAAACGTAGATAGTAACAACAAATAAAGCTGTACAATTTCATGCTGAAATTCCAAGCGGTTGCTGAGAAAACAGCAAAATACTCCAGGGGGTTACTTTTTCTTGCCTCACCTTGTATGTTTACTATGATTTTTAATTGTGGAAAAGAGTGCCAGAATAAACTCTACATTTGCCCATGGGCTGTGAGGGCTGACAATTTGAGTACTATCAAGTGCCAGTTCTAATATGGTTTTAGCAATGCAGTGCATAATCTGAACAGATGTTCAATGGGAAATACTGGCATTCATGGTCCTTGTGAAAGTTAGAAATGTGTAATATTGCCTATATAATGAAAGCAGTGTGATTAAATGCTTCTTATAATATAATACATTCTGCTTTCCACCTTCCTTGGACTAGTACAGATACAAATGCACACAATTTCACTTATTCTACACGGTGTCCGAAAAAATGGGACCCCCAACATTTTTCCAAATAACCTAAAAATGTCCTACTGCAGCAGAACTTCTGCCTGAAATTCAAGACATTTTTCAACAGGATGGAGCTCCAGGGCATCCAGCTCACAAAACAGATGAGCTCTTAATTAATGAAACTCCAGAACTCATTGAGTCAACAGCTCAGTGGCGTCAATGACTTTGTGAATGTGTCAAGGTTGAGGGACACTTTGAACACAAATTATGAATTAACTAAGAACTCCCCCCCCCCCATTATACTAATGTATTTTCAAAGATCATACTAAACATTTAAACAATTACAAAGTATTATGAAACTATGGGCCCTGTTTACTAAACCGCACTAGTGTTTTTAGCGTGTGCTAACGCTAGAGACACCCATATATTCCTATATTACTAGCCTTATGTAAGGGGTCACATTTTTTCTGGATACTGTGTATAAAGGGGGTGGTTAAATGTAGGTGCCTTGAGGCTGCACAGGGAGTGCCTATTCTGTAATGGCATCTGGGTACCCAGATTCCATTGTAGAATACTAGCATATGCCCATACTGGCACCTAAATGTAGGCATTGCCCATTTGTGGCAAGCAGGGAGTGGAACTTACAGTGTTCTATAAGTTGCATATGTACATTGGAGGCACGCCTATGTTCCGCCCATATGTGTGCCCTCCTTACAGTTATGCAATATGGGCTTGATTCTATATATGGCGCCTACAAAATCGGTGCTGAAAAAAGCTCTATTCTATAAGCTGCACTTAAAGTTAGATGTGGTTTATAGAATAGTGCTTATACCCAGGAGTTGTGCTTAACTTTAGGTGTGGCACAAATGTACGCACCTAAATTGCACCAAATGCTCATACCCCCATATAAAGCGCTTCATTTAACAACTCCATCTTACTTTGCCAATCTAATTATTTCATACACACTGACACGAACGCTCCATTCACTCAATGACAATAGACTAGTGATTACTCTACCCTCAAGGGCTAGATAGGAGTCCACACGTACCTCAGCTTTTTTCTTTTTATCCCCCACACTGTGGAACTCCCTTCCAAAATCAATCAGGGAAGAAGAATCATTCACTCATTTCCGTATATCTCTAAAAACATTTTTTAAACTGCTTTTGAAATATGATTTCTTCTGTTGATAAAGAAAACCACATAGGTATGATATAAATTGCTTTACGCTATAAGAAGGGCTATAATTTAGATAATTATCCTGCTTATAATCGAAAGAGAAAAACGCCTATATTGCGACCCAAATCGGGAGATGGGCGTCTTTCTCCCGTGGGCGCCCAAATCGGTATAATCGAAAGCCGATTTTGGGCATTTCCAACTGCAATCCGTCGCGGAAACGGGTAAAGTTGACGGGGGGGTGTCGGAGGCGTGGTGAAGGCGGAACTGGGGCGTGGTTATCGGCCGAGGAGAAATGGGCGTCTTTAGCTGATAATCGAAAAAAAGGCATTTTTACCGTGATTTTGGGTCACTTTTTTTGGACCCTTTTTTTCATGAACAAGTCCCAAAAAAGTGCCCCAACTGCCCAGATCACCACCGGAGGGAATCGGGGATGACCTCCCAAATATGCCCAAATTTGCATACACAATTTTTGATGACTTTTATAGAATTAGGGGGTATGAAGGTAGTTCTCTATAGATCGTCTAAATTTAGGTGCCAGGATGATGCGTGCTAAGCGTGAATTCTATGGCAATTGCATGCACTATTACTGTTATAGAATACTAGCATAAGTCCACATTTACACGTCTAACTTTAGCTCAATGGCTGGTATAAATGCTCATACTTAACTGTCAGACGTTAGGTGCATAAATGTTAGTATTTTATAACCTAGGGGCATAACTGCTAGGTATGCCCCTCCCATGTCCACGCCACCCTTGCAGTTGTGCACTCTGGATTTTGAGATTAATGGCAGTTACATGTGTAATTGCTAATTAGTGCCAATTAGTACAATTAAGACCAATTATAGCCAATAATTGATCATTAATGCAAATTAGCATCTAATTAAGTTATTAAGTTATGCGCACAACTAACATTATTCTATAACTTGTGCACACAACCTGGTGCACTAGGGACTAGATTCATTACTTGTGACCAAATTTAGGCACCAAAGAAATGTGTGCTGAGCGCTATTCTGGGCCCCCTTTATATAATAGTGCATAGTGCTGGGATTCACGCCCAACTTTGGGCATGACGTTTTACACCAACTGGGATGTGATGACAATCTTTACGTGTAAATTAGGTGCAGATTCCCCAAATTCTATAATACTGCAGGCATCTTTAGCTAATGCCCCTGACCTGCCCATGCCCGTGCAATAGCCATGCACTTTTTCAGTTAGATGCTAAAAATTTCAAGTTTCTTTATTATTTGTTACACTGCCCATTGGGGTCCGTCTGAACAGTTTACACATGCATATCAAAATTAATAATTTAGAATTATTGAAAAGTATTCCACTAGAATAGGAGAGTCAATAAAGTAAAGGGGACAGTACAATATAAGATTTGAATGAACATCTTTATAGAATAGTGTTTAGCAAGAAGCATGCGCAAATCCAAATTGTTGTCAAGTAATGGCAATAATTGAATGTTAGCACCCGATTATTGGCGCTAATTGGCTCATTATCCACTTAAATTGCGCCACCCCAACTTCTAGATTATAGTTAAGGCAACGGTGTGTATGAGGGCATACAAAACTTGTAGAACAAACAGCATAGATAACAAGATAAAAAAAACATTAGGTGAAGTGTAGCATAAGCCAATCGAACTTACAGAAGAGACAGGCCTTGGTTCTTATAGCCCCTCTCTAAAACAGTGGATCACCTCACCACAAACAGCCAATCCATCAGCCACCACCCTGCAACAATCCTCTCCCTTCAAAGGGAAGAAAACAAAACAAAACAAAACAAAAACAACAACAAATTTAGGAGACTGGGAGACTGGGCATCCAAATGACAGATGACATTTAATGTGAGCAAGTGCAAAGTGATGCATGTTGGAAAGAGGAAACCGAACCATATCTATGTAATGCAAGGTTCCACATTAGGAGTCACTGACCAGGAAAGGGATCTAGGTGTCATCGTTGATGATACATTGAAACCCTCTGCTCTGTGTACAGTGGCGGCTAAGAAAGCAAATAGAATGTTAGGCATTATTAGGAAAGGAATGGAAAACAAAAATGCCTTTGTTTTGCTCCATGGTGTGACCGCACCTTGAATATTCTGTGCAATTCTGGCCATCGCATCTCAAAAAAGATGTGTGGAATTAGAAAAGGTACAGAGAAGGGCAACTAAAATGATAAATAGGATGGGACTACTTTCTTATGAGGAAAGGCTAAATCACCTAGGGCTCGTCAGCTTGGAGAAGAGACAGCTGAGGTGAGATATGAAGAGGTCTATAAAATAATGAGTGGAATGGAACGGGTAGACATGAATTGCTTGTTTACTCTTTCCAAAAATACCAGGACTAGGGGGCATGCAATGAAGGTACAAAGTAGTACATTTAAAATGAATTGGAGAAAATATTTCTTCACTCAATGTGTAATTAAACTCTGGAATTCATTTGCCAGAGAATATAGTAAAAGCAGTTAGCTTAGCAGGGTTTAAAAAGGTTTGGCTACCTTCCTAAAAGAAAAGTCCCTAAGCCATTATTATGACTTGGGAAAAATCCACTAAACTACCTGCTTCCAAAACTGATGTACCGCAGATCCTCTAGCATACCTACGGTGGGGCAGTGGGGGTGGTCTGCCTTGGGTGCTGGCAGCGAGGGGGTGTGTGGATTGGCCGTGCGCTGTCAGCTCTGCCGGTCCCCTGCCCAGAATAGGAAGTTGATGTCAAAGGGTGCAGAAGGCTGGCAGAGCTGAGAGTGCACACCCGCTCCACACACCCTGTTGCTTGGAGGAGGGGGTGTGCCTTATAAGGTAGGTATGACACAGTGCAGAGCAATTCCAAAAATCATGAAAAAAAAGAATTAGGCTGTTGAGTATATTTCCGACAAAGAGGAGTGTCAGTGCTGCCCATATTTATTGATTGATTGATTTGGATTTTGCTCACACCTTTTTCAGTAGTAGCTCAAGGTGAGTTACATTCAGGTACACTGGATATAAAACAATTGGGTCTGTTTAAGATATGCACAATGGAGCACTCTAAACTGACATTCTTGTAAGTCCGACACTATTATGAAATGTGGGATTCGAACGATCAATTTACCAAGATCCAGAGAAGCAGGCAATCTATGCAAATCTGCCGCCCATTTGGTTGTCAGGTGTAATGTGTTTTTTGGTCGGGAAAAATGTAGAATGGCTTTGTATAGTGTTGAGACTGACAAGTGGTCCCTATCTTCCAATTTTAGAAGAAAACTTAACCTAACGCCATGACGAGCTGCCAAAACTGTTCCATTCAAGGTAGAAACATAATGGTGCAATTGATGATAAGCAAAAACATCTGCCATTTGGACAAAATTTCTCCACCTAAAGCCCATAGCGGTAACAAAGAAACATCTGGCTGGAGCACATGTTCCAGGTAAAATATCCCCAGTCTCTCTTACCTACGAAAAACCCCATTTTCAACCTCAGCAAGAAACCCTTAAATTCCCCTGAATTGGCATTAGATCTGAGGTGTACAGTACTTAACATTCCAACTCAACATCATTATCAGTAGAAACATAAGTCAAAATAGCTTTTCTTTTCCTAAACCCAGTCCAACAACCCTCTCTCCCTCCCTGTCCTCCTCCTTTCCCCCCCCCCATCTGATGACTCTAGGTAGGTTAGAAAGAGACTCTATGGCGTCAGTCGCCCTTTTTCATATATGTCCCAAACCTTGTGGTATTGGGCAAATGTACCTTTCCTTACAGCTGTCAGCTTAGACATCAACCTCACATTGTCCAGTCTTTCCAATACTTTCTGAAGTCCCGGTATATTCGGTTTCTTCCACGCTGCCACAATAGTTAATTTGCTTGCCACAAATAGTTGAGTAGCAAATTGATGAGTGACTCGGTTGATTCCTTTTGGCTTAAAGTGCAGCAGTCCATGTTTACTGGATATGCCACCACTGCTACATTGTTCAGAAATTTCAAGTCCAGAACTTTTGTGCTTGGTCACATGCCCACCAGATATGAACCATATCCCCCTGGGCCCCGCATTGTCTCCAACATAGCCCAGACCCCATTTTATACATTTTTACCAGGCGGCTGGGCGTATAATACCAACAGTACAAAATCTTGTGCCCATATTCCATTAACATACTAGAAGCTGATACTTGCAACAGGGATCTGAACGCCCGGCTCCATTGCATAAACTCATAAGTCTCTCCCATTGCCGCCTCCCACTTAGATGTGTCCCAGTAATTAGTAAAGGCCCTCCATAAGTCCTGCAGGGGGTTTAACAAAATACTACCCTGTGTGTCAACAGGGAGTGCCTTGCCCAGCACCTGTACAAGTAGTTAAAATGCCAAGGATAAAACAACTCCTGTTTCCACACTGACAGGGATATAGCCCTCTCTTCCCAGAAATCAATCTCCCAGATGTCTAGCAAGACAGGTCTGGTTTTGCTTATATAGATCAGGTAGTCCTAAACCCCTAACTCGCCAATTACCCAGCAACATATGTATAGGAACTTCTGTTTTTTTGCCACCTCAACAAAATCGGGATAGATGTCAATGAAGAGTATGGATGCACTTCCACAATAATTTAGGTGAAAGCATCTGGAAAGTATATAACCATTTTGGGGAATTCTGCCATCTTAAAAAAGTGTATCCTGCCATGTAGCCCTAGGGGTACATTTTGCCAACCAGATAAAGTTGCCACTGTCGAATCTAACAAAGATATTAAGATGATATAACTCTGAGAGTTTCATGGAGAGGTGAATTCCCAAATATCAAAAAGGGTGTTGCACCCAACGCAAAAAGGAACAAACCCACCCAATCCCGTTGCACTTGTTCCAAGGATGCCAGCACTAGGGATTTCTATAAATATAAACAAAAATCTGAAAAATTGCCATCTTCTATTAAACCACAAGCGACTGCTGTGGATTAGAGAGGTGTACCAGTAAATCATCTGCAAAAGCAGAAATTTTAAATACTGTGGTCTTAAAAGGTCACCTCTGTAATATCTGGATTAGCTAAGATATCCCAGAGCAGAGGATCTAGCACCAAAACTAAAAGTAAAGGGGATGGAGGACATCCTTGCCGTGTGCCCCATCGGATCAAAAATGGTTGAAATCCCATTTACCCACATGACAGCTTAGGGATCTGAATATAGAGCCTGCACCGTATCTGAAAAAAACCCTGTCGTCCCATATGTTGGTAGAACTTTAAAGAGAAAACTCCAGTAAACGTGTTCAAAGGTCTTCTCTGCATAAACTGATTAGAAAGGAAGGCAGCTTGACCTTCCGCACCACTTCTAAGGAGGCCAAGGTCATGTGAATATTCTTCGTAGCCGTCCTGCCCCGAACAAATCCCACCTGAGAACACTCCACTATCTTAGCCAACTGATTAGTCAGAATCTTGGCAAACAATTTGACCTCAAAATTTAGCATGGGTCCTTATCCGATTTCAATAGTGCTATCATTTGTGTTGTTTGCAAAGACTCTGGCAGAATCTTATTAGTAACCATGTGAGTAAACAAATTCAATAACAAGGGCCCAATATGTTCATGTAAAATCTTGTAGAATTCAGTCCTGAAGCCATCTGGTGCAGGCACCTTATGAAGCACACTACAGTACCCCAGAGGGCCAGAGTCAGCTCGCCATCAGTAAAGACAGCATTCAATAATGCTGCCTGAAAAGAAGAACTATGGGGAAGCTGAACATTATCAAGATAGAAAGAGCCATCCAAGATGTCCGCAGCCAGTGACGTATATACATTTTCGTAAAAATGTTTAAAAGTGGCATTAATTTCTAAGTCAGAAGAGGTCTTCCTTCCCGTACCATCATCTAGCTGCAGAACTCTTGAAGAGCCTTGCCTAGTCTTAACCAAATGGGACAATAACATACCACATTTACCGCCAAGTTGATATTTATAATTGTGCATGCAAGTTTATAAAACTAGGAGGTAAGCCACTTATGCACATCCTTATAGAATAGCACTTAGGGCACTTGCACATATACAGGACCACCAAGAGACCAAGCCGGGTCCGGGGCCCATCTCCCCTGACCGCCCACCTGGCAGTAGCTTACTGCTTGTGCAGTCTGTCTCCTGCTCCTGTGTGCCAGGTTATCGCATTATCACGTTAACTCTGCTATGCCGTGTCTATTGCTTATGCGGAAATAGGAAGTACTTCACATAGGAGGCGGGATGTGGCTGGCAGAGCAGAGTTAACGCTATAATGCAATAACCTGGCACACAGGAGCAGTAGACCAATACAGCCTTTGCCTGCCACTGGAAGCCTGAAGAAAGCGGCTTTTCTGTTGCCAGTTCTTGGCTCCCCCTTGGAGGCTGGGCCCGGGGTAATCTTGCCCCCCTGCCCTCCTCTTGGCAGCCCTTCACACATGAGGGGCACTATTTGCTGCAGTTAAAGAATTACCTTGTCCATGTAATTGACATTGAGGATTTTGAACAGCCCTGGGTGTGCAATTGCTTCATCGGTAATTAGACTGATAGTTATTTGTCTCAGTTTTTCCTAAATGTCTGATATGCTAATTTTAGTTCCAATCAAACTTCCATTAATTTTGCCTGACCAATTGTCACTCTTTATCTGGTTCTCTTGACTGACATGAAGCATTTTCACTTTAGGTGACCATTAAGGACCAAGATGGCTTTCCATCATCGTCTGTCACGCTGGCAGAAGATACTGCTGGGTATCTTCTGTTGTCCACTACTGCCCTTCTACCTCTGCTACCTGTGTGAGTAATGGACCTTTATCTACCCATTCTCCATCAGCCTCAGACCAACTTTAATAGTTATACAGAGGCTAATGTGGAAAGCAGGGGGGGGGGGGGGAGGCCTCCACGCAAACTCAGTCATCACAGGTGTTAACTGGTTAGAGCACGGATACCGCTTGAGCACTTACTGCCTACAAAATGGGGGGTGGTAAGTGCTCACGCGGTAAATTTTTTTAATGCCTGCATGCTAATGGCAACATTAGCTTATGGTCATTAATAAAAAAAATACAAAAAGTAGTGTCCCTATAGATTATGTATTTTTCTCTTTTGTTTTTCCTTATAAATATTTCTGAGGTGCTCTTTGCTTAAGTTGTGATGAATGAAATGTTGCTTCAATGATGTTTGGTTCTGTACTTTGAAAACTTCAATAAAGTATAAAGTTTTAAAAAATACAAAAAGGCTGTAAGTACAAATGGCCTTAGCGCATAGGAAAAACCCATGCAAGGGCAAACTAAGGCCACTTTTTACTGCAGCTTAGTAAAAGTATCGCTAAATTTGTAACCAGAATAAAGTATCCCAATTTCAGTCCCAAAAAGTGTGCCTTTTTTTGTTATTATTGTTTATTGATTTTTTTCAAAATGTTTACAAGACAACTACAAGAAATAGAGTGATAAAATAGACTATATATATGTATAGGACCCGACATGGAACCGTGTTTCAGTGGATAAGACCACCTGCCTCAGAGGTCAACAGTACTTCAGGTGACAGCTGCTCTATCAATGGTGCAGAACCCTGTCTGGTGAAGAAAACTTAAATACAAATGCAAAGAGCCTTAAAGCCTAAAACACTCCCAGCACGAGGCTGAGAACACACAAATGCTACTGCCTGCAAGGCAAGGCAGGCTGTCTTATCTGTCAAAATCACGGTCCCATGTCGGATCCTATATTGGTGCTTGTTTAACAGAGACTGTGTTGACACCAAGCTTTCTCACTGGAAGTCATTGCGTCATTCCCTGCTTCTGTTTTCTGCTTGTCAAACTATGCATCAAAATATTTAGGTGCCTTATTGAATAGCGCAACTGGAATAGTGGCATTTATTTGTGTATGTGTGCACATATGTGTGCCAGTGTTATAGTAGATGATGACTTGCAGAGAAAGACCTGCACGGTCCATCTAGTCTGCCCAACAAGATAAACTCATATGTGCTACTTTATGTGTATACCTGACCTTGATTTGTATCTGTCATTTTCAGGGCACAGACCATAGAAGTCTGCCCAGCACTAGCCCCGCCTCCCAACCACTAGCCCCGCCTCCCCCACCAGCTCTGCCACCCAATCTCCACTAAGCTTCTGAGGATCCCTTCCTTCTGAACAGAATTCCTTTATGTTTATCCCACGCATTTTTGAATTCCGTTACCGTTTTCATCTCTACCACCTCCCGCGGGAGGGCATTCCAAGTATCCACCACTCTCTCCATGAAAAAATACGTCCTGACATTTTTCTTGAGTCTGCCCCCCTTCAATCTCATTTTATCTCCTCTAGTTCTACCGCCTTCCCATCTATGGAAAAGGTTCATTTGCGGATTAATACCTTTCAAATATTTGAACGTCTGTATCATATCACCCCTGTTTCTCCTTTCCTCCAGGGTATACATGTTCAGGTCAGCAAGTCTCTCCTCATATGTCTTGTAACGCAAATCCCATACCATTCTTGTAGCTTTTCTTTGCACCGCTTCAATTCTTTTTACATCCTTAGCAAGATACAGCCTCCAAAACTGAACACAATGCTCCAGGTGGGGCCTCACCAACGAATTATACAGGGGCATCAACACCTCCTTTTTCCTGCTGGTCACACCTCTCTCTATACAGCCTAGCAACCTTCTAACTATGGGCACCGCCTTGTCACACTGTTTCGTCGCCTTCAGATCCTCAGATACTATTACCCCAAGATCCCTCTCCCTGTCCGTATATATCAGACTCTCAACGCCTAACACATACGTCTCCCGTGGATTTCTACTCCCTAAGTGCATCACTTTGCATTTCTTCGCATTGAATTTTAATTGCCAAACTTTAGACCATTCCTCTAGCTTCTGCAGATCCTTTTTCATGTTTTCCACTCCCTCCCGGGTGTCCACTCTGTTACAAATCTTAGTATCATCTGCAAAAAGGCAAACTTATTTATTTATTTGTTGCATTTGTATCCCATATTTTCCCACCTATTTGCAGGCACAATGTGGTTTACAATATTACATCATGGCAAGCGCCATTCAAGAGTAGATAAACAATTGGTTACATAAAGAACAAGTGTAACATAATGGATATAATCAATTCAGTAAATCAGAAAACAGTCAGAATATCAAGTAAGTAGTGATGTGTTAGAATTCCTATTATTGATTATTGTGGTAAGTCTTATTAAAAAGAAAAGTCTTTAGTGATTTTTGAAAGTTGGTTAGGTCATGAATAGTTTTCAGATCAAGTGGCAATGCATTCCACAGCTGCATGCCAATGTAAGAAAAGCTGGACACATGTACTAGCTTGTATTTTAGACCTTTACAGCTTGGGAAGTGAAGTCCCAGGAATGTGCGTGCTGATCTTTTAGTGTTCTTGGATGGCAAATCAATAAGGTCTGACATGTAGGCCGGAGCATTTCCATGAATGACTTTATGAACCAGAGTACAAACTTTTACCTTCTAACCCTTCAGCAATGTCACTTACAAATATATTGAACAGAATCGGCCCCAGCACCGATCCCTGAGGCACTCCACTACTCACCTTTCCCTCATCCGAGCGAATTCCATTAATTACCACCCTCTGGCGTCTGTCCGTCAACCAGTTCCTAATCCAGTTCATCACGTCGGGTCCTATCTTCAGCCTATGAAGTTTATTCGAGAGCCTCTTGTGGGGAACCGTGTCAAAAGCTTTGCTGAAATCTAAGTAGATTACGTCTATAGCACATCCATGATTCAATTCTCCAGTCACCCAGTCAAAGAATTCAATGAGATTCATTTGGCACGATTTACCTCTGGTAAAACCATGTTGTCTCAGATCTTGCAACTTATTGGCTTCCAGGACATTCACTATCCTTTTTTCAGCATCGCTTCCATTACTTTTCCAATAACCGAAGTGAGGCTTACTGGCCTGTAGTTTCCAGCTTCTTCCCTATCACCACTTTTGTGAAGAGGGACCACATCCGCCGTTCTCCAATCCCATGGAACCTCTCCCGTCTCCAAGGATTTATTTAAGAGGACCCGCCAGAACCTCTCTGAGCTTTCTCAATATCCTGGGGTGGATCCCGTCCAGTCCCATAGCTTTGTCCACCTTTACATTTTCAAGTTGTTCATACACACTCTCTTCCGTGAATGGTGCTATATCCACTCCATTCTCATATGTACTTTTGCCAGTCAATCGCGGTCCTTCTCCAAGGTTTTCTTCTGTGAAAACAGAACAAAAGTATCTATTTAGCAAATTTGCTTTTTCTTCATCATTATCTACATAGTGGTTCGCAGCATCTTTCAGTCTCACAATTCCCTTTTTAGTCTTCCTCCTTTCACTAATATATCTGAAGAAATTTTTGTCACCCCTACTTACATTTCTAGCCATTTGTTCTTCCGCTTGCGCTTTTGCCAGACGTATCTCTCTCTTGGCTTCTTTCAGTTTCATCCGGTATTCCTCTCCTTGTTCCTTTTCTTGAGTTTTTCTGTATTTCAGGAACGCCAACTCTTTAGCCTTTATTTATGGTCATTTATGCATGTTCCTGGCACCTAAAAATAGGTGCTCTGTAAGAGAATTGTCCTCAAAGTGACTAGGAGGGGTAGTTACTAAGCTACAGTACAATATTGCATTTTATCACAGCTTAATTTATCATGAGAGTCTTTAACCTGTGATGACTGAGTACTGCAGATTAGTAGTACCTGTGTTAAGAGAATAATATGTTCAGCTGAAAGCTGGCATTATTTCTCCTTTTTGAGAAGCATCAGGTCTCTAATGCACAGCAGACACGCCAAGTCACATGCATCACATGTGTGAAATTCGCATTTGGCCCCCTTCTCCATCTCACACACACAAGTACCCTTTTCTCTAGCATTGGCATCTTGTTTCCCCCTCCCCTCACGTTAAGGCAGTGCTCTCTTTTCCCTACTTTGGCAACTCTTTCTCCCTCACTACCCCCTCGTTGGTCCTTTAAGCATCTTACCCTAGATCACTGGCAATGGCAGTAGTAGCAGCACAAAGACTGGGCTGCATTGTCCAGCCTGCAGGACTTTTCCTCTGCCACTCCCACCTCCTCCGGAAACAGGAAGTAGAATCGGAGGAGGCATGGGACATGAGGAGCAGTGGTGTAGCAATGGGTGGGCCTGGATGCTTTTTTAGATATTTGTCTCCAGGATTTGTATTTCCGTGGTCAAAACATCCCACTTTTACCTTTACTTGGTTCCACCCAAAATTTAATCTCCCTTAGTGTGGCTGACAGGGATCCCCAGGCCCTGCCAGCCAAAGACCTCCTCCCTGCTGAAAGAACTTACGTCTTGGGTGGCCACCAGCACTGTCCCCAAGATGCAGGTTCCCCTACCACGCGCATATTCAGTTTTCACACATGCACAAAACTGAGCATGTGTGGAGGCAGGCGGCTGGCAGCAGCTTGGGGACAGTGTCAGGGACCACCCAAAATGTAAGCATGTTGGCAGGGAAGAGGTCTTTGGCTGGCAGGGCTTGGGGATCCCCACCAGCACAGGTATTTCATTTACTTTGGGAGGAGGACTTGGAGGAGAGGCAGAAATTAAATTTGGGGTTTCCTTTAGATGGGGGGCAGCAGACATGAAATTTTGGACCCACCCACTTTGGTCTCATGCCTGCCTTAAAGCGGCTGTCTGGCTACTCTACTGATGGGTAAGGATAGGTATACAAAGAGGCGCTACCAGACACAGTAGGATGATGATAGATATATGAAGGGGGATAGGGGCACAGAAGGTGATGTGGGCAGGGCAAGAATGTGGACACAGAAGGAGGATGGTCAACATTGTGGGAGGATGGAGGAGGAACATAGAACATACTAGACAGTGTGGATAGCAATAAAGACGGAAGATGGAGATGTCATGTCCCCTACCTCAATGCAAGCGGCGTCCTCAGGCTGCGCAGAGTCCCGTCAACATGCACACTTGACTGGCACAGCCCTGAGCTATGTGTTTGTAGTTCTTCTCTGGCTGCAGGCTCCTTGATTGCTTTGCTTCCATGCACCTGGCTCTCTCTGCCTGGCTTCCAGGCTCCTTGATTGCTTTGCTTCCACCCACCTGGGTCTGCTTTTCCTCTGCCTGGCTTCCCTTGCTTCTCTCCTATTGATCTTCCGGTTTCTCCTTCCCCTGGTCTTGTCCTATGGCTGTGCCCCTTCTCCCTGCTGATGTCAGACACCAGCACTTTATCAGTTGAGCTCTCCCTAGACTCCTTGCTTCGGCTTCTACTTTGGTAGGTGTTACTTGCTCAGTAGTGTGCTTCTCCTCTACTTTGTTCTTCGTTGCTGACTCTGCCTGTACCTGGATTACTCTTGTGTCTGCTGCCTGCCTACTGACTCTGCCCGTACCTGGATTACTCTCTTGACCTGCTGCCTACATACTGACTTTGCCTGTACCTGGATTACTCTGGTGTCTGCTGCCTGCCTACTGACTCTGCCTGTACCTGGATTACTCTTGTGGCTGCTGCCTGCCAACTGACCTTGCCTGTACCTGGATTACTCTCATGTCTGCTGCCTGCCTACTGACTCTGCCTGTACCTGGATTACTATTGTGTGTGCTGCCTGCCTCCTGACCTTACCTGTACCTGGATTACTCTCTTGACCTGCTGCCTGCCTACTGACTCTTCCTGTACCTGGATCACTCTCTTGCCTGCTGCCTGTCTGGCCATCACGTTCATTACCCTGCTTCCTGCTCCATCTCGTAAGCTCTGCAGGCCGCCCACACCTAGGGGCTCAACCTCTGGGGAACGGCGGTCAGCGCAGGTGAAACCCAGGGTTGTCTGGCTGCCAAGCAGAACCTGGTCCGAGTACTGGGCTCGGAAGTGCTGTACTTGGTACAAGAACTCACGGGTCTGACAAGAGATGGTGGATGTGAAGAGAGAAGAAATGCCAAATGGACAAAGAGACCCTGACAAGAGAGTTAACGGAAGACAGAGGAAAGCCGAAACCAGAGACTGGGACCAACATGATTAGAAAAATAAAATGACTAGAACACAAAGGTAGAAAAAATAACTTTATTTTCTATTTATTGATCATAATCTAATGTCAAGTTTTTCAAATGTACATCTGCCAGAACTGGTTCTAGACATGGCTGGGGCCTGTGAGAAAAACCTCCAGCATTCTCCAGTATAGCGGTGGTAAACCTCCAGCTTTGGGATGGGCCACCCTTGGCATCTTTTTAAAGGGGCCAGCACTATCAGCCCTCACCCACTATCTGCCCAGCAGAGATCCCCCACCCCTAATCCATTCTGGTGCAAAACTCCCCCTCCCGCCCCCAGCACTACTACTACTACTACTATTTAGCATTTCTATAGCGCTACAAGGCATACGCAGCGCTGTACAAACATAGAAGAAAGACAGTCCCTGCTCAAAGAGCTTACAATCTAATAGACAAAAAATAAATAAAGTAAGCAAATCAAATCAATTAATGTGAACGGGAAGGAAGAGAGGAGGGTAGGTGGAGGCGAGTGGTTACAAGTGGTTACGAGTCAAAAGCAATGTTAAAGAGGTGGGTTTTCAGTCTAGATTTAAAGGTGGCCAAGGATGGGGCAAGACGTAGGGGCTCAGGAAGTTTATTCCAGGCGTAGGGTGCAGCGAGATAGAAGGCGCGAAGTCTGGAGTTGGCAGTAGTGGAGAAGGGAACAGATAAGAAGGATTTATCCATGGAGCGGAGTGCACAGGAAGGGGTGTAGGGAAGGACGAGTGTGGAGAGATACTGGGGAGCAGCAGAGTGAATACATTTATAGGTTAGTAGAAGAAGTTTGAACAGGATGCGAAAACGGATAGGGAGCCAGTGAAGGGTCTTGAGGAGAGGGGTAGTATGAGTAAAGCGACCCTGGCGGAAGATGAGACGGGCAGCAGAGTTTTGAACCGACTGGAGAGGGGAGAGGTGACTAAGTGGGAGGCCAGCAAGAAGCAGATTGCAGTAGTCTAAACGAGAGGTGACAAGGGTGTGGATGAGGGTTTTGGTAGAGTGCTCGGAAATAAAGGGGCGGATTTTACGGATGTTGTAAAGAAAGAAACGACAGGTCTTGGCGGTCTGCTGGATATGAGCAGAGAAGGAGAGAGAAGAGTCAAAGATGACCCCAAGGTTTCGAGCTGAGGAGACAGGGAGAATGAGAGAGCCATCAACAGAAATAGAAAACGGGGGGAGCGGGGAGGTGGGTTTGGGGGGGAAAATGAGAAGCTCGGTTTTGGTCATATTTAATTTCAGGTGGCTGTACTAGCTGTACTGCAAGACTACTATGACCATTTGATGCCAGCAGCCTATGGGGCACAAGCAATGGTGGATCACTCCTGTACCCTCCTGTTTTCCCCTAGATACCAGGGATAGGTCTGGTAAGTGTCAGAAGAGGTTTTTATGCAGGAGGTGGGTTATGGGTGAGGGATCTGCGGTGTTTCAGGGAATGGGGGTTATTGTTTTATGTACAAGCTTCTTTAAATAGTTGCCCAGGACCACTGGTCCAAGCATTAGCTGGCATTATTTTTCCAGGAATAACACAGACTATGAAGTTACATGTAAGATGTGTTATTCAGTATATATGAGGTGCTTTGCATGCATTTGCATTTTATTATTATGTAGTTTTTTATTGTGGTAAAATAATGCTTGACGTGATTTGGCAAACATTGTGCATTATTACCTCAAATCGTGTTAGGAGACAATCTCCTTATATGGAAGGATGCCCGCCTGGTTGTAGTACCATGATATTACTGCTAGGGGTCATGGCAGCTACTTTGATTTCTGGAGTCAGACGGAATGGGAGCAGAGGGGTGTTGTTCTCTTCCCAGCCCATAAGACTATCAGGGATCACCTCTGGGTAAATCCTGGAAGTGGCAGGGGGACCGGACATGTGGGTGGGTGGGTGGGGCTTTGAATTAGGAGAGGGGCTTGTGACAGAGATGGGCTCATAGAGTTTTGAGGAAGTGATTAGGGGGTTTGGAGCAAGGGTTCGGTGGATTGGAGGGCATCAGATGTCAGGGTGATCGGATTGGGGGAGCAGGTGAAGACCTGCACCAATTGGTCTGTGGCTGCATTAATGGACTGCCGGTAGCATGGCTACACTTACTGCTTCCTTTTGTGGTAGATGTTACAGTGGATCCACATTACTGTGCAGTAAAGCCCACGCTAGCTGCTTAACGCAGCTTAATAAAAGACCCCCCCTTAGAGTTTTGTAGCTTTGGTCCTTCATTGCTCCCCTTGGACATCTGCCTTACTAACATTCATTATTTACATATATGAGTGGTGGCACTTATACACATAGGTTACAAAATTGCTGCTCTTTTACTGAATGTGTTCCTTTATAAAATTTGCTCGTGCCCAGAGTGAATTTCCTTTGTCCCTATAGGCATTTTACAATAAGCTCTGCACTCACTGAGCCTTTTGTAAAATACTCCACCAGCTGTGAATGTCCTTTATTTACCTAGCTAATCTATGCAAAATTGGGCTTCTTCTAGGAATAACTAATAATTAATTTCACTTATTTCCATGTTTCTATAGTATGTGCGGGGAACAAGGAAGAAAAGGAGGAAGAAAATCCCCAGGATGTTGGTGGGTAGCATCTTCTGAAATATGCAGTAACACACATTCCTTTGCAAACCAGGCCCAAAATCATAAGGCATCAATGACTTGCTACTAGTTTCTTAGCATTAGTTCTCCTCTAGGCACTATGTAGTTTCATTAAATAGTTTAACAATGTACTGCAGGGAGAACCACCTAGGATCTCATTAGAAAATACCAAGCAGAAGCCAATTTCATGCTTCCATTATACATCTGGTCTTTTAATAACTATTTTAAAGTATCAGAAAATTGAACAACAGGCTTTTTAAAATTTTGCCTTAATATTCTATTCCCCTGAAACTGTGTTATGAATCTTAATTTATGATGTCACCTATACTTATTTACATTTGTTGTTAGCTATCAATTATCCTACCTAGGCATAGGTTTTCCAAGAGCAGCTCAGTTAATTTTAATGGTTGACTTTGTCCAGATATTCAACCATGATTAACCAACTAAAAATATGGCTAAATATCTAGTTAAATCTAACCACATAAAACATACATGGTTACTTATAGTTCTGCCATTTGTTTGGCTGGAGTTTCTGCACAGATTTAACTGGCTAGTACTAGTTATTTAATTGGCTGGCTAAATTTGAAACCCCTGCCCCAGACATGCCCAAAACTCGCCCCTTTTAAATTAGGCTAAATCTGTCCATACAACAATTTTGTGTAGACAGAGTTTAGATGGACAGAAGTAGTTATAGTGAAGGAGGGGGGGGGGGGGGGGGGGGAGCGACAGGTTTTTTTTTAAACTGGTTAGACTTATGCTCATTTTAACTGCATGAATCTTTTGAAAGTTGACTCTCCCCTAGTAATAAATGCCTGTATTTGACAAGAGGTAGTTCTTATCAAAGGATCCCAAAACAGAGTAGTTCAGCTTCACTTATGAAGTGAAGAGTGGTCTCTAAACTTATCCTGGGAGACACCCCATCCACTGAGATTTTCAGGATACCCACATGCCATTGTGGATATTCTGAAAACCTTAATGGCTGGGGGTCCCCCAGGGCACGTTTGGGAACCACAGTGCCAAAACTCTTATGCAATATTGAGAAGAAAAGGGATACTTTCTACTTACCCTATCAACACACATATGACAGAGCACCTTACTCAAATCTATGACACAATAACAATTATACAGGACAATAGCATGTTAAAAAGCTATGGATTTGGTTTCTTAACTATATTATTTGGTAGTGTAATACCCCCTCAGGAGCATCCATAGACTTTGGGAAGCTAGCTTTAACAGGAGCCCCTGGGGCCAGCTCCATCAGTCCCTCTATATATATGGTGCCCTGGTGCCTCCACCTAAGGTGAAAGGTATTAATGGGTAGGACTTCTGTCCTTTTCTCTCAGGAACTAATAAAAAACTTAAGAGAATTCAACTCTCTCAAAATCTGTCACAGACTGTCACACCTCTGTCATTTGTGTTCTGTCCTCTGTCCTCACTGACAGGTTCCACACAACTCCCCTCTCCAGAGAGAGACACAGACAGATATTTTTCCCTCCTTAGAAAGCTCCTCCTCGAGTCCTCCTTCTCTACAGCACTGGTTACCATGGGAAAGGAAAATTGGTATATTGTCTGTCAGCCATCTCTAGTCACACACATACGTAATCATCAAAAGGATGACAGGAAAAAACAGATCAAAATGCCAGTCTGATTAATACACAAATTATACTGTGTCAAAACTCAGTTTATAGATGAGTTTCAGTAGTTTATCATAGTATGATATACCATTTAGAATCTTACTGTGAAGATTCTCCTAGCATTTTTACAATGTCAGAAGCGCCTATTTAAAATGATTTAACTGGGCAGGTGAAGCTGCAAATCTAGAAGGCAGTGCATGCAAATCTATCTCTTGCACATTCATTGTATAATCCTGAAAACCAGACTGGCTAAGTGGGTCTAAGAACCAGCACTCTAGACCAAGAGTGTCTAACTTCATTCCTCAAGAGCCGAAGTCCAATCAGGTTTTCAGGATTTTCCCCAATGAATATGCTTGAGCTCTATTTGCATCCACTGCCTCCATTGTATGCAAATGTATCTCAAGAATATTCATTGAGGAAATTCTGAAAACTTATTTGATGGTTTCAGGTCATGCGGACAGGCAAAATCACTCCAGGTTTTGCCCTATTGTAAGCATGGAGTTCAAGCTCCAATTGCATAATGTATATATGCTGTACATCACTTTGAACAGATATGGCATTTTGTATGACCAGTACATAAAACTTTTAAATAAATACATTTTTATTTTAAAAAAAGTAGGTCCATATGAAGAAATAGGAGCAAATCAAAACTTGCTCCTGATGAGACAGAATGATCTGGTGGCCCCTAGTGTATTAATGGAATTCCAACATTTTCATCAAACTATGAATTTGCAGGACCTACAAGATCCTGGGCACAAAAGCTGATTATGGCATCTGTTCTTCTATATTGATCTGTGGAAAGAAAGTTCACTGGTAACAAATGTGTCTTGCAGTTCGCATGGAGCAAGGAAGGACAGATCAAATGGATGAACAGCAGAACTTCCATGAATCACACAACACAGGAGGTAGAGATGTTACAGAGTTTCTCATAATACAGGAGTGAAGGAGCTTGGGCTGAGTTTCCAGAGTTTTCAAGGGTAACAGTTTCCATATGACTATTCTTTGGGTGGCTTTCAGGCTCATTTTCGAAAGAGAAGGATGTCCATCTCCCAGATATGTCCAAATCGGTATTATCGAAAGCCGATTTTGGACGTCTTCAACTGCGGTCTGTCGCAAGGACGTCCAAAGTTCAAGGGGGCGTGGTGTAGGCATAGCGAAGGCGGGACTTGGGTGTGCCTAACACTTGGACGTCTTTAACCCATAATCGAACAAACCAAGGACGTCCCTGACAAAAAATTGGGCATTTTCACCCGGACCTGTTTTTCTTACGAATAAGGCACAAAAAGGTGCCCAAAATGACCAGATGACCACCGAAGAGAATCGGGGATGACCTCCCATTACTCCCCCAGTGGTCACTAACCCCCTCCCACCCTCAAAAAACATCTTTAAAAATATGTTGTGCCAGCCTCTATGCCAGCCTCAGATGTCATACTCAGGTCCGTGACAGTGCATGCAGGTCCGAGGAGCAGTTTTAGTGGGTACTGCAGTGCACTTCAGACAGGCAGACCTAGGCCCATACCCCCCTTACCTGTTATATTTCTGGAGGAAACAACGAGCTCTCCAAAACCCACCACAAACCCACTGTAACCACATCTAGGTGCCCCCATTCACCCATAAGGGCTATGGTAATGGTGTACAGTTGGGGCTGGTGGGTTTTGGGGGGGGGGTTGGGGGGCTTAGCATACAAGGTAAGGGAGCTATGTTCCTGGGAGCATTTTATGAAGTCCACTGCAGTGCCCCCTAGGGTGCCCGGCTGGTGTCCTGGCATGTCAGGACGACCAGTGCACTACAAATGCTGGCTCCTCCCATGACCAAATGGCTTGCATTTGGATGTTTTTGACATGGATGTCTTTGGTTTCAAAAATCGCCGAAAATCAGAAACGTCCATGTCTAGAGATGTCCAAATTTAAGGATTTGGACGTCTCTGACGGTATTTTCGAAATGACAGATGGACGTCCATCTTTTTTCGAAAATATGGGTTTCCCTACCCCTGGATTTCGCCGTTTTGCAAGGATGTCCAAATCGCAACTTGGATGTTTCTTTCAAAAATGCCCCTCCACGTATCCAGAGGAGACACATACAGGTTCTCCCAATTTATAATCCACCTTTGTCCAAGGCAGAGAACAGAATAACGTACATATTCATAAAATCAATAGAACAAACAAAAAATACAGGGGCAACTTATTCCACTCCTAAGAGGTCCACCATATGAAAAGGAACTTTTCCTTGTCAGTTCAAGGTGCATTTGCCTTAGGGCAGGTACTACAAGTCCATAGATATGAGCAGATTTCAAGTTCCTTGAAGGTTCATAAAATTGCAAACAATTACATAGATAAAAAGAAGCATCCTGATACAAACTCAAATGGACCATCAAAAGTAACTTAAACTTAACATGATATTCAACAGGTAACCAATGTAAAGATACAAGGTAAGGCATCACATGCTGTCAGCCCTGTGAGTTCTTGTACTAAGTAGAGCGCTGCCGAGCCCGGTACTTGGACCAGGTTCTGCTTGGCGGCTGGACAACCCTGGGCTTCACCAGCGCTGACTGCCGTTCCCCAGAGGTTGAGCCCCTAGGTGCGGGTGGCCTGCAGGGCTTATGTGATGGAACAGGAAGCGGGGTGATGAGCATGATGGCCAGACAGGCAGCAGGCAAGAGAGTGATCCAGGTACAGGCAAGGTCAGTAGGCAGGCAGCAGACACGAGAGTAATCCAGGTGCAGGCAGAGTCAGTATCAGGATAACAAGACAAGCAAGAAACAAGGGTAGAGAAATGCTTACCCCAAATACAAGTCGAAGCAATGAGGCAGAGGAAAAGCGCCCCAGAAGTAGTGCTGGTCTTCAGACGTAAAGAGGAATCAGCTGGAGAGGAGAGCAGCCATAGGTAGGTGGTCTGAGAAGGAGGAGTTTGCCTGCGGAGAGGGCCAATCCCTGCGGAGCAAGGAGGCAGGCCGACGGTCCCGACCAGCCCTGGAGGCGTGCAGAGCCGGCAGGATGTAGGGCAATGCGGCTGTCCAGGCACGCACACCGCGCCAAGGAGAAAGAGAGAGAGGGAGTGCCGCACAGACTGGAGCACCGGACCCACTACAATGACGGGCGTTCCTGCGCCACCGGAGCATCCCGCTAAAGAAGAGGTGAGGGGCGTGACACATGCTCAAAGTTGGATAGTCCAAATAAAAGTCTTACGGCATAATTTTGTATAATCTGCACAGATTTCAAACAAGAGGCTGGTAGGCCCAAGTACACAATGCTGTAAGCTTGAGTTTATAGAAGGAAGGAAGATCTTCAAAATCAAAAAGCATTTGAGTTAGAAAAACATTAACTGGAGAAATGCTATACATATAGAGGGGTATTTTTGATATGACATCTAGGTCCAAATTGAGACATTTTGCAGACAATGTCTCAAGAAAAGGTCTCGCTCACAGCCATAATCGATCCAGAAATATATCTAAATTTCTGGTTCGATTATGGCTTTGAGCTACACATTTTCATGCTCAACACATCCATTTATAAGTACCATAAAAAAAAAAGTTCTAGGGAAAAGCAAAGAAAGCCAAGCCAGAGGGGCATCTGTCTGGCAGCATTTCTAGGAAACTAGCCACACAGACATCCCAGCAGTGCAGAGGGGCAGCCTAGTGGTCAGTGCAGTGGAGTTCACATAAAGGAACCCAGGTATAAATCTCACCTAAACCCCTTCATATTGTACGCTGAGCCCTCCAGGAACAGAGAAAACCTACTGTACCTAAAGTTCCACCACTACAATAGCCATCAGGCTAACAAGTCACTTGTATGTTTAGTTACAGGAGGTATTTCTATGTTCCAGGAGGGCTCACATATTTGTACTGCAATTAAAGAGTTAAAGTGGGAATTGAATCTGGGTCCTGTTGTTCAATGTCTACTGCACTAACCACTAGGCTACTCCATCCACTTGCTTGCTGCTTTCTTAGGAATGGCCATAATATCTGGAGCTGTCATAGAGCCTGGTATCCACTGTCACTGTCATATCTTTGGAGGGTGGGAGGGAGTCAGTGACCTCTGAGGGATTAAGAGGGGGTCATGCCTTAATCCCTCCAGTAGCCAGCTGGTCAGTTAGGGCACCTTTTTCTGACATAGTTGTGACTGAAATAGGTCTAGATAAAAACCCTGGACCTTTTTTTTCTGTTCTGTTATTGCTGAAAAATGTCCAGATTGTAAACCCGCCCAAGCCCCACCCAAAACATGCCTCCTTGCGATTTCGACAAACTGTGGAGTAAAATGTCCCAATTCCGAGTTTTGAAAATCGTAAGAAAAACATCCATCTGCCACTTTGTGCCGCTTTTGAGATGTTTTTCTCTTTTGAAAATGAGCGTCATACTGTACATATTTAAACTACTCGTAAATCACAGATTAAAAATATAGAAAAGATTCAAATTCTGATCAATGCTGGCAAATGTGAATATAATTTGGTCTTTACTTTTTTGAAATATAAGGTTAACCCTATAAACATATATGGAAGTTCACAGCAGTGCTAGTTGTGTGTGTTGCTTTGCACAACTATTTGCAATTAACACTGTACACTATATATAACATATTGCATAGATAATAATGCATTTTTTGGGTGGATGAAGTCATGTAAAGGTTAAAACTCAAGACAGTGAACCCAAAGCAAGTACCACTGTTATATCCATGCATTATATCTCATTATAATAACATTGACTACATTTTATTGCTTTTCAGTGAATGTAAAGGAAGGAAGAGCAGGTCAGAGAATGAAAAAGGATTCCATTGAATTGCATCGTAAAAGAGGTAAAGTAAAAGGATGTTAATTCCTAATGGTCTTAAATGCCACTGGATAAAATCTACAATCTGGTTGGCTGCTTTCATAATGTCTTGTGGTTATATGAAAATTTTGTTTGATAGCAGAGATAATGACATTGTGAGCTCATTTATGCTATTATAGTAGAGATTTATTTATTTGTTACATTTGTATCCCACATTTTCCCACATATTTGCAGGCTCAATGTGGCTTACATAATATCGTGAAGGCATTCGCCAAATCCGGTACAGGATACAAATCTTTTTAATAGGCTAAAGTTGCGGAGTCCCAGCTACAGCACTTCAGCACTGGACACTAATCTGGATCTCAAGCTCATTTTATTGTCAGTTAAAAAAAAAAATTCACTGGCAATCCTAAAATGCACCCTCCTCCCCTTGAGCAATATCAGGGCAATTCTATAACTGTGTGTTCTCATATATCTACCACATGCACGTGTAAATGTACAGGATACTAACCCTTTTGCGTATACAGTTACACATGTAAGTGGAAGCACATTGACTAAGCACTATCTTGTAAGGGCTCATGCAAGTAGCATAGCATGGAAATGCAAGGAGGCATTCACATCAGTGGACATGCGCAGGAGGTGGTGGAGATGAAAACGGTAACGGAATTCAAACATGCGTGGGATAAACATAAAGGAATCCTTTTCAGAAGGAAGGGATCCTCAGGAGCTTAGCAGAGATTGGATGGCAGAGCCGGTGCTGGGAGGCGGGGCTGGTGGTTGGGAGGTGGGCTAGTGCTGGGCAGACTTATACAGTCTGTGCCCTGAAAAAGACAGATGCAAATCAAGGGGCTGGTGGTTGGGAGGTGGGCTAGTGCTGGGCAGACTTATACAGTCTGTGCCCTGAAAAAGACAGATACAAATCAAGGTAAGGTATACACAAAAAGTAGCACATATGAGTTATCTTGTTGGGCAGACTGGATGGACCGTGTAGGTCTTTCTCTGCCGTCATCTACTATGTTACTATGAAGTAGCCTGGGTTGGGTTGTCACATACACACAAAGCTTACAGAATACTGTTGGTTACATGTATTCATGTTGAATTTACACAGCTGCAGTTGTGCTAGCTCTGTTGGTGTAGCTGCTGTCATGTACGTGCAGGTACACCGAGGCTAGGTTATGATAGTGTAATATCTCATGATATAGGTATTACTAAGACAGCAGAGATAGATTTTTTCAGAGGCTTTGGGGGGAGGGTGGTCCTTGCCAGTGGGCTGGAAAGAAAGTTGGAGGGGCCTGCCCAGAGGAGGGTTTGGCAGGTGGAGTTGGAAAATAATAAAAATGATTGAAGTGAGGTACATGCAGGGGCGTAGCCAGACAACAGATTTTGGGTGGGCCTAGGCAAGAATTGGGTGGGCACCAAGTGTTCTCCCCCCCCCCCCCAAAAAAAAAATCTCAGCTGGTGGGAAAACGGTTCTTTCCACCTTGGCAGCAGGAATGCACTGAAAACTGAGCATGCGCAGGTGCCGGTGTCGTGGAGTGTAGTGTTTTTGTTACCATCAGGGGGAAATCTTCAGCTGGCGGAGCTTGGGATTCCCACCAGTTACCACTAAACATGTGCTACTGTTGGGTGGGCCTGAGCCATAAATGGGTGGGCCATGGCCCACCCAAGCCCACCTGTGGCTACGTCACTGGGTACATGAGGTCTTTGGTTGCCTGTAGCCCCGCCAGGGCTCTTGGGAGGATTGGGGGATCCTGGAGTAGAAGAAATACAGTAAATGCAGGCTGAGTAAAGGAATAGTTGCTGCCCCTGTAGGTGACAACTGAGAAGGAGCTTCAGGTGGATAAGGGGAATCCAGACTGGAAACAAGAACCAGAGCAGGGGAAGTCTGTTCAAGGCCGGGGTGCAGCCCTGTGAGAAGCATCGCTAGAAGAAGGACAACCTAAACGGTCTGTTCCTGAAGGAGTTGGATTGATATCAGAAGTAACAGAAGCAGCCTTGGGTTTATGGCTGGCACAACAGGATAGGTAAAGGTCAGGAACCTGTATAAATATGTACAGTTTTGGAATACTCAAAGAGTGGAGTGGCTAAGATTATCATGAATAGTCTTGGATGGACCAATGTATATAAAGAGTTCTGAACAGAGGTGACCCAAAATAATCTGCTGCCTTGGGCGAACAATGAGCTGCCGCCCCAACACTGCCGCCCTCTGCCATGGTCTGACATCTCTCCCCTTCCTTCTCCAACCCCCTTTCCCAAATTTACCTTTTGTTTTCTTGTTTTCAAAAGGCAGTGGCAGTGATTCCCATAGGCTTCCCTGCCGCTGGTCTTGGCCCCTTCTCTAGTGTGGCCTGCCTCCGAGGAAACAGAAAATTATGTCAGAGAGGCGGGCCGCAGTAGAGAGAAGGGGCCGGTGGAAGGGTAGACTATGGGAATCGCTGCCACTGCCGCCTTTTGAAAATAAAAGGTAAATTCGGAGAAGAGGGATGGGGAAGGAAGGGTGGGGGGGGGGGGGGGGGAGGGGGATACCGCCTCAGAAGAGTGCTGCCTGAAGCCCCCGCCTCATTTGGTCTAATGGTAGGATCACCACTGGCTATGAAGAGTTTACCTGCTGGTTGCAGAAGTTCCAGTAAAGTTATTTTACATTAAATAAAACTCCTGGAATACAGAGTGGTCTTTGGCATGAGAGGAGGATACTTGCTCCCTGACTGAGAAGGGAGTACCACTAGTAAGTCTCTCTTAAGCTCCCAACACCCCGGATCTCCATTCTGGACCACTGATCCACTTCCAAGCTCGACTGCAGGTGAATTGGGACTTGATTGTGGTGTGTGTGTGTGTGATCTCCAGTGACACCGTGACTGGAGAGAGAGAGTGGATTATCTCTTTGACCTGGGTTAGGGTTTTAGACCTGAGCTAGTAGTGGTGAGACCCAGGATACAATAGTATGATAGCAAAAACTAGGCACCCAGTTGCAGTTATACAATAGGCTCTCATACATGGCATCAGAGTACCTAAAAGGAGGTGCCCCTTATAGAATTTATCCCTATATATCCCTAGGTACATTCAGGGCTGGTTTTAGATATGGTGGGGCCCAGGGAAGAAATTAAAGAGGGGGCTATTGATCCTCCCTTCCCCCTTATCTCCCCACCTGCATTGTTACTATGCAGTCCGGGCATCTCTTCCCCTTCTCCCCATCACAGTCCATCTTCCTCCCTTCCCCTCACCTTGTGGTCTTCTTTAAAATGTTTATTTCCTTTCTCAGAGGGGCCCTGGCATGGCAGCCATTCTCACAAGCTGCCTCTGGCTGCCCCCAAAGCTTTCCCTGCCCTTTCTACTGTGGCACGATCCGCCCAGGTGGAAACAGGAAAATGCGTCAGAGGGGGCAGATTGCGGCACGGCAGAGAGGGAAAGGTTTGGGGCAGCCACAGGCTGCTTGTGAGAATGGCAGCCATGCCAGGGACCTTCTGAGAAGGGAAATACATTTTTAAAGAAGATCAGGAAGGGAGGAGGAGACGGACTGTAGTGGGGAGAAGGGGAAGAGATGTCTGGACTGCCGGGCCCCTCTGGAGCTGTGGGACCCAGGCCAGATGCTCTGTTTGCCCCCCTAACACCAGCCCTGAGTACATTGAATAATCTTCCCTTCTACTTATGCTCACTTTTTACACCTCTTGTCCCACCAGATGTCATGCCTATCAGTTTTGGATTACCGTGGTACCTGATGGCCAGAGAAGCAACACTGCTCTTGCATTTGCATTAAGTGATAAGGAATAGTGGCAGCCACTTTCCCTTACTATCTGCTGTTCAAATACATCACCTTTGTGATGAGAAAAAACATATATTAAAAAGTCATTTCAAGGCTTAGAGCACACCTGGCTGCATTACCTGGCTGCACACCACTCCTCTGTACAGCCCTTCAGGGAAGCCATGCACATTCCAAAAGCAGCTCCCACACTGGCTTATAACCTACACTGCGCATGCGCAATGATTTTTAAACATAAATTTCTCAAACCTTCCATTGGGCATTTCTTTATGGTATCCACTAATGGAGTATACATTTATTTTTAACTTCAGAAAGCCTGAAAAATATTCCAAGCTGAATATTTTATTTTACCTTTTTGATCCCTTTGTAGCTCAAAACCATGGAACCAATTTTTAGAAATGTCATACAGAGCCAAGGATTGAAACTCTGCATGCCAATTTTCTGCAAATAAGGAGACATTTTGTGGTTAAAACCGCAAAGAAAATCAACATTACAAATAACAAGGAAATGAAATTCAACCTAGATCATTGTGGTGTTACCATTTCACAAAGACAAACTTAAAAAATGTAAACAATGGACTGAGGTTTCTTAGAAGTTCCAAGCTATAGATCAGATTTCTGACCCATTTGTTCTCTTGCTTACACACAAACATGCCTTTTACATCTGGATAAAATGTAGGTGCACAATGCATCTATTATATAGAAACACAGAAAATGTAGGCAGATAAAGACCATATGGCCTATCCAGTCTGCCCATCCATGCCATCTACTTTCCCTATCACTCCCTTAGAGATCTATTCATGCTTTGACCAAAGAATAATAGTGACCCTTGAGTGAATAATATCTGATAAATTGGTCAATGATTAACAAAGAATTCTATGGAGCTCATAGATTTGCATAGGTTGCAAAAAGAAATACCTATAAATATGTTTTGAAACTCTATCTGTAGATCCAGTATATCAGTAGTTAAAATCTAGCCTAATTTACTACTCTCTGCCATCTCCTGCTGACTGCATGTATGATTACAATTATTTTATTTTATTTATTTTATTTTTCTTCAATTTGTATTCATTGTATGTTAAATAAGAGCATGTACTATTTCTTCTCAAATTGCCTAACTGATATCAACATCATATAAGCTCCAATTATTTGCATGTTACTTATTTCTTTTTACAGATTGTTTTAAGGCTCAAAGTGTTCAATTGCCTATATCTCATAACTCATTGCTTTTAGTAAATGTCTTGGTCATAGCTGTTATATGAAATGTTTATCCCCAATTCCTTCATACACTACTATGCTACAAAACTGTAGCCACCTAAGGTCTAACCTCTTCATTAATGGGTTACTCTCAATTTACAATGCTAATATGATCTATCATTAAATATGAGATAATCTCTTCTTTCATAACATCTTTCTCACTACATGGGCCACTCTTACAACTCCACAATTTATAATCCTCTTTAGTCATTTTCTACTCTCTTTACTAATGTACATACATTATCATAGATTCCAGAATATCTCTACTTAACCTCATAGGAGGAATTGATTCATGCTGGACCCCCCCCCTGTCTTAGTCACTGGTTCCAATATATTCTTCTTTCCATATTGACTGAGCATTTTTTGCTCTCTATGTCATTTATTGTTAATATACTTCAGAGGCATACATCTTCATCATTATATTTATTACATTCATTATACTCATTTAACTTAAGCTATCTCCTGATTCATCACAACACTCACCTCAACTCCTATCCCTATCACAATGGCTAATACCAACTCATCTAATATACTGACGCTAGTTTCCTGGAATGTAAATGGCTTAAAACATCCAATTAAACAGAAAAAAGTATTCACACACCTTAAAAAATTAAAACCCTCAATAATCTTCCAACAAGGAACACACATTCCCAACCTCATCAATTTTAAATCTACCTTCCCTTGGATCTCTCATACTATTGACGCTCCCTCCACTGGCCGCAAACATGGGGTTTCAATTCTATTTCACAAAGACCTAAATGTTAGCATAACAGAACATATCAGTGACCCAGAGGGAAGATGGGTAATTGCTAAAATAACATTATCTGACGAACAACTCATCTTAGTAAACCTTTATGCCTCTAATTCAGATTCCCCTGAATTTTTTGCTTCCCTCTTTCAAACAATCGCCTCCTTTGCTCCCTTACCTATCTATATTGCAGGGGACTTTAACCTTCCTCTAGACATATGGATGGACAAACAAACTTCATCTCCAACAACAGCCAACTTTTGCATGATCCTCAAACTCCATCAGCATCAGTCCCTAGCGATCTGTACTAGGACCAGTATTTCCTTTATTCATTACTGATCTGTAAAAAAAAAAAAAAAAAAGGAGCAATGAGCAAGATGATCAAGAGGCTCATTTTCAAAGCACATAACCTTACAAAGTTACATAGGTTACTGTACTATGTAAATCAATGTGCTTTGAAAATAAGCACCCAAATATTCAGATGTGCCTAGCCCCGTCTTTGGCCGTCTTCAAGTCCAAACTTAAAGCCCACCTCTTTACCACTGCTTTTGACTCCTAACCTCTACTCACTTGCCCTGCCCTTTATCCTCTCACTCTTTATTCCCTTACCCTTAACTGTTCTGTCTGTTTACCTGTCTTATCTAGATTGTAAGCTCTTTGAGCAGGAATTGTCTTTTTTGTGTATGGTGTACAGCGCTGCATATGCCTTGTAGCGCTATAGAAATGCTAAATAGTAGTAGTAGTAGTAAGAACCATCCCCAAAGCTAATATCACTTTACGCTCATTAATTACTCAATTCAATTTAGTTGACCCCTGGAGAATAAACCACCCAACTACCAAAGATTACACAAATTTCTCTCCCCCCCCCCCCCCAGTTCCAGTTTCTCACGCATAGACTACTTTTTAATCTCTGCATTTTTACTTCCGTCAGTATCTGGAACCACAATCCAACCAATTGTAATATCCGATCATGCTCCTATAACGCTTTCTCTCATCAATCCTATCCAACGTTCATCTAAATCTTCCAACTGGAAACTTAACTCAAAATTATTAGCTGATAAAGATGTTCAAAATTGAATCCAAAAATTTATTAAAGAATTTTTTCAATTTAATCTCTCTGACGACATCTCATCTCTGACAATATGGGAAGCTTTTAAAGCTTCACTAAGAGGTGAATTAATTTTCATCTCTTCATATAAAAGAAAAGAACACCTTAACAATCTTACAAAAATAGAAAATAAAACAAAGAACAAGAACAACTTTATTTTCACACTAATGATAAATCAATACTCAATACTATATATAAATTAAAATACTCTCATAATAAATTGCTTAGTGAACATGTCAATCAAGAAATTTTTGTCTCAAAATCTAAATATTATTCTGAAGTTAATAAAAGTAGCAAATTATTAGCTAATTATTTAAAACGGAAAAAAACTAAAATTTAAATATCCTCAATAAAAAAACACAAATAATAATATTATTACCTCACCTTCCAATATACTAAAATCATTCCACCAATTTTATTTTTCTCTCTATCAATCAAATAGTAGTGAAGACATAGCAGATATAAACAATTTTCTAGCAACCGTTTCTCATCCACGGTGGTCTGAATCTGACAATAAAATCCTAATGAAAAATTTATAACTTTGAAACTTTAATAAAATCTCATGGAAAAAAAATTGGGATTCAAAGCAATACAAAATAATACAACCTCCATGCTCATAGCAAACCAAAAAGCAATTCCAATATCTCAGAGTACAACATGCATGAAACATTTCTTTTAAGGACTTTCTTGCCATGCAACAGTTTAAATCATCACCTATGTGAAAGGTTGTGGACATCCCCATGCACTCCCCTCCCCCCCCCCCCCCCCCCCCGGTCTCTTATTTTATCACACAAGCCTCTAAAAACAACTAGATAGTCTTTTAAGATGAGGAGACTACAAGCAGGATGTCCAGGTTTTAAACACATCCCAGACTGCCCAGAAGGTATTGATATCTTTTTGCAGCTCAGCAGTCTACTTCCCCATCCAATACATTTCCCACTTTTTCCAAGTGTTCTGGGGGTGGGGTGCTGCTTCTTCAAAACTGGGCCACTGCAGATTTAGCAACTAACAGTGAGCAGGAAATTAATTAATTAACTACACTGGCTCCCAATCAAAGAACGCATTGCTTTTAAAATCTGCACCCTGGTCCACAAAATTATCCACAGTGAAGCCCCAGGATACATGATTAACTTGATTGACTTACCAACTAGAAACACATCCAAATCATCATAAAAATACCTAAACCTACACTATCCAAGCTGCAAAGGACTTAAATACAAATCAACTTACGCATCCAGCTTTTCCTACATGTGCACGCAACTGTGGAATGCACTACCAAAGACCGTGAAAACAACGTACAACCACCTAAACTTCAGGAAATCACTAAAAACTCATCTGTTTAAAAAGGCATACCCTACTGATCCAAATTAGACAATGGATCCCTGCAACACAACAAAATCAAAATACGTAATGGACATAACACAACCCTCCCAATGAACAATTCCTTAATGTGTCTATGCCACACGAATACTATCTTACCATAATATCACTTGTATTTGTTCACACCAGAGTATGCAAACGCCACTCCGGTACTATGTAAACCACATTGAGCCTGCAAATAGGTGGGAAAATGTGGGATACAAATGTAAGAAAGAAAGAAAGAAAGAAAGAAAGAAAGAAAGAAAGAAATCCTTCTCATGTAATGATTTCTGCAATTCAAGATCCCAGCAACAAGATCTGTATGCTACAGGGAAGGTTCAGTCTTGTGATGGTAGTAATAATATCCTTTACTCTAGACCAAATAAGTCAAATCAACAGGCAAGTCCACCACAGGTGTAGAAAATCTCCTTATTCCCTGAATAGCCACCAGCAGTAGGGACTTGTCCACTTGTCTCAACTATGAAGGAGACTAGAAGTAGTATATATATGCAGTAGAATTTTTACTTGCATGGAGATTAAAGACAACAAAATGGATCCCTTAAAGGTACACTCTCAAATCTCTTTCCAAAATTCAAGACTGCTTTTTCCCAAAGGTTTCATACCACTTGTGTACATAAAAATATACAAATCAGTCAGAGCTTTGAACAATCTTGTAATCCACTTCCACCCTCTACCCTTGCTGAATGACACCTGCTCCCATTGCCATGGAGAGTGCACTAAATGCACCTTTCACTCGGAGTATAACATAGTGGCAAAGCCAAAAGGATTGAAAAAAGTTGGAGGTTCCACAGCGCTAACCTTTGGTTACAAAATATTGGTTGTCTAGAAAGGACTCTCTAAGGGAGCTCAGCTTTTCTGTCTCCACTCCACTAATGCAAAGAAAACTGAAGATGGTGCTGTGTCAGGGGGCAGGGCAGGGAGGTCACACTCACCAATTGCCAGTCACCACACACACTCGCCTGCCATTTGCCAAGTGCGACCTCCCTGACACAGCGCCATTTTCAGTTTATTTGCATTAGTAGAGTAGGGTAGGTAGGTAGGTAGGCTGGTGTAGTGCTACACTACTGCGGGAACCCCACAGGATCTGTGTCCATCCCTGCGGGATCCCCATGAGCCTCAGGGGCATCCCTGTGGGAGACCAGTGACCCTGGAGGGGATCCCTGTGGGATTCCCATGGTAGTCATGGGATTCTCTCAAACCACATTCCTGTGCAGCTCTCTACTGGAGACAAGGCAAGGTGAAGTTGGCTGGAGGCAAGAAAAGGCGAGGCTGGCTGGAGGCAAGGCAGGCTGGAGACAAGGCAAGGCAGGCGAGACAAGGCAAGGCAAGGCTGGCTGGAGGCAAGGCTATCTGGAGACAAGACAAGACAACTCAAGAGGCCTGTTGTGAAGGCAGAAGTGAAGAGTTCCAAGATCTCTTATAAGGACCACAGCAAATGGGGTCATCAGTAGATGTCCCATCCTGTTCCTGCCACAGGACTTTTAAGAGAAAGACCCCATGTGCATGTGTGCACGTAGAGGACACTGATGCCAGAGGCAGCAGAGGACAGAGTGGTCTGCATGACCAACATGACGCTCCCATATGTGGGAGCTGCAGCACCGATGGTCCAGCACGTTGGGGGAATAGTCCAGTGCCCAGAAGCCATGGAGGCCAATCGTGCCATTCTACACCAGCGGCAGGTAAGTTGGAATGCGGGGCATGGCCACGGTCATGACAATATTCATTGGCTGACCAGCTACGGTTAGAAGGCAAGTAGACCTATCTTTGGCCCCTATAACTTAGCTGGTCAGCCAACGAATATCGGTTTGACTGGCTATGCTCATAATGACCAAAAAAGCCTGGAAATTCAATGCTTGTCACCAGATACAGTCCAGCATTGAATTTCCAGGTTTGCTGCCGACCACGGGAGATTGCCAGGCTGCCTCTCATGGTCTGAATATCGGCTCCTTTGTGTACATAAAATAGGGTATACAATACACCTATTTGCTCAATCAAAAAAAAAAAACCCTCACAAAGCAAAAATGCCCTCCCAAGAGCAATGCAGGGAGCAATTCTATAACAGTGCACCTATATTTAGGCACCTACAGTGAAAACTCATTAATGTGCAACTGTTTAAGCTGTGTCATGTGTTCCAAAATTGCAGACTTTAATATGCAGATGTTAAAGTGTGATTGGGAGAAACTGAAATACAGTATAGTGCTAAAGAATCATCAGCCTTCTCATTTGCTACCTTCTGACAAGGAAGATCAACTTTGTCCTGTACTTCTTTTTCCGGTCTGTTGTCATTGTGGTAAGATGAGGCGAAGGTGAATGTACACACTGTGTGTAGTCAAGAACATGGTTAGAAGATTTGTTATTGCATGGTCTGCTTAATGTGCAGTCACGAGATATGTCCCCTGTCGACCACATGCTAATGAGTTTTCACTGTACAAAGTAGTCACCTACTTTTTTTTAAATAGAATACTAGTGTAGCTGGGTATATATATGCACATATGCGATTAGGTGTTAAGAATGTTATGCTCAAAATCGATTTGCATGCCAAAATTTACCAAACTGAAGTTATTCACAATGACAGTTTAAGGTGCATATTTGAAATATTTTTGCATGGAGTGATTTTGTGGACTGTCCTCCTGCCAGATCTTCAACTTGGTGAATGGCATTAGAGGTGTGTGCACTTTGGGGTCAAACTTTACCAGGCAATGTTTGAAATCATTGGTCATGTCAATTTTGCAAATAAGTTTCTTCAGTACATCAACCTCCTAATTCTATAAAAGTTGCCAAACATTGTGTGTACAAATTTGGGTATGTGCCCAATTTGCTTGCACAATTTAATTGAATAATGAGCTAATTAGCACCAATAATTGGCTTTTTAAACAAACAATTATTGGCACTAATTAGATTTAAAAGCTCATATGATCAGCAAACCCCGATGTGCTGATGAACCCGTTCTCTGAACTTTCCACTATGAATCATTTGAGCTTTTAGTTCACTATTTTAAATAGACTGATTTCTATTGACCCCTGACGCAGGTACATGTTGTCGAAACATGGCCCATGTTGGGTCTATTAATAAAGGACTCGACGCAGAAGTGGAGCCAGGATGAGGCAAGTTGATGGTGCAGGGGGAGCGATCTGCCGGCGCACATTTTCACTGTAACAGGACGAAAAAAAAACTAGGCGCCGGCAGAACTCCGTTTGGTGGAGCAGCCGCTCCCCTGGTGCCCCACCTAGCTACGCCACTGACTTGACTACCCCATGCTTGAACAGCCCTTGGTGCTTTTTTGCATTTGTATTGTTATGTGCACTTTGACCCTCTCCTCTGCTGTTGGATCAACTGTAAATAATAATGTCATAATTGCACCATGATTTGCAAAGAATATTTATTATGCTACACTTTTGTTGCATGATCGTTTTATAGCTCTATCATAGGCCTGTTTATGAGCCAAATTTTATTATTGTACACCCAGCCATTTATTTGTTATAGAGAGAAAAGGAGGTCCCGTTATTTGTGTGTATGTGTGTGTGTGTTTGTATTTTCATTTGCATATTTTAAAAACCTTTGTTCAGAAATAGCAGAAGTATACTCTTTTCTGATGGTCTCTTAAAAACTAACCCCTACCGCCTTTTACAAAGCCGCACTAGCGGTTGCCGGTGTGGTAATGCCGACACAGCCCATTCAAAGTGCCCTTGCACTGGCCTAGCACTATATCTTTGATATCAGTGATACCCAGGACAAGGGGTAACAAAAATCTGATCATGGTGGGGGTGGAGGGTGAATGAGAGAAATGCTGGTCCTTACATGGAGGAGGGTGGAGGAGAGAAAAATTTCCAACTATGCCCGATGACCAAATTCTTACGGGAGTAAGATTACAGGGGGGGGGGGGGAGGAGGGGAGGTGAGTATAGAAGTGCCGGCTATCACAAGGAGGGGGGGGGGGGGGCAGTGAGAAATGCTGCACTTCACCAGGAAATATGTCTTACATTGCCAATTTCAGGCTTCCTAAAAATTGAAACCCTCCCTAGGCTCCAGAAAAAACATGTTTCTAATAATCATCTGGCCAATTATTAGAAAGAATATGGTATGTTTGTATGGACTGGTAGGATGATAAATGCTACATAATTCTAAATCTAAACTGTTACTTGATTATTATTTTATTTATAGTCAATCCACTCAATGTGACCTTACATAACACTTTTCCTTCTTATTCTCTGCCTCATGGAAGTTCTCATTGCACTGTTACTGGATAAAATTAACTGGTAGGCACAATTAGTTGATGGTCATGATATGGAAGGTTTAGATAAATTGGAATATACCTGGTGTTTTCTATTGGTATAGAAGGTCTTAATAATAATCTTTGTTTTTTACAGGATTTGAAGGGAAAAAAGAAAGCATAATTGACCATGAAAAACCTGCTGAACAAGGTATTTATGACTTCACATCATCATCTTGGGGAACTTTTATTATTAGTCTACTGTCTCTTGAACTGTTATATCTATGTTCTGCCCCAACTTCTCTAATTTCCCTTTTCTTGACTCTGGTGGTGGATTGCTTTCTGCACTAATAGTCCTCCTTCAATGGTATCCCATGGTTCTATTTCTCTCACTTTTTTGTGTTCTGGTTAACTCCACTTGGAGGGGCATAATTGAACGAAAATGTCTATCTCCATGGGCGTTTATCTCCGAGAACGGGTCCGTGAAGGGGCGGACCGAACCGTATTTTCGAAAAAAATAGATGTCCATGTTTTATTCGACAATTTGTGAGCTGGGCGTTTTTGTTTTTCAGTGATAATGGAAAATGAAAGCGCCCAGCTCAAAAACGAATAAATCCAAGGCATTTGTTTGTGGGAGGGGCCAGGAGTCGTAGTGCACTGGTCCCCCTCACATGCCAGGACACCAACCGGGCACCCTAGGGGGCACTTTTACAAAAACAAAAAAAAAAGGTAAAAGAGCTCCCAGGTGCATAGCACCCTTCCCTTGTGTGTTGAGCCCCCCAAATCCCCCTCAAAACCCACTGCCCACAAGTCTACACCATTACTATAGCCCTAAGGGGTGAAGGGGGGCACCTACATGTGGGTACAGTGGGTTTGGGGGGGGGGTTGGACGACTAAGCATTAAGCAGCACAATTGTAACAGTTAGGGGGGGATGGGCCTGGGTCCACCTGCTTGAAGTCCACTGCACCCCCTAACAACTGCTCCAGGGACCTGCATACTGCTGCCAGGGAGGTGGGTATGACATTTGAGGGTGAAAATAAAAAGTTGTGAAACATCATTTTTTGTGGTGGGAGGGGGTTAGTGACCACTGGGGGAGTCAGGGGAGGTCATCCCCGATTCCTTCCGGTGGTCATCTGGTCATTTAGGGCACTTTTTGGGGCCTTATTCGTGAAAAAACAGGGTCCAGGAAAAGTGTCCTAAATTCTAGCTACAAACGCATACTTTTTTTCCATTATCAGTGAAATGCGCCCATATCTGTTCAGCCGATCACCATGCCCCAGTTCCGCCTTCGCCACACCTCTGACACGCCCCCATCAACTTTGTCCGCATCCACGACGGAGTGCAGTTGAAAACGTCTAAAATTGGCTTTCGATTATACCGATTTATTCGTTTTGGGGAGATAAACGTCTATCTCCCGATTTGGGTCGCAATATAGGCGTTTTTCTTTTTCAATTATAAGCTGGCTTGTCACCTAACCTCTATTTCATACTCTTTTCAGCACAGTGACAAATAATCCCCTACAACTTGTCCTATTTTTTTTTTCTTTTAGCAGTCCCTACCTTTCCCTCGATTACATTGACTAGTTTTCAATTTGTATTTGTAACTGGGCAGTATTAATTGGATAGTTCCACTGCATATTTCCTTGGACCACCTTGGAAATAGCGGGACAGCGTCATGGTTGCCTTGGGTGGAGCTGGAAGTATCTGGTTATCA
Organism: Microcaecilia unicolor; assembly: GCF_901765095.1. Taxonomy (NCBI): domain Eukaryota; kingdom Metazoa; phylum Chordata; class Amphibia; order Gymnophiona; family Siphonopidae; genus Microcaecilia; species Microcaecilia unicolor. Next base: position 148,185,197 of record NC_044040.1, read on the forward strand.
GCAGCCATATTTAGACCACAAACTGGATAAAGTTTCAATTTTATCCAGGTAGCTTTCTGGTTAATGGTTTAATATGGTTGCTAACTAGATAGCACATCTGGATTGGTGTTGAAACTGGATATTCAAAACTGATATATAGGCAAAAACAGTTTTAAAGAAACCCTGTATTGGGAAAAGGCATAAACTGTAACCTGTATATAATTCCAACAGGCAACACTTCAAAAAATACTTCCAAACCTAAGACTAAAATAAAAAAATAAAAACCTCCCACAAAAAAACAAAGAAAAACGTCTTTGGATGGTGTATGCTCAGCAATTAAAACGAACTTGCACCAATCCATGTCTTTGTAGAAAACATCTTTATTTGAACACTCTTCAGCAACTAGAAATAATTATCAGCACACACACATACACACTCCCACTCTTCAGGCACACAAATGTGCTCTATCACTTTTCAGACACACACATTCTCTCTCTTTCCTCTCAGCCAGCACTTTTTCTCAGCCTGCAGCAGGAGATCTCTCACACATTTCCCCATTCCTCTGTCCTACCTCTCCTCTACAAAACCCTGAATCATGTCACTCACTGGGTCCATTGGCTGCCTCCAAGGCTCCTTGCAGAGATCAGTCTCCTCCTTCCTGTGAGTAGAGCAGCCTTCCCATTGACTGGACCCTACCACAGGTTCCTGCCCAGTTAAATCATGGTAAGCTCTCAGGAGGGGATATTTAGCAGCACTTAACTGGGCAGCGCTGCTGAATATTTGCTCTTTTTACCACAACACTGGGTAGAGCCAGGGTGGTCTAGGAATAGAGTCAGGACAGTTCTGGAAGTTATGCAAGCACTGGCAATATTTCAGTACAGGTACCTGCATAATTAATCAGGCAAGTAGAACTGCTTGAATAGCAGCCCTAAATTCACCCGATTGACTATGTGGGTACGGCGCTAAATATTAGTCATAGCCACACAACTTCTGGGTATCAAAGTGAAACCCCCCTTTGTGGGGTGGGTTTAATGAGAATTAAGGGGACAACAGAAATTTTGGTAAAATGTTTTCTAAAACAGAAACAGGTTTATTCTTTCAGAGTTCAGAACTGTCAGTTTTAGCTTGCTTTAGTAGGAGCTGCACAGGAATGTAGTTTATTGAACATTGTTATATTGCAGGAGGAGGGGTGGGCCCCACAGCTCTGTCTGGATGCAAATGGCAGCAGACAGACAGGCTGCTGGGACCACTTTTACACATTTTGAGGGGATTAAGTCACTGAAAGGAATAAAGCTTGTGGAATATGATGCACACACACTGAGTAGAGAGAACTGGATCAAAGTAAGGGAATTGGAAAATTGGTTCCCCATGAGTTTAGGAGAGGGAGAGAATGATGGCCTTTCTAGAATGTTCTGGAGGGATTGGGTTCTAGTTCTGCGTTCATCTTTGGTAAATGATCTTAGCTTCTGGCTAAGATGGGCAATAGCCCTCTAGAGGGGAAGCCCTGTTACTGGTGGTTGCAGAGCCCTGTTAAGGGCTGGTAATTCTGAATCCCAGTTCTCAAGGCAAGGGAGGCCTTTGAGAACAGCTCAGGACAGAATAAAATGGTCTGTAGGGGTATTATTGGTGCCTAGGGCTGAAAATAGCAGAGGTAGTTCTCTAGTGGGGGACCCTATTACTGGTGGTTTTAGAACCCTGTTAAGGGCTGGTAAGCCTGAACCTCAGCATGGAGAAACCCCTGAGGCTCCTCTTGAAGAGAGAACCATTGAGGGAGCGACAAGGCCTCCATAGTGTGATCGGCACTAGTGGCCCAGCAAGGGAGAAGGCTTCCTGGGTGTGGCCAGCACAAGGAGCCCAGCAGAGGAGGACAGCTCTTGGAAGGACAGCTGGTCCTCAGAGTCCAGGGAAAGCTTCCAGGAAGTTGAAGTAGGGACAGGCCTAGCCAGCCTGGAAGTCCAGCAGCCACCAGCCCAAAACGTCTGCAGCAGAGAAGTGAAGGGACTGGGAGAGGGTGGACTTGCCAGGAAAAGAAAGGAAGACCTAGGCAACCATCTACACCCACACACAGACTTAACTAAGGAACTGGAAAGGGCTTACAGCTACTACCTTGGCAATCAAGACTGAAGGGGTCTTAAAAGGGTGTAAAAGACTACAAGTTACTGGTCCTGAAGAACTGAGTTAAAGACTAATGCTGTTGGTTTGATATACTGGTTCAAGAGTTTAAATAACAAGACTATTGGTGTTTCTTTATGGTAACTGAGTTATTGTGATAAGAAGTCATCATTTCTGAGGTGCATAAGACAATAGATGCCTATCTGAATAGGTCAATAAAATCTGTTTAATTTATTAGCCAGCCTTGTTGACAGCAGTCTTTTTGGATTTCTCCGGGGGAGAGAAGAGGGTAATCCCACCCGCTAACACTTTTCCTCCCCAGGTGGAGGCACTGAGTGCCAAATGAGTAAGGGTCTGAAGGAGACTGCCTTGGGAGTCTCCAGCTAGGTCATCCCTGGATCCAGAAATGCCCTGAAGTGGACACTACAACTGCTAACCTGGATATTCAGTGTTGGTGCCTGAACATGGTCTGGCATTGAAACACTGACTCTAACTTAGCTAGCAGCGGTTAGCTTTTTTTTTTTAAAAAAAACGCTTATCACCACCAGCTGAATGTTGACCCATTAATGTACAAATCTGTAGAATCCTAAAAAATCTAGACAATTAGCAATCTTAGCTTGCTGAATCATTATCTTTCTTTATTTTGCAATATTTTATGTACCGCCTTTCATTTATGAGTCAAGGTGGTATAAAATACGCAAAAGCCAAAGACACAACAAATATCATGAGAATAATTTCAATACTTCACATACAATTATCAAACAAGAGTCACATAAGGTAGGGGAGTGAATTGCAGAACAATTTTGACCTGACATGGTCTCCTTAAACTTTAGGGCCCTAGACACATGCCTAGTTTGCCTATGCCTTAATCTGGTCCTGCCTGGTATGTATAAATTAGTTTACTCTCACTCTAGTAACATGAAATCCTGTTATTTTCTGCAGGTGGTCATGTGACATTTGAGATACAGCCAAAGAATAACACACCCCAGTTCTTAAAGAAATTATCTTTTGGGAAAGGTAAGAAAAACAACCTTTATATGTGCTAAAATTGTAGGATCAAGAGGAATTTGGATTTGGGAAAGATTTCCCTTAGGCATGGTGTGAATATCATCATCATAGAGTTGATGTTGTGAGTCTTGAACAGGAAAGAATTATTTTTGCATAATTCTTTCATCTGCAGCACAGAATGCATGCAACTCCCATATCTCACCCCTTTTGGTGGGTTTCTAACATGATGCAGGGGAGGGAGCATGGTAAATCCAATGCAATGGTTTCCATTGCCCTGTCCAACGATGCTGGCTCCATATAGCCATTTGTTCTAGGAAATGGGCCAAACTGAAGGGTGATTAAGGTAAGGCTGGTGGAAGTACTTGGTTGCTATCACCAAAACCATGGCATTCTAAGCAATTGTTTAGTTAACCTAGTACTTTCACCAGCCCTGTATAAAATCATTAAGTTACATGAAAAGGAAGCTGTAATGGAGTCTGTGGGTAGATGGTATTTATAGGTTTTTTTTTAACTTAAAAACTATCTGGGACATTTAATGCACACACTATCTCTGAATTTTTAGAAGGAATCCATATGGCATATATGGTATGTGTGTTAACACCCACATATTTTGCACCAACTAAGAGAAGTAATATAGCATGCATACCCTTGAAAATGTTATATACATTCACTGTGTTCCTCTCCAGACTGAGATGCACCCAAGGACCACCTCTTTTAGGGTATCTTTTACTAAGCGGCGGTAAGCCCAATGCGGGCTTACCGCTCGCTATAACAGAAGTACCACCAGGTTACCGCAGCAGCCCAGCAGTACTTCTCAACCCCACCACGCCGTCATTTCCGGCGCTACAAAAATTAAGTAAAAGATATTCCCCCCCATGGAATGATAATCAGTGCATCTACAATAAAGGCTGGCTACTTATTTGCACTGGTTCCACATTCTAACACTGCTTTTTAATAGTGCCCCATGAGTCATATTCCTATCATCTTACACACAGTGCTGAATTCTGTATATGGCGCTAAAAGTTAGTTGCTGGAAAGATCTGCGCAATGCCCGTATTCTATAAAGGGTACCCGACCTTTATAGAATACTAGCATAGCACATAGGTCATGCCTAACTTTGGGCGCTAGAAATATGCCTGAAGGAAACAGGCTATGCTATGCTACACAGTTCTATTCCGCAATACCAAAAAATAGTTCAATGCGGATCATAGATTTAAGATAGCCGAATAAGAAATCCGGGAATTTACAAAAAACTTTACTACAATTCTATAACTACATTAAAAGAAGTTTTAATTAAATAGGTAAGTTTTGAGTTCCTTTAAAAAAAAAAAAAAAAAGATAATTCTGCAAGATACGAATCTATATTGGCAATGAATTCCATATTGACACTGCTTGATAATATATAGAAGAATCAAACATACATCGTCATTTAACTTGTTTAACTGAGGGAAAGCAAAGTAGCATTTGATTATGGGTTCTACTATTAACTACATTACAGAGGAACACCACCAAGTCTGTCCGGCACTGTCCTTATGTTCCAAATTACCGGAGTCTCTGTCCAGGCCTCCCTAAACCGGATTGCTATATGTGGGACATAGACCGCACAAGCCAGCCCAGCACTGGCCTTAGTTTTTATAGCCAGAATTTTCAAAGCACCACTTAACATGCAAATACATATGCAACCCTTTAATTTTTGTTTTTTTTAATACCATTCATTTTCTAATTAGAGATCCTCTGTGTTCATCCCACAACTTTTTGAATTCTGCCACCATTTTTTCCTCCACCACCTGCCTCGGGAGGGCATTCCAGGCATCAAGCACCTTCTCTATGAAAAATAATTTTTCTGAAATTTCTCCTAAGTCTACCACCCTGCAACCTCAATTCATGTTCTCTAGTTTTACCATTTTCCCTTCTCTGGAAAATATTTGTTTCTATATTAATACCTTTCAAGAATTTAAACATCTGTATAATATTTCCCCTGTCCCTCCCTTCTATGAACAGCATTTAACTTTAAGCACTGTTTATAGAATAGCACTATTTTTTTCAGTGGCAATATTTTAGGCGCCATTTATAGAATTTAGTCCTTTATGCTCTCACAGTTATGCCAGCAATAGACCTGTTATAAGTGTGGGAACCGGTGTAGGAGAAAGTGGGATGTTTGACCAAGGTAAACCAAATCCTGGATAAATAGATGTTAAAAACACTTGTTTATTGATGAAAAAAGACTCGACACAACCGTTGTGTTTTGGTCGTTAGGCCTGCATCAGGAGTCTACAAGATACATATATACATGTATACATTAGTAAAAAACGTTGACTGTACAGTCATCACAGATAAAACAAAAACATATATTCAAAAACTTTAATAAACTAAAGAAATTTATAATGAATAATAAAACAAACTAAACACTAATCAAATGAAACGATAATCAAAATATATTAAAAAAATATATAAAAATAAATATAAACAAATATATATATATAAATATGTATCAGTTAAAAAGCAAATAAACAATGTGTATACATCAATTGCTATACATAACCATACCACATTTATATGTGTGTTCTTAAAACATTCTTGTGTCAACCATAGAATGGTACGTTGAAACTGAAGAATGATATGTGTACAGTGCCTTATGAATAAATGAATAAAGCATTAATGATTGAATAAAAAATAAAAAATAAAAAATGGAGATTATATCTGCACAATGTGTTAAAAATATGTATTTTATGTATGGTGCATAAACAGTTATCTCTCTCTCTCTGTATATGTACACATATGTGCATTCATATATTCCTTTACACATTTCTTTTTCTTTCTAAACCTATGCATATCATATGTACCCGTATACCTTCTCTCAAAGATACCTCTTTTATTTCAATATGTGAGGTAAAATTAATTATAGAAAATGCTGGTGAAAAACACTAGGTGCATATTAAACCAATGGTAATAAAACGTAAAAGTGGGTATCATTTCGAATCCGTATATGGGAGCTGGAAATTTATTAGTGAAAATAGAATAAAAAGTAACAAATAACAATAAATAAACAAAAAGAGAAAATATTAGAAAAATAATCATAATGGAAAATAAAAAATTGAAAATGAATACAAAATGAATACAAAATAAAAAAAAATAAAAAAAATAAAAGATTGAACAAAAATAAAAGATTGAACAAAATGAAATGATTGAAACAAAACGAAGGGATTATTCAAACAATGGGATATAACGGTGGATGCAAGTCAATGCCAAGAGGAAAGATGGAAGAAAAAAGGAAAAAAGAAAAAACGAGGAAGGAGGGAAAAAGAAAGAGAAAAAATAAAAGAGAAAAAAGAAGAAAAAAAGGGAAAAAAAAGGGGGGAAAGGGGGGGAAAGGAGGCGAAAGGAGGGGAAAGGGGGGTGAAGTGGGGGGGATGGGAGGAGGGAAAAGGAGGGGAAAGGAAAGAAGGGGGAAAGGAAAGAGAGAAAAGAAATGAATGGGGTAAAGGGGAAGAAAAAAGAAGGGGAAAAAGGGGAAAAAAGGGGAAAAGGGGGGAAAAGGGGAGGAAAGGAAGGGGTAGATAAGTGGGAGGGACCAGGAAGAGTGACAAATTGAAAAGAAAAAATTTAATGAACCAGAAAGCGTGAATTGAATATTAAAAAATGATGTAAAAATGTGGCAAGAAACTTGTTCAAGATATGCATATATATGCGCACACACTATATGTGTACCTGTAAATATATACATGTACTCATGCATCTGTATATGCAGAGAACTAACCCTTCCTGAGTGGCTTGACCGGATTTGTTCCTGTTAGCATGGAACCAAAATGTAGCAGTGATGCACATAACTTACAGAATTCTATTAATTACATGTGTAACTGGGAGTCTTGCCCATGTCCCACCCATGTGTACACTCCCCTTGCAAATATACACTATGTAAGTTAAGCGAATATTTGCAGAATAGCATTTAGGCACCCTGCTGGCACTTTTATGGGGAAGTGTTTGTATTCTACACATTTATGCCTGCAAGGGGCACATAAATTCAGGCACCTAGATTACAGAATTGCCCCTCATGAGTCTTACTGAAAATTACCCCTTGCAAGTCATGTGTTACAGCCTAATTCCCTGTGTGGTTCTTGTAGGAAAATCAAAGACCACTGTGACGGGCCGTGATAACAAAGGTAAGGTTCTGATTTTTCTTGAAATTGAGGATTCTCTGTCAGACTGTGTAGTTTTTACTGTCCTTTCTTTCCCTGTCAGCTATATAGCTTGTATGAAAAGCAGAAGATTTTCTTTGAAGTAAGAAGGAAGCTGTGGGTATTTGCTGTAGAGTACATGGTTTTGATTTCTGCATAGTTGCTAAGTGAAGTCCTTGTCATCCTGAGAGAGAGCAAACCAGCCATCTTGTTAGGCAGACTAGATAGACCGTACAGGTCTTTATCTGTCGTCATCTACTATGTTACTATGGTGGAAGCTCTTCTGGAAGACACAAAACCTGAGACATACTATCAGGCAAACTGAAGGAATTCACCACCACCTCTCAACATTGAAGCCATGAGGGATAGGGACTGAGGGTTGGGATAGAAATCCTCCTAATAAATTGAAAGGGCTTCATGTGGTAACAGCATGGAACTGGAAGCCATAACTCTGAAGGCATTACTAGAAATAGGTAATCACTCAGATAACAATTCCTCTGGACACATTTGGCTAGGGACATGAGAGCAGTGGCGTAGGAAGGGCGGGGCGGTGGGGGCGGTCCGCCCCGGGTGTCAGCGGGTGGGGGGGGTGGGGTGCTCCGGACAGCCCTCATCTCCTGCCCCATTCGTTTTTTTTTTAAATCCATTGCTGGATGGAAGGAAGACTGAAAAGAAGATGAGGAAAGCAGAAACCAGAGACAACAAACTGTAAATAAAATACATATTTTTATTTTTTTGCTTTAACATGTAAATAAGGTAATCTTTTTATTGGACTAATTTTAATACATTTTGACTTAACTTTCAGAGAACAAAACCCCCTTCCTCAGGTCAGGATAGGATACTGTAACAGCACTATACTGTATTGACCTGAGGAAGGATGTTTTGGCCTCTGAAAGCTAAATGTATTAGTCCAATAAAATGGTATTATTTTATTTTCTATATTTGTTTTATTTCTATTTGTTAATTTGTAAAGTGGTGATTGGTACTTGTTAGTTTTTTCAAATTTACATCTGCTGTCTTTATATTTTGCACAGTACTAGAGGACATTTTCTGTTTCTGTGGTGTTGCATTGTATGCAGAGTCTGGCACCTTGGGGGTTCAGTTTAATTTTTGTCTAAATAGAAAGGTTATTATTGCTTATTCTATAGTGGATTAGGGTGTATCTGTGTTTGTGAAAAAGACATGGCTTTCGGTTGGCATTGACTGTGTAAGATGGACGATCTGTGTTATTCTGCCTGGTTTCGTTTTACAGTAGGTGAATTGATGTTCTAGTGCTCACTGTAGTGTTTAAGATGCTTTCCTTTTCCTTGTGTGACTTGTAGAAATTACTGCTTATGGTATGCTAGAATTGCTCTATAGGTCCTGAGTGTTTTGTATTCTCGGCATGCCTAGTACTAGATTTTGGGGGAGGGGGGTGTTAAAAAATGACCGGCCCCGGGTGTCAACTACCCTAGGTACGCCACTGAGGTGACTCCTTAAAGAATTACTCCCATGGGGCCAGATTCTATATATAGCGCCTGAAAAATCCACGCGGGACAATTTCTGCCTAAGTGTATTCTATAAGTGGCCCCTAGATTTAGGTGTGGTATATAGAATATGCTTGGTTGATATCCCAGTGCCTAGAACTACATGCATCAATTTATGTCAAAGAAAATGTGGCGTAAATACTGGCAAGTAGATTTGGGTGCAGAGGGGCATATTCTATAACAGTGCACGTAAATTTTGGAAAACCCACGAAATGCCCATTTCCCCACCCATAACCATGCCCTTTTTGGCGGCACACATTAGCATTTAGGTTCTCTGCGTTACAGAATATGCTTAGTGCGTTGTGTGTGTAAATTCGAATTATTGCCAATTAGTGCTCATTATTGCTCATTAAGTGCTGTTAATGCTAATTAGCTTGCTAAGCCAATGAAGTTACGCACGTTTTTATAGAATATGCTTGGATTGCAGCGCAGAACACTAGCACTGCGGTTTACAAAGCTGTTAGTGCCAACACAGCCCATACACTTTGAATGGGCTGTGTCGGCAATGCTGCGTGGAAACCGCTAGTGCGGCTTAGTAAACAGACTCCTAGGCATGATATATAGAATCTGTGGGATTTATTTATTTATTTATTTGTAGTATTTATACCCCGCTCTTTTCCGCTAATAGCAGGTTCAGTGCGGCTTACAGAGTATGGAACAAGGTATCAGAGAGACAATACAAAGTATGTAGCAATGTATCACAGAGATAATACAAAGTATGATATAATGTATCACGAAGATAACACAGCTGTATAGAGTGGGACAATAGTGAAAGATGTGGGGAAAGGATTGGGATGTGGGCAGTCTTGGTGTTATGGACTGGATACTAGAATTAAGTAGGGTCGTTTGGGTAGGCTTGTTTAAAGAGGTAAGTCTTCAGCAGCTTACAACAAAAAATATCAATTATTTGTTGTAATTGATATTATAAATTGCTTTAATGCCTTAGTTGTGCTAAGCAGCATATAAAATTAATAAATCAAACCAAACCAGCGGGTCTTGAGAGTTTATGGACCCCATTTCAGACACCTTTATGGTATCCCCTCTGCAGCACCCCCATCAAATGAAGGGTGGTGGAGGATATCCTCCTCTGTCTGCTTCAGCCGGGTGCTGTGGAGCCCATGCCAACTAAGCAGCAGTCCCTAGGGTGTTATTTATTTATTTTGTGGACCCCACAAAAGCAGAATTTCTTTCATCCAATCCCTGATCTAAAAGGGGTTAATGCTTTATTCTGGGTTCTGTGCTTCCATATGGAGATGTTACACTCCATTATAGCCTCAGCGTATCCAGGCACGTTTGACCTTCTAGGACCTGGCTAAGGCGTATTTTCACATCCCCATCCAGGAGGTGCACAAGCGTTATTGCGCTTCTGTTTTCTAGGCAGGCACTTCCAAGTTCAGGGCCCTTCATTTGGGATTGGCCACCACTCCCTGATATTCTTAAAAGGTCATGATGGTGGTTGCTGCCTTCCTCCATGAGGAAAGGATCTGAATCAGACACAGCCAGTCATTCAGGTATTAGAGGCTGGGCAGTCAATTACCTAAAGGCACCCGATTCCCCTCCCACGAGTATCTGGGGGTCCAGTTCAACACCTGGCAAGATCAGTGTTCCTTAATCATGAGAGAATGGTAAAAGATCCAATCTTAGAAAAAAATAATTATGTGCTCCAAGAGCACAGGATTCCAGAAAGCACTGTCATCTCAGTAGAGCCCCCCGTCCTCTCCATGTTCTTCAAGGGTCAATTGTCTGGGGGTCTCCCCACTCTTCTGCTTCCTCTTTAACTTCCCCTCACCCCTCACATCTTATATAGATTAGTTTTAGCTAAAGGTTTAATATTTGCTGATTAAGCAATTTAAAGTGATCTGGCGCCAACTTCATTAGTGCTTTTGAAAATCTGATTGAGTGATTTTTACAAGGACAGGATATTTTTCTGGCTCACATGAAAATTTTATTTTTATTTTTGCAGGTTTTCAAGTGGATAATGATGCAATTCACCAGCAAAAACTTGAGAAAGGAATATATGGTAACTTTTCACTCCATTGTGTTGTGATATATCTAGGAACAGCCTAATACAGGAAGAAAAAGCATGTTTTACCAACTGTGACTACATCTGTGCTGTGCTAGAGAGAGGAGGCAGTCAGAGAAACAGATGAGGAAAAACGTGTTAAAATGTATGCAGATTGTGAAAAATTGCAGGAAGACCTTAGGAAGCTGGAAGACTGGGCATCCAAATGGCAGATGAAATTTAGTATGCTCAAGTGCAAAGTGATGCACGTTGGGAAGAATAATCCAAATCATAGTTATTTGATGCTAGGTTCCACCCGAGGAGTCAGCACTCAAGAAAAAGATCTAGGTGTCATCATGGACAATATGCTGAAATCTTCTGCCAGTGTGTGGCGGCACCCAAAAAAGCAAACAGAATGCTAGGAATTATTAGGAAAGGGATAGAAAATAAGACAAAGAATATTATAATGATTTTGTATTGCTCCATGGTGTGACCACACCTTGAGTATTGTGTGCAATTCTAGTTGCTGTATCTTTAAAAAGATATAGCAGAATTAGAAAAGATTCAAAGAAGGGTGACCAAAATCATTAAGGGGATGGAACTCTTCTCAAATGAGGAAAGGATTAAGAGGTGTTGGGGTCTGCTTACGGTTATCACACATTAGATAATTACCCCCGTTATAGTTAAACCCCAAATGATTATTGCTTGAACACCCATGTTTTTGGTTTTGTTTCTTACACTAATAAGACAAATAATACTTGCTTACTCAGTAATGAAATAAAAAGAAAAGTTTATTCTGGAAACAAGTAAATAGTAGCTCAAGCAGAGGCTAATGCAAGTCTGAAATACAGAAAAGAAATGATTAGAGAGACCCCCTTGTCTCTAAGCCAGTTCACTGCCACGGGAACAAGAAAGCCCCCCCGAACACTAGTCTGCCAGTCATATTTATACAATACATCCTATATAATAATTCTCACCTCCAACAGGATGTGCTTGGGACCGTGCCTGCCGGAAGTGGTCTGCTAGGCAGGCACGCACTGACCTCAGTGACATCAGTGACAGACAATTTGGCAAAGCAAAACAATCTGCTGCCCATTAGGACACAGGGTTGATAGGAGAGTTTTAAAAGACTGCAGGAACTGAAAGTGTTAAATGGGGGGAGGGGGGAGTTCTGAACGACTGAAAGACATGAACATTTGGGAAAGGAAAACAATCTGAATGCTGGCCATTAGGACACAGGGTAGATAGGAGAGTTTCGATAATAGGAGAGTTTTAAAAGACTGAAGGAAACGAAAGTGTTAAACTGGAGAAGGGGGGGGGGGGAGTTGTGAATGACTGAAAGACATGCAAATTTGGGACAGGAAAACAATCTGAATGCTGGCCATTAGGACACAGGGTACATAGGAGAGTTTTAAAAGACTGAAGGAACCAAAAGTGTTCAAGGGGGGGGGGGGGGGCAAGTTCTGAATGAATGAAAGAAATGAAAATTTACGAGAGGAACACAATCTGAATGCCGGGCATTTGTACACAGGGTACATAGAACACTTTTTTTAAAAAATGAAGGACGTGAAAGTATTACATCTTGGGGGAGGGGTGAGGAGGAAAGCGGTGGGGTATCCGGATACTGGGCGTTAGGGCCACGGGGGTACATAGACTTTTGAAAGCCTTAAGGAACCCAAAGTGTGGGAAGGAGGAGGAAAAGGAGGGGAGGGAACGGGGTGAGGGGCATTAGGAACAGGGGAGGGGGCCCTGTCACACACTCTCATTCTCACACACACACTGTCACACAGACAGTCTCACTCTGTCACACACCCGCACATTCAATCTGCCTCTCCCTCTCAAACATACACACTCCCAGGAAAACCTTGCTAGCGCCCGTTTCAGAAACGGGCCTTTTTTACTAGTATTATATAACAATCCGGAAACTATTACCATCTTAGCTTGTCCCACTAACCAATCATCTACCTTCCTATTTCACCCACATCTGACTTTCATCCTATCAATTATAAGTTTATACCCCAAGTCTTAGAATAGCAGTTACGCCACCCCACCTTACTCTGTGTCACAAAGTCATGCTATCTTCACCCACCTACTAGTAACTTCTCTCCCACCATACCTTCTATCTTAAATTCCATGCCCCCCTCCTCATGCTATTTCAGCAGTTTTTTGTATCACATATCCAACCTATAACCAAGCCATCTTTGCTGTACCAGCTGACCTGTGGTTGAGTTAGCAGACTGTTCCCAACTTCCCTTTTCACTATCTAGATATAATGTGGTTTCAAACTGTATGAAACACAGGAAATCTTGACCCAAAGATTAATATAAATCTAAATATCCATTAAAGTGATCTTAATTACATTGGACCATTTTATATGCATGTACTTATCTTCTAAAAGCTTTTATCAAAGTTCACAATCAATAAATTCTTAAGCTGTCTTGTACAGTATCTTGCCCTAGACATGACCTTAACATTGGTCAGCAAAAACTACAGAAAAAACAACAGATTTTTTTCCATTCTCATGACGCACCTCCATCCCCAAGATCTTCCATAACCGTCTCCACACCCACACACATCTGTGTCTCAGTGAAGGGTCTGCTTCCCTTTCTCCCATTGCTTGCCCAACAAATCACACTAAATGCGTAAACATGTTTTTGGGTCCAGTCTAGTTAGAAGGAGTGTGGGTCACATTGCTGTCCTTGCACAATTTCACAAGGCCACCCTGCAGCCTCATCTAGTTAGCAAGGATTGAAAACAGCACACAGAATAATTAGGGGGGGATGAAATAAGTCTTACAGGTAACCCTTGTTTCATTATTCAGAGGGGTGCTCTGAACATACAAACATTAGGGGCAGTGGCGTAGGAAGGGGGCGGTGGGGCGGTCCGCCCCGGGTGCATGCCACTGGGGGGGGTGTCATCTCCGTTGGTTCCTTGCTCCCTCTGCCCCGGAACAGGTTACTTCCTGTTCTGGGGCAGAGAGAGCAAGGAACCAATGGAGCTGACGCAGCTCCCAGCGACGTGGGCTCAGGGGCAGATCGGCCCTCCCGCCCGCCCTTTGCTGCCAAAGTAAGGTACAATGTGCTCCGGGGGGGGGGGGGGGGGGGGGGAGGGTGCGCGCCGGAGGAGGGGGCGCCGCACTGCACCCGGGGGGGGGGGGGGTGCGGTGGCAACCCGCCCCAGGTGCCAGCCGCCCCCGCTACGGCACTGATTAGAGGCCCTGAGCCCCTCAAGTTCCCTACAGAGGTTAGAACTCCAGCTTGGAAAAGAGACAGCTGAAGGGGGATATGATAGAGGTTAAATGTTAAGTAGTAGTAGTAGTCTACAAAATACTGAGTAGCGTAGAACGGGTAAATGTAAATCAATCTTTTACTCTTTCAAAAAGTACAAAGACTAGGGGTACACTCAAGGAAAGTGCATGGTACTACTTTTAAAAAGAACAGGAAGAAATATTTTTTCACTCAACGAATGGTTAAGCTGTGGAACTCATTGCCAGAGGATGTGGTATCAGTGGATAGTGAATCTGGATTTAAAAAAGGTTTGGACATGTTCCTGGAGGAAAAGTCCATAGTATGCTATTAAGACAGACATGGGGAAAGTCACTGCTTGTCCCTGGGATCAGTAGCTTGAATCATGCTATTATTTGGGATTCTGTCAGGTACTTGTGACCTGAATGGGGCACGGTTGGAAGCAAGATGTTGGTCTAGATGGACCATTGGTCTGACCCAGTATGACTAGGCTTATGTTCAGATTAGAAAATACCTGAAAAAAGGAAACGTGGAGGGGCATAATCGAACGTCGCCGGCCAAATAGTTCGCTGGCGATCTATTGTGGTGGCGGCGCTACAGCTGGCCGGAACCGTATTATCGAAAAAGATGGCTGGCCATCAATTTTTTTCAATAATACGGTTTAGCCTGGCCAAATGGCAGAGTTCGCAGAGTTTGAGATCGCCGGTTTTGTTTTTCAACGATAATGGAAAACAAATGCCGGCCATCTCAAACCTGGCGAAATCCAAGGCATTTGGTCGTGGGAGGAGCCAGCATTTGTAGTGCACTGGTCCCCCTCACATGTCAGGACACCAACCGGGCACCCTAGGGGGCACTTCTAAAACTTTTAAAAAATACAAACAAACCTCCCAGGTTCATAGCTCCCTTCCCCTGGGTATGACATTTGAGGCTGGCATACAGGCTGGCAAAAAAGGTTTTTATTTTTATTTTTTTAGTGTGGGAGGGGGTTGGTGACCACTGGGGGACTAAGGTGAGGTCATCTCCCATTCCCTCCGGTGGTCATCTGGTCAGTTGGGAAACCTTTTTGAGGCTTGGTCGTGAAAATAAAAGGACCCAAGTAAACCTGGCGAAATACTGCTTAACGCCACTTTTATTTCCATTATCCGCAAAAGCTGGCCATCTGGTAGCCACGCCCATGCCCGCCCATGTCCCGCCTTCGCTAAGCTGCCAACACGCCCCCTTGAACTTTCGCTGGCGAGGTGATGGGAAAGCGGCGATGCTGTCAAAAACGCCGCTTTCGATTATACCAATTTCGCCGCTTTTGAGAGATCGTCAGCCATCTCTCGATTTAAGTCGGGAAATGGCCGGCGATCACTTTCGAAAATGAGCTGGATAGTGGACTTTTAAATGTATCTATCTATCTGGCCTTTTTTTTCCTTTCTATAGAACAGTTTGCTCAGGGGGCTCAGATATGCTAACCAGCCCCAATGGCTGGAAGGACCGAAGGAAGTCTCCTCCTAGGCTTACCTTCGATGTTATCACTGTTCCTTCCTGTCTGGACTGAAGCACATCACCTCATCATCTGTTATACAACAAAAACAAAAAGGGACAGATCAAATATATAAATACAAACAAATATTTATTACATTAATACAAACATATTAAAAGATCCTCAAAACAAAATTGAAAGACCCAGCATGGCCATGTTTCACCTAAATGGCTGCATGAGAGGTAATAAATAAAATAAACAGGTGAAATATCACATAGCTCGATTAATGAGATACATTAATCTACTAGACCAATACCTCTAAGAAGCACTCTGTAGTTGATCACCAAAAGAGGTCCCACATAGCAGCATGGGCAAAATATTTGTTGGTGGCCCTGGTTGACAGGTTTCAGCTGAATGCTGGGAAGTTTCAGGAGAATGCTCCAATGTAGGAGCCTTGTCCCTGTGTGGTTTCACCTCCATGGGAGAACTGGATGCAGCAGTACTCACAGTGCCAAGTCTTGTTGCTACTCAAAGTGAGCCCTCAGGATAAAATTGCAGGAGTGGGAGAGTGGCCTAGTGGTTAAAGCACCAGTTTTGAAATCCAGAGGTGGCCAGTTCAAATCCCACTGCTGCTCCTTGTGATTTTGGGCAAGTCACTTAACTCTCCATTGCCTCAGGTACAAACTTAGATTGTGAGCCCTCCTGGGACAGAGAAATATCCAGTGTACCTGAATGTAATACACCTTGAGCTACTACTGAAAAGGTGTGAGCAAAATCTAAATAAATAAATTAGGCAGTTGCTGACAGTGAACACTGCAGCACCTGAACCAGGACCTTCAGGTCAGCACATAGTGGTTTAAGAGACATAACCACAATAGAAACCTCCCTTTTTTCACCCATAGTGGGGGTGGGGTGGGGTTAGAGAGTCATCAGATCCACGGGATGTGTGTCTGGGTGTGTGTGCGTGTGGCTGGTGGCTAAGAAAGGGAGGGATGCTGGATTCATGGGGAGGGAGGGGCTTAATAGTTGCTACGCCCAGGGCTTTTTTTGAGGGGGTACTGTGAGGGGGTACTGAGTACTGGCACCTTTTCCATTGTCTGCTAAAATTGACCCATGATCCCCAATTTTTAATGAAAGAGCTCAGGCTCTACACACCAATTCTGCCTTGTCATAGAACAAATGGCTAGAAATGTAAGGAGGGGCGACAAAAATTTTTTCAGATATATTAGTGAAAGAAGAAGGACTAAAAAGGGAATTGTGAGACTAAAAGATACAGCGAACCGCTATGTAGATAATGATGAAGAAAAAGCCAATTTGTTAAATAGATACTTTTGTTCGGTTTTCACTGAAGAAAATCCTGGAGAAGGACTGCGAGGGACTGGCAAAAGTACACCTGAGAATGGAATGGATATAACACCGTTCATGGAAGAGAGTGTGTATCAACAACTTGGAAAGCTAAAGGTGGACAAAGCCATGGGACCGGACGGGATCCACCCCAGAATATTGAGGGAGCTCAGAGAAGTTCTGGCGGGTCCTCTTAAAGATTTGTTTAATAAATCCTTGGAGACGGGAGAGGTTCCGAGGGATTGGAGAACGGCGGAGGTGGTCCCTCTTCACAAAAGTGGTGATAGGGAAGAAGCTGGAAACTACAGGCCGGTAAGCCTTACTTCGGTTATTGGAAAAGTAATGGAAGCCATGCTGAAGGAAAGGATAGTGAATTTCCTAGAAGCCAATAAGTTGCAAGATCCGAGACAACATGGTTTTACCAGAGGGAAATCGTGCCAAACGAATCTCATTGAATTCTTTGATTGGGTAACTGGAGAACTGAATCATCGACGTGCTATAGATGTAATCTACTTAGATTTTAGCAAAGCTTTTGACACGGTTCCCCACAGGAGGCTCTTAAATAAACTAGTGGGCTGAAGATAGGTCCCGAAGTGGTGAACTGGATTAGAAACTGGTTGACGGACAGACGACAGAGGGTGGTGGTAAATGGAGTTCGCTCGGAGGAGGGAAAGGTGAGTAGTGGAGTGCCTCAAGGATCAGTGCTGGGGCCGATTCTGTTCAATATATTTGTGAGTGACATTGCCGAAGGGTTAGAAGGTAAAGTTTGCCTATTTGCGGATGATACTAAGATTTGCAACAGAGTGGACACCCGGGAGGGAGTGGAAAGCATGAAAAGGGATCTGAGGAAGCTAGAAGAATGGTTTAAGGTTTGGCAATTAAAATTCAATGCGAAGAAATGCAAAGTGATGCATTTAGGGAGTAGAAACCCACGAGAGACTTATGTGTTAGGCGGGGAGAGTCTGATAGGTACTGAGGGGGAGAGGGATCTTGGGGTGATAGTATCCGAGGATCTGAAGGCGACGAAACAGTGTGACAAGGCGGTGGCCGTAGCGAGAAGGTTGCTAGGCTGTATAGAGAGAGGTGTGATCAGCAGAAGAAAGGAAGTGTTGATGCCCCTGTACAAGTCGTTGGTGAGGCCCCACCTGGAGTATTGTGTTCAGTTTTAGAGGCCGTACCTTGCGAAGGATGTTAAAAAAATGGAAGCGGTGCAAAGAAAAGCTACGAGAATGGTATGGGATTTGCGTTCCAAGACGTATGAGCAGAGACTTGCTGACCTGAACATGTATACCCTGGAGGAAAGGAGAAACAGGGGTGGTATGATACAGACATTCAAATACTTGAAAGGTATTAATCCGCAAAAAAATCTTTTCTGGAGATGGGAAGGCGGTAGAACAAGAGGACATGAAATGAGATTGAAGGGGGGCAGACTCAAAAAAGATGTCAGGAAGTATTTTTTCACGGAGAGGGTGGTGGATTCTTGGAATGCCCTCCCGCGGGAGGTGGTGGAGATGAAAACGGTAACGGAATTCAAACATGCGTGGGATGTGCATAAAGGAATCCTGTGCAGTAGGAATGGATCCTCAGAAGCTTAGCCAAAATTGGGTGGCGGAGCAGGTGGGAAAAGAGAGGTTGGTAGTTGGGAGGCGAGGATAGTGGAGGGCAGACTTATACGGTCTGTGCCAGAGCCGGAGATGGGAGGCGGGACTGGTGGTTGGGAGGCGGGAAATACTGCTGGGCAGACTTGTACGGTCTGTGCCCTGAAAAAGGCAGGTACAAATCAAGGTAAGGTATACACATATGAGTTTATCTTGTTGGGCAGACTGGATGGACCATGCAGGTCTTTTTCTGCCGTCATCTACTATGTTACTATGTTACTATGTTATTCTGTGACTGGTTGCAGGGGGCCTAGCTATTGTGGGGTGGATCCCTCAGAGATCACCCCACCTAGGGTTACCATATGGCTCCAGAAAAAGGAGGACGGATTGAGCCAGCCGGGTTTTACTTCCATTGCTTTCAAGCAATGGAAGTAAAACCCGGCTGGCTCAATTACTTCCATTGAAAGCAATGGAAGTAAAACCCGGCTGGCTCAATTACTTCCATTGAAAGCAATGGAAGTAAAACCCGGCTGGCTCAATCCGTCCTCCTTTTTCTGGAGCCATATGGTAACCCAAAAGGTCCCCACCCCTGAAAGGTGGCCTGGCATTTGAGTACCAGCACCTTTTTTGCTAGAAAAAACACACTGACTACACCCCTGTTTCTGCTGAAACATATGATAAAAAGGGTGAGTTTTTTTTGTCCTTCACTGTGATGTTCTGGCATCGGGGGCAAATATTTATTTTGATTTCCCTTTAAATATTTAATTCAGGGCAAGAAAAATCAGTACCTTGAGCAACTAAGTACATAAGTACTGCCATACTGGGAAAGACCAAAGGTCTATCAAGCCCAGCATCCTGATTCCAATAGTGGCCAATCCAGGTCACAAATACCTGTCAAGATCCCAAAAATGTACATTTTATACTGCTTATACCAGAAATAGTGGATTTTCCCCAAGTCCATTTAATAATGGTCTATGGACTTTTCCATTAGGAAGCCGTACAAACCTTTTTTAAACTCTGCTAAGCTAACCGCCTTTACCACATTCTCTGGCAACGAATTCCAGAGTTTAATTACATGTTGAGTGAAGAAAAATTTTCTCTGATTCATTTTAAATTTACTACTTTGTAGCTTCATCGCATGCCCCCTAGGTCTAGTATTTTTGGAAAGCGTGAACAGACGCTTCACATCTACCCGTTCAACTCCACTCATTATTTTATAGACCTCTATCATATCTCCCCTCAGCCACCTTTTCTCCAAGTTGAAGAGCCCTAGCCACTTTTTTTTAAAGAGGTATAGCAAATTTTATTTCTTTATAACATTTTAATATACATAATAATATTCAATCAAGAATAATAATACACAATACTGAAAAAGCATCAGGAAAAAAGTAATAAGAAATTAACAAACTGTTATCGTCCACAAATTAGGTAAATGATCCAAGAATTAAGAAATATTAAACAAGCTATTTAGTACCCAGCTTATAATCAATTCTGTTAAACCAAGACTGCACCGTGTTCTGCCGACTTACTCCAAGCTGCTTTACAGTGTTACATTCGGGTCTAAATTTTCACAATAATACTCTCTTTACCTTTCAAAAAATCATCCAACTGTTTGGGTTCAAAAATTGATATTGTTTTGTGTGAAGGAAAATCCTACACACACAAGGAATTTTCAAAAGAAAGTTTGCTCCCAGGGCCACTGCCCTAGGACGCAAAACTAGAAATAACTTACGTCTCTTTTGGGTTTCCCTGGACAAATCCGGGAAAACCCTTACCTTTGAACCCATAAACAAAGAATTTAAATGTCTTAAAGATAATTTGAGCACTGCATCTCTATCTAATTCTAGTGCAAAGGTCACTAACAAAGTAGTTCTTTGCGTGACCACCTCCAAAGATGATTCCAGGAAAGCCGTCAAATTCATTGCATTTTGAGGATTTAAATTTTCTGGAGCTTGCCCAGGAATTTGAATATAGTAAGCTCTTGTAATTGGTGGCAGTGAAGTCTCAGGCATTCCCAAAATATCGACAAAATATTTCTTAACCATTTGTACCGGGGAAAGTAATGGTGATTTTGGAAAGTTTATAAAACGCAGGTTAAGTCTCTTAGATTGATTTTCCAAATATTCCATGCGTCTAGAAGCAAAATTCCTTTCTTTAATCAATGATTTTTCCACAAGTTCCATTTTTTCAACCTTTTCAGAGAGGCTTTTTACTTTAACCGCTTGGACCTCATTAATTTGCAATTGTTTAAGTGCAGTCTCGAGCCCTAGCCGCTTTAGCCTTTCCTCATAGAGAAGTCGTCCCATCCCCTTTATCATTTTCGTTGCCCTTCTCTGCACCTTTTCTAACTCCACTATATCTTTTTGGAAAATAAACATGTGGTGAAGGATGTCCTTAGATCAAACTGAGGAGGTGTCCTAGTTTTAAACAATTTGGGAATTGTTAGATAGTCTATTAATAAATTAGACAACTGAGTTGGTGGCCTATTTCTTATTTGTACTTCTTTTTACATTTTGTTATACCAGTTGCCCAATTCTTATTCTCCCTGGTATTCTAGCTAGGCTTATAGTGAATTGATTGACTAAATAATATTTTTGCTTTGTTATATTTATTAGGTTATTTATTTTTACTATGAGCAACATGTTCTACTCTTAACATCAGCTGATGCTTGTATGTGTAAAAATTCTATAAATAATAATTTAAAAATATTCCCCAATAGTAATTGTTAAAAAAATAAATTATTATCTGAACAAGTGAACAGCATTTCTCCAGGCTACATTCATCCCACCAGAGCTCCCATAATTCAGCTTCACTCACGCGCGCGTGTGTGTGTGTGTGTGCAGATATCTCCTTGCTCATCCCACAAACACAGAAGAGACAGATATAGTAACAAGAGTCTCCCAATCAAGGCAACCCTCCAGGGAGTTCCAGTTATAAAAGATGTATTAATAAAGTTCTGCTTTGCAGACTGTATGTTTCTCAATGCCACTGAGGCATGAGAAAGTTCTTATAGAAGGATTGTAAGATGCAGATCCCATTAATATGAATGACAATGCACAGTGGGTGCCAGCAGCCAAGAGGATTTATATCTGTATCACAGTTTCCTTCCGTGCTATATGGCACAGTAGTATAAATACAATAATGAATATCTTAAATGAGAACTCAGCAAGTGTCCATTCTGTGTTTATTTTAGCTTATCCATGGGACAGAACAAATTTGAAATCCTTATCAATTGACCTGAAGAAGCTGGAGAAGCTGGATGGCTATGCTTCAAAGGTATGCTTTGATTTCCCTGCAGCGCTAAGTTAAATGTACAACTGCAGTGCAATGCCAGCTCTGATGGCACTAGTTTAGCACTAATCAGCTCTATCACCGGCATTACATAGTAACATAGAGGGGCATAATCGAACGTCGCCGGCAAAATAGATCGCCGGCGATCTATTTTGGCGGCGACGCAACAGCTGACCGGAACCATATTTTCTAAAAAGATGGCCAGCCATCTTTTTTTTCTGATAATATGGTTAAACCCGGCCAAATGCCAGAGTTTGCCAGGGTTGAGATCGCCGGTTTTGTTTTTCAGCGATAATGGAAAAAACTGCTGGCCATCTCAAACCCGGCGAAATGCAAGGCATTTGGTCATGGGAGGAGCCAGCATTCGTAGTGCACTGGCCCCCCTGACATGCCAGGACATCAACTGGGCACCCTAGGGGTCAGTGCGATGGACTTCAGAAAAAGCTCCCACCTGCATAGCTCCCTTACTTTGGGTGCTAAGCTCCCCAACCCCCCCCCCCCCCCAAACCCACTACCCACAAATGTACAACACTACCGTAGCTTTTAGGGGTGAAGGGGGCAACTTCATGTGGGTACAGTGGGTTTTGGAGGGCTCCCATTACCAGCACAAGTGTTACAGGTGGGGAGGGATGGGCCTGGGTCCGCCTGCCTTAAGTGCACTGTGGTACCCACTAAAAGTGCTCCAGGGACCTGCATACACGCAGGCCTCTAGGACTTGTTGCTGCTGTATAACCTTGGCACATCAGTTGACACCGGAAGACTAATCTCTTTGAAAAAGTCCTTTATTTGAATAAGCACATTTACTCACAGTTAACTGCAGATCAAAGGTTTTGCCCCACTGGCAAAGAGTCTTCCTGGTACTGCGATTAGCAGCAGGTCAGAGCTGGCAGAATGGTGTACAATGCCCTCTTTCAGCAACATTCAAGGTAATAACTAAGGTCTCTAACGTGGGTAACACATGAAAGGGTTCTAAAACTGGCTTACAAAAATGGCCTCTACCTCATGGACTACCAGAAACAAAACGGGGCACACTCGGACCCAGTTAGCAGGGGGAAAAGCACCATGGGAGTAGAGCCCACTACCCTACACCCACCACAATGCATTGCTGATGTGACTCTGCAGTGCACCTAACAGAAAAGGTGTCACACTCACCCGAGAGCCACATCACAACCAGGGAAAAGCTGTCAGAGGATAGAACACATTCTGCTGTCATGGAGGTGGGTACGGCATTTGAGGCTGGCATAGAGGCTGGCAAAATATGTTTATAATTGTGTTTTTTAGTGTGGGAGGGGGTTTGTGACCTCTGGGGAATACGGGGAGGTCATCCCCGATTCCTTCTGGTGGTCATCTGGTGAGTTGGGGCACTCTTTTGAGGGTTGGTTGTGAAAATAAAAGGACCAAGTAAACCCGGTGAAATACTGCTTAACGCCACTTTTTTTTGTTTCATTATCTGCGAAAGCTGGCCATCTGGTAGCCACGCCCATGCCCGCCCATATCCCTCCTTTGCTAAGCCGCCAACACGCCCCTTGAACTTTCGCCGGTGAGGCGACGGGAAAGCGGCGATGCTGTCAAAAAAGCAGCTCTCGATTATACCGTTTTCGCCGCTTTTAAGAAATTGCCGGCCATCTCCCGATTTATGTCGGGAAATGGCCAGCGATCACTTTCGAAAATAAGCCTGTCAGTAACATAGTAGATGACAGCAGAGAAAGACCTGCACAGTCCATCCAGTCTGCCCAACAAGATAACTCATATGTGCTACTTTTTGTGTATACCTGACCTTGATTAGTATCTGCCATTTTCACTGCACAGACCGTAGAAGTCTGCCCAGCACTAGCCCCACCTCCCAATCACCAACCCCACCCCCCACCACCGGCTCTGCCACCCAATCTTGGCTAAGCTTCTGAGGATCCATTCCTTCTGAACAGGATTCCTTTATGTTTACCTTTATGTTTATCCCACACATTTTTGAATTCCGTTACCGTTTTCATCTCCACCACCTCCCACGGGAGGGCATTCCAAGCATCCACCACTCTCTCCGTGAAAAAACACTTCCTGACATTTTTTCTTCAGTCTGCTCAGAATACATTAATGAATTAACCATTAGGTTCTGAGCATCAGCCCCTAAGGGAGGTAGCACTGGTAGGCTGAACCACTAAAAGGGTTTGAGAGCCTAGGGGTAGCACAAGTTGTATGCAGAGAGAGGGGAAGGAAGACACCTCCTTGTGCTAGGCTGAGCAAATAAGAGAGACAGCAGTGGCAGACTGAGCCTGGACAAAGGGTGGAGTGGCTAAGAGCAACTAGTGCTATGGAAACAAAGAAAGGGCATTGGTAGGAAAATATCTTCACTGGTACATGCTTGATGCCCTACTACTCGGTAAAGAAAAGGGGACATGTTATTATTTTGTTATTTGCGTCTTTTATGTATTATTGAGGTCCTATGAAGAAATGCCAGGAATAAAGGCTTGTATTTTGTTTGTTATAACCACAATAAAAGATTGGCTTTTTGGGAACTGCTGGGAATTGTGGTTATTGTAGGAAAAAGCTTATAGGATTAGGATAGACTAGATCTGGGGAGAATTAGGAATAACAGGAAGGCTGCAGCTCCCTCTCAGTACCAGCCATACCTGAATGAGACTCCTTCAGGGCCCACTCACTCTGCTTAACCAGTTGTCAAGACTAGGTCCTGCACCTTAGAGTGACCCCTAGTGGTGACAACATTTATGCACATACCCCCAAATTCTATATATCGCGCCTTAATTTCCGCATGGAAATTGAAGCGTATTCTATAACAATGCACATAACTTAATTGGTTAACTAGTGAATCAGCACTGTTAATTGGATGTTAACAAGCAATTATCAGCACTAATTGGCATTAAATAAGATTTACACGCACAACTCGCTAAGTGTACTCTGTAACGTGGTGCTCTTAAATTCGAAGTCATGTAGTTGAAAAGGGGGCATGGCCATGGGTGGGGCATTATAATATTCTTGGTCTTATTTTGCATTCCTTTCCTAATAATTCCTAGCATCCTGTTTGCTTTTTTTGGCCGCCACCACACACTGGGCAGAACCAAAATCCTACATTTAACCTTCTTGAGCATCAAATACCTTTTGATGCAGTAGAATTCAGGGCAAGACTCCAGTCCTGACTTCAGGATTCTCACCCTCTGGACCACTGCCACCAGGTGCCCTGTTGGACTCCAATACAACTTTCAGGAGAGAACTCTCTCCTTCCAGACTGGAAAGAAAGTGCACACTCTTCTTCCTTTCTGTGGAACACAGGAGAGCACAGCCCCTGGAGGACAATACCTCAGGGATCACTGATCCTCATGTCCCTTTATATAACCTACTCTCACCTTGGAGAGTGGCAACTACTTCCTTCTTCTTTACCTCACAAATCCTGAACCTTACTATGTCTGGAAAATTCTCTAAAATAACACAGGGGCATAAAAATACTCTGGTGGAATATTAGGGATCCTACACATATCTAAAAGAAGTTTTACCTCTGGCCTGAGGTTGTAGTATTGGTGGTTAGTGTATCTGGATTTAAAAAAGGTTTGGACAAGTTCCTGGAGGAAAAGTTCATAGTCTGCTACTGAGATAGACACGGGGAAAGCCACTGCTTGTCCCTGGAACCAGTAGCATGATTGTTGCTACTATTTGGGATTCTGTCAGGTACATATGACCTGAATTGGCCACTGCTGGAAGCAGGATACTGGGCTAGATTGGCCATTGGTCTGACCCAATATGGCTATTCTTATGTTCTTATGTTTGAGCAGTACCGTATATTCCTTCAATTGAGCCTTTGTGTGTTTAATTGCCCTTCCTTTCTCCCTTTATTTTTCCTGGTAATCTTGCCTTTCTATTCCTGTGTCTGATGATGTTTCTGAATGCTTTATTTATTTATTTATTGACCTGGCACTTTCTTCCTTCTTTGGGCCTCCAGCTCGACTGGAACCATAGCTGGGATATATCTCAATGAGCTTTCATTTGTAACTATAAGGGATATTCCTCCTGTATCTTTAGTAGCAGCCAATGGGAAATCCCTAATGAATATGCATGACAGAGATTTGAATACAATGATAGTAGTAAGTATGCAAATCTATTTTAGGCATATTAACTAGGGATATCCTAATAACCTAACCTGTTGGGGCTCTCAAGGACTTGGAGTGAAGACCAAGGCCCAATATTATATCCTTTCCAAAAAGCCAATAGCCATGTATCAGGGCTCCTTCAGAAACCCTGCAAGTATGGGTCCTAAATCTAGCCACTGAAAAGGCAATTTTATAGCTGGGCACCTGGTAAGTAGGCACCTATTTTCCTTTATAGAATACTAGCTTAATAGGTCAAAATGCACATTGTATTTAGGTACAACCACTGTAGTTGTCTCTCTATTCTCTTCCCATTCCTAATGTACCTGAAAACAGAGTCTTTTTAACTTTTCAATATTCCTAGTTAACTCATAGACATCTTTTTTAATGGAGACACAGGGTAAAGGCTGCCAGTCCAGGCCTTTCAAAGTCCTTACCTTCTATGGATGTATTATATATATATATATATATATATATATATATATATATATATATATATATATACGTGTGTGTGTGTGTGTGCATGTGTTGTGGTGGGGGTGTATCTTCTTTACACCTTGCTCACAGTCATCAGTCACTCAAAAAAGCAATGTCCAGGAAGAACGGTCATGCAAATGAAAGGAAGAGTATTTATTGAGCAGATTTCTAAAACAAATGCATATTCAAACACAGGAAAAACAAAAAGATGAGAGAAAGAATGTTAACCAGTAGAAAGATCTTTAGACTTGTTGAATGCTTTCCAGATCTTTTGGCCATCCATTCTTCTCTTCCTGGGTAGTCAGACTCTTCTCCCCCTTGTTACTCCTTTAGGCCACTGTTTACAAAGCTGTGCTAGCGGCTGCCAGTGTGGTGAATCTGACACAGCCCATTCACTTTCAATGGGCTGTGTTGGCATAGCCACATGGCTTTGTAAACAGGGGGTTTAGCTATTTATTTTATCACTTTATGAGTTTATAGTACCTATGATTCCTCTGGTTATTCAATACCTTGTAGGGATCTGTAGTAAGGGTCCTGAAGGGATCCTTACAAAAGAAAATATAAGAAACTATATTCATAGCTACCATTTTGTTTAGAAATCATTAGCCATATGTGTACTTTTTAGTCTCAAAACTTTAAAAATCATAGAGGTCAATATTCAAAAATCAAAGTCAGCATTTGTTTAAAATGTCAGCTGTGGTGTTTAAATTGTCCAGGTATATTCAGCACAACTATTCGCAGAACTGGTAGTGTTGAATCTGTATTCAGCAGCAATCAGCACTAGTGGCAATATTTAACTGCTATGTGGATACCGATGCGGTTTGATTTAGGACAGCCTTTATCGGTGTTCTAACTGTATCCACAATGCTATCTAGATAGTGTTTACAAATTATTTGTACAAGTAGGCAGAACACCCATGCTTCGGCCCTGCAGGTGCCAGGTCGGCCTGTAAGAATGTTCAGTGGCACTTTCTAGATAGTGCCATTGAAAATTCCTGGCTAGGTCCAGAATAGGGCACATATTCTGTATCTGGATAGTAGCTGCTGCTATCAGGACAAGTGCATTTGAATATGAGGCCAATACTAGTTATAAAGGACTAAAGTAGAGGCGTGGCCTAATGGTTAATGCAGCAGGTTGAAGTCATGGGAAACTAGGTTCAATACCCTCTGCAGCTCTCTGTGACCATGGGCAAGTCACTTAGCCCTCCATTGCCCCAGGTACAATATATAACAGATTGTGAGCCAATTAGGGACAGTGCAAAGTACCTGTAATAGAAACTGTAAACCACATAGTCCCCTCAGGGATCACTTGTGGTATATCAAGTGCTGAAAAAATTTAAAAATACTGGCACCTATAAAATCAGCACACAAAAAAATAGTGTTTAGCGCTAATCTATAAATGGTGCTTAATGTTAAGCACTGTTTATATAATAGTGCTTAGCGCCAGGAACCACAACTATATTTAGGCACGACCATTTACACCAGCAAAAAATTGGTGTAAATCCCCGGGCCTAAATTAGGTTTGGATCCTCTTTATTAACAATGCACTTAACTTAAAGGAACAACCCCAATTTGCCTATGACCTTCCCATAGCCATTCCTCCTTTTTGGACCCAAAGCAAAATTTACGCATGGATCCTGTACCTAAATTTACATGCGTAAATTTTTAATTAAATCCATTTAGCACTAATAATTGCTTGTTGAAATCTCAATTATCAGTGCTAATTGGCTCATTATTCAATTAAATTACACTCACAAATTGGGCATGCGTACAAATCTGCTTGCACAATTTTTAGTGACTTTTATAGAATTAAGGGGAAAATGTAGTTTTAAGGCAGCAGGCATGCCTTCTATGACTGGGGGAGGGGCAGCTGGCTACCAGAGGGCAGGGCCAGTCTTAGGCAGAGGCGACCAAGGCGACCGCATAGGGCCCCGTGCCTGAGGGGGCCCTGCACGGCACGCCTAAGGGGGCCCCGCGCAGTGCCTCAACTCTGCCTCGCTCGTGCCTCCGCTCCGACCTCCGCCGCTGCTCGCCTTAGTCGCCTGAGTTGATCCCCATTCCCGTGGCTCAGCCACTCCGCTCCTGCTACCACCGGCGCGGCACCCACCCCCGGCTTGGGCCCGCTGAGCCCGCCGTCAGCTCCCGAGTCCCAGGACCCCAGCGACTAACTGAGCGATGCCAGCGAGTCAGCCCAGGCAGCGACGGCCCCGCCCCTGACGGCAACGACAGACAGTTGCAGCGTGACGGCTCACCTCCAGGCTCCAGCTTCCCGCTCAATGTCCCGCCTTCTGATGTATTTCCTGTTTCCGGACGCAAGGGCGGGAGTCACTGAGCGGGAAAAGCTGGAGCCTGGTCAGAGGTGGTGAGGACGTGAGGTGAGCCATCATTGCTGACGCCAACAGTTGTACACTTATGCCAAATTGAAATCGGATTCCATGCAGGCAGGAGATCAGGAGAAGTGTGTCTCTCATCTAACGACGCTTGCAGACGGTGCAAGGGTTGGAAATGTCTGCTTCCCTGAGAGAGATTTGGCCCAACAACATTAGTTGCTAGAGAAGCTGAGCAAGTAAGATCTTCTGGCTTAGAAGAGGCTGTTTCTAACATATCTGGGTTATTTTCAAATAGATCTGCAGATATTTCTCCTGATAAAAATTTGGATGGCAATAGCAGATTTAGCTAAAACATTGCTTCCAGTAATTAAAGATATGACACCTCAAATTAATCATTTGGAAACTAGACTGCAATCATAGGAAGAAAAAATTACTAAGCTAAAATCTGAGAATGGAAATCATGAAGTAGCAAAATCTGATATAAAGTAGGTACAATCAGTTCAAACTATTTAGTAACTGATGTGGCTACTTGCCTTTCTGGTTTGATGGGTTACAGAGTAATAGGGGAATTTGAAAGTACTGAATCTTTTCTTAATATTTTTCCTTTATTCTCCTTTGTTATGAGAATTGGAACTACTAATTGTAGTGGACTTGAACTGAATAATTTCTGGGGAGGGGAGGTTTCATGATAGCATTGTGCTTATTATTTCAATCAGTTTTTTTTGTACAAGTTTAGCTTCATTTGTCTTTATTTGAAATTTCATAAATAAAAAAAATGTTCTAAAAATGGAATAATCTTATCAATGGGGTGGAGCTAGGGTGGGCGGGGCTAGGGTGGGGCCCCACCAAATTGGTCTGCATAAGGCCCCGCACTTGCTAAAACCGGCCCTGCCAGAGGGAGCTCTGAAAACTAGAGGGGAGCAGGAACTGATGAGAAGGGTAGTTTTGAGTAAATGTGGTCTGGGAAGGTTGGAACTGGAAGTAGAATGTGCTTTCTTCTCTTTATCTCCCTCTCCCGGGTCAGCCGATACTGACACTAAAAAGATTGCAGTCTCCCATTACAGAATTTCAACCTTCACAATCTTCTTTCACTACTGCATTTTCATTAACAGTCTATTTTAAGATAGCCAGGAAGCAGTAATCCAAAACTACATTGGGTGGCTTTTCTTTGTAGCTGCATTGCTACCCCACTCCACTTACAGTTTCTCACTGATCAGTTAGCATTATTTTCTCCACACTACAGTGTACCTGAATACCAACTTTCTCCATGTTTAGACCAAGGTATAATGCTTCCCTTGCATGAAATTATCACCTGTTGGGCAAATTACTACAAAATCTTTCTCTGGAGCTCAGACCAGCTTCTGCTCCTTCTACCTTTGTCCTTTAGAACTCTTCCCCATCTTGGTTTTTCTGCAGGCTGAACAATCACAGTTTGGAATAGACCATCTGGTCTCAAACTTACAGGGGTGCCCTATGACATTAAGCTTTTCATGTAGCCACAGGACTACACATTAACAACAGTGGTTAATAAATGAGTTCCAGCATAATTATAAACAGAAGAACAACTTGCTGAATACAGTAGCAACCAAACATCTATATCAAAGAGGACCAGAACAGAGTTGTTCAAAGTACTAGATCAAAGTATTTAAGTAAAACTAAATGTATATTTTAATACTTCAGTAAAAGTACAATGAAGAACACATTCAAAAATTTTGTTAAGTGAAAGTAAAAAAGATATTACCTAGTATAATACTTTTTG
Organism: Microcaecilia unicolor; assembly: GCF_901765095.1. NCBI lineage: Eukaryota > Metazoa > Chordata > Amphibia > Gymnophiona > Siphonopidae > Microcaecilia > Microcaecilia unicolor. The sequence continues at coordinate 148,215,601 of NC_044040.1, forward strand.
AATAAAAAGTAAAAGTATCACAACTACAATGAATGCGACTATTGTTAACATTTTTATCCCCAAAACTTTATTGCTCTACAATTTAATCTACTTTGCTTTTAGTAAAACTAAATTTTTCAAAATGACTCACTCATGTGAGTCATTAATCCAGCTCAACTAAAAAGGTGTTCAACTGCACTAGCAGAAAGTAGATTGTTAGTCTGATAAAAAGTTCCTTCTGACTAGGTCTGCAGGTTTTGATCACAAGAATCTCTGAAACACTTGACTTTCATATAGCAAAAGATTCATTGTCATCATTATTGTCATATCACTTGCATCTTCATTTTTATCTTTGTTATCATTGCCCTGATGTCCAATTACAGAAAAGCTTTCACAAAATTGGAATCATTGTCTGTTGTTCTAACAAATTTTGTCTGATGGAAAACTTTGTTAGAATGTTTTTGAGAACTGATGTAAGAATATCAAATGTGTGGGAGCCCTTCAGTCTCAAGGCCACAAAGCAAATTTCCTCTCTAAAGACTATCAATCCAATGGACAGTCACTGCAATGTAAAATTTTCCATGGGTTGACCAGCAGTCTCTGAAGACATATCAGTTCTCCAAGAATTGCAACCAGCTTCATAAGTATATAAGTATTGCCATACTGGGAAAGACCAAAGGCCCATCGAGCCCAGCATCCTGTTTCCAACAGTGGTCAATCCAGGTCACAAATACTTGGCAAGATCCCAAAAATGTACAAAACATTTTATGCTGCTTATCCCAGAAATAGTGGATTTTCCCCAAGTCCATTTAATAACGGTCTATGGACTTTTCCTTTAGAAAGCCGTCCAAACCTTTTTAAAACTCCGCTAAGCTAACCGCCTTTACTACATTCTCTGGCAACGAATTCCAGATTTTAATTACACGTTGAGTGAAGAAATATTTTCTCCGATTCGTTTTAAATTTACTACATTGTAGCTTCATTGCATGCCCCCTAGTCCTAGTATTTTTGGAAAGCGTGAACAGATGCTTCACATCTACCCATTCAACTCCACTCATTATTTTATAGACCTCTATCATATTTCCCCCTGCAGCCTTTTCTCCAAGCTGAAGAGCCCTAGCCACTCTAGCCTTTCCTCATAGGGAAGTCATCCCATCCCCTTTATCATTTTCGTTGCCCTTCTCTTCTCAGCTTCATCCTCACTTAAAAATGACCCAACTCATGTTTGGCTGGAGACCAGTAACCAATTCAGGAAACAGTCAGCTGAACTGTTCTCATAGGTTATATTCACTGAACCTCAAAATTTAAGATGAGATGATCCACTGTTTGCGTGATGAGGTTTGCAATAGCAAAATCCTGTTCCCAGTTTTGCTGTTTCATTTGGTTTACTGAGGAATCATTTCATCTCACTTCTGCTTTTACTTTTTACTTTTAAATGCAAGCATAAAATGTAACTGAGTAAAAGTAGCAAGAAGTGGTGAAATTATTACTTTAGTAAAAGTTAAAGTAACAAATGTTATCCTGTACTTCTTTATAAGTAAAAGTGACAAAATATTTACTTAAATACAGTATTACTATCAGTTATATTTATTAGTTACAATACAACACTGGACCAGAATAATTTCAATTAGCTTTGGAGGCATAGGAAAAAAAATCACCTTTAAGGATCTTCCAGCTAGCTCATACATTTTCCAGAGGAGCTGGTTCTTAATAATACATATGAAATGGACCATTCTTGTATCCTCTCTTACTAAATACACATCCTTCTTTCTGACAGGTAGATGTAACAAGCAGTATTGAGGACCTGGTAAAGGTTCTACTCAAAGAAGCCAACACAGACCTAGAAAAAGTCAGAGCTATCTGGATGTGGATATGCCATCACATTGGTAAGGCATGGGCTGAATGTCTAACAGCATCCAATGGCTGTTATGGTTATAGTATTATTTTATGCCAAAAAATACAAATTGATACATGACAGATTTTTTGCCTTCCAATGGAGTTTTCAGTTTTTGTTAGCTCATCCTTTAATCTTCTAGTGAATGGGTTCACCAATAACCCTTCAATAATTATGCAAGGCACTGCTTATAACATTTATCAGTTACATCTTGGATAGCATCATCATGGTATAACTTGTTCCTTAATAAAATTTAGAAGCCCTTTTACTAAAGTGCGGTAAAACTTGCAGTTATCGCAGCTTAACGTGGGAATTTACTGTGTGGTAGCTGCAAATTTTATATGGCCACCAGTGGGGGCAGAACCAGCATTTTCATATGCAGGACCCACATTAAAGAGCCAAATAGTGCATGGTATGTGGCCCCAATTAACGTAGGAGCATATAACGCCTCCTAGTTAGGAAGTGGTAAGTGGTCCCTGAATTAAGGGGCCCTTTTACTGAGCTGCAGTAAAAAGTGGCCTGCGGTAGTCTGGACATGGGAAATTGGTGTGCATTGGGCCATTTTTTTTACCATGGCTAGAAAAAAATGACTTTTTTTAGTGGGGAGGTAAATGGCCTTATGCTAAAATTAAAAGTCGCACACAGCTATTTACTGCCTGTGCCCTTACTGCCACCCATTGATCTAGCATTAAGGGCTCAAGTGCTTCTCATGTGGTAATCAGGCAGTGCACGCCAATGTGGTCATGCTTCCAATTACTGACAGGAATTTAGTCCCGCAGTAGAAAATAGAAAAATATCTTCTACTAGGAATCAGTGCACACCAACTACAAAATTATCACTGGGCGCCCATGCTAGCCTAGCAGTAGTGTCAATTTGGCGTGTGCTACCCACACATTAGCCCTACTGCATCTTAGTAAAAGTGCCCCTAAGTGCACATTAGCCAGCTAGTGCACAGTAAATACAGAACATTACCTGGCTAATGATTCCCTGCCCATTCTCCACCCATGCTATACCCTTAACATGAAAAGCACTAACAACTAGATCCAGTAAATGGCTCTCAAATTTGGGCACTGAAAAATGAGCCTCTCCCATGGCCATGCCCCCTTTCAGTTACGTGCTAAAACATTTGCACACACATCTTTATTTTTTATTTATTTATTTTAGTTTTATTTGTTACATTTATATCCCACATTTTCCCACCTATTTGTTGGCTCAATGTGGCTTACATAGTACCAGAGAGGCGTTGCAGACTCCGGTGTAAACAAATACAAAGTGATGTGGCAGTAAGACAAAGTTCATGTGGCACAGCCACACTAGGGAATCGTACAACGGAAGATTTGTGTTATGTCCATTACAAAATATGTCCTTTACAAAATAGTGCTTAGCAAGGTGCAAATCCAAATTGTTGTCAATTAATGCCAATAATTGATGGTTAGCACCAAAATTTTAAGTGCCATTTATAGAATCTGGGGGTTAATGCACTGCTTACCACATGGTAACTGCTAAACTACCATAAAACCCCTTACCACTGTTGTTCCCTAGCAGTTACCGTGTGGTGCCTAAAAGTTAAGCACTGAACCCCCCCCCCCCCCCACTTAAGTGGTATTCTATAAACCATGCCTAAAGTGCATCACAGTTTATAGAATACCGCTTCAGCGTAAGGGTCGCGTGTAAATGTAGGCATCGTCATTTGCACCAACGAAAATGTGATGTAAATGCCCGTGCTTAAATTTACCCTTGGAGAACCCATATTCTACATTTATGCATATAACGCAAAACTACGCCCCCAATCTGCTCCAAAATGCTCATGACCCTCCCATTTCTGCACCCCTCCCTTTTTTGGTGGCAGGCAAATGTTAGGTGCGGACCACGTTTGTTCCAATGAAATCTAATTAGTGCCAATAATTGCTTGTTTAAAAGCAATTATTGGCACTTCTCTTTTGCTTTTCTGAGTCAGGATACAATATTTTGTCCCTACTAACATCTATGCTGAAAATCAGCCAAGTTCCAATGGACCACAGAATCACAATGGGTTTCTGACTACTTACAAATGTCTGTCGTCCTTGTCTTTCTCTTGGCTCATCCAGTCCTAATACTTCTGTTCATGTGAAGATCGATGCCTCAGATATGGTGAGGAGGACTGTTATCCCAGTGGCAGGGGCTTCATCAGGAACTGTATTCATGTATGTTCCTCTCTAGGACTCTTTCACCTGTGCAGCTTGACTATGAATTCTTAGTCATAAAGGCAGTTTTCCAGGAGTGGAGGCATTACCTTGGGGGATCTCTTTACTTATAGGTACTGGCAGATGAGAACAACCTTCAGTATCTTTGGTCAACAAAAGTTCTTAATCCGTTTGGCATATGTGATGGCACTATATGGCTTCCAAATTTTATATTGCCTAGGAACTCTGAATGGAAAGGAAGATGTTCTTTCCCAAAAAGGGAAACATTACCTTGATACACCAGTAGTAGAAGAAGTCCTTCCCCTAAGATCATTGATTTTTGGTAGATTGGTTAGAGCTACTTTTGTCCCCATTATAATTGCTCTAATCCAGAGGGAGTCAGAACATTCCTAGGAGGAAACCTATATAGGCGAAGATTCTAGGAGCTGTGGGGGAGGTGTATGCTGAGAAAGGCAAGCTTGGTCCAGAGGAGAGTGGTGCAAGCTCAGGAAGATTTGGGGCAGGCAGCCAAGCCCCTAGGAGTACTGTGGTAGCCACCCAGATACCATTCCCCCACCTGATTAAAGTACAGCTAGGAGCCAAAAGGGAGACTTGGAAATGTGAAAGTGTGACATAACTCTAAGAAGAAAACCCCATCCTCATGCAGAGGAGGAGTCAGAGGAAAACAAATAACAAACAAGCTCTTACCTGAGAGATTTACTAAGGTGAGGGAGTTTGGGGTTTGATTTCCAGATCATGGATAAATATGTTAAATAGCACCAGTCCCAGTATAGATCCCTGTGGCACTCCACTAGTCACCATCCTCCATTGAGAGAAATAGTCATTTAACCCTACCTTTTGTTTTGTGTCCAATAACCAATTTCTAGTCTACAACAGAACATTACCTCCTATCCAATTACTTTTTAATTTTCTCAGGAGTCTCTCATGAAGAACTTTGTCAAAAGCTTTCTGAAAACCTAGATATACTACATCAACTGGCTCACCTTTATTGACATGTTTATTCACACCTTTAAAGGGATGAAACAAATTAAACCATGCTGACTCTGTCCCATTAAATCATGTTTATCTATGTGTTCCATAATTGTATTCTTTATAACAGTTTCCACTATTTTTCCTGGCACTGACGTCAGGTTTACCGTACTATGCGCATTCTTTGCTATAAAGAAGTCAAGTGTTTCAGACAGAGATTCCCTTGATCAATACCTGCAGACCCTGTCAAAAGCAGTGGCGTAGCCAAGGGTGGGCCTAGGTGGGCCCAGGCCCACCCACTTTGGGCTCAGGCCCATCGAGAACCAGCACACCTATGATGTGGCTGGCAGGGATTCTCAAGTCCCACCAGCTGAAAACTGTCCCTTCTGCATACCTGCAGCAAGCAGCGACTGATACATACCGTTCACTCCAGCCCCACAGACCTATTCCCGCCTATGCGGAAACGGGAAGTTGCATCAGTGGGAAGGCTGTGGGGCCAACATGAGCAGTGTATATTAGTTGCTGCTTGCTGCCGATGAAAATCTGCTATTTAAAAGGTATGCGGGAGAGGGGGATGTTTGACAGACCATATGGCATGCAGGCGAGAGGAGAGACCAAATCACCTGTGGGACGGGGTGGGGTTCTTCTGCCCACCCATCTTGGGCCCAGGCCCACCCAAAATTGGATGTCTGGCTACGCCCCTGGTCAAAAGGCATCAGTAACATTGCAGTGTGGCCTGATTTGAAGGAATTTTATTTATCAGACTGTAAAATCCACTTCCTCCTAGTGCAATTGTTGAATCTTTTTAGCTGTGCTGGATTAATGACTTACAAGTGCACTTGCATGAGTGACAGTCATTTTCCAAAATTAAGGGGCCCTTTTATTAAGCCGCCTAAGCGTCTACGTGTGCCCAACATGCGCCAAAATGGAGTTACTGCATGGCTACTGTGTGGCTCTTGTGGTAAATTCATTTTTGGTGTGCATCAGATACGCACGGCCCAAAAATAATTTTTATTTTCTGCTGCGCGTATCAGACACATGCCAAGTGGCACTTGACGCGCATAGGTCATTACCGCCCGGTTACCGCATGAGACTTTACCGCTAGGTCAATGGCTGGTGGTAGGGTCTCAGACTCAGAATGGACACAAGGCAATTTTCATTTTGCTGCACATCCATTTTTGGCAAAAATTTTAAAAAGGGCCTTTTTATAGGTGCGTTGAAAAATGATTCTGCATGCGCCTAAAACCCACGCCTACATTACTGCAGGCCATTTTTCAGCGCATCTTAGTAAAAGGACCCCTTCGTTTTACTAAAAGTGAGGTGGATTGAATTGTAGAACAAAAAAGTTGTTAGGATAAAAATGTTTAATAATAGTTGCATTAATTGTATTTGCAGTACTTTTACTTTTTACTCAAAAAGTATTTATTAGGCAATAACTTTTTTACTTTCACTTAAGTAAAATTTTTATTGTGTTTTTCACTGTACTTAGTATTAAAATATACATTTATTTTAACTTTTGCAGTATTTTGACCTACACTGCAATTTAAAGTTGATAACCCTAGAATTAATGCATAACACAACAAGTACTTCAGGTAAATTGACTCGGATTGGAACCTAGAATTCTGGAGAGACTGGGGCTGATAGTCAGTCCATGGAAGGCAGCCCGATTTACTCCCATGTTTGGCAGTGAGCCTGAATATTCAATGTCGGGCTGTTTCCACTGACCAACATTGAATATTCGATTTATTTTTGGCTAGTTTAACTTTAACCAGCGAAGCCAATATTCAGAGCTGGCTGCTTAAGTTTAAACCAGTCAAAGATAGACCTGCTATTTCAGTGCCAAACTTAGCCAGTGAAGCGCTGAATTTAAGCGGATATCCGGTTATACCATCTGATATAACCAGTTAGCCACTATTTAACCGGCGAGGAGCCATTTCTGGCCTGTTAAATAGCACTGAATATTGGCGGGACTGAGTCTAGAATTAGACTGGAGATACTAATTGGAAGATGAAGACTAAAAAAGCAGACTGGTTAAACAATATATAAAAACTAGTTTAATGAAACAAAACCCAGAGGTAGGGGTTAAAACAATGCCCGATGTGGCCAACTTTCGCCCTCAGGCTGCATCAGGGGTAAAACTAAAAAAGAGGGGTCATGGAAATGCACCCCTTAAAAATAAAATATATTAGAACCTCTATGCTTGTTTCACTGCTCAGCATCCAACACTCCTTAATGCTGTGTTCCAGCGTTCTAATTGGAATACATAACTTCAAGAATACTGGAAATAGAAACTCTCACCATACACTTTAACTATGGAGATAGAAGATCTTTAAAGTGGAAATTCATTTGTAACAGTTTTTTCTCTGTTTCCTAGAGTATGATGTCATAGGCTATAAAAACACAGCAAATGCATTAACTAGTCCGATCGACGTTCTACAGTCTAGGAAGAGTATTTGTGAAGGATATGCTGGGCTCTTTGAGAGAATGTGCAGGTAAATGAGAATATATGGCATTGAGCCACCATGGCTGAATCTGTTTCTCCCTAAACTATAACCTACAGTTTTTATTGTAGGAAGCAAGGGCCTGATATTCAAAGCTGGTTGTCTGGGTAGTAGCACTTGCTACCTGGATAACTAGAGCTCACTGGGCTTAGTCAGCGATTTTTAGAGGCACTATCCAGATAATCCTATTGAAAATCATGTCTAACTGCCTTGGCATTATCCAGGTAGTGCTGAAGCGGTCCGTGGGTGGAGCTACGATGGAGCCAGAAGTCATCTGGGTGATGCCACTATTCAGCACTGGCACCCAGATAACTATCCAGAGAAGTTAGGAGAGCTTAATAATATAGGGGCTCATTTTCAAAAGAGAAAAATATTTAAAAAGTGACATATGTCTGCATTTGGACATTTATCTCACAAAAACGTCCAAATCAGTATTTTCGAAACCTCTTTTTAGATGTTTTTCTCTGAAGTCCGACAGAAGGACGTCTAAATCTCAAGGGGGTGTGTTCAAGGTGGGTCTTGGGCGTTCATAAGACTTAGATGTCTTTCAGCCATAATGGAACAAAACAAAAACATTCAGGACTAAAACTTAGCCATTTTGAGCTAGACCTGTTTTTATAATGAATAGCTACAGTGGGAATTGAACCCACTACTCCAGGATTAAGGTGCACTGCACTAACTACTAGGCTACTCCTCCATGCCACACAAAAAGATGCCCTTACGCCCCCCAGTGGTCACTAACCCCCTTCAACCCGCCCCCCCCCCCCCAAAATGTGATTACTTGCCAGACTCTGATGTTATATTCAGGTCCATTAGAATAGCATGCAGGTCCCTGGAGTAGTCTAGTAGTGGTGCAGTGCACTGCAGACAGGTGGACCCATGCTTCTACCTCCCCCTACCTGTTACACTTGTGGAGGAAACTGTGAGTCCTCCAAAATCCACCAGAAACCCACTGTGCCCACATATTGGTGCTCCCATCACCTGTAAGGGCTATGGTAGTGGTGTACAGTTGGGGGTTGGGGGGGCTCAGCAGACAAGGTAAGGGAGCAATGGTGAGATGTGTATCTGGGGGCATTTTATAAAGTCCACTGCAGTGGCCCCAAGAATGCCCTATTGCTTTCCTGGGATGTCACTTTCCCACTATTTTACCTGATGCCAAGCTTTCTTTTTTTTTTTTTTTAATAACATCTAAGCCTTGTGTCTATTGTTTATCAGTAGATTTGGGCTTTGAATTCAGATCTATAGATGAAAAGGAGGTCTCATTACATATATCTAAATACCGGAGTTCTATTTTTCCATACTTCATAGCAAGAGTGTACATTCCCTAATTACCTGTCCCAATGCAACTGAAGCTTTTACTTCCTCAGTGCATGTAAATGGTTTCTTCCCTGTGTGGATTCTCTGATGCTGTGTGAGGCTTTCTTTCCAACCAAAACTTTTGCCACACTCAGGACATGTAAATGGTTTCACTTCTGTGTGTATTCTTTGGTGCATTGTGAGGTTTACCTTCCGACCAAAGCTTTTACCAGACTCTATACATGCAAATGGTTTTTCTCCTGTGTGGACTTTCTGATGCACTTTGAGATTTATATTACAACCAAAGCTTTTGTTTTATTCTTAGTATTTTATTGAGTTAGTTTACAGAAGAATAACATAGAGCAAATCAGAGTTTGAATAATATTGTACATACGTAAAGAATGCAAAGAGGAAGGAAAGAAGAAGACAGAAAAAAAGGGGGAGGGGGGAAGAATCTAATGCTTCTCAACATGCATCTTTGAAATAAGCCAGTAACGGAGACCACTTCTCCTTGTATAGGATAAAACGGGGTGATTTTTTAGCAAGAAAGGTTTCACCACACACATGTGAATGGTTTCACTCTATTGTGTATTTTGTACATTTTGCATTTGTACATTTTTATTTGAAAATGAACCACACAATAAAACGTCCAAATCACAAAATGTTTTTCCAAACAGCATTTTCAAAAGGAAAAGATAGACTTTTTTTTTTGTAGAAAATGACTTTTCCTATTCTGATTTTGGACATTGTACAAAAAATGTCCAAATTCAGACTTAGATGTCATATCCAAAAATGCCCCTTGTGCATTTGACTTGCCCAAAATCACAGGGAGCAGCAGTGGAAATTGAACCCATGGTGCCAGGATCAAAGCCCAGTGCACTAACCATTAAGCCACTCCTCCTCTGTTCTGGATGTTTTGCATTTGACGTTTTTTTTTCGAAAATGGACCAAAAACAAAAATGTCCAAATCACAAGATGTCCATAGTATTTTCGAACACAAAAGATAGACGACTATCTTTTTTGAAAATGACCTTCTTTCCTGTTCAGAATTTGGACGTTTTTGTAAAACATCCAAATTCTGATTTAGACGTTCTATCGAAAATGCCCCTCATAGTAACATAGTACATGATGGCAGATAACGACCTTTATTGTCTATCCAGTCTGCCCAACAGGATAAACTCATAGCATAAGGTATCAGGTAATGCTTCATATGTATACCTGATCTTGATTTGTCCTCAGGGCATAGACCTCTACCCGGCACTGTCCTTGTTCTCCAACTTCCTTCCTGAGCTGCAAAATAGCAGTCTTAACTTGTCTGGATAGTGGTCTGGGTACCAGTGCTGAATACCAGCATTACTTAGATAAATTCCAGTAGCCACTTTATATTCAAATATTGAGCACCAGTATCTGGGAATGGCTTAGGAGTCCTTTTACTAATGTGCACTGAAAAATGGCCTGTGGTAGTGTAGACTCGTGTTTTGGGTACGCACAGAATAATTTTTTAGCGCACCTACAAAAAAATGCCTTTTTAAAATTTATGCTGAAAATGGATTTGTGGCAAAATGAAAATTGCCGTGTGTCCATTTTGGGTCTGAGACCTTACCTTAAGCCATTGACCAAGCGGTAAGGTCTCACATGGTAACCGGGCAGTAATGATTTACACTGTAAAGATGTGCACCTCTCCGTGCTGTCTGCTCTCGACCTGCACCTCTCCGTGCTGTCTGTCTTCACCCACACAGGAGACCTCCTCTGGAGACTGATGCCTTTTCCACTCAGCTTCACCTTGAGTTCGCTAGTCCCCCAGAACCCGCCTGTAGTCAGTGGGCCCTTCTGCACACTTCCCTGGGGATAAAATTATGGCCTGGGTCCCACCAACCCTCTGCTCTTCCCTTGGTTTCAACTTTCAGACACGGTTATTCAACTGTCAAGGGTAGCAGGGATTCTCTGATGTCCTTGTCTTCAGGGAGTTATTCAACAACAAGGGCCTCCCTGCTGTGTCACCTGGTAACCGACCCCCCCCTTTACCCGTTCTTCTGGTGGGGTCCCCAGGTCACCCTTTCTCTGGAAGATAGCACAGCTTTCTCCGCTTGCAAGAATATGCAAATTAGCTGGTTGCATGTAAATTCAGTTTATTAGCTAGGTTACAGTCTTGTGGGAACCTGGCTTGCCCACTATTAATCTGTTACTGCGATTCACCCCCTGAGACCATTTACTGGGGACATCTGGGTCTCAGGGTATAACAGCCTCCTCCCCTGGATAGGACCTTCTTTATTCACATTAACCTTACGGTCCTATCCTCCACCCCACGGCTGTTTGTTCACTTAAACACTTCAGTAGCAATTGTTCATAACCCCAGTACCCCGTGCCTGGTCCCCACCAGGTAAGTACCTCTTTGGGTTTGGAGGGAACCTTCTCCTGACCTTTCTCTTGAGCTCTACTTCAGCAGGCCTCTTTCTTCAGTCTTTCTGCTAGTAATCCTCAGGCTCTGGGTGTTGCAGGTTCCCCCATCTTCACTCCCCTCCCTTGGCTTAGAGGATGCTTTTATAGGGTGCCCAATAATCCATCCCACCTCTCTTTAGGCCTCTCCCCCTGCTTCCAGAAAGGTCTGCACCCAGAACTCTCTCCACCTTTCCAGCTTCCACTCAGAGAGTCCCCCTGGTGGCCTCCCCAGGGAAGTACAGGTCCTATGCCACGAGCACCCCCTAGCCGTTCCTTCTGGTCACTACCATGGACTATACTCTTTGGCTCCCTCTAGTGGCCAGATCAGGGCATTTTTAGGTTTTCCATGGGAGAGCGCCCTCTGGCGGCCTCCTCATGTAAGGGCAGTCACTGTGTTTATCACATACCCCCACCCTTAAGATATTGCTGCTCCCTCAAATCTCTTCTTTGAGGAGCAGCAATTCCTGACTCCCCCTAACTCATCTCGGGGTCAGGTTCCTTCTCTCCCCTATCACTTAGGAGGGATTCTCAGGAAGGCTTTGTACCCAGTGGTCCGCCTTACCACAAAGGCTCTACTTTGCTCTAGGGGACCTTCCTCTGTAACCCCTAGAAACTCAAAGATCCCTAATCTTTTCTTTCTACGCCTTCCTAGGCCTCGGCGTCTAATCTCTTCCCCTACTATCCTAGCCCATGAGTACACCCCCTTCTTCACTGTGGGTTTCGGGCGTGCTTTCTTATGGCCGGATTTTCTTACCCCACCAGGGCAACTTCTAAGCCTACCCTCCTGTTGTCTACCACCCCGGGCTGTACTACGCCCACTAGGCCCTGACTGACCTTTGTGGGTTGTGTGTAGGGTTCTAAGTCTCCTTTTCCCTGAGACTTTTAAGTGTTTCCTATTCCTCCCTTTTGGACTAGAATAACCACTTTTAGCACAAGACTCCCCCCAGCCTCTGGGTGATGTAGCCTCCTCCTGGCACCCTTCCTGAGCCGGTGTCCCCTGCCTAGGAACCATTTCCTCTCCCGACTCTACGGTGCGGTATCTGGGCCCTAGGATCAACCCTTTCTTCTGGGGCCCGAGCCTTTCCCTCCCCTGGGCAGCCTCTTCCCTTTTCTGCTTGCCCTTCTGGGGTTTCTCACACTCCTTAAATTTCACCCCACCCCTCCGTGTGGGTTTAACAGGGCCCTTCGGACTCTCCCTATCCTGGCCCCTACTCATGGACAGGAGTTGACTGACCCCTCCTGGTCACTCCTTCCCCTTGAGCTTTTCCTGTAGGGCTACAATGCAGGAGTGGGCTTCCTGAAGCTCTCTTAACCTCCCTTGCCAGTCCTGGAAGAGCACATCAACTGCTAGGGTCAGCACTCTGCACCTCTCTTTCATGGCCTCCCTGCATCTTTCTGCCCTTTCTGTGGTCTCTTTGGCTTGCTGTCTCTCTACAGCCCACTCAGATTGGGTCTGCTGCAAGGCCACCATTAACTCTACCACAGCTCTATCATACCCATGCTGTACTTCCCTCAGCTGGCTTTCCTGCTGGCCCTGTAATTCTCCCAGCCAAGCCTTTACCTGGGTTAAACTCCCCCTCAGCTCTCTTATAGCTGTGTGCTGTAGTTTACCCATCTCCCTAATATTTTCCCTCAGGGCCTCCTGCTCTTTATACCACTCCTGGCGAGCATTCTGGAACTCAGCTTTAATTAGGGATACCCTCTGCTCCTGGTCTTGTTGCAACTTGTCTGTGAGGTCCCTTATCTCCTGTTCATGTGTGGACTGCAGCTTAGCTAATTGGGTCTCCCTCAAGGCTTGGGTCTCTTTCAGGGTAGTTGTAAGCTGGGCTACTTCTGCTTCCCTTTCCTCCCTTAGCTTAACTTCTGTGCGCAGCTCAGCCCTAACCGTGGCTAGCAGTGCCTCACAGCCTTCCTTCTGCCTAAGGGACTCTGCCAGTTTGGCCTCTAAGGCATGCCTTGAAGCAGCCATCTCTTCCTTACAAGCTGACTCGAATAGGACCCATCTCTGTTCATTCTCCCTCAGACTATTCTCCATCGCCTTCTGGGACGCCTCCTGCTGCTGCTGTATATGGCCCACTAAAGTTACCATTAGTCCTTTATTTAGTTCCAGGACCTCCCTCAGACATTGCTCCGGGTGCCTATAGACTTCCCCCGGTTTACCTAGGGCCTGTAATTCCCCTTCTAACTGCCAGACATTTTCTGTAAGGGATTTTAACAGCAGGTTCTCATTCTTTTCCCGGGCCTCCCAGTATTTCTCCCTTGGGGCAACGCTCCCTGGTTCCCCACCCCATGGAAATACTGCCCGGTCCTCACCGTAGCATGGGCAGCCTACTTTATCTTCAGCTGTCTCGCCCCCCTGCTCACAGTGTACATTGACTTCCCCTCCACAATCAGGACTACTCTTTATCCTGTTACCTGGGAAGTTTTCACCTGGGCCTACACCCCCTTTCCCTTTCCTAGAGGGTTTACCCTTCTTACCAGGACTTTCACTATCCTGCAACTGGGGCTTTCTTCCCTTGTCCAGGCACCCATCCTCCCTCCTGGCACTTTTCAGGTTTGTGGCCACCCCTCTCCCTGGGACATTGGGTGCTTTCCCTGCAGCGGGTTCCTCCTGACCCTCTTCCCTGCAGACACCTCTTTCCCCTTGGGTTCCCGGCCTACCCATGCAGTCTGCCCCTGAGGAATGGGTTACCTCCCAACTCCCATGGCCTTTGGGCTTCCTCTTGCCTGCCATGTCACTTAACCCCCACCAACTGACTGTAGGATTTCCTATTTCCTCCCAGTCTCCCAGTTCATCCTCTGAACTGCCTACTGCCAGACACCACTCTCCAACATGGCCCATTTCCCCACATTGGTCACACTCTGGCTCAATCACTTCTCTTTTCCTCGGGGTCCTGTCTTCCCCAGACACCCCTTCAGGCTTAAACAATGTCCCAACAGTCTCTGAACACAGTCCCCCTCCAAGTCCCAGAACCTGGATCATGGTGTCCAACTCTGCCATGTCCATTCCTTCTGCTGGCGACTTGGGCTCCGGCTCCTCGGGCCTCTGGACTTTTCTCTTCGGTCTGAACCGTCTCCGCCCTCCTATGGCTCCGACGTCCTCCTCGACCGTCTGTTGGGATGCAGCCTGCAACACAAGAGAGATATCCAAGTGCGGACTGTCTTTCTCCCTGGTCCTACACTTGCCCTCTACTTCTTAAACTCGTACCAGAATCTCCACAAGAACAAGCCTTTCTATCATTTACATGAACTGCTCTTCTCAGCTTACTGGATCCTCCCTCGCCTCCCCTCTAGGTACCCTTTACCTGGGTAGGCGAGTAATGCGCCTTTGTCAGCGTTGGCCCCCTCGACGGGCTTCAGGAACCTCCTGGACACCACCTTCACCCTCTGGCCACTCGTCTGGTCTCTGGACTCTGGAACTCCTCCGACTCGCCTCTGGAACTCGACTGCTCCTCCTATCTCCTCACTCACGTGGAAGTTCACTGTAGATCCCACCACTGCCACCATTTGTAAAGATGTGCACCTCTCCGTGCTGTCTGCTCTCGACCTGCACCTCTCCGTGCTGTCTGTCTTCACCCACACAGGAGACCTCCTCTGGAGACTGATGCCTTTTCCACTCAGCTTCACCTTGAGTTCGCTAGTCCCCCAGAACCCGCCTGTAGTCAGTGGGCCCTTCTGCACACTTCCCTGGGGATAAAATTATGGCCTGGGTCCCACCAACCCTCTGCTCTTCCCTTGGTTTCAACTTTCAGACACGGTTATTCAACTGTCAAGGGTAGCAGGGATTCTCTGATGTCCTTGTCTTCAGGGAGTTATTCAACAACAAGGTCCCATCTGGGATAATGCCCTTTGTAACCCCCACAGGGGTGCTCTCTGGGGTGTAGTGGCCCTCTAGTGGCTCCTGCCCGGCCTCACCAGCCTTTTGCCTCAGGGGACCACCTTGAAACCAGACTTCTCTGTGACTGCATTGACTCCGGCCTCTAGGTTTGGTCCTCCCCTTTCCCTCAGGGTGACCTCTTCCTTAACCTGCAGTCCTGGCCCGGCCTCCCTGCTGTGTCACCTGGTAACCGACCCCCCCCTTTACCCGTTCTTCTGGTGGGGTCCCCAGGTCACCCTTTCTCTGGAAGATAGCACAGCTTTCTCCGCTTGCAAGAATATGCAAATTAGCTGGTTGCATGTAAATTCAGTTTATTAGCTAGGTTACAGTCTTGTGGGAACCTGGCTTGCCCACTATTAATCTGTTACTGCGATTCACCCCCTGAGACCATTTACTGGGGACATCTGGGTCTCAGGGTATAACAGCCTCCTCCCCTGGATAGGACCTTCTTTATTCACATTAACCTTACGGTCCTATCCTCCACCCCACGGCTGTTTGTTCACTTAAACACTTCAGTAGCAATTGTTCATAACCCCAGTACCCCATGCCTGGTCCCCACCAGGTAAGTACCTCTTTGGGTTTGGAGGGAACCTTCTCCTGACCTTTCTCTTGAGCTCTACTTCAGCAGGCCTCTTTCTTCAGTCTTCCTGCTAGTAATCCTCAGGCTCTGGGTGTTGCAGGTTCCCCCATCTTCACTCCCCTCCCTTGGCTTAGAGGATGCTTTTATAGGGTGCCCAATAATCCATCCCACCTCTCTTTAGGCCTCTCCCCCTGCTTCCAGAAAGGTCTGCACCCAGAACTCTCTCCACCTTTCCAGCTTCCACTCAGAGAGTCCCCCTGGTGGCCTCCCCAGGGAAGTACAGGTCCTATGCCACGAGCACCCCCTAGCCGTTCCTTCTGGTCACTACCATGGACTATACTCTTTGGCTCCCTCTAGTGGCCAGATCAGGGCATTTTTAGGTTTTCCATGGGAGAGCGCCCTCTGGCGGCCTCCTCATGTAAGGGCAGTCACTGTGTTTATCACAACACGCATCAAATTCCACTTTTGCCACGAATCAGAAAACAAAAAATATTTTTCAGACGAGTGTAGCGAACACGCGCCAAAATTGAAATTACCACAAGGGCCATGCGGTAACCAGGCAGTAACTCTAATTTGGTGTGCGTTGGGCGCAAAGGCGCCTACACAGCTTAGTAAAAGGGCCACTTATTGCTGAATTTCTGGGTATAAACTTAAGTGCCATGCTCAGAATTTGAAAATATAGATGTTAGAAGAAATGTCAAAATGGACATCTACATCTTGGGCCTGGAGTTCTAAAGTAGACAGTTCTATTTTGGTTAATCTTCCATATAAATGTGAAATATATTTTTATAAGCTAACTCAGATTACTAACCGCCCCCCTTTACAAAGCCGCACTAACGGCTGCCACATAGTAATGCCGACACAGCTTATTGACTTTGAATGGGCTGTGTCTGCATTACTGCACCAAGGGCCCAGTGGTGGGGTCGGTCTGCCCCGGGTGCAAGCAGCAAGGGGGTGTATGGAGCAGTCATGTGGCTGTCGTCTATGCCGGTTCCCTGCCCCCTCTGATGTTACTTCCTGTTCCAAGGCAGGGGATTGGCAGAGCCGACAACCATGCAACTACTCCGTGCACCCCCAAATGGTGAGGATGGTGCGCTTAGGGGAGAGGATGGGTGATGCACCGGGGGGGGGAGGGGTCACAATGCGCCAGGAGGCATAGTGGCAACCCACCCTAGGTGACAGCCAACCTAGGTACACCACTGTATAGCCATGTTGGGTTTTTAATACATCATTACATCTTTCAAGGACCCTGTTTAACTATGGTAATACTGTTTTTCATTCCCCCCCAAAAGTTGTTCCCACTAACTGGAATGCTTGCCACACAGTGCATAATCAAATGCATCATCTTAAAGAAGTTGGTGAATCTAAGGACCCATGAAGACACCTTCCTTTATCTTAGATTCAAGTAACCTTGGAAATGTTCAATGGAGATACTTGAAAGCTGCTTTTGTTTTGCCCATGGCCTTGACAGAATACATCATTAAGCCCAGCTTGATGTGTAAGGGTGGTAACAGAATCTTCTTTGTTTCAACAAGCAATGGATGCTGAACACTTTTCCTCCCAGGCTCCAATGATTGTCTGGGCAGACAGTCTCTCTTGATTGTGTGGGAATCTCTTGCACAAGTATTCCATCCATGGAGAAAACAGCAATACGTTGTGTATCTAGCCGGCACACCAAGCAAGAGAGCAATAACCTTCAAGTTGACACAAAGCTGCCACTGATGCTGGTCACAGTTTATGTACCTCAAAAGTTATTTCATGTTGTCATATGTTTCCTTCGTATGAAGTGCATGATCAACTGGAATTGATTGCAAAACATTGTCATTATGCAGCAAAACAGCTTTAAGATTTGTCTTTGATGAATTAATAAACAGTCTCCACTCATCTGAATCATGAACAATGTTGAGGGCTGCCATTAAATCATCAATGTTGTTGCTGGTTACAAGATCACCTTCCATTAAGAAGAATGAGACGAGATCTTTTGACAGTCATAGAACACAGAAACCCTAACATCACCTGCTAGGAGATTCCATTGCTGTAGTCTGGAGCCCAACTGCTCTGCCTTACTCTTTGGTACTTCCAAATCTTTGAGAAGTTCATTCAGTTCACCTTGTGTTATGAAGTGTGGCTCAAATAAGGAGGATGAGAGGAAATCTGGATCATGTGCATTGATGATTCAAGACCAGAAGTTTCATCCTCTTCCTCTTCAAAATCAAGTGAGAATGATTCTGGTGCATTAGTAACTGGTAGTTCTTCTCCGTGGAGGTACTGAGCGTAAAACTGATGTAATGTTTGAATACTACACAGTCCACTTTTTCTTCTTTGAAACCTTTTTCCAACTGGAGGCACCATGCAGAAGTAACAATTGCTGATATGATCTGTTGGCTCTCTCCAAATCATTGACACTGCAAAAGGCATAGATTTCCTTTTCCTTTTCAACCGCTGTCGAAGATTTGTTATACCAGTGTTGCAGCATATGTGAAGGACCCAGCTCTTATTCTGATCACCAATTTTGCAGCCAAAATAAAGGTGTTAGGCTTTCATAACCACAGCTGTTACACTCTGCTTTTGTAATGCAAAAGTCACTTCACCACAAATATAGCAGAAGTTATCTGCATTGTTCAAACAAGCATGTGGTATCTCTTTGGCTAAACAGAAATGTGACCTTTGCAAATCAAACACTGACAAGTAAGAGGGCACAACATTCTATGATCTTTGAAGTTATAAGGCAATTTGCTCAGCAGAATGGTGTTAGCTGAGTTATGGTTGTATCATCCATGACTTGTACTAAAAAAAACTTTTGATACTTAGACCACGGCAGTTAATTCTCTTTGTTAGAGAATTAATATGAACTTGAAATGTTAACCTGGAATCTAAGATCACTCCCAAGACTTCTGACTTATTTTCAATTTGTAATATCTCCCCTGTAGATAATTTAAAACTTTTATATGGAACAGAGTCATAATTGTCAAACCATATAACTTTTGTCTTCTGCTTGTTTAGTTTTAGAAAATTATTAGTAGTCCAAGAATCAGCTAAAAATGCTAAAGTTTCATCAAATGTAGAATGTAAGAGAAAAATATCATCTGCATAAGAAAGTACAAAATTGCTTAATCTAGACAGAACATCTCCTAAGACTTTTATATTAACATTAAAAACAAGGGAAAATGTGGCGAACCCTGTGGAACTCCAACAAACACCATTATTATATAAGTAAATGCCATATAAGTATTCTAAAATGACCTCCTTGTGCTTCTTTGTTAGGTGCCTAATGTTAAAAACTAGCGCTAGGTTGTGCAGACGCTTGTGTGGGAGCTCTCTAGTGCACTGTGATTGACTTGCCTGATTGATTCCTCTTTCGCCTGTAGATAGGGAAGAGGAAAGTGAAGCCTTGGCTGCTTCCTCTGCTACCGGGTGGATCCCAGTCTTTGAGGCAGTCTAAGTTGGAGGCATTTAGAGCCCTTGTGTGGTTAATAGAGGTGGCCACTTCAGCTATGTGTTGTCTTCTGGCAGCAATGTCAGAGGGGTTTCCTTGAGCCCTACATAAGTACATAAGTAATGCCACACTGGGAAAACACCAAGGGTCCATCAGCGTCCTGTCCACGACAGCAGCCAATCCAGGCCAAGGGCACCTGGCAAGCTTCCCAAACGTACAAACATTCTATACATGTTATTCCTGGAATTGTGGATTTTTCCCAAGTCCATTTAGTAGTGGTTTATGGACTTGTCCTTTAGGAAACCGTCTAACCCCTTTTTAAACTCTGCCAAGCTAACCGCCTTCACCACGTTCTCCAGCAGCTCTAAGGTTGGCTTCACCACAACACAGAAGCTCATTAATGGCTGGGCAGAGCAATTAGGCAGAGTTGTTGCTCTCTGCTGTGCAGCACTTGGAGGATCTGCTGGTGCTCACTTCCTCCCCTAGGCACATTTGTGACCAGAACTCACTGCAACAACTTTCAACACAACCAACAGTGAGTACTGTGACCGCCATGGGAGAAAGGGCCGCTTCGGAACTGGTGAGTATGCTGATTAGGCCAATAACACCTTGGACACGCTGTGGGATGCCATGAATGCTTTGAACTCCTACTTGAGTAAGGTGCCCTCAAAACGTTCTTCTGATTTGAATTTTGTGTCTGGAACATTGAGAGGCATATTTTCAAAGCACTTAGCCTCCCAAAGTTCCATAGAAACCTATGGAACTTAGCCTCCCAAAGTGCTTTGAAAATATGCCTCTGAATGTCCAGGCCCAAGCTTTGGACTAATAGAGGCATATTTTCAAAGCACTTAGCCTTCCAAAGTTCCATAAGTTTCTATGGAACTTTGGAAGGCTAAGTGCTTTGAAAATATGCCTAATAGTCTGTTAGAGTGGTTACCTTAGAGATGAAAGTTTCTGTACTGCAGGGAATCTGTGGAGCCCTTGTTCAGGACAAGAATCTTACCTCTAGAAAGATGAAGTATATGGAGAATCAGTTGAGGAAAAACACTTTAAGATTATTGTGCCTTCCAAGGTCACCTTTGATTGCATTTACTCAAATGGCCAGAAAATACCAACAGAAGCACTAACACCATTATTAAGAGCACAATACCTGGCACTACCAGATGCTAAGGGTGGTATTGGTCTGCAGGATGTAAATTTGACAGATTTCTTGGAATCTTCTCTACTAGACCTTATAACTCAAAGGGCCACTCTTTTAGTGACATTTGTTTCAGAGCCAGACAGGGATACTGTTCTAAAATTATATTTCTGCTGTATGGATCTTGAGTTCTTGGGTTCCAAGATTAGAATTTTGAGGAATACCCAGAGGCATTGCCAAGAATTCTTGGCTTTGCGCCCATGAAGATGAATTTTCTTCTTTGTTTGCCTTGTACTTATTTATCATTTCAGAATAATTCCTATGACTTTAGTGATCATAAGCAACTATTAAAGTTTGTGCTTTCCAAGGAAGAGTTAAAAATAGAGACATAACTTTATTGCAACTGATTTGGAAACATTGTTAGGGCTAGCTGTGGCTTTCCTTTGACTTTTGTATTTGTTCTAATAATGTTTTTCCCTAAACTGAAAGAATATTTCCATATTTTGGTCCCATTACCTAGAATTCTGGACATAATGGGAGCTATATATTAATGGTTTTCTCTTATTTTGTATTTACGGTAAAAATGCTTAATAATAGCGATTGTTCGGAAAGGTGTTAATACCTATTCTTTCTGTTAGTTAAATGTCCTAAGTGGACAGAATCTTAAACTCAACCTACCTCGAATATTATCTGGAAAATACAACAGTGAGGTGATGCCGTATTCTTTACATTTGATTTGTTTTCTTCCTAGCATTGCAGGTATCGAATGTATAAAATTATCAGGATATGCTAAAGGATACGGTTACAAAGTTGGGCAGAACTTTTCTGGAGATTCTGATCATGCCTGGAATGCTGTTTTTCTGGAAGGAAGCTGGCATCTACTGGACAGCACCTGGGGAGCTGGGCACTGCAATAACAACTGCACCCAATTTACATTCAAGTATGTTATTATGGCCTCACATGTGTTATTTAAAAAGGGACAAACGTAAAACCTAACATGACTTGGAGGGGCATAATCGACCAGAAACGCCTATCTCCATGGGCGTTAATCTCCGAGAACGGGTCCGTGAAGGGGCGGAGTGTACCGTATTTTAAAAAAAAAATAGACGCCCATGTTTTATTCGCCAAGGTGTGAGCTGGGCGTTTTTGCTTTTCACCGATAATGGAAAATGAAATCGCCCAGCTCAAAAACGAATAAATGCAAGGCATTTGTTCGTGGGAGGGGCCAGGATTCATAGTGCACTGGTCCCCCTCACATGCCAGGACACCAACCGGGCACCCTAGGGGGCACTTTTACAAAAACAAAAAAAAAGGTAAAAGAGCTCCCAGGTGCATAGCACCCTTCCCTTGGGTGTTGAGCCCCCCAAATCCCCCTCAAAACCCACTGCCCACAAGTCTACACCATTACTATAGCCCTAAGAGGTGAAGGGGGGCACCTACATGTGGGTACAGTGGGTTTGGGGGGGTTGGACGACTAGTAGCATTAAGCAGCACAATTGTAACAGGTACGGGGGGGGGATGGGCCTGGGTCCACCTGCCTGACGTCCACTGCACCCCCTAACAACTGCTCCAGGGACCTGCATACTGCTGCTTGGGAGGAGGATATGACATTTGAGGGTGAAAGTAAAAAGTTGTGAAACATCATTTGTTGTGGTGGGAGGGGGTTAGTGACCACTGGGGGAGTCAGGGGAGGTCATCCCCGACTCCCTCTGGGGGTCATCTGGTCATTTAGGGCACTTTTTGGGGCCTTATTCGTCAAAAAACAGGGTCCAGGAAAAGTGCCCTAAATTCTAGCTACAAACGCATCCATTATCGGCGAAGGGCGCCCATCTCTGTTCGGGTGATAACCACGCCCCAGTTCCGCCTTCACCACGCCTCCGACACTCCCCCGTCAACATTGTCCGCATCCGCGACGGAGTGCAGTTGAAAGCGTCCAAAGTTCGGCTTTCGATTATGCCGCTTTATTTGTTTTTGTGAGAAGAACGCCCATCTCCCGATTTAGGTCGGAACTTGGGCGTTATTCTCGTTCGATTATAAGCTGGATAGTATAATTCTATTTCTACACAGAAAATATTTGTGTCTTATTCTTTAGACTTATGGAAAACAGGCTCAAATAAATTCTGTTCACAGGGGTTTGAATAATAGCAGTGCACTCTAGGGCTGGCCCTAGCAATAGGCAAAGTAGGCAGCTGCCTAGCAAGGTACAATTGTAGAGGCAACAAAATCAGACAAGCCATGTCACATTCATTAGGTGGGCGATATTATATATGTATTTGATTCCCCTTCCAGCTCACATGCTGAGGGGTCCTCCTTTCATCCATTCTCTCCCTGCCCCTACTTCTGCAGTTGGCATTTCACTCTCCCTCCCTCTCCCTGTAGTCCTTCGAAGCCTGTGTGTCTTTATCAGTAGTGATTAAGCTAGGCTGTCTCCTGCCAGTCTCAGGGCCTTCCCTCTGCTGCATCCTGCCTCCTCTGAAGCAAATTCCTGCTATTTGTGTAGTATGTGGCAGAGGAATGGCCCTGGCACCATCTGATGGCAGCCTGGCCTAATTGCTGCTGACAAAGACACAGGTTTGGCGAACCTGGGGGAGGGGAAAGGAGGAAAAGGGAGAGATGTTAGTCTTGAAGAGGGAGGGAGAGTGAAGAGTAATACAAGTGGTTTAAAATAGAAGCAAAGATAACTTTGAGTTATTTTTATTCAAGGGCAGCTTAAAGGGCAACCAAAACTAACCCAAAATCTGGGTTCAGGTTTCGGCCGAAAGTGCCTGTGCATTTGCAGCTGAAACTGAGCCTCCCCCACTCCTTCAAATTGCTCTCTTGCACCCCCCCCTTCCTGCCCGACCACCTATAGGCCCTCCCTGGGAGTACCTTATTGGTCTCTTCAGGATCAGGAATGAACCTACGTCCCCACTCATTCCTGCCCTATGCCACTGCTTCCTCAAAGTGGCCCTGGTGGCCCACTCTTTCTTTCCCTATGCACTACTCCAATCCAAATGGCTGCCGAGACTGCCCATAGCAGCCTTCGTGAGGTTGTCATGGGAGGTCCTGGCAGCCATTTTCCAACCAGCATGGGCAGAGGACTTGCTCCTGCCCATGTTGGTTCCAATTGCAAAATGGCTGCCAGGACCTCCCAAGGCAGTGATTGTGATTTTGGTATCATCTGCAAAGAGGCAAACCTTACTAGACAGCCCTTCTGCAATATCACTTACTATACTACACTATATTACATGATTCTTATATTCCGCTAAGTTCAGAGCAGATTCTAAGTGAATTACAAACAAGAGCTCCTTCATTCAGGAGAATTACAATAGAAACAACTAAAAACTTAAATCTAAAATACATCCTTCATCATCACTATAAGACTTCTTTTACAATGAACAAAAATGACTTTAACACTCTTTGAAAAGCATAGTACAGTGGTATTCTCCGAATTTCCAAAAATTCCAAGAATTTATAAAAATGTTAAAAAAGAACTGGACCTAGAACTGATCCTTGTAGCACACCACTTGTAGCATTCCTTTTCTCAGGCTGTATATCATTTACTATTATCCTTTGTTGCCTTCCAGTCAGTCATTTTAGGGCCCATACCAAGGGCACTAAGTTTATGCAGAACTGTGTCAAAGGCTGTGCTACAATCTAAGTATGCTACATCTAGCACTCTCCCTTCATCGAACTCTCTGGTCACCTAATTGAAGAAATTAATTAGATTTGTCTGACAAGACCTGCCTGTAGTAAAAGCATGCTGCCTTGGGTCCTGCAATCCAATGAATTCCAGTGTTTCCACTGGAGTGGCATGGAGGAGAGGCCTAGTGGTTAGAACACCAGTCTTGACATTCAAAGGTGCCCAGTTCAAATCCCACTGCTGCTCCTTGTGATTTTGGGCATGTCACTTAACCATCCATTGCATAAGGTACAAACCTAGGGCCCTACTTACTAAGGCACACTAAGGGGTCCTTTTACTAAGTCGCAGTAAAACGTGGCCTGCGGTAGTGTAGGCCTGGGTTTTGGGCATGCACAGAATTATTTTCCAGCGTGTCTGTAAAAAAGGCCTCTCTTTTTTTTCCTGAAAATGGATGTTTGGCAAAATCAAAATTGCCATGCGTCCATTTTGGGTCTCAGACCTTACCGCAAGCCATAGACCTAGTGGTAAAGAATTTGGGTGGTAAAGGCCTACGTGTGTCAGATGCCACTTGGTGCGCTTCCGCTATGCGCACCAGAAAATAAAAAATATTTGTCAGACACGCACCAAAAATGAAATTACCGCAAGAGGCATGTGGTAGTTGGGTGGTAAGTCCATTTTGGTGCACGTTGGGCATGCGTAGATGCTTACACGGCGTAGTAAAAGGGGCCCTAACATTTTTAGCATGTGCTAAAATTTAGTGCACACTAATGGTAGCGGCACCCATATATTCCTATGGGTGTCTCTAGCATTAGCGCACGCTAAAAACACTAGCTCGCCTACAGGGCGGCCTAGTAAACAGGGCCCTTAGATTGTGAGCTCTCCAGGGACAGAGAAATACCCAGTGTACCTGAATGCAACTCACATTGAGCTACCACTGAAAAATGTGTGAGCAAAACCCAAATTTTAAAAATAGTTTATTTACCATAGATGTCAGAGTAACCTGCCGTGCTTAAAATATAGTTGCATACTTGACCTGTTACACTTGTATTCTTATAAAGGAGATGCGTACTTTTCCTTATAGAAAAGGCTCTAAACAGATGCATTCTGAGCACCTAAAAATAGTCACCTCTTTATCGAATTACCCTTTTATTGTGTATTACAGGTTAACTGTGTAATAATGTGCACACACACAAAACATATGGTTCTAATTTATAAGGTTCCTACTGTATGATGATTAATTTGTAAGGTGGTATCCTGATCCAGTTTTACAGGTTTTTTTTGTAATACATACTTTTTCATTCTCCAGATACGAAGAGTATTATTTCCTTACACATCCTGCACTGTTCATTGGAAAACATTTCCCAGAAGACAAAAAATGGCAACTGTTGCAGCCAACAGTATCACTGAAACAGTATGAGACCGACATAACTTGCGGTCCTGGATTTTACAATGCTGGACTGCTGTCTGCTCACCCAGAAACAGCCATCATCAAGACAGGTAAAGAAAACTTCTCAGGGCTGGAGAAAGCTGCCATGCATCCTGAAGATATACAAGATTAAGCACGCCAATTGTCCTGCTGTGCCAAGGGGCTTCTGAGGTTACAGGGATAATTTTATAACTGCATGTGTACTGCTGTCTGTGCAAAGTTTGCTGGATTTTCAAAATTAAACACATATGCTTCACTTTGAACACTACCTCAGGAAAACTATCCACTAACATTTACACCTGCTGTTGAGCACACAGATTTATGACTTAATTTAGGCAGATATGCATTAGGTGGATATTCTGCATCAATATCCAGGGAGTGGCCGGTGCTGAATATTTGGATTGGGTATCATGCGAGTTCCCACCCGGACAGTTCCCACCCACCAATTCCCCCCGAGACAATTCCCACTTAAGGGGACAATTCCTACCAAGGACTTTCCCCCAGGGCTGCCGAGAGATTGGGCCGGGTCCTGGGCAAGGCCGCCCCCGCCGCCCCCCCCCCCACAAGGTTGTGGCCGCCGCTTCCACTCCCTCCCCAAGGTCACCGCCCACTTCCCCTCCACCCCCTCGAGGTCGCCGCCACCGCTTCCCCCTCCAACCCCCCGAGGTCACCGCCACCGCTCCCCCCTCCACCCACCCCCCTCCATCTGCCACCGGGCTGGGCCCCCTGCATTGAAATCACAGCACCTCTCACCTCCGTGTGAAAGCACTGCAGGCAACAGGGCAGCAGATCGCCTCTCTTCAGCCCTCCTTGTGTTCAGCCCTTGTGGAAGTTACATCAGATGAGGGCGAGACACAGGGAGGGAAGGAGGCTCGAAGGGAGGCGATCTGCTGCTGCCTGCAGCGCTTTCACACGGAGGTGAGAGGCGCTGTGATTTCAATGCAGGGGGCCCGGCCCAGTGGCAGACGGTCGATGACGGAGGGCAGTTGGGACAACGGCGCCGGGCCCCCCTTGGAGGCCCGGGTCCAGGGAATTTTGTCCCCCCTGCTCCCTCTCTCGGCGGCTATGCTTCCCCCCCCAGAAATTTCCCACCCTCCCTAGCCTGTAGCTTCTTTCATGTATAGGGTCCCAGAGGATGTATAATAATGGAATAACTTTTATAGGTAGAGTAGTAATTTGTTATAAATCGTAATCAGTGCGTCATTTTGAGGGGGTATAAAGGGGCATTGCCCCCTCCCCCACATGAACTGCACTTTGTATCTGTCTATTTATTTATTTATGACACTTCAATCCCAGATTAAACATGAATTAGGTTCAAACCTAGTTTGGGGGGGTGTGATGATTTGACACACGATGAGCACAGAAGTATTTAGGGGCAACTGTATCAAGACCCTGTCTTAAGATCAAAAGCCACACATCTGTTAGCTCATCCAAAGATGTGGAAGAGAAATCAGAAGAGGCTGAAAAAAGATGAAGGTAGAGTTCTAGAATCAATCTTAGAGATGGCCCTAGTCCATCTGCCATGGGTGTGAGTGGGTATCCGAGATCCTGAAAGAACTGAAAGTTTAAACTGAATCAAAGAGTGATCTGTCCAGGAGAGATCAGTAGCAGAAAAAAAAAAGTTGGACTAACGAGTCCTGTAGCATTCTGCACTTACCTCCAGCACCACTTTGTGCATACTGTCCACTTCCTGCAGGTACTGCCATGTGTCCTCGTGCCTCTAATTCAGGTGAATAACTGCTACCGCCGCATGACATGCTTGTGCCACCAGCGCCCCAAGGGGCCAACCAAGACCGCGAATCAAATCCTGGCCTGCGGCGGGAGGGGCGGGCGTAAAAGCTGCAAGCAGCCAGGCTCGACTCCGTCCTTTGCTTCCTGCCCTCTCTCTGCGCCATCCCACCTTCCTCTGATGTCATTTCCTTTCGGGCGGGCGGGATGCTGAGAGGGCAGGAAGCAAAGGACGGAGTCGAGCCTGGCTGCTTGCTGCTTTTATGCCCGCCCGCTCACCGCTGCAGGCAAGAGTAAGTCGTCGTCGTGGAAGGTCGCAAAAGACTGGGTGGGCCTGGGCCCACCCGTAGCTACGCCCCTGTCAGAGAGGTTAATCAGTCATGTGATAAGAGTTTGGTTTTGTATAGGTCGTGTATAGTTTTGTTATTTAGTATTAAGATGGATGCTTATGGGATGCTTATGGTACTGGCTGTCTGTCATATTTGGAATGAAATTTAAGATCCTCATGCATAGGCGCCTGCTGCATGGGTGCAAGTGGGGGCTGAGCAAGGTCCTTCATTAAGTCCAGGGAGGGATGATTTGTATTGTGCTTGGCACTTCTGACCCTGTTGAAATGTTGTCACCTATGTCCTCATGCATTTGGGATCTCTGTAGTATCTAATATGCCTCAAGAAATTCTGCACAACTACACAATGCAGAATTTCTGCAGATTTAATTCTAATAGTAACAGTAAAATGAAATTAAAAAGACAAGGATAGTGCCAGCTTCTGATAGTTAGTTTTCCTTCTCAGATTATATTTCTGGCCTGGTGGCAGGATCCAGCGTATTTTATTGCTATAGCAATTGTTCCTCCAGTTTCCTGTAGATTAAGGATTAGTTTTTCAGTGGTTCATTTTGTTACAAGTGTGTGTGCTCTCCTTAAGCAGTTGTACTTGACTTTTTCTTCCACTTTTCTCTTTTGAATTTTCTTTCCTTGTATATATGATCTATCTTGCTTGCATGAAGATTTCTATATTTTTATGTAGTAAAAATGCAGTCAATTAGAGAGAACACAAACTAAACAAGTGGTTCAAAGTAATGCAGCATTATTCTTCAGGGATAATTAGATTGAGTCCTTAACATGTATTTATTTATTTATTTATCAGAGCTCTAGCATACTAAGGGTGGGGTGGGAGGGGCTTGTCTGCCCTGGGTGCACAGAGCAGTTGCGCAGCTGTCAGCTCCACTGGTTCCCTGCTCCCTCTGGCATTGCTTCCTGTTCTTGGACAGAGGATCTTCAGAGCCGACAGCCATGCGACTGCTCCATGCATCCCTAGGTGGTGAGGGTGATGTGCTTCGAAGTAGAGGGAGGTGGTTGATGCACCGAGAGGGGGGTAATATGCTGGGGGGGGGGGGGGGGTAGCGGCGACCCACCTTGGGTGGCAGCCAACCTAGGTACGTGCGCCAGTGCATCAGAGGCTCTGTCAGAGACCCATTTACAAAATATGTGTTCTTCCCAATTAATATTTCCAAATTATTAAAGTGTCTTTGCTTGTTTGGATATATTAATTGGGAATAATACATACTTTGTAAATGTGTTTCTGACAGAGCCTGTAATGTATTTCAGTAGTCTATGCTCTCACAAACTCTTTGAAGTCTGCACTCACATGCTTATAAAGACTTCAAATGCATCTGCCTGGTCTTTGCAGGCTGCACAGAGGGTACTGTATGGATATATTGGCTTTGTATTTTCAGGCATTCCACAAAATATGCCCCCTTTTTCCAGGCATGGAAGCAGTCAGGGCTGTTGCACTGTGCTGTACAATGTTTTCCTCTGGAAGGCACTGTTACTGCAGAGTTGCCAGCATTCTAAAATGTACAATGGCCTTCAGGACCTCTTTGTGCTAGTTAAGACTGGGATTTGAGGGGCTCTTTTACCAAGCTGTGGGAAAAAGGGCCCTGCGCTGGCAGCGGGGGCCATTTTTCCTGCGCACCAGGGCCCTTTTTACTGTAGCAAGTAAAAAGACCCCAGACACACATGGCCATGCGGTAAGAGAACTTTTACCACATGGCCATGCGACAGGAAGCCCTTACCACCGCCCATTAAGATAGTGATAAGGGCTCCCGCGCTATCCCGGCGGTAACCGGGCAGTGCACGGCAATGCTCGATTACCGCTGGGTTACCACTGCGCAAGCCATTTCCAAGGGTTTTCTTTTACCCTGGAAATGGCATGCGCTTGGGGCAGGACTATTACCAGTGGCCGCGTTGGGCTGGTGGTAGTTCTGAAAGAGCAAGCAGTAAGCCTGCGTTGGGCATACCGCCGATCTGTAAAAGGGCCCCTAAGGGAGGAAACTTTGAAAGCATAGACACAAGTATAAAGTTTTCAAGTGCTTTTTTACCTCCAGACTTTACACCAATTTCCCTTAAAAGACCTTTATTGGTGAGCTTCCCAAATATATTCACTTATATCTGTAACCCAGGTATTATTTAGAGTTATTTCATTAGATAGTATCAGTCAAGAATTTTGTTGAGGTTGTCTTCACCGTTGCCAATTTTTGAAAGCTAAGTCCACTGTCACATCTTGCAGATAGAAGACTTTTTAGTGCTGGTGGGCTGAGTGGAACTAGATTTCTAAGGGGCCCTTTTACAGAGTGGCAGTAAGCCCAATGCGGGCTTACCACTCGCTCTTTCGGGACTACCACCGGCTTAACGTGGCCACCGGCAGTAGTCCTGCCATGAGCGTGTGCCATACCAGAAGAAAAAGAAAAAGCCTGGAATGCACAGTGATGTTCGATTACCGCCAGGTTACTGCCACACAAGCCTGGAAATGGCTTGTGTGGCAGTAACCTGGCGGTAATCGAACATCACTGTGCATTGCCCTGTTACCGCCAGGTTAGCGCGGGAGCCCTTATCGCCACCTCAGTGGGTGGTGGTAAGGGGTCTCTGTCACATGACCATGCGATAAGAGTTCTCTTACTGCATGGCCATGTGTGCTTGGGGTTATTTCACCTCCTGCGGTAAAAAGGTCCTTGGCGTGCTAGAAAAATGGCCCCCCAACACCAGTGCAGGGTCCTTTTTCCCACAGCTTGGTAAAATGGCCTCTAAGTGTCAACTAATCCAGGATTAGGGCAGTTGTCTCTGAGCGGTTTGAGGGGATAATCCCAGTCAACAGCGGTTGCATTAAAACACACCTGATTGATCTAGTAAAATTGTCACTGAATGCCCTCACAGTGTTTACAAGTCTAAATATTCCTGCAATGGCTTTCTAGAAGTTTCCTCTTTGATTCACTTAATTTTGTGTTTCAATCAATGCTTAATGTGCTTAGCAAATAATATGAGCGATGTCTGAAACAACTTCCTAAAAATTTGCCTTTTATATCTTAGTACCTGAAAGAGTTCTTTGAATTTATAAAGCAAGTCGATAAAAAACGTTACAGTGAAGTACAAGCTATGCATGCCTTTGCCAAAAGTTCTCAGTTCATCCATGAACAGCATGTCAAGTCTTTAAAAAACACTTAGAGGTAGATGATCATATTTATGTTGTTATCTGACTGTTGTTATCTGAGTTTTAACTTTTAAGAAGCACCAACATTATTGACAATAAAACAACTGTAAAACAACAATGGCATTAACTTATAAAATTAACCTTTTTAAATAATAAGAGAATGGAAAAATGTTAACATAGTTAAAAAAATATTTTTCAAAATATTAAAATATTTACAATAAAGTATTGAGTTTTTTAAATATGGAGATGATGATGTTAAAAAAATGATAAAATATTTAAAGGAAAACATTAGGATATAAGTTTATTCACTTTGGGCCTCTTTTCTAAACCACGCTAGTGATTCCCATGTGTGGGCTTCGTTGGCATTGCCACATGGGATTTGCTAGAACAGTTTGGTAAAAGAGGCCCTGTAGTTTTTTAAATTACTGACAAACAATTTTTATTTTTTTTAGAAAATGCATCTATCAGTTTTGTTAGAATACTACAAAAAATAGGGACAGAATTCAGGTAACAGTTCGAATAAAAGAAAGGCACAAATTCCAGTGGAGTATATGAATTCTCAAAGTTAAACGTTCTGCATAAGAAATAAAACTGCATCAAGTAGTGATAAAGTTCATGGTCAGCACTGAGCCCGGATATTTAATGCCGGGCTGTTTCCAGTGACCGATGTTGAATACCTTCTCTATTTTTTGTCAGTTCAAACTTAACCAGACAAGCCGATATTCAGCGCTGGCCAGTTAAGTTTGAACTGGCCAAAGATAGGCCTGGTATTCATGCGGTCAAATATGATCACCAAACTTGCACTGAAAATAGGCAGACAGCTAGTTATATTGCGTGATATAACCAGTTATCCACTAACCGTGAATTTTCAGTGAGTCATGGCTGGCCATGTCCAACTAAAAATTCACGGATAGCAGATTATGGTGCGTTTAACCGGCAAGGCTAAATGCTTTTGAATATCGGAGGGACTGAATTTAGGGTTTATAGCCAAACAAAACTGTGTCAGACAATCATTGGTTTCTGTAATTGAGAAGAGATGCAAGGATATGTGCAATAGTCTGGCAGCGCATTTCTCTACTTTTCAGTATGTTTGCACTACTGTAGATATATCAAGTGCTCATAAGATAACATTAGAGACCAGTTTAAAACAATGATGCAGTCAATTATTTTGAGTCAACTGGACTATTGTAACATCATAAGAACATAAGCATTGCCACACTGGGACAGATTGAAGGTCTATCAAGCCCAGCACTGTGTCTCTAACAGCGGCCAATCCAGGTCATAAGTACCTGGCAAGATCCCAGAACAGCAAAACAGATTTTATGCTGCTTATCCTAGAATATGCTATGGATTTTCCCAAATGTTTAGCCAAATATTTTTTAAACCCCGCTAAGCTAACTGCCGTCACCACATTATCCGGTAACAAATTCCAGAGTCTAATTACTCATTGAGTGAAGAAATGTTTTCTCTGATTCATTTTAAAATTTCTATTTAGTAGTTTCTTTGCGTGCTCCCTAGTCCTAGTATTTTTGGAGAGAGTAAACAAGCGATTCACATCTACCTGTTCCACTCCACTTAGTATTTTATATACCTCTATCATATCTCCCCTCAGCCATTGCTTCTCCAAGCTGAAGAGCCCTAGCTGCTTTATTCTTTCCTCATAGGGAAGTCGTCCCATCCCCTTTATAATTTTCGTCACCCTTCCCTCTACCTTTTCTAATTCCACTATATTTTTTTTGAGATGCGGTGACCAGAACTGCACACAGTATTCAAGGTGTGGTCACACTATGGAGTGATACAAAGGCATTTTTCATTCCTTTCCTAATAATTCCTAGCATTCTATTTGCTTTCTTAGCTGCTGCTGCACATTGAGCAGAAGGTTTCAACATATCAACAACAGTGCTGGGTGGTGATTCCTAATGTGCATCACATAACTATGGTTTGGGTTCCTCTTTCCCACATGCATCACTTTGCAATTGCTCACATTAAAAGTCATCTGCCATTTGTATTACCATTCTCCAAGGTCCTCTTGCAATTTTTCACAATCCTCTTGTGATTTAACCACTTTGAATAACTTTCCAGCTCATAATCGAAAGTGATCGCCAGCCATTTCCTGACACAAATCGGGAGATGGCCGGCGATCTCGGAAAAGCGGCGAAATCGGTATAATCGAAAGCTGCTTTTTTGACAGCATCGCCGCTTTCCCGTTGCCTCGCCGGCGAAAGTTCAAAGGGGCATGTCGGCGGCGAAGTGAAGGCGGGACATGGGCGGGTATGGGTGTGGCTACCAGAAAGCTGGCTTTCACCGATAATGGAAAAAAAAATACGGCGTTAAGCAGTATTTCGCCGGGTTTACTTGGTCCTTTTATTTTCACGACCAAGCCTCAAAAGGTACCCAAACTGACCACATGACCACCGGAAGGAAGCGGAGATGACCTCCCCGTACTCCCCCAGTGGTCACTAAACCCCTCCCACCAAAAAACCCCTACTTTAAACACTTTTTTTTCCAGCCTGTATGCCAGCCTCAAATGCCATAACCACCTCCATGACAGCAGAATGTGTTCTATCCTCTCACAGCCTTTCCCTGGTTCTGATGTGGCTCTCGGGTGAGTGTGACACATTTTCTGTTAGGTGCACTGCAGAGTCACATCAGCAATGCATTGTGGTGGGTGTAGGGTACTGGGCTGGACTCCCATGGTGCTTTTCCCCCTGCTAACTGGGTCAGAGTGTGCCCTGTTTTACTTCCGTTAGTCTATGAAGTAGTGGCCATGTTTGTAAACCAGTTTTAGATCCCTTTCATGCGTTAGCCACGTTAGAGAACTTAGTTCTTACCTTGAATGTGGCTGAAAGAGGACATTGTACACCATTCTGCCAGCTCTGGCCTACTGCTAATCTCAGTACCAGGGGACTCTTTGCCAGTGGGGCACAACCTCTGATCTGCAGTTAACTGTGAGTAAACATGCTTATTCAAATAAAGGACTTTTTCAAAGAGATTAGTGTTCAGGTGTCAACTGGTGTGGCAAGCTTATACAGCAGCAACAAGTCCTGTCTCTGGAGCACTTTTAGTGGGTACCGCAGTGCACTTAAGGCAGGCGGACCCAGACCCATCCCCCCCTACCTGTAACACTTGTGCTGGTAATGGGAGCCCTCCAAAACCCACTGTACCCACATGTCTAGGGTGCCCAGTTGGTGTCCTGGCATGTCAGGGGGACCAGTGCGCTACAAATGCTGGCTCCTTCCATGACCAAATGGCTTGGATTTCACCGGGTTGGAGATCGCTGGTATTTTTTTCCATTATCACTGAAAAACAAACCCGGCCATCTCAAACCCGGTGAAATCCACGCCATTTGGCCGGGCTAAACCGTATTATCGAAAAAAAAGATGGCCAGCCATCTTTTTCGATAATACGGTTCCGGCCAGCTGTAGCGCCGCCGCCAACATAGATCGCCGGCGATCTATTTGGCCAGTGACGTTCGATTATGCCCCTCTTTGTCTCATTAATCCATGCTTATGTATTTGCTCTGTAATTTTGTTCTTTATAATAGTCTCTACCATTTTGCCTGGCACCGACATCAGGCTCACCGGTCTACAATTTCCTGGATCACCTCTGGAACCCTTTTTAAAAATCAGAATTACATTGGCCACCCTCTAATCCTACCCCAGCACTATCATATATTTGGGATGCTCAAAACAACTTTTTAAAAGGCTTCAAACTATTCAAAATATGGCACTTCATTTAATTTTTTTCACTTAAGTTTGTCTCAATATTATATTAAGTTGCACTGGCTACTAACTGATGCCAGAATTTTGTTCAAATTCTCATGTTTTCTTTATAAGACCTTATATGGCCTGGTCACATCTTATTTACATGGTCATTTTAAGTTAGCAATAAATATTAGGGACTCTAGGAAGGGGTGTGATAACTTTTTTCTTTCCCCTCTCCTAGAGGTATAAAAAGGCTGAAAAGTTTTGAATATTTGTTATCCTTTCAAGCAGCTAGGTTTGGAAAAGAAAATTCAAATATAATCAGATTATCTGGCTCTTACATAGAATTCAGACATAATATTAAAACATTTTTATTTAGGAAATATGTACTGAATTCTGTATACTGTTATTAGAGGGCTGAAAATTAGGATAGTTCTTTTATTCTGTAATTATTTTGAATGTTAAGTGGAAAGTGAGGTAGGAAATATATTAACAGCTTTTATCATTGTAATTCCTGGGCATTCCCCAGTATCTTATTTTGTAAACCGCTCTAAACTGGAAGACTAGTATAGGTAATAATGTTTTGTTGATATTATTGTGTGCCATTCTCTTTTCTTAGCTGTGTAAGATTTAAAGGACAACACACTTTTGATGCTATTGCATGTGGTTCAAATTTTATCAATTGCCCACACAAAAAATGAACTGTTCCACCAAATCTAGTAAAAGTAAAAAACTAAAATTGTGGAAACTTTTCACATCCCGGTGAAATTATAATAATGTGC
The DNA here is from genome assembly GCF_901765095.1 of Microcaecilia unicolor. Classification (NCBI taxonomy): domain Eukaryota; kingdom Metazoa; phylum Chordata; class Amphibia; order Gymnophiona; family Siphonopidae; genus Microcaecilia; species Microcaecilia unicolor. The sequence goes on from NC_044040.1 coordinate 148,250,640, forward strand.
AGTGACCAAACAATATTCCACAAACAGGCAATATACTCTGTTGAAATTTTAGTTTTAAATTTAAAAAAGGAGGGGGAAAAAGCTTCAGCAGTCAAAGGTAACAGTCACTGGCTGGGTGTAACCCATTCAATTTCATCAAACGCCAAGGCTCTTTATGACTCAGACCAATCATTGGCTCAACACCTCCCAAGTTTATTTAATTAAATTTTTACTTGTTTGCTTCACTTGCTTCTACTATTGATTCACCGATTCAAGTATCTTCTACAATGTCATTCTGTTTAATCATTGTCCATAAGTATTTCTAAACTCGCCATACATCATCACACAGCATACAAAAAAGAAGCACTTAACTTAAACTCAAATCTTTGATCTCCCAACAGGGACCCACTTTACCCAGACGGGCTTCCTCAGGGGATATTGTTTTTCTTTTAATCAAACATGCATTCGCTTCGCCAACAGGATGACAGTCAGAGACATTGAGGGGCATAATCGAACAGAAACGCCTATCTCCATGGGCGTTAATCTCCGAGAACGGGTCCGTGAAGGGGCGGAGTGAACCGTATGTTCCAAAACAAAATAGACGCCCATGGTTTATTCGCCAAGGTGTGAGCTGGGCGTTTTTGCTTTTCACCGATAATGGAAAATGAAATCGCCCAGCTCAAAAACGAATACATCCAAGGCATTTGTTCATGGGAGGGGCCAGGATTCATAGTGCACTGGTCCCCCTCACATGCCAGGACACCAACCGGGCACCCTAGGGGGCACTTTTACAAAAACAAAAAAAAAGGTAAAAGAGCTCCCAGGTGCACAGCACCCTTCCCTTGGGTGTTGAGCCCCCCAATCCCCCTCAAAACCCACTGCCCACAAGTCTACACCAGTACTATAGCCCTAAGCGGTGAAGGGGGGCACCTACATGTGGGTACAGGGGGTTTGGGGGGGTTGGACGACTAGTAGCATTAAGCAGCACAATTGTAACAGGTAGGGGGGGGATGGGCCTGGGTCCACCTGCCTGACGTCCACTGCACCCCCTAACAACTGCTCCAGGGACCTGCATACTGCTGCTTGGGAGGAGGGTATGACATTTGAGGGTGAAAGTAAAAAGTTGTGAAACATCATTTGTTGTGGTGGGAGGGGGTTAGTGACCACTGGGGGAGTCAGGGGAGGTCATCCCCGACTCCCTCTGGGGGTCATCTGGTCATTTAGGGCACTTTTTGGGGCCTTATTCGTCAAAAAACAGGGTCCAGGAAAAGTGCCCTAAATTCTAGCTACAAACGCATCCATTATCGGCGAAGGGCGCCCATCTCTGTTCGGGTGATAACCACGCCCCAGTTCCGCCTTCACCACGCCTCCGACACTCCCCCGTCAACTTTGTCCGCATCCGCGACGGAGTGCAGTTGAAAGCGTCCAAAGTTCGGCTTTCGATTATGCCGCTTTATTTGTTTTTGTGAGAAGAACGCCCATCTCCCGATTTAGGTCGGAACTTGGGCGTTTTTCTCGTTCGATTATAAGCAGGATTGTATGTCTTTTTGAGAAATATTGTTTGGTCACTGCACATTATTACAACTATCACTGGGATGTGAAAAGTTTCCTCAAATTTCATCAATGCATTTAAGGTTCTTGGAGCACCACTTTGGAGCATCAGTTGATAATTAGAATTTTCAAGATGGTACTGAAGTCTCAGAAAGCAACAAGAAGGTGAATGAAAATGCTGTTGCATTCACTGATATGCAGAGAGTCCTTCAGGATTAATCCTCTGACCTCCAGCAGTGGCGTAGCCAAGGGTGGGCTTGGGTGGGCCCAGGCCCACCCACTTTGGGTTCAGGCCCACCCAGTAGCAGCATACCTATGATGTGGCTGGCAGGCATTCCCAAGCCCCACCAACCGAAAACTCCCAACAACTGACCCTCCTGCGCATACCTTGTAAGTAGCAGATCTTTGCCTGCAATGAGCAGTGGCATACATACTGCTCATGTTGGCCTCACAGCCTTCCCTCTGATGTATTTCTGCCTAGGCAGAAACAGGAAGTTGCAACAGAGGGAAGGGTGTGAGGCCAACATGAGCAGTGTGTATTAGTTGCTGCTCGCTGCCAGTGAAAATCTGCTATTTAAAAGGTATACGGGAGAGGGGGGATGTTTGAGAGACTATATGGCATGCAAGCGACAGAAGGAGAGACCAAATCACCTGTGGGATGGGACGGGGTTCTTCTGCCCACCCATATTGGGCCCAGGCCCACCCAAAATTGGGTGTCTGGCTACGCCCCTGACCTCCAGTACTCACTGCTGCCACACAAACCTTGTGCTTCCCACACAATGAATTTAATTGCTACACAAGATTCTAAAAAGGCTGCAGAAATTCAAGTTACAAGAAGGTGTGCTGCACCACAATGGCTAACTGCTCTGCTCTATGGACTAAAGTGAGAGGAGTGGCCAAATGGTTAGTGCAGTAGGCTTTGATCCTGGGATCCTGGGTTTGATTCCCACTGCAGCTCCTTGTGACCTTGGGCAAGTCACTTAACCTTCCATTACCCCAGGTACAAAAACTTAGATTGTGAGCTCTCTAGGGACAGAGAAAGTACCTGCATATAATGTGTTCAGCACTGTGTACATCTAGTAGTGCTATAGAAATAATTAGTAGTAGTAGTTGTAATAGTTGCTGGAAAAGCTGCTGAAATAGTTCATGAAGAACTACAAACATCTCTCCTAGTGCTGGACACTCATTGGAATTCTCTGTATGATGCCACTGAAAAAAGATCTGTGCCATAGCATCAGAGTCAGAAAATAAACTGCAGGTTGCCTATGATAAACTGAAACTACCATATTTTCTTCAGACAGAATTGATCTTCCTTAGAGAATATTGTAAGGTAATGAAACCACTTGTCAATGCTTTGGATGTTCTTCAAGCTGAAAACCATTGTTATATTGGGTTTCTGTTGCCAACAATCCTTTCTGTAAGAAGGAAATTAAATGATGTCAGAGAGGAACTGAAGTATGCAAAGGCATTGGTAGATGCTGTTCTAAAGGGATTGAAGTCTCGCTGTGGCTCTTCATTGCTAGCAACAGTCTGCATACCATGGTTTCGAAAGCGATGGTGTTCTGAGAAAGGTTTAGAGGAGAAGGCTATAAGCCTGCTAAAGAATGAAATGATGCAGCTACATAAGAGCAAAGAGGAAAAGACAAGTCCAGCACCAGCCAAGGAAGACGAGGAGGATTTTTTATGTTTTGAGAATAATGTACAGTAGTCAACCTCTGTCATTTCCAATGTTTGCCAAAAACTGGATTTATATCTTTATGACACTGACAAGTCTATAGAGTATCTGAACAAATATCCTTTGGTGAATGAAGTTTAAAAAAAAAAATAATACCTGTATTCCTTCTAGTGCACCTGTTGAGATGACAAATTCTCACATCTAGACAAAATCATTTGGGTGATGAACATTTTGAAATGTTATTGCTTCTGCATGATAATAAGAACTTGACCCAATTATTAGGATAAATTTAGGGAGGGAAGAGAGAGAGAGAGAGAGAGAGAGAAAGAGAGAGAGAGAGATGTTATATGACATGATATGATGATATCATATGATATGGCACTTGCATCCCGCTAACTCCCAACCACATGGTGGTTCAAACCAGGGCCGGACCAAGGCAAGATGCCGCCTGAGGTGGAGCTAACATGCCGCCCCCTCCGGGCTGAGTTGCCCCCCCAGGCCGAGATGCTGCTCCCCTCGAGCATTTTATCTCGTCACGGTGATGTTCCAAACCCAGCAGTGGCAGCGATTCCCATACACTGCCCTGCCACCGCCGGCACCTGCCTCGTCCCTTTACTGCAGCTGCCTAAGCCTCTGATGAAACAGGAAGGTACTTCAGAGAGGCAGCCACAGTAAAGGGAAGAGGCAGGTGCCGGCAGGTAACAGCACTTCTAAAACCATGTCAAAAACAAATTAAACATAAAACTTTCTAAATAAGCACATTTTCAAATCCTTATGAAAGAACTATGGAGCCCTTTTACATAGTGGCGATAATCCCCAATGTGGGCTTACTGCACGCTAATCTGGAACTACCGCTGGACCAACATGGGTGCTGGCAGTAGTTCCAGCCCCAGAATGCGCCATTTGCTGTGCAAGAGAAAATAGCTAGCTATTTTCTAGCACGGCGCTAACCTGGTGATAATTGTGCTCAGTGAGTGCTGTTAAGTGCTCCCCCCCCCCCCCCAGTATGGCCACATGGTAGGCGAAGTCTTACTGCATGACCATGCCATTGTTTGGTCTTTTTACCCACTGCAGTAAAAAGGCTGCAGCATGCAGCAAAATGGCCATTGCCGCTAGTGCAGGGCCCTTTTACCACAGCTTGGTAAAAGGACCCCTATATGATGCTAGGGTCCACCTTGGGGGTCAGCACTCAAGAAAAAGATCTGGGTGTTGTTATAGATAATACGCTGAAGTCTTCTGCTCAGTGTACAATGGCGGTGGCCAAAAAAGCAAACAGTGCTAGGAATTATTAGGAAAGGGATGGTGAATGTCATGTCCCCTACCTCAATGCAAGCGGCGTCCTTGGGCTGCGCAGGGTCCCTTCGACACACACACTTGACTGGCACAGCCCTGAGCCATGTGTGTGTGGTTCTTCTCTGGCTGCAGGCTCCTTGATTGCTTTGCTTCCATGCTCTCTCTCTCTGCCTGGCTTCCAGGCTCCTTGATTGCTTTGCTTCCACCCACATGGATCTGCTCTTCCTCTGCCTGGCTTCCCTTGCTTCTTTCTTATTGGTCTTCCTGTTGCTCCTTCCCCTGCTCTTGTCCTATGGCTGTGCCCCTTCTCCCTGCTGATGTCAGACGCCAGCACTTTATCAGCAGCTGAGCTCTCCCTAGACTCTTTGCTTCGGCTTCTACTTTTGTAGGGGTTACTTGCTCAGTAGTGTGCTTCTCCTCTACTTGTTCTTCGTTGCTGACTCTGCTTGTACCTGGATTACTCTTGTGTCTGCTGCCTGCCTACTGACTCTGCCTGTGGATTACTCTTGTGTCTGCTGCCTGCCTACTGACTCTGCCTGTACCTGGATTACTCTTGCCTGCTGCCTGCCTGTTGAACATTGCTTGTACCTGGATTAGTCTCGCCTACTGCCTGCCTGTTGGACATTGCTTGTACCAGGACCATTCCCTTCTGTTCCCCTCCAGCTGGTTCCTCAGCGCCCCTCTCCTCAGCTTCCTGCACAAGTCATGCTGGCCGGCCGCACCTGGGTGCTCAACCTCCGGGGAATGGCGGCCACCGCAGGTGAACCTCAGGGTTGCTCGGCCGCCAAGCAGAGTACGGGGGCATGTCATCATGCTCAGCAGTGCTCCACTTGGCACAAGAACTCACAAGCTTGACAGTGAATAAGACTGAAAATACTATAATGCCTTTTATTCGCTCCATGGTGCATCCACACCTTGAGTATTGCGTTCAGTGTTGGTCACCATATCTCAAAAAAGATATAGCAGAATTAGAAAAGGTTCAAAGAAGAGCAACCAAAATGATAAAGGGGATGGAACTCATCTTCCTATGAGGAAAGGCTAAAGAGGTTAGGGCTCTTTAGCTTGGAAAAGAGACGGATGAGGGGAGATATGATTTTTTACTCATTCCAAAAGTACAAAGATTAAGGGACACTTGAGGAAGTTACATGGAAATACTTTTGAAACAAATAGGAGGAAATATTTTTTCACTCAACAAATAGTTAAGCTCTGGAACTCTTTGCTAGAGGATGTGGTAACAGCGGTTAGCGTATCTGGGTTTAAAAAAGATTTGGACAAATTCCTGGAGGAAAAGTCCTTAGTCTGCTATTGAGATAGACATGGGAAGCAACTGCTTGCCCTGGGATTTGTAATAGGGAGTGTTGCCATGATTTGGGTTTCTGCCAGGTTCTTGTGACCTGGCTTGGCAACTGTTGGAAAACAGGATACTGGGCTAGATGGACCATTGGTCTGACCCAGTATAGCTACTCTTATGTTCTTATGTTATGTTATGTTCTTATGAGGAAGCTGCATGCAGATCTATAGGTAATGAAATCCATAACTGTACTGCTTAATAACCAAAAGAGTATTCAAAATTTTTCTTATACCTGACTTCCACAAAAGATGGAAATAGTAGGAGAAGAGGGTTGCTAGACCTTGATGATCACTTAAGAAAAGGAAAAGCAATAAGATTTAACAAATATTCTGGAGTTAAACTGTTAAACACCTTAAATATTAAGCAAGCTAGTTTTAAAAGAACACAGGCATGTACAGAGAACCAGCGAAGAGAAATCAAAATAGGAGTAACTCTATCAGATTTTTTTCAGGTGAAAAATGAGTTTAGCAGCCATATTTTGAAGAATCTAAAGTTTAGTGCACAATTTAACTGTAATAGAAGAATATAAACTATTGCAATAGTCTAAATGGGATATGGCAAGCACTTGGACCAAAGCTGAGAAATGTTTATTATCAAAATAGTGATGTACATTATGCAGTTGACGAAGCTTAAAAAAATACTATCTTAACTATATGATTAACTAGGGGATAAAAAGAGAGTGTGGAATCTAAGATAAAACCCAACACCTTGGAGGTTCACTCAACCTTTAAAGAAAGGTCCCTGGAAATCATAAGTGTGTCCAGAATGAAGTTGGTAACAGGATCTATCCAAAGTAATTTAGTTTTATAGGAAAGGAGGGAGGGAAGGAAGGAAGGAAGGAAGGAAGGAAGGAAGAGAGAGACATGTTGGACCCGGAGCAGAGGAGAAGAAAAGGGAGAGTTGCTGGCTATGTACAGTGGGGTGGGATGGGGAAGGGGATGAAGAGAGTTGGAGAGATGGACCTCGAGAGTAGTGGTGAGGGAGGGAGGAAACAAAGATGGAGAAATGTTATACACAGGGAGGGAGGGAAGGAAGAGAGATGAAGAGATGTTGGATGTGGGGGAGGGAGGGAGAGAGACGTTGGACCCAGGGGTGGAGGGAGAAAAGTAAATAGGGAGGAAAAAGCTAAAAGAGAAAGATCAGTGTGTTTAAGACTGGTGTAGTGAGGGAATGGAACAAGAGGAGAAATGAGAAATGGACAACAGCTAATGGAAAGAGAGCAAAGGCAGGAAAACAGAAGAAACTGGGACCAGCATGATGAGAAAATAAAATGTCCAGACAACAAAGATAGAAAGCAAGTGTTTATTTTGAATTTATTAACGTGAATATGTTAGCTTTGAAAAATGCATTTCTGTTTTGATTTATTCACTGTTGCAATTCAAGCTAAGTTTGACTTCTTGGGCTCCCTAGTTTATGTTTTGCCCTCATATTTCTATTTGCATCCATGTTGTGTTCAAAAGTAAATGAAAAGTAATTAGCTACTCTAAACTGGTAACTGTAATCAGTAATGAACTACTTTCTTAGATGGATAATTGCCATGGCTAATTACTTTAAGCTGAAAATTAAAAGTAGATGTAATTAATTATTTTTTATAAGTAATTGGCATAACACTGTTCCTACCCCACTCTCCCTTATAAGTAATCAATTTGTAATTTATAGGTTCCTCTCATGTCCTTTCCACTTCTACCCCATATGCATTATTTATTTTATTTTAAACCGCATAACTACATCCTTCTGTAATTTGCATTATATCAAATAAAACTGAAACGTGAAATGTGCAAAGATGTATAAGTACCTCCACCATCCAACTCTTCTCTAAGTCTCAAAGTCCAAAAGACAACTTAGTTGGGGTGGGGGTGTTATGCATGACTTGAAGCAGGTGTAAATCGACCCGCAAGACACATCAGCATACTCTTACCTCCTGCCCCACATTTATGCTTACCCAAATTGTGCACAAGTAACAAGACAAAGTAGCAATGAGATGTTTCCTGTTTTATATTTATTTATTTTGTTACATTAGTACCCTGCACTTTCCCACTCATGGCAGGCTCAATGCGGCTTACATGGGGCAATGGAGGGTTAAGTGCAGTGGTGTGCTGGAGCAGGTTCTCACAGGCTCGCAAGAGCCGGTTAAGTTTTTAAGAATTTTGGGAGCCGGTTGTTAAAGTAGGGCCCTCCATGGCTACTTTAACAACTGACTCCCAAAATGTGGGCTTGGGCCCCCTGCTGAATTCTCTTTTACTTTGCTGGTGGGGATGCTGAGCCCTGCCAGCCAAGTAAATAGACTGCTGCTGCTCCCCACTCCTTGTTTCCAGCTCTGAGCAGGAGGCTGGGACTTCTCCAGCATGTGTGAGAAGTTTCAGCATGCTGCTCAGAGCAAGACGTTGAGAGTGGTGGCAGTCCATTTATTGGCTGCCAGCAAAGGTATGCCTAGCGTGCCCGCACGAAGGGAGGGAGGAGAGAGAGGCAAGTGTTGCTCCCCACCACTCCAGCCACCCCTAACCCTTCCAACTGCAGAGCTGGCTACGTCCGGAGAAAGAGCCTGTTGTTAAAAATTTACCAGCACACCCCTGGTTAAGTGACTTGCCCAGAGTCACAAGGAGCTGCCTGCTCCTGAAGTGGGAATCGAACTCAGTTCCTCAGGACCAAAATCCAACACCCTAACCACTAGGCCACTCCTCCACTCCACTCATAAAACTGATTAAGAACAAGAATGATATAGATTCTTACTAAAATAGGGTAAAGGAGTCGACACTGAGGACATTATACCATAATCCAGAATAAAAATGCACATTGATGTTTCTGAATGTGAGGACAATATGCTCTGAAAAATTACAATCAAGAGCAATACATTTCTCAAATTATTTTCTAATATATAAACTATTTCATTGTAATATCATTTTCTACTAACACTATAAACTGACTAGTGCTTGTGCTTGAAACAACCACTGCAGGTTCCTTTCTCATAGAATCTAGCTTCTGTATATCACTAGTTTGATTAAAACTCTGCATCTTCATCAGAACTAGGAAAGCAGGATGAGGAACCATGAGACAGGAAGGACAGCAGGCAACCCTATAAGCTCCTAGAAGACTTGTCTGCCTGCTAGACAGTGAGCTATTGGCTATGAAGGTTACAGATTGTTATACTAGAAGCAAATACTATCCTTATTACCCCACCCATATCTCAGAAAATCAGCAATATCAAGGACAAAATTAGGATCCAGATGAAACAGATGAAGCGTCTATTTTGTTAACCAAAGTAAAGGAAAGGAAACTATTTACCTGTCTTCTCTTTTTCTTTACAGCAGATGGCAAGGCAACAGTTTCCATAGAGGGACATTCCCAAACATTGTTCATATTTAATCTGAATGGAACAGAGAAGTCAGGTTTAATGACTTTGCAGGACAATGGGATGAAGCTTGAGGTCTATCCACAGGTGACTGGAAATCATGAATTACAGATCTATGCCAAACCTTACAGTTCAAATGGTAGCTATGATTTTGTATTAAGCTACATTATTAAATGCAACTCTGTGAATAGAAGCATTAAATTTCCCAAAGATTTTATTAATCCTCTGGGTCCTAGTTGGCTGACGGAGAAGAAAGGACTTTTGGAGCCATCACACGTAGAGCCGATCATTCATACTGAAGATGGACGTTGTGCTATCAGTTTCAAACTGAATACACATCTAAGCACCATGGCTGAATTGCACTCTGAAAACATCACAGTGACCGAAGATACTAAGAGAAGACATATTTTTCAAGCCCATTGGGAAAACAGGGTTGAGTTTAAAGTCCAGCTCCCTCAGGCAGGGACTTATGTTCTCCAAATCTATGCCAAGAACAAATCTGATCATGGCATGTATGACTTTGTTTGTAACTACCTCCTTTGCTGTACGAATGCCAGTGTAAAGTGGCCAGTCTTCCCTCTATCATACTCTTCATGGATGGAAGACTATGAACTGGTGGAGCCTCTTGCAGGAGTGCTGCCAGCCAATAGCAATGTGCACTTTAAACTCAGGGCTCCCGGTGTAGATGCAATGTATGTTGATGATAAGAGAAGTTCTCCACTGACTTTGTGTGACAATGGCTACTGGCAGGGGACTTGCAATACAACTGGTTGTCAAACCCTGCACATTTATGCAAAGAAGAGGCTTACAAATAGTTATTCAGCACTGTTACAGTACAAGGTGAAAACCTAAGATTGCCTTGTTGTCATCCAGAGGCAGTGTCACTTCACTGCAGGTTCATATCTTTCATTTAACCTGTGTAGTTTTGAAAATATTTCAGTTTTAGATTCTAGTTTTTCCAGATTTCAACATTACTAGTGACATTTTTCAAATTCTGTAGCACCAAAGAGGTGCCAAAAGGAAAAAATGAAAAGCCAGCAATCATGGAGGAATATCTGGGCAGACAATTCCAAGGGACAGAGAGGCTCCCAGTTTCATATTAACTCACTTTCTAGGTTCAGTCTTTAATTGCTGCTATATGAGCTGAAAACCAGTCCTGGTTCTAGAATCTATAATTTCCCCATGCAAATCGAAGGTAAATGTTTTTCAGTATTAATCTATTTTTGTTGTGGAATAATGAGGTAATAAAAGCTTTATTGTTATTATTATGTATTACTTCTGCTTGGATTTTTGTAGAGCTTTTTACCTACATAAGATCCAAATGCGATTTACATTTTATTATTTCAGAAATATACATAAACAAATGCATACACACTGGCAGATACCTGCTAAAACTCGGCTGAGAGACTTGTTCATTAGCCATGATACTGGGAATTCACCATACCCCACAGCCCCTGTCACCTGTTCATTCTCTCTCTCTCTCTCTCTCTCTCTCTCTCAAGACTTACTTGCTCTGCCCATCACTCAATCTCAGTCTCTCTTTTTCAATCCCTACTTCTTGTGCCCAGCAGTCACTCTGTCTCTCTCTCTGTCTCTTCCCATCACTCTAACTGCTGTAAGCCAACACCCACTAATCTTTCTGTGGGAAAAACCCCAATTCTACAGCCGCAGAAAGTGTGTAACCCCTGGGCAGCATAGGACAATTACTTCTTACGGAGTGTCTACTGAGGTCATCACCCCAACTGCAAGTTCCATGACTCCATTTGGGGTTGCAACCCACAGTTTGTGAAGCTCTGCTCTAAGCATTGTTCAAAGGCGTGTTTGCCTCCATAAGTGTGTATGAGACTCTAGGATTGCATAGAAAATAACTGGCTTGAATGTGTGTATTTAACCGTGTAGGTTGTGAGTGACAGGAGTTGGGTGTGGTTCATGAGGATGGTGACTGAAGGGCCGATCCACAAAGCTTACTGTGGTTGCAGTGTTTGCTGCAGACCGGTGGGTTTTACGTGGCTTTAACCATGTGCCATAGCAACTACTGAGAATCCTATGCAAATATATTACAATGAGCTCATTAGTATTATAATAAGCATTCCATGTGATGAAAAGAAAGGAGCGCCTACCTTTAACATGCTAGATTTTAAGGCAGGTCAGGAGCTGTCAGAGAGGGGCCCTCCTCATCCACTCTGGCAACTCCGGGGCTGACCCTCCTGTACAGTTTCCTTCTCCCTTCAGCCTCTGTCTTCTGATCTCCCCCAGCTTGATGCAAGGAGCCCTCCTCTCCCTCTGGCGTTCTACTGACCTTTATTTCTCCCGGCACATGCAGCCGCGGGGGGGGGGGGGGGGGGGAGTTGAAGAGAATGAACCCCCGGAACCCTACTACTTTTCTAAGCAGGAACTCTTAGAACTCCCAAAGATGAAGGCCAAAGAAGAAGGTGAGCTCATCTTGCTTGCAGGAGCTCTTTCTCTCCCCCCTTGTCCAATCCTGGAAACAACTGATCCTGTTCTGTGCATGTGCTAGGCAATTCCAGGGGCCGATACACAATGGTCACCATTAAATTTCCATTCATCTCATTTGCTTGGCATCCCCTTTGTGAATCAGTCGCTGTTTGTGACTCGGTAAGTTCACCCGTGGCTGCAGTATTTAATGGTAACCTTTGTTCATGAGTATGAAAGTGGGAGGGCAAAAGGGCTTGAATAGCTATAGGTACTGACTGTGTAGTTAGGTTATGAGTGGAAAGGGATGTGAGTACAGGTACTGGCTCTGAGTAAAGAGAGGGATGTGGCTATCACTTCCTCTTCCCTTCCCTCTCTCCTCCAAACCCCTTCTCTTCACTTTCCACTTCTCACCCAGCCCCTCTTTCCCTTTCCACTGTTCTTCTCATAGGCTCTTGCAGTGTCAGTGCCACAGAACTAGCCACGTATGAGGTAGGTGTGTGAGTGAGTGATAGCAACTGTATTAGCTGGAGAATGGCAGTAGTGTTTAGAAAAAGCAGCAGGATCAACTGACAATGAGGCCCCTTGAGTGGAAGGAAGTCACAATTGCACTAGGGAATCAAGAAAGTGTGAAAGGGTCTGTGTGAGAGGCTGGATAAGATGGAGGAGGCTGGTACTACATAGGGATGTGCAGCCAGATTTTATGTTTCCTGTGTCATTTCTGGGAATGTTCAATTTTCCAGATTTGTTTTTTCATTCTGTCATCATGGGAGCAATGTTAAGAATATGCACTGATCAGGACAAACGTGCACTCGTGTTCCTGATAGGGTGCCCATGCGTGATGGTTTGCACGTGCACACACAGAAAGCGCACTCTTCACAAACAGTGCGTGCTCTTTTGAAAGAACATACACTATTAGTGGCACACACAAAAAACTCAAAATTGTATTTCTTTTGCTTATTTTCATTTGCCAATGACATAAAGGACTAGATTGTATATATCACACCTAAAAAATTTCTGCATGGTTTGTAGAATACGCCGAGTGCCCATCTGTGTGACTAAATTTAGTCACGGGCAGATACACTACGTAAAACTTGGTATAAATCCTGATGCCTAAATTAGGAGTGGACTGGGTATATTGTATAACAATGCTCATAAATTTTAGAAATGCTCATGACCCACCCATTCCATGCCATGGCCACGCCCCTTTTCAACCATGCAACTTAGAAATTATGCACATCATGTTACAGAATACGCTTAGACAGTTGTGCATGTAAATTCTAATTAATAACAGTGTCAATTGCCTGTTAGTTGATAATTATCGGTGCTGATGGGCTTGTTAACTAATTAAGCTGCACATGTAAATCCAGAATATGGCCAGATTTCTATTTAGAATCTGGGGGAAAATGGCATGAGATATGTCTTTGACACTTCCTATGTTGTTTCAAATGAATATACATTCTAGTACTTCATGCTCCCAAAACCCAAGGGCTGTGGCTGTGTTACATAAGTACGTAAGTACTGCCATACTGGGACAGACTGAAGGTCCATCAAGCTCAGCATCCTGTTTCCAACAGTGGCCAATCCAGGTCACAAGTACCTGGCAAGATCCCAAAACAGTACAATACATTTTATGCTGCTTATCCTAGAAATACTGTCAACCTAAATTGGCGATAATCTACTACCACTACAATATACACAATACGCAAAATGGTAGTTTAAAGCAAGAGTATCTAAACTTCCAGATTAAAATCTACTATAATAAAACTCACCCTCAACGTTCTGAAGACAACGTTCTGAAGTCACTCAGTCACTCCCTGAAGGGTTCATGGATTCATGGTGGTGAAGCCATAACACTGACCATGTCTCTCTGCCCCGCCCTCGCATGACGGACCAATCAGAAAATACACCCTCAACATTCTGAAACACAAAGGACCATCACAACACCGTTCCCAGGCAACACTAGGCAACGTAAGACGGACCAATCAGAGGAAACTACGTGACAATAAGGGAGGAGCATTCCCCAGCAGAATGGCTCATTATCTGTGCAGCATGGAGAGCACAGAATCACCATTGGAACGAGAGAAGAATATTCCTGCTGTGGGTATGTGCAAAAATAGACCGGGGGGGGGGGGGGGGATTTTTAAATGCATAATGCCAGTACTGAAGAGTGCCAGAGGGCCTATAGCACAGACTATATTTGGGATCGCTTGACATGGAGTCAGAGGAGCCGGAAAACAACGTGCCCGTCACCATCTGGGACGTGAGTGAACAGGACAAGCTGCGGCCCAGCTGGAAGGATTACCCGCGACCCAGCCAGCAGCAAACAGCGACCAAGGACAGCACAGCACATCCCCCAACCCCCAAGCAAAAAACAAAACAAAACAAAACAAAAAAAAGACACACATCAACAACCTGCACACACACCGCACCCTCACACACTCACACACACACACACACACACACACACACACAAAATAACTGTGTGACACATACACACACACACACACAAAAAGCCACATGCTAGCGCCCGTTTCATTGGTTTCGGAAACGGGCCTTTTTTACTAGTAGTATATAATATATTGTTCTAAAGGGAGAGTCTCATATGGTCACTGGGGCAATTTGTATAACACCTATGACGGTGAACCCCTGTTTAGTGACAATTTTAATCATAGACTGACCCCCTTCCTACCTCAAATATTTTCCTTCAATTCTCATATATAAAGTCGTATATTTGGCTGTATACAATTTTCATTAGTCAGACGGTATACACTATGCCGTGGCTGTGCTTAACATCTCATCCCATCCGTCAGCGAGTCCGTCTGGTGTAGTACTCTGGCATAAATCGTCATAACTAATGGCTTACAGTCTAACACCTTCCTAGTCAGCACATGTGTTAGACTGTAAGCCATTAGTTATGACGATTTATGTGTATTTAACTTGTACAGGTCCAGAGTGTGATTATCCATTGAGAAAGCCATACAGGGGTAGCACTGGCATCTGTACATACAGATAAGTGTCAGGTACAATACTTCCATTGGGATGAAATGTTAAGCACAGCCACAGCATAGTGTATACCATCTGACTAATGAAAATTGTATACAGCCAGATATACGACTTTATATATGAGAATTGAAGGAAAATATTTGAGGTAGGACGGGGGTCAGTCTATGATTAAAATTGTCACTAAACAGGGGTTCACCGTCATAGGTGTTATACAAATTGCCCCGGTGACCATATGAGACTCTCCCTTTAGAACAATATATTATATACTATTTTTATCTGGAAGTTCTAGATACTCTTGCTTTAAACTCTACCATTTTGCGTATTGTATCCTAGAAATAAGCAGTGGATTTACCCCAAATCCATTTTAATAATGGTCTATGGACTTTGTTGTCAATCTCAGAGTCTGGCAAGTGTTGATACTGCTGCAGCTGTTATTGGTCAGGCCGAGATGAGCAGACCAAGTGGTGTAAGAGGCATTTCATATGGTATAAAAGAAAGGCATAAAAAGTATTTTCAAATTAGAACATGATATAATGATACCCTTTCATTATATCATAATCCTTTACTTCATCATCATATTATCCTGATTACTCACTTTGGAACTTCATTTCTGTATTCGTTCTATTAACCCAGTGCCATCAGGTCACAGGTCTCCTCATGTTAAGCATCAGTCAGTTAATTGTTTTCTAATTTGATAATGGCAAATGAAATCACTATCGCAGGTATACAGCAGTGGCATATCAAATATGTATTACAATCATTTAGATATAAGAAATGTCAATAATAATAATTTCATTGTACTCTGCTCTACTACAGCAACTCAGGTGTAGAGTCTGACAAGGGTTAGAAAATTCTGCAGTGGGCTAGTCCAATGGCTCAATGACTGTACTGCACACTGTGATGAGGAAATCGACAAAGGAAGGCAGAACATTATTTATTTATTAGGATTTATTTACCGCCTTTTTGAAGGAATTCACTCAAGGCAGTGTGCAGATCAAACATGAGCAATAGGCAATTACAGCAGTAAAAATATTCAAATAACAATAGAACGTATGGCATAGAGGGGCATAATCGAACAAAAACGTCTATCTCCATGGGCGTTTATCTCCGAGAACGGGTCCGTGAAGGGGCGGACCGAACCGTATTTTGGGAAAAAATAGACGTCCATGTTTTATTCGACAATTTATGAGCTGGGCGTTTTTGGTTTTCAGCGATAATGGAAAATGAAAGCGCCCAGCTCAAAAACGAATAAATCCAAAGCATTTGTTCATGGGAGGGGCCAGGAGTCGTAGTGCACTAGTCCCCCTCACATGCCAGGACACCAACCGGGCACCCTAGGGGGCACTTTTACAAAAACAAAAAAAAAGGTAAAAGAGCTCCCAGGTGCATAGCACCCTTCCCTTGTGTGTTGAGCCCCCCAAATCCCCCTCAAAACCCACTGCCCACAAGTCTACACCATTACTATAGCCCTAAGGGGTGAAGGGAGGCACCTACATGTGGGTACAGTGGGTTTGGGGGGCGGTGTGGAGGGCTCCCATTTACCAGCACAAGTGTAACAGGTGGGGGGGATGGGCCTGGGTCTACCTGCCTGACGTCCACTGCACCCCCTAATAACTGCTCTAGTGACCTGCATACTGCTGCCAGGGAGGTGGGTATGACATTTGAGGGTGAAAATAAAAAGTTGTGAAACGGCATATTTTTGTGGTGGGAGGGGGTTTGTGACCACTGGGGGAGTCAGGGGAGGTCATCCCCGACTCCTTCCAGTGGTCATCTGGTCATTTAGGGCACTTTTTGGGGCCTTATTCGTGGAAAAACAGGGTCCAGGAAAAGTGCCCTAAATTCTCGCTAAAAACGCATATTTTTTTCCCATTATCGGCGAAAGGCGCCTATCTCTGATCGGCCAATAACCACGCCCCAGTTCCGCCTTCACCATGCCTTTGACACGCCCCCATCAACTTTGTCCGCATCCGCGACGGAGTGCAGTTGAAAACGTTCAAATTCGGCTTTCGATTATACCGCTTTATTCGTTTTTGTGAGATAAACGTCTATCTCCCGATTTGGGTCGCAATATAGGCATTTTTCTTTTTCAATTATAAGCTGGATAGTATACTACTACAATGTCAACACAATACGTAAAAGAACATTTTGATAGTGAAGGGTAAAGCAAAGATGGAGCGTATAGATAGGTAAGAGACTAAGAAGAATTAGAAAGTAAGGTGATTAATTATAGTTTAACCAATTTATTGAGGCATGAGCTTTCAAGGACCAGAGTCCACTTTATCAAATGCATGAAGTTCAGGGAAAAGGGTGTGTATACAGCAATATATATGGGGGAAGGAGAGGGATACAAAGCTAAAGTATTGAAAATGTCAGGATGTGGAAAAGGAGAGATAATGGCTGCATAGTTTAGTTAACTGATGGTTGTGATGAGTGAGAGAGAATAAAGGCAGGATGATCTCAGAATAGTTAAGTCCATCCATACCTGCAATGCCCCATGAATCCATTGTTTCTATCCATTGGCTCTTAGCATAGGCAACTATGGCATCCTAACCCAGTCCCCTTTTCAACACTGAACCCAAATTAATAAATGACAACACATAACTCTACTCTGTAAGTTAAATGGGAACAACTTGGCCGCAGCTTTATTAGAAAGACATGATTGTATTTAACACAAACAGCCAAAAAAACAGGATACCCGAGCCAAACTGTAAGCTCTTAAAAGCTATAGATGATGCACCCAGTCCGCCGCCATAAACACGACTGACCAATGCGCTAGATACTGGACCCAGGATGCTCTCGCCACACAACAAGGTGCATCCAACCCAGTTGAACATCACCCGTGCCCACAGGTGTTGTATCTGCCAGTCCTTGACATGCAAGACTCAAGCAGTCATTTGTCAGTGTACATTCCGCGACCCTCTCTCCTGTCACTGCAGGGGCTGATCTCAGTGGCCAAGAATGATGTTGGACCACACAATGAAGAACTGCCCAAGCAGCTGAGTTGCCTGAGTTGAAATCTGACATGTTCACTTACGTATGGCTGTACCTCGAATCTTTCACAACCTGCCAAAACAAAGTACAAGGAATAAGATTGAATCGTATAAACATTAAGGATGAGTTGTGCCCATTTTCATCCCACAAACATAATAGCCTCTAGAAATAAGACCTAGATGTCAGCTGAACCCATACAGTTCAGCATTCTGGACAAGCATACATGGGACTGACACCCGATTCAGGTGCCGGCACAACAGTGCACCGTACAATAAATTCTCTACTGCTCTCTGCACAGGTTCACTGTGTGACGAAGAAAACAAAGAAGTAATGACCCGTATCAGTCACAGTAGAAAGCAGTACAGAGCAGGCCAGTGGATGTAGAAAAGTGTAATTCTATTCAAACAGAGCACCCAACGTGGCCACATTTCTCCTCAACCGACTGCGCCATATGTAGGGTTAAAGGGAACTTAATCTACAACCTTTCCCCGAAGCCAAAATCAGCAAACTCAGCACTTTCCAGACAGTGGAGCAGCACTTCTCCTTATCAGCAGTAAATCAGAATTTTGTGCTGTTCCCTGCTAGCTCACTGTGTGTCCACCTCTGCGTGCAATCCCCTGTTCATGCATTCTGAGGACAAAATGGGTTAATTTCAGAATAATTACTTCACAACTTGAGTCCTCAAGGCATCTCTCTGTAGATTCAGAAAGTAACAAAGTTGTCCTCCAATAGTACCACGGAAGAAGTATTATATAAAAGATCTATTCCAAAAGGGGAGGATGCTCTCAGTAGCTAGATCCAGCCACATGTTCATACCAGTATATTCCTAAATAGATGTTTCCAATTGATATGAAACTCTCCTAACCAGTTTGATTTTGTAGACCTGCGGGGAACCCAAAATGCCCCTTTGGACAAAGGAAGCTGGTACTTCCCTACTTTGGCATTTAGTGCCCACCAAAAACATTCATATCCAACCATGGAGCCATGTGCTACTCACTGGCCCTGACATAGCCAGCAGTCCATAAGGAGTTCTGATCTACTGGAGAAAATAGGTCATCCCCATCCCAGTGACCTGCAGCAGATACTCTCCTGTTTATTCTTGGTGAAGGATGCCATTGTTTGATGCTTGAACTGAGACCCAAAAGAGACCACATGAAACAAATTGCCTTACCAGGCCTTGACCTTGACAAGATCCACATACTCGTGACTGTATAGCAGGACAGAACCTTTGTGAGGAGTTTCCAAGAAATAGAGACAGTCTAGTGGGATGCCCCACTAGAGCAAATGAACTACTCCCTGCTAGACAGAGACACAGACACCGACAAACACCAGTGCAGTCTATTCTGAAGGCTGAAGATGTGTATGCATGACACTAGTCTGGCTGATGACTCAACCTTCCACAAGGGAACACAAGCCTCACAAAAGGAAGGTCAGAGAGGTGAATCCAAATGAGACATCTAATCACACCAGTCGATGCACAACAATAATGGCAAGGAAGTAAAAAGAAAAGAAAAAAAGAAACCCCACAACATCACAACCCAAACTGGGGATTTCAAGTATGATGAGCAACAGAACCAAAGGAAAATGAAACTAGAGTATGCAACCCCCCCCCCCCAAAACAAACAAACAATGTGCTGCACCCATCAATTCTGACCAAGCGGGTGATGCAACAAGAGGTGCTCCTGCTCTTTTTCGGATGCTAACTGCACGGCTGACATAAATGGACGAGCCCCACCAGCAACCGAGCCCCAACGATACTCTATTCCAAGACATTGGTGAAATTGGTGAACACATAATCCATGAAAGAGAGAGTGTGCCAATACATAAATACCTTAGAGGGGATATATATTACCCAAGCAAAATTCCTGAATGACAAACCAACTCCCCAACAGAAAAGTAATCCTCCACTGAAAATCCAAATCCTATAGTCCTATACAGACTAACCGCACAACTAGAAATTTAATTAAAGAAAGGAAGAACAATGAAGAGGAATTTTACTCATGTAATCCAGATGAAGAGGCATTTCACTCGTGCAATCAAGATACTTCATCTGATGTCTAAAATTCAAATGCAATGGCACAAATTTATAGCCTGGTATCTGTGACCTGAGATGAAGGCCTCACACTGGTGAAGAATCAAGTCAAGGATTTTCCAAGCTTGCCACACATGCTGCCAATCAACCTATAACACCAGGGATAGGAGAAACCTTAAGGTATACCCACCAAAAACATAGTAAAACAAAGTGTTGGCTACATGTTAGGTCCACTGGCTCAGGCCTCCCAATTCCCAGGACAGGATTAAAGAAAACTAGCAAAGCAGCCAATGGCACACAAGCACATAGACACGTCAGGAGAATTAGGACCGTGCTTATTATACCTTATTATGGGCAAATAAATACCCACCCGGCTTTGAAACGCCGACATTCCTGCGATAGCTACATAGCCCAAGTGACAGAAGGCAGGAATATGGCATGGATGCCAGGAATAGGAATATAAACCTTTGCCATACTGAAACAGACCCAGGTCCATTGCACCCAATATCCTGTTTCAGCAGTAACCAATTCATTTCAAAATTTATCAGATTTCAAAACAGTAAAATGGTTTCTCTGTTGCATATCCCAGGTACACACAATGGATGTGCCCCAAATTCATCATAATAATGGCTCACTCACCTTTCTTTTCTTGCCTTGTTTTTGGCACTATGCCAGCACTTCTTTATAACCCTGCTAAGCCAACTGCTCTTACCTTAAAACTAGCGCCTGCCCAGGGGCAAAGGCCAAAGTAAGAAAAGATATTTTCCCACTGCCGAGCAATGAAGGATTCTGTTCCCCAAAGGGGCATAATTATCCCCCAAATCACACATACCGTTCACACATCAGCTTGCAACATGGTGGTAGGTAGTATTGCCCATACTTGCTGAGGTGCGAGCACCGCCTTTTCCTAAAGCCAATATTGAGGTGGAATGTCACCCATAAAGGGGTGAACAGGGGATGGATCCACCAGAGGATAGACCTTACAGAGCCTCCTAGATTTAAGGGAGTGATGCCAAAATGGATCCCAAAGTTTTCATGTGGTGCTCCCAATTGAAAACTGTGATAGGCATAAATCTAAATTGGCATAATAAAGCTGCAATCATCCCTAAACTTACATGGTAGCTAGCTACCGCAGCGAGGTGACAGAAGTTGGAGGGATAGCTCTGAGAATGAAGTGTCCAAAAGGCACCAAGAACTTACCCAGGCACACCAAGCATCCAAAACAATGTATTGTGAGCAAGATCAAAGCACCTGAAGCAGCTCAACATAAACCCACAGCGTCCCTATCCGTCACAAGAAGTATCAGTGGTTTTCCTGTACCGTTACACTGCTGCACCCTGTGTGGAGAAAGTGAAGGTTCTCCTGTATGAATAGATGCCATCAAACCTATCAATGTAACAGACCCCTTCTCAAGCAGTCTCTCCATGGCACTTCAGAAAACAGTTGGTGTTGACTGCCAGAGAAAATGGAAGTGGAGGAGACAGAGGTTCAAATGGGAATCCACTATTGGGTCCCACAATAATGCACTTGCCTAGGGCCCAGCACAATATCAACCTGTAAAAAATCGCCCTGCCAAAATCACTCCAGCCCCAGCTCCAACAAGATGCAGCGGGACTTGTGCCCTATGACCTGCACCCTATCCCTCCCTCTTTTTCTTTTGGATGCAGTGATCAGATCTGCATGTAATACTCGCAGTTAGGGCACACCATTGGGTGATACAGAGGCATTAGGATATTTGTTTTATTTCCTATTCTTTTCTTTAAAAATCCTAGCACTGTTCGCCCCTTGGCTGCCAGCACGCCCTGAGCGAAAGTCTTCATGGTGTTACTATAATCTGGGACTATTCCTTCCTATGTGCATCTCTTCTTCTCCCAAAGTCCTCCCGCACTTCCACACAATCTACTTGCTATTTGAAAGCTTTGAATAACTTTATGCAACCTACAGATTTAATCAACTCACATGTCACTTCTGCTACTATATCATTTTTGATCAACCAGACACTGATCTCAGTACAAATCCTTGTGGTGCTCCACTGTTCCTGTTCCTCCACTCGAAGAGTTAACCCATCCATCTCAATCTATTTTCTATCTTCCGGTTCCCGATCAGCTATAGGATAGTGCCTCCTAAATTAAGACTTTTAATTTCTTCATGGACCTCACATAATGGACTGCCAAGAGCTTTTAAAATCTACATATGTCATCTCAAATGCCTCCCTGTGTGGTTGTGCCTGATTGTAGTGGAGGGACAAGGGGGAGGAAATGAAATCCCCATCTCCATAAAGGCGACAAAGGCCAGTCCTGGCCTTCTGGCAACCCCCACCCTTTCACGTTGCATTGCACCCTTTACCCAGCAAATTCCCAAAAGGCATTGTTAACCTAGAGGGGCATAATCGAACGTCGCCGGCCAAACAGATCGCCGGCAATCTATTTTGGCGGCTGCGCTACAGCTGGCCGGAATCGTATTATCGAAAAAGATGACCGGCCATCTTTTTTTTCGATAATACGGTTTAGCCCGGCCAAATGCCAGAGTTCGCCGGGGTTGAGATCGCCGGTTTTGTTTTTCAGTGATAATGGAAAAAAATGCTGGTGATCTCCAACCCGGCGACATCCAAGGCATTTGGTCGTGGGAGGAGTCAGCATTTGTAGTGCACTGGTCCCCCTCACATGCCAGGACACCAACTGGGCACCCTAGGGATCAGTGCGGTGTACTTCAGAAAAGGCTCCCACATGCATAGCTCCCTTGCTTAGGGGGCTGAGCTCCCCAACCCCCCCCCCCCAAAACCCACTACCCACACATGTACAACACTACCGTAGCTCTTAGGAGTGAAGGGGGTAACTACATGTGGGTACAGTGGGTTTTGGAGGGCTCCCATTACCAGCACAAGTGTTACAGGTAGGGGGAGATGGGCCTGGGTCCGCCTGCCTTAAGTGCACTGCGGTACCCACTAAAAGTGCTCCAGGGGCCTGCATACACGCAGGCCTCTAGGACTTGTTGCTGCTGTATAACTTTGGCACACCATTTGACACCTGAAGACTAATCTCTTTGAAAAAGTCCTTTATTTGAATAAGCACGTTTACTCACAGTTAACTGCAGATCAGAGGTTGTGCCCCACTGGTAAAGAGTCTCCCTGGTACTGAGATTAGCAGTAGGTCAGAGCTGGCAGAATGGTGTACAATACCCTCTTTCAGCTAAATTCAAGGTAATAACTAAGTTCGCTAACGTGGGTAACACATGAAAGGGATCTAAAAGTGGCTGACAAAAATGGCCACTACCTCATGGACTACCGAAAACAAAACTGGACACACTCTGACCCAGTTAGCAGGGGGAAAAGCACCATGGGAGTCCAGCCCAGTACCCTACACCCACTACAATGCATTGCTGATGTGACTCTGCAGTGCACCTAACAGAAAAGGTGTCACACTCACCCGAGAGCCACATCAGAACCAGGGAAAGGCTGTGAGAGGATAGAACACATTCTGCTGTCATGGAGGTGGGTACGGCATTTGAGGCTGGCATACAGGCTGGCAAAAAAGGTTTTTCGTGTTATTGTTTTAGTTTGGGAGGGGGTTGGTGACCACTGGGGGAGTACGGGGAGGTCATCCCCGATTCCTTCCGGTGGTCATCTGGTCAGTTGGGGCACCTTTTTGAGGCTTGGTTGTGAAAATAAAAGGACCAAGTAAACCCGACAAAATACTGCTTAACGCCGCTTTTTTTTTCATTATCGGCGAAAGCCGGCCATCTGGTAGCCACGTCCATGCCCGCCCATTTCCCGCCTTCGCTAAGCTACCAACACGCCCCCTTGAACTTTCGTCGGCGACGCGACGGGAAAGCGGCAATGCTGTCAAAAATGCCGCTTTCGATTATACCGATTTCGCCGCTTTTAAGAAATCGCCGGCCATCTCCCGATTTATGTCGGGAAATGGCCGGCGTTCACTTTCGAAAATGAGCTGGCTAGGGCCTAAATATATCCTGCGGACTACCTTTACACTCTGTGCAGTACATGGAGAATTAATTCACTACCTCCCTCACGCATTGATGAACCCTGACCACTTTGGTTGTACCACAGAAAGGCAGTATATCAAATCCATGACCCTTTATCCTTTCACACTGCATAGGTGTAGCTGCCAGCTCTGCCCTGGAACCGGAAGTTGACAGAGGGAGTGGGACCAGCAGTCACATGTATGCAGAGTTGGCTCTGCAATGGCTTTAATTTGTTTTGCTGCTGCTGCTGCTGGTCTGAAGAAGCAGCAGTAGCAACGGGGGGGGGGGGGGGGGGGGGGGGGGAGGGAGATAGGGAAAGTCCCAGTCACCCTGCTGCATGGCAGTACAGAACTGCTACACAGGAGTTTAAAAAAGGTGTGCGGCTGCGTGACTGTGCAGCTTAGGTGGAACACTGACCAATAGCGCATCAGTTTTATAGAATGCTAGCACTTATACATGGATTGATGCCAAATATTTAATGTTACACATATAAGCACTAAGCGCTGTTCTGTACCTTGCATACCTAAGTGAACTCTCCTTGAGTTACTACTGAAAAGGTGTGATCTAAATCTAAATAATAAATAAAATAAATAAATAAATAAATAAATAAATAATATTGAGCTGTTTAGTGATTTAAACAGTCCAATATGATTCATATAGAGGGGCATTTTCAATATGATGTCTAAATCTGATTTTGGACGTTTTGCTGAAAACGTCCAAAAATCAAGTGGTGAAGATAGCAATTTTGAACCAGAAAAAGATCTTTGGCCATTTCCTAGATGTTTTGTGCTCAGTGCATTTTTCTTTTGTGATCATTTTTGAAAAGTCCAAGGGAAAAAATGCACTAAGCAAGCCATTGGGACATATGGGGGACCAGCATTCTTAGTGCACTGGCCACACAGACATCTCAGCAGAGCAGTAGGGCAGTCTAGGGGGCACTGCAGTGAACTTCACATAAAAGGCCCCAGATACACATCTCAGCATTACCCCTTTATGGGGAGCCCTCCAAAACCCACCAAAAACCTACTGTATTCAACTGTACACTGCTACAATAGCCCCGTCTGCAATTATCAACTATATGTAGGTACAGTAGGTTTTTGGTGGGTTTTGGAAAGCTCACACTTTCCACCACAAGTGTAATAGAGTGGGATATGGGCCTGAGTCTCCTTCTGTTCAGTGCACTGCATTGACCACTAGGCTACTCCAGGGACTTGCTTGCTGCTCTAATAGGACTGGCCATACTATCTGAAGTAGTCATAGAGGCTGCTGTCATAGAGGCTGGTATATACAGGTTTTTTTTTTTAGATCTTTCGCGGTGAGAGGGGATCAGTGACCACTGGGGGAGTAAGGGAGGGTCATACCTTAATCCCTCCAGCGGTCATTTAGGGCACCTTTTTGTGATTTAGTCGTGATTGAAACAGGTCTAGATTAAAATGTCTAACTTTTAGCCCTGGACATTTTTGCTTTGTTCTGTTATGGCTGAAAAACATCCAAGTTCTGGGAATGCCCAAATCCCACCCCCAACATGCCCTAGATACACCCCCTTGTTATTTGGATGCACTGCAGATGAACTGCATAGAAAAATGTTAAAAATGGGTTTAAAAAATAGCAATTTGGACGTTTTGGCCAAAGAAATGTCCATCTGCCATTTTGTGCCGCTTTTTGATGTTTTTCTGTTTTGAAAATGAGCCCCCTAACTTTTTAAAATACACACCAGAAAATGTATAACTCCTAATAAATATTGGCTGGTTAGTATTTTCTTAGTAAATAGGCCCCTTAATTCTTTGTCTTCCCAAATACCAGCTCAAAGCCTATTACATTCAAAAAAGCTGATATTTCCAGAAGCCTTGATGCATGGACCATCACTACAATGACTAGACAGGACATGCTGGGGTGGGGGTAATTGTGAATGAAAACTCATAGTGCCAGATGCCAGCCCTGGTTCTAATGGAGCTAGAGGCTCAGAGGAGCACAAAGTACCAGTTCAAAAATAATAAATACATAAAATTCTGCCATTCAGTTTAAGATGTTACAGTGATTCTGTAGCTAATTGGCATAAATGTATATAGTTTATTATAATTCATTGAATTTGCTAAACTCAGGGCTTTTTTTGAGGGGGTACTGAGTACTGGCACCTTTTCCATTGTCTGCTAAAATTGTCCCATGGACCCCAAGTTTTAATGAAAGAGCTCAGGCTCTACACACCAATTGTGCCTTGTCATAGGTTCTGTGACTAGTTGCAGGGGGCCTGGCTATTGTAGGGAGGGTCCCTCAGTGATTACCCCCACCCCTGAAAGGTGGCCTAGCATTTGAGTACCGGCACCTTTTTCACTAGAAAAAGTGCACTGGCTAAACTGCTCTAGCTGATAAAACAGTACAGAGCGGTGTACAGACTAATAACACTTTACTTATATTTACAAAATACTACTACTACTACTATTTAGCATTTCTATAGCGCTACAAGGCATACGCAGCGCTGTACAAACATAGAAGAAAGACAGTCCCTGCTCAAAGAGCTTACAATCTAATAGACAAAAAATAAATAAAGTAAGCAAATCAAATCAATTAATGTGAACGGGAAGGAAGAGAGGAGGGTAGGTGGAGGCGAGTGGTTACAAGTGGTTACGAGTCAAAAGCAATGTTAAAGAGGTGGGTTTTCAGTCTAGATTTAAAGGTGGCCAAGGATGGGGCAAGACGTAGGGGCTCAGGAAGTTTATTCCAGGCGTAGGGTGCAGCGAGATAGAAGGCGCGAAGTCTGGAGTTGGCAGTAGTGGAGAAGGGAACAGATAAGAAGGATTTATCCATGGAGCGGAGTGCACGGGAAGGGGTGTAGGGAAGGACGAGTGTGGAGAGATACTGGGGAGCAGCATAGTGAATACATTTATAGGTTAGTAGAAGAAGTTTGAACAGGATGCGAAAACGGATAGGGAGCCAGTGAAGGGTCTTGAGGAGAGGGGTAGTATGAGTAAAGCGACCCTGGCGGAAGATGAGACGGGCAGCAGAGTTTTGAACCGACTGGAGAGGGGAGAGGTGACTAAGTGGGAGGCCAGCAAGAAGCAGATTGCAGTAGTCTAAACGAGAGGTGACAAGGGTGTGGATGAGGGTTTTGGTAGAGTGCTCGGAAAGAAAGGGGCGGATTTTACGGATGTTGTAAAGAAAGAAACGACAGGTCTTGGCGGTCTGCTGGATATGAGCAGAGAAGGAGAGAGAAGAGTCAAAGATGACCCCAAGGTTTCGAGCTGAGGAGACAGGGAGAATGAGAGAGCCATCAACAGAAATAGAAAACAGGGGGAGCGGGGAGGTGGGTTTCCATGTTTTACTGAATACTATATATCATTTTACAAATCTACTTTGAAAAAACTAAAAAGTAAAATGTGCCAGAATTTCTTTTCATTTTATTTTTGTGCTCCTCTTTGTCCTATTTCTTTCTTCCTTTACTCTCTCCTTATATCTTTTCATTATAGTCTGTCCCTTCTTACCCCAATTCATTCTCCCACTTCATCCTATCCCCCACCACACACAAACAATCCCTTATCCGTCTCCCCCCTCCCCATCCTTTCTGAAAGATTGAACAGATATGTGACAACATAGCAGACAGGGTGAATAAATCTATTGGACCTTTTCTACTGGTATCATCTCTCGTTCTGTGTTTTTAATATGTGGGCAAGGATAAAGATCTCTATGTATATGTTTTTGTGCGAAAGATTGGATATTATTTATTTATTTATTTATTTATTGCATTTTTATCCCACATTATCCCACCTCTTTGCAGGCTCAATGTGGCTTACAATTCATCATGGATACTGGAAGTAGAAGAGAATATACATTTGGTTTACAGAGGGTTATGTGTTACATGGTGGTGAAATACATAATAGTATTAAAGCAGCAGACATTATAAGACAATACTGGAAATTTTAAAGATTATACAGTTGTATGTTTATCTGTATGTGTGAGGTTAGATGTTTGCATATGTAGATCTATATGAATGGATGACAGTGGACTTTTTCTGTGTGTTTGTACATGTCAGCAAGGCTGGATATTTTTTTGTGATTGTTTGCGTGGCTTGGGCTATGCATATGTATGTGAGTGTCTGTGTTTTTGTTTGTTAGACAGGGAGGAACAAGGTGATGCCCCTATTGTGAACGCATCAGAAGCCCAGCAGATGGCTGTGCACTTTGGCACTTCATACTGGCAGTGAATCAATTGACTTGCTCCTTCTGTGCCCAGTGGCATTAGGAGGATTGATTTCCATGTGTAAGCACTAATTGAGGACTGGAATGGTTTGTTAGGAGCATAGTTTGCTGAGCACTTTAAAATGTGCCAGTTGATAATAGAGGGTAGGAGTCGGTTAGTGCTAATGACAGCTGTGTGTTTGTTTTTGTTGAAGCAGACAGTGGGCATTGCAAAAACATGTTTTTCAGGGAGTGTCTTATTCCCTAGGCATCTCGCAGTGTCCACCTTATAGCTCATATACATTGGAACAGAGAAAGCCACAGGTACCATGGCACTACCAAAATATAGAGCATACGATCTGGCATCTGCCCCCCTGGATTTCTTAGTAGTTGTAAAAAGAATTGAAGTTGTAAAAAGAATTGAAGCGGTGCAAAGAAAAGCTATGAGAATGGTATGGGATTTGCGTTACAAGACATATGAGAAGAGACTTGCAGACCTGAACATGTATATCCTGGAGAAAAGGAGAAACAGGGGTGAAACTGTGTAAACTGTAGACTCTCTAAACAAATTTAGATCACATGTGTAACTGGCTTCACTTTGCTGTCCTTTCCTAACAGGAATCCACTCATGTCCTCTGGATACAGAATATAGCCCTGCTTATCTCTAAAACTGCTCATTTTCATCCTGCTGCTGTGCCTGGTATTTGAAGCCTTGCCCCTTTTACAATGTTGTTGGGGGGTGGAGTTTATGGCTTCAGACCAATGTTGCCGGGTGGGCGGTTTTACCACCCAATTGGGCGGGTTTTCGCCAGCGGTGGCGGGAAAATTTTGCCGGCCGCGGGATGTGGTTTTTTGGGCGGTTTTCCCGTCACCGCTGTGTGAGTTCGGTGGTTTTTTCCGGGGCTTCTATTGGTCCAATTCGGTCCAATAGAAGCTTTTCCGGGGCTACTGGAAGAGGAGGGAGGCAGGCAGGCTGCGTCCCTCCTCCAACAAAAGGTAGGGGGGCCGGGAGGGGGGGTGTCACGACACCACAGCACACCACGGACCACCAGGGAATCTAAGGACAACGCTGGGGGGAGGATTTGGGGTGGGCTGGAGGTCCGTCGATGGATCACAGTGAGAGATCCTTTGGCCGAAGGCAGCCAATCAACGATTTCTGGGGGTTTCGGGGGCTGGAGACCCACCGATCCTCCAACCCCCCCCCCCCCCGTCGGTGGGTGGGAGGGTAGGATAGCGTTTTTCGGGAGGCGGCGTGGGTTCGGGGGTGCTGGAGACCCACCGGATCTCCAGCCCTCCGTGAACATGGGGGAGGGGGATCATCGGGGGGACCAGAGGTCCACCGGACCTCCAGCCCCCTGTTCGCATTTGCCTTGGGGGGAAGGGGGGCCTGCATGCTGGACAGGGCTCACCATTCCTCCCCAATGATCCGCAAAATCTAACTCCAGCTCGGAGCTGGCGTTGATTTTGCTGCGGCCAGCGACCCAATCTTTGGCGCGCTGGTCGCTGATCATTGGGGATGAATGCGTTAAGCGCCAATTAGCATGCATTTGCAAGCTAATTGCGCTAGAAGCCCTGTTTAGCATGCATTTGCATGCTACTTGTGCTGAGAGCCCTCGAGTGTGCTGTTTCAGACACTCGAGGGCTCTGATCATGGGTCGGCTGCAAACTCTGGCGCTAGTATGGCGTTAACAGCCTCTAGTGCCAGAGTTTGCTTTTGATCATGAGGGCCTCAATGACTATCTGGGTTTTTGTTGGGTTAAGCCATTGTACCACCATGGTGCAGATCTGGGACTGAATCAGCAACTCAGAGGATGGAGTCTGTGCTGGATAAGCCAGTGGACCACTGCTAACAGAAAAGTGAAGGATTGTGAGGAAGTAAGCATCTCTAGAACACCAAAGAGCTTCAGGGAGCCTCTAATCCTGGAAAAGGAGAAGATACGGAGGACAACTGGATCTGTGACAAGGAGGCCAGGACCTGCAATACTGTACCTATGACCACATCTGAGTTCAGGCTCCAGCTCTACGAGATATTCTGAGGAAGGACTTAGAGAAGACGAGTTCTTCACCTAAAAGGGAGAGTCCAAGCATAGCCTAATTAACAGTAACTGTTTAATATTTTGTTACTTTGCCATTATATGATTTCTGGCAAGACCCCCATAAGACTTTCACTAAATCCTTGATTCAGAACAATATCTGGCCTGGACTGATTTACTAGGGAGGTAAAAGTTTGTATTTTGAGGAGTAAGACAGATCCCATATCTATGCCCAGAGACTGTATGGGGAACTGCTCACACAACAGTATTTATTTGGTCGGGTCCATGGCCAGGACCCACAAGATGCTGGGAGACTGTTTGCATGCTTCACTTAGTAAGTTAAACCACCCTACTACTACTACTACTTATCATTTCTATAGTAGCGCTTCACACTTGAACATGGAGAGACAGTCCCTGCTCAATAGAGCTTACAATCTAATTATGACAGACAGACAGGACAAGTAAGGGATAAGGGTTAGGACAGACAGGACATATCAGGGATAGGGGACAGTTGAAGGTTTAGGTTTAGGAGTTAAAACTCTGGTACTGGTGTCCTGACCCAGTTAGTTTACTTAAAGTCTTTTAAGGCAATTACTTGGACAATAATCATAGCAGAGGCAGCCTCTTTGGCAGAGGCGATAAACAACGATATTTATAATGTTAATTTAGCTCCTTTACAACCTTTCTGCTTTGTGAGACTATTGGGCTCATTTTCAAAAGAGAAGGCCACCCATCTTTCGACACAAATTGGAAGATGGACGTCCTTCTCACAGAAACGTCCAAATCGGTATAATCGAAAGCCAATTTTGGACGTCCCCAACTGCACTCCGTCGCAAGGATGGCCAAAGTTCACAGGGGCGTGTTGGAGGCGTAGTGAAGGTGGGACTTGGGCATGCCTAACACTTGGATGTCCTTGACCCATAATGGAAAAAAAGAAGGACGTCCCTGATGAGCACTTGGACGTTTTCACCTGGACCTGTTTTTCTTACGACTAAGGCACAAAAAGGTGCCCGAAATGATCAGATGACCACCGAAGAGAATCAGGGATGACCTCCCGTTACTCCCCCAGCGGTCACTAACCCCCTCCCACCCTCAAAAAACATCTTGCAAAATATTTTGTGCCAGCCTCTATGCCAGCCTCAGATGTCATACTCAGGTTCATCACAGCAGTATGCAGGTCCCTGGAGCAGTTTTAGTGGGTACAGTGCACTTCAGACAGGCAGACCCAGCCCCCCCCCCCACCTGTTACTTTTGTAGAGGAAACAGCGAGCCCTCCACAACCCACCAGAAACCCACTGTACCCACATTTAGGTGCCCCCCTTCACCCATAAGGGCTATGGTAGTGGTGTACAGTTGTGGGGAGTGGGTTTTGGGAGGCTCAGCACACAAGGTAAGGGAGCTATGTACCTGGCAGCAATTTCTGAAGTCCACTGCAGTGCCCCCTAGGGTGCCCGGTTGGTGTCCTGGCATGTTAGGGGAACCAGTGCACTACAAATGCTGGCTCCTCCCACGACCAAATGGCTTGCATTTGGTCGTTTCTGAGGTGGATGTCCTTGGTTTCGTTTATCGCCGAAAATCAGAAACGCCCATGTCAAGGGGCAACCAAATTTAAGGGCTTGGACGTCCCTGACGGTATTTTCAAAACAAAAGATGGACATCCATCTTGTTTTGAAAATGCGGGTTTCCCCACCCCTGGATCGGGACTTTTTGCGAGGATGTCCAAATCAAAACTTGGACGTCCCTTTCAAAAATGCCCCTCCAAGAGAATACTCTCTCTAGTAAGTCTTTCTTGTGAGAATATGTAGATATTATCTCCCTTGCAGTGGCGTAGCAAGGGGGGGCGGGGGGGGGGGGGGGCGGTCCGCCCCGGGTGTCAGCTCAAGGGGGGTGCTCCCTGCCAGCTCCCCCCCTCCGGGTGCAGCACAATGACACCCACCCTCGGCGCATCAACACCCCCAGACCCAGTGCCTACCCTCAGCTCCGTCCAACCAGCTCCCGTACCCAACCTTTAAAGAAATCTCGGAAGCTGTGGCGAGGCGAGGCGCAGTGCCTCGCACCTGCATGTAAAAGAAGTGTGGATCGTCTCATCGGGCCTTCCCTCACTCTGTCTGTCCTGCCCTCCGCTGACGCAACTTCCTATTTCTGCAAGGGTGGAACAGACAGAGTGAGGGAAGGCCCGATGAGATGATCCACACTTCTTTTACATGCAGGCGCGAGGCACTGCGCCTTGCCTCGGCTTCTGAGATTTCTTTAAAGGTAGGGTGCGGGAGCTGGTTGGACGGAGTTGAGGAGGGTAGGCACTGGGTCGTTGGGGGGTGTTGATGTGCCCGGGGTGGGGGGGATGTCATTGTGCTGCACCCGGGGGGGGGGGGGGTGCAACGGTGAACCGTCCCGGGTGGCAGCCCCCCTTGCTACGCCACTGCTCCCTTGCTCTCCTTAGTAACAGTGTTTCAAATAGTATAAAATAGGTGCTTACAGTCTCTGTAGATGTGCTGGGAAACTCAGGGGTTCTGGCAGTGATCTGGGCCTCTGGGCAATGAGGACCATTGGGCCCCCTCTGATCCTGCTGCTCCCACTCCAGTCCTGCTGCCCTCCTTCTGGTCCTGCTTCTCCCCACTCCGGTCCTGTTGCCCCCTCCACCATTCAGTCCTGTTGCCTCCCTCTCCCCCTGCCACCAGGGCCGACCAAGAGGGGGGGCAGCGGGGACAAAATTCCCCGGGCTCGGGCCTCCAAGGGGGGCCCGGCGCTGCAGTCCCACCCGCTCTCCGTTATTGACCGTCTGCCACCGGGACGGGCCCCCTGCATTGAAATCACAGTGCCTCTCACCTCCGTGTGAAAGTGCTGCAGGCAGCAGTTCGCCTGCCTTCGGGCCACCTTCCCTCCCTGTGTCCCGCCCTCGTCTGACGTAACTTCCGCGAGGGTGGGACACAGGGAGGGAAGGAAGCCCGAAGGGAAGCGATCTGCTGCCCTGCTGCCTGCAGCACTTTCACATGGAGGTGAGAGGTGCTGTGATTTCAATGCAGGGGGCCGGGCCGGTGGCGGATGGAGGGGGCAGGGGGAGTGGTGGTGGGGGCAGGGACCCGGGGGCGTCCTGGCCCAGTCTCTCGGCGGCCCTGCCTGCCACTGATCTTTTCCTTTAGTCCTGCAGCTAAATCGGCCATCTGCCACTGACACTGAAACTTCCCTCTGCTGTGGCCTGTGCTTGTGGAAGAAGGAAGTAATGTCAGAAGGGGGCAGGCTGCAGTAGAGGGAGGTTCTGGTGCCAGCAGCAGATTACAAATTTAGCTGCCGGTGTCCCTGCCTGCAACAGGGAGGGCTTCGGGAACGGGAGCGTCCCAGTCCCGGTGGAGAGAGAAGGACGTCACACATCGGGCTTGTGGGAGGGAAGCACTGGGCCCCCCCCCCACAGCCCTAGACCTTTGGGCACTGCCTGGTTGCCCATATGGTCAGTCTGCCCCTGGGTTCTGGGAATCCAGAACAGTGCTTCAGTTCACTTGTTCCTGGTTGGACGTGTACTGGTCCCCAGGAGACTGATAGCTCTGTAAAAGGTATTTGTTTCTTCAGCCCAGTGGCGTAGCCACAGGTGGGCCTGGGTGGGCCAGGGCCCACCAACTTTGGGCTCAGGCCCACCCAACAGTAGCACACATTTGGTGGTAGCCGGTGGGGATCCCAAGCTCAGCCAGCTGAAGACTTCCCCTTGATGGTAATGAAAACATTACTGTCCATGATACCGGCACCTGCTCATGCTTTGTTTTCTGCACATGCCTGCTGCAGACTGAAAAGGTGGGAAGAAGCATTTTCCCACTTGCTGAGATATTTTTTTGGAGGGGGGGGGGGGGAAACACTTGGTGCCCACCCACTTCTTGCCTAGGCCCACCCAAAATCTGTAGTCTGGCTACGCCCCTGCTTCAGCCTTGGAGCTGTTTCAGAATTCTGTGTAGATGATAGAAGGTCCTGGTTGTACTGCTGGAAATACACAACTAGGTCCAGATTCACCTTAATTCTTTAATCTTAAGAGTGGGCACAGCAAGTCCCCATTATCTCTGTCTGTTATAGCTCAGAGTTTAAGCAATACTGTTACTGTATAGGCTCCTAGGTTTCTGCGTTTAGATTGTCCTGCCAATGCAGTCAGGTATCTTGACTTCGTTTGGGCTTAGATGGCTAAGGCCTAAGGCTGGATATGCTCTCCCCTCACATGCAAGTCAGTGTAGAGGCCAGCTGAAACCAAATCTACAGACAGAATTCACCATTCAGTTTTGGTAGGAACTGAAAATGTTGTGCCCGCCTCCGTCTGACAGAAGATGCAATCTCCAATTGATCCTGCTTATGCCAGTGCCAGTCTCAAAATGGCCGCAGGGACCTCCATCGGTAGTCTTGACAGCCATTTCCATTGAGCAATGGCAATGAGGCAGGAATGATTGGGTTCTTTCCTGACCCTGAAGAGGCACTAGACCACCAGGGCTTGTTAAAGTAGGCCTGGGGGGGCCAGGTCTCTGCTGGGGTGGGGATGTGGCGGTGGCCCGAAGGGACTTGAGTTCTGTAGGAGGGGGAGGGATGTCTTCTGCCATCAGGAGCTCAAGGGGTGTGTGGAGAGTAATCGTGGATGGAAGGAAGGAGTTTTGGTTTCAAATGAAAATGCACTGGCATTTTTAGCAGAAACCCAAATTTTGGGCCTTTTTCGGTGTTGAAACCAAAATCAAAATTTGATTGGCCTCTAGGTCAGTGGCACAGGAAACCAGGATGCCAAAGACAGATATTTTAATTCTGCACAAGTTTTATGCTCCTGAGCTGTTCCCTCCATTACCAATATCCTCTCCTAATTATAATGCTGGTTACAGGGGACACTCCTACTTTCTAGAATCTGTTCAGGGCTGGAAAGGTCAAAAGTGCATTGCCCATTGCTTACCAGCAACTAGTGATGTCACAGTAAAGTGGGAATTATACTGCTTCTAGTAGTGAGGCAGCCATGGGCAAAGAAAGTGTTAACTCTGAGAAATTATATACATAAGAAATGATATTAAAAGCTTGAAGTTTGAATTCTAACTTTTTACCTTGCAACTAAAGTGAAGAAATGCCAGATGGTTCATATTATTTCAATGTCTAGCTTGCCGAGCAAAAGGTTAAAAGGTCAGAGACAGGAATTTCTTTCACCCTTGTGAGTGATGGATTGCTAAATGCTGGCACAGCTGTAAATTATTATGAATGAATAAAGGAATGAGCCAGACATATGACATACTGTAGTTTAAAGCTGAAATAATTTCAGAAGTTCTTGATATGTAGATTTTGTTATAAGGAGATAGCTTAGATATAGATATAGAGACCATTATAAGTATGTAGAATATGTCTTATAAGGATGCTTACTTTAGAATATGCTGTATTCTGTGTAAATTAATAAGTTTTGTGTCTGTGTAGAATGTCTGTTAAATTCTGTATTACTCTTTGTCTGCTGTTTAAGAGGTCAAGCAAGGACTGCAGTGAAGAGGCCAACATGTGTTTTAAGTTATCTGCAGTTCTGGCTGGTTCAATGTATAAGCTGATAGGTGAAAGAGGTCAGGACTAGTCAGCCCTCTTCTCCTTGATTAATTATAGGTAAAATGTAGAAATGGTCTTGAAAGTAATAACCTGATATGTATGCTATTAAGTAAGATTGGCCCTTGACCCCTTTAATGAATGCCAGAGTTTAGTTAGCAGTTAGTACTAGGAATATGAGAAATCAATCATAATAACATGTAAGAGACTGGAGCCCAAATGTCTGGTGTAAGGGGCCCCAGGTCACAGGTCAGTTTAGGATGTCTGGAACCTATGTAACTGATATTTGTATAGAACTGATTGGTTGAGGCAAGGTAATCAATCTATTCCTTAACCAATTGGAGAGTAAGGGGGCTAGGCTAGGCTAGATAGAACTGTATTTAAGTGGGAGAAGAAGCAGGTTACGTCAGAAGGAGCTCAGAAGAAAGAGAAGGACAGAAGGAACAGACAGAAGAAGGAGAAGACAGCATAAGAAGAGAAGCAGCTGAGACAGAGAGCTGAGATTAAGACAAAGAGAGCTGAGAAAGAGAAGAAGAGACTTAATGCTGATGTTCTACTTTGTTTGCTGGCAAATAAAGAAGATTACTCTCTCATTCTGGTGTGTGCTGTCTGACTCCTGAAGTATCATAAATTTATGCATCAATTCCTGCAACAGTAGGACCTTTGGAATTCTCTACAGACATCCATACTGCACAATTCCAAGGTCTCTACGGGTGTAAACAGCCTCCCAGTTTTATTTGTTCTAACCTGGAACTCTGAATGATTTTCCAGTGAGTTAAACCTACCAGCTAGTGTTAATTCCCTGAACTTGTGCTCCCAGTCTGCCATACACCTGAAAATATCAGCTGTAAGGGCCCTCAGCTCACTAGGGGTTACATAATGTTTATAGATACTAGCTGTCAGGACAAGTAAGAATCTGGAGCCTGGTAAAGAAATATTGTTCGTTTTCTTTTACCTAAGCATTTGTAGAATGCAGATATGCAAGATTAATTACCTGGTTACAATGAATTTTAGCATGGGTTATTATGTGAATCTGAGCATTATCTAAGCCAGGGTTGAGAGGAGGGAAGAGAGTGTTTTGCTGTACCTCACCTAATTAAGACTGCATGGGCCTGTGGGCTCAGTATGTAAACTGCTTGTGACTAATTTAGAAAAAAAAAATCTGACTTGGAATTAGAATATTCATTCACTTTGTAGTTAATTCTGTAAACACTGCTTCAGGATATTTGGGGTCTTGGGGATGTCCTTTGAGCAGGGACTGTCCTTCTTTGTTAAACTGTACAGCCCTGTGTAACCCTAGTAGCACTTTAGAAATGTTAAGTAGTAGTAGTAGTAGTAGGTGTTAAGGAGGAAGTCTCAAGGTATTTGTGCCCTTCTTTCCTTTCACCTGGGAAGTTGGGCAAATCCAGGCAGACTGATATAAAAAAACCCAACTACTTAGCCTTTCATATTCTAATATTAGTAGAGCTGAGACACAGCCAACAACCAATTAATGGCAGGAGGGAATAATCTAAGGAACATGGAATAATTTGTGAATAGAAGAGAAACCCACAGAGGAAGGCCTCAGGGAAGACATGGATTTAGGCATGCAGGTAATTGCCACTGAAGTCATGTCATTCATTTATACCTGCCCCTGCTGCTACAGTAGGTTCTATAAAAAAGAGTTGGAAACAGTTATTCATCTTGTAGCTGGCTGTGAAGTGCTGATGGAGGAAAATTTCTATAAGAAGGGCATAAGAGGATGGCATGTATCAGTCATTGGAAATTTTGTAAACATTACAACATCTCTGTACTAGAAAAACATTGGGAATATGACCCTAGAGAATTATGGAGAATGAAGAGGTTACAATCACCTGGGCATCCCCATTCTGACCGATAGGAAGCTGGATATACTGTAGTTGTTCTGCCACCATTTGCATAGAGGCAGGCTGTTGTTTATGTATATTTGTTAAACACTGTAACAGATTACATTGCCTGTATCTTTAAGTAAGGTTATGTCCTTGAACTACAAATCCCTGTAACAGTGGAGTAGCCAGACAACCAATTTTGGGTGGGACTGAGCACAAGGTGGGTGGGCACAAATTTTTCTCTCTCCCCCCTCTCCACTAGCACTTCCCAACTCAAAATATAAATACTTTAGCTGATGAGGATCCCCAATCTCCGTCAGCTGGGGACCTCCACCAGAGATGGCCAGAACTCCTCCCCGCCAAGCCCAGCAGGCAGAAGCCCCCATCTGCCAAGCTTGGCGGAAGGCAGCTCCGGCCAGCCCCGGAAGAGATCCCCAGCTGGTAGGGCTTGGGGATCCCCACTAGCCACAGCATGGGTCAGGGCTGCTGTAAACCATGCTGGTGACCAGGGCATAAAATAAAGAAGCCCCTCCCCCAATTCTCTCTCCTATCCCTTCACCCGTCATTACAGTCACACTGACAGACACTCACAAATTACAGAACAAGGGATCACAAATTAGAAATAAAAATATGTAGACAAAATTGAACTGGGAACCTCAGCATGCACTGCAACACTGGAGAAAAAAAACAAACAAAAGTGCATTTCCTTTTCTACTTAACACAATAAAAAGACATCTACTATGCACATTTCCCAAAGCTAACATAGTCCATTTAAAACATTCAAAATAAAATGATTTTCTACCTTCATTGTCTGGACATTTTATTTTTCCATCATGTTGGTTCCAATTTCTCTTTCCCGCTTTCCTGTCTGTCTTCTGCTAATTCTTCAAGCGGCTGTCCATTTGTCTTCTTTCTCCTGTCATTTCATTTCCTCACTACACCTGCCTCTGAAATATTGATCTTTCCATTTTAGCTCTTTTCTTTCTTTCTTTCTTTCTTTCTTTCTTTCTTTCTTTCTTTCTTTCTTTCTTTCTTTCTTTCTTTCTTTCTTTCTTTCTTTCTTTCTTTTTTCTTTTCTGCCTCTGTACATTCAAATTTCATCCTCTTTCTAAATCTTTTCCTTGTTTTTCCTTTTCAGATATCTATCACATTTCCATTTCCTTTCACCCACTAGCTCTCCCATTTCCCATCTCTCTCCTTCCCATCCTATCATTCCTTTCCATCTTCAATCTACGCACCATTACCATATTTCTACGCCTGTAATCACTGTTCTCTCATTTATTTCCTTGCCATCTCCACTCCCTGGGCCTCTCCCCCATGCTCTCCACCATTCCCAGTGTCTCCCTCCCTCCACCCTTCCAGCCCAGCATCTGGTCCCTCTTTCTCCCATCCTCACCCTCTAGCCTGATATCTCCCTATCCCTTTTACCTCCCACCACCAGCATCTTCCTGTCCCATCTCTCCCCCTCCCCCATTGTTCAGCATTTCCCCCTTTCTCTTCCCTACCATCCATGCAGCCTTTCCCTCCCTCTCCCCATCCAACCCCACCCATATCCAACAATTCTCCCTCTTTCCCCTTGCCCAGCATCTGCCCATCCCTCCCCCCACATCGAACAATTATTCCTCCACCCCACCTAGCACTACCCTCACTCCCTGATCCCAACAGTGCTCCTGTCTCCCCCCCCACCACGCTGACATGCTGCACCTTCCCCGCCATCCGCTGACATGCTGCACCTTCCCCCCCTTCCGCCAGCCACCTGCCCGCCCGCTGTGGTTTTTGCTCTCTCCCACCTCCCAGCCACCTGCCAGTGCGCCGCAGGCCCTCCCCCACTTCCATCCCTGCCGGGCGGCGCCACAGTCCAGCTCTGCATTTCTGCAACGGAGCCACGTCTGTCAGCACGCTTCCTTCCGGCCAGCCTCACTTCCAATAATCTTCCTGAAGAGGCGGGGCCAGCGCAAGCACTTGTAGCAGCGTGCTGACGGCCCCGGCGCTGCGCTGCTGGACGGAGATGACAGCAGAGGGAGCAGGGAGGGAACAAAGCCTGCGGAGCGCCGGCGGGCGGCTGGGAAGACGGAGGAGGGAAAGCAGAAGTTGCAGTTTGGCGTCTATGAGGTGCACCATTGCTGGGTGGGCCCGAGCCCAAAATGGGTGGGCTCAGGCCCATCCAGGCCCACCCGTGGCTTTGCCCCTGCCCTGTAATCCTGCACAGTGGTTGTGAAGGACAGCACGGAGCTTTCTCTATGTTTGTATTACTGAAGGTCTCTGGTTGTGGCAGGGGGATTCATAAGTACATAAGTATTGCCATACTGGGACAGACCAAAGGTCCATCAAGTCCAGCATCCTGTTTCCAACAGTGGCCAATCCAGGTCACAAATACCTGGCAAGATCCCAAAAAAGTACAAACATTTTATGCTGCTTATCCTAGAAATAGTGGATTTTCCCTAAGTCCAATTTAATAATGGTCTCTGGACTTTTCCTTTAATAAGCCGTACAAACCTTTTTAAAACTCTTCTAAGCTAACCGCCTTTACCACATTCTCTGGCAACGAATTCCAGAGTTTAAGCACACATTGAGTGAAGAAACACTTTCTCCAATTTGTTTAAAATTTACTACTTTGTAGTTTCATCACATTCCCCCTAGTTCTAGTATTTTTGGAACGCGTAAACAGACGCTTCATGTCTACCCATTCACTCATTATTTTATAGGCCTCTATCATATCTCCCCTCAGCCACCTTTTCTCCAAGCTGAAGAGCCCCAGCCGCTTTAGCCTTTCCTCATAGGGAAGTCGTCCTATCCCCTTTATCATTTTCGTTGCGCTTCTCTGCACCTTTTCTAATTCCACTATATCTTTTTTGAGATGTGGCGACCAGAATTGAACACAATATTCGAGATGCGGTCGCACCATGGAGCGATACAAAGGCATTATAACGTTCTCACTTTTGTTTTCCATTCCTTTCCTAATAATTCCTAACATTCTATTTGCTTTCTTAGCCACCGCAGCACACTGAGCAGAAGGTTTCAACGTATCATCAACGATGACACCTAGATCCCTTTCTTGGTCTGTGACTGCTAACGTGGAACCTTGCATAACGTAGCTATAATTCGGGTTCCTCTTTTCCACATGCATCACTTTGCACTTGCTCACATTAAACGTCATCTGCCATTTAGATGCCCAGTCTCCCAGTCTCATAAGGTCCTCTTGTAATTTTTCACAATCCTCCCGCGATTTAACAACTTTGAATAATTTAATTACCTCACTAGTTACTCCCATCTCTAGGTCATTTATAAATATGTTAAAAAGCAGCGGTCCCAGCACAGACCCCTGGGGAACCCCACTAACTACCCTTCTCCATTGAGAATACTGACCATTTAACCCTACTCTCTGTTTTCTATCTTTTAACCAGTTTTTAATCCACAGTAGAACACTACCTCCTATCCCATGACTCTCCAATTTCCTCTGGAGTCTTTCATGAGGTACTTTGTCAAATGCCTTCTGAAAATCCAGATACACAATATCAGCCGGCTCACCTTTATCCTCATGTTTGTTCACCTCATGTTTGTTCACCCCTTCAAAGAAATGTAATAGATTGGTGAGGCAAGATTTCCCTTCACTAAATCCATGTTGGCTTTGTCTCATTAATCCATGCTTTTGAATATGCTCTGTAATTTTGTTCTTTATAATAGTCTCTACCATTTTGTCCGGCACCAACGTCAGACTCACCAGTCTATAATTTCCCGGATCTCCTCTGGAACCTTT
Source organism: Microcaecilia unicolor (assembly GCF_901765095.1). Lineage (NCBI taxonomy): Eukaryota > Metazoa > Chordata > Amphibia > Gymnophiona > Siphonopidae > Microcaecilia > Microcaecilia unicolor. The sequence goes on from NC_044040.1 coordinate 148,291,619, forward strand.
TTAAAATATTGGCGTTACATTGGCCACCCTCCAATCTTCCGGTAACATGCTCAATTTTAAGGATAAATTACATATTACTAACAATAGTTCCGCAAGTTCATTTTTCAGTTCTATCAATACTCTGGGATGAATACCATCCGGTCCAGGAGATTTGCTACTCTTCAGTTTGTAGAACTGCCCCATTACATCCTCCAGGTTTATAGAGATTTCATTCAGTTTCTCCAACTTGTCAGCTTTGAATACCATTTCTGGCACCGGTATCTCTCCCAAATCTTCCTTGATGAAGACAGAAGCAAAGAATTCATTTAATCTCTCTGCTACGGCTTTGTCGTCCCTGATCGCCCCTTTTACCACTCCATCATCTAGCAGTCCAACTGATTCTTTTGCTGGCTTCCTGCTTTTAATATACCTAAAAAAAATTTACTATGTATTTTTGCCTCCATTGCAATCTTTTTTTCAAAATCCCTCTTTGCCTTCCTTATCAGTGCTTCACATTTGACTTGTCATTCCTTATGCTGTTTCTTATTATTTTCAGTTGGTTCCTTCTTCCATTTTCTGAAGGATTTTCTTTTAGCTCTAATAGCTTCCTTCACCTTACTTTTTCACCATGCTGGCTGTTGTTTGGTCTTCCGTACTCCTTTAATACGCGGAATATATTTGGCCTGGGCTTCCAGGATGGTGTTTTTGAACAGCAAATAGAGAATCCACAAAGCGTGGAGAACTCAAAGAAGACCCACGGATACTTTGTAAAACAAACAGAAAAGTGGGCACAAAACCAGGAGTCCCAGAGACTGGATCACAGTAAAGCTAAAACCAAATTTTATTAATTAGTATATTTGACTCGACACAACCGTTCTGTTTCGGCCAAAAGTCCTGCATCAGGAGTCTACAAATAAAAACAGTAAAAATAGACATTTAACATAACATAAAAATGAATTGATATATAAATCTAAATAAGACATGTATATAAAACAACATAAAAAACATTATAATAATATGTGGAATATTAATAAAAATGTGAATACAAATGCAAAATATATATCAAATGATTAGAACAACAGCAAAATCATAATAATAATACATGCATAATAATCAAGAATGTTAATATGTATGAGAGAATAAATAAAATGAATAAACCAAATAAAACAAAACAAAATGAAAAATGTGTCAGTTGGGAAATAATTCTTAAAACATTATGCAACAGTATAAAACAGAAAAAAAGAAAAAAAGAAAAAGTAGAAAAAAGGAAAAAACAAAAAAGAAGAAAAAAGGAAAAAATAAATAAATAGGAAAAAAATAAGGAAAAAATATGTAAAGAAAAAAATAAGTAAAGAAAAAAATATATATATGTGGCGTAATTTAAAAATACGAAAAAGGACTAACCTAAATACTAAGGTAGACAGCTAATGATGATCCAGAATAAGAAATACTGGCGAATAGTCTATAAATGGTCTGTGAAAAAGAAGGGATCTACAAATATTAACAAAGTATCCAATGCAAAAATGCATGTACAAAGTATCCAAGAGTTTATGTACAAAGAATCACATGATTTGAAGCTGGCAGGAATAAGGTGTGTATGGTATTAAACACCAGGCTGAGAAGTGACTGAAAAGAACATATATATATATATATATATATATATACATATACATACACGCACACAAACACACATATACATACATACATACATATATATATATATATATATATATATATATATATATATACACACATACATACATCCACATACATATTAATCTGTGGAAAGTAACAGAGGGATCGGGAGAAAATATTACGTACGATAGGCGAACTACCCAGATGGAAGTCATACAGACTAATATGGTAAACATGAAAAACAGATATCTCAGAGGAAGAATGAGAAACAGATATCTCAGAGAAAAAAAGGAGAAATAGCAAGGGTGAGAAACAGATATCTCAGAGAAAAAAATATATACCTTAAAAAAGACCTTGGTATCGAATCGTGGAACGGATCACTTGTGTGAGGGGTTCAGCAGTAAATTTGAAGAAACAGCTGATGGCAAATGACAGCCCTTATAAAAGAAGAGGAGAAAATAGTGCGGGAAAAACGGTTGAGATACGTAATTGATGAACAGCATGCATGCCTGATGTAAATTTTTGACCCTCAAAATCACTCCTCTAAGATTTGTTTTCACCGCTTTTCTCATTTTATCATAGACTCCTTTTAAAAAGTTAAATGCTAGTATACTCCTATCACTATCCTATTCCCCTTTACACATGTGCAAACATGGACATGTCAGATCAGAAGGCCCAAGGTAAGGGAGATGCCTCAGAAAGCCCAATTCACAGCTATGTGGGCCCAATTTCCACTGACAATAGCAGGTGTGTACCATTCTGCATCATTCCACCTCTTGGAAATTGGGGTCACAGATGCGCCCTATGCAGCAGGTCGTGCAAACAAACAGGAGAGGCAGTAATCTGCTTGCAAATAAAATGTAAAACAAAAAAAGCAGTCTAAGGAATGAATAGTTGTATAAGTTTATTTTCAGTTACCCGACATGGTCACGTTTCACCTCAAAAGCCTGCGTCAGGGGTTTGCAATACACCACTAAAGGGCAAAAGGGTGCTTCTAACCACAGTGAAAGAAGAACTGCTGTTCAGCATTCCTGCTGTTTTTTCTGTGCCCAAGAGCAGCAACTGCTGTCTTGGATGCAGACTTACTATTTTAAAGGGGAAGCACCCTTTGCCCTTTAGAAGTGTATTGCAAACCCCTGATGCAGCCCTTTGAGGTGAAACGTGGCCATATTGGGTGGTGTTTATTTGCCAGGTCTCATTTACATGGGTGCTTTGCTGAGTATGGCCATCAGGTTCAGAAGTCAATGGCCACCTCTTCACTCTAGCATAAAGATTGCAGTTTGGCACGTCTGCTTCTGTGGTGTGTGTTGTGATGACGAACATGCCCTTCGGCTCAACTGGTTCTGGTGAGTGTAGTCTGGCAGTAGACACATCCCTTCTCATGGCCCGCTGGAAAGACTTCTCTCTACCTGCTTGTCCAGGCCTCACCTGAACTCACATGGACATCTTGTGTGGTTCCATCTCATCTGTTGGAGGTGCAGTCACCTGACATACTTTGGCCTGTCAATCAGGTTGGCGGTTGTTGGCCCAAACTGTGCAGGTGGTCACTGGAGTGTGGGGTTCTTCACCCTTGGTAGCAATGGTTCTTGGCACTCTCAGTTGCCAGGTAGAGAGTTCTTGCTCCTTCCAAGGAGATTTACTATGCAGGGGCGTAGCTAGACAACAGATTTTGGGTGGGCCTAGGCAAGAAGTGGGCACCAAGTGTTCTCCCCCCCCCAAAAAAATCTCAGCTGGCGAGAAAATGCTTCTTTCCACCTTGGCAGTCTGAAGCAGGCATGACTGAAAACTGAGAATGCACAGGTGCCAGTATCGTGCAGAGTAGTGTTTTCATTATCATCAGGGGGAGGTCTTCAGCTGGCGGAGCTTGGGATCCCCACCAGCTACCACTAAACATGTGCTACTGTTGGGTGGGCCTGAGTCCTAAGTGGGTGGGCCCTGGCCCACCTGTGGCTACGCCACTGTTACTATGGCTCACCCACCTCTTGGTTTTCTGGTCTGAGGGCCAGGGCATCGGGCCTTCAGCAGGGTAGGCAACTGTCTTATCTTCCAGTATTAGGTGTTGGATAACATCACTGTGATCTTCACTTCAGTGCCCGGCTGGACTAGCCAGTGTCTTTCTGGCAGAGGGTTGCTTCATCTGGTGGTTGCAAGATTGCAACTCTCCATACGTGACCTTCTTTGGTAGCTGTCGCTGAGTTGCTGGTAAACTGTTTTGCTTTCAGCTCAGCAGGCAGCAATGTACCCAGGAAGTTTTCACGGGGGGGGGGGGGGGGGGGGGGGGAGGTGCATTTCCCACCTCCTGTGCCCCTCCCCCATCTGTACTTTCAAATCACCTCCACTCCAGACCTGAACAGGCAGCAGCAGGACTTTCTCTCACTCTGAACTGTCCTACCCTTCACAAAACAGGAAGTCGCTTCAGAAGGGGCAAGAAGGTTCAGAGTGAAAGAAAGTCCCTGTGCAGGTGTAGGCAGCCTATGAGTGCTGCTGCCCAAGTAGACTGGAGCAGAGGTGATTTGAAGACATGGGGGGGGGGGGGGGGGGGAGTTGCACATGCGGAGGTGAAATTGCAGAACTTTGCGGGGCCGGAAGGGAAGTGAGAGATGTCAGTGGGCAGGAGGGAGAATGCAGATAAACATGCACCTTGAATGGATACTCCACTGTCGGCAGGTAATCCTTTATAGGTACTGCTGGATCCATTTCTTCTTGTAACTTTGATGACTTTCAGGCTCATTTTCAAAGCACTTAGCCTCCCAAAGTTCCATAGAAACCTATGGAACTTAGCCTCCCAAAGTGCTTTGAAAATATGCCTTTTTCTGGCTTGTAAGGGTGCCTCCTCCTGGAGATTCCACTTCCGCTCCATTGAAGCTGGGTGTTTGGGACCTCTGGCCTCAGTGCTCAAGTCTGTGTTATTTATCCATTTGATTATGGGTAGGCCTGTCTTCACTGGAATTGGCTGGCTGCTAGCTCCAGGCTTTGCTTAGAGTAGGGTCCATCTGATGGCTGGAGTTGCTGCTCTAGAGGTGGCTGCATATTCTGTAGTGCAGAAAATTCTCGGAACCCAGTTTTCACAGAAATAGACCTGTAATTCAGTTTCTGACTTGACCTCCAGGAGGTGCTGTGTTGTTGCTTACATTTGTAACTTCTGATTCAAAAGGTGGTGTGTGCTCACTGGGACCTGATAACAAAATGAACCATCCACAGTCCAGTTCCATCATTAAACTGGAACAGGCATTGTGATCATCAGAAGGAATGAGTGAAAATCTACCTGTATGCACAAGAAAGAGCTAACAGAATATGCAAAGCAAAAGAAAAAGCTCTCTAAAGAATTAGGTCAGTGAACAAAGAAAAACAAGTGGTAAATGCACAAATACATTGGTAAATATAAAGTGTTACTCTAGGAACCATATATGGATCAAACCTGGACACACGAACAGTTAAGAAGAGGAGAACTGAAACCAAAAGATGAGAAATTGATAGTTATAGCCTTGTCCAGTGATTATGGATGAGATGGTTTACAGCAAGCATAGAAAAAAAAACTGGTAAAATAGACATCTATAGATTCTGTAAAAAAAATAAATAAATATAGAGTTGGGAATAGTTACTCATTACCCATGAAGCATTGATGGTGGAATAATTTCTATAATGAAAGGCACAACAAGGTGGCACGTCTCAGTCATTGGAACCTTTGTAAACATTTCAACAGCTCTGTACTAGAAAAGCATTGAGAAAATGACTCCAGAGAATTATGGAGAATGAAGATGCTATGATCACCTGGGACATACCTATTTTGAACAATAAAAAGCTGGATACAAGGAAGCTGGGCACATTGTAGTGGTAAAAGAGAAAATCTCCAGAATGGCTTGAGCATACAAGTGTCAGCCCCAAGTGATTATTTTGTGAATTGTATGGAGAGGCAGAAGATCCTCAAGTACCAAGAAATGTAGTCGAGACCCAAGAAACGTTGGCAGTAAGATACAGATATATTTCCCATAGTTTTGGATGCCACATGTTTGATTAAAAAGAATTTCTAGGTACACCTGGATAGGTTGCCTATACATGTTACATCTTTTGAACTCCAAAGAGATTTCTTTGGCATGATGTAAGTTCTATGTCAAGCATTAGCAGTAAATTATGAGAGAGATCGAGATCATAGTCCATATACCTGGCTTAGGAGGAGGTTCATTACTGTCATGCCCCTGCCAACATAATGCAACCCATCCGTCTCAGGTGTACTCAAAACTACAGTGTTGCATGGCCTCCAGCCAAGAAAACCTGTCCCTTTTTGGCAAGAAGGTGCAGTTGGAAGGAGACACTCCCCTCTGTTGGGGATGGGAGCAGCCAGGTAGTAGGCACCTACCCAGGGTACCATCTACCCCAGAGATATGTTTTGTTGTTGGGTTCTAACACTGCACCTTACTATTCTGAGGAAGTGATGTCGGAAAATAGCCCAGAGGAATGGAAATAAAGAAGAAAGTAGGAGCACTCATTCCTGAGGAGCACACAGGGTGAGTGGACAATACAGACAGAACAGACTTTGGAAATTACAAGAGAAGTCAAAGCATATCAGATGCCAGGCTACCATATGTGAACAAGTCTAAATCAGAAGGATATGTGTGAATAAACATAAGGATTTTTATTATTGCCTCTAAATTCATTCATTTATTTTCAGTGACAGGTTATAGACATTTCCACTGATCTGTGTATCACCCATGCAAATCTAGTGCAGGGAATATTTGAAGAGAACCTGGGCCTTTATCCAATATGCAAATGTATTCAAATGCATGGAAGGAAGGCAGGATGGCATGATCATGATTATTACAAAACCCAAGAAATGAAAGTAGTACAGAAAGAGCAAGCAACAACAAAGGGCATTAAATGGGTTCTGACTCTTTGAAACAAGCACTACAGGTGCCTTTTAAAGTGAATCAGGAGTGAGTGTCAAACAGAAGAAGATAATACCTCAAATACCACAGCACAGTGGGATGTAAGTTTAAAAACCTGGAACAGGTAAACGTTTCCCTCTAGAAACTGAGTGACTTGATAGTTAGGACAAAATGGCTGGGAACCTCTTGTGGCCTTTCTTGTCATGAACTTGTTATATAGGGCTTGTGAATGTCACTGTCATGATTACAAAGCTGCTACAGTGCCATATCTGGATCTCATGAGTGTTAGTGCACTGTTCATTTAGGGGGCAATTCTATAAATTGGTACCTCCAATTAGGTGCCAAGAAGGCACATGAAGGAACCTATTCTATAATGGAAAGCAGGCAGCTGCTTTTCTTTATAAAATACTAGCATAACTGGGTATTAATGCGCCTAACATTCAGGCACTTGCACTTAATGCCAAACTTACAGCTGGTGTCAGAAGATATATGCCTCCACTTGGCATATGTTTTGTGAAATATCACTAGTCATGAAGGGTTTGGGGGGGGGGGGGGGGAATTCAGTGTTAGTAGAAGCAGACAAAAATCATATTCAGCTTAGGAGGGGGAAAGGGTATTTATGGCACAAAAGAAGTGGAGCCAGCATTAACATCTTCCACCCTGGCCCACCAGATGTTAATCAGCCCACCTCCATCCACCCAGCATGCTTTCAACTTCGCTCAAATTCAGTTTAGCATACTTCTAGCAGGGGCGGACTGACCATTGGGGCAACCAGGCAGTGCCCGAGGCCCAGAGGCTCTCTCCCTTCTGTGCAAACTACACCCCCCCTGATCCTACCTTGAAGGGCCCTGGTGGTCTAGTGGCCTCTTCGGGGGCAGGAAAGAACCCCACTCTTTCCTGCCCGCTGCTGCTAGTCTGCCCAGTGCCGCTGCATTTTCAAAATGGCTGCTGAGACTTCCCTGCAGCAGTCTCACGAGACTGCAAAGACCTGCGAGACTACAGTAATGAACCTCACTCCTAAGCCAGGTATGTGGACTATGATCTCGGTCTCTCTCATATTTACTACTAATGCTTGACATAGAATTTACATCATGCCAAAGAAATCTTCTCTTTGGAGTTCATAAGATGTAACATGTATAGGCAACCTATCCAGGTGTACCTGGAAATTCTTTTTAATCAAACATGTAGCATCCAAAACGATGGGAAATATATCTGTATCTTACTGCCAACTTTTCTTGGTCTTGGACTACATTTCTTGGTACTTGGTATGCTCAAGCCATTCTGGAGTCTCGGCAGCCATTTTGAAAACACAGTGACACCAGGCAGTGGGTAGGAAAGAGTAGGGTTCTTTCCCACCCCCAAAGAGGTCACTAGACCACCAGGGCCCTTCAAGGTAGGACTGGGGAGGGAGCACTAGTGTGCCGGTGATGGCGGTGTATGGCTAGAGGGATGCGGATAGTGCCGGGGGGGGGGGGGGGGGGGTCCAGAGCACTGTCAGTCCTCCCCTGTCTTCTAAGTTGTGAAAGGGGTATACAAGTTGGGACATTAACAATCAACCATATAAACGGCAAGTGACCGTACTCACTTGCAAATGCACAGTACAGACGTCCCTCTCTGTCCCGCCCTCGCGTCAAGACGTCATGATGTCAGAGGGCGGAACAGAGAGGGAAACAGAGACGAATTGTCGGATGCTGCTGCTGCCGCCTGGAAAGGAACATCACGCAAAACAACCTCCACCCTCCACCCCATCCCCGCCGCCGATCCCGCCCCCCTCCGTATCGGGCCCCCTGCACTGACCTGACAGCGCCTCTCACCTCTGTGTGGAAGTGCTGCAGGCAGCAGCAGAGTGATCTGCTGCTGCCTATAGCGCTTTCACATGGATGTGAGAGGCGCTGTCAAGTCAGTGCAGGGGGCCCGGCACGGAGGGGGGAGGGAGCAGCGGCGATGAGGGTAGCTGGACATGGGGGGATGGCAGGGGGGAGAGGCCATGGTTGCTGGACTTGGGGTGAGAGCAGGGCACAGAGGAGGGTTGCTGGACATGGGGGGAGGGGGAGGCCAAGGGAAAGAGGAGGGTTGCTGGATATGGGGGGGAGGATCGGTGGATGGGGTGAGGCCAGGGGAGAGAGGAGGGCTGCAATACTTACCCATTTTTACGGGCTTAACGGCTAGTGAAATATATTTTACAAAAGGCTCAGTGAATGCTGAGCCTTTTGTAAAATAATATGTATAAGGACACAATAAAGTACTGGATAAATATTCAGCCAGCAGCAATGAGCATTAAACGCAGACCTCTGCTGGCTAGATTAGACCTGGACATTTATTTCCGAGCCATCAGTGGCACCTGGAAGTTATGCAGGTACTGCCAATATTCAGTGCCATACCCACATTAGTATGGCTAAGTGATTCTATTTGCCTGGTTAGAACATGCAGACATTGGTACTATCAGCGGTGCTCGCATAACTTCTGAGTCCACCCTAACTGTGCTCCCAGATTGTCCCGGCACTGCCTGGATTGTGCCAGGGCGCTCAGAGCCAGTATTCAGCAGTACTGCTCAGTTAAAAGTCACTGAATATAGGCAGATGGCCAGCTGACCACGATTTCACAAGACAGGAGCCTCTCTTGCCCAGTTAAATAGTTTTGAATTTTGGGCCTTACTATTATTTTAGCAGCATGTACAGTAGGAACATCCATTTTACCATCACCATTATCTGACATACTGCAAAGTCAAAAGCAAAAAAATCTAAGCCGTTTACAATAGATTCAAAGAAATGAAAGATAAACAGAAAGACTGAGGACTACAAAAAGATAAAGTTACAATCTGTTCAGTTATGCTGTAGATAGAACAATATATTAAAGATAAGGGGATGGAGACATCAGGAGAAGATGTGAAACACAGGACTCAAGTGTACAAAAATACAGTAGGGAGGCTGTCACAGAGCTACAACACCAACCAGGTGAGAGAAAAGGCCTGAGTATAATAATAGTTTTCAGTGCTATCTTAAATTTAGGAAAAGGTTCTGTACAGATATAAAAGGCAGCCAATTCCACAACAATGAAGCTAAAAGTTGAAAACAAGAATGACAGAAAGAGTCTAAGTGCATTTTCATATAGGAGGGACCCTTTTACCAAAGCTTAGCATGCGTTAATGGAATTAGCACATGTTAAATGCTAAGAAGCCTATTTTATACCTATGGGTTTCTTAGCAATTAGCGCATGCTAAGCTTTAGTAAAAGAGCCCCGGAGAGACCCACAAGCAAATGCTGTTGAGATCTACAAGGGGTGTACAAGTTGAGAACATTATATAGAAATGATGGAACACTGGTATGAAAACCCTTATAACCCAATCTGAAGATCTTAAACGGGCTGTGAAAAGCAACTGGGAGCCAAAGTTCTTTAGATAGCAACAGTGAAATGCTGTCATATTTCTAAGCTCTGTACAGCAAGTTAATGAAGGTATTTTGAACAATCTGAAGCCTATGGAGTCATGTTTAGTGTAAGCCATGGAAAAGATAACTACAATATCTCAAGCTTGATAAAGCCAAGGGGTGAAGTGAAAGACAAAAAGCCTTCCTATCTACCATTGCACAAATAGCTCTCAACTGTCTTAATATAAAGAATGATTTTTTTAACTACGCTGGACAGGTGCAATGAAAATGATAAACAGCTATCAACGATAACTCCTAATATTTTAATAGTGTCTGCAGGGCGATAGAATTAGTACAAATAGAGGGTGCATCACTGCTGGTGGAATTCAGTGACACTTTTTGGAGTTTATCTTCAACCCATTGGCAAGCAGCCAGTTCACAATTCTATCCAGACATGAAGAACCATCAGACATAAATGAAGAGGAGTGTGAATCCACCGGAAGAAAGTGTTGTGTTTTTTCTTGTTGTTTTTTTAAAATTTATGCTGATGATATACAAAACTCAAAAATAATGAAAAGAATAGGACCAAGAATAGACCTTTGAAGGACACCACAGTGTAAGGGAATTGAAGCAGAAACAGAATTATCTCAAAGAACTTGAAAAGATCTATCAGATAAGAGCAGAGCCATTTTAGAACATTACTGGAAATACGAAGATCCATTAGACGCTGTAGAAGATGTTAATGTTATAGTCCCCTCAACAACTCAAAATAGGTTCGGAGTGGATTACAATACAAAGTCTACAAAACTGGGAGCTCACAATTTTAAAATAACACAAATTAGCATACAATAACAAACAGCGTCAATATCTAACTAGAAAATACTTATTTTCTAAATAGATTAGTTTTTAAGAATTTACAGAAAAATAACATGCTTGAGAGTTCACCAAAAATGGTAAAACATTCCAAATTTGAGAAGCCTGTGAGAATAAAGCTGTAAAATATTTATTTGAACATAAGCCTCTATAAGATAGATTTAAATAAAGACAAATATGATACTTAGAAGTTGATACATTGATCATAACTTGCTAAGTCAATGGCTGCGAAAAGGTCGTGACAAAAGAAGGATATCAGTTTCCCTATCAAAGTGCAACTTAATCAGAAAGAACATATACCCCCAAATTCTATATAGTGAGACTAGAGTTGTGCTTGCAAATCTGGATGTATTTTTATTTGCACGTGCAACTCGGTTAACAAGCCAATCAGTGCCAATAATTGGATGTTTACAAGCAATTATTGGCACTAATTGGCAATAATTAGAATTTACGCACACTACATGCTAAGCGTATTCTATAACGTAGTCCACGTAATTCTACCGCGTGGATCCCAAAAGGGGGTGTGGCTATAGGAGGAGCATGGGCGGGTTGTGGGCAATCTAAAATTTTATGCACGGTTTTATAAAATAATCTGCTCACGTGGGCATTTACACCAGGTTTTCATTGGCGTAATTGGCTGCACCTAAATTCTAGTCTTGTGGATGGATTTAGGCGATTTAGGCTCCTGGTGCTTCTGTTTGATTTTGGACTTTTTTGTACTTTGAACCCTCTCTGCACTGTTTTCTGTGCATTAGAAGTTTGGCACACATTGCAGAATATGCTCTGTGACTTGGGCACCTAAATTCTAACCAGTGCCAATTAGTGGTCATTATTGCTTGATAAGTGCTGTTATCTGCACTCATTAGCTTGTTAAGCTTGTTAAGTTACGTCCATTGTTATAGAATCCACTCTGATTTTGGCACAGATCTCTAAGGGTGCTATATAGAATCTGGGGGATAGTGTGCACTCTTCCTGATATAATGTGCACTCCTGATAGGGTGCACATTTGGAATGGCTCGCACATGTGCAATAGAGTATGTGCCTTATTGGGAAAAGAATGTACACTAGGGGGAAATTCTATACATTGCATTCAAAAATGAGCACCAGAAAAGTCTGGTGCTAAGCATGATTCCATAAAAAGCGCACATCCTTTATAGAATTACCCTTAGTGCCAATTCCCATGTCCAAAATGACTTACACCTACTGAAACCTGTTGTAAATGCTGGTGCCCAAGTTGGGTGTGCAGATCCTGTATTCTATAAGTACGCATGCAACTTTTTAGAATGCCCGTGACATACCCATGCCCCTCCCATGGTCATGTCCCCTTTTCAGATACACACTAAGGGAGTTAGGCGTCTTGCCTTATAGAATAGTATGCAGTTAGATGCATGCAAAAATTCTAGTGAGTGCCAATTAACCTCAATAACTGGTTGTTAGCTCCCAATTATTGATGATTCAGAGCTCATTATTCGATTAATTTGCATGAGTATCCCGAAAGCGCACACAAATTTGGGCACCATATATAGAATCCGCATGCTCAGCTCATGTGCATGAATTGAGCATGCCCAAGGAGTTTCGGTGTTGACAGCTGGAAAGCACATCACCAACTTCCTCACATGAGGGGAGGCTTGGGCCATGGAGCTCTTTGTCTGGCGGGGCTTGGGCATCCCTGCTAGCCATTTAGGGTACTGCAGTTTGGGAGGGAGGCCTAAGCCCAAGGCTCCTCCCCTTGGCCACACCATTGGCTAAGGATAAGCAGCATGGAATTTATCTACTTTTCAACATCTTGGAGGTACATGTTGGAGAATGACACGGGGACAGGGACCCTCGGTAACCGTGGGGATGGGGACGAGGACAGAGCCCGTGGGAACGGGGTGGGGACAGATCCTGCGGAGACAGGATGGGGACAGAGCCCGTGAGGACGGGGACAAACTTTGTCCCAGTGTCACTTTCTATTTTGAAGCCTGTTAATGAACTGGACTGTTATTTATGTTTGATTGATGCAGACGACAATATTTTTATTTTTTGGAAAAACAAGCAAACATGCTGGCCACAGCTAGCAAAATTTGTATGAGGGATCCTATACATCCTGCTACCAGCACATCATCTAGGAAGACATCTTCTATTGCAGGAGGGACTGTGGAAGACAGGAGAGCTAGAATCAATCCTGAGATTGTTGATGACTTCTTATTCATCTACAGATTAAAAAATCATAACAGTACTTCATAGGGCATATTTCTTCCCTCTAGGGCATACAGAACAGATTGTATTTTGTACCCTTGGACATTTTAACACCTATTGTTGGGGTTGGAAAGGTAGTGGGTGGTGGTGGTGGTGGGAGGGTTTATTATAGCTGCTCATTGTTATTGTTTTCTATTTGTAATTTTTACACAACAGTTGCACAGTATATTGTTCCATTTTATACTTTAATAAAAAGATTTAAAAATAAAATCATAAGCATTCAAGGCTTTTGCAGATGAGAACAGATCCCATGGGGACAGAACCTGCGGGGACGGGACAGGGATGGAGACGGGGCCTGCGGGGACAGAGTGGGGATGAAGACAGAACCCATGGGGACAGGGTGGAGACGGGGAAAGATTTTATCCCTGTATCATTCTTTAGTGCATGTGACCTAGATTGTCCAGTGTTAGAACCCTGTGCTTGATAGACCTTTGGTTTGACTCACTATGGCTGTTCTTATGACTTCAGAGTTAAAATAGAATTTTCATAGTTTGTCTGATTTTCTGAAAATATTTTTGCCATGGCCTCTAAATGGCAGATGCGAGCTTGAAATCTACTGTCTAAATGTGATGCCATGTGCTGCTTTCTCGCTGCAGTAGAATAATTATTTTAAGGTATTACTCTCCAGCTTCTGACTGATGTTGTTTTACCACTCGCTGGATTTCAAAAGGATTACAGACTGTAGCAGCTGCTTTATCCAGACTGTCCTTCCAGCCTTTGCCACCCCACCACCTAACATTGTAAAAGCGAATATATATATCCAAAGTATTTGTACTGTTTGCAGACTGCTGATTATTTGCATCGAAGCAGAGCTATGGCATGAATCAGAGATGAGCTGCTAGTTCTTGGGACTGATCCAAGTGGATTTGTAGCATGCCCTAGTTTGACTCTCAGAGTTGGTGCTGGAAACAAGCCTTCAGCCTTGTTCATTCTTCCCCCTCAACTATTTTTCAGGACCCTAACCACTCCCACCCCTCTAAGTTTTGATAATTAAACTCAACCATAATCATCTGAACACCATCTCTCCCAGAATATCCTATAAAGGAAACATTGAACATCATGCTTTTAAAATATAAAACTTTATCTATCTATCTATCTATCTATCTATCTATCTATCTATCTATCTATCTATCTATCTATCTATCTATCTATCGACAGTCAAGCTTCTTTAGCCTTTTCAAAATCCAGTCATCCTTACGTTTAAGCTGTTAACCCTTGAATTAAACTCCAGTTTTCTAGGAATAAAGTACTCTTAGCAGTAACAGTTCTCAGTTCACTGGTAGTGGGCCTTCCCAGGGGTGTAACCAGACCTCAAAGTGAGTGTGTGTGTGTGTGTGGGGGTCCAGAGCCCAATGTGAGGGGCACATTTTGGCCCTCCTCCCCGGCCCCCCCCCCCCCCCCCCCCCCCCGCAACTCCACATACCTTGGCTGGCGGAGGTCCCAAACCCCCACCAGCTGAAGTGTTTCTCCAGCGATGCTCTCCTTACATTGCCTGCCCTGCTTCCGCTCACATTGCGTATGCTCGATTTTAATGATTTTAATGTTGAGCATCTCCCATCTCTGTCCCCATACTTGCCCTGTCCAAGATAACTCGTCTGTGTCCCTATGTCCCCCAAACACACATAGCAGCATTTTTTCCTCTCTCTCTTCCTTCTCTCCGGTCTTCCCCCTCCCAGGTCAGCATCTCTTCCTCTTTCTTCCCTCTCATTGCTCCCCCTCCCCCCCCGGGGTTCAGCAAGTATTCCTCTCTCTTCCTTCATTCCTGTTCCGTCTTCCCTTTACAGGTCCAGCACCTCTCCACTTCCTTCTTTCCCCACAGATCCTTGCATCTCTTCTTCTCAGTGGTGTACCGAGGGCGGGATGGTGGGTGCGGTCCACCCCGGGTGCACGCTGCAAGAGAGGTGCAAGGAGCAGCCGCACAATTGTCAGCTCCACCGGTTCCCTGCTCCCTCTGCTGTTACTTCCTGTTCTGGGACAGAGGGAGCATGGAACTGGCAGAGTTGACAGCTGCGCGGCTGCTCCTTGCACCTCAGCAGGTAAGAAGAATGCACCCGGGGGGGCGCTTGGAGGGGATGCACCGGGGGGGGGGGGCATGATGCACCTGGGGGGGGGAGTGCAGCAGCGATCTGCCCCGGGTTGCAGCCAACCAAGGAACACCACTGCTTCCTCTCCCCCCATCTTGGCAGTTCTTCCTTCTCCCCCCATCTTGGCAATTCTTCATTCTCCCTTCTCCCATCTTGGGCATCTCTTCCTCCCCCCCTCAACCATCCCGGCAGCTCTTCTTTCTCCCTCCCACCAATCTTGCCATCTCTTCATCTCCTTCATGTCCCAATCCTGGCAGCCATCCTTCCCCCATCATTCTGACATGCTTTCCTTTTTCCTCCCTGACTCTTTCTCACTTTCCTTCCCCTGCTACTATGGCCCATCTCTCATTTTCTTTGCTGCTCCCACCCCGCTGTCCTCATTGTCCTCCAACCTTAGTCTGCTATTGAGACAGACATGGGAAGCAACTGCTTGCTCTGGGATTTGTAGTATGGAGTGTTGACATGATTTGGGTTTCTGCTCTGCCACCAGCTTTATCTCTGGGTGAGATGCCTTATCGATTAGTAAGACCAGCTCATCTGTGAAAATCTCCAACCATGGATCTGTGTTGAGCCACCAGTGGAAAAGCTCAATTTAATATGTTAGCAATGACCACCTCATTTCCTGGTACATACTGTAGTTCAATGGATATGTTTGAACTTAAAGTCATTTAGGTGTGGTTGCCAGGGGTTTATAGAAGATGAAGGCCAATAGCTTGTGATCAGTTTGAACAGTCACCTATCTAGCACAGAAAATTCTCCATTACATAAACTATGGCTAGAAGCTTTTTCTCTATTTTGGTGCAGTTTTGTTCCAAGTTAATGCTCAGGGTGCCTATGCAAGTGGTTTCCCTTTTTGCAAAAGGCATACCAATAGACCATGCTGGTTAGCATACATTGAACCATAAGATCAGTATTGACATTATAGAATCCCAATATCAAAGCTTCCCTCAATAGGTGTTTCAGCTCATCTAATACTACGCCATGTCTCTTGGGTTGCTAAATAAATTTGTTTTCCTGTTCGAGGAGTTCTCTAATGGGTGAACATATTTCAGAGAATCCAGTTACAGACTCCAGATATGTTGCCATCCTAAGTAGTCTCAAGACCTTCTGTTTATCTGCTGGCACTGGCATATTATCTGTTGCTTCGACTTTCAAGGGGTCCGGCTTCTGTTCTTCTGGTGACAGCATATGTCCCATAAACTCTGCATACATGTAGTTGAGGCGTAACTTCTCCTGGTTTAAACAAATACATTTTTGTCTGCATTTGACTAAGATGGCTTAAAAGTTATGATCATGATCTCCTTGGGTCTGCTTGATAGTATCTCCATAGCTACAGACTAGCAGGTCAACTATGATACAGACCACCCATCTCAAGTTGAACAGTGCGTTCTGAAGGTGCTTTTGGAGAAACTAGATCCGCAATGTGGATGAAAATGAACAGCAAAAAAGTAGCGGGATCAACACGACACTTCCAAGACAACTGTGGAGGAATGTAATTAAAATGCTTATTAAAAGAAAGTTAAAAAGACTCGACACGGAGCCATGTTTCGGCGAAAAACACCTGCTTCAGGAGTCTGCTTGTTGTGTAAGCCAATGAATGGAACACCATAAGTAAGGCAGCCAAATCAAGCCTTTAGAAAGGCTAATGACAGGTAAACGCGCCAATAAAACTGGAAGAAAAATCAACCACAGTGGTGCTAAGCAAGAAATGCTTAGCACCACTGCGGTTGATTTTTCTTCCAGTTTTATTTGTCTATTTAAGCTTTGCTTGGCACATTTACCTGTCATTAGCCAAAGGCTTGATTTGGCTGCCTTACTTATGGTGTTCCATTGGCTTATACAACAAGCAGACTCCTGAAGCAGGCGTTTTTCACCGAAACATGGCTCCGTGTCGAGTCTTTTTAACTTTCTTTTAATAAAGCATTTTGATTACTCACCTCCATAGTTGTCTTGGAAGTGTCATGTTGATCTTGCTACTTTTTTGCTGTTCACCTATATTTCCCAAACAGAGTCTCAAACATAGTCAACTTGTTGTTCTGCTCATCTTGGACAACATGCTAGAACCCACTCTTAGGGTCAAGGCAGGACATAATTTTAGCATTGTATAAATGTGGGAGAATATCCTCCAGGATTGGCATGGTGTAATGGTTTGATGGAGAGCCTGGTTGAGTGTTTTTGGGTCTATGGATATTCTAATCTTCACATTAGGTTTTCTGACCACCAGCAGCGCTGATATCCACTTCAACGGCTCCTGAATCTTATCCCTTGATTTTCTAACTCTTGAAACTTTGCTTTGACTTTCTCCTTGATAGTGACTGGCAAACATCACAAAGATGTCTGGACTGGTTGGATAGAGAAGTCTACTTCTAAGTGCAGCTGCCCGTCCAATTTACCATACCCAGCGAAGAGATCCAGAAACTAGTGCTTGTCAATTAGTGTTTGTTTCAGCAGCACCTAGGGTGAACACATGGTTGGTGTTTGGGAGAGTAGCTGCAATCATTGACAAGCTTCAGCACTCAACAAGAGCTGTCTGTGTCAGTTCATGATACAGAAATTTACTTAGTAGCTCTGATTGCTTTTAGGATATCAAGTTGGTTGTAATCATCCCTGTTATTTGTAGCTCTTTGATGTCAGATATGTAGATATTAGCCTCAGGAGATCGCACAACATACCCTGATCTGAGAGCTTCTCTAGCTGCCTCTTCTGGCAAGAGATTAATCGTTGATCCTGAATCTAACTAGAACTTCACCAGTTTGTCTCCAATCTATAAGCATGCGAATATCTTCTTTATGTGCTTGTTTTAACCTCTTCTTAGGGATAGGAGGCTTTTTCTATCATTGTTATCAATCACTATATGTACATTAAGCTGACTTCTGTCAAAAACATTTTTCATGTACAGTTTGCAGAGTTCCCCAAACACAGGCCATTCTTCCTTCTTTGCCTCTTGACTGCCATTACAGTAGTAGCATATGCCCTTCTGCCAGTTTCTAACTGCCTGAAATCCCGGTGTGCTGGTGTTCGGCTCTGCTCTGACTTATGCTTGCCATTTTCCTTGCCAATCATGTCCTTCATGTGTTTAGGGGCAATTTCGATTGCACGGCATGTTAGAATGGCATAGCCTTTTTGTCTGGAGAAGGTTCTGCCGAGTAGTTTCATTCCTGATGTTGATAACAATTCTATCATGTATGATCGAGTTCTCTAGCCAGCTCATTATCGAAAGTGATCGCCGGCCATCCGACACAAATTGGGAGATGGCCGGCGAACTCCTGAACCCAGCCAAATCGGTATAATCGAAAGCCGATTTTGGCCGGGTTCAACTGCTTTCCGTCGCGGAGCCAGCAAAACATCAAGGGGGTGTGTCGGTAGAGTAGTGAAGGCAGGACGGGGGTGGAACGGGGGCGTGCTCACAAGATGGCCGGCTTCGCCCGATAATGGAAAAAAAAGCCAGGCTTGACAAGCATTTCGCCGGCTTTACTTGGTCCCTTTTATTTTCATTACCAAGATTCAAAAAGGAGCCCCAACTGACCAAATGACCACTGGAGGGAATCAGGGATCACCTCCCCTTACTCCCCCTGTAGTCACCAACCCCCACCCACCCAAAAAAAAAACATTTTTTTTTTTTGCCAGCCTCTATGCCAGCCTCAAATGTCATACCCAGCTCCCTGATAGCAGTATGCAAGTCCCTGGAGCAGTTTTTAGTGGGTGCAGTGCACTTCAGACAGGTGGACCCAGGCCCATCCCCCCCTACCTGTTACACCTGTGGTGGTAAATGGGATCCCTCCAAAACCTACCCAAAACCCACTGTACCCACATGTAGGTGCCCCCCTTCACCCTTAGGGCTATGGTAATGGTGTAGAGTTGTGGGGAGTGGGTTTTGGGGGGGGATTTGGGGGGCTCAGCACCCAAGGTAAGGGAGCTATGCACCTGGGAGCTATTTTAATGTTTTGTTTTAATGTTTAGAAGTGCCCCCTAGGGTGCCCGGTTGGTGTCCTGGCATGTGAGGGGGGCCAGTGCACTACAAATGCTGGCTCCTCCCACGACCAAATGCCTTGGATTTGGCCGGGTTTGAGGTCGCCGGCATTATTTTCCATTATGGCCGAAAACCGATGCCGGCCATCTCAAACCCAGTGAACTGTGACATTTGGCCGGGCCCAACCATATTAGTGAAGAAAAAGATGGCCAGCCATCTTTTTTGAAAATACAGTTGGCTCCGCCCACTTACGGAGCCGGCCCCGAAGATGGCCGGCCAGCAATTTGGCCAGCGCCGTTCGATTACGCCCCTCTAGATCTCCTAACTCACATGACTTTATTAGACACTTAACTTTTGTTAGATATGCAAAAGATTCATTTGTGTCTTATAGCCTGTTATTCAGGGTCTACCTTTTGTAAGTCACAATTGGCTCACTGAAACAGTAATTTTTTAAAGCGTCCTGGATTTTGTTCACAACAAGCTTATCTACATCAAACTCACAGGTTAAGGTTTTACACAGCTCATACACTTCCATGACAATGCGTGCCAGGAGAATAGCAGTGTGCTTCTTCATCAGCTGCTATTCCAGTTCAGTTGCAATTTCATAATTCTGCTACTGGCTCTTGAAAAGCTTATAATTCATAGTGCAGTTTCTTAGCAAACTCAGTGGTAGCGAAATGGGATCAATGGGTGACTTTCCATTGCTAGTTTACTTCTGACACCATGTAATGTCTTGAAACACTCCCAGACGGTTTAAATGAAATCAACAATGACTTTATTAGTTTCTAACATCACACCAACAAAAAGTGAGGTATTCCACCTAGGTACACCCTCCAGGTCTTTAAGAGATCATAGAGACTTATATAACAGCCAGGGTTGCCAGGTGGAAAAATTTTTTCCTACCCAATCGAGCCCAAATCCAGCCCAAAACCCGCCCAAAGTCAAACCCCGCCCCTGACACCCCCACCCCCGTGTCATCACCCCGCCCCTGCCGTCATCAACCCCGCCCCCGCCGTCGTCGGCCCCGCCTCCCCCGTCACGGCCCCGCCCAAAACGTCACTAACCCCGCCCCCCGCGGCCGTAAAAACCGCTTTTAAAACCGCCCAAAAGAACCAAAAGGAGCACAAAAAACCGCAACCCGCCGCGGGCAAAAATTTCCCGCGGCGGGTCATGGAAAACCGCCCAATTGGGCAGTAAAACCGCCCACCTGGCAACACTGATAACAGCTTGCATGACCTGTTACATAATTTTCTGTACTGTCAGAATGACGTGGAGTCTAACAGTTTCACAATATTGGACAGCCCCCACAGTTCCATCTGCAGAATAAAGCTGGCAGATGAAGCAGCAGCAGGAAAGAAACACTGTATGACACTCCTCCTGCTGGCTGGAGTGGATAAGACAGGATACAATGAAGGTGATTCTAGCAGAGGGCGGAGGAATGAGGGGATTTTAAAATGTATTTGTTTTATGGTGGGGATCCCAACATGTTTGTTTGTCTAGGGCCCACCAAAGGATTATTATTTTATTTATTTATTAGGTGCTCACACCTTTTCATTAGTAGAGAGCTTACAATCTAGCAGCCAGACATACTAACATGTGCTACTGCATTATTATTAAGTAACTAAGACCACTGCATAAAATGGGATCTGCAATAAAATAAGACATGCAATTCTAGGCGCTAATTTGCATTCCATTTATAGAAAAGCTGCATGTGATTGATGCCATAAATTGGTAATTATGTGTGCAAGTGCTTGGCGCTATTGTATGAACTTGGCAGAAATGTCGCTTAGCACATAATCACAAGTGGGATGTATGCATGGGAAGAGCATGGGTGTGTCATGGGCTTTCCACATGGCAATGCTCATAACTTATAGAATACTATCAGTTGCACGCATTGAGGCGCACATAGGCGTGCCAACTTACACCAGCCGTTGACGTGGTACAAGCAGTTGCATCTAAATTCCAGCACACCAAATTGGATTTGTGCTAGTATTCTATAACAGATTAGGCGTAACATCACATCTCACTACTAGAATCTTGGATGATTAAGAACATAAAAACAGCCATACTGGGTCAGACCAATGGTCCATCTAGCCCAGTATCCTGTTTCCAACAGTGACCAATCCAGGTCACAAGTACCTGGAAAAACCCCAAATAGAAGCAACATTCTATGCTACCAATCTCAGGGTTAAGCAGTGGTTTCCCTATGTCTGTCTCAATAACAGACTAAATATAAGCTAAACCTGAATACAGACAAAACGAACAATTTATTGGTATTAAATCCACAAATATTTCTGGTTCTCTCTGTATTGCACAAACAAATTGTAAACTTCCCCTGGCAATTAAAATTCTAGGATTCTGGGTAGAAAGCACTTTATCATTGTCACCTCAGATTAATCATCTTATTCAAAAATCTTTTCTACTTATGAGAAAATTACATTTTATTCGTAACTAGTAAAAGAGGCCCGTTTCTGAGCAAATGAAATGGGCGCTAGCAAGGTTTTCGTCGCCAACACCCTCCCTCCCTGGCCAACCCCTTCGTTGTTCTGCCATTGCTCCGCCCCCAACGTCATGACGTTTGACGCGAGGGCGGGGCCCGGAGCGATTTCCCGCCCACCCCCGCCTCATTGCCTCCCTCCCTGCCAACCCCTTCGTTGTTCTGCCATAGCTCCGCCCTCGAGGGCGGGGCCCGGAGCGATTTTGGTGGCTTCACCACCACGAACCTTCGAACCTTTTTGAAGGAAGTCAGGGCTTGGCTTCACTGACGTCAGCGTCCTCAGAACGTTGAGGGTGAGTTTTATTATAGTAGATTATTTTGAAATTGAGGATTTCAAATTGGTGGTCCAAGTGTTATTATTAATGCAGCTGGATTACTACAATGTCTGTTATCTGGGTTGCTCCAGTTAAGAAAGCTACAAACAGTATAAATACATTTCCCAGTATTTTGTAAAACTTCACTGGTTGCCCATAGAGGTAAGAATCTTATTTAAGTTTGCATGTTGTCTCTTTAAAATATTGTATGGTTCTGCACCATTTTACTTATATCAACATGTGATCTTTGCTAATTAGAAATTGCAGGCTCCGTAATTCTAATTTAATCTCTTTTCCATCTTCAAAGGATAAAAAGAGACTGAAGTTATTGGAACATTCTTGGTCATTTCAGTTGGCCAGACTATATTTCAGCTATATTTCACAATGCACACTCCTATTCTGATTTTAGGGATAATGTTTTGTAATTTCTGACCTATTTTTTCTTTTTGTACTGCATTGTATAGCCATCCTGGGGGGTCTGCTTCAGCTCTCTTATTGCTAGCCACTGCTCTCTTATTGTTAGCCGCTTAGAACTGAGAGGTTATAGCAACACAAAATGGATGTGTGGCAATTTTGATTTTGCCGCATGTCCATTTTTGGCAAAAATTTTAAAAAGGCCTTTTTTACAGGTGCACTGAAAAATGGATTGGCGTATGACCAAAACCCACACCTACACTACCGCAAGTCATTTTTCAGCGCACCTTAGTAAAATGACCCCCTGGTTTGTTTCTGTTCATTTATAACTTGGACTTATGTAAATGTAAGGTCTTCTAAAGTATACATACTCTTATATTTTTGTCTGTCCGCATATGTTTTTAAGATAAAAACCTAGACTAAGAAGAACAAGAGAGGAGCCTATCTGGGATTGTTGCCTCATTGAGGAGGGTAAGCAATCAAGGAGAGAAAAGCTGTCCCCTGTGCACCCCTCCCCGTTCCTACACAGAGAATCAGCTCAAGTCCCTTTTCAAGAAAAAAATATAAAATAAGGCAAGCAGTGAAAATATTTCTTAAACCTGTAGTATAAAGTCCCATGCAAGCTATTTACATGTAACATTTCTAAAACGTTTGCAAGCTGAAATAAGACATGTGATGGTAAAGAATAATGGTGCAGTGTGTAAACATATACAAAGTAGTGCTGTTGCCATCGGTTAATAAATTTTTATTGACTAAAAACAATTTTGATTAAGTTTTGCAGGCGAAAACCTCTTTCCTCAGATCAGGACATGTGGAGTAATATATATATTTTTAAAGCAGGTTCATCCGCTGTATTTTTAGTGACCTACATTTGTTGGACTGTAGCAGCTGGTGCAATGTCAGCAGTTCACCACTAGGTTACACTGTCTCCCTTAATTAGGAACAGTATCCCCCTAGAAGCTCCAGTCTTCGTGTAAAAGTTTTCTCAAACTAACAAAAGCAGAGCGAGGAGGTGCTCTTCGCTGATTGGGTGGGGATTGTTGGAACGTGCATTCCTTGATTGGACTGGAGGTGTTAGGGGTGGGTAGAAAGTTAGGAGGAGGAGGAAGGGGGAGAGTGTGGGGGGAATCCTCTCCCTCCCCCTCCCGGGCAGCCTCAGTGGCTGATCTTGCTCTCACTGTACACTTTACTATAGCTTGCAATGTGACACTAACAAATACTCAGATATACACACACACACACATACACGCACACACACATGCATACACACATACATACACATGCACACACACACACATGTGCACACGTTCAGAGTAATAGGGGTGTGCGGTCTGCATGAAGAACTGAGGATTAAAAGCAACAAGAAAGAAACATTACTGCCAACTAAGGAACTATTTTTTTTTTCATTTTTTGGGGGGAAAGAATTCCTGTTCTTCTTTATTTCTCTACTACCATGGAATTGGATGCATTGGTGCTTTTCTGCTTGATATCAAGAGTGGCAGCGGTGGAAGGTAAAATACAAATCGTCCCCCCCCCCCCCTTACAAAAGAAGTACTTTTATGACTGGGTTTCACATTGCGGGTAGTGGTGGTTATAAATCGTGTGTTGCTCTGTGCATTTTCCTATTCCCTCCAATCTATATTTACATATATATATAATTTTTGAATGGTGGAGGATCGCTGTGATTACCAGATGAAGGCACGAGAGGGTTTTGCGTGACAAGAGCCGCGTGGATTTCTATGATCCTGAGCTTTCGAAAGGAAGGACTTTTTATTTAAACTGTGGTCAGTCTTGGGCTCCCCCCCTCCCCCAGCTGCATTGCAGCACTGATTTAACGTTGCAGAAGGTGAGAGCAGGGGTGCAGGAGACAGGAGCGCTGGGTGTGATTTGGGGGCAGGAGACTTAGATCTTTGGGATGTTGTGTGGTGACAGACCGCAGGGAAGCATGCTTTTGCTGTTCTCACATCCCATTTTCTCCCATTTACCCCCTCTCCACTTTTATTTCTCACGTCTTATCTTCCTTTTCTTTTCCTGTTTCTTAATCCTGCCTCTTGTTTTCCTCTTCCCATGTCCTAGCTCCTTACTATTTATTCGTGTTATTCTTCCGACTTCCTCTCTACCCTGTGATATCGAAATCTTTTCCCCATCTCCTTTTTTTTTTTTTTTTTTTACAGATTTCCCTCTTGTCCCTGTCACCCTCGCTTCGCTGGCTCTCTCTGCCTTTTTCTCTCCTTTTCTTTCTTCTCGTTTTACCTGTTCCCCGTTTTTTTTCTTTACTCGTCTTTCTTTCCTCTCTTTGTCCCATTTCTCATTGCTCCTTTATTCATTGTCTTTTATTCGTCCTATTCTCCTCATGTGTTTATGTGTCTCCTCGCCAGCCAGGTTTTCTTGGTCCTTTATACCGTCCTTTGCCTCTCTGGTCTCTCTGTATCCTTCTTCCTTTCCTTGTTCCTCTCTTTCTCCCCTCCATTCCCTTTGTCTTTCCTTCATCCATCCTTTCCTTTGCCGTCTCTCTCTCTCTCGCTCTGGCTGGCAGTTCTTTATTTGTTCTCTCTATCTATCCCTTCTCTTCTCTCTCCTGCTTTCTTCTGAGCAGGCTGCTCGCCTCCTGCTCCGTTCTTCCAGAGCCTCGGCTCTGCAGGTGGATGCAGAGGGCAGACACAAGCTCCACACGACAGTATCCCAGTACGTTATCCAGCTTCCAGTTAGACTAGAGCAAGAATAATAGGCGGCTGAATCCTCCCTAGGAGTCCCAGCCCGCACATTAGTAACCATGGAAGAAGGTTGTCACAGTGGAATTCTGTAGGAACACTGGTTTTGAAGACTATTAAAATGTGTTACAAGGGATTTGGTCGTGTTTGTGCAATTTGAGTCAGAGGGAGCATGTTGTAGTGCTTCCCTGGGATGTATAGTGTTATTCTCTAGCAGCACGGAGAAAGTTACTTGCTTTGAAATCTGAAGATACAGTGACTTGATAAATGGAAAAGGCAGACGCGGGGACTGTGGATAAAGAAATACTTGCAAGAGAGACAGAGGCAGTAAAAACTTTGTCAGAGGAAAAAGCATCAGGTCTCCAGTTTGCCATATGGTGGTGGCTCCTGAACCCTCTGAGAGTGGTTTTGGCTGCCCTGACCGTATAAAGAGCGAGAGATCCCAGCAGAACATTTATGCGTCTATTTTCTAAACTTGATGCACGAACTGGCACCTTAAGTTAGACGCGCCTGATTCAATTGTCCTTTTTTGCATTTGCTGTGTGTGTGTGTGTGTGTGTGTTTTTTTTTTTTAAAGAGGCAATGGTTCAGGAATGATAAAGTTGTGCCACATGCTCATCTCCACCCTATTTTCTACTACTACTACTATTTAGCATTTCTATAGCGCTACAAGGCATACGATTCCCCCACCCCTGACAACCCTTCCTGGTGCTTTAGCTATTCTGAATGAAATTGAACCTGTACATCATTGGTCCCACCTTCCTCTGGTCTGGTCTGCAGAGGCACAGTATCAGGGGACAGGGAGCACCGTAATCAAATTACAGTAAGCTTTAAGCGCTGGGATATGGGAACTCACTGTCAGAGAACACTATTCAGTACACAAAGAGAGTCCTGTAACACAGAATAGATGTGTACCTCCTGCTTGGGACTGGGGGACCTTTAATGGAGTAATTGCCTGTAGTTTTCAGAGCCAGTTCAGCTGATTTCTTTGCACCCATCAGCCTCTCTGTGTGAGTTATGTGTGTACCGCTGGAGAGGGTTTGTCAGTGTATTTGGGTGCTGGTCATATTCCTTTGGCCATATTGGTGCTGGAGAAAGCTGGCATCTTTGCACATTCTAATACTTTCTATTAGTCCAACATAAATGAGCAGGTACACAAGTTTCCAGACCACTAGAAGTCTGGTCTTCAGATGTGTTTACTTGTGCCTGAGAGTGTTTTTCTGTCTGTGTGAATTTGTCTGCTACAGTTAAGTAGGTCTGTCTGGGTTTGTGTGTGTATGAACGTGTTTTTGTGTTTGTGTCTATATAACTATGTGTGTCTGAGCTTGTGTGGGCATGAGTTGGGTTGGTGGGAGGAGGGGGAGAGTAGGGGATGGGATTTGAACAAGAGGAAGCACCAACTCTGTTGTCTGGAGGTAATGTTTAAACCTCACTGCCCTGCCAGTTTACTGTATGAGATATGCCGCATGGTGTGTAATCTCAGTATCCCATGCCCCCACATGACATTTCTGAGATCAGACCCCTGCAGCCATGTTTATTTCAGAAATAAACTCTGCTTTTTCCTCGTGTCTTCTTTTTCTTGCCTCTTTTTTCCCTTTCTTTCCCTGTGGCGTGGCCCGTTTTGCCCAGTCTGCTTTTTTACACTTTTTAATCTACTTTTTGAAATCTGCCAGGTCATGTGGCCCAGACTGGTCTGACTCAGCATGGCTTTTCTTATATTCCTATGTGTGCCATTATTTCAGAACTTTTGCTAGAAGCAGTGGTACTAAGGGGCATGCCTACTTCTTTTCTTAATGTAAGTAAGAAAAGCTAATAGCTGGTTTTTTTTTCAAAATCCAATCTTCTTTTTTCCTTTTGCAAAACACACTTACTCCCCCTCCTGCTAGCCAGCTGGTGCTCTTCCTGGGAGCGCTTTGGCTGCAAAGAAGGCATATGCTGCTCCTGGGCGAGCAGAGGGAACGCTGGCAGGAAGCTGCATGAGCCCGACAGGCAGTGAACTTGCAGAAATATGTTCATTCTTGTTCTGTGCCTTGTTCTGCATTTCCTTTCAAAATCTTTATTGTGCCAGATGTCCAATCAGCAAGCTGACCCTCCCCTCCCCATTTGCAAAAAGCAGTAGATCATTCTTCACTGCGAACTATGATTGCGCTAAATGGCTTCTGATGAACGGATTATTGCTCCGCTGTCTATGCCTCATCTTTTGGGGAAAGTCCTTAAACTTGAAGTCTGATGAAAAGGCCCAGGGAATAATGCATATCTACTAAGGGGCCCCTTTAATAAAACTTAGTGCATGGCGCGTGCTAATGGTGTAATGAGTCCTGTAGAGCAGAAGAATGAGTTAAACAGAGTGAGCGTTCATCACAGAGCTTGGTCTAGCAGCACAGTCAGTGCTTGAGATAGACAAGGGGTTAAAGAGAGAGGGAATTGCATGCTCAGTCAGCACCAAGCTCTCTCTACCACTGCACATACAGAAGCTGTGTGTATAGATCTAGTGAGAGAGGCTTTCCTTTCTCACACTGTCTGCTGCCTTATATCCTTCAGCAAGGGCACCGCACCTGCATACATAAAACCTAGGTTATGGTCTGTCCTTAATATAAGCACTATTCCCTTGCTACAACCCATTTCTCATCACACATGCACACACAAAACCTATCTCATCCTACGCTCACATAACACACATTCACACCTTCACACACATACCTATGTCCTCTTTTTTCACACACGTAAACAACCTACTTTTCATTAACATTCACAAACGCACACTCAAAACATTGCATATACAGCTTATCATCCTCCTATAAACACATACAGAAATCTTGTCACACATACACACAAATTGATAAGCAACCTATCTTGTTCTCTCACATACCTAGAAGCATAATATATATACACACACACTCTGTCACAATAAAATATGTCTTTTTCTTATATATAAATGTTTGCATACACATAAAATTGTTTTGCCTGCTTGTATACACACACACATTCCCCTGAATTTTATAAAACAAATCCACAAATTGCCTCTTATGGTGAATTCTATATATTGCGCCTAAAAAATTGGCGAGGAAAAAACATCTTAAGTGCCATTCAAGCTGCGTCTAAAGTTATGCGCAGTTTATAGAATAGCACTGAAGCGCAGGGGTTGTGTATAAATTTAGGCATGTCCATTTGCACTAATGAAAATGTGGTGCAAATACCCCGCCTAAATTTATGTGCGGAACCCCCTCTTTCTATAATTGTGCATATAACTGGAATCCATGCTTACACTCTGCCCCGAAACACCCATGGACCCTCCCATTTCCATGCCCCCTTCCCGGGATGCGCGTAACATTTAGGCATGGATCACATACCTAAATTTATGTGCGTACATGTTAATTGATTTCTATTAGTGCCAATAATTGCTTGTTAAAAAGTCAAATATGTCACGATGGTGACTGTTTCCTTGTCTGTGCTCACCTCGCCCTCAGGTGGCCAGAACCAGTGGCTGCTATGGACTGTCTCATGTTCCGGATTTCAGCCCACTCTGGTCCGGATCTTCTGGGCTGCCAGACTTGCTTTTCTTGTTTGTGCCTGAACAGCACCCGTAGCTGCCTTGTGATTCCTGCAGCTCAACTCCAGCTGCTGATGGGCTTTATTAATGACCTGGAAACTTCTGTGTTGGCCTTTGCATCGTTTGTTGGTGCTTTTTGCACTTCTGCTAGTCTGGTTCCTTGTTTGATTTCGTGTCCGGTTCAGGTTAGTCTATGTGTAGTTTAGCTTAGGTTTATTGCTTAATTTTCTAGTCTTGTTTCTGGTCTGTATTCCTGGTCTAGTTTCTGTTTGGCTGTGTCTCTTTCTTAGTGGCTGTGGTGGCAGCTTTCAGTCCTGACTCTTTTCTGTCAGTGCTTCTACCCTGTTTTCAGTGCTTCTTGGCAGCTTCAGTTCCTTTTCTTTTGCTTGCCCATTGCCTGCCATTGTGTAGTAGTGTCTGTCTGTGACTCCTAGCCCAGTTTCTTGCCTTGCTGCCCATGTATATTCCTTTCCCCTCTGACCCTCAGTCTCTTTCAGCCTATTGGTATCCAGTTCCTGCCCTGGCCATAAGTCCTGCTGACTGCCTGCACCCAGGGGCTCAACTCCTGGGGAAGGGCGGTCAAGTGCAGTGAAGTCTAGCTGTTTCTGTCAGAGGTTCTGCCTTGTCTCTAGTGTGGGGTGGTTTTGCCTGCCACTGCCGCTCCTCGGCAGTGGTCCAAGGGCTCACGAACCTAGTTTCTGCCTTGAAAACCTAACAAAATATTGGCACAAAGTGGCTCATTCAACTAAATTGCACGCACAAATTGGGTATGTGCCCATGCAATTTTTGGTGACTTTTATAGAATTAAGGTGTTAGCACCCAGAGTTGCATGGTTGTTACAGCATAAGGAAAATTAATGTGTGGCCGTTAATGGGGGAAAGTCAGGCCACTTTTTAGTGCAGCTTAGTAAATAGGACCCTAAATGTTTAAATAATTACAAAGTATTTGTAAGAGGTCCCTTTTTTTCTGGATACCACGTACAACACATAACCTGCCTCTTCTTGCCACATGCATGTGTACACTAAGATTTGTAGTTAACGTGGCTTGCCGCAGAATTTTACCATATGTTAAATGCAACGTGAAAATTAGTGGAGGCATTTGTTATTTTTTTTATTCATGTTGTGGTCCTTCTACTAAGCTGCAGTAAAAGGGGGCCTGTTTTAGCATCAGTGTGTGTTTTTGACATGCTCTGAGGCTCCCTTTTACCACAGCGGGTAAAATTCTGTCTCTTTTTAAAAAAAAGAATGGCTGTGTGGTAGGTGAACCAGTCACCACGTGGCCATTTCAGGGGGAGGCACTTACTGCCACCCATTGAGGTGGTGATAAGGGCTCCCCACGCTAACCCGTTGGTAACCGGGCAGCACATGACACTGCCCAATTACCACCGGGTAAGCACTGGTGCTACAAAATAGAAAATATTTTTGTAGTGACGGAAATGGCATACGCTGGGGGTGGGAACTACTGCCGGGCTCCTGTGGTAGTTCTGGATTGGCACATGGCAAGCCCATTGCCGCACGCCAACCCATTAGCATGTGGTACTTGCTCACAGTTTATTTATTTATTTGTTACATTTGTATCCCACATTTTCCCACCTATTTGCAGGGTCAATGTGGCTTACATAGTACCGGAGAGGCGTTCGCGGATTCCGGTATGAACAAATACAAAGTACTGTTGTGGTAAAATAAGGTTCATGTGGAGCAGATATATGAGGGAATCGTAGAGCGGAAGGGTTATGTTATGTCCATTACGTGCTTTGGTTTGTTGTGTTGCAGAGTTTCAGACATTTAAGTTGGATCGGTAGGGTATGCCTTTTTAACAGGTTTAGTTTTAGAGATTTCCGGAAGTTTGGTGGTCATATGTTGTTTTCATGGCTTTGGTAGTGCGTTCCACAGTTGTGTGCTTATGTAGGAAAAACTGGATGCATATGTTGATTTATATTTAAGTCCTTTGCAGCTTGGGTAGTGGAGATTTAGATATGTTCGTGTTGATCTGGATGTGTTTCTGGTTGGTAGGTCTATGAGGCTTGTCATGTATCTCGGGGCTTCGCCGAAGATAATTTTATGGACCAAGGTGCAGATTTTGAAAGCAATACGTTCTTTAGTTGGGAGCCAGTGCAGTTTTTCACGGAGGGGTTTTGCGCTTTCAAATCGCGTTTTTCCAAATATAAGCCTGGCTGCCGTGCTTTGAGCGATCTGAAGTTTCTTTATGATTTGTTCTTTGCATCCCACATAAATTCCATTGCAGTAGTCCTACGTGGCTTAGTACCATTGATTGTATCAAGTTGCGAAATGTTTCCCTCTGGAAGAATAATATTCACGCGTTTGAGTTGCCACATGGAGTGGAACATTTTCTTGTTGTTAATACCATTATCCAGCTCATGCACAGTACGTATAATGCGCTACTAGATCACGTGTTCACGCTTATTCTCCACCCATTGCCACAACTCCCCGAGAGAGAAAATCTGAGAAATTCATTAACGAGCGATTTATCTTGCGGTAACAGGCAAACTACTGGTTGTGCATTAGTGTGGTTTTGGGCATTTACCTTGTGTTAAGTGCTTAACCTGCTTATAATCGAACGAGAAAAACGCCCAAGTTCCGACCTAAATCGGGAGATGGACGTTTATCTCACAAAACCGAATAATCGGTATAATGGAAAGCCGATTTTGGACGTTTTCAACGGCACTCCATCGAGGACGCGTACAAAGTTGACGGGGGCTTGTCAGAGGTGTGGCGAAGGCGGGACGGGGCATGGTTATCACCCGAACAGAGATGGGCGCCTTTCGCCGATAATGGAAAAAAAAGTATGCGTTTGTAGCTAGAATTTAGGGCATTTTTCCTGGACCCTGTTTTTTCACGAATATGGCCCCAAAAAGTGCCCTAAATGACCAGATTACCCCCAGAGGAATTGGGGATGACCTCCCTGACTCCCCCCAGTGGTCACTAACCCCCTCCACCACAACATGATGTTCACAACTTTTTATTTTCCCCCTCAAATGTCATACCCACCTCCCTGGCAGCAGTAGCAGGTCCCTGGAGCAGTTGTTAGGGGGTGCAGTGGACTTCAGGCAGGTGGACCCCAGGCCATCCCCCCTACCTGTTACAATTGTGCTGCTTAATGCTTATTAGTCGTCCAACTCCCCAAACCCACTGTACCTACATGTAGGTGCCCCCCCTTCACCCCTTAGGGCTATAGTAATGGTAGACTTGTGGGCAGTGGGTTTTGAGGGGGATTTGGGGGGCTCAACACACAAGGGAAGGGTGCTATGCATCTGGGAGCTCTTTTACCTTTTTTTTGGTTTTTGTAAAAGTGCCCCCTAGGGTGCCCGGTTGGTGTCCTGGCATGTGAGGGGCACCAGTGCACTACGAATCCTGGCCCCTCCCACGAACAAATGCCTTGGATTTATTCGTTTTTGAGCCGGGCGCTCTCATTTTCCATTATCGCTGAAAAGCAAAAACACCCAGCTCACAAATTGTCGAATAAAACATGGACGTCTATTTTTTTTAAAAAATACGGTTCGGTCCGCCCCTTCACGGACCCGTTCTCGGAGATAAACGCCCATGGAGATAGATGTTTTCGTTCGATTATGCCCCTCTAAGTCACTTTAGTAAAGAATCCCCATATTTGCATATTCACATAAATATTCATATACTTATATTTGGATACATTTATGTACATGATGCATACATATAAGCTTACACAGATATGTTTTTGTGCACTGAGAGCCTGATTTACTCAGATGCCAGTGAACTAACCTGCTGGATTTCCCATTTTGTGCAAAGGTTTGTTACCTATGAAAATGAGATGGGCAATAAATGGTTCCTAGCCAAAAAAGATTTATTATTTTCAGTACTTGATATACTGCAAGTGATCCCTAAGGTGACTATGCAGTTTACAATTTCTATTACAGGTACTTTGCACTGACCCTAATGGGCTCACAATCTAAGTTATATATTGTACCTGAGGCAATGAAGGGCTAAGTGACTTGTCCAGGGTCACATGGAGCTGTAGAGGGAACTGAACCTGGCTCCCCTAGATCTCAACCCATTGCCAACTGTCAGGAAGCAATGAGAATTGAACCCGGTTCCCAGGTCTGCAACTAGCTGCACTAACCATTAGGCCACTCCTCCACTTGAAAAAGATACTTCTGCACTCCGTTTGTTTCTCAGATCAGAATTAATGAGCTGTTTGATATGACCGTACACTGCAGCAGCTTATTTATTTTGAATTAAAAATATTTTTCTCACCTAGCATGCTACACGCAAAATGTTCCTCTTTGCAAAGCAGTTAATATGCTAAAAATGTGTGAAAAGAAACACAACCCTCCCCCAAACCCTACAATTATAAGGATTTTACATAGAAACATAGAACATGATGGCAGATAAAAATGATATGGACATATGGACTATCCAGTCTGCCCATCCATATCAACCACTAAGCTCTGCAGTCCCTTCTTCTCCCTTAGAGATTCTCTGTGCTTGTCCCATGTTTTCTTGCACCGAGATAGTCTTCATCTCCACCACCTCTGCTAGGAGGCAGTTCCACAAGTCCACCACCCTTTCTGTAAAGAAGTATTTCCTTAGATTACTTAATTCTGAGTCTATTCTCTTTCACCTTTATCATATATCTCTCATTCCAGAACTTCCTTTCAATTGAAAGAGGCCTGTCTCCTCTGCATTTATGCCACAGAGGTATTTGTCTCTATCATATCTCCCCTCTTTGGTCTTTCTTCCAAAGTATGCATATTGAGATCATTAATTCTGCCCCCATATGCTTTATGATAAAGACCAATGACTATTTTAGTAGCTGCCTTCTGGGCCACCTCCATCCTGTTTATGTCTTTTTGAAGGTGCAGTCTCCAGAATTGTACACAATATTCCAATATGAGGTCTCATCAGAGACTTATACAGAGGTTCTATCACCTTTTTTTGCCTGTATCCAAGCATCTTCTTGGTTTGCTGTTGCCCTTTCTACCTGTTTGGGCACCTTAAGATCATTAGATTCAGTAAACCCCAAGCCTCACTCTTCTTTTGTGCACAGAAATATTTCATCTTCTATACCACAGGTTTCCAACCCAGTCCTCAGGGATCACCTGGCTGGTTGGGTTTTTAGGATACCCATAATATATATGCATGAGAGAGATTTGTATACTAAGAAGGCAGTGCATACAAATGTATCTGATGCATATTCATTGTGGATGTACTGAAAACCTGATTAGCCAGGTGGTACCTGAGGACTGGGTTGAAAACCACTGCTCTATACTGTACTGTTCTCTCAGTTTTTTACAGCCCAAATGCATGATTCTGCATTTTGTTTTGTATTAAATCATAACTGCCAAATTCTAGACTATTTTTCAAGTTTTGTTTAGAACCCTCCTCATGTTATTCACAAAGAGGCAAACATTTCCCAGCAGCCCTTCCGCAGTATCACTTATGAAAATGTTAAAAGAACCAGACCAAGGGCCGATCCTTGTGGCACACCACTTGTAATGAGTCCATCCACAGACTGAGCTCCATCTACCACTATCCTGTGTCACCTACCACTCTACCCAGTCAGTCACTCTAGGGCCCATACCAATGGCTTTCAATTTCAAAGCCCTGTTTGAACACAAAAGAAAAGAAGGAAAAAATTCTCCATGGATGCAACAAAAACCACAGATGGAAGAAGGAGTGGAGTCAGCAATCACATATGGGAACCAGCATCAATTGCATTTGAAGAACCCCACACAGCTGTGTTTCACCATAAACATATGCCTGCGTCAGGGGTCTAAAGAAAATCTTATTTTCTGATGAAAGTACATTCAATCAATTGCTGGTTATAAATTCTTACTATGCTTCTGAAAAGAGTAGTATAAAAGTAGCACTACAAGTGAAGGCGCTTGAAACACCACGCTAATGGAACATCTCACTCATATGTTTATGCTGAAACACAGCTATGTCAGGTTCTTCAAATGCAATTGATGCTGGCAATAAAGTAGCCTTCTTTAAAAACATTTTTTTCACCAGTCTGCAAGACATTTCTCCCATTCTCTGGCTTTGACATTGATGAATGAGGCCCTTACTGTACACATAGAGATATATGAACACTGTCACACGTACATATATTAATATACATATAGATACAAATGAATGTATGGTTGAGCTCAGAACATATGCACATATACAGATGAAAATGTACAGGCACAAGTATTTACACACAGATGTGGAAATGACAGTGAGAAAGAGCTGTGATGCCCAGGGACCTGGGGTCAAAATTCACCTCTAGACCTTATTCTGTGACCTAGAAGTGATTCTAAGTTTAAACTGTGATTACATGAAAATAGTTACATCAGATCTGAGTTAGAAAAGTTCATTCCCTTTAGGCATCCTTTATTAATCAAGTTCCCTGCTTTGTAGAGCTTGTAAGACAAACACAGTGCAAAGGTATTCAGTGCCCTAGACAAACTTATTAGCCCTGTGCCTCTCAATGATCTTTCAGACCTCTAGATAGCACCCCCCCCCCAACGTATTGCTATATAAATATTTGAAAATTGCCCAGTACATGGTGATGGTTATTTGAGATGGGCTTGTCAGGTCTGAGTGGTTTACTTTAGCTCAGCTGCTCTGTGCCCCCCACCTCCCCTGAAACTGCTAGAAGCCGACACCCTAGGTAACAGCTTACTTTGCCTAATGGTTGGGCTGGCCCTGGGCAAATATACAGGACAAAAGAAAATGGCTAAAATGGTTAAAACCAAGAAGGTTATGACCAGGATAAACAGAGATTAAGATCTAAAAGCAGCCTCAAAAGTTGGTGTTTTAGACTCATAGAGAAAAAAATCCTGCCCTGCCTTTCCAATGGTGATGAGTGTTTTGTTTTCCAGTGCTATATATATTTACAGAGGTATGGTACTAGAACAAAAAGATGTGGACATTTAAATCACCATGAGGGTAATTTTTTTTAGGCATGTTGTGGCATGGAGCTTTGGCAGTTTGTGGTGGTCACGATTTATGCATGCTTTTTTTAATAAAATGCACACACCCATATTGTACACAGGGGTTAAATATAGGTGTGTTCATTTTACTTGTGATTGCTGCTGGAGCTGTGTGTAGCACCCGGGGCTTTGATTAATCACAGTCAGACAGGGGATTAAAAGTAAAACAAAACAATTGTTATACAGGGAAGAGGTAACCTGTTTCTTTTACAGGTGAGGAGAAATAAATATGCAAAGAAAAAGTCATCTTTCAGAAGGAAGCACAAACAGCTTGTCTCTGACCTGGAACCTCTGAATTAAAGTGTTGTCCTTTCAGTATTCAGCATAATCAGGCCTGGCCTAGCCCAAGTTATACAGCAGGGTTCCAAGATAACCTTGGCCTAACTTAGTGGAGCTTCTGCCTTTTATAAGGTTTTAAGAAAGGCTTATGCTTGAGGCCTGGTTTTCTCTTCCCAGGGCTTCCCTTCAGATACTGCAGCCCAGCTTGTAGCAACCTTGGAGGAGTCCTTAACCAGGGCTCCTGAACCATGCCTTCCTAACTCCACCCCTGCTGAATCTCTTCTCCCTTGGATTGTAGGGAAGGGATTAAGGTGGTTCTGTAATTGTGAGAGAGTGTTGGTGAGGGGGAACAGTAACTCCCTATAGACTCCCTCACTGTGTGTTACTATTTTAGAAAGACACAGAAGTGCCTATGTGTTTATAAATTAGGCTACAAATAGGCTTATTTTTTTTTTCCTTTTACACAGAGGCAAATTTTTCTAAAATTACCCTCTAAATTCTATTAAACTGGTGTCCCCAGTTAGGTGACTAAACAGTGAGAGTCTATTCTAGAATAGCACCTGGGTGCCCAGATTCTGTTATAGAATACTAGTGTAACCTGATATTTTGGCACGCCTTACGTTGATACACCCACAGTTAACACCAGCATAGACCTGGAGTAGCTGCAAAGGCTGAAATGCGGCAAGAGAGTACAGTATTCTGTAAGTTGCATGTATGTTGCAGCCCCTTTCATGCCCCACCCATGCAAATGCCTCCCTTGCATTTACATGCTATGCCACTTATGCATGCCTTTACAAAAAACACTTAGGTGTTTTGCTGTCATTTACGTGTGAAAGGCTACACTTACCTGCAAAGATGACAGTATTCTGTACATTTACATGCCCAAATGGCACATAACTTTATGTACCTTGTTATAGATTTGCCATTTATTTATTTATATTTTACTCACACCTTTTCCAGTAGTAGCTCAAGGTGAGTTACATTCAGGTACACTGGGTATTTCCCTGTCTCTGGAGGGCTCACAATCTAATTTTGTACCTGAGGGAATGGAGGTTTAAGGGGCCCTTTCACAAAGGCACGGGAGGGCTAACGTGCAGGTAGTACATGCCCAATTGGCACTACCACTAGGCTAGCTCATGCACATGGTGGTAATTCTGATTTTGGGGTGGGCCAAGTCCCGCGGTAGAAAATAATTTTCTATTTTCTACCACAGGGGGTGTTCCTAATGGTAACAGGCAACACGCCCACGTTGGCACACGCTGCATGGTTACCATGCGGATAGCATGTGAGCCCTTACCTCTAGGTCAGTGGGTGGCGGTAAGGGCTCAGTCCGTAAATAGGCGCATGCTAGCTTTAGTGTTAGTGTAGGCCCATTTTGCGGCCCATTAAAAAATAGCCTTTTCCCCAGCTGCAGTAAAAAGTAGCCCAGCAAATGCCTAAAAGATGGGTTTACCGCAGGCCACATTTTACCATGGCTTGTTAAAAGGACCCCTAAGTGACTTGCCCAAGATCACACGGAGTAGCAGTTGGATTTGAACCAGCCACCTCTGGATGTCAAGACGGGTGCTATAACCACTAGGCTACTCCACTCCATTTACATGGTCAAAGTTATCCATCCAAAAATGTGGCAGGATTTAGGCTGTTCCAGAGGACAGTGCCACTTAACTGTATAACTCATATGTTTAAGCAGTGATATTCAGCTGCTAAACATATATATCCTGATATTCAGCCACATGGTCAGCATTTGCTTTAAACATCAGCTGCCGTGGGTGTGTTATATCCAGATATTCAATTTACTTGGATAACTCAGGACAGCTGAATATTGCCAGGATGATCCATCTAGACTGTGTCCCTGGAGCATCCTGGCATATTTTGAATTTTCAGCACTATTTTCCAGATAATGCCACTGAAGACCTGGATACAGCCACGGTCAACACCCCTTTAGCACCCGCTCCCTGGGCAACAGCTGCTAAATATCACATCAATAAATTATACATCCAAGTGGCCCATAAAAATAGAAGACACAACTTGAAATGTATAGCTTGGATGTTCCAAATTATGTATGTATTTTTGGCAGCAATGCCTAAATGGATAACACTGCTGAATATATGTATAATTTGAAACCATCTAAATTAAGATGTTTTAAATTATATGTTCTCTGCACTTCTGAATGGTGACCTCATCATGGTACTTCTTAACTACTAATTCTTACAAGAACAGTCTTATATGCATCACTGTTGGGGAACATACTGTACATTGTTCTCACCTGAGTGCTTCTGTCATGCCAGCAATGTGGTGTCGCTCTTTTAGCCGTCAGAGCACACCAGGAGAGAGCAGGGCATCATCTGTTTCTGGGCATTCATGTGGTAACAGTGCTGGAAGTTTGTCTTTCCTGCTCCTTGCTTTTAATAAGGGTGCCAGATTTTCCAGATACTGCACATACTTACAAGCCTTTGCTAGAAAGCAGTCATTTCACTGGCTGATGTTTCCTTTCAGCAGCGTGCTGATTATAAAGCCTGGGGGGGGGGGGGGGGGGGGGGAGGGGGTAGCATTCAGCAATTATTATTGCTCAGTTGACTGACAAACCCCTGCCTGTAATTTCCATGTAATGACACCCTGTGCAGTGGAATTCCGCTTGGACTGATCCATCACAGACTGCAGGGGAATGGCATAATAATTAAAAAGCCCTAACTTTCTATGAAATCCTTATATTTCTGTCACAATCTTCTCACCTAACTTAGGGCCTGTTTACTAAAATCATGGCTTAACATCTTTTAGCATGGAACTTTCCCATGCACTAAGCACAGATTTAATGCAGCACTTATGGGAGAGTTAAAAAATATTTTATCGGTACCACCAGGGGTGAGAGTGAGGCAAGTTCCAAATGACCAAGGCAAACGAGCAGTAAAAGCATAAGTAACTGACGTCAGAGGAGGGCGGGCACAGGAAGAAGGAGAGAGACGTCGGTGAAGGCAGAAGCGATCGCCGATCAGCTGTTCCATCCCATGCAGTGCCTTCACACACTGGCTGCACTGGCCATTAAGGCAGAGGGGGGGTCCGGTGGAGGGGGGGAGCGGCGGTGACGAACTCAGGGGGGCTTGGCACGGGGGCAGAGGATGACGGAAGGAGGAGCAGTGGTGGGAGAAGGAGAAGAGAGAGACATGAAGGGAGGGGGGCCCGGCGCTGCAAAAGTTTTGATTTTTATGAGTTTTTATTTCATACAGGGAGAAGCGGGGAGCAGCGGCGACCTCGGAGGGGGGGGGGCGGGGCAAGGGCAAGGCCGGTCATAGAGGACGCTCCTGACGAGCGCCCTTGCCCCCTCCTAGTCCTTTTTTAATTTTGTATCCGTTTCATTATATTGTATGCAGAGGGAAGCGGGGAGCCACATGTTTCTGATGTTTATTTTGTTTTTCAACATGCCAGCTTGGAATTTTAAGGTGCAGGGGGAAGTGGGGAGATGACAGCTCAGGCCTTTACGACTGCTCTGACCATACGTTTAATATGTCGCGGTAAATGATTCGGTGTAATCTTCAGTATTGTTAGTGCATCCCGAATTGCCCACATTACAATGGTAGTTACTCTTTTGTATTCCGTTTTCATTAGCTGCTTGCTTCGTTGGAAAAAGGCCTTTAATGCATGCAATGGTTAGGAATTTCCTTCGTTAAAGGGTTGTTAGAGGGTCGTTAAGGTTTAATGCATCTGGCCCCAAGACCCTGCACAGGCCGTGTTTCGGCACAGAACCTTCCTCAGGGTCATGGCAATGCAAAATAAATCAGCTGCATAGAGATGCAAATTGAAGAACATCAACAATAACCTGGGATGCTGTGCACTGCAATGCTGCTTGTCCTTTTTGTGAAAAAATATTTTATTGCAGGTCATGTGCTAATGTTATCATTAGTGCATGGCAATTGCATAGAATTATCGTAGGAGGCAATAGATGCTCCCGCATTATTCTGGGTTATCCAGATAGCATGCGCTAATCATAAAGCACCAGCTGAATAACATAGGAAAGCCCATTCTCTGCCCATGATATGCCCCCTACAAACATATTTTTTAAAGAAAAAAATATATTGGTTAGCACAGGCAAACAGGCAAAATACTTCCAAATGCTTTAATGCGTTTCTGCAGCAGCCTGCTCATGTATGCTAACCACACATTAAGGGCTGAGGTGTGAATTCTATAAATCATGCCTAAAATATTGGCACTGAAAAGAATCCACAAGTGCTATTCTATAAGCTGCACCTAAATTTAGGCACGGTTTATAGAATTTAGGCACATCCATTTACACCATTGAAAATGTGGTGCAAATACCCCTGCCTAAATTTACACGCGGAACCCCCTTATTCTATAATTGCATGTATAACTGGAATCCACACCCTTGCTCCACCTCAAAACACATGACCCATCCATTTCCACGCTCCCTTTTCCAGGAGACTCGTAAAATGTAGGTGCAGATCAGATGCCTAAATTTGGTCTTGTATATGTTAATTGATTTCACCTAGCACCAATAATTGCTTGTTAAAAAGCCAATTATTGAGACTAATTGGCTCGTTATTCAATTAAATTTGTGCGCATAATTTTCAGCAACTTTTATTAAATGGGCCCTTTAAAGCAGTACTATTCTTATTTAGAAAGAAGCGCTGGTCCAACTTAATTTTAATTTAAATTCTGGCATTTTTATTCTGCTTATCCCCTAAAAGGGGTTCAAGGCTGATCACAAGTAGTATAAAACAAATGTCCTTAAAACTGACATAAAATCATTATAATATAATATTACTTAAAAACAGGACCCCTGATTTTAACAGAAGTCTAAAAATCATGTATAAAATTTTTCAAACAAGCAAGTCTTCAAACCTCGGTAAAAAGACATATGAGAGGATACATGCCATAAGCCAGTGGTCTTCTCTTATTTTTAAGTTGGCATCACTTTGGATCCAAATGAGCTGAAGGAGAGCCCTCAAATATCTTCCCAATGTGGGGCTGCAACTCTGCTGACCAGTGTGTGTCAATGCCATCCATCCCTACCAGTCCACTTTCATGCTTTTCA
Source organism: Microcaecilia unicolor (assembly GCF_901765095.1). Taxonomy (NCBI): domain Eukaryota; kingdom Metazoa; phylum Chordata; class Amphibia; order Gymnophiona; family Siphonopidae; genus Microcaecilia; species Microcaecilia unicolor. Next base: position 148,332,431 of record NC_044040.1, read on the forward strand.
TTGGAGGTATCTTCAAGGAGTGGACATTTACAAATGCATTCTCTTCTACAGAAAAATGCTTGACCTTCAAGCATGTGGCTCTTTCCCCCAACCATTTCCTGATTTCTGTCAAGAGCATGAGAAAAAAAGGCAGAGAGTAGTGAAGAAAAAAATAGAGTTATGATGGGGGCCATCCCAGAGATCTGTAGAGGCTGCCATTTGTCTCTGGTCCATGCATTGAAGAACACTTCCATAATCTCAATGGTAAATCATTCCAAAGCCTGAGTGCCAAGCTCTTAATGTGTTTCTCTTATTGGTGATTGAGCGGTGTGCATTGGACATACTTTAGTATGCAGTTCAGGGTAGTGGTACCATAACATCCTTTGCCTCTAGAGAGCCTGAGGACAGGAAGGCAAATTTTCAGTCTTAGCTGGAGGGCCATGCAAACTGAGGACCAATGAGGTTAGCTTATTGTTACAATGTTTTCCCTCTTAAGTACATAAGTACATAAGTAGTGCCATACTGGGAAAGACCAAAGGTCCATCTAGCCCAGCATCCTGTCACCGACAGTGGCCAATCCAGGTCAAGGGCACCTGGCACGCTCCCCAAACGTAAAAACATTCCAGACAAGTTATACCTAAAAATGCGGAATTTTTCCAAGTCCATTTAATAGCGGTCTATGGACTTGTCCTTTAGGAATCTATCTAACCCCTTTTTAAACTCCGTCAAGCTAACCGCCCGTACCACGTTCTCCGGCAACGAATTCCAGAGTCTAATTACACGTTGGGTGAAGAAAAATTTTCTCCGATTCGTTTTAAATTTACCACACTGTAGCTTCAACTCATGCCCTCTAGTCCTAGTATTTTTGGATAGCGTGAACAGTCGCTTCACATCCACCCGATCCATTCCACTCATTATTTTATACACTTCTATCATATCTCCCCTCAGCCGTCTCTTCTCCAAGCTGAAAAGCCCTAGCCTTCTCAGCCTCTCTTCATAGGAAAGTCGTCCCATCCCCACTATCATTTTCATCGCCCTTCGCTGTACCTTTTCCAATTCTACTATATCTTTTTTGAGATACGGAGACCAGTACTGAACACAATACTCCAGGTGCGGTCGCACCATGGAGCGATACAACGGCATTATAACATCCGCACACCTGGACTCCATACCCTTCCTAATAACACCCAACATTCTATTCGCTTTCCTAGCCGCAGCAGCACACTGAGCAGAAGGTTTCAGCGTATCATCGACGACGACACCCAGATCCCTTTCTTGATCCGTAACTCCTAACGCGGAACCTTGCAAGACGTAGCTATAATTCGGGTTCCTCTTACCCACATGCATCACTTTGCACTTGTCAACATTGAACTTCATCTGCCACTTGCACGCCCATTCTCCCAGTCTCGCAAGGTCCTCCTGTAATCGTTCACATTCCTCCTGCGACTTGACGACCCTGAATAATTTTGTGTCATCGGCGAATTTAATTACCTCACTAGTTATTCCCATCTCTAGGTCATTTATAAATACATTAAAAGCAACGGACCCAGCACAGACCCCTGCGGGACCCCACTAACTACCCTCCTCCACTGAGAATACTGGCCACGCAATCCTACTCTCTGCTTCCTATCTTTCAACCAGTTCTTAATCCATAATAATACCCTACCTCCGATTCCATGACTGCAATTTCTTCAGGAGTCTTTCGTGCGGCACTTTGTCAAACGCCTTCTGAAAATCCAGATATACAATATCAACCGGCTCCCCATTGTCCACATGTTTGCTTACCCCCTCAAAAAAATGCATTAGATTGGTGAGGCAAGACTTCCCTTCACTAAATCCGTGCTGACTTTGTCTCATCAGTCCATGTTTTTGTATATGCTCTGCAATTTTATTCTTAATAATAGCCTCCACCATCTTGCCCGGCACCGACGTCAGACTCACCGGTCTATAATTTCCCGGATCTCCTCTGGAACCCTTCTTAAAAATCGGAAGTAACATTGGCTACCCTCCAGTCTTCCGGTACTACACTCGATTTTAGGGACAGATTGCATATTTCTAACAGTAGCTCCGCAAGTTCATTTTTTAGTTCTATTAATACTCTGGGATGAATACCATCAGGTCCCGGTGATTTACTACTCTTCAGCTTGCTGAACTGACCCATTACATCCTCCAAGGTTACAGAGAATTTGTTTAGTTTCTCCGACTCCCCCGCTTCAAATATTCTTTCCGGCACCGGTGTCCCCCCCAAATCCTCCTCGGTGAAGACCGAAGCAAAGAATTCATTTAATTTCTCTGCTACGGCTTTGTCCTCCTTGATCGCCCCTTTAACACCATTTTCGTCCAGCGGCCCAACCGACTCTTTGGCCGGTTTCCTGCTTTTAATGTATCTAAAAAATTTTTACTATGTATTTTTGCTTCCAACGCTAATTTCTTCTCAAAGTCCTTTTTTGCCCTCCTTATCTCCGCTTTGCATTTGGCTTGGCATTCCTTATGATCTATCCTGTTACTTTCAGTTGGTTCTCTTCTCCACTTTCTGAAGGATTGTTTTTTGGCTCTAATGATTTCCTTTATCTTACTGTTTAGCCACGCCGGCTGACGTTTAGTCTTTTTTCCCTTTTTTCTAATACGTGGAATATATTTGTCCTGAACCTCCAGGATGGTGTTTTTAAACAGCATCCACGCCTGATGCAAGTTTTTTTACTCTGCGAGCTGCTCCTTTCAGTCTTTTTTTCACCATTTTTCTCATTTTGTCGTAATCACCTTTTCTATAGTTAAACGCTAGCGTACTTGATTTCCTAGTTTCACTTCCTTCAATGCCAATATCAAAACCGATCATATTATGATCACTGTTATCAAGCGGCCCTCGTATCGTTACCCCCTGCACTAGATCATGAGCACCACTAAGGACTAAGTCTAGTATTTTTCCTTCTCTTGTCGGCTCCTGAACTAGCTGTTCCATGAAGCTGTCCTTGATTTCATCAAGAAATCTTATGTCCCTTGCGTGTACAGATGTTACATTAACCCAGTCTATATGCGGGTAATTGAAATCCCCCATTATTATTGTGTTGCCCAGTTTGTTTGCGTCCCTGATTTCCTTTAACATTTCCGCATCCGTCTGTTCGTCCTGGCCAGGCGGACGGTAGTACACTCCTATCACTATCCTTTTCCCCTTTGCACATGGAATTTCAATCCACAGTGATTCCAAGGAGTGTTTTGTTTTTTGCAGAATTTTCAATCTATTTGATTCAAGGCTCTCGTTAATATACAATGCTACCCCTCCACCAATCCGATTCACCCTATCACTACGATATAATTTGTACCCCGGTATGACAGTGTCCCACTGGTTATCCTCCTTCCACCAGGTCTCAGAGATGCCTATTATATCTAATTTTTCATTTAGTGCAATATATTCCAACTCCCCCATCTTATTTCTTAGGCTCCTGGCATTCGCATATAGACATTTCAAACTATGTTTGTTGTTCCTAAGTACATCATGCTTAGTACTTGACAGTATTAATTGGCAATCTTTTGTCTGATTTTTATTGTTATTTAAAGATACCCGATCTACTACAATCTCTTTGCAACCTCACTATCAGGATACTCTATCTTCCCTGTTATGGTGATATCTTTGAAAGATACCTTATCCCGAACCATGCTCTTTTGAGCGACTGTCGGCCTTCCCCCCATTTCTAGTTTAAAAGCTGCTCTATCTCCTTCTTAAACGCCGATGCCAGCAGCCTGGTCCCACTCTGGTTAAGATGGAGCCCATCCTTTCGGAATAGGCTCCCCCTTCCCCAGAATGTTGCCCAGTTCCTAACAAATCTAAAGCCCTCCTCCCTGCACCATCGTCTCATCCACGCATTGAGACTCTGGAGCTCTGCCTGTCTCTTGGGCCCTGCGCGTGGCACAGGTAGCATTTCAGAAAATGCTACCCTGGAGGATCTGGATTTCAGCTTTCTACCTAAGAGCCTAAATTTTGCTTCCAGAACCTCTCTCCCACATTTTCCTATGTCATTAGTACCCACATGTACCAAGACAGCCGTCTCCTCCCCAGCACTATATAAAATCCTATCTAGGTGACGCGTGAGGTCCGCCACCTTCGCACCAGGCAGGCAAGTCACCAGGCGATCCTCACGTCCACCAGCCACCCAGCTATCTATATGCCTAATGATCGAATCACCCAGTACAACAGCTGTCCTAACCTTTCCCTCCCGGGCAACATTTGGAGATATATCCTCGGTGCGAAAGGATAATACATCCCCTGGTGGGCAGGTCCTGGCTACAGGAGTACTTCCTACTTCACCAGGGTGATGCTCTCCTTCTAGGAGACCTCCCTCCTCCAAGGTAGCACAGGGGCTACCTGACTGGAGGTGGGACTTCTCTACAACATCCCTGTAGGTCTCCTCTATGTACCTCTCTGTCTCCCTCAGCTCCATCAAGTCTGCTACTCTAGCCTCAAGAGAACGGACACGTTCTCTGAGAGCTAGGAGCTCTTTGCATCGGGCACACACATATGACACCTCAATATATTAATGTAAAGTTAGTTTCCCAACTGTGTTCAGCAGTTTCTTTTACTATTAACTTAATTTCACATTTCTACCCAGCTCTATTCCCCTAAAAGGAGAACTAGACGTATTAAAAATTATGTACTAAAATCAAATTATGTATCGTTCTATTAATAAAGCAATTATAAAATAATAACTCCCCAAAATAAAGCAAATAACATCAATAAAATACATAGTAAAACAATCATAAAAGTTCAAGTTGTCACAGTAAACAAAATTAGTTATAACATTCACCCTCGAAATTTGTATATGTTTATTTCTGAATCTGTTGGCAGTGGACTCAAAAGTCAAGGTTTCTGGGACAGTAACAGGCTCATTTTCGAAAGAGAAGGACGCCCATCTTTGACACAAATCGGAAGATGGGCGTCCTTCTCACAGGGTCACCGAAATCGGCATAATCGAAAGCCGATTTTGGGTGTCCCCAACTGCTTTCTGTCGCGGGGACGACCAAAGTTCACGGGGGCATGTCGGAGGCGTAGTGAAGGCGGGACTTGGGCGTGCCTAACACATGGGCATCCTTGACCCATCCCTGATGAGCACTTGGACGACTTTACCTGGTCCTGGTTTTCTTACAACCAAGGCACAAAAAGGTGCCCGAACTGACTAGATGACCACCGGAGAGAATCGGGGATCACCTCCCCTTTCTCCCCCAGTGGTCACTAACCCCCTCCTACCCTCAAAAAACATCTTTCAAAATGTTTTGTGCCAGCCTCTGTGCCTGCTTCAAATGTCCATCACAGCAGTATGCAGGTCCCTGGAGCAGTTTTAGTGGGTGCAGTGCACTTCAGGCAGGCGGACCCAGGCCCATCCCCCCTACCTGTTACACTTGTGGTGGTAAATGTGAGCCCTCCAAAATCCACCACAAACCCACTGTACCAACATCTAGGTGCCCCCTTTCACCCGTAAGGGCTGTGGTAGTGGTGTACAGTTGTGGGTAGTGGGTTTTGGGGGGCTCAGCACACAAGGTAAGGGAGCTATGTACCTGGGAGTAATTTCTGAAGCCCACTGCAGTGCCCCCTAGGGTGCCCAGTTGGTTAGTCCTGGCATGTGAGGGGGACCAGTGCACTACGAATGCTGGCTCCTCCCACGACCAAAGGGCTTGCATTTGGTTGTTTCTGAGATGGGCGTCCTTGGTTTCCATTATCGCCGAAAATCAGAAACGACCAAGTCTAGGGACGACCATCTCTAAGGATGACCTAAATGTCAAGATTTGGGCGTCCCCGACCATATTATCAAAATGAAAGATGGATGTCTTGTTTCGATAATATGGATTTTCCCGCCCCTCCACTGGGACGTTTTGCGAGGACGTCCTCAGCAAAACTTGGGCGTCCCTTTCGATTATGCCCCTCTATGTATTGTAAGGATTTGCTGGTGACAAATGTAGTGGATTTAAAGAAACAGACTCCCTTTGGTATCATTGCAGGACGTGAAGTCACATGGGAGTGTAAAGTTAACTCTAAGACAACGTGCCTCAGACATAGTAAGAGCTGACAGCATAACGGGGCCTGGTTCTTCCAGGCTCTGTATTAAAAACAGAGTTGCTTCTGGCATGTTGATTATCTAGCACTGAAAAGAAGATAATACTGTCTGCAGAAAGAATCATAAATTTGTGATGGATTCTGCTACAGGCCCTTCATCTTCACACATCAATTTCAAGGATTGTTTTAAAATGCCCATCTGTATAGTAATCTGAGCTCATGGCACCTTGCCCATGTGTGATAAGAACAATGATGGGAAGAGGTGATTACAGAACTGAAGTGTGAGCCCCAAGTGCTCTGGATGAGTACAAATCCCCATTCTGCCAGTCTTCTAGCACTAACTCCCTATGGGGGTCCTTTTACTAAGCTGTCCTAAAAGTGGCCTGCGGTAGCCCAACTGCAGGGCCTTCCTGCGCACTGAGGCCACTTTTAGCGCGGCTGTAAAATGGCTGCATTTTCCATGTTCTCAGTTAATGGCCATGTGCTAATTTTCTCATTAGCGCAGGAGCATTTACCTGTTTTTTAGGCGGTAAGGGCTTCTGCGCTAATCACACGCTAATCAGTTGGTGCGTGACAATTTAGCTGAGCTAACCGATTAGCGCAAAGCACGCCTATGCTTTGCCTCCAAACATGCACCAGCACTAACATAAGAACATAAGCATTGCCATACTGGGACAGACTGAAGGTCCATCAATTCCCAGTATCCTGTTTCCAGCAGTGGCCAATTGAAGTTTCAAGTACCTGACAAGATCCCAGAACAGCAAAACAGATTTTACACTCCTTATTCTAGAATATGCAGTGGATTTTCCCAAGTCCATCTTATGGACTTTTCTTTTAGGAAATTATCCATACCTTTTTTAAACCATGCTAAATTTTTTAGCACATGGGAAGCGCACACAGATGCCAAAACTACGGCGGGGTGCCTAAACATGCCTCGCGGTAGTGGTTTTTAACCTTAGTGCTTACAAGAGCATAGTGGAGTGGAGGAATGCCCTAGTGGTTAAAGCACCTATCTTGGGGCTCCTTTTACTAAGGTGTGCTGAAACATTGCTTGCGGTGGTGTAGGCGTGGGTTTTGTGTATGCAACGATCCATTTCTCAGCGTGCCTGTAAAAGAGCCCTTTTAAAAATTTTTGCCGAAAATGGATATGCGGCAAAATCAAAATTGCTGCGCGTCCATTTTGGGTCTGCGACCTTATCACCAGCCATTGACCTAGCGGTAAAGTTTCATGCGGTAACCGGGTGGTAATGACCTACGTACACCAAATGCCACTTGACGCTCGTCTGATACGTGCTTTGAAAAATAAAAACTATTTTTCAGCTGCGTGTATCAGATGCACGCCATAAATGAAATTACCGCAAGAACCACATGGTAGCCAGGTGGTAACTCCATTTTGGTGTGCGTTGGGCATGCGTAGAGCCTTACATGGCGTAGTAAAAGGGCCCCTTGATGTCCAGAGGTGTTGAAATCTCACTGTTGCTCCTTGTAATCTTGGGCAAGCCACTTAACCTTCTATTGCTCAGGTATAAACTTAGACTGTGAGCCCTCTAGGGACAGGGAAATAGCAAGTGCACCTGAATGTAACTCACCTTGAGCTACTACTGGAAAAGGTGTGAGCAAAATCCCCCCCAAATAGTAAAAGGGCCCCTATAACTTTGGACACATTGTTATACCTCCTTGTGTTGTTCTGTTCCCAACAGTAGGCATGTATGACTTCTAACATTCTTTATTCCCCAGACCCCTCTGGCAGCAGTCTTGTGTACCTAATGAAGCTTCAAAGTAGTAAATTTAAAACGAATTGGAGAAAATGTTTCTTCACTCAACGTGTAATTAAACTCTGTAATTCGTTGCCACAGAATGTAGTAAAAGCAGTTAGCTTAGCGGGGTTTTTTAAAAAAAGGTTTGGATGGCTACCTGGGGAAAATCCACTGCTTATTTAAGCAGCATAAAATGTGTTGTACTTTTTTGGGATCTTGCCAGGTACTTGTGACCTGGATTGGCCACTGTTGGAAACAGGATGCTGGGCTTGATGGACCTTTGGTCTATCCCAGTATGACAATATTTATGTAAGAGCTAGAATTGTACAACTATCACATCATCCACCCTAGAGGTGGTGGCATGCATACGGTTGTTAGAATTGTGTCATGTTATGCAATGTTATACAAATTCAATTATGTTATGTTGTTGAATGATGTTATAGGAGTGGAGGAGTAGAGGAGTGGAGATGTTATAAGGAGTGGAGGAGTAGCCTAGTGGTTAGTGCAATGGACTTTGATCCTGGGGAACTGAGTTCAATTCCCACTGCAGCTCCTTGTGACTCTGGGCAAGTCACTTAACCCTCCATTGCCCCTGGTACAAAATAAGTACCTGAATATATGTAAACCATTTTAAATGTAGTTGCAAAAACCTCAGAAAGGCAGTATATCAAGTCCCATTTCCCTTTCCCTTATAGAATCTGTGTATTGTATAAATTATACAGTGAAAACATTGGTGAACAACAATGTTTGTATTCTTTCAGATCCCTAATTAGCTGGAAAATAAACACCTATATTTACAGTTTATAAACACCTAAAACCAGAAGCCCTGTTGTTAATCAGCTCAAAAAACTACCCATGGGCTCAGTATTTCTATTACAAAACAAAAAAAACTATTGTATGTAAGGGACCAGTTGGCCAGCAGAGACAGCAGATGAGAGGAAGTTTTACAGGCAGGGGAAATGTTGGGACTATTTGTAAAAAGTGCTTATTTGGCTTCGTTTTCGTGATACGTTTTAGAAGTTCTTGTTTTTGTAAAAGACACTGAAAATAAACCTTCTGAATTCTGAAACATTTGCTGCTGGATTCTATATAGAGATCAGTGCCGAAATCCAGGTGTATTCTGTAACAATGTGTTTAACTTAATTGGTTTAACAAGTTAATGAGCGTTGATGACAGCACTTAACAAGCAATAATGAGCACTAATTGGCACTAATTAGAATTTAAGCGCATAACTCTAAACGTATTCTGTAATGAACTACTCCTAAATTCTAATGCATGCAGTTTCAAAAGGGGTGTGGTTATAGGCGGGGAAATGGGCATTTCGTGCCTGTTCCAAAATTTATACATGTAGTTATACAATATGGCCCAGTGCGTGTAAATCTACATGCAGGGATGTATGGTACAATTTCATTGGTGTAAGTAGATGCACATAGTTTTAGGCACTGGAATATCAACTAAGCATATCCTATATACCGCGCCTAAATACACTTAGGCAGATTTATTTAGGCGCCATATATAGAATCTGTTCCTTGATGCTTTTCTGTCTATAGCGTGGTTGCTTAGTTTCTCTTACACTTGAATCTGTACTGATGGAAAACAAAAACTAGTGAAACTTTGACGTATTGACTGTACTGTTAGATTTACAACAACAGCCACTTTCACTCCTGTTAACAGCCACTTTCACTATTAACAGGAGATATTCATGAAGGAGATTCAGGGGAGTGCAAAAGATCATGGATTGATCTGTGGAGTACTCAGACGAGGTGCTTAGAGCGAAAAGAGGCCTATGCATATCTTTAAAATTTTCTATGTGACTTTAAATTTACCTTATTAATATCACCACAAGAAAATGTGTGTGTGGTTTTTTTTGTCGGCTTATCAATATGCAGTAAGCTCTATTCATTTTGAAACAACACAATCTTATGTTTATTTGATTTTGTAAATGTAGTATCTTTGTCTAAAATATAACCTATACCCTCTAATTCTGTAACTGATGTGCACAATTATTCCTGCAATTGTGTGCATAGTTATAGAAATTGTACAACTTGTGCATGCAATTTAATTGGCCCTTGGTCGGCATTTAATTGGTGACTACTATCAATAATTAGTCGTAACTAGTACTAATTGCCGCTAATTTATAGTTATGGCTGTGAGTTATGACCCTGTTCTATACATTGTCTGGCATGTAACTGCACAGGGGGTGTTCACATGGGCGGGGCATGGGGGTTCCAACTACATGCCATCAAATATCTGTTTAACAAGGCATTTGATGCAGTGGTATGAGAGCGGTTGTGCAGTATGTACATCTTATCGTGCCTATTTGCTTGCTTGTGTGCATTCTTAACTGTTCTGATGAAGGAAATTATGTTTTGTCTTATTTTTGTTTGATTTTATTAGTTTTAACTTGACCATATCCTGTGCTTTTTATAGATTCTTAGATTAATTGAATCTTTGTCTCCTGTGTACTATCCTGTCTACAAGATGAAGTTCTTTTCTATCTTTATAGAATCATTGTAAACCACCTTGCTGTTTGAAGTTTGCTTTGAAAAGTGGTATATTAAAACCACTAAACCATACAGACTATTCTAGTACATACTTTATAATGATCTTGCTAGTATTAAACAAGCTCATTAGCAATTCCATGCAATGCTCAGAAAACCAACGCATGGAAAACCCCTACCCTAATGGCTAAAGTCTATCGACAGCTCTGGAGCTGTCATTGGGGTCCCATGTTAACTTTCCTGTCAGTGCCTGAGTGCTGATTGGCTCAAGCACTGACAGGAAAGTCAACATGGCAGCACACTGCGGCCCCTTACCCCCAAACTCTCCCGAGCCTGAGCCTTTCCCACCCACCTTTAAAAATCCCTGGTGTTCCAGTGAACACTTCCTGCCCCCCCCCCCCCACAAACCTTAAAAATATCCCCAGTGGTCCAATGGACTCCCCGACCCCCTTCCCAATTATGCTGGTGGTCCAGCGGGTCCACCAACCTCCCCAAAGTGAACACTGGCCCTGGTGGTCTAGTATAATCTCCCCCCAAGACCCCTCCACATACCTTGAGTTGGAGGCAGGAGGAACGCCTACCCCTTGTCAAAATGGTGGCACCCAGTCCCTGCCTGGTGCATCCTGGGATGCAGTGGGAGGGGCTAAGAACCATATAAGGGAAAAAACTCAGTGTTCAACCAGTGCTTTCCAGCACTGTTCCATACAGCGCCTGAGTTCTGTGCATCAGGCCCTCATTCAAACTTACACCAGTTTCTCAGAAAGAGACCATAAAGCACTGTAAAAAGTATGCCCTGCACTTACATCAGCACCACCATCTGTAATATAAATTAGTATTTACTATAAATTTGAAATGTTTGTAATGCTGGGGGTACACAGTACAAAATGGGTTCAGTATTCTTGAATAGTTGAGAACCACTGCAGCATATGGTGGAAAAGGGCAGATTACAAAGATACACTATCATTCAAATAATCTTTTTTTTTAGGGGGGGGAGTGGCCACCTGACAATTTCTTCTTCCTCCTTGTTCAGCTTAATTAAAACTGGCCTTTACTGAGCTATGGTGTTATTCACCTTCATTTACAATTATCCCCTTTTTAAATATTCCCTTCCCAACTCCATTGTAGCAAAAATCAAACTGCTGCTCCTTTTAGACCTTAGCTAAAGTGTACTTTAAGTTTGCCTTTAGATGTCACTATTGAGCAACGACCCAAAATCCCACTGAACTGGGGCTATGAATGCTGTGTTTGCAGTTTTCTCAACTCTAGCTGGTCCAAGCAATAGAAGCCTATGTTTTGTGGCACCCTGCCACTAAGCTACTGGGATAGCCTCTAAATATCGAACATATAGGGCTAGATTCTTCTATATATGGCACCGTAAAAATCGGCACAAAAAATACGCCTTGGGCCCATCCATGTGACTAAATCTAGTTGTGGGAATTTATGCTAAGTAAAACTCGGTGTAAATGCCAATGACTAAGCTACTTTTTTGGGATCTTGCCAGGTATTTGTGACCTGGATTGGCCACTGTTGGAAACAGGATGCTGGGCTTGATGGACCTTTGGTCTTTTCCAGTATGGAAATTCTTATGTACTTTATGTAAGCTAGGCGTAGAACGGGTGTATTCTATAATAGCGCGCATAATTTTTAGTAACGTCAATGATCTACCCATTACATGCCCATGGCCACCCCCCCTCTTTGGCAGCACACATTAGAATTGACACACATCCCTTTTATTAGAATATGCTTAGCAAGTTGTGCGCATAAATTCTATTAAAGCCAATTAGTTGTTAATAATTGCCTGTTAATCTTGCAATTATCAGCGCTGATTGGATTGTTAAGATAATTAAGTTGCTATAGGTAGTACAGAATACAACCTGATTGCACATGTAATTCAAGTCACACTGTATAGAATCTGGGGGATAATGTACAAAGTCTGGTAAGACCCATATAGGACTGTAAATCTGAAATAAATAATTCAATCCTGATTTTTGGAAGGTGTGCATGGACCTTGTCATGGGTTACAACACCCTGAAAATATGCCGAACAGTCTGTATTATTTATCCCTGAGATTAGAACTATCTGAGACCCTTTGTGGATTTCTAATCTCTGAAGTGTATAAATGTGTAGGATCCAATGTGCAGCATTAATCTCTGAGCTGGAAGACATCTGAGATGCATCAAAAATCCAAATTATTTTGCAAGGTGTTTAAGCCTCTGTGATGGCTACTAAATCTAGAAGGTGTCTGAAACCCTGAGATGGAATTTTAGATGTGGAAGGCATTACCATAAGAGGTGCTACTGTCTATCCTAGGAGGTATTTTCTTCCTTACCTTTTCTTACCTCGCGTCTTCTCCTCTTTAATGAATGTTGTATCTTGAAGGTGTTTCAGCCTTCACGTCACAAGTTTCAGATTTAGGGCCCTGTTTACTAAGCAGTGCTAAGGGCACACTAGCATTTTTAGCGCATGCTAAATTCTAAAGACACCCATAGGAATAGTAATCACGGTCCTTAGTGTTTTTAAAAATCTTCTTTGCCATCTTTTGTTCTGTCTGGAGGCAGCTAGCTCCTCTGCTGTCTCGCTCTTTTTCCTGAATCAATTAACATAAACGGAAGTCCTTTGAATTCATGTTTGGCTTGGTTCTATTTGAATCTTTTTATCTCGCTTTATTGTGTGATTTAGGTATTCTTGTGGTTTGAGCTCCATGCCAGGAGAACTTCTGGGACTTCTGCCTATGCTACTGACTCTATCTGTGCCTTTGGGCAAGTCATTTTATTTCTCATGCCTCATTTTACCCAACTGTAATTGAGTAATAACAATAATAACATTGTTCCTTCTTGCCTCCCCCTGTGGAAGTGTTCATAAAGTATGGGTCTCTGGAGTGTGCTACTAGGCTATTCACTCAGTGGGTGGTTGAAATATTAACTAGGAAAGCATGTTGGGATCCCGCTTGGTTAAAAAGTATTTATGCAAATCCAAATAATTGTTATTGGTTCTGATTTTTATTTCATATTTTCTATATATGATTTGCCATTACATTACCTTGACACTCATTCTATCAACAAATCCACTTCTTTACCTAAAGAGGATCTCGGGCATTTAGCCATCTCTCTCTTTGTCTCTTGCTCAGTAATTATTTCAGGTAGAAATACTTTATACTGAGAAAAGAAATGGGGTCATTAGAGTTAAGAATATCTTTACCTTTTCAATGTCTGGTCTTAGTAAAAAATATTTTTGTTTAAATGAAGCGTAAGACATGTTAAAGGAGATAGGTGCAAAGGGTGTGCAAAGCTTCAAACTTCACTCCCTTCTGTTCTAGTACTGAGATCCACATATCAGCACAATATAAGGTGAGTCCCATGCTTTTGCCCAGAAATTATATGGGGGAACTTTTCTTGGTCTGGGACCAGGGCTGGGACTGGTAAAGACCAGGATGCCGTAGGCAAGTAATCCACCAATGCTGCACTCTCCATGTGTGCTGTATTCACTAGTCAGTGAGTCATACCACACCAGTACTGGCATTCTGAACCAACTGGTTTACTTAAAAAAATCTTATTTGACAAATAACTGGGACAACAACAAATAGAAGAGGCAGTTATCTTGGAAGAGGCAGTATATTTTATTTATTGGATTTATTAACCACTTTTATAAACAGATTCACCCAAAGTGGTGTACAGCAGATTCATTGTAATATAAACATACTATTCTTAACAACATAACAATAGTAAAATGACCACATATAAACATAAATACAATAAATGAGTTAAGCTTGGAAATATGATATCATATAAAAATTAGTGAGTGTTTTCTGTTCCAACTGAGAATCAAGACCCTTCAGTGACTTCTCCTCCAGGCTTATTCTTCAGGTTTTTCTCTTGTTTAGGAAGACAATTGAGCAAGTTTCATGATAAAGAATTCTGGTCTTTCTTCCTTTTTCATGCTGTACTGCTCACCGTGGGTCACAAAGCTACAGAACATACCAGTATGCCTATGCAAAGAATAGGATGCTTTGTGACAATCACACATGAAAGTACAATATTCTAAAGTACTAAATACACTCTAAAAACAACCACCCTCTCCAGCTTCCCCAATTAAAACAATGCCCACAAATGAGTCAAAGATACACGGAAGGAAACTATAAGCTATGAATAGCAGAAAAATCCAAAAACAATAGGAACGTGGTGACATATTCTACTGAACTGTTTCAAGGAAGGACACCTGATTCCCACAGCTGGATGTTTGTTGGAGATTTTGGCAACTTTGTCATGAAAGGGAGAGTGGGAAAATTAACATTATTCCATCCTTAAGTTAGTGGTAAAGCATTGTGCGATATCTGCTGAAAAAGCTTGTATCACCAACTGGAGCCTTTTGTAGGAAGATGCTGTGGTGCATTGGCAAGCTCAGTGCTCAAATGCAGGTTAGGATGGAGTTATATTTGCAGAGCTATATTGAGGGTTATTTCTGACATAGCAGAGATGCTGTAGGTCAGGATCAAAAAATTCTAGGGTCCTCTTAACTAAGTGGTGGTAAGTACTAATGTGTGCTTAACTTGCAGGAAAATGCACACACCCCGCAGTAGTTTTGGCATTTGCGCATTGTGTTTTGAGGGCAGAGTAGGCATGCCAGTGCTATTGGAGGGTCTTTTACTGAGGCGCACGCTAAAATTGTGAGCATGCTAAACGTTAGAGATGCCAATGCATCCCTATGGGCGTCTCTAACGTTTAGCGTGCACACAATTTTAGTGCGTGCTAAAAACGTGAGCACACCTTAGTAAAAGGACGCCTTTAGTGTGCTATATTGCCACACACCAACGATTAGCACATGGTTTGAGCATGAGCCCTTTCTACCTACAAAACAGGTTTGGTAAGGGCTCATACGCTAATGGCCACACACTAATGGGAAACAAGCGTGTGAACCTTAGTACAGAAAATGAAAAATAAGCCATTTTACTGCTATGCTAAAAGTGGCCTCAGCGCACGGGGAACCCATGCGCTGGTGATAGCGCAGACCACTTTTTAGTGCAGCTTAGTAAAAGGGCCCCTGTATTTGCTGTCATTTCAAGAGTGCTCCCTTAAATTTTGTGGATGTGCATGGGCAAACAAAAAAAATGTTGGTTCATTTTTGGAAATTTTGGAAATTTGTATCAATGTTCAGGTGTTTTTTCAGTTCATTTTCATGCTGGATTAATAAAAATATTTAAGGTGCAAAACTTTAATGCATGCAATTAATTTGTAAGTTAACATGTATTAAATTGATTTTATATACACAAATTTTTTAAAGGCACATTAGTGACTGAGGGGCCCTTTTACAAAGGCGCGGTAGGCTCTGTGCACCAAAACAAGACTACTGCCAAGCTAGTGCATCCCCTGGTGGTAATTTCAGATTTGGCATGCACCCATACTGCTGGGACAAATTAGTTTTATATTTCCTACCACGTGCGGTGTTTCCAGTGTTATTTGGCAATTGGCGCACTCCAACTGGTCACCACGCACGTACCACATGAGCCCTTACTGCTAGATCAGTGGCTGGTGTTAAGAGCTAAGGCTGCAAATAGGCGCATGCTGGTTTAGGTTTTTACTGCAGGCCCTTTTCCTGACCCATTGGAAAAAATCCTTTTTCCCAGATGTGGTAAAAACTGGCCTAGTGCACGCCAAAAACATGCACCTTAACAAATGCACCTCCCTACTAAATTTAAGAAAATTAGTCATGACTCCACATTCTTTTCCTTCTTAGTTTTCTATATCATCTAAATATGTTATGAAATAAGCCCATCAAAATGATATTATTTCAGGGATTGCAGATCTATGTAAGGTCCCATCACCAGAGTACTAGGGTGTGATGCAGGTCACATTAAAAAATGCTGGGACATGTGTAGACGTGAAGGTGCTAATACAAATGCTCATATGTCTCCCTCATCATATGAGTGTAAAAACTTACCTGCAGTGAGACCCCTGTAGCATATTTAGGGGCTCTTTTACACAGCAGCTCTAAAAACTGAAATGTGATGCAAGCGTATGCGCTAAAATTAGGCACATATCCCCTGTACTCTATAACAACATGCGTAAAAGCTAGGAACGCCCCTGTTCCGCCTCTGACCCTCCCATTTCCGCACCTATCTCAAGTGTAAAATTTAGGTGTGGATTCCACGCCTAAATTTACATGTGTAACTTCCAGTTAAATCTAATTAGTGCCAATAATTGCTTATTAAAAAGCCAATTATTGGCACTAATTGGCTCGTTATTCAATTAAACTGCACGTGCAAATTGAGCATGCACACAAAATTGCACATGCAATTTTTGGCAACTTTTATAAAATTAGGGGTTGAGTATGTAGATTATATACCAGCCAGCCTCCTAGCTTCACTAGTCCTGGTTGTGCCCTCATACCAGTCCATTAAAAATATATTTGTGTAGCCTGCTGATGCTCAGCTGGGAACCTAGGGTTACACATGTAATAATTGTGCTAGTATATAACAGTACTCTATTGAAACTAAACGGGCAGAACTTCCATGGCAATATCATCTTCTGACTCATAGGAACTGAGGTGCAAGTCCTAGAATACTAAAGATTCGTTAGATTTTGCCTCAGGTACATTGGTGTGTTGTTGTGGGAACTCATAACTGTAGAGGCATTCCATCGGTAGCGACACTCGTGTAATGGTTGCACGAAAGGGGGCTATTTTATTTGTGCCTTCTTTGTGGAATGCGCTTCCATTGGAGGTTGAGCGGAAAAGTCATTACAGTGATTAAGCGTATGCTTAAGGCTACTATTTTACTTGGGTTTTGGAGTAGATCTTGCTGAGACTTGAGTGGGTTGAGGCCTTAGGTATCTGCAATGATGTTGTTTGATTTTTGATTCTATGTTTCTTTTCTAATCTGTATTGTATTTCTGTTTTTAATATGTTATATTTTGAGTGTTTTTATCTTTGTACACTGCTTTGATCTTTTTATGTAAATGTTAAGCAGTATAATAAGTATAATAAACTAACTATAACTCTATTGCTGTTCATCAGTGAGGTGTATTGGCAGACCCCGGTAAGAAATGCAGTTTGCTCTGTAATGCTCCTATTAACCTTGGCTGTGAGTGATACTATCAGTGCTTGGTACTATCACTTAGGAGAGAATTAACAAATAAAAGATATCAAAACTAGTAGATAAAAAGGAGAGCGAATGGAGGCGGGGGTGCAGAGATCATACAAGGAGAGAAGACTGTTCAGCATTTCTATTATTAATTGTATTTCCTTTCTCGCTCATTAAAATTATTCCCTGCCAGTTGTAGAGTTCCTACAAAACCCTGTTTGCTACCTCGGGTTAAAT
This sequence comes from Microcaecilia unicolor, assembly GCF_901765095.1. NCBI lineage: Eukaryota > Metazoa > Chordata > Amphibia > Gymnophiona > Siphonopidae > Microcaecilia > Microcaecilia unicolor. The sequence goes on from NC_044040.1 coordinate 148,350,023, forward strand.
TAACATTCAAACTCTGAAGAGAAAACAAAAAATTATGTGCTGTGGGAGAAATATTATGCAAATAAAATCAGGTGATAAAAGTGAGGGGGTGAATAACATCAGACAACAGACAGAAGAAGACAATATTACACACTATGAGGAGACTCTATTTTGTTTATGGGGTCCCTTGGTTCCAAATCTATCTCTATAATGTTATACCAAGAGCAACTCAAATGTTGTTCTCACAGTGTGTGGTTGCCTTAATATTTAAACTTCAATTAACTGGACCTCAATGCATCCACCCTTGGCATTTCACCTTCAGGTGAATGAGCCCTTTTATTACTAAAGAATGCCAAAGTTGTCAATGGAGCATGCCCTTGACCCACCCAACACAAGCCAAGACCAATAACAGCTGTTTCCCAAATCCTAAACGTGCTTGGTAGCAGGTGTAACTCCTGGCATTGATCTTTTAAGGCACAGAACAGTGGTTCCCAACTCTGGTCCTGGAGGCACCCCAGCCAGTCAGGGTTTCAGGATATCCACATTGAATATGCATGAGAGAGAACTGCATGCAGTGAAGGTATTGCATGCAAATCTCTCTCGTGCATATTCATTCTGGATATCCTGAAAACCTGACTGGCTTGGTTGCCTTCAGGACCCGGTTTGGGGAACACTGAGATAGATGTTTAGTCCCCTTCTGAAAAGGGGAATAAATGTCTAACAACTTGCCATGCCCTTGACCCACCCAACACAAGCCAAGACCACTCCCCTTGCCATGTTTACACATGTGTTTGGTAGCTGCCTATCCCGGCTTTATAAAATGAGGGCTTAGATGTTTATGCAAGATAAACGTCTAAGTGCCATTTTAAGCACGTAACCGCAAATAGGGCTTGTAAAATGAGGACCATTGTGGGAATCATTTTAATATATGAACTGCTGAATTGGAGAGATAAAGATGTCTAGAGAAAGGAAAAAATAGTCTATGGCAACACAGAGAAAAGAAAAGATCAGGAAAAATAATAGAGTATAGACCTAAAGACTAGTAAGAAGGAGCTATAGAATAAATTAAAGTAATGGTCTGGAGGGAGAGTATGTAAATAGGAAGAGACCCTGTTACTATATACACACTAAACATGTTTAGAGAGCAAAGGAGTTTCTGTTGTTGCTGAAGACACCATTTTGATGATGTGAAACAGGCATCATGGTCAACCAACACCAGTCAATATTCAATGAGGAAGAAGCTTATTTTCCATGACACATTATTTCTGATTAACAGGGCTTAATTAGTATTCAGTACTGCAGTGATAGGTGAATGTGAAGAGACTAGGAGGAAAAGGGATGAAGAGAGAGAAGTAACAGGAGGAAAAAAATCAGGAAAAGGACTGATGAAGATAGAAATAAAGGAAGAAAAAGGAAATAAAGATGAGAGGGAAGAAAAAGAAATGAAAGAAAAGATATAGGGAGAAAGGATAAACAGTTAAAGAGCAGAAAGAAAGGGAACTATAAGGGGGTAAAAGAAGCTGGAGAAAGACAGAAAAAGATAAGAAAGCAGAAGACAAAGGAGAGAAAAGTAAGAAAGAAAAGATAAAGAAAAAGAGGGGAGAAAATAGAAAAGATCGCGAAGGAACAGAAAACAGTACTGAAGGAGGAAGAAGTGAGAGAAATATAAAAATGAAAAAAAAAAGTGAATGGCAGGCATAAAACTTCAGGGAAAGAAAAGATGATGAAGTAGAAAAAGGGTTGGAGAGCAAGAAGTGATATAAAAAAGTTGAGAAATAATTTCTTACTTTGGTAAGAGGGAGGCAAGCTAATTGGAACTGAAACAGTTAATGATTTGTGAGTCCAAATGTGCCAGTTTTCTATCCTGCTGTTGCTTGTCAGGGGAAAAGAGTAGAGGGAGGGAGGGTAGAGTGAGAGAAAGCATTTATCCTTTGGCCTTCCAGAAAATTATAGTTCTCTTTGTATTTTCAAGTTAGGTAGGAAGGAGCTTAAAGGGAAATTTAATGGCATGATGGCTAATTCCAGATCTGGGCTCAGGAACCTAAACATTTAGTCCTAATTTTTTCAAACAGTAGGGGATTTATTTTCTTTCATTTCTTTAAATGGTTGGGCTGGAAAATGCATTTATGGGCACTGGAAGGGGGTAGAAGGAGAAATTATAGAGTCAGATACTGTTTCATGAACCGCCCAGGCCAGGGGTGGTGAATTTCAATCCTTTATTGCAAACAGGTCTGTCTTTCATGATAGTCACAGTGAATAAATGTGAAATATTTCTGCATTCATTTCATCCAGGAATCTGGTAAACTTGCATAGGTTTAACTAGCCAGAAAACTGGATCTGTATGTATCAGTCAAAGACAGGAGTTCACCATCATAGTTAGGCCAGTAGTTTCACCCTTGTTCTTGGGATACATCCTTGTGAGGGCCAACCAACAGGTCAGGTTTTTTATTTTCGGTATATCCTTAATGAATATGAATGAGAGAGATTGCTTGCAATGGAGGTAGTATGCATTCATATTCTTTAGGGACTGGGAGTGAAGACCATTGGGTTAAAAGAGATTTTAAGGAGATGTGAATGTTTTAAGCTCTCCCTGGAAGGCACTGGAAATAGGTACATTTTGATGGGATAAAGTAGAATAGGAAAGGACAAGTTACATTTAGATACAGATAAAGATCAAAATGGCCCATTCACTTTTTCCACTTGTTATTTATCCACTTTGGGTTGATGCACTTATGAATTCCCATATGCAATTCATTAACATCTTCCCACTCTCCAGGGGATAATTTAATTACAAGGCATATATAATGTCTACATAGGCACCTATCCTGCTCATTTTGGAAAGAGATTGCCGGCCATCTTCTGACACAAATTGGGAGATGGCCGGCGATCTCCTGAACCCGGCCAAATCATAAGTACATAAGTAAGTACATAAGTAATGCCACACTGGGAAAAGACCAAGGGTCCATTGAGCCCAGCATCCTGTCCATGACAGCGGCCAATCCAGGCCAAGGGCACCTGGCAAGCTTCCCAAATGTACAAACATTCTATACATGTTATTCCTGGAATTGTGGATTTTTCCCAAGTCCATTTAGTAGTGGTTTACGTACTTGTCCTTTAGGAAACCGTCTAACCCCTTTTAAAACTCTGCTCAGCTAACCACCTTCACCACGTTCTCTGGCAACGAATTCCAGAGTTTATGCGTTTGGTGAAGAAACATTTTCTCCGATTTGTTTTAAATTTACTACACTGTAGTTTCATCGCATGCCCCCTAGTCCTAGTATTTTTGGAAAGCGTGAACAGATGCTTCACATCCACCTGTTCCACTCCACTCATTATTTTATATACCTCTATCACGTCTCCCCTCAGCCGTCTCTTCTCCAAGCTGAAAAGCCCTAGCCTCCTTAGTCTTTCTTCATAGGGAAGTCGTCCCTTCCCCGCTATCATTTTAGTCGCCCTTCGCTGCACCTTTTCCAGTTCCACTATATCTTTGTTGAGATGTGGTGACCAAAATTGAACACAATACTCAAGGTACGGTCGCACCATGGAGCGATACAACGGCATTATAACATCCTCACACCTGTTTTCGGTATAATCGAAAGCCGATTTTGGCCAGGTTCAACTGATTTCCATCGCGGAGCCAGCGAAACATCAAGGGGGCGTGTCAGTAGGGCGTGTCATGACCAAGCTTCAAAAAGGAGCCCAAACTGACCAAATGACCACCGGAGGGAATTGGGGATGACCTCCCCTTACTCCCCCAGTGGTCACCAACCCCCTCCCACCCAAAAAATAAAAATAAAAAACACTTTTTTTGCCAGCCTCTATGCCAGCCTGAAATGTCATACCCAGCTCCATGACAGCAGTTTGCAGGTCCCTGGAGCAGTTTTTAGTGGGTGCAGTGCACTTCAGACAGGTGGACCAAGGCCCATCCCCCCCATCTGTTACACTTGTGGTGGTAAATGGGAACCCTCCAAAACCCACCCAAAACCCACTGTACCCACAGGTAGGTGCCCCTTTCACCCCTTAGGGTTATGGTAATGGTATAGAGTTGTGGGGAGTGGGTTTTGGGAGGGATTTGGGGTGCTAAACAACCAAGGGAAGGGAGCTATTTTTATTTTTTAGAAGTGCCCCCTAGGATGCACGGTTGATGTCCTGGCATGTGAGAGGGGCCAGTGCACTACAAATGTTGGCTCCTCCCATGACCAAATGCCTTGGATTTCGCCGGGTTTGCAATCGCCGGCATTATTTTCCATTATGGCCGAAAACTGATGCCGGCCATCTCAAACCCGGTGAACTCTGACATTTGGCTGGGCCCAACCATATTAGCAAAGAAAAAGATGGCCAGCCATCTTTTTTGAAAATACGGTTGGCTCCGCCCACTTATGGTGCCGGCCCCGAAGTTGTGCCAGCTATTTAGCTGGTGCCGTTCGATTATGCCCCTCCACGTGCCCTGTATAAACAAAACTTCCAGAACCATCTCCAAATAGTGTGTAAATCATAACTTACAAATTTACACCTGCCCCAAAGAATGTAGATGCATGTATGTACTCTATTCAAAGGCATGTGTGTTTTTTAAAATAAAATATGCATGACATTTGCAACTTTAACATAGTAAGTGATGGCAGATAAAGACCTATACGGTCCATCCAGTCTGCCCAACAAGATAAACTCATTTTACTTGATATGTGATACTTTATTTGTATACCCGAGTTTGATTTGCCCTTGCTATTCTCAGAGCACAGACTGTATAAGTCTGCCCAGCACTCTTCTTGTACTAAAGTTCTGAAGCTAACGTCGAAGCCTCTTAAAATTTACACTGAAGCTCATCCCTATCAATTCAGTCACGATCAGGGTTTAGACTGTAGAAGTCTGCCCAGCATCGGATTTGCTTCCCAATTGTCAGCGTCGCCATCCAATCTCTGCTAAGATTCCGTGGATCCATTCCTTCTAAACAGGATTCCTTTGTGTTTATCCCATGCATGTTTGAATTCCATTACTGTTTTCATCTCCACCACCTCCCACGGGAGGGCATTCCACATATCCACCACCCTTTCTGTGAAAAAATACTTCCTGACATTACTCCTGAGTCTGCCCCCCTTCAACCTCAAGTCATGTCCTCTAGTTCTACCACCTTCCCATCTCCAATAAACTTTACACCTTTGGGAGTTACCTGTGCAGAGTTCATGTAAAAGTAGCCACAATCTTGCAACACACCTGATTTTCACATGTATATACCCTTCATGATTTTAGAAGAACTATGTTGCATGTGGAAAACATATTTAACACATAGAAAATGCTTTACAAAATTGCCCTTTTCATGTCTTTTACCTGATCTTCACCCTTTTGCTACTACTGCCCTCCATATGTGACTGAAATATAAGTTATAGTGATGATCTCTGTTGGTAGGCCTACTTCCTTCTTACAAGACAAATGCATCTCCTCCTATGTCTTGTAAAATATCCAGCCCCTCCATGCTCATGGAAGTTCTGATTTTGACCTATAAGTTTTGCTTTGCTTCTTTGTAGTTTTAGATCAATAGAAATCAGGGCTGAAATCTGGCATCATAATCATCACATGCAACTACTCAGGGATTTTCCCCCTATTTAATAATCCACCTTGTCCCCTCCCAAACATATTTAATCTGGTATTTGCAGGTGCAGTCCTGAGCTGGGCGGCCATACACTAGCTCTGAATCCAAACACCCAGGTATCATCCATAAGCAATGAATAAATGGAAATAAGTAGGGTTATAGATGGATCTTCCAACGCATACTCATACACTAATGGGTATACAAAGTATGTCTATCGAAAGAGCAGCTAGGACTCAACACAGAACCATGTTTTGGCATAAAAGCCTGCCTCAGGGGTCTGCTGATGTGCAAAATTGGAAACTGTATCTTCCTTTACCACAGAATTGAAAGCTTATCAAGAGTTCAATAAGAGAAAACTTGTACATCGCTCTTGTGGCTCAAGCATGGGAAAAGTGTGTTAGAAGATCCATCTATAACCCTACTTATCTCCATTCATCCTGTGACTATCGTAGTGGTTTTGCGTTGTTCCTTTACTTCAGTGGCTATTCTGCTGTATCCATAAGCAGTGACCATGACTGCCTCCTCCCCACTCCTCCCAAGGGTTCAGATCATTGCCTGTGAGAAAACATCCTCCACCCCAGCTGACTGGCAGCAGAAGACTCATTTTAAGAATCAAACTGGGAGCCTTCTGCATGACAGTGCACAGGCTAACTGGCTTGTGGTTTTCTACCTCCTTTCTGTTACTACTTTTATGAAGAGGAACTACATCCACCTTTCTCCAGTTCTGCAAAGCCACTCTCATCTCCAAGGATCTCTTAAACAGGTCCTTCAGGAGACCCACTAGACTCTTTCTGAACTTGCTTCATATCCTATTTATTTATTAGGATAGCAGAAATATCTAGGTCCATCTCCACTATTGTGACTTGCAGATCTAGAATTTTATTGCCTAGATTATGAGTATTTGTGTTTATAGTTTTCCAGTGAGTTCTCCTTGTCTTGTTTTTACTCCATATTGCCTAATAGCTACTCCTGTCTTGTAACCAGTTGCTGAAGAATGGATTAGTGAGCTTACAACCTTATGTTCATCAGGAGTTCATCAGCCACCCCTTCTCTAGTTTAAATGTCTGACTATGTATGATCTGAATTTCTCATTTGGGATCTTTTTTTTACCACTCATAGAAAGTTGTAGGCAGTCATTCTAATATAAACTTATTTTTCCATACATAACTCTAACCACCCAAAAATCTAAAGCAGCGGCTTCTAAACTTATCATGCGGATTCGGGATCCCCAGCCATTCAGGTTCTCAGGATATCCACAATGAATATTCATGAGGTTTATTTATTCATTTATTTAAAAAACTGATATACCACCTATAACTAATGTGGTTTCCAATAAAAACATTCATATTCAATCACAGCCTTCATTGCATGCAAATTTCTGTCATGTCATTGTCCATTTTCATTAAAATTCAACTGGCTGGGGAATCCTACAGAACAGGTTTGGGAACCACTGATCTAAAGCCTTCTTGACACAGCTTTTGACCCATGTTTTGAAGAAAACTATGCAGTGTTGCCAAGGGCGGCCTGTGGAAGATACAGAGGGATGCAGGACCATGTGCAGAGACTCACTGTAGGGCCTCATTTGCATCAGTCAATAGAGGCAGGAAAGAATTGCCAAAAATTGTAAAAAACATAGGTCCTGATGCACAAAGCTTACCATGCTTGCAACATTTGCTTTAGACTGATTGCTGCTGGTCTAAAGCAAGTGTTACTCAGCGTCTAATACATAAAGGGGTTCTGCATCCCTTTTACCGTTCACCATAGCAACTACCGATAACCCTATGCAAATATTTTACAACGAGCTTATTAGTATTAAAATGAGCATTCCAAGAGCTGTACAGACATTTCCGTGCCCTGAGCGCCTGCCTTTAACGTGCAAAATTTTCTGGCAGGTCTGAAGTTATCTTTGATGGAACAGTCTGCTCAAACTTTAGTTTGCTGGATTGTGTAGAATACTTGTGTTAAATTGCCCAACCCTCAATAGACAAGGGCTAGCAAATGTAAACAAAGCACAAAACAACCCTCCCCCCCCAAAAAAAATACCCATTTCAACTGAGCAAATGATTCACAGACAAAGGATTTTCTTTGTAAACTTACCCCACCCCAAATTTTTATGTTGCTGCAGCTGTTTTGCAATAGCCTTCTAATAAATGAAATAATAGATTTTATAGCTTAAATACACATACACATGTTTTGTGTTTTAGCTGGTCATGTACACCGTAGGCGTGGAAAGCTGAACTTTGAAGGTGGAAGTGCACGTGCAAAACATCACCACTTACCAAGAGACCATTCTGCACATGTACTGGGCACTTTCCCTATTGAACTGCTCACAGATTTTCTGTGCACCTCATTTGCATGTGATTTCCTTTGATCTTCAGTTGCTGTTTCAAAATCATTAAGTTCAACCACAAATAGAAAGGTGCATGGTATTTAATGGTGATCTTTGTGAATCATGAGAGAACAAAGTGAGGAAAATTCAAGGAGGTTGTACAATGAGTCTTTAATTCTGACAGGCAGGGCCGGTCTTAGGCCGAGGCGACCGAGGTGGCCGCATAGGGCCTCACGCTTAAGGGCCTCGGTGGCGCGCCTCGGTCAGCCTCCTTCGCTCCCGATTCCCAGCGGTATTTAAATTTACCTTTCCAAGTTACCTCCGTTGCAGGCAGCATCAGTGAAAACGCTGTCTGACGTCCCACCAGCCTTTCCTTCGCTCATTCGTTCCCTCTCAGTGTCCCGCCTCCAAGGAAATGACGTCAGAAGAAGGCGGGGCACTGAGAACGAACGAGCAAAGGGAAGGCTGATGCTGCCTGCAACGGAGGTGAATTTAAATACTTGAAGATCTGAGCCTGCCATGAGTGGGAAAGCGTGGGGTACAAATGTAACTTAAAAAAAAAGAAAAGAGGGGAACTTGGGAAAGGGAGAGAGAGTTGCTGGCGGTCTGGGAGGAGAGATGCCAGACCAAGTGGGTGGGGGAGGTCATTAAGAGAGAACTGTGGGAGGGGGGGCAAGACAAGGCACAGCATATTAAAAAGAATGAGTGAAGGCACTGGGGGGGATGGGGAGGTTACATGAGAGAGAATGGGTGAAAACACAGGGGGGCCACATAAGAGAGAGAATGGGTGAAGGCATGGGGACACATGAGAGAGACAGAATGGGTGAAGGCACAGAGGGCACATGAGAGAAATAGAGAATGGGTGAAGGCATGGAGGGGGGCAGGTGGACATGGGAATGGGAGGAAAGGGGAGAGGGGAGGATTAATTGCTGGACATGGAGGGGAGGGAGGAAAATTGCTGGATTTGGATAGATGGAGGAGGGAAGGGGAGAGAGGAGCATCAATGGACATGGATGGGAGGGCAGGGCCCAGGGAGAGGAGGGGAGGGCAGGGAAGAGAGGAGAATTACTGGATATGGAATGGAGGGAAGGAAAGCAAAGGAAGGAGATGCACATGGATGGAGGGGAAGGAAGAATGGTAGACAGGACACCGGAGGATGGTGGACATGGTGAGAGAAAAAATATCAAATGGAAAGAAGACACTGCATAAAACAGAAGACACTGGGACCAAAGCGAATAGAAAAACTAAGTGATCAGACAACAAAGGTAGAAAAAAGTATTTTATTCAGAATTTATTAATTGGAATATGTCAGCTTTTGGAAATGTGCATCTGTGATATTTTGCATGCAAGTTTCAATTTTTCTGGTATTGCTGCATGCTGAGTCTGACTTCTTGAGTTAACTTTCCAGTTCAGTATTTTGCCTTCATATTTTTTGATTTCTAGTTCCTTGTGTCATGTCTGTTGTGTCATGTGTTTTTCATATGTGATCAAGGTGCAGTATTCTGCTAGCGTGTAGTATTTGCAGCCCTTTTTGTTTTGTTTTTTTCACAAGGTAGTGTAATGGTGTTTTAGAGCCTGGTGTAATTACAGTTCTGCCTTTCCACACAAGGTTGTAGCTCGTCCTGTCCTTGGAATTAGTGCTGTTATGGTTTAGTAAGGTTATGAGTGTGTTTTTGCACAAGTTTGTGTATAGTGTTTTGCAGTGGAGAGATTGTGTGTCCGCACCTCTGACCCCCCGGGGTTATGAGAATTGAAACTACTAATTGTAGTGGACTTGAACTGAATAATTTCTGGGGAGCGGGGGTTTCATGATAGCATTGTGCTTATTATTTCAATTAGTTTTTCTGTACAAATTTAGCTTCATTTGTCTTTATTTGAAATTTCATATATAAAAAATGTTCTAAAAATTTAATAATCAATGGGGTGGAGCGGGGGAGGGGCTAGGGTGGGGCGGGGCTAGGATGGGGCCCCTCCAAATTGGTCTGCACAGGGCTCTGCACTTGCTAAGACCGGCCCTGCTGACAAGCATAAAAATGACCCGACATGGCCGTTTTTCAGCGCTAAGGCCTGCCTCAGGGGTCAATATTTCCCTTACACTCTTGGCAATAGGTCTGTATAAGAGAAGAAAATGAAGTCCTCACTGTAGAAAAAAGCCGCTGTGTCAGACCGCCGGTCAGACAGCAATCGTTAGTGACGGTCTAACATAGCAGATTGTACAACAGTTCTACAGCAAGGACTTTATTTTCTTCTCTTATACAGACCTATTGCCAAGAGTAAAAGAGAAATATTGACCCCTGAGGCCGAATTAAAGACTCATTGTACATCCTCCTTGAGTTTTCCTCACTTTGTTCTCTCGTGCTCACGTTTATGTGAGGGACTTTTCCTCCTCCTTCCTTTCATCTTTGTGAATCACGGCCATAGTTGCTGATTGGTAGGGTGGTGCTGAATATAGCCTTTCTTCTCCCTTACCATAAAGAACACCTCTGAAAATGTTCTGATCTTTGTCAGGTGCCTTTCCCTAAAATCTGGAACACACTCTGAACTACACCACCTCTATTTCTAGCCAGGCTGTTGGCCTTCAAGTAGATTATAACATCAGAATTATAATCCTTTCTTCTCTGATATTACTAAGAATCTGGACTGTATTCCTGCTAGCAAGGATCTCCGTAGGCATTTATCTTTTCTGTGACCCTCACAAGGTATTGCTAAGTTAATGCCTTTGATAATAGAGTCCTGCATCAGAAGCAGTTTTCTGTTTTGGGATCTCATGGTAGTGTCTTTGGAATTTTGTGTACTGTGGGCGTCTACCTTCAACTCTGATACCACTTCAGATGTCATGTCTGGAGTATCATCTGTTTGTAAGGCTGTGAAGGCATATTGTTTAGTCAAATAAGGATTCTTTTTCTCAAAGAGTGAAGCATTGCCAACTCTTGTTCCTACAGTATTACAAGAGCAGGGAAAGTTTGGCTGCAGCGATATGCTACCAATTTTTTACTGCTAGCTCTTAGCAGTTCTCTTCAGTTTGCTGTGATGTTTTTATTTATTTAGATTTTGCTCATACCTTTTTCATTAGTAGCTCAAGGTGAGTTACATTCAGGTACACTGGGTATTTTTCTGTCCCTGAAGGGTTCACAATCTAAGTTTTGTACCTTGAGGCAACAGAGGGTCACATGACTTGACCAAGATCACAAGGGGTAGCAGTGGGATTTGAACTGGGCACCTCTGGATATCAAGGCTGGTGCTCTAACCACTGGGCTACTCCTCTACTCTTTGCTGCTCTTTGCTTTCACATGTAGCCCTTCTTTTAGTAAGGATCTTCCTTAATGGTTGAGGGGTTCACCTTTCAAAGCTGTAGTATAAAGTGCTTTACTGACCAGAGTGCCTGAAATCAGGTTCTTTGGGTGGGAAAAGCAACAGTTGTAAGGCCGGACCCAGGGGATCACACTCTCTTTCATGCTGCTCAAAAATAGTCCACATGTAGATGTGTTTGTTCCAAGTTTTCTGGCACAAAGAAAAATTCCATAAACAGCAGGAAAAGACTGAGAAAAATTACTAGAAAGTAACCTGTATTGTCCACAGTCTCATTCTTCAGTGACTACAGAGTCCTTGAGCAGAAAACCCTATAAATTCAGTGGCAATCCAGTACTCAAGCATCTTCAGTAGAACTGAAGGAAACTTGGGCTTTCTTACGTTCTCAGTGGGCTTTCTTCTCCCTTTGACCCCTCTTTGAAAGGTATAAAATTCAGGAAACACCTTGTTGGTGAACCCTGCCCATGAGCAGCAAGGTTTCTGTCCTCGGGAGCAGGGAATATTCACCCACCTGGACAACTGTTGAGATGAATCCCCCCCCCCCCCCCCAGGACACTTCCAGCTGATAGAATGAGATTAACACATTCTCCTACTAGAAAGAAAAATATATTATGCTTCCCCTTTATTCCTGGAGCACTGGACAGCGCAGCCCACCTTGGCTTCCTACCTGCTCCCTAGTCAATGACATCCTCATGACTCATTGAGTCACTTTTATATTTCAGTCCTACTCTTGGGGATGATAGCATTTTCCATACTATTGCAGTACCAACCAAGGAAATTCCCCTGATTTGAATGTTCTTCATATTTATTTATTTAGAACATTTATACCCCGCTTTTTGCCACTGAAAGCAGCCCCAAAGCTGTTTACAATGAACTGAGAAAACAATTACAATGACAGGAGAGGAGGTAGAGGAACAAATAGATAGAAAAATACCATGATAGAGACAAAGGGCGCTACACACAAAATAATTTAACACAAATCTTGGGAGCCTACCCAAGCATATTAAGGTTTGGTTTGTTGGCAGTATGGAATTGTGTCTTGCAAGAATAAAAGGATGATACCGCATGTATGAATTACTGTTTTCAGAAGTTTAGGGTTTAAAGACTCCTGATGGAGGTCTGAGGAGTAGGTGGGCCCCAGTGCTCTTATTGTACTGCACTTTGAAAACCCCTTGTGTTGCATTTACACAAAGACCTATGTGATTCAAATCTCCTCTCTTCACAATTGATCTTTTTTTTTCCTTGCTGCTTGTGCCACGTTAGATACCCCAGATGTCTCACTCTTTCTCTGAAAGACACTCACAGCATATACTCCATATGGAGTCTTTCTGGCACTTGGTTTAGGCACCTGTGTTTATATCATGGACCCTCTACTCCAGATATCAAAGTTTATATGCAAAAAGTTACAGTATGTATTCCTAGAGAAAGAGAAAGTTACTTATGTATCCCTAAAATCAAACGGCAAACCAATCAAACCTCTCCTTACTATGTGTTTGAGACACTGTGGTCTGGTTCCTCACATCAGTCTAGACATTTTAAGACGTTAAGTGAGATGCATTCACTGGGACCCACCAACCTCCACAAATCCCCAATAGTTGCAGCTTGAATCCTTTTGTAAGCTCTGGCTGATGATCAGATAGCTTCTACAGCTTCCTTTCTCTTCAAAGTTGGTACCTTCTTGCTGACATACTGTCCCTCCCCCCCCCCCCCCCCCCCCAGGTCTGTACTCCCCTCTCCTCTTTATTTCATGTTATTCCTCTTTCACAAGGCCAGGCTTAGCTGGCCTGGAGAAACTATTCCCTTTTTATGCCTAGCTGGCCCTGCTGCTTCCCAGCAATATGGAACCCTGCCAAAGGGCTCTGTCAGCTTTATTGCATGGCAGGCAACATTACCCACTAAAAAGCCTCCAACCCTTTAAGTACTAGTTCTTTATAATTCCCTCCAGAACCACAAGATGGGAACACCCTTGGAACAGTGATGAACACCCAGGCACATTCTTCATTACATCACCTTAAGAATGCAAGCAAAGCTCCAGACTGTAAAAAAAAAAACATGGAGGTAGGTTGGTATCCTGCTACGCGTGAAATAGATTTGTATATAATCGTTCATGCAAATCTATCTCATCTATTTAGTAGGGATATCCTGATAACCTGAACAGTTTGTAGCCCTTGAGGACCTGAGAGTCCCCACCTTTACAACAGAGAAATCAGAATTACAATGAGATAAGGCCAGAGTTGGATTTGTCAAACAAGCCTGAAAAAAAAAGGAGCCAGCTGGCAATGCTACACCAGCTGACAGCTCTGCCAGTGCATCTTTTCTTTCCCCTCCCTTTTATGTCTATAATTGCTAGAGGCATCCCCTTAAAATCCATAATTCTAAAATAAAATAAACCACCTGCATTAGTGAATTAACAAGTTATGTGGTGGTTTGTGGTAAACATTCTGGGAGGTTCGAATTCCGAAAGAACCACCAAATGTGATTTATTTGTGAGTCTAGCCAAGTTTTTATTTTTGCTTGAAGTTGCAAAGCCTTATGTGCATTAGCCATGCAGACTGTATTCAGCCTCTTGAGTTTATCATAGCAAACGAAGCGCAAAGGCAAACACACAACAGCAACAGTACACTGATGGTTAGAGCACAGCTAGAAGGCTGTTTCCAAAACAAATCTTCTGCTTTCCTGGAAAGTGGTGATTGCTTTCACAATTGTCAGAGAATCCGTTGCCTGACTCGGTTAAGTTGATCATTTCTAGTAAATCATGGTTACCTGCAGTGCAGAGAGCACAGATTGAACAAACAACTGCCATGACACGCTCTGTATTTCCCAGTTTCTGCATCTTGTATATCAAAATGCTGTCCAGTACCATTCACAAAGCTTCCATTCTGGTGAGGTCCCAGTGAAGAGGAAGGTGAGATTTTTCAGATTGCTAACTGAAGATTTATAGTTACTGGAGTGTAGGCACAATCAGATCTGAGTGAGGGATATCACTGAAGTTTATCGAAGTGCCTATTGCTGGGAAAATGTTGACTAGCATTTACAGGAGATTATCTATGGGTTGATTCACGGACGCTGCCTCCATTTAGCAAATGGTGTCAGTTATTTAGGTTTTTGGGGAGATCTCAGGGTTGAGAAAAACTATTTGGGTCCAGTAGGGGCACATAGGACAAGCAGCCACCATACTGTGTTACCAAAACCATCCACCTTCATAAAAGAGTATGAAATGTGCCATTTGTTCTTGAATGACATGGTTGATAACATGTCAGAGGTCATACAATAACTATGTGTGTTATATACTGTATATACACTGCTGCTCCTTGTGATCTTGGGCAAGTCACTTAACCCTCCATGGCCTCAGGTACAAACTTAGATTGTGAGCTCTACAGGGGCAGGGAACTACCCAGTGTACCTGAATTTAACTCACCTTGAGCTACTATTGAAAAAGGTGTGAGCAAAATTTAAATAAATAAAATATGCTAAAGTGTCTTGCAGTAATTTGCTTGTGCTAAGTACATTTTATTTTTTAAAGGAGGTGTGTCATAGGTGGAGAATGGGCATGGGCACATTAACTGGTTAGCGTGCTGACATTAATACCATAATGTTTGAGGCCTTAGCACCTCCTAAATAGGAGATGGTCAGTGCTTCTGTGTTAATTTTTTTTCAGCTGCTGCACTCTAATTAGCATTAGCATTAGCATGTAGCCTGAAAAAAAGTGTGAAAAACAGCTGTTTTATAGATGCACTAGAAACGGGCTTAGCATGTGGGAAACCTCATGTTTATTTATTTATTTATCGTATTTATACCCCTCTCTTTCCCGCTCGATAGCAGGCTCAGTGCGGCTTACAATGTCTAGGTACATAGTATCACAGGGATAACACATTTTAAGAGTACGAAGTATCACAGAGGTACTCCAATGTATAGGTAAAAAGTATCATTAGGATAATACAGTTTTATAGAGAAGGATAAAAGAAAGAGATGTGGGGGAAGGATTGAGGCTTGAATATTGTTAGTGGTGTGGGTTACAGTCATAACTTAAGTTGGGTTGTTTGGGTAGGCTTGTTTGAAGAGGTATGTTTTCAGCATCTTTCGGAAGCGTAGATGTTCGTTTGTTGTTCCGATGAATCTTGGTGTGGTGTTCCAAAGTTGGCTGCCTATAACTGAGAAGTTGGATGCATAGTAGGTTTTGTATTTTTGAGACCTTTGCAATTAGGCAGGTGAAGATTGAGATATGTTCGAGAGGATTTGGACCTGTTCCTGGCTGGAAGGTTGATTAAATTGGTCATGTAACTTGGAGATTCTCCGTGGAGGATCTTGTGGATCAGTGTGTGGACTTTGAAGTTTATTCGCTCTTTAATGGGGAGCCAGTGGAGTTTTTCACGGAGAGGTGTTGCACTTTTGAACCGAGATTTACCAAAAATGAGTCTGGCTGCCGTGTTTTGGGCGGTTTGGAGTTTTTTTTAGAATATGAGCTTTGCATCCAATGAAGATACTGTTGCAGTAGTCAGCGTGGGTGAGTACTGTTGATTGGACCAGATTGCGGAATGTTTTTTGGATTTCTTAGTAAAAGGGCCTCTATGTTATCATGTCTCAGTAGGATCAGGCAGCATGGTATTAGCCCCACTGTTCCCTCTAAGTTGAACAGGAGTCCTCCAACTGCACTGTGGCCAGTGGGGGATGCTGCTTCATTATTATGGCCTAGTGGTTAGGGTGGTGGACTTTGGTTCTGGGGAACTGAGGAACTGAGTTCGATTCCCACTTCAGGCACAGGCAGCTCCTTGTGACTCTGGGCAAGTCACTTAACCCTCCATTGCCCCAGGTACAAATAAGTACCTGTATACAATATGTAAGCCGCATTGAGCCTGCCATGAGTGGGAAAGGGCGGGGTACAAATGTAACAAAAAATAATTCTAGAGATAAGAAGGTTCCTTGTCGTCTTGCAGAGCTTGCCTGTCCCTCGCTATTGAAAATGTAATAGTGAAACAGCACCAATCACTGGCAAAACTGTAGGTGGAGGACTCCCGCTCAGCTTAGAGGGAACAGTGGTTAGCCCCAAATACTAAAGACAGATTCTATCTCAAGTTCATAAGATGCAACATGTATAGACAACCTATCAAGCTGTGCTTGAAAATTCCTGTTAATCAAGCCCGTGGCACTCAAAATAATGTAAAATACGTAAGTATCTTTCTGCCACCTTTTCTTGGTCTCCAACTGCATTTCTTGGTACTTGAGGATCTTATTGACCCTCTTATTGACCTCAGAGTTTTAGACTTTGCACCCTGTTCTTGTTTGTACCTGTTCTGTATCAAGATCAAACACATGGAATATTGGCTAATTTTTGGAATAATCCCCAAACCACTGTGTTGTTTGAGCTTTTTTTCCTAAACTTGGACTTGTACCAGATAACTCAGAAGTGTAGGGCCCCAAAAGTTTTCTTATCTTCTGTTCAGAAAGAACTAGGGCACTTGGCATGACTGGCCCACGAATGTGCCGCTTAAGTCTGCTAGGCAGGCCAAGAGAATAGGAGCTACAGACAGATGGTCTAAAATCAGATTTGGCTTAAATCCCATCATGTTCAATTGAGATACTTATAAAGTACAAGCAAATCTGAGACAAAAATCCTAGAAGGCTCATAGATAAGTAAAATAAGAGGCCATGGGTAAGGAAGAGATCTGAAAACAAAAGTGTAGCCAGGTTTTGATGTCAGGGGAGCATACCTTTTGTAAAATAGGTGTCATTGTGAAGCTGAAGGACTGATCTGCATAGGCACCATTTTATTCAAAATTCATTTGTGGAAGTGGCTGCTCCTCTTGCACCCCACCTAGTTACGCCTCTCCTGAAAAGGCTACTTAGGTCGCTATCCAGCTCATAATTGAAAGTGATCGCCGGCCATTTCCCGACACAAATCGGGAGATGGCCGGCGATCGTGGACAAGCGGCAAAATCGGTATAATCAAAAGCTGCTTTTTTTGACAGCATCACCGCTTTCCTGTTGGCTCGCCGGCGAAAGTTCAAAGGGGTGTGTCGGCGGCGAAGTGAAGGCGGGACATGGGGGGTATGGGCGTGGCTACCAGATAGCCGGCTTTCGCCGATAATGGGAAAAAAAATGGCGTTAAGCAGTATTTCGCCGGGTTTACTTGGTCCTTTTATTTTCATGACCAAGCCTCAAAAAGGTGCCCCAACTCACCAGATGACCACCGGAAGGAAGCGGAGATGACCTCCCCGTACTCCCCCAGTGGTCACTAACTCCCTCCCACCAAAAAATCCCACCTTAAACACTTTTTTTTCCAGCCTGTATGCCAGCCTCAAATGCCGTACCCACCTCCATGACAGCAGAATGTGTTCTGTTCTCCGACAGCCTTTTCCTGCTTGTGATGTGGCTCTGGGGTGAGTGTGACACCTTTTCTGTTATTTGCACTGCAGAGTCACATCAGCAATGCATTGTCATGGGTGTAGGTATTAGTAGTTGGTAGGCTCTACTCCCCTGGTGCTTTCCCCCGACTTACTGGGTCAGAGTGTGCCCTGTTTTGTTTCCTGTTGTAGTCCATGCGGTAGTGGCCATTTTTGTAAGCCGGTTTTAGTTCCCTTTCCTGTGTTACCCACGTTAGAGAACGTAGTTCTTACCTTGAATGGTGCTGAAAGAGGGCATTGCACACCATTGTGCCAGCTCTGACCTACTGCTCATCTTAGTACCAGGGGACTCTTTGCCAGTGGGGCACATCCTCTGATCTGCAGTTAACTGTGAGTAAACGTGCTTATTCAAATAAAGGACTTTTTCAAAGAGATTAGTCTTCAGGTGTGAACTGGTGTGTCAAAGTTATACAGCAGCAATAAGTCCTAGAGGCTGTATGCAGGTCCCTGGAGCAGTTTTAGTGGGTGCATAAAAATTTGTGGGTAGTGGGTTTTGGGGGAGGGGGTTGGGGGGCTCAGCTCCCAAAGTAAGGGAGCCATGCACGTGGGAGCTTTTCTGAAGTCCCCCTAGGGTGGCTGGTTGGTGTCCTGGCATGTCAGGGGGGCCAGTGCACTAAAAATGCTGGCCCCTCCCACGGCCAAATGTCTTGAATTTGGCCGAGGTTTGAGATGGCCGACATAACTTTCCATTATCGCTAAAAAACGACGCCGGCCATCTCAAACCCCGGCCAAATCCAAGGCATTTGGCTGGCCAGAACCATATTATTGAAACAAAAGATGGCCGGCCATCTTTTTCGAAAATAGGGGTCTGGCCAGCTTTTTGCAGCGCAGCCAAAATACATTGCCGGCCGTGTATTTCACCGGTGCCGTTCGATTATTCCCCTCCACAGCTCATAGATGCTAGTCCCAAAGCATGAGATGTACCACTCCAAAGAGTGAGATTTTTCAGAAGGTATATGCAGAGCATCAGTTTAGAAAGATTTAAGTGTAGTTTTGCTTTGCATATGACAAAAGCACTATAAAATGATTTTTGCTTTTCTTTGCAGCCTCTGAAAGGATACAGAGTGGAGACAATATAGGCAAATTCTCTGGCCTGAAAATTGTTTTCCACTCAGTTGCTATATTTCAGGGCACATATACAGGGCAGGTTCAGGGAAATAGGTTGGGGCAGGGAGAAGCAGTACAGTACTCAGATTTTATTTTTAACTGCTGGTTGGTTTATTTGCTTTTTCTTCTCTTAAACTTGTCTCTCAGGAAATTAGTGACCAAGATCATTGCATTGGCACGAGCTCCAATACAGGAGAAAGGGGTTCAAAGAGTGTGAGAGTGAGAGAGCCCTTATGTGAGCATGACACACCCCTAATGGCTGAGGCTTAGCATTTCTGAAGGCTCCGCATGCACCCCTTTATGATATAACAGGTTGCCTATAGACTACTGCCATCCATATGCATGTTAATGGCAGTGGCAAACCTAATCACTATTCAGTATTTACATACTAAAATGGCTTAGCATGTAAATAGAGGGTGTTGTTACAAAACGCCTAGCCACCTGCCTGGGGTTATCCCAAGGCCACGTAGAGGGTGTATTCCTAGCACAGCTCAGGTCTGCCTCCACCTGCTGCTCGTGCTCCACACTAGCACACTCCTCCCACCGATTGGATCACAACTGCCTCTGGGCGAGTCTCCCACTCTCAAATTATCCCCAGTGATTTCTAGGTTACTAGAGCCACACTCCCAGTGGTCCCACAGTTCGCAGACCCAACACACAAACCACCAGGATTCTGTGTCAGTCCAGACAAACAGAACAAACAAACAATTATGTTTATTCTCTTAAAAATATTGAACAGTGGACCAAATAGTGCAAATAGGCAAACAATAACAGGTATCTGAAATATAGATTGATTATAACACTAACTAAACATTTGCATACTGGCTAAACTGGTCCTGGGAAGATCAGGACATATAATTCACAGAGCCTCAGCAAAGAGATCTGTCTCTCTTTCTTTCTGGCTAAGACTGAAGCATCAGAGCCCAGAACAGTTAAGTTTCAAATAAAAAACTGGTTACATCACTATTATCTGTGTGCCAAATAAAAGAAAGAGAAATCAGTCCATGCCTACACTATCGCAAGCCATTTTTCAGCTCACCTTAGTAAAAGAACCCCACTATTTCTTCACAGGTGTTCACAGGAGAGGGGCATGGGTGGGCATTTTACTGCTTAGTTTACAGAATACTGTAACTTATGTGTATAAACGGCACATTTAGGTGTTTGCATTTAACTATAGACCTGTCATAAGTGCAAATGCCTAACTATAGGTGCATTGATGTGAGTTTATGCTAGTACTCTAAAGGAACATTTACACATGTTATAGAAGTGCCTCCCTAGTCTTTTACTCTCCTAATCCAGAGATTGCTGGTTAAAAAGCTGACTGCAAGTGGAGGAGAAGCCTAATGGTTAGTGCAGTGGCCTAGGAACCAGAGGAACTGGGTTTAATTCCCAGTGCAGCTCCTTGTGGCTCTCTGTAAGCCACTTAACTGTCCATTGCCCCAGGTACAAGATAAGTACCTGTATATAATACGTAAAACTGCTTTAATTGTAACCGCAGAAAGGTGGCATATCAAATCCAGGGCCGCAAAGAAGGGTGGGGGACGGGGTGGGGCAAGATTCACTGGGCCTGGCCTCCAAAGGGGGCCCAGCACCAGGGTCTGTCTCTCTCCTGCGTGTTGGGACCTAGGCAATTGTGTTAATGTGATAACCCGGGTCCCAGCACACAGGAGCAGGAAAGTGACAGATGAAGAGAGGAGCAGGCTCAGGAAGGTAAGGGGATGGCAGCTACCTGAGTAGGGGGCTGTGACCCTGATGAAATCCTATCCCCTTTCCCTTTTAATGCAGCTGTGGCACTGCTGTCTGTCCACTGGCCTTCATTCTGTCCTTCAGTATTTTACAGAACTAAGCAAAGACTCAAGTACCTCACCTGATCTTTCCTAGCAACCCTTTTTCATTGATTTTCAGGTTTTATTTTTTCATCATTTGAATACAAGTGAAAGTTGCCATCGCTCAGTCTGCAATAATGCTATTGTACATGCAAACAACATGCACTAACATACTTTGTCTATATGCTTTAGCTATTCATGTGTTAATGTACATTTAACACACACATTAATGCTAATCCCCATATGTGGAGGAGGTAAGGAAAAGGAAAACAACCAGCTCCTGTCTACCTCAGTATAAACACCCCCTCTTCCAGTTATGGTTAAGGCCGTATCTGCTCCATTGTTTAATGAGCACGGATTCACACTGAAGACAGGTAGATAGATCTGAAAAAGATTAAGATGCCTTTGGAAGGATTAATCTCAACAAATTAATGTTCTTGTTTTTCTCCACCATGCTAATCCCTTCTTCCTGCTTCCCCCCCTTTAATTAGTAGGTTGCTTCCATTTACATCTTGCTGTAGAATTTTTTCATTTTACAGAGGTTGCAAGGGGAAATTTTGAATCCCAATGAATCGTCTCAAGCATTAGTGTGGCTGAGTTGTGTTAATAGAATACAGAAGAGATTAACTCCTGTGCTAACATCTGGAGAACATTCATTACCAGCGGTTCCGCTATGTCAGAAGGATAATTACATTGTTGTGTGGCATAGCAATCATTTAAGCATAGCAATGGCATAAATATAGTTCAGGTATCAATATTTATAAAATCACCTCTTATCAATGGTTCATGAAGCATCTGAACCAATAGAAATATAAATCAGTTTATTAGTACTAAAGGTACAGCATGCTTATAAATATAAATGGGAGTGATTTTGAATAGCCCCAGGGCTCCATTCTATCTCCTTAGCTCTTTATTCTTTTCTTTTGTCTTCTTGAAACAATCATTCAAGGTTTTGCGATTTTGTCATATTTCTATGTGGATGATATCCTCACCCTGTACTATACTAATCCTGATGCCCCTACCCCCTTCAGTCCTGTTTGGAGTCCATTGCTCATTAGCTTGCTTCCCGTCGCTCGTTCTAAATCCAGATAAAACTGTGGCCTGCTGGTTTACCAATCATGCCTGCGCACCCACTACCCCTCTTTCTCTTATGGGTTCTTCTGTCTCCGTCAACTCCTTCCGTTACCTAGGTATTATGCTTGACTCCCAATTATCCTTTGGCCCATAAATAGCATCTGTTCTAAAATCTGTCGTTCTTCAATTGTGATTCCTTTCATGCCCTTGTATTAGCAATGCTTATTACTAAGTTAGAGTATTATAACATTATATAAACAGAATCCATTCAGTCTTCTCTCACAAAACTTCAGTAACTACAAAACACTGCCATCCATCTCGTATGCCATGCCAAGAAATTCGATTATCACCCCTCCTCAAGGATCATCACTGGTTTCTTGTATCTTTCAGAATTCAATACAAGATTCTTGTTCTGGCCTTGAAAGTATTTCGCTGTGGCATATGGTCCTGTCCATATCCTCCAATCACTAAATGACCATAGAATGGTCTTGCCTGAGTCAAGACAAGCCCAACATGAACATAAGTCGAAATTGTGCTTTTTTTCTTTGTTGCGCCTGCTCTTTGGAATAAACTTCCTCTAAGGATTCAGGGTGAGATATCGCTGTCTCAATTCAAGCCAGCAATTACAATCTGGCTCTTTAGTCAGGCCTTCAGTAATGTCACTTGATTTGGGTTCTTATCCCCCCCCTTGCCTATAGTACTTGCCCCACCCTCCCTTTACCTGCTCTCTTTTTCTCTCCTCTGGTATGAGAGTTTACTTTCCTATCCATTACTATGGAAGTTCCTTTCCTATACCTCTTTTTTTTTCCTTATTGATGTGTGACACCACTCAGTCCTGCTTGTCAGTTGTAGCAGTGTATCAAATCCAAATAAAATAAAAATAAATAAATAAACATCAACAATTTTAGGCTGCATATGTTACAGCCAATTTACAGCACTCACTGTTTTTGCGTGCTTGTGTAGTTTGTACTTGCTATGTCTGGGCGGCTGAGCAGAGACCAAATTGAAGAAATGTGCACATTTCTCCCCCCCCCCCCAACCAATTCATGCTGATGGGAATGCTATTTTATAACGTGGCTAAAAGCCAGTGCCTACTTTTAGCTGGGCAGTTTTCAGGCATGCCAATATTGGAATTCTTCAGCATACTATGAATCTTTTCAATATAGTGTCTGAATAAATATTATGGGCTATTTATTTATTTTAAGCACTTGATACGTGGATCCCTGAGGTGTCTAGGTGGTTTACAATTTCTGTTACAGGTACTTTGCATTGTCCCTAATGGGCACACAATCTAAGTTACATATTGTACCTGGGGCAATGGAAGGCTAAGTGACTTACCCAGGTTTACACAGAGCTGCAGAGGAAATTGAACCCGGTTCTCAACCCACTGCTGACCATCAGGCAGCAGCAGGAGGAATCGAACCCAGTTCCCCAGGTCCACAACCCGCTGCACTAACCATTAGGCCACTTCTCCACTCCAGATTCTATATATGACACCTAAAAAATCAGCGCCAAGAAAACCCCATGTAAGTGGTATTCTATAAGCTGTGCCTACAATTCAATACAATGTATAGAAATAATGCTTAAGCTGAGAGGTTGTGCATAAATTTAGGTGTGGCAATTTGCACCAACAAAAACATGGTGCAAATGGCCACACCTAAATTTAAGTGTGGAGCACTGTTATTCTACAATTATGCTCATAACTCAAAACCACACCCCAATCCACCCGAAAACACCTATGACCCTCCCATTTCCATGCTCCCTTTTTCAGGCTGCATGTTAATTTTAGGCATAGATCCCATGCTGTCTGTGGGTAAGTCCCAATTAAATCTAATTAGTGCCAGTAATTGCTTGATAAAAAGCCAACTATTGGCACTAATTGGCTCGCTATGCTATTAAATTGTGTGTGCAAATCAGGAATACACCAAACTTTGCTTGCACACTGGTGACTTATATATTAGAGGTTATAGGGAGAGATAAATAATTTTCTTTTAAGTTTTATGAAGGTGAGTGGTTTTTTTTTGGGGGGGGGGGGGTGGGGTGGTTGAGACAATTTATGACCATCTCTGGGAAAATGTGAGCAAAGTCCTCATAAACAAAAAATGAGGTTTTAAGAGTTCTGTTACATCAAACAATTTGTAAGACAACAGTCCAAACCCCATCTTTGTATGTGAAAAAAAATTAAAAAGTTACAGAAGTTGAAACATGTAACGTTTGCAGACTGCTTATGAACCCATGATGTGAAAAACCAGCCATTCTTAACATTTTAGATCTGCTTACTTTCCTCACCTTTCCTCACAGACGGTCACGTGCTGTACAGTCCTTTTGTTTGAAAATAGTGAAATATAAATCATGAAATTAGATTAAAATTAAATCAAATTAAGAAAGTGCCTTCAGAATTTCAATGCCCTATTACACCATAGTCATTATACAGGCACAATTACATTAATATTGCTACAATATTCCTGTGGTAATTCTCAGTGTTAGTCCGATACAAGCTGCGTTTACCATGGTCTTTCCATGTTAGTGCTCTGGCAGTGTGTTCCAAAGATGTTGTTTATTGAGTTCCAATAGCTTGCAGGTAGGTGTCAATGTAAGATGGATAGAACTGGTTAGACTTAGCATTGAAGGAAAAAGCCACTAACACTGATTTAGGCTGACCTTCCCTACTCCCTGCACACTCCCTCCCTCCCTCCTCCTTTGTGAAGCATTGTAGGCTAATTTCATACTGGCAGTATCACACTAGCCTTTTTCATGTTCACACCAGGAAGTGGACAGATGGATGGATGTGGGGAGGGGGACTGGGTAGACGAAAGAGGGGAGTTTTATGGCATTGAGTGAGAATGCCAAGAGCTAAGTTTTGTTTTTCTTTAGCTAACTGAAAGAAAATTTGGAAGTACCCTTTGAAATATGCAAATGATTTGGCGAAAAGACAGTCTTACAAATCTGGCAGCCTGCATGTGTTGTGTATTAAGAAAGTAGACTTGCCAATGTTCTGAGACAGGGGACAGTCTGATACTGCATGAAGTTGGGAGATCACTGTACTGAACTATATTTTGTTTTACCCTGAGAGGTTTTCCTCCTGCTCCTCTGGGTTGCTTCTAGCTCGATTAGAATCAAGCGCCTTCAGCATAGGATTATAGGGTTACCAGATAGTGGGGAAGCAGTGAATGAGCCTGCGGTAAGAATCTGCAGCTGAAGACAGTTGAGGGGAAAGAGACTGGGTGAAGGCTGGGGCGGGGGAGAGGGCATCCCTAATATAAAAGAGAGATTTGCATGCAGTGGAAGTAGTAAGCATGCAAATCTCTCTCTCATGATTATTCATTAGAGATATCCTGAAAACTTTGACAGTTAGTGGCCCTCGAGGACTAGAAGTAAATACCAAGGCCTTAGATCTCAGGATTTTCACCAATCTGACTAGTACTCCCCTTTTCTCACCTCTACTGGACAGGCTTCTTCTCCCCAGCTTCTAAAAGCCTGAGTCTGTCCTGACTATCTTCCCTTAAGGGCCTAGGTCTGCGAAAAGCCCCCTGGTCAGCCCCCTCCCCCCCATTTGTCCTGGCCTCTTGGCTTCTCCAGCCGGAGACCTCCTATGGTTAGTGTCTGTTCTATTGAAAAGCCCTGTGGATAAAATGGCTTTTCCAGTCAAAGATGAAGTTCTACCTTTGGCTCCTTATTTTGTGGCTAGGACAGTGGTTCCCAAACTTTTTTGGTTCATGGTACCCTTAGTGTCTGAGCAATTTTTTATGCCCCCCCCCCCGGCCACAAGGGTCTGCATCCCCCCCAGCCACAGGTCATGTCCAATATTTCTCCCTCTCTCCCCCATGCACAACCCCCCCCTCCAACCCATGCCCCCTTGAAGTCCATTATAATCCATTTTATTACCTTGTTCCTGGTGAGAAGATGAAGAAGAGCCCAGAGCTAAGCACAGGAGGGAGGCAACATAATGTCCTGCAGCCCCGGCCTCCTTCCCTGACAGCGGAATAATGAGCAGCCAGGGTCCCGGGGTGGGAGCAGGCCTCCAAACTTCCAGGCTGTTGGCATCAGCAGCAATGTGTAAGTGTTGCCTTCATCATGCCCCGGAAGCTTTCTTTGTACAATCACTTCCTGTTATTGTGTAGGCGGGATGCTGCACAAAGAAGGCTTCGGGGGCAGGCCAAAGGCAGTGCTTATATCGCTGCTGGCAGCCTGTGTGGACGGACGGGCAGTGGAGAGAGGAAGGTGAATGACCCCGCAGCAATCTTTGTTCCGGCGCTCGGCATGTGAACTCCCATCTGCCCTGCGGCACCCCTGTGAGTTCGCCATGGCGCACTGGGGTGCCGTAGCGCACAGTTGGGGAGACGCTGGGCTAGGAGTTTCTCAACTCTTCTGTCTCCTTCTCTGAACCTTTCCAGTCCTGGAATGTTCTTAGATCAAATAATATCACAACCTTTACTTGGTAGAGCCTTTAGAGGTGGTGACATTGTGTTTCGGGGTTCACAGTGGTTCCATGGCTACGAATCAATGAAAACTGGAGTTCAAATCCTTTTTTATTATAATCTCATGAACTAATGTATTCTATACCCAGGGTGTGGTCTTAGTTTCCGTTTGGTAAAGGCAGGGCTTAATTTGTAGATAAAAAGTAAGTGGAACTGTAGAGTTGGGGGAGGGGTGGGCAGGCCAGGGGCAGGCCCAACAGGGAAATAGGGGCTGCATTAGGGATTAGAGTGACTGCTCTCTGCTCTGCTGCAGGCTCACCCCCCTCCTCTCCCCTTCTTTGAAAACTGCTCTGGAATCTGAAAAGAACAGCACAGCCCAATTTTGGAGGAAGGGGTCAATGATTAAGATGAATGGGCACTAGGCATCCATTTCTTTTGCCTCTTCTTGCTTTCCCTTTCCTCTTCCTTCCATCCTTCCATCCTTCCATCCCCCCATCCCTTCACCAAAGTTAAAACTAAAATTACAGAAGTCAGTGGGGATCCCCCAAGCCCCACCAGCTGATTACGAAATCCAGAGCTCACCCTGATGAGTTGTGCAGTGCAGTGAAAAAGTGCTGAAATCAGAGGCAGCACATTAGGTACTAGTAAGCTAGCACTGCCCAATGCTGATTTTATGAGACAAGCATCAGGAAATGCTCCCTTGAGAACTGAACATGCTTACAGTTCTGACATTAGAGGCTCAAAGTGCTGCATTGCAAAGCTGACTCAGAGCCAGCTCCGGATTTCTTCAGCTGGCATGGCCTGGGAATCCTGCCAACTATAAGAATGGTGCCCCTGGCTGCTGGGTGGAGGTGAGGTAAACATGGAGGCTATACCCCTGAAAAAGCAGTGTATTCCAGGCTATTTCCCCAGATATTAAGCCCTGGGTACTGCCTGACCTGCTCTTCACATCAGGGAAGCTATTGCAGGTGAGGTATTGATTCACAAGAGTGATATGGAAGATCAAGACTGCAATAGTAGAGATTTTGACTAAGGTTCAGTGTTTTTCAAGCTGTTCCTGGAGTACTCCTAGCTGGTCTGATTTTCAGGGTACCCAGCTTGAATACAGAAACAGAGAAAATGGCAAAGACCATACGGCCTATCCAGTCTGCCCATCTGCAGGTCTCTCATGCATATTCATTGTGGATATCCTGAAAGCCAGATTGGTTTGGGGGTACTCCAGGACTTGCTTTAGAAACACTGCATCAGACCATTTGAGGAATACCAAGGGGCGCTGTGTAAATCAGGACTCAGATACCCAACAGATATCTATGGAATTCATTAATGAAGTAGCAGGGAGTATTGTAGGTCAGCAGGAAACTGACTTAAGTAAGGTTGTGCTGGTTCAGGAAACAGAAATTGTTGGAGATTCTGCTTGAAGGATATAGTTGGATTGGTAACGATCTATGCATTCTCACAGATGATGTAAATGGCAGAATGAAGCATATTCAGGGCCGGCCTTAAGCAGGGGTGACAGGGGCAACCGCCCATGGCCTCATTCTCCTAGGAGCCTGCCCTGTGTTTTAATGCACCCGATATATTATCCCTGAGGAAATCCCCGAGGAATCAGATATATCGGTCTCCTCACAGAAGGCTGCCCCATATTGGGGTTATATACGTAGATTTAAGTCTGGTATTTTAAGTGTATATAAGTGTGGCATTGTTATGTTGTATTGTCCCTGTGAAAGAACTAAACCTCTAAATGTAGAATAAACAAGACAAAGAATAGAGTTCAGTAATAGAAGATTTATTCTTACCAAAAGCACATCAGACAGTGAAGTTCATCAATCGGATCTCAGACATAACGGGCAGCATCTCCGGATGGCAGCTGGAATTGTCTCCAGCCACTCCCCAAATTCACTTCTCTTTTATACCCTCTTGCCCCATTATAACCAATGGCTCCCATTAAATCCTATGTAAAAGCTTGTTTACCAAAAATTCTGTTAACCGCAAGCTTACCACATCGAAAGTCCCCTCCTACAATTTCTCAACACCTGCAGCTTCTTTCGAGATAACAGTTTTTTTTCTTAACTTTAGATTCAGGCATAAGTATCCATTTTGTGACAGGTTCCATTTTAATCTCAAATGCTCTTGACCTAACTCTTCAATTTAAGTCAATCAAGCCTTTTCCTAAGCTTTATAACTACACTTAGCTTTACCATCAGGCCTCAATCTGTGCTAACAACTAGGCCATACTTTTCAGTAAGCTACTAGAGTCAAGCTAGCCATCAGATTTGACCTGCTTTGAATGTATAATTACCTGAGCTCTATGATTGGGCCTTCCACCATTCCAGTGGGGGTCCAGCAAGAGTCTCTGGCTACATTACATCTTATCACCTGGCAAGTCTCCTTGTCTCCAGACCCCTCCCCACTCTACCTTAAAAAAGGGCTTCTCCATAGAGGTCTCAGGGCAGTGGCACCAACTGGCATAAGCCATCTACTGCTGGCCCTGGAGCCTGCTGTCTTCTGTATCCCACCCTTGTGAAAGCATAAAGTTAGAAGAGGGTGGGATGCAGCAGAGAGCAGGATCCAGGGGTTGGCAGCAGACGGCCTATGCCAATTGCTGCCGCTGCCCTGAGCCCTCTAAAGAGAAATGGTAGGGGGTTCAGAGAAGGGGAACATGCCAGGGTGGGGGCATTACCAAACTAGTCCACACAGAACCCTGTAATTGGAAAGGCCGGCCCTCAACACATTGGATAGTAAGAGGTTTGTAATAGAATAGCTGGGATGTGGGTCATGAATGAGGTGCATGTATATTTGGCTGTGTGGCATCTTTGGAATAAGGTGTCATGTAGGTGCAAGAGTATTAAATATTCTAGGTGCCCCCCCTTGTTATCTTCAGGGCAGCTCCTATGCATGGGTGGGAATGTTTTCTGCATACAGCCCCACTCTGACCAGGAGTCCTGCTTTCATTGCTGATGCTCTTATCAGAGATGTTTTTAGCTATGGGCACATGGAAACTGTACTCTGAATCCACTCACAAGTTCTCTGAATCTTTTCCCAGCTCAGCATGTCCTCCATTTCTTATTTCAGAGCAAACAAGCTACAGCCTTCGGTGGCGAGGATAGTCTTGTTCTCCCTTCTACCGTTTGGTCCCCGGACCTAGCTTTCTCCCAGCAGGGGTTGTTCTGCTCTGTCTCCTGATAGGCTGTCTCTACTGACGAGATTAGCATGTAGTTAACCAGATATAGAACATCACTGTGAAGACTCGGAACTCTTGAACCAAAATCTTCTTTAATGCAAATTCAAACAAAAGGAAATAACTTACAGTTCTGGAGTGTTGAACAAGAGACTCTGCTCTGCAGATTTGAGTCTGTCTCTACCAGCTCTCTCTCTTTCTCTTTCACTGCAGAAATAAGCTAGGAGCTTTCAGCACTGACTGAAGAGTGGATGCTGTAAATACTTTTAAACTGTTGAAAACTTGATTATTTTACAGTAGCTTTAAGGGGGAGTATGCAACAAGGTACAGCAAGTCAGCTTACAGATCTTAGAAAAGCATGCTGCAGACACACTCTGAACCCCAATGGAGAGAGAAGGGATGGGCTGCACCCAGCGTACACAAGGACAAGGGCCAGCCAATAGGTACATGTGCTCTGGAAAAGCCTATTACAAGAGCACTGAAGGAAGACTAAGATTTGTAGGCAAGTATACTTCCTGCCATTCTTAAGGGCCACAAGCACTATAAACTGTTACAGGCAATGCAATCTGATATAAACAATGTCAGAGATATACATATAAACAACATGTACCCTGCCTCCATGCAAATGGGGCAGAACAGGGGTAGTCAAAGAGCAGCTCTCACTACCCGCTGCTGCCTCTGCTGGCTCCTTCTGAAACTGGAACTGTGCAAGGATAGCAGGCCATGTGAGACGCAGGAGCTCCACTGTTGGTTGCTAGCTGTTTTAAATTGCTTGTCTGGGGCTATTTGGGGATATTCAGCTGCACTAAATGGATATACTGAAACCGGCTAGTTTTGTGGGCAATCCAGGACGGGCTAGGGCAGAGCGGAAACTTAGCAGGTTAGTGTCAATTTTTCAGTCATTAACTGGCTAAGTAAACCGCATGCTGTCCTAACTTATGCAGCAAGTTAACCAGGCACTAGTTTGAATATTGGCTGGTGCCCCGGTTAACTTCCAGGTGGGGGATTATACTGGATATTCTATGCTCGGAGCCACGGCTGAATATCATCCCCTATATTCTATGGTTTTATTCATTTTATTGTATTTTTTGCTGTATAGCTGATTGTACTCAGTGTGCATGTAGCGGCTAAGATAGCAAATAGAATGTTAAGATGATTAGGAAAGGAAAAGAAAAGACAACTAAGATGTTATAATGCCTTTGTATCACTCCATAGTGCGATCGCACCTCGAATACTGTGTGCAATTCTAGTCGCTGCAGCTAAAAAAAGATTATAGCGAATTAGAAAAGGACAGAGAAGGGTGATAAAAATGATAAAAGGGGTTGGGACAACTTTCCTATGAGACAAGGCCTAAAGCGACTAGGGTCTTTCAGCTTGGAGAACAGATAGCTGAGGGAGAGATATGATACAGGTCTATAAAATACTGAGTGGAGTGGAATGGATAGACGTGAAGTGCTATGTTACTCTTTCCAAAAATGCTAGAACTAAGAGGTGTGCAATGAAGCTACGAAGTAGTGCATTTAAAACAACTGGAGGAAATATTTCTTCACTCAAATGTCATTAAACTCTGGAATTCGTTGCCAGAGAATGTGGTTATAAGCAGTTAGCTAGCAGGGTTTAAAATGGTTTGGCTACTTTTTTTAAAAGTCCATAAGCCATTATTAAAATGGACTTGAGAAAATTCAATACTTATTTCTAGGATAAGCAACACTAAAACTGTTTTACTCTTGGTAGGATCTTGCCAGGGACTTGTGACCTGATTGGCCACTGTTTGGAAACAGGATACTGGCTTGATGGACTTTCGGTCTGTCCAGTATGGCAACGCTTATGTTCTTATGTACCTATTATGCTATATAACCTGTTTTATTGATTTTATCATTGTTCACTGCTTTGAACAGAGGGAGACTTCTGCAAAGTGGATTATAAATGACAAATTATTGTAAATAAGGGCATTTCCAAGAGTCATGTATTTGTAATATCACCTACCCCCTCTGCAGGGAAACACATGCTGTCTGACTGCAGCTGTTCTTTGGCGCCTGCCAGAAACTGCCACCTAAAGCAACCACCTAGTTTGTATAATGGTTAAGCCGGCCTTGCCAATTGGCACCTTTAACAAGGAGCGGATGAGTTCATATAATCTGCCCGTTTTCCTCTTTTTTTTAATAATATCGTAGACACTGAAAATCTTTGGCAAAAATCACCCTTCAGACTGGAAACTGACAAGAGTATCTCTTGAATCTGCCAAGACTGGTAGCTGCAGTGTTTATCATCTTGTTGGTTGCAGGTCACACATCCTGATTATTGGAGACTTCCACTTGACTGAACCTCTGTCTTAAAATACTTAGCTGCAGGGTTTGAGCTAACTCATTATCAGGCCTAGTAGGGTCCTGTTGATACAAAGATAATTGCTTTTTGCTCAAGAAAACATTAAATCACCACAGAATGCAGCAACTGGTGTAAATTACACCCCTTCACTCACTACTCTTCTCCACCAGGAAAGAGAAATTCAATTATAAGTCAATTGATACAAAGGGTATTATAATTGAGCTGTGTACTGTTTAGTGTGAAACTGACTAGATGTTAGGAGTCTGAAGAGAGGGAAAGGATTCAAGGCTTAGAGGGGCCAATGCTCAAAACTATCACCGGCACTAACATGCGGTTAATGACAGGTTTGCATGCACATACGGCACCGAATGCTCAGAGGGCTCAAGTGCTGGTGTTAGCATGTGTGCTAAAGATGGCCGCAAATTGTATTTAAATGTACTGAATGATAATGAGGTCAATAAGTATTCCTTCCCAATGCACAAACGAAAACACTGCAGCGCATTGGAAGGAAATGATGACCCTTAACACTGAAATTTATCACCAGGTGAGGGGCAGCATAGAAGGTTTTCAGGAGATTTCTTGTCAATTTCTCACATTAAACTGCAGGCTTTTTCTTCTTTTACAAGCGGAAGGAAGCCAGTGCAATTGTAAGCGCTGATAGTAAGAAACAAACGTGTTCGAGTCCGAGCAAAATGGAAAGTGGAAGTACACATGGATGCCCAGTGGTGTTCCTTGGTTGGTGCCACCCGGGAAGGTTCACCGCTGTGACACCCCCCTCCCCTAGGTGCAGCGTCGTCCGTTTCCCCCCCCCCCAGCGCATCACCATCCCCCACTGGTGCATCACCTCGAAGCCCCCCCCCACCCCGGTGCATTCTTCTTACCTGGCCATCTCGACATTTGGCCCGCCCCAACCGTATTATCGAAACGAAAGATGGCCAGCCATCTTTTCGATAATACAGTTTGGGACTACTCTTTGTTGGCGCTGGCCAAATAGATGGCTGGCCATCTATTTGGCTGGCGCCGTTCGATTATGCCCCTCTAGGCGTTAGGATGAAGTTATATAACACTCGTAATTTTCTTCTGTTTGATTTTTCCGAGTCCCAAGGGTATCCCTGGGAAGAAACATTTATATGTCTATTTGGCATATCAGGTAGCCAAGCTTTGGAAATCTTTGCCTATCACTTTATGATTTTTATTATCTTATGATACGTTTAAGAAGGGCCTTAAGACTTTATTACATAAGTAATGCCACACTGGGAAAAGACCAAGGGTCCATCGAGCCCAGCATCCTATCCACGACAGCGGCCAATCCAGGCCAAGGGCACCTGGCACGTACAAACATTCTATACATGTTATTCCTGGAATTGTGGATTTTTCCCAAGTCCATTTAGTAGCAGTTTATGGACTTGTCCTTTAGGAAACCGTCGAACCCCTTTTTTAAACTCTGCCAAGCTAACCGTCTTTACCATGTTCTCCGGCAACGAATTCCAGAGTTTAATTACGCGTTGGGTGAAGAAACTTTTTTTCTGATTTGTTTTAAATTTACTACACTGTAGTTTCATCGCATGCCCCCTAGTCCTAGTATTTTTTGGAAAGCGTGAACAGACGCTTCACATCCACCTGTTCATCCTCCACTCATTATTTTATATACCTCTATCATGTCTCCCCTCAGCCGTCTCTTCTCCAAGCTGAAAAGCCCTAGCCTCCTTAGTCTTTCTTCATAGGGAAGTCGTCCCATCCCCGCTATCATTTTAGTTGCCCTTCGCTGCAACCTTTTCCAGTTCCACTATATCTTTCTTGAGATGCGGCGACCAGAATTGAAACACAATACTCCAAGGTGCGGTCGCACCATGGAGCGATATAACGGCATTATAACATTCTCACACCTGTTTTCCATACCTTTCCTAATAATACCCACATTCTATATTCGCTTTCGTGAGCCGCAGCAGCATACTGAGCAGAAGGTTTCAGTGTATTATCGACGACGACATATTGTTTTCTCAATATGTGGATCGAAAATTGTGGGTGTCAGCTTTGTTATATTTTGTTTAAATATGTTACATCTTAGGTGGTTTGTGGTCTAGAGTCTTTCTGTAATCCGCTATGAATTACGCAAATGGAATTAGGGGAATACAAGAAAAATAACTGTAACTGTAGTGCATAAATAGAGCATAGGGTGGAAAAATCTTTAGCTATGAGGAACAGAGAACTTAAATTTAATGTAGAACTGTAGAGAACAGCAAGCCTTTAGGGTATTAAAGAAAATCTGGAATGCTGTAATATTCTGCAGATTGCCTGGTACTTCTGTAGGAAGATGAGAAGATAAATAATTTAGAACTGCATTGTGCTATCTATTCAGGCAGCTGCCAAAATTGCTTTAAAAATCATCTCATTTTGAAAAGAGACATAAGAGACCTGTCAGTGGTGATTTTCTGCCAGGCCACTCACCTGGAATCTTTAGAAATTACTTTCTTGTCCCTGTTGCAGCAGAATTAGAAGGAGGAGGCTTCTGCTGGGCCTCACTTGTTACTACCTTTTTATTTGTTTTGTTGTTGCTATTGTTGTTGTTTTTATTTTTTTTGTGAAGACAGATACCATTAAGGCCTGTTGAGGAGCAGAGCCGGTCTTATCAATTGCGGGGCCCTGTGCAGACCAGTTCAGTGGGTGCCCCCCAGCTCCTGCCCACACCTGTCACCATAAGCCATAATTTATCAGTATAAAAGGAGGTTTAGAGCTGTTAGAACCCCACCTCACCCCATACCTTGATATGCATCCACCGTGTTTCAGTAGAGAGCGGCAGTGATTTTCATATCCCATCTGCTGCCAAGCCCAGAGCCTTCTCGTTGCTACATCCCACCCTTGCGGAAACAGGAAGTGACATCGAAAGGAGGTAGGATGCAGCAGCGAGGAAACTGTGGGCCCAGCAGCTGATGGGATATGAAAATCGCTGCCGCTGCCTGATGCTCTCTACTGAAATGTTGATGCAGACAGGAGGACAGACGTGCTAGAGATGCGGGGCCCTGTGCGACCGCTCCTGTCGCCCCTACCTAAGACCAGCTCTGTTGAGGAGACTAGGGTTCATTTTCTGAATTGAATCCAGCTCCTTGAGATTGCCAGATCTTTGTTGAGGCAGTGATCCTAGCCTGGAGGGAAGGGGGAGGTGAAAATGGAAATGGGGGATGGATGGACAGTGTTGTTTTTGCTGTGCAGTTAAGACCTGCTGCTGCTGTTACTTTTCACCTAGGCAGTTTATATTGCTTGATTATGGATCACTGGTTTCCCCCACCAGCCTGCTGCTTGGTATTTCTTGGTATCACTCATCCACATACTAGCTAGCTGTAAGTTTAACACAGGGAATACAACAATAACTTAGATCCAAATGCTTTCTCCCTGCTGCTTGACTCAAGGGTATTACACTGAAGGAAGTCTTAATCTGTGGCTGTGCTTTTCTGTTGGACAGACTGTATGCAACACTGAGTCAGAATGTAATAGAAATGCGTGCAGTTATCAATAATGACCTTTTGTCCCTAGGGAACCAGTTGGTCACAAGGCACGACTGAGGGCCTGATGCACAAAGCTTACTGTGCTTACAACATTTCCTTTAGACAGGTTGTATTGGGTGATGAAAATGCTGTTCTTCTGTGCCTAAATATGTTTTTTGAGATGAGAAAATTTTATGTGTAAGAAGTTTTAGCGAGGCTTATATTTAGTTGCAAATGTCTGTGTACTGTTTCTTTGGTATGCAAATCTATCTCGTTCATTTTCATTGTGGATATCTTGAAAACCTGACTGGTTGTGTGTGCCCCGAGGACTGCGCAGAGAAGTACTGCAGTAGATGACTTGTTTTGGAACAACCCCCACATTGTGCATTTTTCTAATCTGGAACTTGTATTAGACAACCTTAGGAACCCTGAAAGATTTTTATTTCCTGGTTCATGAAGAACTCAGAACATGAGACGCCTGCTTGCCATTCTATCCTACATGTGTGTCTCAGTACTGCTAGCCAAATGAACAGGGCTTCCATCTGGCAGCCTTGGTTAAGGTCCACTGTAGCTAGGCCCAGGTAGAAGCTGTGGTTTGTGGCCCCTGGCTGGGGATTATTCCTGTGGTGGTTAAGCTGAGCTGGAAGTGAAATGGAAAAATAAGTGATCATCGCCTTCCTCTCATATAGTCATGAATGAATGCTCTTGGCACCATAGGTCAGGAGAGACCACTTGTCTGATTGAGCTGGAAGCCCAAGGGAGCAGGAGGAACAGCCTGAACCCAAAGAATAGAAAGCAGTTGGCTTGGGAGGTCAATGCTAGCCCTTATTCCTGCTGTGTCCAATTAGCACTCCTAATAGAGTCATCAAGAATTTTCTGTGAGGAGACATCAGCCCAACCTTGTTTTGAAAGCCTCTCCTGATTTCTTCCTTCCTTAACTTGTTTGTATATATCATGGTCCTGAAGGCTTACAACAGCAGTGCACAACAAAATTAAATACAATAGATCCTTTAGCTTCACCTCAGGGCCAGATGCACTAAAACTTTAACGAGCCAATGATGAGCCATTACGAACAAGTAGTAAACTGTGGCATGCACTAAACAGTTTTTTCCGACGGCGTAGCAGGTAACGAAAACGGATACAACGAGTAACTACCATTGTAATTTGGACCAATTCGGGATGCACTAACCATACCGACGATTGCCCCGACTCAATTTACCCGCGATATATTTAACGTGTGGTCAGAGCTGTCGGTAAGGCCGGAGCTGTCATACAGACACGTCATAACACGTCCTTGTGGGTGTCCCTTGCCCCCCCCGCCCGAGGTCGCCGCTGCTCCCCGCTCCCCCCTGCATTGATTTTAGGCAGGCCCCGGCCCCCCTCCCTCCCTTCCTTCCTTCCTCTCTCTCTTTCTAAACAGCTCCCCGCCATCCTCCGCCCCGTGCCCGCCCCGGTCACCCCCCTGAGGTCATTGCTGCCGCTCCCCCCCTCCACCGGGCCCCCCTCCATCTTACCAGGCCCTCGCAGTGCCTCTCACCTCTGTGTGAAGGTGCTGCGACGGCAAGAACAGCTGATCCTCTTCGCTGAAGAGTCTTCAGACGTCCCTCCTTTCTTCCAGGGCCTGCCCTCGTCTGACATAACGTTCCGCGTTGCAGTTGCGTGTTATGATTATTGCATGCACAGTTTGTAGAATCCCAACTTAGGGGTCCTTTTCTAAGCCTGTAGTAAAAGAGGCCCTGCCGCCCCTCGGTGGTGGCCATTTTTATTGGAGTGGGTGAAAAATTGGAAAAATAAATATGGCCGGGCAGTAAGTTTGCACTTGCCACACAGCCATTTCTGAGGCAGCACTTACCCGCCACCCATTGAGGTGGCAGTAGTAAGAGTTCCTGCGCTAACCCAGTGCTAGCCAGGCAGTAATGGTGCTCACTGGGGGTGGAAATAGCACATGTGCCAATTAGTGCTAATTAACAACAGCCAATAATTGTTTGTTAATTTCAATTAGCAGCTAACTTATTAAGTTATATGTGTAACTGACTCTTATTCTATTAGCATAAAATTGTGTGCCCAAGTTTATAGAATTAAGAGGTAAGTGTGATCATGGGTATTTTATAAAGCACACTCAAAAAACACGATTCTATTCTACCCACACTCCACCCAAACTTCACCCCTGAGCATACCTGCTTGTATGTACTTTTAAGCGCAACCTAATTTTATAAGAGCCTATCGATATGCATAAAGCACTATTATATGCTTAAGTATGGTTTATATAATTACCTTTCACATGTTTGAACAATAAAACCAATTGAAAATAAACTTAATAAATCTTAATACCTAAGTAACATAATAGTTGATGATTATTCAAATCCCTGAATGCATGACTCACAAGTTCGAAATTAGATAGGGTCAAATGTTTCTTTTTAGAAGTTGGAGTTCTGTCATATTCAAATGCATTTAAGGGTGCATGTCTTATTTGCTGATGTTTACAAAAGTTGAGTGTACTACTATTCTGCCCCATTTACTCTTTTTAAAGTAAAAATACCAATTTGAAATAAATAAGTGATTTCCAGGTTTGCTTGCTTTGTGTCTCACATAAGTAGGCCCCATGTAAGATCAAAGTAATATTCTAGTCTCTTTCAGGAAAGCAGGTGTAAGATGGTGTTATTTTTTAATACACTGAACGCTCCCTTCCTCCTTAAAAAGGAAGTGAGGGGATGACAGTCCATCTTGACTGGAGAGCCAGCTGTTTCATCATCTTGTCAGATGAAGCAACTTCAGCCCCCTCCTCTTTTCTTAGTGTTGCTCTACAGCCAGTGTTAACAGTTCAACATTGACATCCTTTCCTCAGCTCAGGATGAGTATGCCCAGATCGCTCTCATAATCCCAGTGAAAGCTGCTGCAGGTCTGGAAAATGTCAGTCAATAAATGAGGCCTGATACAAACAGTTAAATGAAGCAAAGACTGAGGACTGCTGTTTCCTTGAAGGGCCAGCAGTGGCCACCTCCACAGAGATGACTCTTGAAGGAGAAAGAGAGTAATAAATAGAAAATATGAAAAAGAAGAAGTGGTAAGGTAAAGTGAGGTGGGTGGAAAAAGTGCAGACTTGAAGATGTCTAGTGTACATTCAACCTAACCAATGAAGTAACGGAATGGACAACTTTCAAAGTCATTCGCATGGGAAAAAAGCATTGTAGTTGCATAAATCGTCCTTTCCTTAGTGTGGCTAAAAATATGTTTGTCGTTCTGCTATATTAAGAGAAGGCAGGGTTTGGTTGGGAAATGAAAATAACATTTGCAGATTGCATTTTTAACTCGTGCGTATGGGCGGCAATTTCTATAAAGTGGTGCCTCAGTTTAGATACCCCAATGTCATGCGCTTACCCCCTAATTCTGTTAAAGTCACCAAAATTGCACATGCAAATTTGGGCACACACCCAATTTGCACATGGAATTTAATTGAATAACAAGCTAATTAGCACCAATAATTGGCTTTTTAACAAGCAATTATTGGCACTAACTAGATTTAATTGAAATTTATGCCCGCAAATTTAGGCATGGGATCTGCACCTAAAATTTACATGTGATATGAAAAATGGGCATGGAATGGGTGGGTCATGGCCAGAATGGGGGCATTCCTAAAATTAATGCATGTTATTATAGAATAATGGAGGTACACTCCTAAAGTTAGGCGTGATTCCCAGGCATAAGTGCTATTCTATAAATCGCACCTAACTTTAAGCAAGGCTAATAGAATAGTGCTTTTGGGAGCCAATATTTATGTTTCAATCTGTTTTATTGATGACATCATTTCAAAAACAACCACATAATTCCTTTAAACAGCCCATAGCCATCAAGTGGATTTACATTTTCTCCTATCCCCCATCAACACACAAAACCCAAGCCCCAACCCAATGCCATATCTACCCCCACCCTACCTCCCACTGTCCCTGTTCCTATAATCCTCCCCTTCTAAGCTCAATACCCTGGAGAAAATACTTGGGGTTGGACACGTGAATAACCCTCCCCTCGCCCACCTATAATAACCAACCCTGAATCCCATAAAATAGCATGATAAACCCCCCTATCCTGAATATCCTAAATGAAACATAGTAAATGCATAGTAAAAACATACTGCTAAATACTGGCAAAATACATAGCATTCATAAAATACAAAAGGAAAACTGCAATCTTGAATAACTCCAAGCGAGTCCAATGCATACAGAAGGAGCTATCTTAAGTGCCATTTCTGGCTGGCATAGTTTGCAAAAACGTCTGTGCTGCCTCCACAGTAGTAAAAAAAATGAGTTTAGCCATCATATTTAACTTGGAATCTCGCAGGATAAAGCAAAGCACATGGAATCTTTCGGAGGAGAAGCTCAGAGCATAAGGGCACAAAGACTTTCTGAGCAGTACGCACCTTGGCAGTATAGTCCTGAAAACATAAAACTTTCCTATTTGCAAATTCCAAATGCCAGGAGTGGAGGAGTAGCCTAGTGGTTAGTGCAGTGGACTTTGATCCTGGGGAACTGAGTTCAATTCCCACTGCAGCTCCTTGTGACTCTGGGCAAGTCACTTAACCCTCCATTTCCCTTGGTACTAATAAGTACCTGAATATATGTAAACCGCTTTGAATGTTTGCAAAAACTTCAGCAAGGCAGTATATCAAGTCCCATTTCCCTTCCCTTCCCTTCCCATCCTCCTCATAAAGCTTGTAGAATGGCTTGCTTACACATACTACTACTACTTAGCATTTCTATAATGCTGCCAGGGTTACGCAGCGCTGAACAAGTTAAAACATGGGAAGGACAGACCCTGCTAAAGAGAGCTTATGAAATAGTACCACCCTTGGCCTTGCTGGTGCACCAGTCACTGAGCCCAGCCGATTGGCCCATGTGATTTTAAAGGGAACATCGAGAGAAAGCAGGTTTAAAGAATCTGAAAGCCAAGTCTCCAAAGTCTGTACAAAACGTCTTCCTTCAACGTTTCAGAAAGTTCCACCAAGCACAAATTTTTGCCCTGGGCCCTGCCCTCCAGGTCATTCACCTTACGCTCCATCTGTTTGTTAACTAAGACGAAGCTGATCCAAATGTCAGAGTTTACTCTGCATTTCAACCTCCAGTGCGCTCACGTGGTGTTGCGGTGTGTCAGATTCCAGGTCCATACTGTCCAAGTGATCATGGGCAGCTTCGATTTTATCCTGCAATTTCTGTAATTTGGCATCCAGTGCCTCTTCCACCACTGCCCTCACTTCTAACACAATTTCCTTAATCCACAGGGAGCTTATTGATGAACTCAAAGGGGCCGGTGACAACGCCATTTTAGCCTCCGCTCCCTGTTTCTCCGAAGCCCTGTGAGTTAATCTTGACGCCATAAGAAGGTATAAATGCCTCTAAACCATCCTTTCTGCAAGCTTGCCAGCACAGCTGGAAAGTCCAAAACTATTCATCATCTCTTGCAAAAAAGTAAATCCTGATAGGTGGCAAATTTGGTGGGGAGATGAAGGAACCGAGCAGGCAACCTCCGCTCCTGCTCTAGGTATCATGTGTCCTTATGGCACCAATTTTTTTGGTGCCCTATATAGGATCTGGCCCTTAGTGCCAATTCTATAATGGCATCTTAACACTAAGACTCCATTCTAGAATACCAGTATAAGGTTATTTATTTATTTAGATTTTGCTCACACCTTTTTCAGTAGTAGCTCAAGGTGAGTTACATTCAGGTACTTTGGATATTTCTCTGTCCCAGGAGGGCTCACAATCTAAGTTTGTATCTGAGGCAATAGAGGGTTAAGTGACTTGCTCAAGATCACAAGGAGCAGCAGTGGGATTTGAACTGGTCACCACTGGATTGCAAGACCAGTGCTCTAACCACTTGGCCAAGTTGGCATTGGCATGCCCATGTTTGGGGCACCTAAGTGTGCCAGGTGATGCGTGTAATATATAGTATTCTATAAATTATGCACATAACTCGGAGACACGCCCATGGCCCTCCAATGCTTCGCCCATAAGTATGCACCCTTGCAGTTAGTCACTAAGGGGTCATTTTACTAAGGTGCGCTAATGGATTAGCGTGCGCTAAATGATAAGATGCCCATTATATTC
Organism: Microcaecilia unicolor; assembly: GCF_901765095.1. NCBI lineage: Eukaryota > Metazoa > Chordata > Amphibia > Gymnophiona > Siphonopidae > Microcaecilia > Microcaecilia unicolor. Next base: position 148,391,136 of record NC_044040.1, read on the forward strand.
CTTGCTTGATAGCGCTTTTTGATACCCTCTTAATAACAATTGCTATGGCAAGCCATAATCTGCTATAGTGAAAGAACCAGGGTAATAACAGAGCAGCATGGTTGTAAGGAAAGGCAGACAGCTCCTATCTGTTCCTAAAGATAGGCAAGTGAAAGCATAAATAATATTTAGCAAATGACAAGTTTGTTATTCATAGGCTGTAATCTCTGCCCTTGTATCTTTGGGAAACCCGGTCCAAGTTCCTTCACCTCCCAGTGATTCTTTTGCAACTATAAACTAGTCAAAAATAATAATTATGTCAGTTTAGGTGCTTTGTCTAATGGACCATGCTACCTGATATCCTTGTAAAGTCAGCCTATATTTGCCATGCCCAATAACGGATAGTTAAAGTATGAAAATTAAACATGTTATTATGATTATGAATACATGGTAGACGGAATCAGCAGCTGGCATCATTATTGCTTATGAGCTGGAAAACTTTGAATTTGTAGCAAGCCCAGAGGAAAAAAAAGTGAAAATTCTTTAGCCGTTGTGTTAATTTAAAACTCTTGAAAGTTGCCCAAGTAAAACAATCCAGAATTCAGAGCAGAGTACCCGCACGATTCAGTTAGGGACTGGTGAAATTAGAGGTTGTATGTTATGGAAAAAGACAGCACATTGCTGGTGACATTGCAGTTTGATTTCTCTGTGCCGGCTTCATAAGCAGAGACACAAATAATATCCTTCATTACTTGGGGGCTTGGGTTTGGTGCGATGCTTTTGTTATTTGGTGCAACAGAGGTCATTTAGGGGTAAATTCTATAAGTGGCGCCTAAAAATTGGTGCTGAAAACTTTACGCCCTGAGCGCTATTCTATAAAGGGTACACTTCCTTTATAGAATAGTGCGTATGGCATAAACTGCTCCTAACTTTAGATGCCAGCAATTAGATCTGGTAAAAGCAGGTGTAAATGCTGGCACCTAAATTAGGTGCGGTTTGGCTAAATTCTGTATTTACATGTGTAAAACTTTGGAACGCCCCGCGAAATGCCCCTAGCCACACTCCCCAAAATTTACGCATGTTAGGATTTACATGCGGATCATTATAGAATACGATCTGTGTGTAAATCCTGATTAAGGCCAATTATCATTGCATGCACAAATTGGCTATGCATGCTGATTTGTGCGTGTAGCTTTAGTCACCGTTTATAGAAATGTTTGGGTTTTGTGGTAGCTTTTTTATATAATTTAGTTTTTAATCATCAAGAGGGCATTTACACCATCAGAACACAAACATTGCACACAAAAAAGGAAAAACTCAAAACGAATTTCAAGGTACAGAACTCACAGTCCTTGCCTTCCCCTTCCATTGTCTTACATTCAGCCATCTTCTCAAGTTTATCAAAACATCAACTCCTCATCTTTAAAAGCCATTCCCCACATTGTCTCTTCCAGCACTTCTGCTATTCTATCAGCCAACATGAGCTCCTCTACTAGTTTTCCATGTCCTTTCAACCCCTGATTACCTTGCCTCAACTCTAATAGACAAACTCACAGGTCTGTAGGATATTCTACTACTATAGTAGTCTTTATTTGCAACAGCAGTCCGTATCAAAATAACTGGATCACCTTGCAGTTCCACCAAGTGTGAAAAATGGTAGCCATCTTCCTACAATCACCACACCACCCCAATGCTATCCCTCCAACCCTAGAGGAGAGTGCAGGAGTCCAGTATATTCTACATATCAGCTTATATTGCAGAAGCCTACAGTTGGTCACCACCGAGCAATGTTGCTCATACTCGTATTTCCCTCCACTGTTCCTGTTTCAGTGGTCTCCCAAGCTAGTCATTCCATGTGGTAAATCTTTCTTCCCACAGATCTTACTGGCTTACCCTCTATAAATCTTAGAGGGCAGACCTTTAAATCCAATCCCCACTTCAAAGATACACTTCTTGATTTCATGTACTTCGTTTCTTATACTTTTCCAATTACCTGTTCACATCGCAAGTAACACAACTGAAAATACTATTCAAAAGGATTCATCCTGCCCCCTCCTCACTTCCTCCAAATTTTGTGTCAGCCTGAATACCCCAACCTTTAACAAATCTGAGAAAAGAACAATGAAGCAAAGAGAAGGTAGTCTCCCACCTAGGCCAATGGGGAAATCATTCCTCCTATTCTCCCCTTCTTCCAAATCTGTCTCCATACCCTTATCAAGGGCTCTAAAAAATTGTTCTTCTCCTCTCCCTATTGACTCAAACATTCGTCTTGGTGCTGCATAACTTCTTTCTAAGGTCACCCAGTGAATCGTCTTCAACTTCAAATAATGATACTTAATAGCTTTCATCTCTACCACCATATAATAATGAACCAAACTCAGACAACCCAAGCACCCCTCCTCAACTGGATGCACAAGCCTTTGCCAGGTAATCCTTGCTTTCTCTCCCCCCACCCCCATACATAGGTTTCCCTAACTTTCTCAGATACCTCATAGGAATTGGCAGCTGGCTGAACAAAACAACTGAAGTTTAGGGACCACTCTTATCTTCATGACTGCAATCTTACCTAGCCAACTCCCCACTAACTCCCAATCCCTTAAGTTCTTCCTGTATTCACTTTGCCACCAGTAAATAATGCAAATGGAAATGTTGATCCGCTTTAGGTGAAACTTTAATCCTAAATATTGCAACCTTCCCCCACTATTTTAAAAGAAGAATCTTTTGACATATCCACTCTCCTAGCCCCTACCACTAAAACTTCCATTTCCTCTTGATTAACCCAAGACTGCTGAGAACATCTGTAGTTTGCTCAGTAGCCGGGGGATAGACTTCCAAGGCTAGCCTAAAAACAGTATTGTATCATCCACATACATAGAGATCTTCTGGATGGTTCCCCTCACCATCACTAGTCGAATCTCCCTATTATTGTTTATGAAATGCTTGGTATACTGCCTAACAAGAGGATGCAAAAGGCAATTTATAAACTAAAAGAAAAAAATAAAAAGAAAGGAACGCCATTATAGATAGGACAGGAAAGAGAAAAAAGAGGGAGAAGAGAATAAAAAAAATTCTACAAGCAAAAGGTTCTATAGTTAGTGCAAAAAGCAAGGGTGACAGAGGGCACCCTGTGTCCCCTGTGATAGAAAAATGTCTGATTTGTGATGCTGTTTGATGAATTACAGTGCACGTGTTCATTACCCACATTTTTACAAACAAGTGCAATGGCAGACTCAGGCCAGCAGGAAGAGCAGCCACCAGGACTGGGAACTGAAGTTCTGCCTGGCAGAAAAGGGCAGGGCGGACTCAGAGGTGTAATTAGTGCTTGAACAGATGTGTGCATTATGAAAGCCTGTTCTCATCTGGGTTTCCTTTTTCTGAGCCTGTAGAACTTGCATCAGTTTTTAGCACAGAGCAGGTGGGAGGGATATCTGCATGAAGTCACTTGGAGGAGGAATAGGCTCTATGGGGCCATGTGACAGGAGTAACCTGCACAAAGGAGGCCATTTATTTTCCTGGCAGGAAATTTGTTCTGTTACATTTATACAGCTGCAGACATAATGATTTCATTTCCCTTAACTTGGCTGGATTAATGGTCAGTGCTTTTGTGCATCTGAATGTGTGTGTGTGTGTGTATGTGCGCACACATACACACGTGTGTACATGTTTAAGAGTACTGGTTATATTATGTATTAGTCTTGCAGAATAGAGTCTCTCTTTTTAAACTACCCTTATTAGTGTTTATCATTATCTTCTGCTTAAAATTTCATTTTTTTCAAGGGCTTTTCAATAAGAGGTTATCAAATCTACATCTTAGGATATAGGAGCCATTAGGTGTTCACATGTGTAAGCGTGTATTTATGAATTCTCATAAGTAAATGTCAGTGTCACTATGGAAGGTACAGTCGTGAGTATTTCTAGGTATCAGCATTGCTGTTGTTACATCTCTGACAGTGTCTGTCTGAATATTTCAAAGCAGTTTTGCGAGTTCCTGCAAGTCTGTACTAGTGAGAGTTATTTGTGGCTCAGTATGAGGTGCATGTTTGTCTTTCTCTGTAGATACCAGTATTATTAAATCTTATAAAGAATCAAACATATTCAAGACATGCAAAATCCATGCTGAACAATCAGAGTCTCTCAGTAGTCCAAGGAATTTTCTTCAGTCCACAGAATCTGAACTAAAACACAGACAACTAGCAACATTGGACAGCATAAAGAGGAGGGCTGTACTGAATATTCATATTCGATTCTTTTATTTGTTATGTTAAAGCTCAATGCCCATTATTCGTATTCGGTATTTGTAATCGGTCGAATAATATTTTTCATTACTCGTATTTGACTGAATAGTAACATATGCTGTTCGGTACATCTCTAATAAAGAGAAAAGGTCTGAGTTGTTAGGCTTCTGGCATGGAAAATGGGTCAGAACTGCAGGTCTTTGGGACACAATCTATCCAAAGGGGGTTGATCCAGAAGGGATAGGATCACCATGACTTCCCTTTGATCCAGACATCCTTTTCTTTGTTCTTGCTGCAGCTGAACCAGTGTTGGGGCCTGGGGCCATCCTGAAGGCTGGTGTAGGCCTTCTACATCATCAGACTACCTTCATTTTACAAGTACATCATATCATATTACCAACACATCATTTCAGTTCTTTTAACCACTGCAGAAGACCCAGAGATCTCAGTTTGTTCTTATAATCCTTACCCCCACCTCTTTAGACTACATGCAGTAAGTGGCCTATTTATTTGTTGCAATAAACTGTTCGAATTCCAGACAGTGTGTCTTCCCTATGGAGGTTGGTGCTGGTTTAGCTATCTGGATAGCAAGACGTGTGCACGCTTTGTGAAACCGGAACAGACACACATAAGAACATTTGCAACCCTTGTGATCCTGCTGTATGTTTATGAGCATATTTGTAAGTGTTTGGATGAGATTTATTGATAACACTAGGAAAAAATGCCCGTTTCTGACACAAATGAAACGGGCGCTAGCAAGGTTTTCCTCGGAGTGTGTGTGTTTTACAGAGTGTGTGTGAGAGTGAGTGTGTGATACAGAGAGAGTGAATGTGTGAGTGTGTGTGACAGAGAGAGTGAGACTGTGTGCGAGAGTGTTTGTGTGTGTGTGTGTGTGTGAGAATGAGAGTGTGTGCCAGGGCCCCCTCCCAGTTTCAGGGTCTGCCCACCCCCCTCTCCAAGTTCTAGGGTCCGCCCCCCTCCAAGTTCCAGGGTCCGCCCTCCCTCCCTTCCAGGGTCCGCCCTCCCTCCCACCCAGTTCCAGGGTTGTTTCCCCCTTCTCCCCCTCCCTCCCGGTTTCAGGGTCTCCCCCCCTCCATCCCAGTTTCTGGGTCCGCCTGGCCCCCCTCCAAGTTCCAGGGTCCGGCCCCCCCTCCCACCCACCCAGTTCCAGGGTCATTGCCTCCCCCTCCCTCCCTCCCTTCCTCCCAGTTCCAGGGTAGTTGCCCCCTCTCTTCCCCTCCCCTCCCCTCCAGCCACCCACCTGCAACGTTGTGAAGCTGACTCCGTGGCTTCACTGAAGTGAAGGGTTTGTAAGTTTCGTCAGGTTCGTCGCTCTGTAACCATCTCTCTCTGCCCCGCCCTCGTGCCTCTGATAGGTCTGTCGCCCTCGACGTCAAAACGTGATGACGTCGAGGACATCAAAACGTGATGATGACAAGGGCGGCGGACCTATCAGAGGCGCGAGGGCGGGGCAGAGAGAGATGGTTACAGAGCGACGAACCTAACGATCCTTACAAACCCTTCACTTCAGTGAAGCCACAGAGTCAGTTTCAGAACGTTGAAGGTGCCTTTTATTATAGTAGAGATATTTCTTTCTGTTTCTGTGATTTCATATAGTGTAGTTTTTGGGGAAGACATTTGGTTTATTTCTTTGGCCTAGTAGTTTTCCTCCTGTTTCAGGCTGGGATATGGCACTCTGAGCCATTATTTTTATCTGCCCTGGGACTTTGCTGCTGTTGTAGATTCTTTCCAAAGATAGAGCCAGGGGAAATGCACCAGGATCCCTGGGCCCTAAATCCAGCCAGTAGGTGTTGTTGTTGTGTAGTACTTATGAATCCCAGGGGCTGCATTCCCTAGACCTGGCCAATGCAGGGAGTGGAAGACCCAAAGCAGAAGTCAAACCGTGTTTAGAATTCTTGCATTTCCATATGGTTGTGTGCCTGTGTTGTAAGTGTGATATTTCTCCTTTCTGTGGTGTAACCAAAATGGTTTACATATTATATATGAGTATTTTTCTGTCCCTAGCGGTTTTGCAATATATGTTTTTGTACCTGAGACTTGGAGGGTTAAGTGACTTGCGCAGGGTCAGAGGGAGCTGCAGTGGAAATTCAACCCAGTTCCCCTGGTTCTCAACTCACTGTACTAACCAGTGGGCTACTCCACTCTGTCAGCATGTGTGAGTTCATGTATTGTTAAGTCCTATATGGAACATATATGTCTGATTTATTCTCTGTTTCTGTGAATTATATTATGCATGAATACATCTCCCAAGAATATTTCATTCTTGTGATGCCAGGAGCCTTTTCCCCATATTTAGTGTCTTCAGCTCCACCTCCTATGAGATTACACTAACTAAAATCTAATACTTCTTGTCTGTTTCAGTCTGTTACCCTTAATAAATGTCTTTTGTGAAACTTTAGCAGACAGATCTGCTTATTAGAGATGAATGTCTCTCACTAATTCCTGTCTACTGACATTCTTATACCACACAATGAATTTGAGTGCAAGGTAAGCAGGTCTCATGGTGCCAGAAGGAAACAGTACAGCAGAACTGGCATCTGTCCCAGGTCCTGAACCGATAATAGGCCATCCACCTGCATGGCTGATCCTGTGGCATCTTAGCCCACTGCTTTAAATTCTGTCACATATAGCTGGGCCTCAGTCATGTGCTATGGAATCTGCCAAGATTGGGACTGTAGAAAGTGTTTACAGATGGGAAGAATAGATAAGAAGCTGTTTGTGTTGCATTAATTGCTGAGCTTAGCTAAACAGTGGCTGCTCTCACAGGCTCTGAAGGACTCCGAGTATACTATGCAGTCAGAGTAAAAAATACCCACAGACATTTGCACTTGACTTTACAGTTCCACAGGTACAGTAGATGCTTCCACAACACTTCAAAGCACATCAAAATAATCTCCCTATAATATAATGCTTAAATTTTTGTGGACCATCAGAAAGTGTGTGTGTGTGTGTGTGTGTGTGTGTGTGGGGGGGGGGGGGGGTCATGTGATGGCAGTGACCGAACGGACACCGGGTGACTGATCTCCTCTCCCTCAGCATGGAAAACCGGCTTATACACCTGCTTTACCCCCTCTTTCCTAGACCTCAGTGAGTGCGAAGGTGCATTGTTGGAGGCAGCAGAGCAGACTAGGTGTTTTTGAAGGCAGCTATGCTGGTATGCCCACTAAAACCCCAAGACCTGTTAGAGAGCGTGTAAGCGTTCGCGCAGCCAAGATGGTGTCTGAACGGAGCTCTCTGGGAGCCTAGGAGCTGCCAGTGGTCACATTGCAAGAGGCAGCAATTAAGGAAATAAGAAATCTGGCAGATATTTTAGATGACAAAGAGGGGCATAATCGAACGCGAATGCCCATCTCCATGGGCGTCTATGTCCGAGAACGGGTACGTGAAAGGGTGGGACAAACCGTATTTTCCGAAAAAATGGGCATCCATCTTTCGTTTCGAAAATACGGTTTGTACGGACCAAAATGCCATGGATTTAGTCGTTTGTGAGCTGGGCGTTTGTTTTTTTTAGCGATAATGGAAAATAAAAACGCCCAGCTCAGAAACATCCTAATCCAAGCCATTTGGTCGTGGGAGGGGCCAGGATTCGTAGTACACTCGCCGCCCTGACATGCCAGGACACCAACTGGACACCCTAGAGGTCAGTGCGGTGGACTTCAGAAAACGCTCCCACATGCATATTTCCCTTACCACGGGTGCTGAGCCCCCAATCCCCCTCCCCCAAAACCCACTACCCACAAATGTACAACACTACCATAGCTCTTAGGGGTGAATGGGGCACCTATATGTGGGTACAGTGGGTTTTGGAGGCCTCCCATTTACCAGCACAAGTGTTACAGGTGGGGGGGGGGATGGGCCTGGGTCCCGCCTGCCTTAAGTGCACTGCGGTACCCACTAAAAGTGCTCCAGGGACCTGCATACACGCAGGCCTCTAGGACTTGTTGCTGCTGTATAACCTTGGCACACCAGTTGACACCTGAAGACTAATCTCTTTGAAAAAGTCCTTTATTTGAATAAGCACGTTTACTCACAGTTAACTGCAGATCAGAGGTTGTGCCCCACTGGCAAAGAGTCTTCCTGGTACTGAGATTAGCAGTAGGTCAGAGCTGGCAGAATGCTGTACAATGCCCTCTTTCAGCAACATGCAAGGGAAGAACTAAGTTCTGTAACGTGGCTAACATATGAAAGGGATCTAAAACTGTGTTACAAAAATGGCCACTACCTCATGGACTACCGGAAACAAAACAGGGCACACTCTGACCCAGTAAGCAGGGGGAAAAGCACCATGCTCAATACCCTACACCCACCACAATACATTGCTGATGTGACTCTGCAGTGCGCATAACAGAAAAGGTGTCACACTTACCCGAGAGCCACATCAGAACCAGGGAAAGGCTGTCACAGGATAGAACACATTCTGCTGTGTTCTATCCTGGGTACGGCATTTGAGGCTGGCATAGAGGTTGGAAAAAAAAGTTTTTAAAGTGGGTTTTTTTGGTGGGCGGGGGTTAGTGACCACTGGGGGAGTCAGGAGAGGTGATCCCCGATTCCCTCCAGTGGTCATCTGGTGAGTTGGGGCACTTTTTTGGGACTTGGACCTGAAAAAAAAAGGTCCAAATAAAGCGGACCAAATTCTCATCCAAAATGCCCTTCTTGTTTCGATTATCAGCTAAAGATGCCCATCTCTCCTCGGCCGATAACCACGCCCCAGCCCTGCCTTCGCCACGCCTCCGACACCCCCGTCAACTTTGTTCGTTCCTGCGACGGAGTGCAGTTGAAGACGACCAAAATCGGCTTTCGATTATACCGATTTGGTCGCACACGGGAGAAAGACGACCATCTCCCGATTTGGTTCGAAATATGGGCGTCTTTCTCTTTCGAAAATAAGCTGGAAACTCTCCAACTTATACGCTGCAATGGATGAAGTTAAAGAGAGCATGACCGTGCAAAACGCCCACATTCAGCAGGCAGAGGACAGAATCTCAACACAGGAGGACCTTACCTTAAGCATGTCCGTCCAAGCAGCGACGTTGGAAAAACGCTGCAAGCAGCTAGAGGAATGAGTTGATGATCAAGAAAACAGGAGTTTTTGCAGCAATATTCAAATATTTGGGCTGCCTGAGGGAATCAGAGAGAAAGAGCTATGGGACCTGGTTGAGTCTTGGCTTCTACAAGAGCTGGGCCTGGAAGTGGAAGGGCAGCGTTTGCGCATCGAGAGAGTGAACTGCGTGGGCATGATGAAGGAGCAGAATGCAAGGCCACGTCCAATACTTGCTAGAATTCTTAACTACACAGAGAAAGCCCAACTTATGTCTAAATTTTGACAGCACAAGGAAGTGATTTATCATGGATCCAAGCTAATGCTCTTCCAGGATTTTTCACCAAAAGTATCAGATCTGCGTAGGCGGTTGTCACCATATTGCTCTCAACTGTTCAACAAAGGGGTCAAGTTCTCTCTTCAGTATCCAGCTAAGTTACTACATGGTGTTTATGGAAACCCCGGAGGAGCTAAAAACTGTTTTGGAAAGGCTATCCTGAGAGAAATATCGGGACTTAGCTTATACTCTATTTGGTTTCTCTCTCTTGGAATATAAAGATCGCGCCTAACGCTTCCATACATCTTGAGCTAAGAGATGTGCCGATTATGGGGTGAACTATGGCATATCTGGATTTCTGTCTTATTTTTCTGAGACTTGTTCTTGAGGGACTGCTCGAAGCCAAGGTCCTTGGTGTGTTTGTGATTCATGCTGACTGTCTGAACTTGTGTTTGGAGCGAGGCCGGCTGCTGGTGGGTCATGAGCTGTGGGTCTCCTCTTTCGCGACCATTGAAGCGGATGCTAGCGGGGCAAGTGGGGAAATGAGGAGGGAGTTTGCATGCTGACCTGCCCGGAATTGTGGATTCACATATTCAAGACTTTCGATTTTCTTGTGAAATGGTATGCCTGCATCGTTTAAGTGAAGGGAGGTAATAGGGAGGGAAGTGGGGGAGGGGGAAGTCAAGGATGACAGGGTAGGTGTAGCGTTATGTGCTCAGGGGGGAGGTTTGGGGGGGGGTGGAGGGGGATGGATGGAGTGTGTATGAGGGGAGGGGAAGGAGGCTGCATTTGAGAGGGTTGAATATGTAGGGTGAAGATGATGTGCGATGGATGTCAGGGGATCGAAGGGAGGCAGGGGGGGGGGTGGGTTCTGTAGATTCCTGTGTCTGGGGGAGAGTATCCTTTTGTATTCTTGAGTTGCAGATTTGGCTATTGCACTCTGGAGAGCGGTTAGGCTGGTACACCGCCCCTCAGTTTCATCTCAGAAATAGTGGCTACAGGCCTATGGCAAACTGGATATGGGAGCAATCTTAGAATAGCTACCCTTAATGTGGATGGCATACACTTGCCTGTAAAGTGCACAAAGATTCTCAAATATAGTAGACATCTAAAAGTAGATGTCCAACTGCTCCAAGAGACCCACCTCTCAGTATCTGAACATTCTAAATTGAAGAGAGGCTGGGTAGGAGACCTGGCCTTCACCTCCTATAATAACAGACAGCGGGGAGTGGCTATTCTAATTCATAAGTCTTTGGAGAGTGTTAAACATAAGGTCATACAGGACCCGGAAGGTCGTTATGTAATATGGTTTGGAACCATCCAAGGGGTTAAAATAACGTTGTGCTCGATCTATGCCCCAAACGTGTACTCCCACAAGTTTTTTCTGCAGTGCAGCCTCCTTGGTCACATTAAATGAATACAAGCTTGTGTTAGGGGGTGACTATAACATTACGGCTGATCCTCTGATTGACTGCAAGCCCCCCAAGGCTAGGATGAAGGGATGGGATGAGAAGGGAGCTAATTTTCTTATGAAGGTACTGGCTCTTCCTGGCTCTTCTGGATATCTGGTGGACATTGAACTCAGATGACCATGACTATACATATTACTCCTATGTGCACAAAGTTCATGCCAGGCTGGATTATGTATTGCTTTCCTCCTCGCTGCTATCAATGGCATGAGCCTCTGGAATAGATCAGGGAGCAGTTTCAGATCATAATATGGTATTGGCAGATTTGGCCCTGAGGTGGGATTTACGCCGTGCAGGCTGGCGGATGAACCCCACACTATACCAAGACACTGATTTCCACCAGTTCCTGGGGGAGGCATGGAACCAATTTTTACAGGAAAACAATCCTCAGGACGTAAACCCCATAATGTACTGGTAGGCAGGCAAGGCAGTCATGAGGGGAAGAATAATAGAAATTTCCAGTCGGCAGCGTAGGGAGCAGGATGGGTAGTTGGTGTGGTTACTTAAACAGTTGCAAACGGCCAGAGTTTCTGCATGGCACCAAAGTGGCGAGTTAATGAAGTGCTTAATCAAAGGGCTCAGTGGGACATCCAGCTCTACAAATATAATTTACATAGCTGGGGAAATAAAGGGGGAAGCTCCTAACCACTTTAGTCCGGACTCGCGCAGCAAAAAAATCTATTACATGCATAAAATCTAAGATGGGTAGCCTGTTAAAAGCGCAGGGAGACATACAAGAAGCATTTGTTGAATTCTATAAGTCTTTATATGATGCGGGGCCCTGTAATCAACAGATGAGGGAAGCTTTTTTTAAAGACTTGAATATGCCAACCCTCACAACAGATCAGTTGGCCACTCTTAATGCCCCCCTCCGAGGTACAGAAATACAGCAAGCTGTCAAAAGGTTGAAGTTAGCAAAAGCACCAGGCCCGGACGGCCTGGACCCTGAATACTATAAGATTTTAGGATCCCAATTGATTGGTCCCTTTGGGGATCTATGTCAAGTTTTATGCATCACAACTCAGCAAATGGGGTCTTTAATACACACCACTATTGTGGTACTTCCCAAACCTGGACGGGATGTAGAACAATTGGGCTCTTACCGGCCTGTATCTCTATTGAATCAAGACATCAGGCTTTTTGCCAGCATTATGGCCTCTAGGCTTGGGAGGGTACTGCCAGCCCTGGTCCACACAGATCAGATGGGTTATGTCCCTGGTAGATATGCATCCACTAACATCTTGTGGGCTTTGCGGGCTATACATGTGAAGGGGGGAATCCCTGGGGATGCCATTATTACGAGCCTCTATGCGGAAAAAGCTTTTGATAAGAACTTATGGGATTACCTATTCTGTGTACTGCCACAATTTGGCATACTGGGCGAGTTCCTGGCGGGCGGGCGGGTGGGCGGGCCTTGTACAAAAGTCCTTCAGTGCAGATTCTAATAAATGGGGATCTGTCCTCTACATTTCAGCTGAAAAGCGGAACCCGCCAGGGATGCCCTCTATCTCCCATGCTGTTTGTCCTTGCATTGGAGTCCCTTGCTAGCAAAATACGTCAGATGCGGGAACTGTGGGGAGTGCACATTGGATCAGATGAGTATAAAATTAATCTTTTCGCAAATGATATGCTGGTGTTCTTTTAGCAGGCCTCCCAGGGGATCCCAATTCTGATAGACCTTATCCAACAATTTGGCACTTTCTCGGGGCTTAAGATAAATTTTGAAAAATCAGAGGCCATGGCACTCTCAGCTAATTGTAGCTGCAGACAGATACCCAATTTCCCCCTAACCTGGTCTACAGGGCCGCTAAAATACCTTGGGGTGTATCTTCACTTAGATACCAAGGTCATGTATAGGAAAAATGTGAAGGACAAAATTGAAGCAATCCGGATATTGTGTCAACGTTGGCGGGAGCTCCCCATCTCCTTCCTGGGAAGAATTGCGCTGGTCAAGATGGTGCTCCTTCCCAAGATTCTTTATCCCCTATAAATGATGCCGATCTGGGTGTTGCATAAATATGAAGCACTATATCGTGGGATAATCTCCACATTCGTGTGGGGAGCCAGAAGAGCTAGAATAGGATACAACAAGCTCATTCGAGACCGAGAAAAGGGGGGGGGGGGCTAATCTGCCAGATCTGCACCTATATAATGTCGCTGCAGTCCTGCGCTGGGTGTATGAGCTTCACACAGGCCAGTTTAAGTATGCCTCTAAGGAGGTATGGGAAGACACTGATGCCTCAGTGTCTATATTTAACACAATACAGAGTGGGATCAGGAGGGTGTGCTTGCCTCCACTACTTTGCCCTCTGAAGTTAGCATGGAATTGGTGGAGGTCCAGAATAGGCGGGGTAAAGGGGGCTTCCCCTTTCTTGGAATTGCTGCATAACCCTGATTTTACACCTGGGCAGAAAAAATCTCAATTTGACACTTGGAGAACAAAGGGCTGCAGATATGTAGGCCAGATTACTGCCTTGGGACAGGGAAGTTGTCTTTCTTTTGCACAGTGTCAAGCAGCATGGCATATCCCGCAGAAGTATTTTTACTCATTTTTACAACTTTGGCATTATATAGCCTCCTTGAAGAAAACCTCTAATTCAAACATTAGTTTCACTGCCTTGGACAAGGCCTTTATGCAGGCTCCCACCACACAAAACAAGCTTTATTTATGGTACAAGCTGGACAAAGAATATAGACCTTCCCCTTTTTTTGCATCGCTGGTGACAGAATGGAGTACACGTTTGGGGAAAGAGGTTTTGCAACATGAGTTATCCAGGTGTTTTAATTTGGCTGTATGGGTGACCCCTGTAATGATTAGATCTGCCTCACCCATTTGGGCAGCGGAAGCCAAGGGCTCTCTGTACTATCCTAGAGAGAACTTCAAATCCCCTCTAGATACTTAATTACCCCAACCTGGTATCTGCTCATGACAGGCTTTCACCGTCAAGCAGTAGCAACCTCCCCAATTAGAAAGGAGCCCAGTATTCAGTGGATAGAGTAATATAGTTTATTAGCATTGTCATCTTACCCAAATATAGTACAAGCAGTTCAGGCAGTCATATGATAGAACAGCATCTCACGCCAGCCTTCTCTGGTAGCCTTCCTTCTCTTGTCTCCTTAGGATTTAATACCCCTCAGACTGCTGCTTATATACAATTCTGACTCTATTGGTTCCAATGGACCCCAGCTGTCTCAACAGGGTTCCTAGCCCTTATCAGTTTAATTAGAATGACTTCATATGTTCCCAAACCTTCCTCTAGCCCCCCCTTTGGATGTTCTCACCCGGGGTGCAGCTGACCCAGTACTATCTCTACATAACCATAGCAACTCTTGCTTATGACGTCTTGCAGGTGCCAGTCTCAGAGCAAATACCCCCCTCCCTTGCCAGCTCAGCACTTGCTACAGTGAAATGTAACTGTGTCAAAGGTGATCTCTGATTTTTACAAGCTAGCTCTCTTTTGTATCAGAGATGATTTTGATTTTAAGAAGCCTAGCTCTTATTATGAGCCATTGGCCTGTATTTTACTGAGAGCAAGGGCTAGCAAGGCTAACATATTTCTTCATCCCTAATGTAGGGTTGCATGAAATTCAGTATAGGATCTTACATAATACATACATCACCAGAAGCAAGGGCAAAACCATGGGTCTCTAGGACTCGGAACAGTGTGTTAAGTGTGGGCAGAGTAGGGGTTCCCTAATGCACAGTTTTCTGGAACGTAAATTGCTCCAGAGGTTCTGGCTTGGGTTCTATCGCTGCTGGAGAATGTTTTAGGTACTACCCCTGAGTGAACCTATGGGGTATTGATTATGGGCTCAGATGTGGACTTACTGCAACAGGGTCTCAGTGGCTGCCAATGCAGGTTTGTTTTGTTGAGTTTGATCTTGGCCAAGAAGGCAATTCTCCTGCACTGGGCTGCCCAGTCGGCCCCGCATGTGGAACAGTGGTATAGTAGTATGAAGCAAATGGTTGAGTGGGAAAATAAACGAGGCCTCCTCGGAAGTACGGACATCTCTGGAACAGCTGTATGAGGGTGCTAGAGGTGATGCCTAGAGATACTGACTCCAAATCTGCAACATCTCACTAATTTCAAGTCCTATGATACCTAGACACAGGATGGGGAGGAAGGGGAGGACAGTTCCTTGGGTAGTGCAGAGGGTGGGAAGATGGGAAGTTGGGAATTTCAATTGGTTTTGCTTCATAAATAGAAAACGACAAACAGATTTACAAGACTTGGCCATAGAGTTTGATATGTAACATTCGATGTATTATTCTGTTACACAGCATGGATGCTGGTGCCTTTGTTTTTGTGATGATGTCTCTTCTTTATGTTTGCTGGCTTGCTGCTTGTGAATAAACAAATTTACAGAAAAAAGAAAGTGGGTGTAAACCAAGCGAATGTATCACATAGCACTCGCACACCTGCACTTTAGTTCCTCACTGGTCTTTTTTTGTCAAATTAATTTTTTAATCTTTTAATCCAAACATGAAGAAAGCTCCCCTACAAATGGTATCCTTACTTATCATACAACTTTAGTACTTGTAAGGCCATATTTATATAGTCTTTCATAGTAAATTTTCACTTATCTTGAAGCGGTGAGCTGTCCATCAGTGCCTGTTAATGTTGGGCTCACAAATAATAGAATTCATGTCCGACATAGAACTACATTTTGCTTTACCAGCTGTGTCAAGGAACTAGGCTCTGAGGAAAGTATTGCACAAGTCAGCAAACACACCTATATGAACTTTCAAAAGAAGTGAAAGTCCACAATATTCACAGTACTTTATAGGAACTCGGTACTCTGCTCAATAATAGTTATCCCGCCAAGATGGTGATGGCGTTTTTTGTCTTTTATCAAGTATCTGATGACATGGACCAATCAGATCAAATTAGGGAAAATCACTCAAGATCCTCGTTGAGGCCCTTAGGGGCTACAGTCTCCAATTCATATATCCAGCGTTGTTCCTTCTGATTCAATGATCTCTCCAAGAGCTGTGGAAACTGCCAATGGTGTATTCTAACTATTAGGCTCTTAGTGGACACCCCCTGGTCATACACGTTTGATTAAGGCTCGAGCTAGTACAAGTTGCAATTCAGTAAATGTAGTCTATGATATAATTTGTCCTTGTGAGAAGATTTATATAGAGAGGACCAGCAGACCAGTGAAAATACATTTGCCAGTGCATAAATCACGTATTAATACTCAACAAATATCAACACATATTGAATCACACTGGCTTCAGATGAACCATTGTATTAGAGATATGCATTGGACAATTATAGATTCTGTGTTTGAAGGGAGGAAGGGTGGAAATTTGGAGAGATCATTGAATCAAAAGGAACAATTTTCTGATGGTCCACAAAAATGTAAACATTATATTATAGGGAGATTATTTTGATGTGCTTAAAACTATTAGGAATTTCCATGAAATTATTGTTAGGACCACAGTTGGTTTGTCCACAATACATTAACATTTCTTCTTTCATTCAAGGTCAGACAAATGGCTTTAAATCAACAACAAATGTGCACTATTATTCTTCCAAAACGAGGTTCTTTATTATGCTTAACTTCATGTAAGTCTACAAGGTTTTTTTTTGGGGGGGGGGGAGGGGAAAGAAAAGTTGCTTGCTGGTAGATGCTCTAGGAAATTTCTCTTTTCCTCAACCTCATGTTTCTTGAACGTAGGTATAGATGGAAGTAGTGGATCTAGCAAGGAAAGACAGAATCTACAGGAAAGAATCCGCACAAAAGATGCATCAAACAAAAAGGGTCTTATTTTAAAAGGTTTTAAATTAATACAACAATCCAGAAAAAAAGCACAAAGGGCTCTCAAGAATGGAGCAAGTGCTTTATTAATGACCTGACACGGGCCGTGTTTCAGTGTAAACTAACATCTGCCTCAGGGGTAAGTTCAACAAAGCAACACTGTTTCCTGGGTTGAGAGGTACTGAGGATACCACAGATGTAGCACTCGCTGCCCTTCTGGCTAGGGAGTTCCTGTCATCATCTAGTGGCTAGGCTTAGGGACCATGATCACACAGTTCTAGAAGGAGCCTAGTTGCATGGCCCCTGCCCAAAGATAGTCACTATTGTAATTGCAGGGGAAGGATGACAGTATAAAACAGAAGCCAAATCTATTATTTGATGATTTTGATTTGTTTGTTATGATCGATTTAAATTATATTTTTATTTTCATTTTATTACTTTTATCCTGTAGACCACCTCCATGCGGTATTTCTACTAAAATACTTGTTGTCACTCTTGACAACACCTTATCTTTCCACACCCATATCTCTAAGGTGGTTTCTTCCTGTCTCTTTGCCCTCAAGCAAAGTCACTCCATTAGATCTTTTTTAGAACTCTCCTCCTTGTGCATCGTTCTGCTTGCACTTGTAATCTCCAGATTAGACTATTGCAACTCCCTTTTTGTTGGTCTCTCTAACTCCCAAGAGTTTTATTATTTTATGTTTCAAAACTTTTTTATTATTAAAGGATCATCACCGCAGTCTTACATATACATAATTAAAATTAACATTAAGCATAACACAACACCTGTATTAGCAAGTATTACTTATTACCGTCTTCAAATTTCTTTTCACCCACTACCCTCCCAACCTCTCCCCTCGTCCAACACTAATCCAACATATAACCAAACAGCTATGGCCCCAACCCCTCTAGGCCCCTTCCCCTCCCCTCCCTCTTTTCCCCTCTTCCCCCCCTTACCCCCCCAACAAGTCCCGCTGTCACAAGTTCAGGATTTGACTTCTAGTTTGGGACGTAAGTGTGTCCCAGAATGGTCCCCATCAGTCCTGCAGATGTAACTCTATTTATTATTTTAAATACATAGGCGCCAACTAATACAAAACAGTACCATTAAACTTTTTCTCTATCGAAAAAAATGTGATCATGTAACTTTTCTTTTCATTACTGAATACTGATTTCCAGTCTCTTACAGGATGCCCTATAAACTACTAACCTTATGTCACCAGATTCAATCAGGCGGAATGCCCTCTTTCCTTGCTAGCTTTTTCACCCTTTACTCTTTGGCCAGGACCGTCTGCTTATTTCAACAATGTCTCTTATTCATTCCCTCTTTCTACAAGTATATTTCGACACTAATAGATCATCATGCTTAGTGCTGTAGACCCCACCCTTTGGAATAGTCTTCCTTTTTACCTCAGGCTTGACTCCTTGTTTGACAAATTTAAGTCCCAACTTAAGGCCTACTACTTTTTGTTCACTTTCGCAAATACTTCCTAGGACCAAACACTGTAACGTCTTCTGTCCTATCACTCATAGGAGACACAAAGAGAAATGGAACACTAGCTCAAAACTGGCATTATTTTCGCACAAATAGTGCAGCTTGTGAAGTTCAATGCAAACTGCATTTTATGACTGGCATAATAATGAAGGCTTTGCATGCATTTGCAGCAGGCTTTGATCCTGGCGATCTGGGTTCGATTCTCACTGCAGCTGCTTGTGACCTTGATCAAGTCACTTAGGGGCCCTTTTACAAATTGCTCCAGGTACAAAAATTTAGATTGTGAGTCCTCTAGGGACAAAAAAAGTACCTGCCTATAGGTCCCCTTTTACAAAGCAGTGGTGTGTACTCTTCACTTGCCGCACATTATTTATGGTAATATATCTAATTACATGCAAATAAATAATAGAGCAGAGACAGCAAGAATTAGAAAAGACAATTTTAACAACATAAGGAAATTGAAAAGAATCTTTCAGAAAATAGTTAACCTTAATAAGTCCACAAATCAGGAGACAGAGTTACTTATCAGGAGATTAATATAAGGAAACTAAATTAAGGAGACTAAATTAGGGAAGCCACAAAGCCGGGCAAGTCTCTATTTCAATGCAGACTTATCAAGATAATACAGGTGTAGCCCGTTCTGGAATCTGAACAGAAGAGGCAGTTAGGGGACTCTTATTAATCAGGAATGTCACCAATTGTGAAGGTTAAAAAAATATACTTCAGATTATTAAGCCAAACAGTACATTTGCAGAGAACTTTTAGAAGAAATCGAGCCTCAGTTTATTGTACTTCTGGTCTGAGAAGCAGAAACAGTTTCCTCCTCTTCTTTGCTCTTGAAACATCTGGAAAAAAAACAAATTATAAATCATAAAAATGCTTCTTCCTGTTCTCAAAATATAATCTCAGAACCAAGTCTCTGACTCAAGTGCAAAAATTACCACCAAATTACAAATAAAAAAGAGAACAGTGCAGTAAATATCCAGAGTACCTGAATGTAACTCACCTTGAGCTATTACTGAAAAAGGTGTGAGCAAAATCTAAATAAATAAATAATAGCTAAATTGCTCTAGCTGATGTTTTTAAGCACTCAAAAGTTGACACATCTTTGCTGTCTCCCTCTCCATGTAACATATGTGCTCTCTTTCTTCCTCCTCCCCTTCCAATCAGTGTCATTTTTTTCTCCTTTCCTCCACCTCTGGGTCCTGGCATCTTTTGTTTCCCCTTACCCTAACACCCCGTGTACCCCAGTGACTGCTGTTTTCCAGGATGAGCCGCAGAGCTGCATCCCCTCTATGAGCAGCTTCTGACTCTATTGCTCTTACCCTCCGCCCTGCAGAACAGGATGTCGAAGAGGAGGTGGGAGCAGAGAGCCGGCAACAAGGATATACAGGCTGTGACCCCGTGGCTCATATGTGTTCTTTTGCCACTGCTGCTAGTCTTTAGAAGCAGCAGAGAGGATAGCAATGGGAGAGCAATACAGAAACTCATTGTTGGGGCTGGGGAGGCTTAACCTCCCCATGCCTCTTATACCGGGCGCCCATGGGTGCCCCCATTTTTCCCTTTTCTTTCCCTTGTGCTGCTGTTCTCTGACTCTCTCCCCTTTCTTCCTTCTCATGAGTACATTCATCTGTCCTTCTTCCTGGTCCTTTCTTCTCCCTTGTGGATCTCAGCCCTCTCCTGTGGCTGCTTTCCCTTGTGTCACCTTGGTCAGCAACAAGCAATGTAATTTATTTTTCAAGGCTAGTGTAAGAAAGCCAACTGGAAGCAGACACTCTTAAATGCATTCAAACTCATGTTGAAAAGCCTCTGACGGTGGTGTTGCAATTAGGAAGTGTTGGAAAGCAACAGATTATCTGGCCATTAAAGCAGAAAGAATAGATTTAATAGGACAAGCACTGACATTTTCATCTCCAGTGACTGTGGCTGGTAGAGGGAAGAGAATCCATGAATTAGCATAAACATTAACTGTGGGCAGGTGTGGCTCTGGCTGCCTTATTAGTCAGACTGGCTGGAACATGCAGGTCTTTATCTGCTGTCATTTGATATGTTACTATAAGAAAATAAGAGTTGCCATACTGGGTCAAACTGATGGTCCATCTAGCCTGCTTCCAACAGTGGCCAATCCAGGTCCCAAGTACCTGGCAGACCCTCAAATAGTATTTTAATAGAGATGAGACTCCAATGGAGTACAAAAAGCACAAGGGGAAAAAGCCTCAGAGCACTCCCTCAATTTCTGTATGTCAGATGGATTTTGTGGTAGGATTCACTTCACAGGCATTAAAAAAAACCATTAAGGAATAATTGTTAAAACTCCAGTAGTGGCGACTTTCATGGATCTCAAAAAAACATGACTCTGGGCCAGATGCACTAAACTTAACGAGCCCTTAATGAGCCCTTAACGAGCAAGTAGTAAACCCTGGCATGCACTAAACACCATTTCCCAATCACGGTAGCAGCTAACGAAAACGGAATGCTAATCATTATAATGAGCTGCAGTACCATTGCAAGGCTATTATGATGATATGCACTAACATTTACCAATTCCCCTTACGGTGGAAACCCTAACGTGAGGTCTGCACCTCTCGTTAGGCAGGGGCTGCTGTGGGAAAGGAAAAAAAAAAAACAAGCTGCGCATCTGTGCCTAACGTTGACGTCCTTCAAGGATGTCCCTGACGAGCACTGCTTTCTTTTTTCCCTTCCGACGCCCCCCCTCCGCCCGAGGTCGCCGCTGCTCCCCCTGCATTGAAAGAGCTTTCCGCAGCCCCGGCCCCCCCCCAAGGCCGCCGCTGCCGATTCTCCAAACCTTTTTACGAGGGATTAGAGAATGCAAGTGAGCTGCAACGAGCAGCTCATTTGCATTCCCTTTCTTTGATGCATTGCCGTTCCCTACCGATTCGCTATGGAATTCGGTAGGGAACAGTTCTAACGATGACTTTAGTGCATCTGGCAATTAGTGTAAGAAAAGCAACACTTAGCTTTCAAACATATCGCCACCGCTTCCACTTCTAAAGCACACCGACTGTGGTCAGAGTTTCGCCAAATTATGAGTGTCAGAGTATGAACAATGTGTCAGTGTTGTGTTGCATTCACATCTTACAGCTGATGCATTGTTCACACCTTGACACAACTAATTTGGCAAAACTTTGGCGACAGTCGGTGTAGTCGCATATGTTTGAAAGCTAATTGTTGCTTTTCTTACACTAAGTCACATTTTTTTGAGATCCATGAAAGTTGACACTACTGGAGTTTTAACAATTATTCCTCAAGAGGTTTTTTATGCCTGTGAAGTAAATTGACCCTTGTGAATCCTGCCACAAAATCTTTCTGACATATAGAAGTGGAGGGAGGACTCTGAGGTTTTTTCCACTTGAGCATTTTGTACTCCAGTGGTGGTTGATATTTAAAAGTACTTTAAGCTATATTTTGAAAGAACCCCAAAGAGTAGCAAGATTCCATGCTACTGACCCCAGGGATAAGTAGTGGCTTTCCCTGTGTCTACCTTAATAGCAGTTTATGGAGTTTTCCTTCAGGAACATGTCCAAAACTTTTTAAAACCCAGATACGCTAACTGCTGTTACCACATCTTCTGGCAACAAGTTCCAGAGCTTAACTATTCATTGAGGGGTCCGTTTACTAAGTTGCATAAGTGTCTACACGTGCCCAACATGCGCCAAAATGGAGTTACCGCCCAACTACCGCGTGGCTCTTGCTGTAATTTCATTTTTGGTGCATGTCCGATACGCGCATCTGTAAAATATTTTTTTATTTTCGGGCATGCATAACAGATGTGTGCCAAGTGGCACTTGGCACGGGTAGGTCATTACTGCCTAGTTACCATGTGAGGCTTTACCACTAGGTCAATGGCTGGCGGTAAGGTCTCAGACCCAAAATGGACGCGCAAAAATTTTCATTTTGTTGCACATCCATTTTCGGCAAAAGTTTTAAAAAGGCCTTTTTCACAGGCATCCTGAAAGATGGATCGGCACGCGCCCAAAACCCGTGCCTACCACCGCAAGCCATTTTTCAGCAAGCCTTTGTAAAAGGACCCCTGAGTGAAAACATATTTTCTCGTATTTGTTTTAAAAGTATTACCATGTAACTTCATGGAATGTCCCCTAGTCTTTGTACTTTTTGAAAGAGTAAAGAATCAATTTACATTTACCTAGGGCTTTTTTTGAGGAGGTACTTGGGGGTACTGAGTACCGGCACCTTTTTCCATTGTCTGCTAAAATTGACTCATGGTCCCCAAGTTATAGTAAAAGAGCTCAGGCTCTACACACCAATTCTGCCTTTTCATAGATTCTGTGACTGGTTGCAGGGGGCCTGGCTATTGTGAGGTGGGTCCCTCAGTGATCATCCCACCCCTGAAGGGTGGTCTGGCATTTGAGTATTGGCACCTTTTTTGCTAGAAAACATGCACTGCATTTACCCATTCTACTCCACTCAGGATTTTATAGACCTCTATCATATCTCCCCTCATCCAACTCTTCTCCAAGCTGAAGAGCTCTAATCTCTTAAACCTTTCCTCATATGTAACATATTCATTCTTCTTTCCAGGAGAACCTCAACCCTCTCCTTCTCTTTTCTCTTCCCCTGCTCCTCTTCCTGGTAACAAAACAGAACTGAAAGTGTCAGCTCATTACTTATCAAAGGTGTAAACATAAACTAATTCAAAGACCCTAAAAAATTAAAAAGCCTAAAATGTAAAAATCAAAAAAGCGATGATGAAAAACAGTGCTTAGTATAGCTGTATAATTGTACACAGAAGTGAAATAAAGCTACAGGATACTTGACTTGCACACTCTTTGCTGAATTTAAATTCCTGCAACAATTTTCCATCGTGATGAAGGACAAAGGTAAGATGGGGGGGGGGGGGGGTTCTTCCCTCGGAACTCGGGCTCCCTCCTCATCTGGGCCATTTCTTAGAGGGATTGGGCTGGTGGCAGTTCTAGTTTACAGTGCTACAAATGCCACTGACCCACAGATTCCTGAGCCTTTAAGGTGTTGGATCTGGCTGGGTGTTGCTGCTTAGGTTGAGATGCTTGTTAAATGGTACCACCAGGACAGAGGAGCAGAAGGTGCCCCTTTCAGCTCAGCACCCATAGGCAGCTACTGCTCTACCTATTGAGACATCTTGGCCTATACAACACTCTCCTGCATTTAAGAGCACTTCAGTATAATATTCTCCAAATTCCACCCCTTTCAATTCTTCCATGTCCTTCAAAAGTCTTGCTGGCATTTGTGTGTAAAATCATCCAGTATGGTGGTAATCAAGACATGCTGCAGCTTGCTTTGTGATTTGCAAGAGGGCTCCCAGCCACTGTCAAATCCACACAGCAAGAGAAGGCGGACAGAGACTGGTGGAGAAGAATGAGACCAAAGAGGTTCTGCTGCAGGGAAAGTTCCCTTGACATGCCAACCACTTGTAAGAAGGGTTAACTAAATGCCACATCAAAGTGACATGTTTTCCCAACAGCAACTGGCTGCAGTGAGCTGGCTTGTTTCGCCTTTTCAAATACACTAAGAAAATAGCTCTGGGCTGTGTTCCCTCTCCCAAAGTGGAAAGCAGTAACCATCAAATAAGAACCCTTGTGTGAACAATCACGAAGTAAGCCACAAATATGTAACCAGCCATTTTTCTTCTCTAATCTTGGTCATCCCAAATTAGTTTTGCAATTACGAGCTATGAAGATCAAGGCCAATGTGTCATCAGTGGAAAAAATGCTTTCTTTTTTGCTTTTCATTTATCATTTACAAATAAAAAGAGAACAGTGCAGTGCTAACAGCTGAGCTGCTGTAGCTGATGCTTTTAAGCACTTGACACAGTATGTGCACTTAGATCCCTAATGAATGCTGGTTAGATTGAAAGAAGACCAAAAGACCATCCAGACCAACTTTCTGCTAATTGCTTAACACCTCTCTATGTGGTTTTTCAGTGGAAAGCAAAATAAAGAGTGTGTGGTCTATATAATCAGAAGATTGGGTTAGGTAACTTTGGGGGTTTCTTTACTTTTTAGCACCCCTCTCCCCTATTCAAGAGCTAATGTAATAAACAGTACTACCCTTTAGCACGGTGGTTTACTCAGGATTTTCCAGTGCTAAGATTAGTACCTGACGTAATAAGGGTTTAGGGGCCCTTTTACTAAAAGGTTGGTGCACGGCAACAGGCTTGCCACATGCCAATCTGGAACTATCACTGGGCTACTGCAGGAGCCTGGCGGTAGATCCCACCCCCAGTGTGTGCCAGGGGTGTAGTCAGACTTTGGCGGGAGGGGGTCCAGAGCCTGAGGTGAGGAGGCACTTTTAGCCCCCCCCCCCCGGCACTGCCGATCCCCCCACCACCATTTTTAAACCCCTGCCGCCATTTTTGACCCCCCATGCCGCCGCCACCACCTTTGACCCCCCCTGGCGCCAACCCTTTTGACCCCCCTCTTCCCCCCGCCACCATCGGTTACCTTTGCTGGTGGGGGTCCCCAACCCCCGCCAGCCAAAGTCCTCTTTTCCGGTGCGGCCGAATTGCTGATCTGCAAGGGCAGGCTTCTGTTTCTGTGAGTCTGACATCCTGCAACTCGGCCGCGCCGGAGAAAAGGACTTTGGCTGGCGGGGGTTGGGGACCCCGGCCAGCAAAGGTACCCGACAGTGGCGGGGGAGGGTTGGCGGCGGGAGGGGGGGTCGAAGGGGTTGGTGGTGGGGGGGCCAAGGCCAAATCTACGGGGGCCCTTGCCTCCGTGGCCCCACGTAGCTATGCCCCTGGTGTGTGCTATTTTTGTAGTGCCGGTGCTTACCCGGCGGTAATCAGCACTGCCTCGTTACCACCAGGTTAGTGTGGGAGTCCATGCTGCCACCTTAATGGGTGGCAGCAAATGCTCTCCCCAATTTGGCTGCGTGGCAAGTGGTTCATTTACCGAATGGCATTTCTTTTCCAGAAAAAACCCCAGCCTTTTACTCACTATGGTAAAAGGGGGCCTCAGAGCACGTCAAAAACATATGCTGACGCTAGTGTAGGCCCCCATTTACCATAGCTTAGTAAAAAGGACCCCTTAGAGTGGAAAAATCCGCAGTAAAAATTCACCACACTAAAAGATAGCATGGTTAACATGTAAATGCATGTAGATTGTAAAAATAGGGAATTTCTACTAATCTAAAGAACTGCACTAAATGCTGGCATAGTTTTATATTTCCACTCCTAGTGCCACTGAAAAGGACCGGTTAGCGCCTAACTGAATACCAGCTATTTGGGGGGCATTCTGGGGATGGAGATAGCACTTGGCCGGTTCAGTGCTAATATTTAGCACATGACTAGCCAGATTAACTGCATAAACAGGACTCTTAAAAGTCAATCCTGTTTTTATGCGGTAATCCATAGCCAGTTAAGGGCTGAATATCTCACTTAACTAGCTATGCATTAGCCAGCTCCGCAAACCTGAAAATTCAATGCCGGTGTCCAGACATGACCTGGCATTGAATTTAACGCTGGTAGCAGTCATCAAAATGTTGATTGACGTCGACTGAACATCAGGCCTAAAAAGATTTGGCAAGCAGTACACCTCCCCTCCTGCATCCTTCACACCTGATCCCCCCAGTCACATACCTACACCCACCAACAGCACCCATCCCAACCCCTCACCCCTGACACAACTCCATGACCTCCCTGCACCCCTCTTAACATAATTCCATGACCCCTTGCACCTGACAGAACTCCATGACCACTTCCTACTTAATTGAGGGGGAGCCTCTTAAATGTTACAACTTAGGGGCAACAATCCCCCAGATTCCATATAGTATGACTTGAGTTGTGCACATAAATCAGGTTGTATTCTGAGTAGTTCACACAAATGAATTATCTTAACAAGCCACTAATAGCTATTAATTAGAATTTAGAGCACAACTTTCTAATCATATTCTAAAAAGTGATGCACGTAAATTCTAAGGCGCAGATTGGAAAGGAGGCGTGGCCATGGGTATGGAATGGGCAGGTCGTGAGCATTTCTAAAAACTATGCATTCCTTTACAGAATACACCCGCGCTGCACCTAACTTGGGCATAGGCATTTATACCAAGTTCTACTTGGCGTGAATGCCTGCGAGTAAATTTAGTCATGCAGACAGACACTAGGCTTATTCTATAAATTGCGCCTAACTTTAGGTGTAGTTTATAGATTACGTCTAGGTGTATTTTTTCGGTGCCAGTTTTTAAGTCGCAATATATAGAATCTAGCCCAATACACATAAACCTATGATGAATATGCATGAGATAGATTTGCATAGAGTGGAGGTAGTGTGTGCAAATTTAACTTATGCATGTTCATTGTAGGTATCCTGAAAACCTGACTGGTTAAGTGTGTTCCGAGGACTGGATTGAGAACCCTTGCTCTATGCTTTTGATTATCTGGCCTACGACTTTTGATTTACCAAACCTTCAGCTGGTGAAATTTGAAGGCTCTTGAAAATTTTCCCCATAACTGCACCAAATGCATGCTTTTCTTGTAAGCAGCTAAAAAAACGTGAAAAAATTGAAGATCATACTCCTGCCTTAGTTGTTCAAAGGATTTTAAAGACCCCCCCCATCCCCTATATACACCATATAACTGCAATGTAGTGATATTGCCTTTCTGTTTCACACATCAAAACATTTTACCGTGCATAGATCCAATTATTTGTTTTTCCATAGTGGTGTAACCAGAGCGACATCTGTCTTTCTGTAAATATAAATATATTTTGTCCCAAACACCAATAGTTAAATGTACACAGATGCAATTCATGTAATTATCATTGCTACATCCATGTAATAAAACAACCAATTCACTAGTTCTATTTTATTCTTATCTGGGTTACTGAGTTGGAAAGGAAAAAGGATGTAGCACAGTGAAGGCTATCACAGTACAGAAATTGTTTTATATGTGTAGCAGGAAATTAACATGTCAGACTTCTGTTACATGCTCTTAACATGGAGGGTTTATTAAATTGCTCTGCTGAATTAAAAACAGCTTGGGTTCACAGTGTTTAAAAAGAAATAAGCAAGATTTTTATCCTTCCAAACTGACCCTCTCCACCACAGTTTGAAAACAGCTGTTGCTCTGGAAATATTTAATAGGAATTAGAATTCAACAGGACTTCTCCAGAAAAATCTCAATGCCCTTTCAAGCCATAGTTTTCTGCCATTGGTAACTAATTACGATTATTCCAAGAGATATCAGGGAAAGATTCCTCATGAATAAAAGACTACTTCTGTCATGTGCATGTTTACATTTTGTTACCTTGCTGACCGCATCACCATTGCTGGTAGGCCATTCCATGCAATTTCAAATTCCCTCTTTGGTTTTACCTTGAGTATTGTGTACAATTCTGATCACTGTATCTCAAAAAAGATGTAGCGGAAAAGATTCAAAGAAGGGCGACCAAAATGATAAAGGGGATTGGAACTCCTTTCATATGAGGAAAGGCTAAAGAGCAATTTATTAATGTTAAATTTTGTGAAAACTGGCATGCAAAAAAAGTTATAGCAGAACCATTTATGCAAAAAAAGATAGCTATACCTTAATGAGCTGTGGTTATCTTTGTTGGGCCTGTCACACAACTGTTCTTTATGTGAAGGGGGATGGTTTAAAATAGCGTGGCACCAATCAAAATATCTCCCCCCCCCCCCCAACATAGAAGAAATTCTTGGTGGTGTAGTGGTCCCCTCTTCTCAGCTGTTTGCAAGCTAAAAATGTAAAAAAAAAATAGGTCTGAGTGGGAAATCCTGTCCACTCTTAAACTTTGCCCCTTCAAAATAGGTATGAAGAGGCCCTTTGGCTCCATCAATTCCCCAATGCTCATTCCACAGTTCCTTAGGGCCTTGGAGGGTAGGAGCTGTTCTTATTTGCTCCAGCTCTCCAAGTGACATCTTGGAAAATAGTACCAGTTGACCTCAGCTGCTTCTTTGCTCTACACGTTATTATAAGGGTTGCAACCATAGTCACTTTGTGCAGGTTATCCTAGCCACCTTATAAATCTGATGCAGCTGTACCACTGATGTTAGGGTTGTAACCGTGACCAGTCTATGCAGGCTACCATAGCTTTCTTGGAAAATTGATGCACTTATGACATCACTCCTCGCATGCTGGACACCAGAAGCATGGTTGTCCTTAAGGGGCCCCAACAGAGAAGATTGCCCCAGAATCCACAGTTTATGGCTTCCCACATTGCCCTAGTATACCTATCCCCAGTGTTATACATTTTTGTCAGTTTGAGGGCAGAGCTAAACACATCAGCCTACTGGAACCACACTAGGGCTTTGACTTGGTTCTATACCACTTCAAATTCAGCCCTGTCTAAAAGGCTCATGTGTTGTCTTTAACTGTGACAAGTCACATTTGAGTAGTTCTACAGTTCTGAGAGACACCATACTCCACAACATAGTACATTCTCAGACTCAGGAAAATAAATGCACTGTTTCAATTCCTTAATTTGTTTTTCACTTAGTAGGAATTACACCAATGTTTGGCGAATATTCACAGTGCAGAATGTCCTACTAGTTTCACCATTGTTTCCGTGCTTTCTGGTGTCTCCTTATTAAGCTCCTAGTGGACCTGTCTTTTTCAAGACAAGTTTGTTTGTTTGTTGTCATTGGATGATTTGTTTCTTTGGCATCAGATATCATATATAGACCCCTGATGCTGGCATTTGTTGCCAAAACGCGGACCGTGTCAGGTCTGACCAATAAAGAGTAGCTGAGATGCTCTCAGTTCTGAAGGCTCCTTGTGCTTTTGTTGGCTATTAGATTTTGCTTCTTTGCTTTGGGATTCCCTCTTCTCTGTATCTTAATTTGATCATCAACATGATCATTGGGTGCCATCTTTGATGTGAAGGTTGGGAACTGTGGTATGCCATTTCTGTCTGTGCTCAGTTTTCTTCTTAGTTTCATCCATGTTTACAGATCTTGATCATTAAACCTGGATTCTATAAAGTTGGGAGCTCAAATTTCTGACTAGTTTGCTAATTTGGATGCACAGTTATAGAATATTGCTAGTTGCACGCCTAACTTAATTGTTAAACGCTAATTGGCACTAAGTACTAATAATAGTCCTTAAGTGGCATTAATTAGTACTAATTGGCACTAATTTGTAGGTAAGTGCAGAACTGCACTTAAGCACTATTCTATAAACATAGTGCCGGATTCAATAAATGGTGCCTAAAGTTAGGTGCTGCTAAGATGTACGCTAAGCCAGTATTCTATAAAGGGCGTTCTGCACAGACCATCCTTTACAGAATACTAGTGTAGTGCGCTTCCATGCTTAACTTTGGCATGAGGACTTACGCCTGCCAAAAACTAGCATAAATCCTGGTGCCCAATTGATGACAGTTGGATGAGCAAATCCAAGTATTCTAAAACACTGTGTCTAATTTCTAGGAATACCCCTGACTTGCTTATGCCCCTCCCATGGCCACATCCCCTTTTGAGTTGTGCACTGTGAAATTTCGGGGCCCATGTTTGAGAATTGGACATAGGGCAGATGCATGCATAACCCCCTAATTAGTTAAAATTAAGTGCCAATTAACTCCAATTGATTGTTAGTGCCTAATTGACTAATTTGGGTGACCTATACTGCACCTGGGGTGGACCTCCCCCACTACCCTGCTGTTGGTAAGCTAGAGCTGACTGCACATCTACAAAGGGAGCATGTCAGGGGCATGTCTTGCAGTTGCGCATGTATGTTATAGAATACTATCACTCACATGCGCAACCGCCAGTTTTGGGCACCAGCCTTTGACATGCCAACTTACACCTTATTCCATAACGGCAATTTTGTGCAGAATTGCAGAATTGGTGCTTAGCACTCATATTTTTGGTGCCCTTTGTATCTGCCCCTATATGTGATCACCCCAGACTACTCTCTCTTTTCCTTTATCCCTTGTGCCACACATCCTGTCCTCCAAAACCAGATTAACTAACTTGCCACCAAAACCCTATTATTTTTATTTGCTTCATAGAATCTGTTGTTTTTTGGTTTTGTTTTTCTGCTTTTGTTTCTACACTTTTAAATTGAATGTTTCAACTATTTGTTAAATGTAATTAAGGAGTCAAAGAATGAAAATAATAGAAAAAGGAAAAATGTAAATAATAACATGCGTGTGAGCAAGTGATATCCTTCAATTGTGTGTCCCTCATGCTTAATGCATGTGACTTGATAGCTCTTTGAAAATACAAACATATATTAGTTCTGCAGACTTATCCACATTGTCACCACATCTAAAGAATCCTGGTGAACAGAGTGTAGGGGATGTGAAGCCTGGTCAACCCATAACAATGACTGAAATCTTGCTGAGACATGCCAAGCAGTGTCTTAATATGATTAACATTAATTTGAAATTAACTCGATACATGATGTTTAATTTGATACAGAGAAGTTTGTCAAGGCTTGGAGTTACATGCTTATGCTTCTCCTTCTGCTGGCCAGTTAGTACATGAACCATAATATTTTGTTCTAAGTACAGAGGCCAGAAGACCAGAAAAGATGGCATTTCAGTAATACAGTTTCAGCATAACTAAAACCTGAAATACTGGTCAGAAATTACTAGAGCAGGGCAACCTCAGTCCTCAAGGGCCACAAACCCATTTGGGTTTTCAAGATTTCCACAGTGAATATGCATGAGATTGATTTGCATGCACTGCCTCCATTGCATGCAAATAGATCTCATGTATATTTATTGGGGAAAACTTTACGTCCCAACTGGGTTGTAGCACTCGATGACCAAGGTTGCCAACCCCTGCACTAGAAGATAACGATTTTAAAGGATACAAGAGATGAATTTTGATAAATTATTCTTTACAAGCTTTTTGATGCGAGATTATAAAGTTAAGCATGAATCAAGAACTGTTCTAAGATAACAAGCCTCAGATTTTAAAGGAAGACCAAATTTGTTCAAGTGCAGTACTTTTCACCAATAATAATTTTTTGTTCTTTTTTTAACATTGACTGCTAAGCCATTCTGAGCAAGCCAAAGTATAGCTGCCTTAGGCAGTCTACCATGACTACCATGCATCCATGCATGTTGACTGTAGGCCTGTTTTCTTGAAAGGTGAAAGGAGCACAATATTCTCAGCATAAATTTGGTGCATAACACACCTTGTTTCCTTAAAACTCCATACAGTGGCCTCAAGTGGATGTTAAAAAGAAGCAAGGAAAGAGCAGAGCCCTGAGGGATTCTGGATTGTTAAACACAGATGAGATATCCACAAATGCCAACAGTTAAGCCATGTTATCCATACCCTTCTTAATACAGACAGACATTGATGATAAAAGAGTCTCAACCCACGCCCTAGGCAGAAGTCATACTTATGTAAATCTAATAACCTTTTTTCCTTCATGTGATCTTACAGCTGAAGCAGTACATGAGAGGATAGAGTTACGTTCTTGTCTAAATCTAAATTAATTTATTGGTCAGAGGGAATCCCCATACTGTCCAGGTGCTTTCAAAACCATGCCGAAAATGTTAATGAATTTTGCTAGAGATCTGCTTTTTTGGGCATTTTATGTGCCTTACTTTAGGGGGTTATAGCTCTAGTCCTTAAGGGTTACAAACAGGTCTGTTTTTAAAGATAATTATGAATACTCAGGAGATACACTCGGTTCAAGAAATATGTTACATAGCTCTGTTACCCTGAAAGCCAGAGAGGTATTCAGTCCTCCATGACCGAACTTGTGCATCACCACTTCACTTGGAATCTCAGGAGTTGAAAGTAGTCATAATTCATCCCAAACACGGAAAGCAAGAGTTCAAATACTGGAGACTCGGAGGTCATTGGGACAACTCTGTGAGAACTATGAATATACCGTACTCAACACAGGCTTTTTAGATCTC
Source organism: Microcaecilia unicolor (assembly GCF_901765095.1). Classification (NCBI taxonomy): domain Eukaryota; kingdom Metazoa; phylum Chordata; class Amphibia; order Gymnophiona; family Siphonopidae; genus Microcaecilia; species Microcaecilia unicolor. The sequence goes on from NC_044040.1 coordinate 148,423,263, forward strand.
AGTTGAACCATTGAAGAAAACTGAATTCTATGTGAGTTGTGAAACCTCTTTTAGTATTAAAAGATGTTGCTACATATAAGCTTTGGAGGCAGTATGGGCCCATCGTTTGATAGGTGTGAGGACATGAATGAACCTGTACTCCTGTAGAAGGTCAGCATGACTAAGCTCCATCACAAGGACCGTTTCTGCAAAGATAAACTTTACTTTCTATATATGTTGCAGGAAGCTTCACAGAGCGCATCCAATGATTTAAGACTCAAAGAGTAAAACATTTGGAAGAATGGGTGCATGATTGAGGCCTCATCAGAAGGTTGTGAGGTTCATTCCTGTCATGGTTTGCACAAAAGTAACATAAATCAATCAGTAAATTTGTTTACTAGTGGATACAAACAGTAAAGGAGAAAAGACCTCAGAACTTACAGCCCTATGCCAGTTCTATAAGAAAGGCCCCAATTTGCGAGGTATAATCATGTCAAGAAACTCCTCATTAACACCACTTCCTGTATTAGTGTAATATATACAGTGGGGGAAATAAGTATTTGATCCCTTGCTGATTTTGTAAGTTTGCCCACTGACAAAGACATGAGCAGCCCATAATTGAAGGGTAGGTTATTGGTAACAGTGAGAGATAGCACATCACAAATTAAATCCGGAAAATCACATTGTGGAAAGTATATGAATTTATTTGCATTCTGCAGAGGGAAATAAGTATTTGATCCCCCACCAACCAGTAAGAGATCTGGCCCCTACAGACCAGGTAGATGCTCCAAATCAACTCGTTACCTGCATGACAGACAGCTGTCGGCAATGGTCACCTGTATGAAAGACACCTGTCCACAGACTCAGTGAATCAGTCAGACTCTAACCTCTACAAAATGGCCAAGAGCAAGGAGCTGTCTAAGGATGTCAGGGACAAGATCATACACCTGCACAAGGCTGGAATGGGCTACAAAACCATCAGTAAGACGCTGGGCGAGAAGGAGACAACTGTTGGTGCCATAGTAAGAAAATGGAAGAAGTACAAAATGACTGTCAATCGACAAAGATCTGGGGCTCCACGCAAAATCTCACCTCGTGGGGTATCCTTGATCATGAGGAAGGTTAGAAATCAGCCTACAACTACAAGGGGGGAACTTGTCAATGATCTCAAGGCAGCTGGGACCACTGTCACCACGAAAACCATTGGTAACACATTACGACATAACGGATTGCAATCCTGCAGTGCCCGCAAGGTCCCCCTGCTCCGGAAGGCACATGTGACGGCCCTTCTGAAGTTTGCCAGTGAACACCTGGATGATGCCGAGAGTGATTGGGAGAAGGTGCTGTGGTCAGATGAGACAAAAATTGAGCTCTTTGGCATGAACTCAACTCGCCGTGTTTGGAGGAAGAGAAATGCTGCCTATGACCCAAAGAACACCGTCCCCACTGTCAAGCATGGAGGTGGAAATGTTATGTTTTGGGGGTGTTTCTCTGCTAAGGGCACAGGACTACTTCACCGCATCAATGGGAGAATGGATGGGGCCATGTACCGTACAATTCTGAGTGACAACCTCCTTCCCTCCGCCAGGGCCTTAAAAATGGGTCGTGGCTGGGTCTTCCAGCACGACAATGACCCAAAACATACAGCCAAGGCAACAAAGGAGTGGCTCAGGAAGAAGCACATTAGGGTCATGGAGTGGCCTAGCCAGTCACCAGACCTTAATCCCATTGAAAACTTATGGAGGGAGCTGAAGATGCGAGTTGCCAAGCGACAGCCCAGAACTCTTAATGATTTAGAGATGATCTGCAAAGAGGAGTGGACCAAAATTCCTCCTGACATGTGTGCAAACCTCATCATCAACTACAGAAGACGTCTGACCGCTGTGCTTGCCAACAAGGGTTTTGCCACCAAGTATTAGGTCTTGTTTGCCAGAGGGATTAAATACTTATTTCCCTCTGCAGAATGCAAATAAATTCATATACTTTCCACAATGTGATTTTCCGGATTTAATTTGTGATGTGCTATCTCTCACTGTTACCAATAACCTACCCTTCAATTATGGGCTGCTCATGTCTTTGTCAGTGGGCAAACTTACAAAATCAGCAAGGGATCAAATACTTATTTCCCCCACTGTATTACATGCTCCAGCTCAAGCAATCTTGTTATTCAACATTATTTCTGACTCATTCCATTGGTGCATGCACCTCTCAATCAAGAATACAATCAATTGCATTGTCTTTCATTTGAACCAATAAGAAGATTATCTCCAGCATTCACCTACCCCAATAATAGAAAACCTGCCAATCAGTATTCAAATTCAGCCCAACCAATTCCGAGGTCTGAAATGAAAAACCCACTTTTGCTCTAACTGGAATAAAAATGTACCCAACTCACCACTCTATTAACTCAGTCTAACTTGATCAGTAACCTCAGAATTCTATAAAAGTTGCTAAAAATTGCACATACAAATTTGGGTGCATGCCCAATTTAATTGAATAACGAGCCTCTGTACACTCTTGGGTCTGTGAGTTTCATAGACTACGTCTGCCAGACGGTAAAAACTGTCATAGCACTGACATCCAGTGGCCTCCAGATAGGCCCCCACGGTGTTGAGACTCTCCAGCGCTCTTGCAAAAGTGACAGGAGGAGGTTGTTGAATTTCATCAGCATGTGCCTCGCTGCTCATTTCTTCATGTGATCCATCATCAGCCGTTGTTGCCTGCGTGTAGGAGTATATCTCAACATCAGTGCTGTCTTCAGCTGTTTGTAGATCGTAATCAACAGCTACGTAGCGATGGAACTCCTCTTCAGTAAAACCGGCTGGGATGTCAATAAACTCTTCATCTGATGCGTTTGCAACAGCTGCGCCTGTTTTGTCCCTCTCCACATCCTTAACAAAGCTTGCCCACTTGTAGCAGTTCACAACGGTTGCCTGTGTAACATGATTCCAGGCTTCTTTCTGCATATGTAGGGAATCCAACAGTGATAGATTATGAGCCAGTTCAACAGCACATTTATCCTTCCCAGTCTGGTCATCCACAACGCTCATCAGACAACGTAGCACAAGAGCCCGATAATGTTGTTTGAAATTGGCTATTATGCCTTGATCCATAGGTTGGATCAGAGAGGTAGTGTTTGGTGGCAGGAAGACCACCTTGATGTTAGACAGCTTGACATCACCCCTGTGTGCAGCACAGTTATCACAAAGCAGCAAAATCTGACGCTTTTGTGCCCGCATTCTAGTGTCTAACTTCTTTAGCCACTGCTTCCAAATTTCCCCAGTCATCCATGAATTTGCGTTAGCCTCGTATGACACAGGAAGTCGCTTAAATTTCTTGAAGCAACGGGGCTGTTTGCTCTTTCCAATGACGAGGGGTTCCAACTTCTCACTCCCATCCAAATTGCAGCAAAGGAGAATTGTCAGTCGGTCCTTCGATGTTTTACCTCCAGTAGTTTTGGCATGTTTGAATGCAAGTGTTCCATCAGGAATTGCTCACCAGTAGAGACCATTTTCGTCAGCCTTGAAAATGTCACAAGATGCAAACTCGTTCAAGATGGTAGGAAGAACTGAAACAACCCAATTTTCAGCACCAAAGTCATCAGTGTCTTGTTTCTCACCATGCTGTTTCTTGAATGTTATGCTGTTCCTCTCCTTCCATCTTTCCAACCATCCAACAGTGGCTTTGAATTCAGTCAGTCCAAGACTTTCTGCTACCTGGTTAGCTTTCTCCATAAGCAGTGGACCACTGACAGGAAACTGTCAGCTCCTGACTCGAGAAAACCACCGAAGAAGAGCGTCTTCTACCTCCTCAGCTTTTCCTGCACGTTTTTGTTTCCGTTGTGGATTTGTATTGTTTTGCCAGTCTTCCAGAAGCTGGTCTTTCTGCTTCAAGACACGTGAAATTAAATTGGGATTGACACCATATTCTTTAGCAATAGATGCTTGACTTTCTTTGTTTTCTAATTTTTTAAGAACTATTCGTTCAGCCAGTGTTAAAGTCCTACAGTTCCGCCGCCGCGACGACGACGACAACAACCCCATGCATGCTCCAACAACATTCTTTGCCCTAATCTGCCTGGGGCAGTTAAAGATGTGGTAAATTTGAAATCTCGGTTGTCACACGCCAATCGGCTTCCATATTCCATGCACGCGCTTATGCGGAGTCTTTCCTGCAGAGGAGCTGTCTTGAACCATGCATATAAGCGAATCTTGCGCTAAAACGAAGTTTGTCCCCATAGAAATTGATGGTGCCAAAAACGGGACCGAAGTACGGCATGCAGTTAAACAGAGCATGCTCTTATCCGACATGCATTTAAATGGAGTGCACTGTATATATTACTCTTATACATGAAGAGGTGTTAAAGGGGAGGGGGTTTTCATTGTTTTTTTCTTCTTTTTTTTACCTATGTTCATATCTCACAGCTCAGGGCCTTTCTTATAGAATTGGTATAGAGCTGTGAAAGTTCTGAGGTCTCTTTCTCCTTTATGCTGTTTGTCATGTATTTGCCACAAAGTAGCAGTTTTTTTGTATATACAAAATTAACCGATTCAGAGATATTACCCCATGAAAGAGTGTTTTGTGGCCTGGATAGGAAGCAGGATACTGGTAAGAGCAGGTGGGTAGACGCTTTCCTGTAATTTCCTTTGAAGGGTGCATCATTCATCTTTCTTTTCCTTGGCGTAGTGCATTAATCCCCTGGTCGCCTGCAGACACAATGCTGGTTCTTATTTGTGCTCAGCAATCATGCCATGTCAGAAGAAAGTGTACAGATGAGATGACTCATGTTTCATTACCCCAGCGTCAAAGAGAATTCGTTCACTCTGAGGCAGATGCAGTCTGTTCTTTAATCCGCTCTCTCTTCTTTCTTTTATCTCATCTAAGCACACTTCTTTCTATGTTATTCCTCATTCTCAGGGCTGGTAGAAGGGTATTAGGCATAGCTACCCTAAGCAAACCTTCAACTTTGTGTGGCTGTCAGGACCTATTGTTGAGTCTTGACTGCAGTTGCACTTTGCCACCTGTGGAAGTTGCCATCCTAAACAGTTACTACTACTACTACTACTACTACTTGACATTTCTAAAGCGCTACTAGGGTTACGCAGCGCTGTACAATTTAACATAGAAGGACAGTCCCTGCTCAAAGGAGCTTACAATCTAAAGGACAAATGTACAGTCAGTCAAATAGGGGCAGTCAAATTGGGGCAGTCTAGATTTCCTGAAAGGTATAAAGGTTAGGTGCCGAAAGCTAGTTATGCCTAATGGATAAGCCAGCCTTGCTAATTTTCTCTTATTCTTCTGCTCCTGCTTTGTTACACAGTAAGGCCCAGATTCTATATATGGTAACTAAAGTTGCACGTGCAAATTTGGCAGTGCTTCCAAATTGCACACGCAGCTTAATTGATTAACATGCTGAATGGTGTCGATAACTGGCACTATTGATTTACAAGCAATTATTGGCACTAATTAGAATTTATGCACACAACTTTTTAAGCGTGTTCTATAAAGTGCTGTGTGTAAATTCTAATGCGTGGATCTCAAAAGTGGGCGTGGCCATGGGAGGGGCATGGGTGAGTCATGGGCGTTCCTAAAAAGTTTGCACACTGTCAAAGAATATGCCCGGCATTTACACCAGGTTTTAGTTGGCGTAAATGCCTAAATTTTAGTTACGGGGATGGGTGCTCTGCATATTCTATAAACTGTGTCTAACTTTAGGCGAGGTTATAGACTAGCGCTAAGTCCATAATGTTTGGCAACACCTCATTGTCACAAAACTGACCTGCAGGGTACCACAAGGATAAATACTGTCACCAATTCTGTTCAATATATACCTTAAGCCACTAGCCGAGTCGATTCAATTGATGGACACTGAGTTCTACATCTGTGTGGATGACGTGCAGCTACTCATACTATTGAATCTGAGTTACCACAGCCCTGAATAAACTACCTGTTAAACATCAGTTCAAGAATGGGCTAAAAACAACAAACTGCCTGAACCTAAGAATAAACAGCCTTCTCTGGGTTCCTAACACAAGTGGGCACATACCTGACATCAAAATCTCTTTTGGGAAACATGAACTCACCTTCAAATCACAAGTCAGGAACCTTGGCATATAGACTCAACACTTAATGCTGATCCCTCAAATCCAAGGGACCTTCAAGAGCTGCTTCTATCATTTGCGACAACTATGTTGCCTCTCTCCTTTCATTGAGATGGCAAGTCTTGTCACAGTTGTGCATGTCATGATAATATCAAGACAGGATTATTGTAATGCACTGTACACTGATCTGACTACAAAGGGTTTGCATGAGCTCCAATTGATTCAGAATGCTGCAGCAAGACAAAATTGTGTGATGTGATCATTGTCACGTACAATCTTCTAAGAAGGTTGTACGTGACATGATCACATCACACAATTTTGCAAAAACTTTACTGGCTACCAGTACAATTCAGGGTTAAATTTAAAATTCTATGAGACTGATATTGAGACCACAGGAGATAAACTGGTTAACTCCCATGGTTACCAGCAAATCCAGAAATTCAATGTATCCATATCTTGTCACCAGCATTTAATTTCCAGCTTTTTTGGGGGTGCCAGAAGTATAGCTAGTTAAGCTGATATTCATCGCCTAATTGGCACAGTTATAGCGGCCAAAGATAGACCTGCTATTTACGCAGGTCCATATGGCCGCTAAACTTAACCGGTCAGATGATGAAAATCGGAGGTAACCGGCTATGTCACGTGACATAGCCGCTGACTGGGCTAATCGCTGACTGGGATTTTCAGTGGGAGACAGCCGGTTATCTCCTGCTGAATATTGGCAGATAGCCAGCTTGAGTGGATTTAACCATCCAGGTGCCATCTTGGCTGGTTAAATACTTTTGAATATTGGCCGGTATGTCTGATCTTCAGGGCCCTTAAAGGAAATGGCCCAGAGTACCATATATATAGTGGATATAGTGAAATTAGAAAAGGTACAGAGAAGGATGATAAAAATGATAAAGGGGATGGGATGACTTCCCTATGAGGAAAGGCTGAAGCGGCTAGGACTCTTCAGCTTGGAGAAAAGATGGCTGAGGGGAGATATGATAGAGGTCTATAAAATAATGAGTGGAACGGGTAGACATGAATTGCTTGTTTACGCTTTCCAAAAATACTAGGACTAGGGAGCATGCGATGAAGCTAGAAAGTAGTAAATTTAAAATGAATTGGCGAAAACTTTTCTTCACTCAACGTGTAATTGAACTCTGGAATTCGTTGCCAGAGAATGTAGTAAAAGCGGTTAGCTTAGCGGGGTTTAAAAAAAGGTTTGGATGGCTTCCTAAAGGAAAAGTCCATAGACCATTATTAAAATGGACTTGGGGAAAATCCACTGCTTGTTTCTAGGATAAGCAGCAATTGTACTTTTTTGGGGTCCTGCCAGGTACTTGTGACCTGGATTGGCCACTGTTGGAAACAGATTGCAGGGCTTGATGGACCTTTGGTCTGTCCCAGTATGATAATACTTATGTACTTGAAGAATAGGATCTCCCTCTTCACAATGAGTATTCCTAACCACCAAGGAAAAGGAATGGAAGGAGCCAAACTCCACAAGTCAGGATGTCATAAAAATGATCCTGACTTGTGGAGCTTGACTCCTTCCATTCCTTTTCCTAGCTTGACTTTTTAATGGAAGGATTTTTCCCTTTGTTTGTTTTCATCCCTAACCACACCCTCTCCAAAGGACATGTAATACCTGCCAGCAAGCCTTCTCTGGAGTAGCCCCCACACTCTGGAATGCACTCCCCGAAAGGCTTTGCTTAACACAAGACTATCCAGCTTATAATCGAAAGTGATTGCCGGCCATCTTCCGACACAAATCTGGAGATGGCCGGCGATTTTTTAAAAGCGGCGAAATCGGTATAATCGAAAGCGGCATTTTTGACTGCATCGCCACTTTCCCGTCGCTTCGCCGACAAAAGTTCAAGGGGGCGTGTCGGTAGATTAGTGAAGGCGGGGCATGGGCGTGACTACCAGAGGGCCGGCTTTCGCCGATAATGGAAAAAAAAAAAGTGGCGTTAAGCAGTATTTCGCCGGCTTTACTTGGTCCTTTTATTTTCACAACCAAGCCTCAAAAAGGTGCCCCAACTGACCAGATGACTACTGGAGGGAATGGGGGATGACTTCCCCATACTCCCCCAGTGGTCACTATTCCCCTTCCAAACTAAAAAAATAAAACTAAAGACCTTTTTTGCCAGCCTATATGCCAGCCTCAAATGCCGTACCCACCTCCATGACAGCACAATGTGTTGTATCCTCCGACAGCCTTTCCCTGGTTGCGATGTGGCTCTCGGGTGAGTGTGACACCTTTTCTGTTAGGTGCCCTGCAGAGTCACATTAGCAATGCATTGTGGTGGGTGTAGGGTACTGGGCTCTACTCCCATGGTGCTTTCCCCCCCTGCTAACTGGGTCAGAGTATGCCCTGTTTTGTTTCCTGTTGTACTCCATGCGGTAGTGGCCATTTTTGTAAGCCAGTTTTAGTTCCATTTCCTGTGTTTCCCACGTTAGAGAACGTAGTTCTTACCTTGCATGGTGCTGAAAGAGGGCATTGTACACCATTGTGCCAGCTCTGACCTACTGCTAATCTTAGTACCAGGGGACTCTTTGCCAGTGGGGCACAACCTCTGATCTGCAGTTAACTGTGAGTAAACGTGGTTATTTCATGAAAGGATTTTTTTCAGAGAGATTAGTCTTCAGGTGTGAACTGGTGTGCCAAAGTTATACAGCAGCAATAAGTCCTAGAGGCTGTATGCAGGTCCCTGGAACAATTTTAGTGGGTGCAGTACATTTGTGGGTAGTGGGTTTGGGGGGGTTTGGGGGGCTCAGCTCCCAAAGTAAGGGAGCTATGCACGTGGGAGCTTTTCTGAAGTCCAGCGCAGTGACCCCTAGGGTGGCTGGTTGGTGTCCTGGCATGTCAGGGGGGCCAGTGCACTAAAAATGCTGGCTCCTCCCACTGCCAAATGCCTTGAATTTGGCTGGGGTTTGAGATGGCCGACATAACTTTCCATTATCGCTGAAAAACAAACCCGGCCATCTCAAACCCAGCGAACTCCACGGCATTTGGCTGGACTAAACCGTATTATCGAAAAAAAGAGATGGCCATCCATCTTTTTCGATAATACGGTTCCGACTAGCTGTAGCGCCGCCGCCAACATAGATCGCCGGCGATCTATTTGGCTGGCGACATTCGATTATGCCCCTCTATCTCTACTTCAGAAAGCAGGTGGAAGCTTGGGCTCTTCACCCAGGCATTTAATGGAAGAAGTAACTAATTTGATAGTCACTCTAGCTGAAATTATATCTTTCGGACTTCAATTGCAGCTTTCTTTAAATTCATCTCCTTATTTTCTAACTCTTGGTACTCTACCTTATCTATCTATATGTTCCATCTTTGCTTACACCCTATGCTGTCTATTAAAATGTTGTATTGTGTATTGTGCTGACATTATAATGTCGCATACTGTGCCATACTTTGTATTATTATTTTGAATATTTTTACTGTTGTAATTGTTTATTGCCTATGTTTGACTTATTCTTGCTGTACACTGCCTCAAGTGAATTCCTTCAAAAAGGTGGTAAATCAATTCTAATCAATCAATAAATAGAATATGTATGTGTGTACCCAGTTATGCTAGTAGTTTAGAAAAGAAAATAGCTGCCTGATATTCATAATGATTTAGCTGGCCACTGACCAGTTAAATCACTTGGTCATGGTTAGTTGCTAATATTAATCGGCATTTAACTAGCTAATGGGCCCTTTTACTAAGCTGCGGTAAAAGGCTGCCTGCGCTAGCGTCAGTGTGTGTTTTTGACACTCACTGAGGCTGTCTTTTTTTGAGGAAAAGAAATGGCTGTGCAGTAAGTGAAACGTTTACCATGTGGCCATTTTGGGAGGAAACCCTTACCTCCACCCATTGAGATGGCAATAAGGCACCCCATGCTAACCCGGTGGTAATCGGGCAGCACACAGCACTGCCCGATTACCACTGGTTAAGTTCTGACGCTATAAAAATAGATCATATTTTTGTAGTGCAGGACATGGCATGCGCTAGGGATGGGAATTATTGCTGGGCTCCTGCGGTAGCTCGGTGGTAGTTCGGGATTGGCATACAGTAAGAGTTAAAGTGGGAGTTAGTAAAAGGGCCCCTAAGTGCTGCTGAATATCGTGGTTATTGCCGAACACAAAGCTGGCTATCTTGGTGGCATATTACATCAATGTCTGTCCTATCTTTATGCAGTAACCCATGGCCACCTATGTGATGAATATTGACTTAAGTGGCTATGTGTTAGCTGGCTTAGAAATAACCGGATAGTCAATGCCGAAACTTGTATAGGTCCCAGCTTTCAATATTTGGGAATAACATTCACTGCCAGTGGTTAAATATTGACCCCTAGGTGTCTACCTTCTTTGTAGAATATGTACCAATCACACTGTTATGGAATTATCAGCATAGGGGTCAATTTTATAACCTAGGTGCTAACATTTATGTGCATGTTACATGTGTAAATGTTTAGAACAGTAGCATATACACATATATGTGTGCACTTAAGCAAGTATATGCTAGCATGACACCTAAGTGGAGTCCTGAAATACCTGCTTAACTTACATAGGGGTTATTTTACAAAGGTGTGCTAGCGTTATTAGTGCATGCTAAAAATAAGCATGCGCTAAATGTTAGAGTCGCTCATATATTTCTATGGGCGTTGTTAGAGCTCTTTTGTAAAAGGACCCCATATCTACAAGTGGTGTACACAAGGGCACGGCATGGACAAGACATAGACAGCAGAAACAGGAGAAAGTAGAGGCTGGCCAAAAGACAAACCACCACAGGAGATGTTGCTTAATCACACTTTATTCAGAGTAGGAATTGTAGGCTAGTGATAGGCAAAATAAGAATGTAAAAAGCAAATTTTATCAACTAATCTCCATAGTCTTTTCCACTTACGTATGAATGCCTAAATGTTAGGCACCTAATTTCTATTATAGAAACCTTAACACTAGTCCATAGGGCACTTTACAACGTAATTCCTTCTTATTTATTTATTTATTTATTTATTGCATTTGTATCCCACATTTTCCCACCCATTTGCAGGCTCAATGTAGCTTACATTGTTCTGCCATTTCCGGAGTAAGAGATACAAGTGGTGTTACATTAGGGATCATGAATGACATAGTAGATTAAGCAGTTAAGTATAAAGAATTCATATTCAGAATAAGAGATCAAGTGGTATTGGGTTGAAGTTCGTTTGTGGTAGAGTGGACCTTGGTAGTTGAGAATAGAGAGCTGGGTTTTATCCAGTTCAGGCTTGAGTTTCATCTGGTAGTTAGGATGGATCATTGTGGTATGCCTTGTTGAAGAGGCTGGTCTTCAGTAATCTCCGGAAGTTAGTTAGGTCGCGCATTTTTTTCACGGCAAGGGGTAGTGCATTCCATAGCTGTGTGCTTAAGTAGGAGAAGCTGGATGCATATGTTAATTTGTATTTTAGTCCTTTGCAGCTGGGGTAGTGGAGGTTCAGGAATGTGCATGCTGATCTTTTAGTGTTCCTGGGTGGTAGGTCTATGAGGTCTGACATTTAGACCGGAGCCTCTCCGTAAATAATTTTATGAACTAGAGTGCAGATTTTGAACGTAATACTTTCTTTAAGTGGGAGTCAGTGTAATTTTTCTCTTAGGGGTTTGGCACTTTTGAATTTTGTTTTTCTAAATATGAGTCTGGCTGCTGTGTTTTGAGCTGTTTGGAGCTTCTTGATGACTTGTTCTTTACATCTAGCTTAGAGTGTGTTGCACCATTGATTGTACCAGGCTACGAAATATTTCCCTTGGGAAGAAAGGTTTTACCCTTTTGAGTTTCCACATTGATTGGAACATTTTCTTTGTTGTATTTTTCGCATGGCTTTCTAGTGTGAGATTGCGGTCAATTGTGACTCCAAGTATTTTCAGGCTATCCGAAACAGGAAGGGTGTAGTTTGGGTGTTTATAGTGGCGGGTTTCCTCGTATTGTGTTGTGATGTGAGGATGAGACATTGTGTTTTTTCTGTGTTAAGTTTTAATTGAAATGCATACGCCCATGAATTCATGATTTGGAGGCTGTGGTTGATTTTGTTATTGATTTCTTTTAAATCATATTTGAACGGGATGTAGATCGTGACATCATCTGCGTATATGTATGGATTGAGGCCTTGGTTGGCTAACGATTTGACTAGAGGTGTCATAATTAGGTTGAAAAGGGTTGGAGAGAGTGGTGATCCTTGGGGTACTCTGCATTCTGGTTTCCATGGAGCCAAGGTATTCGAATTAGATATGAAGGTAGGGCTAAATGGCCAATTCGCTCGGTGGAAGAGGAAACAGTGGAGTGCCGCAGGGATCTGTACTGGGACCGGTGCTATTTAACATATTTATTAATCCAAAAATGGAAATGATGAGTGAGGTGATTAAGGGGTCCTTTTACCAAACTGTGGTAAAAGGGGGCCTGTGGTGGTGAAAGCACACAGGTTTGCCGTGTGCCAAGGCCCTCTTTTACCACAGCAGGTAAAAGGGTTTTTTTCAAAGGGGAAATAAATGGCCATGCGCTGTCAGCACATTGGTGTGCGACCATTTACTCCTGGATCCCTTACCGATTTCTATTTTGGGCCTGTATGCCCCGTATTCTATAACAACATGTGTAAATGCTAGGAACACCCTTGGTCCACCCATGACCCTCCCATTTCTGCGCCCTTTTTTTACTCATGCAGATCCCATGCTTAAATTTATGTGCATGGGGTTAGATTCTATATATCAAGCTTAAAAAATCGACGCCAAAAATACAATTACATTTCTGCGTGGTTTATAGAATACACCAGAGTTCATCCACAAGATTAAATTTAATCATGGCCAGTTACACCAAGTAAAACTTGGTACAAATGCCGACACCTAAATTAGGTGTGGACTGGGTATATTCTATAACATGGATTTCAGAAACGCCCACAACCTGCCCATTCCAAACCCGTGGCCGCGTCCCCTTTTCAACTATGCAACTTAGAAGTTTATTTTATTTATTTATTTTATTTATTTGTTACATTTTCCCACCTATTTGCAGACTCAATGTGGCTTACGTAGTACCGTAATGGCGTTAGCCAGTTCCGGTATGAACAAATACAAGGTGATATTATGGTAGAATGAGGTTCATGTATGGTAGATACGTTAGGGGAACTTAGAGAGGAAGCGGAAGAGTTAGGATATGTCCATTACGGTCTTTGGCCAGGTTTTGGCCAGGTTTTGGCCAGGTTTTGGCCAGGTTTTGGCCAGGTTTTTTATGTTGGGTTGGTGGGGTATGCCTTTCTGAACAGGTTTGTTTTTAGTGCATCATGTTACAGTGGGGTCCTTTTACTAAGCCACAGTAAAAAGTGGCCTGCGGTAGTGCGAGCACGTCTTTTGGACAGATGCTGGGCGATTATTTACAATGTCTAGGAAAAAGGTCTTTTTTAAAGGGAGGGGCTGGAAAATGGACGTGCACTAAAATTGAAACCAGCGCAAGTCCATTTTCAGCCTGAAACCTTACTGCCACCTATTGACCTAGCAGTAAGGTCTCATGCGCTACCCGCATGGTAAGCATGTAGTGCATGCCAACTTCTGTTTACCACCGGGTAAGTGGCCCGTGGTAGAAAATAGAAAATTATTTTCTACCATGAGATTCAGCATGCACCAAATTCAGAATTACTGCCTGGCTCATGCGCTAGCCGGGTGGTAGTGCTGATTTGGTGCACATTGTACATGCATAGGCCTTTGTAAAAGGGCCCCAGAATGCGCTTAGACAATTGCGCATGTAAATTCTAATTAAAGCCAATTAGTGTCAATAATTGCTTGTTAATTGGCAATTATCAGCGCTGATTCACTTATTAACTAATTAAGTTGCACATGCAAATACAGAACACAACTGGATTTGCGCATGCAACTTAAATCATGCTATATAGAATCCAGCGGATAAGTTCTAATTAAATATAATTAGTGCCAACAATTGCTTGGTAAAAAAACAAGTATGGCACTAATTAGCTCATTATTCAGTTAAATTACGTGCACAAATTGGGCGTGTGCACAAATTTGTGTATGCAGTTTTTGGTGACTTTTAAAGAATTAGGGGGTTAATGTCTTTCTTGCTACATTTCATTAATCTTTTCTCTTTCGTTCACCTTCTTTGTTCTTCCTAAACAGATGCTGGTGTTTGATGTGTTTGAAAGCTCCTCCTATTCTGAGGAATCAAGTAAAATCAGGCCACTGCGCCCCTGGGCCATATTATTTATTTATTTGGATTAATTAACCACCTTTGCAAAGCAATTCATCCATATTATAATCACATGGGAGTTTCACACTGGTACATGTGAAATATGGATAATTCAGGAACCGCTGAATGATGAGCTTTCGAAAAAAGGATGTGTGCTGCAACTCATTTATTTAAAAAAATGTTTTAAAAAAAGATCAAGAGAAAAAGAAACTGAGGTATAAGACTGAAGTTTAAAGCAATAGAGTCAAAAATAGACAAACTGCTATTATGTAGACTGTAATTAGTATTGCTACTGGAAGCTGCGTATAGTAGAGATTGGTTGAATGGCTTGAAGCCCTTGCCATGTCTCAGGTCATGGATAAGCCTGTTAGCTTCTTTTTATCTGAGCCTGTTCTTGGAGCCAGCCCTGGTTTCCTGTGGGAGGCATAGGGTGCAGTGAAGTACCAGGCTATCATCCTTTTGGTTTCTGTTTTTCATCTTCTCTCCTTAATCGTTCCTTTCACACTGTCTTGGTTGCTCCATATGGAGAGCATTGGCACTGTGTTAGGGAATGCTGCACACCGACTTCACGGGTGCTGTAAAACAAAGCCCATCTGCCGGTTTTGTATTGTAGAACTGAAAACACTTTCTTCTCATGGTTCAGGGAGTTATTTTTTTTTAAGAATTACCATCTCGTTGCATTACTTTGTTTGCTTGCTTGCCACACACTTGGATTCCTTTGTTCATCTCTCTTTCTTTTCTTCTTTAACTCTTCACTAAAATCATCTTTCTTTTTGTCTTCATGTATACTACTTTCCTATCTCTGTTATCTGTCCCTTTTTTTAATCATCTATTCTCCTCTGTATCTTTTTTTGTTAATCTTTCTCCTTCTTTTATCACATACACAGTTTCTCTGGCCTGTTTCTTTCTCTATCTCTCGTATTGTTCAAAACATCATTTCTTAATCTGTCTCTACCTCTCTCTACAGTATATAAGCTTTTCCTGCCACTATATCATTCCATGTACTCTCCCCTGGATTCTATATATCGCGCCTAGTGTTCTGCTCCGAAATCCAAGTGTATGCTATAACAACACGCGTAACTTAATTGGTTTAACAAGCTAATCAGAGTTAATAGGTCTTAACGAGCAATAATGAGCACTAATTAGCAATTAGAATTTACACGCACAACTCACTAAGCATATTCTGTAATGCAGAGCGCCTAAATTCTAATGCATGCTGCCAAAAAGGGACATGGCTATGGCGGGGAAATGGGCATTTTGTGGGCGTTCCAAAATTGACATGCACTGTTATAGAATATACCCCTAAATCTGCACACCGGCTTTGACACCACGTTTCCCTTGGTGTAAATGGATGCGCGTATTTTAAGTGCTCTGATATCAACTAAGCATATTCCTTATACCTCGCCTAAATATAGGTACTGCTTACAGAATACGCTTAGGTGCCATATATAGAATCTGGCACTCTATGCTTTATAATTCAGTTAATTTCCTCCTGCATTCTATTGTTCTTTCTAATTCATACACCATTTTTTCCCTTGTCCTGGTCTTCGTTAAAATAAATATCTATCCCTCCTCTCCATTACTATTTGTACTCTATGGGGTCCTTTTACTAAGGTGCGCCGAAAAATGGCCTGCACTGGTATAGACATGTGTATTGGACACACGCAGGTCCATTTTTCAGTGCACCTGTAAAAGAGGCCTTTTTTGGGGTTCTGAAAATGGATGTGTGGCAAAATAAAAATTGGCCCGTGTCCATTTTGGGCCTGAGACCTTACGGTCACCCACTGACCTGGCGGTAAGGTCTCACGTGTTAACTAGGCAGTAATGGTCTAGGCGTGTACAATACTTAGTGGACATGTGTAAAAAATGAAATTACCACCCGGGCCATGCGGTAGCCGGGCGGTAGCTCAAAATTGACGAACGTGGGATGCGCGTATGCGCCTACACAGCTTAGTAAAAGGGCCCCTATTTTCTTTAGCTCCCCTACATTCCCATGTCTCCTTGGTCTTTCAGCCTCCCTCTGCCTTTTTGTGACACATATATCAGAGTCTCTATTTCCTCACACCTGTTCCCTTTTTTGTCTACCTGTAGCATTTCCAGATGACTTCATACCATTAGGGATGGGCTGAGCTAGTCCTAGTCTTTTGAACATTTCATTTTATGGGCTTGTTTTGATTTCCTAAGACAAACACAGGGATACAAGTCTTTACAAGCAGTGGGACAAAAACAGGACTGCATCTAATAATCTAGTCTCCTGCCTGCTTTTGTTTCTATGTGTCTGCTGTCATGCATGTTTCTCTCTCATTTAGGGGCCCTTTTACAAAAGTGTGCTGAAAAATGGCCTGCGGTAGTGTAGACGCGTGTTTTGAATGCGCGCAGAATCTTTTTTCAGCGCACCTGTAAAAAAATGCCTTTAAAATTTTTTTTGCCCAAAATGGACGTGTGGCAAAATGAAAATTGCCATGCATCCTTTTTGGGTCTAAGACCTTACCACTAGCCATTGACCTAGTGGTAAAGTCTCAGGCGGTAATGACCTGTATACGTCAAATGCCACTTGGCGTGTGTCCAACGCACATGTCCGAAAATAAAAATTATTTTTGGATGCGCTTATCGGACACGCGCCAAAAATGAAATTACTGCAAGAGCCACGCAGTAGCTGGGTGGTAACTCCATTTTGGCGCACATTGGGCGCATATAGACGCTTACGTGGCTTGTAAAAGGGGCCCTTTAGTCTTTCTCTACATTTTTATTTCTCTGTTTGCTTCTTTCCCTAATTTCTCTTCTCTAGGGATGGGAAAATGCCTACTGAACCTGAATGTAACTTGCCTTGATGTTCCAATGAAAAGACATGAGCTAAAGCATCATCAGTACACTCTGTGTATTTACGTTGGTCTGGTTATTTATAGCTGGCTGATTTCTGTTCTTTTGTGGGTTTATAAGTACATGTTTATTTGCTTTGTAGTTTGTTGTACTTGACAAATAAATAAATACATGTATAGGAAGACAGTGGTGCTACCTAAAATAAGGAAGATGTACAAAATCATGAAGTTATACAGAAAGATACAGAACCCTGAAAATCCTTACCTTGAATTTTTGCTTACCAGCGTCTTTCTCCTCCTTTCTCCCTGTGTCTGTAATTTGTTTGCAGCCAGGCTGTCTCAGTGCTTTGCTCTGTCTTTTTTCAAAAGGATTATAATAAATAGATCGCTCTGCCGAGCCTGAACTAGCCCAGCACCATTTACTCACACTGGGCCAAGCCCTTAAGAAACAGAGACAGAGAAAGAGGCAGGAGGAAACAGTGGAAAGGAATGTAAGTCCCAGAAAGAAAAGGAAGAGAGAAAAAGAAGTGTGGAATGAAAGAGAGAGAGAGAGAGAAGGGAGAGAGAGAGAGTAAACTGAAAGAATAAGTCCTGTTGGAAACAGGAAAACAGGGCAGGGATTTATCCCACTGAAGATTTGCTTCAAAGGTCACTCGAATGTGTACCCCACAGACCCTAGATTTGGTTATTTTACACTTGAGCAATATTCATTAATTTTGCACAGCTACTGTTTCTAAAGGCTTACACAAGAGGGAGCTAAGAAAGCAGAAAGGTAGGAGAGGGAAAGTGGAAGAAGTGGAAAAATAAAGAAAATAAGTAAATTATCTGTTGTCATGCAGGCATCATTTTTCACCTTTGTACAGAACAGATTTCAAAGCAATGGCCTTGGCTTCAGGTGCAGCCTGCACTCTGGAATTAACTGAATCATGGGAACATTGCAAATAAAATAAGAAAGATACATAGGAGCTGTCAGCCCGTGCTCCTGGTTATACTACTGATTCTCGTAACAGAACTACAATAAAAGGCACAGAAGCAGTGAACTTGTGCAGTGGGCCTTACTGACTCACAGTGACAGTACAGCACTACAGGCAGAGGCACAGGATTAGTCAGCCTGGATACTTGGGTGTAAGGATTCACAGTAATGACTGTAATGGAGGAGTAGCCTAGTGGTTAGAGCACTGGGCTGACATCTAGAGAAGTGCAGTTCATATCCAACTGTTTCTTGTTTGTGATCTTGGGCAAGTCACTTAACCTTCCATTGCCTCGGGTACAAATTTAGGAGCCTTTTTACCAAGGTATTGTAAATTCTAGCACTTAAAGCACAGTTAATGCAAAAATTATGATTAATGCAAATGCTTAGTATGGTAAATGCAGGGGGGCACATTCTCCATCTGCCCTGCATTTACCACACAGGGAAAAAGATTCCTGCAGAGGCACCACGTTACATGCAGTGCCTGATAATGTCGGAGCACCTTGCTATTAGGCACCACATGTAAATGGTGCAGGCCTACACTGTAAATAAATAGCTGTGCATCAAGCCATGGTGGCACTCTCCACCCCCTTTTCACAGTCCCCCCTTCTGATTTTCCTTCCTAGTTGGCTCCCGCCCACTCTCGAGCCCCAGCAAAAGCACCAGGGAGCCCTAACACAAATCCAGCCTTCCCAAGCCAGAACCCCAATCCCTCAACTCACATCCTGCACCCCCCCCCCCCCAGTGAAGCTCCCAATCCCATCACAAATCAGGGGCCTCCTCAGAAGGCTCTCCCACAGTCCACCCCCCCCATCAACAGACAAGACCCGCTCTCTGTCACAGACACCCTGCCCCATTCCTTACCCTCTCTCTACCCTCTGGGACCAACAGCTGTGGGGGCAGTGGTCCCTTCCTATTGCTGCTTGGGTTGGCACCTCCTCCAAAATAGCACCTTCTTCCTATCTATTCTATTCTATTTTGAGTCTTATTTACCGACCATTGTTCTACGAAGGATTCACAATGGTTGACGGTTAAAGAAGCTGTCAAAATATCAGAGGAATTACAGTATATAATACATAATTACAACAGGATGTACCATCATTATCTGCTAAAAAGATAAGTCTTTAATCTCTTTCTAAAAGATAGGTAAGATGATAAACCTTTCAATGATCTAGGTAATTCATTCCAAATCCATACTCCGTAAAAAGGAAAAGAACCCTTATAGACCGACTTTAGCCTTACATTCTTCAAAGCAGGATAACCCAATTGCAAAGTATGAAGAAAATATTTTTCTTCCAGAAGAAGGGATCTCAAGCAATTCTATAAGACCAACTTTAAACTTATTATGCTGATACATAAGCAGCCAATGGAGGTCTCTGATAGAAGATGATATTTTGTCAAAACGACCTAATCCATAGATCACCCTGGCAGCAGTGTTCTGCAATAACTGTAGTGGATTTAGAGATTTGCTAGAAATTTGGCTATACAAGGAGTTGAAGTAATCCAATTGTGGTAATAGAATTGCCTGGGCTAACATCCTGAAATCAGTGAATTATAATGCAGATCTAGTAGTTCATAATTGTCTAAGCCTGAAGAAAAATCTCTTACTCAAGGTGCTAAGCTGTAGTCTTGCGATACATCCAGTCACAAAAGGAAGGATGACCCCCTAGCAGTAGGAATGCAAGACTACTGCTAGGGGGCAGGTTCCATTTTGGAGGAAACACTGACCCAGCCAGCAGTGAACTGAAGAGGGACTGTTGCTACTGGGGCTGACAAACTCCCGGGTAGGTCCTGGTGGGGTGGGGGTGAGGGAAGGGGTTGGGATGTCTGTGACAGGGAGCAGGGTTTCAGTGGTGGAGGCAGGACTTTTCTGACAGTGACCAGGGTTAGAATGGGAGGTGTGGGCCTTGCGAGGAGGGGTCAGGAAACTTGACAGGGGGCAGAGTGTGAGTTGGGGTGCAGGTTTTATATAGTGGCTCATTGGTTGTGTTGCTAGGGCTCAGGGGTCCAATTGGTGATGATAACTTGAGAATTGGGAAGGCTAGGGGGTGTGCCACACTGCGCAAACCATCTTAGCAGTTGTGCTACTGGACTGCTGGTAGCGCAGCTACACATTCTGCCTTCTCTTGAGCTGGGGGTAAGGTTACCTGCACAATCGGCAGTTGTGACAGCTAGGGCATTGTACTAAGCTGTTTACAACTGTCTTAGCCACTTACACTTCTGTACACCCATCCCACGCTCACTCCTATGCTAGGCAGGACTTTTACTGCAGAAGCTGCCTTTGTAATGCAGGAGCCAGTAGTGTGAGTCTGCTTTTGTTTACCAGGTGGTAAACCCCATGTTAGCTTCTTAACGCAGCTTAGAAAAGAGCTCCTTAGACTGTAAGCCCTCCGGGAACAGGGAAATACCTTGTGTACCTGAATGTAACTTACCTTGAGCTACTACTGAGAAAGGTATGAGATAAATCTAAATAAATAAATAAAATTTAGTAAGAATGTTTTTAGGTATATTAAAAGCAGGAAGCCGGCAAAAGAATCGGTTGGACCACTAGATGACCAAGGGGTAAAAGGGGCGATCAGGGGAGACAAAGCCATATCGGAGAGAGTAAATGAATTCTTTGCTTCGGTTTTCACCAAGATTTGGGAGAGATACCGGTGCCAGAAATGGTATTCAAAGCTGACGAGTCGGAGAAACTGAATGAATTCCCTAAAAACCTGGAGGATGTAATGGGGCAGTTCTACAAACTGAAGAGGAGCAAATCTCCTGGACTGGATGGTATTCATCCCAGAGTACTGATAGAACTGAAAAATGAACTTGTGGAGCTACTGTTAGTAATATGTAATTTATCCTTAAAATAAAGCGTGGTACCGGAAGATTGGAAGGTGGCCAATGTAACGCCGATTTTTAAAAAAGGTTCCAGAGGAGATCTGGAAAATTATAGACTGATGAGTCTGACGTTGGTGTCGGGCAAAATGGTAGAGACTATTATAAAGAACAAAATTTCAGAGCATATTCAAAAACATGGATTAATGAGACAAAGTCAATATGGATTTAGTGAAGGGAAATCTTGCCTCACCAATCTATTCATGTGGATAAAGGTGAGCTGGTTGATATTGTGTATCTGGATTTTCAGAAGGCATTTGACAAAGTACCTTATGAAAGACTCCAGAGGAAATTGGAGAGTCATGGGATAGGACGTAGTGTTCTATTGTGGATTAAAAACTGGTTAAAAGATAGAAAACAGAGAGTAGTCAGTATTCTCAATGGAGAAGGGTAGTTAGTGGGGTTCCCCAGGAGTCTGTGCTGGAACCGCTGCTTTTTAACATATTTATAAATGACCTAGAGATGGGAGTAACTAGTAAGGTAATTAAAATTGCTGACGACACAAAGTTATTCAAAGTTGTTAAATCTCAGGAGGATTGTGAAAAATTACAAGAGGACCTTACGAGACTGGGAGACTGGGCGTCTAAATGGCAGATGACAATGTGAGCAAGTGCAAAGTGATGCAAGTGGGAAAGAGGAACCCAAATTATAGCTACGTCATGCAAGGTTCCACGTTAGCAGTCACAGACCAAGAAAGGGATCTAGGTGTCGTCATTGATGATACGATGAAACCTTCTGCTCAGTGTGCTGCTGCGGCTAAGAAAGCAAATAGAATGTTAAGTATTATTAGGAAAGGAATGGAAAACAAAAATGAGGATGTTATAATGCCTTTGTATCGCTCCATGGTGTGACCGCACCTCGAATATTATGTTCAATTTTGGTCGCCGCATCTCAAAAAAGATATAGTGGAATTAGAAAAGGTGCAGAGAAGGGCAATGAAAATGATAAAGGGGATAGGACGACTTCCCTATGAGGAAAGACTGAAGTGTCTAGGGCTCTTCAGCTTAGAGGAGAGACAGCTGAGGGGAGATATGATAGAAGTCTATAAAATAATGAGTGCAGTTGAACGGGTAGATGTAAAGCATCTGTTTACGCTTTCCAAAAAGACTAGGACTAGGGGTCATGCGATGAAGCTACAAAGTAGTAAATTTAAAACGAACCGGAGAAAAGTTTTCTTCACTCAACGTGTAATTAAACTCTGGAATTTGTTGCAGAGAATATGGTAAAGGTGGTTAGCTTAGCAGAGTTAAAAAAGGGTTTGGACGGCCTCCTAAAGGAAAAGTCCATAGACCATTATTAAATTGGACTTGGGGAAAATCCACTATTTCTGGGATAAGCAGTATAAAATGTTTTGTACTTTTTTGGGATCTTGCCAGGTATTTGTGACCTGGATTGGCCACTGTTCAAAACAGGATGCTGGGCTTGATGGACCTTTGGTCTGTCCCAGTATGGCGATACTTACGTATTTATGTACTTATGTAAATCATACCTATTAAGGTGTTTCATTTGTATTGTGCTGACACTGTATCATATCTCTGTTATCTTCCATGTTGTCTATTTTTGGTATCACTTGTATTCTGCTGAAATTTATCACATTTCTGTTATATTATTGGTTTACAGTGCTGTTAAATGTTTATATTTCAGATGGGGCTCATTTTCAAAGCACGTAGGGAGTCTTTAACTAAGCCACAGTAGCGTTTTTATCTTGTAATAGAAATCAATTGGCGGTAACACCGAGATGCCCATAGGAATATAATGGGCGTCTCCGTGTTTACCACCAGCTGATTTCTACCATGAACTAAAAATGCTACTGCTGTGGCTTAGTAAAAGACCCCCTTAACCCTTCATTGCCCAGAATCACAGGGATCTGCAGTGAGAAAATAAATAAATAAATAAATAGCATACCTTGAATTTCACAATTAATCACAATTATAAATTTTAATCAAAATGCAGCCCTAAATAAATTAAAGAATAAAAAATAATAAAAAAATAAATACAAATTGACAAATTACATTAAAGAATCTAAAACAGCATGCAGAATAGCTATGAACAAACAGCCTTACAGTTTTCACAGCCTACTTCAGAAATGCAGCCCTAAAATAAATAAAATAAAAGTAGTACAGGAGAGGCAAAGGAATAGTCAGCTTGTATACCTGGGTATAGTGAATCACTGCTGGGTAGGAGACTGTGAAGACTGCACAGAAAGAGGTGGTGAGAAGTAGGAGAGTGTGAAAGCTGAACATAGAGATGAGGTGGGGAAAATAGAACAGGGAGGAGTATTGAGGAGAGAGTGCACAGAAAGTGTGAAGATTGCACAGAGATGAGTCTGGGAGGGAAGTTAGTGAATGTGGTTGCTGCGCAGGAAAGAGGTGTGGGGGATCAAGTGTGGAGGCTACAGAGGGAGAGGTGGTGGGAAACAGAAGAGTGTAGAGATTGAACAAGGAGGAATGCAACACAGAGTGTGATGTTGGGAAGTATATAGTATTTATTAAAATTTAAAATTCTTATATAATGCTAATAGTAATATCCTTTGCAGTTTACCTCCAAACATTGATAATATATAATATACAGTCATGCTAACATTCATCACACAGCCAAAACTTCTTCAACCAGAGCAGAGACAGCTCATTCACGCAGAACTTTTTATTTCATAACAAAGGTCTTTCTTTAGACCACATTTCCACATCTGTTGTCATCGACATTTATTGACCTTTTGATGGTTTTACATAAACTATATGAAGACTCCTGAAGCAGGCTCCATTGCCGAAACATGGTGCTGAGTCTTCACGAATAAACGCTTTACCATCACTATTAATCTCCTCGTTTGTTCCTGGTCAGCCTGGTCTATTTCCCACTTCTTTTGTCTCTCTGTCAGTATATCGTAGGATCCCAATGTTCCTCTGCCTTGGCGGACCTTTACTGAACAAATATCTTAGCCTACAGTGAGGGAGGGTGAGGGGACTAAATGCCCTCAGCTCCCATGCAAGGTAGAGTTCTCAAGCTGACATACCCCTTGAGGCCTGCTAATCTTTCTACACAGAACTCTTTTGATTTTCTGGACATGAATTCTCATTAATATCTGTTCATATAAAACTTGTGAGGAGACTTGGGCTCATTTTCGAAAGAGAAGGATGTCCATCTTTCGACATAAATCAGAAGACGGACGTCCTTCTCCCAGGGACGCCCAAATCGGTATAATCGAAACCTGATTTAGGACGTCTCCAACTGCACTTCGTCAGAAGGACGGCCAAAGTTCAAGGGAGCGTATCAGAGGCGTAGTGAAGGCGGGACTTGGGTGTGCCTAACACTTGGATGTCCTTGACCCATAATCGAAAAAAACAAGGATGTCCCTGACGAACATTTGGACGTTTTCACCCAGACATGTTTTTATTACGACTAAGGCACAAAAATGTGCCCAAAATGACCAGATGACCACCGTAGAGAATCGGGGATGACGTCCCGTTACTCCCCCAGTGGTCACTAACCCCCTCCCACCCTCAAAAAACATCTTTGAAAATATATCATGCCAGCCTCAGATGTCATACTCAGGTCCATGACAGCGCATGCAGGTCTCAGGAGCAGTTTTAGTGGGTACTGCAGTGCACTTCAGACAGACAGACCCAGGCCCTTACCCCCCCCCCCATCTGTTACATTTGTGGAGGAAACAGCGAGCCCTCCAAAACCCACCACAAACCCACTGTACCCACATATAGGTGCCCCCATTCACCTGTATGGGATATGGTAGTGGTGCACAGTTGGGGGTAGTGGGTGTTGGTGAGGATTGGGGGACTCAGCACACAAGGTAAAGGAGCTATGTTCCTGGGAGCATTTTATGAAGTCCACTGCAGTGCCCCCTAGGGTGCCCGGTTGGTGTCCTGGCATGTCAGGGGGACCAGTGCACTACAAATGCTGGCTCCTCCCACGCCCAAATGGCTTGCATTAGTATGTTTTTGACATGGACGTTTTTGGTTTCAAAAATCGCCAAAAGTCAGAAACATCCATGTCTAGGGACGTCCAAATCTAGGGACGTCCAAATTTAAGGATCTGGACGTCCCTGACGGTACTTTCGAAACGAAAGATGGATGTCCATCTTGTTTCAAAGATACGGGTTTCCCTGCCCCTGGATTTTGCTGTTTTGCAAGGACGTCCAAATTGCAACTTGGATGTCCCTTTCGAAAATGTCCCTCTTTATTATAATTGATGGAGGATTTCTACTATATTTTTGCATCAACAATAGGCACCATTAATCAAATATTCCACAGATAGTAGAGGCAATAATTACTTGATGTAATATTATTTTTGATTCAGTCAGTGTATGAATACTTTGGTTGGTTTTAGAAGGCTCTCAGATATTCATTTATGAGGCTAATGTGAAACTTCAAGGTACTCAGACCCAGCTTCAAACAGAAAATGGTTATCTCTGTTATAACCTTGCAATCTATTCTATGCTGTAATTAAATAGTGTGGCCATTGTGGCTAGATGCCATAGCTCCCCCATACCAAGTCTGAGACATTGAAACCCAGCATAAGAGAGAAAGAGAATAAGTTAGAGTAAGGATCCTCCCTGTCCTTGAACACAGAGTTTGAAGGAGGGTAGATGCAGGGGCAGAAAAAGTATTAGACTGATATAAAAAGACTAGTAAAAGAGGCCCGTTTCAGAGCAAATGAAACGGGCGCTAGTAAGGTTTTCGTCGCCAACACCCCCCCTCCCTCCGTGGTCAACCCCTTCGTTGTTCTGGCATTGCTCCGCCCCCAACGTCATGACGTTTGATGCAAGGGCGGGGCCCGGAGCGATTTCCCCCCCCGCCTCCCTGCCTCCCTCCCTGCCAACCCCTTCGTTGTTCTGCCATTGCTCCGCCCTCGAGGGCGTGGTCCAGAGCGATTTTGGTGGCTTCACCACCACGAACCTTCGAACCTTTTTGAAGGAAGTCAGGGCTTGGCTTCACTGACGTCAGTGTCCTCAGAATGTTGAGGGTGAGTTTTATTATAGTAGATAAAGAAGATATCAGGAAGTAAGTACATAGCAGGAGAGAAGATACCAACAGGTAAGTACACAATCTGTTCATACAGAGAGGGAAAATAATGAGCAATGGACTGAAAAAGAGGGAACCTAAGATGTAGAAAGTGGAAGGAGTTATTGGGAAGGTGCAGAGAGAGAAAAAGAGAGAGAGACCCTGGGGGTGGGGGCTGAATCTACTTGCCTAAGGTAGATCCAGAGAGAGAGAGAGAGAGAGAGAGAGGTTAAAGATGGAAATGATAGAAAAAAACTGCAGTATTTATAGATGAGACAGAGAGAAATAAATCTTTGTTTTTTCTTTTCTTAAAAGCAGTAATAAGATGTTTCACAAGAAAAGAAAGTCATAAGAGATAAAAACTGAGTACAGAAGGGATAGAAAGAGGAAAAACAAATAGAAAGTTGGGCAAGTCAGGAGAAGAGAATTGTGGAAGAAAAGAAGCAGAATGGTAGCCAAATAGCTGCAAGGTAGCAGAACACCTTTTCAGTTTGCTGTTCTTTCTCTTTTATGTCGAGGAATTTAGGACATTGCATTATTACTGCTATCAAAACAGAAAACAGGGCTATAAATCCTAGAATGCTTGGAGCTGTGAATTAGAAAACCAGAGCTGTGATGTGCCCTGAATATCCTCAGAAGAGAAAAGCCTATGGCTTCTCACTGCTTCCCTCCAAGGCAGGGTGTGAAATTCAAATATAAAGACCAAAAAAGATCTACTCTGCTCCTTAATCAAACCTATTCCCTTCTTTTATGAGTAGGTGAAAGGGGATAGACTCAAGAATAATCTAAGGAAATGTTTCTTGATAGAAAGATGGAAGTGGTAGAGATAAGATTATCTGAATTCCAGAAAGCATGGGACAAGCACAATAGATCTGAAAAGGAAAGGAAAAATTATAAAGATTAGTGTTTGATATGGATGAGCAGACTGGATAAGCTGTATGGTTTTTTTTATCTGCCCTTTGTTTTCAAATAGCCACTAAGTTTTGTAGGTTATCTTTAGGTGAAATTTTAGCTGATCCTATTTATGAAGAAACAGTGTGTTTTAAGCCTGTAAAATGTATTGGATATTTTCCTGCATTAGTTATGTCATGAAGTGTATTTCTCCTATTTGGCCAGCAGGTGGTGTTTCTCTACTGTAAAGCTGTTACAGAGAAAAGAATGTTTTAGTTTTAGCACACAAACAGGAAGCAAGAAGCAGTATATGTTTGAAAATTTCTTGTTATGGGCTCTGATTGGCCCAGGAGCTCATTTTCATTTGAAGTATACTGTCTTTTGTCCAGTTGTAGCCAGGAAAAAAAGAGCAGGATCTCTTTGCTGAGGTTCAATAAACAAACAGTTATATGTCCTGATCTTCCCAGGTACTTTTTAGAAAATAAAACAAATGTTTATTTAGTGTTGTAATTGATCCATATTTCAGTTACCTGTTATTGTTTGCTGATTGCACATTTTTTGTTAATTGTTCATTTTTTAAGACAATAAACAATTGTTTATTGCCTCTGCCTGTCTGAACTGATAAAGAATCCTAGTGGTTTGTGTGTTGCATCTGTGAGTGCTTTCTGGAACTGTGGGACCACTGGGAGTGTAGCCCCAGTAACCTAACCGCTGATAAGTACATAAGTACATAAGTAGTGCCATACTGGGAAAGACCAAAGGTCCATCTAGCCCAGCATCCTGTCACCGACAGTGGCCAATCCAGGTCAAGGGCACCTGGCACGCTCCCCAAACGTAAAAACATTCCAGACAAGTTATACCTAAAAATGCGGAATTTTTCCAAGTCCATTTAATAGCGGTCTATGGACTTGTCCTTTAGGAATCTATCTAACCCCTTTTTAAACTCCGTCAAGCTAACCGCCCGTACCACGTTCTCCGGCAATGAATTCCAGAGTCTAATTACACGTTGGGTGAAGAAAAATTTTCTCGGATTCGTTTTAAATTTACCACACTGTAGCTTCAACTCATGCCCTCTAGTCCTAGTATTTTTGGATAGCGTGAACAGTCGCTTCACATCCACCCGATCCATTCCACTCATTATTTTATACACTTCTATCATATCTCCCCTCAGCCGTCTCTTCTCCAAGCTGAAAAGCCCTAGCCTTCTCAGCCTCTCTTCATAGGAAAGTCGTCCCATCCCCACTATCATTTTCGTCGCCCTTCGCTGTACCTTTTCCAATTCTACTATATCTTTTTTGACATACGGAGACCAGTACTGAACACAATACTCCAGGTGCGGTCGCACCATGGAGCGATACAACGGCATTATAACATCCGCACACCTGGACTCCATACCCTTCCTAATAACACCCAACATTCTATTCGCTTTCCTAGCCGCAGCAGCACACTGAGCAGAAGGTTTCAGCGTATCATCGACGACGACACCCAGATCCCTTTCTTGATCCGTAACTCCTAACGCGGAACCTTGCAAGACGTAGCTATAATTCGGGTTCCTCTTACCCACATGCATCACTTTGCACTTGTCACATTGAACTTCATCTGCCACTTGCACGCCCATTCTCCCAGTCTCGCAAGGTCCTCCTGTAATCGTTCACATTCCTCCTGCGACTTGACGACCCTGAATAATTTTGTGTCATCGGCGAATTTAATTACCTCACTAGTTATTCCCATCTCTAGGTCATTTATAAATACATTAAAAAGCAACGGACCCAGCACAGACCCCTGCGGGACCCCACTAACTACCCTCCTCCACTGAGAATACTGGCCATGCAATCCTACTCTCTGCTTCCTATCTTTCAACCAGTTCTTAATCCATAATAATACCCTACCTCCGATTCCATGACTCTGCAATTTCTTCAGGAGTCTTTCGTGCGGCACTTTGTCAAACGCCTTCTGAAAATCCAGATATACAATATCAACCGGCTCCCCATTGTCCACATGTTTGCTTACCCCCTCAAAAAAATGCATTAGATTGGTGAGGCAAGACTTCCCTTCACTAAATCCGTGCTGACTTTGTCTCATCAGTCCATGTTTTTGTATATGCTCTGCAATTTTATTCTTAATAATAGCCTCCACCATCTTGCCCGGCACCGACGTCAGACTCACCGGTCTATAATTTCCCGGATCTCCTCTGGAACCTTTCTTAAAAATCGGAGTAACATTGGCTACCCTCCAGTCTTCCGGTATTACACTCGATTTTAGGGACAGATTGCATATTTCTAACAGTAGCTCCGCAAGTTCATTTTTTAGTTCTATTAATACTCTGGGATGAATACCATCAGGTCCCGGTGATTTACTACTCTTCAGCTTGCTGAACTGACCCATTACATCCTCCAAGGTTACAGAGAATTTGTTTAGTTTCTCCGACTCCCCCGCTTCAAATATTCTTTCCGGCACCGGTGTCCCCCCCAAATCCTCCTCGGTGAAGACCGAAGCAAAGAATTCATTTAATTTCTCCGCTACGGCTTTGTCCTCCTTGATCGCCCCTTTAACACCATTTTCGTCCAGCGGCCCAACCGACTCTTTGGCCGGTTTCCTGCTTTTAATGTATCTAAAAAAGTTTTTACTATGTATTTTTGCTTCCAACGCTAATTTCTTCTCAAAGTCCTTTTTTGCCCTCCTTATCTCCGCTTTGCATTTGGCTTGGCATTCCTTATGATCTATCCTGTTACTTTCAGTTGGTTCTCTTCTCCACTTTCTGAAGGATTGTTTTTTGGCTCTAATGATTTCCTTTATCTTACTGTTTAGTCTTTGAGATTTTTTACACATCCTACCCTCCTTCTGTATCTTTAGTCGAATTAGTTTATTTTGTACTATCACCATTCCTTTATAATGTGCAATTTGTGCCATAGATTTCCTTGTGCTTATATTACTACTTTTCCTCCTCATTTATTAGAATTGTAAACCACTTACATGTTTTTAACTATTTGCGGTATAACAAATAAAGGGCCCTGTTTACTAAGCAGCGTTATAGGCGCATTAATGTTTTTAACGCACATTAACCATGTATGTGCGTTAATCATGTACGTGCCTACAATATCCCTTTTGGCACCCACATGGTTAGCGCACACGCTAAATATAGCCGCACTAAAAACACTAATGCACCTTAGTAAACAGGGCCCAAAGTGAAATGTGAAGTAAGAAAATGTGACGATATGACTTGAGAATGAAATCCAAGTTCTTTACATGCACTGCCACAAGCTACTGGATTGGTTTCAAGAAAAGTATTTTAAGGGATAAATTGAAGAGTATGTGTTTTAAAATTATGTACTTTTCTTTGATGTTTTTATTTTTATTTTTAGAAAAGTATGGTGTGTAGACACCCTTTCACTGACAAGAATATTTCATAGATTCCCCTGCATATTCATTCTGTCTGCTCTCTTCTCTCTATTGATAAATTTATGTAGCACTGGCCCAAAGATATTATGAGCCCGGACATTTCTTTGGGTCCACACCAAGCTTGAGAGGGGACAGGCATGAATAATTAGTCTCAGTTCAGGGCACAGGCGGGGGCGGAAGCTGTCTCTGGTAGGCCAGAAGGGTTCTCATCCAGTGCTGTCCTTCTTGTCTGCTGGAATAAATTCTCTCTACACACGCAATTGACACAAACCAAACTTTACCGTCATAAACAAACTGGCAGCTTTCTTGACACAAAAGTCCAATGGGGCAACTTATTTATATCATTTACAGTTCTGGAATCTCTAGTATTTGTTTAACATTTAAGCTTTGCTCCACTCTGATCTTCCCTCGTTCAGTAGAGTTTTTCTCTATCGCTTCCCGGATCCCCTCAGTGCCCCTGTTCAATGTAGGCAGGATCTTCACATATTTTGTCTCCTTTATAGCCTGTTTAGCTAGACTGTGTCAAGAGATGAAATGAAACTCTCCTGACGCAGTCTAGCGAAACAGGGAATTCCTTGTTGAGATCTGTTTGTGCTTTAGCTTGGTGAAATTGATGTTCCTGAAGGGATTCCAAGACACTCTTCATATTTCTATACAGCTAAGTTTTTTGGGATTTATTTTCTAAGCTGTGCACAATATATTTGAACTCACATTGGACTTTTTGCTTTGTTAATTCCTTTTTGTTATTTGAAAAATACTCTTGGGTTCAGTGGGTTGTGATGGAGCTAGTACTTTAGTATAACAATGGGTTTTTTGAAGTGGTAATTTTTTCTCCACAATTGGAGTTGTTTCTTACCACTTCTTTTTTCTGGTTGTTAGAAAACCAGCAATAGTAGCCTGAATTGGGGGTTACAGAGCAATTGAGCATCTCACCCTCCTGGCAGTTGAGGTTTTAGCGGGTCTTTTACTAAGCTGTGGTAATGTTTAGTTTATGGTAGAAATCAGCTGGCAGTTAACGCTGAAACACCCATTATATTCCTAGGGGCGTCTTGGTGTTTACTGCCAGCTGATTTCTATCATGAGCTAAAAATGTTACTGTGGCTTAGTAAAAGACCCCCTTAGTTTTTAATTTAAATTGTAGTACAACCTTAGTCATGCTTCACTGACAAAACATATGTAGGTAAAATTTGATTTGATAATCAGTGTTTAGAAACATACATAAGTACCATAGAAATGTAACAGCTGTATAAAACTCTTTGTATCAGTCCCACAATCACAACGATAAGGTATCCAGTAATAGTCAATCAATTCATTTGCCTAAACAGAAAACTATGGTAATCAGACAAAGTCAAGCACATAAATCTGTAGTAAAACTTTCATTAAACATATCATCTATAAACCACAATGAACAATAAATTCAAAAGTAATACAATTTATAAAAATGAAAACTTCAAAAATAAAATGTATTACATAAAATGTTCCTCATATGCTGACTGGAAAACATTGTACAAACATTGACTAGCAAAGCGGCAACATTTTAGTCTATTTATACAAATTACTTGATTACTACTGGGTTTTTTTAGTAGGCGAGGGCACCTAATCGTATGGCAAGGGCAATTCTCTTTTAGTGCTCGCTGCTAGGGGGACTATCACGTTAGAAAATGGAATTTAAAAGACTGTGAAATCATGAGTTTGTATATTTCTTACACTTTATTAAACTACTGCATCATTTATAGACAAATTAAATCTGTTGAATCTGCTTGCTGATTGATGTGGAGGAACATGTGTTCCCCCCCCCCTGATATTCAAAACTATTTAACGGGCCAGAAGCGGCAGCTGACCAGTTAAATAGCATTTTGACTCCTAACCACTAATATTCAGCATGAGATAACTGGTTATCTCTGCTGAATATTGCCGGTTAGCACAAAAAAGATAATCGGTTATATCACTGGCAATATTCATTGCTGACCTGCTAAGTTAAAAGACCAAATCAGACACCTAAATAGAAGTCCTATCTTTGGCTGCTATAAACTTAACCGGCCAGTGCTGAATATTGACATAGCCGGTTAAGTTTGAGCTAACAGAAAAAAAACAACCTCCCCCTCCCAAACCCCAGATATTCAATGCCAGTCACCAGAAAATCCAGGGTCAGCGCCCATTGTGGCACTTTTGTGGGCTACCTCCCACGGACTGAATAGTGGCCTCATGATGTTTTCTAGTCCTACATTACTACTACTACTTATCATTTCTACAGTGCTACTAGACATACGCAGCACTGTACAATGGACATAGAGAGACAGTCCATACTTGAAAGAGTTTACAATCTAATGCCTATGTTTACTAAGCAGCGCTATGGGCTCGTTAGCATTTTTAACACACGTAAATGGTTTACACACATTAAACGCTAACACGCCCATAGAAATGTATAGGCGTGTTAGCATTTTTTTTTAAATTAATGCTTTTACAATACATTTACAAGTCATACATAAACTTGCATTGGTAATGCGGACCTGAATACTTACAAAAACATAAGTTCTTTAACCAGAAGAAATTATAGCACTTTGTCCTCTTTAGACCACAATATTAGGAGGCCACATGAAGGAAATATAACAGGAGAAGTTTAAGGCAAAAACAAAATCAAATTATATAGCTTAGCAGACATCTAACCAACTAAGTATCATCAAACTAAGTCTACCCAGTAGCCAATTTTTTTATTTTAACAAATTCACTAAGATGTTCTGGTTGAAAAAACACATATTTTATCCCTAGGAATTTAACCACACATTTACAGGGGTAATTAAGATAGAAAGATGCTCCCAGAGCTATGGTTTCAGCCCTAAGAGACAGAAAAGCTTTCCTTCTCTCCTGGGTTAATTTGGTCACCTCTGGGAACATCCATATTTTTTTCCCTAAGAAGAGTGAATTTGCATTTCTAAAGTAAAGGCGTTTAACTGCCTCCAGATCTTGTTCAAATACAAAGTTCACTAATAGTGTCAGTCTTTCAGAGTCTTCAGACATAGAAGTTTCTAGAAAATCAGTTAGATTCATAATGTCTTTATCTTTTGGCCGTTCGGGGGCCCCTGGATCTGGCTGTACTTCGGATACTTTCTTTAATTGTATATAATAAATCTTATTTATTGGTGGAAACATTTCAGGGGAATAATGTAATACTTCCAGTAAATATTTCTTAAATGCATCCAGTGGACTAACCCCCAAAGACCTTGGAAATTCAGAAAACATAGTGTTAATCTACGATGAAAATTTTCAATCTGTTCTAATTTTCGATGGAGAAAAGTCCTGTCTTTTACTGTTGTCACTTTAAATTCCTGTAAATTCTTCATTTCTTGTTTTAAATCCAGCACTTGCGAGTTAAATTCTTGCTTTGTATTTTCCATAGTTTTAGAAAGTAAATCCACTTTACTTACAAGTGATGAGATTTCTTTCGTGGAATTGGCTACTGAAGTATCCAAACGCTGGAGAGCATTCCAAATACTGTCCAGCGTCACCGTCCCAGATCTAAAGAATGGAGCTCTTTGCTCAGGAAGGGAAAATTCCTTTCCCTTCCCTCCATCGGTTTTCGCCCCTTCCACTCTTCGATCCGTGGGGCCCTGTATCACCACTTCCGGTCCCAGAGTCACACGCTGGAGAGGGCGTCCTTCGGGTTGGGGCGGCGGTTCGAGTTCCGGGGGAGACAAGGTGACATCGAGTCCCAAGCCCCGAGGGTCTCCTTCCGACGAGGCAGCAGGACTGTTCCCGGATATCGGGGTAGATGTAGTTGTGGCGTATCTCTCCATCGTCTGTTGCCCACCAGGAGGTCTAGGCTTCGAGGTCTCACCTTTGACCAATCCCTTTCGCTTGGTATGGGGCATTTTGGATAACGAAGTAACGTTGTGCGAAACAGATTTCAGGAGCTCACAAGCCGCAGACTATCGTGCCGCCATCTTGTCACGTGACCTCCCGCGTGTTAGAATTTAACATGCCTTAAATTTACAGGCACGTTAAAATCGCTAACGCACCTTAGTAAACATACCCCTAAGTAGGACAAACAGGACAAAAAGGGATAAGGGAATTACAAAGGGCCCAGGGCAGGTGCCCCAAAGCTTGCTTGCAGATTGCTCCTCTTTCAACTTTAGGCAGGTTTGGGGACCCAGTGACATGCGGGCGCTGTTTGCCCACCACTAACGTCGGCCCTGGTCCTACTTTTTCTAATTCTAGGGCATAATCTATTTTTGCTTTATTCAGAAGTATCTGCAGCTGGATACTTCTGAGCATTCTCTTGTTTTATATATCTTCGATATTAATAGGATCTTTGAAGTTCTGTCCAGGCATGTCTTTGTGTGTGAACTGCCTCTTGTGTTGGTGATTTCCAACCTCTTCTAGTTGCACCTGGACAAGTGTCCTCAAACACTGAAATGTGCTACTTTGTCAACTGCTGCTGATGAGATATTCAATTGAAAAAAAAGGACAGTTAATATCATAAAACCTTGTAGTTGATTCTTTTGAGATTAAAAGGCAAACAGCTTTATCCCAGCAGCAGGCAAAGCCCTCCATTAGGTTTTAGATTACACTAATTTTAAGATGCTCCTGAGTTCTGGGAGTTTGTTTTGCATGATTTTATTGTTACAGCACACATCTTTTATTCCAAAGTTAAAATCCTTTTTTTTTATTATCCTTTCCTGACTTGTTTCTCCACTTTGCCTTCAAAAAGGCTTCTACTATCTGCTTGCTTCCTTTACAACATATATTAGAACCTTTGTACTAAGAGTCCTAACTAAAGTATCATTTATATTATTCCAGTATACTTTTTAGTACAGACATCTTAAAGGTATTTTGGTCAGACCATGCAATTATTTAAAGGTTATGGCAAAAATCATTGACTGTGCTAAGTGATAAACAATGAGGCAAGGTCAAGCCCAGTATGTGAGAATGGGTGGCCTAGTGGTTAAATAATGGAACAGGACTGTGTAAACTGCATTTAAATCCTGCTTCTATTACTGACTGTCATTATGACCTTTGACAAAACATATTTTAGGTCTATATACTTGTGTTATTTATTTATTTATCACATTTGTATCCCACCTTTTCCCACTGATAGCAGCCTCAAAGTGGCTTACAACAGCGATGGGTATTGAAGTAGGATATGAATACAATTAATCAGTGGTATAAGCTGCAAGCTCACTTTCACTTTCACCTTCCAATTTTAACACACAGCCTAGGTGCTGAGGTAATTACAAGAAGGGATTATCACCTAACCTAATTTGCCTAAAGTGAAGGAGAATGAGAGGGAAGTTGTACACCTAGGGTTCTCTGTCCCTAGCAGAGTTTACCACCCCTAACGCTCTCGCAAAAAAATAATAGAAAACCAGTAGTGCTTATGTAACCTTCCACCCTGAGCTTTTCCCATTGCTGTTGACAGAAATGTCAGGGCTGCCCTGTTGTATAATGCTGAGATGCCAAGTTACCCAGTTCCAGGCTGGAGATTTTCGGACAGTCCTGGTTTTGAACTTTCATTCTTAAGCAGTATGGGATTTGTAGTATTTGATCCTGCCCATTGACATCAGTGCTGCAGGTCCTATAATGCTCCAGGATGGGGTGGCCAGAAATCCAGGACTGTCCCAAAATCTCCAACCTGGTACTTGGTAATTTGGCATCTCTGTATAATGACCATGGGTAGAATTAAAACAGAACAAAATAACAAAATTAACTTCTTAGCTGGAATTACCTGAACAAAATTCTTGCTGGTCTTGAAGAAAAGTCACTTTAGGGCTTGATATTCAGTCCTCAGTGGTCAGCGTTTTTTAAGCCATGGACAGCTGTAGGCTGAATTAATTATGCATATATAATGCTGGGTCACATCCAGAGACTGACATTGATTGAATATCATTCTATAGCTCCTCAGTATCTCTCCTCTCTTATCTCTCACTAGACTAATCTCTGAGAACCCTGTACATCAGGTAAGCCACTCTTATCTGTACCCTTCTCCTCCACTGCCTACTCCGAACTCCATTCTTTCCATCTTGCTGCACCAAACACCTGGAATAGACTTTTCAGATTCAGTACCTCATGCTCTGTCTCTGGCCCTATTCAAATCTAGACTGAAAGCCCACCTTTTTCAGGCTGCTTTTAACCCTTAACCCCTTATTCACCTTTTACTACCCATGTTGTTTTAATTATGCCCATAATAATTGTAAATACCTAATTCCTTGTTAGTCCTGTTTGTCTGTCTTGAATAGACTGTAAGCTCTGTCAAGCAAGGATGGTCTCTTACGTGTCTGTGTATAGCACAGCATAGTGCTATAGAAATAATCAGTGGAAGTAGTAGATTCCCTTCCACCCTTCCTCCCTCCCTCCCAAGTGAGAGGGTGGCCATGAGAATAAGCAAATGTTGTTTTGCAGTGTTGTCAATTTTTTCTGTTTAGATGAGAAGATCTCTAATTCTGGATTAAAAGATCATTATTTTGGGTCAACCTCACAAAATGTAGTTGAGTCCAATATGTTTTAGTGAGAGACTTAGGTGTGTTCCGTTGAAGGGTCCTTCTTCATTAGAGCTCTTAAGTGTGGACAGCATGAATTCCCTCCTCCACTGTGTACATCTGAGGCAAAAAGGAAAATGGGAAATGTATATTGTGAGCCATACAAAGCATGTCCATGTGTTGCAATCACTGACATCTTTACTTCTTCCTGGTGTAATTGTACAGTTTATTTGTTGTTCAGGCCTAATTATGGAATGGAACAGATGGTCCTGTGCTTGTAGCTTAAAGCAATATGTCCATTAAAGATAACAGGGGAGATTTTAACTGAAGCTTTTCAGCCTTTCTGATACAGACTGAGATCTTATCTAATGAGTTAGACTGAAATTCATACAGTGCTATGCATTTAGAGGCCTAGGAGTAGATCTTCGAGAATCATTGAGTGTGGCTGAATATTTCTTTATTTATTAGGATTTATTTACCGCCTTTTTGAAGCAATTCACTCAAGGCGGTGTATGGTATCCAGTTAAATCTAACTGTAAGAAACTTGTTCAGATAGATTTAAAACAGCCATTTTTGTGATTGCACTTGAGGCAAATTTCACTAAATATCAAGGCAATTGTCTAAATTTGAAAACGTGTCTTGTTCATGTTCTGTCCCAGCCACTGTTCCCTCTAAGCTGAGGGAGAGTCCTCCAACTGCATTGCAGCCAGTAGGGGGTGGTGCTTCAATATTGTGTTTTCAATCACTAGAGACAGGCAGGTTCCCTGGAGTTCTGCAGTGCTGACCTGTCCATCACTATTGAAAATGTGATAGTGAAGCAGCACCCCCCACTGGCAGGACTGTACGTGGAGAACTCCCACTCAGCTTAGAGGGAACAGTGATCCCAGCCCACAAAAAGGACAGTTCTATAAGGTGCATCTAAAGTTAACTGCCAATAGCACGCATATATTTATAGAATAGTTTAAGAACATAAGAATAGCCATATTGAGTCAGACCAAGGGTCCATCTAGTCCAGTATCCTGCTTCCAACAGTGGCCAATCCAGGTCACAAGTACCTGGCCGAAACCCAAGTAGTAGTGCCAATAATCGGCAGTTATGCACATAAGTATTAGGCACTATTCTATAAAATGTGCACTTAATGTGTCCCTTAGCGCGGAACTATGTGGGATCATTATCATGGATGAAGCATGAACGTATCATTGGTGTTTTGCCTAGCAATGCACATAACTTATGAAATAAGTTACAAGCATGGCATGGTCACTTAGAGGGGCATAATTGAACGTCGCCGGCTATTTTGGCGGCGGCGCAACAGCTGGCCGGAACCGTATTTTTGAAAAAGATGGCCGGCCTACTTTTTTTCGATAATACAGTTTAGCCCGGGCAAATACCAGAGTTCGCCGGGTTTGAGATGGCTGGTTTTGTTTTTCAGCGATAATGGAAAAAAATGCCGGCGATCTCAAACCCGGCGAAATCCAAGGCATTTGGTCGTGGGAGGAGCCAGCATTTTTAGTGCACTGGTCCCCCTGACATGCCAGGACAGCAACCGGGCACCCTAGGGGGCACTTCTAAAAATGTTTACAAAATATACAAATACCTCCCAGGTGTATAGCTCCCTTACCTTGGGTGCTGAGCCCCCCAAATCCCCCCCCAAAACCCACTCCCCATAACTTTACACCACTACCATAGTCCTTATGGGTGAAGGGGGGCACCTAAATGTGGGTACAGTGGGTTTTGGGGGGGGGGTTGGAGGGCTCAATACTTAGCACCACAAGTGTAACAGGTAGGGGGCGGGGATGGACCTGGGTCTGCCTGGCTAAAGTACACTGCACCCATTAAAAACTGCTCCAGGGGCTTGCATACTGCTGTCAGGGAGCTGGGTATGACATTTGAGGCTGGCATACAGGCTGGCAAAAGAGGTTTTTATTTTTATAGTGTGGGAGGGGGTTGGTGACCACTGGGGGAGTATGGGGAGGTCATTCCCCATTTCCTCCGGTGGTCATCTGGTGAGTTGGGGCACCTTTTTGAGGATTGGTCGCAGGAGGAATGTGAACGATTACAGGAGGACCTTGCGAGACTGGGAGAATGGGCGTGCAAGTGGCAGATGAAGTTCAATGTTGACAAGTGCAAAGTGATGCATGTGGGTAAGAGGAACCCGAATTATAGCTACGTCTTGCAAGGTTCCGTGTTAGGAGTTACGGATCAAGAAAGGGATCTGGGTGTCGTCGTCAATGATACGCTGAAACCTTCTGCTCAGTGTGCTGCTGCGGCTAGGAAAGCGAATAGAATGTTGGGTGTTATTAGGAAGGGTATGGAGTCCAGGTGTGCGGATGTTATAATGCCGTTGTATCGCTCCATGGTGCGACCGCACCTGGAGTATTGTGTTCAGTACTGGTCTCCGTATCTCAAAAAAGATATAGTAGAATTGGAAAAGGTACAGCGAAGGGCGACGAAAATGATAGTGGGGATGGGACGACTTTCCTACGAAGAGAGGCTGAGAAGGCTAGGGCTTTTCAGCTTGGAGAAGAGACGGCTGAGGGGAGATATGATAGAAGTGTATAAAATAATGAGTGGAATGGATTGGGTGGATGTGAAGCGACTGTTCACGCTATCCAAAAATACTAGGACTAGAGGGCATGAGTTGAAGCTACAGTGTGGTAAATTTAAAACGAATCGGAGAAAATTTTTCTTCACCCAACGTGTAATTAGACTCTGGAATTCGTTGCCGGAGAACGTGGTACGGGCGGTTAGCTTGACGGAGTTTAAAAAGGGGTTAGATAGATTCCTAAAGGACAAGTCCATAGACCGCTATTAAATGGACTTGGAAAAATTCCGCATTTTTAGGTATAACTTGTCTGGAATGTTTTTAAGTTTGGGGAGCGTGCCAGGTGCCCTTGACCTGGATTGGCCACTGTCGGTGACAGGATGCTGGGCTAGATGGACCTTTGGTCTTTCCCAGTATGGCACTACTTATGTACTTATGTACTTATGTAAAATAAAAGGACCAAGTAAACCCGGCGAAATACTGCTTAACACCGCTTTTTTTCCATTATCCGCAAAAGCCGGCCATCTGGTAGCCACGCCCATGCCCTCCCATGTCCTGCCTTCGCTACACCACCGACACGCCCCCTTGAACTTTCGCCGGCTTGGCGACGGGAAAGCGGCGAAGCTGTCAAAAAAGCAGCTTTCAATTATATGGATTTCGCCGCTTTTGAGAGATCGCTGGCCATCTCCCGATTTATGTCGGAAGATGCCTGGCGATCACTTTCGAAAATAAGCCTGATAGGCACACCCATTTATGCCTGTCATTGAGTTGACATAAGTGGCTGTGCCTATATTATGGTGCATTAGTGCCACCTTACCCTTATTGAACTGGTACTAAGTGCAACTGCGCCTAATTTAGTGCAGCACCCTTGACATGGAATTCCCTTTAGGGTGGAGCTATTCTTTCCTAGGTTTAAAATGGCCTTAAAAACTTATTCCAGGATGCCTATCCTACTCAATGTCAGGCCCAGACAGTCTAATGCGTCCTCTAGTAGCAGTCTGTAAGTCAGTCAGGTACTGTCTTGCATGCTATTTATGTTTGTCATCTGTCTAATCTTCTGTTTCTAAAACTTAAACACTGGCATTCTTTGCTGTCTGTGTTATATATTTAAACTTGTAAACCACGTTGTTATTTTGCAAGGAAAGGTGCTATTTTAAATCAAATAAACCAA
This sequence comes from Microcaecilia unicolor, assembly GCF_901765095.1. Lineage (NCBI taxonomy): Eukaryota > Metazoa > Chordata > Amphibia > Gymnophiona > Siphonopidae > Microcaecilia > Microcaecilia unicolor. The sequence continues at coordinate 148,463,701 of NC_044040.1, forward strand.
AACAAATCATAAACCATATGTTATGTTTATGTTTATTTGGATTTAATATACCACCTTTCTTTTAGCAAAACAAGGCAATTTACAATAAAAAAATGCAAGCGTATTAGAAGGGAAAAAGAGCTCCATTTTCATGCGGGAAAGAGAGAAAGGAAAATACAAGAGTCAAAGAAAAGAAGACTAATATATGCTTTCATGCCACTCAAAAGCTTCATCTCCGTAAGCCAGAGAGAATAGACAGGTCTTAAGGGCAGCTTTAAACTTAGGATATGATGATTCAAGTTATAGCTCTACTGAAAGGGAATTCCAGAGGGAAGGACCTCCCATAAAAGAAAGCACATTGTCTAGACTAACATCCTAATTCTATATAGTACATCACAAGTTAGGTGCCAATTAGGCACCAAATGGAGGATAAACATCAGTTAGGCATCTAACTGCATTTAGGCGTTATTCTATAAGTGAGCACTTAAGTGCTTTAGCACCTAACTGCAAAGGATGAGTGTGTGTGGGCAGGTCACACACTTAGATGCTAAACTTATAGACTATCGTAAGTTAGGCACCTGGTTGCCAACATTTAGGCTCTAACATTTACACCTGCCTTTTATATGGTGTAAGTGGTGGTGTCTAAATGTTGGCTCCCAAATGCCAACTTAGGCCCTATTCTACTTGTATAACAGAATCTGGACACCCAGATTAGGGTTCATAGGAATCCCATGGAATCTGCAGGAATCCTATGGGAATCCCCTCTGGGACTGTGGGGTTCTCACAAGGATGGAAGCAGTTCTGCGGGGTTCCCGTGGGGACGGAAGTGGTTCCTGTGGGGACAGAAGCAGTTCCTAAAGGTTCCTGTAGAAATATAAGCTACACCTGAACCAGTCTTTCAGCTACCAAGTACCAAATTCTTTGAGTACCACCTCCTCCTCCTCCTCCTTGATTTAACAGCACAGATGTGGAAAGTCATCTATTAATTATCTATGCCCCCGGGCTGATGTGCAGACCTCAGCTCTGACACAGGCATGAGCATTAGAGGTCACCTGACCTACTGGTATGTGCATGTGGTGACCTCTCAGCACACAGTGTCAGCGAATCAGAGACGAGTCTCACATGTGTGCATCACAGTGTTCCAAACTCTAACTTCCATTCCTTCCTTGCCTGCAGTGCTGCAGCTCGAACCCAGAAAGAGACAGAGAGCCAACCAGAATTTTTCTTTAGGTACCATTAAATTCTTGCGGGGATGGGTAACATTCCAGCGGGGTTGAGTGTAGGTGAGTAAGATTCCAATCGGGATGGCCGGGGACAGGTTAGATTTCTATCCCCGTGCAACTTTCTAGCCTAAATGCTATTGTGGAATATTATCTTAGCGCACAGATTTGGGGCACCTAATATTTAGCACCCCTTATAGAAATGACCCCCATATGCAGCTGAAACTGGTGGAAAAATTAGAGGATGACCATATGAAGAGCATAGGAAATGAGGAGTATAGAAAAGGAACAGAAGGGAAGCCAGATATGGGGGCAACCTTGGTATAATGCCTTATGCACAAGAGAATAAACCTTAACTTGAAGCCAGTGAAACTGAATAAGAAGGGGGGTAATATAATCAAAATTATTAGCCATGGACAGCAGGTGAACAGCTATATTTTGAAATGCCTGAAGGCATTTTAGAAGACAGAGAGAAAAGCTTGTGTATACTACATTGGCATAATCAAGGTGGGACATGAGTGTAGCATAAAGAATAAGTTGGGCCCTTCTTGAACCTTGAAGGACAGACACTGGTCAATAATGACATTAAGATATTTAAAAAAACTCTACCAAGGGTAAAGCAAAACCTGTGATCCAGCAAGTTGTAGATTTAGAAGGGTTATGCACCATCCAATTTTCAGTTCATCAAAGAGCAGTGCCATCTAAGCAAGCCTGTAAGTGAGAGATATTAGGGACCACCGATTGAAAAGGAGTGACAAGACTATCATCAACATAATAATATGCTGAGATGCCCTGTGATTAGATCAAGGCAGCAAGTGGAGGAGAAAAATGTTGAAGAGAAGAGGGGATAGCACAGAACCTTGAGGATCACCACAAGTTAACTATCTAGGTGTAGAATGTGAGGATTGGAGTTTTACAGAAAATGATCAGTTATGAAGGAAAGAAGCAAACCATTTCAGTACTGTTTCTGTAAAAGCAAAGGTAGAGAAGCGAGAGGAGAAGAGAGTGATCTATAAGATCAAATGCTGAAGTAAGGTCTAGCAAAACTAATAAAGCAATTCCACTTCGGTCGAGGATGCCATGAAGTTCACTAATTAATCCTGTAATAAGTGTTTTGGTGCTGTGTCCTGGGTAAAATCCAGATTATCAAGGATGAGAATGTTAGAATGTTCCATATGTTGCAGGAATTGAATGAACACAGCCTTTTCTTGAACTTTAGAAGAAAAAGTAAGGGTTGAGTTGGGTCTATAATTGGCAGGCAAAGGACTATCTAAATTGGATTTCTTGAGAACAGGGCAGACAGTAGGTGTTAAGGATTCAGAACTGATTGATGTGCTTTTGGAGGTCAGAGAATACATAAGAGAAAAAAGTTGTTTGGAATGATACTTTTTAGGATGATAAGTGGCTGAAGTAATTTGTTTATAGTAATAGACTCTCTGTGCATCAACTACCTTAGAGTAATAGAACAATGGGTGAGATCAGTATGAATGGCACCAGCATTTTTCCGCCTGCCTGTCTTGGCATTTTAACAGACTCAGGCCCCAGTGATACCAGGAATGTAAATGGTGGGGGCAAATTGTGAATGGCTTTAATGGTGCAATGGCGTCAAATGCAGTAAGTAGAGAAGTATACTAGCAGTCAACCTGATCAAATAGAGACAGTTCTTAGAAATTAGAGTGAAAAAGAGAGTCAACAGAGTGTAACATGAAGAGGTCAATGTGACCCAAACCATGAGATAAAACAGTATAAAAAGTGTCTCAGGCTTAATAAGGGGGTATTGAAAGTGTAAAAAAAAAATCAACAAATTCAGACCATGAGATTGGAACAGAGGTAAATTAATGAGATTGAGGAAGGTCATCTTGGATGGTAAGAACATAAGAGTAGCCATACTGGGTCAGACCAGTGATCCATCTAGCCCAGTATCCTGTTTTCCAAACTTTGACCAAGCCAGATCAGAAGTACCTGGCAGAAACACAAATCATGGCAACATTCCATACTACAAATCCAGGGCAAGCAGTTGCTTCCCCATGTCTGTCTCAATAGCAGACTACGGACTTTTCCTCCAGGAATTTGTCCAAACCTTTTTTAAACCCAGATACACTAACCACTGTTACCACATCCTCCGGCAGAGAGTTCCAGAGCTTAACTGTTCGTTGAGTGAAAAAAATATTTCCTCCTATTTGTTTTAAAAGTATTTCCATGTAACTTCCATGAGTGTCCCCTAGTCTTTGTACTTTTTGGAATGAGTAAAAATTTGATTTATTTCTACTTGTTCTACACCACTCAGGATTTTGTAGAACTCAATCGTATCTCCCCTCATCTATCTCTTTTTCAAGCTGAAGAGCCCAAACCTCTTTAGCCTTTCCTCATATGAAATAAGTCCCATTCCCTTTATCATTTTGGTCATTCTTCTTTGAACCTTTTCTAATTCCGCTATATCTTTTTTCGAGATTCGACGACCAGAACTGAAAGCAATATTCAAGGTGCGGATGCACCATGGAGCGATACAAAGGCATTATAGTACTTTTGGTCTTATTCACCATCCCTTTCCTAATAATTCCTAGCATCCTGTTTGCTTTTTGGCCACTGCCGCACACCGAGCAGAAGATTTCAGCGTATTGTCTACAACGACACCTAGATCTTTTTTTTGAGTTCTGACCCCTAAGGTGGTCCCTAACATCAGGTAACTGTGATTCTGATTATTCTTTCCAATGTGCATCACCTTGCATTTGTCCACATTAAATTTCATCTGCCATTTGGATGCCTAGTCTTCAAATTTCCTAATGTCTTCCTGCAATATTTCACAGTCTGCACGGTTTTAATAACCTTGAATAGTTTTGTATCATCTGCAAATTTAATCACCTCACTCGTCGTTCCAATTTCCATATCATTTATAAATATGTTAAATAGCACCGGTCCCAGTACTGATCCCTCTGACACTCCACTGTTCACCCTCCTCCATTGACTCTTTAATTTTCTTAGGAGTTTCTCATGAGGAACTTTATCAAAAGCTTTCTGAAAATCTAGATGCACTACATCAACCGACTCAACTTTATCCACATGTTTATTCATGCCTTCCAAGAAATTAAGCAAATTGGTGAGGCAAGACTTCCCTTGGCTGAACGCATGCTGACTCTGTGTCATTAAACCATGTTTGTCTAGGTGTTCTATAATTTTATTCTTTATAATAGTTTCCACTATTTTGCTAGTTACTGACATCAGGCTTACTGGTCTATAATTTTCCAGATCACCCCTAGAACCCTTTTTAAAAATCGGCGTCACATTGGCCACTCTCCAGTCTTTAGATATTATAAACAATTTTAACAACAGGTTACATATTACTTACAGCAGGTTAGCAATTTCATGCTCGAGAACCCTTGGATGTATGCCATCTGGTCCAGGTGATTTACTACTCTAATTTGTCAATTTGGCTCAGTTCAAGTTCACCAAGATTTCTTTAAGTTCCTCCTCATCATCACCCTTGAAAACCATTTCCGATACATATCCTGTGACATGAGTTGGGAATGGGATAAATTGACAAAGATTAAGATCAGGGTCGCAGAGAGACTGAGCCGGGCCCAGGGCAAGGCTGCCCCCGGGGCCCCCGCCGCCAATCCCTACCACTATCGCCTCCCTCTCCTGATCCCAGGCCGCCGGTGCTGCAGTCCCTGGTCTCACCTGCCCGCCCTCGGCTCCATCGATAGCCCCCCTCCATCCGCCACCATGACTAGGCCCCCTGCATTCAAATCGGCAGCGCCTCACCTCCATGTAAAAGCAGGAGGTTGCCTCCCTTCAGGCCTTCCCTCATTGTGTCCCGCCCTCATCACTTCCTGTTTCCATGAGGGCGGGGCACAGTGAGGGAGGGCCCAAAGGGAGGCGATCTTCCCCTTTCACACGGAGGTGAGGCGCTGCCGATTTGAATGCAGGGGGCCCGGTCACAGTGGCGAATGGAGGGGGGGCTATCGACGGAGCCAAGAGCAGGCAGGTGAGACCTGGGACTGCAGCGCTGGCGGCCTGAGAACAGGAGGAGAGATACCCCGGCGCCGGGTCCCCCTTGGAGGCCCAGGCCCGGGGAATTTTGTCCCCCCTGCCCCCCCTCTTGGAGGCCCTGATTAAGATCAGACAGAAGATTTAAACAAGGTCTATTGGTCATGTTGGGTCATCTATATGGATATTAAACTTAACAAGGATCATCAGATTAGGGCAGTGATTCCCAGGCCTAGTCCTGGAGGCACCCCAGCCAGTCAGGTTTTTAGGATAGCTATAATGAATATTGATAAGAGAGATTTGCATGCAGTACCTCCAGGATCAGGTTTAGGAACCACTGGATTAGGGTATAAAGTCACTGCCTCTGATAATGATGTTGCTAGTAATTCCAAACAATTTGTAGTGGATGGAGGATAGTAGATAATGAGACAATGGACAACATGAGTAGTTTCAATTCGCAGAAGCAACAGCTCAAGATAATAAAGGTAGGTAGGAGGAAGTTCAATCATAGGAAGGGCAGTAGAGGAAATAAAAGCAACTTCACCTCCTCATTTAGAAAACTTGGATATACTGAAGCTTGAATAACCTGGAGGCAAACAATGATAGAGGAAGAGTTCTTTACCATCCCTCAGCCAAGTTTCAGTTAATAACAAAAATTGGAGATTGGAAGATTGAATAATATCATAAATGGAGGAGGCATGCACAGTGACAGTTAAGTAGGGACGCAGTAATAATTAATAGAGGAGAAGAGGATGTAATAGAATGAGTACATTGGACTATGAAGAAGGGAAAAAAGGAACAAACTGTCTTACCTCACAATCCCTGTATAATTGCCGTTGTGTGCATACATAGTGATTTTGTGTGAACAGATTTTAGTCAGAATGGGGGAAGGAGATTGGGTATTTTAAAGTTTAAAGTTGATTTTGACCACATAAATATTTTGCATATTGACCTATGTATGTATGTATTTATTTATTTATTTGTTGCATTTGTATCCCACATTTTCCCACCCATTTGCAGGCTCAATGTGGCATACATTGTCCCGCCATGGCTATCGCCATACCAGAATAAAAGATACAATTAGTAATTACATAAGAATGGGTAACATAATGGAGTAAAGCATAAAGTATAAAGAGATCATTATCGGAATAACAGATAAAGCGGTAATGTTTTAGAGTTCATATGATGGATCGTTGTGGTATGCTCTGTTGAAGAGGTATTAAAACTCATAATCATTTTTTATGGGCGATATTCAGCCTGCAGTGATCAGTGGTTTTGGTTTGTAAGAACTGCATTGCAGGGGGTCTTTCCCTGGCTTGGGTATTACCACTATAGTAGCTAGGTTCCACGTCGATGGGTAACCCGCAGTGGTTTCTAGTACATTAAATACCTTCAAGGGTAGAGGGGCCACCAGCCTACCGAATATTTTATAAAACCTGTTGGTAAATCCATCGGGCCCTGGTGCCTTGCCTGGGATAAGCTCTTTTATAGATTGTTCTATCTCCTCTAGGGCTATAGGCTCTGAAAGTACCTCCTGGGCCTCAGAAGAGAGCCGGGGTAGATCCATATCGTCTATGAATTGTGATTCGACAGAATATGTTTGGGGGGCTTCCGAGGAGTAAAGTGTCTCATAGAAGGTTTTAAAGGCTGATCTGATGTAATGTTCATCCGATCTAACTTGCCCCGTGTCATCCCTCAGACTGCCAACCCCATTGCGTGTGGTTTGTTGTTTCAACTTGTAGGCCAGTAGGCGACTCGCCATATTTCCAAATTCAAAATGTGACTGACGTGCCCTCAGCATCTGTTCAGCTATGTCGGCTAGTTCTAGTTCTTGTAATTGGCCTCTAATCCTGTTTTTTTTCCCTCATTCTCAGCGAGTACATGGGTATCCCCTCTCTGTCTCTGTTGTTCTATCTGCTGTAGTTCAGCCCTCAGTTTATTTTCCTCCGCTGTTAGTTTTTTCCAGCAGCTAGCATTTAAAGCAATAAGATGGCCTCTCAGGATGGCTTTAAAGCCCTCCCAGACAATTACCGGTGAAACCTCCCCATTGTCATTGAAGTGTATATAGTCCGTGATGTGTTTTTCTATAATAGGGATATTATCCAGATTAGACAGGAGTGTGTCATCTAGCCGCCAGGGCTGCCGTACCCTAGCTGGCCCCCCCTTTGCATATGGAGGAATACTGCTGAATGATCAGAGCAGGTACATGGTATAATCTCAATCGAGTCTATATGCCCTAAAAATGAGCCATCCCCCAACCACATGTCTATTTGTGTTGAGGTCTTATGGACCGCTGAGTAATAGGTATATTGCCTTTGTGTGGGGTGGGCCCTGCGCCAGAGATTGGTAAGTTGCCAGCGCTCCATTTGCCCATGTAACTGGCGCCTATTTAGCTTTGCCTGGTGCCCTCCTATGGTGGAATTATTGACTTTTGGCTGCAGTGTAATGTTAAAATCTCCCCCTAATATATATATTTTTTAGTTATATTTGTACCCCGCACTTTCCCACTCATGGCAGGCTCAATGCGGCTTACATATACAGGTACTTATTTGTACCTGGGGCAATGGAGGGTTAAGTGACTTGCCCAGAGTCACAAGGAGCTGTTTCTGAAGTGGGAATCAAACTCAGTTCTTCAGTTCCCCAGGACCAGAGTCCACCATCCTAACCACTAGGCCACTCCTCCACTCCCAATAGGAGGGTGCCCTCCACGTGTGCTGTGAGCAGGTTATTTATTTCTGAGTAGAAGTCTCCCTGATGTGTGTTGGGCCCATATATATTCACCACCGTGTAGCGTTGCCCCCTTAGTGTCAATACCAGGAGCAGATAGCGGCCCCCTTTATCTCGAATTATCTTTTTAACCTCCCAGGGTTTAGAGTGATGTATAGCTATCAATACTCCTTTACTCTTGGTTCCCCCCGAAGATGAAGCATAATATATGTTTGGGTATTGTTTATGGTAGCAGAGCCGCTCATACTTGGCCTTAAGATGGGTCTCTTGTATTAGCGCTATATCTATATGTTGGCGGCTGAGCTCTCTAAATAAGAGTTGCCGTTTCCTTGGGGTGTTGAACCCCTTAACATTGAGTGATAACCATTTAGTGTCCGCCATAAGGTGTTACTTTCAACCTCTGTCTCCTATGTCTCTGGTGTCGTCTCTGCCCTGCTATGTGTTCACCTATGTGCCTGGCCCGCATATTAATTTGTCTAAATAGTGTCTCTCTTCCTTCTTTCAACCACACCGCCCCCCTCCCCCCCATCCCCATGTGCCCCCAAAACTTTATGGTGTCCAGTGGAAAACCACTGGGCCCCTTAGTAAGAGGGAGTGAAATGTAGAACGCTTACCACCTCCCCTCATTCTAAATGCCAACAGTGTGAACCAAACCAGTCAAATTGTCTCACGTGTCTGTTTAAACTCTTCTGCAGCGTTTTTAAGCCTGGCCCCAGGCCTCTGAAGTTGATATTCTCCGCTCAGTTCATCATCTCAGGTAATCTTTGCTGCTGACTGTTGCCTCTGCAGGCGCTTCGGCCCCTTCCCAACTCGCTTTCATTTCGGTGGAGCAGTGTGCGACGACTTTCTTTGTGGTTGGTTGTCTTCTGCTATGTCTGTCGCCATCCCAGCTTCTGGACATGTCGCTCTCGCTTCTGCTAAGGAGCGCACCTGGTGCAGCTTGCCATCTTTGTAGAAAACCAGTGCAAACGGGTGCCGCCATCGGTATTTGATGTTTAGCTCTTGGAGCACTCTTGTGAAAGGGCGTAGCTCATTTCTCCTTTTTAAAGTCGCAGCTGCCAAGTCTTGATATTTCAATTTTGTATGAGTCCCAGGTGAAATCTGGCTGCTGATGGGACTTTTGGACCACTTGTTCTTTAATCTTATAACTGGCGAAACAAGCAATAATGTCCTTCGGCGCGTTATTTCGTGCTGGGCCCAGTGCTCTGTGCGCTCGCTCTATCCAGATGTCTTCCTCTTTTTTGACCGCTTCTTCGCAGTTTTGGTATGTGGGTGTTTCTGGGAGACCGCGGAATCTCAAGTTGTTCCGGCGGCTCCTATTTTCTAGATCTTCCAGTTTATCTTGTTGTTGTTGTTGTTGTTGGATGGATTCCATTTCCATTGCTTGTTGGTCTGCCTGCCCCAGAGCCTCCTCATGATGTTCCAGCTGCGTTTCCATCTCATCCAGTCTCGATCCCAAATCTCGGATTTTGGCCCTAAGATCAGAGCCCAGCGTTGCCACTTCACTGCGTAGGGACTGCAAATTAGCGCTGATTTCCTGGAGCCACGTCCTCAGTTCCATGGGGATTGCCGATCCAGGCATTTTTTTGCCCGTGAAGTCGGGCTCCAAGTTTGGGAGGCGTTGCTCCGTTGGGCCTGGCGGCGTTTGTGTTCCCTCTAGGTCCGCCATTTTGTTCTTCTGAGGCTCCCCTCGTGGTGTGAAGGCAAATTGCGCTAGTTGCGCCGATGCCGACTTCTGTCTCATCAATCGCGAGGTCCGCTAGATGTGAGACTGCAATCAGGTTGCGATTTTAATTCACTCTCACGTTGGGTGCACTTTAATTGCCAATTTATATGAGGGGTAAGCGGGAGCTCTCTGCTCAGACGTCTATATTGTTCGATGATGTCACGTCCCCCTCCTGATCAGTGGTTTTAAAGCTATTGGCTGAATGACACCAGGATATTCAATGCCAGATCTTACCATTCATATGAAAGTTTATTGTGTTTACCTATTGCTTGATTTTATCAGGATTGTTGTTTTGTAGATTTGATTCTGGGTTGGTACTCCTGTGTAAAGTCCCTGGATTTGGGGCACTACAATTTAAGGGCTCCTTTTACAAAGCTGCGCTACCATTAGCGGCACGCTGAATGCGAAGAAGCCTGTGGGAATAGCATGGACTTCTTCATATTAAGCGCGTCACTAGTAGCACAGCTTTGTAAGAAGAGCCCTAAGAAAGCAATCTTCAAATAGCCTGCATCAGGGGTGGCCCAAGGCAATCTGCCGCCTGAGGCGAAGGCTGAGATGGCACTTCCCCTTGGCCACAGTCTGGCATTTTCCCCCTTCCTTCTTCAACCCCTTTCCCTGAGCCTGCCTTTGTTTCTCAAAAGGCGATGCCCTGCTGCTGGCACCGGCCTCTTCTCTCTATTGCGGCCCGCTTCTAAGGAAGGGGGAGGTTACATCAAAGAGGTGGGCCACAATAGAGAGAAGAGGCCGGTGCTGGCAACAGGGCAGCCTATGGGAATCGCTGCTGCCATCGACTTTTAGTAAACAAAGGGGTCCTTTTACTAAGCTGTGGTAAAAATTGGCCTGCGGTAGTGTGGGTGCATGTTTTTGGTACACACCGGGCATTCTTTTAATGGGCTGGGAAATGGGCGTGAGCTAAAATTAAAACTAGTGCATGCCTATTTACAGCCTGAGCCCTTACCACCACCACCCATTGATCTAGTGGTAAGGGCTCATGCCCTACATGTGTGGGAACTCCGCCCTTTCTGCCTCGCCTCACCCTATGCTTGGAATAAACTCCCTAAGCCCATACGCCAAGCCCCCTCCCTGCCCATCTTCAAATCCTTGCTCAAAGCCCACCTCTTCAATGTCGCTTTCGGCACCTAACCATTGTACCTCTATCCAGGAAATCTAGACTGCCCCCAATTTGATTGACTGCACTTTTTTGTCCTTTAGATTGTAAGCTCCTTTGAGCAGGGACTGTCCTTCTTTGTTAGATTGTACAGCACTGCGTAACCCTAGTAGCGCTTTAGAGATGTTAAATAGTAGTACTAGTAACTATTCTGCGCATGCCGACTGCCCATTATTGCCTGAAATGACGTGTGTGGTAGAAAATAAAAAATAATTTCTACCGCTAGAATGAGTGTGTGCCAAATCCAAAATTACCACCAGGAGGGTGCTCTAGCTTGGCAGTAGTCTCATGCGCTGCACATGCATAGGCCCTACCACAGCTTATTAAAGGGGCCCCAAAGGTAGGCTCGGTGAAGGGGACTAAAGAAGGAAGGGGGGAGAAGCCAGACCGCGGTTGTTGGGAGATATGTTACTTCCTGAAGAGTGCCGCCTGAAGCCTTCACCTCAGTTGGCCTAATGGTAGGGCTGCCACTGGCCTGCATAGTTGTAAAGTACCTTCACACTTTGCAACTGTTCTTTTGTGCAGATGCCCAGGAAAAGAGGGATGGAGGGGAAATATGGTTTGTATTTGTGGAAATGCCACAGATGAGTGTTATTATCCTCTTCTTACTTATTTGTTTTGGGAATGCTTCCTTGCTAACAGGATTTATTTTATTTTGTTTTATTTTGTTATGAGTTCTTGATATATCAATGCAGATGCCTGAAACATAGTAAATGATGGCAAATAAAGACCTGAATGGTCCATCCAGTCTGCCTAACAGTCACACACATATCAAGTCAAGTGACACTCATTATCAAGTGTGTGATAATGCTGTGTCAAAGCTGTTTACAGCCAAGCTGGAGGAATGTCAAAATGGTTTTAATGGAGCAGAATGGGGAAATCAGGAGTGTGAGGGAAGGGGGGAGGTTTGGGAGGAAGGGAAAGAAATAAAATGAATGAATGTCATGCTATGGATGCTTATGTGTACATTCAGAGGGGCATAATTGAACGAAAACGTCTATCTCCATGGGCGTTTATCTCCGAGAACGGGTCCGTGAAGGGGCGGACCGAACCGTATTTTCGAAAAAAATAGACGTCCATGTTTTATTCGACAATTTGTGAGCTAGGCGTTTTTGTTTTTCAGTGATAATGGAAAATGAAAGCGCCCAGCTCAAAAACGAATAAATCCAAGGCATTTGTTCGTGGGAGGGGCCAGGATTCGTAGTGCACTGGTCCCCCTCACATGCCAGGACACCAACCGGGCACCCTAGGGGGCACTTTTACAAAAACAAAAAAAAAAGGTAAAAGAGCTCCCAGGTGCATAGCACCCTTCCCTTATGTGTTGAGCCCCCCCAAATCCCCCTCAAAACCCACTGCCCACAAGTCTACACCATTACTATAGCCCTAAGGGGTGAAGGTGGGCACCTACATGTAGGTACAGTGGGTTTGGGGGGGGGGGGGTTGGACGACTAAGCATTAAGCAGCACAATTGTAACAGGTAGGGGGGGATGGGCCTGGGTCCACCTGCCTGAAGTCCACTGCACCCCCTAACAACTGCTCCAGGGACCTGCATACTGCTGCCAGGGAGGTGGGTATGACATTTGAGGGTGAAAATAAAAAGTTGTGAAACATCATGTTTATGGTGGAAGGGGGTTAGTGACCACTGGGGGAGTCAGGGGAGATCATCCCCGATTCCCTCTGGGGGTAATCTGGTCATTTAGGGCACTTTCTGGGGCCTTATTCGTGAAAAAACAGGGTCCAGGAAAAGTGCCCTAAATTCTAGCTACAAACGCATACTTTTTTTCCATTATCGGCGAAAGGCGCCCATCTCTCCTCGGCCGATAACCATGCCCCAGTTCCACCTTCGCCACGCCTCCGACACGCCCCCGTCAACTTTGTACGCTTCCGCAATGGAGTGCAGTTGAAAACGTCCAAAATCGGCTTTCCATTATACCGATTTATTCATTTTTGTGAGATAAACGTCTATCTCCCGATTTGGGTCAAAATCTAGGCGTTTTTCTCTTTCAATTATAAGGTGGTCATTCAGGTAAAGGAGGGTAATGTTTGACTGGTTAAATTGCTATTTATGTTGTTAGTTTTATTTATTTATTTGTTACTTTTGTACCCCGCGCTTTCCCACTCGAGGCAGGTTCAGAGCGGCTTACATAGTAATTGGGGGTACAAGGTATTGCAGAAAGAGTACAAGCTGTGGTATAACAGAATAATGATGAAGATATGCAGATAGGTGGGATGGGCAAGTAAGAATGGGGTAGGAGAGGCAGGTGGGGGAAGGTTGAAATGAGCAAGAGATAAGGGGGGGTGGGAGTGGCTAGAGGAGGGAACAGTTTGAGGGATAGCATAGGGAGAGTTGATGGAAGATGTGGTCTAAGTCATAGTTGTTGTCGAGTGATTAGGTGTTGGGTAAAGGGTTCATAAGATTAGGTTAGATCATTTGGGTATGCTTGCTTGAATAGATGGGTTTTCAGCAATGTCCGGAAGGGTAGATAATTGTTGATTGAGCAAATGGATCTGGGTAGGGCATTCCATAGTTTTGAAAAGTATCCTATAAAAGTATTGCGATGTTGGTGTTATACTGTTATGGATGTGGCTTCAATACTTCTTACTTTGCTGGGTCTATGGAAATACAATCTGGCAAGCGGTACTTTGGGATTGCTTTGATAAAGTCTTACAAAAAGATGATTAATCACAATGAATCAGAGTTGGAACTAGGCATTTTAGCTTCTAGGTCAGGCAGGCATATGTGTATCCCTCCCTCTCTCCTGTTCACATCCTCTTCTCTCACTCCACTTTTTCCTACTCTGATTCTCAGTCTTTTTTTCCCCTTTCTCCTCCACAATGAGTGTGGAGGAAGGAGAACAACTGTCTTCTGCTTTATCTTCATCTGCTGTTAACATAGTTTTAGATGTCAGTCATTTTTCTGATCCCAAGGTACTTACCCACTCTTAATTATGACCCTGTTCTTGAGATATTTACCAAAAAAGAGAAAATAATGATAATTTGAACTAGCATGATCAGAGCATGTAGGAGGTAGACCCACCCATGAGTCATCCTTAATATCCTCCACTCTACCCACAGAAATACCCACACTATGATATCACCTTATAATTTTAAATTTTCAGTGGGTTTGTTAACTTTTATTTGCCTGTATTCCTGTATTAACAAGACAACCACATCAGCCCCCCTTCTTAAGTAGATTTATACAAAAGCTGTATTTAAAGCACCAGGGTCACTTTTACTATTGGGGATTATAGCATTTACCTTGTAGAAAAGCACTTTGCCTTCCCTGATACGAACAACACCACAGGCATTCATACAGATTTTCTGAAACTATCTGAAAGGGAAGCAATTTTCAGATTCCTGATGGAGGTTGCAGGTCTGTGGATACCCCTGAGTATGTAAACTAATTTTCAAAGGGGAAGCTACCTGAAAAAAAATCTTACCTCCAGTGTTTGCAGGTACAAAAGTACATGCAGACTTTGTACTTAACTGTTGGTGCAGTTTTCGTTTGCAGTAAAAAGTATGTATAGAGGGCCCAGTATTCTAAAAAAGCTGAGCTCCTAAATTTATACCCCTAAATTAGGCTCCAAAATTTGCACCATATTTCCACACAAGCTTAGGAGCACTACGGTTTCTATGGAACTTTGTAAATCTAAGTGCTTTGAAAATACGCCTCCACCTGGTCAATATTCAGATAGCGGCAGTCAGAGTTTATATAAGTGATGACTGTCACTTGCTAAATTAGACTCAGATATTCCATGCCCAGGCACCAGCATTGGATATCAGAGTATGACTGCACATTTGTTGGCTGTAGGCACTTATAGGGTCCCAGCCGATATTCAGCCTAGACCCACATAGGATATTTATATTCATAAAGGCAGTTAACAAATCCCAATAAATAAATAAGTCCTGGCGAAATATGAGCCAGGACTTACTTATCCTATCTTCCCAACTCAGCACCCCCTCGATCCAATTCTCCTCCCCCTCAACTCAGCACCTCCTTCCTGTTCAGTAAGACTATGCTGAATATCGACCCCTAAGTTTTCAGCTGAAAATTCATCGTAATTTAGGAGCTGAAAAGTAGTTTTTATGAACCTAGTGCTGAAAATCTGACTCTGTAGTACCCACTTTTTATGCTTGTAAGTTTACAAGTTGAGTGAAATTGTGAGTATAAATTTATTCCGCCTTTGCTGGTCAGTGGTTTTTAAACTGCTGACAGGTGTGGGCTGAATTAAGTCCGGATGTTCAGTGCAAGGCCATGTTTGGGCTCTGGCATTAAATATCTAGGTAAGTGTGGTCACCTGGAAGTTGACCTGGCACCGGCTGATATTCAAGCTGGTGTCTGATTAGCTCAGTGGATAAAGTTAGGAGAAGCTTTTTGATGTCCTAAGTTAATGCACTTTACTTTGCTGGTTAGCAGAATGAATATCATTGTTAACTGATTAAGTGCCGTCATCAACCAAGCTCTGCCCCCAGACCACCCCTGCAACAACCACACAGTGCCGCAGTGGTCATAGGCAATATTTAGTGGCACTACCTGCTTTAGTGCCGCAGAATATGGGCAGATGGGTAGCTCAGCGGAGTTTAACTGTCTACTGTCTGTTTTAACTGTTTTGAACATTGAGCCATTAAGCACTTATTCCCAGGGGTGTAGCTACCATTGAGTAAACCCAGCAAAATGACCAGGGTTGCCCAACCTGAAATTGCCGTTTCTCTTCCTTGTCTCTTCCTCACCCCCCCCCCCCCCCCCCCCCCAGGCCTCTCCACCTCATACCTGTCTACCATCCCTTCTGCTCTTGCAAATTTATGGCATAGGCAGTGCTGAAAGCTGCTCTATGTCTGGCGGGACCTTTCCTTTGCCGTGTCCTGCCCACAGGAAGTTGCATTGGATGCTTGACTCAGGTGCAGGGAAAGAAGGGGAGAGACAATGGACTTGAGGGAGAGCAGAGATAATAGAGAGACAATCAGAGAGACCTGGAGCAAAGGCAAGAGAGAGAGAGAGAGAGAGAGAGAGAGAGAGAGAGAGAGAGAGAGAGAGAGAGATCTGGAGCAAAGGGGAGGGGGAAGAGAGTTGGCAGATGCTGGATTAAGGGAGGGGGGAGCAGAGAGAGAGAGAGAGAGAGAAATCATACCACAGGGGGTGGGGGCAGGTAGAAGGAAAGAGAGAAGCTGGGCATGGGGAGGGACAGGGACACAAAAGAGATGCTGGCTTGGGAGGGAGCATAGGGACAGGGACATAGAGGCACATAAGAAAAATGGAAGATGTACAAAGAGAAGAAATGCCAAAAGGACAGAAGACCCTGGAGAGAGTTAAATAAACAGAAGAGAGACACTAGGACTAAAGTAATGCTTAGATAACAAAGGTAGAAAAAAGGTGTTTTTTTTTCTTAATTTATTAATTGTAATTTGTCAGCTTGGGGAAATGTGCTTCCCCCTCCCATCCCCACTCCCTTGGGAGCAATGGTGTTATAGGAGGGCTCATTTAGTCCTAGCTACCTCACTGCTCATCCCTAATAAATTTTCAAGGAGACCAATTTAAGAGCATAGCTCTCAGTTAAGAACATAAATCCTTTGAATATTGGGCCCACAAATTTGAAAATCAAATGCATCTCTCATCTTTTCAGACACACAGAACATAATAGATCCCCAAGGCTGCATGGATAATGAAAAACACATACACATACTGGCAGAGTTAGACTTATTTGTACTGATTATGCATAGGATTAAATAACAATATTACAAACTGTCAGTTCTCAAGCATATAAGTAAAGTACACATATATCATTCACACCCCTTTTCCAAACTATATCTACAACATACACTTCATTGTTCATAATCCTTCTGCCAAACACAATGCAGAACACAGCTGGTCATGCAGAAACCAAGAATACAAAAGTGATATACAAACATTAGTACAGATTTAGTTACAAAAAGGTAAACCAAAAAGAAACAAAACTATACTCTCAATGGAACTTTGCAAGGTTTTTAGAGGATGTGCTGAGGCAGTAGTGCAGGGGTTCTCAACCCAATCCTCTGGACACACCTAGGTTTTCAGGATATCCACAGTGAATATGTATGAAATAGATTTGAATACAATGGAGGTAGGGCATGCAAATTTATCTCATGCATATTCATTGTGGATATCCTAAAAATCTGATTGACTAGGTGTGCCCTGAGCATAGGCGGTCGGTGGCCCAACTGTTTGGGGAGGCTAAAGGGGGCGGAGTTAGGGGTGGTGCCAAGAGTGGGACTTATATCCAAAATTGTCTGACAACACACAGAAAAAAATAAATACGTAAAAGTAAAATAGTCACAATTACTACCTTTTATTAAATTTAGATATTAGATATATATCTTATGTCAAAGAAGAAAGTGGTTGTTCAAAGCATACATTAACCAATGTATATTATTCAAAAATGTTATCAATTATTAAACACTGCTATTTCCATCCATGGAAAATCCCAAAATGAAATGGTCACATTAGTGAAGTTACATTATGCATGAAAAAGCATTACACTGGGCAGACTCTAATACACCAAAATACCACCCATACAGAAAACACAGACTGTCAACAATATGAAACAAGGGATCATAATATCACAATTCCTCATGTACAGCCACAAAACAGGGTGGATAGTGTTCACAATGAACTCCTTTTATTAACAACCAGATAGAGATAAGAGTTTTCAATTTTGGTACAGTATAAGTCATCACAACAACAAAATATAAGAAAACCAATGGACTGCATTAGGTGCTTATAGCCCATTTAGTTATGTTTAAACAAAAGAGATCTGCATGAAACAATATTTTTATTTTAACTTATAGAACCTCTCTCTCTCTCTGCCCCAATCCAACATTGCCCCTTTGTCTTGCCCCTCACCACTATCCAACATTGCCCCATGTCCTCCCCATCTCTCTCTCCTCCCTTCAACATCCAGCATCATCACCCTGTCCCCTCACCAGTTTCCTGTTCAACAAAGCAATGAGACCCAAATACTCCTTACCGCTTGCTTGCTCGATCCGCTGACTCCCTTCCTGGCTTGGTCGGTGTCGGTCACTGATTGAAAAGAGCTGCCCTGTGCTGCAACACTCAGGCTCCGCCACTCCCACTGCTCGCTCCTCTTCTTCCTGGCAGCCCCCGCACCAGCCCTTTAAAAAGAAATGTCCGACGCGGTGGTGAGGCGCAGCGCCTCGCATTTGCATGTAAAAGAAGTGGATCATCTCATCGGGCCTTCCCTCACTGTCCCGCCCTTGCTGAAATAGGAAGTTGCATCAGAGGAGGGCGGGACAGAGTGAGGGAAGGCCCAATGAGATGATCCGCTTCTTTTACTTGCAGACACGAGGTGCTGCGCCTTGCCACCGCGTTGGACATTTCTTTTTAAAGGGCTGGTGCGGGGGGTGCCAGGAAGAAGAGGAGCGAGCAGCGGGAGCGGCGGAACACCCCCCCCTTGTGCTGACACCCTGCAGCCAGTAAGAAAAGAAATTAGTGGAGCGGAGCGGGGCAGGCACCGGTGCTGGCGGGGAGAGGAAAATACAATTTTGTTCCTGCCCTGAATTCAAGAAGGCAGGGGAAGCAATAGGTCATGGTTGGGCTGGGGAGGCTTAGCCTCCTCAAGCCTCTTATACGGGGCGCCTATAGCCCTGAGGACTAGGTTAAGAACCCCTGGGGTAGTGTAACTTAAGACCTTTCACTGTGGGCTTCTCTCTACTGGAGTTGGGGTTTATAGGCTGGCACTTCTCCTCTTTATCCTCCTTCTTTGGCTGCCCTGAGGACACTTGGGGAGTAATTCTATAAATGGGTGCCTCCTTTTAGGTGCCCCAGTGCCGCGTGGTAAGAGCCTATTCTATAACGGCACCTGATAAGGCAACCCGGTATGCGGGTGCCTAAAATCTAGGCATCCACAGTTACGCTAGCCATAGACCTAATGTAACTATGGGCGCCTAAACGTGGCAAGAGTGTGCGTAACTTACAGTATTCTGTAAGTGGTTTGTATAAGTGGCAGCACCGGCCATGCCCTTTCCATGCTCCACCCCCTTACATTTACGCTGTGCCATTTATATGAATATCTCTGGATTCCATATATGGCGAGTAGAGTTCTGCGCTTAAATTTGCACACATAGCTGATTTGTGCACAGACCTTAATTGGGTAACAAGTCGATCAACGCTGATAATTGGATGCTAATAAGCAATTATCGGTACTAATTGGCACTAATTACGATTTATGTGCATAGCTGGTAAGTGCATTCTATAAAGCAATGCGTGTAAATTGGACCGTGTGGCTCTCAGAAGAGGGCATAGCCATGGGTATTCCTAAAATTAGTTGTGCACTTTTACACCAGGTTTTAGTTGGAGAAAAAGGCTGCGATTAAATTTAGTGGCAGGAATGGGTGCTATGTGTATTCCATAAACCGTGCCTAGGTTTAGGTAAGATTTATAGAAAAGCACTAAGCACATGTTTTTTCAGCACTAATTTTTTTAGCACCATATATAGAATTTCCCCCATAATGCATAGGTGTTTTGCTACAATGTTGGCAGCTAAGTGTGCACATACCTACAAAAGTGACAATGTTCTGTACACTTACATACTCAGGTGATGTGTAAATGTGGGTACCACTTATAGAGTTGCCCCTTGATAATTTAGCTTTGTTTTCATTGGATCAGAAGCCCATTATTCAGACAGGACTAGTAAGATTTAAATTAAGTATCTGCAATACCGTAAAAAACCTGTGGAAATCTTGAGCATGCATCACTGTAAGAGTAGGAAAGCTACAGAGGGAGAGCTGAAATAATGCTTCAGGACCAAATTAGATTTATTTTCCTGAAAAATAATTACTGTAGGCTGAGGAAGGCAGCCTCTTTTAATTAACATGCATATTCTGGAGGGAAAAAATCTATATTAGATTCAGTGGAATATTAACAGAAGCAATTGAATGTTTGTGCTGTTCATGGAAACAAATTGGTTGCATATATTTCATAATCATTGTATCCCATACCTAATATTTTGGTGTCAGTGTCTTATGCAGTCCATGATAATGCATTTTGAGAAGAACATGACTATTTCACCTCTGAAATCTGCGCCGCCAAGGGGGCAGTGGGAGCAAGCTTCCCCGGGCCCAGCCTTCTGATTTAAGGTTGGATCATTGCTATTTATCATTTAGGAAAAAATAGAAAACTGAGCTTTTTAGAAGGTTTCTGGAAGAGTAGTATTGTTGTTGCACCGATAGGTGTATTATTGTAATTTAAAAAAAAACATTTTGGGGCTCATTTTCAAAAGATTAAACGTTCAAAAAGTGAGATAAATCTGAATTTGGACATTTTTCCAAAAAAGAACGAACAACTTGGTATTTTCAAAGCCATTTTTAGATGTTTTTTTAATGAAGTCTGTCAGAATTGCATTCAAATCGCATGTTAAGGGCGGGATCTGGGCGTTCATAACATTTGGACGTTTTTCAGCCATAATGGAACAAAACAAAACCGACCAGGACTAAAACTACTACTACTACTACTATTTAGCATTTCTATAGCGCTACAAGGCATACGCAGCGCTGCACAAACATAGAAGAAAGACAGTCCCTGCTCAAAGAGCTTACAATCTAATAGACAAAAAATAAATAAAGTAAGCAAATCAAATTAATTAATGTGAACGGGAAGGAAGAGAGGAGGGTAGGTGGAGGCGAGTGGTTACATGTGGTTGCGAGTCAAACGCAATGTTAAAGAGGTGGGCTTTCAGTCTAGATTTAAAAGTGGCCAAGGATGGGGCAAGACGTAGGGGCTCAGGAAGTTTATTCCAGGCGTAGGGTGCAGCGAGACAGAAGGCGCGAAGTCTGGAGTTGGCAGTAGTGGAGATAAGATAAGAAGGATTTATCCATGGAGCGGAGTGCACGAGAAGGGGTGTAGGGAAGGACGAGTGTGGAGAGATACTGGGGAGCAGCAGAGTGAGTACATTTATAGGTTAGTAGAAGAAGTTTGAACAGGATGCGAAAACGGATAGGGAGCCAGTGAAGGGTCTTGAGGAGAGGGGTAGTATGAGTAAAGCGACCCTGGTGGAAGATGAGACGGGCAGCAGAGTTTTGAACCGACTGGAGAGGGGAGAGGTGACTAAGTGGGAGGCCAGCAAGAAGCAGATTGCAGTAGTCTAAACAAGAGGTGACAAGGGTGTGGATGAGGGTTTTGGTAGAGTGCTCGGAAAGAAAGGGGCAGATTTTACGGATGTTGTAAAGAAAGAAACGACAGGTCTTGGCAATCTGCTGGATATGAGCAGAGAAGGAGAGAGAAGAGTCAAAGATGACCCCAAGGTTTCGAGCTGAGGAGACAGGGAGAATGAGAGAGCCATCAACAGAAATAGAAAACGGGGGGAGCGGGGAGGTGGGTTTGGGGGGGAAAATGAGAAGCTCGGTTTTGGTCATATTTAATTTCAGGTGGCGTTGAGACATCCAGACAGCAATGTCAGACAAGCACGCTGAAACTTTGGTTTGGATGCAAGGTGAGATATCAGGGGTAGAAAGGTAGATTTGGGAGTCATCAGCATAGAGATGGTAGGAAAAGCCATGGGATGAGATTAATGAACCAAGGGAAGAAGTGTAGATAGAAAAGAGGAGGGGACCAAGAACAGAACCCTGAGGTACGCCGACAGGCAGAGGGATAGAAGTAGAAGAGGATCCACCAGAGTGAACACTAAAGGTGCGGAGGGAGAGGTAGGAAGAGAACCAGGAAAGGACAGAGCCCTGGAATCCAAGTGAGGACAGGGTATCGAGAAGTATGCTGTGATCAACAGTGTCAAAAGCAGCGGAAAGATCAAGAAGAATGAGGATGGAATATTGACCTCTGGATTTAGCCAGTAAAACGTTTTGAGCTAGACCTATTTTTATAATGAATAAAGCACAAAAAGATGCCCTAAATGACCAGATGAGCACTGGAGGGAATCAGGGATGACCTCCCTTTACTCCTCCCAAAATGGGATTAAAAACCATATTTCCCAGCCTCTCTGCAAGCCTCAGATGTTGTACTCAGGTCCATTAGAGCAGCATGCAGATCCCTGGAGTAGTCTAGTGGTCAGTGCAGTGCACTGTAGAGGTGGACCCAGGTCCATACTTCCTCCTACCTCTTACATTTGTGGTGGAAACTGTGAGCTCTCCAAAACTCACAAGAAACCCACTATACCCACATATAGCTGCTCCCTTCACCCATAAGGGCTATTGTAATGCTGTACAGTTGGGGGCAGTAGGTTTTTTTTGGGGGGGGGGGGCTCAGAGGACAAGATAAGGGAGTAATGGTGAGATGTGTACCTAGGAGCATTTATTTGAAGTCTACTGCAGTGCCCCATAGGGTACCCTATTACTCTCCGTGGGATGTTTGTTTGGCCAGTCTATTAAGAATGCAGGCTCCGCCTACATGCCAATGGCTTGATTTTTTGTTTTTTTCACTTGGGCTTTTTTTTTTTTTTTGAAAGTGGACCAAAAAGATAAACACAGAGAGCACAAAAACATCTAGCAAATAGCCATTAAAAAAAAAAAAAAAAGATATACTTTTTCTGTTTTGAAAATGGCCATTTTTACTTGAGTTTTGGACGTTTTTAGCAAAACATTCAAAGTTGGACTTAGATGTCATATCGAAAATGCCCTCCACATCTTTTAAAAATTATACTCATGATGATATTTTATTTCAGCCCTTCTGTTGTAAGAGCTTTTCTTAAATTGTAAACCACTTAGGGCTGGATGGATCTAGTGGTATAAAACATTTGTATTAGAATTAAGAAAGGGGAGGTGCTTAAAAATATTTTAAAAGTAATAATAGGAGCCAGCACAGTGATGGCATCTGTGTGGTGTATGGAAGACCAAGGTTAAGCTAATGAGTGCAGTTTTTGTTTCTTGAATCTGGGGCTAGGGTTGAATCAGAAGCAATGTTCACATCACTTGGTGGGGACAAGGCCGCCAAGAGACTGGGCCGGGCCCGGGACAAGGCTACTCCCGGGCCCCCGGCCCCGCCCCCACTGCCACCCCCCCAGGTGGTCATCGCCCCCCCTGAGGAGGGCCCGGTACCACAGTCCCACCCACCTCCGCCACTGGGCCAGGCCCCTTCCACCCAAACCCCCGCCAGCAGAAGTGCTGTCTTCTGACTCCGGCGTGCGCGGCCCACACAGACGCGCTGCTCTCAGCTGATCTTCGCTGTACTCTGCAGGGCTTCTGTGCGTCTGACTTCCTGCACGTCAGACGCACAGACGCACAGAAGCCCTGCAGAGTACAGCGAAGATCAGCTGAGAGCAGCGCGTCTGTGTGGGCCGCGCACGCCGGAGTCAGAACAGAAGACAGCACTTCTGCTGGTGGGGGTTCGGGTGGAAGGGGCGCGGTGGTGGGTGGGACTGCAGTGCCGGGCCCCCTTGGAGGCCTGGGCCCCGGGAATTTTGTCCCCCCCGTCCCCCCCTTTCGGTGGCCCTGGGTGGGGAAGCAATTTCATCCACTGGTGATACAGTGACTCCTTCAGGTCAGACCTTTTTGTAATGGATAGGTAGACCCTCTTCAGCCTTGTTACATTTTCTCCCCTGTTGCATCTAGTTAAACTCAATGGTATGATTAAGTGTTGTCCATGAGCCTTCATGATTCAAAAGCCATAATATATCAATAGTTTCATATCAGGTTATACATAGATTAAATATAAGTAGTGAAATTTGAATTAGATTTTCACAGTTTTATGAAAAATATTCCTCATCTTGGCAGCAAATAAAATCTCCTGTGTGTTCTGATTGCACAATCTGTCTAAATAAATATAGCACTGAGATGCAGGCTGGCTGGGCAGGATCCTGAATTGTCTGTCAGATCTCCATTAATGCTGAACTCCTGCTCACACCCACACTTGAGCACCAACTTTGGCAATGATGAATGTGCAAAACCTCAGTGGAAGTTGCATGCCAATTCACATTTTGGTTCTGTATCTTGTCACAAAATCTGGACTTTGTTCAGTGTTGATGTGTTTTGTTGGTTCCATGGCCATTGCAGGATGGAGAGTGACCTATATATTTTGTTTCTTGTGCCTTATTTTAAGCTGTTTGCAATGGAAATCAACCTGCCTGTGTTAGAAAAATTCCAGGTATGCTAATGGTGAAGTTTATTTCAAGGGCATGGAAACCAGACAGAGTATTTTTATATATTTATTTATCATTTACAATACAAAATGACCTGCTGGTTACCAAGGACTTAGATCATAAGAATATATGAGTTGTTGTACCCAAGTGTCCTTCTAGCCCAGTATCCTTTTTCCAACAGTGGCCAGTCCTGGTTACAAGTACCTGACAGAGTCCCAAAAAGTGACAAGAATCCATGCTTCTTAATCCCAAGGATAAGCAGTGGCTTTCCCCAGATCTATCAAAATAATAGTTTATGGAATTTTCCTCCAGGAATTTGTCTAATCTTTTTAAAATCCAGCTACAGTAACTGCTTTTATCACTTTGTTCCGACAAAGAGTTCCAGAGCTTAATTATACATTGAGTGAAAAAATATTTTCTTCTATTTGTTTTAAACA
This sequence comes from Microcaecilia unicolor, assembly GCF_901765095.1. Lineage (NCBI taxonomy): Eukaryota > Metazoa > Chordata > Amphibia > Gymnophiona > Siphonopidae > Microcaecilia > Microcaecilia unicolor. Next base: position 148,488,021 of record NC_044040.1, read on the forward strand.
TGCTACTATGGGACTTGTTTTCAAAGCGCTTAGACTTACAAAGTTCTATAGGTTACTATGGGGCTCATTTTCAAAAGAGAAAAACGTCCGCACCTGGAGTATTGTGTTCAGTACTGGTCTCCGTATCTCAAAAAAGATATAGTAGAATTGGAAAAGGTACAGCGAAGGGCGACGAAAATGATAGTGGGGATGGGACGACTTTCCTATGAAGAGAGGCTGAGAAGGCTAGGGCTTTTCAGCTTGGAGAAGAGACGGCTGAGGGGAGATATGATAGAAGTGTATAAAATAATGAGTGGAATGGATCGGGTGGATGTGAAGCGACTGTTCACGCTATCCAAAAATACTAGGACTAGAGGGCATGAGTTGAAGCTACAGTGTGGTAAATTTAAAACGAATCGGAGAAAATTTTTCTTCACCCAACGTGTAATTAGACTCTGGAATTCGTTGCCGGAGAACGTGGTACGGGCGGTTAGCTTGACGGAGTTTAAAAAGGGGTTAGATAGATTCCTAAAGGACAAGTCCATAGACCGCTATTAAATGGACTTGGAAAAATTCCGCATTTTTAGGTATAACTTGTCTGGAATGTTTTTACGTTTGGGGAGCGTGCCAGGTGCCCTTGACCTGGATTGGCCACTGTCGGTGACAGGATGCTGGGCTAGATGGACCTTTGGTCTTTCCCAGTATGGCACTACTTATGTACTTATGTACTTATGTCCAAAAAGTGGTAAAAATCTGCATTTGGGTGTTTTTCTCACAAAAAGTCCAAACTGGTATTTTCAAAACCAATTTTTAGACTTTTTCTATGAAGTCCGTCAGAAGTGCGTTCAACTCACAAGGGGCGTTTCAGAGGCATGTTAAGGGCGAGATCTGGCCATTTCTTGGACATTTTTCTACCATAATGGAACAAAACAAAAACATCCAGGGTTATAACTTGGGTGTTTTGGTCTAGACCCATTTTATTAACGAATAAGCCACAAAAAGTGCCCTAAATGACCAGACGACCAGTGGAGGGAATCAGGAATGACCTCCCCTTAATCCCCAGTGGTCACTAACCCCCCCTCCTCAAAAATGTGATTAAAAACATTACTTACCAGTCTCTATGCCAGCCTCAGATGCTATACTCAGGTCCATTAAAGCAGCATGCAAGTCCCTGGAGCAGTCTAGTGCTAGGTTCAGTGCACGGCAGATGGAAGGACCCAGGCCCATACCTCTCCCTACCTGTTACACTTTTGGTGGAAACTGTGAGCCCTTCAAAACTCACCAGAAACCCACTGTACCCCACATATAGCTGCCCCCTTCACCCATAAGGGCTATTGTAGTGGTGTACAGTTGGGGGTAGTGAGTTTTGGAGGCTCAGCAGACAAGATAAGGGAGCAACAGTGAGATGTGTACCTGTGAGCATTTATTTGAAGTCCACTGCAGTGCCCTTTAGAGTGTTGTCCAAGTTTGATTATTGTAATCCTCTTTACTCAGGTTTGAAAAGCTATCTTATCAAAGAACTTCAAACAGTCCAGAACACCGTGGCCCGTCTTATATGCAAAGCCACTCGGTTTACCAAATCAGCCCCTCTTTTAATCAAGTTGCATTGGAATCCTATAAATGTAAGAGTCACCTCTAAACTGTGCGCCCTTGTTTATCAAATTTTGTTTGGTGTTCCACCTGATTATATGCAACACTTGCTGCAATTACCATCACATAATGCCCATCCTGCGTCGAGAGACTATCTACTTCTCCATTTTCTGAATTGTAAGAATCTCCTTTACAAATCAATTCATGATGCCAGTTTCTTATACCAAGCTACTAAGCAATGAGATTCCCATCCAAAGTCAATCAGGTGTGTTTCTGATTACTTAAAATTTCATAAATTGTTGAAAACATTTTTATTTATAGAATTTCTTGCCATTGTTGACCACTGTAATTCTCTTAGCTAGTTTGTTATTTTCAAATGAGTCCTTCTGCTGCTATGATGTTATACATCTTATTGTCTTTTACTTTTGTTTAATTCTTATTGTACTTTGCTTTAAACTTTGATGTAAGCCACATTGAACCCGAACTGGTTTGGGATAATGTGGGGTATAAATGCTATAAATAAATAGAATTCACCTCTTAATGCCCTTTTTTTCTCCTCCACATTTGATAGAAAAGGTTGAGGTAATGAGACACTAAGGGCTAGATTTAATAATAGACACTAGGTAGGGTCTACTGTTCCCTCTAAGCTGAGCGGGAGTCACCAAAAGTGCAATCCTGTTATAATGGTTACAAGCTGACCTCCTAATGGGACCCAATGGCTCAATATGGTGTATGCCTTCATGATTTTGGAACGCTATCGTGCATGCTGGAACCATCCGAGCTGCTGGGCTAAATTTCAACGTATTTGCCTTTTTGGTTAGCCATATCACATAGGGTTCGCAGCTGGCTTTTGAACTGAGTTGTTTATTACATTGCTCATCCTCTTAATTGCTTCTCAGACCTGGATGAGTTCACCAGATCTGGGAGACTGTATTTGGTGTTGTTGGGAGGGTGAGAGGGGAGGGAAGGATGGGGGGGGGGGGGGATTATGGATAGTTTAGTATAAGAAAACTTCTGGAACATGTTATGCTGCTGTTGTTGTTTTGCTTGATTGCTCCAATAAAGATTTATAAATTCAAAAAAAGCTGAGCAGGAGTCCTTCACCTACAGTCCTGCCAGTGGGTGGCGCTGTTTCACTGTTACATTTCCAATAGTGAGAGACTGGCAAGCTCTATTACTACTACTATAAATCACTTCTATAGCGCTACCAGTTGTACGCAGCGCTTTACAATTGAACATGAAGAAAGACAGTCTCTGCTCAAAAGAGCTTACAATCTAAATCAGGACAAACAGACAGGATCAATAAGGATAAGGGAAGGATAGACAGAAGGACACAAGGATAAGATAAAAGTGACAAGTCAGGAGTCGAAAGCAGCATCAAACAGGTAGGCCTTTAGCCCGGATTTGAAGGCAGCCAGGGATGGAGCTAGACGTAATGGCTCAGGAAGCCTATTCCAGGCATATGGTGTGGCGAGATAGAAGGAGCGGAGTCTGGAGTTAGCGATGGAGGAGAAGGGTGCAACTAGGAGAGATTTGCCTAGTGAACGGAGTTCTAGGGAAGGAGTGTAGGGAGAGATGAGGGTGGAGAGGTAGTGAAGGGTTGCAGAGTGAATGCACTTATAGGTCAATAAGAGGAGCTTGAATTGTATACGGAAGCTCTGCAGGACTCCAGGGAACCTACCTGTGTCCCTAGTGATTGAAAACACAATATTGAAGCATCATCACTTACTGGTAGCATTGCAGTTGGAGGACACCTGCTCAGCTTAGAGGGAACAGTGGGTAGGTCCCATTTTATGTAATGAGACCTATTTACTAATAACATGCATTAACAAAGCATGCACTAACCCAGTAATGCACTTTAGCGTATTTAGCTTTAAACATACTTTGCTAGGAACACTTAGCTGCTTTCCTTCCTTTCCTCTCCTTGGACCTTCTATTTGTGAACCGCTTTGCTGTGCATTTTAGTGCGAACTGTGGTATATCAAGTGTTTTCAAATAAAATAGCAACAGTGGATTAGAAACTCAGATTGGAATAGAGAAAGAACAAGTGAAAGACAACCTTATTAAGATGGATGTGGGAAAATCCACTGCTTATAGGATAAGCAGCATAAAATATATTGTATTGTTTTGGGATCTTGTACTTGTAACCTGGATTGGCCACTGTTGGAAACAGGATGTTGGGCTTGATGGACCTTCGGTCTGTCCCAGTATGGCAATACTTATGTTCTTATGTAACCTGAATGACATAAGTACATAATGACAGAATAGTTCTCAAACTGGCCGACCTTTATAGTGTGCCCTGAACAGTCATTAAGAATTTACTGAAGTTATTGCTGCATCATTAGCATTTATGTTCAAGAACTCATGAAGGATGGATGAGAAAACTGAACGTAGGGAAACTTGTGTTGCTTGACTCTAAATAATGAATAAAGAATAACTTTTGGAATTCTAGATCAATCAGCATGGTTACTAAACCTGGAAAAATATTGGAAGAAATTATCATTCAGGTTGATATCATCTAGATTTCAGGAACTATGTACAGTTATACAAAGTATTCACCATTAAGCTTTTTTTGCAAAGGTAGTCACAGAATTGTATTTAACAGTTAACAGTAATTTGAGCAGATGTAAGTTGACCCTCAGGCATATTAGAAGTTTGCTATAGAAACTCTTACTGGTTTTTACTCTCTTTCTGGGGTCCAGTTAAAGACAAAGGGCTGATTTGATGGAATTTTCTCTGGAGGCTGAGCTCTTTGATCCTCCTGGTAAAGGCATCCTTTCCCAGTGGCAACACACTACTAGGTTCTAGTCTGTCCTGATGCTTCTCCTGGATAAATGGTTCTCCCACTGCTCCTCTCCTTAATTTCTCATCTGAAGATAGTGTGTAGATCTGGCTGTCACTCCAAACTCTCCCTGGTCTCAGCTCAGCAACTTTATAGGTTCTGCCACTGATTTCCTTCCTTCATCCATGCACTGACTCTATTAGTCATATGCTCCTCCTTGCATCAGTGGTACACTGGCCAGGAGAGCAGAAATCCAAAGACATGGCTTCTCCCTTGGAATAGGGATTTATAGTCCCTGAGTTCCCCTCCAAATGTTTCCTGCTCCTGCTATTATTGGTTAGAGGATCAACCCCGAGTCTTTTTGGAAACAGCAAGAGCCTTCCAAATAAAAATGTCATCCACTGCTTTAGTAGAGGCAGGAATTACTGCCAAGCAGTCTCTGACAAACAGAATCTGTATGTCCTCTATCTGGGTTCTTTAATATATGGCCAGGGGTTGTGGACCAGGCTCAAGGTGCTTTCTTTACAAATTCAACTTTTCTACTGTGGCTTATACAGCCATTTCATGAAGAGGTGGCTGCTTCTACATAGGAGCATTTTACATTCATAGGTACATAAGTATTGCCATACTGGGATAGACAGAAGGTCCATCAAGCCAAGCTTCCTGTTTCCAACAGTGGCCAATCCAGGTCAGAAATACCTGGCAAGATCCCAAAAAAGTAAAAAAAACATTTTATGCTGCTTATCCCAGAAATAAGCAGTGGATTTTCCCCAAGTCCATTTTAATAATGGTCTATGGATTTTTCCTTTAGGAAGCTGTCCAAACCTTTTTTAAACCCCACTAAGCTAACCGCCTTTACCACATTCTCTGGCAACAAATTCCAGAGTTTAATCCGTAACATGTACTCAAGCCAGTATCTGGGCTAGTGGTTCCATTGTTGCCTGTTTCTTGAAAAACAAAACACAACAAAAACACACAACTGAAGGTACTTCACAAACTTCAAGTCACAGCTCCATGGTAAATGTTCAGTAAGCCTCATATATTAGAAAATAATTCTCCCTCCCCATGGGATTCATTATCTGCCATTTCATTATGTGTAGGGCCCATTTGGGATCACTATTGTCCCCATAGCAGCATAATTATTTATAGTAAAGGTTAGAGGAATATTCCGTGAGAGTTTGTTACAATACTTTATGCCTACTTTGATATCAGTGATAGGCCCCCTAGTAACTCTCACACAGTGGCTAATTCCCTCTGTGAGATTTTATTTATTTATTTTGGAAGGAAGTTTTATCTACCCTTTCACCAGCAGAGGACTGAGAGTACATAAAACCCATAAGAAGGCATGAAGTAAGGAATTGCAATTTTGTTGCCAAAGCTTTGACCAGAGTTTTTGGAACCTTTTGAGTCGCTCCTGTGTCCCTCAGTCCAAGAGATTCATTGCCAGCAAAGTAAAATTGGATGGGCATGGATACCGAAATGGTGTCATATTGGTAAGAGTACTGTGTTTTTAGAGGCCATATCTTGCTAAGGACCTAGGGGGTCCTTTTACTAAGGTGCGCCGAAAAGTGGCCTGCACTGGTGTAGATGCACATATTGGATGCGCGCAGGTCCATTTTTGAGTGCACCTGCAAAAAAGGCCCTTTTTTTCTTGGCTGAAAATGGACGTGTGGCAAAATGAAAATGGCACGCATCCAGTTTGGGCCTGAGACCTTACAGCCACCCATTCACTTAGCGGTAAGGTTTCATGCGAAAACCGGGCAGTAATCAGTGCGCATACAATGCCGATTACCGCTTGGTTAGCACTACATGCCATAAAATAAAATATATTTCCAAGTGTGCGTAGTGGGCATGTGTAAAAAATGAAATTACCGCCTGGGCCACACGGTAGTTCTGAATTGGCATGCATTGGGTGTGCGTAGGCGCCTACACGGCTTAGTAAAAGGGCCCCTTAAAGACATCTCCATCAGATGATGTATGAGAAGAGATTGAAGGTCATCAATATGTATACCCTAGAGAAGAGGAGGGCCAGAGGGGATACAGATCTTTAAATATTTAAAAGGAATTACTGAAAAAACAAGACATTTCCAAATGAGGAGAAGCTCTACAACTAGAGGACATGACATGATGCTACAAAAGCAACATCAGAAAATATTTTTTCCACTGAAAGAGTTGTGGATGCCAGGAATGCTCTCCTAAAAGAGGTGGTGGAAGCAAAAATGATGCTGGAATTCAACAAGTAATGGGATATACATAGTCGCTTTCTAAAAGGCAAAAGGATGAAAACCAAGCATAGAGCACTTCAGCTATGTAATTATTTTTGCACTTCTTAGAAATCATAGGGAAAGTAAGGTGCACCATGTGGAAGGTACAACCCCAGCAACACAAGCATGGGGAATGTATCCTGCAATGCATTGCAGGCACAACACCAACAACATAGCATAAAGAAAGTAACCTGCACCGCGCAGCAGGTATAACCCCAACAACCTTCATAAGCAGATTTGATGTGTTACCACTATTTATTTGTTACATTTATACCCCACATTTTCCCACCTATTTGCAGGCTCAATGTGGCTTACAAAGTATCGTAAAGGTGTTTGCCATTGCGGTTGATAACAAATACAAGATTGTTTTGTGGTCACATGAGGTAGAAGTATATCAGGCGTCATGGGATTGAGGGGGAACAGGAAGTAATTTATGTAATTAAGTAACTATGTTAAGAGAGAGAAGTGGAAAACCCCCAATCAGATACAGTTAAGGCATAGGCGTAGACTGGGGGGGGCGAGGGGGGGCAATGCCCCCCCAAACGACGATGAGGCGCCGCCGCGCCATTAGTTTAAAAAAAAAAAAAAAACACATGCACGCACGGCCACGCTCCTCTCCATCCGCTTGGCTTCCCTGCTCTCTCTGTCTGCGTCCCGCCTTCCTCTGACGTCAGAGGAAGGCGGGACGCAGACAGAGAGGGCAGGGAAGCCAAGCGGAGTAGCGGACGGAGAGGAGAGTGGCCGTCTACCCCTCTCTCTCCCTCCCTCCCTCCGCCGCAGGCAGCAGTCTTTTCCAGCGTTCCTGGCAGCGGTAGCGATGTACACGCTGCCTTCGGCTCTGCCCTGAAGCCTTCTCTTCTAGTTCCTGTTCCCGCATAGGTGGGAACAGGAACTTGAAGAGAAGGCTTCCGGGGCAGACTGAAGGCAGCGTGTACATCGCTACCGCTGCCAGGAACGCTGAAAAAGCTGAAGACTGTTGCCTGCACCGGAGGGAGGGAGGGAGGAAGAGAGGGGGTAAACGGAGTCACCATCTTGGACCTCGCGGGGGGGGGGGGGGGGAGCAGAGGGAAGATGGATGGGACTGGGAGGGGTGGGAAGCAGAGGGAAGGAGCAAGAGATGGATGGGACTGGGAGGGGTGGGAAGCAGAGGGAAGGAGCAAGAGATGAATGGGACTGGGAGGGGTGGGAAGCAGAGGGAAGGAGCAGGAGATGAATGGGACTGGGAGGGGTGGGAAGCAGAGGGAAGGAGCAAGAGATGGATGGGACTGGGAGGGGTGGGAAGCAGAGGGAAGGAGCAAGAGATGAATGGGACTGGGAGGGGTGGGAAGCAGAGGGAAGGAGCAGGAGATGAATGGGACTGGGAGGGGTGGGAAGCAGAGGGAAGGAGCAGGAGATGAATGGGACTGGGAGGGGTGGGAAGCAGAGGGAAGGAGCAGGGCCGCCGAGAGACTGGGCCGGGCCCGGGACAAGGCCGCCCCTGGGCCCCCCCCCACCCCCACTGCCGGGCCCTTGCACTATATGTAGATCCTTCAAGAGGTAGTGTGTCATGATTTAGGCTCTACACCTTTTCTGATGTTTTGGTGCCACCTCAGTAAAGCCAAAACACAATCTCTCCACTGCAAAACACTATACACAAACTTGTGCAAAAACCCACTCATAACCTTACCAAACCATAACAGCATAACAGCACTAATTCCAAGGACAGGACGAACTACAACCTTATGCGTGGAAAGGCAGCACTATAATTACACCGGGCTCTAAAACACCAGTACACAACCTAATAAAAAACAAAACAAAAAGGGCTGCAAATACTACACACTAGCAGAATACTGTACCTTGATCACACATGAAAAACACATGGCAACAGATATGACATAAGGAACTAGAAATAAAAAAATATGAAGGCAAAATACTGAACTAGAAAGTTACCTCAAGAAGTCAGACTCAGCATGCAGCAATACTAGAAAAATTGAAACTTGCATAAAAAATATCACAGATACACATTTCCAAAAGCTGACATATTCCAATTAATAAATTCTGAATAAAATACTTTTTTCTACCTTTGTTGTCTGATCATAGTTTTTCTATTCGCTTTGGTCCCAACTTCTGTTTTATGCAGTGTCTTCTTTCCATTTGATATTTTTTCTCTCACCATCCTCCTGTGTCCTTATGCGTCCTGTCTACCATCTGTAGCCCTGTCCCTATCCTTCCTCAAGTTTCGGCATCTGTCCTGAAAGTGTTCCGATCCAGCCCTTAAATTGAGCATTTCTCCTCACTCTCCTCCCCTCCATCCATGTGCATGTATTTCCTGTCTTCCCTCCCCTCCATCCATATCCAGCATTTCTCCTCTCTTCCTTTTCCCTCCATCCGTGTGCATCTCCTTCCTTTGTCTTTCCTTCCCTTCATCCTTGTCCATCATTTCTTCTCTCTTCCCTGCCCTCCACTCCATCCATCCATGTTCAGCTTTTCTTCTCTCTTCCCTTCCCTCCATCCATGTGCATCTCCTTCCTGACTTCCCTCCCCTCCATCTATCCATGTCCAGCAACTCCTCATTCTCTCCTGGCTTCTCCTCCATCCAACCATATCCAGTAAATTTCCTCTCTCCCCTGCCCCCTCCAATCATCCATCCATGTTCAGCAGTTCTTCTCTCCCCTCTGCCCTGCCCAGCAATCTCTTCTCTCTCCCCCCTGCCCTTTTGTCCAGCAATCTCTTCTCTCTCCCCCTGCCCTCTTGTCCAGCGATCTCTTCTCTCTCCCCCTGCCCTCTTGTCCAGCAATCTCTTCTCTCTCCCCCCTGCCCCTCTTGTCCAGCAATCTCTTTTCTATTTTCTCTCCCCTGCCCTCTTGTCCAGCAATCTCTTCTCTCTCCCCCTGCCCTCTTGTCCAGCAATCTCTTTTCTATTTTCTCTCCCCCTGCCCTCTTGTCCAGCAATCTCTTCTCTCTCCCCCTGCCCTCTTGTCCAGCAATCTCTTCTCTCTCCCCCCTGCCCTCTTGTCCAGCAATCTCTTCTTTCTCCCCCCCTCTGAGATCCAAGGCCTGCCCCCCCCTCCGAGATCCAAGGCCTCCCCCCTCCCTCCAAGATCCAAGGCCCTTCTACTACTGCTTATCATTTCTATAGCGCTACTAAACTCCCTCCCTCCCTCCCAGATCCAAGGCCCCCCTCTCCTTCCGTCCATCCGACTGAATTCCAAGGCCCCCCTCCGTCCTTCCCTCCGAATTGCAAAAGCGATCTTGTTCCTACTTCGTTGGGGGTTGGCGAGAGCAGCATGCAGAAGAGAACGCAGGGAAAAGCGTGCAGGCTCCCGCTTCAGCCTTCCCTCGTCTGTGGTCCCGCCCTCAAAGGCGGGACCAGAGCTGAGAGACAGACAACGAGGGAAGGCTGAAGCTGGAGCCTGCACGCTTTTCACTGCGTCTGCGTGCTGCTCTCGCCGTAACCCCCGACGAAGTAAGAACAAGATCGCTTTTGCAATTCGGAGGGAGGGACGGAGGGCGGGCCCTGGGAGTCGGAGGGAGGGAGGGACCTAGGAGTCGGACGGAGGGGCGACCACCCACAGACTCGGCGCCGGGCCCCCCTGGAGGCCCGGGCCCCCCTGGAGGCCCGGGCCCGGGGACTTTTGTCCCCCCTGTCCCCCCCTCTCGGCGGCCCTGGGAAGGAGCAAGAGATGGATGGGACTGGGAGGGGTGGGAAGCAGAGGGAAGGAGCATGAGATGAATGGGACTGGGAGGGGTGGGGAGCAGAAGGAAGGAGCAAGAGATGGATGGGACTGCGAGGGGTGGGAAGCAGAGGGAAGGAGCAGGAGATGAATGGGACTGAGAGGGGTGGGAAGCAGAGGGAAGGAGCAAGAGATGGATGGGACTGGGAGGGGTGGGAAGCAGAGGGAAGGAGCAGGAGATGAATGGGACTGGGAGGGGTGGGGAGCAGAAGGAAGGAGCAAGAGATGGATGGGACTGCGAGGGGTGGGGAGCAGAGGGAAGGAGCAAGAGATGGATGGGACTGGGAGGGGTGGGAGCAGAGGGAAGGTGCAAGAGATGGATGGGACTGGGAGGGGTGGGAAGCAGAGGGAAGGAGCAGGAGATGGATGGGACTGGGAGGGGTGGGAAGCAGAGGGAAGGAGCAAGAGATGGATGGGACTGCGAGGGGTGGGGAGCAGAAGGAAGGAGCAAGAGATGGATGGGACTGCGAGGGGTGGGGAGCAGAGGGAAGCCTACTGGAAAGAAGACACTGAATAAAACAGAAGACACTGGGACCAAAGCGAATAGAAAAACTAAATGATCAGACAACAAAGGTAGATAAAAGTATTTTATTCATAATTTATTAATTGAAATGTGTCAGCTTTTTGAAATGTGCATCTGTGATATTTTGCCTGTAAATTCAATTCCTTCCTCCACATTAGCATATTCATTTGCATATGTATATATGCAAATGATATGCTAATATGCTCCGCCCATTCTTTGCCCCCCCAAATGAAACAGTCAAACTACGCCTATGAGTTAAGGAGGAAAAGAAGGAAGTGGAAGAGTGAAGATCATGCCTTGAATCCTTGTGTTTCAAAAGGAATTTTTATGGATTAGAAGAAATCTGTTTAGTCTGCCCGGGGACTGCCTCCAGAGGCCCTGAGGAACAGAAGTGATAAGAGAAAGAGCAAGAAAATAGAGATTTATTAAATTAACTGCATGAAGGAAAGGTGGTATATCAAGTCCCATTCCCTTCCCCTTTTCTTTCCCTTCAGGATTCTGGCTCAAGTACTTTAGATAAGAACCTCCTCCCATCTACTGGGTTTTTAGGTATTTGAAAACAAAGCCATGAGAAGAGGCACTACAGCAATGAGCTTTACTTAATAACAAGGTCATTTTATTGATAAAAGTTTAAATTTTTGAATGTTTTGGTTTTCACAGAAGTATGCAAAGTGTAGCCTTTGAAACAGTAGCAGAAGCAGGTTCCTCAAATTATTGCCCCAAGCACCCCCCCCCCCCCCCCGTTGCTATGCCTTCCCCCTTTGTTTCCTCCTTCCCTCCCTTTACCACAAGGTCAGGCATTTTTTCCCTACACCCAGCTCTTAACGTTTTCTGAAGTCTTCATGCTGCAGTTGCAGCTTTTCTCATAGGCTGCCTCCAGCATTCACTATGCCTTTCCCTTCTGACCAGTCCCGCCCCCTTCTGATACAACTTCCTGTTGCCGAGGAAAGGCATGGTGAATGTTGGAGGCAGCCTGTGAGTAAAGCTACCGCTGGCACTGCAGTATGAATACCAGAAAAAGGTGAGAGCACAGGAGTAGGGCCATGTGTGTGAGGAACAAGACGCTGATTGTGTAGGGAGGGAGGGAGGGAGGGCAGGAAGGAAGGAAGGAAGGAAGGAGGCGTAGTCACAGGGGGGCCTCAGGAAGCAAGCAGGCAGAGCAGGAGGGAGTCCAGATTCACAGGTATTCCAGAACTCGCCACTTCAAGATGTCCGGATTCTTGGGTGGTCCAGATTACTGGAAACCAGATTTTGGGATTTATACTGTATTTATGAATATTTATTGTGAGTATCCTAAAACTCCTACTTGCTGTGGACTCACCACAATAGATTTGAGAAGGCCTGTTCTAACTGTAAGTGTAATTTAGTACTGAAACAAAGTACTAGGGATATGGTTGAATATCCAGCACTAGAGGATTTTAGCAACAGATAGGAAAACATCTGTTTGCAACGCTTCTGTGCAATGAATCATGCACAGATTCAGATGATGGATTAGAGGACCTCTCGAGGCTTCTTGCAGTCTTATTTTTTAAGCTGAGCTTGGAGAGATGATTAGCTGCTGTTGCTTGCAGGCAGGTGTGGTTAATTAAGCATAGCCTTTATAAACCAGAGGGGTTCCCTTCAATGATTGGGATGTTGAAATTCAAGCAAGAATGTTAGTATTTTGGATGACCTTGGGCATGGAGAAAACCCTTTAGAGGATATTTTACATTTTCAGTTCCAGCCAAGTTATGGACTAGATTTACTAAACTTTTGCCACTGAATCAATACCAGCTAATGCTTTTAGGCACCAATTCTATAAGTGGGCGCCTCCGTTTAGGTAATGGTAATGATACTTGAAATCCGCCAACTCCCAAATATAGCATCAAAGTAGATAACATCAAGATTGAATTATACAATAATAGATAAAAAAAAAATAGAAGGAACGTCAATAAAACAACTAACCTAATAGAAGAATTTCTTAAACAAATACGCCTTCAATTGCTTATGAAAAAGCAAATAAGAGGCCATCTTTTTTAAGATCAGCAGGTAATGAACACCATGCAGCATCTGCTTGATTAGGAAATGAGCAGCTCATTTGCATGCGATTCCCTTTGTGAATCTTTCTGTGTTTCTAAATCGGTAAATTTTTACCAATTTGCAAATGCAGATGGATTCTTAACGGGACCTTTGTGCTTCTGGCTCTCAGTCTGAACTGAATTGGAACTGTAAAATAAACTTTACCCTTTGAACTTTGGGGGAAGGGGCACAGGGTTTTCTCGGCTGAGCCCTAGAGGCATTAGGGCTGAAATTCAGGACTGCATTTCTTTTTCCTAGTTTTGTTTTTTTGTTTCTTTCCTATGGGAGGGGAGTTCTTACCCTATGTGAACTTATCCAGCCTGCAGTATCTGAGAAGGGTAATAGGGGTCCAGGCTACAGGCTATTTGGATGTGGAGAGAGGCAAGACTTGATACTGTTAAGCAACTACATCTGGGGAAGCTCAAGTTGTGTTCTGTGGAAGAATGTCTGATTAAAGCTGGAAAAGCGGTGGAGCCGGGTCACAGTTGTTTGTGTCAAGGAACCCAAGGGACTCCAAGTACCTGAGCCGGTTACACTCTGACACCAGTTATAAAATTGCCCTTCACATACACATTATTAGTAAATAGCTCACATTATATAAAATGAGACTTGCGCAGATTGATATTCAAAGTGATTTAACCAGCCAGCATTGGCTCCTGGATGGTTAAATCACCTGTTTGTGTCTAACCAACAATTTTTCAGCAGCAATAATTAGTGCCTCTGAAAATGACTGGTTAGCACCTAACTGAAAACTGGCTATTTTTTTTTTTTGGGGGGGGGGGGGGCAGTGTTCTGGGGTAGAATCAGCACTTGACTGGTTAAGTGCTGATATTCAGCACTTAATTGGCCTAGGTAACTGCATAAAAGTCAGTCCTATCTTTATGCAGTGCTCCATAGCCAGTTAAGTGCTAAATATTGCACTTAACCGGCTATGCTGTAGCCGACTCCGTAAACCCAGAAGTTCAATGCCAATGTCCAGACATGGCCTGCCATTGAATATCCAGGCATAAAGCCTGGAATATTGGGTCTATGGTAAATAAAAGATGCTAATACATGTTAGCACATTATTATGTGGTACAATCTCATAGCAAATCTACTTGCTTCTATTTATTGGGATTTATTAACTGCCTTTATGAAGTGATTCACCCAAGGTGATATACAGCAGGTATAGTTTAACATAAAGCTTACAATTTTGTTAACAGCATATATGATGATCTGTAAAAGGGACTTTCTACCTAAAAGACATTTTTTTGGAAATAAGTGTATTCAGTCTTGTATTGCTACTGAATCTGTTTGTTTTGTGCATTTATTCCTCCCACCCACCACCAATATTCTCTATGCCCCCTATATTCAAAACCATTTAACCAGCCAGGAACAGCACGTAGCTGGTTAAATGATACTTAAATGACTATCTGGTGATATTCAGTGGGAGATAGCCGACTGTCTCCCGCTGAATATCATCAGTTTGCACTTACGAGGAAATTCAATAGATGGTTCCTTAAAATTGGTGCTGTAAAACATGCAGTTAGCGTGATTCTATAAACTATACCTAAAGTTAGGCATAGTTTATAGCATACGCTCATGTGTTGTTCTTGTGACTAAAATTTAAGCGCATCCATTTAGGCAACCTAAAACCAGGCCTAAATACCTTCGCCTAACAGACGCAGATCAGGTGTATTCTATAATAGTGCGCATAGTTTTTTGAAATGCTCATGATCCACCCATTCCATACCCATGGGCGTGCCCCCTTTTCAACTGTGTGAATTAGAATGTACGCACACCATGTTATAGACAACACCTAGAATATTGTGCACATAAATTCTAATTAAAGCCAATTAGTGCCGCTGATTGGTTAAGTACCAATTATTGGTGCTGATTAGCTTGTTAATTAAGTTGTGCGTACAATTTGGCCATGAGGCCAACATATCACACATAACTTAAGGTGCCATATACAGAATTTAGGGGCTAGCAGATAGCTGATTATATTATACAATATAACCGACTATCCATTGATTTTTGGCACATCGGCAGCTAAGTTTGACGGTCAAATTTGGCCATGTCAATAGCAGACCTATCTTTGGCTGGTTCCAACTTAACTGGCCAGTGCTGAATATTGGCTTGTCCAGTTAACATAGTAACATAGTAACATAGTAGATGACGGCAGAAAAAGACCTGCATGGTCCATCCAGTCTGCCCAACAAGATAAACTCATATGTGTATACCTTACCTTGATTTGTACCTGCCTTTTTCAGGGCACAGACCATACAAGTCTGCCCAGCAGTATTTCCCGCCTCTCAACCACCAGTCCCGCCTCCCATCACTGGCTCTGGCACAGACCGTATAAGTCTGCCCTCTACTATCCTCGCCTCCCAACCACCAATCTCTCTTCCCCCACCTGCTCCAAAAACCAACCAACCAAAAATAAACCAACCAAAAATAAACCAGATATTCAATGCCAGTCACTGGAAATAGCCCGGCATTGAATATCCGGGCTCAGTACTGACTGTGGGAGGCAGCCCGGCTACCTCCCATGGTCTGAATATCGGCCCCTATAACTACTCAAAAGATATGGGGGGGGGGTAGATAATTTTCAAAACCTTTACATGAGTGAAAAACATTTCACAAGCATTAATTGGCTGACTGAAAATTGCTCTCCCTTAAAGCAGCAAAGGTTCAGGAGTAATTTCTACAGAGCACCTCAATTTAAGCCCTCTGGTAACGTGGGGTGAGAGTCTATTTTCTGTGGACAAAGCTCAAATAGAATACTAGTGTGCCTTTGGGCATCCAATATTAAGCCCCTAAGTTTAGCTAAAAGTAGGGCACACGTTTAGGAGCACAGCTTCTTTTGAAGATCAGGCCATTGTTCTTTTTCCAAATATGCCAAATTTTGCTTAATTGCCATAAGTTTGAGTTCATGCCCTGGACAAAAGGAAATTCAGGGCGTGGTGTTTACAGTAATCGGAACCAAGTGTTGCAAAAAGCCGTGTGATGCTGAGAAAATAAAAGAAAAACAGGAACATATTTCATCCCGGCTTTATTGGCACAAAGCTCTGGCAGAGCCCTAGAGACTAGGCACAGATGATTCTGTGCTAGTGTGAGGATGTGAGCATCACTGGGAAAACTTCTAGAACTTTCTGGGAACTTTTTTTTTCATTTCTTCAAAGAGTAGAAGAGAGGGGAATTAGTAGCTGGCAAAATGTATTTGCATATAGGGATATATCGCTATGATGTCATTGGGCATTCAGACACTTTAATCACATTCAAGTTATACAAAACAAGTGTTGCTAGATGGTTCAAGCTTATTAGGACCAGGATGTGCCAGCAGAAACCTGTTTTCTTAGACATTCATTTGGCATTATTATTTAAGGTGCCATGATGAGATACGGTGGTACAGAGGCAGTTGGAAAGTTAATAGGTAATAGAAATAAATCAAAACAGAGAAAAGAAAATAAGATGATACCTTTTTAAAAAAATTGTTGATAAGAAGCCATAAGCAACTTGTTAAATAGTACCAAGTTGTGATGGGAGGTTTTGGAGAGGTGCCATTACCTTTCTGCTGGAAGTGCATGCATTTATTTCTGTTTAATTTCTTATGTAATGCCTATAAGGCCGAAAGCTAGAAAAGTGGTGTCCAGTCAGGTACAGTAGGTATTTTTCTGTCCCTGGCAGGCTCACAGTCTATGGGGTCCTTTTACTAAGGTGCGGTAACAGATTTAGCGCATGCTACAAATTAGCATATGCTAAATTTTAAGTAGCCCATTATATTTTTTGGCCACTGTCGTACCTGTGTGTGGTGGTGGCCAAAAAAGCAACCAGGATGCTAGGAATTATTAGGAAAGAAATGGTAAATATGACTAAGAATACTATAATGCCTCTGCCGCTCCATGGTGCAACCTCACCTAAAGTATTACGTTCAATTCTGGTCACCATATTTAAAAAAAATATATAGCGGAATTAGAAGATTTTCAAAGAAGAGAGACCAAAATGATAAAAGGGATGGAACTCCTCTCATATGAGGAAAGGCTAAAGAGGTTAGGGCTCTTCAGCTTGGAAAAGAGACAGCTGTGGGGAGATATGATTGAGGTCTACAAAATCCTGAATGGTGTAGAAGGAGTAGAAGTTAATTTATTTTTTACACTTTCAAAAAGTACAAAGGCTAGGGGACACTCAATGATGTTACATGGAAATACTTTTAAAAATAGGAGGAAATATAGTTCACTCAATGAATAGTTAAGTTCTGGAACTCAGTGTCGGAGGATGTAGTAACAGCGGTTAGTGAATCTGGGTTTAATAAGGTTTGGACAAGTTCCTGGAGGAAAAATCCATAGTCTGCTATGGAGACAGACATAGGGAAGCCACTTCTTGCCCTGGGATTGGTAGCATGGAATGTTGCCACTATTTGGGTTTCTGCCAGGTACTTGTGACCTGGATTGGTCACTGCTGGAAACAGGATACTGAGCTAGATGGACCATTGGTCTGACCCAGTATGGCTATTCTTATGTTCTTATTCCTATGGGCATCTTATCATTTAGCTCATACTAATTGTTAGGCAATGGAGGGTTAAATGACTTGTCCAAGATCATAAGGAGCCACAGTGGGATTTGAACCGGCTTCTCCTGGTTCTCAGTCCACTGCTTTAACCAACTGGTTTCATGTAGGGAGGATGCCTAAGCTGGAAAGGCACATTAGGCATGTATTTGTTTGAGCTACTAGAATTTGCACCCTCAAGTTATTTTACTCATCAATGTAGATCATCCTTTGGTGAAAGGAATTAAATGTAAGGGAATATTTTCTTCTTCAATGCCTTGTTTAGCAGCCTATTGGTGAAAATCCTTTCAATTAGACATTAGGTGTGAGGCTTATTTTATGAAATTTCAGAGGAAATTAAAAACTTATTTGTTTCAGAAATTTTTATGCAGAACAAAATAGTGAAGTGGACCATAGATGGAACAATAAGGACCTGAGGCCCGTGTTTTGGCAGCTACCTGTGTCAGGGGTCAAAGCAAGGAGGTTTGATAACAGGAGACAACATGAGCCTATCTGGCCCATTAGGTAGGCTTATGCCAGTAGGCGGAGCTTGTCCTATCACTATCATTATTTTGGGTATGCCAATATGGTGGCAGCTGAATTGGGGAGAATTAAAATCTGTTTGCGTGGAGTGGGTGGTGATTGGCTTCAGCCTTGTGACATCATGCCATCTCCTGTTATCTCACAGTTGTGTAATGCTTCCTACACATTGCCTTCAATAACAGTGTTCAAACCGTCCAAGACAAAGCTTCTCACTGGTTAAATGTTAATAGCGTGAAGACTCTTGAGTAAAAAGAAACTTTTTGTAAAATTCTAGTTATTTTTATTGATATTTGTCTGTATTTCCTAGTATTCTAGTTTTTTGTTTGTAACCCGTGTAGAACCAGTGATACTGGGGTGACTGCAGTCTATAAGAATTATATTGTATTGTATTGTTGTGCCAATTTTGTAAAGGCAACATATGTACCTATGTGCCTTTATAAATTTATCTCCAGAATGCTGCTGCACAAAGTTACATCTTCTCTAAGGAAGGAATAACTTTGTGCATGTGTGCCAGTAAGGATTAGCACTTATGCGGATATTGAAGAAGATACATACATAAGAGCTGATTCTGCCTCTAATCTGCCAATTCCCCACCCCTGAGAATGCTTACACATATATCACTTAAAAGTAGATACTCTCAGGTCAATATTCAAATGTCTCAATAGGTGTATTTTTAAATGCTAACTAAGACATTTTATGTGTGTATACATGAATGGTGCCTAGTCTGGGGGACAGAGAGGCGTATAATTTATGCCTATTTTGCAAAGATTAATAAATAAAAAGAGGGTAATTCTATAAAAAAATGCGCCTACATTTAGGTGTCAGATATGCATATAAATTACTAGAATACCCTAATTTATAAACATATGTGTGCACATTCATGTGAAAATGCTGGAAATTTGGCTATGCATTATTCTATAACTGCGTGCCTATCTCCAATAACGTGTAGTTTGCAGATGGATGTACACATTGCACTCTTAGGGGAATTCTGTACTACTGCGCAATGCAGAATTTGTTCAATTCCCCATCTCCGCAGACTGCACAGAATTCTGCCTTTCCCGCGCAGAATTCTGTGCAATCTTCCTTTGCAGGCAGAGCGGCACAGATACTGGCAACCAGAAAGTGATTCCCACTCTCCCTACACACTCACTGGTACAGTGAGTAGGAGGAGGAGCTGCACAGTTGCTGAAGTGGTTCTTTTAAGCAGTGCGGCTGTATGGAGGTTTGTGCAGCTCAAAGGAACAGTTGGGCCCACGATGACAGAGATGCAGAACGCAGCCCGATGTGTGGCGCTGCTGCTCCTCCTCCTACTGCGCTGGACCAGTGAATGTGAAGGGGGTTGGGGAGGGGGCCTGGAAAAATGTAGATGGAGGGTGACTGCAGGGAAGTGCTGGAGTGTGGTGAAGGGAGGGGGGCTGGAAAAAAAGGTGAATGAAGCTAGGGTGCAGAAAGGGGGGCTGGAAAATTATGTATGGTGTGTGTGTGTGTGCGGGGGGGGGGGGATGGAAAAAAGGTGGATGGAGTGTGGGTGTAGGGAGAGAGAGCTGAAAAATAAGGTGGATAACGGTGTGTGTGTGCGCAAGCGCGTGCGTGCACATGCACACCATAGGAATGAGGTGGAGGTCTGCATGAAAGTGTATGGGAAACTGCAGTGGGGTGGAAGGAGGTATTTTATGCCTGGGGAAGATGCCCGCCCTTATAATAAGGGAATTCTGTACAAAACAAATTACAAATAAAATGTGCAGAATTTTCAGGTTTTTTTGTCCAGAATTCTTAAGTTTGTTGCGCAGAAATTTCAGGGGTTTTTTTTGCACAGAATCCCCCCTGGAGTATCATGGGTAAAGTCTGGGTGGAGCATGGGGAGGGTGCAGAGTTATGCATGTAGGGCCTGATATTCTGCTGCTGGCATTATACCCAGAAATTCGGTACCGGGTCACATCCACACTCCGGCACTAAATTTCTCGGTATCTAGAGCTGGCCAAAATATAGCCAGTTAAGTGCAATATTCGGCACTTAACTGGCTATAAACAACCGCCTAAAGACAGGACTGCCTTTTATGCGGTCCTATATATGCGGTTAAGTACTAGCTATGCCCCTGGAATGCCTCCAAAGTAGCAAATTTTGGCTTGGAGGCTAACCGGGCATTTTCAGTAGCACTAGCTAGTTAAGTGCCTCTGAAAATGCCCCGTTAGCCCTTGATGGGTGATTTAAACAGCCAGGAGCATCTCCTGGCTGTTTAACTAATTTTAAATATTGGACCTGTAACTTGCAGAAAACGGAGTTACCTTCATATCTCTGTGTTGTAGGCGCACACATTTACACTAACTCTGTGGCTGAGGTAAGAGCTCATACCTAATACATTGGTTACACTACTATTCTGAAAAGGAAAGAAGCTGCTTATGTTCCTATATAGAATAGACTTCTATTAGGCAAACAGAGACACACTGTTGTAGAATTGCCCTCAAAATGCCTGACCAAAGGAAGTTTTGGCTTCCAAAAAGTAATCAGAAATATGTTAAGTTAGTCTAATGAAAACATATCTCTTTGGGGATCTTTTACAAAGCCACACTAGCATTTTTAGCTTGCGGTAAAAATCAGCTGGCAGTAAACGCTGAGACGCCCATTATATTCCTATGAGTGTGTGAGTGTTTATCGCCAGCTGATTTTTACTGCAAGCTATAAACATTAGTGTGCCTTTGTTTTCCATTTGTCATTATATTTGTATTTATTTATTTATCTTTGCAGTGGATTATGGTTAGATTCAGTAAATGGTACCCAGATTTGAGTGCTGGAAAAAACTGGCCCCCAGAGCTATATTATAAAGGTGCTCCGAGATGAGCGCTCTTTATAGAATAGAATTGGGTGCTGAATTCCATGCTCAACTTTGGGCATGAGGGCTTACTCCACCTGAAATCTGGTGTAAATCCTAGCGCACAAGTTGGGCGCACATCTGCAGTATTCTATAAAACTGCGTGCAATATTCCAGAACATCTCTGAGCCACCCATGCCTCTCCCACGGCCACACCCCCTTTGCAGTTGAGTGCAAAGATACCTAGTCGCTCTCCTATAACTGGTTGTGTAAGTGTATTTTTATTATATTTGGTAGTGAGCCCCTAGACCGAGGCCTAAGTCAGACTGAACCCATGCTAGCAAAAGAGAATTAAAAGGCCACAAGGCCCAGCATGCACAGAGAGACTAGAGAGCAGGCCGAACTGGAACCCACATGTAGCAGAGTCCAGGAGTACAGGCCACAAGGCCAAACTGGAACCCTAACAACCAGAAAGAGAAGAGATAAGAATACAAGAAATGGGCAACTGAACACACTAGGCTAAAGGTGAGTCCACACAGAGTCAGGCAGCAACATGCTGCATAGGCTAGTCACCAAACACTAATACCTAGAGCAAATCGTTACCAATCTAAGCAGCAAAATACAGTAGGAACAAGGTTGAAGGCAAATAGTATCCAGAAGTACAGGGTTAAAGGTGAACCCACACTGAGAGAGGCAGCACACGTTTTAAGACCCACAGTATTTGGTAAACCAATACTGGGGTGAATTTGTTGCTAGATCATCTAAGTCAAACATTGGTGGGGTTAAATTGGGTTTGGCATCTGACATCAGACGCCGGCCTGTCCAATCCCTGAAAATGGCTCAATGTAGACTCCTCACTCTCATAGGCCAATCTGGTCCTAGGGTGTCGCCAAGTAACGGTAAAACTGACAATTTTCATGCCAATCTGCCGTTTCAGCCCCATTTCGGCAACTTGTATCTGTTAGAACGCGTTTCTGTGCTGAAAGTTGGGTGCCTAATTAGCACCTAACTTTAGGCACCATTTATACAATTGCCCAGTACGGGGTAAATTCTATAAGTGGCGTCTAAAAGCCAGTGCTGAAAATTATACGCACTGAGCGCTATTCTATAAATCCTTTATAGAATAGAACTTAGGGCATAAACCACTCCTAACTTTAGATGCTGGCACAGTTCAGACAAATTCTATATTTATGCACGTAAAATTTTAAAAAACGCCCCTAGCTATGCCCAAAGAAATTTACATGCATTAGGATTTATATGCTGATTGTCATAGAATATAATCTGCGTATAAATCTTAATTAAGGCCAATTAACACCATTAATTGGTTGTTAGCAGCCAATTATTGCCGCTGATTGTCTTGTTAAGCAATTAATTTGCACAAGGAAATCGGCTACATGTGCTGATTTGTGTGCACAACTTTAGTTTCCGTTTATAGAATACGGGGGTATGTGGCTACCACACTATTTAAAAAAAGAACTTAAGGGCCCTTTTACTAAGCTGTGGCAAAAGGGGCCCTGTGCTAGGGACAGCACATGTTTTTGTGACGTGCAGTGTCCCCTTTTAGCACGGCGGGCAAAAAGGTGGAAAAAAACAAATGGCCATGTGGTAAGTTCACACTTGCCGTATGGCCATTTCGGGGGGGGAGCACTTACCGCCACCCATTGAGGTGGCGGTAAGGGCCCCCACACAATCGGGCAGTACGCGGCGCTGCCCGATTACCATTGGGTAGCTGCTGCATTACAAAATATGGAACAATTTTCCATCGCTTGGAAATGGCATGTAGTGGGGGTGGAACTACCGCCAGCATCCACGTTGGGCCGGCAGTAGTTCTGGGTTGCTGCGCGTCAACCCTTTACTAAAAGAGATCATTAGGTGCCCATTTCCATTATAAAATTACCCTCTGGGAAGTACCCAGACCGTTGCTCAAGTCTCTCTTTTTATTTAAGGTCACTCTGTGCTTATTTTGGGGTCCTTTGACTAAGCTGCAGTATAAAGTAGCTTAGTATGCCCTAAGGCCAGTTTTACTGCAGCAGTAAAATGGACAATTTTCCTTTTATTTTGTATTAATGGTCATGTGCTAATTAGCACGTGGCCATTAAAATTTTACTGTGTTAGCACTTACTGATACCTATTTTGTAGACAGTCAGACTGGATATTCAATGCCAGGCCATATCTGGTGACTGGTATTGAATATCTGGTTTCATTTTTGACTACTACTACTACTATTTAGCATTTCTATAGCGCTATAAGGCATATGCAGCGCTGCACAAACATAGAAGAAAGACAGTCCCTGCTCAAAGAGCTTACAATCTAATAGACAAAAAAAAAGTAATCAAATCAATTAATGTGTACAGAAAGGAGGAGAGGAGGGTAGGTGGAGGCGAGTGGTTACAAGTGGTTACGAGTCAAAAGCAATGTTAAAGAGGTGGGCTTTCAGTCTAGATTTAAAGGTGGCCAAGGATGGGGCAAGACGTAGGGGCTCAGGAAGTTTATTCCAGGCGTAGGGTGCAGCAAGACAGAAGGCGCGAAGTCTGGAGTTGGCAGTAGTGGAGAATGGAACAGATAAGAAGGATTTATCCATGGAGCGGAGTGCACGGGAATGCGTGTAGGGATGGACGAGTGTGGAGAGATACTGGGGAGCAGCAGAGTGAGTACATTTATAGGTTAGTAAAAGAAGTTTGAACAGGATGCGAAAACGGATAGGGAGCCAGTGAAGCGACTTGAGGAGAGGGGTAGTATGAGTAAAGCGAACCTGGCGGAAGACGAGACGGGCAGCAGAGTTTTGAACCGATTGGAGAGGGGAGAGGTGACTAAGTGGGAGGCCAGCAAGAAGCAGATTGCAGTAGTCTAAACGAGAGGTGAAAAGCGTGTGGATGAGGGTTTTGGTAGAGTGCTCGGAAAGAAAGGGGCAGATTTTACGGATGTTGTAAAGAAAGAAACGACAGGTCTTGGCGATCTGCTGGATATGATCAGAGAAAGAGAGAGAAGAGTCAAAGATGACCCCAAGGTTTCGAGCTGAGGAGACAGGGAGAATGAGAGAGCCATCAACAGAAATAGAAAATGGGGGGAGTGGGGAGGTGGGTTTGGGGGGAAAAATGAGAAGCTCGGTTTTGGTCATGTTTAATTTCAGGTGGCATTGAGACATCCAGACAGCAATGTCAGACAAGCACGCTGAAACTTTGGTTTGGATGTAAGGTGAGATATCAGGGGTAGAAAGGTAGATTTGGGAGTCATCAGCATAGAGATGGTAGGAAAAGCCATGGGATGAGATTAATGAACCAAGGGAAGAAGTGTAGATAGAAAAGAGGAGGGGACCAAGAACAGAACCCTGAGGTACGCCGACAGGCAGAGGGATAGAAGTAGAAGAGGATCCACCAGAGTGAACACTAAAGGTGCGGAGGGAGAGGTAGGAAGAGAACCAGGAAAGGACAGAGCCCTGGAATCCAAGTGAGGACAGGATATCGAGGAGTATGCTGTGATCGACAGTGTCAAAAGCAGCGGAAAGATCAAGAAGGATGAGGATGGAATAGAGACCTCTGGATTTAGCCAGTAATAGGTCATTGGAGACTTTAGTAAGCGCAGTTTCGGTTGAATGGAGAGGGCGAAAACCAGATTGTAGTGGGTCAAGAATAGCATGTGAGGAGAGAAAATCAAGGCAATGGTGGTGAACGCACGCTCAAGTAATTTGGAGAGAAAAGGGAGGAGGGAGATGGGTCGGTAATTAGAGGGACAAGTAGGGTCGAGTGAAGGCTTCTTAAGGAGAGGTGTGACCACAGCATGTTTAAAGGCAGTAGGGACAGTTGCAGTGGAAAGTGAGAGGTTGAGAATGTGACAGATAAAAGGAATAAGACTGTGGCAACTTAACTGGTTAAGCCAATATTCAGGCTAAAAATAGGCCAGCTATTTATGCACCCTATTTTAACTGCTAAACATTGCCGGTTTGGTGCTGAATATCCACAGTTAGGTTCTAAAATGTTATTTAACTGGCCAGGAGCCGTTCCTGGCCAGTTAAATAGTTTTGAATATCAGCCAGTATATGTTTTGTCTTTCTACTTATATGTTTCACTATACTGTTTTTTTAATTGTGCAACTTTTATCTTTCCTTTTGTGTCATATTCTCTCCTCCTTGTATTTTTTTTTTTTTTTTAGATATATGACTTTTATTATGCAAATTACCATGTTTTTATTTTGTAAACTGCCTTGATACTCACTGAAAGGCAGTATGTTATATTGTACAAATAAAATAAATTCAGAAATGGCCCCTAGAGCAGTTTCACTTTCAGAGCAGTAGCGTAGCCATGGGTTGACCCAGGTGGGCGCAGGCACTCCCACTTTGGACTCAAGCCAACTCACCAGCGGTATAGCAGCGGTGTGGCTGGTGGGGATCCCTAAGCCCATCTAGCAGAAGACCCCCATCATCTCTCCCTCCAGGAGATCAGGAGGTCACTTAACTCCACAACCCCAACCCCAATGAGCATAACATATTCCCGCTGCTTGCGCTGCCCCCAAGCATTCCCTCTGATGCAACTTCCTGTTTGTGGGACAAGGAAGTTGTGTCAGAGGGAAGGCTTGGAGCTGGTGGGAGCAAGGGGACTGAGTTGCTGCTGGCAAAGACCTAAAGAATTTAAAGGGACTGGGGAGAGGGTTGTGGGAGTAGAGTTATTTAAGTGACCCCACAATTGCCTGGGGTTGGGACAGCGGGAGGGGGTGATTGTTATGCCCACCCACTTTGGGCTCAGGCCTGCCCAAAATTGGGTGTCTGGATATGCCCCTGCTTCAGAGATCCAGGAACGGCTGCAGATGGACTCTCTTTTCCTTGGGCCTCCTGTGCTGAGCTCCCACTCTCCAATTTTTAACATTGTTGTGCATTTCTTGCCATTTTGTTGGAAAGAGTGGATGGACTGTGCATATCTTTATCTGCTATCATTTGCTTGTTCTGGGGCCCTTTTACAAAGGCGCGCTGAAAAATGGCCTGCGATAGTATAGACGCTTGTTTTGGGCACATGCAGAATCAATTCTCAGTGCACCTGTAAAAAAATGCCGTTTAAATTTTTTTTGCTGAAAATGGACATGCGACAAAATGAAAATTGCCACACATCCATTTTGGGTCTGAGACCTTTCCGCCAACCATTGACCTAATGGTAAAGTCTCACGTGGTAATTGGGCAGTAATGGTCTGCACGCTTAAAATGCTGATTACCGCCCGCATGCCAGAAAATAAAAATATTATACGGCACGTGTAGCGGACATGCATCAAAAATGAAATTACCACAAGGGCCACATGGTAGCCAGGCGGTAACTCAAAATAGATGCATGTTGGGCACTCGTAGATGCCTACGCGGCTTAGTAAAAGGTCCTCTCTGGGCATAATTTACGCCAGTGGGCACATATTTTTTGAATTTCCGTTGGCTCCATTATGGTCAGTATCAAAGGAGGAAGATGTAGCTGTGATTCATGATGGGCAGGATTTCAGTCATGATTAGTGGTAGCCCAAGTCCAATGAGAATCTTTAGTTGGTAAGTTGGCAGTTATTACAAATGTTTTTTCCTCTTTTGTTTTGTGGTCTTGATGAAGCAGCAGTGGCTAGAAAATGAAGAGAAACGCCATGGCAGGGAAATAAATTATGTCTATTTAACATGTGCCTTTTTAAAAGTGAGAATTTGGGAGAAAAAAAGGAAGGCTGGTCACTTTAAATCAGCTTATTTTACAAGGTTGCCATTAGCCAATGAATTTCTACCCATCTGCATTGATGATTGGAGGACAATACAAGAATGGCCAGAGAAGAAATAAGAAAGAGGGTTAAGCCTATAATTAAATATTTGCCCAAGAGATAAAGAAAATGACTTAGAAGACAGAAGAAGAGAAGGAATAATGATGAAAGTGTCCAGAATGAGGACACACATGGAGGTATGATGGGGGCCCCCATAGACTCTTTGTCTAGCTGACTAATGACATGGGAGCTGCATTCCTTTGTAATCCTTTCATTAGAGAGCAGAGAAATGTAATTCAGTCCAGGCACATTTGCTAATTCCCACTCCATTAAAGTTTTTTGTCTTTGGATAGTTTTGCAAGGCAAAAAGTATTCTAGGAAGGGAGCCAGAAAGCCAGAAATGGAGTGTAATCTCACACACGGTACAAAATGTGTGATCATATGTAAGACTTACAGTGGGGGAAATAAGTATTTGATCCCTTGCTGATTTTGTAAGTTTGCCCACTGACAAAGACATGAGCAACCCATAATTGAAGGGTAGGTTATTGGTAACAGTGAGAGATAGCACATCACAAATTAAATCCGGAAAATCACATTGTGGAAAGTATATGAATTTATTTGCATTCTGCAGAGAGAAATAAGTATTTGATCCCTCTGGCAAACAAGACCTAATACTTGGTGGCAAAACCCTTGTTGGCAAGCACAGCGGTCAGACGTCTTCTGTAGTTGATGATGAGGTTTGCACACATGTCAGGAGGAATTTTGGTCCACTCCTCTTTGCAGATCATCTCTAAATCATTAAGAGTTCTGGGCTGTCGCTTGGCAACTCGCAGCTTCAGCTCCCTCCATAAGTTTTCAATGGGATTAAGGTCTGGTGACTGGCTAGGCCACTCCATGACCCTAATGTGCTTCTTCCTGAGCCACTCCTTTGTTGCCTTGGCTGTATGTTTTGGGTCATTGTCGTGCTGGAAGACCCAGCCACGACCCATTTTTAAGGCCCTGGCGGAGGGAAGGAGGTTGTCACTCAGAATTGTACGGTACATGGCCCCATCCTTCTCCCATTGATGCGGTGAAGTAGTCCTGTGCCCTTAGCAGAGAAACACCCCCAAAACATAACATTTCCACCTCCATGCTTGACAGTGGGGACGGTGTTCTTTGGGTCATAGGCAGCATTTCTCTTCCTCCAACACGGCGAGTTGAGTTCATGCCAAAGAGCTCAATTTTTGTCTCATCTGACCACAGCACCTTCTCCCAATCACTCTCGCATCATCCAGGTGTTCACTGGCAAACTTCAGACGGGCCGTCACATGTGCCTTCCGGAGCAGGGGGACCTTGCGGGCACTGCAGGATGCAATCCGTTATGTCGTAATGTGTTACCAATGGTTTTCGTGGTGACAGTGGTCCCAGCTGCCTTGAGATCATTGACAAGTTCCCCCTTGTAGTTGTAGGCTGATTTCTAACCTTCCTCATGATCAAGGATACCCCACGAGGTGAGATTTTGCGTGGAGCCCCAGATCTTTGTCGATTGACAGTCATTTTGTACTTCTTCCATTTTCTTACTATGGCACCAACAGTTGTCTCCTTCTCGCCCAGCGTCTTACTGATGGTTTGGTAGCCCATTCCAGCCTTGTGCAGGGTGTATGATCTTGTCCCTGACATCCTTAGACAGCTCCTTGCTCTTGGCCATTTTGTAGAGGTTAGAGTCTGACTGATTCACTGAGTCTGTGGACAGGTGTCTTTCATACAGGTGACCATTGCCGACAGCTGTCTGTCATGCAGGTAACGAGTTGATTTGGAGCATCTACCTGGTCTGTAGGGGCCAGATCTCTTACTGGTTGGTGGGGGATCAAATACTTATTTCCCTCTGCAGAATGCAAATAAATTCATATACTTTCCACAATGTGATTTTCCGGATTTAATTTGTGATGTGCTATCTCTCACTGTTACCAATAACCTACCCTTCAATTATGGGCTGCTCATGTCTTTGTCAGTGGGCAAACTTACAAAATCAGCAAGGGATCAAATACTTATTTCCCCCACTGTATGCATTTGCAAATATCAGGCTAAGTGTTTCCCATTCTATAACATTGTGTTTCCAGACAGGGAGTTTGAAGAACTGACCTTGCAAAGGTTTGAAACCAAGGACTCCACCACTTAAATAAAGCATTAGCTCTCAGTCTGGTTCTAGCTTTGTTACTTATTTCTGTTATAATTCAGAGATGCCAGATCTCACTCAGGAGTGTGTCATTTAAAGACTATTTCACTCTCACACTGTTTGAGCCTCTTATGTCACTCACTGATGGAACCTCAGTGCCACTGATCACTGCTTTCATGATAGTCAAGCCTAAAGAAAGAAAGGCCGAACTAGTGGGAAGAAATCTGAGCAGCCCTTCCTGTGTACTTTTCCTCTCTCTGTCATTTCCATTTTCCCTGTAATCTACATTGTAAACATAGGAGCCAGGTCTGTGGGTGCTTGAACACCCCCAATATCGAACAAACTCCTTGACTGTGCTCCAAGAAGGGGTAATTCCCATTGGGTTTAGCATCCCAATCATTTTGAAAAGTTGGCTTCTAAGATTAAAAACATAGGGGTCCTTTTACTAAGGTGCGCTGAAAAATGGCTTGCGATAGTGTAGGCGCGGGTTTTGGGCACACACCGATCCATTTTTCAGCGTGCCTGTATAAAAGCCCTTTTTATATATTTTTGCCGAAAACGGACATGTGGCAAAATCAAAACTGCCGCGCGTCCATTTTGGGTCTGCGACCTTACCGCCAGCCATTGACCTAGCAATAAAGTCTCACACAGTAACTGGGTGGTAATGACCATTTTGCATGCGTCCGATATGTGCATCCAAAAATAAATATTTTTTGGCTGGTTACCACAAGAGCCACACAGTAGCCGGGTGGTAATTCAATTTTGGCACATGTTGGGTACGCGTAGAGCCTTTTGTGGCTTAGTTAAAGGGCCCCATCTAATATAATAATTTGCTCCTCCAACATTCCAATGTGTCTCACTGGGATCATAACCACCTGCTGCCATCACTCCTTCAATGCTCTCCTCCAACGTTCTAATGTGTGTCACTGGGATTGTAACCACCTGCTGATGTCACTCTTCCAACGTTCTCCGTCCCCCCTCCCTCCCAGTTCCATGGGACCCTGGAACTGGGAGGGAGGGACGGAGGGACAGAGAGAGGAGGGGCCCTGGAAATGGGAGGGAGTGAGGCGGACACTGGAACTCGGAGGGGGGGAGGGAGGGAGAGGGGCCTGGAACTCAGAGGGAGGTGGAGGTGGCAGGGGAGAGATGCTGCACATGGATGGATGGAGGGGGCAGGGCACAGAGGACGTTGCCTGTATATGGATGAATGCAGGAGAGAGAGCATAATGCAGGGGAGGGAGGGGACCCTGAAACTCGGAGGGAGGCAGGGAGGGGATGACCCTGGAACTCAGAGGCAGGGAGGGGGACAACAACCCTGGAACTCGAAGGGAGGGGGGATGACCCTGGAACTCAGAGGGCGGGAGGGAGGGGGGATCCTGGAACTGGGAGGGGGTGCCCTGGCACACACTCTCATGCTCACACACACATTCTCTCTCACACAGTCACTCTCACACACACTCTCTCAAACATACACACTCCGAGGAAAACCTTGCTAGCGCCCGTTTCATTTGTGTCAGAAATGGGCCTTTTTTACTAGTAGTAACATAATAAGCAGTACCAGTGGTTAGTGTATCTGGGTTTAAAAACGTTTGGACAAGTTCGTGGAGGAAAAGTCCATAGACTGCTATTGAGATAGACACGAGGAAAGCCACTGCTTGTCCCTGGGATCAGTAGTATGAATCTTGCTACTATTTGAGATTCTGTCAGAATTGGCCACTGTTGGAAACAGGACACAGGGCTAGATGGACCATTGGTCTGACCCAGTATAGCTAGTCTTATTTTCAGCAAAAAGACCTACGTGATTCTTCCAGTCTGCTGAATTAGGTGGCCACTCCATGCAGGTTATATTCCTTTACGATTAAACACAGGCATCACAAACAGAGTAGTCAGGAATTTGCCACAATGCCAACCACAGGTAGGAGGAATCTTGGAAAAGTGGTTTTGGCTGCAGCATAGTCACATTTATTGTCAAGACCATAGGAAATCTGCCCAGCATAGGCCAACAACTCTAGATGCTGTCTAAAGAATCTTTAAATTTTGTTTTGAATCCATCATCTTAGTATCCCATGCATTTTTGAATTCTGTCACTGTTTTTGTCTCCACCAGCTCCCTTGGGAGGATATTACAGGCATCCACCACCCTCTCTGTGAAAAAGGACTTCCAGACATTACTCCTAAGTCTACCACCCTGAAACCTGACTTCATGTCCTCTAGTTCTGCTGCTTTCCTATCTCTCGAAAAGATTTTTTTTTGTATATTAATACCTTTCAAGTATTTAGATGTCTGTATCATATCTCCTCTATCCCTCTTTTCCTCTAGATAATCAGTCTCTTCTCATATGTCTTTTAGTGCAAACCGCATACCATTTTTGTTCCCTTTTTCAGAACTGTTCTGTAAACTGCCCTGTTAGGTTTTACAGGCAGGGTGGTATATAAAGTATAATAAATCCTTACCACACTAACCTATCAATGAGCTCATTTGCATGTGAATACACTCCTTTGCGTTATAGTGCAGAAATCCACATTAATGAATAAACATTATTTCGGTGTTATACTATTTTAAGGTATGTAAGGCCTGTGTTAACATAGTTTATTAAATAGGCCTCCGAGTGTGTGCCTGCTCAAAATGTACATGATAATGTCCATTACATAAATAATAATTATAAATGTACATATTAGATGTAAACTGGCATTAGGCTATTCTTCAAAAGCTGTTGTAATGATGGTAAAGCACAGATGATCTCTAAGGGAGAGGAAGGGAGTGTAGAGTTTAGTTATTGGTGTATATGGGCAGACTGGATAGGCCGTATGGTCTTCATCTGCTGTCGTTTTCATTGTTTCTGTGTTTCTATTTCTTAAACCTTTAATATAAATGCCCAAAGTAGTACTTCTGGCAAATTCTGTTGGCACAAATCCCAACTGAATATGATTAAAGTCCCAGCAATGTTGGCACTCACTAGTTTGATAATTCTAGATGTTGGCACTCAAGAATGAGAATTGTTGTGCTTTTCCCTCAAAGTTTATTTGCACTGACTTACTCCTCCAAACATTTGAGAACTGTTTAGAGGTTCCAGCTCTCTCTTTCTCTTTATAGGAATGAGAATCATCTGTGGCTTGTTAAATATAAAAATAAAGCATTAAGGCCATTTTTCTGCAAGGGTAAAATGGTCGCGTTTTCCCTGTTTATGATTAATGGCCACATGCTAATATTCCCATTGGCGTGTGAGCTGCTACTGCCACCTATTTTATAGGTGGTAAGGGGTCATGTAGTAACCACACACTAATGAGCTAGCGTGTGACGATACTGCTGCGTTAACTGATTAGCTCAGTACATGCCCACTCTCCACCCCCGCTCCGCCCTCAGCACTAGAAAACAAAAATCTATTTTTTTAGTGCATGGGAAGCGTGTGCAGATGCCAAAATTACCAGGGGACGCCTGAGCACCAGTGGCGTACCAAGGGGGGGGGGGGGCGGTCCGCCCCGGGTGCATGCCGCTGGGGGATGCCGCGGCGCGTGCCTGCTCTGAGTTCGCTGACTTCGCGCGTTCGCTGCAGCTCCCTCTGCCCTGGAACAGGTTACTTCCTGTTCCGGGTCAGAGGGAGCTGCAGCGAACGCGCGAAGTCAGGGAACTCTGAGCAGGTGCGCGCTGCGGGACCCCCCCAGCGGCGTGCACCCGGGGGGGGGTCTGCGCTGCATCGGGGGGGGGGGGTGCTGCACCCGGGGGAGGTCCGCGCTGCATCGGGGGGGATCCTGTGTGCAGGGAGTTACGTCACGTTTTCATTGGTGTAAATGGAGACGCATAGTTTTAGGTGCTAGGATATCAACTAAGCGTATTCTACAGTATATATTGCGCCTAAATCTAGATGCCTCTTACAGAATATGCTTAGGCGGAAATGTTTTCCTTGCAGATTTGTCAGGTGCCATATATAGAATCTGGCCTTAAGCGCAGTTCTATAAAGGGCACTGCAAGATGAGCATACTTTATAGAATAGTGCTTAGTGTCGATTCCCATGTCTAAAGTTGAACACCAGAACTTATACCTGCTGAAACCTGGTATAAATACCAGTGCAGAACTGATTGCATTTCAACTTGTAAGTGGCATTATTCTTTAACACCTCGTGCAGTTTTTTTGAACACCCATTACACTGCCCTGGTCATGCCTCCTTTTCAGTTATACGCCAGAAGATTTAGGTGCAGGGTGTTATAGATAGTGCACAGGAAGGTGCAAGTGCAATTCCAAATTAGTGTTAAGTATGATTATTGATTGTTAAGACCTATAAATACATTGTTCATAGATAATTAACTAATTTAGGGGCCCTTTTACTAAGCGGCAGTAAGCTCACCGCAGGTTTACCTATGCTGGCCTTCGCGGCGTTGCTTCTTCAATGATTTTGTGTTCAAGTTCCTCTGCGTGCGCCTGACGTCAGACGCACACAGAGGAACTTGAACTGAAGATCATTGAAGAAGTAACGCCGCGAAGGCCAGCACAGTACTTCGGCTGATGGGGGTTGGGATCCCCCATCAGCACAAGTACTGGACGGCGGCGGGGGACGGTTTTTGCCGAGAAGGGGGGGTCGACAGTGTCGCGGAAGTGGGATCAAGTGGGCCATAACACAGGGGGAGGAGTAGGGAAACCTCCCCTTGCTTTGGTATCAGCTGTCACTGACGTCACTGACGTCAGTGCATGCCTGCCTAGCTGACCACCTCCGAGGGAGGCACGGTCCCAGGTACATTCAAACGTTGGGGGTGAGAATTATTATATAGGACTAGTAATATACATCTGTCAACAGATACAAGAAAGGAACATATTTTCATAGCTGAGTTCATCATTGTTTGACTATTTGGAAACCAGAGCACAAAATCACTACAAAAATGATTTTTGTTTATTATGATAGTCTGTGAGCGATGCTTTCAGAGTTGGCTGTTCCTTATGTCTTTCTTTAAAAGAGCTTTTGAGGGTCAGAAGTGAGAGAATATTGGAATCATTTTAAGGACAGTTTTCAAATGCATTTTGTCTCATAAAATAAAGGGATCCTTTGGTTATCAGGCCATTTTGAGCGACCAACTCTTCATCCTGTTTTCTTTGGCAGGTTTTTTCCAGTAGTAGATAGTTTTATAAACTTAGATATTATTATAGATTATAGGCTGACATTAATGAGCAAATATCAGTATTAGTTAGGAAGGGTTTTAGCACTTTAAGGCAAATAAGATCAGTTAAACATCTTCTTGAAGAGAATGATTTGCATAGTCTTGTTCATGCATTGTTTGTATCTAGATTAGACTATGACAATGTTATTTATTCAGGTATTTCTGGTTGTAATATGAAACTATTACAAACACTTCATAAAATTCAGCGTTTAGACTTTTAGGGAATTCACGTTAAGTTTGACCATTATTTCTGCAGTATCATTGGCTTCCTGTAAAATTTGGGATTTGTTTTAAAATTCTGAGTTTAGCACATAGACCCCACCTGTTTACAAAGCCGCACTAGGGTCCCTTTTACTAAGCCATGAATGGGTTATGTCAGCATTACCACACAGGCAGTCGCTAGTGTGGCTTTGTAAATGGGGGGGGGGGGGGGGGGGAGCAAGCCTTTTATTTGTGTCAGCCAGTTTATTTAAGTGCATTGGCAATTGATTATACTCCTAGTAGAACATTACGTTTATTACAAGATTTTTGTATGGTGCTTCCAGCTTTATCCAAAGCTCATTGGGAGGCTACCCATGAAAGAGTTTTTTTCTGGTTAGCCCCCTCCTTATGGAATGGATTGCCTAATTATATTAGAGCTGAGGAGAATTTTAAGAATTTCAAAGCAGTTTAAAAACATATTATCTTAAATTAGCTTTTGATATGCAGATTGATAATAATGATAAGATTTACTAGACTCCCTGGGAATTATGTGTCAGCATGGTTTGGTTTAGTTTAGTTTTGTATTAGAGTTATTGTGCCACAATAGACTAATGATTGTTCTTGTGTGAGTGAGTCAGATCTTTTTATGTTATTTTATATTTATATATATTTACGGATTTCTAAACCGCTTAGATCCTGGTATGGCATGAGGGTATATAAAATTTTAATAAACATAAGCATAGAGGACTAGGTTCTACATATGGCACCTGAAAAATCCACACAGAAAAAAATACGCCTTATTGTATTCTATAAAATATGCCTAAATCTAGGCGTACTTTATAGAATAAGGCTAAATTTCTGCGTGGATTATAGAGTACACCATGGGCCCATCCACATGACTACATTTAGTCGCAGGCAAATGCCAAAACCTAAATTAGGCACGGACCGGGTGTATTCTGTAATAATGCACATAGATTTGTGAAACACCGATAACCTGCCCATTCCATGCCCATGGAAATGCCCCATTTTCAACTATGCGACTTAGAATTTACATGCATCACGTTACAGAATATGCATATACGGTTGTGCGTATAAATTCTAATTGCCAATTCGTGTCATTAATTGCTTGTTAATTGGCAATTATCAGTGCTGATTGGCTTGTTAACTAATTAAGCTGCACCTGCAAATCCAAAATATGACCAGATTTGTACAAACAACTTAAGTCGCACTATGTAGAATCCAGGGGAGAGTGCATCAGATTTTTCAGTTCCTGCACATTAACATAGAAAATTAATGTGCAATAGTTGCAAAACTAACATGGCAACTATTTGGGTCATGCGTTAACATTTGCAGCAGCTTGTGGTGTTCAGTTTGTGGTTAACACAGAAGCACTTAGCACCACCTATTTAGGAGGTGGTAAGTGGGCACACACTGACCCCCAAATTCTATGTAGGTCATGCAAAGTCGGACTCTGAAATTTGTATGTTGATCCAAGATCCGCATGCAACAATGAGGAAATGGGCACCAATTAGCCACTTAATTGGTGCTTGATTGAACTTGCACTTAGATCTCCCCTGAACATTACTCAATAACTTGGCGCCTAACTTTTCCCATGCAAAACCCAAAAGGGGGTGTGGCAGGTCAAGGGCATTCCCAAAGGTTAAGCACCAAGTTATAGAAGAGTGCTGATCTGCACCTAACTTTGAACGCTGAGCTTATACCTGTTTCTATTAGGCATAGGTATGGAAACCAAGGTTAGGTGTGACCTGTGTGCTATGCGTGTATTCTATCTCAGATGCCCTTTACAGAATAGTGGCTCAACACTGATATTTTTGGCACCTAACTTTCAGCATTATCTATAGAATTCCCCCCTAAGGAGGAGATTCTATATATAGCACCTAAAAAATTGGCACTGAAATCAGTGCCTACTAAGTGTATTCAGTAATCGGTGCCTAGATTTAGGCGCCGATGATAGAATATGCTTAATTGATATTTCAGCACCAATATCTGTGCGCATCCATTTATGCTAATGAAAACCTAGTGTAACTGTCAGCGCATAGCTTTAGGCGCACTGGGCTATATTCTATAACTAGGTGCCAAAATTTTGGAACGCCCATGAAATGCCCAATTCCCCACCCATAACCACGACCTTTTTGCCTCCGTGCATTTGAAGTTCGGCGCACTTCGTTACAGAATATGCTTAGTGAGTTGTGCGCCTAAATTCTAATCAGTGCCAATTAATGCTCATTATTGTTTGTTAAGGGCTGTGTATTAGCTTGTTAAGCCAACTAAGTTACGTTCTGGAGGAAGATTCCTTATTAATTCTAGAGATAAAGTGCTGAGGAGTATATTTTAGTTTCCCACTGATATTTCTTGTGAGCTAAGGCAACTCACTTCACCCTCCATTGCTTTAGGTTCAAAATTACATAAGAACTTCCAGACGGGGTCAGACAAAAGGTCAGTCAAGCCCAGTATTTTGTTTCCAGCAGTGGCCTATCTAGTTCACACATACCTCAGTGTAATGTAAAGAAATATTTTAAGACTTCTGGGGACAGGGAAATACCTTCTGTACCTGAATCTTACACTCCATGAGCTACCAATGAATAGGCCTGACTATCAGCTACAGTTACTAGAGGTACCGTTGCATAATATGGAATCTGTAGTGAGATAACACGCATTAGTATGCATTACGGGAGCAATTCTATAAGTGGTCACTTTCTTTTAGGTGCCCCATTGACTCATGGTGAGAACCTATTCTGTAACAGCATCTGGGTGCCCAGATTCTGTTGTACAATACTAGTGTTACCTGGCATCAGAGGGTCCGATATTCAGCCAGCGGCGGGCAGTACATTTGCTGTCTGCCAGTGGCATTAAACCAGGATATTCAATGCCAGGCCATATCCAGCAACTGGCCTTGAATATCCAAGCTAACCGGTTAACTAGGCCTGCTATCTAAGCCGCCTATTTTGACCGCTTAACATACCAGTTTGACGCTGAATACCTGCACCTAATCGGCTGTGTTGCGCAATATAGCCTGTCAATGGCTAGCTGCTAATTGGAATATTCAGTGGGAGATAACTGGTTATCTTTCACTGAATAGCCACAGTTAGGCACTTAAACACTATTTAACTGGCCAGGAGCCATTCCTAGCCGATTAAATAGCTTTGAATATTGGGGGGGGGGGGGGGGGGAGTGCCTAACACTTAGGCCCCTGCGATTATACCACCATAGACCTGGAGTAACTGAAGGTCCCTATATCAGGGCTGGCTTATTCATTGGACCAGGTGAGGCTCTGGCAGAGGGCGCTGGCGATTAAGGGTGCCAAAATACCCAGCCTCTGACTTCACATGGTCTCCCCCCCACCCCCAATCCGCTCTCTCCCCTTCCCGCTTTCCCCCTCTCTGGCACTGCTCCCTCATCTCTTTCACTCCCTCACAGTCCTGTAAAATCTATATCGGTCGCCAGCAACAGCAGTAGCAGTATGGCAGGCTGCCTTGCCAGCCCCAGGGAGGGAGGGAGCAGTGCCGGATCTGCAGGGAGGAGTACAGAAGAGGGGGAAAGTGAGATCGGACTGGTGTGGGGAGGAGAGATGCCAGCGTGAGAAAGGGAGAGATGCTGAACCCTTGGGGAGGGGGAGGACAGAAATTAGGCATAATGTTATAGAATACCTGCATTTTCACACCTAACTGCCATGAGTTGGGTATGAGCATTTATGCCAACCTCTGGCAGGTGTAAATGGTCGCACCCAAAGTTAGCACAAAGTCTACGTTAGACTAGGATTCTATAAAGGTTTCCCTAGGCAGAGCACCCTTTACAGAATACTAGCTTAGGGGCCCTTTTAAAGGGTTGGCATGTGGCAATGGGCTTGCCATGTGCCAGTCCGGACCTACCGCCAGGCTCCTGCGGTAGTTCCCACCCCCAGCACACGCCATTTCCTGCACTACAAAAATATGTTCTATTTTTGTTACGCCGGTGCTTACCTGGCGGTAATGGGGTAGTGCGGGTTAGCATGGGAGCCCTTACTGCTACTTCAACGGGTGGCGGTAAGAGCACCTCCCCAAAATGTCCTTGCTGTAAGTGGTTCATTTACCACACGGTTATTTCTTTAAAAAAACAAACAAAGAGACAGCTTTTTACCTGCTGCAGTAAAAGGGGCCTCAGCGCACATCAGAAACGCACGCCGATGCTAGCGCAGGCCCCCTTTTACTGCAGCTTACTACTACTACTTATCATTTCTATAGCGCTACTAGACGTACGCAGCGCTGTACACTTGAACATGAAGAGACAGTCCCTGCTCGACAGAGCTTACAATCTAATTAGGACAGACAAACAGGACAAACAAGAGATAAGGGAATATTAAGGTGAGGATGATAAAATAAGGGTTCTGAACAAGTGAATAAGGGTTAGGAGTTAAAAGCAGCATCAAAAAGGTGGGCTTTTAGCTTAGATTTGAAGACGGCCAGAGATGGAGCTTGACGTACCGGCTCAGGAAGTCTATTCCAGACATATGGTGCAGCAAGATAAAAGGAATGGAGTCTGGAGTTAGCGGTGAAGGAGAAGGGTGCAGATAAGAGAGATTTACCCAGTGAACGGAGTTCCCGGGGAGGAGTGAAGGGAGAGATGAGAGTGGAGCGGTACTGAGGAG
This sequence comes from Microcaecilia unicolor, assembly GCF_901765095.1. NCBI lineage: Eukaryota > Metazoa > Chordata > Amphibia > Gymnophiona > Siphonopidae > Microcaecilia > Microcaecilia unicolor. The sequence goes on from NC_044040.1 coordinate 148,526,665, forward strand.
CTGCAGAGTGAATGAACTTATAAGTCAGTAAGAGGAGTTTGAACTGTATGCGGAAATGGATAAGGAGCCAGTGAAGTGACTTGAGGAGAGGACTAATATGAGCATAGCGACATTGGTGGAATATTAGTCATGCAGCAGAATTTTGAACAGATTGAAGAGGAGAGAGATGGCTAAGTGGGAGACCTGTGAGAAGCAAGTTGCAATAGTCTAAGCGAGAGGTGATAAGAGTACTGTCACGTTCCTCACCTGTTCGGCGCTCCCCCCAACTGGGACCAGCCACGGGTTCCTCAGAAAGAGAGGAAGATCAGGCTTAGGGAAGGTTGGTTCAGTTTCCTAATCTGGCAGCCGTCATCCAGCTTGGCGCAAGACCACAGCCATCTTAGTTAACTCAGAGGAATCAGCCATGTTTTGGTTTTCCTAGTCCAGCAGCCGTTATCCGATTTGGAGCAAGGACAGCAGCATTCTTGGCTAGCTCAGGAGGGGGCAGCCATCTTGTAGTAACGAGAACAGGAAGGAACTCCATATTTGGTCTTGGGAGGATCTCCTATGGGGGCAGCCATGTTGGATGCAGCTGACTATGGTTGGCTCTGATTACTTCTCTATTTAAAGCCCTGCCTTCAGTCCTTCTGTGCTTCGGCTTCTACTCTGTTCCAGAGTAGTTGCAGTGCACGTGGATCTGTTGGCTGTATTCTTGGTTCTGGACATCTACCTGCTTGTTCCTGATTATCCATGTTTGCTGCCAGCCCTGACTACTGCTTGTTCCTGACTATCCGTGTTTGCTGCCAGCCCTGACTACAGCTTGTTCCTGACTATCCGTGTTTGCTGCCAGCCCTGACTACAGCTTGCTCCTGACTATCCGTGTTTGCTGCCAGCCCTGACTACTGCTTGTTCCTGACTATTCTTGGTTGCCGCCAGCCCTGACTACTGCCTGACCATCCCTGCTGGCTCCTGCCTCTCTCTTCAGGCCAGTCCGTCGACTCCTGTGGTTCCCAAAGTCCCGTTGGCCACCTGCAGCTGGGAGCTCAACTTCTGGTGAACGGTGGTCGCCGCGGGTGAAGTTAGGGGTTGTCCGACTGTCCTGTGGAGGCCGGTGGTTCACCTGCCTCCAGCAAGACCCAAGGGCTCACAGTATTCTAAACCTAACAAGTACTTAGTAAAGGGACCCCTTAGTGTGGATCATCCTGACACATAACGTTGGGCACCATTTACTGAATCTAACCCTGTTCCACTTATATATGTGCTAGGTCATCTCATTATCTTGTGGATTACTGCTTTGTGAATTTTGGTTAATAAACTCTTAGAAACTCTGACTTCTGTTATGCCTGTGTCTTCTGGAACAATTTCTTCTTTCCACCCTTGTTTTGTTTCCTTTCGCTTTCTGAGGAATTTGTGTGGACCCTCCTTTTTTGCTTGGACTTACGTACACACTTACAGAATAATGCTTAGTCAATTTGCTTTCACCCACTTAAGTACCAGTTTTTCTGTACATTTATGCATGCAAGTAGTAGAATTGCCCTTCATAGCAATAATGCATGTAAGCAACTGCATATTATTTATTCCTATAGTGGCATCACCCCTACCATTCATAAGTTCAACGTTTTATCTTTGTAGCTAAAAAATCACAGTACAATCCTCCTTTATGAATTGGTACATTGTGTGGTTTGGATTTCTGGACCTCCATTTCCTACTGAGAAAGGAAAGCTGAACCTCAATCCCAGGAATGCTTTGAGAGTCAGAACGTCTAATGAGAGGACCAGCCAGTTCAGTGATGTGGAGCTCTGCAGTTTCCATACCTTCTAATTGCTGGGCTGGAAACTCGCCATCTTTCTCAGTTCCCAGGGAAGCAATTTTTTCAAAACGTCTGCCGTCTTGCAGTTTGGATAGCCAAAATCTGAAGCCTGGAAGTGCTCTTCACAGTTTTTTGGCAAAACTTTGAAAAATGGAATACGCTGGCATCCCTCGGCTTTGAATATGGATAACTGTTCTCCTTTCCACTATATCCTGAGTTTCAAATGATGGGATGCACAAGGTAAAAGTGTTTTGAGGTGCTTATATGGCAACTACAGACCTATCCGCAGAAGTACAGATTATCCCATTTTAAAAGGCATGTTCAATATGATTGATTTATCATTGGACTACTACCTCCAGTGCTTTTCCAAGTAGTGAATGAAAAAAGGTTCAAAATATGCTGTAAAATAAGGATGAGAAGGATTAGAATCCTAGGATAGGAAGCACAAAACCAGGCCTGATATGATTATAGCTGCATTTCATGTGGACGGCCTGCAACGTCTTCTTATGGCTGAGCAGTACTCTGCATTGATGTTCTGCCCTTTTCTGACAATTACATTTTCTGAAAAAGAATTGGGAGCTTAAGTGAAAAAGGAACAACTGAGACTGGCTGGAGATCTCAAGGTAATATTGAGTTAATTTGGCAGCAGTGACCTCTTTCTCCAAAACTCCCTGAATGGAAGAAAAGGGGGAAAAAAAAGGAATTAAAAAAATACCCTGCAGTATAACAGAGCCTGATTCTCATTTGTCATGTTAGAATAGAGCAGTGTGACAAGTATTTGCTGCTGACACTAATCCCCTGGCATATTATAGTCATGCACCATGGCACAGATAAGAAAAACAGCACTATGGTAAAAGGGAGTAAAATGCACTCCTCCCTCTTCCCCCTTCCACAGACGATGGGCAGGGGGAAGACAATATTTGCTCATCTTGTTTCTTGCACGAGTCGCCGGGTTTGAACAAGGATGTGCTGCCAAATTACAAGATCCAGTACATGGGAAGCTCTCATAGCACAAGAAGCACCTCAGAAAATGAAGTTTGTCAGAAGTACATTCCAGTGACAAGAGCATAGAGCTAACAAAAGAGAGAAATAGAGAGAGAATCCATTTTGGAGTGCAACAAACTGCTTCGCAGGAAGGGGAGAGGACTCAATGAAGTGAAAAATTCGTCTTAAATAAATAATTGTCAGGAGTATGTTTCCTGTAATTGAACACAGCCAGGCTGTAGAAAGTAAAGGAATTGTGGGTAGTATATAAAAATGTTTGCGAATTCTGAAGGGAATAGAGAGGACGGATGCTACAAGACTGATTAAGCTGGTGTCAGATAGCAGAGCAAAGAGGGCATGATCTCCAGCTAATTAAAGGATTTAAGTGAACTTTCTTTGCCTGTACAGTGATTAATGTATGGAATAAATTTCAGTGGTTATATCCCACCATTTCCCATTTTCCTGTTGGTGGACTGCATTGCTAATTTGCCAAAGTTGATGATGCCTAGCTGAGTCTAGTTAATGATTCAGTAGTTTCATGATGCAACACCTTAAAACTCAATTTATCCATACTGTATCATTTTCAGAAGGGTCTGAGAATGTCTGGTCAGCACATCCAACATCTGTGTGACCTTCTGGTTCACAGGTTCAAATCCTGAAACAATGGTTTCAGCTGTTTGTCCTTCTCAGGCCACTTTAAACTAATTACTATTAGTAACAGTTGTGTTCTGCACTTATAAAATTCTTTACACAGTTTCTGTAAACCACTGTATTATTCTCAGAATATACAATTTAAAAAAACTATGAAAAAGTCACAATTGACTGGTAATCACTATAATTTCTGAGATGCCTAAATGACTGAATACCATTCTTTTTGCCATGTTGTAAAAAAGCTACTAATGCGTTTTGGGGGATATTTGTCTTTTTCCTTTAAAATTATTCCTGTACATAATTTTAATACATTTGCATTTTACAGAACAGGACTTTGGATTACATTATTTAAATATTACAAAGAATAAGAAGAGAATTTTCAAATGTTTAATTATTTTATTTATTTATTTATTTATTTCTGCATTTGTATCCCACATTGTGGCTTACAAGAGTTTGAAGTAGATAGGTTACAATAGTTGTAAAACAAAGATCTTGGTTAACAGTTTGGGTAGAATTAGGTTACAAGAGTCCAAAGTAAGTAGGTAGCAGTTTTTGTAAGATAAAGAACTTGGTTAACACTTTGTGTAGGTGTATAGGATGAATTTGGTGACAGGGATCAATTCTGTTCTGTCCATTGTCGTATTTGGGTGAAAATGACCCGGTAGTCTGGTTGGTTAGGTAGGTTCAGCAGGGCGGAATTTTCTGAAGAAATGGGCTTTCAGGTGTTTTCGGAAGATTAGGTAATTGTGCTTGAGTTTTAGGTCTTTTGGCAATGTGTCCCAGAATTTGGTGCAAACATACAGTATGAGAAGCCGGAAGCGTACAATGATTTGTATTTAACATTTTTACAATTAGAGAAGTGAAGGGTAAGGTAGGATCTCACTGTCTTAGTTGCATTTCGGGTTGGTAGATCTAGCAGGCTGGTCACGTAGCTCAGTGAGAGGCTGAAAATTTTCTGTATGCCAGAGAATAGATCTTGAAGGATATGCTACCTTGATTGGTAGCCAGTATAATTTTAGGAGAAGGGGTTTGGCGCTTTCAAATCATTTTTTTCCAAAAATGAGTCTAGCTGCTGTATTTTGTGCTGTCTGTGATTTTCTTTAATGTTTGTTCTTTGCACCCTGTGTAGATTGCATTGCAGTAATCCACATGGGCTAGAACTATGGTTTGCATCCGGTTGCTGAAAACATCTCTTGGGAAGTATTGCTTCATATATTTAAGTTTCCACATTGTATGGAACATTTTCTTTGTAGTTGTTTTGGTCTTGTTTTCAAGTGATAAATCCCGATCTATGGTGATACCTAGGATCTTCAAATTCTCTGAGATTGGGAGAGATGATCCCAAGGCATCAATGGTTGTGTAGTGTTCAGTATTGTGTGGGGATGACAGTATGAGGCAGTGTGTTTTTTTCCCTATTCAATTTTAGTTTGAAGACTGAAGACCACGATTCCATGTTTTTTATGCTGTTCGTGATATTGGAGGTGATTTCCACTGGGTTATTTTTGCAAGGGAAGTAAATTGTTATGTCGTCAGCATAGATGAAGGGATTGAAGTCTTGGCTGGATAGGGAACTAGCTAGAGGGACCATCATAAGGTTGAACAGTATAGGTGAGAGTGGTGATTCTTGTGCATTCCACTTTCCAAGGTGGCGAGATTACAGAGTTTGACTTTACTTGGTAAGACCTAGTGATTAGGAAAGCCTTTCACCATGTAAGTGTTTTCCCTCCAATTCCTAACTTATCGAGCAGTTCTGTTCTTCTGTCTTATCTGTCTCTATGTTCCACCTCTACTTACACTCTGTACTGTGTATTAAAATGTTTTAATATGTATAATATTGACATTGTAAATAGCATACCATGGTACTCATTTTCAAAGTACATGGACATCTCAAAATAGCCGAAAACGTCCGAATTTTCAATTTTCAAAAGGCAGAAAATTGGATGTTTTACACTGCAGTTCATCCAAATAGGAAGGGGGCCTGTTGGGGGCATGGTTTGGGTGGCATTAGGGCAGGCCCAAAATTAGGACATCTTTGAGGCGCAAAAATTATTGAGCCTGTAACGTACTTTTTTTTGTTTTTACTGGTTCTAGCCAGTTTTGCGAGCACGGAGTTCAGCGACCATGCACAAAGGGGTTCTGTGGGCTCTTTTCCTATCACAGTAGCAGCCAACGAGAATTGTATGCAAAGTTATTTTAATGAGCTAATTACTATTCAAATGTGCATTCCTAGTGATGTGCAGCCGTTTTCCAAGCGATGCACAGAAAGGACCTTCTGCCTTTAGGATGAAATTTTTATGGGTGGTCAGGAGCTGTTGTTGCATGATGGCTGCTTCTTGGCGGTGCAGTTAACAGGAGGATCCAAGGATGAATGTAGCACTACCACAGTTCAGAGGCTATTGCTCACATGTTGAAGGAGCCCGTGTACAGCATGATAGGCTCTGGATAGTAGCAGGTCAGGTTTTTCCAGGCGAGGTGCTGGCACTGGCTCGGTTTTCTCAGCTGCTGCAGCCCTGGCTCCCTGTCGCTGGGCTGAAGAGCACTGTAGGGAGTATCGACGGCACCTGCTTGGATGTCTTGGTGCAGATCTGTGCCATGATCTTGGGCAGCCAGTTCCTGCTGAGGAAGGGTGCCCTGCGCTTGTGCCACTGATGTTTGGGGGAAAAAAAGCTACACGTGGCTTTCATATATGCAGCTTGTATGCGTGTATGAAAGCCATAGCATGTCATGCTCTGAGCATGCTCAACTGTTTGGCTTCCCTCCTACCGATCTCGCTGTTTTTGCAAGCAGCTCATTTGCATGCAGTTTGCTTTGTGAATCGCAGGGTATTTCCAACTTGGTAATTTTAGCGAGCTGGAAATACTGAGCAGTTCTTTCCAGGGACCTTTTTGCATCTCACCCTCAGTGATAATGGAATGGGAGGAAATGTTCAAGGCAAAACCTGGTGTAATTGTCAGCATCCAACCCTTGGCATTTGGGCATGGGAATAGCAGTATTTTGTAATTTGATTTGCAAATTTCTGGAATGCCTCTACCATGCTCTGGCCACACCCCATTTTGAGTTATGTGCTAGGGGATTTAGGTGTGCAGGGTTATAGAATAACATGCAGAAAGATGCATGCGCAAAATCTAATTACTGCCAATGAACTACAATAATTGATTGTTGACATCAGTGTATTTCTAGTTAATGGCTTATTAGCTAATTAATTTGCACACACATCTTCAATCTGTTTGCAAATTTCAGCACCCAAATTTGAGCCCCATATATAGAATCTGGGGGATAGTGTGTCTGGATTTTCAGAAGGCATTGGACAAAGTCTCACACGAGAGACTCCTCAGGAATGTATAAAGTCATAGGATAGGAGGCTGTGTGTTATCATGGACTGATTCTGGTTAAAGACAAAATGATCAGTTTTCCAAATGGAAGAGATTCAATAGTGGATTACTCCAAGCAGGGCCGCCGAGAGGGGGGGGGGTGCAGGGGGGACAAAATTCCCCGGGCCTCCAAGGGGGGCCTGGCACCGCAGTCCCACCCGCCTGCCCTCGGCTCCATCAACCGTCCACCAACGGGTCGGGCCCCCTCCATTCAAATCACAGCGCCTCACCACCTTGCTGCATGTGAAAGCGCAGCAGCGGCAGTCTGCAGATCGCCTCCCTTCGGGCCTTCCCTCCCTGTGTCCCGCCCTCGTCTGATGTAACTTGTGCGAGGGCGGGACACAGGGAGGGAAGGCCCGAAGGGAGGCGATCTGTAGACTGCTGCTGCTGCTGAGTTTCTTTCACACGCAGCAAGGTTGAGATGAGGCGCTATGATTTGAATTCAGGGGGCCCGACCCAATAGTGGACAGAGGGGGGCGGGTGGAGGGTGGATGGGGGCGGCAGTGACGATGACCTTGGGGCCCGGCGCAGTCTCTTGGCGGCCCTGACTCCAAGGATCTGTACTGGGACCTGTACTGTCAAATGAACTGGGAAATTGAGCAGTGAGTGAGGTGATCAAATTGCAATTTTGACACAAAATTATTCAAAGTTGTTAAAACAGAGGAGGATTGTGAGGACTAGCAGAAAGACCTTGTGAGACTAGGATACTATGATATAGGTTACATTTAATGTGGACAAGTGCAAAGTAATGCATATAGGAAAAAATAATCCCAACAACAATTACACAATGCTGGGTTTCATGTGTGTCATGGGGGGGGGGGAGGGGGGGAGGTTTTGTGCTGCCCTTAGGTGATCACCTACAGCTGTGCTTTTCAACCACTGGTCAGTTGGGTCTTCAGAATACCCACAATGAATATACATGAGACGTGTTAGCATGCACTTCCTCCACTGCATGCAAATATCTCTCATGCATATTCATTATGGGTATCCTGAAAACTTCATTGGCCAGGTGGTCCCTGAAGTCTAGGTTGAAAACTACTGCTCCAGGAATGTGGATAACCCCTGTACATAAGTAGTATTTCTTGGATGGGACCAGGTCCAGGACCAGAATCCTCTGGGAGGCTATAAGCAGCTTCATTCTCTTTCCATGCTTTCTACATTCTCAGTAAGTCAGGCATCTCCAAAGTTGTTGTTCTAAATTAACTGTTTGTTATAACAATGGCTCTCCAGCAAACAATAACAACGTGGCAGAGGAAGATACAAGGCAAGAGGCAACAAATAGCATCTTAATTAAGCAGGCCAAAGCGGTTTACAATAAAGTCAATAAAAGAGAACTGCAATAAAATAAATTGGAAAAGGAATGGCAAATAACGATAGGCTAGAATACAGTCATGCCTGCTATGCTACTTGTTGGAGACAACAAAAAAAGGAGGCAAAAGAAGAGGAGAAGAATAAGAAGAGACAGAAAATACACACATTTATTATTAGGTAAAAGAGAGGGTACACAAGCACACCAACCAAACTAAAATGAAAAAAGCACAAATGGGCCTTCTAGACTAGGGCAATCAAGAGTATTAAAAGAGCAAATACGATGCCCATGGTTTCGTAGGGTGGCCCAGGCTAGTTACAGAGGGATTTTTCTTAAGGCTGAGGGGCAGGGTTCTATAACCCCCCCCCCCCCCCCCTCAGACCCCTTATTGAATTTCTTGAATCTTAAATAAATTGTAAGCTCTGTTGAACCGGACTATCTCTTATGTGTTTGTCTAGTAGCCCTGTAGAAATGATAAGTAGCAGTAGTATTGAATACTCTATTTTGATGCATTGTAATCTGCTATGCACCCCTGTCTAGTGGGTAAAAGCAGAATAAAAATTTCTTAATAAATTAAATTAGTTTGGCTCTGGAGACAAGGCCTGAATTGGCTCAAAAGTTTACAGTATATAACACTTCATCTCTTTTGTTGTTCTTTTAAGAATGTTGCAAACTATAGATACCCCTGCACACATTTGAAAAAAACCTCATGGGTAGACATAGGTTATACCTTTATAAGACTAACAAAAGGTTGTATTTTTTTGTTTAAAAAAATTATGTCATAAGCAAATTGCTTAAAAGGAAAAACAAGAATTACGCAAAGAAAATTATAACAATTAAATGATAACAGCAAACGTAATCCTTACAATAGTCTACAATGCAGAGAGTAAGAGTCAATAGTCCAAGTAGAGCAACAAAAAAGTATATACAGAAATAGACAGTGAATAGGAGTCCATACAGGGCTGGAGGATTGTAGGAACAGCCACAGACCTTTTGGGCATAAATTCTAACAGGTGAGAGGGATTAATAGATTTGTACCTGACTCATTTATAGAGCACACTGGATTTACAAGGATAGTGCAACATGAAAGATGCTTCCAATGGTCATAACAATGAAAGGTACCCTTGTTTTTGAGAACACGTAAAGTAATACAATTTATAGACAAAACATCTTTGTACTTAAAACATTTTAAGCAACCACTGCCTATCTGACTTAAGTGCAAGCTGACCTGATCTCTACAGTGCTCTCTAGGAATATAGTTAAATTAAGGATATCAAAGGACAGTGAGGATTCTTAAGGTAAATAATAACTTATTCAAATATGGAAGGACAGGCGACTCAGGCTTTCAACACTTTATGGAGATATTTTTTAAGAGATCATAAGGTGTCAGAAAAAAAATAATCTGGAGTACTTAATTAGGTGCAAATTTTTTTTTCTTACATTTATACCCCACACTTTCCCACTCATAGTAGGTTCAATGCAGCTTACCTATTATATACAGGTACTTATTTGTACTTGAGGCAATGGAGGGTTAAGTGACTTGCCTAGAGTCAGAAGGAGCTGCCTGTGCCTGCAGTGGGAATCAAACCCAGTTCCCCAGGACCAAAGTCCACCACTCTAACCACTAGGCCAAGCTTGTCTGATCATAGTCTTCAAATTTGAATATTTATGTATTCAATATTCGTTGAATATTTAAGCTATTTGTCATAAACAAGTCACTAGCTTCAGCTTTTTGTTTTAAATTCTTGAGCTTCTAATTTCTTTATTTTCTTAACACAGAATCTACATTTTTCACAAAAGTACATTCTCCTACCAAATGATCCTGTTGAGCTGATAGTCTTGCCATTTGCTTTGTATATTATATATCAACAACATAACAGCTCAGTAGTGGAGATAGAAGGTCATTGAAAGGCAGTGCTCTTCAGCCCAGTTGGAGCAATGCAACTAAGCTTGCAACAGGCTTCCTCTGACCAACAGTATCTGGATTCAATAAGTTCTGAAACACTCTTTTTTTTCCTCTGTCATCTTCCCTTTTTTATGCCTGGCCTCACTGACAGATCACCTCCTACACTGTTCTCCTCCTTGTGGCCTTTCATCTTTTCTGACCACTGTGTCATCATGAAGGGCCAGAACCGGGAAGGAAGTGGCTTCTCTTTCTACTGGCATTGCAGGAGGCACCTACTCTTCCAGAGAAAAGCTCTCAACCTTAAGAAAACACATTTGGGCCTTCTGTTTCCCTTGCATCCCCAGCAAATACTTCACTAAGGTGCCCTTTTACTAAAGGGTTGGCATGTGGTAGTTTAAATCCCCAGCACATGCCATTTCCAGTGCTAAATGAATTTTTTTAAAAAGATTTTTGTAACACCAGAACTTAACTGGCATTAATCGGGCAGTGCCGTGTGCTGCCTGGTTACTGCCAGGTTAGCACGGGAGCCCCTACCATCATCTCAATGGGTGGCAATAAGGGCTCCCTGCCAAAATGGCTGAGTGGTAAATGGTTCACGTACCATGCAGTCATTCTTTTCGTCAAAAATGGACAGCCTTTTACCCGCTGTGGTAAAAGAGGGTCTCAGTGTGCCTAGTAAAAGGACCCCAAGGCAGCCAGAATAACTCATGGATCACAAAGTTGTCTATAGAGTAATAGTCCTGGTCCAGAATAAGAACATAAGTATTGCCATGCTGGGACAGACCGAAGGTGCATCAAGCCCAGCATCCTATTTCCAACAGTGGCCAATAAAGGTTACAAGTATCTGGCAAGATCCCAAAACAGTACAATACATTTTATGCTGCTTATCCTAGAAATAAGCAGTGGATTTTCCCCAAGTCTACTTTAATAATGGCTTATGGACTTTTCCTTTAGGAAGCCATCCAAACCTTTTTAAAACCCCGCTAAGCTAACCGCTTTTACTACATTGTCTGGTAAAGAATACCAGAGTTTAATTACACATTGAATGAAGAAATATTTTCTCTGATTCGTTTTAAATTTACTACTTTGTAGCTTCATTGAATGCCATGTAGTCCTAGTATTTTTGGAAGGAGTAAACAAGCGATTCACTTCTACCCGTTCCACTTCATTCATTATTTTATAGACCTCTATCATATGTCCCCCTCAGTGTCTTTTCTCCAAGCTGAACAGCCCTAGCTGCTTTAGCATCTGGATTCCTACCTTATTTTGACCATCAGGTAAGCTTCAAAGGTAACCAGATCAAGACCATCTTAACAGGACACCCCCACACTTAACAAATGTTTACCTTTGAAACCTGTTGCTATTCTACCTTCAAATGTCCTGAAGCTATTGTATTATTCACTTGTAAAAACTGGCCACCATTTTATCATACAATGGCAGGGAGTTTTGTAGTGAATTCTATTTGTGGTGATAAAATGTGATAGAAACTGTCATGTTATGGCAGGGAAATTCCATTAAAAAAATCCATGTCATGGCAAGAAGTGCCACAGCAAGTGCCATGTAAAACCAGGCGAGAATCTGTGTCAGGAGAGTAATAAATACCTTGTTAGAAAGTGCATGTCTCAGAGTGAAGGTGGAGGAAAATATCATTGCTCTCCAGCATTATTCACCATTTAGGCCACTACCATATGTAAAGCAATAACTGTTCACACTTGTTAACCAGTTAGTGTGCAATAATTTCAGTTAAGTTCATAGGGGCCCTTTTACTAAGGCGTGTAGGCGCCTATGTACATCAATTTGGAACTACCACCCGACTACCATGTGCCCGGGGCAGTAATTCCACTTTTTACGCACGTCCAATACATGCGGCAGAAAAGGGCGGTAATTGGCAGTGTACGCGCTGACGATTACCACCCGGTTAACGCGTGATTCCTTACCACTAAGTCAGTGGGGTACCTGCACACATCCAATTCACCCGCCTACAACAGTGCAGGCCATTTATCAGCGCACCTTAGCAAAAGGACCCCAGAGTTAGTAAATAGGCCCCAATGAGAATTATGGAAATTGCATTTTTTTAAATAACAAAATTCAAAAAACTGCCTAGAGCAATAATTTCAGAAACATATATACTGTTGTCTTGAATCAACCGTATGGATTATGCACTTACATTAAATGTCACTTATTGTAATTTTAATCAAATAAAGCCTCATAAGCCTAGGGTACCACTAAATTGGACAATACCTGAATTGGCTATCATCATTGGCTCCTACCATCTCTGAAAACACCTGAAGAGCAAAACAACTCCGAATGGAGAAAAAAGGTCTGCAGTAAAAAAAATGGAGGGGGTTAATTGTGACTATGTTATAATCGAGGTGCACAAACAATAACCAATATTTATTTATTTATTTGTTGCATTTGTATCCCACATTTTCCCACCTCTTTGCAGGCTCAATGTGACTTACAATACATCATGAATAGTGGAAATACATGAGAAAGCATACATTTAGTAATAACAGAAGGATTTCGGGTAACATGATAATGATAAAACATGATAGTATTTTAACAAGCAAACATAGTAAGACATATTTAAGAAATATCTAAGAATTATATAAGAAAATATACATTTGGTAATAGCAGAAGGATCTTGTTTCTAACTATCAAAAGTCAGAAGAATTAATTCAAAATGTGAACCATACATAAAAGGGAACAAAAAGAGTACTTAGCTTCACCGTGGTAATGCTGAGAAAACACAATCCAGGAAATACTCTTTTTTAAATATGCATTAATTGATTAAAGCTTTTCTTTTAGCAAATGTAAGCTCTCTGGGGACAGGGAAATACCTATTGTACCTGAATAGAACTTGACTAGGAAATACCTACTATGCCATACTTTGTAGTGTTGTTTGAATACTTTTATTGCTGAAATTGGCTATTGCTTATTCTTGCTGTACACTGCCTTGAGTGAATTCCTTCAAAGAGGCAGTAATTAAATCCTAATAAATAAATAAATTATACAGTTGCTGTTTTTACTATTCTCTGGGGGGTCTTTTTATTACGCTGCAGTAAAAGGGGCCCTGCAGTAGCGACAGAGTGTGTTTTTGCCGTGCACCAAGGCTCTTTTTACCACAGAAATGGCCGTACGGTAAGTTTGCACTTGCCATTTTGGGGGGAGCACTTACTGCCACCCATTGAGGTGGAGGTAGCAGCTCTCGCACTAACCCGGCAATAACCGGGCAGCATATGGTGCTCCCCAGTTAAAGCCGGGTAACCCCCTGCTGATTAATTTTTCAAAACTTCCAGCAGCGCCAGTCATGCCTTGCCCTGGGGGCGGAAATACTGCTGGTGGCCATGTTGGGCTGGCGGTACTTCCGGGTTGCCACATGGCAACCCTTTAGTAAAAGGGCCCCTAGGATCAGCCTACTCGTCCTGGAAAGAAGTCAGCAAGTTGATGATGATAATGTTGATTTTGTACAGGTTTATGGTTGTTGTAAAAATGCATGGACAGAGAGAGGAGATGAGATGGTGAGAGTCATTAAAAAAGAAAGGAGCACAGGACAGAGAGAGAGAGAGAGATTACAGTTATGGGTAGAGCCAGTTTAACCTAGGGTTGCAGCTTCTTGGGGGGGGGGGGGGGGGCAAAGTAAAACAGTAAGTCCTGATTCCACAGCACATACCTTTACCCATTAGGAGGGTGGACAATTTTCAGGTATCAAAGAACACAGCGAAGATGACTCAAGGATGAAAACTTGAGATGATGTAGAAAAAGTCAAAATTTATTATGTAGCTCAATAGACACGATGAGTCCAAATTAATAGTATACCTCAAAGAGACTCGACACAGCTGTGTTTCGGCCTACCGGCCTGCCTCAAGAGTCTTTATGGTCTAAATTAAAATACATAAGAAAGCATATTTATACATATACAAGCAAATAAAATTAAATTTTCAACACGACCTTATAAATGTGCAGACATTCTTGAAACGTGTAAATCAAAAGTACAGTGTATATACACAGAATACAACATGTCATTAAATCTAAACATCTAATAAATTTGTACTTTTTCTACATTGTCTCAAGCTTTCATCCTTGAGTCATCTTCTCTGTGTTCTTTGTGATTTTGAATTTGCGAAGACTGTTCTTCTCTGCATACATCAATTTTCAGATAATCCATTTACCTAGATAAATGGCTTTTGGAAATTGCCCTCAGTACATTTGTACATATGAAACAAATTTTAATATTTAATAGCTAGGGGTCAGATTCAGTAAATGGTGCTGAAAATCAGGTGCTGGGAAAAATCCACCCTTGTCACTATTCTATAAATAGTGCTGTGGGCTGAGTGCTCTTTATGGAATAGAGCTGAGCACAGATTCCCTCGCCCAACTTTGAACGTGAGGACATACACCAGCTGAAACTTTGTGTAAATCCTGACGCACAAGATGGACACACATCCCCAGTATTTTATAATACTGTGCCAAATTTTTGGAATGCCCCTGACCTACCAGTGCCTATCCCATGGCCATGCACCCTTTTGGGTTGCGCACCACGGGGCTCTTTTATAAAGTGGCGCTAAGCCCAGTGCGGGCCCTGGCATGTGCCATTTCCTATACTGTGGAAAATCAGCCCATATTTTTTAACATGGTACTAACCCGGCGGTAATCAGGCACCATCGTTCTCTACCTGTTTATTGCTGGGTTAGCATGGGAGCCCTTACCGCCACCTCAGTGGGTGGTGGTAAGTGCTTTCCCTCACATGGCCATGCTATTTTCAGCTTTTTTACTCGCTGTGGTAATAAGAGCCTCAATGCGCAGTAAAATCGGCCTCCACCACTAGTGCAGGGCCCTTTTTACCACAACTTGGTAAAACGACCCGTATGGAATTTGGGCACCCAGTGTTATAGAATAGCATGCAGCCAAATGCATACTCAAGTCTTAATTAGTACCAGTTAACATTGATAATTATCCAATTATTGATTGTTAATGGTTCATTAACCAATTAATTTGCATGTACATGTCAGGATCATGCCCAAATTTGGGTACACAGATTTAGGGAACCTTTATAAAATCGAGGGGATGATGCCTATCTATTCAGTTATACATGGTTGTTCTAGCATGGATGATATTGGGGATGATTATGATTACTGAATTTATCAAAATATTTGGGGAGGGGATGAGGGCACTTAGGAGCATGAAAGATTGAGCGGTTGTGCAAAGCTGAAGGTTAACCTAGGGCACCTGAAAAACCCTTGCACTAGTCCTAGATACAGGCGATCATTCACTATGAGGGAAAGAGAGAAACCAGTGGTTAAAAGAAAACATAATGATTTCTCTTTACTTCTGGTAGAAATTTCAGGAGCTCATGCATTCGTCCACTTTAGGTATAACAATGCAAGACTCTTGGAGCACTGAAGTCATTTTCTCTAATGGCTTAACAATGCTGATTTCCATCCATCCCTGCAGAGTAATAGCTGTATTTCTAAGGATTAGTTCACATTTATCTTTCTGAAGGTAAAATAACTCTTATCAATTTATCTGTCTCATTTATATATCTTTACTGTATATTTAGTAAGCTTCTTAACCGCTCGCTCACTAAAGCATTGCAGAGAGATCATGTAGGTTATTTTTATGCTACTGAAAGGACTGTTTCATGGGGGATCCCTCAGCGTGGTCCTAGACCTTACTATGCATTTAGAGCTAAATCCATTCTTTCCAGACATTTCATTTAGGGCAACCTGATCCTTTACCTCAGTATGAAGACTGGCTCAAAGCTTTTATATTAATTCAGTGGATTTTGGATGTCCAAAGAACATGATGAAAATCTATATAATAAAATATATTCATTCCTATTTATTTTACTGCTCTAATTGTTTTTTTCTGTATTTTGCTATGAATGTTTAGCCTTGAACAGTGGCTATAAGGTGAGTCAAAAATATGTAAATAAATACTTAAATATATATATTTTTAGTAAATATTGAAACAATAAACAGTAATACATTATTATAGTAAGCAAGAAAAAGAAATACAATAACTATAAAATACAATAAAACAATACACAATTTAAACATAAATAGTAAAAATTGATAATATACAACTAGATTAGATACATAAAGAACTATTATTCCAAAATCTTTAAAAGCCTTCCTGTTCAAAAAGTTCTTATCAATGGATGCCAAATAGTCATAAAGAAGGCTGAATGTTTTTCTAAAGCAAATGTATTTGTTAAAAACAAAAACAACTTTTTCTGCACATCTGTAACTTGTTAATTTCTCTGTTCCTTGTAATGTAACTCTATATTAATACATGTAAGCCACATTGAACTGGTACTATTTTGGCAAATGTGTGATATAAATACCAATACATAATACTAAAGCTCAGTGATAGTCAATAGCCTATCATAAGTACCACTTAGTACCAGTGGATCTCAAATTGTCTGCTGGGGTTGAAGACACAAAATTTCCCATTCAATGCATGAAAAACTAGAAAACAAATCTTAAATATGATTTGCTGGGCCATGGACAACTAGTGAAGGGATGCCTGCCAGTGTCACCAATGTCACCGGGTAACCTCCAGCTGCATTGTAGCGGGGATGTGTTTCAATATTGTGTTTTCAATCTCTAGGGACAGGCAGGTTCCCTGGCCTGCATAACTTGCCTGTCCCTCACTATTGAAAATGTGATAGTAAACCAGCACCACCCACTGGCAGGATTGTAGATGGAGGGCTCCCGCTCAGCTTAGAGCGAACAGTGATGCCAGCAGCAGAGATATCCTCTCCCAAGATACACAGCCACAAAACAACCTAGGAACAGAGGTTTAAACAAAAAGCACATTACAGTAATCCAAACAACATAAAACTAATGCTTGTAACAATGAATTGGAGTCGTCTGGAGAAACGTAGGGCAATTTTATAAAAAAGTGCCAGACAAGCATGTAACCAATCATATTACTGATATTTACACATGCATGTTGTATTGATTGAACCACAGAAAGACAGTATATTTTTATTTATTTATTTAGATATTAAATCCCACTCCCTCTATATGTGTATATATGCCAATATTCTGGTCATGTACCTGTATTTAGGGTTATCATATTTGCGGAGACAAAAAATAAAATGTTGCTCCACCCCGCCACCCCATGCCGTGCCGCACAGTCACCTTCTTGATGCCCCAAGAAAGCCAGATTCTATAAGCAGTGAAAATACTGGGGAAAAGTAACAAAAATGCATTTTCTTCCATACTCTGCAAAACACAAAATTAGAAAAGATGTACATTTCCAAAAAAAGCAAACATCCATGAACAGCACGTCCCCCTCTCCTTTCCATGTGCTGTATTTCTCACCATTCTTTTTTCCAGACCCCTCTCTGCTGTACCATAGATGTAATTTTCTCACTGAAGAGCTGTTCCACATGTGAAGCTTTTGTCCACATTAAATAGCCAGTCATAATTAGCTTCATAGTAATATTCCTTACAGCATGAAAAGTCTATGTAGGCACATTAGTGGCCTTCTTAATTTATTTTTATTACATTTGTACCCCATGCTTTCCCTTTCATGGCAGGCTCAATGTGGCTTACATTGGGCAATGGAGAGTTAAGTGACTTGCCTGAAGTCACAAGGAGCTGCCTGTGCCTGAAGTGGGAATTGAACTCAGTTCCTCAGGACCAAAGTCCACCACCCTAACCACTAGGCCACTCCTCCACTCCAATACATTTTCCGCTCTTTTCAAACTTGCAAGCAATAACTTTTGATATCTTGCTGATACGTAAACTTTGCTTCACAATTCAGATGTTTTTGACATGAACCTGTGCCTGGTAATTACATTCTTATGAACTGTGGCCACCACTACCATGGTAAAAGTCAAGCAAGCAATCCAACTTTCAATAAATTTGCTTTCAATAAATTTGCCAGAATCATCAGTGACCTTCTTAAATGCATCTAATGGCCCTTTTTAAAAAAAATGCATCACAATTGATTTTACCCCTAACCAAAAAATCAACCTGTGAATATTCCTTAATTGTATCAGACCAAGGGGTAATCTGAACTACATGATCTCACAGACCAACTAAAATTGTGGCATGGGCATACAAAAAACAGGAATCTAAAACATGGCCAGCAATGTATATTGGTTGGTTCACCATCTGAACAATACCGAATGCAACCATTGAAAACAGGGTTCCTCAGCTTGAAGAAGAGATGACTGAGGGGACATATGATAGAGATCAAGAAAATCCTGAGTGGAGTGAAACAGGTAAATGTAAGTTGATTGTTTATCAAAAAGTACAAAAACTAGGGGACACATAATGAAGTTTCAAAGTAGTACATTTAAAACAAATAAGGATTTTTTTTCACTCGGTGAATAGTTAGGCTCTGTATCTCATTGTCAGATGATGTAGTAAAAGCAGTTAGCATAGCTAGGTTTAAAAAATGTTTGGCTAAATTCTTGGAAGATAAGTCTTTAAACCATTATTATGGTTACTGCTACTGCATATCCCTGAGTGTCAATAATACAGAAACTATGTAATTTTTGGGATCCTCCCAGTGACCTTAATTGGTCACTGTTGGAAATAGGATACTGGACTTGATGGACCTTTGGTCTGATCCAGTATGGCAATTCTTATGTTCTTAATTCTCTCCAAAATACATGGAAGGCTATGAGGCTCATTTTTGAAAGATTAAAAATATTCAAAAAGTGTCATAAAGCCCAATTTGGACGAATTTCTTCTCAAAACGTCTAAATCGGTATTTTCAAAACCTATTTTGCAGATGCATATCTATGCAATTCATCTGCAGTGCATCTAAATCACAAGAGGTTATGTCGGGGGCATTTTGAAGGCAGGATTAGGGCGTGTCTAACACTTGGACGTTTTACAGCCATAATGGAACAAAAGCAAAACATCTATGGTGAAAACTTCAACATTTTGGTCTGTTTTTCTAATGAATAAGACACAAAAAGGTAGCCTAAATGACCAGATAATGACTGGAGGGATTCAGGGATGACCCCCCTTACTCCCCCAGTGGTTACTGACCCCCACCAACCCCTCCAAAATGTGAATGAAAATAGTATGCACCAGCCTCAGATGTTATAGCCAGGTCCAATACAGCAGCATGCAGGTTCCTGGAGTAGCCTAGTGGGGGGTGCTGCGCGCTGTAGACAGTTGGACCCAGGTCCATACCTCCCTCTACCTGTTTCACTTCAGGTGGAAACTGTGAGCCCTCCAAAACTCACTAAAACCCCACTGTAACCACATATAGTGCCCCCTTCACCCATAAGGGCTATTGCAGTAGTGTACAGTTGGGGATAGTGGGTTTTGGAGGGCTCGGCATACAAGGGAGCGTTGGTGAGATGTGTACCTGGGAGCATTTACATGATGTCCACAGCAGTGGATCCTAGGGTGCCCCATTGCTCTCCTGGGAAGTCTGGGGGACCAGGCTGCTAAAAATGCTGACCCCTCCTACATACCAATGACTTGATTTTGTACAGTTTTAGCTTATGCATTTTTTTCGAAAATGGCCTAAAACAATATATGCACAACAAAACCTTGTTTAAAATGGTATTTTCGAAAAAAAAAAAAAAAAAAAAAAGATAGTGTTATATTTTTCAAAAATGGTTACATTTGCTATTCGGATTTGGATATCACTTAGACCTCATATTGAAAATGCCCCTCTGTGTCACCAAGATGTTGGATAAATATCTGGATGAGTATAATATTTTGCATCCATCACAGTCTGGATTTTGGAAGAACTATAGTACAGAGACTGTGGTAGCTTCCATCAATGCACATGGCAAAGCTCTGTTAAGTTGGAGTCAGAATGCAATTATTATTCAGTTTAACATGTCTTGTGCCTTCGATTTAGTAGTCCATGACATTATATTGTCTAGTCTAAATGATATAGGCATCTGTGACAATATAATTGCGTTGGTTTAGTGTTTTTTTATCTATTCGAAAGCTACAGAGTTCAGAAAATTGGAGACCTCTCAGCCAATAAGAGCCCTGGTTTTGGAGTGCCACAAGGCTCCCCTTTGTCACCGACATTATTCAATACTAGTAAAAAAGGCCCATTTCCAAAACAAATGAAACGGGCGCTAGCATGTGGTTTTTTTTTTTGTTTTCTTTTCTGTTTGATATTAAGGGATATATACAGTATTTTTTTTTTTAAAGGAAAAGAGTTTTTTTTAAAGTTGTAAAGTCTGTATGAGTGTTTGTGGTTTTGAGGGGGGGGGTTGTGGGGGTCTATGGGTGTATGCTATTTTTTTGGGGGGGAGGGGTGTTTGTGGGGTAGGGTAGCGTTGTTCTGTATGAGTGTTTGTGGTTTTGAGGGGGGTTGTGGGTGTCTGTGGGTGTCTGTGCCATTTTGTGGGGGGGGGGGGGGGTGTTTGTAGGGGGGTGTTTGTGGGGTAGGGTTGTTCTGTATGAGTGTTTGTGTTTTGGGGGGGGGATTATGGGAGTCTGTGGGTGTTTGTAAGAGAGAGATGTAGGTTTTTACTGTTTCAGTTTTTGTATTAAGGGGGTTGGGGGAGGGAGTGTGTGTGTATGAGTGTGAAAGCAAGATGTTGTCTGTCCATGGCAGTGTGTGGCATTTTGGGTGGTGGGCAGTTTGGTTGTATGTATGTGTGTTAGTGAGTGATGCTGATTGTCCATATTAGATGTGGGGGTTTTTTTTGTGGCTGGTAGGGGGTGATTCTCTGCGTGTGAGTGTGATACAGTAATCTTAATTCAGCAGGGCACTCTGATGTGGTATTTGTAGGCACTTGTATTTTTGTTGAAACCAGAGGGATCCGTTGCAGGCAGGCAGTAGGAGTAGATATGGGTTTTTTTCGAGTGTGGAATGTGGGTGGTGTTCTGTAGGGGGGGATGGGGCTGAGGGCGCATGTGTCTGGAGGTCTCCTTGTAGGCACTGATTTCAGCTGGGCACTCAGGTGGGCTGTGATCCGTTTTTTTTAGGGGGGGTTGGGCGCCGGAGGTTTCCGTTTGGGTAGTTTTTTTTTTGGGGGGGGGGTTGGTTTGGTTTTAGTGTGGAATGTGGGTGGCGTTCTGTAGGGGGGCGGGGCTGAGGGCGCATGTGTTTGGAAGTCTCTGTTGTAGGCACTGAACGCCGGCTTGGAGACTCACCACATGAACAGCTTGCAGAGTAAGGTCTGCGATGTAGTGGTTGTTTAGTGGCGTTCTTCGTCCGCGCTTTCCTCGCGGTTGGTCCCCGTGCTGGTAGCTACCCCCTCCTCAGGAAGGGGTGGGACTCGTGTTTGTTTGTTTTTTCCTGAACGCCGCTGCATTTTCTTCGCTGTCCCACTCCTGCTCCTCTGCAGCACCGGTCCCATTCAAAGGCTTGGTGGTTTCTAAGTCCATGTGAGTGTTTGGGAGGTGGAACCGTACTTTGTGTGCATCACCTGAGGCACAGCCAATCAGCAGCGCGTGGGCGGGGCAAACACTGATGTTCAAAAAGTGGTCTCTGCCGCCTCACTTTAGAACGTTGGGAAAGTGAGGCTTCATTAGAATGTTGGAGGTGCGTTTTATATAGAGAGATACTACTCCAACCCCTAGGCACAGCATTAGAAAAGTTCATCTGTGCAGATGATATTACCATACTGTTTCCTGTGTCCAGGGATTGGACTAATACATTGAATATTACCACTATGTTTATGTTTATTCAGTGCTAGAGCCCGAACATGGCCCAGCATTGAATTTCCGGTGATAATGGCAACGATGATAAGCAAAACGCTGATTGCCGTTGGCTGAATATCGGACTTTATGTCACTATGAAGGTGTAAGTTAGTAACTGTACCCAGAAAACAATACACGAAGAGTCCCAATAGGGAGGATCTCTAAAGTGTATTCTGCTAAGGCTGTGGGCGAAGAGAACCCCTTTAGTGTTGCTGTTAATCGACTTAATTTTATGGAATGGTTCTGGATTTTCTATTACTGTATGGCTATCACAAGAATAAATTTCATACCCTGTCAAGAGTTTTATCCTGTCTAAATACTTCTGGACGTTTTAGTTTTGGGAACAACCCCAACCTATTAAGGCTGGAGGGACTTTGGAAGTGATATGTGGCTCTGAAGCTCCCAGAGGTGTCTAACTCTATGGAAGGGATGGACCAAGAATTACCTATAGTTTCTAGAGCTGATACCAGTTGGATCCTTCTATAGTAGGCTCTAATTTACCTTGTATGATTTGTGTGATATTCTGTGATCAATATGTTTCCTGGCCTCTATAGTAGTGTACTTTACTAAATATACATGTACATTGTGTGTTGCATGCCTCATTAACCTGCGAACAGTATTCTTGTATATACTTTGCAGTTGTGTATTCAGTCTGCACCATAGGCTTATTAACAAGTATGTAATTATAAATGCCTGATTCCTGAAAATTCATCTAGTGAATCCATAGGTACAGTTTGAGGGTGGGCATGGAGGGGATGCCCCACTCCCAAATGTTACAGGTGTTAATGCTGAAATGGTCACCTTCCCCCACTCCTAATATTACTTCCTCACAATTCACCCCCCCCCCCCCCCACCGCCAAAGTAAGCAGGTTAACTATACCTATGAGTGAACTCCATCTGATTTATGGTATATGCAAACATGGTTTATGCTTCTTAACTTGGGAAATTATGTGGATCCAGTAAATATGGGAATCAAAATATGTAAATTAACCTGTTCAGTGTATGCAGATATGTATCAGACATAGTTTTTGTGTCTATTCTGAAGACCATATCTGTTTTAAATGACAGGGGCTGGAGTTGGGACCTGTTCCTGTCTGTATGTAATACAGTATGTGTGAGATACATTGTTGTCTCACTTCTCGTTTTTTTGTGCTTATAGAAACCCTGATGGACACTCGAACAGCAACAGCAGAACTGGGCTGGACTGCTAATCCTCCATCAGGGGTATGTATGCTGTCATTAACTCAACTTTTCAATTTTCAGTCAGTGTGTTCTGGTTGTACACCATTAGACACTGTAGCAACGTAATAGATGATGGCAGATAAAAACCAATTGATCCTTCCAGCAGTAGAACCTTGACCATTGGAAGAATATCACTCCTTATCCAATGCACTGTTTGTTGTCTTTCTGTTTGTTTTTTTACCATTCTAAGGAAATGAGCACACAAGTTCTCATCTTTAATAGAACTCTCATCCCTCACTGCCATGTCTAAATAGCTACTAGAACAAATGTGGCTGTTGCCTGAATGTCTACCATCCAGCAAAGTTAGGGGGACTTAGAAGGCCATTAGGCTGCCATCTTGACCCATTTGGTTTCTGGGGAGTTGTATTCTCTTGGTTCCATCCTGGCTAGCACATGGTCCATCTGTTATGAACAATAATACAGAAACATAGCATGTGATGGCAAAGACCACAAGTCAGTCTAGTCTGCCCTTTACCCTTCCTCTTGCAATACTGTATCATAGATTCTGTTTGAACTCTGTTTTCACATTCATCTCTCTACAGCTAAGGATCTTCTTTGCCTATCCCAGTACCAATACTGTTTTGTCTCCTTCATGTCTCTGCATCATCCACCTTTTTTATACTGACACGGTCATGTCTCAGGTGACTATAATGGAAAATTCTTTTTCTATAGATATTTATATTAGCAGGCCTTGGGCGGGTATGTTAGATAGTACTTAGTCATATGAATATTGTCATATGGCAAAATAAATAAGCACCAATTAATTGTCTAACATGTTTGACAAGTACTTTGGAGTGAAGCATTGTGTAAGTGCATTATTATCTGAGACAATTTTTATAAGAGACCACACACGATAGTTAATTATCTTGTTGATTTATAACTAAGCAATAAGGCAAAATGACATAACGTTTATACTGATTAGTACACTTTTTTGGATCACCTTATTAAACCAGGCGGAAAAGGGGAGATGTAAATGAATGGGTGAGGCAAACATCAGGGTTCAGTGAATGGGAGATCTGAAGAAGAAAACAGACCATTTGCCCCCAGGGGAAAAGGTGTTGCAAATACTTAGACTGTGAGCCAAGGCAAAGCTATTCAGATATGCAGACTTCCAGCATCCTGGGATTGCCAAACTCCTGAAACCGAATACACAGTGCAAGCTAATTGTACAGCCTGCGGCCAGAGTGGCTTTAAAGGATTTGGCTTTGTCAAGAGGAATGACCTTTCAACTATGGACTTCTTTCATGAATGGATAACTGTGGGCTGTAGCCATATCCTCCCTAAAGGCCACTTGATGTGTATCAGGCCTGAGAGATCTCTTGATTTGGCAAAAGCCATTCTGTTTCTTTATTCCCTTTTGTCTCTCACAGTTTTGAATTTAGGCTTAATGATAAAACACAGTGAATGTATTCACTCTGCAGTTGATTTTGTCTATCCTGACTGGCATTACAATTGTTTTTTTCTGATTCCCCTATTGAACAGATTCTACAAATTGTTAGTGAAATTACTGATTGGTTGGCCATATCATTTTATTTATAAATAAAGAGGTCATTTTACTAAGCTGTGCTAAAGAGTGGCTAGCACTATCACTACCGAGGGGCTTTCCCACAAACTGAGGCCAAGCTGTAAAATGGCCATGTTTCTTATTTTCCCAATTAATGGCTATGTGCTATTTTCCTCATTAGCGTGTGGCCATTAGCACCTATTTTCTAGGTGGTAAGGGCTCCCGCGCTAATCACACGCTAATTGGTTGGTGTGTGCCGATGTAGCTGTGCTAACCAATTAGTACAGAGTACATCTACTCTCAACCCCCAAACACGCCCTTAGCGCTAAAAATTAGAAAGTACTTTTCAGCGCATGGGAACTGTGTGCCAATCCGAAAACTACCGCAGGATGCCTGAGTACGCCCCGCGGTAGTGTTTTGTACCCTGTGGTAAACACATGTTAGTGCTTACTGCAGCTTAGTAAAAAGGCCCTAAAATTAACACAGACTGTATGGTATGAAAATATTTTTTTTTGCTTGTTCTGGTGAGGACCCCTCCCCCTCCAGAATCCATATGCATATATATATATGAATTAGCATAAACATGAAGTCTGAGAACAGAGTTCCCTTAGTTTTGTTCTGTACTGAGGTTATCAATAGAAATCAAACAAAATAAAACATGGAAAAGAAAATAAGATGATACCTTTTTTATTGGACATAACTTAATACATTTCTTGATTAGCTTTCGAAGGTTGCCCTTCTTCCTCAGATCGGACGTTCTGTACTGATAAACCTCATTCAAACAGCTTCCATCTCCCAGTTTTAACTCACACACATCACTTGTGAGAAAAAAGAAAGAGAGGAAGCAAAATCGTCAAATATAACAATGAGATTGCTAGGAGGCGACAAAGAAGAGCATTGTTCTTACACAGCTGAGGTTCTCCCATTCCTCTTCCTCTCTGTTCTGCCTGTCATACTTGTATTTTATTGAGTGGTTTTAGGGTCCTGATAAGAATCTCTTAGACACTTGGCTTAAATCAACAACAGCCAAATAAGACATTCCTGTCACCTGACCTCAGGTCACCTAGAGGACTTGGGGTTAATCCTTTTTTGGTAACTCTCCATCTACAGGCAATTTAGCATCTGCTTTTACTATTTTAGAAAATGGATCCCAAGGCATCATGTTTTAAAAAAATAAACCAGACCTAATTTCCAAATCAAAAAGTTGACTTCGGGTGAGCTGGAAGAAATGGAAAGAGACAGTTTGGATCTAGATAAGCACTATAATAGCCATCTTTGTGCTACAGAAAAATGGAGTAATCTTAGGCTGTGATACCTTTTTCATTGGACCTACAACAATTTGATGTTATAGTAGCTGAGGTTTTAAAGACCACAAAGTTTCTTTCTTCAGATGGGATACAGGTAAAGAAATTAAGTTCTGGGTCACTACAGGAATCCAATCACACTAGTGCCTATTCCAGAACATTGTGTTATATAGTGGAAAAGTACAAACAGGGCAGGTGGCATCATGGCACTTACCTTTCATCACAAACACAACACTCCATATATCAACACGTGACAAATTATCCAATATAAGAGTGGAATTTATTATGTCCGCAACATTCTACTACTTACATATGCAAAAACATTACAGTATTACGTAATTACATTCATGCATGCAGCTTACAATATCAAGCAATTAAATACATGAATCAAAATTCCTATCTAGAGTATTTAGGCAGAGTGTATAGTCTTTCAAGTCACACAGCTCTAGCTGTTTCAGCCTTACTCATGAAGCTTGTTCCTGCGCCGCCTGTGGCATATGCCGTAGAAATGCCGAGGCACTACCATCACTTCCTTGAGAAGGGGTTGCCATAAAAGCACATTTCCCTTTTTAACCGTTGACTCTTTCTTGATGCCTTCAGCTTCCCCATACCATTCAAGTCTGAGGTAGGCACCGTTGACCTTCTCTTACTCTAGCACGGGATTGCCCGTGGTTTTGACATCATCCATACCATTGCTAGCATATGACAATACAACTTACATATTTGACCACTATTGAAGCTTGATTTGGTCTGAATCATACTACTGTGTGCTCTGTTAGACTAGGACCCACCACCGATTGCTGTAACATAACCTCTACCTCCCAGAAATTGGGGTGGGTGGGGCAGGTGACCCTGTTGGAGCAGCCTGCAAAATGACGATTGCAGCTTCGCAAATTTCCTTCTTTCTACCTCCAGTGGCCACCCCCTCTCCCTGCAACTAGGACCTCCCCTCCTATTACATACATCCAAACCCTCCCCATCTAACCTTTACTATCTCGCCTTCAGGTACCCCTGATCTATCCTGCCTACACCTGTCTGCGAGCCCTTCCCTCTGACCCCAGCCCCCCCCCCCTCTCTTCCCACTTCTTAGTACCCCCTTCTCTAGCTGGGCTGGGCTGCCGCACACACACACACACACACACACACACACACAAACACACACACACTATACATATCTATATATATGTGTGCGTGCATGCTTTTCCTCAAGAAACAGAGCAAAAGGGCAGCAAATATGTGGCAGGTGAGACCTCATTTTATGGCATTCATCCTTACACATTTATGAATAGCTTTCATGATTTATATTCACCTATTGTGAAAGGAAAACTAGAAACCTAAGGAGAATTTGCAAGAAGACAACAAGTAGATGTGGGTTACCTTGCTCCTCATGATCTAGAAGGATGCAACTTTGGCCAGCTCTAGGCTATCTGTCAACTTGTGCAAAAATTGAAACTGGTTCCTCTATTCATCTTTAGTGGTGGCACTTCAAGCATAGGGCTCCTTCCTTCAGTAGTGAGTGCAGCACCAGTATACCATCCCCCCTCTCTCTCTGCTCAGCATCTCTTTCTCACTTTTCGCCATCCCTCTGCCCAGTAGCATTTCTCCTCCCCCTAATCCGCTCTCTTTTCTCCCATCCACATACCCTCTAATTCTAGAACGTTGCACCCCAGATTTTTGACTAGCACACACATTTGTGCATGCAATGTATAGAATGAGTTCAGATGTGTGCATAACTTAATAAATTCATTAGCTGCTGTAATTGATGTTAAATGGTGTTACTTGACGCTAGTTGGCAGTTACACGTGTAACCGTCCCATAGTCAGTATTCTATAAGATATGCACTTAAATTCTAGAGCGTGCAACTCCAAGGGGGTGTGTAGATCTGGGAGGTGTAGTGGCAGGACAGGGGCATGTCAGGCAGTTATGAGTGTGGTTTATAGAATACTGGCATTTGAGTGTCCGATATTTAAAACCATTTAACTAGCCAGGAACGGCAACTGGCTGGTTAAATGGTACTTAACCATCTATTCGGCGATATTCAGTGGGAAATAGCCAGCTATCTCCCACTGAATATTGCCGGTTAGCATTTAGGACCAAATTCTATAAATGACGCCTTAAAAATCAATGCTGAAAAACCATGCTCTTAGCACAATTCTATAAACTACGCTGAAAGTTAGGTGTAGTTTATAGAATACTAGTAAAAAAGGCCCGTTTCCGAAACCAATGAAACGGGCGCTAGCATGTGGTTTTTTGTGTGTGTGTGTGTATGTGTCACAGAGTTATTTTGTGTGTGTGTGTGTGTGTGAGTGTGTGAGTGAGAGTGCGGTGTGTGTGCAGGTTGTTGATGTGTGTCTTTTTTTGTTTTGTTTTGTTTTTTGCTTGTGGGTTGGGGGATGTGCTGTGCTGTGCTGGCAAAGTGGGTTGGATTGGTGTGTCGCTTTGAGGGTGTGTTTCTGTTGTATTGTGTGTGTGTGTGGTTTTGTTTGTCAAGGAGGTTTGTGGAGGGGGGTCTTTCTGTTGGTGAAATGTAAATGTGAAATGTAAATGTAAATTTTTGCACATACCCACAGCAGGAATATTCTTCTCTCGTTCCAGCGGTGGTTCTGTGCTCTCCGTGCTACACAGATAATGAGCCATTCTGCTGGGGAATGCTCCTCCCTTATTGTCACGTAGTTTCCTCTGATTGGTCCGTCTTACGTTGCCTAGTGTTGCCTGGGAACGGTGTTGTGATGGTCCTTTGTGTTTCAGAATGTTGAGGGGTGTTTTTTCTGATTGGTCCGTCATGTGAGGGCGGGGCAGAGAGACATGGTCAGTGTTGAGGCTTCACCACCATGAATCCATGAACCCTTCAGTGACTGACTGAGTGACTTCAGAACATTGTCTTCAGAACGTTGAGGGTGAGTTTTATTATAGTAGATGCTTAGCGGCTGTTCTTGCAACTAAAATTTAGGTGCACCCATTTAGGCCATCTAAACCAGGCCTAAATACCAGCGCCTAACTTAGGCTCAGATCAGGTATATTCCATAATAGTGTACATAGTTTTTTTGAAACGCCCATTCCACGCCCATGGCCATGCCCCCTTTTTGGCTGCATGCCTTACACACACCACGTTGTAGAATATGCCTAAAAAGTTGAGCGTGTAAATTCTAATTAAAGCCAAATAGTGCTGCTAATTGATTAAGTACCAATTATTGGTGTTGATAAACTTGTTAATTAAGTTGTGTGTACAATTTGGTCATGTGGTCAATTAGCCTGAGTCCTTTATAGAATTTGGGGGTTAGTGGACAGCTGGTTATATCGCGCGATATAACTGGCTATCCACCAATATTCAGCGAATCGTCGGCTAAGTTATAGCAGGTATATCTTTGGCCATGTTAAACTTAACCGGCCTTCGCCGAATATCAGCTTGGATGGTTAAATTTAAAGTGGCCAAAATACACCCGGATTTTCAATGCCGGTCACCAGAAACGGCCCAGCATTGAATATCCAGGTTCAGCGCCGACCGCGGCAGACAGCCTGGCTACCTGTTGTGGTCTGAATATCAGGCCCTATGTATCTAACTGCGGTGCCGAAAGTTAGATGCGAGCATTTACACCAGCTATTGAGCTAGCACAAATTCTTGTGACTAAAGTTAGGCGTGTAAATTCAGACTTACACTAGCACAACTGACAGTGCATGTACCATTGCCATTATATAATCTGTGCTTAGCACGCATCATCCCGGTGCCTAACTTTAGGCGATCTATAGAGAATTATCTCCATAGCTTAGCACTATGTTTATTCACACAGGTCGCACATACCAGAAGCCAGCCTTGGATGCAGAGATCCTAGATTTCATACCATATAGTCTGTGTTCATTTTGAATTGTCTTCAGCTGATGATGTTTGATAATATGTGCTCAGGATGAGTAGTAGTTTCCCTTGTTAAGTTGATAACTTGAAAAAAATCTTAGAGAGCTGTGGATTGCCTTTGATTTTTTGTTTTATAACTGTGCTGTTTGCTGATCAAAGGATCCTTTGTTTACTCACTCAGGCCCCACTGATCAAAAGCAAATACCTTGCTAGAGGCCATTAGCATAAGTACATAACTATTGCCATACTGGGACAGACCAAAGGTCCATGAAGCCCAGCATCCAGTTTCCAACAGTGGCTAATCCAGGTCACAACTACCTGGCTAGGTCCCAGAACAGTACAATACATTTTATGCTGCTTATCCTAGAAATAAGCAGTGGATTTTCCCCAAGTTCATTTTATTAATGGCTTATGGACTTTTCTTTTAGGAAGCTATCCAAACCTTTTTTAAAACCCCGCTAAGCTAACTGCTCTTACTACATTCTCTGGCAGTGAATTCTAGAGTTTAATTACATGTTGAATGGAGAAATATTTTCTCTGATTCGTTTTAAATTTACTACTTTGTAGCTTCATTGCAAGTCCCTAGTCCTGGTATTATTATTATTTTTGGAAAGAGTAAACAATCGATCCATGTCTACCTGTTCCATTTCACTCGTTATTTTATAGACCTCGATCATCATTTCATCCCCATTATCATTTTCATTGCCCTTCTCTTTATCTTATTCTGCTATATCTTTTTTGAGATGCGGTAACCAGAACTACACACAATATCTGAGGTGCGGTCGCACCGTGGAGTGATACAAAGGCTTTATAAAATCCTCATTTTTGTTTTCCATTCCTTTCCTAATAATACCTAACATTCTATTTGCTTTCTTAGCCACCACTGCACACTGAGCACCGGACTAGTGCCCGCATTTGCTACTGCCTCATGCTCAGAGGGCTCTAGCATGATTTATAACGAGCACATGCAAGGATAGTGCAAGAGGCATTCAAATTTAGTCAAATCAAGTAATTACCCATTCCCTCCCAATGCTCAGAAGAACACCACACAAACCCAAGCAGCCTTACCGCCTCAGAAGTAACGCCAGCTCGGAGCAGGCGTTCGGGTGCTTCTGCCGAGCCAGAGACAATAGTACAAGGAATTGCATTTACAAAATCACAATAAGCTCAAAAAAAGGGAAGTGAAAAAAAAGCTAGGATGCTTTGCAAGAAAAATCCTGTAAGGTTTTCTTCTCCCACTGCCTGGATAGAGTACAGCCACAATTTATGCTAAACATGCTTCCAAACAGAACAAGGAAAGGTTGGTAGGGAGCAGCAGTTCAACTAGGGGATAAATTAAATTTGAAATGTGGCAGAAGAAGAAGAAGATATTGCAATTCTTTAAAATAAGAATTTGTGATCAGAAACAAAAAGGAAACAAAGTTCACAATTCTAATAAGAGATTAATATACCAGTGTGGTGTTTGCTTTCAGCCAGGAACTCTCAAACAAGCAGTACAGTATATCCAGGGCTTTTTTTTGAGGGGGTACTTGAGGGTACTGAGTACCGGCACCTTTTCCATTGTCTGCTAAAATTGACCCATGGTCCCCAAGTTTTAATGAAAGAGCTCAGACCCTACACACCAATTCTGCCTTGTCATAGATTCTGTGGCTGGTTGCAGGGGACCTGGCTATTGTGGAGTGGGTCCCTCGGTGATCATCCCACCCCACCCCTGAAGGGTGGCCTGGCATTTGAGTACCGGCACCCTTTTTGCTAGAAGAAATGCAGTGAGTGTATCTTGCTATAGCTGGTACCAGCACTTTCTCCTTCTCCTCCTTCTGGCGTTCTGGGCATGCGCTGAAGTGCTGTGCTTGATTCAGAACTTTTCAGGGCAGGCCCCATCCTTCCCCTAACTTTGAAACTGCTCTCTAATGCTCAGCCCTGACAGTGTGCCTAAACTTGTTTGTCATTAGAGCTGAGCATTAGGGAGCTGTGTTGTAGCGCTGTTGTGGTGGTATTTTTCTGACACTGTACTGAACAATGCCAGAGTTTTGAGCATCTGGGCATCAGCAACTAAAGAGTAGACTTGGTCTAGGAAGACAAAGATTCTTTTCTGAGCCGACATCCTTTGTAAATATGGCAGTAGAAGTTAGAGCGTGTCAGAGGAGGGAAGATCAGATCCTAGGGCTCTAAAACTTCATTGAGGTTTCCTGCACATGAGTTTTCATTTCAACTTTGAAGGTGTTTGAGCAAATATTTCAAACTCAGTGGTGAAGCAGTTTAAATAAAGACTGTGCTGTCTGAATAAAGTGATTTAAGCAGTTAAATGAGCAGAAGGTACTTGTGAATCAAAAGCAGGGAACATATGGATGAATAAAAGGTCTTAATTTTTACAGAGTGGTTGTTAGCAGCAGGGGAACACTCCTAGCATTTCCAGTTCTTCTTTTGGAAAGAAGCATATGGAAACCCGGAAACTGATTAAAAAGAGAGACTAGCGACGAGCAAATTTCTCCATAGTGAGAATGAAATAGCCTGATTTTGCTGTATCGTCTTTGGAGATTTTCTTATGGATGCTCCCTTATTCCACAAAGAAAAAAAAATGCCCTATTATAAGCTGAAACAGTTAATAGCATTTCTGTAATTTTAATGAGATTCTGTCATGGATGTAATGGTGGGGGAGGGAGGCAGACTCACCCTAGTTCCTGTGGGCTTCTCTTAGATGCCTCTTACAGCCTGGAAGTGAGAGAAAATTATTTCTATGGGGGCAATTTTTAATATTACATTACACTTCTTATATTATGCTACTACCTATTAGTTCTAAGTGGATTACAAATAGAGGCTAGGCATAGCCTAGGAATTATAATCAATAAGAGATATATTAACTTTCAAACAATATATATTTACAAATCAAAACAGTTTTCACAGCTTTCTTGAAAACTAAATGATTACTTAGCTGTCTTATTTCAAATGGTAATGAATTCCAGGCCTTGGCTGCCTGGTAGGGAAAAGATAATATAAACAATCTTTGCTATCTAATACATTTTGGATTTGGAAAACGGAAAAGCAATTGATTTTGAAGAGAGCCCCTTTCACATATAGAGAGTATATGTAGCATGTAAAAAGGAGTTTCATCATTCAAAATGTAAATATCATACTGCATAACTTAAATATTAACCTA
This sequence comes from Microcaecilia unicolor, assembly GCF_901765095.1. NCBI lineage: Eukaryota > Metazoa > Chordata > Amphibia > Gymnophiona > Siphonopidae > Microcaecilia > Microcaecilia unicolor. Next base: position 148,559,383 of record NC_044040.1, read on the forward strand.
GTTTCTATTGGCAGCCAATGCTACTGCATCTACAATAAAGAAACACCATCATATTTTCATGACATATATGTATCATAAGGACTGCTGTATTTTGTAATGTCTTTCCCATCGTGGCAGTACTTATGCTTATGGGGGTGTGTCGGAGGTGTGGTGAAGGCGGGACTGGGGCGTGGTTATCGGCCGAGGAGAGATGGGCGTCTTTAGCTGATAATCGAAACAAGAAGGGCGTTTTTAACGAGAATTTGGTCCGCTTTATTTGGACCCTTTTTTTTCAGGTCCAAGTTCCAAAAAAGTACCCCAACTGACCAGATAATTGGGGATCACCTCCCCTGACTCCCCCAGTGGTCACTAACCCCCTCCCGGCTAGTTTTCAACGGCTTATGGAGACAGTCTTGTCAGAGTATGTGTTCCAAATTCTATTGCTATACCTTGATGATATTTTAGTATACGCACCGAGTTTTGAGGAGCATCTGCGACGTTTGGAGCTGATTTTCCAAAGACTGAAGAGTGTGGGTCTGAAGCTGAAGCCTACAAAATGTAAGCTAATGTATGAAGAGGTGAAGTTTTTGGGTTACATTGTCTCCAATCGGGGAGTTTCAACAGATTCTGAGAAGATCCGAGCGCTGCAGGACTGGAGAACCCCCAAATCCAAAACTGAAGTCAGAAGTTTTCTGGGGTTCGCGAGTTTCTATAGAAGGTTCGTAGAGAACTTTGCACAGATCGCGGCACCCTTACACGCTGTCACAGGGAAAATGGTCCCGGAAGAGTCAAAATTCATCTGGAGTGAGGAGTGTCAAACAGCTTTTGAAGTTTTAAAGAGAAAATTGATAGCAGCTCCAGTCCTAGCGTACCCTATATTTTCAGAGCCATTCATTTTAACCACCGACGCTAGTAACAAAGGGCTCGGAGCGATATTGAGTCAAATGCAAGACGGTGAAGAACGAGTGATCGCTTTTGCGAGTAGAGGGCTTCGGAAATCGGAGAGAAATTCGAGCAACTACTCGGCCTTCAAACTAGAGCTGTTAGCCCTTAAGTGGGCAGCAACTGATAAATTTAGGGAGTACTTATTGTACAGAAGATTTCTCGTCCGTACTGATCATAATCCTCTGAAGTATCTTGAGACTGCCAAAGTACAAGCCGTAGAGCAAAGATGGCTTGCTCAGCTAGCGGAGCTTGATTTCGTGGTTGAATACAAGCCAGGCAGGAGCAATGGAGCCGCGGATGTACTTTCCCGATTACCAGAATCAGAAGAACCGGAACCACAGAAAGATGAAGAGAAGGATTTCTTGGCATTGACTTGTGGTTTAATCACAGTTCAACCAAAATCAGGAAGAAAGAGAGTCAAGAAAAGTTGTGGAAACTTGGGACCACAGGAATCCGAGATTTGGAAGCTACAACACGAGGATGAGACGTTGAAGAAAGTTATCGGTTGGTTGGAAAATAATTATTTACCTGAGTCAGAGGAATTGGATTCTGCTGAGAAGCGGGCATTGTGGAAGCACCGAGCAAGATTACGTGTGCATAAAGGGATTCTTTATCGTGCGTTTGAGGATGGACGTCGGGGAGAGGATGTCCTACAAATAGTGGTTCCTGATGTCCTAAAGGAGGAATTGTTGAAAATGTACCACGATCAACGAGGACATTTTGCGTTGGACACAACATTTAAGAATTTGAGGAAGACGTATTTCTGGTCCCAGATGAGAAAGGACGTAGAAAATTGGATACAAAACTGTGAGAGATGTTGCTACTCCAGAGACTTGTTTCCTAAAGAAAGAGCAAAGCTAACCTGCTTCAATGTCATTAGACCACACGAGGTCTTGGCAATAGACTATATGATGCTGGAGAGGGATAGCAGGGGTTTTGAACAGATACTAGTGCTGACAGACTTGTTCTCCAGGTTCACCATCGCCGTGCCCACTAGGAACCAGTCCGCCAAAACAACAGCAAGGGAGTTGGTAACCCGGTGGTTTTCTGTGTATGGTCTGCCAGAAAAGTTGCATTCGGATCAGGGAGCAAACTTTGAGTCAAGACTGATCAAGGAGGTGTGCGAATTATATGGGATAAAGAAAACCAGGACCACCCCGTACCATCCACAGGGGAATGGTCGTTGTGAGAGATTCAATCGCACATTCTTGCAGATAGTCAGAGCTTTCCCAGAAGAGAAGAAAAGGTGTTGGTCAAAATATGTCCCGGAAATCAACCAGATTTACAACAGCTCAATACATCAAGCCACTGGATACACGCCAGCCTATTTATTCCTGGGAAGGGAGGATTTGTTGCCTCAGCACATGCTGGTTAGGAGAGAAGAATGGCCGAATGATATGAAGTTTGGAGGAAGTTTAGAAGATTGGTTACGGCAACATCAAGAAAAATTGCAGTTTGCACGGGAGATTGCTAGCAGAACCGCCGAGCGACAGAATGAAAAAATGAGAGAACAATATAACAAGCATGCTAGGGCAGAGCCTCTCAATGAAGGGGATTGGGTTCTGCTCAGGAGACGGGGATTTCAGGGACGACATAAGATTCAGGATGTGTGGGAAGCTCAGCCATACCAGATTGTAGAGATTTTTGGGGAAAACTCCAATGTATTAAAGCTTTATAATGAGACAAAAGGTGAACAAATAGTTCATAGAAATCTAGTAAAGAGTTGTCTGTTAAAAAATGTGGGGAATGTGATACCTGAATCCTCATTTGAGGAGAAAGAGGTGAGGTCTGTAACCCCCAAAACAAAGAATAAATGTGGTTATGTCATTTACACTGAATATAGTGTGGAGCATACTATGGTGCGAGGTGAACCTGAACAGGGAAGGGAGGAAGGTACAAGAAAGTCACACAGGCAGAACAAGGGAACATGTTCCTCTTTTCTAAGAGAAAATTTTATTTTAAATTAAAGATATATGAAAAGAACTCTATACAAATCATTTTTGAAAGACTGTGTTCAGAATTAGATTTTTAGTTATGAGTTAGGATTGGGAGGGACATGGATAAAAATTCGGGTTAGTGGTGGAAGAAGGAATGAATGGGAATGTGGTTTGAAATTTGGAAATAGATAGGATAGGTTGTTTGAAGTGTGTGATGGTGAAAGGGGTGGTTTTTGGAAGTGGTCTGAGTTAGAATGTTGGTAGGTGTGAATGGAATATTGAGGACAATATTCGATTTCAAAGCCTGGGTGAATGTAATAGGGGGTTAAAAATAGGGGGGAAAAAAAAATAATATTTTTTTTTTTTACTTACCTCGGGCTCCGGGATGTTGGGGCTCCTCGGGGCAGGAAGGTTAGGAGGTGCGCTGCAGGGAGCAGCGTTGAGTTTTTTTTAAAAAACCCGGGGACAGTTCAGAACGTCCCCGGGTGGAGGAGCGCTGCTGGGGCCGGTTGGGCCCGAAAGAAGAAGGGCCGCGTTATGGGAGCGCTGCAGAGAAGGCGCCATCATTTTTTTAGCTCCCGGGGACGTTTGGGCACGTCCCCGGGTCAGATGCGGTCAGCAGGCTTTTCTTTTCCCGGGGGCGCCATTGTTTTTCATGCCCGGGAGCGCCGAAGGATGAGGGAGGCCTGTTCCAAGGCCGAAGAAGAAAGGAAGATGGCCGACGCGATGGGCGCGCGTGTGCATGAGGCGGCGAGCCTCATGCACAGATCGGGAATGTGCGCCGCATCGGAGCTCCGTTTAGGCCCAAGCCGGGGCCTAAATTTTCGGACGGAGCTCCGAGGGTTTTTTGTTTTTTAATTTTTTGGCTCCGTTTTTGTACTGGGACCAGCGGGACCGGAACCGATGGCAGGCGTTTGGTGAGGGAAAAATCCTGGATCAGGTAAGGGGTCACTTGACCCAAAATGTTAATCGGTTGATTTTAAATTTGTGTAAATTGCGTTTTTTATTTTTAAAAATTCGGGGTTTTGAGTTTTTTAAATTTGGTTTTCAGTTTTGGGGTCGGGGAATTTTTGGGGATTTTTGTGGCGGGTTAGATTTTGAATTTGAATATTTTTAGTGGGGGTTTTTGGTAGGGTGCTGTTTAAAGGGGTTTTGAAAGAGTTAATTTTTTTTATTCGACGGGGTAGGTCTATAGGGGGGAGTTTGAATTTTTGGGATATTTTTTGAATTTTTTTGGGATTTTTAAAAGGGGTTTTGGGGGAAAATAGTGAGGTATGGGTTAAAAAGGGTTAAATTTAAATTTTGAAATTACAGCTAGATAGGGAATAAAAGGGTTATTGAGTATGGGAATTTTGGGGTAGATTGGAAAATGTTTAATTGGGTTTTTATTTTAATTATTGATTTCCCATTATTTTCTATGGGAAATCAGTAATTAAAATGGAGATTTAGCACTGCTGGCCAAGATTCCGCCGGTCAGCAGTGAAGCTCGGAATGTTGAGGGAGATGACTGATTGGTTGGGAAGGGCTTGGAATGTCACTGAAAGCTCCGTATCCCTGGTTACGGAGTCATTGGCGGTTGGCAGAAGGAGTTGGGACAGCGAGGAGAGCAGATGTGTGTTGGTGGAGTGGATTTTGTGTGAGGTAGAGGAAAGATAGTTAGATTAAATTGGATTTGGGAAGGGTGGTGATTAGTAAAAAGGGAGTTCAGTGGAAGAATATATTAAGTAAAGGAGTGATTGTGTTATCATTTAATAGTTAGGGGAATTTTTAGGAAAGTTAGGATTTAAGTTAGAATTGGAAATAGAATTGTTGGGGTGGAGATTATTGGGAATTAATTGAATGTGTGATTTAAAGTGTTGGAATTTATATTTGGAATGTTTTGAATGATATGATATAGGTTAGGTGTTATCTGATAAGTTTATAAATTAAGAAGTGATTGACTGCATTGGAGTGTGATTGAAGAAAAATCTATGTTCCTGAAAACTTGCGTCACTCCTTCAGTAGTATAGGATATAAAAAAAAAAAACATAGCATAGGGGATCTAGAATAGGAAAATTAAATTATTTTGATTTTAAAGTTAGTTTTGGCCCAGTCTTTCTAAATAAAGATCCCTTTAGTAAGGAAAATCCTAGAATATATGTAAGGAGGTAGGGTTTTTCTCCTATTTAAGTTATTTAAGATAGGTTTAGGAGGAAGATACAGAGGACGCTGCATCATCTAAGAAAAAAACAACAGGCCCCCACGCAAGAAAGACCTTTGGTGTGAAGCAAGAAGTGGGACTGAGCGACGCACTGAAAGGAAAGTGACTTTCAAAAAGGAAAGAAAGAGGGTAGAAAAGAGGGATACTTACCTGGATCCGACGGGAGGGTTAAGGGTGCTTCTGAAAAACAAAAGGAAGTCAACACAAAGTATCAATTCTTGAAAGCTTGGGGAATTTGAGAAAACATTATTTCACATTTCTTTTAAAAAGTAATAGTTAATCTGAAAAGACTTATCTGATATCTGGTAGCTGTGAGGTGAAGGGTTAACCTGTTGACAACAAAAGCACAAGTTAAAATAAACCTGACATTGCTGTAGCATAATAGACACGACTCATTTTCTGAAAAAGTTAGAAGCTTTACCACCTCAAACTAAGACGGGATTTCTAGTCACGTTGGATGTTCAATCCCTATACACCGCGATACCCCAACGTGAAGCACTAAGTGTAATGGAACAAATTTTAGAACAACGTCCTAAGCCGGTGACTGTTCCCACTGAGTTTCTTTTGAAATTGTTGAAGTTATCTTTATTTAACAACTATTTTTTGTTTAATGGAGAAATTTTTTTACAACTATCTGGAATTGCCATGGGAGCGTCTTTTGCCCCTACGGTTGCTAATTTATTCATGGCACATTTAGAAGAAAATGTCATTTATAAGCTGCCTCGATACCAGCATGTTAAATGCTGGTGGAGGTTTATCGATGACATTTTTATAATATGGGAATCAACATTGGAAATGTTAGATTTTTTTCTGATAGATCTGAATGCATGCCATCCTACCATTAAATTCCAACACACAGTTCACATAAACGAAATTAGTTTTCTAGATGTAAAGATCACTAAACATAGAGATAAACTTGAAACTGATGTTTTCACGAAACCTACAGATCGCAATTCATTATTGTCTTATGACAGCATGCACCCTATACACATTAGGAATAATCTCCCATTTGCACAGTTTCTACGCTACAGACGCATCTGTGACACTTCACAGAAATATAAACACTCTGCCGTCCGATTAAAAGATAAACTAATTGAGAAAGGATATCCCACCAAAATCGTGAAACATGCGTACAAAAGAGCTTTGTACAACCATCGCGAACAGTTATTGGGATCTAAACCTCAGAACAATCAAGAAGTGAAAGATCAAAAAACTGTTTGCATCATGCAATACACATCGGTGGCACCTAGGGTTGCCAATATCATATATAAAAACTGGAAAATACTATCTGCCCATGAAGTGTTTGCTAGACAGAAATGTTTGATATCATATTCGAGACGTGCCAATTTATCCGAGGTGTTATGTCATCCGGACGTTAGAACGGGCACTCACCAACATAAAGAAGTAATGCCTGGTCACAAGAAATGTGGGCAATGTGTCATGTGTGTAGTGATGGAGGAAACAAACAAATTTTGGGACAAAACGAAAAAAGATTGGTTCTATTTGAAGGGAGAAACCTCCTGTACATCAAAAGCAGTGGTCTATATGACCACATGCCCATGTGGTTTGCGCTATGTAGGGCAAACGAAACGAATGTTTAAAGTCAGACTTTCTGAACACAAACATGCGATACAGTCCAGAAAGGTTCACATGCCTCTGGCTAAACACTGTGCTGATAATAACCATGAGTTCAGTCAGTTGCGATGTTTAGTAATAGAACAGCTTACTAATAATAACAGAAGAGGGGATGTTTCACGTGTCCTTCACCAAAAAGAACAGAAATGGATTTACCATCTTCAAACTATTCATCCGAAGGGTTTAAACGGACCGATGGAATGGGAGGCATTTTTCTAAATTGAGAATGCGTCCCTTTCTAACAACTGAATGTTTCGAGTTTAACAGTATGTTAATATATAAATTTTATTTGTTGAACATTTTTTTCTAACACTAGCTCTTTAAAGTTTTTCGAGATTAGTGGTGCGTTAATTGAAATGAGGAGTGAAGCCAGATGATTGGACACTAGAGATAATGACGCAACACCCACCGGGTGGAGCTACACAGTTGGCGTCCTATATCACCATTCGCCATTTTCTGAACCATTGTTCGCGATGGATTGAAAGGAAACATTTTTTTGTTTTTCAACATTTCTCCTGACGAAGATTGCGAAACAGTGGGTCCCTAGCTGTCGGGAAATTTAGTAAGACAACGCGAGTGAGAGCAATACCTTTCAGTATTGCCCACTTTGAAATGATTTAACTTTACAACCGGAGTTATGTGTGATTTAATACATTGAACATAGGAAATGAACTTCCCACTTGTTGACAACGTGGAATCAGGTCATCTTGGATATAGAAGAGACAAAAGCATCCACGTTTCAAGATAAGTGTTTGTTTTTGAATGCTGGAGTGGATTCTAATTGATGAGTCCACTATATAATTGTGTTTCCATTTAAAAAAATTATTTCCACATTACTAAAAGGTTTTCTGAAGTGACTATATAAGTTTTTTTTCTTCCATTTAGTATTCTCTGTAGTGATGAGCATTTATCTGGACTTCTTAATAATTAATTGAAATACTCCACTTTCCGTTTTTTGGTTCACAAGGCCTTTTTCTCCCCAAGATAGGGAGTTTTTTGGCACTTGTGAGGTTTTTTCGGAAGGTAGGAGGAGCCTATGATGCTGGCCAATTCAGTGGAGTCCTAATTTAAGGTTCCCTGGGCTATTGAGGCTATTTGATACACATATATATCATATATTATAGTTCATGGTTTTGCATCAACCTACAGAGCATACAGCAGGAGTGAATTTTTGTATTTTGTTGTAGCATAATAGTTGAATATTGTAGCATAAATAAGGGGTCTTAATTTAGGGTTTGAAAGAGTTATACTACACTGTTTTGTTTAACTTTTAACTTGAATAAAACCAATTTATTGTAAACACCAAGGCTTGCTTCTTTCAAATCTGACCGAGCCTAACAAATTAGTTTTTTTTCCTCCCATCTCTAGCATAGACTTGGGACGAGGATAGTGAACTGTGCCCTGTCCCTTTGCTCCAGGGTGGGTGACATTCTCCTGGCTCGACTACAGGAAAAAGGGGAACTCTGTCACCTAAAAGCTGAAGATCAAGCTTCCCAGAGCAGGGGGTCCGGATTACATTATAAGCATGACTTCTTGACTGTTTTTTTCTTACATTTGTACCTGGTGCTTTCCCATTCATGGCAGGTTCAATGCGGCTTTCATATTATATACAGGTACTTATTTGTACCTGGGGCAATGGAGGGTTATGTGAGTTGCCCAGAGTCACAAGGAGCTGCCTGTGCCTGTAGTGGGAATCAAACCCAGTTCTGCAGGACCAAAGTCCACCACACTAACCACTAGGCCACTGGCTGGCCAAGACTAGTCAAGATCATAGCTGTTGGAATTACGAGCTCTGCAAAGGTCTGCAAAATGATCAGAAACCATTGATGTAATCCAGTTAGAAATAGCAGGAAGGCATGGGTCTTTTCATCTTGCAACTATGACTAATCTGGCTGTCAGAAATAGAAAAACAAACAAATTGCTCTGAACCAACACTGTAAATTGGACTCCAGATTGAACCTGTAGCATGGCCAATCTATACAGCCTTACAAATTGATCTTGCGAGATAAGTTGCTTAAATTTCCACTTCACAATCCAGAATTGAGAAACTGTTGGACAGTCCCTCCACATGTGTTGGGATGTTCCCACCTCCTCACAGTTCTGCTAGCAGTAAACTGGCCTTAACTAATGTCCTAGCATGGGACTCAAGCACTTGGGTTATACCTTTGACTTAGCTCATGATCTCCAATACTGTCTCCATGGAACAGACCAAAGTCCCTTTTGTTCTATTTATTTATTTTGCAGTATCTCAGCTATATTCAGCCCTTACATTAGTTTGGATGTTTGGTGATAATATTATATTTCCATCTTTGTTTTAAATTTATTTAAGATATACAGATGGAGTACTGCACACACTTGTGAGAGTTGTATGTTTGTTATTATTTATGTTATTGACAATGTATATAGAATGTTGTAATGGTCATAATGCTTAGATTGGTTAACAGAATGCTATGTTGTGCTGCGGTGTTAAAACATGGTTAATAAAAATGTAAATAAACAAACAAAAAAGAAACAATTGATGTGAATTAAGAAAGATAAAAGAGCTCACAGAAAGTAAAAACAGAGCTCTGATACAGTTGTACTGGTTATCTGTAGTAGTTATTGCACCTGAGCTTGTTCTTCACATATGGACACTGCCTTCCTAAAGACTGAAAAGATTACTGAGTTCAAAGGAGCCTAAGAATACTCCAACAACAACATATAGACTACGTTCAGTGGAAATAATCTCTTACAAATATTTTCTTATGAAGGACATCTTTGAATTAATACAAACATCTACTCCCTTTGCAAATATATTTCTGTATTATGTTGTGTTTGTATGGGATCTTCTTCAGACAGAGTCTAACCCAAAATGATTCACAAAATGTAGAACAATAAATAAAAATACATCAAACATGATCAGAGCACAATTAAAATATACAGTACAGTTCATAAAAATATAAGCATTAGAACATAAGTATTGCCAAACTGGTCCATCAAGCCAAGTATCCTGTTTCCAACAGTGGCCAATCCAGGTCATAAGTACCTGGCAAGATCCCAAAAGAGTAAAATAGATTTTATGCTGCTTATCCTAGAAATAAGCAGTAGATTTTCCCAAGTCCATCTTAATAACGGCTTATGAACTTTTCCTTTAGGAAATTATCTACACCTTTTTTAAACCCTTCTAAGTTAAATGCTTTTACCACATTCTCTGGCAACGAATTCCAGAGTTTAATTACACATTGAGTGAAGAAATATTTTCTCTGGTTTGTTTTATATTTACTACTTAGTAGCTTCATTGCTTGCCCTTTAGTCCTAGTATTTTTGGACATCTATCATATCTCCCATTAGCCATCTCAAGCTGAAGAGCACAAGCTGCTTTAGCCTTTAATCTTAGTGAAGTCACTCCATCCCCTTTATCATTTTTGTTGCCTTTCTCTGTACCTTTTCTAATTCCACTTTCCATTACGTTCTATCCCACTTCTAGGACAAGTGGGTAGTTATATCCATCGACCAGCAGGTGGAGATAGAAAATCCAGAACTGAGCACTACTACTACCTAGCCACTTGCTAGCCACCCCAGTTCCTCAGTATCTTCTATCTCCACAGGTGGATGGACATACTTCGTTTCTCTCTGTGTTCCAGTTGGTTTCTCCTAGTCCAGTTGGTGACTGGTTCCCAGTTGAGACACACCTGAGGAAATTTAGACATAGTAACATAGTATATGATGGCAGAAAAAGACCTGCATAGTCCATCCAGTCTGCCCAACAAGATAAACTCATATGTGCTACTTTTTGTGTATACCTTACCTTGATTTGTATCTGCCATTTTCAGGGCACAGACTGTAGAAGTCTGCCCAGCACTAGCCCCGCCTCCTACCACTAGCTCTGCCACCCAATCTCGGCTAAGCTTCTGAGGATCCCTTCTTTCCGAACAGGATTCCTTTATGTTTATCCCATTCATTTTTGAATTCCGTTACCGTTTTCATCTCCACCACCTCCCGCGGGAGGGCATTCCAAGTATCCACCACTCTCTCTGTGAAAAAAGTCTTCCTGACATTTTTCTTGAGTCAGCCCCCCTTCGATCTCATTCCATGTCCTCTAGTTCTACCGCCTTCCCATCTCCAGAAAAGGTTTGTTTACGGATTATTATTATTATTTGTTGCATTTGTACCCCACATTTCCCACCTATTTGCAGGCTCAATGTGGCTTACATAGTACCGTGAGGTGTTAGCCACCTCCGGTGATGAAACAAATACAGAGATGTTGTTACACCTTAATACCTTTCAAATATTTGAACATTTGTATCATATCACCGCTGTTTCTCCGTTCCTCCAGGGTATACGTGTTCAGGTCAGCAAGTCTCTCCTTATACGTTTTGTAACGCAAATCCCATACCATTCTCGTAGCTTTTCTTTGCACCGCTTCAGTTCTTTTTACATCCTTAGCAAGATACGGCCTCCAAAACTGAACACAATACTCCAGGTGGGGCCTCACCAACAACTTATAAAGGGGCATTAAAACCTCTTTTTTTCTGCTGGTCACACCTCTCTCTATAAGCCTAGCAACCTTCTAGCTATGGCCACCGCCTTGTCACACTGTTTCATCGCCTTCAGATCCTCAGATACTATCACCCCAAGATCCCTCTCCCCGTCTGTACATATCAGACTCTCACCGCCTAACACATGTCTCCCTTGGATTTCTACTCCCTAAGTGCATCACTTTGCATTTCTTCGCATTGAATTTTAATTGCCAAACCTTAGACCATTCTTCTAGCTTCCACAGATCCTTTTTCATGTTTTCCACTCCCTCCCAGGTTTCCACTCTGTTACAAATCTTAGCATCATCCGCAAAAAGGCAAACTTTACCTTCTAACCCTTCGGCAATGTCACTCACAAATATATTGAACAAAATCGGCCCCAGCACCAATGTGCTGGGTCCCTGTCTTGCTCTTGCCTGGAGGTTTTCTTCTCTTTATTTCCCTCCTGAGCCTCTCTTGTGGCAGTGTCTGTGCAGCAACCAACAACAAAAAAAAAAGTTTCTTCTGGCCGTATCAGAACGGCTCCAGTCCGGCAGTGTCGGTTGTGGCTGGGGAGGTGAGGAGGTTGAAGAGTTTGGGGGGTGTACACCCTGTTTCAGGATCCAGGTGGTGAGTTGGGGATCTGTTAGTGGGCCGTGGTAACGGTCGTGCGGTTCCTGTGGTGCGCCTTTTTTTCTATTAAACACTAGCGCCAAAGTAAAAAAATAAATAAAATAAGAAGAGGTAGCAAGTTAGCGGGCTTGCAGTGCGCTCTTGCGAGTCAGGCCTCTGACTGGGTGTTTTTTGGTGCAGCGGCATGTCGGTCCCCGCTGATATGGTGAAGCGCTGCTCCTACTGTGGGGGTAGACACTCTTCCTCGGGCCGCTGCACAGTGTGCAGACTAGTGTCCCCGAGTGGAGGAGGAGATCCTGGTGGCCTTTCTCTGGGGACAACGGGCCTGGATCAGCGCTCTGGGTCCCTGGGGGGATCTCTTGGCGACTAATGTCTGGCAGAGGCGGGAACTTTGGCCATTTTGTCCTCTGCGGTCAGGGAACATGTCCTGCCAGTGGCAGAGAAAGGGGCAGTTGCAGCAGGGGGCGTACCTGATCAGGGTATGCCTTTTTCACCTGAATTTGTCTTGTTAATGCACCAGGCATTTTTATTGAAGCAGGGGGGCGCTGCTCTGCCTACTCCGGGGGTCCTGGGGGTTGCGGAGTCGGACTCAGACCCTCCTCCTCGGCCTATCCTGTTGGACGACCCTTTGGAGGGTTGTTCACCTGTTTCTCTGGGGTCAGACGCGGAGTCCGCTTCATCGGGGGGCCCTTTGGTCCTGGAGTCTTTAGAGGAGGGGGAACTCCCCTCGGGAGACGGGAATGACCCTCGGGTGCTCCGGCTTTTTCAAAAAGATGAATTGGGTGCGTTGATTTCGGAGTCCTTATCGTCTCTCTCCATATCTGAATCTGGGGGGGGGATTCTTCAGGTTCCCAGCAGTCTGGTCCCATGCGGGGGCTTAGGGATCCCTCTAAGGCATTCCCGATGCATCCAGATATTCAGGATTTAATCTCTGCAGAGTGGAATACTCCCGAGGCGGGTCTGCGAGTGGGGAGAGCCATGGCCCGTCTCTACCCTTTGGTTCTGGAAGAAAGGGAGAAGTTGGGCTTTCCTAAGGTGGATTCTTTGGTGACAGCGGTCACCAAGAAGACGACCTTGCCTGTGGAAGGCAGGGTGGCCTTAAAGGACCTTCAGGATAGGAAGTTTGAGCAGGCCCTGAAACAGGCTTTTGAGGTGGCTGCCTTGGGCTTGCAGGCTGCGATTTGCAGCTCCTTTGTGGCCCGTGCCTGTCTGCAGTGGCATCAAAGGTCGGGGGCCAGGAGTGGCTCGCGGAACGGCTAGGGTGGAGGCAGGTCTCGCTTATCTAGCGGACGCCGTGTACGACATGCTTAGGGCTTTGGCCAAGGGTATGTCATTGGCGGTCTCCGCAAGGCGACAGTTGTGGCTCCGGGCACGGTCTGCGGATGCGGTGACAAAGCCCGGTTGGTCAAGCTGCCCTTTCGGGGGAAGTTACTCTTTGGCGAGAACTTGAGTAATCTGGTGAAAGAGCTCAGAGAGTCTAGACCCCAGTGGCTGCCTGAGGACTGGCCTAGGTCGTCTGGTCGGCAGTCCGGGTTCTCTCGTCCTCGGTTTCAGGACAGTAAGAACTACAGACCAGGTCACCCGGCCTTTGGGAACGGCCTAAGTTTCAGCCCCGTCAGTCGTCCTTTCGGGGGGACAGGAAGGGGACCAGCAAGTCAGGTCGGACAGGTCCTCCTGCCTGACAGTCGCAATGATGGTGCATTGGTCCATGCGTTCAGTCCAATAGGGGGACATCTTCAGGCGTTCCAGGAAGCATGGGCCTTCATCACCTCAGATCAGTGGGTGCTGGACATCCTGTGCGATAGTTACCAGTTAGAATTCTGCCGCCTGGTTGCTCCTTTCTTCTTATAGTCTCCATGTCGAGGTTCTGTCCGAGAGGCACAAGTCAAGTCCACCGTTCAGGCATTACTGTCTCTTCAGGCCATTGTGCCCATGCCACTCGACAAGCGCGGACAGGGGAGGTACTCCATCTATTTCGTGGTCCCCAAGAAGGGAGGCATGGTCCAGCCCATTCTGGACCTCAAGAGTGTCAAGAAGTACCTGCGGGTTACGCACTTTCGGATGGAAACCCTCAGGTCTGTCATTGCCTCCATGCGGGATGGCGAGTTTCTCACCTCTCTCGATCTCAAAGAAGCATACCTTCATATTCCAATTTGGGGCCTCAATCAGCAGTTCCTTCATTTCGCTGTATTGGGTCAGCACTTCCAGTTTCGGGCGCTCCCATTTGGCCATGCTACGGCCCCACGGATCTTCTCCAAAGTGATGGTAGTGGTAGCAGCTTTCTTCCAGAAGCCGGGTGTTCAAGTGCACCCTTACCTGGACGACTGGCTAATTCGCGCGTCGTCCTATCAGGACAACTTGGAAGCGACTTCCACAGTTGTCAGGCTGCTTCAGTCCTTGGGATAGGTGATCAATTTTGAGAAGAGCTGCCTGATCCCCTTTCAGTGCCTGGAATACTTAGGTGTTCTATTCAATACCCAGCGGGATCGGGTCTTTCTGACCGACCCTTGGCGGGTGAAGCTGGTGAGGCAGGTATATTCCCTTCTGTTGGCTGCCAGGCCACGGGTTTGGGACTACGTTCAGCTTCTAGGGTCCATGACAGCGGCCATGGAGGTAGTCCCTTGGGCGCAAGCTCACATGTGTCCACTTCAGAGGTCTCTGCTCTCCCGCTGGTCTCCAGTGTCAGAGGCTTACCAAGTCAGACTGCCTTGGACATTGGAGGCCAGACGGAAGCATGAGATGGTGGCTCTGCTCCCAATCTCTGGCTCGGGGAATGTCCTTTCCCATTCTGCAGTGGGAGGTAGTGACAACGGATTCCAACCTGTCGGGCTGGGGGGCCCATTTCAGGGGCCATTTAGCTCAGGGTACGTAGTCACCGCAGGAGTCCCATTGGACCATTAATATTTTGGAGCTTTGGGCGGTGCGGCTAGCTCTGAAGTTGTTTCTCCTGTTCCTGAAGGGGACAGCGGTCCGAGTCTTCTCAGACAATGCGATGACTAGCTTATATCAACAGGCAGGGGAGACCCACAGCAGCCGTCTGGCCAGGGAATCCGGCCTCTTGATGGTCTGGGCGGAGTGGCACCTGTCTTACCTCTCAGCAGCCCACATTGCTGGGGTCCTCAACATAGAAGCCGACTTTCTCAGTCGTCATATTTTGGATCCCGGCGAGTGGGAGCTGTCTGCCGCGGCCTTCCAACTAGTGGTGCGGCGTTGGGGCCTTCCTTGCATGGACCTGATGGCCACGAAAGACAATGCCAAGGTTCCACAGTTCTTCAGTCGTCGCAGGGAGCAGGATTCATTAGGTCTGGATGCCCTACTTCAGCCGTGGCCGGTAGAGTGAGTCCTGTATGTCTTTCCTCCTTGGCTGATGTTGGGCCATCTGCTGAGAAGAGTAGCAACTCATCGCGGCAGAGTGATTTTGGTCGCTCCAGACTGGTCCAGGCGCCCTTGGTATGCCGACCTCATCAGTCTTCTGGACGGCCAGCCGATGCGGCTTCCGCAGGAGAGGGGTCTTCTCTGGCAGGGACCGGTAGCTATGGAAGATCCCTCTCATTTTGGTCTTATGGCCTGGCCCTTGAGAGGTCTCATTTGAGGAAGAAGGGCTATTCGGATTTGGTTATTACTATCATGCTTCAGGCTCGCAAGTGGTCTACTTCTTCGGCCTATGCCCACCTCTGGCGTATATTTGAAGATTGGTGCGCGGAAAGGGGTTTGGATCCCTTTAGCGGTTCGGTGGGCAGCATCCTTGATTTTCTGCAGCAGGGGGTGCACAAGGGCTTAGCGCTGGGGTCCTTGAAGGTCCAGGTGGTGGCCTTGGCCTGCTTTCAAGGGCACTTGCGCAATTCTTCGCTGGCGGCTCACCCGGATGCGGTCCATTTTCTGAAAGGAGTGGGTCGTCTTCGACCGCCCTTCCGGGCTCCCTGCCCTAACTGGGATCTCAATCTGGTGCTTGGAGCGCTTCAGCGTCCTCCCTTTGAGCCTCTTCGGCAGGCTTCCCTGAAGGATCTTACTCTGAAGGCGGTATTTTTGGTGGCTATTGCTTCGGCCCATCGCATTTCTGAGCTCCAGGCGCTCTCTTGCAGGGACCCCTTTCTCCGTTTATCGGAGGGGGGGTGTCTCTATGAACAGTGCCGTCTTTTCTGCCCAAGGTGGTCTCGAAATTTTATCTTAATCAGTCGGTAGAGCTGCCTTCCTTTCTTCGGCAGGATGTGGGGAGTCAGTATGCGTCCTTGCGACTTCTGGATGTTCGAAGAGTTCTTATCTGGTATCTGGAGGCGACTAACGAGTTTTGTCGCTCGGATAGATTGTTTGTTTTGTTCGGTAAACAGAAGTTGGGCCTAATGGCCTCCAAAGCATCCATTGCCCGCTGGTTGAAGGAGGTGGTGTTATCCGCCTACTTCCTGGCAGGGAAGGCTTTGCCTTTGGGTTTGAAGGCCCACACGACTAGGCGTGTGGTGATGTCGTGGGCAGAGACATCTTTGTCTTCTCCAATAGACTTTTGCAGGGCGGCGACATGGTTGTCGTTGCATTCTTTCAGCAAGCATTATAGGGTGGATGTTGCTGCACGGTCAGATATGTCCTTTGGGGCGGCGGTCTTAAAAGCAGCAGGGCCGATGTCCCACCCTCGCAGGGATTGCTTTTGAACATCCCACTTGTCCTGGAATAGTGGGATAGAACGTAATGGAAAGAGAAATTAGGTCTTACCTGGTAATTTTCTTTCCATTAGTTCTTCACACTATTCCAGGAGCCCTCCCGGTGTTTTCGGCCTATTTTGCTTTTGACTGCCCTGCTCACTGTTTTGGATCCTGTCGTTGGTTTGGATTTTTTTTGCCTTGTTTGTTGGTTGGTTGCTGTTCATGCATTTAGATTGGTTTTCTGCTGGCTTAGGTACAATACTGAGGAACTGGGCGGCTAGCACGTGGCTAGGTAGTAGTGCTCAGTTCTGGATTTTCTATGTCCACCTGCTGTTTGATGGACATAACTACCCACTTGTCCTGGAATAGTGTGAAGAACTAATGGAATTAGTTATCAGGTAAGACCTAATTTCTCCATTTCTTTTTTGAGATGCGGTGACCAGAATTTCATACAGTATTCGAGGTGTG
Organism: Microcaecilia unicolor; assembly: GCF_901765095.1. Lineage (NCBI taxonomy): Eukaryota > Metazoa > Chordata > Amphibia > Gymnophiona > Siphonopidae > Microcaecilia > Microcaecilia unicolor. Next base: position 148,576,310 of record NC_044040.1, read on the forward strand.
GTCGCACCATGGAGCAATATAAAGGCATTATAATGTCCTCATTTTTGTTTTCCATTCCTTTCCTAATAATTCCTAACATTCTGTTTGCTTTCTTAGTCACTGCTGCACCCTGTCATTTGCCTTTCCTTTCTCCTTTTTTAGTACATGGAATATATCTGGCCTGGGCTTCCAAGATGGTATTTTTGTTTTAGTATTTTTATTGATTTTCAATACAAAGGTAAATCAAGAAATAACAACTATGTAACAATGAATGATTGTACAAAATTGGTAAGAAATCAAAGGGAAGGAAAGGAAAAAACCAACAACAACAAAAAACAACATTCGTCAACATTGCACTCTATGTACTTCTTCATGCATAGGGCTTTGTGGACGCCCCTTAAATTGCATACGATTGACCCCTCTAATTCCAGCCTTTGCTGGTCCTGCCAATCTCAACAAGGCAATATTAAGCGTCTTACATTTGATTGTGCATGTATTCAAAAATATTGGAAAGATATCTGGTCAATAATGGTAGATGTTTTCCACTTTCCTGGTTCAATAACTTATAAATATGTGATGGTTAAAGACCAATGCTTTCAGAATATCCTAAAATCTAGTGAATGTACAATTGTTAACATCATGCTCTCTTTAGCTTTGAAGGTAATTTTTTTGCATTGGCAATCCTTGGATCAGGCCACCTACCAAGAATGGTGGAACCTATTGTTTCAAACTTATAAATATGAAGCATACCTTGCTAAAAATCATTTCAATTTGCTCTGAATGAGGAGAAATGGTTTCCACTTCTTACTTTAAAGTTGCCTAGTGTGATATGTTGTGCTAATATCACTAGCCGCTTCTCTTTGGGTATCTATGGCTTATGCATGAAATGTACTTTGTCAGGATGGTATTTTTGATTCACATCCATGCCTGCTGTAAATTTTTGACCTTTGCAGCTGCTTCGCCAAGTTTTTTTTTTTTTTGACCATTCTCTTCATTTTATCATAGTCTCCTTTTTGAAAGTCAAATGCTACTGTATTAGATTTCCTGTATCTACTTACTCCAGAGATGATATGAAATCCGATCATGTTATGATCACTGTTATCAAGTGGACCCAGCACTATTACCTCCTGAATCAGATCATGTGCTCCATTAAGGACTAGGTCTAGAATTGTTCTCCCTCTTGTTGGTTCCTGAACCAGCTGCTCCACAAAGCAGTCCTTGATTTTATCATGGAACTTTACCTTACTAGCATGCTCTGATGTTATATCTACCTAGTCAATACTGGAGTAATTGAAATCACCCTTTATTATTGTGTAACCCAGTTTGTTAGCCTCCTTAATTTCTGATCACATTTTTGCATCTGCTTGTTCATTCTGACCAGATGCCAGAGGTATGCTCCTATCTCCAGTGCCGCCGAGAAAGCAGGGTAGGGGGGGGCAAAATTCCCCAGGTCCGGTCTCTGGCAAGCTTCTTCCTGCCTGCCTGCTTTCGGGTCTGTCCTTTCCTGCTCTTGCATGCTACCCAGGACCTGGATGATTGCATTAGTGCGATATCACATTAATGCAGTCATCTGGGGCCCAGCATGAACAACAGCAGGACAGGATAGATGGTGGGAGCAGGCAGGCAGGAAGAGCCTTGCCAGCACTGGGCCTGGGCCCTGCCTTGGGGGCAGAGATATAGAGGTAAGAGAGCGGGTGGGCGGGAGCGGAGGTGCGAGTGGGGGGGGGGGGGGGGGGGGTGGCAGGCGGCGGTCTGGTTCTGCCCCAGGCCTGGTAGTCCGGTTCTGCCATGGGCTTGGCCTTGTCTCTCAGCGGCCCTGCCTATCATTATCTAAAAAAAATTCTTTAAACAAAATATAAAATGTTAAAAATGCTTATTTGAGTCTATAATTTTTATTCTTTCAGTTGTAGTAGCAGCTGTCTATTTGCTATTCTCTTTGCTTTCATATCAGTTTAGAAGTTTGGAAATTCCTGTTAGACTCTCAGCAGGAATATTTTACACTGAGGTTTATAGCAGGATCTGATTGGTCTTTATGGCCTTTTTAAATTCATTGTTTAATAAGCGCTCAGCAAAATGGTCTGACTATAAAGAAGCATTTTTTAAAAATTCAGATAAACAGTCCTTGTCCTGCTTTTCCCACCCCCTGTCTTCACGCCAGGTATAAACCATTGCTAGAACCTATTTCTGAGCACCTCACTGGATCTCTCTCCTTCACTCACTCTTTTTCTTTCTACCAAAAGGCCTGTAATTAGGAAACATTAGCAGGCTCAAAGCAGCTTTCATACCTGAAACATCAGTGGTAATTGCACTCAGCAGTACTCTTCCATTGCTATTAATGTCACTTTTATGAAGTAATGAGGAACAAAACACCCGGAGGCACTTAAAACTGTTTTTTTAAAAATACAATAGCAGTCTTTAACGAATGGAAACACACAATAACCTGCCCCACTATCTGCTGAGAGAGCAGAAAGAGCCGAACAAGTAGCCTAAAACCAAAACATAGCATACAGACAGACAGACAGACAGACACATGGATAGGCCAAGTGGTACACACGGAAGATAAAATGTAATATATGGATGGAAACGAATGAGAGAGACATAGAAGTTGTTGGTAGAAAGGGATCATTTAGTGCATATGGTGTATTCAGTTTTGTACCTGCTGACTGTTCTGTCATATAATTTGGTGATCATTTTAGAAAGGCTGTTTGTGTTTGAGACATGCATAAACTGGCTCTTAGGGGCCATTTTACTAAGATTCATTAGGTGATAATGTGCCCCTATTACAGCTTAAAATGGCATACCATGGGACATAACCTCTGAGGGCTGCGAGAGTCAAACCCCTATTACTTATATTCAGAAACTACAATGGGCATGCTTTCTGTATTAAGGGGCATCAACTGCTTTTGAAATGGAAAGAGCCCACAGAGCTTTGCGACCCAGACTGGATGCTCCACTGCCTCCAAGAGCCTTTTTGGTAAAGTTTTTGAATTTTCAAGAAATAAAGATGGTTCTGATAACAGTCAGACAACTTAAACTTTGCCATTACGATAATGTTGATGTGAAGATTTTTCCAGACTTGAGCACTGAAACACATTGTAAAAGTAAAAAGCTCCTACAATATAAAAAAGATCTACAGTATAAGGGACTCCGAGTAAGAATGCGGTACCTTGCAAAATTGATGGTGGCCATGGATGGTAAGCATAGGCGCCCGGTATAAGAGGCTTGGGGAGGCAGCCACAGCAGGAAAGAGTTAGACGGGCGGGCGAACAGCTTCGTGAGTCTCCCTGTTCCCTCCCCTTGTTTACTATGCCCCGCACCATCTTTAATTTACCTGCGTCCCAGCGTCAGCTCGCCGCGTCATTTCAAAGCCTGCCCTGCTGCCTGTCTCTATTCTTCCCTCCCTTCGTGACATGTTCATTCGGCAGAGTCCCGCCCTCGAGGAAATGATGTCAGAAGGCAGGACTCTGTCGAACGAATCACATCGCGAATGGAGGGAAGAATAGAGACAGGCAGCAGGGCGCGCCGGGCTTTGAAATGATACGGCGGGCCGACGCTGGGACGTAGGTAAATTAAAGATGGCGCGGGGCAGATAGTAAACGAGGGAAGGGGAGAGGAGAATTGCGCTGGCGCTGGGTATGCATGGAGGGCAGGAGAGAGGAGGGTTGCTTGAATGGGTGGATAGAGGGGATGGCAGGGGAGAGGGTTGCTGGAATGGGTGGATAGAGGGGATGGCAGGGGAAAGAGGAGGGTTGCTGGAATGGGTGGATAGAGAGGATGGCAGAGGAAAGAGGAGGATTGCTGGAATGGGTGGATAGAGGGGATGGCAGGGGAGAGAGGAGGGTTGCTGGACATAGGTGGAGGGGAGGTCAGGGGAGAGGAGATTTGCTGGACATGGGTGGGTGGCTAGAGGGGAGAGGAGGGTTGCTGGACATGGGTGGATGGAGGGGAGGGCAGGGAAGAGAGAGGAGGGTTGCTGGACATGGGTAGCTAGAGGAGAGAAGAGGGTTGCTGGACATGGATGGCAAGACGGGAAGACAGGAAGGAGATGCACATGAATGAAGGGGAGAAATTCTGGACATGCATGGAGGGGAGGGAAGACAGAGGAAGGAGATGAGATGAGGGAAAAGGGGGAAAACCTGCACATCGATGGAGAAAATAGGCAGAAGCTGGATCCACTGGACAGTCAAGTCTGCAGAGGACCCAGCTTTTACTTACGGATGTAAGGCAAGAAATGAAGAAGAAAGGCAGAAAGAAATAAATGGAAAGGAAGCCCTGGAACCGGAGTTAAGAGGACAGATAACAGCAGAATCGGATACTTGGCCAGCATGATCAGAAAAACAAAGTCACCAGACAACAAAGATAGAAAAGATTATTTTATTTTCATTATAGTGTTTGGAATATGTCCACTTTGAGAATCAGGTGCTCAACATTAAAAGTTTATATTTATTTACTTATTTATGGCATTTTATCCCACATTAAACATGAATTAGGGTGTTTTGTGTGGATCTACATGAGAATTGTGATATTATGATCCCTTGTTTCATATTGTTGACGGTCTGCATTTTCCGTATGGGTGGTATATTGGTGTATTAGGTTCTGCCCAGTGTAATATTTATGGTACAGTAAGGTTCTGAGTGTGTTTTTGCACAAAGTTGTGCATAGTGCTTTGCAGTTGAGTGATTGTGGTTAGTATATGCTTTGAGCAACCACTTTATTCTTTGACATATGATACATATCTAATATCTAAATTTAATAAAAGGTATTAATTGTGACTTTTATTTTTATTTATTTATTTTTTCTGTGTGTTATCTTACAATTATGGATTTAAGCTCCACCTCTGGCCCCACCCCTAACCCCGCCCCCTTTAGCCTCCCCAAACAGTTGGGCCACCGACCGCCTATGATGGTAAGCATAAGTTTTTGGCCACTCCTAAAGAAATCAATAGATTCTTTGCATGTCACGATGTAGCAGCAAAAAGTCACAGGAAACTCAGTCAGATCTCAGTGGGCCGGCACCTTGACCCAAGGAGAAAGAGGAATGTCCCTGAACACACTGGCATCCCTCAATTACAACATTTGAGGCCTGGGGGAAAGACCAGACATCATGGAATCTCTAGGGAAGAAGAAGATTCGGCCTCCGGGAGCCCTGGTTCACTCTCTCCCCAGGGTAGGGGATGGCAGGCATCTCAGCCCCCCTGGAGGAAGGCCTGGAGTAGCAGTGAACTGTAATGTGGAATTTAGCTAGTCTCACGGACTACTGCATTGAACCGGTTTACTTGGAGGGGGCTGAAGGGGTGGGGCAGCAAGGGGTAGTGGGAGATGCAAACCGAGAGTCATTATTCCTTGTAGAGGAGGAACAATATCAGATCGGGGTCTATGGGGGAGAGGAGGGAGGAATAGGGAGGGGGATGGGAGAGAAGTGGAGAAAGAATTTGGTGAAATCAAAGGTGGTGGGACTAAGGGGAGACCCATATGGGGATAAAGAGGGGTGGGAGTGGGTGAAACAACAAGGTTCTGGCAGTTGGGGATGTGAGGGAAAGAGTATGGCTATTGGGTGGAGTGATAGACTCTTTTAGTCATGTATTTTCTTAGGGGAGCTGGGTCTAGGATGGCACCCCCTCTGTGGTCAGTCAGGGTTCTAAGTGGGCTCATTTATGTATATAGACTGACAGAATGGTAAAATTGATATCATGGAATGTGGGGATGGCAGGGAGGATTTCTTTCCTGATAAAGCAGTCAAAAATCTTACAGTCTCTGCTGAGACACAAAGCCTTTTTACAGGAGACCCACCTGCTGGTAACTGAACATGAGAAATTAAAAAAAAAATGGTCTGTGGGAGAATGTGTAGCCACTGTGGCAAGAGCTAAAAAGGGTGGGGTAGCAATATTGCTGCACAAGGTTAGGACTACCGAGATACAGAAGGTTCCGGAAGACACTGAGGGATGATTTGTGATATGTCATCTCATATTGGAATGACAACAGATTATACTATAAATATAGTAATTAAGGGGAGAAATTGTTGGCTGCAATGGTTTCATCACACAAGGGGCCTAAAAGAGTAGTGGGTCTCAAGGATATTGCGGGGGTGGAGAAGCACTCTGATAAGGACATTTATAATGTTATTTATAAAGTTTTTAAGGATAACTACACATGTCTATATGACAAGCCCTTGGAGGAGAGCCTGCAGGGATCAATGTACATAGAAAATTTGGAACTACCTAAACTAACCGAGACAGATAGGGATCTTTTAAATTCTCCTGTGGGAAGGAAAGAAGGAAGTAGAATGGGCAGTAAAGTGAGCTCCCTCCTTAAGACACCGGACTCGAATGCCTTTTGGGTGGAATTCTCTAAGATTTTGGGAGAGAACATTCAGACATGCCAAGTCTCCTGTATTCAGCGGGCAACTCCTGCTATGGCGGTCTATCTCTCACATTCCTGCCAAAGTGGGTAAGTCTCCTACTGAGCATCCCCAATATCAACCTAAACTTCTCCTCATTTCTGTTGCCACTGCTGCCTTCTCAGCTATGCAGCGCAGTAGGAACGGTAATAGCAACAGAAAAGATGCAGCATTGGGTCCATTTTCCTCCTATGTGCACCACTTCTAGATCAGCCAGTCCCACCTGCTTCCGACGCAGTAAGTTTATGTCAGACAGGGGTGGGACCGTCAAAATCAGCAGTGAGGCACACAGGGAAATCATCCTGCTATGTCTTTTCTGCTGCTTTTGCTGAAGCCAGTTGAGGAGAGCAGCAAGAGGGTAAGTGGGAGGGAGGGGAAACTTAAAGAAAAAGGGTAGTGCTGGAGTAGGAGGGTGGGAGAGAGATGGGGCAACACAGGATGGGGAGGGAAGAGAGATAGAAATAAGATAGTGATGGATTGGAGGTGGGGAGAGAGACAGAGAGATGAGATTATGGTGGATGGGAAGAAGAGAGAGGAAGAGAGGGTGATGCTGGATGGGGTTACTGTGGGTTTGAAGGCTGCTTTATGGAAGTCATACATACATACATTGTATTCCTCCCCGAAAGCCAGAGTGTGGGTAAATGGGATTTTTTTCAGAGGATTTTGCAATCTCTAGGAATACCCTAAAGGATTGCCCATTGTCCTCTATGCTTTTTATCTTGACTTTAGACCCTTTAATACAGGACATTACAGCTAACCGGGATGTGAGGGGTATAGAGATGGGGGATAATATATTTAAAATAGCTGCTTTTGCAGATGGCTTGTTGGCACATCTTTAGTTTGATGGGGAATAACCCAAAATGAAGTTGCATTAATTGTATGGTAACTGGCAAAATGGGGACTTAGAGCTACAACTATATAACTATGCTTGTCTTTTGGGGATCTAGGAGATTGGCTGCTGATTGGAAGAGATTATGCTCCTAATCAATATGAATGAGTATTATTCGTACCATATAATTTTAACTCTCTTATTCAGGTGCCCTTATAGCTGTTGCCATACTTCTTGAGTAAGAGTACTTTTTTGTCCATTGGGGGAGACTTGGAACAGGCTAGCACAGTGGTTGGGCAGTGCCCTTCGAGGAGCAAGGCAATGTACATTTCTAACCAGGCATGGGAAAGGGGATGGAACTTGATATACTGCCTAGAGAATGACACAGGGACAAAGTTTGTCCCCGTCTACGCCCCATCCCTGTGGGTTCTGTGTCTTTCCCCACCCCATCCCTGCAGGTTCTGTCTCCATACCCATACTGTCCCCATGGACCTTGTCTCTGTCCCCGCAGGTTCTATCCCTGTCCCATCCCTGTGGGCTCTATCCTCATTTGCAGAAGCCTCGAAGACTTATGATCTTATATTTAAATCTTTTTATTGAAGTATAAAAAGGAACAATATGCTGTGCAACTGTTTATAAATCGTGAATAGAAAACAATAATAACAATGAGCTCCCACTCAAAGAACGCATCACGTTCAAACTCTGTACCTTGGTCCATAAAATCATCCATGGTGACGCCCCAGCCTACATGTCGGACCTATATAGAACTAACACCCAGAAATGCAAAAAAAGCCTCCCGCACATTCCTCAATCTTCATCTTCCAAAATGTAAAGGCTTGAAATACAAATCAATGCATGCATCAACCTTTTCCTATACAAGCACACAGCTCTGGAACTCACTGCCACGTAACCTGAAATCGGTCTACGAAATGACCAATTTCCACAAACTCCTGAAAACTTATCTCTTCAACAAAATATATCATAAAGAACAACACGCGTAACTCTACTTTCTTTAAGATATCCAGGAATGTTCTTTAATGTCTTTTGCTTTCACACTATCATGCACCTAATGTCTATGGCTTTAACACTATCATGTATTTCACCATCATGTAACCAAAACTTCTGCTAAAACAAATGTATACTCTTTTCTATTTCCAATATTATGTATTTCACCATCATGTACCCAAAACTTGCTGTAAAACCAAATGTACATTCTTTTTTATATTACCAGTATCCACGATGAATTGTAAGCCACATTGAGCCTGCAAAAAGGTGGGATAATGTGGGATACAAATGTAATAATAATAATAATACGTAGGAAACTTACGTCAGAGGAGGGCGGGCACAGAAAGAAGGAGATAGACGTAGGTGGAGGCAGAAGCGATCGACGATCTGTTGTTTCATCCCGTGCAGCGCCTTCACACACAGGTGAGAGGCGCTGCACGGCCGGTAAAGCGGAGGGGGGGTCCGTTGGAGGGGGGGAACGGCGGCGACGAACTCAGGGGGCAGGGCAAGGGGCGGAGGATGGCAGGAGGCGGTGCAATGTTGGGAAAAGAAGAAGATCGAGAAAGGAAGGGAGGGGGGCCCGGCGCTGCAAAAGTTTAGATTTTTATTTTCAGTTTTTAATTTAGTAAAGGGCGGAAGCAGGGAACAGCGGTGATCTCGGGGGGGGGGGGGGGGGCAAGGCTGTCCATACAGGACGCTCCTGCTGAGCGTCTTTGCCCCCTCCCGATCCTTTTTTGATGTTTGTAAAGCTTTTATATTTTATGCAGGGGAAAGCGGGGAGCCAGTGTTTGTGGTGTTTTTATTTTTTTTATCTCACTTTTCTGTTTAAACATGCCAGCTTTGATTTTTATGGTGCAGGGGCAGCGGGGAGATGACAGCTCAGGCCTTTACGACTGCTCTGACCATACGTTTAATATGTCGCGGTAAATGATTTGGTGTGATCGTCGGTAGTGTTAGTGCATCCCGAATCGCCCACATTACAATGCTAGTTACTCTTTTGTATTCCATTTTCGTTAGCTGCTTGCTTCATTGGAAAAAGGCCTTTAATGCATGCAATGGTTAGGAATTTCCTTCCTTAAAGGGTTGTTAGAGGGTCATTAAGGTTTAGTGCATCTGGCCCTGAGTGTCAATCAGTAAGCTTATACTGAGGCAATGGAAGGTGGAGTGACCTGTTCAAGATCAGAAGGAGTCTTAAGGGTTCAGGCTATTCCTCCACTTTTTATATAAGGTTGTCTGGGTAAAAATACATTATCTATCTATAATTATCTATCCATCTATCTTTATTTAGACTCAGAAGAGAGATACAAGCACAAAAAAAGCACAAAGAAATCAAATATGTATGATGCAGACAGGAAAGAGAGACCAAGGCACAGACAAAAAGGAAACAAAATGTAATGTACAGACAGGAAAAAGTGAGGATGCAGACAGCAGGGTGGATGACATTTTAAAAAGCACTGATGAGGGATGTTATGAAGAGAAAACAAGAAAGGCATGGCAAAAGAAACCTGTTGTGAAACTCTGGCTGTAAGCATGTGGCTGCGGATATGCAATCTAACTAAAAATATTTTCTTTCTTAACAATGTGAAGTGCAATTTTCAAAAGAATTTGCCAGTGTAACAAATTACTTACCTGGATAAACAGCCCAGGCTGAAAATTGCCCTCTCCTCAATAGCTAAAATTAAGTGTGCTGAAAGGAACAGACCTGGGGAAAGGGTTAGGGCGAGAAAGGGAAAATACATGTTGAGATTTCATTTTGAAATCCATACATATACAGTACTTTACCACGTGTGTTTTGCACCTGCTTTTCTAACTGCAGTCTATGTTGGCCAGAGGAGTTCCCCACTGATAATGAACTTGTAGGATATACCTGTGGGGTTTCAAGTTACACCCTTGTTAAATAGTTCAACTAATACTTGGGGGAATTCTAAGCAAAATAAATAAAAATTCTGTGCAAAAAAATTGAAATTCTGCACAAAGTATTTTATAATTCTGCAAAGTACTGAATCATTTATTCATAAATTTTTTTGTGTAGAATTCCCCCATCAGAGAGGCCTGATTTCTTCCTACCATAGGATTGACTTCTCCAGTTTTCTCCTTGCTCAAGCTTGTCTCTCCCCCTCCCCCCCAAGCAGTGTCATGCCCAAGCTTAGCCTGAACCCCTCTCTAGGCTTGATTTCCTTCTCCTCCCTCAGCTTTCTGTCCCCTCTCCAGGATGGACATCTCCCAGCTTTCTTTCTCCCCTTCGGTTTAGTCCTTTCATCTCATTCCCCATCTAGATTCTCAGTTCTCTCTCCATCCCTCAGGTATCTCTATCCTTTTCTCTCTCAACTCCCATCAGCACATACTCCATAACCATCTGTCGCAACCCTCCCCATCAGGGACAGATTAACAGTATTTTGGGTGCTAGGCAAACTTAAATTTATGGGCCCCCTATCTTGGACCCCCATTCACTTCTTTTTTACTACCACTAGTAGTAATTATCATTCTCCGAGGACAAGCAGGCCTATCTATTTCCATTGGTAAGTTAAAATCAATTAAACAACTTTCTAGTTCTCTTTATAGGAATATATGGACATTTCTAATGTTTAGTGCACCCTTAATATTAGCACGTGCTAAAAACACTAGGGTGCCTTTGTAAAAGAGGCCCAATATCTGAATCTAACCATCTTCCTGCTTAAAAAGAAAAGCTTTTAATAACTTCCTAAAAAGTAAATAAAGTTGTTGAAAATATTGTAAAGAAGAAAGTAAAGAGTTCCACAAGTTTGGGCATTTGATAATAAGTAGAACAAGAAAGTTGTTTAATTGATTTTAACTTACTAACCATTGGAAATTCTAATAAACATTGATTCCTTGTAGTTGAACTATGCAGTAAAGATATTAACTCCAGCATGTAGATCGGAACGTTATCAGATAAGATTTTAAACAGTCACTCACACCTTAAAATATATACGTTTTACAAGCTTTAAGGTGTGGAATACATGAACTGCCTCATTAAAATATGCATGGAGCTTCCTTTTCCCTTTTCGGATATGCTTCAAAGACTTCAATAACATGGAATTATGTTTCGGGGGGGGGGGGGGGGGGGGGGGGGGGGGGGGAGGCAGCACCATGAATGGTATCAGTGCAAACTGGTGGTGAATTGGCCATGCAAGATTATGCTACAATTTTTGAAGATTCATGAATAAGGACAAATTATTTCATGATTTCTTTATTTTCATATTTTACATTTGTAGATTCCATTTTCTAAACAAGAAAACAGCACCACGGGCCTTTAAAAATGGAACACAGTTCTTTAATGAATAAGCCTTGACAAAAAGACCTGACATGGGCCGTGTTTCGGTGACTAGCACCTGCGTCGTGGGTCACAGTGATGACGTGGAAAACTCGGGGAATAACTCGAAAATATTCCTCTACATAGGGTTACCATTCGTCCGGATTTCCCCGGACATGTCCTCTTTTTGAGGGCATGTCCGGGGCGTCCGGCGGATTTTGCCTGCACCCACGTTTGTCCGGATTTCTGGACAAACGTGGGCGCGGGTGCGGTCAGGCGCGTGCGTGTGGGTGGGCGATCGGCGCCGTGGGTCTGGTCTCCCGTCCCCTCCCCTTCCTTACCATGTTCCCTGGTGGTCTAGTGACGTCTTCGGGGCAGGAAAGAGCCCCCTCTTTCCTGCCTGGAGCGCTGCCTCCCCTGTCTATCATCCTCCTCGGTCTGGCTGGGAATTCAAAATGGCCGCCGAGAGTTGAACTCTCGCGAGGCCGCTTCAACTCTCGGTGGCCATTTTGAATCCCCAGCCAGACCGAGGAGGATGCAGCAGGCAAGGGCAGGCAGCGCTCCGGGCAGGAAAGAGGGGGCTCTTTCCTGCCCCGAAGAGAAGACGCTACTAGACCACTAGGGCTAGATAGTAAGTGAGGGGGGGTATGTGAGAGGGGGGGAGGGGACTATGTGACAGGGGGGCGGGGAATAGTGGCGGAACGAGGACCCGAAGGGGGCGTGGCAGGGGCGGGGCATGAGGCATGGCGGGGGCAGGGTAGGGGGTGTGACATGTGTCCTCTTTTTCAGAGGACACAAAATGGTAACCCTACCTCTACAATATATTATTCCTTACACCACGTCTCATATAGTAAAGGCTACAAAGCAACAAGGCACTTTCACTTTCTGTATCCTTTTCATCCGTTAGGATACAGAAAGTGAAAGTGCCTTAGTGTTCCATTTTTAAAGGCCCGTGGTGCTGTTTTTTTGTTTGGACTTTAGTTTGTACTTCGTTCCCTCTCTTTTGCTGATTCCATTTTTTTAAACATGGCCGTGGTATGCTTAGCTCCTGGATTTTCCCACACTAAAAACACAGGAGAAAGTTTTGAGCAGCTTCAGTAGTTATAAAGTATGTGGATACTTTCTTGCTGGGGGGAGGATTTGTTTGTATGCTTATTAATATATCAAATATGCATGCTGTTTTACTCCTTTAACTTTTAAACACATTCAAAGGACACCCTTTTTTTGTGTGGCTACATACTTCTAACCAATCTGAGTTTTCAGATAGGCTAGTTTCCCAGGGTTGATGGCCTTGAAAATCTCCCTCTTAGCGAATAATTTTCTCCTTTTTATGTATATCATGCAGTGCTTCAGAGCATGGGTTCTTAACCTTGTCTTTGGGACACACCAAGCCATGCAGGTTTTCAGGATTCCCACAATGAATACCAGTGAGATAGATTTGCATGCAATGGAGGTAGTGCATACAAATTTATCTCATTCATATTCATTTTGGATAGCCTGAAAACCCAACTGGGGATTTGTGTCCCGAGGACTAGGTTAGAGTCCCTGCTTCAGAGGGTCTCAGTAGAAGCAGTGATCTCTCTTTGAAGACTTTCCTCTTGCACAAATTGTAGCAGCATGGGATTCTTCATCTACTGCTGGATAGATATTCTAGCATACAAATTGACTCTGTAGGGATAGGTGTTCTTCCAAAGCCACTTCAAAAATTCCCAGTAGGTGTCTTTGCATATGACAAGCCTTTGAAAATGAATTGATGAAAAGATAGATGTCAGGGACTCCTGGTAACATTATTCTTTGAAGTCCAGTTAATTGCTTAATTGGAGTATTAAGATCACATTTTTAAAATTGAATTGAGGTGGTGCTTTTGTTTCTTACTCTGCCATCAGCCTCCAGCTTGTTGCAAAATTAATTTTTGTGTTTAAGGATGATATTACTGAAAGCGCTATAGAGTCAAATAATGTTGAAGAAATATGGGGGAGGGATTACTTTTGATATGACAGTGACAACACTGTTGCAGTTCAAAAGTGGTCATCACAAATTTAACAAAATATGAATCTGAAAAATGTATTAACAAATATATCTCCATGAAGTGGCTATCATATAAGTTTCAATGCACACTCAGAGCAGATGATTATATGTTTCAGTATACAAATTCTTTGTCATCTACCAAATGGGAGATGATATTTAATATGAGCAAGTGCAAAGTGATGCATGTAGGGAAGAGGAACCCAAACTATAGCTACGTGATTCAAAGTTCCATATTAGTAGTCACTGCCCAGGAAAAGGATTTCGTTATCGTCTTTGATGATACGTTGAAACCCTCTGCTCAGTGTGCTGCAGCAGTTAAGAAAGCAAATAGAATGTTAGCAATTATTAAGAAAGGAATGGAAAAAAACCTGAAAATATTATAATGCCTTTATATCGTTGCAAGGTGCAACCACACTTTGAATATTATCGGGCTCATTTTTGAAAGAGAAGGACGTCCATCTTTCGACACAAATTGGAAGATGGGCGTCCTTCTCACAGGGTCATCCAAATCGGTATAATCGAAAGCTGATTTTGGACATCCCCACTTGCTTTCCATCGCAGGGACGACCAAAGTTCATAGGGGCATGTCGGAGATGTTGTGAAGGCGGGACTTAGGCGTGCCTAACACATGGATGTCCTCGACCCATAATGGAAAAAACGGCGTCCCTGACGAGCACTTGGACGACTTTACCTGGTCCTGTTTTTCTTACAACCAAGGCACAAAAAGGCGCCCGAACTAACCAGATGACCACCGGAGAGAATCGGGGATGACCTACCCTTATTCCCCCAGTGGTCACTAACCCCCTCCAAAAAATGTGAGCCCTCCAAAATCCACCACAAACCTACTGTACCCACATGTAGGTGCCCCACTTCACCCCTTAGGGCTATGGTAGTGGTGTACAGTTGGGAGTAGTGGGTTTTGGGGGGGCTCAGCACACAAGGTAAGGGAGCTGTGTACCTGGGAACAATTTCTGAAGTCCACTGCAGTGCTCCCTAGGGAGCAATGGTGAGATGTGTACCTGGGAGCTTTTAGGTGACATTCACTGCAGTGCCCCCTAGGGTGCCCCGCTACTCTGCTGGGGTATCTGTGTAGTCATTCCACTAAGAATGCAGGCTCCTCCTATATCCCAGCAACTTGATTTTCTGTGTTTTACATTGGATGTTTTTTGTTCTAAAATGGCCACTTGCTATATGTTTTTGTTTTCTGTGTGTGTTATCTTTTTAGTGCATAAAAAAAAACATCCCAGTGAAAAATGCACAAAATCAAGCCAATGGGATATAGGAGGAGTCAGCATTCATAGTAGACTGACCACACAGATACCCAGCAGATTAGTGGGGCACTACAGTGGACTTCACCTAAAAGTTTCTAGGTACACATCTCACCGTTGCTCCCTTATATTGTATAGTGAATCCTCCAAAACCAGCAAAAAACTACTATACCCAGCATAGAAAAACATCTGGAAAATGGATTTCAAAAATACTAATTTTGGCGTTTTGGTGAGAAAAATGTCCAAATGCTGCATTGTGCCACTTTTTAGATGCTCTTTGCTTTTGAAAATAAGCCCCTTAGGGGTCCTTTTACAAAGACGTGCTGAAGAGTGACTTGCGGTAGTGTAGGTGCGGATTTTGGGTGTGCGCAGAATCATTTTTCAGTGCGCCTGTAAAAAAGGCCTCTTTTTGTTTGCCCCGAAAATGGACATGCAGCAAAATCAAAATTGCCACGCGTCCATTTTGGATCTCTGACCTTACCGTCAGCCATAGATCTAGTGGTAAAGAATTTGGATGGTAAGGACCTACGTGCGTCAAATGCCACTTGGTGTGCATCCGATACGCATGCCCAAAAATAAAAATTATTTTTCTGACATGAGTAGCAGACACGCGCCAAAAATGAAATTACTGCAAGAGTCACGCAGTTATCGGGCGATAAGTCCATTTTTGCATGTGTTGGGTGCACATAGGCGCCTACGCGGCTTAGCAAAGGGGCCTTTAGTGAAATTAGAAAAGGTACAGAGAAAGGCGACAAAAATTATAAAGGGGATAGGACAACTTCCCAATGAAGAAAGGCTAAAGAGACTATAGTTCTTCAGTTTGGAGAAGAGACATCTGAGGGGAGATATGAAAGAGGTCTATAAAATACTGAGTGGAGTGGAATGGCTAGATATGAATTGCTTGTTTGTTCTTTCCAACAATTCAAGGTCTGGATTTGGATTTAGATTTATTATTTATAACCCACCCTTATCCAGGGTGGTGAACAAAAAATAACATACATAAAATCACATTAATAAAACAATCTCAAAACATACTCAATATGGGATACACAATGAAGCTACTAAGTAGTAAATTTAAAACAATTTAAGAAAATATTTCTTCTTGTAATGTGTAATTAAAGAAATTTTTTTTTTGCAGAGAATGTGGTAAAAGCTGTTAGCTTGCTAGGGTTTAAAAAGGGTTTGGAACAGTTCCTACAAGAAAAGTCCATAAACCATTATTGAGATGGACTTTGGAAAATCCCCTACTTATTTCTAGGATGAGCAGCATAAAATTTTTTTTTACTCTTGGCATTTTACCAGGTACTTGTGACTTGGATTGGCCACTGCTGGAAACAGGATACTGGGCTTGATGGACCTTTGGTTTGACCCAGTATGATAATGCTTATGTTCTTATGTTCTCATGTGAATATGCTTTGAAATTTATGTAGCAGCTGCTATACATATTTATTTATTAGTAATGGTATTTTGTTGAATACGTAATGACTGTTTTTTGACATTTTCTTGTTTATGTGTGGTTGGTTTAGCGTCCAGGTTTTGCTCAAGTAAGGACGATATTGAGGAGGACAGCATGAGGGAGGCAACCCTAAGGAACTATAGCTCTTTTTATCGCAGTCCACTGCCCTTTAGTTAGAGTATCTTTCTTCATGCTCCTTTTGGCTTACAGCTCAGTCAGAACAGGCCTCTGTTGAATTAGAGCATATGAGCCTTCACTGAAACCTGTAGTTATAACCATCAAGCTCAGCCATTGTATTGAAAGTCTGTAGCCAGGAGCTATAGACCACAGCTCCATAAGAACATGTTAGCCTTTGAGAGGACACCTTGACGTCAGCAGGACCGGGGAGTAAAAACTGGACCCAGGAATCAAACTTAGGTCTTCTATACAATAGTATGTAGGGAGGAGTAGCCTATTGGTTAGAGCAGTGGGCTGAGAACCAGGGAAGCCTGGTTGAAATCCCACTTCAGATCCTTGTGACCTTCAGCAAGTCACTTAATCCCCTTTTGCCCCTAACTTAGGTGGCAATTCTGTAAAGCGGTGCCTACTTTTTGGTGCCACAAAGAGACGTGCTTAGCGCATGTCTAAGCCATTACAGAATACCAGTGTAAATCCACTTTGGTGTTCATAATGGTAGACACAGTCACTTACGCCATGTTAATGGCATGTGTAAGTGGGTGCCCCTAAGTTCACCTTGCAATGCGGGCAACTGATAGTATTCTATAAGTTACATACATGCTAGGCAAACGCCCATGACAAACTTATGCTCCTTCCAAGTTAACACCTCCCTTGCAGTTGGATGCTTTGCAACTGATGCCTAGCACTTATGTGCACAAATGCCAATTCGTGACATCATTAATATGCATAGGTGTGCTTATTCTATAAATTAATGCACATAAATGGTGCCTAAATTTAGGTGTCCTTTATAGAATTGCTCTTTTACATTGTTCCCCCCCAGCCAGGAACGGCTCCTGGCTGGTTAAATGGCACTTAACTGGCTACCCGGCAATATTCAGTGGGAGATAGCCGGTTATCTGCCTCTGAATATTGCTAGTTAGCGCTTAGCAGGTAACCAGTTATATTGTGCGATATAACCAGCTATCTGTGAATATTTGGCGCGTTGACAGCTAAGTTTGGCAGCCAAAATAGCAGGCCTATCTTTGTCCATCTCAACATAACTGGCCAGTGCTGAATATCGGCTTAGTTGGTTAAGTTGAAACTGGACAAAAACCACCCGGATATTCAGTGCTGGTCGTATGAAATGGCCCAGCTTTGGATATTTGGGCTTGGCGCCAACCGCTGGAGTCAGCCTGGCTAACTCCCATGGTCTGAATATTGGGCCCTGTAAGTCCACCAGGGACAGGGAAATACCTACTCTACCTGAATGTAACTCACTTTGAGCTACAAATGAACAGGCATCAGCCAAAGCCTAGTAAAAACATATTGCCAGAGCCAGCACACCAGTCAATTTTTATGACAATTTATAAGTACAAATTCACAAAAGCAATTACCTGAAGCCATTTGGTAACCTTAGTAGCAATGAAACTTTTCCTGCTCAATTTACTGTCAAGGGGCAATACAAAAGCATTTGCAGTACTGATCAACCTTGATTAGCTCCCTATCTCTTGGTTTTAACTTGAGGCAGTCAGGATAGGAGTGATAGAGTCCATTCAGCTGACAGCTCAAAGATAATCACTTGTGTGCACTATTGGAATAATGGCACCTGAGCAGCAATGAGGTTGCTATGGTTACTAGCCTATTCTGGAAGAGTGGGCTTTTTTTTGTGGTGAGAAGATGGGCCTGTGTAAAAGATTTTACCTCAGAGAAAAAAAGGAAGAGTGGGACAGTTTATTATAATCTGTGCTAATCCCTCGGTTGGAATATGTTTGAAATCCCTGTGCAGGACGATCCACACAGACCTCATTCAAACATCCAATGCTTTCCTTGATATTACTGAAAGGAGAAACTATTGGGAGGGAAAAGGAGTCTTCTCACGATGAGAACACAAATGCTACACATTGGAAAGTGCATTGTTTAAGTATGTTTTGCTGAGTGAGTGGGTAGGGTGTGTGATATGCATGAGTAGTGAGCAACCAGATTAGGTATGTGAGTGGATGAAGAGACATAAGTATGCAGTGGTGGGAGGGAGGAGGAAGGATTTGAGTGTGGGCAGAATACGTTTCCCTCCTCTCTTAGTTCCTTTCCCTTCTATCCCCCTTCCATTCCCTTTCCCTTACCTCCTCTTTCATTTGGTATAGTGGTGCCTTCCAAGCAGTTGACCTAGGTTCACTTCTTGACCAATACATTCTTTTTAGCAGACATCACGGTGCAGTGGCAGCAGATTTGACTTCAGACTAGAAAGCTGTGTATTCAAATCATGCTGGGTTTTGGCATAGGGATCTCTCTTTAGCTCCATATGCAAAAACCTCTTTAATGAGGTTCCACTGGATTGGAGAAAGACAGATATGCTCTTCGCAAAAGTGGTAATAGAGAAGCAATGGAAAACTACAGGTGGTTGGAAAAGTAATAGAGACACTGCAGAAGGAAAGGATAGTGAACTTTCTAGAGTCCAATGGGTTGTAAAATTTGAGGTACCAAAGAAAGATCATGCCAAACAAATCTGATGGATTTCTTTGGTTGACAACAAAACTAGATTGAAGATGTGCGTGGATTTCAGCAAAACCTTTGGCACAGTTCTCTACAGAAGGCTCATGAATTAACTGAGCAGACTGAAATTACAAACCAAGTTGGTGAACTAGATTAGTAACTGGTTGCTGGACATAGGGTAATGATAAATGTAGTTCACCCAGAATAAAGAAAGGTGAGTAGTGGAGCGCCTCAAGGATTTGTCCTATGATGAATTCTATTCATTATCTTTGTGAGTGACATTGCTGATGGATTAGAAGGAAAACTTTGCTTTTTTGATGATGACATGAAGATTCGCAACAGAGTGGACTCCCCAGAGGGAGTGGACAACATAAGAAGTGGTCTGTAAAAAGTTTGGCAGTTCAGATTTATTGCGAATGTATTTGGGGTGTAGAAATGCTAGGGATCTAAATGTGATAGGGGTGAGAGGCTGATGTGCATGTACCAGAAGAGGGACCTCAGGGTGATAGTGTCTGAGAATCTAAAAGTGGTGAAATAATGTGACAAACAGTAGCCAAAGCTAGAAGAATGCAAGGCTCCATAGAGAGGGGTATAATCAGCAGAAAGGTTGTTGGTGAGGCTTCACTTGGAGTACTGCGTTCAGTTTTGGAGGCTGTATCTTGCTAAGGAAGATAATGTGATTCAGAGGAAAGCAACCAAAATGGTATGGAGTCTGTGCCAGAATACATATGAGAAGAGGCTTGATGATCTGAATATGTATATTCTTGAGGAGAGGAGGGACAGGAGATATATCACAGAAACCTTTACATACTTGAAAGATACTAACAAGTTGTAAAGAAACAAATCTTTACAAAGACAGGAAACTGTGCAGCAGGAGGACATGAAATAAGACTAAATGGAGGAAAACGTAAAAGCAACATCAGGGAATATTTTTTCACAGAAAAGTTGATGTATGCTTGGAATACCCTCCCAGTGGAGGTGGTGGGGAGAAAAACAGTGGTGGAATTCAAAAAGGCATGGATGTACACAGATCATCTCTATATAGCAAGAGGATGGAATCAAAAGATAGAGTATTTCTGCTCAAAATAAAACTTAAATTAATTTCATGCTTCAAAAAAGTATAGTGGGAAGTAACCTATATGGAGCCACAGTTACAACCATAGACAAAAGAGGGGGTAACCTGCACATAGTGACAGTTACGCCCTTAACTATCTTACTGGGCAGACTAGATGAGCCATGCTGGTCTTCATGGGCTATCATTTACAATGTTACTATCTTGCGGGATCTTCTCTTCTATCAGTGGAGGTTGGGGACTTGGAAACCCCACCAGCTCTTTTTCAATTGTACAGCTATAGGTCTAGGCCTCCTCTTCTGCTGCCAGCACTTCAGGCTGAATCACACCATGTGCATGCACAAAAACTAGATGTGAATGATACAGATGTTCAAATATTTGAAAGGTATTAATTCACAAACAGACCTTCTCCAGAGACGGGAAGGTGGTAAAACTAGAGGGCATGAATTGAAGTTGAAAGGGGGCAGACTCAGGGATAATGTCAGGAAGTATTTTTTCACAGAGAGGTTGATAGATGCCTGGAATGCCTTCCCGCGGGAGGTGGTGGAGATGAAAACGGCAATGGAATTAAAAAATACTACTACTGCTACTACTTAACATTTCTAAAGCGCTACTAGGGTTATGCAGCACTGTACAATTTAACATAGAGGGACAGTCCCTGCTCAAGGAGCTTACAATCTAAAAGAAAAGTGAACAGTCAGTCCGAAAGGGGCAGTCAAATTGGGGCAGTCTGGATTTACTGAACGGTAAGAGGTGCCGAACGCAGCATTGAAGAGGTGAGCTTTAAGCAAAGACTTGAAGTTGGGCAGGGAGGGGGCTTGGCGTAAGGGTTCAGGAAGGTTGTTCCAAGCATAGGGTGAGGCGAGGCAGAATGAGCGGAGCCTGGAGTTGGCGGTAGTGGAGAAGGGTACTGAGAGGAGGGATTTGTCCTGTGAACGGAGGTTTCGGGTGGGAACGTAAGGGGAGATGAGGGTAGAAAGGTAGTGAGGGGCGGCAGACTGAGTGCATTTGTAGGTAAGAAGGAGAAGCTTGAATTGAATGCGGTATCTGATAGGAAGCCAGTGAAGTGACCTGAGGAGAGGGGTGATATGAGTATATCGGTTCTGGTGGAATATAAGACGTGCAGCCGAGTTCTGAACAGATTGAAGGGGGGATAGATGGCTAAGTGGGAGGCCAGTGAGGAGTAAGTTGCAGTAGTCAAGGCGAGAGGTAATGAGAGCGTGGACGAGAGTTCGGGTGGCGTGTTCAGAGAGGAAAGGGCGAATTTTACTGATGTTAAAGAGGAAGAAACGACAGGTCTTGGCTATCTGCTGGATATGCGCAGAGAAGGAGAGGGAGGAGTCAAAGATGACTCCGAGGTTGCGGGCAGATGAGGAACAAACCCAAAAGAATCCAAGGATCAGATCCAAAGAAGATTCTTCTATGGTCTATGCCTTAAAAATGGCAAGGATAAATCAAGAACAGGTATACATTCCACATGTACTGAATTTATCATGTTGGACAGATTGGATGGACTGTACAGGTCTTTATCTGCCAACATCTACTATGTTACTATGGATAGACAAACCAGGCATGTGACAGTAAGGCATGGGCTCTCCACAGACACAGCCGAACCACAGCGTAAAGTGAAGCAAAACTCTTCTATTGGGTTGTGCATATACACCCAGACCTGTTTCTGATACAGGCTTGGTAACATAGGACTAAGCCTAATCTTCTTGTAACTCAATCTCAATACAAAGGCAGTGATTCCTGCAAGGCTACAGTTAATCACTGTGTACCAGAGGCAGACTGACCATTTGGGCAACTGGGCAGTGCCTGAGGGCCCAGAGGCTCTAGGGGGCCCAGAGACTCTCTCCCCCTACCTCTGCTGCTGCCACACACTACAGCCCCCGAGCCTCAGTGGGCCCTCCCCAGTTCCACCTTGAAGAGCCCTGGTCGTCTAGTGATCACTGTGGGGGCAGGAAAGAACAACACTCTTTCCTATCCGCTGCCGCTATTCTGCCCGGCGCCTCCGTGTTTTAAAGATGGCTGCCTAGACTCCCGGCAGCAGTCTCGCAAGACTGTCGAGACCTGCAAGACTACTGTAGGAAGTCTCAGCACCCATTTTGAAAACATGGCAGTGCTGGGCAGAATAGTAGTAGTGGACAGGAAAGAGTGGGGTTCTTTCCTGCCCCCAAAGAAGCCACTAGACCACCAGGGCACTTCAAGGTAGGACCGGGGAGGGCCCACTGAGGCTCAGGGGTCTGTAGTATGGGAGAGGGGCGGCAACTGTGATGGTGGGCGAGGGGCTGTAGTGTGTAGGAGGAAGGTGACGGTGCAGTGGTGGGGCAGCGGCTAGGGGAGGCCTTTACTTTCCAGGGGGGCCCAGGTCACTGTCAGTCCGCCCCTGCTGTATACACAGGAGTGGAAGGGCCTGGCTTCTGTCAAGTCACGAGGTCAGCATTTCACAATGCTCAATTGAGAATTTTCCTACCTTTCACAATGTTCAACTGAGAATTTTCCTACCTTGGCCATTCTTCTGGTATCTTGCCCATAACTTGTGGAGGCCTACACTGAAGGGCTGTTCCTTTCTG
Organism: Microcaecilia unicolor; assembly: GCF_901765095.1. Taxonomy (NCBI): domain Eukaryota; kingdom Metazoa; phylum Chordata; class Amphibia; order Gymnophiona; family Siphonopidae; genus Microcaecilia; species Microcaecilia unicolor. Next base: position 148,598,833 of record NC_044040.1, read on the forward strand.
TTCTGGGCTTCCCAGTCTTGTTCCTGATTTGGGTTTTACTTCCCCTTAGCTGGACCGCACCTCCCAGGCTAAGAAGTCTAGAGCTAGAACTCTGAACTCTCTTAATGTCGCCCTGTGAAGGAGTATATTTAAGATGAACCAGGTTTATTCCACGCACTCCATCACAAGGCACTATCTCATTTTTTTTTTGAATGAAATGCTCCTAAAAGGAACTGCATCTGGAATCTTAAAATGCTCTCTGATTGCTGGTGTTGGAAACAGGGGGAGTTTCACATACAGCAACAGTAGATTCTATTCATAGAAAATTACACCAAAATGTTTTTTTGTGTCTGGTTTCTTTGGGAGCAGGGCAGCACTCATTTAATCCAGGAGATCTTATCACTTGTTTTGGTGTCAAGGGGCAGAGGGAACACAGGAATCACCAGGGGGGGGGGGGGGGGGGGATGGCACTAGGAAAAAAAAACAAGAAATTCACCCACCAAAATGAAGTGGTAAAACTATGAATTCAGCATGCAGCACACCAAATTCCATCTGATTGTTTATAGTGTCAATGTTAAGTTAGTACACTCTTGACTACAGTGTCAGAGTTGAAACTTTACCACCAGGTCAACTGAACAGGCTGAGCTAGGTGCAATTTTACCCCATTGAATGCATGGATTTGTAGTTCTGGAAAAAGCAAGCGTGTAAATTCATTCCCAGTAGGACAGAACTAGGACAGGATCTGTGTGTTTGGTTGACTTGGGTTGAGATCGCATTCTTATTTAATGTGTAATACAGTATACAGTATATATGCATTGTAACCAGGATAACATTAATCCACTCATGAGCTCCACGCAAGAAAGCATATTCAGCCTCTCACCATAAGTACATTTGTAAACTCATGAATATGTAAACATCAGAGCATCAACCTCTTCATAATTATGCCACATTGATGTGGGAGTGTAAAAATACCTTACAACAGGGGATCTGAACCTACTCTTTAGGACACATATAGCCAATCAGGTTTTCAAGATACCCACAATGAATATGCATGAGATAGATTTGCAGACAATGAAAAAAAAAGGACAACCAAAATATTATATTAAAAGAATAAGTGGATGTTTAAATTGAACCAAACCAAATTATAAATGTTATAAAAAGGCACCATGGCACAATTGCCATTCTGGGTCAGACCGAAGATCCATCAAGGTGTGGTCAACCCAGGTCATGAACACCTGTGAGAACCCCCAAAAGTAGCTAGATTCCATGCTGCTTACCCTAAGAGATAAGCAGTTGTTTCTCCAAGTCTGTCTTGTTAATCATGGTTTATGGACTTTTTCTCCAGGAAAAGACCCGCGTAAGGGCGTTCTAAGGCCACTTTTTGCTACAGCTTAGTAAAAGGACCCCAAAGTGGTATCATGGAGTGATACAGAGGCATTATAATATTCTTGTATTATTTTCCATTCCTTTCCTAATAATTCCTAACATTCTGTTTGCATTTTTAACTACTGCCATACACTGAGGAAAGGCTTCCTTTTCCTGGGTGGTAACCCCTAATGTGGACCCTAGGATCGTGTAGCTAAAATTTGGGTTATTCTTCCCTATGTATATCATTCTGCTGTTGTCCACATTAAATTTCATCTGCCATTTGGATGCCCGGTCTCCCACTTGCAAGGTCCTCCTGTAAATTCTCATAATACACTTGAGATTTAGCAACTTAGAATAATTTTATATCATCTCAAATTTGATCACCTCATTTGTTAGCCCCATTTTCAAATTGTTTATGAATATGTTAAAAAGCACCAGTTCCAGTTCAGATCCCTGGGACATTCCACTGACTATACACCTTTCTTCATTGAGAAAACTGACAATTTAGCCCTATTCTGTATTTCTATATTTTAGCCAGTTCCTAGTCCACTATAGGACATTGCTTCCTATCCCTCAACTTTTTAAAGTTCTTAGTAGTCTTTCATGATGGACTTTGTCAAATGATTTATGAAAATACAGATAAACTATATTAATTGGATTACCTTATTATTATTATTAGCATTTGTATAGCGCTACCAGAAGCACGCAGCGCTGAATACCTGACACAGAGAGACAGTCCCTGCTCAATAGAGCTTACAATCTAAAGTAATATAGACAGACAAGACAATAAGGGCAAGTACTGGGTGAGAAGGAACAAGGGGAGACAAATGAGTAGTGGCTAGGAGCCAAAAGCAGCAGTGAAAGGGTGGGTTTTCAGCATAGATTTGAAAATAGGTAGAGATGGAGCAAGACGTACAGGCTCAGGAAGTTTATTCCAGGCATAAGGTGCTGCGAGAGAAAAGGAACGAAGCCTGGAGTTAGCAGTGGAGGAGAAGGGGGACGACAAGAGAGACTTCTCCAGCGAGCGGCGATCACGGGGAGGAATGTAGGGAGAGATGAGAGTGGAGAGATAGTGGTGGGCTGCAGAATGGATGCATTTAAAGGTCATATTTATTCGTGACTTTAAAAATGTAGCAGACTTCCCTTGGTTAAATCACTGCTGACTTTGTTCCATTATGGCTATCTATATGTTCAGTAACTTTGTTCTTTATGATAGTTTCTACTATTTTGTCCAGCACTGACAATAACAAAGGATGTTTAGAAGACTTGCATGACATCTACACAAGTTAATAATAAAAATATTTAATATAAGAACATAAGAATAGCCATACTGGTTCAGACCAATGGTCCATCTAGCCCAGTACTCTGCTTCTAACAGTGGCCAATTCAGGTCACATGTACCTGATATAATCCCATATAGTAGCAAGATTCTAGGGCAAGCAGTGGCTTTCCCCATGTCTATCTCAATAGCGGACTATGGACTGCCCTTAGTGTAAGTAGGTAGGCCACTAAAAAGAACTCTGAGACAGTGATGACTATTTTATTTTTGTTACATTTGTACCCCTGTGCTTTCCCACTCATGGCAGGCTCAATGTGGCTTACATGGGGCAATGGAGAGTTAAATGACTTGACTAGAGTCACAAGGAGCTGCCTGTGCCTGAAGTGGGGATTGAACTCAGTTCCTCAAGACCAAGGTCCACCACCCTAACCACTAGGCCACTCCTCTCCTCCTACTAGCTGTGGGAAAAATGTGACCTCTCAATTACTTAACAATATGTAGTGCTCTGTAAATTCTAAAAATTAACAAAATGTGTTCTTTGTTCCCAACTTACCTTTATGCTGTCATGAGATTTCAGTAGAATCCTGTTTATTTATCCTCCATCACATTGCATTCTTCTAGTCTTCCTATTTTATTTGTTTTAACTTCCTTCCCAGTATGCTCTTGGACTTTTCACCTGGGGTGGTTTTAAAATTCCCAGTCCCCAATGCATTTTGGCATTTGCAGTGCATTGAACCAGAATGAAGTTCAGGCAGTAGAATGCATTGGGCAGAGATTTATCATTAAAATACAATAGTACTGACAGCTAATCTTTTATAGCCTGACCCAAAGTAAATTGGAATGCACCCTGCAGTCTCAAATCTTTGTTCTATTTTAATTCACAGGTAACAGATTTACTATAAATAACTTACATAGTTAGGAGAATGGTACGCCAATCCTTAAAAGCCTTTACTGGCTACCAGTAGTCTTCTGAGTATGGTTTAAGGCCCTAATTTTTGTTTTTAAGTCCATAAGTAGTAAAGGCCCTGGATATCCTCAGACACACCCTAAAACTTACATGCCTTTGTTTGTTTTATGTTTTGCCAGTAAAAATTTGCTGGTTGTGCCCTCAGTTACAAATATATGTTTGGTAAATGCAAACAGGCCTTTTCTTGTGCTAGCACCTTGCATGGAGAGATTACTTACAGTCTCTTGGTTCTTAAAAACTTACATGTCAATTGCCAAAATAAGTTAAATAGTCACTGGCAACTGGTGAAGGTATAACTTGCTTATCCATATATCTTTAAAACTTATTTGAATAATATCAGGATATTTAAATTGCTTAATAGCCTGATATTATCCACATAAGAAGTGGCTGGGTTTGGGGTGTGGAGAGAGTGGGCTAAAAATTGTTCATTTATGATTTATATAGCACTTGTTCTCCAAGGATCAGCAGTCCATTAATTATCACATTTGGGTGATGTCATCCACGGTGCCCAATGCAGGCATCGTGAACGATGTCACCCATATGTGAGAATTAATAGCCTGCTGTCCTCGGAGAATACCATCTACTGGTAAGTATCTTTGCTTTATGCTGCCTTTAGAGGATAACAAGAAAGCAATTAACATAGTAACATAGTAAATGACGGCAGATAAAGACCTGTACGGTCCATCCAGTCTGTCCAACAAGATAAACTCATTTTACATGTTATGTGATACTTTATATGTATACCTGAGTTTAATTTGTCCTTGCCTTTCTCAGGGCACAGACCGTAGAAGTCTGCCCAGTACTGTTCTTGTACTATGTTCTGAAGCTAACGTCGAAGCCCCTTAAAATTTACACTCCAGCCCATCCATCTATTCAGTCACGATCAGGGCGTAGACCTTAGAAGGCTGCCCAGTTCCCGTTTTGTTTCCAATTACCGGCGTCACCACCCAATCTCCGCTAAGATTCCACGGAACCATTCCTTCTAAACAGGATTCCTTTGTGTTTATCCCATTCATGTTTGAATTCCATTACCGCTTTCATCTCCACCACCTCCCGTGGGAGGTCATTCCATGTATCCACCACCCTCTCTGTGAAAAAATACTTCCTGACATTAGTCCTGAGTCTGCCCCCCTTCAACCTCAATTCATGTCCCTCTAGTTCTACCGCCTTCCCGTCTCCAGAAAAGGTTAGTTTGAGGATTGATACCTTTCAACTATTTGAACATCTGTATCATATCACCCCTGTTTCTCCTTTCTTCCAAGGTACACATGTTCAGGTCTGCAAGTCTCTCCTCGTACGGTTTGCAATGCAAATCCCATACCATTTTCGTAGCTTTAACGGAATTCAAACATGCGTGGGATAAGCATAAAGGAATCCTGTGCCAAAGGAATGGATCCTCAGGAGCTTAGTCAAGATGGGAGGCGGGGCTGGTGGTTGGGAGGCGGGGATAGTGCTGGACAGACTTGTACGGTCTGTGCAAGAGCCGGTGGTTGGGAGGCAGGGCTGGTGGTTGGGAGGTGAGGATAGTGCTGGGCAGACTTATATGGTCTGTGCCAGAGCCGGTGGTTGGGAGGAGGGGCTGGTGGTTGGGAGGCGGGGATAGTGCTGGGCAGACTTATACGGTCTGTGCCCTGAAGAGCACAGGTACAAATCAAAGTAAGGTATACACAAAAAGCAGCAAATATGAGTTATCTTGTTGGGCAGACTGGATGGACCGTGCAGGTCTTTTTCTGCCGTCATCTACTATGTTACTATGTTACTATGTTACTATGTAGCTTTTCTTTGTACTGCTTCCAGTCTTTTTACATCTTTAGCAAGATACGGCCTCCAAAACTGAACACAATACTCCAAGTGGGGCCTCATCAATGACTTGTAGAGGGGCATCAACACCTTTCTTCTGCTGGTTATGCCCCTCTCTACGCAGCCTAGCATCTTTCTGGCCACGGCTGTCGCCTTGTCGCCTTGTTTCTTCACCTTCAGATCCTCTGACACCAACACCCCAAGGTCTCTCTCCTGAGTCGAGCTTACTAATCTCTCCCCTCCTATCCGGTATCTCTCTTTTGGGTTTCCGCACCCCAAGTGCATCATGCTACACTTCTTGGCATTAAAGTTTAACTAGATATGAACCAATAAACCCTTAATGTATTGTTTATATACTGTATATTACATGCAGTGCTATATTGAAACAACACAAACTCTCCAAACAATCCTTTTTAAAAATTTTTTTCTTTTGCATTCAAATAGTGCTCAGTGACTGGAAAAACATTTCTAGACTGACTGGCAGTCTTACAGCGTGTTTTTCTCATTTAGTACATCATTGCATTCCACCTCCTGCCTATCCTATGTTGTATTATATTTCTAATAAGATGGAAATAATTTCTTTTGTATGTTATTCACAGACTCATAGGAAAACCACTTATCTTGGTGCTTGACAAGTTGGTCCAACTATCTAGAAGCGGTCCCAGTCACTTTAAAAACGTGCAGTGAAATAAATCAAAATGGAGTCTTTTAAACCAGTTCCCAGTTGTCATCCACAGTTGGTACCATTTTTTCCAAGGATTGTCTTCCGCAATCTGGTACAATCACTGGTACTCAGCCATCTGGACTATTGTAACTCACTCTACGCTGGCTGTAAAGAGCAAATACTCAAAAAACTCCAGACAGCTCCGAATACGGCAGCCAGACTAATATTCGGCACACCAAAATACGAAAGCGCGAAACCCCTACGAGAAAAACTACATTGGCTCCCACTAAAAGAACGCATCACGTTCAAACTTTGCACTTTAGTCCATAAAATCATCCATGGTAATGGCCCAGCCTACATGTCAGATCTAATAGAACTACCACCCAGGAACGCAAAAAAATCTTCCTGCACACCCCTCAATCTTCATCCTCCCAAGTGTAAGGGTTTGAAATACAAATCAATGCATGCATCTACCTTTTCCTATACGAGCACGCAGCTCTGGAATGCGCTGCCACGTAACTTGAAAACTGTCTATGAACTGACCAGTTTCCGCAAACTATTAAAAACCTATCTCTTCGACAAGATATATCACAAAGATCAACATGTGTAACTGTATAATCTTTTAAACTTGACCAATTTAGGTAGACCATTCCACAAATGAGCGCTAATATAGGAGAAGGTGGATGCGTAGGTGGTCTTATACTATAGCCATCTGATTAAATAAAAGGGGGCGAAAAGGCTTCTGTGTGTGCGTTGTGTAGCAATAATCAGCCGCTTAATGAATAATATGCAAATAGTACCGGCACAGTGACTGCATTGTCCATATTTTCAGTTCTGCTACCTATTTAGATAGTGGCGCTGAATATATGGATTGTTAAATGCCATAGCCAAGGTTTAACTTCATTTGGTCACTGTGCCAGCTCAAATTTGACTTCCTGACAAATGTGCTGAGAGACTATAAACTTTCTGATTGATATTCAGTGAGAGTTAACCAGACAAGGATGTTGGATTATAACTATTTTATAAAGACAACATAGGTGCCTATTGGGCTCATTTTCGAAAGAGAAAAACATCCAGAAAGTGTCAAAGCACCATTTGGACAGATTTCTTCTCAAAACGGCCAAATTGGTATTTTCGAAACTTATTTTGCAGATGTCTATCTATGCATTTCTGGAACAGCCATGAGATTGAGGTGTGTCAGGGGGCGGAGCCATGAGGTAGAGCAGGTGGGGCCAAGGCATATTGAGGAGGAGCCAGGGCAGAGTGAAGTGGGGCTGGGGGCGTGTACTAAAAGCTCCCTCTCAAAAATCAGCATCCCTTTGCAGCTCTGGTGTAGTAGTGGGTACAGTGCACTGCAGACAGATGGTCCCAGGCCCATACCTCCCCCTACCTGTTACACTTGTGGTGGAAACTGTGAGCCCTCCAAAACTCACCAGAAACCCACTGTACCCAAATATAGTTGCCCCCCTTCACCCATAAGGGCTATTGTAGTGGTGTACAGTTGGTGGTAGTGGGTTTTAGGTGGATTCGGAAGGGCTCCACAGACAAGATAAGAGAGCATTTATGTATCTGGGAGCATTTATATGAAATTCACAGCAGTGCCCCCTAGGAGGCCCCATTGCTCTCCTGGTATGTCTGTGTGGCCAGTCTACTAAGAATGCTGGCTCCTCCTACATCCCAATAGCTTGATTTTGTGCGTTTTTCACTTGGACATTTTTTGTTCGAAAATGGACCAAAAGGATAAACATATAGAGCACAAAAACATCTAGCAAATAGCTGTTAAAAAAGACATTTTTCTGTTTTGAAAATGGCTATATTCCCTACTTGAATTTTAGACGTTTTCAGCAAAACGTCCAAAGTTGGACTTAAGTCATATTAAAAATGCCCCTCTACATATAGATATTACTCAAAAACAGGGTTGTCCAACCTCAGTCCTTGAGGACCACAATCCAGTCGGGTTTTCAGGATTTCCCCAATGAATATGCTTGAGATATATTTGCATGCACTGCCTCCAGGTCTCATCGATATTCATTGAGGAAATCCTGAAAACCTGACCTGGCGATGACCGAGATTAGACACCCCTGCTCAAAAAACAACTTACTGTACTAGGTTGAAATTGATTCAGAGCACAGCTGCTAGGATGATCTTTTTTAAATCTAAGTTTGATCATTTGTCCCATTTGCTTGATCTTCATGGACTCCCTGCTAGTGCATGGGTGGTTTTCAAGTTATTCTGTCTAGCTTTTGAGATTTTGGAGGGCACAGGACAATTATGATGGCAATCACAACATACTCTACCTACACCTTTTCACTCGACTACAAGGAATTGTCTGACAGCCGCATCTTATCATGCCAGTTCACTACAAAAAATTTTACTACATAAAATTGTAAAATTGTCTATTGTTGGTCCCTGATGTTCAGAAGTATACTGCTACATACAGTCAGGGCTGCCAAGAGGGGGGGACAGGGGGGACAAAATTCCCGGGGCCCGGGCCTCCAGGGGGGGCCCGGCGCCGCAGTCCCACCCGCCACTGGGCTCCTTCCACCCAAACCCCCGCCAGCAGAAGTGCTGTCTTCTGTTCTGACTCCAGCGTGCGCGGCCCACACAGACGCGCTCCTCTCAGCTGATCTTCGCTGTACTCTGCAGGGCTTCTGTGCGTCTGATGTGCAGGATGTCAGACGCACAAAAGCCCTGCAGAGTACAGGTGGAAGAGGCCCAGCCCGGTGGCGGAGGCAGGTGGGACTGTGGCACCGGGCCCCCCTCGGGGGGGGGGGGGGTAAGGACGACAACCTGGGGGCAGGGGCCCGGGGGCGGCCTTGTCCCGGGCCCGGCCCAGTCTCTCGGCGGCCCTGCATACAGTTTATTACCAACAAGATACACATTGATTCACATTGTTAGATACACACGCTACCGGTCACCGCTGTTTATCTATATAAATAAATCCCACCTTGAACGTTCTGAAGCTCCCTCCAACTGTGGCAGTGAAGTTCTGAACTGCTGTAGTCCTCCTGGCTATTCGGACTACTTACCACCGCCCTCAGCCACGCCCCATCTGCGACCTACGCCACGCCCCAACTGGACATAAAAAGCACCATGAACGTTCTGAACCACACTCTGAGGCTTCAAAAGTTCGTATGTTCGAAGCTCTGTAACCACTTTTAAGCACAGTACATCTGTGCGCCGCCATGATCTGAACGAGCGTCACAGCTGCAACACCCACGGATGAGCGTCACACCAATAGGAATACAACAAGGGAGGAGCGTCTGAGGCGAAGGCGTCAATCGCCGTTGCCACGCAACGGAATGCAATCACGCGCCATGCACCTATCAAACAACTCAAACAAAAGAAGGGGCGGACCTACGGCTCGCACAGCACGAGACTGCCGCCCAGCTGAGGAGAATACCGCTGCCCTGACAGTGCTATCCTGCAGAACCTGCCGCTCCGAACTGCCATCCGAACCCGCACCAACAAACAAAAAAAGTGAACAGACAGCCTCCAGCAGCCTTCGGGATACACACTAACAACAAAAAAAAAAAAACAAGTGAAGAAACAGCCTCCAGCAGCCTTCGGGACACACACTAACCCAAAAAAAAAAAAACCCCCCGTGAAGAAACAGCCTCCAGCAGCCTTCGGGACACACACTAACCCCCCCCCAAAAAAAAACGTGAAGAAACAGCCTCCAGCAGCCTTCGGGACACACACTAATCCAAAAAAAAAAAAAAAACCTGAAGAAACAGCCTCCAGCAGCCTTCGGGACACACACTAACAAAACAAAAAAAAAAAAAGGTGAATAAACAGCCTCCAGCCGCCTCAACAGGGGACTTCACAAAAACTGAAAGCAGGAAGATAAAACCAACTGCAGTCTTCTCTGGACGAGGTTCACAGCCGCCCTGAACCGCCCTGATACTGCAGCAGTAACAACAGGGCAAGCTGGATGAGGTTCACTTTAAGGGAGGGGGCATGGAACTTGAAGGGGAGACAGACAAACACATGGAGAGGGGGTGAGAGAACAGAATGGGAGGGAAGGGGAGAGGAAAAATTATGCAGATGGAGGGCATAAAGAGAGCACAATCCCTGGATAAAAGAAATAATTCAAAACAGAAACACAGGGGGGGGGGGGGCACCCTTACATTGCCACTCACAGGAGGGAAGGGGGGAAAACTAACAGAAAGGGGGCGACTGCACTTCACACAGAAGGAGGGGGCCGTGCACACATACACACAGTCTTTCACTCTCTGTGTCACTGTGACACACACTCTCTCGAACACACACACACACACACACACACACACACACACACACACACACACACTCTGTCTCACTGTCACACCCACATTCTCACACAGGCATACACAAAACTCCTTTTTGTTTTCTTTTGTTTACACTTGCACAGCTGATAGCTGCTCGCTGCCTGCCGTGCCCCTCTTCCTTTTTACAAACATTATGCCACTTTTCCTCTTTTTCCCTCTTTTCTTTCTCTACAAACATGACAAGGGGGTTGGAACAGGAGGTCCTGCACAGCTCTCTCCACTGTTGCCACAGGCTAAGCAACAGTTCAGGCACAAGGAGGGGAGGATGAGGGCCAGAACAGGTACACAGACCACAGATGGAGGCGGAGGAGGGGGTCCTGACAGCACAGGTGAAGGGGGGAGGGGCGACCCACAGCCCTGAGAGAAGGGCTGTAGGGAGACCTGAAAGGAGGGGGGGAGACTGACCAGACAGGGAGATGAGGGGTTCTGCGACAACACAGTGGCAGACGCAGACGGAGGGGGGTCCTTCCAGCCAACATAGGGAGGGGGGGGGATGTATCTCCGTCACACACACTATCTCTCACACACACTCTCTCTCTCTCTCACACACTGACTGTCTCTCTCACTCTCTAACACTGTCTACAACACACACTATGTCTCACACTCGATCACATTCACTCTCTATGTGTCACACAGTCACTGTCAAACACTCTATCACTCTCATACACTCTCGCTCACATACCCACTCAAACACACTGTCAATCTCACACACACACTCTCTAACAGACACACTTGCAGCCACACACATTCAATCTGTCTCTCTCACAAAGTCACTCTCACACACACACTCTCTCAAACATACACACTCCGAGGAAAACCTTGCTAGCGCCCGTTTCATTTGTGTCGGAAACGGGCCTTATTTACTAGTTGTAAATAAATAGCATCTTGTTACAATGTAAGCCCACTGTTAATTTAGCTACATGTCGAAGATCACTGTTTATTTTTTATTCTCCCATGTTTCTCACTTTACTCACCTCACCCTCTTCCTGTGAGACTGTCATTGAAATGTTTTGATGTAGTAACAGTGGTTAGTGTATCTGGATTAAAAAAAAAAGGTTTGAACAAGTTCCTGGAGGAAAAGTCCATAGTCTGCTATTGAGACAGACATGGGGAAGCCACTTCTTGCCCTGAGATTGGTAGTAAGGAATGTTGCTACTATTTGGGTTTCTGTCAGATACTTGTGACCTGGATTGGGTAGTTTTGGAAGCAGGATACTGGACTAGATGTACCATTGGTCTGACCCAGTATGTCTATTTTTATGTTCTTAGAAAAAGACTGAAAAATGAATCTATTCTAGTAGGATTTTATAGCATATTCTTCTTTTTCATGCTTTCTTGGGGGTCATATGCGGTAAGGAGAAAATGGAATAATGCTGATGAATCACAGTATTACCATGCACCAGAGAGTTTGGTGCATACACTGCATTTGGTGGATTGTGTTAAACAGACGCAGCACAGTACTCAGGAAGCATCGAACATAACACGTTAATGGGTCCAAGTCTGAAGCTGCACCCTGCTGTTTCTGTTGTGACTTCCAGAAGAGAATTACTTTATACTCTGTTTCTTTTTTATTTAATATATGGTACCTGCTGCTAAAATCATCATAGCTATTGCTGATTTCCCTATACTGTGCATGAGTACTGGTGGTGGTTCATGTCTGGGATCTTTATATGTAGTTCAGGGAAGATAAGAGGAAGGCATCATTTAGGATTTCTACATTATCTTTCTATATCCCTAACCACCTAGTGCAGATCACCCTGAAACCAATAGCCTGGTGTTCACATTCACAAAGTAATTACAACTGCCCAGTTCTGCAAGTCTTGCAGTAGATTATTTATCCATATAAAATGTAAATAACTATTACAGAAGCAAATGATTCATGTCTCAATTGATTAGATGGGCTGTCTTAAGTCTAAACGATTATCTTCAAAGGGTTTACATGAATAAAGATTCATCAGCTGCAATCTTTAGCAGAACTAAAAGGTCAGTTTCCCACTGGATTAAAGCAGAGTTCTTTTATTTCTAAACATTTTCTCTAGTGAACGTAAAAGACTTTCACTAAAGAGTGGCAACCCATGTGTGGGTTAGTGAATCAGACATATTAAATATAATAGAGCCCATGGCAATTAGCATGTGCATTAACCTGTATTAGCACGATGCTTGTTAACTTAGTATGGATTACCATACTTTAATGAATACACCTTTAAGTAGTTTTGAAAGGTGCTAAACTGAAATTAGTGAAAAACAGTGTTTTTCTTTACCAACATAAGGGGGTCCTTTTACTAGGGTGCGCTAATGGATTTAATGGGCGTTAATGATTAGCACGTGGTAGATGATAAGATGCTCATTATATTCCTTATATTTACCCCCGGATTCTATGTAGCATGTCCATACGGAAATCCAAGCGTATTCTATAAAAACGCATATAACTTAATTGGTTTAACAAGCTAATCAGCATTGAAAACATCTCTTAACAAGCAATAATGAACACTAATTGGCAATAATTAGAATTTATATGCACAACTTGCTAAGTGCATTCTGTAATGCAATGCGTCTAACTTCTAACTTGTGCAGGCAAAAGGGGCATGGTTAAGGGTGGGGAAATTGGCATTTCTTGGGCATTCCAAAATTTGTGGGCATAGTTACAGAATATAGCTCAGTGCTCCTAAATCTACACACTGGGATTTACACCACATTTTCATTGGTGTAAATGGAGGTACGTAGTTTTATGTGCTGAGATAACAACTAAGCGTATTTTATATACCACACCTAAATCTAGGCGCTGCTTATGAAATATTCTTAGTCGGCACTGATTTCCATGTTGATTTTTTAGGCACCATATATAGAATCTCCCCCTTAATGCATGCTAATCAGTGTGCACTAAATCTGTTAGCACATGTTAGTAAAAGGACACCAAAATATTTGCAAGCTTTCTTATGCTATCTTATCCCACAATCCACGTGGACAACTTATTTCAGTAATTGACTATTAATTGGAGGTAGCCAATTATTGGCTATAATTGGTGCTAATTGGCACTAATTTGCAGTAATGCATATAATTGCCATTAGTTGCAGTTCTAGAAGTTGTGCATTCAAATTCCAGAGTGCACAACTTCAAATGGGGAATGAGCATGGGAGGGGTATGGGTGGGTCAGGGGTGTGCCAGGCAATTAGGTGAGCAGATTATAGAATACTGTAATTTATGTTCCTTACTGCCTAGAGGTAGGTGCGACCACGTATGCCAGCCTTTGAGCTGGCGTATGTGCTCACGTCTGTCATTAGGCATGTAGATATAGACTTACACTATTATTCTGTAGCAGCAGTTCAGCATGGAACTGCCATTATAGAATTCACGTTCAGCATACATCATCCCAGTGCCTACATTTTGGTGCCATTTATTGAATTTATTCCAATGTGTCTCTGCCCTGCTCTAGAGGGCCTACCTCCCAAGGTGAGAGGGAAAAAGGAACTGGCCAGAGATCACCAAATGATTTTGTATCAGTGGCATAGCCACGGGGGGGGGGGGGGGGGGGGGGGGGGAGCACAGGGACCTAAGGCCCCCCCAAATTGTCTCTGGGGCTCATGGTTTGGCTGGTGGGGACCCCCACCAGCTGAAGCTTTGTCCAGCGCTGGTCTGTAAAATTTAAAAAAAAATGATAAATGAATTCAGTAAGATAGGATGCTCATTTACACTATGAAGGTATTTATTCAGTTGAATTAGACTGGAAACAAAAGTATAGTGAAGTTTATTTTGTTAGAGATGATCATGGCTGGAGGTGGGATTTGGCATGCCACCCCCCAGAGGGTACACTGAAAATTTTGCGAAAGCTTTAAAAAAGGGTTATAGTGAGTAGGGAAAGGCCACAGCCCCAAGGCCTTGACTGCCTATTCACACTGTGAATGAATTCTTACTGCTCTATACTTTAAAGAAAATCCAGTCTGGGGGATATTTTCTTAAAGGCAACTTTTATTTGGTATGTCCCCAAAAAGAAGAAGTTCACATAATCAAAAGCAAGAATGCAATTAACAAATCCAAATGGTACAGTTCAAAGAGACAAAAGGGCGATAAACCAACAGAAGTAGCAGGCTTCTCTGCAAAGTCACTGGTAACATTTCTATCCTCTTTAATCTGGATTCACCTGCAATAAATAGCAGGCCTATCTTTGGGGTTTTTTTAACATAATTTTTATTAAGTCAGAGAAGGGTACGGGAACAAAAACAATTAGTGAATCTCAGGTACCGTTAACATACAGCAATATATCCAAGAGAGGCCAATTCAAAACCTAGCTTGACCAAGTATATGTACAATTCTCCTCCTCCTCCAACCTTTTTCCCTAATGCCCCCCCCCACATTCCCCCTCCCTCCCTCCCCCCACCCAACACCCCACCCCACCCCACCCTAGCTCTCCGCAGTACCTTTCACCCCATAGAGATCGGCATACCTTTGCCATAACTCTCGATATGCCTTGTGACGGCAGGCCCCTGGCACAGAATACTGCATAAATACCCAATGCACCATTTCTTTCATCATAGCATGCCATTGAGACATAGATGGAGGGGTTGAGTCTGCCCATACGCGTAAGATGCATTTTTTAACTAGCAGTGCAGTTCTAAATACAAATTGACATTGGGCATCACTAAGTCCTTCTCCTCGGAGCTGAGTGTCATCACACAATAAAATAGCTCGATATGACCATTCAAATGACCGCCCAAATACGTCCTCAATGACCGCCAGAGAACCCCGCCAGATCTGTGACAAATATGGACATTCCAAAAACGTGTGAATAAGACTCCCTACTGCCGACTGACACTTTGCACGCCGGTCATTTTAGAGCAGGCCTATCTTTGACTGCTAAAATATTAACTGTTTAGCTGCATATTGGCATAGCCGGTTAACCTTTTAGCAGCCAAAATAAACCCAGATATGCAATGCCGGTTGCTGGAAAAGACCCAGCATTGAATATCTGGGTTTAATGCTTTTGGGGGACAATAAACGTGCTGCTCACAGCTGGCAGAATATCGGTCCTGCAGTGTTTTTGTGCCCTAGACCTATTATAGGCAGCTACAAAACTTATACTGCAAAAAATAATACGTCTAGGTAAGGGATCAGAAGAAGCAGCACGTCTTTCACAGGCAAAATCATCAAAAATTTGTGTTTGGCTTATTCTTGCTGTATGCCGCCTTGGGTGATAAATAAATCCTAATAAATAAATCAAACAATAGATAAAAATGCACAGAGGGCTCAGTTCAGTAAAGGGCACTAATACTTAGGCACCAAAATTGTGGGCGCTAAGCGCCAATTCTATAATAGAAAAATTGTGTGTAGTTCCCATTATAGAATATTATTGTAAGTCCACATTATGGTGTCTTAACTCTAGGCATGACCCTTACGCCATGTCAAAGGCTGGCGTAAATACTTGCACCCAAATACTGACAGTTATGTAGGTAACTGACAGTATTCTATAACTTAGTGGCAGATGCAGAAAAGTTACGGGACCAGCAACGAGTGTTTTTGACCAGTTTCAGCCAGTTCAGCAAGCTTGGTATTCAGGAGGAAATGCGCAAAAGGGCTCTGCGGGCTTTTTACCATTTTCACGGTGGCAGTCAACAAAAATTGTATGCTAAAGAATGCTAATGGACTGATCAGTATTCAAATATGCATTCTGAGGGATGCATAGCCGTTTACGAGCAATACCCAGAAAGGCCCGCCTAACTTTAGCAGGGAAACTTTTACGGGAGGTCTGGAGCAGCCATAGCAGGCAATTCTTCATGTAGGTGGTGGGATAACAAGTCTTGGGAGCTGGGATCCTCTTGGCTGTCCTGTTGGGCAGAGCTGCTGGCAGACCTTGCAGGGGGCCATGGGAGACCTGGAGCAAGAGCATCCAAATTTCCACATCTTCCTGACAGTGAAAGGCAGCAGTTTAGAGACTGTGTGCAGCATATGCACTTCCTGGCCACCCTCAGCTTCTGGAAAAATGCTTAAAAAATTTAAATCACTCCTTTCCCTCTGGCCCCAACTGAGGTTTGAAAACAAGCTACCCATGGCTTTCATACACGCAGCTTGTATGCGTATAAGAAATCCATGGTTATCACACGCTGTTCTGAGCATGTGCAGAGCAGCCAAGCTTACCGATTGGCTTTCCCCCTACCAAGCTGCTCGCTGTTTTTGCAAGCAGGCTCATTTGCATGCAGTTCCCTTTGGGAATCGCTCACCATTTCAGCTCAGTAACTTTTGCCGAGGATCTCAATGAAGACAGATGTTTCCGGGCACTTTCATGTATCTGCCCCTTAGTGCCTAATTGCTTGTCACGTCCTTGACCCAATCACATCAACACCCCCTTTTCAGTTGTGCACCAATAAAATTAGGTGCTAAATTTATAGAATAGGGGCATAATTCATTTATGTGCGCAGCTACAAATTAGTGCCAATTAGTGTTTGTTGATGCTGTGTCATTTGCAGGGCTCTTTAAAATCTTCAGCTCCTTCCTCAGTCCCCTCTCACTTATAGATCTTGCCATTTGCAACATCTGGATCTGGCTTCCTGCCCTCCTCTCTTCTCTTGTTTTCCCAATAACTTTGCATCTATGCCTCTGGAGGATTAGACACCATGTTGGAATTAGACCATACACAAAGGACTTGATTCATTTGCATCTTTTCATGCTTGCACCAGTTCTTAACATTGCAAGGCTCCATGGTTCCATTCTGCACTTTGTCTACTCAAGTTTAGGGCAGAACACATTTGGCAGAAACATTGTGCACTGGAATCATATAATCTTTGTGAGTCAGTACTTCACCTTTTCAATTTTGAGCTAAAAAGAATTACTTTTTGACCCTAATCAATTCTTCTACTAATCTTACTAGATGTGTCTTCTATTCAGTCTTGCAGGTATATACAAAAATATCAACAGCCCCCCTGTTTCTCTCCCAACAGCAGACTCACTGGCTCTATACTTATAGAGAATATTGACCTTTTTTGTTGAGGGTAACCCAGCCTCCTCCTTTGTTGACTTTCGTCTCCTAATGGTTCCCCCACTAGTCAGTTATTGCCTCACCCTGGTCAACTTTTTCTCTTCCCACACTGGTTCCTTCTCTACCATACTAACCTCTTTGAGGCCAGCAAACTGCTCACTAGATCCTCTTCCCTCTTCTTGGCTACGTTCTTCAATACAAGGGTTGCTCCCCTAACCTTAACCAAGGTCTTTTTTCTGGTTCTGTTCCTTCATTGTAGAAAAATGTGTTGGTCCTCCTTATTCTGAAAAAGTCTTCTTTTGACCCTGCTTTACCAGCCAGTCTCTAATCTCTGTTTTTTTCTAAGCTCATTGAAAAAGTAGTTTTTCTACAGCTTCTTTCTAATATTGAACATTTACTTATTCTTTGTCCGCGTCAAGCAGAATTTCGACAGCATGACAGTACAGAAACTTTTGTTACCTCTCTCCTTAGTGAACTTTATTCTATACTTGACCAAGATAATATTGCTTTAGTTGTTTCTCTTGACCTCTCTGTAGCCTGTGATCTTATTGATCATTCATTATTTCTTAACTGCCTAATGGCTATCAGATTGACTGGGGCAGTACATGATAGTTTCACTTTATTTTTACAAGGAGATGTTTTTAGTTAATTTCTCTTTGGCCTAATCTTCTACTTAACTCCTCTTCATCTGGGGTCACTCAGGAATCTATTTTGTCACCTCTGCTCTTTAACATCTTTAAAAATGTATTGGTCGCTCTTCTCCAATCATTTAATATCAGCTTTTATTTTATGCTGAAGATATCATATTTCACCACTTAATATAGATGTCCTTTTCAAACTTGTTAAACTGCTTTGGCCACTTGACTTACTCAACATAAATTAGTCTTAAACCCTTAGAAAACTATTACTTGTTGAATGATCACAAGATTTTTACCCCTACCTAGTACGATTCTAGTTCTGTTTGTTCTTCCTATCCCAACAGTACTGTATTAGATTTGACTCATATTTGTCATTTCAAAGCAAGTTTCTGCACAATAAAGGCAAGACTTGCTATTTTACATAAACTACATTGTATGGTGCTTTACAATTTTCCATAAGTCTCTTACGTTGGGCCAATTGATTGAAGATAGTTTTCTAGTGGTGACCAAATTTTTTTTATAGAGACTGTCGTCCGAAATTTCTCTGCCATTGCAAATTCAAATTTCTGATGCTGTAGAACTGTATTCCACCAAAAGTGTACGTTCAATAAATGCGCAGACTTCCAGTTTTGTAATATATGTCTTTGGGTAATGGTAATGTCTAATAATCTTGCTTGGGTGGAGGGCGGAGAGCAGAAGGCGGGGGAGGAATTTCATGCCCACCCACTTTGGACTCAGTTCCAACCAAAGTCAGCAATCTGGCTATGCCCCTGCGCAAAACACATAAGAGACAATCCCTGCTCAATAGAGCTTACAACCTATTCAAGACAGACAAACAGGACAAATAAGGGATTAGGGAATTTCATTTGTTTTGGGAATGATTTAAACAACATGGATATTGAACTGGTGAATAAAAGGTGCTTTGAGTGGCAATCCATACCAGACCAAGTCTATGCTCCTTTTCAAAGAGAATTAGTGCATGACTGGGGGTAATTTACGAGACTATTGTATAAAAATACATAAGTGACAACGTTGCCTTTTTAAAACAGGCACTTGTTTGGGGGTAAAATCGTTAAGGTATCTGGTTAAGAAATTACCTTCCCACTTACTTTATGCAGCATGTATTTCAGTTGTGTATTTATTTATTAAGACTTGATTTTCTTGCCCTTTCAAAATAGCCCAGAGTTATCATTATATCATCAAGGTAAAACTATAAGACTAACACAGCAAACCCAACAGTAATATGAATAAATTCATATGTTTCAAATGATGGTCATATGCAAAGCATACATGTAAACATTTTGTCATCAGGAAACATACTTCTCATGTCTCCATACATGAAATGAAAGGAAAATGGCTTCACAATATATCCCTCATTTAATAATGGAATTATGCCTTGTGATTTCGCTATTCTGATGTTCCATTTATTTATCTATTATTGTAATTTATGAACTACCCATCAAATAAATTCTCTGGATGGTTTAAATATGTGAGTGGCATGGGTTGTTGTGTCAGTCTATATAGAAGCACTGTTTACCCTTGAAAAGCATTTTTTAATTTGGCATGGGCAAGCTGCACAAGCCTCTCTGGCCCTCTGTCTCTCTGACTGCTCCTGCTGAGTCATTTAGTAAACTGGCATTAGTTGAGCAAGGTTTCATTGCTCTTAGTGTCACCTACCCCTACTGCAGCATTTAACAAGGATCTTAACATGCATCAGACCCTGCTACAACACCTGCTGTTGGCCAAAGTGATAACATGGTGCATCCTGTAGCTCGTGGAATATATCATCTGAAGGGGATAGTGACTGCCACCATAAATCATGTAACCACAAGTGACAATGTAGATATCTGCTTTATTTTCAACTTCTGCTTTATTTACATTAGGAGCCTGCATGTCTGGGGAATGCTTCCAAGTTACCATTAATTTTCCCAAAATTCTGATTTATGAGTGAAGAAGGACTCATAAAATTACATCACATATAAAAGTATACCAACAATGTGACCAAAACAGAAATTTAATAAGCAGGCAGGATTGAGATGGGAGAAGTAGTGGAGGGGGATAGGGAAGGGGGCTAGTTTGGGGGGAACTTTGATGATGTTGAGTTCTATGCAATTTGAACTGATGGTTGATTATATGAAATGTTGAGAAACTTAAAAAATTAAAATGTGCAAGCAGTGCAATTAGGTGCGTATGTGTGTATGACTGAAAAGAAGGCAGGTGCACCACACAGAACATAGCCAAAAAGTGTGTACAATAAATAAACAAAACCAGACAAGCAAACAAAACAACAGAGCTCTGTGTTTAAATAAAATTTAGAATGAGGTTAATAACAAAGAAACCTGACGTGTTTCGCCATCAGGCTGCATCAGGGGTTTGGTATAGTCCATACAGGTTCTTTTTTCTAGGCACGAGAAATAGCATACAGAAAAGGTTGACAAGTGCTGTATTTATTTGCTGTTTAATGATTGTTTGTTGCATATAAACAACAATAACATCTGATGCAGCCTGATGACAAAATATGTAGGATTTTTCTGTTCTTACTTCATAAGTAACTTTATTCAAATACAGAGCTCTGTCATTTTGTTTTTTTATAATGTGTCTGCTTTTTTGTTTTTTGTTATTGTGCGTACTTTTTTTTTTTTTTTTTTTTGCTGTAGAGTGGGAATGTTCAAGAAAGGAGTTTGGGTAGAGCAAGAGTGAAGGTGCTGTTTCTGCACGCTTTGTGTTAGTTTTTAAAGATACATGGGTGCCTTTATAAATCCTTGGAGACGGGAGAGGTTCCGAGGGATTGGAGAACGGCGGAGGTGGTCCCTCTTCACAAAAGTGGGGATAGGGAAGAAGCTGGAAACTACAGGCCGGTAAGCCTCACTTCGGTTATTGGAAAAGTAATGGAAGCCATGCTGAAGGAAAGGATAGTGAATTTCCTGGAAGCCAATAAGTTGCAAGATCCAAGACAACATGGTTTCACCAAAGGGAAGTCGTGCCAAACGAATCTCATTGAATTCTTTGACTGGGTGACAGGAGAATTAAATCAAGGACGGGCTATGGACGTCATCTACTTAGATTTCAGCAAGGCTTTTGACACGGTTCCCCACAGGAGGCTCTTGAATAAACTAGAAGGGCTGAAGATAGGACCCGAAGTGGTAAACTGGATTAGGAACTGGTTGACGGGCAGACGCCAGAGGGTGGTGGTAAATGGAGTTCGCTCGGAGGAGGGAAAGGTGAGTAGTGGAGTGCCTCAGGGATCGGTGCTGGGGCCCATTCTGTTCAATATATTTGTGAGTGACATTGCCGAAGAGTTACAAGGTAAAGTTTGCCTTTTTGCGGATGACACCAAGATTTGCAACAGAGTGGACACCCCAGAGGGAGTGGAAAACATGAAAAAAGATCTGAAGAAGCTGGAAAAATGGTCTAACGTTTGGCAATTAAAATTCAATGCGAAGAAATGCAAAGTGATGCACTTAGGGAGTAGAAATCCAAGGGAGGCGTATGTGTTAGGTGGGGAGAGCCTGATAGACACGGACGGGGAGAGGGATCTTGGGGTGATAGTATCTGAGGACCTGAAGGCGATGAAACAGTGCGACAAGGCGGTGGCCGTAGCGAGAAGGTTGCTAGGCTGTATAGAGAGAGGTGTGACCAGCAGAAAAAAGGAGGTTTTAATGCCCCTGTATAAGACGTTGGTGAGGCCCCACCTGGAGTATTGTGTTCAGTTTTGGAGGCCGTACCTTGCGAAGGATGTTAAAAAAATGGAAGCGGTGCAAAGAAAAGCTACGAGGATGGTATGGGAGTTGCGTTCCAAGACGTATGAAGAGAGGCTTGCTGACCTGAACATGTATACTCTGGAGGAAAGGAGGAACAGGGGTGATATGATACAGACGTTCAAATATTTGAAAGGTATTAATCCGCAAACGAATCTTTTCCGGAGATGGGAAGGCGGTAGAACGAGAGGACATGAAATGAGATTGAAGGGGGGCAGACTCAGGAAAGATGTCAGGAAGTATTTCTTCACGGAGAGGGTGGTGAACGCTTGGAATGCCCTCCCGCGGGAGGTGGTGGAGATGAAAACGGTAACGGAATTCAAGCATGCGTGGGACAGGCATAAAGGAATCCTGTGCAGAAGGAATGGATCCACAGAAGCTTAACTGAAATTGGGAGGCAGGGGGAAGAGGGGTTGGTGGTTGAGAGGCTAGGATGGGGGAGGGCAGACTTTTTATACGGGGTCTGTGCCGGAGCCGGTGATGGGAGGAGGGACTGGTGGTTGGGAGATGGGAAATACTGCTGCACAGATTTATACGGCTGTGCCCTGGAAAAGACAGGTACAAATCAAGGTAAGGTATACACATATGAGTTATCGTGGGCAGACTAGATGGACCGTGCAGGTCTTTTTCTGCCGTCATCTACTATGTTACTATGTTACTATGTTTATAAAATAGGATGACCTGTTATAAAATAACACTCTAAGAGGGCATTTCTGTAAAGGGGAATGTACACAGAGGTGCTTAAAATGTGTCTACTTGCGTGCTTTTCTTTATAGAATACAAGCATAACCTGTCAAACATGCCTAGATTTAATGCACAGTCTCTCATATTGGCCGTAAAGCTGATGTAATGATTGTGCCCAAATTGCAAAAGAATGCATCTATATTATAATATTCTATAAATCTATGCGCATAACTTTGTAACATGCCCAAACTCTGCCCATGTGAACACCCACCTTCAAACTACATGCCACCATATTTGGGCACCATTTTATAAAATAGGGCATAGATAAAATATTGGCATTTACATGCATATGTGTGCACATATACACATATTATATGACACTTCCTTAGCATCAACAGCAGATGAATCCAGGAACAAATGGGTTATGACCATCTACCAGCAGGTGGAGATAGAGGAATGCATACTGAACTGTGCTATATAGGACAGAGTGCATTCTGGTCAGCCAGTATTTTTCTCTATCTTCAGCAGGTGGTGGATGATCTCTCTGATTCTCCTGGTCTCATCTGAGTTCTCCAGTTCCTGATTGCCTGATTCAGTGGAGCCTGGGGATACTAGACTAATCTTGGGCCAACCTTGGGGGTACACCTGGTGGTTCCAGGTTCCTCCTCCCCCCCCCCTCCATGCCACTTCCTTCCCTTATTCTCCATCCTCACATTAAAAAAAGCCTCTTGGGAAGACATCAGATTTTGCTTGAAGTGGTTGACAGTGAGAGATCCCAACACTGTGATTGCTGCCTGAGATCAACAGCCCGGTCAGAGAGCCCTTGGGCTGGGGTGCCAGTAAGGCCAATGTTGGGGTGAATACCCTTTAACTTTATCCCTCTGTCAGGTCATTAGACTTTCCATGGAGTTCCCTTCAAATGCATGGTAGCAGAGATAGTCCAATGCTGCCTGCGCTGCTGGGCGCACAGAACAGCTTCAGGGCAGTGCATGGTATGTTCTGCAGCACAAGCAGCCTTGGAATTCTCAGAGGAGATGGTGGGGGCAACTGTTCCTTGTGCGGGGGGAGTTTTGGCGCACTCATGTTTCAGGGTGCCTCATTCTTCTGTGGAGCCAATGGGGGCTATACTGAATCTTCTCAGGTGCCCTTCTCCCTTGAGTTCATTGTGCTGATACACCAGCCTTACTTAATGAAGTGTACCCTGCCTGGGACTGAACCCCAAAGTGCTGTGCAGCAGCGGCAGCAAGACACTGTCTAAATGGAGGCATTTGGATACAGCCTCTGAATTGGACCTGGTCTCTCTTCCTTCCCATGGGCCCTCAGTGGGTGGAGTGTGTCAGACTTGTACCAAGTAGTGCGCTGCTGAGCCCAGTACTCGGGCCAGGTTCTGCTTGGCGGCTGGACAATCCTGGGTTTCACCTGCACTGACCGCCGTTCCCCAGAGGTTGAGCCCCTCAGTGCGGGTGGCCTGCAGGACTTACGGGACGGAGCTGGAAGCGGGGTGATGAATGTATTGGCCAGGCAGGCAGCAGGTCAAGAGAGTAATCTAGTTACAAGCGGCAGTCAGTAGGCAGGCGGCAGGCAAGAGAGTAATCCAGGTATAGGGAAGTCAGTAGGCAGGCGGCAGGCAAGAGAGTAATCCAGATGCAGGCGAAAGTCAGTAGGCAGCAGCAGGCAAGAGAGTAATCCAGATGCAGGCGAAAGTCAGTAGGCAGGCGGCAGGCAGAAGGGTAATCCAGATACAGGCAAAGTCAGCAACGAGGGACCAGTAGATAAGAAGCAGACTACAGAGTTAGAAGCACCTAGCAAAGTAGAAGCCGAAGCATGGAGTCCAGGGAGAGCTCAGCTGATGTAGTGCTGGCTTCTGACATCAGCAGAGAGAAGGGGCACAGCCATAGAACAAGAGCAGGGGAAGGAGGAACTGGAAGACCAATAGGAGAGAAGCAAGGGAAGCCAGGCAGAGGAAGAGCAGACCCTGGTGGGTGGAAGCAAAGCAATCAAGGAGCCTGGAAGCCAGGCAGAGAGAGAGAGAGAGAGAGAGAGAGAGAGCAGAAACAGGTGCATGGAAGCAAAGCAATTAAGGAGCCTGTAACCACCACTCTCTGAACAAACCCAGAGAGGACTACACACACATGGCTCAGGCAGTGCCAGTCAAGTGTGCATGTTGACGGGACCCCGCACAGCCTGAGGACACTGCTTGCGTTGAGGTAGGGGACATGACAGAGTGTCTGCAGCTTCTTTGCAGTTGGGAGTTCCGAGATGCTGAAGGAGGGGGAACTGGGGCCTGAGGAGCCTGATGATCCCATGGTGGTCCACATGTTTCATAGGGAGGAAATGCATTCCTTCATCACTAAAACCTTGGAGGTG
This sequence comes from Microcaecilia unicolor, assembly GCF_901765095.1. Lineage (NCBI taxonomy): Eukaryota > Metazoa > Chordata > Amphibia > Gymnophiona > Siphonopidae > Microcaecilia > Microcaecilia unicolor. The sequence goes on from NC_044040.1 coordinate 148,623,613, forward strand.
CTGCACATCTCCCCTCTTGCCGCTCAGTTGGTGGCTGCATCTAATCCTTTGATGGCCAGTACTAAGAAGCCTCCCAAGTCTCATCCTGTCCATGAGGCAATGCAGGAGTTAATTTCTACCCAACGATCTACCCTGGATTGCAGCCTCAAGTTGGCTAGGGCTATGGCCCACCTGTACCCCATTTCAGCCTAGGAGCTGGACAAATTACAGTTGCCCAAGGTGGATGCCATGGTGGCTGCTGAGATGAAGACCACTCTCCCAATGGAGGGTGGTGTGGCTGTGAAGGATGTCCAGGATAGGAAGCTGGATTTGGCCTTGAATCGTTCCTTGGTTTTTGCTCTCTCCTTGTTTGTATGCCGCCAGGGCATGCCTCACTTGGGCCAGTGTGGGGCGGACTCTGCGTCTGGTGCTGGTGGTTCGGACGCCCTTGATTTGCTGACTATGGAGTCGGGCTTAGCTTACTTAGTGGATGCGCTGTATGATTTCATTAGAGCCTTGGCCAAGCACATTGGCAGTTACTGCCAGGCATTTGCTCTGGCTGAGACATTTGGGCGGTGGATGCTGCATCCAAACAACATCTCACCAGATTACCCTTTTAAAGTAGGCTTGTTTTTGGGGAGGATCTGGAGAGGTTGGTGAAGGACTTGGGGGACTCAATGCTGCAGAGTTTGCCTGAGGACAAGCTAAAGGGTTCCTCTAGGTCAGGTCAGTTTCAGCCTTGCCTTAGGGACTCAAAGCGCTATAGGCCAGGAAGGGTCCCTTCCTACCAGAGACCCAGATATCAACAGAAGCAGTCCTTTTGTTCAGACAAAAGATATCCTGCCCTGTCCATCAAGTCTGCTTCCGCCTCTCTTCATCAACATGATGGGGCACCAGTCCACTCTTCACAAGCAGCCATGGGGGGGGGGGGGGGGCATGCCTGTCCAAATTCTTAGAGGAGTGGACCACAGTTATGTCAAATTAGTGGGTACTGGATCTTATCAGAGATGGTTACAAGTTAGAGTTCTCCTCTCCAATCAGAATTTTTTTTCTTGGAATCCCCATGCAAAGCTGCCCACAAGTGAATATGGGTTCATTTCACTCTGCAGACCTTTCTAGACTTAAGGGCAGTTGAGCCAGTACCGGTGGATGAATGGGGTTGGGGCCAGTACTACATCTATTTTGTGGTTCAGAAGAAAGGAGATTCCTTTCTTCTGGTCTTTGACCTCAAATTTGTCAACAGGGCCCTGCAGGTCTGTTATGATTCTGCTGGATTGGCAGGGGAATGTTTGGGACTCACTCTTGATTGGCTTGTCAGGGGCTGAGCCAGCAGATATCAGAAGCCTGATCCATTTAAGCCTGCCTTTCCCCTGCAATCATTGCTTTGGCGTTGATTGCTCTGATTGCTTGCTGAAGCCAGTCTGCGCTTGGTTGCTTGTGTTCATGTTGGAGTTTAGCCTTTCTCCTCGTGCTTGCTTATTCTGTGTGTGTGTGTGCTGGGTACTCCCAGCATGAGCCTGATTGCCTCACTCCCCAGACCTGGTTTGCTTTCTCCTTCTCTAACGTAGTGCTGTCTGGGGTAAGCTTGTGCCTTGAGTTGTTTCAGTTTGTTCGTTTGACTTTCTCTCCCTCGGTGTTCCCATTGTTGTGCAGAGTTTCTGCTCTGCTCCCTGTGGTTCTGCCTCCCCCTGTCCTTGTATTTTGCTCTTGTTTGTTTGTTTTAGTTCTCTTTGTTTGCTGCAGCTGTCTCCTGTGTATGGTCTGTGTGTGTCAAGGCAGCTTCCTCTGTTTGTTTACTCTCCCCTTTATCTTTGTCTTCTGAGTAGTTCTGCCCTGTTTTTTCCTTTTAGCAGTTCCCTTTTCCCCTAGGGGATTATGGGGCCAGCTTTGTATATTCGTATTCCCTTTGTATGCTGTATATTCAGCCTAGTGTGTTCCCTGTATCGTTGTATGCTGTAGGTACAGCCTAGTTCCCTTGTGTGCTGAATGGTTCAGCCTCGAGTGTATTCCTATAGGTGGTTTTCCTTCCCCTTTTCCCTGAGTGCTGTAAGGTACAGCCTAGAGTATTACTTGAGTGGCTTCTCCTTTCCCTGAGTGCTGTAGGTACAGCCTAGAGTGTTCCTATGAGTGGCTTCCCCTTTCCCTGTATTGTTGTATGCTGTAGGTACAACCTAGTTCCCTTGTGTGCTGAATGGTTCAGCCTAGAGTGTATTCCTATAGTTGGTTTCCTTTTCCCTTGAGTGCTGTGTTGTATAAGTCTAGAGTGTTTCCTTCTGGGGCTTCTTGTATTCTTGTTCGCCTGTGGCACAACCTTGTATACCTTTAGAGGCTTCTGCCTTTCACCCTTTCCTTTGTGACGCTACTCTGCACTGTGTGTGCTGCTTGTGGCCTGGTTCTGTGTGGAACCCTTGTTGTTTTTTCTCCCTTCCCAGAGTGTGACTTGGTTCCCGGTCGGCCGTGAGGCCTGCTTGCTTGGTCAAGCTTCAGTCTCAGATTCACCTCTTGCTGCAGGTTCCAATCCCTCATGCCTGGGATCATGTTCAGGTCTTAGGGTACATGGCAGTGATGTTTGATGTGGTCCCTTGGACCAGAGCTCACACAAGTCCTCTCCAGCAGTCTCTTTTGTCCTGTTGGTCTCCCATGTTGCAGGAGTACTCCCTTTGGCTGTTCTGATCACTCTAGAGAGAATCAGCATATCATGGTGGCTCCAGTTGAGCAGTCTTCTCAAAGGGGTCTCCCTTGTTATCCCGGCAAAGATGGTGGTGATGATGGATGCCAGTCTGACCTGCTGGGAGGGTGGGGCTCACTGCCTCCATCTCAATGCTCAAGGCCTGTGGTGCAAAATAGAAGCGAGCTGGCCTAGCAATGATCTGGAGCTCAGGGTTGCCCATCTAGCCCTGCTGGCCTTTCAGCATGTCCTTGAGGGCACTCCGGTCTGGGTGCTCTCAAACAATGTCATGATTTGTAGATATCCCATATTTTGATTGCTTTCAAACAATGTCATGGTGGTTGCATACATAAACAGACAGGGGAACACCTGAAGTGCTCACCTGGTGATAGAGGCTCCTTTCCTAATTCAGTGGGAGAAGTTGCACGTGCCTCTGATCTTGGTGGCTCACATAGCGGGATTCATGAATGTTGAGGTGGATCCTGGAGAGTGGGAACTTGCATTGTTAGTTTTTCAACAGATTATGGGGGTTTACAGTTCTGGATCTCATGGTGTTGTGCCAAAACGCCAAAGTTCCTAGGTTCTTCAGGAGGAGGAGGGATTTCAGCTCGTAGGGAATGGATGCCCTGCACCAGTCCTAAGCCTGGTTGAGTTTTGGCCTGCTCTATATGTTTTTGCCCTGGCTTATGATAGGGAAGGTGCTTCACCACATCCGCCTTCATCCAGGTTGGGTGATCCTCATTGCACTGGACTAGCACAGGAAGCCTTGGTATGCGAATCTGGTCCATCTGCTAATCGACAAACCTTTCTGACTTTCTCTGGAATAGGGGTTACTCTGGCAGAGGCCAGTTCAGATGGAGGATCAATCCCATTGGTCTTACAGCCTGGCTCTTTACAGGGCCAAACTGAGGAAGAAGGGGTATTCAGATGCTGTCATTGTTATATTATTGCAGGCAAGAAAGTGCTCTACATCGGCTGCCTTTGCTGCTCTTTGGAGAGTGTTTAAGGCCAGAGGCATAGCTAGGTGGGATGCCAGGGGAGCGACCACTCCCCCAAATGGACTTCTGACAGCTCCGGCGCCTATTTTTGACGTGATCTGTCGCATTTAAATTAAGCGCCGTTACCATCAGCAGTCCGCTCTCACTCCCCCAGCACCCTCAAATTGGCTACGCTTCTGTTCAAGACCTGGTGTTTGGAGCAGTCTATCTCCCCTCTGTGCTCCTCCTTACTTCAAAATTTGGCCTTTCTACAAGACAGGCTTGGAAAGATTTTGACCTGTAACTCTCAGACTTCAGGTGGCAGCTTTGGCCTGTTGTAGAGGTCGCATGCTTAATTCTTCTTTGGCTGTGCATCCTGACATTGTTTTTTTTAAAGGAGTCAATCACTTTAAGCCCCCCTCTGCAACCTCCATGTCCGGACTGGAATCTGAATTTGGTGCTCTGCTCTCTTCAGAAGCTGGCCTTTGAGCCATTTCGGAAGTTCACATTAAAGGACCTTGAAATCTGTCTTCTTGGTGGCTATAACTTTGGCTTGCAGGATTCAGAATTGTAGGCCTTGTCATGTAAGGATCCTTTCCTTTGCTTCTCAGAAGTGGGGGTGACCATATGCACCGTGACTTCTTTTTTGCCAAAAAAGGTTTCTGCCTGCCATCTAAATCAGCCGCTGTTCCTCCCGTCTTTTCATAGGGAGGATTTTGAGTCTTTATGGTCCCTGGATCTTCCTCGAGTGCTCATTCAATATCTGCAAGTTTTCAGTGAATTCTGGCAGTTGGATCACCTTTTTGTCATGGTCGCAGCGCCTAATATGGCTAATGTAACTTCTAAGGCGGCAGTTGCTCACTGGATTAAGGAAACTATAGTTTTGGCCTATCTGTTGATTGGTAACTCGCCTCCTCTTTCTTTGAGAGCTCATTCCACCAGGGCTTTCTCCACCTCGTTGTCAGAGTCTTGTGCTATTTTTCTGGACAAGATCTCTAAGTCAGCGATGTGGTCCTCTTTGCACACCTTTTCCAAGCACTATCATTTGGATATCTCAGCGTGTGCAGATGCTTCATTTGGGGTGTCAATTATCTCTGCAGCTGTCTCTGTTTTCCACCCAGTGTGATGGCTGCTTTGCTACATCCCATTTGTTTCTGGATTCATCTGATGTTTACCCTAAGGAAGGAAAAATTATGTTTTACCTGATAATTTTCTTTACTTTAGTCACAGCAGATGAATCCAGGATCCAACCCTATTTCTGTGTCTGTCTGGTATTCTTGGTTGGTTTCTCTATTTAGGGTTGTTGATTCAAGTTGTTATTGGGGCTAGTTCCATGAGGAGAATGTTTTTGAATTGGACTGTGATGAAGGAGAATGACTGACATATTGTCAATTTTTGCTTTATTATGGGAAATACTGGCTGACCAGGGTACACTCCATTCTATATAGTATAGTTCAGTATGCTTTCCTCTAGCTCCATCTGCCGGTAGATGATCATAACCCATTTGTTCCTGGATTAATCTGCTGTGACTAAAGGAAAGAAAATTATCAGGTAAGATATAAATTTTCCATGTTCCTGGCACTTATTTCTTGGCACATTCTTTGCAGAGTTATCCCTACATATATGGTTGGACATATGATTCTACATGCATAATTTGAATTTTTTAATCCAGCCCTGGGTTTGATAAATCCCATGTCACTGAATTCCTTGTCATTGTTTGAGAGGGTCTTGAATGCAATGGAAAAGAATTAAGGAAAAGGATTTACTTAGGGGTCCTTTTACTAAAGTGCGGTAAAATCTGGGTTTAGCACATTCTAATGCAAGGTTTTCCTGTGCACTTAGCCCAGATTTAACATGGCATTTTAGTGAGGCTTTTTCTTTCTTTTATTTTTTTGGCAGGTCAAGTGCTAATGTTCCCATTAACATGTGGTATCTGCAAAAAAATTAATGCGGGAGCGTTTACCACCTCCTATGTAGGAGGAACTAAGTGCTCCTGCATTAACCAGTTAGTGAATGCTAATCATAGCATACTAGCTGGATAACACAGGAATGCACACTCTCTGCCCATGACACATCTCCTCCTAAAAATATTTTTTTTTAATAGGTAACGCATGACAAACTACTGCAAAATGCTTTAATGCATTCTTGGTAGTGTGTTAGCATTAAGGTTTTAACACTCTTTGGTATAAGAGCCCCTTAATCTGGCAGTTGACCTGAAGTTAAAGTAGAAACATTATCTACCCCTATAAAAATCCCTGGATACTGAATAATTTAATAGCAAGCATTATGTACAATGTGCACATGATATCTGCAAAGGTAGACACTTCTGGATTTTAAACCTAGGGTTCAAAATATTTCCTGTAAGCCTTTTTGTAACTTAATGGTTCTGTTTCATTGTCTCTCTTTTTTATTTTTTCTGTTTTCCTTTTTTTTTTTTAAGTGGGAAGAAGTGAGTGGATATGATGAAAACCTAAACACCATCCGCACATACCAGGTGTGCAATGTCTTCGAACCCAACCAGAACAACTGGCTCCTCACCACATTCGTCAACCGTCGAGGTGCACATCGCATCTATGTGGAAATGCGTTTCACCGTGCGGGACTGCAGCAGCCTACCCAATGTGCCAGGTTCCTGCAAAGAAACTTTTAACCTCTACTACTATGAAACAGACTCTGTGATTGCCACTAAGAAGTCTACCTTCTGGACAGAGGCCCCCTACCTCAAAGTTGATACTATTGCTGCTGATGAGAGCTTCTCTCAGGTGGATTTTGGGGGAAGACTGATGAAGGTCAACACTGAGGTACGCAGCTTTGGGCCACTCACCCGCAACGGGTTTTATCTTGCCTTCCAGGATTATGGGGCCTGCATGTCCCTGCTCTCTGTCAGGGTTTTCTTCAAGAAATGCTCCAGTGTTGTACAGAATTTTGCTATATTCCCTGAAACTATGACTGGAGCAGAGAGCACCTCTCTCGTGATTTCACGTGGCACATGCATTCCAAATGCAGAGGAAGTAGATGTACCCATAAAACTGTACTGCAATGGTGATGGGGAGTGGATGGTGCCTATTGGTCGTTGTACCTGCAAGGCTGGCTATGAGCCCGAAAACCTTGTCCTGTGCAGAGGTAAGATTGTCTTCTTCTCAGTAATCATGGCAAGGTATAATATTTGTGAAAGGATTTTTTAAATATAGACAGGATGCCAAAGCATACATACAGTCCAACCATTCAGGGGCAGCAAAACCCAATCAGTGAGCAAATGCAGAAATGTGAATAGCACTGAAAACAACCAAGAGAACAGATAGCAAAGACAGTATTTTGTAACTCTTAAATACGAATGTTGTGAGCAGTAACATTAACATTTATATAGAATCTTGGTTTATTCACTCCTTTAGAGGATAAAAATTACAATGTCAGTAGTGGATGTGCAAACTTTTAGCTTAGAGTGATTTCCATATTGAAGTGATTCACTTCTCTGTGTTCCACAGTATCAGTATTTACAAAGTTACACTGATACTTTTGAAAATCATTGTGCAGACTCTTTGCAGTACAGATGAGCAGCTAAAAAAATTCTCATGTCATATTTTTCAGTTTTTATTTTGTTATGTCACTAAATGTGCGTACTCTTTGCAAAGGAGTGCTCACTGTCCCTCAGATTCTATATACGGTGCCCACATTTGAGTGCACGTGTTCAACTTAATTTGCTGACGAGCTCTTAACCATTAATAATTGGGTGCTAACAACCAATTGATGTTAATTGGCACTAATTAGTATGTGTGTATGCATCTGGCTGTGGGCTATTCTATAATGCTGGAAGCCTACATCCTATAGCATGTATCTTAAAAGGGGGCACAGCAATGGGAGGGCATGGGCGTATTATGGGCGTTTCAAAAAGTTTCACATGTTGTTACTGAATAATAGGTCAGCGTGCCCAACCTAGGTGCCAGCACCAGGGTTCAGCAGGCATAAGCCTGGCACCCAAAATTAAGGCACAGGAATCAGCATTATTTATTTATTAAAAAATGTCTATTCCACTTACAACTAGGCAGATTAGAAATCAACATATACAATAAAAAAAACAAACAATGAAAACTTTCCAATTTCTCCAGCATTATCACCTTATGACTTCCTAAAAAAATACCTACAAGAGATCTTGAAGCTCTCTCCTAAAGATATTCCTCCATTCAATAAAGTTTATTACCTCCCAAATGTTCAGAAACGAGGAGAGGCTTCTCAATCAGTAAAGTGTTACCCCAGAAGCCTGAAATTGACTTACAAAATTTGACTGCATTGATAGAAGATTCAATGGTTGAGATTTCAAATCGGGGGACTCTGATCACATCCTTAGTTTTTGAGCAGGACGTAAATATGCTTAGGAAATTATACTTTAAAAATTCTGCAGCAGTGTTTTGTGGTCAGAAAATATGGGTGTACCCAGACGTAACCAAAGTGACTCAGCAAAGAAGGAAACAATTTTTGATTTTGAGAGAAGAAGTGAGAAATTTAGGAGCGACGTTTACATTGGCTTACCCCTGCAAATGTTTGATACGCTTCTTAGGGGTTAAATATGTCTTTTTTGAGCCGAATCAGCTAAAGACTTTCCTGGACTCTAAAAAACCAACTAGCCGGCCGATTGGAACAACTGTATCAGCTGATAAAGAATGAGATTAGGACTATGCCAATTTGGTTTATTAAGTGTTTATTGTATTTCCTTAAGTTTTTCAAATCCACTCCCCCCAAATAAGGTGGTGGTCTAAGGAAGAGTTTGAATGTTCTGTTTAATTACAATTATTTCTTCTTCTATTTTCTTATAGTTATTTCTCTGTATTGCCTTACAAACTGATGTCTGTTTGTAAAAATTTGAAATTTAATAAATAAAAAAAATAAAAATAAAAAATAACAATGAAACTAACATACAATCAAAAGCAAATCAATAAATCATCACTCATAAAACACACAAGAATATTACTACTACTACTACTATTTAGCATTTCTATAGCGCTACAAGGCGTACGCAGCGCTGCACAAACATAGAAGAAAGACAGTCCCTGCTCAAAGAGCTTACAATCTAATAGACAAAAAATAAATAAAGTAAGCAAATCAAATCAATTAATGTGAACGGGAAGGAAGAGAGGAGGGTAGGTGGAGGCGAGTGGTTACAAGTTCCAGGCGTAGGGTGCAGCGAGACAGAAGGCGCAAAGTCTGGAGGCAGTAGTGGAGAAGGGAACAGATAAGAAGGATTTATCCATGGAGTGGAGTGCACGGGAAGGGGTGTAGGGAAGGACGAGTGTGGAGAGATACTGGGGAGCAGCAGAGTGAGTACATTTATAGGTTAGTAGAAGAAGTTTGAACAGGATGCAAAAACAGATAGGGAGAGCCATGCGTGTTAAAACAAATATGTCTTCAGTAATTTAGAAAATTGACAACTGCTGCTGCATAATCTCAAGTAACCCTGCAAATTGTTCCAAATTTGTGGTCCTGCTATCGAAAAGGTGGTATTCCGGGTACTAGCATTCTTACAGTACACAGTTTAACATTTGCTAATAACTTCAAATTTCACTGAAGAAAGAGATAGATTTAAAGAATAATGACTGCAAGTAGGTCGATCTATAGAAGAATGGTGGATCAGAGTAATGTGGTCAGATGGACTAGAAGCATAGAAGATCTTATAAATTAAACAAACCATCTTAAATTCAACCCTTACAGAGACAGGCAGCCAATGAAGAGCTCTAAGCAAAGGTGTCACATGTTCATATTTCTTGCAGCTAAAGATCATCCTTGCAGCACAGTTCTGCAATAATTGAAGTCTTTTTACAAGAAGTTGATTAATCCCAACATACAAAGAACTGCAGTAATCTAGCTGAGGTATTACTATGGCCTGGACCAACAATCTAAATTGTATCAAATTAAAAGAGGATCTTATCCTTCTAAACTGTCATAATTTTACAAAGACTCTTTTGGACAGATTAGCAATTTGATGTTTCAAAGTGAATTGTGTGTCTAGAATAAAGCATAGCACTCTAGAATATTTCTAAAAAGGGAGAGATTCCCCAGTGTTGAGAACCAGATTTTGTGGTACTCTGTTTAAAGATGTATCAAAGTAGAGCAATTTAGTCTTAGCAGCATTAAGCTTTAACTTGTTCATTGACACCCAGTGATGTGTCTTAGAAATGCATTCTGAAATAATCATCTATATCTGTAGTACCATTTAGCAATGGTACCAAAATAAAAATGTCATCTGCATAAGAAGCAGCATAAAATACATAGTAACATACATAGTAGATGACAGCAGAAAAAGACATGTATGGTCCATCCAGTCTGCCCAACAAGATAAACTCATATGTGCTACTTTTTGTGTATACCTTACCTTGATTTGTATCTGCCATTGTCAGGGCACAGACTATATAAGTCTGTCCAGCACTAGCCCCGCCTCCCAACCACCAGCCCCGCCTCCCCCCACCGGCTCTGCCTTAATAAGGATATTAAGAAATTACCAACAGAACTCGTAAAAACATTAAATAAAATCAGTGACAAAGGTGAACCTTGAGGGACTCCACAAACTGAGCTCAAAGACTCTGAAAAATTTCTATTTTTTCTGACACTATCTGCCTTATTTTCGAAAGAGAAAGACGCCCATATTTCGACCCAAATCGGGAGATGGGCGTCTTTCTCCCATGGGCGCCCAAATCGGTATAATCGAAAGCCGATTTTGGGCATCTTCAACTGCAATCTGTCGCGGAAACGGCCAAAGTTGGCTTGGGCGTGTCGGAGGCGTGGTGAAGGCGGGACTGGGGCATGTTTATCGGCCGAGGGCGTCCTTGGCTGATAATCGAAAAAAGAAAGGCGTTTTTAGCCTCAATTTGGGTCACTTTTTTTGGACCCTTTTTTTTCACAAGCAAGTCCCAAAAAAGTGCCCTAAATGACCAGATGACCACCCCTGACTCCCCCAGTGATCACTAATCCCCTCCCACCCAAAAAAACAACTTTAAAAACTTTTTTTTCCAGCCTATATGCCAGCCTCAAATGTCATACCCAGCTTCATCACAGCAGTATGCAGGTCCCTGGAGCAGTTGTTAGTGGGTGCAGTGGACTTCAGCCATGTGGACCCAGGCCCATCCCCCCCTACCTGTTACACTTGTGGTGGTAAATGGGAGCCCTCCAAACCGCCCCCAAAACCCACTGTACCCACATCTAGGTGCCCCCTTCAGCCATAAGTGCTATGGTAATGGTGTAGAGTTGTGGGGAGTGGGTTTTGGGGGGGAATTGGGGGGCTCAGCACCCAAGGGAAGGGAGCTATGGACTTCAGAGGTAGTTAACTTTTTTTTAATTGTTACAAGTGCACCCTAGGGTGCCCGGTTGGTGTCCTGGCATGTGAGGGGGACCAGTGCACTACGAATCCTGGCCCCTCCCATGACCCAATGCTTTGGATTTGTTCGTTTTTGAGCTGAGCGCCTTCGGTTTCCATTATCGCTGAAAAACGATACCGCCCAGCTCAAATCCGCACAAATCTGATGCATTTGGCTGGCACAAATCGTATTATTGGAAAAAAGATGGACACCCATTTTTTTTAGAAAATACGGTCTGTCCCGCCCCTTCACGTGTACCCGTTCTCTATTACCAAGAAAACTCTTAAACCACTTCAGAACAGTACCAGCCAAACCCAATCCATTCAGCCTATTTTGCAATAATATATGATCAACAATATCAAGGGCCCCCGAAACATTGAATTGAATTAAAGCAGACAGAATATTTCGACTTAATAAGGTCTTAATCTTAGTGACCAGTGTAACCAATAAAGATTCAGTACTGTGCATTGTTCTAAATCAGAATTGGGAGACATGGAGACAATGGTGCCTCAACTGGACCTCAACTGCACTGCAACTATCAATTCAGATAATTTAGCAATCCAAGGAATGGTGGCAACAGGTCGAAAACTAGCCACTTCAGCCAAATCCATTCCTTGTGACTTTGGTATAGGAGTCAAAATAATTTTCCCAAGTTCCTGAGGAAAATTTTCTCTTAATAAAGAAATAACTAATAATGTAATCCAATCAACTAATTGAATTAGGACAGACTTAAGTAAGCAGGAAGGACAATGATCAAGAATGCAAAATGTATTAGCTAACGTTTTTAGTATAGAATGAACCTCTTTAGTAGAAACTGGACTGAATTCAGAACAAACTAGGTTAGCTTTAATACCAATCCCATCTTTAAGATAACATGGAACACAATCTGAGTGCAATACTTGATGGATGAAACGCTCCTCCTTGTACTACGCTTGAGAGTGTACTGGCAACCAGTGCAGTGAGCGAAGGATCGAGGATACATGTTCAAACTGAGACGTACCTGCTAATAATCAAGCAAAAGCATTCTGTATTATCTGCAGTGCCGTGGAAAACAAAATAGCAGATCAGTATAATATAAAAAAAAAACTTTATTGAAGATACCGTGTATGAGACAAATGCCTGACACAGGCCGTGTTTTGCCCAACGATAGGGCTTCGTCAGGGGCTAGTCTGTATCTTTCTTGAATTAGAGCGGTATCAAATAATCTATCAGGACAAGGATATAAGAAATTTTCTTCATAACAAACCAGCATGAGCAGCTCAAAATAACATATCCTGCGTGATGCCAGATAGTCGATAAATAGTCTGCTGTCAGCCTAATCATTAGCGCGCATGAAAAACGCTAGCGCACCTATGTAAAAGGACCCCTAAGCATGCTGTTTATGAATAGGGGCATAAGTCTGTTATGTGCGCAACTGCAAATTAATGCCAATTAGTGCTTCTTAGCACAAATTATTGGTATTTATCAATTATTTGCTAATTTAGTGCCAATTAATTGTCACTAGCTTAATACTCTATTCTATGCCTATGTGCCCAGTTGCACGCCTAACTATGTGTGCTATTTATAGAATTTATCGGCAAATGATATTTTGTCCTTACTTTGCAATGCTTGTGATCTGAGCAAAGCAGTCATGCTTAAGAGTGCCACAATATATATTATATACATTAATTTATGACTGATTTATCTGATGTCATTTCTAATCTGAAAGCTATGACCCATGAAATCACTTGTAATGTATTTCCAAACACGGACATGCCCCAAAGAGGAAATGAAGGAAAAAGGATTTCAGAAAAGACCAGCCCCTTTGACAGGGCTGATTCTTCCAATAGGCATACCAGACAATTGCTTAGTATGTAGACATTTTGGGGGCAGCAAAAGGGACTTCACTTTGCAGAAGCACATATTGCTGTTCACAGATTGGCTGGTGGATTCCCCCCCCTTCAAATCTCAGGCAATAGAGAACAGCCCTCTGCTTCCACCTCTAGCTCCCTACAGGTCACAGGTGGGCCTGGGTGGGGATGCATAGACGACATGTGCCCACCCAGTTTGCCCATTGGCCCACCCAAAATGTGAGGTCTCACTATGCCTTTGTTTGCATTTGCTTAACTAGCTTCCAAATTATAACATTGATGCGTTGGTGAGTCTGACACAGAACAAAGCAAGGAAGAACCATTCTGCTCCCTAATCCATTCTGTCCCTTCCTGTTGTGCCCCGCTTTCCCACTTAGTTTATATTTAATGATGCTTTTTGTGAGTTTGCTGTGTGTCTGCTAGCATGCAGTTTGTGTAATCCACCTTGTTTTAATTTTTCAATAGCAGGTATAGTGCTAATAATTAATTTGTATTTTAAGCCTACTTTTTCAAATAAGGATCAGGGTGGCTTATAGCATTTGTAGAATTCAAGTACAAGTCCCTTTCACAATGGGTGTTTAAGACAACAGGAGATAAAGTGATTTGCTAAAGGTCAGAAGCATTGTCAGTAGAGAAATTGGCTTTCCTAGTTCAGTCCATTGCTCTTCTCACTAGGCCATGCCTTTTTTCTGCTGGAAAGAAGAGTAAAGCTACTGTAAACTCTTATTTTTTATTTTCAGCACTTGATGTACTGCAAGTAATCCCTGAGGTGACTATATAGTTTACAATTTCCATTACAGGTACTTTGCATAGTCCCTAATGTGCTCACAATCTAAGGGGTCCTTTTAGTAAGCCACGTAAGCGTCTACACGTGCCCAATGCGCGCCCAAAACCCATGCCTACACTACCGCAAGCCATTTTTTAGTGCTCCTTTGTAAAAGGACCCCTAAGTTATATATTGACCCTGCTTCCTCAGGGTCTGAACCCACTGCTGATTATCAGGCAGTAGTGGAAATCAAAGCCAGTTCCCTAGGTCTGCAACCTGCTGCTTTAACCATTTGGTCACTCCTCCACTGAATTCGCATTACTTTCTTTTCCTAGGTAATGTTGTTGCACTTTGATTTCGCGTGTGTGTGTGTGTGTGTGTGGGGGGGGGGGGGGGGGGGGGTCAGTGCTGTTTTGGTGGGGCAAGTTTGCTATATAAGTTCTAAGTGATATTTTTGCAAGATTTCATATTGTTTCACAATATACCTGAAAATGGAGGGTATTTGTTTTATATGGTGAGTAAAAAGGGGAAACATGATAGTTCAGCCAATGCATTATGGATTACTATTAGTGCAGAAATGTTATGCTCTTTCCTACATAAGCTAATATAACATTTACCTCCTGTTGGTATGTACTTAACCAAAGACCTCAGTGGTGCCACTTACTTAACTAGATTTTTGGGTCAGTAAGATTTATGCACCCACCTCTTCATCGGTCTAACGCATTCGAGATTTTTCTATGTGATTTTTTATACTTTTTTCATACTTTTTTTCTTTTCTTTATACCACACTCATCAGCTTCCCAATTTAAAACTTTGACTCACTGTTCAATAGAATTAATTAGATCATAATACTCATCTCAAGATGAATTCAGGAACAAGGATGTTAGCCAAATCTTTTTTTACACCTCGCTAAGCTAACTGCTTTTACTACATTCTCTGGCAACGAATTTCAGAGTTTAATTACACGTTGAGTAAAGAAATATTTTCTCTAATTTGTTTTAAATTTACTACTTTGTAGATTCATTGCATGCCCCCTACTCCTATTATTTTTAGAAAGAGTAAACAATCGATTCACGTCTACCCGTTCCATTCCACTCATTATTTTATAGACCTCTATCATATCTCCCCTCAGCCGTCTCTTCTCCAAGCTGAAAAGCCCTAGCCGCTTTAGCCTTTCCTCATAGGTAAGTCGTCCCATCCCCTTTAGCATTTTTGTCGCCCTTCTCTGTACCTTCTCTTATTCCACCATATCGTTTTTGAGATGCGGTAACCAGAACTGCACACAATATTCGAGGTGCGGTTGCACCATGGAGCGATAGAAAGGCATTATAATATCCTCATTTTTGGTTTCCATTCCTTTCCTAATAATATCTAACATTTGCTTTCTTAGCCGCCTCCACACCCTGAGCAAAATGTTTCAACATATCATCAACGATGTCACCTAGATCCATTTCCTGGTCAGTGACTCCTAATGTGAAACCTTGCATTACATAACTATAGTTCGGGTTCCTCTTTCCCACATGCATCACTTTGCATTTGCTTACATTAAACATCATCTGCCATTTGGATTCCCAGTCTCGTAAGGTCCTCTTGTAATTTTTCACAATCATTTCGCGATTTAACAACTTTGAATAACTTTGTGTTGTCAACAAATGTAATTACCTCACTAGTTACTCCCATCTCTAGATCATTTATAAATATACTGAAAAGCAACAGTCCCAGGTCAGACGCCTGGGGAACCCTACTATCTACCCGTCTCCATTGCGAATACTGACCATTTAAGCCTACTCTCTGTTTTCTATCTTTTAACCAGTTTTTAATCCACAACAGTCAAATGCCTTTTGAAAATCCAGATACATAATATCGACCGACTCACCTTTATCCACATGTTTGTTCACCCCTTCAAAGAAATGTAATAGATTGGTGAGGAAAGATTTCCCTTCACTAAATCCATGTTGGCTTTGTCTTATTAATCCATGCTTTTGAACATGCTATGTAATTTTGTTCTTTATAATAGTCTCTACCATTTTGCCCAGCACTGACATCAGGCTCACTCACTGGTCTATAATTTCCCAGATCACCTCTGGAACATTTTTTAAAAATCGGCATTACATTGGCCACCCTCCAATCTTCCGTATCCTCTGGCAAAAAATTCCAGAGCTTAACTATTCATTGAGTGAAAATTTTTTTCCTCCTGTTTGTTTTAAAAGTATTTCCATGTAACTTCATTAAGTGCCCACTAGTCTTTGTACTATTTGAAACAGTAAAAAATCGATTCACTTTTAACCGTTCTACACCACTCAGGATTTTGTAGACCTTAATCATATTCCCCCTCAGCCATCTCTTTTCCATGCTGAAGAGCCCTAATTTCTTTAGCCTTTCCTCATATGAGAGGAATTCCATCCCCTTTATCATTTTGGTTGCTCTTCTTTGAACCTTTTCTAATTCCACTATATCTTTTTTTTTGAGATATGGCTACCAGATTTGAACAAAATACTCAAGGTGAGATTGCACCATGGAGTGATGATACAGAAGCATTATAATATTCTTGGTTTTTATTTTGCATCCCTTTCCTAATAATTCCTAGCATCCAGCTTGGTTTTTTTGGCCACTTCTGCACACTAGGCAGAAGATTCCAGTGTATTGTCTACAATGACACCTAGATCTTTTTCTTGAGTGTGCACTCCTGAGGTGGACCCTAGCATCAGGCAATTATGATTCAGATTATTCTTCCCAATGTACATCACTGCGCATTTGTTCACATTAAATTTCACCTCAAGGAAGTGCCTTGAGGTGAAATTTACCTTTAACCCCTGGCCCTGTCATCAGGCTTAGTGGCACATAGGGGCATTATTGGGGCAGTTCTACAGCTGGGTGCCTCCATTTAGACGCCCCAAGGATGCGCAGTGAGAACCTGTTCCATTAAGGCTAGATTCCATTATGGAATACTCATGTAACCTTGTATCAGTGCGCCTTACATTTACACACCCTCAATTACACCGGGCTGGCATAACTGCGGCAGCATAAATGAATCCAGGATGCACATAACTGACAGTATCTTGTAATTTATGCGCATAAGGGGAAGCTCCGCCCACCCCTGCATTTACATTGTAGAATAACTCTTCTTTCACTTTTGCGGGTAAATGTATAGTTATGCATGCTGTTGCTAGCAGTCTACACATTTACACACACAAAGGTAGTGTAAATACGGTTGCCTAGTTTATAGAATTGCCCTTCAGGTGATTGGTGTGTTGAGGTAGGAGAGAGAGAAAAGATTTTTGCTAACACTTTGGTGGTTTCTGCTAGCCAATAAGTGTTGATGATGGTGAACCTCAGAGGAGATGCCCCTTCCTGCCATCCATCTGGCAAGTGTCCTCGGAGAGCCATCCAGGCATGCAACAGCTGAAAAGTTAAAACTGTTAATTAGCACTCTTTGAATTACTGCAGAGTTTTCTTTTAAAGGAAAGTAAATGTTTGATGATAGCAAAAGGTGAATTCCTAGGAGTCAGGCTGATATGTATCTGTGAAGAACTGGAGGGTGTGGAGTAGCAAAAAATGTGGACTTGGGAAATTCTACAGCTTATTTCTAGGATAAACAGCATAAAATCTATTTTACTGTTCTGGGATCCTGCCAGTACTTGTGACCTGGATTGGCCACTGTTGGAAACAGGATAGTGGGCTTGATGGACCTTCAGTCTGTCTCAATATGGCAATGCTTATGTTATGCTTATGTTATGTGGCTGATCAGGCTTTCACTCTGCCAGACTCAGAAACTTGGCTTGGTCGACATGCTATAGTGCACTAAAGTATGCCCTTATATTTCACAAGGTAAAACTATCTTTCTGGCAACTCTAACTTAAATGAAAAGTAATTTTCTCTGTAATTCAGGATACAACATGCAATAAAGGCATCTATTATCTGTCTGGCAGGACTCCAAGCCACTGCAGAGCCTACCAAGAAACCATATTTTCCCACAAAAGTCTCCAATAGACTTCTAAGGGTTACATGGTAACTGGCCTGTGAGCTCTGAATTGTGTGTAAAATAGCTTTTAATTAAATTATTTTCTCCTTTATGGGTGACTATTATAGTATAACAAATCCCTTACGGAGCTGACGGGACACCCCAGAGACCACTACCTAACATATATATGGTCAAAAACCCAATCTATTTCTCCCAACTCCGATGTATGGGCTAGTAAAGGGTTCCCCAATAATATGAGCTTAAATGTTAGGTGTGATTACGGACTTGTTCAATAATACGGGATTTTTGGCAGACTATTTTTTCGTTTATTAATACATTGTTTCCTTTGCCGCCGGATTTCACTCCCTCCAGCTTTCTGTTGGGGAATAACACAGTACAGACGCATTTTGTCTCAGTGGAGGAGTGGCCTAGTGATTAGAGCACTGGTCTTGCAATCCAGAGGTGGCCAGTTCAAATTCTGCTGCTGCTCCGTGTGATCTTGGGCAAGTCACTTACCCCTCCATTTCCTCAGGTACAAACTTAGATTGTGAGCCCTCCTGGGACAGAGAAATATCCAGAGTACCTGAATGTAACTCACCTTAAGCTACTACTGAAAAAGGTGTGAGCAAAATCTGAATTAATAATAATCAGGCACAGCATTTCAACAGCAAAACTAAGGGCCATGTGTGCTGTAGGCATGCACACTTTTTAGCACGTGCTATAAATTAGCATGCGCTAACAGTAGAGACACCCATTATATTCCTATGGGTGTCTCTAGCATTAGCTCATGCTAAAAAGTGTACACGCCTACAGTGCAGCTTAGTAAACAGGGCCCTTAGGTAACTGGAAGACTGTTTCAATGTTATAATAAAATTCCCCCCCTTTTTTTTAGTTCATGAATCTTTTATTAAAGAAAGAGCAGAACATTAGAGTAACAAGCATTAAGACAGCCACAAAAAGCTGCTCTTCAGTCATTCAAACTATACAAATGCCCAAACAGCTGAATAACACAAAGCATTGTACACAACACCGCAAGCATAAGCCGAATAACCACAAAAACACCAACCTCACTTTTTCAATTACTTTATAGAAAAGACAAACCCCCCTCCCCCCAGTCATAGCCAAGAATCCTCCCTCTCCCCCATACCAGTATGAATTGTATGGGCTTCGTTGCATTTGCTGCACCGGGAATCACTACCATGAGTTTGTAAAAAGAGCCCTTGGTTTCATCCGAACAGCACTCTCCCAGCTTCAGCGTCTTCCAGGCTTGTTCACAGGCTGAATAGTTGTAACAACTCCGTTTGGATCAACAGGTCCACAGTTTAGGGGTGATTTTAGAGGTTTATTTGAATTTTAAACCACATGTAAGGAAAGTAGTTCAGAGTTTATTTTTCAAATTAAGAATAAGTACATATAAGTACATAAGTAATGCCACACTGGGACAAGACCAAGGGTCCATCGAGCCCAGCATCCTGTCTACGACAGCGGTCAATCCAGGCCAAGGGCACCTGGCAAGCTTCCCAAACGTACAAACATTCTATACATGTTATTCCTGGAATTGTGGATTTTTCCCAAGTCCATTTAGTAGTGGTTTGCTGAGCAGATTGAAGAGTTGTATTCCTGTTGAAGATTTTAATCTGACAGTGCAAAGTTTGGTTATAAGTGGTTTAGATTGGTGCAATTTTCTGTATGTGGGCCTTTCAAAATCCGCCATTAAGACACTGCAGATTGTCCAAAGTACAGTGGCACGACTCATATCTTTTAAAAATGTATCAGCCTAACAGAGATTTGCGGTCAGTAGGCACATGCTGCTTATTTATTCTAGCTTTAAGAAAAATTCATTTTGAAGAGACTAGGCAAATAACATTTTCAATGGCAGGCCCAATATTGTGGAATAACCCCCCTTTACAAATTAGGGCAATAAATGATACCAGTCAATTTTAAAAATTGCTACAAATTCATGTAGTTTGTGAATCATTTTACAGACAAGGCTTTGGCCTATGAAGACTTTTTTCAGTTTATAGAAAGAGCTAAGGCAGTGCAAGCTGATTTTTAAGTAATGGGCTTTATTTGTTACGTCTGTTTGGGCTGTTTATTGTTTTAGTCTTATCAATAGAAATCAAACAGGTTATCTATTGATAACCTTTAAGAGTGGACTAACATGGCTACCACACCTCTCTACTTGTTTTAGTCTTGTAATTCTGGATGGGATTTATGATTATATATGTGATCTACTGTTATCCACATAGATAATTATGAGGAATATAAATTAATAAACTAAACTAAGGTACTTCTTAAGGTATCTTTATTCCTCTTGGTTGGTCAAAAGATTCTATTTCCCTTTTATCAGGACCGCTGAGGGGGAGCGGGGAAGATTCCCTGGGCCCAGCCTCCAGTGGGGGCCCAGCGCCGGCAAGGCTTCCAGAGGCAGACAGAAGGTTCTGCTCCTTCAGTCTGTTTCTCTCCTGCTCCTGTGTGTCTGGACCGAGGTGATTGCGTTAATGTAATAACCCAGATCCCGACACACAGGAGCAGGAGAGTGACAGACCAAGGGAGGAGGAGCAGGCGCAGGAAGTAAGGGGGCAGTGGCTGCCCGAGTGGGGGGGGGGGGGGGAGGCTGCGGCGGCGGCCCAAGTGGGGGACGGATCCGATTCTGTCTCTCAGCGGCCCTGCCTCTTATCAGTTGGTGTTACCCTTGTTGGCTTGGATTACGTCTAGTATTTCTCCTCTCTCTCACTCATAAATAGATGATCAGTAGCTCCTCTATGATCAATCTATCACCCTGTGATGTCTCTTATGATTTCTGAGTGCTGGTATTTCCTTTATTGAATGGATCAATGAACAAGACCTTGGATGGGTTTTTACCCTTGGTTAGTTATGGTGTTAGAACTCACCAGCTTCATTGCTCCCAGCTTTTAGGTCCTTTTCCTGATGAGGACCATCTTGTGGTAATGGCTTCACTCTTTGGCTCTCTCTGACAGAGGATCAGGTTCAAGCCTCCGTGATGACTAGACCCTGATTCCTTCAGGGCACTCTATGCCTCAGTGCAGTGGCATAGCCATGAGGGACCTTGGGGACCTGGACCCCCATACTTTGGGCTCGGGTCCACTCCAAAACTGCAGCACCCCTTTATCTTTGTGGCGGGGATGCCGAGGTCCTGCCAGTCAAATAAATACAGAATCCCCTCCTCCTTGCACTGCTTCCTTCCTGTGGAAGTCAGCACCTAGTGTTGGTGGCAGAAGGCCCCCAACTGAATTCTGCAGGAAGAAAGCAGCACGAGGAGGGGAATGGTGGCATTGTATTTATTTGTCTGGCAGGGCCTCGCCATCCCTGCCAACAAAGGTATGCTTAGTGCATGGGGGGGGGGGGGGGTGGAGAGAAGAGGAAGGAATGCGTTGCCTCCCCCCCCCAGTCCACCCCAGGATGTCCCGAAATTTGGAGAGCTGGCTATACCCCTACCTCAGAGGGCAGCTGTGGATCAAAACTGGCAGCCCGTATACTTTTATCTCATTCTCCTTTAGCCCCTTAAGCAAGGAGCAAATGGGCTTTTTACAACCGTAAAATCCGCCCCTTTCTTTCCGAGCACTCTACCAAAACCCTCATCCACACCCTCGTCACCTCTCGTTTAGACTACTGCAATCTGCTTCTTGCTGGCCTCCCACTTAGTCACCTCTCCCCTCTCCAGTCGGTTCAAAACTCTGCTGCCTGTCTCGTCTTCCGCCAGGGTCACTTTACTCATACTACCCCTCTCCTCAAGACCCTTCACTGGCTCCCTATCCGTTTTCGCATCCTGTTCAAACTTCTTTTACTAACCTATAAATGTACTCACTCTGCTGCTCCCCAGTATCTCCCCACACTCGTCCTTCCCTACACCCCTTCCCGTGCACTCCGCTCCATGGATAAAACCTTCTTATCTGTTCCCTTCTCCACTACTGCCAATTCCAGACTTCGCACCTTCTTTCTCGCTGCACCCTATGCCTGGAATAAACTTCCTGAGCCCCTATGTCTTGCCCCATCCTTGGCCACCTTTAAATCTAGACTGAAAGCCCACCTCTTTAACATTGCTTTTGACTCGTAACCACTTGTAACCACTCGCCTCCACCTACCCTCCTCTCTTCCTTCCCGTTCACATTAATTGATTTGATTTGCTTACTTTATTTATTTTTTGTCTATTAGATTGTAAGCTCTTTGAGCAGGGACTGTCTTTCTTCTATGTTTGTGCAGCGCTGCGTATGCCTTGTAGCGCTATAGAAATGCTAAATAGTAGTAGTAGTAGTAGTAGTGAAACAGGCTATAGCAAGTTTTTCCTCGGAGTGTGTATGTTTGAGAGAGAGAGAGAGTGTGTGAGAGAGAAAGTGTGTGTGAGAGATGGAGTGTGTGTGTGTGAGTGAGAGAGAGAATGAGTGAGAGACAGACAGACAGAGTGTGTGTGTGTTTGTGTCAGAGAGAGAGAGAGAGAGAGAGAGAGAGAGTGTGAGAGACAGAGTGTATGTGTGTGTGAGAGTGTGAGTGTGAGAGAGAGAGATAGAGTGTGTGTGAGAGAGAGAGTGTATGTGAGAGACAGAGTGAGTGTGTGTGTGTGGGGCTCCGAGTTCCATGACCCCCACCTTCCCTCCCTCCTCCCCTCCGAGTTCCAGGCCCCCCTTCTGTCCCAGGTGCAGGCCCCCCTCCCTCCCTCCCTCTCCTCTCCCTCCTCCCCTCCGAGTTCTTGGCCCCCCCCTTCCCTCCTAGTTCCATGTCTTCCTCCCTCTCCTCCCCAGCGTGTTCCTTGCCCCCCTTTCCTCGGAGTGTGTATGTTTGAGAGAGAGAGTGTGTGGGTGAGAGATGGAGTATGTGAGAAAGAATGAGAGAGAGAGAGAGAGACAGACAGACAGAGTGTGTGTGTTTGTGTCAGAGAGAGAGAGAGTGTGTGAGAGACTGTGTGTGTGAGTCTGTGTGTGAGAGAGAGAGTGTGTGTGAGAGACAGAGAGTGAGTGTGTGAGTGTGTGTGTGAGAAAGTGAAGCCTTCAAGCCTTGAAACATTCGTGCGCTCTGTAAGGCTCCATCTCCTCAATTGATGACACGTAGTTCCAGAACATTGCAGGAATGCTTCAAGGCTTGAAGGCTTCACTTTCTCGGCTTCAGAACGTTGGAGGTATGTTTTATTATATAGGATTTCAGAACATTTATAACCTGCAAATCCAAAAACATATTTGTTCAAAGTGCATGAAGCACATGCATAAAAATTCAGACTAGACACAGAATATAAGACTAAAGCAGACTGCATCAGCCTACAGACCTCAAAAGATAAGGGCTGATGATAGTAGACTAGTGGAAACAAGTAAGTTTTGACTTTCTACTGCAATACTGAATAGTAACCTTCAAGGTGAATCTCTGAGGGCAAATAACGAGAGGATTTTGGTGTCCAGTCTTTTAACTCTAGCACCTTTCACGAGCTATGAGCTCACTAGAAAAAAGAGAGAAATATATGGTGAAAACAACGCTGGATAAAAATAATTAAGACTAGATTATATGAGGGAGAACAGCTCTCCATAACTACCATGTCTCCTTGAAGGAGCCAGCAACAGCTGCCACATCAAGATAAAAATGTCTAAAGGAACTGTTTGTCATTTGCAGTCTTCAAAGGGCTGTACTCCTTCACTGTGTCGCTTTTATCTGCTCATTACTTCCTGAGCAAAACCTGTCGGAATCAGCACCAGCTCTGATTGGTTCTGAATTAATTGGAACTCTGGGAATGGTGTTCCATTTCTTTCAATTAATTGAAACTATTTTTTCTATTCTTTTTTTTCTGTTCCTAGTTCTTTCGTCTGTGCTTTCAATTTTATTTTATCGCATGCTACAGTCATCTGAGGATTTAGCCTGATTTATAAATATGGAAATAGTATTTCTTTGCCTTCTGAGTTTTTATTAATGTGCCAAAATCTTTAATCTGTGACTAGCCTCATTATGAAGCACAAGTTTTAAGCATGAAAGTGAAGCACGAATCAACAATGAAGGGTAAGGGAGTAAAGTCTGAGAACTCAGGTTGCGCAGCATGATGGGTTGAAGATGTTGTTGAAGGTGTTCTTCAGTGATGAGCTATTCCCAGAGATTGTTCTTTATGGGGCAGAAGATTGTTCTTCCTGCCAATAGAATCCATTGTAGAATCCTGTAAGGAAGTGCCTAAGTAATTTCTAGTTCTCCTTAAGGAACATCCTTCCCAGGCCACTTTAACAGACCCAAACTTTGGAAGCCTAGGCAGGAGGATGTGGCCTAGATCTGAGGGAATAAACCTTTTGAGCATGGAAGAGTCAGAGAGGCCCTGGGGGGAGTTGAGGGAAGACTCCCCTGCCAATGGTGACTGAAAGAAGCCTCCATTCTCTGCCAGCCACAGCTAGGGGATTCCTGAGAAAGAGTGTGAATACTACAGCCTTCAAGGTAGGGCAGGCCTTTATATACAATGGGCAGAGACTGCTAGAACCCATTTTTGTGTTTGACTGTTTCTCTTGTTAGAGACCAGGCCTTTATAGTGGTTACATGGAAGGATTACTTATGCTGAATTGATTAAAAGGCTTGCTGACCAGCTAGTTGATTAATAACTAAGATTATGGTTTCATGCACTGAAATTAGGTACAATATCTATATCTTTTTATATGTGTATTCTATCTAAGGCTGTTTTTATTTCTTTTTTTTTTTAAGTTTGTTTCTACATGTTTTTTTATGCTTGTTATTGTTAACACACAGTTTTTATATGGTATTTATGTTTTTACAGACTTTTGATACAGGCTTGTTGGCTGAAACACAGGCCCATGTCGAGCCGTTCTTTGTTTTGAGTAAAAGGTGTGACAGCCCCATTACTGACTTTGTGTGATTTCATTGTCATCTTCACTGTGTTTGGGCCTGTGCCTGCTGCCATACCAATGCTACCATAAATCTCATGATGTGAAGTACAGTGCTAGTCTCTGAAGTTCAGGAAACTATGAACAGAAAGGCAACAGAATTCATTAAAGGAGATGAAAATATTGCCTTGGGGGGCATTTTTATGAGATTAGAGTGGTGTATCAACATTTTGCTTTAGTGTTAAAATTATTCAGTTGTACCCAACATTTTCCACCTTGAAAAAGTAGAATTTTTTCGGTTAAATTCTTCTCATTTGGTAATGGTTGTTACGCCATCATGTCCTCAGTTTGGGTCATGTCACAGAGGTTCGTAGTCTTAAACAGGTCAACAAGGAACTGTTCTCAGCTCATAGCCCAGACACCGTACTTACATCTTAGCTAAAACAGAAGCAACAAACTAACCCAAACTGTAGTACTGGGAAAAGCAAATGCAAACAAAACATTTTATGCATCTATTTCTTGCTTTATTTTCCTCAGAGAAAGGAAGGTTCAGAGGAGGCATGATTATATTACAATCATTACAGAGTTTTGTGAAGATCAGATAATGGAACTCTACCACTCAGCCATAAGCAGAACAAAAAAACATTACTCAAAACAAGAGAAATAATAGATTTCATCACCTCCAGGTGATGGGTTTTTTTTGTTTACACTGAACTGTAAAATTATAGATTGTTTCCAGTAGAAGATGTCTTGGCTGCCTTGTGACCTTGGTAAGTCACTCCACTGTCCACTGCCTCGGGTACAAATTTATGAGCTCTCTTGCGTCAGGGAAATACTTAGTGTACCTGAATGTAACTCACCTTGAGCTACAACTGAAAAATCCTAATAAGTAAATAAATATGTCTATTGTTATGTATACAAAGATGTCAGATGAGTTCCTAATGGAGAAAAAGATTCAAAGTTTAGATTATATGTTCTAGGCATTGCAGATGATGTGCTTGGTGTCATGGAAGCAATGTCTCTACTGGAAGCCAAACTTGAATATGACAAATGATGTTATTTCCACTGTCACCCCAGGCTACTTATAGAAAGCTGCAAGAATGGCAGCTGAATAAGGTTAAACATGATGAACTTTTGGTTTCCTTTCATCCTAATGTTGTTATGTAACTACAGATTTAACAATTCCAGCCTATTTGTATTTTTAAAGATTTACTTGCCTAAGGTACTAGTGCTATTATGCAAGTATCTCCCCCACCTCAAAATGGACCTCTACTCTCTATAAACTCAGCAGCACACACTTTGCTATCTTTAGCAACTTTCTCTCTCTCTCTCTCTTTCTGCCATTGCCCTATAAATCCTTTAAACATCATAGTTTTCCTCCCAAGCTTCCTTCTATATCTCTTTCTTTACTTAAATAAGGTTGGACCTAGTCCTGGGACCCGGGATTGGCATAGGCCCATGGACCCTGTGCAGTAGTTGTGAGGGAAAGGGGTTGCACAGGGAGCATGAAGGAGGGGTAGACAGACGTCTGGGTGATAATATGTTCGTGGTGATTGAGTTACGATTGGCCCTTTTGGGGTATTTGGTTTTATATAGGCAGGCATGGGAGATTTGCAGCTGTTGATTGGCTGCTGACAGCAATTGGCCATAGGGTGCAGAGGATTAGAGGCAAGGGGCAAAGAACCTCATACCTGGCAGTAGAATACACCCATCCTCCCACCTATTGCTCAAGTTCGTTCATGTTTTCGGTGTGGTGTTCCTGTTGGATTGTTACTTACTCTTACAAATTGTCGCAGTGGGCTACCCAAGCAACCTGCTGGTTATAGAAGGCAATGCGGGGAACAATGTGTGGTCTGTATGAGTTTAGTCTAGGCCATGGAATGTTAGGCAGCTTGGGTCAGCCTAGATGGTATCCTAGCTAGTCATATGGCAGGGAACTGGAAAAAATGAGCCCTCAGCTAGTAATATGGTGACTGGCACATTTGGATTTATATTTATGCTAATGTAAGCCTATGGTGAATGGTTGTGGGCGCAGTTGGTTCATATACATGGTAATGTTGACATTGGGAGATATAGTACAGTTGTTTTCAACCCAGTCATCAGGGACCATCTGGCCAGTCAGGTTTTCAGGATATTTACAATTAATAGACACAAGATGTATTAGCATGCACTTCCTCCAATGCATACCAATATCTTTCATGCATATTCATTGCGGGTATTTTGAAACTTGAGTGGTCAGGTGGACCCTGAGGACCAAGTTGAAAAACAGGTATAGTGGATGGGGAAGCACTCTGGAAGGAATTCAGTAAATGGTGCTCAAAATTCCACACCCCCAAAAATTGGTACTAAGCATGGTTCTATAAAGGATGCGTGTGCTTTTCAGAATTGCACTTAGGCATGGATATTCGCCCAACTGTTGGGTGCGGGACGTACATCTGGTAACATTAGGTATAAATGCTGGTGCCCAACTCAGGCGTGGATCGACCTAATTCTATAATTCCATGTGACAACGTTTGCAAACACCATCAACACACCCCTGGCCATGCCCCCTTTTCAGATATGTGCTATAAAAGTTGCTATGTGCGCACCTGCCAATCAAAGCCAATTAACTGCAATAATTGGTTGTTAGTGCCCAATTATTGTTAGTTAGGGCTCATCAATCAATTCAGGTGCATGCGCATCTTGAGCGTGCTTAAAATTCAGTGCGCAACTTTCAGCACATTATATAGAATTAGGGGTCTGTCCAAAAGCATTAAATAAAACTGCAGCGTACTTGAAACCCCACCAAATACATATGACTGTTCATCTGGATTTGATGCAAGGAGGTTATGGGGCATATAGCATCATTTGGACATTTTTCTCACAAAAATTTCCAAATCAGTATTTTTGAAACCTTTTTTTGGATGTTTTTCTATGCAGTTGGACTGCAGTAAGTCCAAATCTCAATGGGGCATGTTGGGGGTGTGTTAAGGGTGGGATTTGGGCGTTCCTAAGACTTGGATGTTTTGCAGCCATCATGGAACAAAACAAAAATGTCCAGGACTAAAACTAAGACGTTTTGAGCTAGACCTGTTTTTAGAACAACCACAAAAATGTGCCTTAAATGACCAGAAGACCACTGGAGAAATGGAATTATCCCCCCCTTACTCCCATAGTCATCATTGATCCCCCTCCTACCCCTCAATAATGTAAAAGAAACAATACATACCAGCCTCTATGACAGCCTCAGATGTTACAGCCAGTCGTATTAGAGCAGCAAGCAGGTTCCTGGCGTAGCCTGGTGGGTAGTGGAGGGCACTGTTACACTTGTGGTGGAAAGTGTGAGCCTTCCAAAACCCACCAAAACCTACTGTATCCACATATAGGTGACACCTGCAGCTATAATGGCTATTGTAGTGGTGTACAGTTGGTGACAATAGGTTTTTGGTGAGTTTTAGAGGGCTCACTTTACAATATAAAGGAGTAACAGTGAGCTGTGCTTTTATGTGAAATCCACTAGGGTGCCCCACTGCTCTCCTGGGATGTTTGTGTGCCCAGTCTACTAAGAATGCTGGCTCTTCCTACAAACCAATGACTTGATTTTGTGTGTTTTTCATTTGGACTTTTTTTTTCTTAATGTACCAAAAAGATAAACGCACAGAGCGCAAAGACATCTAGCAAATAACCATAAAAAAAAAAGATGTTTTCTGGTTTGAAAATGGTCATTTTTACTACTCGATTTTTGGACGTTTTCAGCAAATTGTCCAAAGTCAGACTTAGATATCATATCGAAAAGGCCCCTCCACATCTAGTTCTGGGTATGCGGAGGGAGTCTTCTTTCTACTACTTTTCCTGTTACTGAATCCACAGCTTTTCCATCTACCTCACCTTGCTCTTCCCTCAAGCTTCTCCTCCACCTCCATCAGTTTCTTCTCTGCATTTTTTCTCCTTCATTTGTATCTTGTGTCTGTTTGCTCCAGGTATCGACCTCTGTGTGTTTGTATTTTCTAGTTCCCATTTTGTTCCAGTTGACTGTGTGTGAGTGTGTCTGTGCAGGACTCGTATTTATCACATATGTGGTTTTCACTGGGGATTGTTTGAAAAAACTTGCTTGTTATCTTGAGGTCAAACCAGAAAAAGACAACAGTAGAGCTCCAGTAAATTGAATTTCAAGGAATGGTGAACATTTCTTAAGTCCTGTATCCTTCCGATGTACTTCAGTAAAGAAAATGCCAGCTCATAGTGGGGATGACTAGTATAATAAATGATTACTAGGCAAAATAGGGTTTTGTGATGCAAACACATTTTGATTGAGCAATTTCAATTATAATGATTACTGTTATAATTACCATATAAATCTATAATACAATATATAATTTGAAATCATGAATGCAAGATTAAAATACATCTTAATACACTGTAGCAAAGCAAATTTGAACATTTGATAGGGTGAAGTAACATCATGATGAAAATGTATAAACAACTGATGTAAAGTAATCTGGACCCCCAGCTAGCTCTGCAAGAAGGAGCAACTCCTAGTGATCTAATTCTCCATTTAGCTTTGCAGGAGAATATGCAACTGTTGGGTCAAGGATACAATTCCTGCCTGGGGTAAGCAAGAGCAGTTACTTCTTTGGGACCGGGATAAAGTTTTGGCTTAACTCAGCAAGGGGAGCTGTTCTTTCAGCTAAGTGAAAGCTCCAGGTTTAGCTCAGAGGCAGAGATAGCTGTTCCTTTAGGTCAGCAAGACCTCCTGGTTTAGCTCAGGCCTGGGTTTAGGCATAGACAACATAGACAAATCCCTAGGGTGCCGAATATCCAGGTCAGATAGAAACAGTGTTAAAGTTTCTGTAATTTTCATTGCAGATTACTTGCGTTATAACACTTGTTATATCAAGTCTTGAAAATAAATAAATTTTAAATGGTTCATTTTTATGTTAAGTACTGATTTTACTGTTTACAAACTGGCTTGGTCATTGTAAGATGAGAAAGCTGTACAGAAACAAGTTAAAATAAATAAACTTTAAACAATATGCATGGCCTGCTTCAAATGCATGTAGATATGGCACTATGGCCACCTTCTGCTCTTTTCCAGGCTCTCCAATCTTTGGGATCACCAACATCTCTTCCACCCTTCCCTGAAGATCTGCTGTTTGGTCTTGCAGATGGGCATCAAAGTTTCAAATCTATCCTTGTTGGAGAAGGAATGAAGTAAGCATGACCATGTCATCAAAGAGGGACCACCCAACTGCCAAGTGTTTAACCTTGCTAACACACTTGCTGAGCTAAACAAAAAAATCTGTCACAAGCATGCGCATGGGGGTTGTCAGTGTCGGTGGCTGGAAGTGTGCCACCGACTGCCCCAGGGTTTGAGACAGTTCAGGGGAAGCTCCAGAAAGGACTTCAGCTGTAGAGGTTTCAGTATCCTTTCCACCTACACACTGACCATATACATTGATGCTGAGTGGGCCTCAACCAAAATTGGGTAGGCCCCTGCAAACCCAGGCCCATCTGTGGTCATGTCACTGGTTCTATGATAGATTCCTTTGTTTAGCTCAGCAGGAGTATTGCAAGGCTAAATGGTTGGCAGTTGGATGGTCCCTCTTTGATAACATGGCCGTGCTGGGGCTTACTTCATCCACTCTCCTGACAGTCATGGAATTGGTGCTAGGCAAGGCAGGCTTAGCCTGTCACTCTGGGTGAATGCCTATCTAATATGATCTATCAGATGAGCCTGGCTTTGCCTTTGAGATGGTGATAGAGTACTTGGCTAAGCTCAGCACCTTTGAAGCATGATGGGAGCTCTTAGTTTGTCTCAGCTCCTTTAGGTCAGTGGTAGGTGTTTTGGTTTATCTCAGCAAGATAAACGTCTTTAAACAAACAAACAATCAAAAAAAACCCCAGTGATAGATGTAATTAATTGTTTCCTTTAAGATGGTGATAGAGGTCTTGGCTTAGCCCAGCAAGACTAGTTGCTCCTTTGAGACAAAGTAGTGTGGTTCCCATGTTAGACCACTTTAAATGTAATAAATAGAAATAAAACAAAACAAAAAAGGAAAATAAGAAGAAGCCTTTTTATTGTACTATCTTAATACATAATTTTTTAATGCATCCCGTCCTGCAATCAGATTCAAAATTAAGTATTCCACATAAAAAGTTAACTTTCTAGACATCACAGTTTCTATCAACAATAGCTATACACAAACATTTATATATAGTAAACCAAATAGCAGATGCAGCTACCTCCACAGTTCAAACTTCTACCCTTAACATACAAAAAAGTCCATTATACACAGCGAAGCCACACAATACCATTGTATAAGTTCAGACCCAAGGGACAGAGATAAACGCCTCAAAATCCTGACTGAATCCTTCAGACAGAAAGGCTGCAACCCCAGAATGATCTCCAGGAAGATTGTATCTTCACTTAAAATAGCCATGGAAAACTACTGCAGTAGAAAGAAAAGAAAACGTCAGAGGGCATCTCTTTTGTAGTGACAAAAAAATGAGAAAAATCATGAAAAACCTATAGCCGCTATTCCAAGAAAATGAATTCATGAAAAATATATTCCCAGCTCCACCAGTGCTGGTCTTCTGACAACCACCAAATCCGAAAAAGAATTAGTGAAAAGCAAGCTCCCAACAGAAGCTCAAAAAGAGAATTGGACAAGTTTATTTTAATATAATAAACTGCAAATTGTGCCAGCACATACTGTATCACAGCAGCCCTGTCACAGACTCAGGAGAAGACAAGACAGGCAAGGGTTGGCTGAAGAAAAGGCAGGAATTGCAGATAGATGAGGCAAGGCTGGATCAAGGCAGGCAGGGCTTGACTGAAGACAAGCAGGCAAGTTTTGGCTGGAGACAAGGTGGGAACTGGAGACAGATGAGGAAAGGCTGGACAAGGCATGCAGGGCTTGACTATAGACAAGGCGGGCTAATCTTGGCTGAAGACAAGGCAGGCAAAGCTAGAGCTAGATCTAGAGTCAAGGTAGACAAGGCAAGAACAGGAGACACACAAGGCAAGGCTAGAACTGGAGACAATGCACAGCTTCTGGCGACCTATTGCAAAGGCCAGAACACCCCCTCAAATAGTCCCAAGGCTGGAAATGGAGCTTCTCTGGCATTCCAGAACTTCTGCCCCAATAAGGGCAGGTTTTTGGTGCATGCGAGGAATCTGTCACCCAGAAGCACCATGAGGCCTTATGACCTTCCCAAGACGCTGGAGGCAGCCAGGCCAGTGGTTTGCCAGACCCAACCACCTGCCATGGGGAGCGCCGCAGGACCCACCAGAAAAAAAAGTGTGTCGGGGCGGGAGGCATGGCGGAGCTGTGACAGTACCCCCTTCTCAAAGGGCCTTCTCTCAGTTCAGGGTTGAGTGTCTTGGGAGACTGAAGATAGAACCTTCTCAGGAGTTCAGAAACAAGACTAACAGACTTCCATGAGTTGTCCTTGAAACCGTGTGCCCTTCTGGAATCATGGTCCAGTTCTTTAGGCACTGTACATGACATCAGAACTGGAGGAAGTTCCTAAGGCAGATTCCTGGCCAATGCTTGAATCTTGGATGCAGAAAGCAAACAAGTCTTAGTCTGGGGAAGCCTCCCTCCCAGTAGGAGATCAAGGGCAACCTTGCTGTCCCAACACAGAGGACTCATTGGGGCGCATGGCCTTCACAATCTGTCACGGACTCAGGGGAGATGAGACTTTGGGCCATAGCCACGGACCGGCTACCGACAGGCAAGTCACTCGGGGTAGGCACAGCTCTAGGCAGGTAGGCTCGGCCTGGAGATAGGCAGAGCAGGCAAAGCTTGGCTGAGGCAAGGCAGGCAAGGCTTGGCTGAAGACAAGGTGTGTAGGAGTGGTCTAATGGTCAGTGTAGCGGGTTGCAGGCCTGGGGAACTGGGTTTGATTTCCGCTGCTGCCTGATGCTTGGCAGTGGATTGAGATTCTGGGGAACAAGGTTCAATTCCCTCTACAGCTCTGTGTGACCCTGGGCAAGTCCCTCAACCCTCTGTTGCCCCAGGTGAAACAGTAGTACAATGTACCTAGACTGTGAGCCCAATAGGGACAGACCCAGTACTTTAAAGTGATGTCCATAAACCACTTAAGTCTAAGTGGTATATAAATACTCAAATGAATAAAGGTAGACAGGCTTGACTGAAGACAAGGCAGGCAAGACTTGGCTGGAGACAGGTAGGGAAGGCAAGAACTGGATCCAGACATGACAAGGTAGGGCTGACCAGGAGATACATAAGGCAAGGCTTGAACTGGAGACAAGGTACAGAAGGCAAGCACAGGAGGCAAGGCTAGAACTGGAGATAAGGCACAGCTTCTGGAAAGCTGTTGTGAAGGCACTGAGGGGAGGCAAGAACCCCTCTCAAATAGTCCCAAGACTGGATTTCCCTGGCATTCTGGAAAACTTCTTTAGAAAACAGTCCTTTCCTCCCCGCTATGTGAAAAAGGTATGCTATCCACTATATGCAAATTCATGCTACTGAAAAAAGGAGGGATGTTGTGGGGTGGGACTCCTAGTGTACATGTTTGGTGTAGGTATGGTGGTTCCCCCTATACACAAACACCAAGCTGTGAATGACTTCCAAGTGTGACAGATTCCATGGCAGGCCCTGCTGACCTAAATCAAAAGCTCTATTTCTCACCTAAAGCAGCAACTACTCCTGTTGAGCTAAACCAAAACTATGACTGGTCTAAAGAACCATTTCCTGGCTGAGCTAAAGCAGTATCATAGACCTAAAGCCCTGTTCAGCTAACCTAAGCATTATATCACTAACCAAAGAAGCAGCTCTTCTTATTCTACTAAACCAAGAATTCTATTACCATCCTAAAGGACCAAAAAATGTATAATCATTGTAAAGGAGAGGTTTTTAAACAAACAACCTAAGGGAGCAGTTTCCTCTCTTGACATACCAGACATACTATCCTGCTTATAATCGAAAGAGAAAAACGCCTATATTGTGACCCAAATCGGGAGATAGACGTTTATCTCCCAAAAACGAATAAAGCGGTATAATCAAAAGCCGAATTTGGACGTTTTCAACTGCATTCCGTCGCGGATGCGGACAACGTTGATGGGGGCGTGTCGAAGGTGTGGTGACGGCGGAACTGGGGCGTGGTTATCTGCCGATCAGAGATGGGCGCCTTTCGCCGATAATGGAAAAAAAATATGCGTTTTTAGCGAGAATTTAGGGCACTTTTCCTGGACCCTGTTTTTCCACGAATAAGGCCCCAAAAAGTGCCCTAAATGACCAGATGACCACTGGAGGGAATCGGGGATGACCTCCCCTGACTCCCCCAGTGGTCACGAACCCCCTCCCACCACAAAATATGCCGTTTCACAACTTTTTATTTTCACCCTCAAATGTCATACCCACCTCCCTGGCAGCAGTATGCAGGTCACTGGAGCAGTGGACTTCAGGCAGGTGGACCCAGGCTCATCCCCCCCCCCCCACCTGTTACACTTGTGCTGGTAAATGGGAGCCCTCCAAACCGCCCCCCAAACCCACTGTACCCACGTGTAGGTGCCCCCCTTCACCCCTTAGGGCTATAGTAATGGTGTAGACTTGTGGGCAGTGGGTTTTGAGGGGGATTTTGGGGGCTCAACACCCAAGGGAAGGGTGCTATGCACCTGGGAGCTGTTTTACCTTTTTTTTTTTTTTGTAAAAGTGCCCCCTAGGGTGCCCGGTTGGTGTCCTGGCATGTTAGGTGGACCGGTGCAGTACGAATCCTGGCCCCTCCCACGAATAAATGTCTTGGAGTTATTCGTTTTTGAGCTGGGCGTTTTCGGTTTCCATTATAGCTGAAAAACAAAAACGCCCAGCTCAAAAAAAGATAAACGTCCATGTTTTTTCGAAAATACGATTCGGTCCGCCCCTTCACGGACCCGTTCTCGGAGATAAACGCCCATGGAGATAGGCGTTTCTGTTCGATTATGCCCCTCTATGCCAGACATACCAATATCATCAGTTTAAAAAGCAAATGCCACTGCTCAGCATAACCACAAACTTCATTATTATCTCAAAGGTAATAAATAGAAATAAAACAAAATAAAATAAAATAAATTGATACCATTTTTATTGTATTAACAATGCATCTTTCAATTAGGCCAGAACTTCCTTCCTCAGATCAGGACAATATGAGCCAAATATGATACTATTAAAATATATAAATAAAACATAAAAGCCTTCCAATGACACAGTCTCGAGAGAAAGGTGGGGGTAGAGGATAGGGAGGAGTGAGAAAGAGGAAGAGATGGCTGAGTGGTGAGAAATCAGTATACTTTTATGGTTTATAATGTGATAGGAAACCCAGATCTTTGTTATATCCTCTCAAATGGGTGTCAAAATATTTCATCTTAACATCAAAGGCCTTGTTTCTGGATAGTTTTAAATTTTTTCTCTTAGTATTCTAACCACAAGATCATTGATGCAGTATACAGGTCCTGAAAAATGCTCACTCACAGAGCTGTCAATTTGGCTTGCTTTGTGGTATCTGATGTGCTGCTTGTGTGAGGTGATTCTCTCCCCTTCTTCATATTTTCTGCATTGAATAATATACATTTGAGGAAAACTAGTAGGATCCCTTTATGTTTAACATTTTCCAATGCGGATAACTGTGGGGTAGTAACTGCTCCGCAATGCCTCCCGCCCTGCACATCTTTGTTCCTGGTAAGTTCCGTGGCACTCTCCCTGGCAGGCCTGTGCACTAGAGCTGCAGTAGCTGCATGCCACACCACTATAAGAACATAAGAATAGCTATACTGGGTCAGACCAATGGTCCAAATAGCCTAGTATCCTGCTTCCAACAGTGGGCAAACCAGGACACAAGTACCTGGCAGAACTGTTCACCACTACACTGCCACATACAACCGAGGCAGCTGCCTCAGTAGTAAAATAGAGGCAGCAGAGCCTGCTGGTAGAAAACTAGTATGGGAGCAGGACACCATCAATCATGTGATGCAAAAGACTAGAAAATCCTCAGTCACAAATTAATTTTCTGACCTGTGGGAAGATCTGAAAGTTGCACAAAGTCCTTAAGAGGTGGCAGAACTATTCACATGTAAGACTGGTAGTCCATAGAAAGCAAAGGAAAGACATACTCAAAATAGAAATGGAAGGATGGGGTGGGGTGGGGGGCAGCTAGGGGGTTGGAAAGCTGTAAAATTAAGGGAGGGAAAAAGGGATCAAAGCAAGAAGTGAGAGACAGAGAAAATTAGATGGATAAGGAGAATGTAGCACAGAAGAGAGTGGTTAGGGAATGAGAGAAGCAAGGGCCCACCCTACATGGACTTGCTCTGCTGGCAAGTCTCAGATGTTTTGTAGAGTGCTGTTGATTTCGCTAGAGACTCAAATATATTAGATTGATTCTTCAAGTGCTGAAAATGTCAGAGAATTCATTAAAGATTTAGAGGATACATGCTAAAGAGAATTAGACAGAGAATAAAATAAATTTACAGAAAAAGAGCAAAAAGAAAAGAGCTAAAGAGAACAAGCTGAAAATGAAAAAAAAGAAGAGGAAGAAATAGAAAGAAGCTAGTTTTATATAATGAAAGTTGAGGAAATACTTCTGTTGTAGTAAAGCAACTGTGCCAAAAACATTATCTCCGAAATTCTATATATTGCACCTCAATTTCTGCGTGGAAATCGAAGCATACTCTGTAATAATGTGCATATCTTAATTGGTTACCTAGCTAATCAGTACTGTCAATTGCATATTAACAAGTAATTATCAGCACTAATTGCATTAATTACGATTTACGCACACAACTCGCTAAGTGTATTCTGAGAAGTTCTGAGAGAAGACATTTCTCTGGTAAGTGAACATTATTTTGCTCTGTGCTTTGGGAACTTAAAGATTGAGATTTAAAGAAGGAATTGTAGGTTATTGATAGGTAGAATAAAAAAAAGCAAATTTTATCAACTAGTCTCCTTTCAGCATTAACAGATAGCTTCTAGCAAGCATAGTAGGGTCTAGTTCAGTCTTAAGGGTGGAAAAAAAGAGAGACTAGCAAGCATTATTAACTAGTTTACATAGAGGGGCATTTTCGAAAGGGACGTCAAAGTTTTGATGAGGATGTCCTCTCAAAACTTCCCCATCCAGGAGTGGGGAAACCCATATTTTCGAAAGAAGATGGACGTTTCGATAATATGGTCCGTGACATCCAAATCCTGAAATTTGGTCATCCCTAGATTTGGTCGTCCCTAGACTTGATCGTTTCTGATTTTCGGTGATAATCGAAACCAAGGACGTCCATGTCAGAAACAACCAAATGCAAGCCATTTGGTCGTGGGAGGAGCCAGCATTTGTAGTGCACTGGTGCCCCTGACATGCCAGGACAGCAACCGGGCACTCTAGGGGGCACTGCAGTGGACTTCATAAATTGCTCTCAGGTACATAGCTCCCTTACCTTGTGTGCTGAGGCCCCAACCCCCCCCCCCGAAACTCACTACCCACAACTGTACACCACTACCATAGCCCTTACGGGTGAAGGGGGGCACCTAGATGTGGGTACAGTGGGTTTGTGGTGGGTTTTGGAGGGTTCGCTGTTTCCTCCACAAATGTAACAGGTAGGGGGGGGATGGGCCTGGGTCCACCTGCCTGAAGTGCACTGCACCCACTAAAACTTCTCTAGGGACCTGCATATTGCTGTGATGGAGCTGAATATGACATCTGAGGCTGGCAATCAATATTTTTAAAGATATTTTTTGAGGGTGGGAGGGGGTTAGTGACCACTGGGGGAGTAACGGGAGGTCATCTCCGATTCTCTCCTGTGGTCATCTGATCATTTCGGGCACCTTTTTGTGCCTTGGTCTTAAGAAAAACACGACCAGGTAAAGCCGTCCAAGTGGTTCGTCAGGGACGTCCTTGTTTCTTTCGATTGTGGGTTGAGGACGTCCAAGTATTAGGCATGCCCAAGTCCCGCCTTCGCTACACCTCCGATATGCCTTCTTGAACATTGGCCATCCCTGCGATGGAAAGCAGTTGGGGACGTCCAAAATCAGCTTTCGATTATACAGATTTGGCCAACCTTGGGAGAAGGACGGCCATCTTCCGATTTATGTCGAAAGATGGGCGTCCTTCTCTTTCGAAAATGAGCCCAATAGTGTACAACCCTTTTCCCATAGTTTTAAACTGAAACTTTTTCTAGAAGTAGAAACTTAACAGCGAAAGAACATTATAAAGGATAGTGGCAAGGCTCAAATTTTGTTCTAAAAGAAAGTTATTTTCTGTTCTTTGGCTTCTGGAGCGGCAGCACTGCTACTGACCTGAATTAGATGTTAATTAAGGTGTGAGGCAGTAGAATACTTGCAAAGGTTATTAAGGGCATTCTGATTACTGAGTTAGTTTGAACTTTCTGCCACAGCCTACAACATTAACAGATAGCCTCTAGAAGGCACAGGAGGACCAAGTTTAGTCTTCAGTCCCACCCACACTCCCTGACTCCTGCCAACCCCTAGCACAACTCTTAATTTATAGTCAGTTATTCTAGTTAGGATAACAAGGGAGGATTGTCTTGGTACATATGGGTACCAATGACAAAGGAAAATGTGGGAGGGAGGTTCTGGAAACCAAATTTAGGCTCATATGTAGAAATCTGAAGTCCAGATCCTCCAGGGTAGCATTTTCAGAAATGCACCCCTTTCCACATGCAGAGCTCCAAAGTTTCAATGCGTGGTTGAGACATTGGTGCAGGGATGAGGGATTTAGATTTGTTAGGAACTGGGCAACATTCTGGGGAAGGGAGAGACTGTTCTGAAAGGATGGGTCCACCTTAACCAGGATGGACCCAGGCTGCTTGTGCTAACTTTTAAAAAGGAGATAAAGCAGCTTTTAAACTAGAATGAGGGATAAAGTTGACAGTCACCCAGGAGCATATGAAAGATACTATTGAAACAGGACATTTAGGGAATCCCTGTACAGAGGTTTCAACAATGCTGAAAGAAAGCCAGGTGTGCTTAATGAGAGAGCAAGATAAAGGATGCACATTATCCCCTTCAACTTCTAAGCAGCTTATAGATCCATGGAAAAAAAACACAATTTTAAGTGCTAGAAGTCTAAAAAATAAGATGGGAGAGTTAGAATGTATAGCACAAAATGATGAGTTATCTATAATAGACATCTCAGAGACTTGGTGGAAAGAGGACAATCAATGGGACACTGTGTTAATAGGGTACAAATTGTATCACAATGATAGGATCAAAATGGAGGGGGGAAATTGAGTCAAATAAAATATACATTCCACATGAAACAGCACAGTGGAATCATTATGGATAGAAATTCCATGTGTGAGGGGAAGGAGTATTCTTGTATGTCTGTAGTACCGTCTGTGGGACAGAATGAACATATAGATGAACAAATGTTTACAGAGATTAGGAAAGCTGGCAAATTGGGCAGTGCTATAATAATGGGTGATTTCAATTTCCAAAAATTCTCCCACAATTCTACTCAATGCACAATGTGTTTATGGGCTACTGTGGCAGGAAATAATGAAAACAGTGGAGAAAAAAAGACCTCAGAAAAATCGGAACTTCCTCGTTTTTAAAGGACACACCTTTTGTATAATGAGGGAACCACTTTTAATCATGCGTCTTCAAAAAAAACTCCACTGTATCAACTTCACAAAAACACTGCCACTGTGCCCTTACAAACACTCGTAGCAGAGACTCAACATATATTGGGAAATAACTTGGAATAAGTACTTATCTTAAATGACAATTTTCCATAGATTTTTATGGTGTCCAGCCTTGTAAAAATGACTTCTAAACTTGCATAAATGATTTCAATTACCCCAATATTGACTGGATAAATGTTACTTCAGGGAGTGCCAGAGAGAGAAAATTTCTAGATGTAGTAAATGACTGCTTCTTGAAGCAACTGGTCTAGGAACCGACAAGAGGGGGAGCCATTTTGGATCTTTTCATTGGTGGCATGCAGTGCATAGTGCGAGAAGTGGTGGTGTTGGGTCCCCTGGGAAACAGTGATCATAACATGATCAAGTTTGAGCTACTATCTGGGATGAACCCGCAAAGAAATCTACTGTAGCTGCATTTAATTTTTGAAAGGGTGACTATAATGAAATGAGGAAAATGGTTAAAAAGAAGAAGGATCGGCTGCTAAGGTAAGGACAAGTGTTGATGTTATTCAGAAATACCATTTTGGAAGCCCAGACCAGATGCATGCCACATATTTGCAAAGGTGGGAAAAAGAGAAACAAGAGCCAGCATGGTTAAAAGGTGAAGTAAAAGAGACTATTACAGTTAAAAGATTGTCCTTCAAAGAATGGAAAAGGACACAAATGAAGAAAATAAGAAGCAACATAAGCACTGGCTAATAAGGAAGGCTAAAAGAGAATATGAAGAGAGTTTTAGCTGCAGAGGCTAAAACTCACAGTAACAATTTTTCAGGTACATCAGAAGCAGAAAGCCTGAGAGGGAATCCTTGGGACCATTAGATCATGAAGGAGCAAAAGGGGCACTCAGGGAGGACAAGGCTGTAGCGGATAAACTGAATTTATTTTTGCTTTGGGCTTTAAGGAAGAAGATGTAAGAGATCTACCTGTACCGGAAATGGTTTTCAAGGGCAGGGCCGTGCCTAGGGTCTCCGGCGCCCCCCTGCAGTTGGCCCCGCCCCTGAAAATGATCGCTACACTACCCGCCCTCTTCTCCCCAGATCCTTTTCCTTTTTTTTTGTTTAAATTTACCTCTGTCCGGCGGCAGCGTAGCGTTAGTGAGAAAGAGGCGGCGCTCCCCCGCCCCGACGTGTCAGTCTTCCCTTCGCTCAGTGTCCCGCCTTCTTCTGACTTCATTTCTGATGTCAGAAGAAGGCGGAACTGAGCAAAGGGAAGACTGACACGTCAGGGCGGGAGAGCGCCGCCTCCTTCTCACTAACGCTACGCTGCCGCTGGACAGAGGTAAATTTAAACAAAAAAAAAAAGGAAAAGGATCTGTGGAGAAGAGGGTGAGGTAAGCATGGTGCGGCAGGGCGCCCCCCAGAGGATGGCGCCCTCCTGCCATGCTTACCTCGCTTACCGTGTTAGCACGGCCCTGTTCAAGGGTGATGATGCGGAGGAACTGAAAGAAATCTCTGTGAATGTGGAAGAATTACTGAGCCAAATTGACAAATTAAAGAGTAGTAAATCACCTGGACCAGATGGCATACATCCAAGAGTACTCATAGAACTCAAGCATGAAATTGCTGATATGCTGTTAGTAATATGTAACCTGTCGTTAAAATCGTCCATAGTACCTGAAGATTGAAAGGTGGCCAATTTGATGCCAATTTTTAAAAAAGGGTTTCAGGGATGATCCGGGAAATTACAGACCGTTAAGCCTGACATTGCTGTCGGACAAAATATAGTGGAAAACATTATAAAAAGTAAAATTACAGAATAGTAGACAAACATGGTTTAATGGGAGAGAGTCAGCATGGGTTAGGCCAAGGGAAGTCTTGTCTCACCAATTTTTTTCATTTCTTTGAAGGCATGAATAAACATGTGGATAAAGGTGATCGGTTGATGTAGTGTATCTAGATTTTCAGAAAGCTCTTGAAGTTCCTCATGAGAGACTCCTGAGAAAATTAGAGTAATGGGATAGGAGGCAAGGTTCTGGTATGGTTTAGGAATTGGTTATTGGACAGAAAACAGATGGTAGGGTTAAATGGTCATTTCTCTCAATGGTGGAGGGAGAACAGTGGAGTTACTAGGACTGGTGCTATTTAACATATTTATAAATGATATGGAAATCGGAGCACTAGTGAGGTGATTACATTTGCAGATGACACAAAACTATTCAAGGTTGTTAAAACATGTTCGGACTGTGAAATATTGCAGGAAGACCCTAGGAAATTGGAAAACTGGGTATCCAGTGGACAAATGCAAGGTGATGTACATTGGAAAGAATAATCCAAATCATAGTTATCTGATACTAGTGTCCACCTTGGGGATCAGCAGTCCAAAAAAAAGATCTAGGTGTCGTAGATATTATGCTGAAATCTTCTGCTCAGTTTGCGGCGGCGGCCAAAAAATCAAACAGGATGCTATGAATTTAGGAAAGGGGTGGTGAATAAGACCGAGAATACTATAGTGTCTCTGTATTGCTCCATGGTGCAACCGCACCTTGAGTATTACGTTCAGTTCTGGTTGCCATCTCTCAAAAAAGATATAGCAAAATTAGAAAAGGTTCAAAGAAGAGCAACCAAAATGATAAAGGGGTTGGAACTGCTCCCATATGAGGAAAGGGTAAAGAGGTTAGGACTCTTCAGCTTGGAAAAGAGATGGATGAAGGGAGATATGATTGAGGTCTCCAAAATCCTGAGTGATATAGAACAAGTAGAAGTAATCGAATTTTTACTCATTCCAAAAATATAAAGACTAGGGGACACTCAAGGAAGTTACATAGAAACACTTATAAAACAAATAGGAGGAAATATTTTTTTCACTCAATGAATAGTTAAGCTCTGGAACTCTTCTGGAGGATGTGGTAACAGCAGTTAGTGTATATGGGTTTAAAAAATGTTTGGACAAGTTCCTGGAGGAAAAGTCCATAGT
This sequence comes from Microcaecilia unicolor, assembly GCF_901765095.1. NCBI lineage: Eukaryota > Metazoa > Chordata > Amphibia > Gymnophiona > Siphonopidae > Microcaecilia > Microcaecilia unicolor. Next base: position 148,665,513 of record NC_044040.1, read on the forward strand.
CTGCTATTGAGACAGATATGGGGAAGCATGCAGGACACTGGTTATGAAGCTGTTTTTTGCTCCCGTGATTTTTTAGCACCTATTCAACATTTCAGACGTTCATCCGAAAAATATTGACTGATTTGACATTATTGAACAAAGTCGATACTGATATACCCCTGACTCAGGCGGTTTCACCAAAACACGGACCGTGTTGGGTCTGATTAATAAATACTGAGTTGACGCTCCCACCCTTGAAGTTTCTTTGTGCTTTTGTTTTTCATTAATGCATTTTCAAAAGTCATACTAAGGGGTACTTTTAGTAAAGTTTAGCATGTGCTAAATGCCGTACGTACATCATTTTTTATACCTATAGACCACATGGTAGTTAGTGCACGTTAAGCTTTAGTAAAATGGGTCCTTATATGTTTAAAAAATTGCAAAGTATTTTGAAACTATGTAAAGGGTCCCTTTCTTTTTGGGACACCATTTATGGTTTATGGACTTGTCCTTTAGGAAACCGTCCGACCCCTTTTTAAACTCTGCCAAGCTAACCGCCTTCACTACGTTCTCCGGCAACGAATTCCAGAGTTTAATTACACGTTGGGTGAAGAAATAGTTTCTCCGATTTGTTTTAAATTTACTACACTGTAGTTTCATCGCATGCCCCCTAGTCCTAGTATTTTTGGAAAGCGTGAACAGACGCTTCACATCCACCTGTTCCACTCCACTCATTATTTTATATACCTCTATCATGTCTCCCCTCAGCCATCTCTTCTCCAAGCTGAAAAGCCCTAGCCTCCTTAGTCTTTCTTCATAGGGAAGTCGTCCCATCCCCGCTATCATTTTTGTCGCCCTTCGCTGCACCTTTTCCAGTTCTACTATATCTTTCTTGAGATGCTGTGACCAGAATTGAACACAATACTCAAGGTGCGGGGTCGCACCATGGAGCGATACAACGGCATTATAACATCCTCACACCTGTTCTCCATACCTTTCCTAATAATACCCAACATTCTATTCGCTTTCCTAGCCGCAGCAGCACACTGAGCAGAAGGTTTCAGCGTATTATCAATGATGACACCCAGATCCCTTTCTTGGTCCGTAACTCCAAACGTGGAACCTTGCATGACGTAGAAGTGTAGTCACATAAAGTCACTCCACAACAAGGGAAATGAAAAAGAAGGATTGCAGTGAGAGAATTAAAACAATGTTTCCTGTGTTGGTCCTGGAGTACTACTCCCTTGCCAGTCAGGTTTTCAGGATATCCACAATGAATATGATTGAGATTGATCTGCATACACTACCTCCATTGTATGCAAATCTCATTTATGCATATTCATTGTGGATATCCTAAAAACCTGAGTGGCAAGGAGGTACTCCAGGACTGACTTGGGAAACACTGAATTAAAACATATACAATGCTTTTAGAAATGCTATATTCATTTTAGGGAAAAATTGGAGAACTGACACTTTGACCCTTAATATATTGGCTTAGAAGAAATTTTTATAAGGGGCAGTGAAAATGGTCAACTCTTTTAATGTGGGATACTTGTCAGGTCTGTCATCTCCTTTGAAGTCTCCAGTACTGGAGTCCAAACACATTTTTTTAAACCCAGTAATACTGCAATATGGGCTCGGTCCTCGCAAAATCTTTTTGACCTTTGGGATATGAATAAAAGAAAATTCCCAAATCATAATGCTTATAAATGCTAATTGAATAGGATTGGTAAAATTAAATACTCAGCATGACAAGACAAAGTTTATTTGGCGTGGCCAAGTGGGCGTACTGTAGACCTTTTATTAAACACCCTCCGTTTTCCACACAAACATCAATTAGAAATTTTGTTTTTAATTTCATTTTACACAAGTCCTTTTCAATCCTGTATAGCAACAATTTTGTTTTTCTACCAAAATTTACAGTTTTGTATTCTTTTCTTTTTTCTTCTCCCCCATTGCTTCCTATAAAGTTCAGCTGCAAAATACAATACAAATACAGTACAAATAAAACTTATATTCCACAAGTAACCAAATTAGGTCTAAGATGGATCACAAAAGAGTTCTTTAGAAATTTCTAGGATATAAAGAATTAAGGTTAATTACCAATATGCATAATGCAACTCAATTACACAAAGATTTCTTAAACATTTACTGGTCAATATGCATCCTTTGGCGGTGTTTTTTAAATCTGTGGTCCAGCATCTCCCTTTTCGGTACCCCTTATGGTCCAGCATTTTCTTTCTCTTCCCTCCATGGTCCAACATTCCCTTTTCTCTTTGCCCCCTAGTGCTCCAGAATTTCCCCTTTTACTTCCCCCCACAGTGCTCCTGCATTTCCCTTTTTATCCCCCCCCCCACTGTTCCTGCATTTCCCCTTTTACTCCCCCCCCCCCCCACACTGCTCCTGCATTTCACCTTTCTCTCCCCTCTTCAATCATGGTCCAGCATTTCCCCTTTCTCTGTCCCGCACCATGGTCCAGCATCATCTGTCTCTTCCTTAGCCCCACACGTGGTGCAGCATCCCCCCTCTCATTCTTCTCTATGCTCCCATCCAGTGCTGCATTTTCCTTTTAATGTCCCTCTTGCCATGACACCTTCAGCTAGCTGGGCCAATGGCAGTGAAAACAGCAGAGTCAAAGGAAGTAGTAACAGGAGGCAAATGAGCATTGCAGAGCTTTCACACCCATGGGCTCTCAAAACTCTGACCTTGCCCTGCCCCACTCTGATGCTACTACCTGTTGCTGTGGGGATGGAGTAGGACTGGGCATATGAGAGCACAGAGTGTGAAAACTCAGTGGCACTCATTTGCTTCTTATTGCTACTGCCTCCGCCTTGGCCGCTGGCGCACTCCTTTTTGATACCTCTAGGTCTCCAAAGCCCAACTTCCTTAATTCAGCACCTAGAGGCCACAGTCCCCCACCCCCATCCCCTAGGTACATCACTGGACTGCACTATGTAAAGAATAAGCTGTGTTATTATTAGAAGTAGAAGAATTATCCTCATTAAAGCTATTAAATGGTATTAACATCTTGTATCATTGATATATAAACTTGAGAGGTGTGAATGTATTCTCATAGCCTGGGGATCATGCAAGTTCAATAATATTTACATTCTAAATGTCTGTGTCCCAGATCAACTGTATTAATTAAACAGAATGTTATAATTCATATATTGATTTATTTTCATTGAACATCAAGAATTATTATCCCTGGGGAAAGAGATTGACTGAGGCAAAGCTTTGGTCAATATTTACTTCTTGGTAATCTACTTCTTGGTCAATACTTCTTGATGTTCATGTTAGCAAAAGTCAGAAGGCTGCACATACAAAGAAATTTCCCATATACTGTATAGTGCATTTAGGCCAATGTTTGCTTATTACAAACAAAAAAAGACAGAGTTCAACTGTAGGTTCAAGGCTCCCTGGTAGCTAGGAACTGACTGGTCCCCATGTCCCCATCATTTACCTTTTTTTTTTGGCCCTGACTTGTTTCATCTGCTGCTGACTAGGTGAACCTGACTACAAAGTGGAAGGCCTACAGACATGCCAAGTCACACGCATTTGGGCCCTTCCTCCAGATCACATGGTTAAAGGGCCTGACCTCACGTATTGGCTTTCTGTGCTGTCCACATCTCTCCCCACCTCCCCCTCGAGTGTTGCACCTCTCTCACTCTTTGTACACCCCCCCCCCATGCAATCCGATACCTCTGTTTCCCTTTTCTTCTCTCCTTGCCATCCTCAAGGAAACAAACATTTGCTTCAGAAGGGGTGGGATGCATCTGAAGGAAGGCCACCCAGGATTGGTTGAAGCCAGAAATGCACAGAAAGATTAATCATGGCAAGGAGAGAAGAGAAGGGAAAGAGAGGAATCAGAGGGAGACAGGTGCTGCATTGGGGGGAGGGGGCAAGGAAGTGCTGTATCGGGGAGCAGGGAGGGAGAGATGTACTGCATCAGGGAGGGGAGCAGGGAGGGAGAGAGGTGCTGCATCGGGGGGCAAGGAGGAAGAGAGAAATGCTGGACAGAGGTTAGGTAGGGAAGAGAGAAAAATAATGATGGAAATGAAGAAGAAAGGGGGCATGGAGAGAGAAAGAGGTGTTTGACTTGGGGGGAGAGAGGGAAATATAAGAAAGGGGAGGTGCCAGGACTTGCTGGGAAAGAAAGAAAGGGGAGAGTTGCCAGTCCTGTAAAGGGGAAATAGAACAGGAGTGAGGGAAGAGAGCGGAACACTTGCTGGCCCCCGGGGGGGGGGGGGGGGGGGAGAGGGGGGCAGATGGAAGGGAAGAGAGAGAGTTGCTGACACGTGGCAGGTGGCATAGGGACGCAGAAGAGTTATGTTGGACAGGACAAGTAGGGACACAGAGATGGGAGATTCTCAACATGGTAGGAAGGCATGGGTGGTGCTGGGTCAGATAGATAGGGATGCAGACAGAAGATGAATGGTGGCCATGAAGAGAAGAGATGTGCCAAATAGGCAAGGAGACTCTGGCAAGACAGGAGAAGAAAGAGGAAAGTAAAAACCAGAGACTGGGAATATCACAATAAGAAAAATAAAATGACCAGTTATAAAAGGTAGAAAAAAGAATTTTGTTTTCTATTTATTGATTAGAATATGTCAGTTTATTTATTTGTTACATTTGTATCCCACATTTTCCCGCCTATTTGCAGGCTTAATGTGGCTTACATAGTACCGTAAAGGCGATCGCCAAGTCCAGTATGGAAGCAAATACAATTTGATGTTAGGTCAGGTAGGTTGGTATATTCAGGTACATAGGGATCGAGGGTAGGAAGGAATATACAGTGTTCAGTACAGTCTAAGGTTTTGCTGTGTTGCAGAGTTGATGCATCTAATTTATGTCGGTGGGGAATGCTTTTCTGAATAAGTAGGTCTTTAATGATCTCCTGAAGTTTAGATGGTCGTAGATTGTTTTCACAGACTTTGGCAGTGCATTCCACAGTTGTGGAATGTGCTGCTGCCATAACTGGTTTTAGACATGGCTGGGGCCCGTGAGAAAAACCTCACTCGTCTCCAGCATAGCGGTGGTAATTTTCCAGCTGTGCGATGGGCCACCCTTGGCGTCTCTGGGCCTAGGCCCTCCTGTCCTACTTATGGTTATGTTCCTGAGAAAAGGTCTAAAGAAGAGGCACCCTGGGCCTTTATTTATGAACCTAAGGTTCCCCTCCTCCAGCAAGAGTTTTTATTTAGGGAGCCATAGAGCAGACTCTCAAAAAAACTTAATGTGTGCAGCTCCTATGGTAAGGTAGCTTGTGCATTAGTTAGAATTCCTTCTCTTTTGTTTCCCTTTTTCTCCTGATTTTTTTGTTTTGCCCCACCAGAGGCCTTTAAATCCAGAGTATTGCTATTTGTATAATTTTCTTTAGTTTTATTCCTATTGCTGTATTTCTTTGGTTTGCTCTTTATTTCCTTACTTGGGTGTAATTGATGTGGAAATGTCATAAATACAAATGCACTGTGAATGTTATTTTGATAGTATAGCTAGATCACGCTTGTCTAATGAGAAGAAGCAAGTTTTCAGAATCATGACCAATATAGGAGCATGCAGCTTCTTGATTGGCTCCGCAAGGGCTTGAAACACTGCTAAGGAGGGACAAATGTTCTCTTGGTGCATGTCAAATCTTGTATTATAGAGAAAATAGCTTGTCATTCTGATGTAGTCTTCTCCTTTAGAGGCAGTATTGTGTTAATAGTTTGGCACTATGCACTGTGGCTAGCATTTCAATCTTGTCAACATGCAGTGTCTGCCAAGTCGAAATGGTTCTTTAATTAGACTTATATGGAGGTTTAATTAGACACACCATGGCTTCTAGCTGTACCTGCAGAGATACAGGTAATGGTTTCTTACTTAATCAGCTCACATTAAAATCTGGAATGGCTCAAAGTTCAGTACAATGGGGTTCTTATTTCCATTTGTGGAAAGTACTGAGCTATGTGCTTACTGTTTACCAATTTTGTAATGGCTGAAAATATTTCATTCTCATTTCCAGCATCCTCAGAGCCGTAAGTATTAAATGCATTAGAACAGTGGTCTTCACTAATGTTTAAGCTGGGTTGGGGTCACTTTGGACCTAAATGGGCTGAAGGAGAGCTGCCAAATATTCTCCCATGTGGGGTTGCAGAGTGTCTTCAAGAGTTCTCTCTCCCCATCCTTCAGCCTTCACTGCCCTCCTTATGCTGTCCCCCTCAGTGATAACCTCGCACTGCGGCACACAGGAGCAGGAGACCAATCAACCTTGCTGGAGCCAGGCAGGAACCCTTGGAGGCCTGGCCTGGGAGAATCTTGCCCCCCACTTTCAGCAGCCCTGTTCCATCCACCTTTTGCCAACCCTCCCTCTCTCAAGAAGATGGAGAACAGATGAACAGAAAGAGGGTGGAGGAGGGGAGAAAAATTGGGGGTATTCACCTTAGAGAAGGGGTAGAGAAAGCCAGGAACTGAACTTTCCAAGGGAAGGGATACAAGCTAAGAGGGAAAAGGAGAACGTTGGCATTGAGGAGGGAAATTGTGGTAGTGGTGGTGGGGGTATTTCATGCCTGGGGGGAGAAGCCAACCCTTATAAAGGGAGAATTCTGCACAAGAAAATTACAAATAAATTGTGCAGAATTTTGGAGAATTTTCAAATATTGTGTGCAGAGCTATGAATTTTTTGTGCAGAATTTCTTCAGGAGTAATATATCAGAGATGCACATTTCTCAAAGCTACTTTCTTTATCAATCCTTCCTGCTCTCTCCATTAATCCCCCAATCCTCTTGTACCTCCCTCATTCAGTCTCCAAATTTATGCTCTTCCCCTCAGCAGAGCTGTCAAGGGGTCTGAATTTTTGAGAGGGAGATTTTAGCACATGCCCTAGCCCCGCCCCACTTTGCATTGGCTCCACCCACTCTACATGGCTCCACCCACTCTACATGGCCCCACCCCGGCACACCTCAAACCTACGGCCATTTAGGAAAATATTTTATTTAATAACCTAATACCCTTTTCAATTAGCTTTCAGAGGCCAAAACCTCCTGCCTCAGGTCAGTATAATGCTGTTATGGTATCCTCTCCTGACCTGAGGAAGGAAGTGTTGGTCTCTGAAAGCTAATCAAAAATATTTTAAAATCAGTGAAGGTATCACCTTATTTTCTATTTTATGTTTTATTTGCATTTATTAAACTTTATTAACACAGCTACCATATTACTTGATCCTAAATTAAAAATAAAATTATTTTCTTTACTTTTGTTGACTGTCCATTTACTTTTTCTAATTGTGTTGCTCCCAGTCTCTTGATTCTGCTTTCCTTCATCTTCTCTTAACTCTTTTGCCAGGGTTTCCTGTCCATTTGTAATTTTTCTCTCCTTTTTCTTTGTTTTCTTCAATATTTTTCTGCCTCTCTCTCTGTCCAGATTTAATTCATTCTTACTATCCATTCTTTAATTTCCTTCTTTTTACTTCATCCACCTATGGCTTTTTATCTTTTCCTCACCCTTGTTCTTCCCATGCCCCTTCCTCTTATTCTCCAGTCTTTTACTACTCTGTCTTCTCCCCTTTTCCATCCAGCATCTCTCCTCTTTCTCTCCCCATCGTTCCAGTGTCTCCCCTCTTTCTTTCTGTATCCTTCTATCCAGCGTCTTCTTTTTCTCCTTACCCTTCCATCCAGCGTCTTCCCTCTTTCTCTCCCCATCCTTCCACCCATCTACCCTCTCTCCACAGCCTTCCATCTAGTGTCTGTCTCTCTCCCCCCTCCTTCTATCCAGTGTCTATCTCTCTACCCTTTTCTGTTCAGTGTCCCCTCTCTCTCCACATCCTTCCAGTCTCTCCCCTTTCTCTCTGCATCATTTCATCCACCTCCCCTCTTTCTCTTCCTATCCTTCCATCCAGCGTCTTTCTCTCCCCATCCTTCCATCCATCTACTCCCTCTCCCGATCCTTCCATCCAGTGTCTTTCTCTACCCTTTTACATTCATCATGTCCCCTCTCTTTCTCTTCATCCTTCAATGTCTCTTCTGTTTCTCTCCCTACCCTTCCTTCCAGCATCTTCCCTCTTTCTGCTCTCAGCCAGGATCCCACCCCTTTCTCCCCATTCCGATCTCCAGCAGCTTCTCTCTTTCTCCAACCCTTCTCCATCTCCCCTCCTTCTCTCCCCAGCTTCCCACTCTCTCTATTTTACCTCCTGCTCCTCCTTCCACCTGATATTCATTTCCTGGCCATGCACTGCTACTTCTCCTGTTGAGCAGCAGTGGCCGCAACAAAAACAACAAAAAAAAGAGCTAACAAAAAAATTAAAAAAGCAAATGCGGCGCCGCAGGCAGCCTTCAGGCATTGACTGTTGGCTCTACAGCCACTTCTCTCTCTGTCCCCGGAGGAGCGTAGCAGGAAGTCGATCTCAACTAAGTGACGCATGGGAAATCTCTCCTGATCTGCCCCCTTGACAAAAAACTTGAATGGCAGACACTTCTGACAAGAGGAGTAGGGAAGCATGGATCTTCAGAAAGAAGGCATTTCGCTGGCCACGTGTGATTCGGCAGCACTATTCAGGGAGTCATGCCTACACAGCTCCAGCCTGGGTTTGCTTTCCCCCACTTCAACTCCACATGCTCAACCAAGAAAGAAGGATGCGCCTGTGCTGTATGACCTTTTTTTTTAAATATGCGGAGCAGTGGAGGGGCCTAACCTACAGCCTGATCAGTGAAAGCTTCAAAGAGTAAGACTGCCTGAATCCAGCCGCCAACCCTTCCCCCCAAAAAAACCCAATGACAGCGTGGACCGCTAAAGAGGTCCCTGGGGGGCTGCCATTGTCCCATTGACCTTACATTGAAGAACACCGCACTAGATGGTCGTGCAATCCACAGCCGTCAAACTTTTACACAATGTACACAAACTTGATTATGTAACTTCATTACTCAAAAAAGAACACTTGGCCACCTGTTTCCTTTTGCATTAAATACTCTTATTGGTTCACAAGCACCTTCTACCTTCTGCCCCTGAATACATTTCTAATTTTGCTCATTCCCTGAGTCTCCCCCCAGTACCTGTGTTCCTCCCAACAAGCTCTCTTCCACCTTGCTTCTCCCTCCACTATAAGGCTCGACATTACTTGTGCCATGGCATTTGCTTAGCTGGACCTAAACTCTGGAACACATTACTGCTGAATCTTCATACTTCACTTTTAAAAAGCTTCTTAAACTCTGTCTTCTTAATTAAGCTTTTCCTTCGTAATACAGGGAATTTTACATTAACAGCCTCTCTGTCCTTCTCTATGTTTCTTTCTATTGCTCATCTTGAGCTTTTATTGTAAACTGTCTTGCTGCCATTTTATCAATTGGTATATCGAATAAAGGAAAATAAATAAATAATACTGCTTGCTGGTCTATAATCTCTTGATCTGGTCTTCTCTATGAAAAAAGTCAGTAATCCTAGTAGAATATTTACTAAGAAAATCATAGGCTACATAAATAATAGCCCCCCAATATTCAGCCGGTGGTGGGCAGCACTTTAACTGCCCGCTGCCGGCGTTCAACCCAGATACTCAATGCTAGGCTTTTTTTGGCGACCAGAACTGAATATCCAGGTTTTTCAACGCTGGCTAGCACATGACTGGTTACATTGATATTCAGACTTAACTGGCCATGGCTTAGCAGGTAAAGATAAGCCTGTTTTTTTATGCAGCGTTATTTGGCCACTAAGCGTGGCCAGTTAAGTTCTGAATATTGGGACTTAACCAGTGATGCCCCCAGAACACCCCAACATCGTTGGCTTTATTTTTGGCAATGATAACTGGTTAAATGCTGCTGAAAAAGAATGGTTATCCGCTGAGACACGAATTAACTAATTGGCGGCCATCCCAGCCAGTTAACTCGCACTAAATATCAGGCCCATTGTTTTAATTTTAGTTGTGTTAGAGCAGCTTTCATCAGGATATATTCCTATATGTAACTATGCTATCTAGCTTCTGTAATGGGTACGACTAAATATTAGCAGCCATAGGACTGAATAATAAACAGTCGAATTATGAAACAAGGATACCTCCTGCATGGAATGCTCTTCTTTGCATTCAGGGACTTGAGGCAGTCATGCACTGCTTCAAAGATAGAACTGGCAGGTTCTCTCCTGGGGAGCTGTACTTTTATTTCGATCACTGCGTGCTTTGAGCATATTGTACTGCTCACACCATCAAAAGCATGTAGTGTAGTAATGAGCTGGCCTCATGGGCCGTGTCTCCCTTGCAGCAGTCAGTCTATTGGGATTGCCCATTTCTCTAGTCTCCATTTTTTCTGCCTTTATTGTCAACGCCTCCTCCATCTTCTTCAAAAGTGTTCTGTCTTTTTCTTTCCCTTGTTATTTCCTCTCTCTTTATCTGTATCTGTTTCTTTTTCTACTCCCTCAAACTAATTGATTTCTCTTTCCTATTTTTATCTGCCTGTATCTATTAGAAATGGGTCAAATCATGCTGTATTAACTAGAAACTTCTTTGGACTATGGCCTACAATTCATAAAACAGTGGATCAGAGGTTCACGGAAAGAGAATTGCGGATCACTAGTTGGGAAGTTCATGGCACATGGTGAGGAGATAACACCTTTGGTGTGTCTACTTCTTGTATGAACAAAATATCACTCTGAAAAGAATTAGAATGGGTGATATTTCAAATGTTCTGCTTACTGCTCACCACATATAGTATTTACTGTAAAATGTTCTAACTTACTATTTGTTTATGAATTCATCACAGGAAAAACTTCCAAAAAAATTCACAAATCATGAATTTTAGTTTGAGTCACAGAGTGGGAGTGCAAAAATCCAAAAGATCCTGGGATCACTTGTATGTGGAACATAAATTTTGGGGAAGCCCATCTCCAGTACCAGCCTCCTTCTCTTTACTTCGCTTTTGTTCTTTTTTTTTTTTTTTGGTTTGGAAGTTTTCTCCTGTTCCTTTATACTACCAGCTCAGTTGGAACCATGAACCTTCGTTAGCAACCACTGCAGAACTTTTCCCTCATTTTATTTATCCCCTACATAGTTGGTCTGATCATTGCAATGAGGGCTTTCAATAGGGGTATATGGTCCTGGGGTCCTTCCAAGACCTGCAGTCATGGTTCTTGAATCTGGCCACAAGGTATCACACTTAAGCAGACCAGACTCAGGGAGTGTGAAAGAGAGAAAGTATGTTTCACACAGATACAGTGTGTGTGAGAGAGAGTGTGTGTGAGACAGAGAGAGTGTGAGAGAGTATGTGTGCAATACACAGACTCTCTGTGAGCAGCCACCCATGTCCAGTGACCCTCCTCTCTCCCCTGCCCCCTCCAGCCACCCATGTCCAGCGACCCTCCTCTCCCTCTGCCCCCCCTCCAGCCACCCATGTCCAGCGACTCTCCTCTCTCCCCTGCCCCTCCAGCCATCCAGGTTGTCCAGCGAATGGGGCAGGCAGGAAAGATCCCCAGTCTTGCCTGCCCGCTGCCTGCGCTGACCCTCCTCCGTTGCCAGATCACTCTTCAAAATGGCTGCTGAGATTTCCAGCGGCAGCCTCGCGAGATTCTCGGCAGCCATTTTGAAGAGCGATCCGGCAGCGGGGGGGGGGGGGGGGGGAGGGGATGGGGGCAGGCAAGACGGGATCTTTCCTGCCTGCCCCAAAGAATTTGCTGGACAACCTGGGTGGCTGGAGGGGGGAGCAGTGGCTGCGGTGACCTCGGGGGGGTGGAGGGGGGGGAATGGTGGCGACCCTGGGGCGGTGGAGAGGGGAGCGATGGCGACCTTGGGGGAGGGGCATGGCGGCGAGGGTGGCAGGGGCGGGGCCTCATGTTGGTGTCGTGCGGTTGGTCAGTGCTGCTTGTGACGTCAGTCTGGGCTTCAGAGCCTAGCAGACCAACTCTGAAGAAAGCCACGGACACAGGCAGCCAGACGCATAGAACATTGGAGGTGAGAATTATTATATAGGAAAGCTTGTTTTACACATGGAAAATGGCTTTTCTAAAATTGCATGGCCATATACAGATGTAAAAAGTATGCACACAAAAAGTGCACACTTGCTTTTAGGTGATCTGTGTGAAATGCTTTCTATAAAATATTTGGTTATAAACACAACTTTAGAACAGCTGTAAATTTGTACATTGTTGGTGCATGGGATCTGGGAGCCTGTTTTCGAAACACATATACTGTATGTGTCAATGTTGCCTTATAAAATAGACTTAAAATGGACACCTTTTGGGACTTCTTGTATATGTGTCCTGCTATAAAATCAAGCTCAGAAACCATAATGAAAATTTTGGGAATGGGAAGGTGTGCAGAGTTTTATAATAGAAGGTAGAGGCAGTGAAGCAGTGATGAATTGGAATGCTTTTTTAAATATTGGATTGAAATTGGAAGTTTGTGACTTGAGGAGAACAATGGGATTTGTCATGTTGCTAGTGGGAGGATTAGTGTAATCCATAAGAAGGAAGAGACAAGAAACTAATAGAGGGAGATAGAAAAACATCTTATTTATTGATATCACAGTTTATATACCACGCCATCTTATATTCTAGGCAGTCCACAACATCTTATATTCTAGTCACATCCATAATATATAATCTTAGAAACTCTACCTGCTTGTAGATGTGAATTCACATTAGTGTGTGGGTAGAAAACGGTACTGTTGTTGACTTCTTATATAGACCTCAACTTTGGAAATATAGTGCAGTTTATATGAAAATTCATATGGACCAGTGACGATATTAGGAAGTTCCTAAGCGACATTTGAATACACTGATTGCTTAGCTCCCACGCTGAGGTCTATATAAGAAGTTAACAACAGTACTGTTTTCTAAACTACACACCAATGTGAATTCACATCTACAAGCAGGTAGAGTTTCTTAGATTAAGTGTTACATTTACCAACTACTTGCTAAAGAAGATAGTAGTCCGTTTTTCTTGGAAGACATCCATAATATAAACACAAAACATCTGACATCATACAAACAAGACCTTACATATTCTTAAAAAAAACAAATCCCCAAACCTAAAATCATCCCAGCCTTTACAGTCTCCTCCTCCCTTAAAAGCCAGAAATCACAAGCCCCTTCATCACTGGACCCAATCTCTACAACCCTTCATAATTCAATTCGAAGGCACTACTAAACACAAAATACAGAAAAAGCTGATTCCACAATCTGGCATCCTCTACCTGAAACATATGTAACCGATTATCATTTAAGAAAATTTGCTCCATCAACGGGATCACCAACAACAATTGATCACTAGATTGGAGGGGCCACTGCATGCAATGAATCTTCAGCAAAGCCAATAACATCAGCAGTGCCGCTCCATAAATGGATTTATGAATAAGAGTCAGAGTCTTAAATTTCAAATGCCGTTTTACTGGCAGCTAATGATACTTCATCAAGACAGGGGTAACATGATCAAATCTATTTCCCCCAGACAGCACTCTTACAATTGCTCCAGGCTGCCCAGAATGCGATGGCATCACATACCCTGGCATCCCTAGCAACAATGCATTGCAGTAGTCAAATAGTGGAATAATATGAGCATGAATTACTGTTCTGACAGCAGATCTCTCAAATGTCTAAGTAATTTTAACTTAAAGAAAACGCGTTTAACTAAGCTACTCACATAACTCGTTAATGAGAAGGAAGATTTTAACACCGCACCTAAATATTTGACCTCATGCTTAATACTTATCAGTGTCTCTCCCATTTAAAATTGATCTAGAAAATTCAAATCAGAACAAGTTGAAAGAATCATAATCTGGGTTTTTGTCATATTTATTTTGAATCTATTCCCTGTTAACCAGCATTCAATTGTCGACAAAAATTATCACAATCAATCAAATGCCATTTGGACATTATTGGCATAAAGCCTGTAAGATACCCCCAGCCCATTTAATAACTTATAAATAGACACCAAATAAGCACTAAAAAGTACCGGCAAGAGGGCTGATCCCTGAGGCACTCCTGAAATAATATTCATCCAACTGGAAAAACCCTTTTTAGTCTCAACCTAGAACAACCTACCTTCCAAGACAGAAACAAACCATGATAAAACTTTCCTCCCAATTCCCATCTTTTCCAGACGTCCCAATAGCAAAGCATGATGTACAGTGTCAAAGACTGCAGACACATCTAAAGCCACCATAATGCAGCTTACTCCTTTATCAAAGTCTGCCCTGACACTGCCACATATCGTAATCAGGAGTGTCTCTATAGAGATTTACATTGAAAACCAAACTGAAACTCATTTAAAAGTTGGAATTCCTCCAAGAAATCCTGTAGCTGATATAAAACCAACTTTTCCAGGATGTTTGCTACAAAAAGCAAAGATGAGGCCTATAATAACCTATCTCCAAACTCTATGACCAATCGGCCTTAAGAAGGGGCCTCACAATTGCTTGCTTAAACATTTCAGGATAGATCCCATCCGCCAAAGATTAACCAACTGAGCAATAAATGGAGAAAGTACAAATGCCCATAGTTTGTCTATCAGTTATTAACTTAGAAGCTATCATGATGGAAACAAGGTTGATGTTACACATGCTGGGGCTCAGGGCAGAAATTTGAGTAAGGACTCCAAAGATGGGAATAGAGTGGAGGAGTGGCCTAGTGGTTAGGGTGGTGGACTCTGGTCTTGGGGAACTGAGGAACTGAGTTCGATTCCCATTTCAGGCACAGGCAGCTCCTTGTGACTCTGGGCAAGTCACTTAACCCTCCATTGCCCCAGGTACAAATAAGTACCTGTATATAATATGTAAGCCGCATTGAGCCTGCCATGAGTGGGAAAGTGTGGGGTACAAATGTAACAAAAAAAAAAAAAAACTCCCAATCAACTGTGCCTGTTTCAGCTTTAGACAGGGGCCCACTGTAGATTAGGGCTCAGTGCAGTTGCCCTGGTGCGCCTCCCTAATATTGACCCAGGGTGGAAAAGGACATTGAGATGGTTAAAGTAACTGAATTGGTTCAGTGATAATCACAGGGGCGTAGCTTGGTGGGGCCATGTGAGAATGGGCCCCTGCAGATTTAGCCCTGGCATCCCTGCTTCCCCCCCCCCGCCACTGACCCTCCCCCACCACATTCGACCCTCGCCGCCGCCAACCCTCCCACGCTGCCGCTGTCAGGTACCTTTGCTGGCAGGGGTCCCCAACCCCTGCCAGCCGAAGTCCCCTTCAGCGGCGGTCTCCGAGTCCAGCGCATTGCTGATCTGGATTCTGTTTCTGTGAGTCCTGACATCCTGCATGTAGGAACTTTTCAATATTCTGTACCTCTAAGACTGGGAATTTTGAGACATTTTCCAACTGAGAGGATTGCTCCAGTCCACTATAGTATCTTCTTGACTACCTGTAACAAGAATCCTAGTAACCAAAGAAGGGAATGGAAACCTTAGACTAACAACTGGTTACAAGTAGTATTATGATACTAAAGGAGTGATCAAACTGGACAGGAAGGACTGCTGCAAGGAGAGGAGGATGAACAAATGGAAGAGGAACTGCTATAATGAAACTTCTGGTTTGAGCTGTTGGTCTCCATTCACTTTTTGAGCAGCCCCAACAAGTGTAGGAATTGATAAAAAATGAATTACATAGAGGGGCATAATCGAACGATAACGCCTATCTCCATGGGCGTTTATCTCCGAGAACGGGTCCGTGAAGGGGCGGAGCCAACCGTATTTTCGAAAAAAATAGACGCCCATATGTTATTCGCTACTTTGTGAGCTGGGCGTTTTTGTTATTCAGTGATAATGGAAAATGAAAGCGCCCAGCTCAAAACGAATACATCCAAGGCATTTGTTCGTGGGAGGGGCCATGATTCGTAGTGCACTAGTCCCCCTCACATGCCAGAACACCAACCGGGCACCCTAGGGGGCACTTTTACAAAACAAAAAAAAAAGGTAAAAGAGCTCCCAGGTGCATAGCACCCTTCCCTTGTGTGTTGAGCCTCCCAAATCCCCCTCAAAACCCACTGCCCATAAGTCTACACCATTACTATAGCCCTAAGGGGTGAAGGGGGGGCACCTACATGTGGGTACAGTGGGTTTGGGGGGGTTGGACGACTAACGCATTAAGCAGCACAATTGTAACAGGTAGGGGGGGGATGGGCCTGGGTCCACCTGCCTGAAGTCCACTGCACCCCCTAATAAGTGCTCCAGTAACCTGCATACTGCTGCCAGGGAGGTGGGTATGACATTTGAGGGTGAAAAGAAAAAGTTGTGAAACGTCATATTTTGTGCTGGGAGGGGGTTTGTGACCACTGGGGAAGTCAGGGGAGGTCATCCCCGATTCCCTCCAGTGGTCATCTGGTCATTTAGGGCACTTTTTGGGGCCTTATTCGTGGAAAAACAGGGTCCAGGAAAGTGCCCTAAATTCTCGCTAAAATCGCATATTTTTCTTCCATTATCGGCAAAAGGGCGCCCATCTCTGTTCGCCCGATAACCACGCCCCAGTTCCGCCTTCGACACGCCTTCGACACGCCCCCGTCAACTTTGTCCGCATCCGCGACGGAGTGCAGTTGAAAGCGTCCCAAATTCGGCTTTTGATTATACCGTGTTATTCGTTTTTGTGAGATAAACGCCCATCTCCCGATTTAGGTCGGAACTTGGGCGTTTTTCTCATTCGATTATAAGCTGGATAGTAACATAGTAGATGACGGCAGAAAAAGACCTGCACGGTCCATCCAGTCTGCCCAACAAGATAAACTCACATGTGCTACTTTTTGTGTATACCTTACCTTGATTTGTACCTGTCCTTTTCAGGGCACAGACCATATAAGTCTGCCCAGCAGTATCCCCGCCTCCCAACCACCAGCCCCGCCTCCCACCACCGGTTCTGGCACAGACTGTATAAGTCTGCCCAGCACTATCCCCGCCTCCCACCACCGGCTCTGGCACAGACCGTATAAGTCTGCCCAGCACCATCTCCGCCTCCCGCCACCGGCTCTGCCACCCAATCTCGGCTAAGCTCCTTAGGATCCATTCCTTTCCTTAGGATCCATTCCTAATGTTCAGAAAGAAAGTCAACCTCCTTTTGAAAGAGTAAAGAGTTGTCAATGCTGTATTTGGATTTATAATTTTCTAAAGTACATTTGTCCAGCTAAAAAGGATATGGCAGTCTGGAAAGGCCAATATTTGTCATGTCAGTCTCATTAAGCAGGGGAGATTTGGTTAAGGAAATGGTGGAAGCCATATTTGAGGTAGGTTTTGGGATTTACTAGCCTTTACTAACTGGATGCAAATTCTTGAGTTAATGTATGCATTTAATTAGTGGTAAAATCCACTGCTTTTGCATCATTGCCAAAGAACTATCATCAGCAGCATCCACTAGCCATCTCACAATAACATCTGTTGTCGCCTTCTTAGAGAACCACAGAGTTATAGCAGGGCACAAGGTCAGCCAAAAAGTGGAAACTTTTATGTGGGTGGGATCAGTTGCTGACCCTCCCTTTGCCCTGGTTCCTCCCTTGCCCCTGAATCTCTCTCTTTATGTCTTTCAGTTTTCCCTGTTGCCAATTCATAGACCTGCCACTCTCACCCTGCCATCTCCAGACAGACATGTATTATCCCCTTGTTTGCCAACACAGAGGCTTTGGGCACATAGAACAAGACCATCTGCCTCCTTACTTGCACACATACAGTTTATCCCTCTCATTCTTTTGCCCCTTGTTGTTCATTATACAAAAAAAAAAAAAAAAAGAAAATTGCTAATTAGAGTGAGAGAATGTGGGAGAAAACCTGAAAGAGGGTATTTGCCGTAAGGAATTCTGCTATAACTGCAAATCAATCAGACTTTAAAAGGGGCAAGAGACTCAAAAGGGAGCTTGCCTGAAAAGGAGCGAGAGGCTGCTGTTTTGACAAAACAAGATACAAAAGGTCTTTTGAATCTGAAAAGAGTTTCATTTTCTCTTTCTTTTTCCAGATTTCCCACAACAACAAAAATAAAACAAAAACAAAAAAAATAGAAGAAAGTGTTTCTTGCAAATGTCCGACACCTCGTTGTCCCTAATTTTTTCCCTCCCACCCCCATTTTTCACTTTCTCTTTTCTTCTCTTTCTTTTATTTGGTTCTCAATAGCTCCTTTTATAGAAATGCCTTTATTATATGAACTGTCTGGCTTAAAGAGATGCTGTTTTATTTTTTTAATTCCGCCTTAGCTTTTGGGATGAAAACTAATGGCCTGTTCTTTCATCTTTGGGTATCCTTCTACGGAGGAATCTCTGCATTGCGTTTGCTTGAGGCCAGCTGCTGCACCACTACAGTTCCAAAGAAATAAAGGCCAAGATTATTTCCATTCCCTGTCTCCTATCTTCATCTCCAAGGGAGAGAAGCTATGGCCTTGTGTTGCTTTCTGTGCTCTCCTCGCTGACCTTCTCCTCTTTACATGCATCCTCCTTTTTCTTCTTTTTCACCTCACTATCTCTCTTGTTTTTTTCCTTTTTCTACTACAGTACATCACCCCTTCTCTTTGGGGCCCTTTTACTAAGCTGCGGTAAGGTTAAAATATACCGTGGGGCACACTCAGGCATCCCGCAGCAGTTTTATGTTCAGTGTGCACGACCCACATGCTAAAAAATAGAAGATATTTTTAAGTGCTGGGGGGCAAAGAGTAGGCATACCCAGCGCTAATCAGAGTAGCTGCACCACCACGTGCGAACTGATTAGCATGGGAGGGAAAGGGAATGGGACGATATACCACCTTTCTGTGGTTTTTGCGACTACATTCAAGATGGTTTACATAGTATATACAGATATTTGTACCTGGGGCAATGGAAAGTTAAGTAACTTGTCCAGAGTCAGATAGAGCTACAGTGGGAATCAAGCCCAGTTCCCCAGGATCAAAGTCACTAACCACTAGGCGACTCCTCCACTCCTTACCTTACCGCCTTGTAAATAGGTGGCGGTAAGAGCTCTTAGGCTAATGGCCATGCGCTAATTGGGAAATTAGCACATGGCCATTAGTATAGGAAATGGGAAATGTGGCCATTTTTCAGCCACACTAAAGTGGCCTCAGTACAGGGAAAGCCCCATGCTACTATATCATAGGCCACTTTTTAGCGCAGCTTAGTAAAAGGGCCCCTTTCTATCCTTCAATCTCTGTTCCATTCCACATCTAGAAAGGGGAAATAGTATTTTCTTTTCTTTTGGAACAAATTAATTTCACTGTATAGTTTTTTTATTCTCATTTTTTGACCCAGGGTACCTTCAGTCCTCAATAAATGAGCAACCCTTTCCCTACACTACAAATATTACTCATATTAGAGCCATTTACTTATTTCTTGACCTTACTGGCTTCATGAACTTCAGCAGGCTTTCACTTTTCTTTTTTCAGCTGGTTGTTTCTTCCAGTTCAGTTAGAATCAGAAGTTGGATCTGGCACCGTGAATCTTCATTTGCAACTACCTGGGGATTTGTTCCCCTATTTAAAATCTTCCCACCAACACCTCTAGTCTGGACCTCACCAGGCACCCGTGTCCTTGAATCTAACCACCAGGTGTCACTCTTAAGTAATGACCTTTGCATCCTCCTCCTGAATGCTGTGAACTCAACCTCCCAGCCAGGAAGCAGAAGACCAAATTGAACTGGGAACCTTCCACATGGGGGTGAATATCACTCGCCAAACTAGTCGCTTCACCAACCTGGACTTTTCATACTGAGATTAGTCAAGCACTGTGATTTGGCCCATTCATCAGTCATTAATTGGATCCTGATGCTTTTGTATTTTCCATCAAAGGAACCACTCTGCTTTAATTCAAACTTCAAAGACTCTAGCTTTTATACTGTCCAAGACATCTCTTGATAGGTTGTTGCTGCGGTCATAGAGAAATTCAGAGGATGGCAGTTTTCTTTTTAAAATTAGTTCAGGGCCAGTGTATCCACCAGGTAAAGCATTTGCCTAGAGTGTCAGGGTTTTTTTTTTTTTTGGGGGGGGGGGGGGGGGGGCTAGGCATCAAAGTTGTTGTCAAAGCAAAAGATCAGGTCCTGACGGCCACACAGAGATCCATCAGCATGCATTTTCACCCACAGATAGGGTAATTTTCAAATAGCTCATTTAGGGGTCTTTTACTAAGGCACACTCACATTTTGAGCGCACGCTAAAAATAGGTGCATGCTAAACGTTAGAGACGCCAATGCATTCCTATGGGTGTCTCTAACATTTAGCATGCGCCCAATTTTAGCGTGTGCTAAAAAGGTGAGCACGCCTTAGTAAAAGACCCCCTTATCTAGGTAAGTGGCTTTTGGAAATTGACTTTATGTATATATATGAATCATAGCTTTTTTTTTTTTTTAAAGATCTGCAATTCTGCATTTTTATAGGCTTGTGCTAGGAGGGGTGGTATTGGGGTGATCATGATTAATTTTAATTCTTACACTTATATGGGGCTGGGGGTGCTGAAGGGCTGAAAGATAATTTAGGGGAGTGTAAGATGGGAGTTTTGCCAAGAGCACCTTACACCTTTGCATCAGCCCTGTATCAGATAGTTGTAGTATCAGAAGCATTTCTGGCTGTTCCTAAATAGGTAAAATGTTACCTTGCTACTTGGGTCATTCCATGGCTAATAGAGGCTGTACACGGCCTGTACTGTGGTTGCTGTTTTGTTTGACACTTTGTACTTTACTGGATTGAAGCACACGAACATTGTGAGGCTGCAAACTTGTTTGCTTCACCGGGAAATTGAATCTATCATTGATTTTTTTCCAGTAAAGCTAGGTAATTGCTCCTTCTCTGCTTGCTTCGCTCTCACACGCTTTCTCCTTTCATCTCATTCCTGCCTTCTTTCTGTCTTTTTCCTTTTTAGAGCTCAAAAGTTAAGAGTTAAAAAAGAATCATGAGCAAAAGGACAATGGAGCAGGTGTGTCATGAGAAAGTGTATGAACCAGAAATACAGGGGTAAATCAAAATTTAAATACCAGAACCATACACTGTAACTCAATTTTTTTTTGTTACTGGCATTTATAGAATAAACCTTTACATTTAAAATCTACTTTCAGTGTATGGCCTTTTAAACTTTCGTGCTTAAAAGAAGCAGCATGAAGAAAATAAGAGTTGGGACTGGTTTTTATTTTTCACTATAGTTTTAAGAAATGTCCTGGTAGTTTGTGTATCTCCCTTGCATTCAGCTCTCCTATACCTCTGCATCTTCTGATTCTTTAGGGGAAAAAAATGCCAGTTGTGAAGTAATTCGATTTGTTGTAGCAGATTTAATTGAAACTGACAGAGAGGCAAAGGACGTAGGAGGAGAACAAACATATTCTGTTGAGGGTGAACTTAGAATTATGCACATTAGTTAACTGTCAAGTTCCATTCCACTCTTCCCCATGCGCAAACATAAGAATTGTTCTGTGATTATCAACCTAGAGGTAACATCATAATTAAGACTTCTGTTCTGGGGTGTTTATAAATTGTAAATTTAGGTGTTAATTTACCAGCTAAATATGGGGCCCTTTTAATAAAGCTTAGCACACACTAACGGAATTAGCATGTGCTAAATGCTAAGAAGTCTGTATGTATAAAGTGGGTTCATCCTTTAGGGGCTCTTTTACTAAGCTGCAATAAAAGGGGCCCTGCGCTAGCAGCGGTGGCCATTTTTGCCGCGCTCCTAGGCCCCTTTTACCACAGCAGGTGAAAATAACCAAAAATGAAATGGCCATGCGGTAAGTTCACATTTACCGTGTGGCCATTTCGGGGGGAGCACTTAGGCAAAATCTCCCGTGCTAACCTGGTGGTAACCAGTCAGCGTGCGATGCTGCTCGATTACTGCCGGGTAACCTCCTGCCGGCAGTAGTTCTGGGTTGTCACGTGACAACCCTTTAAGGGCCCCTAAGTAGTGTGTGCTAATTCTTTTCGTGTGCACTAAGCTTTAGTAAAATGGCCCCTAAGGGTTCTATAATAGTACAAAAAATCAGTTTTATTGGTGTTTTCATACCACAGGTACAGTTGCTGAGTACATTTTCTGGTGGAATCAAATATGTATGATTGTCAGGCTTATTTTCGAAAGTGATCGCCGGGCATCTTCCGACATAAATCGGGAGATGGCTGGCGATCTCTCAAAAGCGGCGAAATCGGTATAATCGAAAGCTGCTTTTTTGACACCATCGCTGCTTTCCCATCGCCGAGCCGGTGAAAGTTCAAGGGGGCATGTCGGCGGCGTAGCAAAGGCGGGACATGGGTGGGCTTGGGTGTGGCTACCAGATGGCCGGCTTTCACGGATAATGGAAAAAAAAGCGCCGTTAATCAGTATTTCGCCGGGTTTACTTGGTCCTTTTATTTTCACGACCAAGCCTCAAAAAGGTGCTCCAACTCACCAGATGACCACCGGAGGGAATGGGGGATGACCTCCCCATACTCCCCAGTGGTCACCAACCCCCTCCCACACTAAAAAATAATAACAACCTTTTTTGCCAGCCTGTATGCCAGCCTCAAATGTCATACCCAGCTCCCTGACAGCAGTATGCAAGTCCCTGGAGCAGTTTTTAATGGGCGCAGTGCACTTCAGGCAGGCAGACTCAGGTCCCCCCCCCTCCCTGTTACACTTGTGGTGGTAAGTGTTGAGCCCTCCAACCCCCCCCCCCCAAAACCCACTGTACCCACATGTAGGTGCCCCCCTTCACCCATAAGGGCTATGGTAATGGTTGTAGAGTTGTGGGGAGTGGGTTTGGGGGGGAATTGGGGGGGCTCAGCACCCAAAGTAAGGGAGCTATGCACCTGGGGGCTATTTGTGTATTTTAAAATTTTTTTTAGAAGTGCCCCCTAGGGTTGCCCAGTTGGTGTCCTGGCATGTCATGGGGACCAGTGCACTACAAATGTTGGCTCTTCCCACGACCAAATGCCCTTGGATGTAGCCGGGGTTGAGATGGCGCTTTTAGCTTCCATTATCACTGAAAAACAAAAGCGGCCATCTCAAACCCGGCTAAATCCAAGGCATTTGGCCAGTTCGAACCATATTATCGAAAAAAGAAATGGCCCGGCCATCTTTTTTTGATAATATGGTTACGGCAGCTGTTGCGCTGCTGCCAAAATAGATCGCCGGCGCCGTTCAATTATGCTCCTCCGTGTTATCAGTACTGAAAAGACATAAACAGAGTAAAGATACAAGGGAAGCCAAGGAGGGCTCAAAGAGTTTGATGGGAATTGGTGTTTTTTATTTTTTAGTTTTTTCGGGGGGGGGGGGGGGAGGGGGGTGTTCATCTAATAGAAACCTAATTAAAATCGGTTTGCATCAAGGATGTTTTATGTGTGTTATTGGATAACTCTTAATTACAGAAAGCACTTCTAATCTTAAGTTTTACCTCTTTGTGGAGTGGAGGAGTAGCCTAGTGGTTAGTGCAGTGGACTTTGATCATGGGGAACTGCATTCAGTTCCCACTGCAGCTCCTTGTGACTCCGGGCAAGTCACTCAACCCTCCATTGCCCCTGGTACAAAATAAGTACCTGAATATATGTAAACCCCTCCCTATCTCTCTACCCTCATCTCCCCCTACGTTCCTACCCGTAACCTCCGCTCAAGGCAAATCCCTCCTTTCAGTACCCTTCTCCACCACGCCAACTCCAGACTCCGCCCTTTCTGCCTCGCCTCACCCCATGCTTGGAATAAACTCCCTGAGCCCATTCGCCAGGCCCCCTCCCTGCCCTTCTTCAAATCCTTGCTCAAAGCCCCACCTCTTCAATGTCGCTTTCAGCACCTAACCACCATACCTCTATTCAGGAAATCTAGACTGCCCCAACTTGACATTTCGTCCTTTAGATTGTAAGCTCCTTCGAGCAGGGATTGTCCTTCTTTGTTAAACTGTACAGCGCTGCGTTACCCTAGTAGCGCTCTAGAAATGTTAAGTAGTAGTAGTAAAACTGCTTTGAATGTAGTTGCAAAAAACTCAGAAAGGCGGTATATCAAGTCCCATTTCCTCTGCCTCTTTCCTTTTCCCTTTGTTCTGTTTAGTATATAAATTCTTATTTGGTAAACCCAGTGCAGGTTCCCCTAGGAGCCCTGAGTGGCTCTGTATAGAGAGCTCAGACATGCATTACTGACAGGGTTGCCAACTGGTTCCTAATTTGCCCAGCAGGGTTGATTTAGTCCAGGATTTACCCCATTGCATTCAGGATTTGTAGTCTTGCTTTTCTTAGGGAATCCAGTTGGAAATCAGAACTCAAGTTCCTGCATGCAGTGGGGTAAATCCTGTTCTGTATCAACCCTGTTGGGCAAATCTGGAGCCAGTTGACAACCTTAAGTATTGATATAAAGGTGGGATAAAGAACTAGTGCTTCCTTTCTCTTCTGTGAAAAATAGAACAAAAATAACCAGATTTGTTTAGGCTTTTATCCTGCTATGTGAAAAGTCCTTGCGCTGCATCAGAATCTTAAGTTTTACCTATCAAGGAGCAGTGGTGCATACTGTATGTATTAATAAAAATATCATACATTGCCTAATGGACCAATTTAATTCTACCAGCCCACCTATGATACTCCTGCTAAGACATCGACACTACTTTGACCCCAATGACACATTTGACCTTATCCTCAAATCCCCTTATACTCAATCCCTATCTTCTCCCCTCCTTCCTTTTACATTCCCTCCCAATCTCCTTCCCTTTTACCTATCCTATCCTTGTCTACCTTCCCTATTCCCAACTCATATATCCTGGGCGCTGTTGCCACTGTGTTTTCTTTTTCTCAGTTCTTAATATTCTTTTCACATGTCCTTTGTAATACTTTTTCACTATGTAAGTAGTTATGATCATCACAGTTTATAATATTCTTCCTACATTTTCTTGTTTTGCTTTATTTTCTACCATGTAAGATACTTTCTTTTACAATGTAAGCCACACTGAGCCTGCTGTATGTGGGAAAGCGCGGGGTACAAATGTAATAAATAAATAAATACAATTCAAAAAAACTGTACCTAGGGTAGGCAAGGCAATTTTAAGTCAGATACCTAGTTGAATTAGCATAGTTGAAAGTTGCCCTCCTCTGCTTTTTGCAGTATGCATATGCTTAGCTGGGTTGAAAAGAGGCATGCCCAAGACCATGTTGAGTTTGCAGGGAGCAAAAACAGCATGGATACATTTGGGGGCCCTTTTAGTAAGCTGCGTAAGCGTCTACACGTGCCCGAGCGCCAAATGGAGTTACTGCACGGCTACCGCATGGCTCTTGTGGTAGTTTAATTTTTGCTGCGCATCCAATATGCGCAGCCAAAAAATAATTTTTACTTTCTGCCGCACACACACCAAGTGGCATTTGGCGCACATAGGTCATTACCACCCGGTTACCGCTTGAGTCTTTACCGCTAGGTCAATGGCTGGTGGGAAGGTCTCAAACCCAAAATGGACGCGCAGCAATTTTCATTTTCAGCAAAAATAAAAAAAGGCCCGTTTTACAGGTGCACTGAAAAATGATTCTGCGCGCGCCCAAAAACCCATGCCTACACTACCGCAGGCCATTTTTCAGCACACCTTAGTAAAAGGACCCCTTGATTTTCAAATGTGTGTTGCTAGTTTGTCCCTATCTGGCCAGCCTGAACAAAAAAATTCATTTGCAGAAGCTAGTTTTCATAGGGAAGCTAGCTGGATAGTTACCCTCAGGGGCGTATCTGCGTGGTGCCACAGGGGCCTGGGCCCCCGCAGATTCGCCCTGGACCCCCCCTACCGCTGTTAACCCTCCCCCCGCCATCAACCCTTTCCCGCCTACCGCCGTCACCTACCCCCGAGGTCCGCTTCCTCCTGCCGGTTTTTAAAAATATTACTTCAGCTGGCGGGGGACCCCCAACCCCCGCCAGCCCAGCCAAGGTCTTAAGTTCTTCATCCTCGTGCTGTGAAAGCTGCATCCTTCCAGTCGGACGGAGTCTGATTTTGCAGCACGTTGACGTCCTGCACGTACAACGTGCTGCGACATCAGACTCCGTACAACTGGAAGGATGCAGCTTTCACAGTATGAGGATGAAAAACAAGACCTCGGCTGGGCTGGCGGGGGTTGGGGTCCCCCACCAGCTGAAGTAATATTTTAAAAACCGGCAGGAGGAAGCGGACCTCGGGGGTAGGTGACAGCGGTAGGTGGGGGAGGGTTAACGGCTGGTAGGGGGGGCGGCAGCCGGGGGGGGGCTATAATGTGCCCCCTCACTCTAGCCCCTGCCCCCCTACTGCCGAACCTCAGATACGCCCCTGGTTACCCTATGAAAATTTGGTTGCAAGGTATGCTCAAACAAAAGACCACAGGTACCTTGCAAGTAGATGGGTTATTCAAAATTGCCACCTATATATATATTCGAAACTTTAGAAATTCACATAATATACGAGATATTGAGGCTCATTTTCAAGTACATAGACTTACAAGTTATATATGTTGCTATAAGGCTCATTTTAGAACACTTAGGGCCACTTTTACCAAGCTGAGGCAAAAGAGGGCCTTTGCTAGCGTCAGCATGAGTTTTTGACAAGTACCACATTGTTTGCGATAAGGGCTCCAGTGCTAACCCGGCAGTAACCAGGCAGCGCTCAGCACTGCCTGATTACCGCCGGGTACACACCGACACTACAAAATAAATACATTTTTGTAGCACCAGATATGAGGGCACGCTGGGGGGGGGGGGGGGGGGGGAAGTACTTTTTAGTGAGTGGTAAGTCCGCGTTGGGCTTACCGCTGCTTTATAAAAGGGGCCCCAACTGTTTATTAAGCCACGCTAGCGGCTGCTGTGCGCTAATGCTGACACAGCCCATTCCTCTTTCAATGGACTGTGTCGGTATTGCTGCGTGGCAGCGCTAGCATGACTTAGTAAACCGGGGAGGTTAGACTTACAAAGTTCCATAGGGTACTGGGTTGCTGCACGGTAAGCCTTTTGTAAAAGGGCCCCTAACAGAGTAATGCCCTGATAAAAATATATGGAGCAATGTTGCAGAAAATTAGTTGTGCTCTAAGCCTTATAAAATATCTCACCAAGGTTTTGTGAGTGCTGTATATCTTGAAATACATTTTGAATACTCCTTTCTCCTTAAAATAAATATCTGGTTTCTCCTTGTGCCCTACATTCCCTAAGCTTTATTCCCTGGCATGAACAGTAGGAAACAAAAAAAAAAAGATGATGAGGTGTAGATGGTAACAATTTTAGGTCGAGAAACCCAAGAGGGAAAATTACAGTTGAACAACATATAAAGAACCCACACACTTTGTGGAAATAGTAAAATCAGGGAAACAGATGAAAAAAGAAATAAAAATCAAGAAAGCAGTCAGCAAGTATTGTTAATAAATTTGTAAGTCCATTGTAACCTGGGTGAATCAATTACAGTTTTTGTTCCCCTAGAAATAATGTTCCAAGGTTGTTGTAGTTATTTTATTGGTGGTGAGAGACAGCTCTACAGTGCTAAAATGATGCGTTTGCTTTATTTATCTTTAACTATTTTACCTTTACCTACTTGAAAAGTATGCAAAAATGATGCATGCACAGCAGGAGATTTAGGGGGTGTAGTTATCAATGTGGGTACCATTAACTGCTATTTTACCAGTAATGTGTTACTTAGGCAAAGGTCCCATTGTATGCAATGAGACCTACAGGCTTATTTTCGAAAGTGATCGCCGGCATCTTCCGACATAAATCGGAGGATGGCCGGCAAATCTCTCAAAAGCGGCAAAATCTGTATAATCGAAAGCTGCTTTTTTGACACCATCGCCGCTTCTCCGTCGCCGAGCCAGCGAAAGTTCAAGGGGGTATTCGTCAGCGGCGTAGCGAAGGCATGACATGGGCGGGGCATGGGCGTGGCTACCAGATGGCCGGCTTTCACGGATAATGGAAAAAAAAGCATCGTTAATCAGTTTTTCGCTGGGTTTACTTGGTCCTTTTATTTTCATGACCAAGCCTCAAAAAGGTGCCGCAACTCACCAGATGACCACCAGAGGGAATGGGGGATGACCTCCCCATACTTACCCAGTGGTCACCAACCCCCTCCCACACTAAAAAAATAAAAACCTTTTTTTGCCAGCCTGTATGCCAGCCTCAAATGTCATACCCAGCTTCCTGCAGCAGTATGCAAGTCCCTGGAGCAGTTTTTAATGGGTGCAGCGCACTTCAGGCAGGCAGACCCGGGTCCATCCCCCTACCTGTTACACTTGTGGTGCTAAGTGTTGAGCCCTCCAAACCTCCCCCAAAACCCACTGTACCCACATGTAGGTGCCCCCCTTCACCCATAAGGGCTATGGTAATGGTGTAGAGTTGTGGGGAGTGGGTTTTGGGGGGGATTTGGGGGGCTCAGCACCAAGGTAAGGGAGCTATGCACCTGGGAGTTATTTGTGTATTTTTAACAATTTTTTAGAAGTTGCCCCCTAGGGTGCACCGGTTGGTGTCCTGGCATGTGAGGGGGGCCAGTGCACTTCAAATGCTGGCTCCTCCCACAACAAAATGCCTTGGATTTCGCCGGGTTTGAGATGGCCGGCATTTTTTCCATTATCGCTGAAAAACAAAACCAGCGATCTGAAACCCGGCGAACTCTGGCATTTGACCGGGCCAAACCGTATTATCAAAGAAAAGATGGCCAGCCATCTTTTTTCGATAATACGGTTCTGGCCAGCTGTTTGCGCTGCCGCCAAAATAGATAGCCGGCGATCTATTTTGCCGGCGCCGTTCGATTATGCCCCCTCCTAGTTACTAATAACTAGGTTTAAAAGTTTGATATGCTCCCTTAGGGTATTTATTTATTAGGATTATTTACCGCCTTTTGAAGGGAATTCACTCAAGGCGGTGTGCAGTACAGATTAGGTCAAACATGAACAATAGGCAATTAGAGCAGTAAAAATATTCGAACAACAATACAAAGTATGGCATGGTATACTATTTGCCAATAACAACAAACAGTACTCCTGTTCTATATAAATTACAAACTCTTTATTAGTGAAAACAAACCAGTGCATAAAAGAATTACCAAATAGTATCCCTGCAACTCACTCACCCTGCCATCCAAACCAGACTTATGCCCTGATCACATATGTAAATCCCACAAAGAACATTGAACATAAACCCTAAATTGCAGTTTCTTCAGTCTCTATGTATCATCAGAGCACAATCTCAATAAAGATCAGTCAGTGAACCCTAAAAAAAACACAAGGGCACACAAAACCCAGTTCTTAATAATTGTAGCAGATATTGAACATTGCTGATCTTTGTATCCAACAAATTCTCAAGTGAAGAAAGAAAAAAACTCCACTGCAATATAAAGCCACTGTTCTTATCCCTGTGATAAAAAAAACCACAGAGAAACACTGGGAATTGCAGAGTCACACAATCTTCTGTGATCCTCCTGCACACAGTCAAACCTTTAAATTAAAGGCAGCCAAAAAAATGCTTCAGGTAAGTGGGGGGCTTCCAGGGACAGGTAAATTAAACCCACATAGTTGGTATACTCCAAAGTTCCCCAATGCGAGACCGCATTTTATAGCTCTTCCCAGTGTTTCTCTGTGGGTTTTTTTTTATCACAGGGATAAGAACAGTGGCTTTATATTGCAGTGGAGTTTTTTTCTTTCTTCACTTGAGAATTTGTTGGATACAAAGATCAGCAATGTTCAATATCTGCTACAATTATTAAGAACTGGGTTTTGTGTGCCCTTGTGTTTTTTTTAGGGTTCACTGACTGATCTTTATTGAGATTGTGCTCTGATGATACACAGAGACTGAAGAAACTGCAATTTAGGGTTTATGTTCAATGTTCTTTGTGGGATTTACATATGTGATCAGGGTATAAGTCTGGTGTGGATGGCAGTGTGAGTGAGTTGCAGGGATACTATTTGGTAATTCTTTTAATGCACTGGTTTGTTTTCACTAATAAAGATTTTATAATTTATATAGAACAGGAGTACTGTTTGTTGTTAATGTTTTAGGTACCTCCTATTATATATATCCCCTATTAGGATTAAGATACTGTTTGCAATGACAACATTTATTATAATGTACTAGAACATTATAATTGGTAGTGAAGGGTAAGGCAAAGTTGTAACATATAGATGAGTAAGAAAGTAGGAAGAATTATAAAGTATTTATTTATTTATTTATTTGGATTTTGCTCACGTTTTCAGTAGTAGCTCAAGGTGAGTTACATTCAGGAAAGTAAGGTGATTGATTTAAATATGTACATACATGGCTCTTTTTACTAAAATGTATTAAGCAGTTAGGGATCCTTTTACCAAAAAGGGCCCTAAGCTTCTGGCTGCGGCCCTTTTTACCTCAGTAGATTAAAAAAAAGCCTAAAAATACTCATGCCTGAAAATAGCTCTTACCGTGTGGCCATGCGAGAGGAAGCACTTACCACCACCCATTGAGGTGGCGGTAAGGGCTTCCACACGAACCTGGCGGTAACTGGGTAGTATATGGTGCTGCCCGATTACAGCTGGGTTAGTGCCGCACTAGAAATCACCTTGCTATTTTCCCTAGCATAGAAAATGGCGCACGCTGAGGCTGGAACTACTGCCAGTACCCACGTCGGGCCGGCGATAGTTCCGGATAAGAGTGCAGTGCCTCCGGTTTCTAAAGGTCCCTTTAATTTGGGAATTAGCGTGTGCTTGTAGTACACACCCATGCTAAAGTTACCACAGCAACTTGACAAACATGGAATGGGGTTTACAATGGGTGGGGACTGCACCCCTACACTTCATATGTGGTATATTAACACACATAGGGGCTCTTTTTCTAAGCCGCGTTCAAAGGTAGCTTGCGCTATAACTAATGCGTGGATTTCCCTGCGCACTGAGGCCACCTTTAGTGCAGCCATAAAATGGCTGAGTTTTCCTCAATTAATGGCCACAGACTAATTTCTCGATTAGCGCATCAACTCTCACTGACAACTATTAGTAGGCATAAAGGGCTCACGCTCTAAGCAGTAGGCGTGCAGCAATGTAGCTGCTCTGTTTAGCGCTGGCACACGTACTATCCACCCCCAAAACACACCCCCAGCACTAAAAATAAAAAAGTATTTTAGCACCTGGGAAGCGTGTGCAGATGCCAGCACTACTGCCGGATGCCTGAGCGCAACCTGCGGTAATGCATTTTCCCGCACGCTAGAGCATGCATTAGTGCTCACCGCCGCTTAGTAAGAGGACCCCATAAACTGTTAACACAGTAGATAACACAGAATGGTTGATGTCACCTCGGAATATGAAACCGAAAAAGTCTTAATTACATAAGTTATTTCATGCTCTTTGATTCATTGCTTAGTGGAAGCTTCTTTCTGAATATGTATATGATTATTTTTTCATATTGAAAGAGAATGTTGTGTAGAACAGTGAAGGAAACTCCTAATTTAATGCATTTTGAACTGTATTTTATAAATCTGACAACCAATATTAAAAATTTACAGAGCTTGAAGTCTTTTAAAGTACTGTATATCCTCCTTGAGCGCTAAGTAATTGCACTCTCCTCCTGTCTCTCATTTTTTCCTCGCCTTCATTTTTTAAAGTGTTAATTAAACAGAAATATTGTATAGTTTTATATGGACACATACTGTAGGCTCTCTCCATACACTGTATACTTGTACCTCCAGAACATACTATTGTCTTTATGTAGCTACAGTACAGAACACACCACACACTACAGAATGAGGATGCATGTCATATTGATCCATCTCTTACATTGATTTTTCCAGAGGGTTTTTCATGAGCTGCTTTAAAAAATGAAGAACAAAGCTATTCTAAATCTGTTGAGTTTGCTGTATTCAATAATCATTCAGTGAACAGGAAAAGCTAACAGTTTTGAGGCCTTTGGTGTCTTGTCCTTTCCCTCTTTTCCTTCCTGGTGCACAAGACATGGCCACAAAAATCCCAGTTAAAGTACTATGTATTACTGGTGATTATTTATTTTAATGGGAAGACTTGGGCATTGGCCAGCTGTTATGCTCGCTGTTTCACTGTAAGTGTAACCAACCCACTACTCCTGCCTACTGATTCATAGCTATGTGAGCCCAAACAAGAGATGATATGCTGAATAAGAAGTTAGTCACTTGGTGTGAGACTGTAGGATTCATCTGCAATACAAAAACAGTAGATAAGCAGATGGAGTACACCCTACTCTTGTAGCTCAGAGGATTTGTTACAATCTCTGGGAGTCAGAGCTGAGTGTTGTAGGCAATCCTGACATTTTGAGTGGGCCCAGAGAACATGGCAACATCCTCCCCCCCCCCCCCCCCCCGGTAGCCCAACATCTCCCCTGCCAATTACTGAACTAAGTTACCTGCTCAAATGATCTTATTCTATTACTTGCACATGCAAATGTGCATGCTAATCAGAAATGTGAGTGTGCAAGTTTATGGAATTAAGGGGATGGTAGGGCCCCCCACTTGTATGCAAAACGTTAGATCCTAGTAAATGTTTCTTCTCTGCTGATACCAGAATTCATTGGTAAGAGACTCTTTTGTGCTCCCATGCATGTTGTGATGTTTGCACTGATTTCACAAAAATCTGGAGGTCCAAATATATATGGTTGGCTTTCTGTGTGAGAGAGAAAGGCATACTACACTCCCAAAAACGATCTGGCTGCAGGGGTCACAAAACTAAGTCCTGGCCAGAAAAGTCCTTTGTTGCATTGTTACCGTCTGCAGTGCCAAGGATATCACCATGTAACCCATTTCTCTAAATACCATATATACTCTACATTGACATATGTAAGTCACCTGATTGGAAAGACCCCCCTTAAATATTTAAAGTCATCTGTGGACCCTCAATATGAGACACCCCCCCCCCCCTTTAAATATCTTTGAAAATTAAGTGGGGACACCCTCAGTGGCGTGGCAACCCTTAGGCTTGTAATATCCCTCACATCATGGCAGAAGGTGGGACACATAATAAAGTGGCAATCCCCAAGCCTTCATGAATACACCCTTTAATTAGTCTCTTAGAATGTATGAAAGTACAACCTGAGGAACAACTGTTCAATAGATAGATATTGTTGAGGTAGCTTAAGAAGACATAAAGAGGAAATCCAATGAAATATATTCTTGTATATACTCTTCATCAAATATAGGGGTCCTTTTACAAAGCTGTGGTAGAAAGTGGCCTTAGCACACCCTTGCACTGGTCTTTTCCATGTGCTAAGGACATTTCTACTGCAGCCAGAAAATGGCCAATTTTCCATTTCTGAATTAATGGTCATGCACTAATGTTGTCATTAGTGCTTGAAAACAAGAAGAACAAATCTCCACAAATAATGCAAAGCAACCAAACACAGTGGAGAGTTCAAGACAGCGGATGATGAATGTTTGCAGTCCTTTATTATTCTTCAATACGACTTGACATGGGCTGGTTTCAGCTACAGTGTTTGCATCAGGAATCTGAAAGTGTGAAAGGCAAATATCCAAAGTATTTTTTGTTATGATGGAAGATAGCTGCTGAAGACTGGTTGTGATTTCTTTATGTCAATTTACGTAAGATTGGACCTGTATGCTGCTGGGTTCATGTCCTATCAATTTGTGCACTGAATTCAACATTTGGAATATTTGACTTTCACACTTTCAGACTCCTGATGCAGGCACTGTAGCTGAAACACAGCTTATGTCGAGACATATTGAAGAGTCATTAGGCATGGGGCCATTAACAAAAATTAGTGCATGAGCCCTTACTGGTACCTTCTTTGTAGACGGTAAAGGCTCGAGTGCTAATCCTGTGCTAATCAGTTAGCGCACGGCAATGCCGATGCACTGATTAGCGCAGACACGCCCCCCTCCCGACCTCTCAGTCAAAAATAAAAAATATTTTGTAACACGTGGATAGAGCACACATTTGAAACCTACTGCGGACCCCTTTAGTGCATCCCACAGTAAGCCCTTTTATACTGCGGTAATCATGCATCAGTGCTTACCGCAACTTAGTAAAAGGATCCCTTAGTGATTAAGCAGCACAGTTCACCTGTAACAGCAATCAGTTTTGTTCCAAACTAAATTCCTCCTTATCTTAATAATTGATTCTCAGGGTTGACCCTTCAGACTGAATATGTGCTTGGGTTAGGCAAAAGGGAGCACCATTCTCAAAGCTTTCTCCAACAGCTCTATACTGTTAGTGGTCCCAATGCTACCATCTGCTGGTCTGTGCAGTACTGCTGCCTCTGTAATAAGGCATAGACAGCACAAACGCCACTTAATAAAAGAGAACAATGAAGCCCATTGCTTTCTATTCTCTTTTAAGACTGTTCTGTGGCCCTTTGGAACCATTTAGATCAATTTTTCCCAGTCTTTTGGAGCTGGTTCAAAGAATGTACCAGTTAGGATCTGATTTCTTGACAGTGTTTCCTCTGGGGAGGATCTGGTCACTGAATAATACTTGGCTTTCAGTCTTTGGTCACTACCATTACTGGCCAAAACTGTAGGGTTACCATGGCTCCAGAAAAAGGAGGACAGATTGAGCCAGTCTGGGTTTTACTTACATTGCTTTCAATGGAAGCAAAACCCAGACTGGATCAATGTGTCCTTCTTTTTCTGGAGCCATATGGTAACCCTAGATAAAAGACTGGATGGAACTCCAAACTTGCCAGTTTTTAACTGTTGTTCAGTGGTTCCTTCAATTACTAAGTCTTCCAGGCTGAAAGTGGTGTAGGTTGGATTGAGCCTCATCTGGTTATATATTTCTTCCTGGACCCATGCATCTCTCTTGGCCTCGCATCAGAGGTAGGATAAGATATGGATACCAGACTTGTCATAGGTCCCATACCAGCTTCTTGATGATGTGCTCTGCCCTGGTCCATTGAGGTAGCTTCTCCTGTCTTCCCCGTCTGGGTTCAATACATGGGTTTCACGGTAGTTCAGTAGCAATGCCAACTCTGGTGACACCATTTAGCTCAATGGATAAGAACATAACATAAGAACATAAGAGTAGCCATACGGGGTCAGACCAATGGTCCATTTAACCCAGTATCCTGTTTTGTAAACAGTGGCCAAGCCAGGTCACAAATACCTGGCAGAAACCCAAATCATGGCAACATTTCATACTACAAATCCCAGGGCAAGCAGTTGCTTCTCCATGTTTGTCTCAATAGCAGACTATGGACCTTTCCTCCAAGAATTTGTCCAAACCTTTTTTAAACCCAGATACGCTAACTGCCATTACCACATCCTCCGGAAAAGAATTCCAGAGCTTAACTATTCATTGAGTGAAAAAATATTTCCTCCTATTTGTTTTAAAAGTATTTCCATGTGACTTCCTCGAGTGTCCCCTAGCCTAGTCTGCTATTTCCCCTTCCTTGGTTCCACAACTGTCTGAAAACACATGGTCTATGTCTGGACTGAGACACTGTAGTCCAAAGAGACTCCAGGCATTGAATTGTTCTTTAAACTTTTCAAGGACTTCTTCACTCTGGACACTTCTCACCCCTTATGCACTTTCCGTTTGAGACTTGGCTCTCTTCTGTTCATCTAGAGGAATGCTAGGAGATATCAAGGGTAGGAAAGGACCCTCCCCAGTACTCACCCTGCCAATCTCGGTGTTCTATGTGCAGTTTCTGCCTTGCCTGGATCTGCCCCCAGACAGATTTTGGGTTCTTGTCTCTCCTTTCTTCTGCAGTTCTGGCAATCTCTCTGCACCTGTGAGTCACAGGACTCATAGGCGTAGTTTGACTGTTTCATTTGGGGGGGGGGGGGCAAAGAATGGGCGGAGCATATTAGCATATCATTTGCATATACATATGCAAATGAATATGCTAATATGGAGGACGGAAATGAAATTTACAGGCAAAATATCACAGATGCACATTTCAAAAAGCTGACACATTTCAATTAATAAATTATGAATAAAATACTTTTATTTACCTTTGTTGTCTGATCATTTAGTTTTCTATTCGCTTTGATCCCAGTGTTCTGTTTTATGCAGTGTCTCTTTCCAGTAGGCTTCCCTCTGCTCCCCACCCTCCCAGTCCCATCCATCTCTTGCTCCTTCCCTCTGCTCCCCACCCCTCCCAGTGCCATCCATCTTCTGTTCCTTCCCTCTGCTCACCATCCCTCTGTCCCATCCATCTTCTGCTCCTTCCCTCTGCTGTGCCTGACCTCTCCCAATCCCATCCATCTCCTGGTCCATCCCTCTGCTCCCCACCCCTCGCAGTCCCATCCATCTCCTGCTCCTTCCCTCTGCTCCCCACCCCTCCCAGTCCCATCCATCTCTTGCTCCTTCCCTCTGCTCCCCACCCCTCCCAGTCCCATCCATCTCTTGCTCCTTCCCTCTGCTCCCCACCCCTCCCAGTCCCATCCATCTCTTGCTCCTTCCCTCTGCTCCCCACCCCTCCCAGTCCCATCCATCTTCTGTTCCTTCCCTCTGCTCCCCACCCCTCCCAGTCCCATCCATCTCTTGCTCCTTCCCCCTGCCCCCCCCCCCCCCAGTCCCATCCATCTCTTGCTCCTTCCCTCTGCTCCCCACCCCTCCCAGTCCCATCCATCTCTTGCTCCTTCCCTCTGCTTACCATCCCTCCGTCCCATCCATCTTCCCTCTGCTCCCCACCCCCCCCGCGAGGTCCAAGATGGTGACTCCGTTTACCCCCTCTCTTCCTCCCACCCTCCGGCGCAGGCAGCAGTCTTTTCCAGCGTTCTTGGCAGCGGTAGCGATGTACACGCTGCCTTCGGTCTGCCCCGGAAGCTTTCTCTTCAAGTTCCTGTTCCCACCTATGCGGGAACAGGAACTTGAAGAGAAGGTTTCGGGGCAGAGCCAAAGGCAGCGTGTACAACGCTACCGCTGCCAGGAACACTGGAAAAGACTGCTGCCTGCGCCGGAGGGAGGGAGGAAGAGAGAGAGGTAGACGGACATGCTCCTCTCCGTCTGCTTGGCTTCCCTGCCCTCTCTGTCTGCGTCCCACCCGAAAGGAAATGACGTCAGAGGAAGGCGGGACGCAGATAGAAAGGGCAGGGAAGCCAAGCGGATGGAGAGGAGCGCGTGCCTGCATGTGTTTTTTTTTTACAACTAATGGCGCGGCGGCGCCTCGCGTCGTTTGGGGGGGCATTGCCCCCCCTCGCCCCCCCCCCAGTCTACGCCTATGACAGGACTCCTCAGATTAAAGGAAGTGTTCATTAGATTTGCAGCAATGAAGGGTGATTTGGATTGAGTCCTGATCCCACACCAGATTATTCCTGCGTGCTGGCCTCCTTCCACCAAGAGGACCACTTTTGATTTAAGCTGGTTGGCCATTATGTTCCTTGCTGTGGCGACTGTCTGACTCCTCTCGCTTTCCGTGCTTTGCCTCCGGCATATCCGACAGGTCAGCAGGTTTCATGGTAATTTGAGGCCTATTTCACTTGTACAGGCATTCTGATTGGGTCCTTCTCACAATGGCAATTGTCTTTCAGAGTGCAGCCTAAATGTATGGCCCTCTGCCAATAAAGTGTTTTCTTCATCATGCTATACCGCAGACACCTATGATATTGGCAGGCTAGCAGTGCCTGATGCTAATCTTATGAAATCAGCATCAAGAATGAGTACAGAAAATTAGAGGCCCAGTGAATTTTGGTTTTGATTTCAGTTGTGGTACTGAAACTGGCCTGAAATTCACATTCGGCTTTGTTTTGGTTGAAGATGCCAGTGCATTTCAGAAACCAAAACTTTTGTGCTGTGTTCCATGGTTCTCTTTCCAAACTGAAAGTGCTTGCGCTTTCTCCCTCCTTCCCTCTCATTTGAACAGAAGCCCCCTCCCTCCAGGATTCTCAGTAAGACCCTCCTGGGCCTACTGTACCACTCTGGTGGTCTAGAGGCTAGTTGGGGCAGAAGTGATCCCCAGTCTCTCCTGTCCATGCCATCTCTGCAGTCAGAATGGCTGCTGCAACTTCCAGTGCCAATCTCGTGAGACTGCTGCGACTTCTAGTGGCAGTCTTGCAAGATTGCCGCTAGAGGTTGTGGCAGCCATTTTGAGATGGGAGCCGGTTTGGGCAGGAGCAATCTGTAATCTCTCCTACCTCTGCTGGCTCCAGTCTCCAAAACAGCTGCTGTGACCTCCAGCTACAATCTTGCAAGACTGCAGGAAGTTGCATCAGCCATTTTGACTATGGAGACAATATAGGCAGGAGTGAGTAGGGATCATTTCTGTCCTGACTAGACCACTAGTCATGATGGTGCATTAGGCTTTGGGGGGCTTATGCGTGGATCCTGGAGGGGGGCTTCTGTTTAGGGAGGGAGGGAGGGGGCTTATCTGGTTTTGATTTCAGCTTCAGTTGTGATCGAAACCAAGTGGCAAATTACAGCTGTAGATTTGGTTTTGCTGAAACCGAAAAAAAAAATGATTTTGGTCACTCTCTACTGAAAATGCTTACAGTTCCAGCATGATACAGTAAGCCTCAGCGGTATCGAGTGAAGGAACAAGGCTCCTGATGTGTGCAGTTGTGTGGTACCTCCAGCTCAAATTTCTTCAACTGGCAGTATGTGGGGATCACTGCTAGTTATGCAATAAATCTAATGTGGTGCAACCTGACTGGGAGGGCCTGAGCTAAGAACAGAGGGGTCCAGGCCACTTTGTGGCTATGCCCCTTGCTGAGGGTTGACATCTAATACTTGGATTCAAGGCTCATGATTGCAGGATTCTGAAAGCAGCCCTGGTGCATGGTTTTATTTGAGGACTTTCTTTGCAATGACCAATTAGGTGATTATAAAATAAGGGATGAAGGCTTATCAGGATCCCAGCTGAGATTCTGACTTGAGGGGGAGACTGAAAGAAGCAGGAAGAAATTTCTGGGTAAAAAAAAAAACAGGAACGAAGAATAGGAGACAAAAAGATAAAACCACTGCAGAACTGTTTACTGTTTTATGTGGCAATTACATGGAAATAAATGAAAAGCTAAAAACAGTAAAGTGCATGGAAATACCAGAGAGAGCAATCCTATTTATAATGAATAAAAAGAGGTTTATTTTTCCTGTTATGCATATTCTTTTACATTTTGAAGAAAAATAAGCCTGAAGATGACCTTTTTCCACTTCTGTCATATGTATAGGGAAGGAAACTGGTTTCTTAGGGCTGAAAGTGTTAGGATGGCCTGAGCTGGGCTTGCCCAGGATGTGTTTGCATAAAAAATATAAATGTTGTGTCAGAAATGTCTTGAAAGTGAGAAATGTCTTATTTTTTCACAAGATACAGCTGATATCTGGAGGAGTTGCTGCAGGGACTCCCACTTCCAGTTCACTGTTGTTATTGGCACCACAGCGGTATCCACTTAGCACAGATTAAACTTTCCTAAATGTGTTTATGGAACCAAAACCCTGATCCTTGCAGTTCACAGATGATGCTGGATGATGAGAATGAATGAGGCTTGGGAAGCCCCTGATCTCACGCTCTTTCTCTCCTTTCTGCATATTGATTTTTGAGCTGCCTCTGTAATGCCTTCCTTCCTCTCTTTCTCTCTCTCTCACACATATGTTTCTGGTTTTATCTTCCTTTTCTTTCTCTTTTCCCATTTCTTGTTCTTAGCTTTTTTTATTTTCTTCTCTATTCCAGATTGCTTCTTGAATAGGTGGCATAAGCTAGCCCTTTAGCACTGAATGCTGCACGGTTCAAATCAGGGTCGAGGTCACAAAGAGCAGTGAGTTTGGTGACCTCAGTGTACTGCTTGGTGGAAGGTTGTTTCCATCATAAAAGCACCAGCTTTGGACACAGCCTAGTGCAGTGTATTTAAGAAAAGACTGTTGCTGCAGTAACAAGAGGTTCAGCAGGTGAACGCTGTGGGGTGTTGACAGAACCAGGTGGAGGTCCAAGATAATCAGTCCAGCAACTGTGTGTGCATGCTGGTGAGGGGAGAGGAAGAAAGGAGGATAGGAAGGGAGCAGCATTGAAATACAGTTCAAGAAAGAAGTATATTGCAGAAGCAGGTAGCACGCAGTACTTGCAGTAGCTGGGGCAAGTTACATTGCTGTTAATACTTCTTATTATGGTTACTAGTAGTACTACAGCCATTTATGCTGTAGTGCTTTTCTCTGAAGCAGAGTACTCACTAAAGTCAAGGGTACATAGGTTGCAAACTGAGACAGAGCTTTTTAAAAATTGTACATTTTTTTAATTGAATAAGATGTATTGAAGTGTTGCCAAGATTAACATTCTACTCCCGAGAAAAAGGGCCATGGACTCAGTCTTCCCTAGAGTAGACAAGGTTTCTTCGAATGCTTACTATGAAAAATGACACTATCATCAGCATTAATGCACTCCAGCTTCTTGTCAGAGCATTAATAAAACTCCAGGGTCACATAGCCATTACCTGTCTGCAGAATAAATGCATGTGCCTTGGATTCCATGCTACAGTGAAGCATGAGCTGTGGTATAATGGGCCAGAGTGACACGAGGTATTCAGAAGTGATCAGGGATCGACATTGAATGACCAAACCATCCTGCTCTTGCTAAATATTGGACATGCCCAAGCAAAACAACAACAGGGCTAGAACCCAGGGACC
This sequence comes from Microcaecilia unicolor, assembly GCF_901765095.1. Classification (NCBI taxonomy): domain Eukaryota; kingdom Metazoa; phylum Chordata; class Amphibia; order Gymnophiona; family Siphonopidae; genus Microcaecilia; species Microcaecilia unicolor. Next base: position 148,705,805 of record NC_044040.1, read on the forward strand.
CAGGCAAAAAAGTGCAAAACAGGCAGCACTAGGGTTACCATATGTCCGGATTTACCTGGACATGTTCTCTTTTTGAGGACATGTCCGGGCAACCGGGCAGATTTTGCCAATCTGCCTGTTTGTCCGGATTTCTGGACAAACAGGCAGGCTGGCGGGCGGGCCGTCCTAGGACGGCCTGCCCGCCCGCCTGCCTGTTTGTCCAGAAATCCGGACAAATGGGCAGATTGCTAGCCTCCCCTCCCCTTACTTACTACTGCCTGGTGGTCTAGTGACCTCTTCGCCTTCGGGGCAGGAAAGAGCCCCCTGTTTCCTGCCTGGAGCGCTGCCCTGCATGCATCCTTCCTGTTCGTGATCTCGGCGCCGATTCAAAATGGCCGCCGAGAGTTGAAGTGACCTCGCGAGACTTCAACTCGGTGGCCATTTTGAATCGGCGCCGAGATCACGAACAGGAAAGATGCATGCAGGGCAGCGCTCCAGGCAGGAAACAGGGGGCTTTTCCTGCCCGAAGAGGTCACTAGACCACCAGGGCAGTAGTAAGGTAAGGGGAGGGGAGGGGGTGACGGGGAGGGGCAGTGACGGGGTGTGTGACAGGGGGGGGGGAAAATGTGACAGGGGCAAAGCGAGGGCATCAAAGGGACGGGGGGGGGTGTGAAAGGGGCAGGGTGGGGGTGAAAGGGGGTGGGGCATGTGTCGTTTTTGGGGGACAAAATATGGTAACCCTAGGCAGCACTAGAAGAATAAACCAGCACACCCAAAACTGGATGAAAGGGAGCAATCATTAAGACAATTGAGGAATAAACCCAGTCTTGAATGCTGACCTACAAAAACACAGTTCAGCATGGATTGGTCTGACTTCTGAAAGAAGTGTGCCAATCCATGATACAATGCAAGAATACATGCAATAAAACTGATGTGGGGAGAGTGATAGAGAGGGAGGAAAAAAGGTGGAATGTGAAATACAACATATGAACATGAGAAAAGTCATGCTGAATCAGACCAAGATCCATCGAGTCCAGCATCCTGTCCCTAACATTGGCCGGTCCAAGTTACAAATACCCCAGCAGATCCCAAAGAAAATACTATATGATGGAACAAAAACATGTAGATGAAAACTAAATTGATGGAGCAAAGGATATTGCTCATTTATTCACACTGATAACATTGACTTGCAGAGACTGCATTATGCTGTGAAAAGATACAGCGATGGGAAATTGCCAATTAAATAACAGTGTACCACTTAAATCTCCCAAGAAATGTATAAGTACTGTACTTGAGCATGAATGAGAGAAACTTGGTTTCTGATTACTTTCATGAGTTAGTGTGGTGGCTGTTAGGCTGCCGCTGCAGGATGTAGAAAATCTGAGACTGGTGGTGAGGGCACCAAGTTGATGTGCATTTGGGAGATAACAGTTGGTGGAAATGGATAAAAAGAGCAAGTGACTAATTGTTAGTTTTTTCCTATCTTATTTCATTTGTTTTATATTTTATGTCCTTTTATGCAGATTAGTTGGTACAGTGTAATGTATTACGATCAAATAATATAACATTTAAAGTTTGTTGTTTAATATTATTATAGGTATGCTTTATTATCTGCCTAGATTTTTTTGATAGTGAGGAAAATAAATTAAATAAGTAAGAGAATCTGTCACACCAAACAGTTGGTTTTCTAAAGAGAAGAAGGCTGCAGAAGGACAGCAGTGCATGTGCAATTTAGGGTCTGAATTGATGACATTTCTCTGCATAATGGATGGAATTGTTGACCCCATTACAATGTATACAGCATCATATTAAGGGACCCTTTTACCAAACTGCAGTAGAAAGTGGCTGTATGGAGGCCATTCCTGTGTGTTAAGGCCTTTTTTACTGCAGGGGTAAAATGGCTGATTTTCTATTTCCACTATTAATAGCCACGTGCTAATTTTCCCATTAGTGGGTGGCCCTTAGTGTGTGAGCTCCTACTGCCACCCATTATATAGGTAGTAAGGGCTCACATGCTAATTAGCGTGCAGCATGCAGCTGCGCTAACCAGTTGGCGCAGGTGTTCCTCGCCACCTTCCAGAAACACCCCAGTTCTAAAAATCTAAATTTTTATTTTTTTGCACATGGGTAGGGCGCGCACATGCAAAGGTTACTGTGGGATGTCTGAGCACGCTCTGCAGTAAGTCCTTTTTGCTTTGGTTAGTACATGTTAGTGCTTACTGCAGCTTAGTAAAAGAACCCCTAAGGAAGTAAGGATAACACCCCAACTGGCCGATGATTAGAAGCAAACGCAGGCGCTAGCTGCTGTTAGTGCCATACTAGCGCCTGCGTTTGCTACCGCCCCATGATCAGAGCTTCCGTGTGCGTGAAACAACACGCTTGCGGGCTCTGAATGCAACTAGCATGCAAATGCATGTTAAACCTATTCATCCCCAATGATCAGTGACCAGCACACTAAAGATTGGCTCGCTGGCTGCGGCAAACCCTATACCAGTTTGGAACTGGCGTTAGGGTTTGCAGATCATTGGGGAGGGATGGTGAGCCCTGTCCAGCATGCATTTGCATTCTAGCAGGCCCCCATTCTCCCCAATGCAAACCCCTCCGCAGGAACCGACAACCGAACCCCCAGGAACTGACAACCTGACCGACGACCCTCCAGGGACTCCATTATTGGTGTGAAGCCCCACCGAGCGCATCCCAGGATACACTGGGCAGGGCTGGGCACCGCCATTTTGCAGGTGGTGCCGTAGGAAGAGAAGGGAGGCCACCTTCCTCCTCCAACTCAAGGTAGGGGTGGGGGGATTGACAGCGGCCCACTGGGCCACCAGGGACGTCTTGCAATGCTAGGGGGGGGGGGGGTGTCGGGGGGACCGGATGTCTGCCGGACCTCCAGTCCCTATTTTACTTTGCTCAGGCAGGAGAGGTTGGGGTCTGGATGTCCCATCGACCTCCCAGCCCTGTGTTGACAGGCTGGGTTTGACAGCCAGACCTGTCAAACAAATGCGGGAGGGCGCTCAGGCCAATCCTCCTACACTTCTACCCCATGATCAGAGAGAATTGTGTACTTAAATTTGCATGCAAATCTCTGATCATAGGTCCAATAATGCCCTGTGCTGTTCAGCACTATTTTTAGAGCGCTGTTTGGAACAGTATGGGGCTTTTGATCATCTGTCCACAAGTTTTCTTATATTGTTAAAAATTCAAGCTTCCCTTTATTTAATATGAGGCAGTTTGGAGACCTTTAACTACAGAATTTGTTACACAAAATGAAGGCTGAAGTGAGTAAATGAGAGAGAGAGAGATTACAGAGCAACAAGAAAGCCTCAATCTCAGAAGCAGAGATAACTCTGGTTAGCAGTCTGAATATGGCTGCTAACTGGATAGCACTTCCGGGTTGTCATTGAAACTAGATATTTAGTGCTGTCCCATATCTTGGTAGCGGTGCTAAATATCCAGTTTTATTTTAGCTGTGGCAGTGATGGCGTTATGCCTAAACACTGACCACCGTAGTTAAATATTGGATGGACAATAATTAGGCAGGTTTGGTTGAGAACATGGACCACATAATAAAACTGGATAAAAGCTGGAAGAACTCAGGATTCGCCTTCACAAGCACTCTGTAAAAGGAAAGCAGAAGCAGAATGGGGGTGAGGGGAAGGGGGATTTGGATGCTTAGGTTTTTAATCTCCCTTAATTTTGATTACTCGGAACTCTATTGTGCTTCCCTGTTTGTTTTTATGTTTGGTTCTACTGTTATTGCTTTATTTCTTGCTTAATTGTTGTATACATCATCACTTTGTGAGTTTGTAAAAGTGACCAATAAGTCCAATTAAATCAAATGGGCAAAAAAGTATTGTAGCAATTGATGTAGGCTATAAGTCAAAAACAGCTAATTTTCTAGGTGCTTCTCTTTTTTGGTAATTACCCAGGGACATATTAAGGGTGCCTTGGGTGGCCATTGGTCTCCCTACTCCCATTGGCTGTTATTCTTAGTCTAATCCTGCATAGGCTTGGGTGCCAGGCAACTGGTCCATCAGCCCTTGTACCATTTTAATCTGTCCCACTGTTGATAAAGGAGCTATATCCTTGAAAGTTCGGGTTTTGGTGTTTTCAGCGCACTAAGGTGCCAAACTATATTTCCTGAGGGTAAGAGATTGCTTTCTTACATCTGTTTCTTTGTGTCATGGACATCATTGGCATAGACTCTCTTGGAGGCCACCTCTAGAACTTGATTTTGTGTATTGAGCTGTTTACAACAATACTGTCCTCATTAAACATTTCTGCAATTGAATTTGAAATACAATTCAATTCAACTTTGAAAGCTTTTGAGTAAATGTGTAGGAAACTCAAGTGGAATGCCTTTCAGGCTCACAGGTGGGAAAGTGGAATGTGGGCTGCATTGTAGCTAAGCTTTCACATTAAATTAGGCCATCTGGCTTCAGATAAAACTCAACAATCAGCCCTGAAGGAGAATTTCAAAATTAAGCCTAAACCTGATAAAACAAATATCATCATTCCTAATTAAATTCTATGATATAAACAATAATTCCACTGGTTCATCCCACAGTACACTACTATAAATTGTACAGAAGGAATATTTGCCGGGTTATACTACAGCTGTGTTAACACATTATTTTTGTCCTTAAGAACACTACCCCCCCCCCCCACCTCAT